>NC_136061.1:961362081-963762081 GCF_964261635.1 Lissotriton helveticus | reverse complement strand
GTGAACCTCTTCTTTACTAACTAACTACACAGCGGCGGCTCAGGGACATCTTAAGGACTTTGAGCGCCCTCAGCCAAACGTATTTTGGGGGCCTCTGTGCGGATCAGCTTTGAATTTATGATCCTGTTTCAGCTTTCTCGTGTCCTTTTGGCCAGATCACAAACAGTGCACAGACACACTGGTTCAAATTCCAAATGTGTTTATAGTTAATATTCAGGGATAGTGATGTATTTTTCCAATATTGTAACACAGTAGAAACCCACTAATACTGCTGCAAATAATCACTGTGACATCTTCCCATTTCTCATATCCGAGATCCTATTCAAATTTAAAATAAAACATTTTTATCGATGCTGCATGAAACAAAACCACATTTGTCAAAAAATGTCTGTAATACAATCTCACACATTACCCAGATTAAAAATAAATGAAAGGAGAATGCTATTTGCAATTATCGGTTTAAGAATTATTCAAGGTCATCAGGGCAAGACTCTGCAGAACAGAGCTGGCTCTACCAAGGCGGGGGTTACTCCACTCTTTAAAACTGATAATCATGAGTTCACTTATCCGCTCTGAAGATGGTTTCTTGGATACACAGGGGTGAATATACATAGATGTCCACCATGTGTCCATTCAGAGTCACTAATATATGTTAGTGATTCTGAAAGCACGCATGGTGCTTTTAGGCTTGCTCAGGGCTGTAAGTGGGATGAAAAACCTAGGGGTCTTTCAAAGGGGCGTGCCTGATTTAATTAAAGGCATGGCATAGAAACACGTAAGCTAAAAATCTCTGCATAGCATAGTGTGCCCCCCGACCGTTATTGTGCGGACTCTGTCATTGCATCCAGATATATAACACAATAAGTAACATTATACCTACAACAACACAGGACTATTGACTTTGTCAATGGTTGTTAGTTGCTTAGGATAAATAAGCAACAACTACAGCTTTGTTGAATATATTGAAAATGCCTCAGTTCTGAAATGATTTAAAAAAAAGTCCTATGAAGTTACACCAAAGGCTTTCAGCAGTTGAGATTGTTTTTTACCTTAAGGGTGAGGGAAAAAATGAAGAGCCTGATTGGGACCTGTCTTAGAAACTAAGCATCAGCAGGACCCAGCCCACTTAAAGCCCTGGGCATGCTGCATGCTTTTTGTTAATAGAGCGTGGCTGCGGGAAGATTGTGTGCATTTTTGAAAGTATACATGTTAATTGCAGCTATTAACATGGATACTTTCAAAAATGTACACAATCTTCCTGCAGCCACGCTCTATTAACAAAAAGCATGCAGCAAGTCCAGAAGTAGGATGTGTGCTTTCAGAAACACTAACATATATTAGTAATTGTAAAAGCACATGCTATGTTTTTAGACTTGCTGCATGCCTTTTATTAATAGAGGGCGGAAGAGTTCATGCCTTTTGGAAAGTGTTCTTGTTAATTGCAGAGCCCGACATACTTATACACGGGGCTGCATTTAACATCAAGACTTTCAAAAAGTCACACAATCTGCCACGCTCTATTAACAAAAGGTGTGGAGACACTTAGTCAACCATTAAACCAAACACCAAATTATGGCAAAATATCACAACAGTGAACAACCTATGACAGCAGTCCGGAGGGTGGATAAAGGACGCCGAGGGGATTCATAAACCATATTGCGTTACATGTGTGTAGGCATCAATAAGGTAATATCTTCCACTGAGGGCTCCTGGCTGAGATAGGCTACTGCCACACTGCTCGCAGTGCTCATGATCTGCCAGGCTGTGTGTGCACTTTGTACAAAGCTTCCATTGCACGCCTGCAGTGTGCTGCAGCAGGCCTCACTCTGGAAACCAGTGAAGGCGCAGAGGTATCAGATTATCAGCACCTTCAAACCGTCTGTCCCCACAGCCAGTGGACTAGCGAGGAGTAAATCAAAATAGCTAAGCCTCCCTTTTCCCAACCCAAACTCATTCTGCACACGGGGGAAGGGTGAGAATGATGGCGCGTGGGCACACAGCTGGGCGACAAACATCAGAAGCATGGCTCGTTTTTGGCTCGAGCGTGTTAGAGGACTTCGGGTTGAGCCGAGCCTTCAGTGGAACCCCTCGATGGAAAACACCCACCTTCTTGATACTTGACCACTGGGTGACCACCTGTATAATGCACTTTCGTTTTTGTTAACTTTCCAAATAGAAACCAAAAAATATTATATGGTTTGTATTCACCAGTGACCAAAACCATATATTTGTTAAAAGTTATACTTGGCTCCACCATGTTACACCTCAAGTCCATCCCCGAAGACCTATGAAGATGAAGCAAATTTAAATCGACTAACAACTGAATGCAAACTCTCACTTACGACACAAATATTTATCTACGTAGCAGGAATCCACGACAAAAAATATATATAATGTATGTATCGTCCACCTGCGAAGCTAGAAATCCAAAGTGGCTGCAAGACAATTCTGCAGCCCTCTGCAAAAGTAAAAAACGATTCCCAGCCGTGCCCAGCATGGAAGGGGGAAACAGATAAGGCGAGCATCCTTTGCATACGGAGCACCGTGCGGGATGAGTCACACCGAGGCACCTGCGACTGGTGCCCATGAAAGGAGAAGCACTGAGGGCAAGAGAAGCCATAGATTCAGTGTCGGTGCCAGCTGCTCACACTGCCTGCATCTGCACTAGCTCCTCACAGGCAGTCCCATAGGGCCATCTGTGTGCATGGGTGATGTATAAAACATAAAAAATATCAGAATAGTGGCCGTCCGCATACTGTCCAGAGTGCGTCCACTGTCTGCTACTCAGCCCCTGTGTAGCAACAGAACATGCTGACAAATACCACTTCGCATCCTTTCCGAGGGTAGACGGTAACATACTAAACCAATGACCATAGCTGTGCGCCAACTACTGTTACATTGGGCACTCCTTACAGAAACAGAGGCCCTAGTTGGAGTCTACATTCGTTGTACCGCTTGTTGTGTTATTTACCAGAGGGATTTCACTTCCATTAACATGCAATAACTGATTGTTCTCATCCACACTACCAACACTGCTTATTAATGTTATATTAATATTATATCCAGAAACAACTTGTAGTTTTTAGTATAACTGTATTTGAAATCTATCTTTTAGGAAATAAAACATTGTATGTATCCTCTGTAGACCTTTGACCTCCTTGTCAGGGACTCTGCTCCCTGCCCCAGCTGCTCCGCTGTTGTGCTGCTGCGCCTATGCCTCTCTGTGAAGGTGCTGGTTGCATGTCTTCTCTTAATAGAGCACGGCTACGAGCTGTCTGTTGACCATTGTGAAAATATTCCTGTTAATTGCAGCACCGTTGTGCGCTGCAATTAACATAAATATTTTCACAATGGCCCACAATCATCCCGCAGCCACGCTCCATTAAGGGAAGGCATGCATCAAGCTCAAAAGAACTACGTGTAAAGCACACCTCGTGCTTTTGGACTTTCTGCATTTCTTCTCTTAAAGGAGCGCGGCTGCGGGCTGATTGTGGGCCATTGTGAAAATATTTATGTTAATTGCAGCGCACGACGGTGCTGCAATTAACAGGAATATTTTCACAATGGTACACAAACAGCCCCCAGCTGCGCTCCTTTAAGAAGGGGAAACCGCAGCAAATTCAGGAGCCACCACAAGCCGGAACACAAGCAGTGTACCAGTAACGAGCGCCCACGTCTTAACCCCCGAACGCGAATGCTCTCATAAGATGTGCTGTGGATGCGTGCGCGCTCCACAAGGAGCACTGCGTGCTCGGGAGATCAGATGTGGGCGCGCGCCCGGGCGCGCACGTTACTGGGAACACTGCTCACCACCACACACTCACCCCCACAGACTCACCCCCACAGACTCACCACTACACACACAACCACACACAAAACCACACACCACCAGCCGTCAGTGCACGCTTTCACCAAGCACAAACACCACCAGCCATCAATGTACGCTTTCAGCAAGCACAAACTACACCATGCGTCAGTGCAGACTTCCACCACGCACACAACACCAAATCCATTGATGATTAAAAAAAAAAATGTCATGAGCAATGCCAATAGCTCTACCTTTAATGATGTCGAGACCATTGCATTGTAGATGCTTGTTTTTATTTTTTTCACAACCAAACTCCCACTTTGGTAGATTGCTTTCGAAAAACAAAAATGTTTGCTGAAGTGCGGCCTGAAACATGCAGCTCCCCAAACTTTCAGTGCCTTCAGAGGAGTCAACTAAACACAAAGAAGATCCCAGGGGAATGTTTAAAGACCCTAACTGCTAAACCCCCTGATAAGAATTAACACCAACCTCAATTAGCAGTGAGTCCACACAAATGTAAACCAATATATTCATGTACCCGAATACACAACAAAACAATGAGGAAAAGTTTAACTGAAACGAGTTCCCATCAGTCCACCATCGAGACCGCCCTTCATCATCAGGGATCTCTTGTACATATCACATACAAGGGAAACACACCTGACCAGGCAGATCGTTTACCATGCCCAGGAGTGTCCCAAAACAGTTATGCAGATGTGAAAAAATGGCGTGCCTAGTGGGGAACTGAGTAGCAGTGCTTAGAAAAGAATGTGTGGTGAAAAAAGAAGAAAGAGAAAAAGCTCTAAAATTAGGTCGTGATCGGGATTTTTTTTTTTAATATACACCCTCACAAATCAATAAAAACAGTGCAAATTAGTAGTATAACAAATGACCACTAAAAAGAGATGTAAGGTCGACATGTTTCTGCAGTCGAGGAGTCGCCATAGTGGCCGCTACTTGAAGGCACAGATATCTTTGCAGGGCTGGCAGAGATCTCTCACTGTGGTGGGCAGTAGTCTGGCAAGGGTGGCAGATGTAATGACGTCCACCACCCTGGCGGAAGTTAGGCTGCCTGTCATTTTTTTTTTTTGTTGGGGGTTTTTTAGAAGACCTTTATTGTACAGATGGTTGACATCATACAGGTTACATATTACGGCTCACAGGGGCCAGCCGAGCAGAGAACAATCAGGTAAACCTTTAACTAGATGACACAGCCATTTAGCCGGCAACCCGGGGGTCCAGCGGCGAATCTTATGATGATGCATGTGCAGTCATCTGGCATGCAGCTATATAAGCAGTAGATCTTGCGATTTTGTCTTTCTTTGTCAAGGTTAGCTTTGCAGTTTTCACCCAGCATTAGTGCCATGATAGAAATCTCCCAAGTCCCCACAAATAGCCCAAGAGACAGCTGTGGTTAGCAGATAGTGGGGGGGGATCATCAATAGGTGTTTTACCAGATCCGTATCCGTAATGCTGTCTGTGAAATGGCAAGGTGTGTGATGGTATAGCTCACTGAGGCATAATAGCAGGCGATTATGTGCGGCAGGGTTAGTCTGCAGCCGTTTCGGTCAAGGCTCAGTTATCCAGTAGTGTGGTGCCTGCGCGTGTTCCTAGTGGTGTTATTGGGAGGTCGCAAAGGACGTGGCGGTGGCTAATATACTGCGCAGCGGGTCCTTGGCTAACATGGGCGGGGTTGTGTGCAAATCTGTATCGCCCGCAGTGTGTAAGTGTCATTGTGTCTCTGCAAATTGTGGATAGCATGAGGTCTATAAGGTATCGCGTCCTGATAGGGACATGTTGCATCTAGTGTCCTCGTTTGAATGAAGAGACGGGTCTGGTCAGGGAACACGACCAGCGAACAAACTATTCCCTATGCCTATACAATGGCGGGGAAAACCTGGGGGTCGGGGAAGTAAAGGAGAGGGGGGGGGGAGTGATCGTCACGGGTTCTCATATGCGGCTGCAGTTGCGGGGCGGGGCCTGGCAGGGCATCCTGCTGTATGGAGCGAGAAGCGGGGGGGGGGGTTGTCGTTTCCGAGCTGGGGCTGGTGGGCGTTGCCTGTGGGGTGTAGTCAGAGTGCAAGCCAGTGCTTCGCGGGGCGTCGGTGCCGTCCGTGGACGTGGCGACCATCCTCCTGTTTGGAGGGGGAGGGGGGGAGGCATCTCCCCGTCAATATCTGTAGTCGACGCGGGCAGGTCGGGGCAAGGGCAGCGGCGGGTGTGTAGCGCTGTGTGGGCGTCTGGTGTAGAGCTTAGAATTGTAGGCGCCTGTGTCTGTTAGTGTAGATCGTAAGGACTAAAGAGGTAAGGGAGTGGGGGAGAGGGGGACAGGGCCGCGTCTGCTCCCGGTGATGAGCGGCATTGCAAGGGCGATGATGCGCGTGTGTCTCAAGTGATCCCCCGTTCCTGGCAGGTGTGCTGGAATGCCTTAAGGAGGTCGTCCCAGAGCTGAGCAATAGGGAACTTACGGAGTCCCGCCGTTTCCTCACAGAGGAGCACCGTGCCCTCCGCTCGTGCCCAGTTGGTAAAGGAGGCACGCCAGTGCCGAGTGTGTGGGGGGGGGGGTCGCAGCTTTCCAATGCTTGGTAAGCAGGCATTTGGCCGTTATAAGCCCCATGTCCCAGAAGCGCGTCCGCACTTTGTTAAGTCTCGTGCGTTTATACAGCCCCAAGATGCACGCTTCCCACGTGTGTGGTATCTGCTCGCCAGTGCTGCGTGTGAGTAGCGTTAGGATCTCGTCCCAGTATATGTGTATGTCAGGGCAGTGCCACAGCATGTGTAGAAGGTCTGCTCCATTCAGAGAGCAGCGCGGACAAGCGGCGTCAGTGGTTGTGAAATATCTATTTATCTTGTCAGGTGTAAGATAAGCACGGTGCAGGATGTAGAATTGAATATTTTTGAAGCGGGGGTTGCGTGGGATGTATGTCGGTCCGGCTAAGATCATCGCCCATTCTTTATCAGTCCAGGCCTGTCCCCTATCTATCGCCCATTTTTCCCGGAGCGGCAACGTAGATGGCTGGGAGTGCATCTGTAGGGCTTGCGCCAGCCAATGGATGATGTGTGAGCCATTTCCCATAACATGCAGATACTGCATGAAGCTGTGCATCGGTAGTTCGTCGGTCACGTCGCCCCAGGACGCAGTAAGTGTACGTAAGAGAGTCGCGTGTAGCAGGAACTGGCCAGCTGGGAGTTCCGTGCTGGCGGCCAGGTCCGCAAAGGTGAGTAGCGTTCCGTCAGTGTATAGGTCTCCCAGAGTGTCCACCCCTGCCTGTGTCCAGCTAGCCAATCGAGTCACAGTCAGTGCGTCCATTGGCCCTGGGGTACCCAGAATGGGTAGTATCGGGGCATAAGGCGTTGTTGCCCGGGTGAGTCGCAAACATCGCAGGAAGCATCTGCGCGCCACCGCCAGGTGCAGCTGTGAGGGGCAGGGAGTTCGGGTTATCGGGTGGAACAGCGTGCAGATTTGTGTTTGCGTCCAGGCAGCAGTGTCTGAGGCAGTATCTTCGAGATGTTTGCCGCTGAGCCACCCCGTCACCCATTGCATCTGTGCCGAAAGGTAGTACAGCTCCATGTTAGGAACCGCCAGACCCCCCCACCTCAGTCGGCATGTAGAGCTTGGTCAGCGCTACGCGGGGCCGGCCCGTGTTCCAGATGAGGCTACGCAGCAAAATCTCCAGGTCTCGAAATATTTTATTTGCACGTACGTGGGTATATTGGCGAAATAGTACAGCAGTCTAGGCAGCACTATCATTTTGGTAAGTGCTATACGACTCGGTACGTTGAGGGGTAGGGTGTTCCAGAATTTGATCTGCGCCCGAACCGAGGCGATGGCCCGCAGGAGATTCCCCTCTAGGACGTCTGTTGGATTCCGATATATTCGTATCCCCAGGTAGCGGAACATAGTGGAATGCCACTGCAATCTACCTCCGCCCAGGCGCACGTCGCACTCAGGCGTGTCCGGGCTAAAGGAAAAAGCCCCCGATTTGGACCAATTAACTCGCAATCCGGACACCTCTTCGAAGGTTCGGAAGACGTCGGCCAGAGAGGCAGGGATGTCTGTTATGTCTCTGACGTACAGCAGCAAGTCGTCTGCGTACAGCGACACTGTGTGGAGGCCATCCACTAGTGGAATCCCCCATTCAGGCCCCTGGGTCCTGAGGATTGTGGCCAGGGGTTCCATGGCCAAGGAGAACAATAGAGGCGACAGGGGGCAGCCTTGTCTGGTACCTCTCCGCACCCGGATGGCGTCCGAGAGCAACGCGCCCGTGCGGACTCCGTCTGTCGGTTTGTCATACAGCTGGCCCACCATGGCTTCATAGCCTCCTCCCAGTTAGAACTTTTCCATGACCGCTCCCAGGTACGGCCACTCAACCGAGTCAAAGGCCTTCTCTAGGTCTAATATCAGGCATCCTGCTCTGGGCCACAGATGGGTAGCATATTCCTGTATTCGGAAAAGGCGGCGGATATTGTGGGAGGTGTGGCGTGTCGGGACAAAACCGTTCTGGTCCTGATGCACCAGGCGGGGCACATAGGGGGCCAGTCTTCGGGCTAGCGTGGAGGCCAGTATCTTATAGTCCGTGTTTAACAGCGCCAGGGGGCGGTAAGAGCCCATCCGCGTGCAGTCCTTGTCAGGCTTGGGGATGGAGATCAGGGTTGCTTCATTTAACGTTGCGGGTAAGATTGCATCCTCCGCTGCTGCAGCGTACATTTTCAGAAGTTCTGGGATGAGTATATCCGAGCCTGCTTTGTAAAATTCGGCTGGGAGCCCATCTGGGCCCGGGGATTTGCCGTTAGACAGGTTAAAGATTGCTTCGCGGACCTCATCAGGTTCAAGCGAGGCTCCTAGTTCATCCTGTTGTGCGGTAGTCAGCTGCGGCATTGGCAGAGGTAGTCAGCAATGTCCGGGCGTGGGTGCAGCAGTCGGGAGCGGTATAGTGCCTCATAATGGTTGGTGAACGCGTCGTGAATCTGGCGCTGTGAGTACAATAGTCCCCTCCCTTCTACGTGTATTGCCACCACTGGGGTCGAGCGGGTTTCCTGTGAAATCAGCCAGGCCAGTAACTTGCCAGGTCTGTCACTCAGGTGATGTGTCCTCGCCGAATGCGCTGCATAGTTGATGTCGCGGAGTCGCTCCAGTAGGCCCGCATGTTCTGCGCGCGCTCCCTGCAGCGAGTCAGCACCGCCGTCAATGGCCTCCCCTTCCCTGTCGAGTAGGTCAGATTCTAGCCTGGTCAGTTCACTTTCTAGTTGTTGTCTCATGTGGCCCTGTGTCCTCGGACAATGTCCCCGGATCACTACTTTGAAGGCGTCCCACTCCACCTGGGGGGAGGATGCCGTGCCCGTGTTGTCCTCAAAGTACTGGGAAGCGCGCGTAAGGAGGGAGTCGTGGAATGCCGCGTCAAGCAGGAGCGCTGGTTGTAGTCGCCAGGTGGGAACGGGGGGGCGCGGGTGGTCCCAAGCCATAGATAAGAAGTGTGGGTTATAGTCTGAGTGCGTGCGGCCCATGTATAAAGTGTCGGTCACAAGGGGTAGGAGTTCAGTAGACGCCATAAATCTGTCCAGGCGGACATGCAATTCGTGGGCGCCTGAGTAATAGGAGTAGACCCGTGTCCCAGGGTTGCGCGATCTCCAAACATCAAGGAGATCCCACTGCTTGGCCCACTCCAGCAGCGCCTTCGTGGCACCACGCGTCGGAGCGCTTATGGGGGGCGGGGAGGAGCGGTCCAGTGTTATATCTAGTGTGCAGTTGTAATCTCCACCCAGTAGCCATGGGGCCGCGTGCCAGGTCGCCATCGTCGCGGAGAGGCGCGCCAGGAAGTCGCCCTGATCAGTGTATGGGGCATACAGTGATGCCAGCACTACCTGCTGTCCATCCAGCCTGCCTTGTACTGCAACAAACCTGCCCTCCTGGTCTATCGTAGTGTCTGTAGCTGTCCAGGGGGTCCCAGGGCGGACCCATACCAGTGTGCCGCGGGCGTATGAGGAGTAGGTTGTAGCATAGAGTTGTCCGCGCCATTTGCGGTGTAGTGCTAGGACCTCTGTCTTGTTCAAATGTGTTTCCTGAAGCAGTGCGATGCCTATCTTGTGTCGCTTTAGGTAGGAGTAGATCTGGTAACGCCTAGCTGGTGTGTGCATTCCCCTGATGTTCCAAGTGCATATCCGTATCTCAGACATAGCTTCCGTATGTGTAAGCTCTTCCAGCTCCCCCGCGTGTCAGATCCCCAAGCAGTACTTCCCACCGAGCCCAAGGTCCCGCCCCCATCACTAAGCCGCTCCAAGGTTCCAATACAGAGTGTGGTGATCTCCAGTGGTGTAGAAGGGTAGGGAAAGGGGGGGGAACATAAAGCCTCAACATGGCAACATAACCTAAAATGCCAAAAGGTCGGCTGCACAACATGTCGCCGTCCAAACACTCATCGGAGCTCATAAACTATACAGTTCTAGGGGGTACCGTGTGGCTTATGGTATAACAATAGCAATTACAGTGTGGTCCATTGGGAGTGCGGCATCCCTCCCGGGTAGGGTAGAGAGGCCGTTGCTGTCTGGCAGGTCTTGTCGCTCAGGGCGAAGCCGGCGGCACACTCAAGTGTCAAGTGGTGGGGGCTAGGCTTCCGGGAGGAGATCTCCTTTCCCGGATAGCCTAGGCAGTGCCGGCTGGTGTGTACAATACTACAGAATAAGTGACCAGTTCGTGGCAGTGTGCGGTCGGGCCGTGTGTATATGGTAGTCACAATACCTGGCTGAAGTTCAGGGTCCCAATGTGAGCGGGGTCCAGCAGTGCACAGCTGTGCAAATCGTTGCCTGTGAAGGGGTCTATGGAGCACTCATGCAGTCATGTTCGCTCCGGTGCACAAAGGCAGGAAACTTCTTGGACCAGGTCAGCCAAATAGGTCGGCAGTTTGTGGAGTGACGTCTGGGAGATAGTCAGTGTGTTGGTAATCCGGTAAACCATTGATCGCCTCATCATCACTCGGGAGGGGCGCCGGGCTGGCGTTCGGGGCAGGGGACGGGGCCGGAGAGCTGCTGATTTCCGCCAGACTGCGGAGAGCATCCTGTTGTCCTTGCATCATCTCATGTGCAGATGGGGAGTGAGCCGGCGATCCTCGAGCCCTGGGAGGCGTGGGAGCTCTGCGTCATCGGCGCCTCCGCGCCCCTCGTGAGCGTTCCATGGAACCCGTCCCTTGCGCTCGTCTAGGCACGTCAGGCATGTTCTCAACAAGCCAGGTCTCAACTTCGTCAGGGTTCATGAAAAAGTGTGTCCTATCTTTCGCCACCACCCGTAGCTTGGCAGGGAAGAGCAGTGAGTATTGAAGTCCGGCCTGTCGCAGTCTTCTCTTCACCTCCAAAAAAGAGTGTCTTTGTACTTGCACTGTATAGTCCGGAAAGAACATTACTGTGGCGTTATCAATCCGGATCTCACCCAGCTTCCTGGCTTCCCGCAAGATCGCATCGCGGTCTTTGTAGTTTAGGACTCGTAGGATGATAGGCTTGGGGTTCGAGCCAGCAGAGAGGGGTTTCGTGGGCACTCGGTGGGCACGTTCTACCACAAAGTGGGGCGACAGCGCGTCTTCTGGCAGCAGGTCTCGTAGCCAGTCCTCCACTCTCTGCGTGGGGTCCATTCCCTCCCATTTCTCCGGAATGCCCACCAAGCGGATGTTGTTTCTTCTTGCCCGCCCTTCAGCATCCTCTGCACGGTGTTCCAAGAATTCCACCCGGTTAAGGAGATCTTGTATATGCTTGTCTGAATGGGTCACCTTCGGTTCCAGCGTTGCCACCGTGCCTTCCAGCGTTGTGGTGCGTTCCTGCAGCTTTTTGTGGTCAGCCCTGAGGTGAGTCAGGTCTATTGCCACACTGTCTATTCTGGTTTCCAAGGAGGCGCGCGTCTGTTGGAGGGACTCCTCCATTCGTTCCATAGCTGCTAGGACTGAATCCAGCTTCGACGCCAAGTGGTCGGCGTCCAACTTGGATGATGTCTTCGTCGTCTTCCCCTTCACCGATGCATTCCCCGTTCCGGTGCGTGTCATCACCCCTCCAGACATGGGGCAAGCGGTGTGCACAGGCAGCGCCAGGAGCAAGGCTTGTGTCTGTCCGAGTGAGCACAGGGGAGCAGATGAGTCGTTGGGCCACGTCTGTAGTGTGTCAGGCAGTTCAGGTAATCAGGGCGCCATCTACAGCTCCGGTTCGTTAGTGCTGTCGTCCCACGTTGGGGCACGGTGTAATGTAGAATCAGGGTGCGCTCCGATTAAATTCAGGCCCCCTCCGGGGGGGGGGGAAGGGGAGCTCCCCACTCAGGTATCCAGCTGTCTCCCCGAGTTGTTCCTGCGCGGCCTGTAATCGGTAAGAGTCCGGTGCAGCGTCAGCCTTGTTCGTTAGTGAGAGAGCAGCGTCTCCCGAACATGAGGTAGATGCGTTCCGCTAGGCCTCGTGGTCGCTCTTACACCCCCAGCCCCCACGTGGCAGCCCCGCAATGCGTGCGACAATCAGGCGTTTATGGGCCTGCGGTGCAGCGGGTCGCGGGTTGTAGCAGGCCGGGGCGCCGGTCCGGTTCCGGGGATTGGATGTCTCTCGCTGCTCCCAGTTGCAATCTGGGTCTCACCAGGGCTGTCCCCCCTGCCAGGGCGTCTCTCGGGACAGTGTTGCTGCAGGCGCGCAGAGGCACAGATGGTTACTATGGGTGGCTGTGTCCAGTCAGTGTCCCCGTGGCCCTCGGTGTATAGCTCCCTCTAAGGGGGGGGGGCTCCCCGGTCCGATGACTCACTGTGTTGCCACGAGGTCCTGCAGGCTGCAGGGTCCCCAGCCGGTGATGTCGGCGGGAGGCAGCGTGCAGCGAGGGAGGGGGAGAAGGAGGAAGGCTCCGCTCGCTCCTCGGCGCCACTGCGCCACTCTCGTGCCTCAGCCCAGGCTGTGTCTGCAGGAGTCGGGTGCTCGCCCTCTCTCCTCCGCGCTCCCGCAGGTCCGCCTCCTCCAGGCTCAGTCCGCATCAGATTCCGGCTGCCTCTGGCCCGTCGTCGCTCCCTCCAATGCTCTCCGGGGTCTGGAAAATGGGGGCATCGATGCGCCCTGCGCCATCCGTTTCCGTCAGCAGTCGGGCCTTCTCTGGCAGGCCGCAGCGCAAGGCCCAGTCGCCCGCAAGAAGCCGCGGCTTCGCGTAATCGCGTCCCCAGCTGTGTCGCAGTCAGGCCGGCTGAGTCGGCGCCGCTGGCCTCGGTGCGGAGCTCCGCGACCGATCCTCACAAAATTCGGCCTGTGTGTAGTCAAGGGTTACGGGCAGACCCGCCAGCAGTTTCAGGCCAAACAGGATAGTCTTGGCTGGAGAAATGACCCGGGGTAGGGCAGCTCAGGCAGGAGCTCTACCCAGGCACGTCTTTCTCCATTGCGCGCTAAGCCACGCCCCCAAGTTAGGCTGCCTGTCATAGTGTAAATGTTGCCCTTAGGGACCACGATTACGACTGTGGACAGATAGTTGATGTTCCCTATAAATTATGTTGCCTTGGGCTTTGATATATGCATCAGGTGCAATAAATATCACCTATTGTGATCTCTTTCTAAAATGGGAAATAACATGCACCTTTCAGTGCTTCACTCACCAAAATATACATGTACCTCTAATTACAGGCACATTTTCGCCAGTTACCTGGGGATGTGAACTGGGGATGTGATGTTTAACACACCTGGTAACGTCCCCGCATGGAAAAGACTGCACAAGTCAAAATTCTGATATGAGTAATAGCAGAAACTATGGGGCACCTGTAGTCAGCACTTTAGAAAGAGGTGACCAGTGCGGCCAGTATTGAATCAGGCGCTTAGTGAATTAAGACTGGTCAGCAAGCGTCGCCGTTCCATTGATGCTTCACGCTCATGCCTGTTAAAGCCTCAGATGACAATGTGATGGGGACTAGAGCGCGACGAGCAGTAACTTCAGCCCAGCTTCTCTGGTCCCCACTTAGACTGAAGAATAGCAGTCACCTAAGGTTGTCTTCACATTTCTCTTCTGTAATTGGCTTCCTTTGTGTGCTGTGGTTCACAAACTACTAACATGTAAAGGAAGCTGCCCTGCTCATGTACTACAGGCTGGACTCATTGGCCCTGACAAGCCCTTCTGCTTCCTGGAATGCTTGGAGGGCCTTGTTACTTGTTATCATGCTTCAGTGACACACAATAGAGGGGCTCTGCTCTGCCATCCATCACTGACTGCTAAGTTCAATGGCAGATTCCTGCAAGGACATGAGGTCAACCTGACAAGCAGTGTGGGTGGAGGGAACCAAGAATGAGCCTCATTGGCGGAGTGCTGGAGGCATTTATTTACTTATGTTTTATTAAATGCAGTGTGTTGTCTTCTGGGCTCTTCAGAGCATATATCGGTTTAGAGGAAACTGACACAAGATTGACAGGTCGTAGGATTCCAACCACATACGAGGGATGACCTATCTTCATAATTCTATACACACTAGCACAAGGTATAGATCTTAGTGAAATGACAGTCTGGACAACCCAGTTTTCAAGAGTTTTCTGAAATTCAGAAAGTTGGGGTTATTATTTTGCCTTTTTCATAACATCTTTGAGGCTTTATATTGTCTGACACACTGATGGATTCAGTGAGTGCACCTGTCATGCACCGGAAACAGAATCAGAAGCAACTGCAAACAGGGCTTTGAGCTGAAAACTAAGTTATCCAGTGCATGGGATCATTTGCATATGGCGAGAGATGCTCATATGCATAATACAACACTTGAGCTCCGGAATGCCTGTGTATGTCTGAAGTTTTTTGTGATATGCCAGCAGGCTGCAAAAGGCGTAACAAACTACATGTTTGATGTGTTTAGAACTTTTTACATGTATCGCCGTCCTCTACTGCAAAAAGGTGTGAAATATTTTAATTTTTGACATCACCTTGCTAGCACCATCTGCCTATTTTGGGCTTCTAAGCCAGACAGACCTAATCGGTTAATGATTCTTTCTGGGCTGCAGGATGCCCAGCTTAAGCCTGTTCCCCGAGGGTGAAGAAATGTGAGCTCAGAACAATCTCTGGGGCTTGATATCCCCACCGATGGGAAGCCTATGCCAACTGCTGATGGAGGGCAGATTGAGCGCTAAGGTGTGGGCATTCTATGGGCAAACACTCACTGTGATTTAAGAGGCCCTTTCTTCAACATGAGGCAGCCTCCATTTACCCTGCTGTCAATACTCCTATAATCTACCTGCCATAGTTTACTAAATCCAAGCTACACTGAGTGCCAGATCTGGGTCGCGTTGGAAAACAGTGAAAGTCCTTGTGTTAGGGAGTTATGTCTAACCTTTCTGCTGGGGCTGCTGCTGTGATGCTTATCTTTAACTGGCCTTGTCAGCATGCTCAGTTGCTGACCCCTTGCTCTTTGAAGCTGCTTATTGGAAACGCAAATGGAGTGACATCAAAGAAGCTGATCAAATAACATAACTTAACAAAAGAAACCTCGGACATGTGCCAAGTGTTACGTGATGCCCGTCTATACCCCAAAGACTTTGTGGTATTACGCAAACAAGCGATGGCAAAGTCAATAGGACTTGCCTTTTTGATCTGCTGGCTTTGCCAAAAAGAACTTTTTTTTTAAAAGTGCTATGTAGCATTGACCAAAAAAAAAAAAAAAAAAAGTTTACAGAAATATGTGCACGTACATGCATGCTTCATGATGCTATGGCAGTGTAGGGTGATGACATGTGCGAGCAGGCCCATGCACATGCGCACAGCATGACAAGGCACCCTTTTACTTTATTATTTATTTGCTGTTCCAGGATGGCGGACGCCAGTTGGAGTTATTAAATAAAATAAAAGTGAACTGGAAATTAACATAACAAAGGCATTTTTCAAAAACGGAGTGGCAGGAAAGCAAATGCCAGCTGCTGAGCCATCCAAAATTGCACATATAATTTTTTTTTATGGACCTCAACAGGAGGGGTGTGGGGCAATGGAGGAGTGGGTGGGAGAGATGCCAATAAATGTACAGGTGGCAACGATGAGTTAATGGAAGAGTCATGGAGGATCTTGAGGCAGGGAAAGAGCAAAAACAAATTAAAAGAAAAAAAAGGGGGAGTCGTGTAGCAATAAATGACCCGGGACTTGGGACATGAAGGATGGAACACATGGGGGGAGGGGGGTAGCATGTGAGGGGAGAAGCACCACAGGACGGAGAGATCAAGAAAGCACCCACTCTCATGCAGTACTGAAGTAAAGAAAAAAGTAGTTCCCTGAGTCTGAGCAGTGTAAGGATACAAGTCATCCATTCACAGGAGGTAAAGAATCAAATCTCCAGGGCAGGGACAAACACTAGAAGAGGAAGAAAAAGCACTGGATACGAAGCAAGCAAATTAGAGTGGCAAGAAAGTCAACCAATGGTAAGCAAAGGGCTACTCTCAGCACACAGTACATTTTTGGCATGGTCTTCAATGGGTCATTTAATAGCAGAAGACCTAAAAGAACAAAGGAGCCAGCTTGAGAAGGGCCTCAGGAACCATGTGACAATGAAGGGCCAAATAACTGGGCAGGGTTGACTAAATAAATTGGCAACAAAAGACATGTTATAGGGCATAATTTGGAATATTCTCTAGTCTTGCTGTTTGTCATTTTAATACATATTAATACTGCATGGGCAAATGGTCACCTCATTAGTTCCAGTATAGCACCTGAATGCAGGAATCAGAAACGACAAGGTGACCGTATAACCTTTTCACAGGGCCAGTCACACGCAGGACCAAGTCTGGCACTTCTTCTTTACCTTCTGATTTGCTTGAGCAATACACACAATTTGCAAATTGTGCCGCAGACAAAGGATTCCATGGCAAATCCATAATTATGCACGGTTGCAGAATCATATCATCCGACTGGCCCTATGTATAAGCCATCGTATAGTCAACTACGACAAGGCAAACTACAGGAAGAAATCCGAAATGTGTGCGAAGAGACAGACCTCTCTGCTAAACTTGTAGATCTTTATGGACTTTCTGAATGTCATGCAGAGAAGGATGTTCTTGGACAGGGTGACCTAAAGAAGAGCAGAATGTACAGAAACAACCCGACCTCTCAGACATGGGGAAAGAGGTGTCCACAGAGTTCTGAGTACTGGCAGTGAGTTTACTCGTGAGAAAGGGAAGAGAGGCCTGACCACTGGCAGCTTTGTAGGACACGGAGAGGGCCTTTGGCTTTTGTTGTTGCTGCTGTAGCAGCTGGTGCAGAGAATGCAAGGCCTGATACCATCACACCATGAACCATACAGCTGTGTACTACGTGCCCTAGAGGCATTCAATGGATTTAAAAGCTAGGAGAAACTTAATTTTTCATATAAACGTTTATGGGGAAAATTATAAAAGCGTTTACTGTGGAGCCAGAAGACGTTATAAATCTGAAACCAACTGATCTGTACTGCAGTTTAACCCTTCACACGCAAAGGGATTCAAGAACTTTTCTGGTGTCACATTAATTTTTATCCAAGGCATGCAATTGTTTTACAAATATGGCACATTTTGCAACTTCATGCAAACGCAGTTGCTAAATGTGTCACCTTGGCAAAAACTTGATCTCTGGGAAAAATGTCCCACGGAAAACGTTTTTGCAGTAGAATTGGTCTTCTCATAGGTATGGTTGCTATTTTTCTCACAAAAAAATCATTTTTTAATGATTTTTTACCCTCCATTTTATGAAACTACCATCTTCAGGATGGTTTTAAACCAAAAGTCACAAAATGGAGAAAAGCTATTTCCTCTTATGCTGCTCAATCCAGTCATCTCCTTTAGAGGGAGCATGGGCGGTAATCAAGTAAAGCATCCTTCTCCTTATTCCGTTCCTCCGCTCTGCGATACTGCGGGTTGTAGTTGATGGCCCTGGGCCAACCAAGGGTGGAATGTGCTTCTGCTCTCTATTAGCAGTGGCTGGCTGTAGGCTGTCACCGAAGAATGCAGGAGAGGCTCTGTGTGGTTCTATCGATGGGACAGTAGGGCTTGGTGTAGGATGGGAACAATGCGCACTAGCAGAGCTGCATCTGGGTCTAGATCTGTGCCTATTGCGAGGCCGTGTGCCTGACAGATGTGCACTTGCCGCGGCGCACGTGGTTCTAGTTTTGTAATAGAGGAATGCAGTGGCTTGCGGCAGAATGAGGACCACCCCTGCAGAACTTAACTAGGGGTGTAAAATGTCACCAGCCACCTTACAAACATACAAGCAAACAGGCGTCTTGGCCCAAGCAAGGGCATCCAAAGGGGTAGGGCCCCCCTGCACTGTAGTGACATACATTCCAAAACATACCGAACACACCAGGCAGAACGAGGAGAAGGCCTTGGCATGGGCTGAATGTTTGGCTATAATATTGTGACTCCCACCCCAATCCCTCCAAATGACACAGATGCATGTCGTTCTATTTCTGGAAGAGCAGAGAATGTGGTCTGGCTTTCTCTCTTTTTTTTCAGGATCAAAATCTGATGATGAAACATAAGCCTGAGTCCAACAAAACAAGGCTGCCTGTGCCCAAAAACCTGCACAGAGGAACCAACACTGCAGGTCCTGACTCGTGCTGTAAGAGGTTGGTATCAGGGATGCTGTCGCTCGAGAGATGTTAATGCCAACATTACATGTACGTGGATGCAAAATATGAGAAGATGGCTTTTGCTAACTCGGTGAAATATGTTTTTTAATTCACTTGTCGAAACTATAACATTTTAAACAAAAACAAAACCATGTAAAAGTGCATTTTGTGGCAGAATTAACCCATACTCGTTTTCTATGAAGCTTATGAAAAACCCTTCCCATAAGGCAACCGTATGTGTGCAAGCATGGTGGGCCCATTGGAGTGTTTTTAATTAAGTATAAGAAAAAGCATTCCTAGATGAATGCTCTACATATGCACACCTGTGTGCACGCACATTGGTCATCTTGGGATGTTTTACTTTAACCATTTTCTTCTGCTTGAACACCCACTAAGCCATTCAAAGATGGCTGCCATGCACGTGTGCATGTACCGGTGGCCAGCTTAATAGTTTTTATAAAAAACAATGACAAACTGAAAGCAAGCATTGGAAACGCCACTAGCGAGACCTGTCAGCTTTGCCAATGCTTGTTCTTTCTGGGAGAATATCTCACCACAGGCCATGAGGTGACAATTCAAACATTTACATTTTTATGAAGATACAAATTTTGTCATATGCTCAACCTATAAAATTCTAATTTCAAACGATGTACATGGTGATTGCACTGGAGTGGACTCCATAGGTATACTTCATCTTGCATTATTCTCTATGGCCTGCATTGGTGCGTCCACACAGTTTGCGCATGGTGTGTCTAGTCCAATAGAGGGTGTTTTAAAAGGGCGTGTGTTTTAGAATCTTTTTCCATACCCATGGATTGTTGGCAGTAACTCTAAGTCGGTGTGTGCGAAATTGGTATAATTTGCATGTGTTTAATTATGCAAAAGTTTGGTCAAATTAGGCAAAAGGCTCTGTAAATATGCAAAATGTGATTCAGTGCTACATATTTTGTAGCTAGAAATGCATCCTAGCATCAATTTGTGAAATGAGGACACATTTTGTACAATTTTTTTTTAATACACAATTGTTTCAAAGAATTGGTGATCTTGTTCTGTTTGTTCGGGTTATTCCTGAACTCTCGTACTATAATTTTGCCTAGAATGGCGGAGTAATTAGGCAACGTGGTGTAATGGTATATTTTTGGAAATTTTGTGTAACAAGCGCAACAGAAAATTCCTGAAATTAAGAAAATAACGAGTTCTAAGGTAACCAGCTAATTAATCCTTGTCCTTTGGTTCAGTTAGTCTGTGTGTTGAGGTCTAAATTAGGGGTGGGCGGAATAGGCATAGTCGCGATACGCAAAGCTTTGCGAAACGGTAGAAAATCTCTGTGAGCACGCAAAAGTTCCACGAACACGCGGAATTGCTTGTTCCGCCCATTCGCAATGCTTTTTTCCTGTTCGCGAATGCTGTTTGCCTGATCAGGGAGAAATATCTCACAAACACGCATTTTGAAAGCGCGAACAAGCAAAACATTCCGTGAAGCCACGGATCGCGGAATTTTTGGCAATTCCGCATTCTCCGTGGAATGCAAAATTACCCAAATTCCGCAAAATCCGCGAGCGGAATGGAATTTACCGCCCAAGCCTAGTCTAAATGGATTATCCAAATTCTGGCTGGGCTCTGTGTACTTCCTTTGAAGCCTGAGAGAAATCTACATGTGGTTTGCGAGAGAGATCATCATGGGAGTGAGATCTTAAGAAGGTGAGATATGCCTGTATAATATATGACGTTACAACGCAAACAATTACAATGCATGCTTTTACAATGACGTTTTAACATCGCAACTACCATCACATCACATGATTTTACAACGCATGCCATTACAACGTATTTTTAAAAAGTACCATTACAACGCATTCCATTACAACACATACCTTCACAACGCATACCATTGCAACGCATAATACTTTTAGGGCAATAGTAGAGTAAGTGTTGGACACTGTAGGGGCAAAATGACTATTCCCACTCCAGTGAGTGCAACAGTAGGGAAAGTGTTGGCGAGTGTAGGGGTAAAAATTACTATTCCCATCTATCCCAAAACCCATATACACCTTAAAACTAAAAAATCTCTATTATTTACCTTATATGTGTTGTAATAGCATGCGTTGTAATGGCATGTGATTCAAAGGCAGTTGCGTTGTAACAGTTGCATTGTAAAAGCAGTGCGATGTAATGACTGCGTTGTAATGGATGTTTCCCATGCCTGTAGACTAAGATCCGCAAAAGTAAGCATGCCATTACTTGATCACCTGCCCCCACTATACCCCATGGACTTGCACCCAGTCTTTAACACTGAACACCATGGATTTACCCCCAATCATGATCAATAAATACCGTGGCATTGCAGCTTTTTCAGTGGACAAGGTATGATTGCATGGACTCCTGCTATTATCAATACAATACAGAACATCAAGCATTGTAAGTCAGATAAATGTTGCAAAAAAAAAACATGTAAAATAAATATCACAGTCTTCCAGAACGAGTCACTACATTTTCCAGGCTATTTTGAAGTTTCATTTTTGTCTATTGCGTCCCTATGGTAGCATGCATTACACATATTTTGCTGTTTTCTCACTCCTGCTCATGTTAGTCTCCTAGGACGATACAGAGTTTTCCTGCTCCAATTTAACTCTTAAAGATGTGCATTTTCCTTGCAGAATAGTTAGTTGTTTCCTTAGCGCCAGGAAACTGCTGGTAACCGTGGGCATTATGAATTTTATTACGTCGGATCCTATTGAATGCCAGAAAGTACATATCCCCAGTGTGTTTGTAGGTTGCCCAATATAGGAGAAGTCGTCTTTTGGTCTCTCACTCTCCTAAGTTACACAGTTGGAAAGTCTTTCTTCTTCAATGGGTGTGTGTTTGATACATGGCCAGTATCCATTTCCAGTCTGCGTTCACTGGTTATAATCAACGTTTGGCTGCGCTTTGAGTTTTTCACCACAGTTAAGCATTTGACAAGTCTAATCACTGAACTCTGTGAAATGGCAGTCTACCCTAGTCAAGGAACCACTCTAATCATGGTATGAGTTTTAACCTCTTCGACGCTCATGACGAGCTGAACTCGTCATGAGCGTAACATGCGCTACGCGGATGACGAGCTGAGCTCGTCATGTAACGCGCGATTTAAAAAAATCGCAGCGCGCAGCGGGAAAACCGCTAGCGCGCATGCGGTTAATAAACAACTATCCATGATTCCGATATCATAAGCAGGCCTGGTGAGAGCAAAGAGCATCCTGGCCATGCCAAGTCCCATCCCCTTTCTCGCACAGGCTCAATGTGCAAGGAGCCGAACCTCCTCCTGTGACCACCTCTTTCTCTAGTCTCTCCTCCAAAGGAGGCTCAGAACACACCTAGCTCAACACTTTCGGGTGCTGCTCGCGCAGAGTGGCAAGAGTGTGTATTAAGTCACATTATATAGGTGTAATTTAAATGTTCATACAATTTCGATTAGTGTTGGTCCAGGGTATAAATCCATAAACAATGTTCTGCATATGTCTTCACACTGTGACCCGCTTTTTCATGCACTTTGTCGGGACAGAATAGCCCTTTGCATGTGATAGACGTACACACCTGTCTGGAGTGCCCTAACTGTACTGATGTTTGGACCCCTAATGCTGATTTTTGTTGTCATGGGCGAACACAAATTGTGAGGCCTGTCTCGCGGATTGTGGTCTGTTTGGACAGGGAGGGGCAAGCAAAGCGTCACCCTTATAGTGGTGAAAGGCTGCTGCCTTTGCCAGAACTTAAGCAGCACGAGTGCAGTGATGGCAACATACCATATAGTGATCAGTAGGAGTGGACATGTCCTTTTTGCCTGTGTCACTAGAGTGAAGCCTACAAGCTCACTCATTTAAAGTTTTGCTGCTGTGTGCTTAACTCACCCTTACCCTACATCTGTACAGTACATTGAAGACTCTGAGTTCCATTTTAGGAGATCCAGGGCTGACTGGAGCAACATGAGGAGAGGGGCTAGAGGAATCCCCTGTAATATTTGTGTATTGTAGCATTCCTGTAAGCTTGGTGGGACACAATGGTTGAATGGAGCGACAGGTTCGCCATACATTTCAAACAGGTGCTCTTTGATTCAGAGGGATGTCACTGGGAAGAGGCCTGGCACATCTCAGGAAGGAGATGGGGCTGATAACATAATCACGAAGAGTAGGGCTAAGGCCCCAGTGCAATCTTTTTATGAACATATCACTATGGCTGACATCCAGGTGAGAACCTCTAGTCATTTCCATGGCCTGTGTTGTGGAGCTATCAGATTTGGAGTTGCTACTGCTGCGACATACTGCTTCCTGGAGAAAGAGCGAACAGAGGAGAAGGAACTATAAAAAGAAGCAGACCCCCAACATAAACTTCAAAGACTCAGACTCTAAATCACAGTTGGTGTCTGGAAATTGACTGTAAGAAGGGGACCTTAAGCCCCCAAAAGTTGTCAATGTCAAGCAGCCAATCAGCCTGTGCAAAGAAGATAAGCTCTCCCAGACTTCTGCCTGTGACCAGGACTGGGGGCCAAGGCCTGCTAGTCTCCCAGCTAGGTGATGAGACATCACACAGGGTATCTAAGATCACATGTCTTTAGAGCCTGGAGCACCCGTGCCTGCCTGTTTACCAAGAACACTGTGCCCTGAGTAGGAAAGGAGAGCGATGGAGGGTGCGAAGTCAAGTGGAGGGATTCTGGTGAGTGGATCCCCATAGTGAGATGTGAGGAGAAGGCTGCTGCACTGATCGAGGCATTGTTCATGTTTAGGGAAAAGTCGGAGAACCTTGTATGCCACAGGACAGCCGGTGTGAATTGATGGGTCACCTTTTATGCACTCAATTGGTCATTTCCCATGTACAGTCCCAAGTCGGCGACCCTGCATGCCACCTAGGGCCACCGTGAATAATGCTCTGGTGCCGTCAAGGCTGTAGCCCATATGTGGTATCAAGTCAGCAACCCAGTATGCCAGATGGGGCCAACGTGAAGATTGTTGCCATGCCATTCGGGCTGCACCCAGTGTACTGTACCAAGTAAATGGTGACTTTTCATAGGTCAATACGCTTAGTAGTCCTCCTTAGTACCGCCATGTCTCTCCCATGAGGACACCCCCTGTTACATGTGTTGTTACTCTCTAGGTTTTAATTACAGCCTTAAGTCACTATTTTCTTAAAAGGCTTCAGGCAGGACACACACTTGGTTCTAAACTAGGCTGGCAGTGGTTACTTCACTCACTAGAACATCTCACATTTATATGAGACCATCTATACATTTTCGTTCATCAGCTCCACACAGAGTACAACCTAATCCGAAATTAATTTAATAATTCTGTTGTCAAATTTCAAAGCTTGTATGGACATAGCTATTTAAATGTACTCGTAGTAATGTCTTGCATGCAATGCATTATGGGTAGGGTGGATTTACCATATCTTTTGCAGGGTGCAGTACCTTATGTGTCCAAAAGAGGTCCCCTTTTGGCCACATATGGTACTGCACCCTGCAACAGGACTAGGTAAAAAACGTTATGGCAATAACTCCAACTTTGTAGACATGTAGTGCTGGTGCCTTGCTCACTATGGACCTCTAGGAGTAGTCTGTGGTACTGCCCTGAGACATGCAGTGCTGGTGCCTTGCTCTCTAGGGACCTCTAAGAGCAGCTTGCGTTACTGCACCTAGACATTCAGCGCTGGTGCTTCGCTCACTAGGGACCTCTAGGAGCAGCTTGCGGTACTGCACTGAGACATACAATGCTGGTTCCTGGCTCACTCGCAAGCATTTGCAATGCACTAGGTCACACATTACTAGTACTGCCCTGAGACATGCAGTGCTGGTGCCTTGCTCACTAGGGACCTCTAGGAGCAACTTGCGGTCCTGCACCTAGACATTCAGCGCTGGTGCCTTGATCACTAGGAACCTCTAGGAGCAGCTTGCGGTACTGCACTGAGACATACAATGCTGGTTACTGGCTCACTACGCAAGCATTTGCAATGCACTAGGTCATGCATTACTGAAAGTATGAGGTATAGGCATTGCAATATTATTTGCAAAGCCAATACCTCAAACTATCAATAATGCGAGACCTATTGCAGTGCAAATGCTTGTTTACTTTGTTGTCATACAAATGCTCATTTTTCATAAAAGCAAGTATTTGATAATACAATCATTTATTTATTTATTTATTTATTTAATGTGATTTTATATAGCGCGAACTTTACCCGAAGGTGTCAGAGGTGTTATTGCTGCACACATTATGAGTTGTGAGTCTGTGTTCACCCCCTTCTGTCTATCTCACCCCTGAGAAGCCTTGAACTGCCTGACCAGTGCTACCACTGAGAGTCAAACGCTGTACTTGCCCAGTTGATCAGGATCCATAGTAAGTAGTAATCTGGGAAATCAAGAGAAAAAGGCCTCAACCCCATGGTTAGACCTTGTAACTCCTGCTTGCCCGATGGCCCTCTGAACAGGGTTTTGAGGTGGGTGGAATGTGCATAGTCGCACTACGCAGAGTTCCGCGAAATGTAAAAAATCTCTGCGAGCACGCAAAAGTTCCGTGAACATGTGGAATTGCTTGTTCCGCCCATTCGCGATGCTTTTTTCCGTGCTCGGGGAGGACTATCTCACGAACACGCAATATGGAAGTGCGAACAAAATCAAAATTCCGTGAAGCCGCGGATCGCGGAATCTATGGCAATTCCACGTTCTCCGCGAACGCAAAATTACCCAAATTGCGCAGCGGAACAGAATTTACCGCCAAGGCCCACACATTTGTAATAAAAGTGTATTTAAAAGGCTTCTCCAAGAGGTTTACTTGTAAATCTCTGACTCTATATATTGTATTGAGACAAGGGAAAACACTATGGGGCCTATTCACAACGGTAAACTTACTTGTGAGTAAATCAGCACATGCACATTTACTCTTACTTTTTTGAGTAACTTTACTACTTTTGGCTATTCACAGTTTATAAGTGTAAAGTTACCCAATAATGTAGACTTCTAAGTCCCCATTCCATAAAATAGGGCGTGGAGTCAGTAAAACTGTCATACAAGACTGTAAAGTTACTACTAGTAGTGAATTTACACCCCTATTTTAAATTTCACTCACTTGATAAAGATCTCCACAATTAGGAGGAGACTCCCTATGGTAAAGTACAGAAATCTTTAAAAGTTAATTGACAATTAAAAAAAATATATAAAAAATTAAGTTAAATGTTTATGTAAAATAATTGTATCTATGCATTTTGAATGTAGAATCAATTGCAAAAAAAAGGCTTCAGCAGTATTAGCTACATTTTAAATTAAATGCAAATAGTTTAATTATATGAATTTTTAAATATACATCTTTTTAAAGATGAACGTAAAAATATAACATCCACCTAAAGTAAAACATTTGTTTACTTATTATGTATTAACAGTTACTGAAAGTTATGTATAGAAATAATTTTGATGAATTGAATTCAATTTTGAAAACACTACATTTATTTTTAAGCGAAAAAAAGTTTATTAAAGCATGTTTAATAAAATAGTATTTATTAATCAGCCCAAAACATTTTTTTAATTAAAATTAATGAATATTTTTTTTTTGAAAAGTTTAAATACATTATTTAATTTTAACATTATTTATCGTGGGATTTTAGTCCCCATCCCTTACATTTGTGTAAGATATATTATTCCTCTACATGAACTACTGCAACTCTCTTTTGTGGTATCTCTTGCATCCCTTACTTCTGTGTATGGTACACTGCATTTCTCTGCACAAACGCTGGATTTCTGTCTATAGATTTTCTGCATATCTTGTGTCCGTTTGTTCTGTATATGACACATATTACATTTCTCTATATTTGCCTTGTCTCTCACATCTGTTTGTTCTCTATATCGCACCTATTGCTCTGTATAAAGTTGCTGCATCTTTCTATATCCGTGGCATCTCTTGCATCCCTCTGTTCTGTGTAAAGAACATATTGCATTTCTCTATATCAACTTGCTGAATTTTTCTTTATATATTTGCCTCGTCTCTCACATCTGTTTGTTCTCTATATGGCACATATTGCATTTCACTGTATAAACTTGCTGCATCTCTATATTTGTGACATCTCTTGCATCCCTTTGTTCTGTGTATTGCACATATTGCATTTCTCTGTATAAACTTGCTGCATCTCTATAAATCTGTGGCATCTCCTGCATCTGTATGTTCTGTGTATGGCACATATTGCATTTCTCTGTATAAACTTGTCGCATCTCTATAAATCAGTGGCATCTCCTGCATCCGTATGTTCTGTGTATAGCATATATTGCATTTCTCTGTATAAACGTACTGTGTCTATCTTTGAATATGTATGGCATCTCCTGCATCCCTTTATTCTGTGTATGGCACATATTACAGTTCTCTGTATCAGCTTGCTACATCTCTCTTTATACATTTGTGGCATCTTTTGTATCCCTTTGTTCTATGTATGGCACATATTGCAGTTCTCTGTATAAACTTGCTGCATCTCTCTTTATACATTTGTGGCATCTCTTGCATCCCTTTGTTCTATGTATGGCACATAATGCATTTCTCTGTATACACTTGCTGCATCTCTCTTAATACATTTGTGGCATCTTTTGTATCCCTTTGTTCTGTGTATGGCACATATTGCATTTCTCTGTATAAACTTGCTGCATCTCTATGAATCTGTGGCATCTCCTGCATCTGTATGTTCTGTGTATAGCATATATTGTATTTCTTGTATAAACTTACTGTGTCTATCTTTTAATATGTATGGCATCTCCTGCATCCCTTTATTCTGTGTATGGCACACATTACAGTTCTCTGTATCAACTTGCTACATCTCTCTTTATACATTTGTGGCATCTCTTACATCCCTTGTTCTGCTTATGGCACATATTACATTTCTCTGTATAAACATGCATCTCTCTTTATGTATGTGTGGCATCTCTTGCATCCCTTTGTTTTATGTATGGCACACAATGCATTTATATCTGTATAAACTTGCTGCATCTCTCTCTATACATTTGTGGCATCTCCTGCATCCCTTTATTCTGTGTATGGCACACATCACAGTTCTCTGTATCAACTTGCTACATCTCTCTTTATACATTTGTGGCATCTCTTGCATCCCTTGTTCTGCTTATGGCACATATTACATGTATCTGTATAAACGTGCTGCATCTCTCTTTATGTATGTGTGGCATCTCCTGCATCCCTTTGTTTTATGTATGGCACACAATGCATTTCTCTGTATAAACTTGCTGCATTTCTCTTTATACATTTGTGGCATCTTTTGTATCCCTTTGTTCTGTGTATGGCACACATCACAGTTCTCTGTATCAACTTGCTACATCTCTCTTTATACATTTGTGGCATCTCTTGCATCCCTTGTTCTGCTTATGGCACATATTACATGTATCTGTATAAACGTGCTGCATCTCTCTTTATGTATGTGTGGCATCTCCTGCATCCCTTTGTTTTATGTATGGCACACAATGCATTTCTCTGTATAAACTTGCTGCATTTCTCTTTATACATTTGTGGCATCTTTTGTATCCCTTTGTTCTGTGTATGGCACACATCACAGTTCTCTGTATCAACTTGCTACATCTCTCTTTATACATTTGTGGCATCTCTTGCATCCCTTGTTCTGCTTATGGCACATATTACATGTATCTGTATAAACGTGCTGCATCTCTCTTTATGTATGTGTGGCATCTCCTGCATCCCTTTGTTTTATGTATGGCACACAATGCATTTCTCTGTATAAACTTGCTGCATTTCTCTTTATACATTTGTGGCATCTTTTGTATCCCTTTGTTCTGTGTATGGCACATATTGCATTGCTCTGTATAAAGTTGCTGCATCTCTTTATATATTTGTGGCACCCCTTGCAGCCCTTTGTTCTGTGCATGGCACATAAAACATTTATCTGTATAAACATCTGCATCTCTCTTTATACATGTGTTTGCACCTCTTCTATCCCTTTGTTCTGTGTATGGCACATATTGTATTTATCTGTATAAACTTGCTGCATCTCTCTTATATTTTCTGCATTTCTTGCATCCCTTTGTTCTATGTAGGCACATATTGCAGTTCTCTGTATGAACTTGCTGCATCTCTATTGATTTATTTGCCACATCTCTTGCATCCCTTGTTCTGCTTATAGCACATATTACATTTCTCTGTATAAAAGTGCTGCATCTCTCTTTATGTATGTGTGGCATCTCTGGCATCCCTTTGTTCTATGTATAGCACATAATGCATTTCTCTGTACAAACTTGCTGTATCTCTCTTTATACATTTGTGGCATCTATTGTATCCCTTTGTTCTGTGTATGGCACATATTGCATTGCTCTGTATAAAGTTGCTGCATCTCTACATATTTGTGGCACCTCTTGCATCCCTTTTTTGTGTATGGCACATAATGCGTTTATATGTATAACCTTTCTGCATCTCTCTTTATACATTTGTTGCATCTCTTGCATCCCTTTGTTCTATGTATGGCACATTGCAGTTCTCTGTATAAACTTGCTGCACCTCTCTTTATACATTTGTGGCATCTTTGTATCCCTTTGTTCTGTGTATGGCACATATTACATTTCTCTGTATAAAGTTGCTGCACTCTCTTTATATATGTGTGCCATCTTTTGCATCCTTTTTTTCTGTGTATGGCACATATTGCATATCTCTGTATAAAGTTGCTGCACTCTCTTTATATTTGTGTGCCATCTCTTGCATCCTTTTTTCTGTGGATAGCACATATTGCATATCTCTGTATAAAGTTGCTGCACTCTCTTTATATTTGTGTGCCATCTCTTGCATTCTTTTGTTCTGTGTAGGCACGTATTGCATTTATCTGTATAAAGTTGCTGCATCTCTCTTTATATACTTGCAGCATCTCTTGCATCCCATTGTTCTGTGTACGGCGCATATTCCATTCCTCTGTATAAACTTGCAGCATCTCTCTTTACATATGTGTGGCATCTGTAGCATCCAATTGTTCTGTTTATTGCACATATTGCATTGCTCTGTATAAAGATGTTGCATCTCTCTTTATATATGCGTGACATCTCTTGCATCCTTTTGTTCTGTGTATGGCACATATTACATGTCTCTGTATAAAGTTGCTGCATCTCTCTATATTTAAGGTAGCATCTCCTGCATCCCTTTGTTCTGTGTATGGCACATATTGCATTTCTCTGTATAAAGTTGCTGCATCTCTCTTTAAGTATGTGTGGTATCTAAAGTTGCTACATCTCTTGTTATATATGTGTGGCATCTCTTGCATACTTTTGTTCTGTGTATGGCACATATTACATTTCTTTGTATAAAGTTGCTGCATCTCTCTATATTTAGGGTAGCATCTCTTGCATCCCTTTGATCTGTGTAGACACATATCGCATTTGTCTGTATAAAGTTGCTGCATCTCTCTTTATAAATGTGTGGCATCTCTTGCATCCTTCTGTTCTGTGTAGACACATGTTGCATTTGTCTGCATAAAGTTGCTGCATCTCTCTTTATAAATGTGTGGCATCTCTTGCATCCTTCTGTTCTGTGTGGACACATGTTGCATTTGTCTGCATAAAGTTACTGCATCTCTCTTTATATATGTGTGGCATCTCTTGCATCCTTTTGTTCTGTGTAGGCACATATTGCATTTTTCTGCATAAAGTTACTGCATCTCTCTTTATATATGTGTAGCATCTCTTGCATCCTTCTGTTCTGTGTAGACACATGTTGCATGTGTCTGTATAAAGTTGCTGCATCTCTCTTTATATATGTGTGGCATCTCTTGCATCCTTCTGTTCTGTGTGGACACATGTTGCATTTGTCTGCATAAAGTTGCTGCATCTCTCTTTATATATGTGTATCATCTCTTGCATCCTTCTGTTCTGTGTAGACACATGTTGCATTTGTCTGCATAAAGTTGCTGCATCTCTCTTTATAAATGTGTGGCATCTCTTGCATCCTTCTGTTCTGTGTGGACACATGTTGCATTTGTCTGCATAAAGTTACTGCATCTCTCTTTATATATGTGTGGCATCTCTTGCATCCTTTTGTTCTGAGTAGACACGTGTTGCATTTGTCTGTATAAAGTTGCTGCATCTCTCTTTATATATGTGTGGTATCTCTTGCATCCTTTTGTTCTGTGTAGGCACATATTGCATTTTTCTGCATAAAGTTGCTGCATCTCTCTTTATATATGTGTAGCATCTCTTGCATCCTTCTGTTCTGTGTAGACACATGTTGCATGTGTCTGTATAAAGTTGCTGCATCTCTCTTTATATATGTGTGGCATCTCTTGCATCTTTTTGTTCTGAGTAGGCACATATTGCATTTTTCTACATAAAGTTGCTGCATCTCGCTTTATATATGTGTGGCTTATTTTGCATCCCGCTGTTCTGCACCAGGCAGATGTTGCAACTCTATATGGTACACATTACACGTTTTTCCATGGTGCAACAGTCATAATTCATCTCCGTTTGTAGATTGCATTTTTTGCCTGGTTCATGTTGCCTTTTTACATGACATATTACTTAATTCAGTATAGGACACATATAGGCCTCGCTCTACAGATATGCTGCGTGTCTGTATGATATAGGCTTGCAATATTTGGCCTACAAATGTTGACCTTTTTGTATTTGACACCGATATATCTCCTATCTGCCTGCAAAGACGTGGCATCATTTTTATAGCGCACTCTCCATCTTTATTTATACGGTCCATGTTTCATCTTACTTTCTATGGGATATTCCCAGTTCTTTCAATGGGCAGGTATTTGTACTGTTCGGACTGAGCACCTACACTTCTTTAATTTGAGCTGGAGAGGGCCTGCTCTTCTCTGCAACAGTACATTTACATTTGGAGAGCACCGGCACTTCTCAGGAGCAAACAGGTACTAGTCCAAATAGTGAGTACCTGCACTTCTGTATTTCCATGTAAAGCATCGGATATATCATTCTTTCTTTAAATGTTACACCTTTCTGTGTATGGCACAAGTCTACCTATCTGTAGGTGCACATGTTGCGAGTGCCTAGATGATTCATACGTCACCACCGGGCGGCGCTACGCACTTACCCAGCGGCAGGATGCCGTACAGCGCTATGAGCTGCTGGACGTCGGTGAGTGATGGCATCGGTTCGATGTCCGCCTGGCGCAGCGTGGTGCCCAAGTAACTGAACTCGCCTGTCGGGAGAAAGAAGAGGTTTCGGTGAGTGACATGACGCCCTGGGCATTCTTCAGCCCACTTGCACGTGTCAGCGGCCTGGCACAGGCCTGAACCCCCCTCTGTGACCCGGCGCAGCGCATCAGTCATTTCACGGGGGCTCCCCCTCATAGCTGTCAGACTGTACACACAAAACTTGTCTTTACATATTTTCTACTGTTTCTTAAATTCCTGAGATAAGAATCCCCTGTTTGTCATCATCCGGGTTACGCTGGGAGCAAGTGAACCGAAACAAAGCACGTCTATCTCCCGGCGTCCTACAGCGCCTCCTGCTCTTTGTTCGGCCTCGGACCGCGTTAGAAGTTTAATATCTGCCATCTGCTACTGACTTCCTTTGTGAGGTCCTGGGTGGGGGCTATATGGGGCAGTGGGGGTCTAAGCGCAGGTGTATGCAATTGGCACGGCGGGGAGGAGGAGGTGTTGAGGGCAAACAAACCCACTGATGGGAGCTTGTCCTTAGACTGTGGTATCAAACCCTGTAGATGACAGCCAATGAGAACCGCCAGGCTGGCCAGTCCCTGGCCCTACGTGCTCCCGCCAAGCTTATTTGGGTTCCTGGAACTGCTTGCGCTAGCTAGGTGTCTGTCCCTCGGTTATACAATTTGTGCTTTTGAGGTTTTAGAGAGTAGTATGAAAATAATCTGAATAACAGCCTACCCTTCGAATGTCAACGATAAAATATAGAGGCATAGAAATATCGCGGAGACTATCTGAAACCAGAACACTGAACGGTAAGTAGTATAGACTTTCTATACCTAACTCCATTAAATGTACCTTGAGGATATATGCATCTTCAAGGTACATAGATGTGGAGTTAGAAATAATAAATCTATACTTGCTCTATCTGCACTGACCTTTCGATAGTTTTCGATATTCTTGAATTACGATATTCATAGACCCGATACTCAGTAGCAGCGGCGTCTGGCAATATAAAAATATGGGGGGGTGGGGGGGGGGGGTATGCGCCCAACTCACCTCAATGATTCTCCCACCCGGTGCAGCCCTCCCGGCGATGGTGGTGTGACATGATGTCCACCAGCAGAAAAGGGAAAAACTTCGCTTCCTGCTCAGTGGAACGCAACTCCTGACCAATCCTGGAGCTGCTCCCAGCATGAAAACAGCTCCAGGATTGGTGGGAGCAGGCTAACTGCACACTCATTTTGAGGCTGAGGCCTGTGCCAGCAATCCTCGGGCTTTTTTGTACAGCCCAGGGATTGCTGGGTGTACAGTGCGCCTGTTGGGCTGGCTGTAGGTAGCCAGCAGGCCAACCCGGCGTGCGCACTGAAAGGGATAGCAGTAATTCTGCAATAGCAGGGGTCAGCATTACCCTCGTGCTGTACACAGCGTTAGCTGGTGGAAAATAAAAATGGCATTATTATGCCATTTTACTTATTAGTGTGTGCCTATTGCGCTCGCAGCAGCCGGAGTGACGCTCCTCAGCCGCGGCCGGCAGTGCCGGCAGTGCCGGCGGCCGGCAGTGCCTGCAGGGCGGTGACGGGGGAATGGCAGAGTGGGGGGTAGTAATGTATGGATTACGGAGCTTCCCAGGTAAGTAAACATTTAAATAAATAAAACGAATTTCGTTGAGTGCACTGCATCCCGAAATGCGATGCAGTGCGCGCAGCGAAATTCGTTTTATTTATTTAAATGTTTACTTACCTGTAAAACTCCGCAATCCATACATTACTATCCCCCACTCTCCCCCTCCCCCGCCCCACATCACTGCCTTGCAGGTACTCCCACTGCCGGCCGTGGCAGATGCTCCTCCACCATTTAGGAGTAGCCGCCCCTGCTCATTAGTACAATCCAGATAGCCATACATGACTTTGACACCCTGCTCTTTAGTGCCCCCTTTCCTGTGAGATGTGGTTCCAGAATCAAGGTACCAGAAGTAGCAGTGCGCAATGTAAATCTTTAGAGAGGAACATCCGCTCTTTGTATCACCTGCTCCCACTGGAAGCTTTGCGCAGTTGAAGCGCATCATCGGAGGTAACTTGTTGTTGCTTAATCACTCTACACTAGATGATCTCTATTTGTAATCTGAAAAAAAATTGCTGTCACCCACCTCGAATACCAATATTCTACAACCATGTCCTCTGCCTCCCATTGACAAATCTCAGGGTGTACAAAACAGACTCTTGAAAGTAAGGCTACCAGTTTTCTATTTTTACAGATAAATACAGACAGAAAACAATGCGTTTCCGGTCTGTATTTATTTTTAAAAGCGGAAAAATACTGAAAATGATGCTTGTTGTGAGAGACTCTCCATGCTGTCTTTCATGAATACCAGGCAACAGCTGAGCAAATAGGCAGCACGGAGAGTTAAAAAACAGGATGAGATTTCCTTAAATACAGGCATATGTGAACATATTTGTAGTATAATGCTAATATGTTCCTGTGAGTGTAGTGATTTGTTATACGTGGTTGCTTAATTTGCTAAAACGTGACAGGCATCCAAGTATTTATTTATTTATTTATTTATTTTTTTCTTTTAATCCTCATTCGCGCCATGGCTCCAATACATCTACAAGCAGACTGCTTGTAGATGTATTGGAGCCATGGCCACAAAGCAAGAAGGTAGGCAATGCCTGGTGATGTCTCAGCATCCGCTGGCAGGAATATTTTAGTGGAATTAACGCCACAATATCCCAACAACACCTACTGGCAGGCTGCTATCCTTCGACCTCCGGGCTAAGACCGCCAAAAGATAGTGTCTGGCCTATTTAGGCTCCCTTGAATATATCTTCGTTCTGGACCAACCCAAGGGTGAACCATGTATGCGTAATCATTGGACCTGGGGAAAAAAAAAAATAATAAATCCTTGTATGAGTGCATGTCCAAGAGTTAAATAAGCGTGGAAACAGGCCATTTTACGGCTCCATTTACTCTCAAAACACAAAATAAATATGGATAAATACCAAAACTAAATATGGATAAATACAGACAGAAATGTTAAAAAAAGATATACAATAAAACCAGCATCCCTAAATATAAGGGAGGTCTTTTTTAGATAAAATAGAGGTAGTTACTCTCTGTGTTTTTTTATGACGAATGCTCTATTTTATGGCAGAATTATTGTATTTGGAGTCATTAGACAGAATCTGGAAAACGAAGTATTGTCTTATAGCAGCTCTATGCTGCCCCAATGATATCATCCATGGACCAGGCAGGTGTCACTGCTGTAGGTGAAGTATCTCCAGAAATGTGCCTCACCCACATAATTTATTTTTTTTGCTGCATATTTATATAGCACAAACTCGACCAGAAGGTATTGGAGCGCTTTACATGAGCACCATATTTACATTGCACCTTCAGGCATGGGGGGATTAAGTGATTTGCCCAGAATCACAGGATGTGGACGCGACCCCGAGGTGCGAACCCTGGTTTCCAGCACCAAAGTCGTCAGTCTAGCCGACGGGCCACATCCTCTCCCCAGTTCTGCCAAATGTTTCCACACTATAGAGGCCAGGATAAAGATGGGATACGAAATGTTCTTGCATAATGTAATTTAGAAACTTCTTTCGAAGAGATGTAGGGCTTAACTTTTAGCACTGCTGGATTAGGTATATATGAGATAAATGGGGTATCAGTTCAGATTGCCAGCAGCTCCCCTATTCTAGAAACCAACATGATCATAGTAAAAATAAATAATAAGGTTAAACAACCTCAATGAACATTATTAGATGGGCTAAAAATTAGAATCCAGTCCAATCAAAAAGAATAACAATTCAATTATCTTTGAAAGCATACACATTAGAGAAAAATCATTCTAGACCTTCAGGTTCTGCATCAAAAAGGGCAGTATGTAGAGAGAAACTTTTCTCATTTCCCTTATCAAGGCATCCCTTCACTATGCTCTACTTGGCAATGAGGAGACCAAAGAAGAACTTGAGAAAGCATACAAAAGTGTGTATAAAGTAAATAAGTCACACCAGGCTAAACATTGTCTTCACTGATATGAACAGACTGCCTTTATGGAAGCATGCTCAGCTGCCAACCAGTTATCAATCACTTCTGAGAAAAGCCTGTTTGCTAAGGGGAATCTTTCGGCTGCAAGTCTTAAGGCCGAGTGTAGATAGGTTTGGGTGAAGAAAACCCCCAACTTAAGTTGGGCAGTAGATCATCTCTCTATCGGAGATCCACCAGGGAGTTGCAGGGAGAAAGCCCAAAGATGCATTCTCCTTGCTCAGCAGTAGACTACTAGAAATTATTCTGCCCACTGCCACCTGAACATCTATATCTGTTGGCTGGGGCTAGCACTAAACTGAATGCATAGTGTAGATGAGCATCTAATCAATCAAGCTTATGCCTGTATAGACTCATTCAAGGGGAACTCTTTCGGTCACATTTGTGGTTCTCCATGGTGTCAACGATGTCCAAGGTAAGTATCCCCCAACAGGTAGAGATGACATTCCAGACTACCTGGTTCAGATTCTCAGCTGCTGGCATCAGCCTGCTAGAAGCATGTCTAAGTTTTGCTCCCACTAGACAAACCACAGAGATTCGGGGATCGTGCTTGGTGGCTCAGGCACAAATAGACACTTCATCACTGCAGAGGTAAAATGCTTGCTTTTGGGCTCTTGTTGACATAGTGCATTACTCAATCAATCAATCAATCAGGGGAATTGTAAGCACGCTACTCACCCATGAGGGTCTCAAGACGCTGAGGGATGGAGGGAGGAGTCCACAGATCTGTTTAGCCGAAGAGCCAGGTCTTGAGAGTCTTCCTGAAGGTGTTCAAGGTGGGGCGCGTCTGATGTCTGCTGGTAGCTCATTCCAGGTTTTGGCTGCAATGTGGGAGAAGGATCTTCCGCCTACTCTGGCTTTGTTGATGCGTGGGGTTTCGGCCAGTGCGAGGGTGGAAGATCGGAGGTTTCTTTTGGGTACGTGGAAGTTTATTCTGTCGTTGAGGTATTTGGGTCCGTTGTTGTGTAGGCATTTGTAGGCGTGAGAATTTTGAAGGTGACTTTTTTCTCCACTGGCTCCCCGTGGAGTATTCATAGGTGTTGGCTGATGTGTTTGTGCCGTGGGATGCTGAGGACCAGTCAAACGGCAGTGTTCTGTATTGTCTGGAGTTTGCAGGGTAGGGACTTGTTGATGCCAGCGTAGAGTGCATTTTCATAGTCCAATCTGCTTGTAATGAGTGTGTGGGTGACTGTCATCCTTGACTCAAAGGGGATCCATTTGAAGGTTTTGCAAAGGATGCAGAGGGTGTTGAAGCAGCTGGAGGTGACGGCATTGATCTGTCGGTTCATGGCGAGTGATGAGTCGACTACAATGCCAAGGTTTTTGGCATGGTCTGAGTGGGTAGGTGGGCTTCTGAGGGCGATCGGCCACCAAGTGTTGTCCTATGCTGAACGGGTGGTTGCAATTACTGTTTTGTTGTTTTTTCAATCTGAACTGAATGATCCTGCATACTGACAGGAGGAAAGCAACAACTGCCTGATGAGGGGTTTGCAAGTTACAAATACAGCAGATTGAATTGTCCACACCATAGGCCACTGATGGAAATTCTACTGGGCAGCAACACAAGGCAAGCAGCAAAGCACTCCTCACAAGTCCATTGGGTTTAAATGGTTCTCTCACCCTGGGAGTCCTACCTTAAAACGTCTGTGCACATATTCAGGGAGATATATAGAACATCCAAGAGTCCACTCCAGAGACACATTGGTTGCTCGGAGCAAAATACAAAATGCCAGGAGACCAATCAGGAGAAAGAAAACAACTTGTGAGACCGTACCAAGGAAAAAGAAGGTCACTGTTTGGTTAATTCTCTGGACCATCTCTGGAAGTTTAGGGGAGCCTTTCCCTTGTGCAGTGCTGATCGTTGTGCACATGAAGACGCTGGCACTGTTGAGAGATCAGAGAAGACTTTTCAAAGCTGAGTAAAAATACTCATCACTTGGTTGTTGGAAGTCAATATACAAAGAGAAGTTGCCTTCCAAGGAGAGTCTGATTTAATGAGCCGATCATCCAAGTGACAGTTGAAATGAATGTTCTTCCTGATCGGGTGTGCTAACAAAACGCACCCTTTGAACTATAGAACCTGAAAGATTTGTGCCAAGGTGATTAACTTGAAATTTTCCTTCCAGTCGAACTGGTTTAAAAACCTCAGATTTAGAAATGGTAATGGAGCTCCACTCTTCTTCGAGATCTGGAAGTATCAAAACTAGAATCTCTTGCTGTGTTTTCTTTAAAGGGATGAATCCTCGTACCTTACAGATCAGGGCTCCTCTGCTTTTTGTCAAGGTTGGGAGAACTGGAATAAGCAAGCTGGAGGAACGAAGAGTGTTTCCTGACAAACAGAAAGAAGTCCCAAAACTGCAAGCACACAGGTCTGAAGGACCATCCATTCAGGAAGAATGAAAACCACCCTATCCATACATAATGGAAGACTTCTATCCACAACTGGGTTATTGTGGTCCAAGCAGGAGTCAACCGTTCCACTGGTTTTCAAGCAGTTTGATGGATGACTGTTGTTACCCCTCTGGTCCACATGTCCTTCACTGGGTGAAAACATTTCTGTTGCAGTCAATGATGGGCTGGAGTCCCTGGACAGAAGTGCTGGCGAAAGACTAGCTAGAATGGAACAGCGCAAATTAACAGCATTCACAGAATCAGGAAGCAATTGTGACATAATATTATTGTAATAATATCCCTATCCCTTTTATACCTTTAATTAGACCTGGAAGGAAAAGCACAGCCACAGGAAGCTGAGCGCTGCCATGGTGGATTGGGCAGACAAGGAAAAACAGTATTGATGGGCCGCCATCTTGGATTGGGAGATATTAGATCTTCCAAGCTGACGGGTGCCAGCTCAGGAAGCCGGCAGGAGCAAGCAGGATCATAATACTCCCCAACCACCAACCTCCCAACCGGACCCAGCAGCCTGAAATGCCCCAGAGCAAGACCACCACCCTCCACTGAGTAGGTAGCACGCCAAGCTCAGTATCCCACACACCACAAAGAGGAGAACATGAAGAAGTGCGGAACGTGAGGTGCCTAGCTCCCAGCAATTGTCGCCAAGTCTGTCTCAAGGACCTAGAAGATGTTGAACTAGGCATAGGTCTTTCTAAGAATTTGTTCACAAAACTGACGAACAGATGTTGCTGCATAAGGTCATGTCAAGTAGGCAAGCCTGGACATCAACAATGAGGCCAGTAGATGTCATTCAAGTATGGCAAAAATCAACAAAACAAATTCTCATGGATTGTGTGACTGTCGACAGCAATGGGGCAGTTCCTCATCAAATACATTGGAAAGTTAATTTAATATTTGATCAACCAGACTCTGAATATACTCTGGGAGACGAGGAGTCCTTAGTCCCCTAATGCAAGGTTGCAGCTCACCCAAGGACAGAAGGCATTAAAAGACCTCAGAGTGAGGATTCAAGTGATCTAACAATGAAATATTATTCCTGCACTGAGGGCAGGGCTTAAAGCCGACAAGAAAAACTGCAGAAGCATTTAGAAAATGCCTGTTCCTCCCATTCCTGAGAACTTGGGGAAGCTCTTGGATAAAGTGCCGGTGACACTATGAAAAACAAGCATTTACAATGCAATGGTCTTGACATTATTTAAGGTAGAGCTAATGGCATTGCTCATGATTTTTTTTTTTTAAATCATAAATAAATGGCATTGTCATTTACATTGCCAATGGCTTAATCGTTAAATAAATGGCATTGTCATTTACAATGCCAATAGTTTAATCGCTCACAAATGCATGACCTATTGCATTTACACCCACACAGAGTCACCCAAAAAGCCACCCACACACACATAGAGAGCCACCCACACAATGCCACACACACACAGAGCCCCACACACACACAGAGCCCCCCACACACAGAGCCCCACCCCCCACACACACAGAGCCCCCCCACACACACAGAGCCCCACACACACACACAGAGCCCCCCCACACACACAGAGCCCCCACACACACACAGCCCACCCCCACACACAGCCCACCCCCCACACACACAGAGCCCCCACACACAGTCCCCCCACACACAGAGCCCCCACACACACAGAGCCCCCCCACATACACAGAGCCCCCCCACACACACAGCCCCCCACACACAGAGCCCCCACACACACCCAGAGCCCCCACACACCCAGAGCCCCCACACACACCCAGAGCCACACACACACCCAGAGCCACACACACACCCAGAGCCACACACACACCCAGAGCCACATACACACACAGGAGAGCAAGCACAGCGAGGGAGCAGGGAAGCAAGCAGTTTCACAGACTGGTGTCCGACGATAGACAGCATGCCTCACGAACAAAGAAGTGCGAGAGCCCAGGCCTTGGAGGAGACTGCGTTCTTCACTGCAGTCACACAGGAAAAGCTGAGCGGAGCGCAAGGTGGTTGCGAGGAACGGGCTATGCAGGGAAGGGACAACTGCTTCCTCGTCTGATTGAATTCTTAAAAGAGGGGTGTGCATATTTTCCCAAAAACTGGCAGGTTCCATATTGTGTCCATCTCACCTGTCACCGAGTTGATGTTGTTCGATCCAATGCCTGTTGGCATCCATCATGAACTGGACTGTTAGGGAAGTTATTGTATAGTAAGTGTCGTTCTTTTCAGAGCGCGGAAAGCCTCGGATTTAATCTAGGACCAGATAAGGGCACGTTTTCAGTGAGGCATATTTCAGAGGGCTCGAGTGCAAGCAGGGGGTACAGTCTCCGTGCCAGAGTACAAGCACGGGGCTGGAAGGCCACAGACGTGCTACCAACGTCAGTCACCACAGCACAGGTCTCTCCCAGAAGACACTGACTTGGTAGAAGGGGCTTATCTGGCCACTGACAAGGAAAAAAGAAGCAGGTTAGAAATGCACCCGCCCTGAGGGGTTACAGCGTCAATAAACACCTGCTCACTGCTCAAGGTAGTCTGCACTCTCCTGGAGCGGGCACTGAGGAGGGTATACACAGTCAGGAAACTGCACCGAGTGCAAACTGTCAGAGTATACCAGCCGTTTCCTGGTAATAGTTACTCTACTTTTGAGAGAAAGGGATCCGTCTATTGTCCCTCTCTGCGGACTGCTGCTTGTGTAGGCAGGGCAGCAGAATGGCATGTCGAATTCTTAGCACCCATAAACCGAAGGAATTGGTCACAACTGAGTAGGACTTTGAAGTGCGTCGGTGTTGAAGTGTAGGGTGCGGGTCGGGCATATTAATTTCCTTATTCACGCAAACTCGTTGAGAGACATCATGTGACCCTTTCTCGCAGAGTCCGGTAGCCGGAGGCCCCTCGGTTGGAGCCGCGGTGCCGACCAGAGCTCAGATTTGAATAAAAGAAGAGACTCGTCAGCGCGCACGGTCGTGGTTTCTAATCCTGGTCCTCCCCTCCCGGAGAACGCACTCTTCCCTTCCGTGCACATCAAACAGCTTTACGACTCCCCTCTGCCAGGATCTCACAGAACAACAAGAGAAATGTCACCGAGCCCGAGCTGCTCGACCCCGCTCTTTCAAGCCGTCGCCGCCCCCACGGCAGAAGAGCAACCCCGGGAGAAGGGCCCATCCACAAGTGGCCATTCACGCCTAGCGCACCTAGCTCTGAAAAGTAGGGAACCAACGCCATGTGGCCAGGAGCTGAAGCCGTAGGCCTCTGCCTCAGTTGAGTAGGTCTCAGGCCATTCGTCTTTGGTGCAGTTCTGACCGTAGGTGCCATGCCTCTCACTTCCTACGGCATACCAGTGATACCTTGAACGCACACTGCATTAGGGACGAACAATTAATTATTATTATTATTTATTATTCACTGATGGGATGAACGAATATGTGAATAGTAGTAACAAGGGATAGTTACCTCATGTCCAACGCTGCTCTCCTGGTTTTACCGAGCAGCAAAATGGCGGCCGCAAAGCTCCGAAAATTTCGGAATCGGGGGCGTGTTTTTGGCGTTCTGAGTGACGGATGACGTCACAGGGTGAAAGAACGCCAAAAACACGCCCCCGAATCCGAAAGATAACGGGCTTGAACTGAGTGATGCCCCTCCCATCCAATGGCTGGCCTCCGTTTAGGGAGCCAGCCAATGGAAGAGAGAGGCGGGTTCAAGCCCCCATACTAAAAATCATGAAATCTCCCACCGGAGACTGCGCTTGCGCAGCCTTCGGTCCTCGACCTAACAAGAACTGGCCAACCAAATCGGTTGTGTCTTTATTATATCGATGCAGACGTATATTCTTTCCCAATGTTTGTTTGATTTGGTACAGTTTCATTTTTAGGAGCATACCAAAAACCATTCAGAGCTGGCTGCTGGTACATACATGTGCACTCAAAGGCTGTCGAATTTGAATGGTCTTTGCCATAAAACATTTTTTTTAAAAACACACTTGTGTGCTCACATCATTTGCATTCAACAGTGGAAATCTTTGAATATTTTTTCTAAAGATGGCTGCCCACTGATATTGGCTTTACTAATGCAATTATACACTGACTGGCAAGGCCAATATTGGTAGATAGGGAGACGAACTGATGGACAGGGATCGAGGTGGAAAGAGAGGTTTTGCGGAGAGAGAAAGCAGAGAGAGAAAGAGTGCCTTAGAGTACAGGAGAAGCAAGGGATGAAAGAGCGAAATAGTGCAGTGACTAGCAGAAAGAGAGGGTGGGTGGGTGGCAGGGAAAGCAGCGTTAAGCAGAGGGAGAAAAAATAGCCTCTCATGCGTTGGAATGCAAGGACTCCATGGTGGACGGAAGCACACGTACACAGGCGATAGAATGAGGTGAGCGGCCTAATCGCCTCTAGGTTTATCCAGTGCTTGAAATGGAAAAATAGAAGTGCAGGTACTCTGGACCAGAGTACCTGCTTGTTTCTGAGACGCGCTGGTACTCCCCAATAATTAAAAGTATTATGTTTTCCTTGAGAAGTGCAGGTACTCTCCCTCTCAAAATAAAAAAGTGCCAGTACTCAGTACCGGGCCATTTAAAGCACTGGGTTTATCGGAGATGCGACTGACAATGTCTCAAGATAATGGCAGGAAGAGGAAAACTCACAAAAAGTCACTGGTTGAAGAGGTGTCCCAAAGGTTAAACAACCTTGACCCGCATCTATCACCCTGCATGTTGTTACAACGCGGTCGTTACAATGACGTGTTGTAACAACGCATACCATTACCCCACAAGTCGTAACAACGACTTGCAGAGGGGGGAGAAGGTGTTGGATTTAAAATCCAACACCTTCCCTACTGTCTGCACAGACTGGAGTTGGGATAGTAAATTACACTATTCCAACATCCAGCACACCCCTCCGCAAGTTGTTGTTACGACTTGCGGGGTAATGGTATGTGTTGTTTCAACGCGGTCGTTGTAACAACCGAGTTGTAACAACATGCAGGGTAGCGGGATGCAGAGTCAAGAGGCATTTTCGTCCCAAAGTCCTCTCTAAGTACACGTACAAATGTTACATATCATAGGTCTCTAAACGAAAGACAACTAAATCTGTCTGTAGATGAGACCTAAAGAGGAAATGACATTTTGACTCCCTCAGTTCTTACAGAACTTAAGCGTCACTTCCAAAAGTGAGTCTCTGACGAGGCTGAGGATAACCCCAGACAATTGTTGAAATCTATCAGACTTTTAAAGGTAGATACACTTATGTCTAAAGCCAATCCACCTCAGATCTCGATAATGCTATATGAATTAGCTCATAATTTACTGAACAACAAAAACCTTGGAAATGCTCACTGAAAATGAGGGGTGTGTCTATATTTTGGATTTAAATTGAAAGGTCAACAACGAGTAAGTGGACACGGGGAACTTCGGGTGAAACTTTCGCGATCAGCATAACACTGAAAATGTTTGTGTTACCTTTCCACAAGCTTCAGTACTCTCAAAGTATGTGAGCTTCACCACGATTAAGAGGGCAAGCAAGACCAAACACGTCTGTGATGGTTCAACGTCTTTCCGAAATACCTTGGGCTGACAGCATTTCATTTAAAGCGGAACTGCTTTTTGACACATAGTTCTATGATACAGCTTGCAGCCATTGAAGCGCAGAGAAGCGGGTGGTCCTTGTGAGCATACATACCAATGTCACTGATCCCGTCTCAATTCTAAAGTGTAAACTATTGTAAAATGGCCTAGGGAGCATGGGGAATATCGCTCTTCTATTCCATGATACAATGGATTTTCTTTTTCTTTATACCTGCTGTAAAATCCCCTTTTACCTGCTGTAATGCTAATAAAAGTGGAGGATGCAATGGCTATTTTGCTTTTACATCGTTCCCCAATTGGTGGCAGCTTTTGATTCCTTAGGAACTACGTTAGGGAAGGGTTTGGAGGCTCATGTGTCAGATGTGCATTCAGTAGCATCGCTAAGCTCCTATGGATTTACATATATATTTACACAGGATGTTTAGATAGCGCCATAAGCTCACAGATCGCTTCAGGGCGGCGGGAATGCATCGTGTGGATGCCACGGAAACGGTAAAGGCTCTGGGTGGAAAGGAGTTCTGTCAGGTTTACTTAGGGGATGTCAGACGGTTTACTTACAGTCAGCTGTGACTCGGGCACACAGTCTCCATGAATGCAACAAGAGCATGTGTTGAACCTTCCTTTGTCCTCAAGGACCTGCGACTCCAACAAGGGCTCGGAATTCTTCCCAGGACCCCTGACAGAACTCCAGACTGGTGTAAGGCGGCAGCAAGTCCATCACAACCAAGGGTATGTGTTGGGGTGTGTGCAGTCTTTATTATGCAAGCATAGCCTTGCAGAGTTTCCATTCATTAGCCTATGTGTACGATGTGGTGCTTTGTGCTTCTGCTATGGTCATGCATATTGACTGTTTCATGTGAAGTGATTGATCGCTTTCACACCACCTCATTCAGCTACAGAAGCGCTTTTACATTTCTGCTTACGATTTCTATCTCACTGTTTTAAATTGAACTTGCCTGTCAGAATTGTAGAGGTCCTTACCTTAGTTTTTATCTTTGCATCGCACACAAGGTTTTCAATTTAGCCATTGCAGCAATTTTGATTTCTTTTTACGTCAGTGGTCCACCCCGAGCAGTCATCTGCAGCCTTTGCACCGATCTACTGACTTTCATGTGTGGATGCCAAAAGGAAGCCCACATGTGCTCGACCACGCTCAGTCCACCAGAAAATATAGCCGGTTTCAATACAAGGTCCCCATGCGGCTCTCGCTGAGGAATACCCAACTTTACTTTCTCTCCACATGATTGGGTTAGAGACTTTGGGATTGATAAATCCACCATCACACCTCTAGAAGACTAAAGCCAGTCAGCATTATCAGGGACATTCTCTTACAGTTGCTCCACTGATTGTAAGATCCCTCTCACAATATGTAATCATCTCAAGGCCCATTACCTGTTGGATGTCGCTCAGACCGGTTTCCATACTGATATGGGTACAGAGACTGCTCTCGTACCTCTTCTAGATGGCCTCAGAAGGAGCCTTGATGAGGGCTGCTCTATCGGGCTTATCCTATTAGAACTCTCTGTTGCCTTTGATACGATTGAACAATCCACCTTAATCAACTGTTTGGAAGCACTTGGGTTATCAAGCCTTCCCTTGCATGTTTTTCTTCATTCGGATCTGCTCGGTGTCAATCTCTGATTCTCTCTTCTTTTAGATGAGCATCCACTCAGGTTGGTGTTGGGTACCTGTAGATCATCACTATCACACATTCTGTTTAACATACATGAAGCCTCTTATTGACATCATAAGATCTTGGGACATGGAATGTGTATCCTAGGTAGATGACCTTATATTGACCCTGAGACTTTATCACCTCCCCAGAGGAGATGCAACAAATTCTTCACTTTTTCTTTCTAACCGTTCAATCTTGATGCCAAAATTAATGCGGACAAAACCAAAGTGTTCAGTTGCAGTGCTGATTCTCTCTCAAAAGCCTATTTCTAATCTATACACTGAGGTGCCCTCCCACCCCATCTGGTGGTCCTAGTCAAGAATCTTGGGTTCCATTTTGATACAAATTCAGAACCCTAAGGAAGATTCTTCCTTATATTAAACTCCAGTGGAAAGCTCTTGTCGTGGGCACAGCCATCTCATTTAGACTGGACTATGGAAATGTGTGGAATGGGGTGCTCTCAGCAAAATCTATCAACAGATTTCAACTTCTCCAAAATAATGCTTTGAGACCAGTCTTCCGCCTGCAGAATTTTGGCCGTATAACAGCTGCTTGTCGTAGGCTACACTGGAAAGAAATATTGAAATGAAATCCCTGTGCATAGTTTGTTGTGCTCTATACAGCGAGGAGCTCATTTCTGTCAATCTTGGATTTCTCCCTATTTTTCTGTGGACCCTTTTCGCTCTACCTCTTGCCATGTGGCCATGATTTCTTGCACCTGGGAGGATGGGACTTTTTGGTATTGGCACCCAAACTCTGGAATAAATTACTGAAGCACATCCGATTCCATTTGCAGAGACTTGAAAGCACATCATTCCCTTTCACCAATGGTCATGGCTATAATCACATGTTCTCTGAGCCAGTCATAATGCCAAGATGCCTTTGGGGTGGACGTTGCGCTGATGAACAACCTATTCATTCATTCATTGTGCACTGATATACTTTTCTCTCACAAGTGTCAGTTGTAACTTGTAAGCATGTTGTATGACCAGCCATACCTTGCTTGGCGTTTTCTCCCAAGAACTCTGAAACCATCTCATACTGACAACTCTCGAGTGTTTGCATTCACGTTGTGAGCCTGGTTATGCTTTTCCTCATTGGTGACTCAACACAAATTAAACATGTGCAAGATTTTCATACGAAACCTCAACTCGTAAGGAATTTTGCTACTTTTGAATATTTTTCATTGTTTTTGTAAGACGTTCATGAGAAGAAAACTGTGATTTCCAAGGGCTGACAAGGGATTGCCTTGACTGCAGGGCTATGTTTCCTTTGAATCTAAACCCCAACACGAGGAGCTGGTTAAAGTAAATATCCCAAGAGTGGGGTGTCGTTCCTTACTTTAAATGACCATCAAACTCAATTGTAGGTCTGACTACAGTTAGAGTTAGCTGTCTGTTAGACCTTATGTCACCACTATTACATTATATATAACGTAACATGCATCCATGAGGGACTTTAGCTCAGTCCCCTTCAGCAGTTGGATTCCGTAGGTAAGTCTCCTTTAAGCCTTGGCCTGCTGCTGGTCCGTCAGGTTTTGGGACCAGCCCATGGCATTTATATTTCTGACATTTACAGGTTCCATGGGTGAAAGCAAGAAAGTAGTTTGTCTTTGCCATACTAGCTGCATGCATAGAAATATTCTCTCCATCGCTAGCTTGACTTCTTTACGAGGCCAGGAGGACAGAGACATTGTTTTGGCCCCCAACAGACACTGGTACTGACTAAGTCACTGCATCCGAGCGTCACAGCTTGTGCAAACAGTGGAGGTGGATGAGCCAATAAATTAAAGGGGAGAGCTGAGCTTGTGCACGAGCTGGACCGAAAATGTTTGCTATGTAAATCATGCAACAAACATCATGTAAAATATGATAAAGTATCTTCAAAATTCTAATAATAAAAAAAAATGTCTTTAGCACTGAGAAGTACTTTATTAAAAGTGATCATTTTTAAACATGAACCATTAGTGAACTAAGAGGCAAAGCAATTGTCATGTAAACCCTGTACTTGCTAAGATTATTAAAGATTAACAGTCCTTATGTTAAGGATTTGTTTTTACCTTTTTGTGCACCTATTTTCAGTTTTATATAGCATGAACATGACCAGATGGTATTGAGGGCTTTACATAGAAACTCGTTACATTACACAAGATCGTCATTCACTGCTTATAGGGATGGGGAGATGCAGGGATTTGCTCAGAATCACAGGACGTTGAGCCAACCTTGATACTCGAACCTGGTTCCCCAGGTCCAAAGTCGACAGCTCTGGCCCGAGCCACATTCAGGCTAATGGGACGGAAGCAGGCAGAAGCCATATGAAAGCTCGGCTCGTTATGGGTTTGAGGTTCCAACAGGACCATGAACTGAGCCACAGCAAGGATTTGGCTCGATCCTAGCTCGAGCTTTCAGTGGCTCGTCCACTTCTAGCAAACAGAGACTGAAGGGACCAGTGTCTGTGGAACTTTTGCGAGCTTGAATGCCGAGAGCCATCCCGGCTGTTTTCTTATGACAAGCCTCACCGAGCACGATATCTGGGGCATCATTTTGTTGATCCACTTATTTCATCAGCTCTCTGAATATGGCAGTTATATTTTACCACTCTACTAATGATTACCTTGCTTCAGTTATGCGTAAATTTACTGCAGCCATAATTTATGACCTTATATACTGATTAATACTCGTATAAGGGCTCCAATCAGTGTGTTATATGAACTGGCTTTCTGTTGACCTAATTGCCGTCTTGTTTTTCATTCACTTTAGAAGCGATGGGGAGGTTGTCATCTCTTCCTTCAGAAGCTCGGAATGGCTCCGCCCAGCAGGGGTATCACTATCATGACTGGTCCCTTAGATCCCTTTTCAAGTCAGTGCCCACCAGAGCTTTTTTTTTTAGACAGCTGCAGCCGAGGCCACATTTCACCCCAGTTTTAGCATGCAATGCAACTCGTGCCATGGCAGCCTATACATAACAGCTGAAGATGAATAAATATTGTGCAATTTCAATGAAGGGATGGAAAACACAGCCGGTGACACCCTGGGTGGGATTTGAACATATGACCTAAAATATCATCCGAGAGATTAACCGCTGTGCTGTTGGGAAGGTTTTTATGTGTTGTACTCAAAACATCAGGGACCATATCGATGGTTGGCATTTCTGGCACAGTTCATAGCCAAGCGCATGTTTTATGCACCTGCAGGATGTAAAGTGAATTTATTTAACCCAATATTTCTTTGAGTTTGTGCTTTGTTTTCAGATGCTACAGGTTGGCAAGAGTGGGCAAGGGGTGTCAGTTTCTGTTTCTCTGCTGTTCTCCTTGTAAATTATGCACTAACGCAGAGACTATTGGGTTATATGCAGTGCTTTAAACGGAAATCAAGAATGCAGGTACTCACTCTCTAGCATACCTGTTTGCTCTTGAGAAGTGCCGGTGCTCTCCCATTGAATGTACTGCAGCAGTGCTGAGAAGTGCAGGTACTCTACCTTTCAAATTAAAGAAGTACAGGTACTCAGTACCGGGCAGTACATGCCCATTTAATGCACAGGTTACATGACTTCATATTACAGGGCGACGGTGCATTAAACAGGTGCTCAGCTCTGCGCTGCACCAGAAGAACCCATCATTATTCGGTTGGGTCTGTTAGCAGTCCACAGCGTGATTACACTGCTCGCAAATGATCTGTCACCTTTTGTGTCATCGGGTGACACAGATGAAACTCGCTATTCGACCTTTTTCTTGGCAAGGCAGATCTCCACTTGAATCAAGAGAAGAAGTGACTACCAGTGACACCTGAGTCTTGTGTGCTTTTGGATGCTGATAGGTCCCTGGTAAGGATGACCCTCATCCCTGATCCTCATCAAGATGCTCGGCTGGGCATATAGCACTTGAGTTTAGTGATTGGCTGGCTCCATACAGCATCATGACATTATAATTTTCATTATCAAGCTGGGCAGATGGGGGGTCTCCCGGAAGGCAGACAACAGTGACACAACCCATAGATTGCTACTAAGAGAACAGACCACCAGTCTCTGGTTTGACCTCACCAGGCCAGGCAGGAGCTCTAGAGCTCCAGATAAACATGGGTGAATCTTTACTTCTATGGTTTTGTCACTATGTGTGTTTTGTGTGTGCCTGTATGTATAATTCTCTGTTTAAGTCTCCTTTTATGTGACCCTATGTGTGGTGTTTTCCTTGTGTTTATGTGTATTTTCGTGTGGTTTGCCAACGGATCTGGCATTAATGAGCCAGCTCGTGCAAATACAGGGATGTAATTGCTATTTCCGGGCATTGGCACAACAAAGCAGACTTCCCAACTCACACAGTACTTACACACTCAAGGCTCAGAAGAGGAAGTTGTGCTTAGTCTCCAGTACTCACCTATGTACACTACAAAAGAAAGACTTCAAACCAAATTGGTCACTCCTCTCCAATATTGTGAAGTGCCGGCTGAAGTGCAGGCTGTGTGGCTATAACCTTGAAACTTTCCCGCACTTACTCTGCTGTTGCCTGTCACTACTGCATTCTAGGCACACATTACTAAAGGCACTCTTTTCAACCTATGGCATAAGGATTTGCAGGGACTCTACGACCTAGATTTTTACTACCATGGTCCCTTCGGAACTGGCAAGAATTGGCAAATACTTCAAGCAGTCGCGGCCGGCATGACTCGCGGCTGAGAGAGCGGGGGGTCAAGCGGGGAGGGGGTCGTGCGAGGAGGGGGGGTAATTTAATTTAAAAAAATTAAAAATTAAACGTTCCTTCGCCTCTGGTCCTGCGTCGCGTTTCCTGCTCTCTCTCTGCTCACAGGAAGCAGAAGCAGGCAGCCTCCCTCTCCTCCCCTAAGCCAATCACAACGCTGCAATGGCAGCACTGTGATTGACTAGGATGCCGTCCAAACAGGCGTCTATGGGGAGGCCGTTTTCTCCATGCAGGTTGCATGCAACCTGCATGGAGAAAACGGGAGAGTGCTCATGACTGGTTTGGTTGACCCTGGGGCCGACCAAACAGTCAGCGCCCATAACATTGGGCTAGCCACTCCTCCCCGCCTCGCCCACCAGCCCGCCCTCAACCAAACCCTTCTTCTGCTCTCTCGCAGTGCGAGAAGCAGAAACGTAAAATGGTATTTATACCATTTTAAGTTTCTTCTTCTCACACTGTGAGAAAGCAGTGGGGAGACGCTTCTCCGCCCACGTAGAGGAGCCGCCCCTGTCTTCAAGGCAGTCCAGCACCTGCTAAAAAAAAGCAACTAAGTGCAGCGATGACTGCCGATTATGAAAACGCACCATGCACCCGGCTTATTTGCAACAGATTTTAAACAATTACATGTTCTTGAATGTAATGACTGCTGATTTTGAAATATGCATTTTATTCTTTTGATACCACAAGCTTGTGAAGGTTACATGGCTCACAAAGATCTATTTATCCCAACGCACTGTGCACTTTGACTTAATTGCAATTGACTTTAAATTAACACACTTACATCAGTATAACTATAACTGACTTTAAATCACCTATCCTATTTTTTACTTTCAATGTTCTATATTGTCAAGGTTTTAATTACTCATACAATAAATGTATTACTACTGCTCACCTATGTATTCGGACAGCCTCACATCCTGAGGCCTGACAAGCAGGCCTTCCTCCACCAGCTCCTTGTACAGGGAATCAATGGTCCTGCGGATCAAACACAGGGACAAGAGTCGGTGACTGTGGCTTATCTTACCGTCCCGCTTATCTTACAGTCCCCCAATAGGGGCCTAGTGGTCCCAAGGGGATAAATGGATCCAGATGCGCTGTCTACATGAAAGGGGTTCCAGCCCTGAGCTCTAGCGTCATCATAGAGGGGGCCAAAGAACTGAGAATAATAATCTAGCCATGCACAACTCCACCTGTCTGCTCCTTCACCATCAAAGACATCCTTCTGTTACTAGCTTTCCCATAAAGAAGAGACTTATCACACCGCTAGGCCCCGCCCCTCTGCACGAAATAACAAGCAAGCTTGACTGTCTCTTAGGGGTCGCGTGACTGGTCCCTTCCTGTCAAGGCACAGACAAACTTAACAATGACATCACAATAACTCGAGGGCAAAAATGTAACACCCTCAGTTCATAAAGATCTACTTTCAGCATATTTTATCTTTCTCTGTCTGTATGGTATGGTTTATGTCTAGATGAGGATATTGTGCTCTGCACAGACGCTAGCCACAGAGAAAGGCATCTGGAGTTATTGTAATGTAAAGTAAAATGGCCAAGCCCAGCACAGTGGTGTCCAACACTACAGCAGAGGTAGAAGGGCAGGATCCCCAATTGAATCTTGGGATAGCCGCTATGTAAATTATTTGGGTTTACATTTGTCATGTCTGCATTTAACTTACCTGGATAACTTAAAAGTCTGGCAAGGAGTGGCCCGCCCTCTTGGACCTAACTTGGACACCACTGGCGGTCAAAACTGCTCCATGAGGGGTGAGGTTGGGCTGGATGTTATATTGTTGATCTTCTGTGCCAGGACACACAGGAGTTAGAAATTATACCACTCTCTCGGGAACAGGCTATAGCCCCGGCGGATACCCGTGTAAAGCATTTCCATGCCATTTTATTAAGGCTTTCTATTAATACCCACAAGCTAATTCTTTTCCCTGACCTCTTGCTTGGATGCAAAATGAATAACTTCTCAATTACCTGTCTGCAGTCAGATCTTTTTCCTTCTTTTTCTTCTTTCCGCCTTTTTTTCCTTTCTTCTTTTTCTGGGAATCAGAGACATAGTGCTGTTAATACTTTAGTGGCAGTTATAGGTAAAACACATGAGCACAGCATGCATGTCAGAAAGCCTCCAGGCCGCTTTACGTGAGTTCGCGCATGAACTGAGCTGAAATCCCAGGTTTGTGAAGGTGACATACTCAAGTCTAAAAATAATAATGAAAATAGCTTAGGGGCCAGATCACACCCTTGTCTTACTTTCTTCATGATAGGAATGCATTATGTCAGTTCACCATTACTGCCCCATCTGACCGAGGCATAATTTCCCTCATGGTGCCTCACTATGACGTTAAAAAGGGAAGATGGAACTCCCATGGACCCAAGTATGCCCCATAGGAGAGATCTTGTAACAAGATCAAATGCTGCTTTAAATCCAATCATTTTAAGCCAGATAGACATCTATACTACTATTATAAAGAGAGAACATGCACCTTTAAGCCAGGTAAACTCGGGAACCACAGCGCCAATCCACACACCCGATACATTGTAGAAATTGTCAGGGTGTGCAGATGGACATAGGCTATAAAAAATAAAAAATAAACGTACATTTAAAAAAATAACTTTAAAAAAAAAGTAGTGCCCTGAAAGTAGCGCCGGCCGCGACGCTGCTCTGGCCGCGACGTAGCGCGTGCGTGATGACGAGGAGGAGCGGCGGCCGGCGGACATGGAGCGGCGGTGAAGTGAGGAGCGCGGGCGCGTCATGGCGAAGAGGAGCGGGGGTGAAGTGAACATCGCGGGAAGGAGCGGCAGCACAGGTAAAGTAAAGGCTCAGGGCGGGAGGGAGTCGGGCGGGAGGGGGTGTGCACAGAGGGACAGGCGGGAGGAGTCGGGGTGGGAGGGAGTCGGGGCGGGAGGGGGTGTGCACAGAGGGACAGGTGGGAGGAGACTGGGCGGGAGGGAGTCGGGGCGGGAGGGGGTGTACCGCCCCCAGCCCCCTTTCTGCCCCAGGCAACGCTGGGGCGGGCTGCTAGTATACAATAAAATGTAACCAATCAGCCTATGGTACAAGCCTCTGGTGAATGTGGGTGATCTTTGTGGTTAGACAAGTATCTCCCATTCCAGGTGCTCAGGCCATGGTACAAAGTTAAAGAAGCGAATTGACCGATTGCGACGTGTAGGGAACACATAAGCCAAAGTCGATAGTAGGAATACACCTTTGTTCCTCCTCGTCATCTGTTATTAGTTTCATTTATTCAGGGGCACGAAGGTTAAAATGAAACTCCCCACCACCCCCTTCCCCCGATTGAGGCTGGGACTCCTAGTGCCCCCTTTGGATAAATAAATTGCCACTCAAATATGTTGCGCTCACCCAGCCTTGAACACCAAGTGCAGACCCACTGCAAGCCTTTTATGCCGGTTTTCATCCAGAGCAGAATTTCCAGGCCACTCGCATTGAGGGCCCAGCAGGTTACAGAGGAGCTCGATGTCTGTGTCCATTCAAACTATAGTGCCACTCTCTCTGTACATTCGGTTTCTAAGCAGCGAGATGGCCAATTGTGCTCAGGCCCGGACTGGCCGTTGCGGGCACCGGGCAATCCCCCGGTGCGCCGCAAGGGTGGGGGCCGGTTTTGGGCCCTGGGGGCCGTTTTTGTTACAGGTCCGTTTTTGCAGCATAGCTGCAAAATCGTCCCTGTAACAAAATCGGCCAAAAACCGGCCCGGCAAAGAGCTTGGTCGCACCCCCAGAGGGCCGGCCGAGCACTTTACCAGGGCCGGTTTTGGTTCTCAGTCCGGCCCTGATTGTGCTCCATTCCCTTTCTGTTCTTAGTTATATCGGGAAAGAGCTCTTCTGGAGGAGGTCGGGAAAGGTGGAGGAGGGTTTAGTTTCCCTGCACATTGTGAATCTAATGGATGTATGACGTTATAACGCATACTTTTACAACGCCTACCTTTACAACGAAATTTTTACAACGCAAAAACTATTACAACGCATACATTTACAACGCAATTTTTTACAACGCATATACTTTTACAACGCATACCATTACAACGTAAGTATTGGTAAGTATATAATTATTTTTTTAATGTAATATAAGTAAAATTAATATAATTTAATTTAATTTCATTTCATTTAATTAATTTATTTTAAAAAAAATGTTTACCCTGTACCCCTGTACCCCAAAAAACCAAAACTGACCCTTAACCCTAAAAATACCCCTTTACCCAAAAACCCAAAACTGAACCTGAACCCTAAAAATACCCCTTTACCCAAAAACCCAAAACTGACCCTGAACCCTAAAAATACCCTATTACCCAAAAACCCAAAACTAACCCTGAACCCTAAAAATACCCCTTTATCCAAAAACCCAAAACTGACCCTGAACCCTAAAAATACCCCTTTACCCAAAAACCCAAAACTGACCCTGAACCCTAAAAATACCCCTTTACCCAAAAACCCAAAACTGACCCTGAACCCTAAAAATACCCCTTTACCTAAAAACCCAAAACTGACCCTGAACCTTAAAAATACCCCTTTACCCAAAAACCCAAAACTGACCCTGAACCCTAAAAATACCCTTTTACCCAAAAACCCAAAACTGACCCTGAACCCTAAAAATACCCCTTTACCCAAAAACCCAAAACTGACCCTGAACCCTAAAAATACCCTTTTACCCAAAAACCCAAAACTGACCCTGAACCCTAGAAATACCCTTTTACCCAAAAACCCAAAACTGACCCTGAACCCTAAAAATACCCCTTTACCCAAAAACCCAAAACTGACCCTGAACCCTAAAAATACCCCTTTACCCAAAAACCCAAAACTGACCCTGAACCCTAAAAATACCCCTTTCCCCAAAAACCCAAAACTGACCCTGAACCCTAAAAATACCCCTTTACCCAAAAAACCAAAACTGACCCTGAACCCTAAAAATACCCCTTTACCCAAAAACCCAAAACTGACCCTGAACCCTAAAAATACCCTTTTACCCAAAACCCCAAAACTGACCCTGAACCCTAAAAGTACCCCTTTACCCAAAATACCAAACATATAACATTTTAAATATAATTATATACTTACCAATACTTACGTTGTAATGGTATGCGTTGTAAAAGTATCTGCGTTGTAAAAACATGCGTTGTAAATGTATGCGTTGTAATAGTTTTTGCGTTGTAAAAGTTTCGTTGTAATGGTAGTGCGTTGTAAAAGTTACGTTGTAAACGTTACATACCGAATCTAATGTGTCCTCTTTCTGCTACTTGTGTCCAATCTCTTGGAGTGAGGGGGGGGGGGCAAGTGGGTGGAGAGAGTGATAGTCTGTCTTGGTAGAGTACAGGGGAGTAGCTTCAGGGCAGGTGTTTGGGGTCTTACACCCCCCTAATAAATGTATTTTCTGGTGAACAATTGGGGAGAGGTGCTTTCAATTGGGTGTAATGAGGTGTCTGTCGGATTTCACCACAGATTTGTGCATGAACACTCTCTCCTCTCTGTTTTGAAAGTCCTAAAAAATATATTTTACAAAATATTGTGGGGTAGATTGAGAAGCCCTTGTGCCACTTTCGCGTCCTTTTTAAATGGGAAAATTGACGCAAAAGTGGCGGAAGGGCCTCATTAATCTGACGCTCACACACCCCAATCTTAATGACCAAGCTCCGCACCTGGTAGAATAAGGGAACCCTTGGCCTGATGGGGAGCAGAAAGGCGTCTTCTCTCTCCTCCTGCCCAACACCCCCCATGGTCCACCCACCCCTCATACCTCTTTGCTGCGTCACAGACGGCAGCAGCTGTTTGGAAGATTCCGCATCGGGTAAGTAGGAGCCGGAGTGCGACAATGCGTGTCTGCTCAGAGACAAGACAGACTCTATGCCCTGACCTCCCTCTGGGTCAGAGGTGGCAGTAAAGCCGAGGACTCCCCGACAGGCCGGTGCCTCTCACTCGCCCTTACGGAGCTGGGACACAGTCTGCCCTATGTCAGGTGTGCGTGACACGCGACCGCTCTGGAGCAGACCTCCAGGCCCTCAGAGGTGCTCAGTCACCTGCCAGGAACCGCCAATGGGCCCTTTCTTTCTATGCCTCAATCATTCAACGCATCCTACAGGTTACAGACCTGTCAGGCGCTGGCTTCTATTTTTACCCCATCTTCTCTAACGCCCCTGTCTAACAGCGCGGGTTCTGCAAGTAGTGTGTATTCATGCATCCTGGCACAGAAAACCTAACAGCACTTGACTCAGTGGGAAAAGCACTTTAGAGTCGGGGGAGTTCCTCATAGTTCCTCATAGGGATCGGTGTAACCTTCCTGTCATCATTCGGAGTCAAAATGCCTGTTCCCCCTGCTCTGCTGCAGAGCTCACAGAAGCTTGAAAATAGTTCTTCTCCCTAGGTGATTTCCACACGCTGTCGCAATGCGGAGTTGAAAGGAAAGGAAACCTTCCTGACCTTCTCGAAATTCTCAGGAAATCTCGTGAATTAATGAAGATTTAAATTGTTGCAAAATATAACTATTTTCGCACAAATGTGTGAAAATTCAAGTAACCACAAGCCAACCTGATGAGGAAAAATCTGCATATATTTCTCATTTAAAACAAAAAAACTGTCAAAAAAAAAGGTAATCTGGCAGAGAAAAAATCTGCATACATTTCAATCATGGCTGGATTTGATTAGAATCAAGATTAAGGTAATAAGATCTTATTTAGAGTTTAGTTAATGCAGGACACACCTGTGGTACACCTGGCTACATCCTTTAAATAGGCTGGCACACGGCCTGACTGGGAACCCAAAGCTGCCCTGGCAATTTGGTGGACCAGTCCCCAGGGTTGGGGATGCGCAAGTGTGTACTGCTGCCTTTGTTACTGGAGGCCGATATTGCAGTGCGGTGCAACAGCGGGCCCCAGTAACAATACCAGCCGCCGCTGCTGAAAAACCAGCCCCCACTCTGCCAACCTCCCGGGAAAATGGCCTATGCCCACTATCTCTATTTGGCAGAGCACCCATAGCTGGGAAGATTCCCACTTAGGGATTCTTTCTGAGTTTTTCAGCTTTGTATCTCCACAGGAGATGCTAGATTGAGTAAATTCAAGTAGTACAGGGTGCAAGTAGACACCTGGTAAAACCCAGTGCTGTACCTCACATTTTGCACCTGCTGACCACAGAATTGTATGTGGGAATTGGCCCAAACATGGTTTTTTTAAAGCTAAAATTTAATGTAAATTAATTTTACATATAAATGTAGAACAAAATGCAAAATGTTACATCACCATTAACTTAATATTGAATTAAATAATATTTCATCAATTTAAAAGTGCATACACTGATTTATTACGCATTAAAAATGACAAAAGGTTGTGTATAGAATTAACTTGAATCATTTATTTTTTTATAAATTGAAGTTTTAGTTATGTTTACATTTAAAAAGATGATTCAAATACTTAACCATTTATAATAATATTTATGTTTAATTATATTAAAAAATGTAACATTAAAAACGATCTGTCTATTTATCTATCTATCTGTTTTTTTGCTATTTTTACCTTTGTTCTACCGAGTAGCTGCGGTTCCACTCAAGGGGTAGACTCACAAAACAATTATTTAATGGCCAAGTAGGTAAGGATGACGGGCACTCTTGGGGTGCTTATATATACATACTTACATACTTGGAGGGGGGAGGCGAGGAGGCCCCCACTGCAGCCGCCACCGCCAGGAGTCAATCTTTGCTGCCTACAGCGCCGCCGCCCCGGGACTACATCTCCCGGCAGCCTCAGCGGCGGCGCTGCACTCTGACAGCACGAGAGCGCCAGGAGGCGCCTTAAAGCAGCGCTCTGCTCGGCGGAGCGCGGGGGAGACTTACATACTTGGAGGGGGGAGGCGAGGAGGCCCCCACCGCAGCCGCCACCGCCACCGCCAGGAGTCAATCTTTGCTGCCTACAGCGCCGCCGTCTCGGGACTACATCTCCCGGCAGCCTCAGCGGCGGCGCTGCACTCTGACAGCACGAGAGCGCCAGGAGGCGCCTTAAAGCAGCGCTCTGCTCGGCGGAGCGTGGGGGAGACTTACATACTTGGAGGGGGGAGGCGAGGAGGCCCCCACTGCAGCCGCCACCGCCAGGAGTCAATCTTTGCTGCCTACAGCGCCGCCGCCCCGGGACTACATCTCCCGGCAGCCTCAGCGGCGGCGCTGCACTCTGACAGCATGACAGCGCCAGGAGGCGCCTTAAAGCAGCGCTCTGCTCGGCGGAGCGCGGGGGAGACTTACATACTTGGAGGGGGGAGGCGAGGAGGCCCCCACTGCAGCCGCCACTGCCAGGAGTCAATCTTTGCTGCCTACAGCGCCGCCGCCCCGGGACTACATCTCCCGGCAGCCTCAGCGGCGGCGCTGCACTCTGACAGCACGAGAGCGCCAGGAGGCGCCTTAAAGCAGCGCTCTGCTCCGATCCGCGGGACGCCGGGCGAAGCCCGGGCAAAGGGCGGGCCCTCTGTGGCCCTCAGGGGACCCAAGGAGGACGGGACGGGCCACCCCATTTGACTCTATTACTGGAGGAGGTATTGTGATGTTTCAATTTTATTGACTTTATTGACTATTTTGGCGATCCCATTACAATCATAGACATCATGTCCATTTGGGAAGAGCTCAACGCCCTGTGTGGCACAAAGTACGTCCCTGATGCAATAACCTCCCCTACTGCGGGCACTTACTGTGTTATTTCTAATGGCTCACCACGGGACCTAGCTCCTCCTGTAAATAAAGACCAAAATCAAGTAAACGCTTCGCCCCTGGGTCTCAACATTAGAGAGAAGCATGCCAGCGAAATTGACAATGGGAACTATGCAAGTACACAAAATCTGTGCACCAGCGCAATATCATCTCCCTCTAACCTAAAAGCATCAATGGAGGACCAGGCCACGGGCAAATTAGACGACCCTGTCTTGTCCCCCCAATTGACTTTATTGGCCCATATTGAGCAACTGTTGTTAGCTGTCGTCTCACCCTTGGTCATAAAAATCAACGATTTGGGGGAAAGGCTGATCAGCATTGAGGAAGTAATCAAAAAGTATCCCCCTCCAATTAATACAATGGCTATATCTGTCTGCCCTAACCCTCCCATCGTCCCCGAAAAGCATAAGTCTGGTATCTGTAAGAACGGTGAAACTCAAATACAGCCTCCCTGTATACCTACCCCAACAGGCCCCAAAGTAATTTTAAAACCTGCGTTAAAAACTTATATAGTGGCTAGACCCGCTCCGGTAAGAATTCCACGTATCAACTTACCTCCCGAAGCCGCCCCATATGTGTCTGTCCTCTCTGGGATCCCTGCCCTCAGCCAGGGTACACACGAATCCCAGCAGGACCTGCTAAATAAGGTCATTTTCTGGCTACAAAACAATAGACCTTTGCCACCTGAGCTAGATGGTGGTATCCTGAGTGTCAGGAGGGTGGGGTGGTTAGGCACGTTGCCCAAAGACATCGCTGGGGACCTGGTGCTAATTAAATTTAAAAACAGGAATGTCGTCCCCTATTTACGATTTTGCCCCCCCAAAGAAAGACTTGGCACTATTCGCATTTGGGATCTGTACGATTTTTACCCGAGCTCCCCACATATTCCGTCACATAGAACTAACCTTTTAGCCTTTAACGGTTTTGAACTTTTGTCCAAACATTTTATTTTTAAGACCCCACCACTAAGTGGCCACTCATAAGTTTGAGCTAAACTGACAGGGTAAGATGTATTTGATAAGTATATTACTGATAGAGGTTTGCCTAATGCTCTTCCCCAGTATGTATGTATGACTTTTTGTTTTAGAGTTGTTTTACCGATAATGAAACCCTTGCTTATTGATTAGCTGATTCGTTATACCTATTTAATATTGTTTTATTAACTTTGTAATGAAATGTTACGGTGTTTATTTATGTATTGTTGATGCTTTTATGATTTTTAAACTAAAATCGAATAAAGCTTATCTGAAATAGCTGAAATACATTCATTTTATGGATTTCAAACCCCCTATGATTTTCTTTGGAATGGTATTGCATTATTAGTGGTTGGCCGTGTGTTGTGCTGGACTTACTACTGCTCTGTTTTGGCTGTAGTAATATACTTGTATATTTGTCTCTATCTCCTGTTCAAGGGGTGGAGGCACATAATAAAAAAAATTACGTATCATTGCTCTCTACTCCCTATTGCTGAGATGGATGGTGCCAAGGGCCTTGGCTTTCTTGTAACCATGTCAGCCCACCAATCTACTGCCGGTGTTGTAATCTACCGACCACCAGGACCGCCTGGAAAATTATTAGAGTCAATAGGTCATGCTATAGCCCCCATTGCTGCCAAATATAGGCATTGCCTGGTACTTGGTGACTTTAATATCCATATGGATCAGCTTGCTGAACCCGAGCCCTCCAGGCTCTGCGAGTCATTAGGTACTTTCAACTTGGTCCCTTATGTCTTCCTACCTACTCATGGGAAAGGTCACATTTTAGACCAGAGCTTTTCAACGACCACCATAGAAATAGAGGTGCCTCTCCTCATAATATGGTCGGATCTCTTCTTGCTCACTAGTTTTGTCCAAGGATTTTATTAGACCGCAATCATGCTGCAAGTCCCTTCCTTACAGTTTTAGGCCTTTCAATCAGCTCACTGCAGAGGCACTGGACAGTGCACTCAAGCTACACCCTATTCCCTCTAGTGGATCACTGGAGAGCGACGTAATGTTTCTGGAGCACTGGCTACAGCTCCGCTCTCTGGAGCTAGCACCACCGACGACCAGGGTAGCTAAAGCCAGAAGGGCCTCGGCACCATGGTTTACGGAGGCCCTCCGCAAATGTAAAAGTGCATGCAAATGCCTTGAGAGAGCTCGGCGGAAGAATTTTAACCAATCTGACAAAGCCACTTAAAGAATTTTAACCCCTGTGATGGAAAGAAACATTTCCTATCGACAAAAATTGAGCAGAGGGGGTAGCAAGAGTAAGGAACTGTTTAAAATCGTTAAAGACTTTACTTCCCCTAATACAATGGACAGTCCTTTCACCCCTATCAGTGACTGGACCAATTGCCTAGCTCACTATTTTTATGATAAGATTAAAACTATCCAAGACTCTTTTAATGTGTTGCCCCCAGCACAGGGAGAACATCCAGATGTTCCCCCCAGAATGAATCCTAATTTAGGAACGTCTCTCTTACAGTTCCCCCCTATCTCGCTGGCGAAATCCCTCGAGATAATGAAGGCTCTTAAATACGACTCTCTCGCAGGCCTTTGTCCAGCCAAAGTACTGGTGTCAATCGCTGAAGGGATTAACCCGCCGGTCAATCGGGTTCTAAACACCTCTCTATCTGAGGGGCTAATGCCTGAGAGCTGGAAACATGCAAGAATTTTTCCGCTCCTAAAAAAGCCCACAGCAATCTCATTGCTGCCTTTCTTTTCCAAGGTCTTGGAGAAATATGGAAACACAGTTACTACGGAATATGTGGAAGCTAACATCCGAGTCAGTCAGGGTTCAGAACAAACTTCAGTACCGAAATGGCCCTACTTGAAGTCTCTGAAACTATAAAAACTACCTTGGATAGCGAGGGCAATGCAGTTCTGGTGCTGTTAGACCTTTCTGCGGCCTTCGATACCATGCCCCATGATTAACTCCTGAATAGACTTCGGGAATTCGGCATTGGTGGCCCGGTTCCTAAATGGTATACTCTTTTTTAAGCGGCCGTAGGCAAACAGTATGGATTCCCTTTTTCGGCCCCCATCATCCCCATGAAAGTTGGGGTTCCCCAGGGCTCGATTTTGAGCCTGTCCCTTTTTAATGTGTGTTTGGCTCCCCTTGCTGTTCTAGCGGAGGAACATGGTGCAAAAATCATGTCCTGCACCGATGACACGATGTCTGTTCACCTGTGAGAATGACTCCACGTTCAGAGGGAGCGAGATTAACACCTGCCTGATGGAGGTGTTCTCGTGGCTTAGAGGAAACCAATTAAAGTGTAACCTCGAAAAGTCAGAGATCATTTTCTTCGGCTCCAATCCTTGCGAGGCATGGCATCAGTGGTGGCCTCAGGACATGTCCCCCCACGTGGCCTCAATAACGGTCGTAAAACAACTTTTGCTTTAAGCTGGATACAGACATGTCCATGAAGACTCAAATCAAAACTGTGGCTGGCACCTGCTTTGGGCTTCTAAAGATGCTCAAGAATTTCCTCCCCCTACTCTCTGTCTCCCTCAGGAAGACGGTAGTCCAGGCCCAGATCATATCAAGACTAGACTATGCTAATGTCCTATACTTGGGTCTACCAGATTTTCTACTAGGTTGCCTGCAAATGATCCAAAATTTGGCTGCAAGAGCCATTCTTATGGTTGGCCCCAGGGCACATACGACTCCACACTTAAGAGCGCTGCACTGGCTCCCGGTACGCAAGAGGGTCCCCTTTAAGATTTTGTCTTACCAGTTAAGGCCTTTTACGACCCTGGGGCACCTTATATTACTTATATTAGGAAAAGGATACTACAGTACGCCCCTCAGCGGACGCTAAGGTCCTCTACTCAACCCATCCCTAAGTTCTCGCACATGGGGGGCCACTCTTTTCAAGTGGTGGCATCTCGACTATGGAACAGTCTGCCACTTGCTCTTAGACAGATAACGGACCTCCTTGTCTTTAGGAGGAAATTAAAAACCTTGCTATTCCAACAGTAGTATATGCTATCTGCATCGAGGACATTCTCCCTGTCATGTGGTCTTCAGTGCCGGGATACTCCGTGGAGTAGCCGCGCGCTTTACAAGTAGTTACATTACATTACATAAGTCTATACTTTTGATTAACTATACTCTCATAGATGAAGGATAGCCAAAAATAGTAGTGTTACTCAAAAGTGTATGAGTAAACGTACTCATGCAATTTACTCACAGGTGCAAGTTACTTTTGTGAATAGCCTTCTGTGTGTTTACAGTCCGCTGCGCTCTGAGTCGTTGCACTGAACTCTGTGTGCATGGAGCATAATCTGTGTGTGGATGCAGTGCACTGTCTCTGTGTAGATGCACTGTTCTGTGTGCTGTGGTTTAAATATCCGCATTCGTTGTTTGTGCTGTGTGCTTTTTACCGTGCCTATGAAATGTGCTATGTGTTACACAAAGGGGGGTTAAACCCATGTAGTCACGGGGACCTGGGTGCTATGTGATACATATATAAGAGGGGGGGTCCCCGTAAAAAGAGTGTATGCCAGTGGGCCACACTAGAACATGATTACTAATTAATCAAACAATAAACAATGACATTTCAATTGGTAATAAAGTTTTATTACCAAAAAACAAGCGACAAAAATATCAGTGATAATACAAAAATTCAATATTGTCAAAGCCCCAAAGGGGGGGAGGGAAGGAAAGGAAAGGAATACTAGGGAGGAAGGTAATACAGATAATAAACACAGTATAAGTGACCTGATTATTACAAGGTTAAATGACACTATACAAAAAATACAATATGAAGGCAGAAATACGGCCAAATACGAACAAATAACAAATAGTCCAAAATATATCCGGCACGTATGATGAATCAAATTAATAAGGATAGTGTCCGGTATATCAACATAAAACAGTCGACGTTTCGACCCCTATTAACAGGCTGAATGTAGTCCTTTCACGGGGTCTTCATCAGGACGTCACACGGGGAGGGGGGAAGGGGGGGCCAACTGTGGGAAAAGATATTGCGACTTTAATACATGGTAAAGACGGGAATTAATCTCAAAGTCTAAACCTAATAATTGATTCGAAACACATACAACAAAAATAAATTACCATGGGGTACGGCCTGTAGGGGCTCTGTACACTGGATTGGCGCCACGCTGGTAAGTCGCGGTCGGTCAATAACGGTGGAAAGCTCCACTACAGAGGAGAAAGGCTACAGTTAAAACTGTACATTAACATAAGTCACAGTACTAAGATGGTGAAACGAAAGCTCCATTTCCTTCTCAAAGTACTTGGAGTGTCCACAAGAGCAGAACAACATGCCTTGTTCCCGCTCTTATAATTATGATAAATGATGGTTAATTTACCTCGGTACTCTGGCGAATATGGTACACCAGGGAACAGCGTGTTTAGCACATATATTAAAATATGGCCACTCGGGCGAGCTGGAAAGAGTAAGTGAATAAACTCACATTACTGAACAATGTTAGCCACAAAGATTAAAAAAATTGAGTGAGTGTTAATGGACTTACGAGAAAACTAATGGGGGACAAACTTATCTTGAATACATCAAAGGTCTCCCTCACCGGGATGGTGTGGAGAGCCGAGAAATTGTTGACAGAAGAGCGGATTGGCGTGTATTTTCAGGGACACAACTCGCTGTGGTAAAATTAAAAAGAGCTAGAGTCTGTATTTGCAACCCGTCAACCACAATGTGCAATGACGTGCAAGGGCTCTTACTTACAGAAATACTTTTGTGGCAAGCCGGAAATCCGTCTGGGGAAAGAGCCGATAATAACTGCAAGGCTCAACAGAAAGGCGAAAATACTTCGCAGGGTTCGTTTTCACCTTTTTCCTAAATAGCGGAAAAAACGGTTATCTCCTTAACTAAAAGGAGAGAGAGAGAGAGACGGCAAAGCCACCCGTCAGATGTTTACTTACATCAACTCGGCCGGTATGCAGGCTACAAGGATCCGCACCGCACAGCGTCTGCAGGGATCCGGACAGCAACTCCGCCAGACCACAATGCGGAGTTAGTGGGCGGGGCCAATTGGTATTGGTTCCATTGAAATGGAAGAGATACTCAAGGTTGCAAACGGGAAGGGCTGATTAATGGCGGTGATATGACAACAAATTATTATTTTGCAGTACCATTGGATAAAAATACTAATAATACACCAAAGTCACCAAACAGTTCTAATAAATAGATCGGCTGGGGGTCGCGTAACTAATGCAAGTCACGTGTGTGAGGCAAATTAATCATTCCTAAAAACACAGATTGCCAAATGTTGCAAGTGGTGCTTCTCTCGCACAGGAGGAAGTAGACCACTTCTTAAATAGATTTCAGACTATATGTTGAAGGAAATCTTTGAAAAATGAGAAATCTAGCACATAGGTGATTGCAGGCCCATTCGACCAAAATTCCGTGCGTGAGAGATGCACCCATTGATTCCCGTTTACTTAATTACTGTGCTGTTGTTCCACCTGTATTTTGGTAATCTGTAATTTGGAATTTATGCCTCTGGAATTTTGGTCGAATGGGCCTGCAATCACCTATGTGCTAGATTTCTCATTTTTCAAAGATTTCCTTCAACATATAGTCTGAAATCTATTTAAGAAGTGGTCTACTTCCTCCTGTGCGAGAGAAGCACCACTTGCAACATTTGGCAATCTGTGTTTTTAGGAATGATTAATTTGCCTCACACACGTGACTTGCATTAGTTACGCGACCCCCAGCCGATCTATTTATTAGAACTGTTTGGTGACTTTGGTGTATTATTAGTATTTTTATCCAATGGTACTGCAAAATAATAATTTGTTGTCATATCACCGCCATTAATCAGCCCTTCCCGTTTGCAACCTTGAGTATCTCTTCCATTTCAATGGAACCAATACCAATTGGCCCCGCCCACTAACTCCGCATTGTGGTCTGGCGGAGTTGCTGTCCGGATCCCTGCAGACGCTGTGCGGTGCGGATCCTTGTAGCCTGCATACCGGCCGAGTTGATGTAAGTAAACATCTGACGGGTGGCTTTGCCGTCTCTCTCTCTCTCTCCTTTTAGTTAAGGAGATAACCGTTTTTTCCGCTATTTAGGAAAAAGGTGAAAACGAACCCTGCGAAGTATTTTCGCCTTTCTGTTGAGCCTTGCAGTTATTATCGGCTCTTTCCCCAGACGGATTTCCGGCTTGCCACAAAAGTATTTCTGTAAGTAAGAGCCCTTGCACGTCATTGCACATTGTGGTTGACGGGTTGCAAATACAGACTCTAGCTCTTTTTAATTTTACCACAGCGAGTTGTGTCCCTGAAAATACACGCCAATCCGCTCTTCTGTCAACAATTTCTCGGCTCTCCACACCATCCCGGTGAGGGAGACCTTTGATGTATTCAAGATAAGTTTGTCCCCCATTAGTTTTCTCGTAAGTCCATTAACACTCACTCAATTTTTTTAATCTTTGTGGCTAACATTGTTCAGTAATGTGAGTTTATTCACTTACTCTTTCCAGCTCGCCCGAGTGGCCATATTTTAATATATGTGCTAAACACGCTGTTCCCTGGTGTACCATATTCGCCAGAGTACCGAGGTAAATTAACCATCATTTATCATAATTATAAGAGCGGGAACAAGGCATGTTGTTCTGCTCTTGTGGACACTCCAAGTACTTTGAGAAGGAAATGGAGCTTTCGTTTCACCATCTTAGTACTGTGACTTATGTTAATGTACAGTTTTAACTGTAGCCTTTCTCCTCTGTAGTGGAGCTTTCCACCGTTATTGACCGACCGCGACTTACCAGCGTGGCGCCAATCCAGTGTACAGAGCCCCTACAGGCCGTACCCCATGGTAATTTATTTTTGTTGTATGTGTTTCGAATCAATTATTAGGTTTAGACTTTGAGATTAATTCCCGTCTTTACCATGTATTAAAGTCGCAATATCTTTTCCCACAGTTGGCCCCCCCTTCCCCCCTCCCCGTGTGACGTCCTGATGAAGACCCCGTGAAAGGACTACATTCAGCCTGTTAATAGGGGTCGAAACGTCGACTGTTTTATGTTGATATACCGGACACTATCCTTATTAATTTGATTCATCATACGTGCCGGATATATTTTGGACTATTTGTTATTTGTTCGTATTTGGCCGTATTTCTGCCTTCATATTGTATTTTTTGTATAGTGTCATTTAACCTTGTAATAATCAGGTCACTTATACTGTGTTTATTATCTGTATTACCTTCCTCCCTAGTATTCCTTTCCTTTCCTTCCCTCCCCCCCTTTGGGGCTTTGACAATATTGAATTTTTGTATTATCACTGATATTTTTGTCGCTTGTTTTTTGGTAATAAAACTTTATTACCAATTGAAATGTCATTGTTTATTGTTTGATTAATTAGTAATCATGTTCTAGTGTGGCCCACTGGCATACACTCTTTTTACGGGGACCCCCCCTCTTATATATGTATCATATGAAATGTGCTATGCCCTATGTCAATGCCACATGTTGTGCTCAGTGTGGATGTATAGTGCTGTGTAGATGGAGTGTGTTGTGCTCTCTGGACAGAGCATATAGGGCTGTGTGGGAATACAAACAAGGTGCTGAAATCTGTGTGTATGCAGCACGCTATGTCTCGGTGCACTGCTATGTTCTCCTTGGTGATGCAGCATGCAAGTCTGGGTGTAGCTGCGTTGTACTGAGCTCTGAGTAGATGCACCATGCTGTAATCTGAATGAATGCGCTGTGCTGTTTTCTAAAAATTTGCCATGGCTGCCTCTAAGTGCACAGAATGCAGTGTATTCTTTATGAATGCTGTGTGCTGTTTTCTGTCTGGATGCAGAGCACTGTATTGTGGGTGGATGCAGAGTGCACTATACAGTAATGCAGTGTTTACCGATGCAATATGCAGTGCTCTGTAAAAATGCGGCATACTGTACCTTATGTGGCTTCATTGAACCCGGCCCTGTGAGGATAAGCTGGGGTATGAGTGGCATTAACTTATTGTAAAATCCATGCTGATTTTCTGTGCTATGTACTGTGGATTGCCTGAACATTGCAATGCTTGGAATAATTCGGTATGCTGATCTGTGTGTGAATGTTGTGTGTTGGAACCCCTGTGTATTCAGAGCGCTATGGGGTCTGTAGAGGACTGGGCAGTGGTCTGTGTGAATGTAGTACAGTCTGCTCTGTACTATGTTTTGTGAGAATGTACATTATTTGTCCTGTGTCAATGGAGGTAGGGAGTACTCAAAGGGAATAAAGAGTGCTGTATTTTCAGTGTGTAGTAATCTGTGTTAATTGTGTGTCTTGTTTTCGATGTATATGCTGGCTGTTATGCACTATTTGAAGTAGTACCATATCTTCTGTATGAATGTTGTCTGCTGCACATGGAGTCGATGGGGTGTGGTGCACTTTGGTTGGTCCAAGCTGTGGTCATCAGTGCAGATGTAAAGTGCTGTGCTTTCTGTGGATTCCCTCGGCTGTGTGGTATGCTGACTGCGATGTGATTTGCTCGTGTGTTTTCTGGCCTAATTTGTCTATGAGAATGCACTGTTCTGTGCTTTGTTTGAGGGCAGTGTGTTGCACAGTCAGGAATGCAGCTCTGCTTGGATGCATTTTTTGTAACTCTGCTTTTGGATGTTTTATGCTATCTTCTGTGTGAGTTAATTGTGGTCTGTTCTGTGTTTATGCACCTGTACCATCTTTAGTGTGGACATACTATTCTGTGTTGTGTGTTGGTGCCTGATCTTTGTGGATTTAATTAACCCTGGGCGGAACACTATGCTACACTCACGGTGTGTGCGTAGTTTGCACAACTACACGCTACACGAATTGCACATAGCACAGTGCAAAAACACATAGCGGGCATTTTTTGCTCACTCACGGTTCTCAACGTCAAGTTGGCGACCGCGAGCGAGCAAAATCACCATCCCGGCGAGACTTTATCCCCGTACGCGATCATCAACATAAAGTTGCTGATCGCGAGCGTGGAAAATAAACCTCCCGGCGAGATTCTCAACGCAGGGAGGTCAGGTTTCTCATTGCGAGTGGTCGCGTATACTCGTGATGAGAAACTACAAGTCCGCGTTGAGAAAGCTGCTGCTCAAGTACAAATCTACTCGAGCGGCAGAAAACGACCGCTTGCACTGTGGAAGATGCCGTTTGCAATGATTGCACCGTTCGGACAAGCATCCGGCACTGTGCAATCAGTGCAAACAGCATTTTCCCTACCACACTATGCAGTTCGCGTAGCTGCGAGTAGCGTGCATAGTGAGAAGGGCACTTCGCGTAGCTACGCGTAGCGCTACTACGTGACAATGCCCCAGCTTAGGTGTAGGACTACCAATACAGACAAGGGCTTCAGCGCCCAACATAGGTGTTGTAAGCGCTATATAAATGTTGCATTCATGAAATGTAGAACGTTCTGTGGTTTCTGTGCAGAGCATTTTGTACAGATGCGATGATATTTGCTTTGCTTGGAGGCAGTTTGCTGAGCGCTTCATGGATGAAGCTTACTGTGCTTTGCGCTACTGCTGTGTGCAGCACTCTTAATGGATGCAGGTGCAGTGTTCTGAGCGGATGCAGTATGTGGATGCAACTTCAGGTGATCTTAGTGTATGTTCTCTGAAGTGCTCTCTGTGGATGTAATATTATATCTTATGTGTTATGCTGTGTATTATGTGATGTGTACTGTGAGCAATGTGTGGATTGAGTGTACTGCACTTTGTGTGGATGCAGTGATGTGCTTTTGTGGATGCATTGAAGTGTTCTGTCTGGGTGCGGTATGATCTCTTTGTGAATGCAGTGTGCTGTGCTTTGCACTAATGAAGTAGGCTGTACTTGTTCTGTCTGCACTAGCTTCTGAGACTCAGATAGCAGGACAAAGTGCTGTATACTGAAGTCCTTCCCAGAACCAGTCTGCTGTTAGTTAATGCACGGCTGATGAAAGCCGAGATTGCTTGGGCTGGGCATGTTGTCAGAATGTCAGACGAGTGCATCCCCAAACAGCTCTTCTTTGGTGAACTCACTCAGGAAAAGCGCTCTCATGGAGGACCAAAGAAGCGGTTCAAGCATATGTTGACGGCCTCCCTGAAGTCCCTTGAGATCAACACTGCTAACTGAAAACCATGACATTGAACTGTCCAGCATGGCACAGCCTCATTCACAAAGGCTACTCAACCTCCGAAGCGAGGTGCTCTGCTGAGGCTCAAAGAAAGCGTGAGCTGCACAAGTCCAGAGCTACCCGCATATCATCGACAGTGTCATCACATCTTTGCCCAACGTATGACAGGATGTTAAATGCGCTAATCGGATTACTCATTAATTTTTGGATGCACAGACCCTGATCAACCAATCAAGGAGATGTCAAGGTCTTCATCAACAACTACGGATCTACATCATCTCCTTGTTCAGAAGCCGCGTGTTGTTTGCCCGACGTATGACAGGTTGTTAAATACGCTAATCAGATTACTCAGTCATCTTTGGGTGCACATACCCTGATCAACCAATCGAGGAGATGTCAAGGTCTTCATCGACAACTATGGATCAACATCATCACCTTGTTCAAAAGCTGCATGCTGCACACTCTGTGGAACAGCATTTTATCACACTTAGGGCCTGATTATGATGTGTTTGGTGTATTCTGACCCATGTGTGAAACCCTGTTTATGCACAGTTTGGAATTACAAGTTAAAAGGGATTTCACGTATCCGATACTTATCAGATGTGTTAAATACCTGAAGGCTTGTTAAATTTCGGCAAGTCAAACCTGCCAAAATTTAACAGGGAAAAAGCATATGGAATTTACCATTTCATGCGGATGTTATTCCAAATAAACTCGTAATAGGTGTTATTTATCGCACTAGATAAATAACGTACCCCGTGGTATTGTTATTTATCAGGTGCATTAAATATCTCCTACACTCGTAATAAGGGCCTAAAGGGTCTGATTATGAGGTGCTTGTAATATTCCGACCTATGCAATAACCATTGTTTACACATGGGTCGCAAAACACCAAAATCACCATGTTATTCCTCATAAACTCTTAATAGGTGCTATTTATCATGCCCGTTAAATAACGTACCCTGTAGTAGTGTTATTTATCAGAGGCGATAAATAAACGCCTCAACTCATAATCAGGCTTTTAGTGATTGCGGGGTGTACTGCTCTGTGTGTGAAGTAATCTGCATGGAGTCTGTGCTTTGTGCTTATTTTGGACTGGTTTTATTTTATTATTCTGGGTGAGATTATGGGCCACACAAAAATTTAGCTGTTATAGGGATGGGTTAATGGAACTTCTGGATTTCCTTGGGCCTGACATGTTGAGCCCTGGCTTGCCAGATTGGGTCTGGGCTCCTTTTGGAGTCACCGACAGGATTTGACAGCACACTTGAAAAGGCAGTTAAAGCAGATTTATTGGGATTTTATGACCAATTTACTTCACCAGAACTCCATACCAGCTAGGCAGACTTGAATCTTTTGGGGATGATGTTCTACCCCAAATGGCCAAATCACTTTATTTGAAATTCCGTTATGACGTTCTTCAAACTACAGTGTATACATTGAGCTGGATAATAGTGACTTGGTGAACAGCAGCTGTGATTTTTGTGATTTACACACCAAAGAAAATCAGGCGCACATATTATTCTTTTGCCCTACCTATACAAATCCTAGAAAGAAATGGATCCGTTCCATATGCCACAATTTGGGATTTAGGAAATATCAAGATTTACTAAGGGCCCCCGGCCTAAAAGGACATTTCCCCGTGCATAGTTTTGAGTGTAAACAGTTATTTGCTTGCAGTTGGATTTGCTCAGGAAAATAAATGCATGAAACTTTAAGGCATACCATATTTGCAATGACTAGTCGAAAAAGTAGCTTTTTCTTGTAATCCTTCTGCAGATAGCTTAAACTACTCTAGATTTGAATCTTTAAAAAAAACACGAATCTCAATCGTATCAAATGTATTTTACCATTTATACAGGAAGCCACTGACTTGACCAATTTAGCACATAGGGAAAAAGGCTTGTGAGCTAAGTCTACTGCACTGTTGCACTTTTTACAAATAAAAGGATTGCAGGCTGTATAGCTGCATTGCGATTGAACTAAAAATGCGGCCATAGAAATTTAATGATGATGAATATTTATGTTCTGCAAGGTTGTTTGCATTTTCCATCTGATAATGGCTTTTGAATTCATGGTTGCATGCTAAGGAACCATGGAATTGATGTTGAAGGTATTTTCTGTTTTTAGATAATATGATTATGTACTGTTTCTTCTAAATGAGATTTTTCCTTGTTCCTTGTTAAGGTTGTAACCGAAATAAAGCTATGTTCAATGATGATTGAGCAGTTTTGTGGACTCTGTGTGCATATAGTGCGCTGTGTAAGTGCTGTTTACTACACTCTGATGCAGACTGGTCTGTGGATCCAGTGGGCGGTGCTGGGCCAGTCTTACTCAAACTCATAAATAAGGGCACTGCAGGTGCAATCAATCTTTACCCATGAATCACTGGGACAGGCAGAGGGCAGAGGAGACATTCCTGGCATTTCTTTCACCTGCTTTTGAAGAGACTCTAGCCGGTTTTAAACAGTGCATCTTAGTCTTTCGATGCATGAATACAGAGCGGGGCCTGGACGTAGAGAAAATAAAATAAGTCTGTCTTCTCTCGGCGTGTGTCCAAATTTGTTTTGTACTGACGATAGGACAGAGCAGAGGTTCAAGTACACACGTTTATTGTCTGCAGCCATCAGTAGTAACGTCTACACAACACTGTGACCAGCAGTAAAACTGACTCCAAACAGTGACCGCACTCTAGTGCTAGAACACAGTCTAGTACATTGCCTCGCAACCTCACAACAAGGAAGGAACATAACATAGCCCTAAATTGCTTCAGCTGCTGACATAAGTGAACAACGGACAACGAATCAAAAACCCTGTCACAAACAACATAGTAATCAACCTATAGCAATATTTCTCCCAAAACCACCAAATTACAATAGTCCCCTCTGCAAGGGAATGAATCCTAAAACACTAACAGTAAAGCATGTTTAGCATGAGACTCAAGGGACAGAGGCAAAAGCTTTGTTGTACGAAGACAATGAAAAAACACAAAACTGGAAACCATTTTGGATTTCATCGTAGAAATAGGAACCGGCCATCAAAACATTTTTTTTTAAAGTGAAATGTTAGGTAAATCACAGAGACAGCTGTAAAAATACCCTGATGGGGGAGAGCTTCTTTTACAAGTAAACACCTTTTATTTCACCTTTTTAAGATCTTTCATTGATTTAGAATCTGACAGAAGAGTTCATGGCAATGAAAAGCATGAGGGATGATGAGATAAGAGCTGAACCTGGACCTTCCTCGAGGACAGAGACAGTTTTGAATGAGTAATAATTAGCGGATGCGTCAACAGATCTACACTGTAAGAGTTTTCATTTTAGTGCCAGCTACAGGTAGATTACAAATAAAAGGGGCAGCTGCGGCTTCACTTTATACAGTAGGCTATGAGTGTATGTGCATGAGAAACAGAAGAGTGGGTGGCCAATTGGTAGCAGAATATTGTATTAAATTGTAATTTCATTTTTATAGTGCTTGCTACCCCAGACGAGGCATCAAATTGCTTTTTTGGCGAGTAGCACATTACTCCGAAACCCATAAAGGATTAGTGTTGAATTAGTATAGTGAAATATGAAAGTAAGTTGAGTGGTGGATATTAGTTAGTTATTTGGATTGAGAAGGATAGCAGAGGGATTGAAGAGGGAAAAAGGTTTGCATTTATATACCGCTTGTTATCCCTGAAGGGGTGTTGAAGTGCTTTTTTTGGCGAGTAGCACGCTACTCTGGAACCCATAACGGATTATAGGTGAATTAATACAGTGAAATATGAAAGCAATTTGAGTGGAGGATACTAGTCAGTTGTTTGGCTTGAGAAGGATAGCAGATGGATAGAAGAGGGAAAAAGGTTTGCATTTATATAGCGCTTGTTACCCCTGATGGGGTGTTGAAGCTCTTTTTTGTCATAAGAAAGTAAAGACTATAAAACCACAGATCTTCATATATGAAGTTGCCCCTGCCTGCCCTGCCTGAACGAATATGATCTCTGAAAACAGTACTCTAAATGTCGGCACGGTGACATGATGAGTTAAACACTTGCCACTGACATCTGTTGCCACCTACAGGTCGAGTAGAAATCTTGCCGAAGGCAACTCATCTTCCTAACCTTCTGAGGTCGATATACTGAGCAGCGTTAGTTATATGGACGACGTCGTTTAACTAACAGACGATTTGAAACTTGACAAAATGTTTTGTCAAACTATGTGCGCTTTCAAATTGTGAAGCTCACGGTGAACTGTAAAAAATTAAGGAGGGTCGCTGTAGTAGCAACGTCTGCAACAGGAAACTGTTTCCGCTTCAGAACGGGCTAAGCAGGGCAATGGGTGGATTGGACACACCCGAGGACAAAAGCCCCAGTCCCTACCCCTGCTCCCCCGTTGTTACTGAGTGAGTCTGCCCCCTGTCAGCGCTCGAACTGCCCCTCCCCCTACCCCTCCACCTCCCAAGACTCACGCCCTACACTGCCCGCGTGCCCTGGCACCTCTTACTCAAGCGGAAAGGGTCAGATTGCAGTGAATATGGAAATACACTCGTGAAAACAAACAGCTGACATTCAATCGAGTCAAAATAAACGTTTTAACATTTTGGTCATGCTAAAAAAGCCTACAAACAATCAGAACAAATTACAACACCCGCAGGTGAAAGCACATGGTCAGCGACTAGCTGCCGCCTCCCCCCCAATCCGGCACCCAATACCCAGGAACGTGGACACGAGACGTCTTTACTTTTTGGAAGGCGGGCGCTAGTCGCCCGGCCGTATTTATTAAAGTATGAAATTAAAAGAAAGGTTTTAATTGCATAATCAACAATGTATACAAAAATTCAGCAGGACATTTAGGTACATAATTCTTAGCAACAAGTTTGAGAGCCTGACTTTAACAAAACTCTAATACATGTTGTTTCCTAACTTAGACTAAACATCCTCATCTAGAATTTTTGTACATTTCTGGCCATATGGCAGGGTCACTATCGGTGTCAGGTCCTACAAGCTGCGCCTCCCCTCTGGATGTGCGCATGCGCAGTGTTACCCCGGGAATTGCCCGGTCTACGCCCTGAACTCCATTTACCCACTAAAGGAGGGCCCTTACTCTGCGCCGGTGGCGTCATGAGTCCACGCGCGCGGGGTGGCTACCAGCCTAAGGAAAGCGTGAACTACTCCTACCCGCGCTCCTTTGCCTATTACCTTGCCCCTGGAGTTCTGGGAGTGGCCCGCAGGCCCCTCCCCCTGGGCGGGAACCTCCATAGGATGATGCCCGCCCCCTCAGACCTCAAATATGTGCTCACCGATAATGACCTTACCGCATGCCCCATACCTAATAAATACGACGACCTATGGGAAAAATTCTAAAGGACAGCTACACTGGCTAATAAATAACAGTATCAACGTATAGCTACAAAGGGAAAAAAGGCCTAAAGACACTTAGCATCACATACAATTCACTTCGCACATGACTTGCTAAAAGGGGAAAAATTCCTAGACAAAAGCATCAACAAAATATACCAACAATTCCATCTCTATTACCCTGTGAGACCCGCGTATAGCTACAAAGGGAAAAAAGGCCTAAAGACACTTAGCGTCACATACAATTCACTTCACACATGACTTGCTAAAAGGGGAAAAAATTCCTAGACAAAAGCATCAACAAAATATACCAACAATTCCATCTCTATTACCCTGTGAGACCCGTGGACCGTACCTTCAAAACTTACCATTCAACCAGACATAAGAACTGCTACAAAACTTTTTGTTCCAAGGGATGGTGGGTGGGAAAACAAAGAAGCCCCGAGCGCGGGGCACACCGTTTCGGCGAGGGAGCGTCCAGGGACAAGAGGGTCTCCTGGGCGCTCCCTATCTCTTTATTCCCGAGGGGCCAGGTGGCCCCTCCTATAGCCCGCCCCCCCTGACCCGGACCCACTTCCCAGGATCCGGGTCAAGGAGGCCGCCAGCCAATCGGCGGTGGGCCGCGCCCCCCAGGGCACGCCCCCACCGCCGAATGGCGACCAAGGAGACAGTGGGGGCGACGGTCGCCGCGCCGCCATGCGTGCGGGGGGGCCGAGGGCCCCCCCTTTTCACATGGTCAGCGACTAGCTGCCGCCTCCCCCCCAATCCGGCACCCAATACCCAGGAACGTGGACACGAGACGTCTTTACTTTTTGGAAGGCGGGCGCTAGTCGCCCGGCCGTATTTATTAAAGTATGAAATTAAAAGAAAGGTTTTAATTGCATAATCAACAATGTATACAAAAATTCAGCAGGACATTTAGGTACATAATTCTTAGCAACAAGTTTGAGAGCCTGACTTTAACAAAACTCTAATACATGTTGTTTCCTAACTTAGACTAAACATCCTCATCTAGAATTTTTGTACATTTCTGGCCATATGGCAGGGTCACTACCGGTGTCAGGTCCTACAAGCTGCGCCTCCCCTCTGGATGTGCGCATGCGCAGTGTTACCCCGGGAATTGCCCGGTCTACGCCCTGAACTCCATTTACCCACTAAAGGAGGGCCCTTACTCTGCGCCGGTGGCGTCATGAGTCCACGCGCGCGGGGTGGCTACCAGCCTAAGGAAAGCGTGAACTACTCCTACCCGCGCTCCTTTGCCTATTACCTTGCCCCTGGAGTTCTGGGAGTGGCCCGCAGGCCCCTCCCCCTGGGCGGGAACCTCCATAGGATGATGCCCGCCCCCTCAGACCTCAAATATGTGCTCACCGATAATGACCTTACCGCCACAGGCCAGCATTGTTAACCGACGATCTGGCCTCCCCCTGCCTAGACCTACCCTAGAAAGTTCTCACTTCAGCAACCTCTTCCAACCAGGCCCTGACTTCATCAGACCACAGGGCCCTTCCTTCCCCCGTCAAATGGACTCCCCTCACCAGGTAGAACAAACACACCCATTTTTGAATCCTCTACAACCGAGGGGGGGGGGGGGCTTGAAATAATTTGTCCCACTGTGTGTTGATCCTCTTTATTGAATGATTCAACGCCCTGACCGAGTCCCCGCCACCCCGTGATGAGTTGAGACCCTACTACTGTGCCACCCAGGCAAGTCCTGAAGACCCACCCCTAGTGGAGATGAACTCATCAATGAGTATTCGCCCCCCCAGTTTGGCCAATTCAGTCCCCCCTAGGTAGAGTATACTTTTCACCAATTGTCTCATTTACTTTTAATCCAGGCCAGGCTCTCCAGGCACACAGCACCAGCCAGGGCCACATTTTGAAAATGTAAGTTCTCCCTCAGTCATGGTGCAAACCACTCTCCCCCAAAACTGCCAATGATCATTGGTAATAGACAGTGGAATCAGGCTCGCATTTATTAACAGACAAACAGTACAATGTGAGAAAGTTGTGGGTGACACTGATGATCAGGTGTCGTTGGAGAGTACAATGACTGATCCATTAGGATTTATATGGGATGTGCTTCTTTGTTAAAAGCCCCCCTCCACACACATCCCCCATTACCCATAGTTGCCCAGTGCATCGTTGGAATGATTGAGCACCCATTTAAGCCACATTGCATCACAAATATTAGAAATATCATCATTGTAGACATGAATGTACATTTTGATCAGCCAACTGGTACAACCCAATTTAACTTTAGAGAATTAATGACATTGTTTACGTTTAACTTGTAAGAAGGCTATCCTAAGCATCGAGCTTGTCAGGTGGTCGTCATTGTGTGTGTTCAGATATTAATTCCTGTCATATTCTCCAGCATTTAAGGTACCCTGGATCACTTTGTTAACCCTTTTAGTTGGGCCCTTGAACCTCTAACAGCCAATAAGCCAAAGCCCCCACTGATGAAGCGGTGTGAAATTGGCAACGTATGGATATTACGCTAATGGAGGATAGAATTAAGAAGGACACCAATGTTTTGAACTGAGAACGCACCCTGCGAGGTCTTATGAAGACAACATGATGAACGACTCGAAAATTGCTCAGCCCACATGGCCCCCAGTAACAATATTTATAGCACGGCAATGCTTAGGCATTATTACTGTTTTAACAAGTAGTTGAAGCAAATGAGCTTCAAGCTTCATCAGCTGGAATACATTTGGCAGTGCAATTACTTGGATGTGGCTGAAATTGTATTACTTGATTGCAACGAAGAATATGAAAAGGCCATTAAGTGGGTCAAGGCAATTCCTTTTTCAGATTGACTTGTAAATTCATCCAACATCTCAAAGGTGGTGTTTCAGATAATCAGAGAACTAAAGAAAGCCCGAATCAATTAATTGGAGATTGCTCTGAGTCTAGGTGTAACCAATTTGCTGAGTTCTGTGAACAGAAAGTAAAAACTATTCAAATGAATTGGATGTTGGCCTCAGATATGAAGGAGATTACCATATCAAAAGAGCTGCTGCCAAAGACATGGGAGAGCTTCGGTCAGCTTACTCTACTAAACAATGAGGATATTAAGCTCTAATAAAGGGTAGCAGACCATAAAGCACAAGAGAAAGCAATTTACCAGCCAGAATTCATAAATGCAAATGCTGCGATCCAGCATATTATTAACCCCCTTTCCTGTCAGGATCGAATCCAATTGTATTAAAAAAGTGAACAACATGTATGTGTCCCTCTGTAGCACAATTGCTGCTCATATAAAGCGCTCTGATACTTTTGGGTCAGGTTTGCGCTATATATAACTCCCCCCTTGACCCAGATTGTCTGGAAATTAACAGACCAGTGTTCCAACTCTCATATCTTGTAAAATTCTTAGTAATTTGTCTAATCAACCTTCAACATCTGTAGACCAGCAAAACCTGCTCCTCCCAATGCAAACAGGAATTAAAGCAGGATGCAGTACAGAAACTGTTGTCACTGCAGCTCCTGCTGACTTACAATGCTGTGTAAAGAGTGCTATCCCTGTGATGCTCATATTATTGGATTTATTAGAAGTGTTTGATACTGTGAACCACTATTGGAGTACCCGGAGAGCTACAGCATCAGAGATTCACCCTCAATTGGTTCCAAAGTTTTCTGGTTGATTAGATGATACAAGTTGACAGGGACCCAATTTATTAGGAGCAAAGCCAGTGACATATGGTCTGTCACAGGGGGTTGGTGCTTTCTCCTTTGCTGTTAATTTGTATATGGTGCCGTTATCCCAACAGATTGAAAACTGTGGACTGGCTGCCCTGACATATGCGCATAGTGTCTGAGCTGTTAGCTTACAAAAATGTCTAGACAATGTCCACTGCTGGATGTCTCAACATTATTTTAAACTGAGTGGGGGACAAGAGAAATTGTTTTCCTCTAAGGTGCATCAAAGATGCGCCAATATATTTTCTGGTGCCCTTCTCTTGGCCAGCAGAATTTCACCGATTATTGAGAGAAAAACCTAACAATCAAATTTGATTCAGGCCTGCCAGTAGTGGAATAGATTACCACAATAGTGATGACCTGTTTCTTTCAACTCAGAATCCTTGAATTAGGTTTTGTGAAACTCACACTTTTCTGCTTTTAACATGAGACCTGCGACTCTTTTGTGTGGCCCCAAACACTTATATATCACCACTGAGGTTAAAAGCATGTGGGACCATTTGAATTACTCAGTGAATGACATCCTGAAAGATTTCTGCAGCTGACGACACACCAAAACGGAGTCTTTTGTATCTGAACAAGCCTACATGAGTTAAAAAAGTAGTAACGCACCTACAATTCTCTTCCAGCTTAGGTTGATGGTATCCGTTGTTCAAATCAAGACGGAAGAAGACTCTGGTACCATTCATCTGTGTAATCATGTCTGCTATGTGTGGGCCTGGATGTCTTTCACTCTCAATTGCCTTGTTGGCCTGGTGCATATCAACACAAATGCACACTGTACCTCCACTGTACTTTTTGGCACTACCACTATGGGCAAAACTCAAGGCGTTGGACCCGTAGAGCACTCAATGATGTCATGCTTTAATAATGCTTCTAGTTATTTGCAACAGCCTCCTGTAAATGAAAAGCACTCCAATGGTGTCACTGAGCAGCAGGACGAACGTCCTTATTAATGTGAAGTTGCACATTCATTGTCTTGAGTTTCCCTAGTCTATGAAATAAAAATGGGAATTGACTTACTATTTCAGAATGTGCATTGAGGTTGTAGTTGATGGATTTTAGTCCCCTTGTCAGCAGCAGTGCTGAAACCGAGTAAACATGCACCCGACAATGTACCTTGGGGAACATGAAGTGGAACTTGTATTGCTATTTTCATATGCCTTATGGTCGCTATATATGAACCTTGACTTTGCAATGGCCCATATGTACAGCTTTTTATTCGATGGTTTTAAACATGGTATCAGAGATAGTTCATTGTATTGTTCCTGCCGGCATGATATTGGTCAATGGGAAACATCCTTTACAACGCAACTTTTACCAGGCAGTGCCTTTACTACGCAACTTTTACAACGCAAACCATTACAACGCATTGCGCTGGGGGGCGCTCTAGGATAGGGAATAGATTTAATTTACTATCCAATACCTTCCCTACTATCCACGGGGACTGGAGTTGGAATAGTAAACTAAACTATTCACTATCCAGCACCCCAAAGCGCTATGCGTTGTAAAGGCATGCGTTGTAAAAACCGCGTTGTAAAGGCATGCGTGGTAAAAGAATGCATTGTAATGTCATACATCCTTGGTCAATGTACCACTGTCAATAATGAAGTTTGTAGGGCAGCCATTCACCTTTAGCATGATCTTGGGGCATGGGCCAAATTAGTTGGGTCGCATCACGTGCCGATCTCTCTTTGACTTGTGTTCTTCTTTGCAAGCAACAAATCCTACATTTGCATATTGTTCTTCAGTCGATATAACCTTTGTACACTCATTGTCTTCACTGTCGCTCAATGATGACGCAGAAAACGCTTGGAAAACAACTTTGATGATGATATACCTAATTTATTCTCTACTTGCCTCAATTGATGTTCCTGTTTGGGGGTGAGGCTAGAATGCTTCTGGAACTTTCTGGTGCCCAGTTTCTCATCTTGTATTGACATACTTAGTTTCTCTTTTGCTTTGTAGACCGTTATGAAATGGATTTCTCTCCCAGAGCCTTTGCATATCTGTCCAATGGCAGAACATTTACTTTCGTGCCGAAATAAATATCCACATCGGAAGTACAAATTCTTTTTGTTGGAAGACATCATCTTCTGGGCCTCAGTATTGTGTTTCTGCTTACTCTTCATGATCAATGCTTATTAATTCGGGGTTGGTCCAGGTTCCGTATTAGCAGCCTGTCGATCTGCACATTCCTCAACTCTTGCAACCATGCATACCTTTTCTAGACTGAGTGTCTCTCTCAGCATATGTCACCTGAATGAATCAGAGAAGCTCTCATTGATGACTCAAAGATGCATGGCTTCTTTGTCTTTGAATTCACTGCATTTGCAATGCTTGATGAGGGTATTGAGTCTTTCAACAAACTCATCCATCGTTTCACCAGCTTGCTGTCTTACATGGCTGAAAATGTATCTCTCGTAGTCGACATTCGGTATTGGGTTGAACGTGGCGTCCAATGTTTCTTTGATTTTGTGGTAGGATATTTCATCAGCTTGTGATATTTTCTTTTTTACTTCTTTCACACCATCCCCTGCAAGGTTGTTTAAGTAGTTGATGATCTACTTCTTCCAGAGAATCTATGAAGTCATCAAACGTTTCGTTCCATGCAGTCTATCTGGCGACAATATTATGCTTTTTGGCGGTCTCAAATGGAGGTGGTGGTATCAGGAACATGGCTGTGCTGTTTTTGGTGCTCTTTTCAGCAGCTATTGAAAACTTTTACAATTCCGAAAACCTTTCAGTATATTGTGTGCTACTTGCCACTTTGCACGCATCGGTGGCTCAACCAGGCTTGGTCGTTACACCTGATTCGAGGTTATGTGGCACTTACCTTGCTCATTCTGGTAAGTACGTTTGTACATTCTATACCCAGTTGTCACTGCCTTTAGTGCTTTCTCACTCCAGGTTGCTGTTGCCTTTAGCGCTTTTTGTACCTGGTCGTCTCTGCCTCCAGTGCTTTCTTTTTTTTAAATACTCTGTTTATTCAGCATTTTGCTCAGGTACAGTACAAATAATTATCAATCATTACAGGGAACACAGGGCCTAGCACATCAGCAAATGTCAGATCTAGAATACCAAAATATGCATAGGCTTGATTCGACAAGGGAGCACCCAATCCTGGTATATGTGTAACAGCGCATCAAGGAGCATATTGACCATTGCCAGTCCCGCTAATTTCCTCTGTATCCCTACAACTGCCCCCACACCTTCTCCCATTTCCTGGGGCAATCTCTGCTTTGATATATGACTTTGTAGGCCAGACTACACCAATCAAGGTTGCGTTCCCAGGCTCTCAGGGTTGGTGGGAGATCTGCACCCCAAGCCCAGGCTATGTTCCTTTTTGCCGCTTTAGCCAACAGCATGAGCCACTTATTCTGTTTTTTTGACCAGGTCTCTTCACCCGTTACACACAGGCAAAACCATCACACCTCCAGCGAGATCTCTAAACCTGTGACCTCTACTATAACCCTCGTAATCTCTCCCCAATATCTTCGGATAAGTGGGAATTCCCACAGTTTGTGGAAAAACATCCCCTTACTCCCGCAGCCCCTCACACACTTGTCAGAGTCGCCATGTCCCAGTTTATGCATAAGCGACCTAGATATATAGGACCTGTGTAGGATTTTAGGTGTACTTGTCTGAAACTGGACCTAATGGCCACCTCCCTTGGGCTCTGGAGTGCCTCTGCCCAATCGTCCTCCTCTAGCAGACCTAAGTTGGTCACCCAAGCCTACTCAGCGGTCCCATGGGATCCGGGGAGTTATGTATGATCTTCTTGTACGTCCGGGAAATGGCCTTCATCGCCATTTGGTCTAGGAGAAGCCTGTCCTCTAGTTGTGTGTACTCCATTAGCTGTTCTCCGTTTGTGATATGACTCCTGAGAGCATGACTCAGTTGTAGGTAACGAAACCTTTCTGTTTCTGCTATGCTGTACTCTGTCTAGAGTTCCTCAAATGTAATCAGGGACTTGTTTCCCCAAACATCACCCAGTGTGCCTATCCCAATAGCTCCACTTTATGAAATCCATACAGATTTTCCACCTCTTTTTTGAGATCACTGTCCCGGGGGGTGAGGGAGCAGGGGGTTTCACTCAGCGTACTTTCACATTTTAGGTATCGACGGACTTCATGCCATACTTGGATCACTGCCTGGGTGTGTAGTGGCATCTGATATATTCCCCTTTTACGGTACAGCGCCGGCAAGGTAACTCCTCTGACCCATCGCCTGCCTTTACACTCAGTAGGCTGGCTCTTCTCTGTCTGCGAAAACTCATGTATTAACCCTGATCAACTAGGCCGCCCGGTCGTATTTTTTGATATCTGGGACTGCCAGGCCTCCCTCATACACTCCCCTCTGTAGCTTATATAGTGCTATTCTGGAGCTTCCATCGTTCCAAAGGAGCCCATTTAATTTACCGTCTTTTTCCTTAAAGAGTTTGGGTGGGACACTACAGCGTGCGCTCTGGAGACTGTATACAAACCGGGGCAGGGCCATCATTTTAAACAGGGCCGCCCTGCCCATCAGAGACAGGGGGAGGCCTCTCCAGTGTTTCACATTCCCCTTGAGTGTTCAATCAATGGAAAGAGATTATCTTCTAAGAAATCCTTGGGGTCCCTGGATACCTGAATAACCAAATACTTAAACCATGTTTGCGCCAGCAGGTGCTTATCCCTTGCCAGTCTTGGTAGAGTGTCTCCTAATAGGGTAAGTAAAAGGGATTTATCCCAGTTTATCTGATAGCTAGAATAACTATCGAAAATCCAGAATATGTGAAGTAGTCTAGCCATGGTGCCATAGGCTCGGGTGACAAAAAGGAGTATATCATCAGCATAGAGCGAGGTCCTGTCCTCCCATTATTCATTTCCCCTGATGCCGCACACTGGAGGATCTCTCCTGACCCACGCCGCTAGGGATTCAAAAGCTAGCGCCAAGATCATAGGGCATAGCGGGCATTCCTGCCTCGTTCCCTGCTGCACTGCAAAGCCCCTGGACACGGCTTCATAGAATTTGACTTGCTCACTCAGATTTGTGTATCATAGTCTAACCCATTTTATAAATTCCGGGCCAAAGCCCATCCTATCGAGTAACGCAAACATTTATGGCCATTCTACGCTGTCAAATGCCATTCAGGCATCCATTGAAAGAAGGGTGGCCTCCTCCTCCCACTGTGCCTGGACCGTGTATATTACCCCATACAGTCGCCTGAAGTTTAGTCTGGTGCTTCTGTGGGGCATAAAGCCGGACTGATCAGGGTGTATTACTGAGGATATTACTGTGGCTAATTGGGTCTTGAGAACCTTCGCCAGGACCTTTATTTCTATGTTGAGTAGGGATAAGGCCGATATGAACTGCACTTTTCTGGGGGATTTCCCTGTTTCGGTATGGCCACTATGATAGCCGTACGCTGGTCCTCCGGGAGGCACCCTATATCCCTGGCCGACTGGAACATGTTTAACATATGCTACGCCACCACACTTGCCACAACTTTATAAAGTTTCGCTGGTATGCCATTGGCCACTGCTGTCTGGCCCAACTGCAGGTCTTGAATAGCCCCCACTATCGTCTCTACAGTCAAGTATGGTTCCAATGTAGTTTGATCATCACTTGATAGCCTGGGGAAGGATATATTCTGTAGGAGTTCGACACTGTCCTTTGCGGTGCGGGTCGATACTGGTGTGTACAATTGCTCATAGTAGTCAGCGAAAGCTCCCGATAGTTCTTCCCCAGTCTTGTGTATGGTTCCGTCAGGTTCTCTGATCTCCGGGACCCTATTTCTGCCCTGATCTCTGAGCTCGAGCCAAGCCATCATTTTGCTTGCTTTGTCCCCTAAGTCATATAGCTTCCACTGTGTTGCCAGTGCCTGTGTCCTGGCCCTGTTTTCTGCCAAATCTCACAATTTTACAGCTCTGGTGGGGGAAATTCGATTAGGAGGCCCCATCGGTCAATGCGGCAGCTTCAGGTTAATGAATTTCCATCTCAAGCTCCTCACTTTTCATCCATTGCTCTTTTTGCCACCCCCATCATACCCTGCACCTGGCCTCTTATAACCATTTGATATGCTTCCCACAGTGTGCAAGCAGAGGGGACAGTCCCCTCGTTCTCTTTGAAATATAGTTCTATCAGTTCCCTAATCCTCTGCCTAAAGGTATCTTACTTGAGCAGCCTGGGTTCTAATCCTGGAGGGAGAGTGTTGTCTCATTTAGGGCCCCCCAGCTGTACTTCTACTGGCTAGTGATCTGCGATTCCCCTCGCCTTGTGGATCACAGAGCAAAAGTAGCCCAGGTGCATGCGGTGTGTAAGGATGTAGTTTAGCCTGGAATAAATTGCGGCTGTGAAGGGTTACGGTGCCACCAGAGGTCGATCGGACCAATCGCCTCCGCAAATCTCTTTTAGGGGTTCATCAGCTGTCACTCTCTGTGGGTTCCTTGCTCTATCTCTCTGTGGATCCATGGCCACATTAAAATCTCCCCCGAGTACCAATACACCCGGTGACAGGTCTAGTATTAGCACTGCCAGTGCCGGTAGCACTTCCCCGTGCAGCCTGGGTGGAATATATACTGAACAGAAATTTACCATCAACCCTTCCCACATGCCCGTTACTGCAACAAATCTCCCCAAAGTGTGATGTTATTTTTGACCTGCAATGAATGGAGCAGAGGTTCTGAGCAGCACACCCACTCCTCTGGAGCCACTTGTGTAGCCTGCATGAGCAATTAGGACATATCTATAGCGGTCTAGAGTTTTGTAGTAATTCCCTTTTAGGTCGGTTTCCTGTAGGATGATAATATCAGGAGCGTGTCTTTTAATATATTAAAGGGTGATTGTACGTTTAATTTTGCTGCCCAGTATATTGACATTCCAGGACATAATCTTCAGTCCCGCTCTCCCCTCTGTGTACTAAACCATGTGGTTTGATAATTCCTGAGCATGTGTAAACCTCCCATTGTAACGTAAAACTTCAAGCCGAAAACAATGCCCAACTCTAAAGTCCCCCTACCTGCTACCCTGCATTGTGGGCCTAGAATCACCCACCTCTCCATCTTGCAGAGTGTCTGTCGCCCAAGAACTGACAAAACCTATGCAGGGTGGGCTAAGTTCATCCTCCCGGCACTCAATGCCATTTAAGATCGTCCCAATTTGCATCATAGTCTGTGCGTCCCCTGCCCGGGCTGCAGTTTATTTTACTTTCACCCCCACACCACTACCCGTCTTCACATACATTCTTTCAAAAGTACAAAAGGATATATTTAAAGTTCGGCTTCATCTCCTTGTAGGCGGCCTCTCAGTCCTGCAACCTGACCTTGCCAGTCACACTTCGTGTGCGGTCCTCACCCCTCGTCTCGATACCCTGCTGTCACTCGTTGATCCTTGCCCTCTTGTCTCGATGTTTTGCGATGGCCAGCTGTCTCTCCATTCTTTTCTCCCCGGGGTGAGCAACCCCCTACTGTTTGCCAACCTTCCAGCCACTCCCAGACCTCCTATGGCATATTGAAGAGCAACGTGTTTCCTTCGGCCACTACCGCTAGTCTTGCAGGGAATAGCATCATGTATTTGAGTTCCTCGCTGCATAATTCTCTTTTGACTGCCTCAAAGCTCCTTTGCTGGTGCTGGAACTGCAGTGAAAAGTCTGGAAAGAATCGGATCACTGTGTTCTCATACTGTAGGTCGCCATGTGAGCGTGCAGCCTGTAGAATTTCGTCTCTGTCCCTGTAGTTTGGGATCCTGGCAATGATTCTGAAGGAGGGGGAGGTTTCGCCTGTGGTATTTGCGCTTTACACACCTGCTCCACTGTGAAGACATATGACAGGTGCTTGGGGCGCAGGTGGTTAAGTAGTAAGTCTTCCAAGAAGAAGACCAAACAAGGTCCCTCTGTCCCCTTTGGGACCCCTACCACTCTGATCTTGTTCCGCCGTGCTCTACCTTCCTGGTCTTCCAGCTTTGCTGCTAGTGCTGTTTGCACCTTGGTCAGATTGTCAACTTGTTCCTCTAGGCTTTAGGAGGTTTGTTGTAGTTGCGTTATGTTGGTTTCAGCTCTGGTGACTTTGTCTGAGATTTTATGGAAGTCAGCTCTGCGCAGGTTAACTTCTGTTGTCACTGTGTCCAATTTTGTCTCTAGAGTGCCCTTTAGGTCTGCTATGGCTGCCATTATTGCCCCAAGAGCGGGATCTGTGGGCCTCGCCTGGGCCGGTTGGCTCTGTGTCACTTCCACCAGTGGTCTAGTCACTCGGTATTTGTCCATTTTATTGGATCTTACCACTATCCGAGTCTTAGGTTTGACCATCCTCACTCCCATTGATCGAGGAGAGCCAGCTTCGGTGAGTTGATTTCAGCTTCAGCTGTGGTTTTGTCCACTGTTCCTTTGGGCGTTAATCCCTCTGGGCCCCATCACTGGCTCCCCCAGTGGCAAGGCGGCAAAGAATTGCCCCCTGAGCTTCCCTCGGTAACAGCGGCTCTGCGGCCAGGCTGAGCACCCAGCACCGGATAGCAAGGGCACAAGGCTGACCCAAACCTAAATCGCCGGTGTGTTCACTCCATCTTCAGAGGCCTGCCTCCTCCAGCCAGCTCTTCAGGCCTTAAGTGTTTGTGGTGGTGTTGAATTGATGAAGCACTAAACCATGCGAGGCAAGAATCCCTTGCTTGGTGAGGGGCCGAGAGGAACTCTGGAGGGAGTACACCCTCCCGTGGGTTTCTGTGACACGGTGTTGAATTGATAACAGGCCCGCCCCAGCCCCTACTGCTTGACTATTTCTTCTCTTCTCACTTGTTGCTGCCAGTTGTAGTTGAGAATCCAGGGGAGGGCGTCCACTGGTTCGCATCCTCAAAGGGACAGTCCTCTTACCTCTGTCTGGTTAAGCAGTGCTCTCCTTCCCTATCACCGAAGTGTAGTTTCTCTGAGGCCCTCCTCCTGGAGTCAGTGGCAGGTTGCCGAAACCAGCCACAGACCCTCTGATTATCACTGTCCCGGTTGAGGTCAGGCAGACCCACTGGGCGCTTTCTCTTCGGCTGCTCTGGCAGCTTCACCGCTGCCTGGATGGACGCTGGATCCCAGCCGCCCTCTATGGCCGCTCGCTGCCCCTCTGATTTCACTCGCTGTTTTGTGGGCCAAGTCCCCCTGCGTACTTCTCTTGCCACTGACTAATACTCCACTGAAGCTGGACCCCAAGGGACCAGATGCTGCCGGGGCCCATCAGTGAGGCACGTCCCCTCCCAGGCCCTTCTCCTTGAGCCAGAGGTGGGCTGCCGAATCCAGGCACAGGCCCACTCACTATCGCCTTCCGGCTCGAGCGGATCCCCTGGGCTATTTCCCTCTAGTCACCCGGTCACCTTACTGCTGTCTATGAGCAGGTGGCTTACCAGTCATCTCCGATGGCCACTTGCAGCCCGTCTGTTGGCAATGGCTGTCCTCGTGGGCTGCTCAGTCCTGTGTAGGTCTCTTGCCGCTCTCGCACTTCAGGCCGGGCCCAGCTTCCAGCCCCACCGCTGCAGGCCGCAGATTCCTTTCTGTTCTGGCTGCTTCCCCAGGGGCCCATTCACCTCTGGAGCCCCCACTTTTATCCCAGGGCCGTTTGTTGGCAGCTGCTCCCGTACCAGCATTGGTCGTCTGTTTAGGTCGCTGTGTCTCGCATGGCCAACTCGCCACCCCACGGCGCAGCCTCTTCCTTTCTCAACCCCGGTGCTTACCAGCATTCCCGGGTTTGTGGGAATTTTGGGAGGGGGAGGAGAGTTGGATGAGCCATAGCTGTCCTCTCTGTGGTCTGCTCACCTTGGCATGTCAAAGTCCAGGGCAGCCTCGGATTTGGGGACGGAAATTTATGCTGGGTAGGTGATCTCGGCGCGAAGCTCTTTCAGTGAGCGTCCATCGCGGTTTGCTCCTCAGCCATGCCGTCTCTAGTGCTTTCTTGCACCTTGCTTTTGCTACCTTGGGTGCTTCTGGGCACCTATTTGTCACTGCCTTGAGTATTTCTGTGCACTTGGTTGTTACAACCTCCAGCGCTTCCTCGCACCTGGCTGTTGCTGTATTTAGCGCTTCTGCTTTGTATTGATGATAGCTCTGTGCTACTCTACAGTGTAGTATCTCTTCTTTGATCCTTACCAGTAGGCTCCTGGTGGGCCTTCTGACGATGCTCCTTTGTAGGGTCTTCACATCCTTCGAGGGCATTGTACGAGCTAAAGCGGCACTTTGGCTCCACATACACCAACCGTGGTTTGCTTTTTGGGGCATAGGTGGCACACACGAGCAGTTTGCTGGAGCAGTTTCATTTCTTCTGGACATGTATCCCCTACTCATTGCCGGCTGTAGCATCCATCCCAACTCTGAGGCACGTAAATGACTATGCTACACATGGAGCTCTGTTATACAAGTCTTACTGCACATAATCACACAACACTACAGTTACGAAAGCCCAGTTTACAAGCTGCCAATGAGCGACAGGCTGGCAATTAGAAAAAAATAAAAACTAAGGTTTTGTGTACTTCTAGAGCACACCCCGTGCCCGACCCATTTTCTCAGTTGTCAAATTGGATGATGCACCGGTTAAGCAGCATGGATTTCATAACTACTGCAGCTTACTCCCCAATCCATGCCTCCATAATGGCTGGAGCATGGATGCAGACCTCTTCTAAAACAAGGTACGGCTCAGTCACGTGGGCAACAGACGATTGCGCGCTTATGAATTAATAATAATAGCAAAAGGGGCATGCTACCTCTTACAAAGTTTTAGACTGCTGATCTTGCCAAAAAAAAGAACTTATAGGAAGTGTGACCGTAGACCTGATTTAAAGCTATCAAGCGAGGATGAACTTCTGAGTTGATGGGGCAAGGAACTCCAGAAGATGAGGACTGCCACTGAAAAGGATGCTGGCTCTTCTTGATTATATCTTGCATCTAGGGTCATACATTAACCCTTTTTGACACCACGTTGGACCTTATGTGCTCTTTGATTAGTTGCCAAAATAGTGCTCTGCTTGTCTGAGGAATCCAATCTATGCACTTTAGCCTTGCAGTGAGTCTAGGAGCTGTGTTTTGTACTCTTCAAATTGAGCTATGGGTAGACTGGTACAAAGGGTGCCGAAAGGGTCTAATTTAGACCTAACACTAGCCCAAAGACGGAGCTTTGTCGGGCACATCTGGAAGGCCAGACTGGCTACCGGGCATTTCTAAGTAAATAATGGAAAACCATATATACTTAAACCACATATATGCCTCAACGATATATCCATATATATATAAACCATATATAAACATTTGTTTTGCTTTCTTATTTAGAAGCACATGCAAGTCCCCATCAACAAAATCAGCCCCCACCGCTGTGAAACCGCCCCCCAGCTTGGCAGCCCACCAACACGCCCAGTAGCCAGTCTGGCCTTACTGGAAGGAAAAGTTTGAAGTTTAAAGATCTGCTGAAAACTATTTCTCCCAGTCTTTCTCACGTGTGTCTTCGATGTCATATCTTGAACGAAATAACAGCTAAGTTATTTTCTGATTTCCAAGAGTAGGGTTTTCTGCATTAAGATGGGGAGCTGCATGGTATAGAAGGCGCCACAGTCTTTACTGTGAAACAGAATGACTTCTGTGTTGGAGCTGTTGAGCTGCAAGTGACTGTAATGAATCCAGTGTTATACATTTCCATGGAGCTCCAACACTTGTGAAGTAGAGGTAAGATATTTGGCAAAATGGATGTACACTGTAAAGGACTTGGTTTGCACCTGTGAACTACATCTTTGGTCCTTTCAAGAGGTCATATAATAGTGTCGTGTAAAGATGGGATTATCACAGTGACAATGGTGAACCCTGTGCAACTCTGCAGTCAGGGGATGCAGAGGATGACATCAGTGTGCCTTTCCTTACTCTTTGAGATCTAAAGTTCAAAAAGGAGGGAAATAATTTGCTCATTGGTGGGCTTGCATGTGCCATCTTAGCTAACCTGTCCAACAGAAACTGGTGTTTCACGGTGTCAGAGGCCACTGACAGGCCAAGCACTAAAAAAGGAAAGCCTATATCCTTAGCTACAAAATTCACGGTGTCACTCATAAGCCAATCAGAACACTGCCAGTGCCAAGCCTTGGTCTAGAATCTGATTGCAAGTCCTGGCAGGCAGTTATGGTCATCAAAATGATGTTATTATAGATCAGTTACCACTAATTTCGCCAGGATCTTAGCAAGGACAGGGAGATAAGTAGTAGGCTTAAAAGGGTTGCAGTCAAGATTGTGGAGGCTGTGATTTTTTTGGCAGATGCGAAACTATGCTGTCCTTGAGCTACTGAGTAAGGATTCATTCTGTGAAGGATTATGTGACGTAGGTGTGGAGGAGGGGTGTGAACTCCCTTGGGAACGATGCTGAGACTGCATCCTCCATGGTATCAGTGAGTTAAAGAGTGTTCAGTATAGCCTTACTTTCTGTGATGCTTTGTAAGCAGAGTGAGGAAATGCTTGATCCCATGCAGTCATCAGCTCTAGAGGCAACTAGTCTGGGCTGGCTGCTTAGCAGTCCTGTCTGGGTTAGTGCTATTTTATTGATTTTGTTAATACGCTAAGAATGTAATGCCTTATGAAGCTCAAAAGTAGGAATAACTGTGGAGTAGCAGTGACCCAGAGAAATTGAGAACAAGCGTTGGTTGATTAGTTGAGTTTCTAATCTTCTCCACCAAAGAGCCTTTCTAGCCTTTTTTTTTTTAGCTCTTAATGACATTTTTATAAATCTTCATTGCTCACATGTATTCTAGGTGATCCAAGGGGCGTTTCCGTTTCCTCTACTTGGATTTCACTGTTTGATTGTTCTGCTTCATGGATTTACGTTTGCCATTAAATTGACATGAAATTCACATGGGAGTGTGTAAACGGGGAGTCGGCATGAAGTGTCTCTAGTGTGCTGGCACTGTAAGAGGTTGTTGAGGCAGATATGGTTCTGGGCAGATGTATCTGTCTACCTAGGTCTAAAAACATCGGAATTACAAGCATTACTAGTCGTCAAGGTGAAAGGCCCTGCTTATCCACAGCCTCAAAGGCGGAACAGAAGTACTTTTCATACAGTCGTCAAACAGGCAAAGGAGAGGCCAGTGATTGGTGTCATATCCTCCTCTGAGGAAGCTTCCGCTCCAAAAGAAGGGGCAGCAGCAGCTTCCTGCAAGGCCTGGTCAGTGGCTTTACAAGCCACTGAGAGTGCTTGTCTTGCTTGCATAACCACTGCATTTTAAACTCCAGTCACGTTGTCAGGATACCCATAATATATATGTTGGAGGCCAATATGCACAATATGCATTTCAGTGGCGTTTATGTTTGCTAGTCATTTTGAAAACCAGGCTGCATTTGACTATGCTGTGGTTTGGTAAACCAGTCACACTGTAAAGTGATCCCAAGGAAAGTGCATGGAAACGCTGAGCCAGAGACACCGGACACTAACGGTAACCCGCTTGGTGAAAAAAGACCTACATATAAATAAAAGCATAACTTGTTGGCACGCTTCCACTGTTCTCCAGAATCAGCTACAAAACACAACCACGGACCCAAGAGTCGCATTACATAGATGAACACTTTTTGTGGTTTCAGTGCAGCAAGGTATTACCGAAGAGGAGTTACAGTAATGTCTGCAATATGAAGACACACTGGCCACGACCCCACACCCTACATCCAATGAGCGGTGCTCTGCTGTCACGTGACATGTGCGCGTTCCCCATCCGAAGAAAAGAAACTGACTTTCCTATGGACGATTACAGAGTACGTGCCACAATTTCTGCCGCCAAGGGTGTGACCTACATTTTGCACCCCTTCCCTCACTGTTTGCCAGTCGAGGGTACTTGAAAAGGGGACAAGGATGGCTGTACTGAACCAAAGGGGGCATGGGTGTATTGGCCGTCTACATAAGGTCAGAGAGAGATCACAAAGAAGAGCCAGGGCATGGCCCAGGACTGTGTAGTCAGGCTCCCCTAAAGGGAGTAGGCACTATAGCACACCCCGGCTGGGAGAGTCTGGGGCCCCTGCTCTCTGATCGTGTGCTAGGCCACCTGATGCGCTAATTGATGCTGAAGTATTAAGTCTAGGTCACCATATGAGAAATTCTGATTTCAGGAATTCTATGAGACTTTCCGGGTCAAGTCTATCATTCACAAACACAAAAGTCAGTTAGCCTCACCACCTGCACTGAATCATGTCAGCTTCCAGGTCGCATCCTGCTTTCTAGCGTTGAAGAGGCAGCTTCCACCAGCCCATTTCTCATGTTAGTGCCACCTAAAACAGAACCATGAAACCCTACAAGTGGGGAGAGGATGTGGCGTAAAGGCCAGGGCTGCCGACTTCGGAGCTGGGGAACCAGGTTCGAATCTTGGTGACCAAAAATGAATGTGTCCTATACTGGTGCTCAAGCGCTGGTGTTGATGGTTAAGTGCTGGTGCTGAGCACTAGAAACCACCGGCTCAAATCAAGCACTGGTTGAAGATCCATATCACATCTCGAATTCAACAGAGCCAAGTCAAAATCATATCCTGCACGTGAGGCAGACTGCTAGACTCTGTACTAGAGTGGTACACGCAGATGCTAAACCACATTCTGCTATAAAGACCACCAGGATGCAGGTTGCTGCATACTCTTGAGACAGTCATATTGCAGGTCACCTCTTGCGTTTGTGATAGTAAGATTCTAGGTCATTTTTGGCATTTAGCATACCTCGATATATTCAATTTACTAATCAGGTGATGATGGATACATGATGGATTTTGGTTTTCCTGGTCTTTAAGGGTTTTTTTTTGCATTCATATTGTGCATCATTAACAAATGCCATATTTGTCAAAATGGATGTCTTCCCCCCACACATTTACTGTTTGTTATTTCTGCAGCACCAGACAAGCAGAATATTTCTGATTTTGCACTACTCTTTAATGCTCTCATTGCTGAGGGTCTCCATGGCAATGATTCTGTATCATAATCCTTTTGAATTTGTGATGAATCTTTGAAATATATTCTGCTGATTTAGAACCCAATTATTGAGTGGGCCTTTACTTAACTACTTATATTTTTGATGTGTGGGGAGGTGCCTTTCCTCATGGATAAATTGCCCCGTGAAATTGAGGTTTAACACTGTCTCTTATTCATCAACCCGTTGATATCTTGTCATGTTATGTTAGATTTTGTATCTGACAGCTCTTTATCGTGGTTTCTTGGAGGTAAAGAAACGAACAATAATAACATGTTCTCATTCTAGGTGGCATGGTCATGAAAGTCCTGATTCTCTGATCTGGCTCGCCTTTCAACAGGGGAACAAACCAATGATCAGCACTTGATCTCTTAGGACATGATCTGGGTCATAAGAGTTTTTTCATTAAATGCACAGGGATTTAAAGAAGATCCTTACTACACTAGCAGCAAAAGCAAAGCGGAAAGTACCTCGGAAATGTGCTTTGTAGTTGACTCTAAACACAAACTTTTGACATACTTAAGTCGACAATGATTAAATGCATTTATTGTGATGATGTGATGCATATGTGTTAGAAATAAACATGTGTAGATTTGTAGGAGGAAGAAGCAGGGTTTGTATACTTACTCTAACTGAAAACTTAAAGACAAATCTGCATCCAGTTTTATGCCACAATTTCTTACCAATTTCATTGGAGACGAGAAAAGACTGATTGGACTGGACACAAGTATAGGCAACTAAACAGGTGAATCTTGCTTTGTCAGCAAGACCTGGTTATAGTGGGTTTGGAGGTAAAAAATTGGCAGACGTCGACCACCTGATGATAGCAAGGTAGAACCAATCCGTACACACAGTGCTGCTGGTAAATGTATATTTCAGCCAGGATCTGTGTGCCCGGTGCACATATGTAAAATCTGGCCCCCAAATAATACATTAGTTTGGCAAGCGTCTTATATATTAATTAAATAGCAGTGGCAACAGTGCAGATCTCTAGGGCAGTATGAACAGAAACTAGTGCTGATTCATAAGGTGGTAATGAAACTGCGTATTTAAAAATAAACTAGGCCAAGTCCAGATCTTAAAAATCAGTCCACTCCAGGCGACAGAGAAGACAAGAATGATCAACTGCACGGTGATCATTTCTTGAACATCTCTTCTCGAATTCCATAGAAGAATTCTATGATCTGTTGCAACATTTGGTCGCGTCAAAACCTGAAGTATTCACTCATAGATCTCATGCCCCCGGGATGGTCATTGTGATAGCACACAGTTAATGATAGTGTAACCGGATTTCTCCATGTCTCCAAATACCTAGTTTCTAGCTCTGGGTTTTCAGTGTTCTGAGGATTGTAGTCTTGTTTCAGTTAAATTGGATTAGTTCACAAGAAAACAATGATCAATGGAAGAAAACACGAGGATGAAATAATTGTGTCTGTCTCATGTCTTCACCAACTTGCCCGAAGCATTCTGATCAATCCTGCAACGGCCTAGGATTAGAGGTGGTCAAAAATATTGCTTTGATTGCAAAATCAGTAAGCTTAACCCTTTGGAGAGGTGTGCAAAGTTTCCTGGCATCTCCTGACCTGACTGTGCCCAAAGTGAATCTTTGACCGCAGAGTCCTGGTAGGTGGATGTTCTACCCATACCTGGTAGGTTGATGTTCTACCCATACCTGGTAGGTTAATGTTTTACCCATACGGCTGCAGAGCATGGTTGCGTTGACTGTCGGCGGGGCTGCTTTTCCCACTACCACTCGGGTCTGTCCATAGCCCCAGGTAGAAGGAGGTGAAGCAGCACAGCTCCACAGATGCACTGGTGATTCCTGTGACCCGCTATGTGGTAATTGTGATATTGGGGAAACACTATCCCATGGCGGCTGAGCGAGCATCAGGGAGCATTTCCCAGTATCACACTGGGCTCTGAAGACTAACTGATTTGCACACTGTGAAGTAAGCAGTTTTTAAAAATAATACGCAATGTTGTGAGACACTCATTTTCACACACCCCTACAATTGATGAAAAGAAAGAGAATTGAAAAGCTAGGATTCTATTGGTGGGTAAATAGGGGCATCAAATATTATATACTTACAGATGTTGTTCTTGCAAGGCTGGGGGAAGCTAATCAAAGACTGGGTATTACTGACAGGGCTTTCCTTAAAATTGTGGATTCTTGGCTTGCAGGAATTTTCTCATTTTGACTGAATGGGGAATGCAATGAGTTGTAAAAAAATGTCGAACTGTCCCGTCATAAACCAAACCAAAGTCTGTAGAAAGTCAAGCGATCCCTGGACCAGAACAGCACTCCGAGAAAGAGCAGAACTCTGGGAATGGCAGCGCACTCAGTGGGAGGACTGGATACAAGTCACTTCATTTACAATGTAAACCAATTCCAGATGCATTCCTAATTGGATGTGTAAGGAGGAAAGCCCAAAGATGTATGCTGGAGCAATCCCTCATCCTTATTTGTATTCCTCTGGAATTCTTGCATGTCTGTTTCGCCCTGCTCTGCTCAGACCTCAGAGACTGCCAGAGTGCTATCTCCATTGTGCACAGAGGAGCACTTGGCTTTTGCTGCTGTCTGGCGGGGTACCAACAATGCCCCATTTTAAGGGAGGAGACTCATTCACTGGTTATGCAGTTCCAGCCTCATTGGTGGCACTCTTTGGAAATTTTGTAGACCAAAGTTTTTAAGTTGAACCTGCATGCACTCTCGCTTGTGGGGCACTGTTGTTTACAACAAAGAGCTTGGATGCCAGCCATTGCTTACCATTTGTTGTCTTCAGTGTCACGCATCTTTGGTGCCTCCAAATTGGCCAGTGTAGGCCAAGCATTACTTCCATTCCTTTCTGAAGAGCATGAACCAAGCATAGATTGACTAAACTTAATTAGTGTCCATCCACTAGTCGTGCTGTGATTGAGGTCCTATTTCTTCTTTCCCCTCCCACACATCCCTTCTCTGCATTGCTGCCCCTGTCTGGTGATCCCTTCCTCCTCCTCCACACCTCCCTTTTGTTGATTTTCCCCTCTCCTGTTGTTGCTGCATCCACCCTCCTCTCCCACGCCTCCCACGTGTTGCCTAAACCCCTGCTTTTTTATAACATATTGCATAGCAGTGCAGGCTGTTGTGAAACATGGCTTAAAAAATGCTATGATGTGGTCAACGCTGGCCACGTCATAGTGCTTTTTTTGTCTTGACCTCAAGCAATGTTGTACAGAATCTCGTGCTGCTGTGCAACATGTCTAAAAAACATTGACAGAGCCAAAAGGTCTTGCATCAGCAATACCTATTGGCTTTGCCTAAGCTTATTACTTATCTTTGATGTGATGCCTACTGCCACAGTTGTAAGATCCAGACAGAACTCTGTGATTAAACTTTTGTCACTCCACCTCATGTATGTTGCAATATGCATGTCATTCTATAAATGAGTGAGTCTATCCAGTAGTTGTTAACCATGGGGGATTGTGACACCTGTGGGATCATAGCTGTTTAGAAAATTAAGTAGTGTTATCAAATGAATAAAGTGTATAATCATAAATATTGTTTGCAATGGAGCTTCCAACATTCCAATGTTCTAATACAAATTACAATACATGACAAATAACATGAAAATGGTTGTACGCCATGGAGCAAGAAATGGTCATCTCTGCCCGGATCCAACTAATCACTTATATCGACTGAGCAAAGATCCATAGCCACTGTTACCATGGAGCCAAACAACAACTTATAAGTGACAACATAACAAAATGCTGAACCCCATTGCATACTAGTAGCAATGGGCCCCTAAGGCTAACTCGCATTGCCGTGGTCCAGCTACCTGTTATGTTCTTTACATATATGGGATCAAAAGAAAGTGCAGTCTCACATATGCTAGCTGTTCTATGTGTATATGGCGTGTGGGGTAGGACAGAGGCTGTTCCTGTTATGTCTATTTTAGGGCTTATGGTGAAAAGCCTCCACTAAGGGTCCATGTGTGTCTTTGTTTCTTAGGTATTTAGAGGGTCTTGTGGGAATTAGCAGAGGTCAACATTCTACACTGCACATTATGTCTATGGTGATTCTTGGGGTTCAAGAGTATACAGAAAACCCTTGTGTTCCTGTAAATCAAAAGACGATGCCGCTTTGTACGTTTTCATGTAATTGCACTCTTCTGGGGTCTACTGACTCCATATGACCATGTTATAATCTGCATTATTGAGGTGCTCTGTGGATCCAGTAATTACATGGAGGTTTGTGTGTTTTTTTAACCTAGGTGCTTGTGTTGCTCTGCGGTGCAGTGACTGATCAGACACCCTGAGGAGCCTATGAGGCTTCACTCCTTCATGTACCCATGTCTGCCCTCTCACCTTCTTTCCACCTTTCTTCCCTTTCTTCTTCTTTCCTTTCTCTCGATCCACGGCCAGCTTCAGGTTCTTTAGTTCTTGTCGCATCAGCTCATCTACCTGTGAAAGAGGTAAACACAACTCACACATCACAAACAACTGCTTTACACTTACCTAACAATGCCTACCTTGTCAGCAAATGCACTGGTTTTGGAATTTAGCTGTGACATATTGGCCTGTCAACAAAACACCGCTGAAGCAAGAGTACCTAAAAAATAGCCTGAAGCAGAAAGGTTTCCAAACTCACCATCTCTAGTGGAAGGAGGGAGAATGACACGCACTGCACCAGAGGGGAAAACAGGGAGAGAAACATCTAGATCGTATCAAGAGGTGCAAAAGATAAAGAAGGAAAGAAGTGGGTAAGAGAGAACGAGACACGGTCAGTAAGAGAGAAAGGAATAGACACGGCGGGAGGTTGATAGTGAAGACAAAACAGAGTGAGGTCAGAAAGAGGGAAATACAGGGAAAGAGACAACGTGCAAGGCAGAGAGGAGAGTGAGTGAAAAGAGCAGAATTCTGAGCCTTGGGCCCTGAAATGAGAGCTTAAAGTGCCAGAGGAAAAAATGTAAAGTGCTAAAAGGTCAAGAATTTTTTGAAGTCTGCACTACAAAAATACGTAACGTATCGAACAACTATTGGATTTGCTCATGAGCAATCCGAGCACCCACCTGCATGCCCGTTTCCTACAGGCTTTGCTCGCTGTCTGCGAGTTCATTTGTCCTCTATGGGCACTCTTCCCTCTACACTCTTGGAGGCACTTTTTCCACTCTCCTTGTCACTTACACTTTAATCACTGACCTATTCATCCACCCTAGAGCCCACATGGTAGCAGCAGTAAAGTGCAGAGGATATGGGAACTTCTCTTCCTTCACTTTTTGTAGTTTTCGAGCCCTCATTTATCTCCTTTGGGCATATATTGGCACACTAACCCCTTCCTCTTCCTGGAGACCACCTCGGGGTCTCCCTGCTCATCTGCCCTCCGACCTCTTCTTGGAGCATAGTAGCATCTCTGAGAACTGACATGCATTTGAACTACTTCTCTATTCATGGAAGCTCCTTCCCATTGCTAAGTGCTCACCTGCACTCTGACCGTCTCATTTCACCTGCACTCACATCTCTGAACTCTTCCTTCTTGCCCGGAGGACCCATGGCGCTTCTGAGCACATCTGCACTCTCATCACTTCATCCATCCGAAGGTGATGTGGGGTCCTTGACCACACACCTGCACTCTGACCTCTTACTCCATTCAGTGAGGCCATGGTCTGTCTCTGAGCACTCACCTGCACTCTCACCTCTTACTCCATTCAGTGAGGCCATGGTCTGTCTCTGAGCACTCACCTGCACTCTCACCTCTTACTCCATTCAGTGAGGCCATGGTCTGTCTCTGAGCACTCACCTGCACTCTCACCTCCCCCTCGACTTCTTTCCGCTTCTCCTCTCTAATCAGCTCTTCATCGTGTCGCTGGTGGAAATTCCAAGTCTCATCCCGCCGCTGCCAAACGCCTGACAAAAAAGGAATGCAAATGTGAGGTATTAAGGGGAAGAGTTTGTGGGTGTCACTGGAGGCAGAAGGCAGCAGATTACATATCTATGTGGATCAAGGCAGCTTTGGTCTAAGGTCTAAGAGTGACATTTCCTGGCCACTCATTTTCAATTTTGTTTGTTCCAAACATTTTATTACATTTTTAGAAAGTATAAAGAACAAGAATATGATGTATATCATACACATATATGTATATCAAAGGCCCAACTAGCGCAAAGTGCCACATACATTAAACAGAGGCGGCTCCTCCGCTATGGAGGAGGTGCGTCGCCCCACTGCTTTCTCGCAGTGCGAGTAGCAGAAACATAAAATGGTAATAACACACTTTTAGTTATTTCCATATTATGTTTGCTTGCGAGTGGGTATGGCGGATCTGCTCTCCGAGCAGCGTAGGGGAGGAGTGATTTGCCCACTGACGAGTGCAGAAATACTGTTTGGTCGGCCCTCTCGGCCCCCCAAACCAGTAATGCGCACTCTGCCCTTCTCCATGAAGAACATGCCCACCCCGTAAGCGCTGGCTGGGCGCCGTCCCGACCAATCAAAACGCTGTTTGCAGCATTGGGATTGGCTTAGGGGAGGGAGCCTGGCAGCATGCTTCCTGTTCCTGTTGGAGGCAGGAGAGCAGGAGCCGAGAAGACTCAGGACCAGGTCTCAAGGTCAGTTTAAACAAACTTTTAACATTTTATTAACCCCCCCACACGATCATTCTCGCGACCCCCCTCCCTGCGCGACCCCCCGCTCCCATACCCCTACCCATGAGCCATGCCGGCTGCCATTAATAATATCAAAAATATTCGGTAAAAAGATATAAATACTAGAGCATAGACCATTGGGTGCCAAAAGGCCAGTTTAGAGAAATAAGGCATGTAACTGTCACCATTACTATAGTAATCGAGACATTGTAAAGTGCTCTGATATCCTTCGGGATCTTGGTTGCGCTATATAAAACTTTATAAATAAATAAATAAATAAATAGAATACCAGAGTTGCAGTTGGAAGTGAGAAAAAATATACATATATATCTTGCTGCCATTGCCTTCTTTCTTTTGGTCAAGACGGCAGGCTGCTGCTGACTCCCTCCTGGACAGAGGGTGCTGCTGTGCTGAGGCTGACCAGGAGAGGTCGCTGTTACCAGAACATCTCCACTTCAATGAGGTCTCATACGCACAAGTTCGGCAAAGTCTGGTCGGCAAGATGGCTCAAGCACGACAGATGTGCCAGTAATGTGGTAAAGGCTGCTTTAATGAGACAGTTGTTTACAACAAGGGGTGGTGATGGACAGAGTCTCTGAATTAAGCAGAGTACTCTCACCCAGTCAAGAGATCAGGGCTAGATCCAACACCGTTTTTTAGCTCATTGCACCATCCCAGTTTCAGAACCTGGCTGTATGCAAATTAGTCTGTCCCTGGCCCAGTGCATCATGGGAACAGGGCAGACCAGACTACAAAAGCCAATTCTTACACTGGGAAGGAAACAAGCTTCCGGGGACCGGTTTCTGCCATTTCAGGCGTCTTCGGCCCGGCTTGCTTGAATCCTGATGGTGCAATGAGCAAGGGACTCACATCTGAGTATACCCTTCCACGCTAAGGGTGGACAAAATTATTTACAGCAAGGGGTGGTGATGGACAGAGTCTCTGAATTAAGCAGAGTACTCTCACCCAGTCAAGAGATCAGGGCTAGATCCAACACCGTTTTTTAGCTCATTGCACCATCCCAGTTTCAGAACCTGGCTGTATGCAAATTAGTCTGTCCCTGGCCCAGTGCATCATGGGAACAGGGCAGACCAGACTACAAAAGCCAATTCTTACACTGGGAAGGAAACAAGCTTACGGGGACCGGTTTCTGCCATTTCAGGCGTCTTCGGCCCGGCTTGCTTGAATCCTGATGGTGCAATGAGCAAGGGACTCACATCTGAGTATACCCTTCCACGCTAAGGGTGGACAAAATTATTTACAACAAGGGGTGGTGATGGACAGAGTCTCTGAATTAAGCAGAGTACTCTCACCCAGTCAAGAGATCAGGGCTAGATCCAACACCGTTTTTTAGCTCATTGCACCATCCCAGTTTCAGAACCTGGCTGTATGCAAATTAGTCTGTCCCTGGCCCAGTGCATCATGGGAACAGGGCAGACCAGACTACAAAAGCCAATTCTTACACTGGGAAGGAAACAAGCTTCCGGGGACCGGTTTCTGCCATTTCAGGCGTCTTCGGCCCGGCTTGCTTGAATCCTGATGGTGCAATGAGCAAGGGACTCACATCTGAGTATACCCTTCCACGCTAAGGGTGGACAAAATTATTTACAACAAGGGGTGGTGATGGACAGAGTCTCTGAATTAAGCAGAGTACTCTCACCCAGTCAAGAGATCAGGGCTAGATCCAACACCGTTTTTTAGCTCATTGCACCATCCCAGTTTCAGAACCTGGCTGTATGCAAATTAGTCTGTCCCTGGCCCAGTGCATCATGGGAACAGGGCAGACCAGACTACAAAAGCCAATTCTTACACTGGGAAGGAAACAAGCTTCCGGGGACCGGTTTCTGCCATTTCAGGCGTCTTCGGCCCGGCTTGCTTGAATCCTGATGGTGCAATGAGCAAGGGACTCACATCTGAGTATACCCTTCCACGCTAAGGGTGGACAAAATTATTTACAACAAGTAGTTTGGTTTGCCCTGTTCCCATCATGCACTGGGACAGGAACAGACTAATTTGCATACAGCCAGGTTCTGAAACTGGGATGGTGCAATGAGCTAAAAAACGGTGTTGGATCTAGCCCTGATCTCTTGACTGGGTGAGAGTATTCTGCTTAATTCAGAGACTCTGTCCCTCACCACCCCTTGTTGTAAATAATTTTGTCCACCCTAAGCGTGGAAGGGTATACTCAGACATGAGTCCCTTGCTCATTGCACCATCAGGATTCAAGCAAGCCGGGCCGAAGACGGCTGTAATGCCAGAAACCGGTCCCCGGAAGCTTGTTTCCTTCCCAGTGTAAGAATTGGCTTTTGTAGTTTGGTTTGCCCTGTTCCCATCATGCACTGGGACAGGAACAGACTAATTTGCATACAGCCAGGTTCTGAAACTGGGATGGTGCAATGAGCTAAAAAACGGTGTTGGATCTAGCTCTGATCTCTTGACTGGGTGAGAGTATTCTGCTTAATTCAGAGACTCTGTCCCTCACCACCCCTTGTTGTAAATAATTTTGTCCACCCTAAGCGTGGAAGGGTATACTCAGACATGAGTCCCTTGCTCATTGCACCATCAGGATTCAAGCAAGCCGGGCCGAAGACGGCTGTAATGCCAGAAACCGGTCCCCGGAAGCTTGTTTCCTTCCCAGTGTAAGAATTGGCTTTTGTAGTTTGGTTTGCCCTGTTCCCATCATGCACTGGGACAGGAACAGACTAATTTGCATACAGCCAGGTTCTGAAACTGGGATGGTGCAATGAGCTAAAAAACGGTGTTGGATCTAGCCCTGATCTCTTGACTGGGTGAGAGTATTCTGCTTAATTCAGAGACTCTGTCCCTCACCACCCCTTGTTGTAAATAATTTTGTCCACCCTAAGCGTGGAAGGGTATACTCAGACATGAGTCCCTTGCTCATTGCACCATCAGGATTCAAGCAAGCCGGGCCGAAGACGGCTGTAATGCCAGAAACCGGTCCCCGGAAGCTTGTTTCCTTCCCAGTGTAAGAATTGGCTTTTGTAGTTTGGTTTGCCCTGTTCCCATCATGCACTGGGACAGGAACAGACTAATTTGCATACAGCCAGGTTCTGAAACTGGGATGGTGCAATGAGCTAAAAAACGGTGTTGGATCTAGCCCTGATCTCTTGACTGGGTGAGAGTATTCTGCTTAATTCAGAGACTCTGTCCCTCACCACCCCTTGTTGTAAATAATTTTGTCCACCCTAAGCGTGGAAGGGTATACTCAGACATGAGTCCCTTGCTCATTGCACCATCAGGATTCAAGCAAGCCGGGCCGAAGACGGCTGTAATGCCAGAAACCGGTCCCCGGAAGCTTGTTTCCTTCCCAGTGTAAGAATAGGCTTTTGTAGTTTGGTTTGCCCTGTTCCCATCATGCACTGGGACAGGAACAGACTAATTTGCATACAGCCAGGTTCTGAAACTGGGATGGTGCAATGAGCTAAAAAACGGTGTTGGATCTAGCCCTGATCTCTTGACTGGGTGAGAGTATTCTGCTTAATTCAGAGACTCTGTCCCTCACCACCCCTTGTTGTAATTAATGAGACAGTTGAGCATCACAAATTATAAAGAACTTGGCCAATGGCTTACAGCCTAAAAAAACCTTTCAAACACATAAAACATAGTTAACAAACCCCAACCTTTAATCCTCTCCTTAACCTTTTGCCCCTAAATCAATAATTCAACATCCTGCTCCCTTTAACTTTCCAAGCACCAACTACGACTACCAATGGTCCACTGTCCTCACTCCTTTAACCAGCCTTTGGCTTTTCCCATTTCTTTCCCTCAAAGATCGTCATTATCAATCTACTTCCCCACCCACTCCCATGTCCCATTAAGCTGGTTCATCTGGCCAGTAACAAAGCCAGCTTTCGATTCAAACCTATACTTCTTAAAAATGTGCCCATACTAAAATTTAATAGTAAATCAGCACACTTGATCACAAGCAACATTGAACTAATTTAATTTTGCATACCTGTCTCATACAAGTGTCTGCCTCAAGGTAATGCACTAGTGCTGCACATCAACTGTAACTCCCTCACCCCCAATCTACTACCATAACAACAGCTTGATATCCCCACATTCCTTCGAAGCACAATTAACATTCGAGCCTCAAAAGATAGTCTAAAAGAGGGTGGGAAGGCAGGGAACAAGCCTTCAATAGTAAAAATGGCTAGTCTTAGGAGGTGAAAAGGCCTTCTCAGTCCTCGCCCTTCCCTTTAGCCCCACCTTAGCATCTGATTTAACCGATCTCTCTTCCCTCTGCCTCTTGGGTGGTATTAACTGCCCGAGTATGCTTGGAGACAGATTCCTAAACCACCTGTTGCAACTCTTTAAAGGACAAGAGATCCTGCCAAAGAATGGAAAGGTGAACCTGCAAATTTGATACAGTTCATAAGGGTCGCCTGAATGTCTAAAAGTCTTTGCAATCTTTGCAATGAAGTAACTAAGACCAGGTGAATTTCCTCAGGATCACACTAGTCGAATTGGGAAGCCAAGATGAGACCTCGGGTCTCATCACCTGAAGGGCAATAACCTAACTACTGAAGTACACCTTGTCCCCCAAAACAGATCAACAGAGACCAGTCCCCATAGCCAAAGACCAGCCATGCCCATCAACCTTGGATAAATCTCCTCATTTTCCGTGGACACAGTTCTATTTTCTTGCTCATTCAGCCCTCTTCACCACAAAATATATTTGCAGCCAACCTACCCTTGAGAAATTCTGGTTTAATTATTGCCTCTGTATACAAAGTCTTTTCTCTACTCCATGTGTTTGAGCGTGTTTCTGTGAGTGAGTGAGAAAGCCTCGGGACACTCTTTGAGTAGGCATGCTCTACATAAATGCTTAATTCATTCATTCATTCATTCGTTCAGTGAGCGAGATATGTTGTTGGTGTGCACAAAAGTACATAACAAATTTGTTTTCCATTTAAAACACCATCCTGCTAAGGATCTCAGTGACAGGTTGACCCAGTTCAGTATTACTATTACTAGGTGGTATTACCATTCCATTTACTGGCCATCACAAATATTGGCTGGACAGTTCCGATTGGCGCAGGGTCAAGACTGATTTGCATATAGCTGGATCCAAACAGAGGTGACATGGTATGCAAAATAACAATCGTTTGGGATGCCGTCCCAAATAATTACCAGTGGCTGAGATTAATTCAAGCATTCCATCCATCACTTTTTTTTATATACTTTAGTGCATCACAAATATGAGGCTGGGAATGGGGAATAACATGAGGGATATGTTATTACCATGTCCCTCAGTGTGGTTCCCAACTGAGATGACCTTATTACAGTTCGATTGGAGCAGAGTCCAGCGGTGATACAGTTCAACATGCTTATAAGTTACCCCAGGTGTGGGCACAAACCAGGTAAAAAACAGTAAGTTTCTGTGCACATGTTCCTCATATTGGAATGAGGATACAGATATGTGAGGAAAGTAGGACCAGAATTCTGGAAAGTATGGGGCATTAGATCTTGTAACTCCAGGTACCACACATTTCCACTAATTGTCGACCTCTAAGCTTATAATGGCCTGCAATTGGGGTGGACATGGACATACCGGCCACAACTGCTATCTCCATCCAAGTTATCTACTATGAGCAGGTGCATGCACTCACAATCACCTACAAAAATGAGTTATAGTGTACACATTTGAGAGGGCAGAGGAGCACTAAAAAGGGAATTAAGGTTCTAACTGATTATCCTTGAGAAGAACGCCTCTCTTCTGTCAGGTGTACTCCAGTAACAATAATGTTATAATTCAGGAGAAAGTTTCTGATTTTTTTGCTGAACAAAAGAAGATCAGCACGGGCAGCAGAAATGCAGACAAACCCCCGCCCCCACATGCACAGAACAGGTGCAGCTCATGCAATAGTAATTAAACCTTCCTTTACAGCGATAGGAGAGTTGCAGCACATGCAGCGTAACTGCACGCTCCCCTCATGTAAGCAGGATAGGTACAGCCAGGCCCGGACTGGCTATAGCGGGCATCAGGCAATCCCCGGTGCGCCTGCAATATCGGACGCTGTAACAAAATCGGACGAAAACCGGCTCCGGCAAAGAGCTCGGCGGCACCTCCAACCTCCCCCCCCGACCCCCCACCCCCCAGTGGGGAGGAGGGGTCGGCAGAGCACTTTGCCTGGGCCGGTTGTGGTTCCCAGTCCGGCCCTGGGTGCAGCACAGGCAGCAGCAGTGCAACCTTCCTTCTCAGAGGCAGAACAATAGAAGTGCGGCCTGCTGCAGTGCTACCGTTTCTCACTAGTGTTAAGCGAATTCTCAAGAGCGCAGTCACACTTCTTTGAGGAGCAGTTTGCTGGTGTGCATTTCAGGACCTGCATCTGTCGGAGAGCTGGTTTGGCAGTGCGACAGATGCACGACTCGACCCCCGCCCCTACTCCCTGCCCCCCACGCCCTGCATAACATGGCAGCAGGTGAGCAGCGGCTGTTTTATGACACATAGGCTCTGAAGAGGAACATATGCGGAGGGACAGGGGCCTGCTGGCATCAGTGAGCTGATGGCAGAGGCATAACCCAAGCCAATGCAGCCCCTGAGGTGTGCGGGAGGGGGGCCCCGAAGGGGGGCCCCATTCTTCAGGGGGACCCATTCAGGCCAAGGCTAAATAAAATCTATAATACATGGTAGACTCTGAGCTCCCTCATCCACTGCTTAATTTGAGCCAGTGGTTTCTGGTGCTTGGCACCGGCACTTTATTGTCAACGCCGAGTTTGTTACAGTCTGCCACAAGGTGGCGCTGTTTGGCAAATTTAGATATGACCACAACAACAGGTAATTATTAATTCAATATAGATAAAAAAATTGCCATTACCTGCCGCCCAAGCCATTCTTCTAGCTTTGGGGGCCTGAAATAGTCTGCATTGTCACACTCGTAGGAGTGTGATGGTTATTGGTTGTGTTGTTACTATCACTGGCAGCTTAGAAGGGCGATGGGTGGTGCAGGCTGCAGAGGCCTCCAGATGAGTCCTGGCACTTATGTTTTGTTTTTTTACAAATTAAGCACTGCTCTTATCACATTCTGCAGGGGGCCCCATCATATTGAGTTACGCCACTGGCTGATGCACCTTCAAACACATGCTTCAGGAAGTGCATCTGGTTAGCTAGACTTTAAGGGGCCGATCCGGTGAAATGAATAACCTGTAATTTCTAAACCTAATTAAGTGTTATGAATGAAATAATGTACACCACATTCTCTGGCACAAATAAGCATTGTTGTTCGAGGGTGCACACTGTAGGCAAAGGGCATAAAAGGTCCATACCTGCGCAGGAGAAGGAAGCCTAGGTAGAGTCCAGAGCCTAGCACATCTCTTAGTGAAACAGATATGTGCTATTCACGGACTCAGTCACACTTCCAAGGCCAGAATACTTTCTTGCAAATGTTGGCCATTGCTGATTCAGCAACAAGTAACTTACAGGTGCTCATTTACAATATTTTGGCGGAGGGCAGCGCAGCAAGTCTTCCTGCTGCGCTGCCCTACGCCAAAAGAGACGGGCAAGAATGCACCGTATCTATGAGATATGGCACATTCCTTTACTCTTTCACCCGGTTTGAGCACAAATGGCTGCTTTGCACCAACGCAGGTGTCGCGCCCAGACAGTGGGCACTAGGACCCTGGGTCTGGGGCAAAGGGCAGGGGACACCGGACACCACTTCCGGTCATGGGAGCAGGGCGGGACAGAAGACGACCAGCAGGGCAAGGGGCCAGACGTAGATGTATGCTGTGCCAAAAGATATAATAAAGGTACCTTGTAATCAGCCACCACGTCCTGTGATCTCTGGGGGCAGGTACCCTTGCATGGGTGTCTGCATTGATATCAGGTTGCTTTTGTGGTGGAAGGGACACCTTCCCACACAAAAACAACCCTTACACCACCCTTTGGGAGGTGTAGGCTTTTGACATGTAAATCTGGGAATGTGTCAAATGCCATGGTTGTTACGTGGGAAAACCCACCATAATGCCCATGGCACACATCGCAGTATGAGGCAATGCAGCAACTTGCACTGTGTTGCCTCTCACCCTTTCTATAAGGCCATGAAAAGCCACACAGGGTGGCTGTGCGTGGCCTCGTAGATATGTATGGGTCAGCCCAGTGCGCCATGGGTATGTCATAAAAAGTGACATTCCAGCTGCGTACTGGGCTTGTACATAAGCACTGCAGTTTTTATCAAATTTGCTCCTGAGAAGTTTGGGGAAACTCTGATTGTATGACACACGCAGAAGTAATGCAATGCTCTCTCACAAAGACAGAACAGATAAATCATTGGCAAAGTCAACAGGCTTCACCTATGTGAGAGCTATGGGCTTTGGGATTTGTTTTCCTTTTCTTAAGCCATGTTGTACAGCAGCATGGGTGCTGTGCAACATGGCTGAAAGTAAAAAAAAAAAAGAAATAACAAAAACATGCATTGGCAAAGTCAATAGGTCTCGCCTATGCCAGAGTTATTGGCTTTGGCAATGGGTTTTAGCCATTATGTACACCAGTGTGGCTGCTGTTCAGCATGGCTGGAAGTCAGTGACATGGAGTTGGTGGGGTTGATTGCTAGATTGGGGTAGAGTGGAATGGGGTAGATTGGGGTAGAGTCGAGTGTGGTAGATTGGCATCAAGTGGAGTGGGAGTAGAGTGGGGTAGAATGGAATGGGGTGGATTGGAGTAGATTGGAATGCGAGAGTTGGGTAGAATAGCATGGTAGATTGAAGTGGAGTAGATAGAATTGGGATAAATTGGGGTGGAGTAGGATAGATTGGAGTGGAGTAGATTGGAGTAGATTAGAGTGGGGGAGATGGGGGTGGGGTAGATATGAGTAGGGTAGATCCGGGCAGATTGGGATAGAGTGGAGTGGGGTATATTGGAATAGATTGGAGTGGAATGGAGTAGATTGGGAAGAGTGGCGTGGGGTGGATTAAGATAGATTGGAGTGGGGTAAATTGGAATGGGTGGGTTGGAAGGGGTAAACTGAAGTAAAGCAGTTGGGGTAGAGTGGGGTAGGGTTGATTTTATTGGGATGGAGTGGGATGGACAGGGTTTGCGTCTGGTATATTGGAGTGAAGTTAAGTGGTGTTGATTGTGTAGAGTCAAATGGAGTGTGGTAGATTGGGGTGGAGTGGGGTGGATTGGAGTGGGTAGATTGAAGTGGGATAGATTGGTGTGGATTGGGGTAGATTGCTGTGGGGTGGGGTGAAGTGAGGTTGATTGGGGTAGAGTGGGGTAGGCTGGAGTGGAGTGTGTTAGACTGGAATGGAGTGGGTTTGATTGGACAGGGGTACATTTGGGAGGGCTAGATGGGAGTAAGGTGGATTAGGGTGGGGTTGGGCAAATTGGAGTGTGTGGATTTGGGTAGAGTGGGTTAGATGGAGTGGAGTGTGTAGATTGCAGTGGGGTGTGGTAGAGTGGCTCTGGGAATAATTGGAGCAGATTGGGGGGAGATTGGAATGGAGTGGACTAGATTGGAGTGAGGTAGAGTGGGATGAGATGGAGTGGGGTGGGGTAGTTTGCAGTGGAGTGGGGTGTGGTTGATTGGGGTAGAGTGGGGTAGACTGGAGTGCAGGTGGCTGAATTGGAGTGAGGTACATTGGGGCACCATAGACTGGAGTAGGGTAGATTGGGGTGGAGAAGATTGGAGTGGGGTGAATTGTGGTTGAGTGAGTTAGATTGGAGTGGAGTGGGTAGATTTGAGTGGAGTGTGGTGAAGTGGAGTGGGTAGATGGGAGTGAAGTGGAGTGGGGTAGACTTGGGTAGAGTGAGGTAGATTAGAGTGGAGTGGGGTATATTGGGTGGGTTGGAGTGTGGTGGAGTGGAGTGGGTTAGATTGTGGTATATCGGAGTGGGGTAGGTTGTGGTAGATTGGAGGTTGATTATGTTTGAGTGAGGTAGATTGGAGTGCATTGAGGTAGACGGGAGTGGTGAGGAGTTAGGTAGATTGCAGTGGAGTTTGGAGTGGAGTGGGGTAAATTGGAATGGGGTAGGGTAAATTTAACTGGGGTAGATTGGAGCGAGATAGCTTGTAGTGGAGTCTGGTATACTGGAGTTAACTGAGTTTGATTGGGGTACATTGGAGTGGGGTGGATTGGGGTAGATTAGAGTGGACTGGGGTGGCCTGGAGTGGGGTAGATTGGAGCAGAGTGGGGTAGATATGAGTGGAGGGTGGTAGATTGGGGTGGGTCTGATTGGGCTAGATTGAGTGGGGTAGTGTGGAGTGGAGTGGGTTAGATTGGAGTGGAGTGACATAGATTGATGAGGAGTGGAGTGTGGTAGATTGTAGTGGAGTGCGGTAGATTGGTTTGTAGTGAAGGGGACTGAGTTAGATTGGAGTGGAGTGGGGTAGATTGGGTTAGACAAGGGTAGATTGATGTGGGGTCGATTGGAGTGGGATAAGGTATATTGGGGTGGGGTGGGTAAATTGGGGTGGAGTGGGTTGGGTAAATTGGGATGGGGTGGATGGAGTGGAGTAGATTGGGTAAAGTGGACTGTGGTAGATTGGAGTGGAACGGGGTAGATTGGGTTAGTGTGGGGTAGATTAAAGTGTTGTAGAAAGGAGTGTAGTTGGGTAGATTGGGGCGGGGTGGATAAACTGTGGTGTGGTGGAGTGGGTTGGGTAAATTGGGGTGGGGTAGATTGAAGTGGGGTAGATTGGGCTGGAGAAGAATGGGAAACACTGTAGCGGAGTGGGGTGGGGTAGATTGGGGTACATTGGAGTAGTGTGGGGTAAGTGGTGTGGAATGAAACGGCGTAAAGTGGAGTGGCATGTTGTGTCATGGAGTGAGTGGCGTAGATTGGAGTGGCATGGAGTTGTGTGTTGCATCATAGAGTGCCTTAGAGTGGAGGGGCGTAGAGCAGAGGGGCATGTCGTAGAGTGGAGTGGTGTGTTGTAGAATGGAGTGGCGTGGCACAGAGTGGAACGGCATAGAGAGGACTAGAGTGGCGTTGTGTGGAGTATGCATTGTGTTGTAGCTTACTGCCAATACAGACAACACATTATGACCATTGCATTTGCACAGAACAGTTTTACTGCACACAAACGATAATGTGTGCAAATGTCATCATCTATTGTATTGATGTGTCTTGATCACATTCAAATATTTGTTTCCACCACACTTCAGAATTACAAAAACAATTGCTTTATAATTCTGATATATTTTGAAACATCAGCGCAGTTCATTCTTTATTGTGTGCTAAGAAAAAAGTATCCTACACCCTCTTCTCTTACATGGATACTCAGCAGCATTGTCACATAAATTCACTCACATTGAAGTCAGAGAAAGAAAAATAACATCAAGTTCTCTCACTAGAGAGATCTTGACATTTGGCCTCTGTATTTGAATGCACGGCAAATGTGACAAGACAAAAACAAGATTTAAAGGCCTGTTTACAGAAAGTGAGTTTGTGGAAGAATACAGTAAACACAATTTGGACAAGTGGAGGGATAAACTCAGGCTGGACAGCCTAAAGCAAATAAAGCCAACAAATAGAAAGCCAGAAAATGTGTTACAATCTACAAAAAGCACCAGGCAGAATACATTCCTAGTTTAGCTTTCTGAATGTCCCAAGAAGTCTTTAGTAAACCAGACAGCAGCGGCACTGTCTTGTAGGCGTTGACCTAAAAAGGGATTTGATGTGGTCAGCGCTAGTTGAATCATAACATTTTTTTAAAACTTTCAACCATTCTGCATGGAAGATGCATTGATCAATCAGGAGCTAGCAAATAAGAGTGACCATGAAGTCAATAAATGTTAAGCAATGGGAGGCTCCTGGACCACATTTAGTTAACAAAATGTCTTGAAAGTGACAGCACATATGCTGTCTCAGGTGATACATAAAAAACAACTGCAGCAGCATAGCAACTACCTTATCACAACACACAAGTTCATAGCTGGCAGAAGTTGTTCAGGCTAACCAAATAGGTACATATTTTTCCTTGAGATGCTCCTCAAATTAGTCAAGCTGTGCACTTGAAACATTACATAGTAGGCACCCCTACCACAGTTCAGATATGACTTAAATGGCCGTATTGGGGCCCAAAAGCACAATCGTGTACAAAATATTTTGGATGGAACTCTGTACACACAGAAAACACAGTACAGATATGACGGATAGTTAGGTTTCCACGTAGTCACAAAAAAACAGCCGTAAACACATACCACACACCACCTTTCAATAGCATGCATTGAGACAGAGCCATTAACACCAGAACATACACCCACAACATGCAAGTACCTGGCAATTGGGGCATCTATCAACATTTGCTACGGTCCTGGGGCGGTTCCTCTGCTAAGGTGGAGGAGAGTTGCCCCACTACTCTTTGTGCAGTGGAAAATAAAAATTAAATGATAATAACAAGAAGTTTTTATCATTTTCTTTTTCTTTGCGGGACTCCAGGCAGTTCGGGCGGGGCTGGGGTCCCCGCAGTCAGAGGGAGCAGGAGTGGTTTGCACTCCCTCCCTAATTGCACGTGAAGGCTTTGTCAGCCCTCTGGGGGAGGCCAAACAGTCATGCACACTAGGTATATTCTCCACTGGGCTGTGCTGCGCAGCCCAGTGGAGCACGCTCCTGCAGTGTAGTGATTGGCTGGGAGAGTCCCGGAACTTGGGTGCTTGCGGTGCTGGCGAGGACGGAGGAGAGACGTGCGGCGGCGTCGAAGCAGAAGAAGGTAAGTTAATTTGTTTATTTTTTCCATCTCTTGCCGCTCCCGCCCCACCATCCGTGTTCCGAAGCATCCCCAGCTACTGCCATCTTCTGACTACACATTAATTTGCCAGGAAATGAGAACCAGTACCAACGAGCGACTACGTAAGCAAACTGAGTCCTCTCATCAAAAAAACTACAAGTCGTTAAAACGTACATATTCACCCTACTGAGCACAGACCACCACACAACTGTATCGGACTCCGGTCTGCAATGGGAAAGTGCTGAAAGTAATCTGTTACTCCAGACTACCGCAATTCAAGCAAAAACAAAAATACTAATATCCGATTGTGTGCTATTCAACGTCTAACCATTGATAAAAAAAATAACTGACAACAGCAGTGCAAGCATCCTTAACAAACAAAATATGCACCTTACAGACACGTGAGGCCTTGCTTCCTATAAAAGTGCACTATGTATTTATTTCGTAGTCAGTACTAGTAGAACTTTCCCTTAGACACAGGACAATCACATCACCAGTAGACGAAATGAAATTTCCATCATAGGTTGCAGCAATGCAAGTTTCTCTCAACATAAAAAGAGACAGCACAGGTATCAGCGGAGGAAATGTTGTCCATCTCAGGCTGCCTCAGTTGTTACTTTCTCTGTGGAAATTTCGTTAGTGCGCCATTAGGGAGTTCGAGTTTGGGGAATGTGGGGCAGCAGCAAAAAACTGTTAGATATCCCACTTCCCTACTTAGAGTGTTGGGGTTGATGGTTGTAGAATGAAGTTGGAATCCTTGTTCGTCCTTGGCATGCTTTATAATTTCTAGCAAGACTTAAGTCCCGCCATTTGTGATATACGCATTTTAATACCAGACCTCAGCAGAGTGAGTTACTCAGCACAACCCCCACAGTGCCTGCTGGCAGCTCCTTGTCCTTCTTAGTGCTGACAGTGCACAGGGGGTACTGCATGGGAGACGCCAGGAAAGAGATATATAGAAGCCCAGACGTCTGTATTTATTGCACCCCTTAGACACTGAGCACATGTTCTTGTCCATAATCCCTTTCACCCCCTCTGCCCAGTTCCTGATAGGGTCACAGAGGCCCTGGTTATGAGATGCTGCCTCCGGCTGCCAGATCACACCTGCAGGCTTCTTCTCAAACACAGGAGGACACGTTTATTGCTCCAAAGGAAATTGGTTTTCTCTGTGCCAAATATGAGCAGAACCCTGAAGCTCAAACTTTTCATTTCCTTTTATATCTGCCGCGAAGGCTGTACATGTAATGCCTCGTTACCTGGGCAAAGAGAAGTCAAAGAGGCTTTGAAACAAATCTAGGAGTAATAACCGATTTCCCCAAAGCCATGAGGCCACTGAGAGGAGAGATGTATAACACTGCAACAAGTCACACCACAGCCACACACAGATCCCTCGATCCATTGTGCATTGAAGACGCATGGTTGCCTCTTGAGGGTAAACAACGTTTACCACGAAGTTTTGACAACGCGGTACCTTTACCACGCGGCCGTTACAACGCAAGTCGTTACCACGACTTGCGCTGGAGGGCGCTGTGGGATAAGGAATTTAATAAATTTATATTCCAACACCTTCCCTAGTATCCACGGGGACTGGTGTTGGAATATAAAATTATAAAAACCCTAAATCCGCGCCCTCCAACGCAAGTCGTGGTAACGACTTGCGTTGTAGCGGCCGCGTGCTAAAGGTATGCGTTGTTACAACCCGCGTTGTAACAACGTACATCCCATCTTGAGGCACCACAATTTTCTTCTACCTTTGTCAGGAGAAGTCTTGATGTGGTTAATGTTTAAGAGAAATGTAAATGAAGGTTTCACCAATTTATCCTACTGTACCCGCCTAGAGGCATATGTAATCTTTCTGCTACAAAGCAGAGATTACCTGTTTTTCTATGATCCTGTTTCCGAAATGTTAACCTATATTCACTATTGTTTGGCATCACGTGGATTTGAAATAGAGTGAAATGGGTGATACAATTCAAAGTCGTTCTGAACAGGGACCCACAAAATATGTCTCTCCCGGGGCCCTGATAATCCTTGAGATGACACTAGGTGAGATCACCGAATAGAAAAGATAAGAGAAACAGAGGTGGAAAGCTCTGCCCGTAGGTTCTTGAACAACATTTTGCAATATATCATTAGTGATAGTGCAGTGCTTCTTCACATGCTACTAAGTGCAGTTTGTGAATAGGCCCAAAAGAGTTTGTTCTCAGTTCTGCTTGAGGTAGCCTTCTTGAGGGCTAGGAAATTGGCCTGAAGTGAGATTATCAGGGTGCTCACCAAACACTGTCTCATACAGCACAAAATGTCATCAAATTTTATACTTGGAATTTGGCTATGTTGTTATGTTATGTTAGTGCATATTTACAAAGCGCACGGCTACTCCCTGGAGTATCCCGGCACTGAGAGCTAAGCATACGTCACCTAACATAGAGCAAACCGACCACGATCGAACGGCTTATTGCAAGAAAACCCACGTTTTAAGACTTTTCCTAAAAGTCAGAAGGTCTGAGCTCTGTCTAATGGGGAGGGGGAGGCTGTCCCACAGCCGTGAAGCAACCACATGAAAAGATCTCCCACCTGTCCGAGACAATCGCACCCTAGGAGTGACAATCAAAAGTTGTGATGAGGATCTCAGGTTGCGCTTAGGGAAATAGGGCTGAAATCTGTTTGTGCTTGTAAAAAGCAAGTTTGCTAAGATTCTTTAGCTAGGTCAGTGAAAGTAGGTAATTTTAGATGTGGTCTAATATCTTTAACAGTTTCTACAGACAAATGTCACCCAAAAAATAATATTAATACTAATAGATACATATATACCAACAGGGGCTTTCGGTCAGAATTCTTCGTTCTTTGGTCTGTTCAGCTGGCATTCACATTTTGCTTTTGCTTACCACGATAGGCAGTTGGGATCAATAGCTTAGCACACTTCAGCCAATGGTTCTCTTTACTGTGCGTGGAAGCATTTTGCCCGTGCTCATGTGCACAATTGCCTCAAAGTAGCCACTGCTTATGTTTAATGTTTTTTTCCTTATTTTTGCCATGGCCCAATTTCTAATTATTGTATGTGTTAACACGGGGTTTCTGGTCTCTAGTTACCTTACCAGATCCCTAATCATGTGGACTGAATCGTTGGTACCTGTCATTGAGTAAAAGACAATCTACTACTAGGTTAGTCAATTAGGAACTTAAACCACTCTAAAGAACCACTTACCACTGGGAAAGGTTAAAAAGTTGTAATTCAAAGTCAAAAGTATCTGGAGATACAAACATCTCAGAATAAGGTTCAAAAGGTATACAGGTATTAATACAAAAAGGTACTCTCTGAATATTCTCAATCGGCAAAAGGAAATTATCAAAACTATCTCAAAAAGCATAAGTGTTGCAAGAATCGCTGTGAGTTGCAACTTGAGAGTCATTTACAGAAAAGAAAAATACAAGTTAATCTGTCCCTACACTAGACTAAGTGACATCCCTACTTAACAAGATCTTTACCTAAAAAGGTGTCAGCAGTGGTGACTTCCAAAGAAGATCACACACTTCCCTTAGTCTTTGTCTCAAAATTGAAGTCTGTTAGTTCTCTATCTGCCTACCCATCCGCTCTCTTAGACTCCTCAGATCATCTGCTCTCACTCCACCCCGGGGTGCTATCCCTAATACAAAATCACATTTCCAATAGGAACGCCCATGTCGACGCCTCTCATGTGGTGCAGTTTTGAGCGGCAAACTCCGTACTGGTGCTCCTCGGGACTCTTCATTAAAGTTGACCTTGCTTCCCAGGCTTCTTCTTCAGCGAGACAGTACCCCATAAAATTCCTGAAGACTCCTCCAGGCCTGCGCCTGGCTCTCTTGAACAAAGGAACCGTTCATCATAGTACTGATTAGGGCTCCTCGCACCTGCGACAGACACATGTACTGTGGGCCTCAAATTCCAACCTCCACCATATCTCGGACCATAAAACATGTGTAAGAATTCTCAGTTAGTGCCTAGCACAACTTTCCCCTAACGAGCACATTTTAGATCAAAGAGAATGACTTGGTCTTTTCAGGCCTAGTTGATTTACATAAAGCGGGTCTCTGCCTTCTAAAACATTTCCTTTCTTTGGTTTAAACAGTATTTTAACTAACACGTATTACTATAGTATAATGCAATACATCTATATAAAACATATATTTCAATTCTATGATTAAATACTTCTAGAAAACAATGTTAACCACGTTTCACATCAGCTCAGCAGCACTTTATCTTTACTGTGAATTGCCCTGCGGCCTACACATTCTCATTGGTTTGCTAGGTTTCATTTCCTTTACACACAATCACTTAACATGAGAAACATGAGGTTTCACATCATTCTAACATTTCTACATTAGTTTCCATACTGCTATAAGTACCTCTATGCTAGCTAAACACTCTTATATAAGTTCACTCTATGAATATGACACTCGTGTGCAATACAATTTAAACTAACACTACGTGCTTGTAAATATGGTGTACTTATACATTTTTCAGATTTGTGCTCTCTCAGTCCCCCCTTTGATGACTTTCAGGAGTCATCACCATCAAAACACCATCTCTAAAATGTAGGATCTTTCAGACTGAAGTTGTTGCAATACCCCCTCGTTTCATTGTCTCTAGAGCCTTCAGACTCTTATATTGTGTATCCTGCATCGCAGTCAGTCTTTTCTCCTGTTCCCTCATGGATCTCTGCAACCTGTTTGCTCTATACCATTGGTACAGTCGCACCAATCCCCACAAAGTGATTACACAAATCACAATTATGATGATGGGTTTCAATATGTACCAAATGATACCCTTTCCTAGGTTGGCAAACCAACCTCCAACATTACCCATTCCTTGGCCTACTTTTTCCCACACATTTATCTTTGTCAGATCCTCAATTTCATGATGAATCGCAGTAATATTTCGTATGTACTTCTCTAGAGGTTTTGAATTGTCTGGAATGTAAGTGCAACATTCCTGGACCTTCAAAGCCTTACAGACTCCGCCCTCCTTGGCTAACAAAACATCTAAAGCAAGTCGGTTCTGAAGGACCATTGCTCTTATCGATTGCATCTCTCCCTCCACCAGCATTAAGGATCTAGCAGTACTGGCAGATAACCTATCTACGACTGTAGCCAATCTTCTAATTTTGATGTCATTCAGTATCAATCCCAAGAGAGGGAATGCAGCGCCAAATACATCCCCAACTACCTCTTCAGCACCTAGATCTCTCCTCCCTCTTGTTGGTATTCCTCTCTTTGTCGTTTCTAAATTCTCAACATGGTATATTTTGGGGAAGACAATTGCTAAATAGCATGATCCGTACCAATTATCTGGTAGCTTCACATATGCATTTCTTCCACATACAAAATATACATTTGGAATTGCTTGCATCTCCTTCAAAAAGTCTTTGGAGTAGTACTCCAATTGGAAAGCATGTTCACAACTGACTTGACCTACATACATATTCTCATAATAGGAGTAACTCCTGTGAATGCACAGTTTCCCCCGTTTCTCCTTGTCTAAAGCAATTGGACCAAAGCTACCCTTTCTTTGATGTATCCTTTCTTCCTTGGTCCAATCTGTTTCCCATTGTCCTGAAGCTTTTAGAATCTTTTGCCTCCTGTATCTAGTATCCACCTGCCCTATAAACTTTTTCTCAATTTCTGACACTTGACAAGTCAGATTATTTCTTCGGGCATGTGAAGTATCTAACGTTTTCCATGGAATGAAAAATTTCTGTAACCTGTCCTCGCACTGGTAATAGTCCCACTTATTCAGATGCTTATAATTTGGGACTTCTGGCAATGTCGAGTCAAAATTCGAGAAATAATACTCGAACCCATCTCGTCCATAGAATATGCTCAACAACAAACTACATGTGATTCCATACGTCAATGGAAGATGATGGTATCTGATACCCTCATCCACAGAAGCTGGTAATTGCATACAAACGTAGCAATTCTTCGCCTCCATGACATCAATGTATTCGTAGAGCAACTTGGCATAAGCATTTGACCTAAAGTTCCCCTGTGATTCGTCAACATGTAATCTTTTGATCTCAGCATCTAGCAAAGCCTTTTCTTTCTCAGTGTTTTCTCCTTTTACTCCAGCAACAGTGGTAGGCTTTTGTGTTGATGCTTTCTTTGTTTCTGATCTTGTCTTTGTTTCGTTCTCATGTCCCACTATATATGATACAGTAACTACTAAAACTATAAGAGAAATCACTACCACTAAAAGTGTGCCTACTATGCATTTTGCCCTGCGGTTCGGGTTGCCAGTCTCCATGATCTCAAACAGTGTAGCTCTGTTTGCCGTTCTCAGCAAAGTCCCTTACTTCTTCTCAATGTCCTTTTTGCTTTGCACAAAGACTCTCTTCATTTGAACCACAATGTCTTTCTTTGAACCACACTTGGAAGCTGACAATTCTCTCCCGCAAGAACAGTCATTAAGTTCTGTAGCAATAGACAACTCTAGCCCTTCTTCATCCACTAAAATGGAAGTCCATAGTTTCTGTCTTCTTCCATTTGGCACTAGGTTATCCTTTTTAATCTGTATTAACAAATGTTCTTTATCAAAGTCTTTTTAGCAATCTGAAACTATGCGTGTTCCCAGAAGTTCCACCACTAGCTCAAATATTTCCATACAGAGAAGGACTCCCTCCAGTATTGGACACCTGGAACAGCAACACGGAAACTCAACAGTCTCAAATATCAATTTTCTTATTCCGCTCAGGAGAGGAGGATAGACGATGTTGAGTGTCAGCAGTCTTTCGACCTCCAATCCTGGCAACAGGAATCTTACTTCCACTGTGATGATTGGGTCAGTTCTGGTCAGGGTCACTTCCCTCACCCTCCCAGCTCTGCGTCCCTCGGACATCTGCAGCGAGGTAGGTCCACTCAGGTGTAGAGTATCTTCTGCTAGGCACTCGTACTCTCCTTGATCTCCTTAGACCCTCCTGCTCTTGGTCCGATACCTCTTCTTCCAGATCCGAATCTTCGGATATAGGAGCAAGAGTTTCTTCTCGAGCTAGCTTCAGGCTCGGCCTTCTTCTTCTTTCAGGCCAAGTAGCTGCCCCACTTCTTGTTCTCCTATTGCTTTCCCTCCTGCTCGGTTCCTGATCACTCTGTTCCTGATCTGTTTCCAAGTCACATTCACAACAGCTCTCTCCTTCTGTTGCAGCTTCAGTGTCGCTACCGCCTTGCCCTTCTTCTTCTGGATCTGCAACGCTCCCAACTTCTTCAGACACCCCCACAGCTTGACTGATCCCCTCTAATGGTTCACCGTCTTCAACTGGATTCTCATCCGTGAGAGGAGCTGTTTCTTCCAAGGGTGCTGGAACTCTTCGGGTGTGGGAAGCTTGTATCCAATTCGGCAGGCCTCCACACTTGACAGCCGTATTCGTGGTCAGTATGACCTGAAAAGGTCCTCTCCAGCGCACGTCTAGGCAGTTTTTCCGGACGTGTTTTTTCACCAGCACCCACTCTCCTAGGCACAGGTCATGACACAACTCTCTTGAAGATGGGACCTCAGCAGCCTGCACCTGGAAGGACACAGAATGAATGGCGTCAGACAGTCCTTTGCAGTAATCCAGGATCAGGTCATCTGTAATGTTTAATAGTGTCGCAGTTGGTACAGAAGGAAGCCTCATTGCCCTCCCCATCAGCACCTCGTGTGGAGAGAGACCTGTCCTCCTGTCGGGTGTGCTGCGCATGCTCATCAACACTAAAGGCAAAGCATCTGGCCAACTCAAGGAAGTTGAAGAACACACTTTGGCAATTCGACACTTTAGTGTCCCATTTATCTGCTCCACAATTCCTGAAGCCTCTGGTCGATAGCTACAGTGCAACTTCTGATCAATGTTCAATGCGGCACAGAGCATCTTCACAATTTCACTGTTAAAATGTGTTCCTCGATCAGATTCCAGAGAGCCTGGCACCCCGTAGCGCGGGATCAATTCTCTAAGTAACAGTTTTGCTACGGTGAGTGTATCGCACCTTCGTGTAGGGTATGCCTCGACCCACCTGGAAAATATGCATACGACCACCAACACATACCTAAGGCGGTTGACTCTAGGCATTTCAATGAAATCTAATTGCATTCTGTTGAAAGGCCCCCCAGACCTTCCAATGTGACTCATGGTAACTGGTGTTCTTTTCCCTACATTCAGTTGCTGACATGTGACACATCTCCTACAAACTGCTTCTGCTGCAATCCTGAATTTTGGGCAATACCAAGTTTGCCTAAATACTCTCAGCATGGCATCCCTTCCTAAGTGTGTCGGACCATGTATTTGTCGTGCCATTGGGCTCACTAATTCCTCTGGTAACACTGCTCTTCCATCTGCTGAAACCCAAAAATCCATTTCACTTCTCACACAACCTGCTGCTTCCCAGGACCTTTTCTCTGACTCAGGGGCATTTTCTTGCATTTGTTTCAGATCTTCCCATGTATCTACGGTCTCTAACATCATATTGACTTCTGTTTTTTCCTTTGCCCCGCCTACTTCCACCTCCGTGAAAGTATACCCTTGCTCCGCACAATAGCGGGCAACTTCATCTGCATATCTGTGTAAAAAGGTCACGGACAACTGATAAACAAAGATCCTTAAGGATTGCCCGGCGGTGTCGCCTCTTGAACCCACAAAATATTAATCAATGAAGAGGCAGGCGCTGGAGACTGGAAGGCAGGAAACAAGGGTTTTATTCTCTCCGGAGGAGAACACATCAGTTCGGACAGCAAGTATCGTCACGAGGTGCTCTAACCGCATCTCTGAGGCCTGGCCTCTTATACACAAGTTTATGATCTTTATTGCAGGTAACACATTCTTGCAATGCTTTGAAGTATGAAAGGACATCCTCGGAATCCTCCTTTCAGGCCCGTTCCCACACACATTTACAGTTGGAGTCCCCACCCCGGTCACAACAGGTGATAATTATCGCGCAGCTGGGCATTCCGCCGATTCACGGAATGTGTGGGGTTGATCGGATCTCATAGGGTGGGGGCTTTGATCAATTCGAGGGTCCTTTAATGGGGGAGCTTCCTACTGTATGGGGGGGGGCAATAAACAGTATCCGCAGGGCCAGGTGGCGGCCTGGGAACGAGGAAGACAAACGGGCACACAGGAAAAAGGGGTTTGTTATCAAAGGGCCTGGGACCATGAAAGGAATGATGGGAGGTGTCGCGCTGGGAACAGGATGGGATTCCGGGGCAGAGCTGCGCTGAAGAGGGGTTTACGACCCAAGGCATGTGAGAGTGGGGGGTTGTCAGCGTGTAGGGGGGGGTGCCTGCGAGGTTGAGAGAGAGAGAGAGACGCTCTGGCTATCAGCGAGGGGCAGGGAGGCCATGGTGCTCAAAATGGCTGCCACTTACGTGCACGAATGGGTTCAAGAAGAGCAAGATGGCGCCGATAATGTTGACGTTTGCAGCCTAACTTTTAACAGTCCTCCCTTTTCAACATATCTAGCCAACTTGCCTACTCAATGTCAATCTTCATCAAATTCCTAACCTCGGCATCATATAATGCTCCCATGCGTTCGTTCCCAAAGTCCACAGTCTTAGGGCAAATACAATTTGTACATAATGAACACAGAGGTGGCAGACATTGAATTCCTAAGCATAGACCGCATATCACAACTACAGGAATCAGGATAATGGTGAACAGTCTCCAGCCCCAGTTCTTAACGGTGTTCCAGAACCAACCACCAAGCGACCATTCTTCCTGATCCTGGTGGACTTCTGAAGAGAGTCTGTGAAGGTGTTCGATGGCTTTGTACACTGAGGGTGAGTTGTCCGGTATGTATGTACAGCAGCTGGACCCAATAATGCGGCATGCTCCACCACGGTCCGCAAGAACCACATCTAGGACAAGGCGGTTCTGGAGGGCCACCAAGCGGACCGCTTGAAGCTCGGCAGTGTTGTTAGCAAAGATACCAGCTGTGATGTTCATTGTTGTCTCAACTGCCTGAGTCAGATGTCGGATGGCACGGCTGTTTGCCATCGGGCCCCAGAGGGGAACAAGTCCCTTCATGGCATCGAGGAACTGCGCTCCTGTTGAGTCAGCTTGTTCAATGTCCTTGGCTCGTTTTTGTCTATGATGGTTCGCTGGGGCCACATAAGTCGGAGGAAGGATGAAGGAGATGAAACAAGTGCCCCCCCAGCCTTTGGGGAGCCAGGTGTAGGCCTTTGTGCCGCAGACGAAATACATGTTTGGGGACGACACAAAGGAAGGTGGATCCGTGGAGTCCAACGTTCTGGTAAAACGGCAAGCACTGCGGCCCACCAGCTGTGTCCCACGTCCTTCTATGCACATGTGGCCTGTGACGTTGATGACTGACAGGGCCACAGTCAGAGTTGCAGCCGTTCGTTTCCGCAGGTAGGAGAAGGTGGGTCTGGTTGGATTGTTGAACACCTGCATTTCAATTCGTTCTTTGGCAGGGATGTCCATGTGGATTGAGTCGTTGGAGGTCTGCGGGCAGAAGTGTGCCTTTGTTTTGTTCCGCCAGACCCCGTGGAAAAAATGCGTTACGGTTTGGCTGGAGGTGGCATTGTCCTTATAGCTTTCTTGCAGGAGGATCAGCCAAGCAAGGCAGGAGCCATGAACTGAGAAGGGTGAAGGGATGAATGGTATCGAGTGTCCAGTGGCGTGGGGTAGCAACCCACAGATCCAACAGTTGGTGGCATTGGTGGCGAGATTGTGCTGGTGAAGTAGCTGTACGAAAGAGTTATTCCAAAACTCCTTTCGGCTCTCTCTGAGTTGAGGAGAGAGCGAAATCAGATAATGTTCCTTCATGGTGGTAGGCTGAGCAGTGGTCAGGAATGTTTCGTGAGCAGGTGCATTTTCTTCCACAATCCAGAGTGTGGTCATGAGGAGAAAGCAGAAAAGGATTGTGATGAAGAGTGCAATTGTCTTTGAGCTGTGGAGTCTGTCTGTTCTTGGGTTTCTGTAGTGGGTATTTCCTGTTGCCTCCATCATCTCCTCATTTGGCGCTTCCATCATCTTCTTATCTGGCGCTTCCATCATCTTCATCTTCAAGGTGCTCGGTAGTGGGCAGAACCACAGACTTAGTTTAGCTTCTCTCCAGGTAACCCTTGGTTGCTTTGGGTCACCGTTCTGAGATTTAACTTAGTTCGTGGTCTACTTAGCCGAAGCTCCCTCCTTTCGACGCAGGAAATACCCTTCTCTGGATGGCACAGTGGGATCAGAGAATTTTGAAAGTTCAAGTGCTTCGGTATCAGGATAGCAGGTTAGCGACGGTCGGTCCTTGTTCAGGAGCTCTTCTTGGTTGTCGATGTTTTCTGTCGTGGCCAGGGTCGAGGAGACCTTCTTACAGTGGTGTGCGTGCAGCCAGTGCCGTTTCCCCTCCACACGAAGAGCCGTCCGGGTGGTGATTAACACTTGCCAGGGGCCCGTCCACCGGGGTTCCAAACTCTTCGACCGCTGAAAGTTTCGGATCAGCACGAAATCTCCAGGTTGGATGGCGTGACCCGGACCCCTGGAAGCATCGGGGAAGGCCTGCTGCACCTGCTGATGAATGACAGACAGAGTTTCAGTCAATTTATACAGATAATCAGACATTAGGACGTCCGGGACGTCATGAATGGAAGTTGGTTTCGGTGCAGACCAGACACTCATGGGTCGACCGAAAACGACTTTATAAGGTGTTAAGTGATGTTTGGTGGGGGTGGAACGCATCGATAGCAATGCCAGTGGGAGGGCGTCTGGCCATTTCAGACCCGTGGTAGCCACTATCTTGGCCAGTTTAAGCTTTAGTGTGGCATTGTGTCGCTCAACAAGTCCGGCAGACTGGGGGTGGAAGACTGCGTGAAACTTCTGCTTGATGCCCAACCCCTTTAAGATGAGCTGGATGACTTCGGCTATGAAGTGGGGGCCATTATCGCTCCATAAAATACGACAAAGGCCGTAACGGGGGAAAAACTCCTTTAACAGTACTTTTGCAGTGGCCATAGCAGTGTTGTCACGGGTTGGGTATGCTTCCACCCATTTGCTAAATGCGCATACCACAACAAGTACATATTTCAGGCCTTGGCACCTGTCTAGCTGGATGTAGTCCATCTGCAGGACTTCAAATGGGTGATTTGGGACCCCAAATCCTCCCCGGGGTACTACAGTTCCTTTCCCGGGGTTGTGTTGCAGGCATATCAAGCATTGTTGGACCAGTCGTTTGGCAGAGTCTGTGATTTTATCATTGTGCCAAACTCTGGAGACAAGTTCAATCATGGGGCCTGATCCTATGTGGGCAGGGGAGTGTGCCATAGTCAGTATGGGAATCAGGTACGAGTCAGGTAGCAACCATTTGTTTGTGTCTCTTGTCCGCCAGCAGCCTTCGTCATCTTTTAACCCCACCCGTGCCCATTCAGTCAGTTCGTGCTGTGTGCTAGCCATTTGAATGTCTCTAATAGTGTCCCTAGCGTCAGTCCATTTTTCTGCTTGTGACCTGGTCACGTACATATGTGTTGTCGTCCTATTTTCAGCTGTCGTTCGGGCAGTGATGTCGGCTAGTGCATTTCCCTGCCCAACAGTGTCTGTCACCTTTTTGTGTGCCTGGCATTTAACGACTGCAAGCTTCGTGAGGAGAAGGACAGCTTCGATCAAGGCGGAGACTAGATCCCCGTGCAAAATGGGGGTGCCGTGTGAGGTCAGGAATCCCCTTTCCCTCCAAAGGAGACCAAAATGGTGGACCACCCCGAAGGCATACTGGCTGTCGGTGTAAATGTTCGCTGTAGTTCCTGCTGCCAGAATGCAGGCTCGTGTCAGGGCAATCAGTTCCGCAGCCTGGGCAGATCGTTGCGTGATGCGGGCTGTCTCGACTACAGTTCGAGCCGTGGTGACCGCATAGGCAGCGGAAGTGGTGCCATCAGGGAGTTTGATGCATGAACCGTCCACCCACAGCTCTCCGTCAGGGTCAGGAAAAGCCGTGTCTCTGAGGTCAACCCTACTTCTAGTCTGTTCGTCCGTAAGAGTCACGCAGTCATGTACAGGGTGCACATTGGGATCGTTCTCTGGCAAGGGTAACAGAGTTGCCGGGTTCAGTGTGGTGCATCTTTTCAGGGTGATATGGGGTGCAAGCAAAGTCAGTTCGTAGCCAGTCAGTCGTGCACTCGTCAGGTGTTGCGTCTTGGTTTGGTTCAGGAGGGTGTCAACTGCATGGGGTACCAGTACCGTGAGGGAATTCGAGAGTACGATCCCCTCACTCTGTCGGATAGAGATTGCAGCAGCAGCTACAGCTCGAAGGCAGGCAGGCAAGGCTCTGGCTACAGGGTCAAGAGTGGCAGAGAAGTAAGCACACGGTCGTTGCTTTGGGCCAATGGACTGGGTCAGGACAGATAAAGCGCACCCCTCCCTTTCGTGAGTGTAAAGGGAGAAGGGCTTTGCGTAATCGGGGGTACCTAGGACAGGGGCCGAACAAAGGGCATCTCGTAGTTCCGTGAAGGAGGTTTGACACTCAGGGGTCCAAGGGAGTGGGAAGGGGACGTCTTTAGCTAGCAGAGAAAGTAGCGGTTTCACAATGAGGCTAAAGTTTGGTAACCACTGTCGGCAGAAGGAGGTGAGGCCTAGTAGGGAACGAACCTGTTTCTGGGTTTTAGGGACAGGAGTTTCGAGAATGGTTTGGATCCGGTCGGGAGTGAGTTTCCTTCCTTCTTTGGACAAAAGGTGGCCTAGGTAAGTGACCTGGGGTTGGCAGAATTGCAACTTCTTCTTGGAGACCTTGTGGCCATTTTCCGCAAGGAAGTGCAGGAGTTGAATGGTGGCTGTAACTGCTAATGGAGTGGTGTCGGCTGCCAAAAGGATGTCGTCGACATATTGCACTAACACCACTCCATCGGGTAACTGGACTTGATCCAGTTGTCTCTTGAGGGCCTGGCTGTAGATGCTAGGGCTTTCTGTGTAGCCCTGAGGTGCTCGGCAGAACCTATATGAGCGGGCTTTTACGGTGAAGCCGAAGAGATATCGGCTGTCTGGGTGGATGGGGATGGAAAAGAATGCGTTTTTGAGGTCAATGACAGTGAAGGTGGTGGCAGTAGAAGGAATCAAAGTCAGGATGGTGGTGATGTCTGAGACCACAGGGTACTGGGGTACCACCACTTTGTTGATCTCTCGAAGGTCAATGATAAAACGGTATGCTTTCTCATCTCCCTCTCCCTGTTTCTTGATGATGGGCAAGATAGGGCTGTTGCAAACGTTGCTAACCACTTCCTCTACCACTCCTGCGTCTATCAGTGACTGAATAATCTTTACCAATGCCTTCTCGCCCTCGGGCGATATCCGATATTGTGGAAGTTTTGGGAGTGTTGCGTCTGGTCGGACAGTAATGTGCACTGGGTCAATCAACATGCGCCCTACATCCGAATCCGTCTTGGCCCACAGATACGGAGGCAGAGTGTCAAGCAGGGATGTGTCAGCGTCGGTGATGGAAAACATGCGTCGGGGAGGGCAATGTCTAAGCAGAACGGGGTTGTCGTAAAGGAAAACTCGAACTCCGTCTTGAGAACATCTGATCGTCGCTCTGAAGGGTTTCAATAAGTCAAGTCCCATAATGGCGTCAGGGCTATTGGAGGAAAGCAAAAACGTGGTGTCAGTGGTGTTGTTTTCTAAGTCGAAGAGGATCGGGCAGACAAAGGGTTAGTGGAGGGCGTTCCATCGAAACCGGTCGATGTTATAAGTGAGCCAGACAAGGGTGCCCTTGGAATCAGTCATTTAGATAACGCACTACGTGTTGCGCCAGTGTCTACCAGAAATGGAGACTTTGTACCCAGGACCTTAGCAGTGACGTAAGGGCCTTGCTGGTCAACATAGAGCTCGACTGGATCCCTCCCTTGCCCTTGGCAGTCCTATGCAAAGTTGTGGGCGTCATCGTAGTCGGATTGCTGGTATTGGTTCTGTCTGGGTCGATCAAATGTATTTGGTCTGCCTGATCTGTCGTTAGTCGTGTCATTTGGGGGCCCTCGCTGTTGTCCCTTATTTCTCGGTCCACTTGCTATGTCCTTGGGGTCTTTGTTTCTGATTATTTCCAGAAGAACTGGGCACTGGGATTTCCAATGGCCAGTTCCTTTGCAGAAAGCACACTGGTCCTCTCTAAGGTCTGTACGTCCACTGTGGGGAGTCAAAGAGCGGTCCTGGGGAAATGCAGTCTTAGGGACGTTCGTCTGGTAGTTTCCCCGGTATTGGTCTCGTCCTATAGTCACCCCTTGCAGTTGGGCAATCATCACCCTCTCTTTCAAGTCCTTCTTCTTTTTCTCTGTTACTCTATCGTTTTCATTTTTCTGATGTTCATAATATTGGGCCATCTGGAGGATAGCCGTAGGTTTGGAGGCTGCCCAACTACTCTCGCTAGCCTGCAGTTTCTGGGAGACCTCCGGTGACAGACCCTTAACATAATTCTGGACAAACAGATGGTGTCCGGTTGCAGTGGTCATGTCCTGGCCGCTGTAATCGGAGAACACCGTTTCAAACCGGGAGAAGTATTCTGATACATCCTCCTGGGGTTTCTGGCGACAGGCCGTTACTATCGACCAGTCCACTTTCTTTTCTGGGATCAGGGTTTTTAATTTCTGTACGATTTTATCTGGAAGGTCTAGAATGGATTTCAAGGGCTTTTGTCCAGGTCCTCGTTGTTTATCAATGTCATCGAGTTGTGACCAGGTATGTCCAAACAGCTCAAGGTGGTCGACTTTCCGGATTTGCTTCCACACATCAGCTGGTAGACATAACCCGAAAAACAAGTTGATGTCAGCCAGGGTCATAATCGTTGATCCTAGGGCTGTATCCAATTCAGTATAGAAGGCAGTGGGGTTTTTACGTAGGTCAGGCAGAGATTTCCGGAATGTCAGAATCTCTTGCCGGTCCCAAGGCTGGTAGACCCAGTTGTACACTACCCTTCCTTTTGCATCTTGGTGGTTTGCATCATCGTTAGTCCCTGCACCACGTGGAGGAACCCAGTAGGGGGCAGCCTCTCGTATCGGCATCATGGTGTTAGATTGCTCAGTTTGTGGTTCGGTCGCTACGGATGTCGTGGGTTTAGTTCCTGATTCTCGTTCAGTGAGGTGGCGGAAAACCTCAAGCGTATGCGTAAGGAGGTCCGTCACATCACACTCGCCCTCATCCCCGATATCGACCTTCCGGTACAGAGTCGTTAGGCTCTCGGGACCTTTGTCTCGATATCGGTCCTCGTATGCGTTCAAGACATGGTAACAAAGTCGTACGGAAAAATGTCGTCTGTGACTCCCTGTATACGAGTTAAACATATCCGTGATGTACTCTTCATCTTCCTTCCTTTCTACCAGTGTCCTTGCTATCTTGTCGATCCCTGCTCGCTCATCTTTGCTTAGTCTGCTTGTTCTTGCAGAACCAACCCTTCGGGTCTCAGGGTCGCCTAACGTTGTCGTTTGCGTAGTATTTAATACAAGGAGTTCGGCCGGCACAGAGGCCATGGGGGCCGAAGCTGTGGCGCTACCCTCGTTTGTACCTGGGGGTGGTGGGTGCTGTGCTAAGGGTTGGGAAGGGGCATATGGAGGGGGCATGTAGATGATCGGAGGACCTAACAGCAGATCATCGTTGACTCGTTGTTTCGAGGGTAAATCAGGGTAGAGCATGGAGGACGTTCTAACCGGACACTGGCTTGATGTCTCTATTTCTAGTTTCTGTTTGGCTTTCTCTCTTTCCTTTATCTCTTCTTCTAGTTTCTGAGCAGCTAGGTGGGCTGCTTTTCGCAGCTCTTTTCCCAACCTACTCTCAGTTTTCTTTTTACGTTGTTCAGTTTCTTTGCGCCACATGCCGAAACTATCAAGCATAGTGGGCGTTGTCTTGTTTTTACCAAGGGCTGTTTCTAGCGCGTTTATTTTGTCATCATTGAAGGATCCTATCAGTGGCCACTGACTTTCTCGATCCTTTTTCGTATATTTATGCCACAGTTTGTTATAGGCTATAGCGATCAATCCATGCTTCATGAACATGTCCTTATTAGGGGTGCCTTCCAGTGGAGCCGGATGGTTCATCTCTAATAAGCGGTCCGGGCTAAACAGGCTACCAATCAGTGGGGAGAAGACAGACATGACGGATCACAACGGGGACAAAAAGTCAGCACTGCCTATCTTATCACTGCGTGCAAAGACTAGACAGAATATTCCTATTCTACGTTGTTTGCAGGCAGTGAATACCTCATGAACCAATATCGAAGGGTCAACGTTCGGTCAATCAAACAATTCAGTGGGGAGAATAAGTAGGCCCGCAAAGGTCTGCTTTACCTACCCTTTCACTATCTGTAAAAAGGGGGGGGGCTCTTTCCTGTTTGCAGACAGAGAATCTCCAGAAAACAGTCTGTGAACAATAGTTCAGGTTCAAATAATTAATCAGTGGGGGAGAAAGATAGGCACGGCGGCTGCATTACCTATCCTCCACTGCTTGCAAAGAGAGAGCCTGTTGTTTCTCCGTTTGCAGACAGCGAATCTCCAAATAAATCAACAAAGAGTAATACTAGTATTTTCTAAACAAAACAATCATTTCGCAATTCGTCGTGTTTACACGACCTTACCCGGACCGCATGGACAGTTTCTTGTCTTCCGAATCCAGCGCCCGATCGTCCTCTTTTCTTCGTAATCCTCGCGGCACTCCTGATGGTTCCCAGTCAGGACCGTAGATCACTCGAGAGAGGTCTGTTCGGAACCAGTGAAGTTCGGATGATCGGCTGTCAGACGAGGGTCTATCGGACAGGTGCACTTCCCGATCGTTGCAGTCGTTCACTCTGTCGTCAGGACCTCTCCCACTGGATCCACGAGTCACTGATGGGCCCCACGTTTGGGACGCCAATTGTAAAAAGGTCACGGACAACTGATAAACAAAGATCCTTAAGGATTGCCCGGCGGTGTCGCCTCTTGAACCCACAAAATATTAATCAATGAAGAGGCAGGCGCTGGGGACTGGAAGGCAGGAAACAAGGGTTTTATTCTCTCCGGAGGAGAACACATCAGTTCGGACAGCAAGTATCGTCACGAGGTGCTCTAACCGCATCTCTGAGGCCTGGCCTCTTATACACAAGTTTATGATCTTTATTGCAGGTAACACATTCTTGCAATGCTTTGAAGTATGAAAGGACATCCTCGGAATCCCCCTTTCAGGCCCGTTCCCACACACATTTACAGTTGGAGTCCCCACCCCGGTCACAACAGGTGATAATTATCGCGCAGCTGGACATTCCGCCGATTCACGGAATGTGTGGGGTTGATCGGATCTCATAGGGTGGGGGCTTTGATCAATTCGAGGGTCCTTTAATGGGGGAGCTTCCTACTGTATGGGGGGGGCAATAAACAGTATCCGCAGGGCCAGGTGGCGGCCTGGGAACGAGGAAGACAAACGGGCACACAGGAAAAAGGGGTTTGTTATCAAAGGGCCTGGGACCATGAAAGGAATGATGGGAGGTGTCGCGCTGGGAACAGGATGGGATTCCGGGGCAGAGCTGCGCTGAAGAGGGGTTTACGACCCAAGGCATGTGAGAGTGGGGGGTTGTCAGCGTGTAGGGGGGGGTGCCTGCGAGGTTGAGAGAGAGAGAGAGACGCTCTGGCTATCAGCGAGGGGCAGGGAGGCCATGGTGCTCAAAATGGCTGCCGCTTACGTGCACGAATGGGTTCAAGAAGAGCAAGATGGCGCCGATAATGTTGACGTTTGCAGCCTAACTTTTAACATCTGTTTCCTTGTGACACAAAATCTGTATTTTTAGTGTGAGCTATACACTTGACCACTGCAATTTCAGCTGGACCTTGCAATGCTTCTAACAGCAGTCGTACAAATTCCCCATTTCTGATTGGCGAACCAGAGGAGGTCATGTAACCCCTCTGAGACCACAATTGCCCGAAATCATGAACTACACCGAAACCATATTGGCTATCGGTATAGATGGTGACTCTCTTTTTGCTACCTGCTATACAGGCACGTGTCAATGCAATGATTTCTGCTACCTGAGCGGAGTGTACTCCTTCCAGGCAAGCGGCTTCCACAACTCCAGTAATGGTGCAAACAGCATAAGCTGCTCTCAACCGACCAGTATCGTCTCTTAAGCATGAACCATCAACAAAGTAAATTTCGTCAGGGTCGATCAATGGCTCATCCACAATATCTGGTCTGGGCTTCGTGCATAGTTCAGTCACATCTAGGCAATCGTGATCTTCACATTCTTCGCCTTCTATATCATTAGGAAGTGGCATCAATGTAGCAGGATTCAAGACCGTGCACCTCTTAAGGGTCACGTTCTCTGCAGCAAGAATAACTTGCTCATAGCGCGTGAGCCTACTATTGGTCAAGTGCTGCGTCTTGGTCCTTGTCATTAACAATTCTACCGAATGCGGTACATACACCACTAATTGATGTCCCATTACTATGTTCTCACACCTCTCAATGCTGACACCTGTTGCAGCAACGGATTTGAGACATCCGGGCAACGCTGCGGCTACCGGATCTAATGTAGCCGAAAAATATGCAACTGGTCTACGGGCATTTCCGTGTACTTGCACCAACACTGATAACGCACATCCTTCTCTTTCACAGCAGTATAATGAGAAAGTCTTCTCATAATCTGGCATTCCCAAAGCCGGAGCACGACACAAATCCTCTCTCAGCTGTAGGAACGCCATTAGGCACTCGTTGTCCCATGGTACCGGATCACTCACCTCCTTGTGCGTCAGTTTCTGTAAAGGTTTTGCTTTCAGTGAAAAGTTAGCTATCCACTGTCGGCAGTAACCAACCATTCCTAAGAACATCCTAACTTCTCTCTGTGTCGTTGGCGCATTCATTTTCATGATGGCCTCTATCCTGTCTGGAGACACCTTGCGCTTCCCCTTCTCTATTCGGTGACCCAGATACTGTACTTCTGTCAGACAGTACTGTAATTTGTTCGGAGATACCTTATGTCCATTCTCAGCTAAATGATTCAGTAAAGCAATGGTGTCTTCCTTACACGCTTCCTCTGTTTCTGACGCAACAAGTAGGTCGTCTATGTACTGGACCAGAACCGAGTTCTGTGGCAATACCAGACTTTCAAGGTTCTTCTTCAACAGCTGACTGAAGATCGAAGGGCTATCTGTGAACCCTTGTGGGATTCGACACCATGTTAAGGCGCGATCTTCCATTTTAAATGCGAAAAGATACTGACTGTCCTCATCTAATGGGATGGAAAAGAAGGCTTGACAAAGGTCTATCACTGTAAACCACTCAGCTTGGAATGGTATTTGAAACAGTATCACTGATGGATTCGGTACCACTGGACAACATGAAACCACAATGTTGTTAATCTTTCGAAGGTCCTGAACTATTCTGAACTTCCCACTAGGTTTCTGCAAACCCATAATCGGGGAGTTACATGGACTACCCACGATTTCCTTCAGTATTCCCTGTTGAATCATTGAATCAATCACAGGTTTTATTCCTGCAATCGTTTCCTGGGACAGTTTACACTGAGGCGTTCTTGGATATTCAGCGTTTGGTTTTATCATGATCTTCACTGGTTCCACCCCTTTGATCAGTCCTATCTCTTCCCCAGTAAAATCCCATACTTCAGCTGAGACAGCATCTCTTAGGTCACAAGGAAGGTCTTCCACAGTCAGAGTAGGATACAGTTCTATACATGTTCTCTCATTGGCAATCTTAAAGGTAGCATCATCATCTGCGGTCTGTACCTCCACACCCTGAGGTGTGCAGTATATGGTGCAATTTAATTTGCACAACAAGTCCCTCCCTAACAGACATACAGGACTAGAATCACATACCACAAACTGATGTTCATTTGTGTAATTCCCTATTTTCACTGACACTGGTTCTGTCAAAGGACTAGTCATTCTTCTATTTGCGACTCCAACCACCTGAATTGTTTCCCCCGACATTGGTAGGTCAGGAACCACTGCTGATCTCAGAGTTGATCGAGTAGCTCCAGTATCCACCAAGAATGTCATCGGGCACCCTGCTACCTCTGCCTCAACAAATGGCCCTCTCTGATCTACTTCTAGAACTGCCCCGAGGGTACAGTCCTCTTCTCTGTTCACACGTTGACCGGTCATTGGGTCAATGTAATAAAATTTTTCTTCTTCAATAAAAAGAGGCATTTGTTTATAGATTTTTCCCCCTGTCGCGATCTTTGGTGGCTGTGGAAACTGAGCTTGTGGAGCCGAAGTCCCCCCTTTGACCACCTTACTTCCTGGGACTGTCGCCCTTTGAACTGGAACCTCCTGAACTTCCTGTTCTAATTCTAGTTCTCCACTTTCAGGGTTAAAGGGACACTCGCGTCTCCAATGTCCCACCTGGTGACACTGGTGGCACTTTGTCTTTTTCTTTAAAGTAGCAAAATCTATTCTAGGTCTCTGACTTTCTTCACTATCCTTGTTCTGACCATTCGACTTCCGTCCCATTGTCCCCGTTCCCTGTTTCTGCTGTCCGCCCTTTCCGGCTGACTGCATCTGCACCACCATCAGCTTTTCCTTCATTTTCTTTGTCTTGGAATCTATCTCATCGCTACAGTATCTGGCATACCTTAATATTTCATCTAGTGGTTTGTTTTGCCAACAAATTAAATGTTGCTGAATCATCAAACAAATATCAGGTCTCAACCCCAAAACAAACTTTGACACAAACTGTCCTATATCTTTGGGATCCATTACATCGAGTCCACTGTATTGTTTGAATGTTTTCAACAACCTTTCATAGAACTCATGAACTGTCTCCTTTGGTTCTTGTCTTGTTCGGTCTATTTTTACCCAATCTATGTCCTGGGGTGGTACCTTATCTTTCAGCCAAGCTATTACCCTTTCATACTTTTGCATGACAATTTCAGACGGTCCATTTGTCTGAGCATCCCTCACTGGTTCAGTAGTTGGCCATTCAACACTAGTCTTGCACGATGTCCACAAGTCAGATGGGACCACAATGTCAAACAAAGTGTTCAAATCAATCCACAATACTTTCGAGATCTTTACAAACCTTTCTACCTGCTTATACCACTCTACTGGATTGTCCCTTAACTTCGGAAATGAGTTGGTAAATGCAGCTAAATCTCCTCTACTCCAGGGCACATGTACATAATTCCCATTTGATATTTCTCTCAAAGGGAATGCCTCCATCTGCATTACCCTTCCTTCCGGAGACATCACACTCATGCTCCGTCTGACAGTGCCCCTTTTGGACCACCTCTCTTCCCATTTGTCCAGATCCCTCCACGCTCTTATTCCTGCTATCAGTTCCCTTATGTGTGTTTTCAATCCGGTTGTCCTTTTTTCATCTAAATCCTGATCTGTGTATTGTAACCTATGGTTACTCTGTAGGGTCTTTGTTCTGGACAAATCTACCGTGTACCTGTCTGCCAGTTCAGACAGTTTCTCATGAGTCGCTCTCGCCTTTCGAGTAACATCTTTCGCTATGAACAGCAACTCATCTTGTTCATACAAGTCGATCCTTTCTAAGGCTAACGTACCATCTATGATCTTATCCAAATCAGATTTTAAACTGGTGACATCAAGTCTTTTCGCCTTTATTGTAGCTTTCAGTACGCTAGCTCTAGGGGATCCATTCACATCTTTCCCATCCCAGCTCCGAGTCCTACGTCTGGGCTCAGGTGAGTTACGTGGAGTCCTCCCATGCTCCCACCCCTCCAGGTCCCATGCTGTTCCGTCCTCTCTGGGTGGATGATGAAACACTCCATTGTGCCTCATAGTCCCACCTTCCCCTTCATGCCTGGATTCTCTGGGTTCATGGTAAGACATTCCATTACTCCCCCTTTCTTCACAATTGGTCTGTGACCTCTGATCACCCGATGTATGGCAAGATCTTTCATTGTTCCCCCTATTCCAGTGTTGCACATTCTCCCCTGGCGCGTGATGAGTGCACCTAAACCTATCTCTGTATGCTAGTACCATTTGGTCTCCACCCTTTTCAAAGAGCCGAGACATCTCTTCACACTCCATGCTTCTACCTTCTCGCTCCTGCTGGTCCCTCCCATCATTAGGACGTATTACTCCTCTGTTCTCCTGGCTTTGACCCTCACGTCCCTGACTGCTTTCGCTAGCCCCGCAGTGAGATACTGTCCCATTGCCTCGATTTCCCCACTCAGCTTCTGCTCTTGACCTATTGCTCTGCGTTTCTGCGGACCCATCCCATTCTCTCAAGTCAACTCTTAACTCTTTAAAGGATTTTGGACGTGGTCCCCTTAGGTCCATCGGTCCTCTTTGACCCCCCTGCCCTGTTGCGGGACTCACTGTCGGTTCGAATGGGGTGTTCCACGTTACCGGTCCTGGCAATTGCTTCCAGGCATTTGTCGTGTTATTCCTCCTTTCCATCTCAACCCTTTCTCTGTCTAACCGTATCTGTTCTTCCTCTCTCCCATTCTGTGGGTTGTAAATCGATACTATGGGTCCTATGGTAACGGGTACTTGGAGAGCATCTGGCAATCCAAAGGTTTCAGCCCTCTCTGCGGTTGGCGTTTTCTGTACCACAAACCTTCCGACTACACTCTGTGCTGTACTATGTTGAGGTGTCTCCCCACCTTTGATAGGTGTCCATTCCGATGTAGGAAGTGGTACATACCCCTCTATGGCAGCCCCACCTTCCCTTGCGAGTCCTCTACTTTCAATCTCCCCAACTCTCGGAGGCGGTCTATCTATCAGCAATCTATTTATCAAGTTGTCCTCCGAGTCGCTCTCCTCATCCTCTTCCAAGAGGTTCTTTCCTCCTGCTACCTCTCTCACTGGGTACAACTTATCCACCTCAATAGCCTGTACCCTCCACCTCTTGGCGTCCTCATCCCATTTGGAATCTCTCACTGCTCTTACCGATCGCGTCAGCCTTTCTTGACGCCTATTCAGATTCCTATCGTGCGCCGCCCTAATCCATGCGTTAAGGGCCTCAAACTGTGTCGGTCTAGGCGGGGGTTTCAATGCGGACATGGTTGCTTTTAGCCGATGTAACACCTCTAACTTAAACGTCCCATAATTTGGGAACGACATTTCCTCATTCCCTTCCGTAAGCTTGTTCCAGTACCCAATCCATAATATCCTATGCAGCCCAACATTCGCTGCCATATAATGAGCCGGTGTACCCTCTGGCGGTGCCTCTTGCCCGTAAAAAGACTCTCTCCTTTGTCTTTTAAAAATATCCTTCAAACATTTAAAACACTTCATTTTCAATCTACTAGTTTCTGTTTTCTCCGGTTTGTTTACTTCCTGATGACAATCCACCAATCTCAGCACTGTTCTTCGCTAACTGGCCTATCAGAGCGCGACTTCTCACTGACGTCGCACCAGCCGCCCAATCGCGTTACGGCTCTTGCCAACGTCACACCAACCGTCCTATCGCGTCGCGGCTCTTGCCGACGTCACTCGTCCCCCTTCGCAGCAGTTCCCCTCCTTTTTCAGCTCGTCTCCGCGTTTATGCATGTGTCCCATTCATACTTCGAAAAAAATGATTACTTCCGTCCAAGCGATCACTTTTCTTTGACTGTACGCCCACAGTCAATCTGTAATTGTCACCTTAACTGGCGAAATGTCTTTCCGTTTACGTCCAGACAATCGCCTTCTCTGATAGGTTACTTACACACAGTAACTTTCGACCAGCGTCCGTTACTCACACACTCACTCTTGCACTCCCCCTATCTCGGTTCTGCGGCGGTCAATGGTACCTCATGACCTCCTTACTCTGGTCGACAATTACTCTGGATGTTCGATACACCTGAACCACTTAAGCTCTACCCCGAACTTAAGATTTTACCAGGTTGCGCGCGCTCACAACCTTCTCACAATCACGCTACAGGCATTCAACTCCGCAAGACATTACAATACAAATACAACACAAAACACCGCAATCTGTTCACGCTTGACCCTTGTTATACTCACTCTCCTCCGATACTGCTGCTTTTCTCGCACCGTCAGCACCTTCTTCGGCACGCGATTCTTCCGCTGCTCATCTCTCGATGTCTAGCTCTAGGGGCCTTGGGGTAAGCTAACCTAGTCTAGATTACCTTCCTCAAGAAGATAACCATCCTCTGCTACCAACTGTTAACGCGGGGTTTCTGGTCTCTAGTTACCTTACCAGATCCCTAATCATGTCGACTGAATCGTTGGTACCTGTCATTGAGTAAAAGACAATCTACTACTAGGTTAGTCAATTAGGAACTTAAACCACTCTAAAGAACCACTTACCACTGGGAAAGGTTAAAAAGTTTTAATTCAAAGTCAAAAGTATCTGGAGATACAAACATCTCAGAATAAGGTTCAAAAGGTATACAGGTATTAATACAAAAAGGTACTCTCTGAATATTCTCAATCGGCAAAAGGAAATTATCAAAACTATCTCAAAAAGCATAAGTGTTGCAAGAATCGCTGTGAGTTGCAACTTGAGAGTCATTTACAGAAAAGAAAAATACAAGTTAATCTGTCCCTACACTAGACTAAGTGACATCCCTACTTAACAAGATCTTTACCTAAAAAGGTGTCAGCAGTGGTGACTTCCAAAGAAGAAAAGAAATGGTGGTGTGGCACACCGTAGAGTTTATAATGTAATCCAGAGGTAAAATACAATAAGCTTTTTCTTAACTTTTCCGGGCGCCTCAAGAATGTTTCTCTCCCGGCCGGTGAGAGAATGGCTTGGAAACAATATCAAAGGTGGCGTAGGAACATCCCACGCTAAATCTTGAGGAGCACCAATGGGCCTTGGCCTCAAAATTATCAAACGTTACTTCAGTTTAAAGCTGAAAATATCTTTATTCAAATTGTATCTTCATAGTTGTATATTTAGACGTCATATAATCAACCGTAGATCTGTCATTGGTTTCGACATTTACATTTCAATCCATTGTAAATCCCATAGTTAATCCCAATGCATTTCGGGACATAGCGTCCCTTCATCAGGGGATCTATTGAGGAGACAAACATCGTATTAGGGCGGACATAAGAACGGGGCTCATCTAACACATATGTGAAAAAGGAAAAGAAAATGAGTGCTCCACGCATAAGGTGTGGCGTCACAGCCCAATACCAGGTATTCACTGTATAAACCATCCCTGGTTGAGATAGTGAAAACATGCAGGTGGTTAGAACTAAAAAAAACATGTGAAATAAGGCAAAAAGAAAAAAAGTGCGAGTCATTGCATGCAACTGAAGCTGCAGGAATCTTAACGCAAGTGAGGCGAAAATCGGATTGAGTCTAACAGTAGTGCCTGTTTAGAGTGCCCTAGCGGTAATGCATGTGAAAACGAAGTAGCCGGCGTAAATATTCGAAGGTACAAAAGCCAACACAGGACCAGTTAAACCATTATGCCAGCGTGGATAATCCTAAGAGCTTAGAGCGCATCGATTCTACAGGACCCTAAAGTACTGTAAGAAGTACCTGATGAAACTCACCAAAAGGTCGGGCGTGTTTCAAGTGATCCAGCGTTACCGCGTTCAGTGCGAGTAATGGCGTGCAGGGGAGGGTAATAATATAAAAGACGGACTCCGGAAAAATAAACGGTAACATAAAAAACGGACTCGGGAAAGTGGCATGCAAGGTAGTGGATGACTAAAGGACGGACAATTTAGAAAGGCTAGGATGCCTAACACAAACAAGGGACTTAGCTAAATAAACACAGTCAGGTGAATTAACCGATGGACGTTCGGGGCAATGAACATGAAACACAGTACCATCATGGTTCAATGAATGTAAATTAAACGTTTAGAAAGAAAGAATACTATATATACTCAGTATAAAACCACAGTAAAAGAGAAATGTGGGAAACTGCAGATTAGGAAAGTTCAAAAAAGAATATCAAAAGTTAAAGAAAATAGTTGGGTGAAGATGAGCAAGATAAGTATGGGAAAAACAGTACTTAAAGGAAACAACTATATTCTGTACGGTCATTCAGACCAAAAGGTTGGCACGAGTCCAGAATTTTCATCCAAATTAACTCTCGTTGTAACAATCTCTTGTGGTTATCAACTCCCGGTCTCAAGGGGACAACCTCCAGTGCAAGGAATCTCAGCTGACTGATGTTGTGTGAAGCTGATATAAAATGTGCAGCCAGTGGGGATTTCACATTCCGGGTTCTAATGGTGCTTTTGTGTTCCGTTAAACGGATCTTTAATTTTCGCTCAGTCTTTCCCACATATGGTAAACCACATGGGCATTTTAATAAATACACCAGGTTCATGGAGTCACATGTAGCATTGGTTTTAAGCTGTATGGTTTTGCCAGTACGTGGATGATTGATGGAATTGCCACTAATTATATTATGACAGTGACTGCAATTATGGCATGGTTTCGTTCCAGAAAAGGTATCAACTCTGTGAGATGGAGTGTGTTCTAACATATTCTTTAAGTTCTTTGCTCTTTGGTAGGCAAACAAGGGGGTACTATTGAAAATTCCCTGAAAGTCAGGTTCTAATTGTACCATTGACCAATTGTGTAAAAGAATTTTTTTGATGTTTGGGCTATTCGTAGAATATTTCGACACAAATACTGGTCTCTCAGGTTTTTTTTGGCGAATGCACTGAGACAATAATTCTTCTCTAGTTTTAGTCTTTATGCGATCTTGAGCCTCTGATAAGATCTTGTCCGGATATTTTCTGTCTCTATATTTGCGTAAGATGTTGGTTTCATGTTTTTGGTAATCTTGTGTTTCAGAGCAAATTCTTTTGGCCCGTAACAATTGGGAGTATGGTAAATGTCTTTTCAAGGAAGATGGATGGCAACTGGTGTATAGTAGGGCGTTGTTGCGATCCGTTTCTTTGATGTGCAAGCTGGTTTTTAATCTGCCCTTGTCAATGGAAACCTGGATGTCTAAAAAAGGCAAGCTGTTGGGATCAATGTTGTGAGTAAACCGTATGTGGTCATCAACTTGGTTGAGGTGAGTCAGAAACTCAACGATCTCTTCTGGAGCCCCAGACCAAATTAAAAAAATGTCGTCGATGTATCTCCAATAGGTTTGGATTTTGTTGCGCCATTGAGGAATTTCCAGAATGTTGTCGATTTCTAGCCGATGCATAAACAAATTCGCGTAGCTCGGCGCTGCGCAATTTCCCATAGCGGTTCCGACTCTTTGGAGAAAGAAATCGTTGTTCCAAACAAAGTAGCTATGGTATAGCATGAAATGCATTAGTTCCAAAAGGAGTACTTTTAGATCTTCATCTATTGAATGAGGTAGTAAAAAAGATTCCAATGCGTCTATACCTCTATTGTGAGGTATGGATGTATGGATATATGGATGTATATAGTGCACAAACATCAATTGTGGTTAAAGTATATTTGGTGTTTGGAAGCAGAGTCACTTTGTTCACTTTGTTCAAATCAATCTTCCGATGAAACTTCATCTGAAGGATCTTCCTATCAAAGACGTGGTCCTCCACAGCATAAACCTTCTAGAACAACTCCACAAACCGATACTACCAGACCAGAGACTGTGAGTTTAAAATCTATTCCCACCACTTCTGGTGTGCATTTTTTGGAGAAAGGTCCAGTTACCCACGAAGACTCCGGCGGAGCAGAACCCGCCCTAGAAAAAACAACCACGTCGATAGCTCAGGCAACCAGGAGCAAAACCAACTTGTCATAAATATATCACGAACCCAACTATCAGCAAACCAAATGAAGGTTTTACAAAGAGGAACCTCTTTTGTCCCGATATACCATTCCAATGAATTAGAGACTGAAATCAGTTTTTATAAATTCATGCGAAATCTCCGACTACGCCATTTCTTCACTAACGTGAATCCTCCAACTGGCCCCAGCATTCAACATTCTTGTAGAGAATTGAAAGTGAAGAGCCAATTTATGGCCCCTGTCAGTCATAAAATATTGGATTCATATGAGACAATAACCCTTAAGGCATTACAAGATCACCACAAAAAGACTCCACCCAAGTTAAAGAATTTCGGTACCAAAGATTACAGGGCTCTACGAGAAATCACCAACAATCAGAATATCACCTGCTGCAGAGCGGACAAAGGAGGAGCATTAGTAATTCTGGACCATGATTACTATCATCTTAGTGTCACAGCCCACGTAAATGATGAGCATTTATACATGAAACTAACTTCAGATCCCACACAAGCTTTTTCAAAAATTCTGAAAACCATCCTCGACAAAGCTTTACTCATGGGAACGCTTTCCCAAAATGACTTGAAATACTTGATTCAACCCAACCCGAAATGTCCCAGCATTCATATGCTGCCCAAAATTCATAAGTGTCTCCAACAACCACCTTTCAGACCCATTGTTTCGACAAAAACATCGATCCATGAACCCATCGGTAAATTTGTGGATATGTACCTGCAACCACTTGTAAAAGAAATGTCCACCTATATACGTGATTCCACGGATTTTTTGAACAAGGTGAACAAAGTGACTCTGCTTCCAAACACCAAATATACTTTAGTCACAATTGATGTTTGTGCACTATATACATCCATACCTCACAATAGAGGTATAGACGCATTGGAATCTTTTTTACTACCTCATTCAATAGATGAAGATCTAAAAGTACTCCTTTTGGAACTAATGCATTTCATGCTACACCATAGCTACTTTGTTTGGAACAACGATTTCTTTCTCCAAAGAGTCGGAACCGCTATGGGAAATTGCGCAGCGCCGAGCTACGCGAATTTGTTTATGCATCGGCTAGAAATCGACAACATTCTGGAAATTCCTCAATGGCGCAACAAAATCCAAACCTATTGGAGATACATCGACGACATTTTTTTAATTTGGTCTGGGGCTCCAGAAGAGATCGTTGAGTTTCTGACTCACCTCAACCAAGTTGATGACCACATACGGTTTACTCACAACATTGATCCCAACAGCTTGCCTTTTTTAGACATCCAGGTTTCCATTGACAAGGGCAGATTAAAAACCAGCTTGCACATCAAAGAAACGGATCGCAACAACGCCCTACTATACACCAGTTGCCATCCATCTTCCTTGAAAAGACATTTACCATACTCCCAATTGTTACGGGCCAAAAGAATTTGCTCTGAAACACAAGATTACCAAAAACATGAAACCAACATCTTACGCAAATATAGAGACAGAAAATATCCAGACACGATCTTATCAGAGGCTCAAGATCGCATAAAGACTAAAACTAGAGAAGAATTATTGTCTCAGTGCATTCGCCAAAAAAAACCTGAGAGACCAGTATTTGTGTCGAAATATTCTACGAATAGCCCAAACATCAAAAAAATTCTTTTACACAATTGGTCAATGGTACAATTAGAACCTGACTTTCAGGGAATTTTCAATAGTACCCCCTTGTTTGCCTACCAAAGAGCAAAGAACTTAAAGAATATGTTAGAACACACTCCATCTCACAGAGTTGATACCTTTTCTGGAACGAAACCATGCCATAATTGCAGTCACTGTTATAATATAATTAGTGGCAATTCCATCAATCATCCACGTACTGGCAAAACCATACAGCTTAAAACCAATGCTACATGTGACTCCATGAACCTGGTGTATTTATTAAAATGCCCATGTGGTTTACCATATGTGGGAAAGACTGAGCGAAAATTAAAGATCCGTTTAACGGAACACAAAAGCACCATTAGAACCCGGAATGTGAAATCCCCACTGGCTGCACATTTTATATCAGCTTCACACAACATCAGTCAACTGAGATTCCTTGCACTGGAGGTTGTCCCCTTGAGACCGGGAGTTGATAACCACAAGAGATTGTTACAACGAGAGTTAATTTGGATGAAAATTCTGGACTCGTGCCAACCTTTTGGTCTGAATGACCGTACAGAATATAGTTGTTTCCTTTAAGTACTGTTTTTCCCATACTTATCTTGCTCATCTTCACCCAACTATTTTCTTTAACTTTTGATATTCTTTTTTGAACTTTCCTAATCTGCAGTTTCCCACATTTCTCTTTTACTGTGGTTTTATACTGTGTATATATAGTATTCTTTCTTTCTAAACGTTTAATTTACATTCATTGAACCATGATGGTACTGTGTTTCATGTTCATTGCCCCGAACGTCCATCGGTTAATTCACCTGACTGTGTTTATTTAGCTAAGTCCCTTGTTTGTGTTAGGCATCCTAGCCTTTCTAAATTGTCCGTCCTTTAGTCATCCACTACCTTGCATGCCACTTTCCCGAGTCCGTTTTTTATGTTACCGTTTATTTTTCCGGAGTCCGTCTTTTATATTATTACCCTCCCCTGCACGCCATTACTCGCACTGAACGCGGTAACGCTGGATCACTTGAAACACGCCCGACCTTTTGGTGAGTTTCATCAGGTACTTCTTACAGGACTTTAGGGTCCGGTAGAATCGATGCGCTCTAAGCTCTTAGGATTATCCACGCTGGCATAATGGTTTAACTGGTCCTGTGTTGGCTTTTGTACCTTCGAATATTTACGCCGGCTACTTCGTTTTCACATGCATTACCGCTAGGGCACTCTAAACAGGCACTACTGTTAGACTCAATCCGATTTTCGCCTCACTTGCGTTAAGATTCCTGCAGCTTCAGTTGCATGCAATGACTCGCACTTTTTTCTTTTTGCCTTATTTCACATGTTTTTTTTAGTTCTAACCACCTGCATGTTGTCACTATCTCAACCAGGGATGGTTTATACAGTGAATACCTGGTATTGGGCTGTGACGCCACACCTTATGCGTGGAGCACTCATTTTCTTTTCCTTTTTCACATATGTGTTAGATGAGCCCCGTTCTTATGTCCGCCCTAATACGATGTTTGTCTCCTCAATAGATCCCCTGATGAAGGGACGCTATGTCCCGAAATGCATTGGGATTAACTATGGGATTTACAATGGATTGAAATGTAAATGTCGAAACCAATGACAGATCTACGGTTGATTATATGACGTCTAAATATACAACTATGAAGATACAATTTGAATAAAGATATTTTCAGCTTTAAACTGAAGTAACGTTTGATAATTTTGAGGCCAAGGCCCATTGGTGCTCCTCAAGATTTAGCGTGGGATGTTCCTACGCCACCTTTGATATGACTTCCAAAGAAGATCACACACTTCCCTTAGTCTTTGTCTCAAAATTGAAGTCTGTTAGTTCTCTATCTGCCTACCCATCCGCTCTCTTAGGCTCCTCAGATCATCTGCTCTCACTCCACCCCGGGGTGCTATCCCTAATACAAAATCACATTTTCAATCGGAACGCCCATGTCGACGCCTCTCACGTGGTGCAGTTTTGAGCGGCAAACTCCGTACTGGTGCTCCTCTGGACTCTTCATTAAAGTTGACCTTGCTTCCCAGGCTTCTTCTTCAGCGAGACAGTACCCCCTAAAATTCCTGAAGACTCCTCCAGGCCTGCGCCTGGCTCTCTTGAACAAAGGAACCGTTCATCATAGTACTGATTAGAGCTCCTCGCACCTGCGACAGACACATGTACTGTGGGCCTCAAATTCCAACCTCCACCATATCTCGGACCATAAAACATGTGTAAGAATTCTCAGTTAGTGCCTAGCACAACTTTCCCCTAACGAGCACATTTTAGATCAAAGAGAATGACTTGGTCTTTTCAGGCCTAGTTGATTTACATAAAGCGGGTCTCTGCCTTCTAAAACATTTCCTTTCTTTGGTTTAAACAGTATTTTAACTAACACGTATTACTATAGTATAATGCAACACATCTATATAAAACATATATTTCAATTCTATGATTAAATACTTCTAGAAAACAATGTTAACCACGTTTCACATCAGTTCAGCAGCACTTTATCTTTACTGTGAATTGCCCTGCGGCCTACACATTCTCATTGGTTTGCTAGGTTTCATTTCCTTTACACACAATCACTTAACATGAGAAACGTGAGGTTTCACATCATTCTAACATTTCTACATTAGTTTCCATACTGCTATAAGTACCTCTATGCTAGCTAAACACTCTTATATAAGTTCACTCTATGAATATGACACTCGTGTGCAATACAATTTAAACTAACACTACGTGCTTGTAAATATGGTGTACTTATACATTTTTCAGATTTGTGCTCTCTCATATGCAAACATGTGCACAAAACCTCTAGATGGTGCCATTTTTCGTTTTTATGAGGTTAACATTTTTTATGTCTATTTTGCAAAAAGAATGAAACAAAGAAATTCAGTTTCCAAGTACTTTTGGCCTTGCCATTGCTTTTTTTTATTTTAGGGCAATATTTTCCATGAAACTGTTGAAGGCAGATGACAAATGCAATGCTAAATTGTTCCTCTGAGGTAACAGGGGCGTGATCAGTTTAGAGCACTTCATTAAACTGCACAATGCTATCAATAACCAGAGATCTGTGAGCACTTCCCTGCAGGACGCCCTGAATTCAGCCAGTGAGAGCCAAATCACAGGCAGTTGGCAACGAAAAGCCCAATTTGCGAGCACAGTAAGTACATTACCATAGCTACATAGGTTTATCCACAGTTTGGTGCCAATAATAGCATGAAAGGTCATTAATGGATATAGCATAACATGACTGTTGCTTTATGGATCCAGTATTGCTTCATTGATTGGGGGTGGGGGTGAAGGGGGAGTAGCAGAGGAAGGGCCTACTTGTGCATCCCTGAATGAAGTACATTCTGGGAACTTTGATATTTATATACCACGCTGCAGAATGCTAATGGCAAAGGGAGACTGCACCTGTATAATCTATGTGGTGTAAAAAGGAATAAAAGGGTTCATGTTAATCATGATTTATTTACCACACACCATGCACCCTCGGTTCTGCTTCTAGGCACATAGGTTATGTTTCTTAGCAAAAGAAAACAGAATCATGGGAGTAATGGATCATTTAAGGGGTTTGCCTGAAAAATTCCGTTTACTGTTTTCATCGAAGTGGACAATGCTTGGGTTCCTATTGGATCGGGAGGTGGTGGGAATGTCAGCGTTTTGCTGCCAACACAGCTAGGGTTTTACCCAATGGCCTTGCTGTCCTCGCTAGAGGGCTAATAAAACTGGGCATAAGCATCGAACTTAGCGACTTTTGTGGTCCATATTTTCTTTAAAGAAAACGATTCAGGGCGGGGTGTAGGTGGGGTGTTCGGGACGTTCCTTTTTCCACTCTTCTTTTCTGTTAAAGTGCCATGCTATGTCTTATCACTTTCTGTGAATTATCGCTGATGGCATTGTTTGATTTATAATAATAAAAAAAGATTTAAACCTAAAGAAAACAATTCATACTTTGGGTAATTTAACCACTCCCATGCTGGTGACGGAACCGATCCGTCACCAGCCACGGACGCGCTGTGCTGATGACGGAGCGGTTCGGTCACGGCCCGCTCGGCGCGCCTGCGCCGTGCGGATTCCGCGCCTGCGCTGGACGTTCTATTGAGCGGGCGGGCCATGACGGAACCGCTCTGTCATAAGCACAGCGCACCCGAGGCTCGTGACGGAGCGGTTCCGTCACAAGCATGGGAGCGCCGCGCGGCCCCCCACCCCCTAGCACTGCGAATTCCGCCGCAGCAAAGGGGTTAAGACCTCTTTGGCCGCCATCCGTGAAGGATCTTGTTTTATATGTATTAAGCTACACACAATATGAGCCCTACTTATTAAAGTCATGCACGAGGGATATTTTTCTAAAAGGATGCTATAGAGTGATTATTCATCACAACCACATAGGTCTGATTCACATCTTTGGCATTACTTATTTCTGTGGTCTGATGTGGATTTTAGGCAGGAGCTCCCTCAAGTCTTGGCAAGGACATCATTACAGAGCAGGTCATGTTGCCCAGCATCTTTCAGCTAAGGAACCTTTTCCGTTTACAATTATTAAAAAATGTTGTGTTTAGTCTCCTTTTTGCTTTAGTTTACCATCACACTGCAAAACTGGGAAATATGAGAAATGAAACCAATCCACATTGTCAGAGTTAGTAACAGTCATCGTATAAAAAAGATGGAAGTGCAATTAAAGTGAGTTGTGAGTCTGGGTCGTGGCTAAGATTCATTGCATAAGCCAAAAGCAAAGAGATTTAGTCCCAAAAAATAAATCTCTGAGTGCCAAGAATTGGATAAGACTTATACTAACCTCATAAAACATTGCCATGTATTTAAATGTCTTTCTTATTATTAGAAGCCACACTCAAATCGGTTGAAACAGCATCTCTGATTATATCAATGCAGCAAGACAGTCTTAAGACAGCTAGGTTGAGAGACAGTGCTGGAGCGCCGAGTGATGGCGGTCCCACCATTCCTGGGGCTGCTCACATGCTGCATGCGAGCAGCGTCAGGATTGGGAAAGCGAGTTCCAGCATCCGGTTCGAGTTCCAAGTCGAGAAGAGGTCCGGAGCGAGGACCTCACATCAGGTACGTTTTATTTATTTATTTTAATATTTTCCCCACCCATGCCCCGCCCCCCCTCCCGGTAGATGCCAACCACCACTGCTGCACACCACGATATTACAAACTTAAGCCCAGGTTTACTCCAAATTTTGCCTCAGGGTTGCCCCGACCAGAGCACCCCGACACAAAATCCATTTTGGGGTTTACAAAGCGACGCAAATCCCTGTCTGGTTGGATTTGTAAAAAAAAAAGGCAGTGCATCAGTAGTTACATGGGTAGTGCCTGGGCATTCCTGTGCATCCAGACATGTATATTAAAACCAAACCTGTTTTTACATAGACTTGTAAACATGAATTTGCGCCAAAATGGTGCGTCTACCTGAGGCTGGTGTAACAAGGAGAAATATCCTGATTTCTTCCCGTTATTTCCTCTTTGTATGTGTGCTGCACTATTCAGCCCACATGCAAAGAGGAAATAGTCTCATGGATATTTTTTGTGCAGAAAGGTATCCTACGTGTGTAAAACCTAGCCTGACCACAACTCCATAACGCAAGGGTGCCTGTGCTAGGAGGGAGCAGAACTGCTCCATGTCTTTGAAAATCTGGTGCTGTTCTGCTTGCTTCCTTTCATGCATCACTTGCTGCACTGCATTGCATGAAATGTTAGCAAATATGGCCTCAGTCTGTAGGTTAATCTAGATTGCCCAAAAAAGGCTCTTGCTCGGGCTATGAGAACTGTCACTTCTTCTCACCATAATCGACTCACAGGAGCAGGGAAACCCACTGAAGCTTCTATCCCACTCTTATTCCACTATTGTGTGATGGAAATTGGTGCTCTCTTCCTCATTACTGTATGTGGACTTAATCTCTTCACTGCGGCGGTTATTCCGCCGCAGTGCTAGACATTCCAATCACGGGCGTGGCCGCGACGGCTCCCAGCCGTCATGAGCACACACCCACCGTGACTCATGGCGGCCGGGAGCCGCCATGAGCATGGAAGAGGCTAAATCAGGAAATATCAGAAATTTGTTCTCTCCACTTTTCACCGACATTTTCTGTATGACAGTTCTAAAAACCTGCCCTAGGAAATCAGGTGACTTTAAGATCATTACAACTGTGGCCTCCCGCCACCTTCAGGCTTGTTCTTAAAAAGCCGGAAGATGTTCACTATATGTCAGTGCTCAATTCTTGCTGAATGCACAAAAGTTTAGTTAGAACCTCTAAGGGTTCTGCCATAAACACCTTGGGGCAGATTTACAAGCCCCTTGCGCCACTTTTGCATCACTTTTAACATGGTAAAAGTGACGCAAAAGTGGCGCAAGCGGCTTGTAAATCTGCCCCCTCATCTTTAACCTCCACTGCAGTAACCAAGGCTTTGATCTGGGCATCCCTGTGGAAACAGTCCAGGGGTTGAATCTTCTCCTCTGGTGTGTCTTGTACTTCTATAGCCTTGGACTCAAACCACTTTGCTCCCTTCAGCTTCTCATCCATCCCTACCGCGACACTCACCATTTTTGCAGCTTTCCCCAAGTACCTTACAATTTCTAATACAATGCCAAAACTCTACAAGAAGGATTTGACAACTTCTTCTCCACTTCTTTAACCACATTTCTGACACTGCCACTTTCTTTCTTCAAGCCACTAAATAAGACATTATTGGGCCGCAGCAGCTTTTTTTTCTCCTTGGTTCATTGGTGGTTCGCCTGCCCGAGGGCCTGATATAACTCTCTACTGGTCTTAGAGGTCATGACAGATACATTAAAGAAATAGTCTTTATTTTTCATTTGTAGTGCCATGGCATTCATACTAGGTGCCTCTACAATTCCACACAACTTTGCTGCTTTGTTGGTTCCCAACAGGGCCGGACTAGGAACCCAAAGCAGTACTGGCAATTTCGACGGATCAGCCCTGCGGGGAGGAGGGTCTAGTATGAAGCACTGTTGCTTCATGAAATCGCACCCCAGCACTGCCCGCTGCTGTTGTCACTGGGGGGCCGCTATTGTAGCACCGCTGCAAAACTGGCCCACCGCTGCAAAACCGGCCTCCACCGCTCCAAAACTGGTCCCCACCCTTCCAGCGCACCGGGAAAACGCCTGATGACCATTACGGCCAGCCTGGTCCTGGTGCGATAAATGGTCTATCAGCAGTCCTGGGCATGCTCGGGGCAAGAAGGAAGAGCCACCAAAGTGAACGACCTGATCTCATTTTTTATTCAATTTTTTATTGTTTTTTTAAGACGCAATACAATCACAATGTCCTTTTCAGTTGCACAACAGCCATTCGGACCGAGATACAGTATAGTCATTCTTTTACTGTTCCAACAATATCATCTTCCTTCATTTATTTATTTACATTTCCTTATATTACAATCCAGCAGAAGAGCAAATAGAACAGACAAGTCAGATGCACATTATGCAGGACATATATGGAATGGAGGCCATCAATAAAACATCCGAATGAATGCAGAGGGAGATTTAAGAGAGCACTGTCGGTCATCTTCATGTTCTTAGACAATCAAAGGGGGACATGCACATGAAAAAACAGATAGTAGTCGTTGAGGCGGTGGAGTGGGCACCACGGGGACAGCTATGCTGTCGCTCTCCGCTCACAGTATGGTTCCCAAGAAAGAGTTGGTGTCCCAGCCGCAGAGATATTGTCGCTGCTGTCAGTCCACGTACCCCATCTAGGGGTTGCCAGTGTATGAACATAAAGGTCCATGACATGAAGCTGTAAATATGCCCTGAGGGGTCTCCAGATGTCTCTAGCTCAGGATGACTCCGGAGGTAGCTCCGCATAGAGCTCCAGGTACCCACTGCATTATACCAAGTCACGTATCCATTGCTTCAATGTGGCAGATTTGCCCCTGTACCAACGACATGCCAGCAATCTCTTGGCTAATACAATTGCTAGAGCCAGGAATTGTTTGTGTGAAGTGTCTGGACCCCGCACCCATCCCAGCAACGCAATGACTGGATCTGTAGGTTTGACACATTCAATCATGGCGGGTAGGGCTACCAGTACCTCTTTCTTATATTTAAATACTGCACCACAGGACCACACAGGATGATGGAACCCAGATGATGGAACCCTGCCTCCCGAGCATCACACCGGTTACAAGTGGAATCATCTCTCAGGCGGAACTTGTGTAAACTCACCAGGTGTAACATGCTCCTTGAAGAACTTATAGTAGATTATGCTGAGCCTACCACTGCACGACACCATGTCTGTCTGAGTGCAGACAAAACTCAATGCTTCATCAGGGATCTCTTGCCTCACTCCCCCTCTCAGTGGGACCATGGAGTTTGGGTTTGTATAGGCGTACGCCCCTGTCTACACTGTATAATATAGTGATGAGGTCTTGATTGGTGGTGACATCTTATTCCAAAGGTGGAAATGTAGCTGTCTCTTTTGGGCATTGTGGGAGTGAGCTTTTGCAGCCTGTGCACAGGCAATAATATGTGAAGACATCCAGTGGGGAGCAAGGATGACTCTTTATAATATTCAAGAATAAGGAATAGACCGCTTCTTTATAAGTCGCCCCATTCCTGCACGCTTCGTTTGAGGAATGGTGCTACAGTGCTGGGTTCATGCGTAATTTGTAGCAGGGCATGATGGCCTAGGGGAAGCCTTAGTGGGTATAGATAGCCCGGTCTCACCTTTTCTCTCAGTCTATCCCATGCTCTGATCATGCATTCAGCTGTTGATATATTACACTGGCATCTAACAAGTGGCCTCCCCAGGAAAGAGGGGGTAGATCAGGAGTCATACTATCAACTTCAACCGCTAAATGCAGTGGAAATGGCAGGGGATTGTACCAAAATAGAGCGTGGCGTGCCTCAAAGTCAAGTGGCTTCAAATTCAGCAAGGTGAAACAACAACCTGAGAGTCTCCTATCCATTCCTGGGCTGCCAAACTGCCCATACCCATCTAATATAGGGGATACAGGATCTAAGGACCTGAATGAGGCATTATTGAGAGACAGTGGTATATTCAGGAAGAGATATAGCAGTTTGGGGAGGATCATCATTTTTGTAAGACCAACCCAACCTGCCACTGAGAGAGGGACTGAGAGCCAGCGAGGGACTCGGTCAGCAATTTGATCAATCGCCAAGCCATAATTTTGCCTTAGAACCACATCTCTGTCTCTATGTACCCAGATCTCTATTTTAGACTCAGTACACCAGGACAAGGGGAACTGGAACAAGGCATACACTGTGAATGCCAGAAATGGATCCAAATCTAATGTATTCATGCACAATAGCATAAAGACTTAAATGAGGTTCTGTAAAGTGTCATATTGTGGGCATACATAGATATCAATATGGCCTTTCCTGCCTCCTTACATCATTTTCAAAAAGAGGCTAGCACTCAAAAATCTCAGCCCTTACCTCTTTTTGAGAATTAAGGAAGGAGGGAGAAAAGGAGATAAAGGTTTTGTGGCGGCAGCTCTAGACCTGAGCACGACTGACGGTCAAGCACCCGACAGCAGCCTCCGATGGAGATAGCAGGACATCAATATGGATCTACTTATACACTGCAGCATGTATTAAGTGTGATGTTGCTGTAGCCCAGCTGCCAATGGTTCCATGGCCAGTGCAAATAAGATGTGTGAGAGGAGGTATCCCTGTCTTGTGCCCCGGGATATCATTAAGGAGTCTTAGTAAGTGCTGTAAGAACGAACATTGGTTGTGGGGGGAAGTATAAAGCAATTTTATGCAGCTCAAGAGGCAATGTGGGGTGCCCAACTTTTCCAGCATCATAAATAAATAGCCCCACTCAAAAGAATCATATGCCTTAGAGGTGTCCAGTAATATTGCAGAAGCATTAAGAGCCGGGTCTATGTCCTGCAGGAGTGCAAATAGTGTATGCAGGTTGAGCGTTGTTGTTCGACCCGAAACAAATCTGGTCTAATCTGGGTGAACAAGATCGAGAAGCAACAGAGTTAGCCTGTTGGTAGTTAGATTGGCCAGTATTTAATTATCAATATTCAAGAGTGATAAGGAGAAGTAGGATTCACATTTATGTGTTGGTTTATCTGGTTTCACAATCACCGCCTCACATACAGATGGGGGAAGAATCACTGTAGACCGTGCCTCCTCAAACACTGTGAGTAATTAAGAGGTATGGGTAGCAGCAAATCATTTATACAATTCGGCAGGTAACCCATCCAAGCCAGGTGCCTAGCCAGTGGGGAGTTCGCCTAATAGTTGTAGTAGATCAGTAACAGTGAAGGGCTGCTCCAGGAAGAGGCGGCGAGTGTCGCTCAGCCAGCCCAGAGCTGTGTCTTCCAGATTGGTATGGATCTGAAGTGGGTATATCTGCCTTGTAGTAGTACACAGGTCTCGGAAATAAGCCAAGACCACAGAGAGTATCATTATGAAATCACAGCAAGTATGTCCTGTAGAATCTTCAATTTCTACAATAGAGTTCACCACCCAAGGGCGTCTGATCATGATAGCTAATGACCTTCTGGGCCGTTCTCCCTCGCCATATGCCGGTGCAGTGGCATATTTTGATTTATATTTATATTTTCTATCTGCCACTTCATTATATTCTGTGATCTGAAGACAGACCTAGTCTAAAGGAGCCGCATCTCCTTCTGAAAAAGCACGTTCAGTCTCCTTGATATCTGCCTCATCGTGTCAAGTGATTTTGGAGTGTGTGGAGCACACCATTACATTTGGCCACACATTGGCTCCTAATTGTAACTTTAAAGACTTCCCAGACTATACCCATAGAGTCCATCATTCCCTCATTGATTTCGAAAATCTTCTGTATCTTTGTGCCCAGTTTGTCTGCAAAGACACTAACTAGTATATTACAGGGTTTAAGTGTCAGGCGAAGCTCGATAGCGATGCTCTTGGAACCATCAGGGTTAAGAAAACCGGAACATGATCCGATAAGGTACAGGCTAAGTGCATGACCTCCCGCATCCAAGGTATTATATCTTAGATAATGGGTAGAAGTCCAGTCAGAACCACATTCTATGGACACATGAGTAGTAGTTGCCTTCCCTAGTCTGGGAAAACCTGTTTCTCCAAATGTCGATCAGGCCATGATTTTGCAATATAGACACCCGATGTCTGAAAGCCTGTAACTTACTCCCAGGCACCAACTGTGACCCATCTGGGGGGGCTATGAGAACACAATTTAAATATCCACCCCAAATTAAGGCTTGTGGCTCTGTGGATAGTACCTTACTCAACAGAATATTGAATATGTCTAGATCTTCAATGTTCGGTCCATAACAATTTACACTGGTAAACCTGGAATGCCTCATCATTCCCACACAATATTGAAAAGTGACCCTGGGAATCGCAGAAGGAGCCATGTGCCATGAACTGTGTCCCTGTTTTTATGAGGATGGCCATTATACAGGATTAGGATGAATAGGAGGAGGTTCAAAAGTAAGAAGACCAGCAATAGCAGTGTGTGATGGGGTGTGAGGTGGCTTCCGGCAAGAGAGCGATATACACACAATGCCTATCAAGGTAGGCAAGGACCCGTCTAGTTTTCCGAGGATCATTGAGGCGTCGTACGTTCCATGCCAGATACCTCTGTGGATTCCCCGTGAAAAATCCAGATCCAACTAAGAAACCGGCAAACTTAGAATAATAGAAAAGAGCCCACATACAAGTACTGGAGTTCACCATCAGAAACAGTAAGTCTTCCCCAACCAAGAGTAGGGATATTGGGGGCATCGACATACATGCAAGTGTATCAATATGAATTACATAGGCAGAACAGAGCAAAAATCACACATACGATTAGATAGTGCACAATTGGATCTGTGTGTTAAAAGAAAGACATAGTGGAGCCATGGTCAGCATTAGTACAGAAAATTACCTATAGTTTGTACTTGAGAAGCAGGGAACTTGGGGGACAACTCGCACAAACACGTTCCCACGGTTAGTCAAACTCCTCATGCGATGAAGTAGGTTGAATGGGGGATCGGGAGGCGCCCCTCCATACTGGACTATCCTGGAGCTTCCGGAGATAGACTTGTTGCAGTGTTTGGAAAATGTGCTGCCTCTGGTGTGAAATACACAGCCGAGCAGTGTACAGCATGGCATTTTGAATCTTGGCCTGGATATGCTTTTGTTTCACAGGGTTACATTTGCACCATGTCCTGTACGGCAAGTGTAAAATCGGTAAAGAGTGAGAAACTGTTACTATCAAAGGCAACAGTGCCTTTTTCTCGAGCCAGAAGGGCTATATCCCTGTCCTGGAAGTTCAGCAGGTGCACCATGATGGGTCGTGCTGGGGCTCTGGATGGGGACCTACTCAAAAGAGATCTGTAGGCTCTCTCCACAAAAAGAAAGTGAGAAAAGGCAACTTTTCCAAAGAGGGATAGTAGTAAGCATTCCACATAATCCTCCAGCCTGCCGGTGTTGGTGGACTTTGGAACACCCAGGATACTGATATTACTGCGTTGAAATCTTGCTCCTAAGTCCTCATTCTTAGCTGTGATCAGCCTCAGGACTTATTCCATGCTAAGCATACTTATTCCATGCTAAGCATAGTTTCCCCATTTGATGCTAAGTCATCTTTGACAGTGGAGATTCTACGTTCAGTCTCTTTTAATCTATCATTATGATTCTCCAGCCTGCGAGTGATGGCATCAAGTCTAACAGCGAGGGCATCCATTTTGGAATCATTAGATGCCAGGCTCTCCTGCATGCCCTTAAGGATGGATGTTATGTCTACATCTTGGTCACCTGTGTCTGGGGTGTTGTTAGGACATCAATTTGGCTATCAGACGCAATTCATCTCACTCCCTTGCATGATTCAAAATGCAGTTTAGACTGTTTACCATACGTCTTTCCCATAGTGTTTGGCTGAGGGTCCAAGAGGGGCAGAGGGATGTTACTAGCGCGCATGGAGTCTCCGTTCAAAAGGGAACCAAATGACAAGGCTGAATCAACCGGGCAAAACCCATGACAGTGTGCTATATATGCACACATCTGTAAGGCCCAATCTTACCTAGGGTGCAGGTCCAGCCTCAACCCTGGATACAGTCAACAGTACTAGGGGGGCACGAGCAGACCAAGCTGATCCCCCCAATTATGTAGCAGTTAACAGTTTGGGAGCAGAGAGGATGTGTTGAAGACCTCGCATTAGCCTGTCTCTCTCGGTGGACCTTCACCACGCCAGGCAACTAGTCTTTCAGGGCTGTGACCCCACCCTCATGTACCGGAGGATCCCCTCTTGGATGCCTTGTGCGTCGACAAGCAGGCCCGTGTAGGAGAACATGTCCCAAGAGGACTCAGGAGCTCACTGGGAAAAGCACTCACCTCCTCATGTAGTCTCCCTCTTGGCAGGTGCAGCAAGCCTTCCTGTGCAGTCCCCGCACAGCAATGCTGCCTCGGGCCTCCTCTCGGTGGTCCACACCAAGCAGCGGAGGCACTGTAGGTGCCGTGGCCTGGCAACTTTAGTCGAGGTCGGCCACCGCCCCCTCCACACACTGGGCCCCCACTACAGTGACGTTGGTCTCAATCTGAATTCGTCCGGGTGGGGACACCATCTTGTAGGCCATGAATACGGCTTCTGAATGGTGTCCGCTCGTGCAAACTGCAGCCCTTTGTTGGTGAAAGAGTGGACCCAGTCTGTTACTGTGGTTCAGGACATGCCGTGTAGGACAAGGGCTAGATAAAAGGCATGCATATTAGGGTGGATGTTGTCAGATCTGAGACGGTGACAGCAAGAGCCTCAGCAGCAATGCCATCTTGCACGCTGACTCTGGCCAATATCATTGTTATTGCTTCTTGCAATAGCTTAGGTGAAAGGCATGCCTCCACCCGCCCTATGTAAGGAGAGCCCAGCACCTACTTGGCTCATCCCCTGACCCACTAGCCTTCACCAAGTCTAGGCTCTAGTTCCTAGCTTTCAGGTAGACACTGATGCTCGCTGCGCTGCTCCCCTTTCTCTAACATGGGGAGCGACGGTCCCAAAGTTGCCATTATCTGAAAAGTGGGCATGAGCCAGATCCTCAGCAGGCCCTCCTTTCACATCACTGGCACAGCTTGACTACAGAATAGAGCACCAATAGGTTCCACCAGACTTCTCCAGGTTCAAATGGTCCCAGGGACTTCGAGCCCAGAAGGAGCCCGGTGGGCGTAGAAACAGACTGAGAAGAAAGCTCCAAAGAATGTGGCTTTTTAAGAAATCAGCCACCTCCACCCCACCCTTCCCCCTCAAGTTGTATATATTTAACTGATCAAAGTAAACCTGTAGCATCAACACCGTGAATATTATTAGTCGTATACTATATACAATGTCAGCAGAAATGCAATCAATTTAGCAATAAGACTGCCACTATCACAGCTTCACATGACAAAAGTCAAAACACTTTGAACAGAATCACAAAGATAACAAATTAAAATTTAGGAATAATACGCATGAACATAAAACAAATTGTTTGTGACTTTTCTTTATAAGGAATTACATTCTGTGGTGTCTATTAAAGTGAGCTGGCACATCCTTCTAACTTAGGGCCCGACTTATTTGTTGGCGAAAATCCCGGCAGCCAAATTTATAAATGTCAGTCATGACAGCAGACATTATATGCATTGACAGACAGTGCCATCGTTGTGCCTCCTATCAATGCATTGTAACTTTGCTGAACGGCTCCATTAATCAGGATGGAGACATACAGCAAAGTTAACATTTTCTTTAATTGTCAAAGACAAAATCCCAAATAAGGATTTTCATTTTGAAAATAAAAAAATAAATGTCCCCCCTCTCCATGGAAGTTATCAGCTATGGCGAGGAGAGCATTTTGCAGTTTTTACTGCAGCTTACCTCCAGGGTTTTCCTGGTGGTGGCGGGCAGTTTAAACTGACCCGTATGCCTTCCTATCTCAATGAGACGGGCGGACAAACAGGTCAACCAAGGACAGTCCCCACTCCGTCAGACGGGTTTAAGCACAGCAGAGATGGAGTAGTCCTCTCTATCGTTACACCAAAGGTCCACCCACTTTTAAATCTGGAGGGCGGACCATTATGATGGTGGGAAGGTTACTCCATTGCAATTGCGGACTCTGGCATAATGAAAAGTGAGGGGGCCTCCCTGCACGGTACTTAGAGGGGCCCCCTCTGGGCTCATTCAGGAGCTCTCCGGCCACAGTGCAGTGCCGAGGGGGCCCCTTGGAGCTAGAGGCCTCCCCCGCTCCGTGGGGGCTGCATGGGCCTGTGTTACGCCCCCTGATTGCGGAGTACTCTTTCCACCAACATATGTCAGGTCCTATGTGAGTTGAAGGCTTACTGCTAGCATTTATATAGTCCCAAAAGGGGGTGGTGATGGACAGAGTATCTGAGTTAATCAGAACACTCCTACCCAGTCAACAGATCAGGGCTTGATCCATCACCGTTTTTTAGCTCACTGCACCATCCCAGTTCAGAACCTGGCTATATGCAAATTAGTCTGTCCCTGGCCCAGTGCATCATGGGAACAGGGCAGACCAAACTACCAAGCCAATTCTTCACTGGAAAGGAAACAAGCTTCCGGGGACCGGTTTCTGGCATTACAGCCGTCTTCGGCCCGGCTTGCTTGAATCCTGATGGTGCAGTGAGCAAGGGACTCACGTCTGAGCATACCCTTCCACACTCATGGTGGCCAAAATAATTCCAAAAGGGGGTGGTGATGGACAGAGTATCTGAGTTAATCAGAACACTCCTACCCAGTCAACAGATCAGGGCTTGATCCATCACCGTTTTTTAGCTCACTGCACCATCCCAGTTCAGAACCTGGCTATATGCAAATTAGTCTGTCCCTGGCCCAGTGCATCATGGGAACAGGGCAGACCAAACTACCAAGCCAATTCTTCACTGGAAAGGAAACAAGCTTCCGGGGACCGGTTTCTGGCATTACAGCCGTCTTCGGCCCGGCTTGCTTGAATCCTGATGGTGCAGTGAGCAAGGGACTCACGTCTGAGCATACCCTTCCACACTCATGGTGGCCAAAATAATTCCAAAAGGGGGTGGTGATGGACAGAGTATCTGAGTTAATCAGAACACTCCTACCCAGTCAACAGATCAGGGCTTGATCCATCACCGTTTTTTAGCTCACTGCACCATCCCAGTTCAGAACCTGGCTATATGCAAATTAGTCTGTCCCTGGCCCAGTGCATCATGGGAACAGGGCAGACCAAACTACCAAGCCAATTCTTCACTGGAAAGGAAACAAGCTTCCGGGGACCGGTTTCTGGCATTACAGCCGTCTTCGGCCCGGCTTGCTTGAATCCTGATGGTGCAGTGAGCAAGGTGCTCACGTCTGAGCATACCCTTACACACTCATGGTGGCCAAAATAATTCCAAAAGGGGGTGGTGATGGACAGAGTATCTGAGTTAATCAGAACACTCCTACCCAGTCAACAGATCAGGGCTTGATCCATCACCGTTTTTTAGCTCACTGCACCATCCCAGTTCAGAACCTGGCTATATGCAAATTAGTCTGTCCCTGGCCCAGTGCATCATGGGAACAGGGCAGACCAAACTACCAAGCCAATTCTTCACTGGAAAGGAAACAAGCTTCCGGGGACCGGTTTCTGGCATTACAGCCGTCTTCGGCCCGGCTTGCTTGAATCCTGATGGTGCAGTGAGCAAGGGACTCACGTCTGAGCATACCCTTCCACATTCATGGTGGCCAAAATAATTCCAAAAGGGGGTGGTGATGGACAGAGTATCTGAGTTAATCAGAACACTCCTACCCAGTCAACAGATCAGGGCTTGATCCATCACCGTTTTTTAGCTCACTGCACCATCCCAGTTCAGAACCTGGCTATATGCAAATTAGTCTGTCCCTGGCCCAGTGCATCATGGGAACAGGGCAGACCAAACTACCAAGCCAATTCTTCACTGGAAAGGAAACAAGCTTCCGGGGACCGGTTTCTGGCATTACAGCCGTCTTCGGCCCGGCTTGCTTGAATCCTGATGGTGCAGTGAGCAAGGGACTCACGTCTGAGCATACCCTTCCACACTCATGGTGGCCAAAATAATTCCAAAAGGGGGTGGTGATGGACAGAGTATCTGAGTTAATCAGAACACTCCTACCCAGTCAACAGATCAGGGCTTGATCCATCACCGTTTTTTAGCTCACTGCACCATCCCAGTTCAGAACCTGGCTATATGCAAATTAGTCTGTCCCTGGCCCAGTGCATCATGGGAACAGGGCAGACCAAACTACCAAGCCAATTCTTCAATGGAAAGGAAACAAGCTTCCGGGGACCGGTTTCTGGCATTACAGCCGTCTTCGGCCCGGCTTGCTTGAATCCTGATGGTGCAATGAGCAAGGGACTCACGTCTGAGCATACCCTTCCACACTCATGGTGGCCAAAATAATTCCAAAAGGGGGTGGTGATGGACAGAGTATCTGAGTTAATCAGAACACTCCTACCCAGTCAACAGATCAGGGCTTGATCCATCACCGTTTTTTTAGCTCACTGCACCATCCCAGTTCAGAACCTGGCTATATGCAAATTAGTCTGTCCCTGGCCCAGTGCATCATGGGAACAGGGCAGACCAAACTACCAAGCCAATTCTTCACTGGAAAGGAAACAAGCTTCCGGGGACCGGTTTCTGGCATTACAGCCGTCTTCGGCCCGGCTTGCTTGAATCCTGATGGTGCAGTGAGCAAGGGACTCACGTCTGAGCATACCCTTCCACACTCATGGTGGCCAAAATAATTCCAAAAGGGGGTGGTGATGGACAGAGTATCTGAGTTAATCAGAACACTCCTACCCAGTCAACAGATCAGGGCTTGATCCATCACCGTTTTTTAGCTCACTGCACCATCCCAGTTCAGAACCTGGCTATATGCAAATTAGTCTGTCCCTGGCCCAGTGCATCATGGGAACAGGGCAGACCAAACTACCAAGCCAATTCTTCACTGGAAAGGAAACAAGCTTCCGGGGACCGGTTTCTGGCATTACAGCCGTCTTCGGCCCGGCTTGCTTGAATCCTGATGGTGCAGTGAGCAAGGGACTCACGTCTGAGCATACCCTTCCACACAGGGTCAGCGCTGATTTGCATATCGCCATTGTCTAACCCAGGGTGGTGTGGAGTGGAAAAACGATGGATTTGGGCCCAGATCTTTGGACTGGGGTGAATGTGTGACATTGATCCACATTCGGTCCATCATTGTTGTGTTTGCAATTACCGCTCTAAGTGTACTGGGGATGCTCAGACGTGAGTCCCAGGCACTCCACACCACTGGAATCAAGCTAGCCGGGCTGATGAGAGGTGTTACCTCGAAACCGGTCCGGTCCTCGGATGCTTGTTTCCGTTCTGGGAAGGACATGGCTTTTGTAGTTCGGACTGGACTGTTCCCATGGGGCACAGGGTCAGCGCTGATTTGCATATCGCCATTGTCTAACCCAGGGTGGTGTGGAGTGGAAAAGCGATGGATTTGGGCCCAGATCTTTGGACTGGGGTGAATGTGTGACATTGATCCACATTCGGTCCATCATTGTTGTGTTTGCAATTAGCATTTATATAGTCTGCAGGCCATGAGTTTGAATCCTGGCAATAGCAACTCTCTGCCTTCTATCCTTTCAAGTTCGATATATTCAGTACCAGTGAATTGAGCATTTTTAACCCTATAAATCACAGAGCTTAGAAACTGCAATGGTGTAGCATGAAGCTGTTGTGGTAGAAAAGTTCCCATGAATGGTTCTGGGAGTGTGCGTCTCTGCCTCGAGTTCATCATAGCCGTTTCTGGAAATTTTTGACTCTTACTTCTGCCCCATGAACATCATGTGTGTGCGTTGAATACTGCCTGTATCACAGATTGCCACAGAGAGTGGAGCTGTATGGGTGAACAACCTTTACAACAAAACTTTTACAACGCACTACCATTACAACGCGGTCATTACAACGCAAACCATTACAACGCATTGCGCTGGGGGGCGCTCTAGGATAGGGAATACGTTTAATTTACTATCCAACACCTTCCCTAGTGTCCACGGGGACTGGTGTTGGAATAGTAAATTAAACTTTTCACTATCCAGCATCCCAAAGCGCTATGCGTTGTAATGGATTGCGATGTAAAAACTGCGTTGTAAAGGCAGGCATTGTAATAGCCTGCGTTGTAACGTCATACATCCAACTGTATGATCTGGAGAGACACACCATGTGCATCCTCTTTTTAACTAAGTGTGATCACCATCAGCTCACGGAGCTGCTGAAGATGGAGAGCAAAGAGAGCTACAGACAGCAATGGGAATTGTACAGATCCTTTCTAGTGGGTTGGACATTAGAGTGGTGGAGAGAAAACAGAGGGCCATATGAAGTGTAAGGAAAGCCCCCGGCCCTTTGTTAGTTCACTGGAATGACTACACCTAGGCTTTCCTGTTTTCAGTTTCTATTTTTGGTAGATTCTGGTGTTTTTTTTTCAGTGTTTTCAATATCTTAAAAAACAGTTGTTATCAGTGGTTACACATTTTCGCGCAACTAAAAACAATAGAAAAAGTGTTTTTCCGGTATTTATGGAACGTTTTGCTTTTATTATTGCTTGCTTTCTGCTGTGAAAGAACATGGTATATAGACAGGGTACTTATAGTGTATATGAGGTCCAAATAGGTTTTTGCAAATTAATCGTATTGTAGTACACCATACAATACTTCTTCAGTAAGTCTTTGGGTCATGTGCGCTCGCTCTTTCCTTCCCATGTAAACTTCTGTGAAAAGGCCCTCTCAGCATTCTTAGCCCATTGGGCTGAGAACCATCAGCTAAGGGACACAGTTGGGATGACTCTTTCTTTGATGCCACATAAAGCACGAAATGATAAGTTTTTGTGTTTTAGTCCCTGTGCATTAGAAACCAGTGCACCAGAATGGACTAAAAAGTCAATATCATCCCTCATTAACTCTTAAGATTGTAAAGATGCTTTCAGCATACCATCTAAAAAGTGGCAAGGATCTACTGCAGGGAATCACTTCAGCTCGGGTATCAATTTTGACAGGTCATCAGACAACTTCTTTTATATACGTAGCTGAAATCACTGCAAATACAAACAATATCACTCCAATCTTTGTTGAAATTGGAAAGAACCTTTTTTGCAGAACATTACAAGTGACACTGCGTTCCATGTTTTCCAAAAGTCTGGTGTCATGTTTTCACCACTATACCAGATGCTTGGTGATATATATACTTGTCACTATACCTTGCATTGAATGTTTAAAGCCTGAGGTGTTGGCAATTCACCTACTATCAATACTGACCCACTAGAAACTATGGTCTGATGTATTAAGGGTTTTAACCCATTCTCTGTGGGTAAATGTGATGACACATATTAGGAAAGATTTTTATGAAACCAGCCATTTTACCTAACGGTGAAAGAATCAAATGCAGCCAAAATATCAAATATGAGTTTGATATTTCCTGATTCTCTAAAGTTTATAAAAATAATTAAACTAGACCTAAAACATGAAACTAAACCCTGCATCTTTAGACCAAAGGCCACAAAACTGAAAAAGTAAAAGGAATAAGAAACAATAATTTAGTGGCATCCCTAAAGAACAAAATTCAAGCAGAATAATGTTAGCCAGTCTTTCTTACTGCTACTTGTATAACAAAGTTACATTGTATTGACCCATTCAGGAAGAAAAAAATGACTTTCACTCTCTTTTTCCTTTCTTTGAATGGCATTTAGTTTGTGGTTGTCCAGGTGTTTTTTCAGTGTTTATATGTTTTCACCGGTGAGGGCTATTTTTCTTTCAGTGGGGTTTTATCAGTTATTATAGGTTTAAACCTAAAACCCCACAGCCTAACTACACCCCACAGATTAACAGGTAGTTATGTTGACTAGCCTCTCAGGCCCGGTTCCAGTGGGTGGGCCAGGCCCACCCAAACATGTCCCTGGTCCACCCAAACATAATCCTTGGCCCTCAGAGTTGTGGCATGAAGGCCAATGGAAAATGCCAAATTTAATAAAAAACTTTCCACCGAACGTTGCTTTTCTGCCATTCCAGGAGTTGCGTGATTGGGCCAGGACTCTATCTCGCAGGCACTCCAATCACGTATCTCCTTTTAGAAAGGTGGGATGTGGCACGCTCACTACTGCAGGTACAATAGGGGCATGGAGAGGGGAACAAATCCTTTTTTGCCACTGAAGTACATTTTCCTGCCGTCCTGCTGTGTGGATTTTGCCTTTTATTCAGCACTGAAGAAAACAAGTTTATCTTGCCACAGCTTCACCTTTCCTAACCCCTGCAGCTGCTGCTACATCAGATCCAGTTCGACATTAAGCAGGTAAGAAAATGTTGCTGGAGTGTGTGGCTATTTGTTCTTGTTTTAAAAAAAAAAAATCTTTTTATTAACAAAACCAACAACGAAAAGGCATCAGGCGTTATATATTACTTCTACATTGTCATATATACATCACCAAATTACAAAATAATATATACATAATCACATTTGGGGATCTTAGGGACTGGTGTTTACAGCTTCGTCCTGAGTGACTGGTTTGGCACAGATATCCCCCCAATAGCTATTCCAGGCTCCCCAAATCTTCCCCCACTTCGCAGGACAGCCTTTCGCAACATAGACTGATCTTTCCCTGTACATACACCAATCCAGGTCCTCCATCCCCCTCCCAATCTGGGGCGACTGGCTGGCCCCCCACAGCTGAGCTATGTTCCGCTTAGCAATCATGCAAGCCAGGGTCACCCACTGTCTCTCGTAGGCACTCAAATCTGTAGGTTCCCAGCCTTTTAAAACACACTTTCGAGTCTCCAGTGGGATCTCTGTACCCAACACCTCGTGCATCCTTTCATAAATTTTAACACAATATTCCTGTATGTCTAAGCAATGCCACAAAATATGCATGAAAGTTCCAAGTTCTCTGCAACCTCTTTGGCACTCCCCATTCTCCGCCCGACCCATGTGTACCAGCCGGGGCCCCGTTACGTAAGACCTGTGGAGAATCTTTAATTGCACCAGTCTAAGTCTCATTGAATAGCCACTACCTTAGGGGAAGACACTGCCTCCCTCCAGTCCTCATCGTCTAATTCCAAGCCATCCGCCACCCATTGTTCCCTAATGACTGCCATTGGGTCTCCCATATTATTGATAAATTTTTTGTAAATCAACAAGGTGGTCTTTTCTGGGAGATGCCCATCCAACACTCGGTCTTCCAGGTGGGAGGCGTCCGGAACCTCGGTGCCTCTGGGAATATGTACAAGCAGAGCATGTCTAACTTGAAGGTATCGGAAGTGCTCACTCTCCTGTAGATTATACTTATCTTGGAGGGCACCGAATGTAAGAACTGTGTCCCCTTTCCAGACATCCTTGATCTGGGAGATCCCAATGAGATCCCACGTGTCTAAACCCTTGGTCTTCCACAGGCTGCCCAGCCTCTCCGAGTTCCATAATTGGGTTGCAAGGGTGAGCTTTCCATCCCACTTAATATGTCGAGTCGCTGTGTGCCACACCTGTACTGTGTGAGCCGACGGTCCGACGAGGGGAAAACGTCCGGCCCTGGCATATAACGCCCTCGTAAAATCACCCCCAGGCACCTGTCCACGATCAATCGTATATCCAGGGTCTCCAGGAGACCCGTATACTGCGTGGTTCACCGCCGCTAATTGGGAGGCCCAGTAGTATTTCCGCAGATCAGGCAAGCCAATCCCCCCATCATTCCAGGTGAGAGAAAGCTTAGCGAAGACAATGCGAGGTTTGCCATCCCACAGTAGCTGCCGTTGAAGGGTCTCGATCTCTTTAAAGTAGGACAACGGAACCGGGTCCATTGCATTTTGGAGAGCATACAGGAATCGGGGTAGGGCCGTCATCTTGAAGAGCACCGCCATACCCAAAAGGGAGAGCAGCAACGCCTTCCATCTCGCCACATCCCTCTTAAGCCGGGTCAGCGGGGGGCCCAGGTTATTGGCATATATCAATTTCAGGTCTAGCGCCACGTAGATGCCGAGGTAACGGAATCCCACCGGTTCAATTTGTAATGGGCAGGAGTTTGGAATCACCAGAGGGTCTCCGCTGAGGACAAAAAGTACTGACTTCGACCAGTTGATTGAGAAGCCAGAATACCTCCCAAATATATTAAGCACATCAAGAAAACAGATCAGGGATTCCCTGGGAGTGGTGAGGTAAAGCAAGATATCATCCACGTACAGCGAGATCTTGTCCTACCAATCCGGCGTCCACCGCAGCCCTCTAATCGACCAGTCCCAACAGACCCACGCTGCCAGTGGCGCGAGGGCCAGGGCAAAAAGAAGTGGGGACAGGGGACATCCCTGCCTCATGCCTCTGCCCAGGGAAAAGTCTTCAGATTTTCTATTGTTCACGACCACCCTGGCGAGATGATCCGCATACAAGAGATGGACCCATGTGATAAACTCAGGGCCTACCCCCATCTTCTCCAAAACTGCGAACAAGTAGGGCCACTCAACCCTGTCAAATGCCATAGTGGCATCCAGTGACACCAACACTGAGGGCTCGTGTAATTTCGGGGCGCTGCCTAATATCCCGTGCAGCCTTCGCAGGTTAAGGGCAGTTTTACGACGCAGCATACAGCCGGACTGGTCCGGGTGTATCAGAGTGGTGATAAATTTGGTTAGTCTTGTTGCGAGGAGCTTCGCCAATATCTTAGGCTCAGCATTTAATAACGAAATGGGCCTGTAGGAGGAGCATTGCGCCCTGGGTTTTCCCACTTTGTGGATAACAACAATATTGGCTACACGCTGGTCATAGGGAAGCTGCCCCCTGTCTTTACTCTATTCAAACATGGCCCGAAGAAACGGAGCAAGCCTGTTATCACTTAATTTATACAGCTCAATAGGAATCCCGTTTGGGCCAGTGGCTTTCCCGGAGTGTATGCTTCTGACTGCCAGTGCCACTTTGTCGTTTGTGAGAGGGGAGTCTAAGTAGCTCCGATCCTCTTCCGATAGTGTGGGCATACGAATGTCGTGTATCATGGTCGCATTGTCTTCCTCTGTATATGTTCCTCCGGACGTATAAATCAAACTATAATGGTCCGCAAACTCATTTGCTATACTTTGCGGGTCGGTTATACTGTTTCCATCGCTTTTCAGCAACTCTGGCACTAGCCTCGACACCCAGTCCTCTCTCTCAAGCCAAGCAATCAATTTACCAGCTTTGTCGCCCTGTTCATAAATCCTACTCTGGGTGTCAGTGTGCTGTACTGTGGCCCTATCCCTAGCTAATCCCCTGTATTCATTTTGGAGGCGTTTCAATCGGTGTGTAACCTCAGGGGTCGCATCACTGGACACCTCTGTCTCCATCCTCGTCACTTCTGCCTCCAATCGGTCAACTTCGGCCTGACTCTTACTCTTTTTCCCCGCCACCAATGATAAGACTTCCCCTCGAATAACTGTCTTCATAGGCCTCCCATAGGGTCAATGCCGAGTAGACAGAGCCCGAATTTTCATGAAAGTACCTTTCCGTGCGCGTTACGACCTCTTTCTTGGTGGCGGGATCTCTAAGGTGCCATGCATTTATAGGGGCAATTCTGCTTACATCTGATTGACCTACCTCTACCCGAACCAAACCGGCGAGTGATCAGAGATTCCCCTACCCAGGTGTCAGTACATAATCTATTCTGGATAGGGTATGGTGTGCAGCAGAAGCGTGTGTGTGGTGTACCCCACTTGGGTTTTTCAACCTCCAACCATCGGTGAGCCCTGTTGTTTCTAAAAAATCAGGAACCCACCTCTGGGACGGCTCCAGTATTAGGGCTGGGTGTCTAACTACTTCGCCATCTACCACCGCATTGAAATCCCCACCCAACACCAGTAAACCCACGGGCAGAGTCAGGAAAATCGCTCCCAAGTCCCGGAAAGTGTCAGTCTGCAGGCCTGGTGGAACATAAACAGACATGAAAGTGACAGTCTTCCCCTCCCACAACCCCAACACTCCAATATACCTCCCACGCTGATCAGCCCAGGTGGCCTGAATGTTCAGGGGAAAGGAGTTTCTCACCAAGATACCCATCCCTCTGGACCCCGTAGTGAATCCGGCATGAGCCGCTAATTTATATCCCCCCCTATGCAGGGCCATGCAACGATTGCCTACAAGATGTATCTCCTGCAGCAACACCACATTTGGGGGCATGTCGTCTCCTAATCAATTGACTTACCATCCCTCTTTTAATTGTATCCCCTAGTCCATTCACAGTCCAGCTGAGTACATTTATCCCTGATCCCCGTCTAACAACAGACATTGTAGTGGTGAGAAATCAGATCAATCCTCGCTATGTCGCCAGATGCCATAAAAAAGAGAAAACAAATTGCGAATATGATTGCAAACGATACACTCCCAATTTTAAAAAAAACCTTCATTCTCAACCCCCCTCCCCCTCCCTGCACCCCTGCATATGGCTAACGCCGATCCCCAACTAGCAGTGTGCCTGTCGCCCAAACACTACGCTACAAACTAACTAAAAGTAGAAAAAGGGAAGGAGGACCAGGGGCCCCCCGCCCCCCCCAGCCTCTCTAGAAATGTTGTGGCCATGTAGACCCCCTCCACCCCGCACATACAATACTACACTCTGAAACCCCATGGCCTTCTTTATACTTAGTCCAGTCATTCATTCGTGCCACCTTGGTCCCGATCCTCTGGCTCATTATGATGTACACCCTCCAACCAGTCCGAAGCCACCTCAGGGGTATCAAAGAACCAGGCCTTCCCATTAAGTTCCACCCGAAGGCGGGCCGTAAACATCATAGCATACATCAGACCCCTATCCCTCAGCCTCTTCTTCACCGGCAGAAAGCTCTGTCGCTGTTTCTGTACCATTTGAGTAAAGTCAGGGAAAAAGGAAAGCGTTGCGTTTTCAAATCGCAAGGGGGACCCTGCTCGTGCCGCCTGCAAAATCACATCTCTGTCTCGGTAATTCAGGACCCTTGCAATCATTGGGCGAGGGGGTGCCCCAGGCCTTGGCCTTCCCCCCGGCACCCTGTGTGCGTGCTCGACTGTGAAGAAGTTGCTCAGTCCCTTGGGCTTGAGGTGGTTGAGGACAATGTCATCGACAAACAGATCCGGTGTTTGGCCCTCTGATTTTTCGAGCACCCCAAGAATGCGAATGCTGTTGCGCCTGGCCCTTCCCTCATTATCATCCAGCTTGCGATATGTGAGGGTTCTTGCGGTATTCAGGTCTCTAACCTCCTGCTGTAGCAATGAGACGTCATCAATCAGGCTAGCCGTCTAGATTTCGAGCGATTTAACTTTCTCGTTTGCTTTAGTTAGATCCGCACGTATCAATCCTACCTCGATCATAACCGTGTCCAGCTTGTTATCCAGAGCTTCCATTTTCTGTCCCAGGGATGCCTGGACCGCATTTATGGCCGCCATAAGATCCATCAAAGTAGGTTCGGTGGGATTGACCGTTCCGTCACCCCCCGTCGACGGGGCCCTCTGCATTTACACTGGGGACCCTTACGGCATGGTATAATGATCCAACTTATTTGCTTGGATGTTTCTGGACCCCTTGGAAGATTTAGAGAGCGGTTTATCGGCTTCCGGCTTTGTCGCCATCTCGACTCTGTTTCTTCTGTACAATCGGATATTGGACACAGGTTTCTACCCAGGGGCCAAGGTATCAAGGCCCCTCGCACGTTTCACGAGCACTCCGTCACCCGCCGCTGCGCCGCCACGTCCACAGAAGTCTCCGCGATGCAATCCACCGGTCTCCCAGCCAGACCTCAGGCGGCCATCTTGGTCTCGCGCTAGGCTCCTCCCTTGTTCTTGTTTTTTAACTCTGTAAAGACTCAGCAAGACACAGCGAAAATGTACTAGTTGCAGTTTCATTAATGCTGTAATTTTTCCGAATCCACCGCCCCTGAGAACCTAGTAGAGCTACCCCACTGTTGCCTTTGCTACAGTAAAATGTTCCTTCATCTGATCTTTGAAACACAGACTCCAAGCCCTCACATTGAATCTCTAAGGGCCAGATGTACGACCATTCCAATTTGCGAGTTGCAAATTGCGATGTTTTGCGACTTGCAATTTGCAACTCGTAAAATCGAATGTACAATAGTGTCTCAGACACTGTTTGCGATTCCTAATGGGGTCACAAAGGACCTGCCTCGTCAATATTCCTGAGGCAGGTCGCAATTTGGCACCCATTGGGAATGGCCAGCACTTGCAGGGATGGTGGCCTCCTGGAGTCAGCAGACCACCATGTCTGTGACTGTTTTTTAAATAAAGCAGTTTTTTTTGTAAATGATACCAGCTTTCGCATCCATTCACAAATGGGTCCCCTGGGGACCCTTCCCCATTTGTGAGTGGCTTACCACCTATTTGAAGTAGGCAGTAAACTGCAAGTGGTTTGCGACCGCAACTGCGGTTGCAAAACAATGGTATATACCATTCTGACTCGCTACTAGGAAGGGAGGCCCCTGCACGCCCCTTCCTAATAGCAACTCACAAACACTACCCTTTTTTTGCAGTCGCATACGGGCCAATTTCCCGCTTGCAACCGCAAAATACAGTTGTACATCTGGCCCCTTGTTCCACAAATATGCATCCACAATAGAGATTGAGATCGCTGCTCACCAACCCTCTGGTTGGTACCCCACTGTAAACTGTACCCATGCCCTTGAACTGGTGTGGAGGAGAACAGACAGTCCAGACCCAAAGCAGAGCAGAGGGAGGAATGTGGGTTGTGGAGCTACCGCTCCAAACTGCTCATTAGGATTGCCGGCAGAATCATCAACTCTGGAGTGAATTATGTCACTAGGTCAAACGCATTCTGGGGTGAGTTGTAGTACTGGCAGTCTGAATTAGGTGTGCCAGCTCCAAAGGGGTCATGACTGTAGGCTCTAAAAGCAGTAAATGAATGAACCATGATCAAAACACTGACTGCAAAGGAAGGAGTAGCGGGCCTGAAGATATGACCATCACAAGGGCCAGAATCATGCAGAGACAAATTTAGAGAGAACCACTGAGACTTTTCTTACATAATGCTTCTACTAATAGTAAAGACACTGAAAATATTAAACTTTGGATGATCTATCGATTTCAAGCATGGAGAGACGTATTCATTAATTTACCCAATGCAGTTGTTCTACGAAGTGGCGTCAAATACCCAAGCATTACTGTCATTTAAGGTAAATGCCTTGTACGCAAGCTAGGCAAGCATGGATAATGGAAAGATTTTCAGCTGTCCTGGAAAAAGAGCATTGTTTCTTGTGGAATGCAGTACATGAGCTTATAGGAGCTACTTTCAAGGTTTTCAGTAAGGATTTGATAACACCACTGGGGGTTGTGCTGAGTTGCTTGCATTTCCTCTCCTTATAGAAGCAACAGTTGTTGACAGAAGGCACAATGTGACTGTGGCCTGGCTTGGGGTTAACGGAAGGGAGGTGAGGCAGACTTTGCGATAGCCTTGCCTGACACACTGGTGCAGTTAAGGAATGTGTGCTTGAATACATTTTTTAGGTTTTCTCTTTTTAACTACTGGGCTTTGCTAATGTAGATCTCTGCTGCCGGTACACTGCTCACATTGTTGCATTCAAAACAAAACCAACTTAAAGGCACATACATCTTATAATAAATGGTCTACCTCCTTTATACAGTACATCTCAGTTATGTTCCATAATTCACCTTCTGGTTTTATTTAACTTTGAATTAAAGCCACAAATCACTGGAAACATTCTTTCCCACTGGTCCTATAGAACGTATTAATTGTTTCACATTAAATATGCCTGTGACTTCTTTCGAGGGGTTCAGGAATTAAGCCATCAATCCTTTAACAGAGATACAACACTGTGGAAAATGACTAAAATTAGGTATACATAAGCGGCGTTCATTTATGTTCACCACAGCCACTGTTGAAAGTAAAGTGAAAATCGTGAAACAGTGGCCACGCCATCTTGTCCCTTTTTAGGCCCCATCATGCACGTAAGTGGCAGCCATTTTGTGTGTCATGGCCTCTCTGCCCACTGCCAATAGCCTGCGCGTCTCTCCCCCTCACTACCCGGCCTCGCAAGCGTTCCCCCGCGCCCCGACAGCCCCCGGTCTCTCCTGCTTGGGCCATAAACGCACCTCTAATGCGACCCTGTCTCCGAGCCACATCCCGTGCTGAACCCCCTCGCTCTTTCATCTCATTCAAAGAACAGGCCCTTTTGATAACCTCTCCCTCCCTGCCCGATTGTCCAGCCTGATCCCAGGCCATCACCTAGCCCAACAGATGCAGTTTATTGCCCCCTACAGTAGGCCCTCGCCTCACATCAAAGGAGCGGGGATTAATCAACGCCTTCGCACCCCGAAGATCCGACTGATCACACGCATCCCCGTTCCCAGCGGAATGTCCAGCTGCCCGATAACCACCACATGCTGAGATCGGGGTGGGGACTCTACTGTAGATCTGTGTGGGAACGGGCCTGGACCGGGGATTCCGAGGATGTCTTTTCTGTCCTTCAAAGAAACATTACGGATGCAGTGTATGTAATAAAGCCGTAAACCTGTGTATAAGAGGCCAGGCCTCAGAGATGCGGTGAGAGCACCTCGAGAAGATACCCTGTTGTCTGATTTGACGTGTTCTGCTCCGTCGGAATAAACTCCTGTTTCCTGCCTTCCGTCTCCAGCGCCTGCCTCTTTGTTTGGTAATATCAGAAGGTATGAGAGGTGGCTAACGCCGGGCAAATACTGAAGGGTTCTTGGTCGAATTCGGCCCTACCTTTTTACAATTGGCGTCCCAAACGTGGGGCCCATCAGCGACACGTGGATCCAGTGGGAGAGGTCCCAACGACAGAGTGAACGACTGCAACGATCGGGAAGTGCACCTGCCCGATAGACCCTCGTCTGGCAGCCGATCATCCGAACTTCACTGGTTCCGAGCAGACCTCTCTCGAGTGATCTACGGTCCTGACTGGGAACCATCAGGAGTGCCACAGCAATTACGGAGAATAGAGGACGATCAGGTGCTGGAAGCGGAAGACGAGAAACTGTCCATGCGGTCCGGGTAAGGTCGTGTAACACGACAAATTGCGAATTAATTGTTTGATTGTTTGAAAATACTAGTATTACTCATTTGATTGTTTCTGAGAGATTCTCTATTTGCAAACAAGCACAGAGTCGCAATACTCTGTTTAGTCTTTGCAGATAGTGAAGGGTAGGTAACGCAGGCGTTTGCCCCATTGTAATCCGTCGTGCCTGCTTCCCTCTCCATTTGATTGATTGTTATCCAAGCATTTACTGTTTTGGAATTGGTTCTCTTTGGATCATTCTCTATTTGCAAACAAGCACAGAGTCGCAATACTCTGTTTAGTCTTTGCAGAAAGTGAAGGATAGGTAACGCAGGCTTTTGCCCCCGTTGTAATCCGTCATGCCTATTTTTATCCCTCATTTGATTGATTGTTTATCCGAACATTGATCGTTCGGAATTGGTTCTCTTTGGATCATTCTCTATTTGCAAACAAGCACAGAGACGCAATACTCTGTTTAGTCTTTGCAGATAGTGAAGGATAGGTAACGCAGGCTTTTGCCCCCGTTGTAATCCGTCGTGCCTATTTTTATCCCTCATTTGATTGATTGTTTGTCCGAACATTGACTGTTTGAAATTTGTTCTCTCTTTGGGTATTCCCTATTTGCGAATACTGTAGAATAGAAATATTCTGCCTAGTCTCCGCAAAGTAGTGAAGGATAGGTAGTGCAGACTTTTGTCCCCATTGTAACCCGTCATGCCTATCTTCTCCCCATTGTTCAGTAGTTGGTTCAGCCCGGACCGTTATTAGAGGTAGATCATCCGGCTCCACCGGAGGACACCCCTAATAAAAAGGACATATATATAAAAATACGGATTAGCCGCTGTATCATGCTAGCAAACTATAACATAAAAATCGTTAGGAAAAACAAAAGGAATCGAGCCAAATCAGTAGGCCACTGATGGGATCTTTTTGACCCCGCTAAAATAGAAACATTAGGAACAACCCCTCATGAGAAATATGAAACTAGTGAGAAGAACCGAGCTCGACGCCATGATGGCCGCAAGACAGCTCGGCTCCGCCGCCCACCCCGCCCAAATAACGACAAACCCTATGCAAATATTATAAATATATACAACACTCCAGCAAAGTAATATGTTAAAACTTTTTATTAAACAACTATTTACATGGCAAACGGCTGCAACATCAATCCCAATGCATTCTCTGCTTGACGCTGTTCCTGTCCCTCCTTCCTTAAAGTAGCAATGTTGGGCTACTTTGGGCTGCTTTTTAGTTGGCTTTGGGCTATAAAAAGTCTACAAAAGCCATCAGCCGGCGAGGTAGCGTCGGTGGCGGCCTGGGGTGGAGGACCGTTGTGTGAATAGGCCGGAGGCAACCCAACGCGCCGAGGCCCATCCCCGGATCATCCAGAGGTGATGTCCAGCAAGTTGTGTGCGGGGGATGCCTTGCTGATGGCTCCCCCCTTTGTTGCCTGGTCCAGCCATCTTGTATACCTGCACCAGGAGATGGCGTGGGGCGCCCGCAGATGGCGTGGGGCGCCTGCGGAGAGACGGCCCCCTCTCCCCCGCCCCCCTCAGGTGGAGGTTCCTCTCCCACACTAAGACTGCCATTAGCGTTCCACTCAACGAGCCCCCGCGGTTGACTGGCCGGGGGGCCCGCTCCGGTGGCTGTGGTGAAGGACAGCTGCGGGGGGGGGCTCTCAAGATGGCGGCCGGCTCCCCGGATTTGGGCCTGGTCCACTAGGATGGCTCTGGGCTACCATGGAACTCGGATGCTTGCCTGCTCGGGCATGAGCCCCACTCTTGAAGACGTCCTCTCAGTTTTAAAGATTCTACGAGAGTCGTTGGCCCTCGACTCCCGCGGGCTTCCGGTGGGGGCAACCCGCCACTGTTGCTCGACTGTCCCCCATGGATGTGCCGCTGCCCCGGGCGACCGCCGCCTTGTCCACGTCTGGTGCCGTGGGAGAGACTGATTCAACGCATCTGTGGAGGGATGCGCCTGCTGTCCCGCTCTCCGAAGTGGCCACAACGTCGTCACAAGATGGTGATGCTCTCATGCTGACACCAGCTTTTGTCTGAATGACTAAGAGGCACTGTAGACTGCCAACTCGATCAGTTCCGGTGGGACCTCAGCGTGACCCGGTAGGGAAGATTTTGCCTTCCTCGCCTTTAAGTCGCGGTTCATGCCGCCTGTCTCTTCTGCTGACGTTAACGGAACTTTTTGAACTGCCGAAAGGGATTCTGGTCCGGCCACTAGTTATTGGAGGCATTTGAACTATACTCTGGACCCGCCTGGCCTCGACCAAAATGGCGCCAGTATGGGCGGGACCTGCAACTCCTTATGTCGATTCTAGTTACTTAGCCTTGATATTATGGGGGATGTATGGGGTCTTTGTGCACATAGCGGGCGGGGAAGTGTACTGACTGGGCATGCGGACAACCCTCTTGATGTCGTTTTTTTTTACTATTGATTATTGTATTATTAAAGCTCCGAAGTAATGTTACTCATGATACTCGCCCATGGTGTGCGTATGGACGATTTTATTGTAACTGATCCTGTTATACTTTCAATTATAAAATCAACCTTCACTGATCCTGCAACCGTTTGTCACGTGTAGTTTTTCCAATTAAATGGCTCGCTCGTTACGTACTCCTATACTACAGTGTAATCTCTCCTCACCTCATGCGTTTCCCGTCTGCCCCGTGGCCGGCCTGTATGGTTGGAGGCCCGTATTTGAATGCTGACATTTTTACAATCAAGGTTTTAAAAGAAAAATATATATGGAACTAGCATCATAACAGTCATTTAGATTGATAGGGTTGTTTTTTTAAATACCATGCTCTGCGAACAGGAACGACCCTATACCACCGTAAACCTTTTTCTTTTCCTCGAATGAAAACATGAATCCGTCACCCCCCCACCTTATACTGAATACCCCTGGCATTTGACCCTCTCCTACACGCGGTCTGTGCTACTGCCCTCGGGCGCACTGCCAGTTCCTCTGGGCTTCAATGCGAGACATAAGGGACTGCATCCAAGAGAGATAAGTCAAGTACGTGGTAGGTAAAAACATTTTTGTGTTTTAAGTGCGCTGATGTACTTTGAACGCTGCCCCTCCCTCTTTTTCTTTTTTTGCAGGTTACATCGGAATTTCAGCTGAAGTATGGAGAAGACCTAAAACCGCGTCGCGTTCCACGCGAGGAAAATAGGCTAGCTCTGTGAGACGGTACATTATATGTAGGAGCTATCTCTGGGAGTGTGAAAAATTGTATGGTATGAATGTGCGCATGGGCCCTGATTTGTACGGTATGAATGCGTATGTCTGGCGCACGTCTGGGTCGATAAAAGAATGCTTTTTGTACGATTGAGGCGTTGATCGAACGGTTAATGGGATAGGAAAATTAAGCCCGAACATGGTACCCGCATGTGAAAGACGAATAAAAATATAGCACTTACCTTACTTAGGAACGACTCTCTCTGGAGCTAGCGAATGGGAGAGTGGCCTACACCAGAAACTCGAAGGCTTATTTCAGTACGACGAACCCAACCCCAACCGATATCCCAAATGTACACCCAAAATAATGCGCACCAGTGAGTCAATTTATGTGCTGACTAAATAAGAAAAGTTAAGAGTACCCCAGGTTGGGGTTCATCCAAAATCCCCCTCAGCCCAGATATTAGGGATATTGTTATTTTTTAGATTTACCCCTTCTTCTTCCACCCTCATAGAAAAGTCAGAATTGTACCACCGCACGTCCGACTGACACCCCTCCTTTACCTCAGCTTGGATCATCATTTGCTAGATGTTGGAAGACCCCACCGTGAGTATAAGCGCGACTGGACTAGTGTCCGACCAATTAAAAAGGAGTAAGTATTTTTGAAGCGAGGTTACCAACAAAAATTGTCTACTATTAGGAAGGAAGGAGAACAACGAGCTCGACCCCCAGAATGAATTAAAGGGAATACTGAGAATACGCAACATGCATGACAAAGTCCTTTTGCCCAAAATAGCTCTGTGTTCTGTCTTAGGTTTCCGTACTTGATGTATGTACTGTCGCACCCTATCTGGTATTTGTGTGTACGTAAACTATGAATTTATGTTTTCCCTCAGCTTGTGTTTTATACGTGAAACCGACCCGTACTGTTCTATATGTGTGTGCACTGAATAACCTATTATTATACACGTTTCTCTCTCTCTCTCTCTATGTTGTACGTGTACTAATAGCCTATTTGGTGCACACAACGCTCTCTCCCTCTGAGGGCTCCCTTGCTCCCTTTTGAATAAATGACGACACTGTGCCTCGCCGGCACAGGTATAATTGGCTTTAGACACGACAGTGTTTGAACAAATTGACAGAAACAAAACGATCGTATTTTGCCATATTACTACCTCTCCTTTCTGTAAAATGATGGAACTTAATTGGCTGAGAAAGAAAGGACAGGTAAGACGACTAATGTCCCCTAATCTGACCCTTAAAAGGGAACTATATGTCAGTGGCTGTTGTTTTAGTGCTTTAGTAACACCACCCTCATCATTTGGATTACCACCGCCCATTGCACAGAAGTAGAATGTCCGAAACGTCCCCGTTTTTCCAGAATGATCCCAGTTCTGTAACCAGCCGTCCCAGAAAATCTTAAAGATTGTAGCTGATGACCTTGTTTTTTAAGATAAATCGTCCAAAAACTGATAAAAGTTAGCCGTTGCTGTCAGAAAAGAAAGAGAAAAAGAAAATGCTTAACGTATGTCCTTCCCTGGAAACAGTAGCTGTAAGCCCATGGTAATAAGCACTTCACCTTTTTATGAATTAGCAGACCTTGAAGAAAAATATAGCCCAACAGGATTTGTTTTAGAAAAACACAAGTCTCTACTGGAAGAGCCGGTTTGAATTCGATGCACCACGTAATTGTTGGATATCAGACTTCTTGCCACGCTCGCGAATATAACAGGAATAAACACCAGACAGACATGATGTTTGAAAATAGAAAGATACTTGCAGACCTGCACCACAGCAATGATGCATGAGTTAACAGCATACACCGATATAAGGATTACTAAGCATCCACCCTATCGTGACCAATGAACGTTTCCCCAACTACTAGGGGTTGGGAGAGAAATTAAAGTGTGTAAACTTCTTCCCCTGCCAGTTCTCTAAGACTTGTTTTTTTGTACTCATTTAAAGATAACGTGCGGTCGTCGGAGGAGAGGGGCCGGACGTGATGCACAGCCTGGCTGCAGATCGGGGAATATCCATGACCTCGACCAAGGTGGAGCCACAGAGCAAAGAGTTGCGGGACAAGGCACCATTCATAACGTGGAAAGTGAAGGAAAGAAGGGCTGTCCAGAAGCCCCTACATGTTGATGAGCTCGTGCCGAAAGTCCCAGCCCATTGTGCCCGATTGATGGGCCCACTTGCTTGAAATTTCTGCCCTCCTTGGTCCGTTTCAAACCTGATCCCACTCCACCCTCTTTTCCCTCGGCCTCCCAAAGCACGCCCCCATCACCCCTTTTTCCATATGGAGTTTTTGAACTTGACTTAAAAAAAACACAGCACAAAAGATAGAATAGGGTTTGTCCCGAAAGAAGAACGGAATACGGGTACCCCGACTAAAGTACCTATGGTAGATGAGTTAGGTAACAGGACAAACAGGACTGTGGTCCGAGAGCAAAGAGTGGCCACACCCTGCGACGCGAACTCTGAATCCGAGCTGGACGCATAGCTCCACCGCCGGTGCTCAACAGTGCCAACGAAAGAAGAAAAACAATGAGAGCCTACCAGTGATGGCTCGCTGTAGTAAGACACTGGAAAGATGAACCCTTTTTTTGAACATTGCCACCCCTTGACTGTCCCTTGTATTACGTTGAATTCCTCTCCCAACCGCTTTGTATTGATTACCACCCAATTGAGCTTTCGAAACCTTACATCGGTCACTTTCAACTGTACATGGATAACTAAGAAGGCGTTAACTCTGTATCTTGATGATTATAGAACACCAGTTATGCACATGAACATGCTGTCTAGTTTTGACCCCCATGGAGTCCAGACCTCAAGTGATAATAGCCCTTATCCTGCCAGAACATTTTTGTATGACATCATGTTTGTATTCGGACGAATCTCCTACATCGTCTAAAGTAATGTCCCCACCTCCAAGGTCTAACGTATGACGCAGCTAATGTAATTTTGAATGCACTATCTCCCCCCCCATCACATTGACTACATATGATTATGTACGATTCTGTCTGCATTGTTAGCAGAATTATTTCTATCTACCTGTAATGCATATGGGCTACCAAAGCGAATTGTATAACTAATGTCAGCTTGTACATCCTCACCTGTGACATGAACAGGAATGAACTAACTTATGATAAAAACTGGGGACTGTGGAAAATGACTAAAATTAGGTATACATAAGCGGCGTTCATTTATGTTCACCACAGCCACTGTTGAAAGTAAAGTGAAAATCGTGAAACAGTGGCCACGCCATCTTGTCCCTTTTTAGGCCCCATCATGCACGTAAGTGGCAGCCATTTTGTGTGTCATGGCCTCTCTGCCCACTGCCAATAGCCTGCGCGTCTCTCCCACTCACTACCCGGCCTCGCAAGCGTTCCCCCGCGCCCCGACAGCCCCCGGTCTCTCCTGCTTGGGCCATAAACGCACCTCTAATGCGACCCTGTCTCCGAGCCACATCCCGTGCTGAACCCCCTCGCTCTTTCATCTCATTCAAAGAACAGGCCCTTTTGATAACCTCTCCCTCCCTGCCCGATTGTCCGGCCTGATCCCAGGCCATCACCTAGCCCAACAGATGCAGTTTATTTCCCCCTACAGTAGGACCTCGCCTCACATCAAAGGAGCGGGGATTAATCAACGCCTTCGCACCCCGAAGATCCGACTGATCACACGCATCCCCGTTCCCAGCGGAATGTCCAGCTGCGCGATAACCACCACATGCTGAGATCGGGGTGGGGACTCTACTGTAGATGTGTGTGGGAACGGGCCTGGACCGAGGATTCCGAGGATGTCTTTTCTGTCCTTCAAAGAAACATTACAGATGCAGTGTATGTAATAAAGCCATAAACCTGTGTATAAGAGGCCAGGCCTCAGAGATGCGGTGAGAGCACCTCGAGAAGATACCCTGTTGTCTGATTTGACGTGTTCTGCTCCGTCGGAATAAACTCCTGTTTCCTGCCTTCCGTCTCCAGCGCCTGCCTCTTTGTTTGGTAATATCGGATGGTATGAGAGGCGGCTAACGCCGGGCAAATACTGAAGGGTTCTTGGTCGAATTCGGCCCTACCTTTTTACAACACGTTGTAGGTTCTTCTTGAGGTCAGGTGTCCTCTTGAGGACACTGCTGGTCTTAGAACACTATTTGCTCTGTTAACATGAATTTATGTGACTACTGAAGCAAAGCTCTTTGCGTCGTTCATATTTCATTTTAGTAGCTTATATTTTTCCCTATCCTATGCCCATCAAAAGCTGATGTTTCCGCAATATCATCTTCTTTTTAAATGGCAAGTTACAGCAGTCACCAGCTGAGATGTGACTTTTTTTCTTAAGTGTCAAGTGTGATATACAAAACCGTTTTCAACTAATTTGCTACCTTTTTACCATTTAGCTTGGGGGAAAAACCTTTTTTAATCTGGAAATTAGGTACCACATGGTGGATTTTGTGGAAAACATGATATTTTAAAAGTGCATGCAAATTATATTTACAGTTATATTCAATGTTTGAAGTTTGAAGGTAATTTTACTAATGTTTTTGCTGGGAATAATGTAAGTGGAGTGGATGGTGTCTGATATGGGGCTGGGGCCAAAGGTCATCTGTGAGATAAGGCGCATAGGAGAGGGATGGTAGAAAAGTGCGCTGCAGAGTCTGTAGTTAGGTGTAGGTAGTAATGAAGAGGGATTCTCTCTGAAGGCTGGCATAAAGGGAGCCCAAGCAGTGCCACTTGCTGGATACTCCCACCTCAGAAACGTCCTCTTCCCAGAAAAGAGACAAAACATGGAAAAATTACTTTTTGAAAGTGTTAGCATTTAGCAAGAGACTTAGAATAGACTGCATTTTACTAGGCCATGTAAGACTAAGGAGAGATAAAGGAGAGCCCTGAAACAGGCCTTACTAGACATTTGGGCCCAGCTCTAGAGTTGGGTGGGACAACAAATTAACAGGAAGAGTAGGGACAGTTGAACCAAATGCTTGTCTTGTTTCAAAGAACCTGGCAACAAGCTGAGCCCTGCATTGTAAATTGTACAACATACATCACGCAAAATCTCTTCAACATTTAAAAGTGTTTTCCTTTAGCATGCAGGAGTGGTTCACCATAGTACATCAGATTATATCACTGCATTGAAAGGTATTTATTGAGTGATGTTTTTTTTTTTAAATCAACAGAAACAATAATTCCCCAACCTCTCCGCTCAAAGTTTTTAGTGAACTAAAAGGCAAGTCTGTTGTCATGTGCGCCTTGCTTGTAGCTTAGATTCTTAGTGCAGATGAAGCACCATTATAGTATACGAAGTCAAACAGAAAAGGTTTAAGTACAGTGCACATCTTCAGCAGATGTATTTGAAGGTGCCCTCTTGTGCAATTGTGAAAAACGAGGCTAAAAAAATAAAGATTTGGCTAGGATCATACAATTTGGTCAAGCAGGGAAGCCAGGATTCATCCCAGGTTTTCTAGTTTCATATCATGCAAATCAGCCACTAGATAGGTAGCTCATTTTCTTGTTTTGCATTACAGATTAATGCTTTATCTTTCAATCTTGGAGTATGACGTTATAGCCTGCGCAGTAGCCACATGAAAGCTAGGCTTGTTTTGGGTGCAAAGGTCCAAGAGGACCTTGAGCTGAGCCAGGCATCAGGCTCAAGCCTTCAGTGGCTTGACAACCTCTATCCAGCTGTACAAGAAGATGACCCTGGGCTTTTAGAAGCTTGCCTCTATTATCCCCAAATTCTCTGAGTCCCCCTTCACCTCTTCGTGGGGAAATGGCCAACGAGGTAAATTGCCAGTCAGCCCCTTCTACCACATACAGGAATATATATAGTTTCTTCTTTTCATATGTCCTTCGTTTCACCCTTCCAGCCTGCTCTCTCCCTCTCCATCAGAAGGCCAGTGGAGTAGCCATTGTATCATGGGCCCTAGAGCGGGAGGGAAATGAATTCCCCGGCTGCTACTTGAATTATAAAATGCAACAATACACAGGGTTCAGAAAAACCCTCAGTCCATTGTGCCACAGACCGTTTCAGTCCCCATGAACCATATAGAGATGTGCAGCTCAACAAGCCTACAAAATGCAAATGTAGAATGGCTTGGATTGAGGGAGAGAGTTGAATTGGATCCCATATATCACATATTGAATTTGTTGTCTATGCAGCATTGCATCCTCATCTGGGGATTACAAATTCAAGATTCTTATTTCCAATGCAATGTGTAACTCATGGCATTTTGCCTCACCAGAAAGAGCAGGGACTGTTCTGTATACCCAGATAAATTCATGATACCAAAGTTATCCATGGCTGCAATTTTAGAACTGCTTATTGAGGAATTTTCTTGTGGTTAATACCAACCACTCACTTCAGGATTTTTTATTTAAAAAAGCTTTGTAATCATTATACAGGCAATATTATGAATTTTCTATGAGTGTTTGACCTATGGAATTTTTAACTGCTATTTCAGGAACATTTCTCACTAATCAATGTTTTCTTTTTTTTCCAGGATAACATAATCGGCATGATGCGCAAATAGATCACAGTATTAGGTATGCAATTTCCCCCCCATTTCCCATAGTTCCACATTTCCAGGACAACATAATTGGCATGACGTGTAAATAGGTCACAGTAGTTCGATATACAATTCTCCTCACAGTTCTCAGAGTCCCACATGTGAATGTCAGCCTGTCACACCCTCCCCACATATACACAATCATTTTCTAACAGTTTGCTTCGTTTAGTGTATTCAAGCACTCGCATCCGAATCAGAGCCCTCAGGAGGTGGTGGTTCACAAATATTTCCCCGATAGGAGTTCCAGCCCCCACAGACCTTTTCCCACTTTTTCAGACAACCACGGTGGATAAAAATTGACCTTTCCGCTACCATTGCCAGATCCATATCCTTGCACCACTGGGCAAGAGTGGGGCCCATCCTAGACCCCCAACGTTGGGCAATCTTCCGCTTCACTACTTTTATTCCAAGGGTCACCCATCCCTGAGCTGTCGTGTTTAAGTCCGTTGGCTCCCATATATTGAGCAGGCAGCACCGCGATTCTGGCAATACGGTGACTCTTGTGACCTGGGTGAGCGTCCTCATCACTGCCCTCCAGTATCCCACTATCCTGGGGCAGCTCCAAATGGTATGGAAGAATGTCCTTAGCTCCCCGCACTCCCTGTGACAGTTCGGCATGTCTGCCCGCCCGATTCTATGGAGGAGCACCCTCGTATAGTATGTACGGTGGAGAATTTTAAGTTGAACAAGCCGTAGCCTTGATGGAATAGCCGCCTTTCTAGGGGAAGCCAGCGCCTCCCTCCAGTCTGCCTCATCGATGTCTGCCACCTCCCTCTCCCATTTGGCCTTAACAGTCTCTGTGGGGTCAGGTGTATTATAAATTATTTTTTTATATGTCATCAAGATTGCCTTTTTTTGAAGATGGTCCGTAAGGAGTCTGTCCTCTAATGGTGAGGATTCCTCTGGGGTCGTGTCCGGTGGTAATACTGACTGTAGTGCGTGTCTAATCTGCATATAGCGGAACCTTTCAGTCTCGGCCAGACCATAAGTGGCCTGCAGATGCTCGAATGAAACTACCTTACCCTTCTGCCACAGGTCCCCAACTGTTGATATTCCTATGGTGTCCCAGTTGCGGAACCCCTTGGTGTTACCCAGCATTCCTAGCTTCTTTGTGTCCCATAGTGGCATTGTATGTGTGATCACTCCTTCCCATCCCAACGCACGCTGAGCCACAAACCAAATGTGTATTGTGTGCAGTGTGGGTCCGGTGATAGTGTATTTTCTTTTTTTATTATATAGGGCATTCATAATCCCTGCCGGCGCCAGCAGATGCCGATCCAGCAGGAACGCATGCTCTTCTTGGGGAACATGCAGCCACTGGTTGACCGGAATGAGCTGGGAGGTCCAATAATACACCCTAATGTCTGGAAGAGCGATCACGCCGTCATACCAGCTCCTAGTGTGTTTTTTTTGTGCTAAGCGCGGCGCCTTCCCGTCCCAGAGCAGTGTATTCACCTCCGCATCGATTGCACCAAAGTACGTTGATGGGACCAGAAACGGAGTGTTCTGCAACACATATAAAAATCTTGGTAGCGCCATCATTTTAAAGAGCGCAGCACGGCCCAGGAGCGTCAATGGTAATGTGCGCCAATGCTTAACATCTTTTTTAAAGCGCCCCAGGGGTTGAATTGTGCCCGATCATGTGTCACGAATATTCCTAAATATTTAAACCCGTTTGTAACTATTTACAGGGTACACCCTCTCGGCAGTCACGGCGTCGAGCCCTGTAGGACATATAGCAGTGATTTGTCCCAATTTATTGTGTACCTGGATACTCGTCCATACGCCGCACAAATGTCCAGTAGGCAATTAATGGATCGTGCAGGGGACGTTAAGTATAGCAAAATGTCGTCCGCATACAGCGAAATGCGATCTTCCAAGCCGACTGCCCACCGAATACCCCGTATCGTGAGGTCCTGTCTAATCCAGGCCGCCAACGGCTCAAGCACTATCGTGAAGAGCAGGGGTGACAGTGGACACCCCTGTCTTGTCCCTCTTCCTAGTGGGAATTAATCAATGTTTTTTTTATATTTTGTAGTTGCTTTTAAGCCTATCTCGGGCATCATGGACAGATTCATCATTCAAAGAGGTTTTTTGGACTCCAGACGCAATCTCTTGTGTTATAATCTACGTCCTGTACCAGCACCCCCAATGAAAGCTGAAAATGAAAGGAAAATATCTGCTCACCTACATCATGGTACTGCTGTGAATAAACACCTTGTTGATATTGAAAAGCATCAAGCTCATCTCAGCAGCAATGCTACTTATCTGAATAGAGATAAACCATCCCAACAATTTCTTAGATCTTATCCAAGACGTAGATTTGGTGACGGTGAGAGAGCATTCAGGTTAGACTGGTACAAAACTCGATTGTGGCTGGAGTACTCTATTTGTCTAGATTCTTGCTATTGTTTCCCATGTCGTGGGATTACTAATGGGAAAAATGATATGGATACAGCTTTTACTGTAACTGGTTTCCTTAGTTGGAAAAGTGCGCTAGCATCTGGGTCAGGTTTTGCTAAATATGCGGCCAGTCAAACACACACATATGCTGTACTAGCTCTAGCAGAGGCATCTAAGAGAGGGGAAAGAGAAGATACAATTGCCTTTTTATTAGATACAAAAGTAATAGAAGATAATCAATATTACTTCAAAAGCATTGAAGAAGTAATTCAATTTCTTTTAGTAAATGTGCTCCGCCTGCGTGGTGACACAGAAGATGTTTTTGATTCAACAAGTAGATTATATTTAAAGCTTTTCCAATACACTTTGAAAAAAGATAAAAAGCCATCCGTAATTATAGACTCTATTTCCCTAAATGCAAAATATACATCTAAATGTATCCAGAACAAAGTAATAGATACTTTAACTGGCTCTCTCACAAGTCAAACAGCAGTACAAAAGTTGTGATTCAAATCGTTTTTGTATTAAAAGTGATTACAAATGTGATAAATGTAATATTCAAAATCTGTCCCTCATGGAGTGTTTTGTGAGCCAAGCCAACCCTGAGGAGCATTTAATTGGTCTTTTACAGATGAAACTATTAGATGCTGAATATATAGCTTATCAGATTTCAAGCCACTTGGTTGCCTTTGATTTCAAGCCAGAAGACATTTTAAGTCAGTGCTATGATGGAGCATCAGTGATGAGTGGATGTAATGGGGGTGCTCAGGCTGTGATACAGAGAAGATTGAATAAATATATTCCTTACATACACTGTTATCATCACCGATTTCATCCTGTTGTCATACATGCCATCCAGAGGCAAGGCGATTCTTTGATGTTTGTAACATACTGTACAATTTCTTTCATCGTCATTTTGTGAGTCAACAATATAATAGACCGACTTTCAAACGTATTCTTGAAATTAGATGGACTAGCCGTTATGAGGTTACAAAATGTGTGGTTGAAAACACAGACACAATTTCTGAGCTTATATCAGACATGTATCATGATGACAATGCTACATCTGAGTCAAAGGCAGAAGCTGTCATTGATTGTCTCATATTCAAATGGAAAATGTGCACACTATTGGGAAATGTGTGCAAGATCTACTTTTAGCTTTAAAACCTGTTAATGCTGTGCTTCAGACACAGCAAACAAATTGGTATGTTTTTTGCAGTTAAAGTTGTACAGGCCACACTTAGTGCCCTGACAGCAATGTGCGAAGATCCAGTGTTTTCTACTCTGCTGCGGATGTGTCAGATGAAAACACACGTTTTTAATAATGGACCAAAAAGGAGGAGGACTCTCAACTACCGATTTGCAGAATCAGTGGTATTTCAACAGTTGGACGATTTGCAACTGAGACTTCCTTTTCCCAACAGCAAGTGCTCAGGCAGCCCCTCTTGAACATTCTGAACAGAGAAATAGCTGAAATGGAGACCAGATTCTCTTAGAAGAAAATTAAACTTATTGAAGCCATTTTTATCTTGGTTCCATCATTGCCTCATTTTCCTGATGTGAACAAGTGCACCTCTTCTAGACCTAAATATTGTAAGCAAAGCTACTCTTGGAGTAGGACTAACTATGGCAAAACCATTGTTACAAAAAATTTCACAGATGTTGCAGACGTTGCCACCATTTGTGAACTGGTACATGATTATGCTAAAGCTTTACCAGCACTTCATGAAATGTATGTATCTGCACTGGCTATAGGGGTCTCAAATGCAGTCTGTGCGTTCCCTTTCAACCCTATCCCGTATCCTCACACCTTTCCGATGCGCAATTATTCATGATAGGAAACAGAATTTGACTATTTTACAACATGAGAAGGAGCTCACAGCAAACCTATGCATGGATGAGTTTGTAGGGGAGTTTTCAAAGAGCAACAGAAGGTTACCTCTATGACTGCAATGACTAGTTTTGCAATTGTTGAACGTTTTCAATAATACTCCTTTCACTTTTTTTCAAATGTTACGGTTTAAAAAAAATTGTATCTATGAAAGTATGTTGCAAAAGAATGACAAGAAAATAAAAATCATAAAGTTCAAAATGTGCAGAGAAATAGGTGTTGGACAAATTGTAACAAGCAAATAGCCTGTTGGAATTTGAGGGTTTGTGCTTAGATAAAGACATTGCTGTTACTTCGAATAGCTCTTCCGGTGCTCTGTCTTGGCACAGAATCTATCTACTGGATGGTGGTGACTGTTTGCAAGAAAATATAATGTTATCTAGGTCTTGTAGGCTACCTAAAGAAGCAAAAAATAGGGTCTGTAGTGTCCCACCTGAATGCACCATTTGCCCACCCATATAAGAAGACTTTTACCGGGCCTGTTAAGTCTCTCACTCTTTAGTGCTCATGGTTTGGGTCTCACCATACATTACACTCCCCACGTTCCTGCTGACATTGAAGGCAAAGACCAAAGATAGACCAGTCTGAGGGGAATAAACAAACAAATGGAATTGCCCAAACCCGGCCTCAAAGCTGACTTTTAGATTACAAAATCACTGCTGAAAGTTGGGTATAAAGATGTTGCAGAAACATCTGATCAATGTGCAAAGATTTCTCTACCAGGATATGTTGCCTACACCAGTGGTGAACGAGAATCCCTTATGTGCGCCTGGGTTGAGGCACCCCATTTGCCGGGGTTGGGACCAAAAACCTGAGGAGCTCGACTGCTTGCAGGAGAAGCTGCTTTGGGGCCTGGCTTGCAGGAGGGAGATGACTGACTGATTTGCATGGGCATTGGAGGTACCCTTGCATGAGGAAGATGCAACCTAGGGGGGGGGATAGCAAAGGAGCTCAGGCAGCTATAAACTGGGGCTGCTGCTGCAACTTGGGAATACTGGTCCCTCTCACACAGACAGGTGAGGTATGAGTGTGCTAGGTATTCCTCCTGAAGTGTGCAGTGACCCTTGGATGTACCCCAGACCATGGGCCATCCAGAAGATTGCCAACACACCTAGTTGCTAACCCGAAAGGAGAAACTACTTATTTATTTATTTCATTTATAAAGCTTTATATAGCGCGAACAAGATTCCGAAGGATATCAGAGGGCTTTACAAAAAGGATGGAAGGAGGGTAATACATACAATATCGACATTAAGTAGGAATAAAAGCAATAATAATCACATGACACATGGGTCAAAGGAGTGTAATACAATAAGGAGGTACATACTAGTGGACTAAACCGGGGGGCACACTATTAGATAAAGAAGAGCAGCATCCAATGATGGTCCAGTGGTTGTAGGATCAATGACCTTGAGGAGGTGAGCCTAGCCCAATTAAGGTAGGAATCTGTTCATTATGAATCTTTTGACTTCTAGCTTGAAAACAATCGTTGAGGAGATTCTCCATATTTCCGGTGAAAGAGAGTTCCATATCTTTGGGGAGGCGCTGGAGTAGGCTCGCTGCCAAGTTCTCTTTTTTCCTAAAGATTTGTGGTTTCAGGAGTTAGCAGTTCTTGAGGCTCTACCCCCGCAGGATAATTCAAGTTTTTGAGCTAGGTACCAGGGAGATTTAAAGTGGACAGCTAGAAGTGTGACGGAATGAGTAACACTCAAGTATATTTAGCAGTCCTATCTGAATGAAGTGTACCAAAGAGGAAGGCTTCTCATGAGCTCAGAAAGGACATTAGTTGAGTTGAAGCCCAAGGATTATCAGTGTGACTGTGATGGGATCGCAACTTTGTTTGGGCGGGGTGGGCTCATGCATGTTTAGGCCTCAGGAAGAAGACACGAAACCAAGATTCACTTGACTGCAAACAGTGTGACAGATATCCTGTCCACCTTCTTTCAAGTCCATTATATTCTATGGCACTTGTAATGAGGCAGACGGGTTAGCTGTCCAGTTTATGATGGAGTGACCCTCAGACAAATTTTAAATCAGGCCGAATATCAGTTTGACTATAAATGTCCATTTGGGCATGTTTAACACTCAATGTTACGTCGTCAGAGTTGTTGTTGATATTTTTGATGGTAATATGATAGATATTTCAACCGCGTGAGGAGCCAGTCAAGGATTACTTTAATATATAGTACTTTTCTTTGACAATTTCATGAAATCCCCTTATGTTTGTTATTGCCTTTGAATACTAATTGTGCAAGATGCCCTTCCATTTTACTAACATAGTAGTGTAGTTTCAGAGTTACTGTTGAGATCACAGTATCACTAAAATAAACTGCCAGGAAATAAGATAAAGATCTGGAACTACATTATTTCTGTATCCAACATGTTAACATCATAATTTATATACCTCAGGATTTATGTTAACAAGATTTATAATGTCAGGTTCCAAAACGAATATAGAACATTGTATAAAAACACAATTAATGATTTTAAGTGCTGCGATAAATTAGTAATCTTGCCTTGAAGGTAGGTAATCGCTCTGACTTTGCCTGTGGCTTTGGACTAAATCATTTCAAATAAAGAAGAGGATCATTACACACTGACAGCTGCTCCCTGTGGTTTGTACTCGTAGCATCCCAGGGCAGGCCATCCTAGCCATTCTATATTGCTTCAGCCAATACCATAGCCCTATGCAGGGGCAATGGCATAGGGAGTGCAAGTTGTTAAACCAACCAATCAAAGAATTAGGGCCTTCCCTAGTACACCCCCCTGACAGGTGACTGAGATCGAAGTACATGTCATGCTACAGACAAAGGCTGGTATCAGGAACAGTGTCTGAACTATGCACATTTCAATTGGATATAGGTCCCCCTTCGCTTCTGAATTCGTAGGTAGGTGGAGGGCTTCAAGTTGAGTTTAATGCTGTCTTTCTGAAAAGTGAGAACGAAAAAAGCCCGAAATCTGCACCTCCAGATTTCAGAACTTGTCTGGGCGACGACTTCTGATGAGTTGCAATTCGTTTTCCATACTACATTCGGAAAGCAGTCACCAGCTTCCAAGCATGCTCCTTGAAAGATACTGTCAATTCCATTTACTTGTGCACAAATATACAAGTGAATATTTTGCCTCACAAAACTACAGCACCAATAGTATGCAGCACCAATAGTATGCAGCTGCTAACTATTGTTTTTTTTTCTTTAGTGGAAATCATTGGATCAACCCCTTTCTCTGCAACAATACAACTTTGAGGGTGTTCTTTTCCTGTCCTGGAAAAAGATTAACTCTTGTCCGTAACGGGGTTACTTCTTCCATTTTTTCAGGGTATGAGGGGGTCATACATTTACGTGTGTTCCCAGATCTGCAGGCATTCCCTGTAAAGGCCACCCCGCCTAATCACATCTCTACTCATAGTTTTGCTCACAAGGGACATCTATGTATGAGAAAATACATTAACTAGTGCGAAACCAAAAAGTGCTGTTGCAATGTAAATAAGTCTATTTGCATGTGAAAGACTAAATTATATGTGCAAATAGCTGTGGAAATTGAACCAACATCTCGTCTCCATCAATAGATATAAACTCTGGGAAGTAGCAGATTGGCAAACCAAACTATGGTGCCTCCTACCTATATATGCTATTGATCAAAAGGTCGTAAGGTCAGCCTCACGGCCTCATTCACAGGTATTGCAGAACACAGAAATACCAGCTGAAATTATTAGAGATGACCCATTGATCAGGTATAGTGGAAAAATTCTGCAAGAAGCATGTCCTATTCCTTTCAGTATAAATATTTGAACGCATACTGGATGCAACAAGTCTGTTGCAATAGGATTATGGCAGTACTTCATTTGAGCAGGTGGTGTCCGGTACTCTGCACAGGCACTTACATGTCAACACCTGCAGTTATTACAGTCTGGCGCATAGTGGCGCTGTTTGCCTAATTTAGAGATGAGAACAACAGTAGTTGTTTATTAATTCAGTACACCTTAAACGACTAATACCTGATGCCCACACCATTCTTTTAACTTTGGGGGCCAGAAATGATCTGAATTCGCACAACTGTAGGAGTGTGATTGTTAGTAGTTGTTTTGGCATCGCTGGCAGGGGCAATGGATGGCGCAAGCTGCAGTGGCCTCTTGACGAGCGCCCTGGCACTTATTTGTTTACAAAATAAACACTGGATTACCGTACATGTCAGGACTTCACATAGTTCACTAAACTATTGCCACAAAGATCACAGTATTACTACACATCTGCCATAGTAGCTGCAGTGATGCACTGAACTAGTGCTAGACAACATAGCAGCAATGCCCCATTTCTCCCACTCTGAGTACAGAGACAGAACCAGGCACTATGCTCTGTGAGATCTGCAGACAGCATATGTTGTATCCTCAAATAAGTAGCAGAGACCTGAGAGAACAGGTATTTGAAGTTTGTTGGACTGTGGCCTCGTTCAGTGGCATAACCAGTGAGTCATGGGCCCCAGTGCAAGGAAGAAATTGAGGCCCTGGCCGCTGTTTGAACTGTGAAGTACATAGATAATCAGAGTTTGGTGGGCTACTCACTTGCTGCACCAATAGAAGCTATGCCCTGTACCCAGAGTAGGCCACGCTGCTGCATTGCCCAGTGTCTGCTCGCACCCGGACTCGCCACCAGGGACGGTTCCTCTACATGAGAGTTGGGGCGGAGACCCCCTACTGGGAGCCCCCACAAGCCGAGACACTGATTATTTAAATACTTTCCCTTATCAAAACGTACCCATACATCACTTGTTGTTTCCCACTGGGAGGGCGGAGTTTCAGCACTCTTCTGCTTGATGGCCAGGAGCAGCTGAAGTTATGGAAACTGGACTGCACATGTCAGATTGGCCGGTGTTATCACCATGCCTAGCCTATCACGTGCAGTTTAGGCATCCAGAACCAATGTTTCGAGGGAGCTGGAATGACAGAAACACAGAGCCCATGGAGTGTTGTGCTTGCCTGACCCAGCTAATCCTGGCACTGCTCTATGCTGTTTAGTATCACAGGCAGCATGACAGCAGTGCTTAAATTGGCTAGGAAGCATTTCTCTTCAATCAGTATTCACCTGTTTTGCAGCCAGGCACTGCGAGGCGGGTGAATGCACGGCAAGCTGAACGTGTGCTGAATGAAGTTGTGAAGCTAAGTTAACCCCTTGCGTGCTGCCGTCGGTTGTTGGCTGACGGGAGCACTACCTCGCTAGTGCTGCCGTCGGCCAACGGCTGACGCAGCCCCGCCCACCTAATAGACCGCCTGCACCGCGGCGGAAAAACCACCGCGGTTAAGGCGTTAAGTTAATGTTTATTTATTATTGCATTACTGAGATGCTTCAGACAGTAAATGCTTTATTAATAGTATGGGCCCTGTAAATATGTGAGATATACTTGCCCAAGCCGAATCGCTGGTAAAATGGAATCCTGAGAAAATCTACTATTTGTATATATATGTATATAGAGATAACTCTAACCACTAGTATATGTAGTAGACCTTTGTACTCACTACCATTCCTGTGTGATTCTTAGAGTTTATCCATTTGTATCTCTTCCTTGAGTGACTTTACAACTTGTACATTTGCAATTTTTTCTACTTGTATCTCTTCCCAGCGTGACTGTACAACTTGTACATTTGCATTTTTTTTTTCCTGTTTGTATCTTTTATGTAACTCATGTAATCCCAAATCCTTATGTATCGCAACTGGTTCTTTTGTAAAGCGCTCTGACACCTTCGGGTAATGTGCGCGCTATACAAAATCGCATTAAATAAATAAATTACTAATTCCATTTTGCAGCTATGCTATGCGCTTGTTCTATTTAAACAGCATTTACTGTTCATTTTAAATATAGTTCACTTGTACGAGGCTCACCTCTTTATAAGGCCATCAACCGCCACTGCCTGGCACTGTCCATGCAGACAGCACCATGGCTGTGTTCTCCTGTCCTGAGAGTGGCCACACGCCCGGCTGCCCTGCTTACCAGCCATGCTGACACTGACAGCCCCAATCTCTGCGCTCCCTCTCCTGGGACAGACATGCTACCAGAGTGACACCGTGCACAGGCCATGCTGACAGCATCAGTTAGTGAGAAGCAATTATACTGCTATCTTGGGAGCAGACAGGAGAGACAAGCTACAAGTGCGGGCACTGCAGCACTAAAGCATCTGCTCTGATTGGACGCGAGTCGACATAAGGGAACTTGGAGCATTTACTTAGGTGACGACAGCTTTCCATCTGGAATTCCTCAATTTCTTGACAATCCCCAGGAAAGGGGATCGTATTTTAGAAGACAATGTAACAATCCTTGTCTGTGCCCTGCCTGGAAATCAAGCTGCAATCTTAGCTCTGTTCAACGTGTCGTTTTGAGCGATATTAAGTGACATTTCATGACAAGCATTGGCAAAGACAATAGCTCTGGGCTTAATTGTAATTGTATTTGTGTAGTGCGAACTCCCCCTGGCGAGGCATTGAATCGCTTTACGGTGAGTAACACACTACTTTGGTACCCAAGGTTAGTGGTTTCTCTAGTGGTATTGTTGGTTATTGTGATTAGTCATGTGCTGTGATCTGCTAACATGTGTAGTATAAGCACAATATAGTAACCAGGTACGGACAGATAGGACCATCGTTGCAAAATAGTCCCTCGTGCTCTCCTGGCATTAGGTGAGAGATTCATTCTCCACTGGGCAGAGCCAAGACATGATTGACAAAGCGTGTAGCCAATGGCTGAAAGAGGCTTGCGGAAGAAGTCCATGGTGGAAAGGGGTGGGCCCAAAGCACACTCTTTGGTCATTGTATATTGTATTATCATAATTCAGACCTAAAAAGGGAGAGAGAATGCATTCACTATTGTACCTACCAGAAAGGAAGTATCCCATCCCATATGGACAATGATTACCTCACTTTGCAACTACCCTGTGGTGTCTTCATATGGTTCACCTCAGAAGGCAAGTGAGGGAATATTGTGGATAGGCAAATTCTCACTTATGAGATGCAGCTTTTCGTTGAGTCTCTCGCAACAACGCCTAACGGGTGAAACTGTGTTAAAAGGCAGAGCGTGGTTAAACACTGCTGTAGTTTTATTCTTCGGTGTATGTTTGTAAGGTAGTCCATACCGTTAATTCCCCGTGTGCCAGGTTTGCGACCCTGCTTTGTTTGCTCTTGTCTAGCATTAAAGTTCTCTGAGAGTACTTGTTACCAAACATGTATGTGGTAGCGATGACGACCTTACACGCCAACTCCCTCTTGTGACATTTTAAATATATTAAACCAAAGTGAACTCGATTCTGCTGCAAAGATGCCAATGATGCCAAGTTGTGCCATGTCAGAGAGACAAGTAGGATGTCTAATCAAGTTCTTGCTTTGCATTCTGGTATTTGTAGGCTTTGAATGGGGTGACAGTGGCAACTACAGTGCTACAGCTATCAGAACGAGTAAAGAGAGTGCACGAACTGCTTCCTCTCGACAGCAGAACACTAGACATCTTCAATCACTGGCACATCACACAGGATTTAGGACCTGACACATATGTAGAGGTGACGAGTCACTTTCAGGGAAAAAGGAAAGGCCGCCATTTCAAGGTCATGGAGTCTCCAGGACTGATATTTTAAGCTGCGGGTTGTTTAATGGAGCAGGTGAAACCCTGGTAAGAGGTAAGAACTGAGCTGTATGTATCGAAGGTGTGAGACCCATTCGGCACGAAATCTCGGCTTTAAATGGCATGGGGTGCAAAGGTCCATGTTCAGAATGTTTTTCCTGCAAATATCTCTTCCACAGGCACTTTTACAATGCTACATGATGGACACTGTGCCCCTGAAAGGGAAACCAGCAAAATGGAATCTCTTATTTTGATGGGACTTTTGCTCTGACGGGCAGTTAACATTTACAATGGAAACGTAACCCTGCCAGGGACATTGCGTACACCATAACTGGGGAACGTGCTCCGGAAGGAATTACCCCGACTGTCAGGGCGTTGGTCTGTATGAATGGTAGCTTACCCGCCCTTTGCTGTCAGACGAATCTTTTCCAGGGCTGCAGACGGAAGTAGCCAGGAAGGCCGACGCTGTTGGCACTGAGGTAGTCGGCCGTGCCAGGCCTCTGCGTGCAGTTTGGTTTTTGCCACAGGGATTTTACCCTTGGCAGCAAGCGGTCTGATGTGTTTTCGGTTACACCCAGGCTGCCAGCGGTCAGGTTCCTCCATTCCATGACGGGGATTCAGAGCAGACCTTCATTTATCCACGTTTCGGTGTAAATCAAAGCAACCTTTTAATTTTTGTGCCATAGTCTGGCCTCTTTCATCGATGAATAAATGGCGCACAGCCCGACGTTCACAAGCGGCCATGTTATTGTATTGGTGATGTTGACAAGTGAAGTAGTGTGGCTCACTGGTTAGAGGCGGCAGACCCGAGAGCAGAGGACGGCCCGGGACCAGGGTTCGATTCCCGGCGCGGCAGGTTTCTGGACCAGGGTCAGCGGACTCGATAATTCTCTCGCCTCGGTGCCCACTCTGATCAGCGTTCACACTCGGCAACTCTGGGCATTAGCTTGCCTCATCTTCACTAACGGCCCCACCAGACCGCCGGGGATGCCTGGTCTCACCCTGGAAATACCCATTAAGGGACCATCTCTCAGGGAAGCCAGGAAGGGTTTCGCAGCGGTCGAAGCGCCTTGGGACCCTACGGGTAAGTAGTGCGCTATATAAATGCCTATACATACATACATCCGGGCACAGCCTGCTCTGTGCAGCGTCATGAGTGGGCCTGGCAGCAGAGGCACGCACACTGAAGAATTCACTGCTCGGATTGCGATTCAATTGGCTTGGGTGTGAAAGGCCAACCCTGCTCCTCAGCAGCACGCGTGCCATCACACACACAAAGAAGGCCAACAGCACACACAGCCACACCCACAAACACAGACACACACAGACAATCCCGCAAAGACGCACACTGCGCACAAGCAGATACATAGATGGAGTGAGGGTACATACATAGCTGCCAAGGTTTCAGAATGCTTATGTGTGACATTTTCATAATTTCAGTGTAATTATGAGTGGTATTTCAATGACTCTGAGTGACATTTTCTCGCCAGCAAAATCAAGTAATGGAGATGAGGGAAACATATATAAATATCTGAAAGCACACCCATTTGAGCAACGAGAAACTCGAAGAAGATCTTAAAACTGCTTTAACGCCTTAACGGCGGCCGCGATTTTGCGGAAGTGCGGCACGTCCGCAAAACGGGCGGGGCCGCGTCGGCCATTGGCCGAAGGCAGCACGGAACGGGTTAAAGTACCATAATGAGGGTGCTGCAGAGCATCAGTGTGGTCTTTAACCTAAAGCGGTCCGCCCCGTCGGAGCGCCGCTGCCTGCCATGCCCCGCATAGCTGCCAAGTTTTTAGATTGCTTATGTGTGACATTTCCATGGCAGAGACGAGCCTAGGGGCTCACGTTTTTCGGGGGCCACAGGCTGCAGCAGCAGGTGGCAGTATAAGCCTGTGTCCTACCCGACAGAGTATCTCCGGCCACAGCACTACTTGTGATTTTCACTACCATTTGAATAATAAAATAATAAATTATGCGGCAGATGAAATCCAGATTCTGTCAGGGCCACCAGGGACTCTAGAAAGCAATCACATGGCTCTCCCTGGCGCTGGTACACAGCATTTGTGCCCTCCGGCGTGGCCCGCTCTGACCAACTGCCAAGACCGACAGTCCCTGTCAATGAGTGCAGTCTCCTCCTGTTTGCAAACGAGCAAAAAGGCACCACTCTGGCATTGGTGGCTCCTCAGCTAAGGCGGAGGAGCGACGACCCACAAGAAAAATAGCATTATTATAACACCAGGTTATTATCATTGTATTTTTCCCTAGCAGATCTCCAGGTGCGGGGCGGGCCTGGGCTGCATTGCCCAAAGAGCAGGGGAGGAGTGCTAGGCATTCCTCAAGTGCGCATAACTGCTTGGCTGGCCGTCTTGGGCCAGCCAAACACCCATGCGCACTGTGCATTTTCCCCACCAGCCTGCCCCAAACACGGCCTGGTGAGGAACATACCCAGGCACCCAGCAGAGGCGCAACTAGAGCCAAATTTCGGGGGGGGGGGGGGCTAAGAAAAAATTTCAGGGGGTGGGGGAGGCAGAATCTTGTCCCCTTATTCACATGGGTCATTGTCACACGCTGATGGGAACTGGTTTGTCTATACAGCACAAACGTATATTGGATCAATAAGCAAGGCGGCACGTCCACACGTAACCAAGTGTAGCTTCAGACGGTCTGTCTTTTATTGTTTATGACCACAATGTGCCCTACACTGATAGCATGTAGTTGGTAGGTGGGCTCGCCTGATGTGGGTGATTTAATTATGTCCTGAGGCAACAGAGGTCCTTTATTGTGTATTTTTGCTAACTTGAGCTAACTTGAGCTGTACACTTGCTGGAACTCCTCCTAGTGCACCTCAGGATTATCAGAGGGCAGGGCACAAGTCCTAATAAAAGAAGTGGGGGGACGCTGTCACCGGACGTGACGTCACGGCAGGAAGTGATGTCATGAAAGGTGGCTTGCACCATCGAGATCATTGCCTCCCCTCGCTCTCCCCTTAGATACGATTGCATCTTAGAAGCCAGCTCTTGGAGTGTCAGACGGGCTTGGCTTTAAACATACACGTCATACGTCAGTGGGGATTTTCTTACACATGCAGGGCTCGATCTCGTCCCAGAGAGGCCAAAGAGAAAGTCCAGCTGTTTGGCAGGGGGGACGGTGTCCCCCCAGTAAAATAAGTGGGGGGACGCCGTCCACCCGCGTAGTACCCCGACTCGAGCCCTGCCAGAGGGGCACTATAATGCAGGACTAAAGCATTTAAGGGGTCTATTAGGATGGCGATCCGCCCGCCATTTCCGTCTGCCCGCCTAACATTTCCCCATCCATATTACGATTGCGTTGGGGACCCAGGCGGAAGGAGAGCCCATCCGCCAGTTTTCCGGTAGTAGGCAATCCACCCGATTGCCTACCGGGCGGAAAAGACCGGTAATATGGTGGCAGTGCCTAGAATGCACCGCCATCCATATTACGATGATGGCGGTCTCATGCTTTTCCATGGCGGAGACTCAGCCATGGAAAGGCATGCTGAGAATACCTTTGGGAGCCCGTTGCGGGCCCCCAGGGGGGTGAGGGGGATAGGTGGCTGTACTTGGGGGGTACCCATGGTACCCCCGACATTTGCATGCACAAGGTGGCAGGCACCACGCGGTGCCTGTCTTGGTGTGCATGCAAATGCACAACATGCCCTTTTAACATTGTTGCGGGTGCTCAATACAGCACTGCCCGCCACAATGTTAAATATACAGGATGCGACCGCCATTGTGGCGGTCACATCCTAATTGTCGGTGCGGGACCGTCGCACCAATGGTGGCCGGTCCCAGCACCGCTAGGGTAGTCCGCCCGCCATCCTAATAGACCCCTAAGTGCGGTGATGCAGACACCAGCTTAAAATACATTAGTCTAACCCCTGATGCATGGTACTTGGCAGGGTTGTATATAAATACACCAACAGGTACACACACAGATACACACACCAGGTACAGTAAGAGCATGCATTGTCCTATCTTTCTTAAAGCACCATAGAGACGGGGTAGTAGCGCCGCCGGGTTCCCCTGCCCTCCCAGGACACTGGGGCTTGGAGAGCGGCTGACGAAGGAGCTATGGCCCCCCGGTTTTTAGGGCGGGTGGTGCAGCCTTGTGGGCTGGGACAACTTGGGAAACCTGGTAGATTTTGGGCAGGTGTTAGGGGAAATAAAGAGGTGCTTTTGGGCTCATGCCAGCATTTTCTGTTGAGGCAACATGGTGGCTGATGGCCCAAAAACTGTATTGACAGGTTTTTTGTTTCAGGATGGAATGGAAAGTATTGGAGACCCTCCACCTGCTCCAAAAAGCGGGTCGAGAAGACCTCCTGTCAGAGAAGGTATGGAAGGAGAGAGGCGGTGCACAGGCGCTCGCTTGCCATGCGTCAGCAGTGGTGGCGGCGGCAATATTTGAATGCTCACCGCCAGGAACAAAGTGTTAAAAAAATGGGTGAGCTGGAATGCGGCGAGGGTGTAGAGTGGGAGGGGCAGAGGGAGCAGCAGAGGCAGTTGGGCAGCAAGGTTTATGTTTGGCAGACATGCCTGTACTTGAAGGCCCGGGGAGTGATCAGCAGCCCGGTCCTCAGGGGAGAGTCAGGGAAGAGCATCAAGGCTGTGGCTAAGTGTACCACACGGTCAGCAGAATGACATGTAGTTTGTGATGTTGAAAGGCATAGGACAAAGGGACTAATTAGGACCGCTGAACAGCAGGGGAGGCTTCAGTGGGGTATGGCAGGGTGCATATAGGCCTATTGGGACAGAAGGAGTGGCTGCGGGGACAAAGGAGTGCCAAGAAGAGGTGGTCTTCAGGCAGGAAGCGACAAAGGGAGACAGGGAGGTGGGGGGCTGGGCATGGGGGAGGGTGGCTCACGTCCCAAGTCAAAGGGGCGGGCGTCGGCCATGGTGATGGTTATGCTGGAATGAAGCAACGAGTAGGAGGGGGTGAGGGGATCTAGTGTCCTGGAAGACCCCTTTAATTTTACGGGGATGGACATGCGACCAATTGGTGGGCAAGGGGGCCTGTAAGGCCAGTAAAGGTGCATTGAGCAGGGGTGCCAGGGGGCAGGGGGTGACAGGCTTGAACAAGAGGAGGGAAGACACAGTAGGGGGACCCTTGGACATTCAGTGGAACCCACAGTGGCATGGGAAGAGTCCAACCGCGGGTAATAGAGGTACAGAGTGGGGCATTCGTATTTGGCGGCATCAGAGTGGCATCGGACATTGCCTCTACCATCCTGATGGACTATGGTCTGTCAAATTTAGGGACGTCCTTTGCCCAGTAGTCACATCTGTACATTAAAAGAAACTGGCGTCACACAGTTTCTTTCAATGTACAAAACATTTGGTGGATGGTCACTGCCGGTTTTGACAGCTGATCAAACATTTCCAAAGTACTGGTTTTTCAGAAACAAATTGTTGGAGGTTGTTTCTGAAAAACAAAATAAACCTAAGGACTCCACACACTGAGAGTTTATTGACAGGGTGTGGGAGGTCATTATTTTTTAAGGATAAAACTCATTAAAACAAGAAGTCTGTGAAATTTAAACGTGAAAAAGATTATGAAACAGTGCTTAATTTGTGCTGGCAGTTGCAGTAGGTGTGCATCCGCCCTCATTCTTAGGATTGTGACATTTGTTTATCTGTAGACTTTGACTAGAAAAACGGCAACAAAGGGTGAAAGAGGGGAAGAAAAGAGCGTGAAAGAGGGTGATACAGAGTTCGGTAGTGTAGGGTGGTGAAACAAACAGGTATGAGGTGGAGTCAAGGCTAGGCAGCCTTGATATTTGGCATTCATGGGTTCGGACATTCGTGGTAAACTCCTTTTCACAAATAGAAATGCAGTAATGAAGATCAAGATACTAGTATATCTTGTCAGTAGATAAAGTTTAATCAGCATCAAAACCGCGTGACACCCACTACCAGGCAACACATAGCAACTGTTACAATACATTCTGAATATCATGATTGCAATAGAGTCTTGCAGCGACGATCGCTTCGCGATCGGTTCGCAGGTGCGAGACCTAATAAAAGGATAATAACGTTCAGTTTTATGTTTTATGTTTGTTCTGCTTTGCGGGCGGGTGGGCAGGTGAGCAGGGCTGCTCTGAAATATTAGACATAGAAGATAAATAAGTTCTATGTCAACATAATTTCAAAATGAAACAATGCATGTATGTATTCAATCACATAACACAAAAAACTGAAATAAAAAAGTAAGTGGGAAACAAAAGGAAAACCTTAAAAGTGAATTTACTGCTCAGACATTTTTCTAGTGATTCTATATATATTGAACAGTTTTTGTCACAATTGATAGGAATACCAATACTATCAAATTATAAAACATTTGTGATCATTACGGTACTGTATGTCGAGGATGTTTCGATCCCACTTAAACATATGGGGATCATCACAGGACTTAATTTTATGCCTGAGACTAAAAATACTTAACATCAACCGCAGTTGCAATGAGGGATTCTGAGACAGTGGTGGTGAGTACGACGTGGCAAATGATACAGGGTGCGGTTAGAGCGGTTCAAATTAAGATCAATGAACAGGAGATTGCTGCTAATTGCTGATCTACAGGGATGGTCATTAGACAGAAATTTCCAAAAGGTGGGGCTTTTTGTATTAGCCCGATAGCATCTGTGCTAACCCCAATGGGGGGGAGAGAGCCAAGACGCGAAGGTGCAGCTCCCAATAGGGGGGGCGCGTAACCTCAATCAGAGATGAATAGACGAGGATCTGCCAAACCACGTATGTGCGAGAACCAGATCCAGTTTGAGACACACTGTACCATGCATTAAATTATGAATGATACTGGCTCTTTTTGCTTCAACTCCCTTTTGAATAACTACTGCCTGCTATTCTTCTTCGGCTCTTAGTCTGGCCACCATACCACGGTTCAAATTCGTCAGACATTTCAGCTGTTCCTTTTGCATTCATGGGCCCAGGGTCTCAAACAACCTACCATCTAATTTACTTTCCTCCAATCACCTATTGACTTTCCGCAAATATCTCAAGTTGTTCTAATTTTCCTTCTTGCATCAATGTCTCCTACCTTTTTTTTAAGCACGCTGGGAAATCCCTTTGGGGTATCCATGAGCGATACAAATTTAATTAACATAGCATAACATATCTTATTCCTTAATTTCTTTTTTTGTTATTTACAAATAATAAACATGCTACTATTGAATTTTGCAGGCTAGTCAAGAAACTTTCATTCAATGTTTTCAGCAATTTAATTGTCTATTCTAAAAATATTATATCTTAAACGGAGTCCTTGGTAAACCATTGTTTCTGTGCATATATTTTAATAATCAAAGGCATTCTCTCTGGTAATGGAGAAAAGACATGGGAAACGTCTTGATCTTCGGAGACACAGGGATTTAACATCATCACCCTGTAAATTCTCAACATTCACATAAGACATGATTGAGAGAGGGCGGGATCAGTTTTTCCCATCTTTTCTAGTTCCCTAGGTGGAGCAGTTAGCAAAGTAGCAAGTGCTGATAATTTCAATTTTAGTTCAATTAGCAGAGAAGATGAATGCCTGCAGGGCGAGAACCCTGTAACACAGGTCTTTATGGTTCTCAGATGTAGTCAACTATGATGACTATTCATACTTTTAATGGGGTCTGGTTGTGGACATTTGGTTACCAGCTCAGAGAACCTTCTTGTAGTGAGGTGTTCTTGTATAACGCAATTTATATCACAACTCATCTACATTTGTACAGAACATATTAAAAAGTATATGATGTGTTTGAACTGTCAGGAGCTCCTTAGTGAATAGTACATTTCTGATTTTGCTAGATTGAAAATGTTGTGATTATTTGGAGTGAATAAACCAAGGACCTGATTACGACTCTGGTAGTCTCAGATCTGGTTGTCATGCAGCTCCACCCTCCCAGACCGCCAAAGTCGACCGCCGCCAACCAGATTAAGACTTTCCTCGTTGTCTGACAGGCGGGAGGTCCCAATGCAGTGCCTATTAAAAAGGCACCGCAATGGGAGCACCTAAGGCTGTTCCTGCACAGCATGGACTGTGCAGTCCATGGTGTGCAGGAAAGGGGGCAAAAGACACACAATTGATGGATGGAATGCAGAACAAATCAAAACATTCCCCCCCAGTCAAGAGATCTGGGTTAAATTCATCATTCTTTTGCTCACCATGCCACTCCAGTTTAGACCTGGCCATATGCAAATCAGTCTTGACCCTGTGCCTCATGTGAACAGTCCAGCCCGAACTGCCAAGCCAGGTCCTCCCTGGACCGGCAACAAGCATCCTAGGACCGGTTTCGGGGTTTCACCCCTCTTCAGCCAGGATAGCTTGATTCCAGTGGCACAGTGAGCCCAGGACCCACATCTGGGCATACATGGCGCACTTAGGGCCAGAAAGCAAAAGACACACAATTGATGGACGGAATACAGAACAAATCAAAGCATTCACTCCCAGTCAAAAGATCTGGGTTAAATCCTTCATTCTTTTGCTCACCATGCCACCCCAGTTTAGACCTGGCCATATGCAAATCAGTCTTGACCCTGTGCCTCATGGGAACAGTCCAGCCCAAACTGCCAAGCCAGGTCCTCCCTGGACTGGAAACAAGTATCCTATGACCGGTTTCGGGGTTTCACCCCTCTTCAGCCAGAATACCTTGATTCCAGTGGCACAGTGAACCCAGGACCCACGTCTGGGCATACCTAGCGCACTTAGGGTGAGAAAGCAAAAGACACAGAATTGATGGAGAGGAAGGCACCGCCATGAAAAGGCTGAGGAGGGAGGAGCCTTTAATATGTTTGGCGGTGTCGCAGCGGCATGCCAAGCATATTGCTTCCCCAGACCACCGAGAAAATGCCAGGAATCACGAATCCCTGGCAGTTGTGGAGGTTCTCTGGAGGTTTCACTGCTGTATTTGTAATATGGTGGTTGGACCGCTGGTGCAGCAGTCCCCGACTGCCACCATACCTCCATCACAGGTTTGGCAGTCCGATGGACCACCAAACTCATAATCAGGCCCTAAATAATTATAACTTTAAATAAATGACACTGCAAGAAATTCCATTTAATTGTTATGTTATCCCAATATATACTTTTTCTTGATTCATGGATTTTCTATAGTTTGAGCTCTGCTAAAGAAGCCTTATCTGCAAATTGGTATGTTTAAAATGACTCCCTGCTCTCTCAGGGCTGACCATATTGTATTTACACCATTAAAATTATGTTTGTGAGTGTTACAATGCCCATTAAAAATAATAATCAATTTACTATCGCAATAAAACAAAGTGGCAAAAAAATACAGCATAAGCGGGTGCATAATTATATTATGTATTTGGGCAAAATTCATAATTATTAACCTCATGAAATTGCAAAGTTATTTTCTGTCCAATTACATATCTGGTGAAATCTACATGTTTATTTGGGAACAGTCTCTCACAAAAAAATCAATTTGCTATTTTTCGTTCAGCAAAATATGTGACAAAACCTAGGTATCTGCAATTACTTTTGCTGAAAAAATAAAGTCAGCTTGGTTTGGGGAAGAAATAATTTCTCCTGTAAAGCCTATTTTTATTGAATTCTTACCCTCACAGTTATGTTTCTAAAAACACTGCAGATTTGCCAGAATTTCTTCAGAATTTCAGAACAGACATCAGAAATTTCGTGCACCCGTTCTAGTTACCCGGGCCACCCCACGCATAAAACCGCTTTTGCAGTGGAATTGTAAAGCTTTTTTTGGGGCTGATTCATATGTTCCTGCAACCACCCAGTATTATAAGCCACTAATATATTAGCTATATAGATTGTGTTTGTTTTCTCCTTTTATCTCCAGTTTTCAGTAAAAAGAGATATCCATTCTCCAAGTACAAACATTCAATTCTCTCCACTACAAATTATGAAACTTAGGGAATTTTAAAAATGGTAAAATTCAAAAGAAGAATTCGATCAGGATTTTTTTTATTTCTAGGTCCCCACCTCTTACTATATTGTATACTTTGTACATCAGTATAGTGAAGAGGACCTTCTGACATCACGTGTAAACTGAAGAAGATATGTGCCAATTTGGCAGCATCACGCAGATCATCTTTGAATAGGGGAACAATACCAATGTAAATAGTACTCTTTCGAGTTCACCCTTCAGTTTCTACGAAAGTATCATGTTTGTCTTTTAATGAAAACGTTACCTTGGATTTGTTCTGGACTGTGTAAACTTGAAGGCTCGTCCCATCCATGTTATTATCACAATGTATATTTTTCATAGTGATTCCAGTGCGTGGGATGTATACCTTGAATTCTCATTTTCAGAGTTGTTGCTGTCACCTGATCCTGCAGACTGTTATGCTAAATCAGGTGGTGCTGCAACTCTCCATCTCCAAAGAAAGCCGGGTGAGTATGACAGCAGATCTGAGGGCAATTTGTTCTCCACATTGAATCCACCTTTCGACCACAGCTGACTAGAGGACCATAACCAATAATGGCTTGGTAACTCTTGTAACAATTTAAATGATTTATTTTAGCAAATTGGACCCAGGTTCATTCAAACAAAGTTACAACCAACCATCATATGGTTTCTGGACTAGATCTAACATTGAAAGTTTGATGCCCCTGTGACCACAGATAGTGATCCAGTCCAAGATCACCATTACACGCCCATTACTGGCCACAGCCTCTCCACATATTAACAGGGTAGGAAAATGAAGAGCAGTACAAGTGCTGCACTGGCAGGGTGTGTTTCAGTGCAACTTCAATATCTGTCCCATTCTGCATCCATAGTGGCAAAGAACAACGCATGGAGCACTCAACAAAGTAGCAAGGAGAAAACTGCTGCTGCAAACCATATCAACCAACACTGACCTCTGTACATCTGGTCTCCCTCGGTCATGTCAGGGAAGAACCGACTTGGTGCCATTTTCCAGCCCTCATCTTCTTCCTATAAGAAGTGAAAGAAGAGGTGGGTTTATTAAATTGCTTCAATTTAGGGTATTACCAAAGAAACCCAAGTGTCTCCCAGTAAAACCTTTGCTACAATAAAATGACGTTGATACGCAATTTACGACTGTATTTGGTGACCAGTGTGTAAGTGCATACTTTATCTGATTAGATTAAAACCTCATCTCCTCAAGTGAATTGCTTTGTTCAATGAACTTCTAGCTCTACGACGTATCTGGAAGCTGACACACATTGACTATTAAAACTAACAAATAAATACATTGCCCTTAGTGTTTGAATCCTTCTAACATATGTCGTCATTTACATTTCTGGATTGTGTGGATTTTTCAATAGCTTCATCGACCTGCAACACCACTAATGCTCTGTCTAATTCTTCCCACTCTGCATCCAGTAGCCCGGCTACAGTAGTCTCACATAACATTTTTGTATTCTCAATCTGGTAGGGACCTTTCACTATTTTGCACTTACAATACTTTCTAAACGTTTGCTGATTCCACACACCATGATTGCCACTGAATTATTCTCTATTTTGAGCCACGTGATTTCACACAATAATGTGAGAGTGAGAGAGAGAGAGGGGGGGGGGAGGGATCATCAAGCTGCATTACATGGGACCTAAAAGATCACTGGGGCGAGAATGGAAGAGCAAAACAGATAAGTGAGAGATTGATTAGTCAAGGAATAAGAAGAATAGGCGTGTCCATCTATAGCCACTTCCTGAATGACAAAGGGAGTACGGTTAGCCGTAGATACTTGGTGGAAGAGAGACTGAGGTAGTGACCCTGGTGAAGGAGCAGTTTGACAGAGGATGCCCTGTACATTAATGCCTCTATTGTTGGAGATTTTCAGCAGTGTATAGTCTTCTGCTCCCCAGAGATAGGTTGAATCAATCAATCAATCAGCATTTGTGAAGCGCACTCTGTCATCCCTAGGGGTATCTGGGGGCTGTGTCTCTGTGGAAGAGCTAGGCCTCGATTCTCTTTCTGAAGTCTGCCAGCAAGGGGGCCATATGAAGCTGGAGGGGGAGGTATGTCCACGTCTTGGCTGTGATGTAGGAGAAGGAGTGGCTGCCGCTACGGGTGAGGGGGATGTGGGGTTTGTGCGAGGGTGAGTGAAGAGAAGCATTGGTGTTTAGCGGGTTGGTGGAAGTTCATTCGATGGAAAAAAGCAGTAAGTAAAGGAGGATTGTTCAGATTAAATTATTTGAGGAAATGTGAAGATTATCCTGGCATTCAATGGGAGGCAGTAGCCTTCATAGACAATAGGGCAAATAAGGAACCATTTTTTTCAGAGCTAGCCATCCTGAATGGAATATCACATTGAAAGGGCAAGAGATGACTTGCAGCCCACGGCATGGATGGAGTTGCCAAAATGGAAGCTGCAGATAGCCAATGCAGGCACTCTTCTTTTTTGTTCTTTAGTGAACAGGTGCTTCACTGTTTTCAAGGAATGAAGAGAGAGAGAGACTGACAATTTTCACTCCATTGCTGTTGTGAGGGTCAGAGATAAGGATGACATATGGTGTAGCATAGTTAATTCACATATTTTGAGAGAATGGGAATGTAGCCATCACGTCTAGGGAACACCAGTAGAATGTGGTCTAGTTTAGATTTTTGTGAGGGAGAAAAGAGGATACATTCTGTTTTGCCAGACAGTCTGAGGAGTAAAAGATAGTCGGCTGTCCAGTTATAGCGTTCACTTAAGCATAAGTGCAGCAAAGATATGTCAGCAATGGAGATTGTTTAGAAGAAGAAGAAACTTTGGATGTCCTCTTTAAAATATGGAAACAGACTTGAGTCCCCTCAAGGCCTAGATGCATGGACTGTAGATACTTTCTGAACAGAGTTGGTGCAAGGGTTGAGCCCAGGGGAAATCTGCATGGTACGTTGGCCTGACATGAAATGTAGTCTCCCAGTTTTCACCACTTGGTAAGGTTGGGGAGGAAGAAGGGAAGATCAATGTTTTGGGTGTTCTGTTTTTACCAACTAAGGTTTCAATCTGTTACGCATATTTAATTCACTATGCATTCATGAAGTGGATTCCTTGTACTTGAATTTGTGTATATTTTCATCCCCGCTGTGATGCGTTACTTTGAACTCAATATATTTCTATACTGTTTCACAGCAATGGAGGAGCTTTCTCCAATCCGCATTCCAAATGTCTGAAAAGGAATCAAATTATTCTGCAGTGCTGTCCTGATTCCTTGCATAGCTGTGGTGCACACTTCTTCAATTATCAGTTTTAAGACACCCCAAATTACTCTAACATCATTGATTGCCCGCTCATTTTCACTTAATGAAATTTGGATGATGCTTAGATCTCAACTCTGAGTGTAATAACGTGCAAAAGATTAGGCTCCCAACTTCGATGATGGGATTCTAGATATAGGACCTAAATTATATGTTGATGGAGGGGAAACTCCATCGCAACGGCAACAGTGTTCCCTCACCGACGACATAGTGATCTGCCGACCCGATTTAAATGTGGACAGACCATAGTTTGCCTGGCTTGTTGTGGGTGCTGGGGTCCTGGGGGTATTGGCGAGCGCTGCCCTGCCCCTATGTCCCCTAGAGCGCCACGCTCCCCTCGCTAGCCACAACAGCCCGATTATTGGTTGTTTATCCTAATATGGAGTCGATAGAGTGATTAGGTTAACAGAGCCCCCCCTTACCAGTCGGCCGTTGCATGGGAAGCCGCGCCATTATTGAGAGTGTTTACTTTTACTTCTCCATCACCACCCAATGATTACCATTGCCTTGATTTTGTCTCCTTCGCATAGGGCACCTACATTTGAGGTGCTTTTCACTGAGAAGACCGTTGAAGACAGCGCTTCACATTTATAGGGTGAGGCTACTATGCCTTTTATTTTTCAACATTTCAATTTTGCTACTTGTAACTACGTTATTACCAGAACAAGCCAATGCTTGTTTTATAATATACAATCCCCTTTTCCCTCAACCCCCTTGACTCTGGCTAGTTTTAAATTCCTTCTAAAAGCTTTCACTGACATGCTCTAGTCGAATGAACCAACACCAGTTGGGCCAGGTTGATGACCTTACTCACTGCTACTTTTGTCATCCTTTTTGTCATCCCTGTGCAGGTTTCACTAGAAGTGGCGGGACTCTCTGTCCGCATCCTTAGTCCAGTGGTAGGCAGAATACCTTCCCTATACCACAGTGTCGATAGCTACTTTTTATGTCCTGACGAAATGTACTGTACTTTATTGAACACTCAGCATGAAACATGTTGACCAATAACACAGAGTAGAGCATTGCTACCCTGGATCTTTGTGCCAGCGAGCAGCCTCTCTTCACAAATTTTAATAAGGTAGATTACCACGTTATTAAACTGACTCAGTGGACTATCTAACCTTTTTTAATCCACCACCCATCCACATCTACACTCCTTTCCCTAGGGCCCTCACACCCACGGCACCATACGGCAGGAACAAAAGATATCCGACAAAGAGCCCATCTATGGGTGCCCGTCGGGTATTGCACCGCCGACCCGACGAGGAGCAAAACCCATATGATGAAGCATGACACCTAGCTTGCTGGGTGTGTGAGGATTTTAGTTCCGAAAGGGAGGATTTCCCCCTTAGGTGTGCCTTCACCCACTTCTTGGTTCATTCTCCCTCCCTCCATGTTTTAGTCTCCTTTCTGGGGAACTGCATACCTCTGGTTGTTTAGCAGACCATAGTTTGGCCACAGTGGTTACTACTCTGTCAGCGCCATGTCGGAACTTCTCCGACGCCCGACAAAGTAAGGGCTGTTGGAGAATTAGCTATATGTCTATGACATATAGCCATTTTTTACTCTCTGTCACTCCTGGCAAATCCTGGCAGAAAGAGAGTGAAGATGGTCTGAATCATTTGTTTACACGCTAATCAGAGGGTGTCAGTACTTCTGCTATTTCAAATATTTTTTTGTTCAAAATGGGCAACTACTGTCACACACTGCCCTGCTTGTCAGGCTGATGTTCCCTTATTTGCGATTGCCATATGATGTGCCTAGCAGTTTCTCCCATCACTGATTTACCTAGAAGCATGTACACTAACTTAGATACAAACACCACAGAAAGGTTTTATGTCCTCCAATGCAAACAACGAATATAGCATCCACCTCCCTATCTGCTAGTAAAAGACAACCATAACTGGGGTGAAGAGGGCCTCTCAGCACTGAGGTCAATGATGCACCTGCCAGCCATTCCTTCGCAGGCAGTCTAACAACTCCCTTGCATAGAGTACTATTTGGATGGAAATGTACTCACAAGCACAGTCACACATCCATTGTCAACCCTGAATGTCAACTAAATCAGATGACTTCACACAAACATTGAGTAACTGTGTGTGATCTGTATCTTTGTCATTTACATTCATCTTAGAAGATCAAGACGTAGGCAGCAGTGCCATCCAACAACTTAGTTATCACACATACAATTCTTAGGCAGCAGACCTATGCCTCCTTTTGCACAGATTAAATAAGTTCTGGCCTCTGCCAAAACTGTCACTAGTGTACGATAGATCATAACACACAGAAGTGGAGAAGTGTGGCTCAATGGTTAGAGCGGCAGACCCTGATGCAGAGGTCTAGCCCAGGACCAGGGTTCAAATCCCTGCCTCGGCAGGGCTTGGGCTCAAAATAAATTCCACGGACCTGATAATTCTTTCCTCTGTGCCTATTACAATCATGGAGTCCCACTCTGCAACTCTGGGCAATAGCTTGCTTAATCTCCACAACGGCCTCCACAACGCTGAGGATGCCTGGCCTCCACCTTGGGGGTGCCCAGGAGTGGACACCTCACAGGAAAAGCCAGGATGGGTTCCACAGCGGTATTTGTACAAGTGCCTTGAGACCCTTGCGGGTGAGTAGTGCGCTATACAAGTATCAATTTACATTTTTACATTTACAGGTCCTTTACAGCAGAAACACCCAACATCTATCAATTGCCCTAAATCAACATGCTCAAATGTGAACATCTAGGTTATCGAGCAACCCACACAGACAGGGGTGTAGCTTAGTGGTTGTGAATCTCACATTTCCCAAGTAAAGAAGTGGGAAAAACCAACACAAGCATAGGAGACACATTTTTAAGCGACCAGCCCCAACTACCAAGCCAAGAATGCACCCATGCCACCAAAGCTACACCCCTGCACACAGACCGACGTTACTCAACAATGCATAAAGGGCACCACCCACACCTGGAAGAGGTTCATCACCAAGATAACATGTAAAAAAAGGTTGGCTCTGCACCCTGGAGGTAGCTGTACTCAGCTCTTCCCATATGTACAGAGGCGGGGCTCCAGCCTGGAGGCGACAGGTTGCAGTACAGCTGGCCTTCAGCAGCCTGTTAACTTTCTTTAGACTTATCTCTGAATCTTTTGCTGTTGGGATGTCAGCCTCAGACTAGTTAAACTGTCAGCTGTTCCTGTGCAGTGAATGCCACCTCCAGTCCTGACTTTTCATCCAGCAACACATCTGGAACCAGGGAAAGGACTTACTGAGTCTGTCACACATACCATGAGTCCGCTTGCATGGGCCTCTGCTGACCATTAGTGGCGGCCCCAGAGGCGTGACCACAATGTAACAGGTGAGGCAAGGCAATGAGAGCCGTCTGTGCCAGAGACTCAAAAAGACAACTTCCCCTTGAGCAACTCAGGAAACGTCTGATCCTTTCCAGGACAAAAGCACTATTCCTCCGGTCTAATAATTCATCCTAAAATATTACTGCCCTGACCCTGTGAACAGCAGGTCTCCTGGGTCTGGTAAAGGCATTAAGAAGCTTGAGTTTCGATTTTCAGGTCTAATAACATGTGAAGAGGGCCGAGGGAGCCCAGCGTCGAGTCCTCTGTGACCCATCACATGGGCTGACCCTCCGCGGCAGTGTTTGTGTCTGTGCCTGTCTGCCAGTGTTCGGGAACAGGCTCAAAGGACAGTACATGGCGGTTTATAAAGAGGAGCGTCTACCCTCGCTTTCCCGAGATCCCCTCTTCCTTTGAAAATGCTCCTTTCTCGTGTTCTCCCAGTAACCGTGACTCACAAATCAAAGGATTTTAAACTTCTTGGTGGATCTCGACCGCTTTCTCACACTGAACAACCCCCGCCCGCCCCCCAGACACCTGCAGCTCCTATTCAGTGTTGCATGTGTGTGAGCAATAATGCTGGAATACACTGCCTTCGAATGTAATTTTTAAGTTTAGTTGCATATGTTCTAGATACGCATAGAAAGGCAGCACACGTCCCCCTATAGCTCGTAAAAAAAATTACACAGAAGTTTAAAAAATGTATATATTTTTTGAACTCTTAATATTAAAGAACAGTTCACAAAAGCTGATTCACACAAAACATCCTTCATTTGCCACATGCTGTGGTTTAATTCCCATTGAAATAAATACTTATGTCAGACGTTAATCAACTCACTGCCAGTAAAAATAACTTCCAACTAATCTTGTCCTGAAATGTGACAAGTGTATATATACTTTCATTAGGTTTTACTCCGAAGCAGGATCCAGTGTCACAAAACTTGTCAATCCTCCAACTTTAAAATATATAAAAAACAAAATTGAAAGATTAAAAGGAACATCACTCTTCGTGGATGTACTTGCATCTTGTCTATCCTTGTCAATTCAAATATGGGAGCTGTGAGAACTGGTGATGGGGGCTCGCTGGCATAAAAGAGTTACTGGGCCTTAATTATATCTACTGAGGTAATTAACCAGTGGTGACCAGGGATTCCCGTACTATTGTTACCCTAAATTGAAAACCAAGCACACCCCCTCATCACTTGACTCCTTGATGTAGAGAGACAGAGCAGTCCACGGCGCTCTTTGGGAGGAGAGGTGAGTTGGAAACTCAGAATTCTGTACCATGATGACGCTCAATAAATCTTTGTGGTATAAGTGCTTTCACTTTTAAAAAGAAAATGTACTTTAATTCACTCACAAATACTACACAATAAATCACAAATGTATACAAAATATACAGTTGGCTAAACAGTAAAGCAAATAGTCAACAGGGCCCATTAAGCCTTCGATGCTATTGGGGCCCCCAAACCAGACCGAATACCGCAAGTGCAACATACTAATGCCATGCAAGTAGCCATGTTGTCTAGGTATGTAAAGCACCACTTCAATGCCAGAATCCACGAAGCCCCTCAGTATGTGAAGCACCATTGCTGTGCCAGAATCCTCATTGCCCCAGTATGTTAACCACAATTGCCATGCATGAAGCCACATTGTCCCAGTATGTAGACCACCACTACCATGCTAGAATCCATACTGCCACAGTATCTAAGGCACTATTGCCATGTCAGTATTTCAGCATTGATCTCAGTAGGAAAACACAATCACTGTACTCAAAACATAAACTAAACAACAGACCCGTAGTTCCTGCATTAAGTATAAGCAGGTCACACCAAGTGCCACAGTTTCAAACTACAGATCCACAGACATAATCAACAGATCTGTAGTTTTTGGTATTTTTAAATCACAGGCTCAATCCGTTTTACCGCAGCTGCGCTCATATTGTACACACAATGCTTGTCAATTATTGCACACAAATATTGAACTTAAAAAAACATCTCATAAATTATGAGTCTTTAAAAATTCAACATACAGAATCAGAATGTGCAAATTACAAACAAATGCATAACTGCACATTCAGTATACTAATGACAGGGTTCTTTTATGTCATTAAAAATCCTATCTCAATGAGTGTCATTATTGATATGTTGAATTTTTAAAGACTCATAATTTATGTTTTTTCAGTTCAATATTTGTATGCAATAATTGACAAACATTGTGTGTACAGTATGAGCACAGTTGCTGTAAAATAGATTGAGTCTGTGATTTAAAAATACCAAAAACTACAGATCTGTTGTTTATGTCTATGGATCTGTAGTTTGAAACTGTGACAATTGGTGTGACCTGCTTGTACTTAATGCAGGAACTAACTGCAGGTCTGTTGTTTAGGTTTATACGCTTGTAGTTGCACAATTTGAAAATGGTGTTGGATAAAAACGTGACGTGAATGCTCCCTCGTCATTGGTGAGCAAGGCTGGGATCAGCAGAAATGCGTCCGATGGCGGTGTGACGAAATAAATGAAGTTTGAATCGCACAAGGTGTTGCCCTCCTTTTTCAAAGGATTGCTATAATTAATTGGATTGTGCTACAAAGATCCTTCGGCGGTGCGCCATTCATTCTTGTGTACAGCGTGCAAGTGCAGAAACGAGTTGAAAAAATATATATATATATATTTGTATATATATTATATATATATATATAATGTTATGCTTAACATATATGTATGTTGCTGTATAGTTTTCATATAAGTTATTTAATTAAATGCTTATGGATCTCTGTTTTATTTTATTTTATTTATCACAATATGTAATTATGATCATAATTGTTTCTATAAGTGCTTCACTATTAAATATTGAGGAAAACATAAAGCAAAAATAAATATAAATAAATAAACAAAAAACATTACAATTACAATTTTTTTTTCTTTTTTAATAAAAATACACAAATAAATTAGCTTTACGTATAGCAACCCTTGAAAGTTTGAGTTTCTAACTATCCATATATGCACATATGGGACTTTTTACAATACAACTTTCTATCTCTTTATTATTTTTCCTTATGCATGTATACCCTTTCTATGTAGTTATGTATCTGTATATTTATTACTTTACTCATACTTTAAAAACAAAGCCTTCAACTCTCTCCAATCCACTACTCTCTGTCTTATCCTATACCTCTCTCAATATATCCTCTTTCTCCACTCTCTGACTCATCCCAAACCTCATTCTACTACTCTGATCTCTCTAATAGCCCTTTCTTGACTCTTTCCTCCTCTATCCCTTGACTCATCTCAAACCTTATTCTACTACTATAATCTCCCAAATAACTCTTTCTAGACTCTTCCCTCCTCTATCCCTCCTTGACTCACTCGAAAAACCATTTTAATTCTATGATCTCCCAAGTGACACTTTCTCGACTCCTCCCTCCTCTATTCCACCTTTAACCCATCCCAAACCTCATTTTACTACTATGACCCACCTAATAACCCTTTCTAGACTCTTCCCTCCTCTATCCCTCCTTGACTCACTCAAAAACCATTTTAATTCTATGATCTCCCAAGTGACACTTTCTCGACTCCTCCCTCCTCTATTCCACCTTTAACCCATCCCAAACCTCATTTTACTACTATGACCCACCTAATAACCCTTTCTAGACTCTTCCCTCCTCTATCCCTCCTTGACTCACTCAAAAACCATTTTAATTCTATGATCTCCCAAGTGACACTTTCTCGACTCCTCCCTCCTCTATTCCACCTTTAACCCATCCCAAACCTCATTTTACTACTATGACCCACCTAATAACCCTTTCTAGACTCTTCCCTCCTCTATCCCTCCTTGACTCACTCAAAAACCATTTTAATTCTATGATCTCCCAAGTGACACTTTCTCGACTCCTCCCTCCTCTATTCCACCTTTAACCCATCCCAAACCTCATTTTACTACTATGACCCACCTAATAACCCTTTCTAGACTCTTCCCTCCTCTATCCCTCCTTGACTCACTCGAAAAACCATTTTAATTCTATGATCTCCCAAGTGACACTTTCTCGACTCCTCCCTCCTCTATTCCACCTTTAACCCATCCCAAACCTCATTTTACTACTATGACCCACCTAATAACCCTTTCTAAACTCTTCCCACCCCTGTCCCCCCTTTATCTTTTTCAATCAAACTTACAGACTCACATGTCCACTGCTCGACTTAACAACTTATATTTCCTTATATTAATCCACTACTAATTCATTTTTGGTTCTGGAGTGTCGTGTTACACACCGAAAATTGCTTCAACGACTCATCAAGGGTAGTAAGAACTATATAAATACAATTACAAATACAATTGCAATTACCAGAATCAACATTGCCTTGCCATGTGTGATTTGCTTTTGCCATGACAGAATGCACATTCATACTAGTATGTACAGCACCATTATCATGCTGGAGTCGACATCGCCACCCTGTACATGAAGCTACTTTGCCGTAGCAATGTTGGTATTTACTCAGTATGTAAAACACTTCCACTATGTATGGATCCGTAATTCTCGACTTCCCAACATAAGCCACTCCAGCACTGGACTTTGGGATGGTTTACTGGAACTACTTCTGTTGCAGGTCTTGTACTGTGACCCGTTGCTGAAGTTGCTGCTGGGTCTCATCATGGAAGAAGCATACGGGCACATAATGCTGTTCATACAGCAAATATCTGGACAAGCACTTTAGATCAAGCTGGCCTGTTGTACAAGTTCCATGTAATTTCAGCTTTCCCCACCAATAATCCGAAATAATCAGTTTCTGGGAAACAGCGATGCTTACTGTACAGCACATGCCCTGAGAAACAGTATACCCAGAGGCAAAGCTTGGCCAGTAAGATTAGGGGGGAATGAGCTTCGGACTTATCGACAATCAGGCTGGCATGTAATGCTTAAATCCATAATATGACAAGCCAGGCGCATGAGAGAGGCCTATGGGGCAGTGAAAAGGGAGAAGAATGCGGATTGGTGGGAGTATTATGAGAGAATACAATATTTTCTAAAAGAACCAATTTTTAAAAAGATTTTCAAAACAGAGAGGGAGAGAGTGTGTGCATTTATGTCTGTGTGTATATAAAAATTCCTGGTGTATTCCGACACACATCTCACCTGACCCAACTGACAGTACCTGTACCCAACTATTTAACAGAAAATACATTTATTAGGGGGTGTAACACCCCAAACACCCCCTGAAACTATGCACCTGAGTTTCTCATGCCTGTTTTCTTTTTCCCACTTGGTAGTCACAAGTGAAATGGGCTGCCTACCTCAGTCAGCTCCTGACCAGTTTCATTTAATTCCCCTCTTCTCCAAGGTGAGAGTGACTATCATGGATCTATAGCTCTTTACTCTCTAGAGAGTGGCCAATAAAACTCCTGAGCGATTGGGGCTGAAGTCCAGGCAAGTTAGCGTGAATCTGACCTCACAATCCATTCATCTGTTTCCAAAGTGTTTATTCTCATGCCCTGCATGGCCAGTCCAAGCTGTTGAAAACAAAAGTGAATGGACCTACAGGAAAATTGCATGGTTTCCCAACAGTTAGTGCCTCCAAAAGGTGACTGGGACAAGGTAGTGCAGGTCCTGCAAGATAAGCACATCATTTAGAGCATGTATATGGTATATGTGTATGCAAGATATAATCGGGTGCTAAATGAAATGTGCAATTAATGAGAAATCTGAGGAGCAAGTGCATATTTAATAAATGCGTAATATGGTGCCATGTTGCATTTGCTTTCAATTATAAAAAATTGTGTGAGTCTGTGGGTGCTATATTGGTGCATAGATACACATGCAATCATTGTAAACATTGATTTGTGGTTAACTTGTGCAAACAGTGATGAACTGATCCAATGGTCTATGTGCAACTGATGAGTAAGTGCGGGTCAGGTTGCATGCACAATGTGATATGTTGTGCCAATCGGGTTTTGAGGGGCAGCTGACCAAGGGAAGGTGTGCCCCCCGGAAATTTTGAGGGAATGGTGCAGTCCAAGAGACTGCATGCATTTTTTGCGCAACTTTTCGTTACGGAGGTAGTCCAAGGGATATATAATATATCCAGACCACCATTTTGTGAAATGTGACCTGGTGGCTGTTATAGGCAAGAAAGTCTTTGTAGGGAGATTTGCAGCATAGGGGACGATAAGCCTGCCCTGCCACTGCGAATGCTCAAAGAAGCGTGCGCCTGGACTTGGTAGTGGAAGTCGCAGAGGCGAGTGTCAGCAGTCCAGCAAGCTTGGCATTGGCAGGGGTGGCTACTGTAGTCTTGGCATGTTTGCCAGCAAAGGACCATCGGTGCACCAGAGGGGAGCAAAGGTAGGTGTGTGGATCCGCTCAAGACTTCAGCGAGCAGTCCCGAAATTATATTTGAGTGGGATCCGGGTGGAGGAGATGGCTGCGCAGACTGTACAGGTCGAGCGGACAGACATGGTGTGCAGCGGGAGACCTCCACTAGGGAGGGACAAGGAGGCCCGCAAAAGTAACTCACGTCCTCTTGCTATTTGTGAGGAAGACTTCCCACTACTGATAATTTCTACTTTCCATGACCATGGAAGTGCCTTCCCAGTGTATGCCTGTGATTGGAGGGTCTGCCTTTTTGCAGTATTTTCCATGTACTGGTGTTCGGTGCCCTTTTGTAATATTCACACACCACTCTGCCCTTGCAACACACGGCTGCTACCTCTCACATGTCTTTACCCTTGATACTTGCACAAGTGCCACCTGGCCCACGTAACGCTTGTTCCTGAGCCTGAGTGTCTAGCACCTATTGCAGGACTATACCTCTAATTATACTCTGTTTTCTCTTATAACTGCACACTTGTCACTTTCTTTTCCTCTTGTGCATTTTTGACTACCTCATGTATTTTGGTTGCTCACAATTTTTACTCAAGTATTTTGTTTGCTCACGATTGTCACTTTTACCTTTACTATCTCATGTATTTTGGTTGCTCACAATTTTTACTCAAGTATTTTGTTTGCTCACGATTGTCACTATTACCTTTACTACCTCATGTATTTTGTTTGCTCACTATTACCTTATGTAAGTAACGTATGTTTTTGCAATCTGTTCTTTTGTAATGTTTCTCATTATGTTTCATGTCTGTTCCTAATGTGAAGCGCTCTGACGCCTTCGGGTAAAGTCCGCGCTATATAAAAATGCATAAATAAATAAAAATAAATAAATAAATAAAGGTGGGGGGGAGGAGCAGCCATTGAGCAGTAGGCCCACGGGGCTAAGGCTAACAGAGCGCTGGAGCACGTAGCAGAGGAGCATGGATGGGGGAGGGGTCTGGTATCAAGAAGAGGAGTGTTGACCTCGTAGCACCAGCAGGGAAAACCGGTGCTTAATTTGAGTTGGTGGTTTCTGGTGCTTAACACCAGCACTTAGCTGTCAACACTGGCACTTAGGGCAGTCTGCCACATGGTGGCACTGTTTGTGTAATTTAGAGATGATCAGATTAAGAGTTGTTCCTTAATTCAATCTACATTAAAATCAACTAATACCTGCCACCAAAGTCATTCTTATAGCTTTGGGGGCCTGAAATAGTCTGATTTGTCACACTTGTAGGAGTGTGATGGTTAGCAGTGTGGTGGTACTGACATAGAAGCGCTGGCTGGGTCAATGGGTGGTGCAAGCTACAGTGGCCTTCTGATGAGGGCACTGGCATTTTATTTTTTGCAAATTCAGCACTGGTGAAGACACTGCTGGAGGATGAGGAGACAGGCATAATGGAGGCAACACATGCAGAGGAGGGGGTAGGGGCACAAAGAGGTGGCAGGGCTGAGCATGAAGACACAGGACTGTGAGGAAGGAGTGAGCCAGTGGCCAGCATTTTCACTGGATCAGGGGGGTTGGTTGGACCTGGCCCGCAGTGTTTAGTGTCACTGTAGTCTGGGGGAGTCAGTTGGGGGTGCAGGAAAGCGAGAGGCTGCCCCTGTTGCAGCAACACCCACGGGCCTGGCATCAGAACCGATTGGTGCAATGCTGGAATGGATCAAAGAGGAGGAGGGAAAGGGATAATATTGCAGAGCAGCTAGTAGTAGGACAGGACAGGAGAATGAGGTTGACGGTGAGATGGCCCATGAGAGTGTACACTTGGACAAGGTAAAGCAGGGGCACTACACCCATGTGGAGAGTGGCAATAATACACAGCAGGAGTAGTCTGCGTTTGGAATTCAGTGGAACACAGGTCCACCACCTGGAACAGGCACATGTACATGAGGTAGGGCGATAGCAGAAGGGGGGAGTGACGAAGTAGATGGGTGTGGCTGCCCGTGGTGGGGGCATGACAGGCTGTAAGGGCACAGAGTTACAGCACTCCAGACGTATCCTCTTTTTTACAGGTGAAGCAACACTGTGGCACTGCAGACTAAGGACAGTACAGTACAGTTCAATTACCCTGAGGGGAAGCAGGGGCAGGGCATGGTGCGGCCAGCTGGATGGTGTCTTGGGACAGGGCGTTTACTGGCCAAAGAAGGTTCAGGGAGGCATTGTCAGTGCCTCCAGAGGGCAGGGTTGGAGTGACCCCCGCAAAGAGCGGCAGGGAATACAGCAACATGCATTGATGGAGCACCAGGGATGGCCCATGGCGGCCCCTCTGGACATGATGGACCACTCTTCATTAGTAAGGCAAAATGTACAACATGAGTGTCATGTCGGGGGTCCACAGACACCATGTGGGCTGTGAAGAATGTGGTTGTAGATGAAACCCAGCTAGATTATTGAGGAGGACAGCATCAGAGGGAGAAGTGTTGGATAATGACGTGCTCTCAGAGGCAGAATGCAGGGGGTGGCAAAAAAGAGCTGGGAGCATGGAGGTTGTGGCTAACAATTCTTTGCCTACTGTTTTAGAGTGTGTGGTTGCTGCACAAGAGAATCATGGCGATAACGTGTACCAGGCAGATGGGTCCAACTGGTCAAGTGGAGGTCTCCGGAGCGGAGGAGGACCTTGAAGCCAGGTAACAGAAAGGGGGCCATGGATACGGCTCCAACGATGGTGTTGACTGGAGTTGATGCACGGGGGAACACAAGAGTGGACACAGACTGAAGAAGGGTCATTATGTGAAGGTTCAGGTTTCAGGTTCAAAAACAAGTTTTAGACATTTGCCCTTAAAACATTCTATAAAAACACACTTAATCCTTTAAAAGAGCCCCCCTCCTTGCTGCTACGCCCCCAACCCATTATATTTCATCTTTTAAATTCTGTTTGACAGATCGTAAAAACTGAGCAATCCCAACTGCCACATCTAAATGTTGCATCTCAGACAATAACACAAACGCTTTCTTCCTATGAAGAACATCATATTTAAAAAACAGAGGTCTTAAAAACTTTACTCGATTTGCGAGATAAAAGGCGTAGTCCATAAGGATATGCATACGGGTACATTTAACTTTCAAAGGGCGGGAACAGAGACCACTATTATTCTGCACCCTAGGTTATATGGGCGGGAAGAGTAAATTGGATTACTTCCCACCCTATCCCTTAAGATTTCGTTTCTTAAGCCTGGGTCTGGTAACCGTGATAAATAAGGGAAAATACTATCCTGGCCAAATGTGGCAAATGAGAAACTAATGGATGATTAATTCTTTAAATACAATAGATCGATTGATTCTGACGTCATAGCAGCAGACTCTCTCAGTGCTCGTTTGCCTGGAAAAGGAAGCCAAGATGTAACAGTGCCCCTTTTTTGCAGTTATTCTGGTTCTGGCGGCCTTTACCCACATCCTTTCACTACTTTCGATCTCTTCCCAACACAATTTGGAGACTTTAACCACCTCATCATCCTCCAACAGTGTGTTAAAGTATCGTAGGGCCCTAGTAGAGGCTGTCATATTCCAAGAGACCAGACTGCACTCTCTCCTTATAGCCTGAACCATGCTACCTTGGGGGAGTGATAGAATTCTTTTAAGCACTACACTTTCCAGTCTGTCCCATTCATAGGTTAGATCAAGAGAAAAGACCTCTCCCACATACAGCCCTAACGGTGGTATCTTCCCTTCATAGGCCTTTAGTAATGGAATATGGGATGGCCTCCCAAATCTACCATTGAATCTGGACAGACAGCTTGCCTGCAATAGGGCTTTCTGCTTAATTACATCTCAATGCGCACTCCAATTCAACTTTATCCTAAAAATTAAACCCAGGTATTGATTTTGATCCACTTGCTCCACCACCTGTGAACCTAAATACCAAGAAAAACTATTTTTTTCCAGAAGATCATAATCTTGGTCTTTTCCAGATTAATGCTGAGTTTATTCTGCTTACTATAAGATTCCAAAGCATTGAGTTTCCACTGCAGACCAATTGAGGTATAATCCAATAATTCCAAATCGTCTGCATAAAGCAGACAAGCAATATGCTGGTCCCAAATTTTGGGCGAAAAAGACTTTGATTGGGAAACAACAGTTGGGAGGTTGGCCAAGACTAGACTAAATAGTAAGGGTGCTAAAACGCACCCCTGGTGCAGGCCATTGTCGATATGGATTCTTTGGAACAACCGACCCGACTGTCTAACTCAAACTGAGCCCAATCACCGGAGTGTAAGCAATGAAGAGCCCCAAGAAGGTTTTGTGGTAGGTTCCAAGCAGGAAGTTTTCCCCACAGAATAGCCCTGTCAACAGAATCAAAGGCTGTCCAGAAATCTACTAAACAACTGCACAGTGTTTGATTTTCCTCCAGAGCCTTTCGAGTAATAGCCCACAGAGCAAAACAGTGGTTTATGGTGGAATGACGCTCCCGAAAGCCCCCTTGTTCTAGTGGGATTCTCTTAGTTTCAGTGACCCAATCTTTGAGTTTGGCTAGGATAATCTTGGAGAATATCTTTAATGAAATATCCAGGAGTCTTTTAAGCCTATAGTGCATCGGGTCTAGACCACTCCCCTTTTTTAAATCAGTTTTAATATGGACCCCTTCCAGGTAAAAGGATAAAGGCCAGTCCCTGCGACCCAGCAAAACAAAGTAGAATAAATTGTAGCCAACCGGACACTATTTGTTTTAACTATTACTACTGGGACATTGTCAGGGTCGGCAGCACGTGAGAGTTTTATTCTCTCCATAACTGCCTTAACTTCCTTAACTAAAAACCAGATGACTAGGAGAGTTTGCCCGCAGATATGCTAAGGGTCGTCTGAGCCTGTAGGTCCCCTATATAACTCCGTCAAATAAGTAGCCCACTGGGCTTCCAGAATCATACAGGCCAGAGTGCCCCTGTTTTTAACATTAAAATCATTAACCTTTGTCCAGAATTTTTGCTGATCATTTAATGATCACATTTCCTGCATCTCCTCCCACTAACCGCAAGACAAGACTACCTTTTTCGTCTGCACAAGGGATTTATATTGGCGTTTAAGATTGTCCAGCTCTTGGGTGGCTGAAGGAATGCAATGACGCCTAACACTTTTTGCTCTCTGTCTCCCCAATCGTTTCAGCTTTTGGCAATCCAGATCGAACCAGCCCGTAAGGCCCTCTGGGCTGGATTTTGTCAGAACGCCCTTTTCACATATTTTCACTGAAATACAGCCCAAAATTCATTGCACAATATTATTATACCACACAACTACATGATCAACATGGATAGGGTGGGTAAGGATCATCTCTTCTAACTGAAGGGAAGCTAATTGTTTTTTTTTTGTTTTTTTTTTACATTTCTAAAGCGCAACAAATACCCGTAGGCGTCTCGGCGCTAAAACTGCCCTTATTTTCATTGGGGGAACTGGAAAACATGGTGGAAAATTATTGCTCAAAGAGCCAAGTTTTTAGTTGTTTACTAAACTGGAAGAGGGATGGGCTTTGCCTGATATGTTGGGGGAGGGTGTTCCACAGTTTCGGGGCAGCCACCAAAAAGCGGCGATCGCCCCAGGAAACTGTTCTAGCCCGTGGAACAGTTAACTGGTGGAGAGTGGCTGATCGGAGCAGTCTACTTGGTTTATAGTGTTGGAGTTGCTCTTTCAGAAAATGTGGACCTTGCTCATTCAGAGCCTTGTAAACTATGCATAAGGATTTAAAGTGTATTCTGTTCCTAATAGTGAGCCAGTGGTATTCCTTTATGACTTTTGAAGTGGGCTCAAACTTTGTTTTCCTCGCAAGCAAGCGAGCTGCGGCATTTTGAATGGATTGAAGTTTCCTTATGACTCTGGATTGTGCCTTAAGGAATAATCCGTTGCAGTAGTCCAGGGTGGACAATACTAATGAGCTAATCAAAGTTTTGATAGCTGTTTCCGGAAGAAACGGACGAATCTTCCTAATCATCTTTAATTTAAAATGAGCTGTGGATGCTGTTTTTTTAGCGTGGTCCATAAAAGTTAGTCCATCGTCAAAGATGATACCCAGGTTCCTGACCTTGGCTGTGGGTTTTGGAGGGGTGCCAAAAGTTTCAGGCCACCAGTTTAATGGCCAACTCGGAAAAAGGGGTCCAAAAATGACCACCTCAGTTTTATCCGAGTTCAGCCTTAAACAGTTGCTAGCCATCCATTCTCCTATATCTAGCATTCCTTTATTAAATTTCTTTGCCATTTGAGGCCCGTCACCTTTAATAGCTAGCACCAACTGAGTATCGTCAGCATAGGAGGTTAGGCTCATCCCATGTGCTTTGATGACATTAGCAAGGTCCGACACATAGATATTAAAAAGTGTCGGACTGAGGGATGAGCCTTGAGGAACTCCACATGGTGACGATTGTGGTGTCGATTGAAAGGGTCCTAAGGTGACCGCTTGCGTTCTATTCACTAGAAAAGATGCAAGCAGGTCTTTGGCGGAGTGACAAAGGCCGATCTTTTCGACACGGTCGACCAAGATGGTATGGTCGACCGTGTCGAAGGCTGCAGACAGGTCCAGCATTACCAGAATCGCTGTTCCCCCCTGGTCCCTTATTGTCCTGATGTCATCAGCAGCCTTTATCAAAGCTGTTTCCGTCCCATGATTTTTCCGAAAACCGAATTGTGTGTCATCCAATCTATGTTGTTTTTCAATGTATTCGGATAACTGGGCGTTCATAGCCTTTTCTACTACTTTGGCCACGAAAGGGAGACTCGCAATGGGCCTATAGTTTTTCAGATCTTGTTTATCAAGGGAGGGTTTTTTTAGCAAAGGTTTTAATAAAGTGTTTTTTAGCGAGTCTGGATATATGCCCGAAAGCATAATTAGATTACAGACTTGGGTCAGTGCTGGAATAATAGAGTCCATTACAGGCGGGAGAATTGAAAAAGGACAGGGATCCAGGGCTGAGCCTGTTTTTATTGTGGACACAATTGTTCTTATGTGTTCTTTTGTTACCACCTGGAAACTTGGGAACATGTTATCTGTACGAAACGTGAGGGAGCTACCTGTCCCTATAGGTGGTCTAGTAGCAAAGGTTTGGTAGATATCATCTACCTTGGTATAGAAATAGGTTGCCAATGAGTCACATAATGCTTGTGAAGGGGGAGGGGTAAGATCTGGGGTATTAGATGTTGAAGATGCTAAGGGGTTCAGTAATGTTATGTGCTAAGCACTCCTCTTTTTACTCCTTGATCAAAATTTAAACAAAATTATTATAAATGGTGCTAACCCATATCTTGACTAGCCCCTAGTCAAGTTGGTACAAATTGCAATAAATTCACAGAAACCTGTGATATGGGGTGCACTATTCACATACACACAATTACGTGTTGAATTTTTTAACCTTTGTTTTGTCTACTCATTTTTCAACAATATTACCACAAAAAACGATTGGTGAAAATATCCTTATTCGAAAAATTGCATCTACATTTATCCACGTTATGCTGTCATTTATGTTTTCAGCATAACGTGGATAAATGTAGATGCAATTTTTCGAATAAGGATATTTTCACCAATCGTTTTTTGTGGTAATATTGTTGAAAAATGAGTAGACAAAACAAAGGTTAAAAAATTCAACACGTAATTGTGTGTATGTGAATAGTGCACCCCATATCACAGGTTTCTGTGAATTTATTGCGAAGATGCTAAGGGGCCCATTAGGATGACGGGGGACTTTGTCCGCCCGCCATCCCATCGTAGAAAGTGGCTGCCCGCCATAAAGGCAGGGGTCCCGTGCCTGCAATTAGGATGCGTCCGCCACAGTGGCGGGTGCATACAGCATTCCTGACATTGTTGCGGGCGGTGCACTCAGCACTGCCCACCACAATGCCAGGAAGGCATGCTGTGCACTTCCATGCACAACATGGCAGGCACCGCGCGGTGCCTGCCATGTTGTGCATGGAACTTCTGGGGGGGTACCACAGGTACCGCCCATGTGCACCCCTCACCTCCCCGGAGTCCTTGGGGGCCCGCAACAGACCCCCAAAGAAGACTCTGCATGCCTTTCCGTGGCTGCAATGCCGCCATGGAAAGGCATTGTAAAATGCCCATTCTAATATGGCTGGCAGTGTCTGGTAGACACCGCCACCATATAGAACCCTTTTCTGCCCGGTCGACATGTCGACCGGGCGGAAAAGCGGCGGACGGTCTTTCCGTCCGCCGCGGACCCCCAGCCATAATATTATGGCAGAGGTCATTCCGGCACGGATGGCGGGCGAATCGCCCCCGCCAGGCCGGCGGTGGCTACCGCCGGCCTGGCAGGGGCGATCCGCCCACCATCCTAATGGGGCCCTTAGCGTCTAAACGTGTTGAGACCCTATCCGGGTAGGACATCTCCAAAGGCAGAAAAGCCTCTCAGGGGATACTGGTTCATACAAATAAAGAACTGCCACAGTTGCCCAGTGGTCACGGCCCTCATATTTTGCCATCTCAAAACTCTTAAAGAGGCCAAAGTGCCAAAGGGACGTAAATATGTAATCAATAGGGCCCAGAGAGTGGCTCTGCCTGTGAAGGACGCTGGTGTGGGGATGAAGGAGTATAGGTTGGTTGGCAAGGAAAGCTCCCCACCTCAAGCAGATGGCAAAGGGGAGATGATTTGGCAAATGTGAGTACAGAGACCTTGGAGAAGGCACAGAACGGGGATAAGAAAGAGGATAGAGAAAGGTGGGTGGAGAAGGGGAGAAGACTGAAGGGCCAGAGAGTAAAGAACTAAAATAAAAAAGCTGCCGTATATAGGCGTAACCAAGTCTTTAGGCACACACCTCATGATGTCTACAGAGGATAAGACATAGAGAGGGGAATATGTAGAGATGTTTAATCTATTGCACAGGGAATTCAGGGCTAAGGAATGGTCAAACGATAGGAATATTAATTGTCCAAATGGTCAAAGGTGCCGATGACTATCAAAATTTAGATAACAGCCTTTTTATATGCAAGTGTGTACTGTGAGAAATTTCATGAGCGGTGCAAGGCATTATTCAAATACATGCATGTGATACAGAAGGTGCAGATCACTTATGGGAGATATGCCTGGGCACACTATGATGACGAGTTTCAAGCATGCATGGTGCTTGACTCAAAGCTAAATTGGGGGAAGATTGATTCTGATTTGTGGCACTATATGATGGCTCCTCCAAACTTGGGAAAAACATATTTACTGTCTGCCGTCTACCAATAGTATACCAGCCCTTTCAGGGGCACCCCACCCAGTGAGGAGTAAGGGTGATAACAAGGGGACACAGTGGACCGATGGGAGCCTGCTGGGACTTCAACAAAGGCTTATGCATGAGGGAGTACTGTAGATCCGACGTGTGTGCTAAAAATACGCTGGGAAGCATGCAATTATATACTGCTTTCGGGTGGTGGGATCCCATGCCAGGCAGTGGCAACCACATCCAGGGAACACAGGTTCTCAACAGCATGGACAAACTACATACTATGGAGGAGCACTTGGGGGACCTGGGAGTGCCTTTAGTAATGGAAAAGACAGTGGGGCCTACTACTGTTTTGTCCTTTTTGGGAATAGAACTACATTCAGTAGCAATGGAAGTGTGTTTACAGAAGGATATGAAAATGGCTATGCAACTACTGTTGGAGGCCATGTTGGCAAAGGCCATAGTTACACTAAAGGAAGTGCAGGTGCTGCTGTGTCATTTGGATTTTGCCTGCTGAGTCTTGAGGGTAGGGAGGACCTTTTGTTGGTGCCTTGGAATGTTTTTGTCTGACTTGTCTTTGCTCCATCATCACTTGAGATTGTCTGCGGGGGTAAGGAAGGATTTAAACATGGGCCGTGGTTTTGTTGAATCTTTCAATGGCATTCTGCTGTTCGCCCTGAGAGAATTGAGTTGGACGTGCAGATTTACTCTGATTCAGCAGGTGGCGTGGATTTTAAGTTGTACTGGCTGGGGCAATGGTGCGCAGAGGAATACCCCGCAGCATCGGGTTGAGTATCACTTTTCTGGAGTTTTTCCGCTGGTGGTGGCAGTAACAATGTGGCACATGGAGGTGGCACATAAGAAGGTGCTCTTCAGGATAGATAACATGTTGGTGGTGCAAATTGTGGACAGGAAGTCTGCAATAGGGGGGCGGGAAAGTAACACTGTGTCATCCGCAAATAATAATGCAGGAATAGACAGACCCTCCAACCTGGGACAATCATGTATACAATCTAATAAATGGTCCACCAGATGATTGATGTAAAGGAAAAACAGGGTAGGGGCAAGCATGCAGCCCTGGCGACTCTGTGGGTAATAGATATTCGGTCTGTGAGCTCTCCCTGATTCCCCACCGCATTTGGGCGTAATTGCTTTCGTGAAGTCTGATAAGGATCTCCAATAAGCAGGGTTTGACACTCATGCTTGCCATAATGGGCCACAATTGACACCTAGGAGCCAGGTCAAAGGCAGCCCTCAGGTCTACAAAGGGTATGAAGAGATGGTTGTTAGAGAGGGCCAAATACTTCCATCATGAAATATTTAAGCGGAAGATCTGATCAATGGTGCTCACTTTGGTGTGGAACCCTGCTTGGAAGGGAGATGAGATCTACTGGCCTTTTGTACCACTGCTAGCTTGCACCCTGCTAATAAAATGTTGAATTGGCACACTGCTAGTGAATACATTTACGGACAAGTGGGATTCCGTTGGCTTGAAAAACACTGAATTGCTCATTCTGCAAGTACTGAATTGAGTATGTAGAACACCTACTTTTTTTCTGTTGTGCATTTGATAAACCCAGGAGTTCCTGGTTAAGGCCAATTTGCATTGCCTAGGGTACGAGACTCTACAGCTAAACTTACCGAATTCTAAGATCTGACGGCAACATTCTGATGTCACTAAGTCTCAGGTTCTACCTGCTAGCTGCAAGGAAATCCATCGGAATCTTGCTGTAGTATTCCAACTCGTCATTTGGTTCTGCACACTGCTGGCCATGCAATTATAAAAACTGTATATATGCTCTTTTTGTCCGTATCGCTGCTAAACTAAATATTGTTTTGAATGAACTGCAATGATTTTAACTGTTACTATGTGCTCTGCTTTTATATATTGTACAAGTATTGCATTTTATATGATAATTTATAAGAATGTTTTTTTATTGCATGTTTTATGGGCTTGATCTGGAAATAAACAACTTTGGTTGACAGTAAGGTGGCATGCTAAGGAATTTTGTGATGCGCACCTGTTTCAATAAAAGCGGCCTTTTTCACACAAAGACATGTCAGTGGTCTGTGCTGAGCCCCCTCCCCCAAGTCACAGGTGCAGTCAGTGAGGAACCTGATGCTCATTCACTCTATCTGTTGTGCCTAACTACTCCTGAAATCGTGGATGCCTTTGAATTATGAGGGCTTCTAGAGCAGGCCTTCACCCTCAATAAGCAAGGGCCACCAGGAGGCCAGTTGTGGCTTAGGGGCAAGAGCTGCCTCCTTTGGAACTGGACAGCTAGGTTCGAATCCTAGAAGCAGTTCAACATCCTGTGATTCTGGGCAAATCGCAGTGCCGTGAAAGAATGTGTGACCTAAACCTTCTTGTGTACAGCGCCCTGGGCCAAGTTCATGCTATATAAAACTGTTAAAAAAAAGACACCTGAAAAGTGCGCACATACACTCTCAGAGAGGCCACATATCGACCAGGGAGCCACACATCACAGATACAGAATCAAAAGTATTGCATACTATACATAACGACACACACACTAGAGACACTACACAGAGAAGAAAACTGCACTTAAGAGACAAGACATCCGGCTTGGAGCCTCACAACACAGCTTCAGCACTACCCCACACCACTGCACGCCTAACCTCGTATATCACTTTCTCTGTACATTCAGAGGTGACAGCCCTGTTTAAATTCGGATATTGATCTATTTAAGCCTCTGTTTAAGCCCCTAAAACCCGCTTACTTTCTCTTCTGTGTGTGCCCTGACCTGTGCGTGCACGGGAAAATAAAAATACCAGAAGCCTGGCGCCGCGGAGACCCCCGAGGGGCTTAGATAGAAATACGTTTGTGACCGCACTTGCCTGTCATGGACACCATGAAGTGACGACCCAGCCAAAGCCTCCAGAGCCCCTTTTACTGACACGCTCCGTCTCCTCTTTCATCCTACTCGGCTTCCGACGCATTGAACACTTCCCAAAGTATTTCATTAGCAATATCCAGATATTTTAAGTTTGGACGAGAAAGGTTTGTCAGCATTTTTTGGACGCCTGTTGCTGCTGAATATACAGAGTTAGCGACTGCAATTAGGACAAGAAGATTGAACAAATATAAATCCGTGGTTCCTGTCCATCTCTTCGCACACAGACACCTTGTAGTTGTAGAAAGGGACAGATCAAGGCGCCCAGCAGGGCAGTCCGAGGAGCCAGATGATAAATCGAGGCACTATCGAACGATATATGCACTGGCATGTATGTAGCTTGGCAGGGCCATGCGCAGAGGTCAGCAGGGGCACACAAGGAGTTCAGCCGGTAGAGGAGTGGAACAGATCCACATAAAGTGCCGAGTAGAGCTACCCAAGTGTAGGGACCGCCGTGCCCCGGCTAGGCCCCAGACCTTCCGCAATAATACACACTGGACAGTGGTTACTTAGCATGGGCGGGATGACCCCGAGCGGTCTCCCGCAGGTTTATTTATCCCCTTGGCGCGGGACCGCCCCGAGGGGTGTGGGGATGCGTGGCAAGTGGATACATAGTATGGGAGAGCACGAGTGGCTCTCTACATCCCGCCTTCATTTTAGTCCGACGGCAGGACACCTGGGTCTTCTTCACAGAGAGGCGCAAACAAAGTCTCAGAGTCTCTGACTGGGACCAGGATTGGGCCGGAGACAGTAGCGTTGGCTGCGGCTGCTAGGAGATGCCCCAATCCCGGTTGGGCGTTCTGGAGCCTCCTCGCCGTCCCCGGGCGGACAAGGTGTACTTGGGCTTCCACAGGCCCCGGGGCTCACCAGCGGAAGTCCTTCCGCTGCCGGACTCCAAACCGGTGATGACCCCAAAGGATCCGCTCTTGTTGTCATGTCTTGAGAGGCCCCACTTCCAGAATCAGCTTCCGGCCCGGAGGCTCTCTTGAAACTGGAGACGTTGCGTGTGACTCGTTGATTTTCTCTTTGGGCCGTCACCATCGTCCCCTTGACCCTTTCCACAGTCCAGACCTCAGGTTCGTAGGGCATTCTAAATTTCCACCCGGGGTGCCGGTCTTTGATCACCACCGAGTCCCCTACGGCGATCGTTGGTTCTTGCGCGCGACGAGCCTCACTCACCTTCCGATTGGTTGTTTCTCTTCTTGCCTGGATCGCCTCGTCATTCCTCGGTTCCGGAGCCCATGCTGGGCCTGCCGGTATGCTGTCTCTTGGTGCTCTTTTGAACAACAGGTGTGCGTGAGCACACTTCGTGGTGCTGTGAGGTGTTTGGCGATATGCTCCCAGAAACTAGTCAAGAGCGGCCTCCGGACTTTCTCCATTGTCAACGGCGATGCGCAATGCCCGATTAAGAGTCCTCATCAGTCTCTCCACCTCCCCGTTGGCTTGGGGCCCACAGTGGGGTGATCTTTCTGTGTCGGATGGCGAGGTTCCCCAGGTGCTCTTGGAATTCCCGCCCTTGAAAAGGGGGTCCATTGTCTGATTTGACTTCGGCAGGCAGGCCCATTAGTGCAAAAACCCGGTCCAGAGCTGTTTTCACCTGTGGAAATGCTGTCGACGAGATGACCTCCACAATCGGGAATTTTGAGAATGAGTCAACGACTACCATCAACTGGCGTCCATCGGGGAAGCTACCGAAATCCACGCTCAGGTGCGTCCACGGGGCGTTACATGGTTCCTCAGTAATCACGGGTGCGGGCGCAGTATCTCCTCCCGTGAAAGTGCAGGCATGGCATGACCTTATCATCTCGTCCACCATTGTGTCCATGGCCGGAAACCAGACCTTGTTTCTCAACCTCGCTTTGGTCTTGGCCGTTCCTTGATGTCCCACGTGGGCCAAGGCAAGAATTCTCTTCTGTAGACCTTCGGGTACCACGATTAGGTGACCCCTCAAAACGACTCCTTCTTCCCCCACGCTCAATTCGTGCCTTACTTGCCATATTTGTTGTCGAGCGTGGCTGACCTCCAGCAGGAGGGTTCGGGCTCCGTCCATGAAGTGAGCCCAGCTGTTGCCTTCCAGTGCTTCTTTGACCCTGGACAGGGTATCTTTCTCTTGGGTGGCTTGACCTATTTCGGCTAGTGTCATTGCTCTGGGGCAGGTGGACTGTGATACCATGTGGATGAATGCCTCTATGCTGTGAACGGCGTCTGATGGGTGAACTGAGCCGTCTGCCTCAGGGTGTCGGGACAGGTAGTCCGCAGGATTGTGAGCCCCAGGGCGAAAAACGACTTTGAAGTTATATCCATGCAATTGCACAGCCCATCGCTCGATGCGCGGGGGAGCCAGTCGGGTCGAGCCTGCAAACAGTGGTATCAGTGGCTTGTGGTCGGTGACCACAGTGAATTCTTGGCCGCACAGATATAGGTGGAAATGCTGGGCGCCCTTTTAATGGCCTGCGCTTCACGTTCAATTTGCACGTAGCATGTCTCAGTGTCGGTCAGCACTTTGCTGGCGTAGGCAACTGGCTTCCACACCTCGAAGCCATGGTCTTGCATGAGCACCGCTCCGAGTCCTACCGGACTCGCGTCGACGACAAGTTCCGTTTTGCGATGGGGCTGGAAGTACGCCATCACTGTCTTGTCGAGCAGGCTGGTCTTGATGTCATTGAAGGCTTTGTTTGCTGCCACAGACCATTCCCACTTCCGGTCTTGGCGCGTGAGGGTCCTCAGGGGCTCCGATATCGCCGCCAGATTCTGGATAGATCGGCCGCAGTAAGTGACCATGCCCAGAAAACTCCTCACCTCGGTGGGGTTCCGTTGGGTGCTCGCTGCTCGAATCGCCTCAGCTTTCTTCGGGTCTAACTTGAGTCCTTCTCGTGTGAATGTGTACCCGAAGAAGTCTATGCTTTCTTGGTAGAAGGAGCACTTTGATTTGTGCAAGGTCAACCCGCTGTCCACCAGCCGTTGCAGTGTCCCCCTCAGATGTGCGTGATGTTCCTCGAGCGTGTCCGAATATACCAGAATATCGCCGCTGAGGTTTATGACGCCGCGTAGCCCCGATAACACCTCACGAATTGTGTTCTAGAAAACCTCGGCGGCAGAGGATACTCCAAAGCTGAGTCTTCGGTAGCGGCGTAGCCCTACGTGAGTCGAGAAGGTGGTTATGTATCGACTTTCCGGCTCCAACTCTAGCTGATGATAGCCCGCATTCAGATCGAGCTTGGAGAACCACTTTGCGCCGTTCAGGTCAGCCACTATGTCGTCCATGTTCGGGGTGATGTGCCGCTCCCGCTTCACCGCCATGTTGGGCAGCCTCAAGTCGACACACAGTCGAATCGCTCCAGGCTGTTTGGGCTTGGGGGCCACGACCAGGGGAGATACTCACGTTGTGGGCCCAGATACCTTCTCAATTACTCCTAGTTCCTCCAACTTCCTGAGCTCTTCCTCCACCTGCGGTCTGAGATTGAAGGGCACGCGCCGGTGCGCAGTCGGAATTTCTTCCCTTTGAGTTTCCCCAATCCTTGGAAGAGCTCTGGAAATTCTCCAAGTAGAGCCTCAGCGTGGGACTCGTGCACCTGGTTTGCGAAAAAAACGAGCTCTAGATCTTCTGCCGTGTGACAACTGAGCAGGGTCCCTTTCTTGCCTTCTGTCACGTGAAATCTTGCCGCTCTGGAGAGTTTCCCGCTCACGATGGTAGTTTGGATTACACCTCGCAGCGCAGGGGGTCAGTGCCTCCGTAGGTGTAGATTCTTGCACTTGAGGGTGCGAGGTGTGGTTTTGACGATAGTTTCTCGTACTGGTCCGAGTCCATCACATTTACTGAGGCTCCAGTGTCTATTAGAGCCTGTACGTCGGTGCCATCTATGGTAACGGAGCACAATGGCGGTGGCCGTCTCTTGGTTCCTGCCCGGTTGACATACGAGATAACGAACACCTCCTCCTCGTCATCGTCTTCGTACATTGGACGTCTCCCCTGAGCTTGATCGTCAGGTGGTGGTGCCTGTTCGTCCAGTGATACCTGACGGATGCGCTGTGACAGGCCTCTGGACCTGGGCGCCGTTGCTCGAAAACGTCCTCCTCGGCATACTCTTGCGTAGTGGTTTAGCCGCCCGTAACGGGAGCATGTTTTCCCCTTTGCTCCGCACGTGGCCTCCGCCGGGTGGTCTTCCCCGCAATATCCGCACTGGTTCTTTTGCGTGGGCTTTGGCGCTTGGCGCATCTGGGTGGGCCTTCTCTGGATGGCGTCCACTTTTTCTTCCTTGACCGGCAGGAGCCTGGTTGCCGACGGAGTGGCCACAGGGGTGTGCAGGGCTGCCTCCCTCACTTCCGCTCGAGCGTCGGACAGCTCGTGGGATCGGGCCAGGACTAAGATTTCGTCCAGGGAGATCCCTGGTTGTCGTAGGATCAGTTTTCTCAGTAGCTTAGAGCGGCACTCTACGATGATCTGGTCTCTGATCTCTTCCCTTGGCTCCGTGAAGGGGCACGTGCTAGCCAGCCAGCGGAGTCTTGCATAAAACATGTCGACGGACTTTGATTCGGTTTGCCAAGCTCTTTTGAATTTGAACTTTTTTCGAAGTCATTGTTGAGCTGTGGGTCAAAATGTGCGTTAAGCGCAGCGACCGCCGCATCATAGTCGTCCTCCTCTCCTGTGTTTGGGAGTGTCTCAAACAGATCGTAGACTTCTTCTCCCCCGTAGTATATGAGGAGCGACCTCTTGACTGTTCCGTCGGTTTCACATGTCCCCTTAAAGTAGTGGTTGAGTCTCCCAACCCAGGTCTTCCATCTGGGGGCTGCTGTCGCCGGGTCGGCGGATTCACTGTATGGAGGCAGTGGAGCTACCGCGGTGTGAGCGTTCACCGGAGGTGGGGGTCTCAGCGCGGGACCAGGGTTGTCTCCCGCTCGCTGCTGTGCTGCTGCTGCTGCTCCTGGCGCCGAGTTGCTCATTGTGGCGCTGTGGCCTGCTTAGGCGTCGCCCTGTGGTTGACTGCGTCGACGCCCTTCTCTGGCCGTCAAGTTGGGTGCACATGGTCTCACTACTTCGCCACTGGTCTCCTGTGGGCGTGCAGGGTCCTCGTACTCTCTCTCGCGCTTCAGTAGAGCCTCAAGGCTAGAAGGGATGCCGTGCTTGCCAGTGAGTGATTTTACCAATGCTTTATACTTTTTTTGATGTTTGGTGCGGTCAATGCTTGTTTTTTTCTTTTTCAGTGCACGATCTAGCCAAAGCCTGATTGCGGCCCTGTCTGTCCCTCGTGTGTGAGGGGTGATTTCCAACTCTTCGAGTGTCTCTCTTTCTGTTGCTGTGCCCGTGGGGCTTATCCTCGGCGCTGGCATGAAGGGCGCAGGCACTGTGGGAGGCAGCCTTTCCTCGGGGCCTTTTGACCCTTGTCACGTCTTCCTCAGGCGGTTCGCGGCCTGATGGGGTAGCTGCGGGCGTTGGACGCAGTAGGAGGCGCCAGGCTAGCAGGTACGCCTCGGAGGGGATGCTCGGCTGCTCAGGGGCGGGGAGGGACGCGTGTCGCACTCACCCTTGCACCAGGCCGCCGCTGGGAGCTCCGCCAGCTGAAGGCGCTCCCTCGGGAGGGAGAAACGTGGGCGTGCTCGGACCGGCGGGGGCGGACGACAACGGGCCGCGTCAGGGGTGCGCCGCAAGTCTGCTCTCTCTCTCCCCTCATGCAGATAGCGCACCGGAGCAGGTCAGCCGCGGGTGGGCACCGCGCGCTCCGGTGCAGGCAGGCACACATGTCTCGGTACCGGCCTCCTCACCAGTGTATGGACCGCCGTGCCCCGGCTAGGCCCCAGAACCTTCCGCAATAATGCACACTGGACAGTGGTTACTTAGCATGGGCGGGAAGACCCCGAGCGGTCTCCCGCAGGTTTATTTATCCCCTCGGCGCGGGCCCGCCCCGAGAGGTGTGGGGATGCGTGGCAAGTGGATACATAGTATGGGAGAGCCCGAGTGGCTCTCTACACCAAGGAGCTCTGCGAGGGATTGAGGGGCGCCCAGAAGTAATGTCAGCTGCGTTGAAGCACAATGGGAATAGCTAAGCAGGGATACGTGAAGAGGCCTGCCTGCAAGGCCTTGCAAAGAGTTTAGAAACCATGCCCAGCAGACCAATGCGAAGAGCTCAGTATGGCTACACTCTGTTCTTGACCTGGGTTATCCAGGGGTCTGGGAGCCAAAAATATTACGGTTATTTCTTTTTGTTCAAAAATTTGATATAACACAGGCCTTGTTCCAAGAGTGTTTTACAAGGAGCATATCATGTTAGGAATTTCACTAACATGACGTGCTGCACTTAAGGCCAGTATGGTCCAGCTGAAATAGGACTGCATAAGGAAGGCAAAGAGGGAGCACGGAGCTGGACAGTGCAAGAGAACACAAACTGCTATTTCTGTGGATTTACATTGCAGACATTTACAGTTCAGAGTCTCAGTGAGGTAACCGTCATGTACCAAGAATCACGTGTTGTCTATCAAATCTCTTCTGGTGTCTCCAGGGCGCCAGTCTTCTGTTATTTCTATTTATCTGCCAATGCAGAGGTCACGACCCCAGAAAGGAGAAAGTAAAGGGAACTGATTAGAAGATTAAATGTGGGTTTAAAAGATCATTATCAGAGTGCGGTGGTAGCTGCCACAGTTTGGTCTACAGGCAGAAAAGGTAGGTGAGTTCGTACGGTGATCGCAAGTCGAGTATGTCACTACTGGGTGTGTGGTGTGCTCTGTGCTGTTGTTATTGGAGTGAAGTATTTGATGTGTGTGGTATATGTCTCAGTATATGTGTTGAGTTGTGTCACGTGTACACATTGTGTGTTAATGTGGCGTGTTCTGGAGTGTATATGGGGTGTGAAATGTGTGTATTAGTTTGGGCGTGCAGTGTGTCGTCCTCTAGAACTATCTGTTGCATTTCAAATAATGGAATGCTCTCGGACATCCCTACAACGGAAGTACTGCCCAACGTCATCCGGAGCAAGAACTGTCATCAAAGACCTAGTCCTCGAGCCTATAACGGTAAAAGTGGACGCTCGCCGTCCCTCCGTCCCTGCGTGTCTGCGCTCTGCGTCAGCACCTCGCGTCTCTGCGTGTGGCCTCGGGACACGGCGCCATGCCTACAGGTGCAACCGAGGCGACCCGAGGTCTAAATGAGCGTGAAGAGGGCAGAGGTCACAGGAATTCACAGGGCGTGAAAGTGAGAGGGTGAATGACCTTTGTCTGAACTCCCACCCTCTTTCCAGAAGGTAAAGTCTTGAAATTCTCGAAGTGTTAATCATGGGATATTTATGGCCTGGTCCATTCGAGCTCCTCAGGTGCAGGTCGTCTATAAGAAAACCTTTGCTCGAAATTAATTTTTATAGAAACAATACATCTGGAAACCATTTATTCCTAATATGTGGGTATTGGTTGAGGGGCTGTTAAGACGGTTGCCACTCATCAGTGTTTTCGATTTCTTTTCGTAACTATCTCCTGCTTATGCTGCTTTGGCCCTCTAAGGGTTTCTCTTTAGGGCTTTCCTGTGTCTGTCTTTGCAAGTTTTAATTGAAATGCTATTGCCTCCAGGCAGTTAGCGTTTTGAGTAATTGAATGTGTGTTGCATGTGATGGCAATTTGATTTTTTTTGTTGATATTACGGTTCCTAGCACTTTGCATATCAACGACATGTCTTTCTGACCAATTGCAATGCTTCATCCATGGTCTTTCTGAGCTCCATTCATGAGGCCTCAGAAGCTCCTCACACAACCTTGCTTATTGCCTCATGCATCCTTGCTTTGTTCCTTTAGGGGCCCTATTCAGAAAGTAGGCGTGGCCTAGTGGCTAGAGGTGGTAACTTGATGTGGGGAACCATGTTCCAACCCCATCCTCGGCTCAACATTCTGTGATCCCTGCAAATCACTTAACCTCCCTGTGCCTAAGAAGGAAAAAGTGTGTAAAGTACCCTGATTCTGCTTTAACGTTCTCTAGTGCAATTGTGCCAGTTTTATGCTATTAAAAATACTGCCTATAGCAATACTCGCATGGAACTGCTGTGGTCCTTCCGTTGTAAAGTGCTCTAATGCATTGCACCAGGTTTTCACTATTAAAAATACTGCTGATGGCAATACTCGCATGGAACTGCGGTGGTACTCTTTTTGCTCCACTGAGCTTCAAACATGTCTATTAGGATCCTCCCACCGCCTTGCCCAGCTCATTGCAGCGCCTACTAAAATCCTCAAACTACCCTACTAAGCTCAGCACACAGTTCTACTGAACATCTAACATTCCCTCCTATCTCCCGGCATGGCCCTGCTGGCCAGCACCCCGATCTCGTACCACAGCGCTGTTATCCCACTGAAATTGACTCAGTTCTGCGCATTGACATATTTTGTCCGGATTTTCTGAGCTACTCACACAACCTGACTGAGCATCTTGAACAGCATGCCTGAACTCAACACACCTTCCTATGACCTCTATGCATAGCCCTAACAATATCCTCTCACATAGCTCTGCTGCGCTTCTTGCATGCCTCTGCCCCGGTCCTCCCACAGCTATAAGAAGTTGCTCACAGAACCCTGGCATGCTCTTTGTACAACTTCACTGAGCACCCTACAGGTCTCTCGAAGGCCTCGTCTGAAACCCAGCTGACCTCCTTGCCTAACCTCACATAGTCTTGATGAACAATTTGCACTTCCCTACTGAATTCTTTGTAGTACAAACTCCTTGCATCACCCTGTTACATTCCTTGCTATTCCTGCTTAGTTCCTTGCACTTCTTTGCTTAACCCCTTACATATTTATGATGAGCTCCTTTAACGGCTCAGCTTCGTTCCTCACAGAGCCTGCTGAGGCTCTTCCATGGCTCACTGCTACCAGGTATAATCTCAAAAACCCGAGGTGATGGCAATGGAGCTGCCAGTCACGCCCACAAGGACCTAAAGACAGCGTATGACATGCCCATCATCCCGTACTGTATCTCAGGTTCTCTAGAATGAGCATCCGGGATTATGTCTGGGGCTGCATTCCTTCATTTCTTCATAGCCCAGCCCAAATCACCTCCTTTCCTTGCTACGTCTTGCCACGTTACTTTGAATGTGAATCTGGGTTCATCTACCATGAGATTATTCTTTAATGTCTGTCTCTGGCCCCTTCCCATCTCAAGACAATTATTTGGACTGTTGTGTCAAAAGCACATTATGAAAGCGCTCTCTTTAAAATCACCCTAACAGCTAATTTTATGCTCTCTTGGCTTCTGATTTATCGCCCTCGCGCACCATCGGCTACTTTTAGAGAAGCTCTAGCCAATGCTATTGGCCCAGGCAGCCAACTTTAACATCATAGGGGACTTGAATCTCCGCTTAGAGCTGCAGGAGACCCCAGATATCCGTGCCTTCATGGGTGACATGGCAGCATTAGTTCAAATGGTATGGAAACAATGGTCCCGGACCGATCCCTTAGGGATAATAGTTTATGATAATACTAATCATTCAACTTTGTTAGAACAGCTAAATAGTCAGCTCACAGTAGCATGAAAACGATTTCATATGGAAATATAGGATGCGCAACAACCAAATGATTTTAAAAATGGCATGCATTTATTCAATTCAATTAACAAATTAGAAGAAACATGAGAAGACCAAGTCAAAGACGAATGGATAAAGGGTTGCTCCAGATGGAACGTGCAAGGGGGAGTGCTCAAGTGTAAGGTGTTTGGAAGGAAATTCAAAGGGGAAAAAGGTTCCCAAAGAAAATTGAAGGGTATATATTTACAAAATTGTACATAGGACTGCAAACAAATACACAGTCTTCATAGCCTCGCCAAACAAATCATAATATGTATATATTCAGTTCACATAATTCACAGTGTAAGGAATTGTATCTCCTATTACAAGGGAAGAAGGGGCAATAGGGGATAAAAGGTCCAAGGCTAATGGGGGGCTATCGTCGACGTTTCGATCCGACTTGACGGCAAAAGGGGAAACTTCAACCTCAGCCACGCGGATCTTACTCAGGACAGGGGACGTGAGGCAACCCTCAGGGGGATGCGGGTATGAGTTGAGCCCAGCAAGGAAACCCGCCTAGATATTGCAGTGTGGCGCCCAAGAGTTCTGTGTAGTTTCTAGGGCAAAAAGTTCCCGCAAGGTATTGCGGTGGTAATGAAAGTAAATTCCAAGAATTCAATAATTCGGGGACTGAAAAATCAGTTCAAGCTGAAGCACAGTGATTTAGCTCGAGCTTCGTGGCAGCTTCATTTCTCCATCGCGGTAGTCATCCAGGGTCGAAACGTCGACGATATCCCCCTATTTATTTAATAACAACAACTGTGTGCTTCTAAATTGTTTCTTGCCTTTCCTCAAAAGCAGACCTCCCACCTCTGACACAGCATGCCCATGCACCTTTATTTATTTAATAACAGTCCCGTGTGCATCGAAATAGTTTCTTGCCTTTCCTCTAAAGCAGACCCTTCCCACCTCCGACACATCATGGCAGCACACTTTTATTTATTTATTAAAGCCCAATTTTACTTTACATGTAAATACTTAAGCTTTCCCTGAGGAAAACACAATGTTTCTAAGCTCAAAAACAGCGTTAAAAAGATCTCAACTGCAGAGCCAAGGCATACACTCAATGAGGCTTTCAATTCAATTCCAAAGCTAGCTGCATTACCTGTTACATTACTGCACTGCAACAAAAAAACATGAGTTAAAAACATTAACATTTACAATGCCAATAGCTCGAACTTTCACAAAAGTGAGACCTATTGGATTGCAAATGCTTGTTTCACTTCTTTTGAGGAGGGATTCACACAGTTCTACCTAGTTTCTTTCATGGCTAAAGCTTTACCTCCTTTCAAAGGGGTTGCCAATTGCAACACTTCTTCCACACACATCCACCCTTGTGCCTCCTTTTTTTGGAGAGTTGCCCTGGCAGCTTCAGTGCAGAATCCCTAACTCTTCCTCTCAATTCTGTATGCAAGGAAATGCAAATACTGCATGTACTGTAATTTCTCTCACTGTGAGGGAACTGGAAATATTGCTGCCTGTTTTACAAATTTTTTTCTATGTGACAGAAGCATGCACTGATGATGACTGTGGGCACTGTGTTGTGTTATTGCACAGTAGGTTTGTGTTACCCTCACGCTGCCCATGCTGTATATTTTGTGCTTTAGTGTGAATGCATACCTTTTTCCTGACCGTACTGTGTCTGCTTGTGGGAGAAGCTTAACCAAATGCTGCCTTATTTGTGTTTTTGTGGTGTCTGGGAAGATTTCAATATGGCTGACTCTACTTTATTTGTTTTTCTGTGATGGAAGACTGTACTCCAGCTCGTCTTCCTCTCCTTGCTCCATGTGCTTATTTATGGACGGATGTAAGATTTTCCTGTTCTTTGTGTGAGAAGAGCATCCAGGAGTATAGTCACTGCTGTACTTGGTCTTTGTGGGAGTTACTCCTGCAAATGCGGTTGCAAAATAATCGCAGTTACCACCAATTTCAAATTGGTGGTAACCTATCTGCAAACTCGAAGGGGACCACAGGGAAACCCTTCCCCTTCGAGTTTGGCAGCGAAATATTTTTTAAGAGCAGGCAGTGTTTTCATTTTTTTCTTTTCTAGGCATCTTGTATTCCTTTAAGGAAAATGGGCTGCATTCGAGAAAAAAAATTGCTTTATTTATACAGCAAACACAGACATGGTGGTCTGCTGATCCCAGCAATCCGAGCAGGCCATCATTCCTGTGATTGTAGCCGATTGCCAATGAGTCGCAAATTGCGACCTGCCTCATGCATATTGATGAGTCAGGTCATTTCCGACCCCATGGGAATCGCTAAATGTGTCTGAGACACATTAGTACATTTTGTTTTGCCAATTTCATCTAGCAACAGATATTTTCAGCTTCTTTTTCATTTCTGCTTTATTTCTTTGTAACAGTTTTTTCATATTTCTCTTCCTCCTTCATTCCGTCTTTTGTATTTTCTCTTTCTTGATCCCAGTCAAAGTTTATTGAGGAAAAATAAGTGTCGGTCCCCAAAAAAGAGGTCCAGTGGGCCCCTAAAACAACTACTGGATCAAATTAAGCAATTCCTCTAGTTAAGTTTGGAGAAACTTGCACGTCTGCTGCCCGTGCTGTCGGTCCCTGTTCTGTTTGTTTGAAGCAAATTTACACTTATGCTATCTGCTTTGAGCTTGTGTGTGTGTCACCGACCTGCTTTGTAAGTGTTGTGTGTGAGAGAGGTTTCTTCTGCTGCTTCACTTGCTGGGCAGGACCTATTCCGTGTCTGTGAATGGTGGTGATCTCTTACTGCTGCTGCTTGTACAGAGTGACAGATGTTTCTATATGTGAGGCACACTTCACCTGCTCCTGCTGTACCTATCCTGTGGGATTAGTGAAGCATGCACGGCTACAGCACACTCTGAACCTTCTACGGCCATGCTATACCTATCCTGCGGGTTGAATGAAGTGAGCACTGCTACAGAGCACTCTGAACCTTCTACAGCCATGCTGTAAATATCCTGTGGGTTTAGTGAAGTGAGCACTGCAACTGCCCACGCTGAACCTGCTGCGGCCATGCTGTACCCATCGTGTGGGTTTAGTGAAGCAAGCACTGCTACTGCCCACACTGAACCTTCTATGATCATGCTGTACCTTTACTGTGGGTTTAGTGAAGCGAGCACTGGTAGAGTGCACTCTGAACCTTCTACGGACATGCTGCACCTATCCCTGGGTTTAGTGAAGCGAGCACTGCCACTGCCCACGCTGAACCTGCTAAGGCCATGACGTACCTATCCTGTGGGTTTAGTGAAGTGAGCACCGATACAGCGCACTCTGAACCTTCTACGGCCATGCTGTACCTATCCTGTGGGTTGAATGAAGCGAGCACTGCTACAGAGCACTCTGAACCTTCTACAGCCATGCTGTAAATATCCTGTGGGTTTAGTGAAGTGAGCACTACAACTGCCCACGCTGAACCTGCTACGGCCATACTGTACCTATCCTGTGGGTTTAATGAAGCGCGTGGTTTTTGGCCATGCTGAAGCTGATGCTGCCCATGCTGTACCTGTCCTATGGGTTTAATGCCACATGCACTGCTACTGCCCCTTTCTACCTATCCTGTGGGTTTAGAGAAGCATGCACTGCTACTGCCCCTTCGTACCTATCCTGTGGGTTTAATGACACATGCACTTCTACTGCCCCTTTCTACCTACCCTGTGGGTTTAGTGAAGCCCACAGTGCTACTGCCCACGCTGAACCTGCTTAGGCCGTGCTGTACCTGTCCTGTGGGTTTAAAGAAGCGTGCTCAGCTAGGGCCCATGCTGAACCTGATACTATCCTTATTGTAACTTTGCTGTTTTTCAGGACAACTTGCACTTCCAGTGGCCATTCTATATCGGTCCCTTTCTTTTAGTAAAATGTGATAAGCCATTTCTCCATATGAAAGTCGAATCTATTGGCTTTGCCAATGCTTGCTTTGCATTGTTCTCTTTTTTCCTGGATTTGGTAGAAGTTTGCTTCCAGACCCCACTTGAAGCTGCTTTGTTGGCCTTACATTAGCAAAGCAAGGCCTTATGACATAAGGTTGTCAATTAGTGTTGCCTCTGCAGAACAAACAGCCCCAAGACAGCTACGGGTCAAAGGTTAATAAATTCCATAGATTAAAAGAAAGCCTTTCCGCAAGGTCTCGCACGAAGACTTTTTTGGGTGGCAGCTGTAGAGGAATGTCGTTTGTCAGAGCTATGGCGGTTGCCTGAGCAACTGAGAGGAGGACAGAGGCATATCTCCAAGAAATAAGAGACCAGTCGAGGAGGTTTCTCTGATGTTTGAAAAAGACAAAAGGTTTGCTTACATCCAGGACAGACTCAAGAACAAAGAGCAAATCTAATGAGAATTTGGATTTTGCAGCGTCGGAGACGGCGGTTTCCCGTATTCACACGACCTTACCTTGGAGACGGAGAGAAAGGAAGGTCAAAGGACCCGAAGGAAACCCAGTCATCATTCTGCCGATTCCGAGCTCACTGATGGGAGAAGTTGATAAGCTCCTCTTACCTTGGGAGGCCGTGATAATGAATCTCGGAAGGAGACAGACACAGGCTCGCACCTTTTGAAATGTCCTCTACTGCGAGGTGAGAGGGCACGCTAAAAATAAAGATGTATCTACTTTTTAATGAACCCTCTTCAACGGCCCTGCATTTTCAGCCTTATCTCCCGCCCCTCAAGTGTCCTGGGAGTTAATATATTGGCATTCCCAGGCAAACCACTTCCCTGTTTCACCAGGACTGGAAATGCATTCAGAGCTAATGGTCACATCTAGGACCCGAAATGAGCATTGCATTAATTTCTGGATACTCGTCGTTACAGACGAGCAAAATAAAAGCGAATTGCTCGTCTGCGCAGCTTTTGTATGAAATACCGGAGCAGTGCCCACAGCGTGTGGCTGTACTCAGATAAAACGTGCGCATTCGTCAGACATGTTTAACAGGAAGTGGGCAGCAGTTCTGGCGTTAGCTTACGCTCATGGGTACCTTGTGAAAGTATGAACAGAGGGCCATATGGCTTCTCATCAGTAATTATTACAGAAATACTGCATGGTGCCTGATTACAAGCCAGGCGGAAGGAAAGTAACGCATGCATCACCCTGCTAAGAAAATGCACCCTTCCCTCCCTTGCTCCCCCATGCCTCCTCTTCCCCCCTCATACACCCCCTGCATTAATTTACCATCTGCTCAGAGCAGGTGGCAAGTGTATGTGGTAAAAAAGCACGGAACACGAGATTCTGTGTGGTTTTATGGTGACAAAAATTTGCCACAGACGGTAATTCCTCATTCCGTTGGAAGTCACATGCAACTCGTAGTTACACTTTAGCGCTTTGGGGAATATTTTTTGCGTCCTACTACCCCTATTTAAATTAACAAAGGACTAAGGCAAGAAACAAAGCATCTGCAGGCTGCCTGCGTTGAAATCTTTCTCGTTGCCTCTACCGCCAAGGGCAGACCACGAAGCGCTGTGTGGTCTTATAAGGCTTGGCCCTGCCAAAGTAAAAGTGCCAATCACTTCTGCTAGCATGCTTCAGGGCTTTCTCTACAGCTAGATGGAATGATGTAAAAAAACGCAAGCGCAACGACTGTGACTAATTGCTACAAAGAAAAAAGGCAACACATAAGTGCACAAGGAAGAGGGAAAAGCTTTGCCCCTCTGTAGCATACCTGAAACTCACTGGACCATCTTGCAGATAAGATGGACGCCAAAAATAGCCATGAATCTTACAACCACAAAACTGAGCAAAACCTCCAAATTGGTTCCATATCAAACATAATCATTGCATGCACACTAAAGTCATCATTTTGATTAATGGAAGTGACTTAAAACAGTTCTAACGCAAGCATTAAATATGTTTTTTTTAATTTAGACACGAAAATAACTGGAGTAGTCCCAGAACCTCCCATTGAAAAGAGCGAAGTATCGATCAATTGGCCTAGAAAGAATAGAAGGAAAGAGCCTGGGGGCACTTCAATTAACCACAAAGCTTGGTGTTGAGAAGTCATAGGAGCGTAAGGTATTTCAATTACAAATAAATAATAGTAACACCACTTGCTACACATAGCACTTCACAACACACTTCTTTGTTTCAAAGAGCTGTAAAATACACGTGGTACTAGTACCCAATGTAATGCTACTCATTTGAATGATCTCGGAAGAATGAAAAGCTGGTTGGCAATGTCAGGATTGAAACTCGTCCTGAATTGAAGGTCAGCACACATCAGAGGCCAGTGTTAACTAACTAAGTCAAGTGCATTGTCTATTTAAACACTGATAAGACACTGGGTACCCGTTCAAACTTTGTTGGCCAATTGACACAAACATTGTAGATTCCTTTTTCATTTCGCATTATATTTATGTGGGGCATGTATATTTCTATATCAATTTACAGGTACCATCCAATTCTTTTCTAGTGGCTTTCAGACGAAGGCCCTCCTGTGTTGAAAGGCGCGTAGATGAATGATGAATGAAAACAAATATTGTCAAGGCACACATTATCTTCCTCACCGGAATCTCATTGTATACAATGTGCAGCAGCATCAGATTTTATGGGGCATCCTGTAAATAACTGTGCTGTTTTTTGTGTCCCTTGCTTTTAGAAGTTGAATGAGATTAGTGTGATTGCAGATGCGAATGTGGTGTGCATGTGAAAGTATGAGTTTGTATTCTGTTACTTTGGAGTTATATTTTTACTGACATTTGAATAACTCATAGTTTTTTGTGGTTATTTTGTGTTGTTCTTCTGACTTTTATCATAACTGTACTTGGAACTTAGGTCAATACAAATATATATGAGCTGCCTCAGATTCCTGGCGTTAAGCCTCTGCAGAAGCAAAAATGATCATCCACAAACATCAGGCACAAATTGCACACCTGCTAATTTGTTATTACAAAGTGCAAATTACGCGGTGTACTAATTGAGGTCAATTACACATGTGGTACATTGCACTGAGGAAATGACATGTTAATAGCGCATGCAATTCTCTGTCTCAATGTGTGTAAATAGCACACATTTATTTATTTATTTATTTGCTTATATAGCGCAGGACTGGCTACTTACACCCATGGCTGATTTGTGAAAGTTTTCACCAGCCGCAAATCAAGGAGCAAACATCCATGATTTGTGCAGCGAGCGCAATCTCGTTTTAGACGGAAACAGGAATTTGCAGCCATTCATAATCAGGCCCTATGTGGACTGAAGATTGTGCCATTGGTTCTTAAATGAAGTAGTCAATTTTGCCTGTCAAAAGTAGAAAAAGCAGACTTGGCTCTTGTAGAGCCAGGATTTCTAAAGGTTGGAACCCGGAGGAACATTTCTCTCTGTTACTAAACTTATATTTGACACCTTAATCAATGGCATTTACTCAAGAAGCTATAAATATTGAATGGACAACCTAAAAGGCCTAGTACTTTTTGAGTAAAAAGATTAAGCTCTTCTATTATTCCATCTGTCTAACATCTGGGTGCCTTTCTTTATCAACATATTCAAAAGTGTGAACTTTAGTAGCCCTGAATAGTTATAAAAACAGATTTCATTAATAATGATAATAATTTATATTAATAATAATATTAACAGAAACATAGAGAGAAAAAACAGATTAGACCCCAACATTTACCAAAACAACCCTATTATTAATGTTTGAGCGTTTGTCCATTATGAGTAACTTCTTCATCCAGTACTATCCATGATCATTTATTTTATAATTCGATTTCAACAACAAAATATATTTAATCTATTACCATCATCCAATATTGATTACAATTTCTTAAGGACGTTGCCTCTTTAGTCTTTGATAAATTCACTATTTATGTAGCTATTCAACTGAATTCCTAAGTCATCAATGGTCCTATAACTTTTCTTTATGAGTGAATCTGGAATCTCAAATGGAACATGCATAAAGTACATTTGCAATGGTAGGATATCCATTTCAGATGAATGTTTGCTTCCAGGACAATTTTAATATGCAACACACTTCTCATTTATCACAATGTTTAATGGTTAAATAATAGTAATATAAGTTTCCTAACTCAAAATTAATGCAGTGTTTACCTTCATTAATAATCAACCTGAGCATTATGAAAATAAGGCAGTGTTAGAAACTGGGTTAGTTGTTGACTGGGATGTGAGCCTTGGGCAACCAGCAGCCACAGTTCTAGTTAGGGTAAGGCAGTTAACTGTGAAAACACCACACAAAAATAAATCCAAACCAGGTTAGAAATAATAGAGCAAAAGTTAATATATTAAACAAGACCAAAACAACAAGAATCCAATCAATAGAATCAGATAAATGAATTTTTAAAGAATAAACTCTAAAATAGTGCCTAAAGGCATAAATTGCAGGATCGGGTAAAATTAAAAAGTTCAAGCTGACCATGATGGAGTGCAGGTCGGGTAGAATCCCAGATTAGTCCAGCTGAAGAATTACCTTCTCTAGTTTTGTGCTATGAGTCCTGTTTACGCGAAAGAAGATTGCCAGGAGCAAGGAGAGCACTGCTGGCTGTGGTTGGCATGGTGCAAGGAGCAGACTGGACATCGCGGACAGGTGGGCTGGTGCTTTGAGTTGGCGGTCCATGTGAGTGATCGATGCCTGCTGTGCGAAGAGATGTAATTGCAGCTTGTGCTGTTTTTTCATGGGAGCGGTGCGGTTCTGGTGCGAATGGGCCTGTCCCTTGTAGCGAAAAGTCCAAAAGCTTGAATTTAAGACCTTGATAGCAACATGAAAGGCACAGGACCTGAGAGGTGCCTCTTGGCTGTCAGGAACTCGCTGATGATGGGACCAGGAGCTGGTGGGGAGCCCTTTATGTCCCTGAGGCTCACACCAGGAGACCACCAGACTAGCCCTTTGAGTCACTCTGGTGTCCTGGGTTCAAGATGGAGCTGCAGGTCCAGTTGTTCGTCACCAGGGAAGAGGGCAGCAGGTCAGCACAGCAAGGCTGCAGCACCTTCAGAGTAGCAGTCCGGCAGAGTGGTAGTCCTTTCAGCAGCGCAGCAGTCCTTCTTGGCAGAGTATCCACAAGTCCAGAAGTGCACTAAAGTTGTGGTATCTGAGGCCCTTTTTTAAACACAGTTGTGCCTTTGAAGTGGGGAAATGCTTCTAGAGGCATGCATTTGAAGTGCATAACTGAACTGCCTCCCGTGCCCTGGCCCCCAAGCTAGCTGAAATAATAAAGCCCCTTTGTGTGATGACAAGACACAGCCTATTTAGGTGTAAGTGAGACTGGGCCTAGCTCTTCCCTCCCATCCAGCCAGTGATGGCCCATCCAGTACATCTAAGATAACATTCTGTGTGGCTCTCTGTAAAGAATACACAAAGCCCAACAGCGAACCACACCCAGTCATGAGCCCAGAGCCAGGCTGCAGGTACCAAATGGCTAAGGCATGAAAATGCCAACTTCCTAAACCGACGATCCCGTTTGGCCGACTAAGGACGCTATTCTTCGTTTGAACAAAAACACGAAGTTACGCTTCAATTGCTGATTCGCTATTTATCATACATTGGAACTTTTGTCCCACTACATTAGAGCAATAGTGATCCCCTTCACTTCACCTGTGGTCCTTTCAAAACCAATACACAGACTACTGAAATTTCAGGGAGTTCTTTCTGCAATGAAAAGTTTAGTCCCGATGATGGTCTACATGACGACTGCACACTAGACCGAAACGTCGACACCTTCATCATCTCCTAATAGTGCTGCGTTGTCACCAACATTCGATCATAGTTTATTAATTATCTTTGATTGTTTGTTACACTAACCAGGAGTTGATGTTAGAGCTGTGAACTGAAGGAATGTGATTAACTACATCTCTGTTCTCAGTTTTTTGCTTGGATTTATTTCTATGTACTTTTCTCCCGAGATGTAAATTCATTGTTTCATCACCTGAATATATAATAATAATTTTTTCATAAACATAAACTTTCTCCGTGTGTTCCCTTTTGATCCTTCCTTTGATTGATTCCAATGCAAAACAAAATGTGATACTCTGTTGATACACATGAGTTTGTTACGTATGTATGACTCATAACTAAGACTCTCTGTTTTTTAACAAGTCCCTTGTAGCACACTGTGATTTCTAATATTCAGCACCCAAGCCTACAAGGGTTTATTGGGTTTCCCCTGCCTCTTACACAACTTCCTAAAAGTGGCATTTTCAGAATTGAAATTTAAAATCTGGCTTCACCCTAAGTTAGGATTTTAAATTGTGATTCCACAGACACCCAACTTGAAGGGGTTAATTCTTCCCATTAAGAAATGGCATGTATACATTCTAATAAGGTAACTCAAATGTTATCCTATGGGAAAGAAAGGCCTTGCAGTAGTGAAATACAAATGTAAGAGTTTTTCACTACCAGGACATGTGCAACTTAAGAAACTTGTCCTACTTTATAAATACACTGCACCATGACCGTGGGGCTGTCGAGGGTAGCTTAGGAGTGACATATTTATTAAAATGGAAGGTTTGGAGCTGGCAAAAGGGTTATTTTAACAGGTCGAAATGGCATGTTCACTATTTAATCGGGTGGCACAATCAGTGCTGTAGGCCCACTGGTAAGGTAAGGTAATTTTATTATGCATGATTAATTAAAACCGTTGCATATACATAGCACAGGTGATTAAAAAAAAGATACGTTGATTGTGTTAAATAGCAAGGTTAAAATGAGGATTAAAAGGGCCTCATTTGGCCAGTTTTGTCCATTTTGGAAGTTTTTAGGTTATGATTTAAAGAAATAAATAAGTCTTGTGCGAAGTGCTGCTACTCAGAATAGGCGTATGAGATTCGTGGGACCTTGTGTCCCCTTTTAGGGTCTTTCTGCTAAGCGGTCCTTTGTTGTGGGTTGGCGGAATTACTCAGCTTGCTGGAGTTAGGCAGGGCTAAGGATGGTTCTAGCTGAAGTCTCTTCTGCCATGTTGAGAAAGTTTGTAAATCGATAGGTCAATTGCAAGTTGACAGATTTTGAACAAATCAGCACTGCCTGTCTGCAGGAATGGATCTCGTATAGATTAAAAAGAGGGCGCAAGAGTTGACGCCGATCATTTCCTAGGCTTTTACAATTGCAAATTATGTGCGCAAGGTCTTTCGTTCCGAGGCTGCATAGTCAACAGATGTTATCTCTGGGATTCCTCTTCCAATGGTTGAAGGTGTGGTAAGATCGTCATTATACCCATCCTGTATTTTAAACATGTCTCTTTTGTATGGATATTGAATCTTTTGCTGAGATATTTTTGTGGTTTGACTGCTGCATAGTTGTTTAGCATGTACCACCCTTGTGCTCACTTTGCAAGTGTGGCCTTATCTTTATCCAAAGACAGTACTTTAATGGTCTTAGTAACTGCTTTCATGAAGCTGTTGTGGGAGGCTAGTGCTGCCCATAGGTTGTCCAGGCCAAATTGACTTAGGGAGTCTCTGAGGTACGTTCCCGCTGGTATGTTCTTTCTTAGTGATAGTTCAACCCAAATGTGTCAGTTCAGTGTATCTTCCTCTGCCCCTCTGATCTTGTGCCAGCATTTTATAAATGCACCCCTTCTGGCCAATGACTGCTTCTGTAGCCCAAACTCTAACCTAATTTGGTTGGGGGAGGTGTATTTTGGGAGGCTGAAGACTGTCCTGAACGACCTGGTGATAATTTTTTCCACAATAGTGGCGTCTCTTCCTCTTATTGCCTCACTTCCGTAGGTTATAGTTGGAAGGAGTTTGGCTTGAATGACCGCTAATAGGGGGGCTAAAGAGGGCCTGGTAGTCACTTTCTTTAAGGTTTTCGTGGCAAAGGTTATTGTGTTGCCTTTTTGTTTTAGTGCCTGCATATGAGGGTTGAAGGAGCCTTTGTTATCCAGTTGAACACCCAAGTATTTGTATTCCCTTGCTGGTTCTAGTCGATGTGATTCTAGAAGCCAGCAAAGTTTTTTCTTTATATTGAAATTAATGGGCATTGTTTTTGTTTTTTCTCTAAATTGATTTTCAAAATATTTTCGTTAGAGTATTCTTGAGTTACATCAAGTAAATGTTGGAGTCCTATTTGTGTTCGACTTACTAGGACTAAGTTGTCTACGTATAAGAGGTTAGAGATGGTCATCTTGCCAAGTTTGGTGGCATGCGAGGTGGAGTCGACTAGCTTTGCTGGTAGGTCTTCCATAAAGAGATTAAATAGCATGGGGCTAAAATGCACTCCTGCTTTAGCACCTTAGTGGTTGCGATGCATCTCAAGAGGTGTGTTCCTGCCCCTAATTTGACTCTTACCCAATAATCGGTGTGTAATAAGGCTAGTTGTTTTAGTAGGGGTGGTGGTATACCCCCATCTTTCCAACTTCTGCTATAGTCTTGTTCGGTCTATGTGATCAAAGGCTGAGCTGTAGTCGATAAAGAAAACAGATATAATGGTTGTCTTGCTTCCTTTGCAATGTCAATTAAAAGGGTTAAGGCCATCACGTTAGTGGTGGTTCCCCTGTGTTTGCAGAAACCAGTCTGATTTATTGGTATGATTGATGAGGATGTGGCCCAAGTTTTCAGCTCATCCAGTATCAGTCCTGCATAGTATTTGGCTTCATTGTCTATCAGGGCGGCAAGGCTGTAGTTTTTTGCATCTCCTTGTTGCCTGCTTGTACATTGGTGAAATTAATGATCCTGTCCACAAATCTGGGATTTTTGCACTGGACAAGATCTCATTATATACTGGTCCCAGAATATCGGGCCAGTACTGTGGATCATGTTTATATAAAATCAGTGGAATCCCGCTTGGGCCTGGGGCACCTTCTCTCCTTCCTTTTGCAATTTCATTTCATCATTTCATTTCATTAATATGTGATTTCCCTTGTGTGTCATTTGACAAATTTGACCCAGAATCTTCCTTGTGACAGTCTCTCTTCCGGTTAAGGCTATTAAAGTGGTTGTGGAGGTATGCTGTCCAGACTACCTCTGGGAGGTAGGAGTCTATTCTGTGTTGAGTAGAGCATTGGAAGGAATTGATTGTTTGCCAGAACTTTGCTTTGTTTATATTTTTTGATTTGTGGAGGAGTTTGCCCACATCAGTTCATTTTCTTGCCTCTTGACGTCCCATTTTGTTTTTTTGAGGCTTGCCTTGAGTTTCCTTAGATCTCCCTGTAAGCAGTTCTCTCTTGGGTGCTGGCGGAGTTTCCTCAGAGTTTGATTGACTGCATATTTCTTGAGGTTCCTTTTTCTGTCTCCCACATTTGTTGCAAATTTCTCCCTAAGGGCGAGAGTTACAATTTCCCATGTTGCAAGGGGGCTCCTTTTTGGGTAGAATTTTCGAGCACAATGGATTTAGCCGATTCTAGTAGCTTCTCCACTGAATCCAGGCTACACTTGAGCCTTTTGTTAGTTGTGTAGGCTGTGGCAATTGTTTTGATTGCTGAATGAAACGGGAGAGCGAGTCTTTGAAAGGTGACTTCTTGAGGTAGATGGTCGCTCTCCGTCAGTTCACCCAGTATATAGGAAGAGATTTCGTGGAATAATGGGAGCATCATAAACGTGTATTCGATGTGAGAGGCGGTAGATGTCGAATAAAAAGTAGGTCCTGGTGGGTTGTCTTCATGGAATCGTCCGTTTGGTGCTCTAAACTTGAGATGTTCAAGCTCCTTTAGAAGATTTGCACTTAATCCAGTCTGCTTGTTTGCGGTGGATTGCCCTTGCAATGGGATTTCCCATGCTCTGTTTAACTCCTGAAGCAAGACGTCTTCGCTCGGGGCACCCATAAGGTGTAGGTTGAAGTCTCCTGCAATTATGATGTTATCAGTCTCCTCCACCTCTATGATTTTTATCAGCTCTTCTATTAATCGTTTCACCCCCAGGGGTTTTGCCTGGGTTGTAGATAAACCTTTACAATTATGATCGAGCATTCAAGTTTGTTGGTTGTGATCATTGTTCTTATTGTTAATAGTTTGTTGGGCGTCAATAGGTTTGCCTTCAAGCTCTTGACTGGTCCTGTTGTTGTTAGTGATGTGTAGGTTGTTAAGCAGCATCTCCTATGTCCGAAGTTGGCTTCTTTCCATGCAGGGATTTGATGGGAGTGGTATCCCTGCAGTTGTACTGGCTGGACAGCCCAGTTTTCTTGGAGAAGAATGGGATCGAAGGTTTGAAGCTGCGGGTCGCTTTCCTTGTTTGCCAGGCCACTGATGTTCCATGTGCACATTTTAATTGGTCTAAGATCTGTTGCTTTGTGGCAGTGGTAAAGACAAGTTGTCTGTCCATAGCTAAAGAAAGTGTTGAATGTTCGGGTTACTCAGCCGTGGTTGGCCCTGTTTATTCCATCGAGTGGCTAATGTCTGGTTCTTATTTCCTTCTTGTCACTTGTGTGACTAATGTGAGTGATAGATGGGGATGTACTTCTTGCATCTCTAAGTATAGAGCGTGTAATATGTTGCTCCTGAGGGCCAATTGCAAGTGAATTTTCATGGAGAAATGGAGTCGGATAGGCCGGTTCATGAGGGTTTATCCCTATCCCCAACTGATGAAAAGTATACGAGTTACTATTTATCTTTGCTGGTATTTCTATTGTGGTCCATATAGTTTTGGTAGCCTCTAGTCCTTGAAGGTTGTCAGTATGGATGAATTCTATAGATTCTAGTTCTGCATGCCCACTGGTACCATTTAATTTACAGACCCTAGGCACATATAGTGCACTTTACTAGGAACTTATAAGTAAATCAAAAGGGGAAATTGGGTATAAGCCAATGTTACATTGTTTTAGGGAAAGACCACAACCACTTTAGCACTGGTTAGCAGTGGTAAAATGTGCCGATTCCTAAGGCCAGGAAATACGAAGTCAGCAAAAACAGGAGGAGTGCAGGCAAAAAGTAAGGGGGGAAACCACGCCAAGAATGCCCGGTCTAACAGACAGTATGTATCATAAATATATCTATGATATATTATTATTCTGTAGCCTTTTCATTGGCCCTAAAAAGCTTACAAATGCATAGAATCCCTGCCAATTAATAGGCTAAAAATAGTAACAATTCATTATCGCAGAGAGCAATTTGGTGTTTCTAACCTGTTGAGCAACACCATTTTAGTTAGGGATGGCGAAGGATGGTGTTGGATACATTTTCCAATGCCAATAATAAGATTAGACAGGAAGGGGGCTCCTCAGGTGGATACTTTATTCCAATAAAATCCATGCTGAAAGGTTTTGTTAATTTCTAAAAGAGTTCTAGGGTTATGATAATGAGATTTATTTATAATAATGGATTTCTATACAAATAATTCTGTGATATACAAGAATATTGTTTTATCTAAAGAAAGTCCTCTCTTGTTATTGTGCGATGTGCTCCACCCACAAATTATATACACATTATTCATGACAGCTTCAGGAACACAGTTAATCTAGAAACAATCTCATTGTGGACTTCAGTAAATGAGCTTTGAAGCACAATGAGATAGTACCCTAATGCTAATATGTTGAAGCAAATGCAACAGGATTTAAGGGAAACAGGTCTGTATGGGATAAGTTCAAATGTGATTTTCCTCTTTTTATTTTGTACATGTGTGGTGCTCGTGCCTACAAAATGATGCAGAAGGCAATGTCAAAGGCTTTAGTTTTTAAAAAAAAAATTTTTTTGCACAGCCTCGCAGAAGCTTTGCAGTATGACTGAAAAACCACTGGCAAACCGACAAGTCACAAAAGCGAGACCTAGTGGCTTTGCCAATGCTTATTTCAAGAAGAGCCTAGTCTTATAATTATAAATGCATTAGGGAGACTCTCAGTTTGAATTGCTTTCTGAAAATTATTTGGTACAAAAGGAATAATCTGTATTTATTCAATTGGCAAGAATAGATTGCATGACCACTAGTGGTTTGGCACTTTTCCTTTTTCTTGAAATCAATGGCATTACTAGTCTTTCTCATTATTTCCAGATCTAATGTTGACACCACTAGGGAAGACAATATTGCTGTAAAATTATCCTCAATAAATTCATAGCTGTATTTAATTCCATTTGTTCGCCGTTGGAACATCATGTTTTTCTAGTGTTTCAAATGAATACAAGATTTTTGGTATTTCTCAAAATAAACTATATGAAAGTAGATGTTTCCAATATCCTTTTTTCTTGGGCAAAATTTGGTTTAGATTTCATAGTGTTCAGATGATAAGCCAACCATCTGAAAGTTGTTTTTTTTAATACTTCCCATTATCGTCTCAAAACAGTTGTTCTGGTATGACCGGAAAACCATGCTACCTAGGTAGAAGGCTGTTCAGAATATCCTGAATGGTGAGATGACTTTGAACAGCGGCGTTCCTCCTTTTCGGTGGAAGTGTATTGTCCCGCCTGCTGCAAGCAGAGCAGCTGCAGTAAACGGATATTTAATGGAACGGTCAATGGGCATGAGGATTTTGGTGGGTTGCACTCACTGCCTCATCTTGGGGGCGGGGCCAGGCCCATTCCTGGTGCTGATTGGCAGCTGCAATAACTTGCCTAAAACCTGAAGTGCACAGGTCAGGTTGGCTGTCTGTCTTGTGAAGTCTGGCCCAACATGCGCACTTCAGACCGCTCCTATCTATGAGCTGGGTGAAAGCCGCTGGATTGCAGGCACAAGCTCCTGGTCTGAGAGGGAGCGCTAGGTTGACCTGCCCTGACCAATCATGGGGCTGCTCTCGTGTTGGGAATGGTATGGGAGCAGCTCCATGATTGGTTGGGTTTATTAGTTGACTCTTCATTTCGAGTTTGTGGTTTTCTGCGAGCTGGGTGCCTTCCAGCCGGATGAACCAACATTGGTGAGTACTTTTGCTTTATTTAAGAGTACATCACAAGAGCATACTTAAACTATAACACAGTAGATGTCACTGTATATAATCACAAACTGTTGCGGGGTCCTCTCTAGGACCTTGAAAGGGAAATTACTGGGAAGCAAATGCTGCAGCGGCGAATCCTCATTAATTGCGGAGGAGTTTCGCCTCGCCTGAAAAATAAAATATCTTACTATTGTTTTATTATTTAGCTGCTGGCTCTGTGCCAGCATGTGCAAGGAGGGGCGGGGCCGGGCCATGAGAGGGGGAGTAGGAGTGGTATGTGCACTTGTAAGCGCGCATCTCAGTTTGGCCGGCCGTCGTAGGTCGGACAAACTGACATGCGCTCTTCGCTTTCTCCAACCCGGCTGTATTGTACAGCTGGGTTGGAGAAACAGCACAGACTCCCTGTGCCTGAGCGAGCGTCTTTTCAGTCTGCTTAGGTCAATCCAGGCACTGCTCTCATGCTTGAGAGCAGTCAAGGGATTGGATGAGAGTCTCTGATGTTGCCCCAGGGACTGCTAGGAGCAGCAGACCACAGAAGCAGCGATCCCCTGCGCATTCCCCCATCCCCCGAGCCCATTGCGACCCCTCCACCCACTCCCTGCTTTTAAATGAAATCGGCACCCACTAACATGCTGGACTTGCGCCTCCGTCACTGCTGTGACCCGAGGGTTTGCCCATACAGTGCATTGCCCATCGTTCTTTGCTACAAAGAGTCGCATTGTGTTGAAAAACTGTTAGGAGTGTGTTTTCTTCTTTTCAACAATATGCGTGTCCAGATTCTTACCCAAGTAAACAGATTAACTTAAGCTCTCCTTTGGTTAGCGCCACGAGGGCTCTGGCCTGCTTTGCAGGAGTATGTTTGCTACAGACAGATAACACACCTGCTTTCTCTTGTGGAAAAGTAAATTTTGCCATGTTTTGTGTCCCTACGTGTTCTCCATCTTATGTTATGTGCGCATGATTAATATGTATATGTATTCCTCCTGTTCGATTTAAGACGCAATTACAGTTGTGTCCATCTCTAGTATGCTAGTTCCCAGTTCTCGTGAAAGCTACGAGTATTAGGCCTATGTAAAGCTACGTTGCCACGTTTCCCAGTGTGCACGTTATTTCATTGTAAAGTCCCCGTTTTCTAGGCCTCAAATGGGCCCGGACACCAGATTCAGCTTCTGTCTCCTGAACCCCCGCTGAGGAGCGATACAGCCCCCACCTGTATCCTCGACCCTTCACTTACTTCCTGCCTCGCAGTGCCCGGCTCAGCCTGGCTCTGCCTCTGAGTCTGCCAAGAGTATGTTATGATTCTAGTTATCAGTCCAGCCCTCCTTCTCTGCATTCCTAAGCTACTGAATCGCATCAATAGTTTCCGTCATTGTCTAGCCTTTACGTCTCCATGTAAGAGAAATACTGTATTAATGGTCATTTAATATTCTTCATCACGCACTACATGTAGAATAATGCATGCTCCAGTCTTAGAGTCTGTTAGCCTCTCCCCTCCTGACTCTTAGTTTATATCAACATGTTCTTTAAACATCAGATACTAGATAGGGTTTAGGTACATGTCGCCCTGACTCTCCAGACTTCAGTCTCTGCTCCTAGCACAGAGTTCATAGCCCCCAGCTTCTCCTAGTAACACGTCATTGTCAGTTTGCGCGCACCATTAGGTTAGAGGTCCCGGCTCCTTAGGTAGCCCCCTCCATGTTTCCGCCCCATTTATGACATATTCTGTTACGTTTACATCACATGTCTATGTATACGCCTCCTGTTACACCTACTTTCACCCTTATCTTTCGCGACTGCTATTGACCACACCCACTGCTCCGCCTATTGTATTCGCTGTAATGCAACTGTTTTAGTATATATGCTTGTGTACTGTTATTAAAGTTAGCGCGCTCATCCCATATCCAGCCCCGGCAGCTGCCGGGCCCTGCCATCCTGTTCCCGTGCAGGTTGTCCTGTTCCTGTCCTTTATGCTGTATTAAACCTGCAAACTCCTACTACCTCGAATCTTGACTCTTATTTATTGAGCTATCTGTTATTGCTATGTCCAGTAAAACCTAGATCCGGTATTATTTATTTATATACCACATAATGGCGCCCGAATAGGGACTTGCCCTTTCCCCACGCGCCGGCGAAGCCACGCCGGCCCCCTGACCCTCTGCAGCCGTGACGGAACTCTTCTGCGCACCGGCAGATATTTCTCAGGCCCACGGAGGAGACGGAGGTGGCGGTCCAGCATCCAGACGAGGCGGTGGAGGAACGCGGCGAGTCCCGACCAGAGCCCAAGCCGAGAGTCCAAGGTCCGAGGTATCCGGAGGCCCACCCGTAACAGAAGTCCGAAGTTCGTCCGTCCGGCGTCGAAGCAGTCCAGTCCAGTCCGAGGCCTTCCGTTCTTGCTGCCCGGTGAGTACCATTGCTGGGGTAGTATCTAGACAGGGTCAATCTAAATTGACTCTGGTCCGTGGGTTGGTGGTACACAGACCCAAAACGAAGTGTCCACTTTGGTGGATGCGGGTCCTAACGTGTCTCTTTATGAGACCGGTGAGTTTCGTACTGTTTTAGCAGTACATCTAGTTTCTGTTCTAGTCAGTTCTGTTTCTCGAGAAAATTCATGTATTCTGTTTCCAGTATTCCAGGTAGTATTCTGTTCGAACTGTTATTTTAAATGTTTTTCATGTATTGTAATGTCGTGGTATGAATGTGGAGTATTTATCGTGTTCATTGTGTATTGTAATTGCGTATTGTGTCTAGGTTACAGTTCAGTCATGCCCTTATTTTCTAAACTACGTCAGTTAAAAACCAGAAAAGGTCTGCTAGAAGCAGCAGTTCCTGTCCCGCCTAGGGACAGTCCAGGTCATTTTATGTATCAAAAGCATGGCATAAGTGCCATATTATATCTAGATTTATGGGTAGAGTATACCAAACAGTTAGAGGAAAAGTATAGATGGCCTGTATCAGGCACATGGGATGCCGAGTGCATCATGCGAGTAGAAGAAGCATTATGGAAAAAGAAAGCCAGACAGTCACAGAAAGATGCCATCGAGTTATGGCGCAAAGAATCTCATAAGAGAACCGAAAAAGAAATCAGAAAGTCAGAATTAAGTAGAGAATCTTTAGAACGAGCCCAAGAAAGGGAATTAATCGAGATAGGTGAACGAGTCAAAACCGAACAGTCAGACAGACAGAGGCATGCCCTTATTAAGGGTATGTATCCTCTTCTTGCCGAGGGCTTGCCAAAAGCGACCCCGGAGGCATCCAGTAATTTTCCGCCACCATTAGTTCCGACTAAGCTACGTCACAAACCGACCGCAGCTGATATTTTCATCTCGTCCTATTTGGACGACACAGTCCCGGAATATGCAAATCCTGTTCCGCCAGTCCCTGTAAATCAGGCAATTCCTGCTCCCCCAGACACCGGGGCACCCTTTGCAGTACCCGCTACGGTACCCCCGGTCCAGCCTACATTACAATTTCCCACCGCACCGGTACGACGAGTATCAGTCGACGATTCCAGTTTAGGGGCCACAGGAGGAGGTCCTCCTGGTACCCCGCCACCACACCAACGTAGAACGTTGGCCGAGTTACATGAATGTGCGTTACAACAGACGCCCAAATTTAAGTCCGTTGCAGATATCCGACGAGCTCTTACTGAATGCCGCTATGATCCGGTTGCAGGTGATGATAGTACAGTAATATATTCCATCCGTGTAAGACGGGTGACCGGGTATTTAGACACCCTACCAGATATGAAAGGAGATCTAGACAGAATATATCGTTTCATCCGTACAGGGGATGATCCAGAAAGTATTGGCGAAGCCATGTCTTAAAGGAAAGCTGAGATCCAGCTCATGATATTAAAGTTTCTGATTAATTGTTTAATAAGAGAACAAGATTACCCGACTAAAGATCCGGCCGAAATGAGAATCCTGACAAGGTGGAGTGATAATATAGCCGAGGGTAAGCACAAGACTATCAGTAGTATAGAGAGTATGTACAAGAAAATCCGTAAAGAAATAATAAAGTTACACGAACAACGTAAAGCAGCACAAGTAAGCGAGAAAGAAAATGACTCTACCGAAGAGGTAGACGACGAGAATCCCACTAGAATAGCGTATGTAGGAAAATCTAGATTTCCAGATCGCCATTTATGCCTAGAACACAAGACAGTTTTTCATCATCCAGCACCAGAACAAGGTTCTCTAGAACAAGTATTTCAAGCTACCGATCACATTTTGAAGTCACGAATCGGTTATAGTGAGTTAAGTACTATGCATGAACAAGAACTAGTCCGATCAGCAGTCCGATGGATTACTGATTCTACCACTTTCCCAGACGAAATAGTGGCACAAATGTTTCTGAAATTGCCCCCAGCCGAGCAACGACTGGTGGGTATGTATATGATCCAGCACCTCATTACTCTGTATGAGGGTCAACACTCTGATCCAGGTCCGTTACACGATGTCCTGAACGAGTTACTCCAGTATAGATGGAAAGGTCTAGGTACCGATTTAATTAGCGTCATTCTAGAACAGCGCCACAAATATAGAACGTTCTTGAACCCGCATTTTGTTCATGTCTCACCCCCAGAAAGTAAACCCTTTTACATAGATAGACAGAACCCGTTACGAGAAGTACACCCAGTCAGGACAACGGATGGTGAAATGAAACGAGTGTTTGTTTACACCCCGATTACAAAGATGGAACTCTTAGAGATGAAGAAATTAATTCCTTGTCACGACAAAGATCCAGCAGGGTTCCACCGAGAATTAAAAGACATGCTCCGTATGGGAGAATACACGTATCCAGATATAATTAAAATGTTAAAGGTCTTGTTGCCCGCAGGGGTATACGAGAAACTCAAGGAAAAAGATTGGGAGGTGGGAGAGAAAAAGATCGATTGGGCAGTTCTCGAAGCTGAAGATAAGATACGAGTACCAGGTACCGGTCTAGGAGAGAAATGTAAAGAATTACCAGAACTGTTAATACAAGTTTTGCCTAGATTATTAACCACTAAAAAGGAAGACTGGGATGCAATCTCAGCCTGTAAACAGAAACAAGACGAAGACACTAGTGATTTTTATTCTAGATTTGAAAAGTGTTTTATTATAAACAGTGGATTGAAAACGAGTAGCGAGTCATACCCTCATCTTTTTGTTACTAAATTAGTCGAGAATTCAAGTCCCCAAGTAAAGAATCGAGTTTTGAAAGTCGAAAGTACCTGGCAAGCTAATACTCCGTCCCAGATGTTACAGATGCTCCAGTACCACCAGAATAGAATCAGAGAAGAGCAAGATCATGAAAGAAAACGTATGAAAGACACGAAAATGAAAGTACTAGTTGCACAATCTGTTCCTCAAGACAGTCAGAAGAGGGGTCCGAATCAAGCAAGTCATCCTGCAGTTCCCGTTAAAGGGACATGCAATTATTGTAAACAGCCAGGTCATTATATAAACGAGTGTGCAGTTCTGAAACACAATATAGCTACTGGTAAGACTAAAGAAAGACCACGTCCGCCTAGACAAGAACAAGTTTCACAGACTTCTCAGCCACAGAATGCACAACAGACAGTTCCAGTACCGCAGCCTATTGCTGCAACACAGCATGTTACACAGCAGATGTACCAGTATGCACAGTCCGAGTATCCAGAGTATCAGCCATATTCATGAAACAGCCTAGAGAGGGAGGTAGGCTTGCCTCTCATCGAGATACCTGTAGATCAAGAGGGTCCCTATGTTCATAGTCAAGTACTAGGGAAAGACAGAAAGTTTCTGATTGATACAGGGGCAAGTAGGACGACCATTAGCCACGCCGAAGTTCCAGGGGCTCCGCTCTCAGGCTCTAGAAATGTTTCCCTTGGATTTTCAGGAAAGCCTATTGTAAACGAGATATCTAAGCCAGTTACTCTAGAAGTAGGTCCATTGTCCCGCACTACTGATCTGTTACTTACAAAGTCATGTCCAGAAAATCTGTTAGGTATTAAAACACTGAAAGAATTAGGTGCAGTTATTTGCTGTTCCCCCGAGGGAATACGACTGTTCCTACGTGACTTCAAGGGTCACTATGTGTTACGAGATTTTGATCCGAGATTGTCTAATGTCCCGCAGCATCTATGGGCGCAAGGTCCAACTGATGTTGGTTATATGCAAATCACACCCCATCGTGTGACTCTCAAGCCAGGTGTAGTCCTGCCACGAATCAGACAGTACAGATTGCCACCTGAGGCTGTAGCAGCCTTATCCAAAATCATTGACGAGCTCATGGCTCAAGGAGTAGTTGTAGAAACTGACTCCAATGTATGTAATTCTCCGATCATTCCAGTCATGAAACGTACTGATCCAAATGCACCCCCAGTATATCGATTAGTGATTGACCTTCGGGAACTTAATAAATGTATTATTCCCCAGTACCCAGTTGTCCCAGATATCTCTTCCCTATTGACAGCCATTGATTCCGAAGCCTCATTTTTCACAGTCATAGACCTCAAGAACGCGTTTTTCAGTGTCCCCATTCATCCAGACAGCCAGTTTCTTTTCGGATTTTGTTTAAATGGAAGGAGCTATATGTTCACACGAGCTCCTCAAGGTTTCACAGAAAGTCCTAGTATTTACAGTCAAGCACTTAAGAGACAACTAGACAACATTCACATGCCAACTGACACTGCCCTGCTCCAGTATGTCGATGATCTACTAATCACAGCCCGTTCTGAACGTGCTTGCGAGCGAGCATCCCTTACAGTCTTGTATTTCCTTGCCGAGATGGGGCACAAGGTGTCCCCTTCGAAGCTTCAATTCTGTGTCCAGCAAGTGATCTATTTAGGCCACTTACTGTCCAAGAGGGGTAGGCAGTTGACACCAGACCGTATCCAGTTAATAGCGAGTCTTCCTCAGCCAAAGACACAGAAGGAGGTACGTGCTTTTATCGGCCTTACTTCTTACTGCAGACAATGGATTCCTCAGTATGCATTCCTAGCCAAGCCACTGATACAGTTAACGACACAGGAGGCAGCCGTATCGACTGTCCTCCCTTGGACATCTGAACATACACTTAGTTTCAATGAGTTAAAGAAAGCTTTATGCCAAGCTCCTGTTCTAGCTACACCGAACTTCAGTAAGCCTTTTACACTTTTCGTCACAGAACGTGAAGGTACAGCATTATCTGTTCTCACACAAGATCAAGCAGGACAATACAAGCCCTGTGCTTATTTTTCGAGCACATTAGATCCTGTAGCCCAGGCTCTGCCTGCGTGCCTCAAGTCAGTTGCAGCCACAGCACTAGCTATCAGACAAAGTGATTCCATAGTATTAGGACATTCCTTGACAGTACAAGTTCCACACTCTGTGGAAGTTCTTTTAAACCGAACACAGACTCAGCACTTGACAATTGCACGTTTAACAGGTTATGAATTGACACTGTTCCAGCCACACATAGAAATCAGACGCTGCAACGTTCTAAATCCTGCTACACTGTTACCATCAGTTAATTCAAATCCTGCCACACACGACTGTGTGGAAGTAGTTAATATTATGACAAAGCCAAGACAAGATCTGACAGATATTCCATTACCAGATCCCGACCTGACACTTTATGTGGATGGTTCATGTATGAGAACAAGTACAGGAGAACTAGTAGCCGCGTATGCAGTGACTACTGACACTGAAGTTATAGAAACACACCGTATTGACACCCTGTCTGCTCAAGCAGCAGAGCTAGTTGCTCTGACCCAAGCCTGCATACACGCCAAGAACCTGAAAGTTAATGTTTACACAGATTCGCGTTACGCATTTGGAGTTGTACACGACTTCGGAGTGCTCTGGCAGGAGAGAGGTTTCATGACTTCTCATGGAACCAAGATTCAGCATGGTCTCCTTATTCAAGCTCTGTTAGATGCCATACATTTACCGACATCTATTGCTATCATGAAGTGCAAAGCACATACGAAAGTTACTGACACTATTTCTCAAGGTAATGATCTAGCAGATCGCACAGCCAAGCTTACAGCACAGACTCCAGACATTTCAGTTAACCCGACACAGACACATACTCCAGATCAGACTACATGTATGACAGTTAAGGACCCCACTCAAGATGTCATAGATATTCAGTTACATGCTACTCCCGATGAAATCAAGAAATGGTCCGAACAAGGAGGGGTCCAGACAGATCAGGGATGGGTAACGAAGGGTAAAGCCACATGGTTTCTCCCCGACTCCATGGTTCAAGTCATTATCAATACCACACATAGTCCAGCACATTTAGGAGAAAAAGCTATGTTAGATAGTATCCAGAACATTTGGTTTAACAAGCATTTGCGAGCTGCAGCCAAGCAGAAAGTCCGTACCTGTATGATATGTTGCCAGTTTAATCCAGGTAAAAGTGTCCCGGTGGAACAAGGTGGTTTCCAGCCCCCTGACCACCCTTTTGAAGTCCTCCAGATGGATTATATTCAGATGGAGCGATGTCGAGGTTTCAAGTATGTCCTTGTAGTTGTATGCGCTTTGTCCAGGTGGACAGAAGCATATCCAGTCCCAGATTACACAGCCGCGACCACTGCCAAGCAGTTGGTTCGTGAATTCTTCCCCCGCTATGGACTCCCTAGAGTCGTATATTCTGATAACGGCCAGCCATTCTCATCCGAGCTTATGAAACACATTTCCCTGTTGTTAGGGTACCAGTGGAAGTTCCATTGTGTACGCCATCCTGAAGCAGCTGGTCTAGTAGAGAGACATAATCAGACCCTGAAAATCCGTATTGCCAAGATTTGTAAAGAGAAAGGTGTGGACTGGCTAGTAGCTCTGCCAGTCGCTTTATTTTATATGCGCATGGTCGCACATTCCAGATCAGGTCTGTCCCCGTATGAGGTCCTATTCGGCCGCCCCCCTAACATGTGGGGTACACCTAGACCTCGAAGTATTACAGATGTTTCAAGTAATATGCTGACAGATTACCTAGCTTCCTTGATGTCTGCCCTCAACTCTTGTCGTTCACAGGTTGCTGCCGCATTTCCAGACAATACCGAGGTGGCACCGCATGACATCGTTCCCGGATGCATGGTTCTTGTCCGGAACTTTGATCGTTCAAGTCCGCTGGAGCCCCGCTGGAAGGAACCCCGACAGGTCCTCCTGGCCACCCGTACTGCCGTCAAGCTGGAAGGCAGGAAGGGCTGGGTCCACCTGTCACATGTGAAAAGATTTTTTGGACTAAAGCCTGTTTCAAAGAACATTTCCGAGGATCTTAAAGACTGCCAAAGTACTATTCTTAAAGACTGTCCCGCAAAAGACAATGATACTGAACCCTCCCTGTTAGAGAAAACTCCGCAACAGGAGTATAAGCTCAAATTAAGGTCTAGTAAAATAAGTCAGCCAGTTTGATTGTCTAAGTCCTCCCCTAGGTGAAACGGTTAGACCGGTTTCTGACATGTATAAAATAGACCCCCATAGTGAGAGAGTTAGTCAAAACTCAATCCGATGTATCGTTTTTCTAAGTTTCATATTGTTTTTCAGCCTTATGATTACCTGCACATGTTATGCATTTCATTTGTATTTTCCAGTTTCTCATGTAAATAAGTCTGCTAATGCTACAGTAGAACACACGTTTAGTGATCTACCTCCTCATGAACTCTCATATCGTCTCGCTATGCGAAATAATTCTTTTATCCGCATGTTACATTATTCACACCAGACCAGCAATGCTACTAATTGTTGGGTGTGTGGCCGACTCCCCCCTTTCCAGACACCGAAGGGAGTTCTGCCACTCTTTCCTTATCCATTTTCACATAATGGTTCGTGTGGAGCATGGTCCACGTTAACGTCATCCTCAACAGATATGTCTTTTCTTAACAGTACATGTTTTCCAGACAAGCAAGGTCTTCCCCACAGAACAGGGTTAGATCTAGAAAATGAAGTTTATAATTTAGGTAATTATTCTTCGAATTTCATGGTCCTGAATGTTCAGTCTGATTCTACTCCAGACCTACCTACTATATCAGTATTACCAGTTAAAGGCGAATTATGTGTCCGAAATAATGGTTCCGTACATGTAGGCCATAGTGATTGTACTACTATTGTCAAGTATAGTGACGGTAGGAAATCTATTTTCAAAGCTTCACGTCATTCTTATTTTGTTTGTGGTCAGACCGCATATGTTCGTCTGCCCCTCGATTGGGAGGGAACCTGTTACATTGCCTTCCTACTGCCACCAGTTTTTCTAGCCCCACCTGACTACCATAGGAATTCCCACCTAGTACATACTAGACACAAGAGAGACCTCCCGATTGTCGATTATACTGAAACTGCTCTAGAACAATACATAGATATCAATAAAGGTGTCTTCCCCTACTTAGGCACTGTTGTAAATAGTAAACTGATACGTAGATTAACCAGAACACTTGAAGCAGTAGTGATTGAGACTACTTCTGCTCTAGGTAACTTAACCGAAGAGCAATCCTTTATGAGAATCGTCGTGCTCCAGAATCGTCTCGTCCTTGACGTCATACTGGCCGATAGGGGCGGGGCATGTAGAGTCATCGGATCTAGTTGCTGCATTTTCATTCCTAATAACGCGCCGTCTGTTTATTCAGCTATTACTAGACTCCATAATATTGCCCATATGTTACACCAAGATCCAGGCACCTGGACATGGTCCGGTTGGTTCTGGAATATAATTTCCGCCTGGGGATGGAAAGTATTGTCATTTCTGGGTATTGCAGTAGCGATCATATTCAGTTGCTGCCTCTGTATACAATGTGGCCCTGCGATTTGCGGCATTTGTGCTACCTCTTGTATTCCTAGTCCTAAGTCCCGTTCTAAATCCAGTTCCAAGAAAATTCGAGACGAGCAAATGATACTGTATGAAATGATAGATGGTATCATGAATATTGATGTTTCCTGAGGGAAACGTAGTGACAAGGAGGGAATGTGGAAAAGTAAATTTTGCCATGTTCTGTGTCCCTACGTGTTCTCCATCTTATGTTATGTGCGCATGATTAATATGTATATGTATTCCTCCTGTTCGATTTAAGACGCAATTACAGTTGTGTCCATCTCTAGTATGCTAGTTCCCAGTTCTCGTGAAAGCTACGAGTATTAGGCCTATGTAAAGCTACGTTGCCACGTTTCCCAGTGTGCACGTTATTTCATTGTAAAGTCCCCGTTTTCTAGGCCTCAAATGGGCCCGGACACCAGATTCAGCTTCTGTCTCCTGAACCCCCGCTGAGGAGCGATACAGCCCCCACCTCGACCCTTCACTTACTTCCTGCCTCGCAGTGCCCGGCTCGGCCTGGCTCTGCCTCTGAGTCTGCCAAGAGTATGTTATGATTCTAGTTATCAGTCCAGCCCTCCTTCTCTGCATTCCTAAGCTACTGAATCGCATCAATAGTTTCCGTCATTGTCTAGCCTTTACGTCTCCATGTAAGAGAAATACTGTATTAATGGTCATTTAATATTCTTCATCACGCACTACATGTAGAATAATGCATGCTCCAGTCTTAGAGTCTGTTAGCCTCTCCCCTCCTGACTCTTAGTTTATATCAACATGTTCTTTAAACATCAGATACTAGATAGGGTTTAGGTACATGTCGCCCTGACTCTCCAGACTTCAGTCTCTGCTCCTAGCACAGAGTTCATAGCCCCCAGCTTCTCCTAGTAACACGTCATTGTCAGTTTGCGCGCACCATTAGGTTAGAGGTCCCGGCTCCTTAGGTAGCCCCCTCCATGTTTCCGCCCCATTTATGACATATTCTGTTACGTTTACATCACATGTCTATGTATACGCCTCCTGTTACACCTACTTTCACCCTTATCTTTCGCGACTGCTATTGACCACACCCACTGCTCCGCCTATTGTATTCGCTGTAATGCAACTGTTTTAGTATATATGCTTGTGTACTGTTATTAAAGTTAGCGCGCTCATCCCATATCCAGCCCCGGCAGCTGCCGGGCCCTGCCATCCTGTTCCCGTGCAGGTTGTCCTGTTCCTGTCCTTTATGCTGTATTAAACCTGCAAACTCCTACTACCTCGAATCTTGACTCTTATTTATTGAGCTATCTGTTATTGCTATGTCCAGTAAAACCTAGATCCGGTATTATTTATTTATATACCACACTCTCCAATCAGTGACAAAGAGTGAAGACTCGTGCTGTTTAGGTCTCGCGTGGCATACTGCGCACATGCGCAGTCGAGCTCGCGAGATTTTATGTTTTAGAGTGTACTTCACTAGCGAGGGTTAAGCCCCGCCCCTCTTCTCCATTGGCTAGCCTCCTAAATGGTGGCCAGCCATTGGTGAAGAGGTCCTAGTGATGTCATCCTTTCTCTCTAAGCCCCACCCTTTTGAGACGAGGCTCCTTGACTTACTGCTGGCGTAAAAGCTTTCTTATCTTCTTTATGGGGCCAACAGATGGCCCCATAAAGAACATAAGGAACCTTTTGAGCCAGCAGGAAGTCAGGCTCTAAAAGAGAAAACTCGCTATCGTGTGGTTTCCGTGGCAAGGCCCGCCCCTTTTTACCCGCATTGTTGTTGTTCTTTCGGCGAGAGGCAGACTTCTTTTGTCCCACCCTCTCTCCCCCAGCATTCGCTGTGAGGCTCCTGTACAACAGGCTGCTTTTCAGAATCTCGTTCCAGTACTGCCGTATGAAGCACAAGAAGGACCCTAAGGGCAAGGGAGGGAGCATCCCCCACTTGTAATTTTCTCCTCATGTATCACTATTGTTGCTATTTGTGAAGCGCTCGGACCCCCTCGGGCAAAGTCCGCGCTATATAAAAACGCATCAAATAAAATAACAAAAAATGCTCGTCCCTTCACCCTGAAATTCCAAATCTTCTTTCTTTCTTCCCCAACATCGTGCTCCCAACCCCTGCCCCATTTCTTCACCTCCAATGAGTACCTCCTCCCCGACATGAGACCCTCCCCCATCCCTCCAAATTTGCACCCAGATCCCGCCTCACCCCGCTCGCGGCGCCATCAAAAAGGTCCGTCAAGTGGTCCTCAAACACTGTGCCCCGCAACCCGCCCACCCGCCCCCAGGAGTGCTCATCCCCTGCACCTTGGCTCCCCTCTGCGGTCCCACCGCCGCCACCCTCCGACCAAGAGCCCCGCCCACTGCAACCCCTCGCTCTCCGGAGAGAAGTGAGAACAGAAGGAGACAACGAGAGACCCCCCACACCGCACCCGAATGAGAGGAGAGGGGAGAGCAGCGAGGAAAGAAGAACCCGAACACAAGCATAGTGTGCTGGAGTGTGGCCCACATCCTGGCCCAGCTGCCGCCCCCTCTATGTTCCATCCATTCAATGTATATTGGCACATATAGTCTCTCACTAGCCTACATATCAACCACGCCAGCATACACAAAGAACAGCATCGAAGGCATATAATGTGCAAAGATGCCTCGAAACATAGCAATCACCTGAAGCCGATTAAAGGATAGCGGTACAGCCAAGCGTTTGAAATATACTGCAATTCCCTTCAGCACACCCATTCATGCACATAAAACTCCTGATGGCAGGTATGTCCCCACGGGTCCCAGTGCCCACCCCACACGACACCCGCAAAGGGCTCCCACTCCACACAAAGAGCACGCCCAACCCCCCTAACCAAGGCCTCAGTCAGCGTCTCCGTGCCAAGTGCTGCATACAACGGGCACCCCGATCACCCCCACACCACGTGCCCACCAAGCCCAAATTCGCACCCATGAGTGAAGCTCTCCTGCAGTCCGCCGACGGCGGCCTCCTGCACACCCTGCAGCACGGAGTCTGACATCTGCACCAGGGGGTGCGCCAGCCCTCTCCGCAGCTGCGGCCCCCGGAGTGCTCCCACGCCTGGGCCCATCCGCTGGGAGCTGCGCAGTGTGGGAGGCCTCCCAAACGGCAACCCTTAGGCTTAGAGGAATTGGTACGCGACACTCGCCCCCATTCTTGCCACCGGGAAACCCAAGTGCTCTCAACCGCAGACCCATAAGCGGCCACTGGCCACGGCAACCACACCTCCCGCAACCACTGCTCCTGCGCACCGTCGCCTCCTAACCGCATCGGCAGCACCACGCATAAACCCCCACACCTCCCCCACTGACCTGCTAAGCCACACCCTGTGTTCCCGAGCATCCCATCCACGCATCTGCAACCCTCAACTGAGCCACCGACCACTCGAAATCCGGCCAGCTTCCCGAGTGTCCTTTCCCGCGTCCCAGCCTTCCTGTGTACACGCCATTCTAATACTTTGCACCCAACTCCCCGTGATCACCCTCATCCCCTCTGCCAAGTGTGTGTGTGTGTCTCTGTGTGTGTGTGTGTGTGTGTGTGTGTGTGTGTCTATGTGTGTGTGTCTGTGTGTGTGTGTGTGTCTCTGTGTGTGTGTGTGTGTGTGTCTCTGTGTGTGTGTGTGTGTGTGTGTGTGTGTGTGTGTGGCTCTGTGAGTGTGTGTGGCTCTCTGTGTGTGTGTGTGTGTGTGGCTCTGTGTGAACCCACATCCAACAACCCACACCTGCAGTGTGAGAGACAGCAGTGTGTATGAGAGACAGCAGTGTGATAGACAGCGTTGTGTGCAAGAAAGACAGCAGTGTGTGAGAAACAGCAGTGTGTGTGAGAGAGAGGCAGCAGTGTGAGAGACAGCAATGTGTGTGTTCTAGGGAGAGACAGCAGTGTGAGAGAGACAGCAGTGTGAGACCTTTTATTTATGTTTTGGTTTTTGAAACATAAATAAAACGCATTGTTATTTGCAATGTCAATAGATCAAACTTGCGTAAATACGCGACCTTGCATTTGCGAGAGATTAAGCTATTGGCATTTTAAATGACAATGCCATTTATTTATCTGTTTTCAAAACCAACACATAAATAAAACGTTTGTCATTTACAATGCCAATAGCTCTAACTTTTGCAAAGGCGAGACCGTTGCTTTGTAAATGCTTGTTTTTTCATTGAAACCTTGAAGGATCACATTACCGGCCATGCTCCTAGGAGCTAACAGTGAAGACAGGCGCTTTGTGCGAATGTGATCGGGGTTTGATTAAAGTCCCTTGGTTCACTTGCAAACGACGGCATACGTGAACTGTGGCTGATTTAAACCTTTGCTTACTCATCTTAATTTGGTGCTTGCCTTGAAAATAACATGTCTATAATGAAGCTACTTGCAGCTCTGTCTGAAACCTGTGAATACCAGCCTGGTAGAAGTGAATTATTGTATACGGATTATTAGATGGTGAAACCTACAGCTGATCCCATGCCAGGTATAGGTGCGTGCGTGTGTCTGCGTGTGTGCACTTATGACTGTGACTGTGTGTATGTATGTTTGTGTGTGCTAGTGTGTTTATATGCCATGTGTGCATGTGCCTGTGTGTTCATTTACTTAATATAGCCCGGATGAGGGATAAAAAAGCAAGCATATGTGCACACTCCCCCTGGGCCACAAACCAGAGCTCGTGGGAGGGGCACTCATTGGCTGCAGCAGCATAGGCTCTGTCTCAGACTCACCCCCCTGCTGCGCATCCACCATTCAGGGCTCAGACTGTGTTGTCTGTGTGATCCATGTGTGTATAAGACCACGGACCGTGCAGAGCTCAGAGAAGATTCCTGCCTACAGTGGAGCTGGGGGTGACACTACCCAAGCCCCGTCGACATGAGCCTCCTGCGCTGCCTCCCTCTGCTCTCCTGCCATGGCCTCCTGCGAGGGGAGCCCTGTGGTTCCCTGGGTGAGTGCAGGGGAGCCTTAGGTGACTATGAAGGGACCTCCGTGAGTATGAGGGAAGACCGAAGTGAGTGTCCCTCAGACCCGGGGTAGGGGAGATTCAGGGAGGGAGACCCACGAGTAAGTGTGAAGCAAGTTGCGGGTGAATGTTACTCTGGAACCAAGAGGGTCTTCAGTATCATGTAAGTGTGCTTCTGAGGATGAAGATAACGGACCTGCCATTACCACCTCTGAGACACTGACCTGTCCCTGAAAACACATCTTGCGGCTTCTAGTGCTGCCACTTATGTTGGGGGGAGGGTGTTAAACTCATGGACTTCAACTTAGCTCAACCCTCTGCACAATCTGACTTGGACGTGCTCATTCCATGGCCCCACTGCTGGTCAGTCTCCTGCAGGGCTGGCTTCAACACTTTTCTCCAAACCTTATTTTGGTGTCCACTCCTTCCAGACCCTTCCCTCATAATACACCATGAAGGGCATGGAGATCTTGACCTGCCTCCATTTCCTAGGCGATATTGAGGACCCTTGCTCCCACATTACACAAGCATGGCATAAGGTTGATGTAAAGCAGGAGGTGGGTCTATTCCCTGAATGATATGGGGGACAGCCACACACACACACACTACGATTTCACAATTGCTTTCTCAAATTTGCATTAAAAAGCACCATTTGCCCCCCTCTTTTTAAAACAAATTCCTGGAGGGAGAACCTCCACATGTCCCTCTAATGACGCACAGGCTCGCTCGCTAAACTGGCTCGCCACAGGGCACACGTCCCAACTTTTACACCCCACAACTTTCAAATGTCACCAGGACCACTGACTATGAATGCATCAGCATACAGTTAAGATTGGAGCCTGGGAGTGCAGGCAATGCAAGACTTTTGGTCCTGAGAGGCTTGGGACACTCGTTCAAGTTGAAAGATTTTCATATGGTGCGGTTATAACTGAGGTCATATAGCACTCTGCCAATCGGTGAGCCATAGTTAATTAATAAAACGGGCAACATTACTACAAAGGCTTACGCTTTGGTGATGGCTTTCGCTTCACATGATTGCCTGAGTGCTGTGCTCCAGGACTAGTTACATTTCAAAGGAGGTCTCTACTGTCACAGGCCGATGTAGCTACCACTTAGGCCTGCCCCCTAAGTTGTCCGGCTAGCCAGTCAGGTTCCTACATCGGTGGGACACGTTTTGGCATTACAGTGACAGGTTTATGTATTATTATTATTATTATGCGTTCTTATATAGCGCTCGATTACCCATAGGCATCTCGGCGCTTGCCTTGGGAACCCGTCCTGGTTTTTCCCTGTGAGATACCCATACTGGGCATCCCCAAGGTGAAAGCCAGGCATCCCGCCGCGGGGGGGCCGTAGTGGAGATTAAGCAAGCTAATGCCCAGAGCTGCAGAGTGTGAACCCGTGATTCAAGTAGGCACCGAAACGAGAATTATCGAGTCCGTGGATATTTTGGGCTCAAGACCCTGCCGCGTCGGGAATTGAACCCTGGTCCCGGGTCTGACCTCTGCTTCAGGGTCTACCTCCTCTAACCAGTGAGCCACACTTCTCCACAGTATAGCATTTGATACACACTTCAAAGGGGGGAGGACAGGATACCAAACCAGCTCTTGTATATTCACTGTCTGGCTGCTGAAAGGCCAGCTTTTGTTCTACCAGACTTCTGTATTTAAACTCTGGGCATACAAGGACTGCCTTAAAATAGATTTTGGTGATACATGTGGGAGGACACTAGCATTACCATAGTACACTCCTCCCTCCTACCCCCAGTACTCAGAGCCCAAGTTTAGTGTGGCTGAATACTTTACCATCTTGAAAATGTCCAAAGTGGGAAGATTTGGCCACGTGAACCTTTACCCCATTGGGTTAGGGTATCCACAGTGGTCATTTCCACCCGCAAGCTTGTGCCAGGTATATTTGTGGCACCTCCAGGCACCTACCTCAGAACACTCTGTGTATCTGAAAATAATAGAAGAAGGACTGCCCTGCTGGCTGTGACCTGGGAAGAGCACTGAAAACTGAACCTGCTCTCCCTCTTGTACAAGGACAAATACATGGACTACAGGTGACATAGGTTGACCTCCTGTTAAAGCTACAGGGACACAACAAGCTGCTAGAGCCATTTTTCTGCAACTGCCCAGCTAATCATTGCCAACAGGACCTTGATTGAACCCTGTTGTGGCTTCTACCTGCCACCCTGTGACTCTCTTAAGTGCCTCGTCTGATGACCTCAGGGGCTTTAGAAGTGTACTTATATTGTGGATTGGGACTTAAAAAACTAAAGTCATAAGTTCAAATCTTTGACCAGGACAAACATGGTTAGTGTGTCTGACGAAAGCTCCCTCGCAGTCAGCGTCAAATAGTGTCTAAGCCCTGTTCTACTACAACCATTGACTACTATTGGTACTTTTTGCTCTTTGGCAGCATTTTTACTTAAACCCTTAAAATGCATAACCCTGGTTCCTCCTATTGGTTTTTTATAATTTTTGGTGTCATTTTGTTTATTAAATTTGACTTAATATTGGGACTTTTAGGGTTTTGTTGTCTATTGTTTTTTATTTCAATGTTATTACTGTTTAGTACTGTGTAAATGCTTCATACATTTCGTCTAAGTTAAGCATGGCTGCTTTGTGCAAAGCTACTAGAGGGTTAAGCACAGGCTTGTTTAGTGACTTTTGTGGATCACACTGGCCACCTCAGCAAGGATTGTGATTATTACTGGAGCTGGGTTCTCACCCCTCTCAACTAATACTCCTAATTTCTGATAGCATGCTGGGTTGATGCCCTTAACCTCAGGGTTTCCCCTATGTGTTTCAGCCTTTACTGCTTAAGCTGACTCTCATTTTACAGATCAGACAGAAGGGGGTTGTGTTGGTGGTGGTGGTGCTGTCATCCTGGAGATACTGAAGGTGCAGTCAATACTTTAGGGAGCCTTGTGGAGAGGTGCTTGGCCCTTTTAAATAGCTCACCTCTGGAGTACTCTGGGGCATTGTTCTGATAAGTCTGATTGTCTCTGCTTCAGCAACTTTCAGCGACCTCCTCTTGGTGTTGGCTTCACTACAAGCATCTTTCTTTGAACCCTAAAAGGTTTTCTCACTTCTGTTCTCGACTTTAAAGAGGTTTTTAGGTCTCGCCTAGACGAAAGCAAAAGCGAAGCTTTTGCTGTCTAGGGCGAGACAACTTATGTTATCACTTTTTGGGGAATGTGGATAGCAGACTGTCACGCGCTTTTCCTGCCGGAGATTTGACCGCGTGGGCGCGCTTTGGCGTCGCTTGCTACCTAGTCAGTTTCGCTTTTAAAGGGGCTGGCGTCAACGCGTGTGGAAGTTAGTTGCAGTCGCGCGCGCACACAGCCACACTCACACACACATACACACACGCAGGCAGGCAGGCAGGCACGCACACACGCACGCACACACACACACAGACTGCACACACACACGATCCCCTCCCCCCCTTACCTCACCGGGCTCTTTTCTTGCTGGAATCCCTGTTTTCTTGTGGGCTCTGATGGGCGGGGGCGACGCGGCCAGGGGCTCCAGTGCTGCTACGGCAGTCCCTGCGGTGCACGAGCTGGGCAAGACGGTGGCTGCGCAGAATTCGGCTGGATGACGTCAGCTTCCTTCAGTGTGCACGAGCTGGGCAAGACGGCGGCTGCGCAGGATTCGCCTGGATGACGTCAGCTTCCTTCAGTCCGTCCTCCGTATCCATTCTATGGGGGATAGACCGGTCCCTCTCTCCCTTTTTAATCACTTGTTTTATACTGTATGTGATCTAACTGTGTGACCCTGGACACATCTTCTCAATTCTCCCTTCATTTCTCTTCGCTGCAGAACGTTCGAGTATCTTGAAAACGTCAAAATAAAGCATAGCATAAAAAACAGAGGTCTGTGCAGAGTGAATACCTCCGGACCGAGCAATGCTAATAATTAAAACGTGTATTGTGTGTCTGCCGCGCCTGTGCACCGTTTACAGAGCAAGCGCATACACACCAAACCATACGGTCACAGTTACTCCGATAGTTCGCACCCAGCTACGGGTTCTTGAGTTTCGTGAGATTCAAACAAAAGTTATTTGGCATCTTCGCTGGCAGACACTATTCCCTCTCCAGGCCGCACATCGTGACAGCAAACTCTGGGTGTCTTAAAGTAGCAACAGTGCACCGCTTTATTTTTAGCCGTCTTCTCGGTGACGCGCACGTGCCAATGACTGCCCACGTTGCTTCCTCTGCGCTGCAAACGTTGTGCATTCGCACATTAACTGATCTGGAAGTCAGTCATCAAGCCATATGCCCTGTGTAGTTCACTATAAGAATGTACATGCGATTAAAGTGCAGCAGTAAATTATTCTTATTACGCTAAAAAATAAAAGTTATTACGGCTCAAACTGCACATACTGTAATGTCCTTGCATGGAAGAGAGGACACGTTTGTTTCACTGGGGGCTCGAATCTTTGAACTGATAGTGTCACACGAAGATTACTGTAACAGGTGCATTAAATCACGGAGTTGTCTGGCCATGTTATCTGCCTCTTGAAGGTTACAGAGTTTACTTGAATTGTAACCTCTATTTTGAAGGTTACACCAAGACCCATATGACAGGTACCCAAACCCAGCAAGCTATGTTATTAGCATTGGAACTTGGCACCTGTAATGTGCACCCTACGCCCAGCAGCAGATTTATTAAAACAAGATTGTGTGACTGTTGGTTTGTTTGTATGTCTCGCATGTCAATCCACTCTACCATTCTACTGGGACTGGAACCAGTGACCTACGAATTATACACAGATCTCAGAAACAGGCACTTAACCCACTGAGTTGGCAACACGTCCCTTGTCCAATGTGTGACTCGTGCCAGGTTCTCACCTAGTCCAATGGTGTTCCTCGGACTGGCGCTGCTTTGAGGTGACGTGGCGCAGAGGGGAGGACAGTGGTAGGTTTTTAAGTTTTAATAATTTTTTATTTATTTAAGTATTAATAATTTTTTTCAAAAAGCCATTTTTATTTATAATATCAATACATCTAAGTCACGTAAATAGAACACATATTGCATTACAAATGCTATAGGTGTCACATTTGCGAAAGTTAAAATTATTGGCATTGTAAACGACAAAGCTATTCATTTCGCTGTTTTCAAAACCAACACATAAATAAAATATTTGTCATTTACAATACCAATAGCTCAAACTTTCCTAATGCGAGACCTATTGCATTGCAAATGCTTGTTGTTTCTGGTGACCATCACCTCTGTTAGGCTCTTAAGTGATTTTGGTGACTGGTTCTTCTTGTTTACACATCTTTCGCTCCTCAATTATGTGTATACTGAGTTTGCATAACAGTTTCTTTAAATTGAACAGGGATGTGAGATTACCCTGTTTGCTTTCGCCCTAACTTCTCTTCCATGGAGGTGTCTCTACATTCTCTGGCTAGCTACAGGGCAGGGTACTACTACCTGGACGATACAGACCCAGCCGCGGTCGGTAGTAGGAGTTTCTGCTGGGCGGTGACGTGGGGAGGGGCAGGGTGGGGGGAAGTAATGTATGGATTTCGGAGTTTAACAGGTAAGTAAACATATAAATAAATAAAACGGATTTCATTGCGCGCACTGCATCTCATTTGGTGATGCAGTGCACACAACGAAATCCGAGGGGTCAAGATGGAGCAGCTTGGAACAGGGACTGTGGAAAAATGGAGGGACTGCTTAGAACATGCACAACAAACTGTACATTATACTACACCATGGATCGAGTGTTTTGTCGTTGTGTCTATTCAAAAAAACAGACACCTCACTGGAAAATTTGTAGCAACTGAACGACTGATTCTGATGGGTGATCCTGAAGATTTGCCACATTTTCAAGCCAAATTGGAAAGCCCTTGTGACAGTAACGTAGGACAAACTCTAAAAAGACTGGTATGTTAACAAATGCTAACAAGTTTGAATGAGAACATTCACAATATGTGAAGCTAGGTTGCCTGTGACTGTTGAGTCCCTATTTCTGGTGTAATATTGCCACGTTGTGTCACGTTAGTTGTATAAAAAAAAACACATTGTACTCCTGTTATAGACCATGATAAAGTTTGTTGTACACTTTTCCTCCCTTTGAATTTCTATTTTGTTGTTATTGGGAATTGTTGCGAAAGGTAAGTACTCCCATTGTTCCAGCTGTCATTCCATTTCTAAATTTGTAATACAAATGATTTGCAAAAAGAATGAAGTCGGAGTGAGAAATACTAATAATTTGGAGCTGAAATTAAAAAGTACTGTCAAATATGACAAGTGAGCTTTTTATTATCTTGGCGTGTGGCAGGCTGTTTTGATCCAAAAAACGTGTGCATGCTGGTGTAATGAGGCAAAGCTATTCATGGACCTCCACGAAACTACCCCTGGGGAGTTCCATTTTAATCATGCACATGCAGACCTGCCCACACCTTGCTATTTGTGAATCATGTCAGCTTTGGCTCTCAGAATATCCGTAATTCCATTTACCAACGGAAGACAATGGACTCATGCAGAACCCAATATTTAATTTATTTCTGCCCCAGGTGAACATTACACTTTGAAAATCCTTCTGTTTTAGAATTTTACCTGACTTGATATACTAATGCAGTTTTTTTTGTGGGCAAATCGTCTGTAAAACACATTTAAGGAATCCAAATTTTACCAGCTAGCCACTACCCTAGGGTGGACAGATGCACTGGCGAGCATATATTATCCTGCAGAACTAGGCTTCACCTACCTTTCAGCCTTACACGGATCCCTATCCAGGCTAAACTACCTTTTTCTACCACGCAGCTACATATATAGGGTCTCGTCAGTTTCCATCCTCCCCAGTGGTCTCTCAGACCATTCCCGGGCTTCCTTAAATTATGTATTTGGCAAAACAAACCCCGCTTCAGATGACGTATGTCACCCAGGCATCTACGCGATTTGGGTTATCAGCGGTTCCTCCGACAGGTGATCACAGACTATCTAACACAGCCACTGTCCCTTTCGGTATAATACTGTGGGAAGCCCTTAAACCCACCTCCACAGTGTAGACATCAGTTATCGTGCGGACGAAAAACGCAAGCGCCTGGCCCAAGTAGTAGCCCTGGAAAAAGACCAGCGGGCCCCTGAAGCAGAGGTGACCGAAGCAGAGGTGACAGAGGGCATAGGCCCAATGCCACAGCGTAGCCTCCTCCAAGTACAACAGCAGCTACATCAACATATTGAGAGAGCACAAGTTTGAAAAAAAATGTATAAGTACGCCATATTTACAAGCACGTAGTTAGTTTAAACATGTTTTGCACACGAGTGTTTTATATCCAGGAGTGAAATATACAGAGTGTTTTATATATAGTAGCGAAAGGTATAGAATGTTAAGTAGAGTAACTATAATTATAACAGTGTGAGAATAATGTAGAAATGTTGGAATATATGTGAAAACCTCATGTTCTCATGTTAAAAGAATCATGTCCGAATTAAATGTAACTTTGAAAATCCAGTATTATGTGTAGGCCTTAGGGCAATTCACAGCAAACCTGAACGTGCTGCTAAATTAATGTGAGATAAAGTTGACATGGTTCTTCCAAAATGTACTATTGAACTTAGGGTTAAAAGTATATGCTTTATAGATGTGTTATTTTAGAAACGTATGCTAGTTAAGAATGTTTGCTGTTTAAATCAAGTTAACGTTTTAAGAGTGCAGGGACCTGCTGCATGTAAATCAAGTAGGCCAGAGGAGATAATGTCATGTCGTGTAAATCGTCATGTGCTCGTTAGAGAAGAGGTCGCGAGGTGTCCAGCACAGAGCTTTGAGAGTGTTTTATGACTAAAGATATGGTGGAGTCTGGAATTTGAGGCCCACTGCAGGATGAGCTGTATGCAGGTGCGAGGGTCCTAATCAGCTCGAATGAAAGGGACTTTGTTCAGTGGCGCCTTGCGCAGGCCTGTAGGAGTTTCCAGGAATTTCAGGGGGTATCAGCGCACTGAAGAAGAAGCCTGGGAACCAAGGTCAACTATAACGAGGGTCTTCAAGAGTACCATCATGGAGTTTACCGCGCAAAGAAGTACCACGTGAGGGGCGTCCCAAGGGGCGTTCCTATCAGAAATGTGTTTTGGTATTAGGGAAAGAGACCCGGGAGGAGAGCAGAGCAGATGATTTTGGGAGCCTAAGGAAGCGGATGGGTAGGCAGATAGGCTGATCAGGAGAGACCCATTATCAGAGAAAAGACAAAGAGAAGTGCGTGATCTTCTTAGGAAGTCACCACGGCTGACACCTAGAGGGTTAAGATCTTGCTAAGTAGGGATGTCACTTAGTATAGTGTAGGGACAGACTAACCTTAATTTTCTTTTCTGTAATGACTTTGAGATTGCAACTTATATCTATTTTGGCAACCCTGATGGTCTTTGAGCTTGTACTTATTATCTTGTTCTTCAGACTTAGATTATTCAAGAAGTTCATGTTCATAGTGATACCGATTTACCTTTTGAATCTCATTTTGAGAAGTTTGTATCTTCAGTTATCTTTGACTTTATATTAAATCTTTAAAACTTAAATTTGGTCAGTGGTCATTTAGAGTGGTGTAAATTCTTAAATTGATTGACTTATTGCGAGATTACCTTTTACTCCAAGACAGGTACCAACGATTCAGTCGACATAGTTTGGGATTTGGTAAGATAATTAGTAACCAGTAATCCCGCGTTAGCAGTTGGTAGCAGAGTGAGGATGGTTATCTTCTTGAGGAAGGTAATCTAGAGAGGTTAGTTTACCCCAAGGCCCGAGACGCCGAGAGACGAGCAGCGGAAGAATCGTGTGCCGAAAGGTGCAGACGGTGCGAGAAAAGCAGCAGTATCGGAGAGTGAGTATAAAAAGGGTCATGCGTGAACAGATTGCGGTGTTTTGTGTTGTATTTGTATTGTAATGTCTTGCGGAGTTGAATGCCTGTAGTGTGAATGAGAGAAGGTTGTGAGCGCGCGCAACCTGGTAAGCTGGTAACCTGGTAAACGGGTGAACTGGTGAAATCTTAAGTTCAGGCCAGAGCTTAAGTGGTTTTGGGTGTATCGAACATCCAGGGTAGTTGTCGACCATAGTACGGAGGTCACGAGGTACCATTGACCGCCGTGGATCCAAGATAGGGGGAGTGTAAGAGTGAGTGTATGAGTAACGGACGCTGGTCGAAAGTTACTGTGTGTGAGTAACCTATCGGAGAAGGCGATTGTCTGGAAGTAAACGGAAAGACATTTCGCCAAGTTAAGGTGACAACTACAGAAAGACTGTGGGCGTACAGTCAAAGAAAGGTGATCGCTTGGACGGAAGTAATCATTTTTCAGAGTATGAATGGGACGCGTGCATGACCGAGGAGACGAGCTGAGAAAGGAGGGGAACTGCTGCGAAGGGGGACGGGTGACGTCGGCTAGAGCCGCGCTCTGATTGAGCGGTTGGTGTGACGTTAGCTAGAGCCGCGCTCTGGTTGGGCGGCTAGCGTGACGTCGGAGGAGAGTCGCGTACGGATAGGCCAGTTAGTGAGAACGGCGCCGAGATTGGTGGATTGTCATCAGGAAGTAAATAAACGCGGAGAAAAGAGAAATCATGAAGTGTTTTAAGTGTTTGAAAGGGATTTTTAAACGTAAACGAAGTGAACATTATTACGGGGAGGAGGCTCCGCCAGAGGGTACGCCAGCTCATTATATGGCAACGAATGTTGGGCTGCATACGATATTGTGGATTGGGGCTTGGAATAAGCTTACGGAAGGGAATGAGGAAATGCAGTTCCCGAAGTACGGGACGTTTAAATTAGAGGTGTTACATCGGCTAAAAGCAACCATGTCCTCATTGAAACCCTCGCCCAGACCAACACAGTTTGAGGCTCTTAATGCATGGATTAAGGCTGCACACGACCGAAATTTGAACAGGCGTCAACAAAGACTGACGCGATCGGTAAGGGCAGTGCGAGATTCCAAATGGGATGAGGAGGAAAAGCGTTGGAGGGTACAGACTATTGAGGTGGAGAAAATGTATCCGATGAGGGAGGTGTCAGGAGGAGGAAACCTCATGGAAGAAGACGAGGAAAGCGAGTCGGAGGACAATCTGATAAACAGATTGTTAATGGATAGACCACCTCCGAGAGTGGAGTTGATAGAAGATAGAGGGCTCGCAAGGGAAGATGGAAATGACATAGAGGGATATACACCACTCCCTATATCGGAATGGACACCTATCAAAAGTGGAGAAACACCTCCAAACAACACTGTACAGAGTGTAGTGGGAAGGTTTGTGGTGCAGAAAACGCCAACCACAGAAAGGGTTGAGTCTGTGGGATTGCCAGACGCTCTTCAAGTGCCTGTTACCATAGGACCCATAGTTTCGATCTATAATTCTGAGAGAGATAGAGGGGAACAACAAAGGCAATTGGATAGGGAAAGGATTGAGATGGAAAGGAGGAATAATGTGACAAATGCATGGAAACAATTGCCAGGATCAGTAACATGGAATACCCCATTAGACACAACTGTCGGTCCCAATTCAGAACAGGGAGGTCCGAGAGGACCAATGGATCTAAGGGGACCACGGCCAAGATCTTTTTCAGAGTTAAGAGCTGATTTGAGGGAATGGGACGGGTCCGTAGTATCTCCAAATAACAGGACAAGAACAGAACCAGAATGGGAAAGCAGGGGCAATGGGACAGTATCTCATTGTGGGGCCAGCGAGAGTAGTCAGGGCCGGGAAGGCCAAAGTCAAGAGAATAGAGGGGATGCATGTCCTACAAATCAGAGAGAACAGCCGGAACAAAATACTAGGATTGTAGAATGTGAGGAAATGTCCCGTCTCTGGGGGAAAGGAGGAGATGAGGCGGTACGGGCTTTTCAGAATAGGTTTAGGTGCCTTCATCATACACTTGGGGAAGACGTTCAACATTGGAGAAAGGAGAACAGCGATAGGTCCCGCCACGCCTCGAGTAATCAGGAATCACAGGGAAGTAGGGAAGAAAGAGGGAGTAATGGAACATCTTACCCTGCATCCCGTGAAACTAGCCAGGATGGGGAGAGGGAGGCTAGGAGGCATGAAGGAGTGTTTCACCACCCACCCCGAGAAGATGGAAAGGCATGGGACTTAGAGAGATGGGAACAGGGGAGGACTCCCTATAATTCACCAATACCCAAACGTAGATCTCGGAGCTGGGATGGGAGAGATGCGGATGGAGGAGCTAAATTGAGTGTCTTGAAAGCTGAAATTAAGGCAAAAAGGCTTGATGTTACCAGTTTAAAATCAGATGTTGATGAGATAATAGATGGAACCTTGCCTTTGGAAAGGATAGAATTGTATGAACAGGATGAGTTATTGTTCATGGCAAAGGATATTACTAGGAAAGCTAGAGCGTTTCATGAGAAATTGACTGATTTGGCAGACAGGTATGCCGTGGATTTGTCTAGGACAAGGGCATTACAGAGTAACCACAGATTACAGTACGCAGACCAAGATCTAGATGAGAAGAGAACTACTGGATTAAAAACACACATAAGAGAGCTGGTAACAGGGATAAGAGTGTGGAGGGAACTGGATAAATGGGAAGAAAGGTGGTCGAAAAAGGGCACAGTTAGGCGAAGTACAAATGTGATGACCCCAGAGGGAAGGGTAATGCAGATGGAGGCATTCCCTTTGCGAGAAATATCAAACGGAAATTATGTACATGTGCCCTGGAGTAGAGGAGATTTAGCTGCATTTACCAACTCATTTCCGAAGTTGCGGGACAATCCGGTCGAATGGTATAAACAGGTAGAGAGGTTTGTCAAAATCTCGAAAGTACTGTGGATAGATTTGAACACGTTGTTTGACATCGTGGTCCCATCTGATTTGTGGACCCCTTGTAAGACTAGTGTCGAATGGCCAAATGCTGAACCATTGAGGGATGCTCGAACTAATGGACCATCTGAGATTGTCATGCGAAAGTATGAAAGGGTAATAGCTTGGTTGAAAGATAAGGTACCACCACAGGATATAGATTGGGTAAAGATAGATCGAACAAGGCAAGAACCGAAGGAGACCGTGCATGAGTTTTATGAGAGGTTGCTGAAAACATTCAAGCAATACAGTGGACTTGATGTAATGGATCCCAAAGATATAGGACAATTTGTGTCAAAGTTTGTCTTGGGGTTGAGACCTGACATTTGCTTGATGATTCAACAACATTTAATCTGTTGGCAGAACAAACCACTAGATGAAATTCTACGTTATGCACGATACTGTAGTGACGAGATAGATTCTAAAGCCAAGAATCTAAAGGAGAAATTGATGGTGGTGCAAATGCAGTCCGCTGGGAAGGGTGGCCAGCAGAAACAGGGGATGGGACGAAAGCCAAACGGTCAGAATAAGGACAATGAGGAAGGGCAGAGACCTAGGATAGACTTTGCCACTTTAAAGAAAACGACAAAGTGTCATCAGTGTCACCAGGTGGGGCATTGGCGACGCGAGTGTCCCTTTAACCCTGAAAATGGGGAGCTAGAAGTAGAAGAACAGGTCCAAGAAGACCCAGTGCAAAAGGTGACAGTCTCAAGCAGTAAGGTGGCCAAAGGGGGGACTTCGGCTCCACGGGCCCAATTCCCACAGCCACCGAAGATAGCAGCTGGAGGAAAGGTCTTTAAACAAATGCCTCTGTTTATCGAGGAAGAAAAATGTTATTACATTGACCCATTGACAGGACAACGGGTGAGCAGTGAAGAGGATTGTACCCTCGGGGCAGTCCTAGAAGTGGATCAAAGAGGGCCATTTGTTGAGGCAGAAGTGGCAGGGTGTCCCACTACGTTCTTAGTGGACACTGGGGCTACCCGTTCGACTCTGAGATCAGCGGTAGTTCCAGACTTGCCAATGTCAGGGGAAACAATTCAAGTGGTAGGAGTCGCAAATAAAAGAATGACTAGTCCCTTGACAGAACCAGTGTCTGTGAAAATTGGAAACCACATGAACGAACATCAGTTTGTGGTTTGTGACTCGAGTCCGGTATGTCTGTTAGGAAGGGATTTGTTATGCAAATTGAATTGCACCATATACTGCACCCCACAAGGAGTGGAGGTACAGACTACCGACGATGATGCTACCTTTAAGGTGGCCAATTCAAAATTCTGTGTAGAACTATATCCTACTCTGACTGTAGAAGATCTTCCCCAAGATTTAAGAGATGCAGTGGCGTCAGAGGTGTGGGATTTCACAGGAGAAGATATAGGGTTGATTAAAGGGGTAGAACCGGTAAAAATATTGGTAAAACCAAATGTTGAGTTTCCGAGAACGCCTCAGTACAAATTGTCCCAGGAAACGATTGCGGGAATAAAACCTGTGATCGAGTCAATGATACAGCAGGGAATACTGAAAGAAATCGTGGGTAGTCCTTGTAACTCCCCGATTATGGGTTTGCAGAAACCTAGCGGGAAGTTTAGGATAGTTCAGGATTTACGAAAAATTAACAACATAGTCGTTTCATGTTGTCCCGTGGTACCGAATCCTTCAGTGATACTATTTCAAATACCATGTCAAGCAGAATGGTTCACAGTGATAGATCTTTGTCAGGCTTTCTTTTCAATCCCATTGGATGAAGAGAGCAGGTATCTTTTTGCTTTTAAAATGGAAGATCGCGTTTTAACATGGTGTCGAATCCCACAAGGATTCACAGACAGCCCATCCATCTTTAATCAGTTGTTGAAGAAGAATCTTGAGAATCTAGTACTGCCACAGAACTCGGTTTTGGTACAGTACATAGATGACCTACTTGTTACGTCAGAGACAGAGGAAGCTTGTAAAGCAGATTCAATTGCCTTACTGAATCATTTAGCTGAAAATGGACATAAGGTATCTCCGAGCAAGTTGCAGTATTGTTTGACAGAAGTACAGTATCTAGGGCACAGGTTAGAAAAAGGGAAACGTAAGGTGTCACCAGAGAGGATTGAGGCGATAATGAAAATGAATGCGCCTACAACACAGAGAGAAGTTAGAATGTTCCTAGGAATGGTGGGTTACTGCCGACAGTGGATAGTTAACTTCTCACTGAAAGCAAAGCCCTTACAGAAACTGACGCACAAGGAGGTGAGTGATCCGGTACCATGGGATGAAGAATGTCTAGTGGCGTTTTTACAGCTGAGAGACGATTTATGTCGTGCTCCGGCTCTGGGAATGCCAGATTACGAAAAGTCATTTTCACTCTATTGCTGTGAGAGAGAGGGATGTGCTTTGTCAGTCTTGGCACAGACCCACGGAAATGCCCGTAGACCAGTTGCATATTTTTCGGCTACATTAGATCCAGTAGCCGCAGCGTTGCCCGGATGTCTCAAATCCGTTGCTGCAACGGGTGTCAGCATTGAAAGGAGCGAGAGTATTGTGATGGGACATCCAGTAGTGGTGTATGTACCACATTCAGTTGAATTGCTAATGACCAGGACGAAGACGCAGCATCTGACCAATAGTAGGCTCACGCGCTACGAGCAAGTTATACTTGCCGCAGAAAACGTGACTCTCAGGAGATGCTCTGTCTTGAATCCTGCTACTTTGATGCCATTACCTACTGTAATAGAAGGCGAAGGATGTGAAGACCACGATTGCCTTGATGTGACTGAACTATGCACGAAACCCAGACCAGATATTGTGGATGAGCCATTGTCAGACCCCGATGAAATTTACTTTGTTGATGGCTCATGTTTAAGAGACGATACTGGTCGGTTGAGAGCAGCTTATGCTGTTTGTACCATTACTGGAGTTGTGGAAGCCGCTTGCCTGGAAGGAGTACATTCCGCACAGGTAGCAGAAATTATTGCCCTAACTCGTGCCTGCATAGCAGGAAACGGGAAAAGAGTCACCATCTACACGGACAGCCAATATGGTTTCGGTGTGGTTCATGATTTCGGGCAGTTGTGGTCTCAGAGGGGTTACATGACCTCCTCTGGTTCGCCCATTCGAAATGGAGAATTTGTGCGATTGTTGTTAGAAGCATTGCAAGGTCCAGTTGATATCGCAATAGTTAAATGTGTAGCTCATACTAAGAATACAGATTTTGTGTCACAAGGCAACAGATACGCTGATGAAGTCGCACGCTATTGTGCGGAACAAAATTATTCTTTCTCAAAGGTGGAAATAGAAGGTGCAGAAGAAAAGACTGAATTAAGTATGATGTTAGAAACTGTAGACACTTGGGAGGATTTAAGAATAATGCAGGAGAACGCACCTGAAACAGAGAAAAAGGCATGGGAAATAGCAGGTTGTGTGCGAAGTGAAATGGATTTTTGGGTTTCAGCAGATGGGAGAGCTGTGTTACCTGAAGAATTAGCTAATCCCATGGCGAGAGAAATACATGGTCCAGTACATCTAGGAAGGGATGCTATGATGAGAGTTTTTAGGCAGACTTGGTATTGCCCGAAATTCAGAATAGCAGCAGAATCAGTATGTAAGCGATGTGTTACTTGCCAACAGCTGAACGTAGGCAAACGAACACCAGTCACACTGAGTCACATTGGGAGGTCGGGGGGGCCTTTCAATAGAATGCAACTAGATTTCATCGAAATGCCAAGAGTCAATCGCCTTCGGTATGTGTTGGTGATTGTATGCGTATTTTCCAGATGGGTTGAAGCGTACCCTACACGTAGGTGCGATACACTCACAGTGGCTAAATTGTTGCTCAGGGAGTTGATACCGCGCTTCGGGGTGCCTGCCTCTTTGGAATCTGACAGAGGAAAACACTTTAACAGCGAAATAGTGAAGATGTTGTGCTCCACACTGAATATCGATCAAAAGCTGCATTGTAGTTATCGACCAGAAGCTTCAGGAATTGTGGAACAAGTGAATGGCACTTTGAAGAATAGATTGGCTAAAGTAGTGGCATCCACATCCTTGAGTTGGCCAGATGCTCTTCCTTTAGTGCTCATGAGCATGCGCAGCACACCTGATAGGAGGACAGGTCTCTCTCCCCACGAGATCCTGATGGGGAGGGCCATGAGACTTCCTACAGTTCCAACTACTGCTCTATTGAATATTACAGATGATCTGATCTTGGATTATTGTAAAGGACTGTCTGACGCCATCCATTCTGTGTCCCTTCAGGTGCATGCGGCTGAAGTTCCAGCAGCGAGGAACCTGTGTCATGACCTGAACCCAGGGTCTGGGTCTTAGTTAAAAAACACGTCCGGAAGAACTGCCTAGATGTTCGTTGGCGTGGGCCCTTTCAGGTAATCCTGATAACGAACACCGCGGTGAAGTGCGGGGGGCTGCCGAATTGGATCCATGCATCCCATACTAGAAGAGTTCCAGCACCTCTAGAAGGAACAGCTCCCATCCCAGACGAAAGCCCGGAAGTGGAAGAAGAGTCGCAAGAAGGGATTGAGGCAGCTGAGGGGGTGTCGGAAGAAGTTGGGAACGCAACGGATTCAGAAGAAGAGCGAAGGCAGGACGGCAGTGAGACAGAAGACGCAACTGAAGGAGAGAGCAGAAGTGAATACGACTCAGACTCAGATCCGTATCGGAGCGATCAAGAACCAGAGAGGACAAGGAATAGGAGAATAAGGCTTGGAGCTGCCACTTGGCCAACAAGGAGAAGAAGGCTAAGTTTGAGGTCGGCCCAGGAAGAAACGCTTACTCCTATATCCGAAGACTCAGATCCAGAAGAAGATATCCAGGATCAAGCCGAGGAGGGTCTTAGAAGATCAAGGAGGGTGCGAGTGCCTAGCAGAAGATACTCTACTCCCGACTGGACCTACCTCGTTGCAGATGTCTGGGAGACACAGAACAGGGAGGATCAGGGAAGTGGAACTGATCAGAACTGACCCGATCATCACAGTGCAAATAAGATTTCTACTGCCAGGAGCGGAGACCGAAGGGTTGCTGACACTCAACATCGTTCATCCTGCTCTCCTGAGTGGAATAAGAAAATTGATTTTAGAGACAGTTGAGTTTCCAGTTTGCTGTTCACGATATCCAATATTGGAGGGAACTCTTCTTCGTTTAGAAATGCTTGAGCGAGTAGTAGAAATGCTAGGAGCGCTTATTGTTGTGGATTAATACCATATTGTGAATGTCTTCAAAGGGGCGCAGAACTGGAAAGGTGAAGAAAGTGATCTTGATTAGAACGGACCCCTTTGTAAATGTGGATGTAGAACTGATAGTACCAGGAGTGGAAATTGAAAAAACGCTAACTCTCAATTTTGTCCGTCCACTTGTCTTGAGCGAAATAAGGAGAATAATCCTAGAAAAAGTTGACTTTCCATGTTGTGGTACGAACTGCCCAGAACCTGAGGGAATGATACTTCGGATGGACATTTATGAAGACGTAGTGTCACTCCTTGAGTCATACATAACTTCAGACGAAAATAAGACTGTTGAAAAGAAATTGTAAAATTTTTGCAAGATAACCTAGCGCCGAGTGGAAGAAGAAAAATGGTAGGGGTTTCATTTTAGTGGATGGAGAAGGGCTAGGGTTGTCTATTTTCTACTGGACTTTGAACTGTTTTGCGGAAACAAATTGTCAAGCTTCCAAGTGTTCAACGAAAGACATTGCAGGAGAGAAAGACTTTGTTTGAAAAGGAGAAGAAGTGAATGCTGGAAGAAAGTCAAGAACTAAACTGTTTGAGAACATGGAGGCTGGCAACCCGAACCGCAGGGCAAAATGTATAGCTGTTACACTTTTAGGGGTAGTGGTTTCTCTTATAATTTTAGTAGTAACTGTTTCATTCCTAGCGGGACACGAAGGGGATGAAACCGCAGTTAAGGAGGATAAGGGAGTATCAACACCGAAAACTACCATTATTAAAGAGAAGGGAAACATCAATGAGAAAGACAAAGCATTGTTAGACGCAGAAATAAAAAGGCTTCACACCGACGAGTCACAGGGAAATTACAAGTCAAATGCTTATGCTAAATTGCTTTATGAATATGTTGATGCCATGGAAGTAAAGGATTGTTACGTTTGTATGCAATTACCGGCTTCAGTGGAGGAGGGTATCAGATACCATCATCTTCCGTTGACATATGGAATAACGTGCAGTTTATTGTTGAGCATGTTTTATGGACGAGAAGGATTCGAGTATTATTTCTCGAATTTCGACTCGACATTGCCAGAGGTTCCGAATTTCAAGCATTTGAACAAATGGGACTACTACAAAAGCGAAGACAGATTACACAAATGGTTTATTCCATGGAAAACGTTAGATACTTCACATGCTCGAAGGAACAATCTGACTTGTCAAATATCAGAAGTTGAGAAAAAGTTTATAGCACAGGTAGATACTAGATACAGGAGGCAGAAGATTTTGAAAGCATCAGGACAATGGGAAACAGATTGGACCAAGGAGGAGAGGGCACATCAAAGAAAAGGTAGTATTGGTCCAATTGCTTTGGATAAGGATAAACGGGGAAAACTGTGCATTCACAGGAGTTACTCATATTATGAAAACTTTTATGTAGGTCAAGTCCATTGTGAACATGCCTTTCAATTGGAGTATTACTCTAAGAACTTTATGAAAGGGATGCAAGCAATACCAAATGTATATTTTGTATGTGGAAGATATGCCTATGTGAAGTTACCAGATAATTGGTACGGATCATGCTATCTGGCTGTTGTCTTCCCTAAAATATATCATGTTGAGAATTTAGACACGCCTAAGAAAGAAATATCAACTAGATGGAAACGAGGGCTGGGTGCAGCAGAAGTAGTTGGAGATGTACTAGGTGCTGCATTCCCTTTCTTAGGATTGATAATGAATGACATTAAGATCAGGAGGTTAGCTACAGTCGTAGATAGGCTATCTGCTAGTACTGCAAGATCATTGATGCTGATAGAAGGTGAGATGCAATCGATTAGGGCGATGGTTCTTCAGAACCGACTTGCTTTAGACGTTCTGTTAGCAAAAGAGGGAGGAGTCTGTAAGGCTTTGAAGGTCCAGGAATGCTGTACTTACATTCCAGACAATTCAAAACCTCTAGAGAAGTATATACAAAATATCACTGCCATACACTACGAAATTGAGGACCTAGCAAAGGTAAATGTGTGGGAAAAAGTAGGTCATGGAATGGGTAAAGTTGGAAGTTGGTTTGCCAACTTAGGAAAGGGTATCGTTTGGTACATACTGAAACCCATCATCATAATTGTGATTTGTGTAATCACTTTGTGGGGATTGGTGCGTTTGTATCAATGTTATAGAGCAAATAGGTTACAGAGAGCTATGAAGAAACAGGAAGAAGAGTTGACAGCGATGCAGGACACTCAATATAAGAGTCTGAAAGCATTAGAGAGTATGAAAAGAGGTGGAACTGCCCTCTCTTCACTTTAAAAGGTTCTACATTTTTAGTGTCTTGGTGATGATGACCCCTGAAGGTCATCAAAGGGGGGACTGAGAGAGCACAAGTTTGAAAAAAAATGTATAAGTACGCCATATTTACAAGCACGTAGTTAGTTTAAACATGTTTTGCACACGAGTGTTTTATATCCAGGAGTGAAATATACAGAGTGTTTTATATATAGTAGCGAAAGGTATAGAATGTTAAGTAGAGTAACTATAATTATAACAGTGTGAGATTAATGTAGAAATGTTGGAATATATGTGAAAACCTCATGTTCTCATGTTAAAAGAATCATGTCCGAATTAAATGTAACTTTGAAAATCCAGTATTATGTGTAGGCCTTAGGGCAATTCACAGCAAACCTGAACGTGCTGCTAAATTAATGTGAGATAAAGTTGACATGGTTCTTCCAAAATGTACTATTGAACTTAGGGTTAAAAGTATATGCTTTATAGATGTGTTATTTTAGAAACGTATGCTAGTTAAGAATGTTTGCTGTTTAAATCAAGTTAACGTTTTAAGAGTGCAGGGACCTGCTGCATGTAAATCAAGTAGGCCAGAGGAGATAATGTCATGTCGTGTAAATCGTCATGTGCTCGTTAGAGAAGAGGTCGCGAGGTGTCCAGCACAGAGCTTTGAGAGTGTTTTATGACTAAAGATATGGTGGAGTCTGGAATTTGAGGCCCACTGCAGGATGAGCTGTATGCAGGTGCGAGGGTCCTAATCAGCTCGAATGAAAGGGACTTTGTTCAGTGGCGCCTTGCGCAGGCCTGTAGGAGTTTCCAGGAATTTCAGGGGGTATCAGCGCACTGAAGAAGAAGCCTGGGAACCAAGGTCAACTATAACGAGGGTCTTCAAGAGTACCATCATGGAGTTTACCGCGCAAAGAAGTACCACGTGAGGGGCGTCCCAAGGGGCGTTCCTATCAGAAATGTGTTTTGGTATTAGGGAAAGAGACCCGGGAGGAGAGCAGAGCAGATGATTTTGGGAGCCTAAGGAAGCGGATGGGTAGGCAGATAGGCTGATCAGGAGAGACCCATTATCAGAGAAAAGACAAAGAGAAGTGCGTGATCTTCTTAGGAAGTCACCACGGCTGACACCTAGAGGGTTAAGATCTTGCTAAGTAGGGATGTCACTTAGTATAGTGTAGGGACAGACTAACCTTAATTTTCTTTTCTGTAATGACTTTGAGATTGCAACTTATATCTATTTTGGCAACCCTGATGGTCTTTGAGCTTGTACTTATTATCTTGTTCTTCAGACTTAGATTATTCAAGAAGTTCATGTTCATAGTGATACCGATTTACCTTTTGAATCTCATTTTGAGAAGTTTGTATCTTCAGTTATCTTTGACTTTATATTAAATCTTTAAAACTTAAATTTGGTCAGTGGTCATTTAGAGTGGTGTAAATTCTTAAATTGATTGACTTATTGCGAGATTACCTTTTACTCCAAGACAGGTACCAACGATTCAGTCGACATAGTTTGGGATTTGGTAAGATAATTAGTAACCAGTAATCCCGCGTTAGCAGTATCACTAATGAGGCCCATGAGATATGGTTGGCGACCCAACATAAAATTTATCAATGTGGTGACAAATCTAGCAAGATGCTTCAACACCTTTGTCATGCTGTGCTGTCCTTCACCCCAGTGCCTGTAATGCGAAATGCAGAAGGGATTTTATGTACTACCTCTGATGCGGTGGCTCAGGCGATTGCAACCTACTACACCTCACTCTATGCACAGAAGGAATTCATATTGAATGCGCTGATAGAGAATTCCTAAAAAACATACCACCCCAAAAGATATCTGATCACATACGGGACCAATTAGATGCTCCCATAACAGTCGAAGAACTCAGTGCTGCTTGTCTAACATACACTCTGGTCGAGCGCCTGGTCCTAACTGATTCCCAAGTGAATTTTTACGATTGCACGTGTCCAAGCTCGGTCCACACCTGTTAGATGCACTCCATGAGGCCCTTGAGCAGCGCATCCTGTCCCCCGTTTGGCGCCACGCTGAGATATTGGTGTTCCTTAAACCAGGACGCCCTCCGGAAGAACCTTCTTCGTACCGCCCAATCTCCCTCCTGAATTTTTTATCTAAATTATTGGGCAAAGTTCTTGCCGACCGACTCCGCACATATATTCATGAGCTCATCCACTCTGACCAGGCCGGCTTATTGCCACACGCTCTACCCGGCATAATATTAGACGAGTCCACAATGGCACTGTGGAAGCCCCAGAACTGTGCCGCCCAGCAGCCATCCTGTTGTCCGACATGGACAAGGTGTTCAACTCCCTAAGCTGGACCTACCTTTTTCAGCTCCTCCAGGCTCTCAACTTTGGTCAGTGCTTCTTGTCCCATATACAGTTATTATATACAGAGCACTCGGCCTCAGTGCGGGTGGCAGGATTCCGGTCGGCGCACTTCCCAATCTGTTGGGGCACGAGACATGGCTGCCCTCTGTCTCTGCTACTGTTTGTGCTTGCAATAGAGACTTTGGCGGTATAGGTGAGGCAAGACTCATTGGTACAAGGATACGACTGGTCAGTGGATAGGTCCGATAGGATCGTGTTATATGCCGATGATGTGTTGTTCTTCTTAACAGATCCCAGATTCTCTGGCCCATGAACTCTCCAGATGCTTTGGGTCTTTGGGGAAACCTCTGGCCTTGGAACCAACCCAGCATAGTCGGTGCTTTTCCCAGTGTGCGGGGACCAGGGACGTGGCACATGGGCTTCACAACTGTCCCACGCAACAGGGGGCTTCAAATACTTAGCGGTCTACATTTCGCCATGTCCCACGATTTCCTGGGAGCACAACATCAACCCACTACTCTCCTGTATCCAGAAGGAGACAAGGGGATGGTCCCCTCTGCCTTTGTCTCTGTTCGGGTGCCGTCAACAATCTTTAAAATGGTCTCCCTACCTCTCATCTTATACCTACTACAACATTTCCCATACAATATACCATGAGCATGGTTTGCCCACGTCAATGCACTCCTCAACTGCATTTTATGGGGTGAGGGGCGCTGTCTGCACTGCGAACCTGCACACAGTCCATGTACTGTGGCCGGATATCAGCTGCTGATGTATATGCTTACTATACAGCATCTCACCTGCTGAACATCAATAAGTGTTTGCACAGCTCCACACAGACCCAGCGTTCACAGTGGAGAGACTTGCGATGGGGAATAACCCCCTCCTGAGCTTTCTCTACCTCTGAAACAACCTCGACCATTTACCCCCTGCCTATAGAGTCATCATACAGCTTTGGCGCCACACTGAGAAGAAAATGGGTTGGGACAGGCTCCTGACACAGACAACTCCTCTATGGCAGGGATCCTAGTTGCGACCAGTGCCCATGCTCCCCGGATTCCGAGCTGGTTGAGCAGTGGTCCAGCATTAGCTGCATACAGTGTTCTAAGTCCTTGCATGTGCATTGAATACCGTAGGCACAAAACATAACAGTGTCAGGATCACGGGCCAACCTGACAGTTTTCAACTTCAAGACAGGCTTCATCTGTGCCTAAAATTATTGATCCCAGTCACTGCCAGGTTGGGTATCAGAATTGTAGATGTTCTAAGGTCCAGGCAGGGACTCCCTATCCCTAAATGAAGACAGTTGGTGTTACACTAAGCAATCCATCAATGTAATCTCTTGACCAAGATTAGCAGGTCCTGAGGTATGACAGTTTTCAGGTTTGGGCTACTAAAACATGATTGTTTGGCTATCCGTAGATCTCTTTGGGCCACTAGATTTCCATTATTTTAGCCATGACTCATATATTCAGAGAGATGAGACCTAGAAGTCCACATATACAGCGGACAACATGACCAGTTAACTATGAACGTCAGGAATGGAGATATGTGGACTTTTTAAAGTTGTGTTGAACTTAATGTAAATTTGAAATTAGTATATTTCTGCTCTTCGGGCTTTGGGTTTGTTTAACTGAATACACTAAACAGATTGAAAGTTTTGGAGGGAGGATTCATCTGTGTGTTTTTAAGATACCCCAGAGAGTTTCCATAGACTCCCATGTTAAATAGTTTCATTCCTTTGGGAAGCCCTGAAACTAAAGTTACTCCTGGTGCCCCCTATAGGATAACACTAGTCATTGTGTCCTATGGGAGAGATGATAATTGCCAAGTGTTAGGACAGTGATTGTGAACGGCCCGTGGCTGAAAATAGTACTGTGACTACACCACAATAGAGTTCACCAGCATCAGATTTGGGTTGAGGCCAGCCTGTTTGGAGTGACAAAGTTATGCTATAAGCTACTTTTTTTCCTCATTCGTTGTAATTTCACATTTTTATTTGTACTTTCCCAAACAGATAATTCAGGCTGTGCATTCCATAATTATTGTGAGTGAGATGGTCCTGATGAAGGCCATAGACCCTTAGGGGCTGTTCCAGGCCAAAACATGTTGATCCGACCACTCGGTGTCATGGACCAGTGACTCAGCTACTAAACACTGCTTTGTTTTTAGACTTATCCCTATCCTACTCTTTTCCCCCAGTAAAGATTCACCTAAAGGATAGGAGATCATTTTAATCTACTCACCACTGTCAACATCCAGACAGTCCCTCTCCTGTTGTAGGTTTTGATATCACTTGTAGAACAGGACACTCAAATGACAAGATCCGATGAAGACACTATCCACCAAACCACACTAATCAGAGATTATATACACAACAGTCTGTGAAAGTGTGATTGAGGTTCTCTGAGACAAACAGTTCTGAGACTCAGGTATTGAGGCTTATGTGGTTCATTTTTCCCCTGATAACCAGTACTTCTTGAAAGCTGAATAAACCTCTGCTTCTTCCTCCCTCCAAATTCTTTGATCTGTACTAAAATGAGATTATTGTCAGGTCAGAGTATGAGGTACAAATTGACTTTTCGATCAATCTACTTTTAAGAGCCATTTTGGATTAGGGTGCCCTACTTCTTCTAGCAAACTTACAGCTAGATTCATGAAGCCAAATTGCGATCGCAATAGCTGCGAATTAGCAATTGCGATCACAATTTGAAGGAAAGGAATTCATGATACTGAAATCTCAAAAAAAGCGAATTCGCAAAATAAAAAATGCGAGTTTGCAAATAAAATCGCAGAATCCTGGAAGAAGGCCATTAGCGATTCTGAAATGGCGAGAAACCATGGAATCTGCGAATTCATTTGTGAAATCGCAAAACATTCGCAATCGCCATTCATGAAAATTCGCAATTTGCGAAAAACCTGTAAATCGCTATTTGGGACGCGCAAATTAAGAAGAACACAAACCAGGTGGTAACCAGTAAGTAAAAAAAGAAAAGTATTCAAAAAACTGTTACTAAACTACCAACAGGTGCAGGCCTGACCAAACACATTTAAGGACATGCAGCTGGAGCCTGAGGACTCTCACAATGCCAGGACTCTACATGGTGGTGAGGCGGCGAAGACTACAGCGAGCAGCACGGAACAGACGTAGGATCCTGGGCCAAACCAGGGAGCAAATGTACGCAAAGTACCGCCTGACTGGGGCAATGATCATCAAGCTGATCCGGGACCTAGACCCCCTGATGCAGCACACAACAAGGATGACCAATGCCGTGCCCACACATGTCCAGGTATTGTGTTGCCTGCACCTCCTGGCCTCCGGAAGCTTCCAGGGGATGGTCGCTGTTGCAGGGGGGATATCCCAGCCCACCATGTCCCGCTGCCTAAGGAGTTTCCTGGAGGCTATGCTGACCCGGCTACACCACTACATCTCATTCCCCACCAGCCAACAGGACCTGAATGAGACCAAGCTTCAATTTTACAACGTTGCACAATTTCCACATGTTATAGGATGCATTGACTGTACCCACATCCACATCTGCCCACCTGCAGAAACGGAGTACATGTACCGCAACCGCAAACACTACCACTGCCTCAATATCCAGATGGTGTGCAATGCAAAAACATTAATCACGGACATAGTGGCACAGTACCCGGGGAGCACACATGACTCCTCCATATTCAGGTACAGCAGAATCCACACACGACTGGCCAGGGGAGACTTTGGGGAAGGACACCTACTAGGTAAGTACACATGCCCCAAAATAGTACACTGTGATCATGTAGCTGCGCAGAACAGGCACTCACCCTCTGCTCCTTTCATTCAGGTGACAGCGGCTACGGTCTCCGTGAGTACCTCCTCACCCCATACCTCAACCCTGCAACACCACAGCAACGGTGTTTTAATGCTGCACACATACGCACAAGAAATTGTATTGAGAGGATATTTGGCCTTTTGAAGAGCAGGTTCCGCATACTTCACAAGACTGGTGGGGCCATCAAATACGAGCCTGAGGACTGCTACCGCATCGTGGCCATGTGTGCTATCCTCCACAACATAGCTACCAAGCACAGGATACCAGTTGAGATCTCTGGCAGTGAGTCGGAAGGGGATTACCGTCCACCAGCAACATGTGCGTCATGCACGCGGGGAGAATTCTGCAGAAGGACAAATCTGCATGAACTGTTTCTAGTGCACCCACTCCCCACACCCAAGACTTCACTCATGTATGACAATAGTAATAATGACATGAGTCAGATTCAGTTTAACAGAATATTTCTTATTGTTATTTTGCACAATAAATTGTGAATACCCCAAACTGTAACATGATTGCCATATTGCATCATATGTCCCATGTTCTTTAGGAGGGCATGCTTGTAGCAGCAGCATGGCCCTCATGATACCAATCAAATGTTTAATGCCGCCTCCGGGCAGATGCTCCCAACCTTCTCTCCAGCTCCTCCTCCTGATTTTGCCGTGAGCCAGCAGAGGGCCTTGTGCTGCGGCGGGGTGCTACCACCAGTGGCACGGATTGGCTACTATGGCTGGAATTAGCCTCACTAGTGTTGTCCCCCCCCGGCTGGCCATGGCCAGTTGCCTGCATACCCTGAACTGCAGTTGTCACTTGCTCCAGATCTCTCGCAACGTCCTGACAGCACTGGACCATTTGCATCTGCATGGCCAAGGAGCGTCGTGAGAGCTGGGAGGTCGCGTTACCAATGATATAATTGGATCGCGTGTATGCAGACAGGCGGGTCAGCAGTTGCCGGTGTCTGCGCCGGTTGAGGTTCTGATGGCTATGTATGGCCTGGGTGTTGGCCTCAACAGCAGCGGTCATCCTCTCCATACGGTCTGTCAGCAGACCAACATTCCTGGCGGTCTTGTTTATCTGGAGATGGATAGCAGCGAGATGACGGGCTTGTGTCTGGTGGACGTGGAGCATTCTGCGCTCAATGGAGAGCCCAGGTGCCCGCACGTTCACCCCCCTGCCAGCACGTGATGTGGTATTGCGCGGCTCCCTCACCAGTCTGCTGGACTGGCTCCTCACAGCCGTAGGGCGGCGGGTTTGTCTGCGTGCTGCTGCTGCTGTTGTCAGCCCCACTGGTGTTTGACTCTCTCGCTGTGGTACTGCTGCACCTGTTTGCGCAGAGGTGGCACTGTCCACAGGGGCAGGTGGTGTTATGACCGCTGGTGCGGCAGCTTGCCCTGATGGTCCTGGCTGTGGGGATGGATGTACGTCTCCCTCAGTGTCCTCTGTGATATCTTCAATCTGCAGGGCATCACTGTCCGTACTGGGAACTTCAACGCCACCTGTGATGTAAAGTGGACGTTGATTAGTGACATGTCTCTTACACATTGGAGCTCCCTACATGCATGCGGGTTGCCATTCCCTGACTTGCTGCAGGATTGCCTCTCACTGTACAGGTGTGGCTGTATGGGGCTAGATGGTAATTGTGGTCAGACTACATGTCCCACAATGCAATAGGGCTTTTGTGGTGTGCTTTGGCAGCATGACTGGGGTTTTTAATGGGATGAACTGGGGTCATGGCCATTGTTAGGGGACAGGGTTGCAGTCGCATGTCACTTACATTGTGTATCTTTGGTGAGTCGGGAGGAGTCCAGCTGGATTACCCCCACGCATGCCTGCGGGTTCAGGGTGTCCTCTACTCGGTCCTCAAGTGGGGTGTTGGGTGGGACAGTGGGCTCCCCTCCTACTGTCGCCACACACTCCCCCAGCCTCTCTGCTAGCTTCTCCTTGGCCCGCCCTCTGAGGTCGTACCATCGTTTTTTAATTTCATCCACAGTGCGCTGGGTGACCCCCACAGAGTTCACTTTTGCGTGGATGCACACCCAAATCCGCCTTTTATCAGCCTCAGGTACCCTTCTCGAGTCCTTCCCAAAGAGCCGGTTGTGGTCCTTACACACTCCCTCTATCAGGTGTTCTAACTCCTGTTCAGAAAACTTGATTTTCCTTTTCCTCCCTGTGGAAGTTTCACCAGCAGCTTCCTGTGACATGTTGTACACTGGGGTGTCACCTGGATTTCACCTGTAGGTACTCTGGAGGGGAGCTCTGCCAATGCTGCTTCCACTTCTGGCTCACAATGCTGAATGAGGGTGGAACCTGCCTACTTCCTGGTGGTGATGTCATCACTGTGCTCAGAATGCGACTTCCCGTTTTTGCGATCTCGCAATTAGCGAGATCGCAATTTGCGATTTCGCTAATTGCGATATCGCTATTTCAACAGGGGTATTGGCGGATTCTGCGATTTTTTTGCGATTTTCAGGAACTCGCAATCGGCGATTGCGGGTTTTTTATCGCATTTTTTCATGAATGCCAATCTGCGATTTCTAAATTGCGATTCGCTTTTTCTCACAATTTAGAAATCGCAGATTTTGACATTGATGAATCTAGCTGTTAGTATCCAGTGCCCTGCTTAGTAGAGAAAACATGCCTGCTGGCCTTTGATAATGGTGGATAGTCTCTACATTTTAACGGATCTGGGAAAAGGCCCAGCAAACTGATAATGGCCAGGGACAAACATGAGGGAACAAGAGAACAGACAGGTTACAAACAATTGGTCCTGGCTGCATCCCCTCCAGCAGCAGAAGCCGGCCTGCCCTCCAGCAACGCCAGCCAGCCCACCATCTCTGCTTGGATATCGATCACGACCAAAGAACCGCCGCAACCATAAAAGGCATCCACTCCGGGGCCTCCACAAACCCCTGCCTATCACACATATACCACAGAGCCGCCACTGCCATTTCACCCATACTACAATGCACCATAATCACCATCTTTAAGACCGGCTCCTTCGCCAACGACTAGAAACACGCAGAAGTCAGGCTCCTGCTCAAGAAACCCTCAGCAGACCCAACGGACCTCAAGAACTACCGGCCCATCTCGCTCCTCCCCTTTACGGCGAAAGTTGCCAAGAAGACAATCAATGCAGAACTGACAAATTTCATCGAAAACAACGCCATCCTCTACTCTTCTCAATCCAGATTCCACAGTTACCACAGCACCAAGACCGTCCTAATCGCCGCTACCGACGACATCCGCGACCTCCTCGACCAAGGCCACACCGCAACCCTGATTCTACTCAACCTGTCAGTAGCAGTAACACCGTCTCCTATAGCACACTTGCAACCAGACTACACGACGTCGGCATACAAGGCACCGTTCTCGACTGGATCCGATCATTCCTCACCCGCAGAAACTAAAGGATCAGACTGCCACCCTTCCTCTCCCAACTCATAGAAATCAACTGCGGAGTCCCACAGGGATATTCACTCAGTATAACCCTCTTCAACATCTACATGGCTCCCATTGCTGCCATTGTCCAACAGCACAGCCTCAGCATAGTCTCCTACGCCGGCGACACCCAGCTCATCCTCTCCCTCACCAAGGACCCCACCACCACAAGACTCAACTTCCAGAAAGGAATGCAGGACGTCACAGCCTGGATGAGCAACAGGTACCTAAAGCTCAATTCGAAAAAGACATAAGTCCTCGTCCTCTGAACCATCCCATCGGCATGGAACAACACTTGGTGGCCCACCACACTCGGCAGTCCCCCAAATCCCACGGACCACGACAAAAACCTCAGCATCGTACTCGACTCCTCCCTCTCCATGAACCGACAGGTCAAAGCAGTCACCTCCAGCTGCTTTAACACCCTCATCATCCTCCGTAAGACTTTCAAATGTATCCCCCTCGAGGCAAGTAAGACAGTCACTCAGGCACTCATTGTCAGCAGGTTGGATTACGGAAATGCCCTCTATGCCAACGTCACCAAGTCCCTACTCTGAAAACTCCATACGATAGATAAGACCGCAGCCAGACTCGTCCTCAGTATCCCTCGTCACAAACACATCAGCCGACACCTTCGCAAGCTCCACTGGCACCCCATCGAAAAAAGAGTCTCACCCACGCCTACTAATGCCTACACAACACCAGACCCCAATACCTCAAAGACAGAATCACCCTCCATGTACCCAAAATAAACCTCCATTCCACCAACCTCTTCCTCGCCAAAACCTCTCGCATCCACAGAGCCAGAGCAGGGGGGAGATCCTTCTCCTACATCACGGCCAAAACCTGGAACGAGCTCCTGACCGACATCAGATGCACCCCTTCCCTGAACACCTTAAGGAAGGCTCTGAAGACCTGGGTCTTCGACTGGAACTGCTGACTCCCATCCCCCCAGCGCCTTGAGACCCTCACAGGTGAGTAGTGCGCTCATAATTCCCCTGATTGATTAATTTCCATCATCAGCTTCCCCCGCCGAGATTTCATGCACCGGCAGGATTTTGGCCCACGGTCTTTGGAGCTGTCTAATAGATTTACTCCCCTGTCTAGAATGGATGCATGTGACTGACTTGGTAGTTCCCCATCAACGGAGCCAGTGAGTCCTATAGTGCACCAGGGCTCTCTAGGGCAAAGCCAGGGGAGTCTGTGTGTACATGATACTAATGTTATATCCTGGAATGTCGCAGGTTTGGCTAACAAGTTCTCCGACCCATTGTGGACTGCATTTGTGAAAAAAAATTCATGTGATTTGTTTACTAGAAACATGGCTGGTAGATCACAGTTTGTTTTTAGAGGGTTATAAGTCCTTCTTTGTCCCGGCCTCCCCCTCCACGGCTAGCAGCCCTCAGGGTCGCCTGGTTACTTTATTCTCTGTAGCTTTCGATTGTCAAATACAGGTTTTGTTTCCACCAAGCCCCTGCATACAATCTTTGGTTTTAAGAAAGAGATCCAATCAATTGGGTCTTATCAACTTTTATAACTCTGTATCAAGCCTTAACGGTTGGTGTAACATCAGCCTGTTGGGTTCTTTCATAAGGCACCATTGTACAGCTGAACTCCAAAACCTGATGATTACAGGGTACTTTAACATACATCCTTGTGGAGACCCCATGCCTACAAGAATGGCTGAACTAGGTTGCCCTCGCGTGAGGGGGTTGCATTTTGAGCACTCTCCCCAGGGGGATGCTCTGAATAATCTCCTCCATGAATTTGATTTAACGTCCCTCTTGTCACTATGTGATCCCCTTAGTAAGGTAGCCATCCCTTCCTTTCAAGGAAGAGGGGGTGGTACAATTATCGATTTTATACTAATTTCATCGCTCTTACATTCTTCATTTCGTTGTTTTACTATACAAGAAAGTGCCTATATCGATCACAACCCCATGTGTGTCGAATTTTGAGGACCACTATTGACATGTAAAAGGGAAGTTGTGCAAAAGGGGTTAATGAGACCAACAGATGGTAAAAGAAGGTTAAAGTGGACACAGATTTGTCCAGCTGCCATCTATAAATCAGTTACAGAACTATGTGCTAGCGAATTAGCTATGTGTACCTCGCCGCACACATCCCCGGGGGAGGTTATTAGTGCTTTTAACACTATCTCTGCTAGAGTAAGAGACCTTTTAAGTGCCCCGGCTCAAAAACAGTCTCCCCAACCCCTGGATGGTTTGATTCCACCTGCTCGAAGTCGGAAATAAAGTTGTGGGAAGCTCTTAATATGAGCTCAAGAAACCAGACCCTGGTCAAAGCATGCCATAAAGATTACAAGTTTAAATTGGCTAAACGCAAGTCTGCTCTGAAGGAGGAAGCTTGGAGGGTGCTGCCCGAGGCCAGTACCCTGAGGAATAGCTCTAGATTTTGGAGCATCATCAATAGCCCCTTCTTAGAGCATGTCAAAGGTAGCGCCATATGCGCACGCATTACGGAGGATGAATGGGTGATCCATTTTAAATCGGTGTTTGAGAGCCCCCCTGAGTTGTTCTGTGAGTTAGGTCGAGAAGAAGTTTCCACAGCGCTAACTTTTGGGTTGGGGGAGATCGAGGGAGGTATTGCCGGGCTGACAAGCAACAAAGCCCCTGGACCTGATGGTATCCCTCCTGACCTTTTTAAATCTGATCCCTCTTTTTGGGCCCCAGTACTTGCTGTCGTAATTAATACAGTGACAAGGTCTGGATGACTTGACTCTTGGGCCACTTCGACCATCGTGTTAGTTTTTTAAAAGGGTTACCGTGATAGTACATATTGTTACAGACCGATTTTGTTGCTGGATTCGGTGGTCAAGGTGGTGGGCCATGTGGTTTTAGATAGGTTGACCGGATGGGCAGAGGAACATGATATACTATCAAACGTACAGTAAGGGTTCCGCCCAGGCCGGTCCACGGTGGCCCAGTGACTTAACCTCACTATGATCCTCAATAAATACACGGTTGCACGCCCTGGTACTATCTATTTAGCTTTCATGGACTTATCCTCCACGTTTGATTGCGTGAATAGAACTAAACTGTGGCTGACATAGGGGTAGACAACAACATCGTTCACTTTTTAGAAGACCTTCATCGTGCAACCAAAGCCAACGTTAGAATCTTGCAGGACCTACGTGCGTCACGGGATTTCAATATTAAAAGAGGTGTACGCCAAGGGCGAATCTTGACCCCCTTTTTGTTTAATCTATGTATTATCAATTTAGATAAAGCCCTTTTATCAACAGGGGTGGATTATCCGCACGTAGGCCGACATGGCCTTGCTGTACTACACTACGCGGATGGTGCAGTCCTTATATCAAGGACTGCTAGGGGGCTACAAATCCTACTTGATGCCATTTACGTCTTTATGGCGGATCAGAATTTATCCATCAATGACTCAAAATCCTATGTCATGCAAGTGGGGATACGCCCCAAAAAAGTGTTTCAATTCAGGGTAGGTTTGGCCAAGGTACCACGCACAGATGTTTTCTCATACTTGGGGGTCGTTTTGGTTGCCACTCAAACAAAGGAAGAAGGGGGATCTGGTGTGGGTGAACGCGGCCATCTTCAACTTTGCATCTAAGCTGGGAAAGAGACCCATCACAGCACTGTTGCAGATTTATCAAGCCAAGAGTGTAGGGACAGCTTCCTGTGGTAGCGAAATATGGGTGCAAGTCCTCGTACAACATATATAATAAAATCAATCCCTAACCTACCCCAGAACTTGGTATATTCATTTTGAACCTCGAACAATATTTCTATTTATTTTGAGCCCACTCTATCTTCCTCTCATTAGCCTTGGAGGAAGCTAAACCAACTAATTTCTCTACTGTGATATCGTATATTATATAATATGTGTTTTCAATATATTTTCGTGTTTTGTTAAGCGCTCTGATACCCAAGGGTCTTGTTCGCGCTATAGAAAACTTTTCAATACATTTTTAAAGAAATAAATAAAATTAGCTATAAATATCGCTGACATGCAAAGTGGAGAAAAGACGGCTGCTACCTCAAGGAAACACGAGTTAGCGTGTCCCTGATAATAGAGCAATATGTAAATCATGCTTTTCGGCTGAAAACGGAAGCTAAAGCGGCAAAATTGGGCTCGATATTATGCCCCTCTACCTTCAGGGGTCGACAGCATACCCTGAACCCGACTACCTCCAGGTTTCACTCTATAGTGCACATGGGGAAATTTATTATTACTTCCACAGGCATTTCTTTGTAGAGATGATGCTGGAGAGGTAATCTGTGGGGAAATCTGCTTTACAGAAACCTGAAAAACAAAACAAATCACCGAGGGCTGGCAGAGCTGCATGGAATTCACGGCCCAAAGGAGCTAGGACAGGAAATCTCCAGAGCCAGTCTGAGCACGGAGCAGACCTGGCCAGGGAACAGAGACTCCCGCCGCCGGCCTTCAGTCACGAGCATAAATAATCCGAGCAGCGGACCCACTCCGCGGAAGGCAGCCTCATCTCCCCCCTCTGGTATGAGGACACCTCCCCACCTGCCTACTCATTAACCTGTTGTGATAGAAAGTCATATACTGCGACATCTAATAGCGTGTAAGGATTCTCATGTACTGTATGTACCTCTTCAAATGTAACATTTGAAAATATCCTCAGTTCAAAAGCCTTAACATTCATATTTTTCTATCCGCCACTAAATACTAGGGGCCTCATTTATGAGGCCTTGCGTGAGTTTTGCGCTTCCGATGCGTCACTTTTTGTGACGCATCGGCGGCGTAAAACATGTCTCCTGATGCGCACTATTTACAAAGTGACGCATCTAAGCAGATGCGTCACTTTGTAAACCCCTGCGCTACATTATACCTGCGTCAGGTATAATGTATGCAGAGGGGGCATTCACCCGCAAAAAGCCTCGTAATAGTGATGCAGTGAAATCTATGAGATTTCACTGCGTCACTTTTAGGACGCTGTTGCGTCAAAATCTTGCGCCTTCCTCACAGCAGGTGTAAGACTGACGCAAGCCCTTTCACATGGGGCTTTCCCCATGTGAAAGGAAGCATTGCTGGAGTTGCGTCACTTTTGTGACACACTCCAGCAATGCGTCACTTTTGCGCCTACAGATACGTCAGAAATACTGACTTATCTGTAACTCCTTGCGACATGATGCGTCATATTATAACTATGACGCATCAATCATGTCGCAGGGAGAGCGCAGTGAAAAGTGACGCATCGCTGTTTTAACGCAGCGATACGTCACTTTTCATAAATGAGGCCCTAGGCCTGGAAGGCCGAAATTAAAGAGTAATTTCAGGATATTGCATTACTCTTGTGAAGTGAAATTACAGAAAATTAAGAAATTACACCCGTCCCCATAATTCTGACTCATTTCTGGCAAAAAATGCCAACCCAAGAGCACAGGAACAGAGCGTGAGCGGCTGATGGGCGCTGGTATTGCTGGTCTGTTGCAGTCAGTGCTATTTTCCTAGTGCTAAATGCGTCCTTGGGTCAATTTTGGAAGCAATAGAACTAAATGCTGGGGTTACGCTCCCTAAGTAATTCCGTGTAATCTTTCATACATTTCCTGTCATTTCGTGTAATTACACTTCAGCAAATTAGGTGAGTTCAACGCCCCCCTCTTCTAAATACCACACTTCCACCATTTTAAGGCATTGCAAATAACACGTTACTATGACCCTATTTATAGTACTCCTTTTGCCGACCTCAACCGCATTTCTTAGAAGAGAACTTTCAGCTCATTGAGCCATGCTTATTGTTCATTAAACACTTAAGCCCCCTAGACTCACTGTGAACTCCTCCCCCCTTGCTGTCAGGTAATGCTAATCCCGCCCTCGTCGCCCTCTCAGCTGACTGTGAAGAAGACTCTACCAGTGTTCCATGTAAAGCACACATAAAAACTCATAATAAAAAACATAATTATATAAATAAGGCGTGAGAAGCTTTTTAATTATATTTCCAAAAATGGTGTAAAATTTCTGAAATGTGGTTTGCCAGTGTTTTGCGTGATATTTCATGCAAGAGAATATATCACTTAAAAGTCACAGAAGACACCAGTAGGACACTGGTTCAAGTAGAAAACGCCTCTTGAAGCAGACATTTTTGGCTCGATTCAGTTCCCTGTGACCTAAAATTACAAAATGCGTAATGCAATATTTCAGGAGATTTTATTAATTTTGCAAACATGCAAAATGCACTCATTTCTCGAAACCCATTGAGGCTTGATACAAAGAAAATTCATTTTGGGTGTAAATGACTTTTGCAGTTTAAAAAAATGTGCTTAGGTGATGTGTCAGCCAAACAACTGTTTCTGACATCATTTTGAAGAGCTAAGATCAAAACTGAAGACAGTAAGTAACTTCTAAATCCTAATGTGAATACATGGATTGCAGAAAGCACGAGATGTTTATAGAGAAAAATATCCTTCAATAAGTAAAGAATACATTTGAGTGTCCAAAGCCGAAAGTGATGTCTTAATCCCACTGAAACTATGTGGATTCCTAATATTAAAGTGTGTTCTTTGTTTAGAATGATCACACGATCTGGGAATGCCAATAGTTTGGCTTTCTGCTAGGGGTGCTATTTAGTAATAGTAGGGTGACTTCGTGGGTACTGCACTCAGCTGTCCTGAAAGAAAATCACATAATGAATCAACATCTTAGACACTAACAATATGAAAGCTGTAAAGAGGGCACCTTTCTCGAACCAACTTCATTAGCAGAGTTAAACTGCAGTGTCACAGAACAATGCCATGGAAACAAGTCAGAAGATGAAGAAACGTACTTACTTGGCAAAATATTGACTAGTAGATACTTTTGACATTGTGCCAGCATTTGTGTTGCATTTTTAATAAAGCATATGTGTATTCTTATTTTGAGACAAATAACAAAAAGGCTGTAAATCCAACATGTTATCATGACTGAAAAGTACAACAAACAAATGCATAAGTGTGAGCAGCGAATAGCATGGTGTCTCTATAACAAACTAGTCATTCTAAGAGCACACACTTTCCTACAAAAAAAACAATAAATCTGAAATTAAAATATTGTGCCAGCAAATTAAATGCATCAACAAGCACACACTGACCCTGGTTTAACAAGAGGACTACTTTAGCCGTCCTCATTAATGCAGGTAAAATGAAAGGAACAATGTAATAATTCATTAAATGGCATGAGATTGATGGACAGCCCATCTAAGCAATGGCAAACCATCAAAAACGCAAGTAGATGAATGGCTGACCCAAAGCCCACACACTCTCTGTACTTGTTGTTGTGTTTTTGAAGAATTTATGTCATAAGTTATTCGAGACAGCTAAAGCTCTGTGCAGCAGACCTAAAAATAAATATTTGGAGGGCTGTCCCCATCCGTCTTCCTTTTCTAAGCTTCCAGAAACTCTGTATTTCTCCTCTTCCTCTCCTCCTAGCCCTATTATCTCTCCATCCACCCTGGACCCTTTATCTGCCCTATCCGTGATTCTGGTGCCTCTTTGTCTTTTACCCTCTCTTCTGTTTGCAGTACGATTTCCTCTGCTTTTATGCTTCTTGATCTCCCCCTGCACATCTTACCATACTTTCCATTTTGCTACAAGTGTGTTCATTCTTTGGAGATTCATGCCTGTTTCATCTCCTCTCCTTCAAGGAGTATTCGTTTAAATCTGTCCCCTCGCTTCAATGGATCTTTTTTATCCACCCAAAGGCCCCACTTCCTTTACCTTTTTTCCTCTATGATATCAAATACTCCATAACTGACTCCCTTACGTCATCAATCGACTAACTCTCCTTCCCCTCGCCCCTAATGCATTCAGGAATCTTTTTGAAGGAACGCAATTCAAAATTTCTTATATACCGTAGGTTCTTGGTTTCCTTGATCATCAGCCTATTATTTTTGTGTGTCCAGGCGACTACTGATTCAAAGGGCCTTTCAGTCAGTGACTAGTGCTCTCCTGGAGAGTACCCTCCTGCTGCATGTGATATAGGGTGCCTCATGCAAACTGCTGTTGAGTATGCTTCTCACACTCCATTACGGTCTCCTTTCTTTGATAGCACGAAACTCTTCTTTCCCCTTCTCCATTTGAAGGAACTCACCTCTCCTTTTCCCTTCTTTTTCGCAGACTCTTTGCCCTTCTTGCTTTTCTTTTTCCCTTCTTTCTTCTTCCCTTTCTTTCCTTTATCCTTCTTCTTCTTTTCGCGCTGTTCCTCTTTCGCAGCAAGTTCAGCCGCCACCTGGCAAACACACAGATAAGCATGATATGTAAAAACTGAAATGCAAAGGTTCAGCTCAACTCCAAACTAGTGAGTTTTTAGGTTTCGCCTGGCGTTTACTGCCAGCAGTATCGCACAGGCGAAAACTTATGTTTCACAGTATGTGCACTTCGTCCCGCCTTCTCTTCTATTGGCTAGCTCCATAAATGGAGGCTAGCCATTGGAAGAGCGATCTGTCCGTCATTGCCAGAGCAGATTCGTGGGCGTTCCCGCGATTTTTACTCATCCCGCCCCCTTGCGATCGTCATGCGGCGGTGGGCGGTGGTTTATTTATTTTAGTTTTTTTGGGGTCATTCCTCCAGGCCGACCGCTGCCGGAAGAAGTCCTGGTGAGTGCTCCCCTCCCGCTGTCCGTGTGCCCTTTCCCGTTCCCGCCCCCCCTCCCGCTGTCCGTGTGCCCGTTCCCGCCCCACATGTAAATGCTTTTTTGTCGTTATGTAGAGGTGGGCCATTGTGGGTGTTTTTGTTAGTCTGTGCCAGCTTTGCTGCTCGCTCGCAGTCTCCTCCCTGTGCTCCCACTCTTTGAATGGCCGCCGTGCCGAGTACTCACAGTCCCACTTCCACCCTCCTCGGCCCTTCCAGCCCCCTCCGGCTCCTCTTTCACACCGCGGTCCGGCCCTCCCTCGGATGCGAGCGTATCTCTCTCTCCTCGGACCTCGAGGACACTGCCTCTGCTTTCGTCAGAGGAGACGATAACACTTGCCAAGTGCGTTGGATTCCAGGAGCTGCGCGAGCCCTCGTCTCCCCAAACCTATAAATACTGCCTAGGGCCCGGAGGCAGTCAGAGAATGTGCTGCCGGTGAGCTCCAAGCGCCCTCCTGCTCCAGCGCCAAGAAGACGCTCCGTGCCCTGCATGCACTCTGTAGATTACTCACATTGGCATACCTTATCCCATACAAGCAGTGACATAGGAGCTCAGGACCACCTTAACCGGGCTTGCAAGTAAGGGAAGCGCCTAGAGGCTGCTCCTCGTCTGTATTATGCTATGCTTGTTTTTCTTTGCAAGCAATGTTTTGAGGAGAGGCGAGCTTTTGGCCTGCCGCAGTTCCTGGAGTTCACACATTTCCCATGTCTAGGCCCGCGCATACTTTTCCTGCGCACTGTCGATGTTTCCCCCTGATGCCCAGTGGGTGTTGAAAGTGAATGCATTCTTTTCTCACGAGTTAACTTGACAACCATGTTTCTCGCAGCTTCGAAACTGGATGGGTATTGGTGAATTTCTTTTTGAAACAGCTTGAAATTTGTGTTTAAGTCTTGATTATATTGTGAAAACCCACATGCGGAAAACTTTGCAAAATAAGGATTATAGTAACGCTATTTGCAAGAGTTACAGGATACACGTTTGTGAGAGAAAGACGTTGCCACTATCCACGTTCTGCTTCCCCCAACAGTTTCCATAACGCGCCATTAAAACACCCTTTCGACAAGAGCAATGTTATGATGAAGGCCAGATTTAATTACATTTTATCAGGCTTGAAGTAGCCGTAATTGCACACTGTTAGGTTTCCACGTCCAGTGCTACCCTGTTTTCCCCTCCTGTGTGGGAAAGGGCACGTTGTAGGTAATGACTTTGATAAATTTTCCTTTAAATCTGAATGTTTTTTGGAGAAAGAGCTGTTGATATTTCATGTCCTAAATTTCAACTTTGTAACTGGCATGACTGGCTTTGCCTAGGTTTGTAGTAGTGTCTGCCAATACCTTTGCAGCTGAGTACATACCTGAAGACACAAATCAGCTAATTTGATGTGTGTACCATTAATGGTACGCCTAACCCCAAATGCCTTGGAATCTCTATCCGTTATAGTGTTAGATAAGTGACACACTGCATTAGAGAGCAAGCGTTTGATTTCTGGAGCAGATCCACTCACTTTATGCTGTGGTTCTAGGCCAATAAGGATCAAACTCTGTGTGGGGGGGGCTCTGTTTGTGTGTGTGGGTCTGTGTGTGGGTCTGTGTGTGTGTGTGGGTCTGTGTGTTTTTGTGTGGCATTTGCCAGAGATTAAACTATTGGCATTGTAAATGACAATGCCATTTATTTATCTGTTTTCAAAACCAACACATAAATAAAATTTTGTCATTTACAATGCCAATAGCTCAAACTTTTCAAAAGGCGAAACCATTGCATTGTAAATGCTTGTTTTCTAATGTGGACACACTCTGTAGCAGGTCCTGGCTTAGTGTGTTTTCTGACTCAGGTAGTGGCACAAGCCAGTTTGCTCTTGATTTGTACACCTTATGAATAAGGACTAGGAGAAGGAAGAGGGGTCTGTACATAATACCCAGACTAAAGGCTCACAAGGGGGGAACCAGGGTGTCATTGGCTGCCTGTCTGCATCACAGGCTTCGTCTTCAGGCCCTCCAATCTATTCTGAGCTTTGAACTCCCTTGATGACCTTGATGTCCCTACAGTATGGACAAGGGACATCCAGGAAGCTTTGAGGGTCCTGACGGTAAGTATGCCATGTGCAGCAAAGTGCTTGAGGGAAGGTGTACTGATCAAACTGAAGGTTAATATGGGCAATCATTTTAATGTGTATTGTGCTTAAGAAAAGTAGTGTGTTTTTAAACTTGCAACTGAAAAGTTTCTCTAAATCTAGCAAGAGTTCATTTAGGTTGATTTTGTTACTCTTTCTTCTGCTTTCCCTCCCACATCTCCCTCCTCTAAACGGGCATAGGACAACACCTGTTTCCTTCTTTCCCCAGCCCTCCAGGGCTGCAGGTACAGGACCAGGGTCTCATTGGTTGCCTCCCCGCATCAAAGATATTCTATTCTACACCACCTAATCGGTTACACTTAAGACTTCAACCCTTCTCTCATGGACACCCATCATGAACAGCCAGGTAAAGGGTGTAAGATTAAGGATGTCTTCTTATGCATCTTCCTGTTTTGTGCTTGAAAGGATCTTGGACTAGAAACGATGCCAATCTGCCCAATTCTCTCCCTTACATTTTATAATTTCTAGTGTATCTTATCTGAACACTTGCAATTGTTCACATTCCTCCCTTTCCTTCTATAATTTTCAACTCAACAGATACTGAAACCACACCCCAGCCAATGACTCCGCTTTTCTGATTTTGGGTGGGCACATAAAACTAATATTGGAGTATCTGTGTATACTGTGTTGCTGCTACCCTACTTTAAGGCAAACTGCATAGCCCTCTAATATGGTGTATATGGGTAATAACAAATTGCTTCTTTCACTTTTGATTAGACCATACCAACTTTCAGCAACACCATCAGCCACTTTCCTAGGTTGCACCATCACTACAGAGATCCATGATAGGTAAAATATGATAGGGTTGGCTCCCATCGCTTCTAAGTGGACTCTGTATTATTTTTGGCTTCAGATCACCTTCAGGAGTTGGCTTCTGTTGCTCTTAGGTATACCCTATATACTGTGTAACTGGAGGTTTAACATGAGTGAGTCTCCCAAAAAGACTTCCACCAAACTCCCATCAGTAAGAGCACCTTCCATACCGTGATACGAAAGCCTTCGGACATACTCATAAAGAGAATGGGGTCATTGGTAGCCATTTTACCTTTGGAAAGGCAATAAAGACTTGCCTGCTCACATAAATGCTCCCTGACTACAAGTCAAACAGGATTGCATATGTTGCCTGCGAGGCTATCCCTTACACTCCTTTTTGGGTAATACTTCATGCAATGAACTCGCTCCAGGCTCTAGCTCAAGTCTGGGACACACTCTCAAGACATCACCCATGGCAGCAAAAATAAAAACTTCGACTTGTGTGACTTCTCTACCAACACCTTTATGGGACCATGTGCATCAAAAGGATCATTTTCCATTTGTTGCAATGCTTAAATTTGTTTGCATTATTATTGGTGATACCGTCAACTACTCGATCGAACTCTACTTTGTTTTCAATTCAATACCCTAGACTGTACAATAAAGTGATATTTAATCCATTCCCATGTAAGCACCTAATACCGTGACAAACATGTTAGCAAAGGAGCTTTTTGTATTCAACCAACCAGAAAACGCTTTGGGACCTGGACAAGAGATAAGATATAGCGACACTGAGCTGCAGTACAATGCAATAGAATGCAATGGAATCCCCTTTCCTTCAACCTTGTCCCTATCCAGTGTAACTGAAGATGGGGAACATGGTAGAGTCGTTCTAGCAATCTATAACCTCAGTGGTACAGTTATAGGGATACATGGCAGCAATGTCAAAATGTCTCTCACAGGGGTCAAAAGGAAGTGTATGCTACACAATAGAATAAACTATTCTACACTACTTTCAAGGATATGTATCTCACAAAAAGTTAAGGGTAGCAGGGTGTCTAAAAAGGGAAAGAAAAGTGTGGCAGGTGTGGACACAACTAGGCTATGGACGAAAACCCTCACTCACCGAGGGTGACATGTTTCATCATTGGGTCCCTCCAACACACTGGAACCACAAGGGAAGGAGCGGGAGTGTTCTTGAAAGGCACATCAGTATTTGATTACCTCTAGGGTAGAGATGAGGGGCAGAGTGCACACAAAACAAATGTGTTTAAAACTACCTCAGTAGGAACAACACAAATGGTATTATAACGTCGTACAGGATACAGGATCTATGATGAAGTATGTCACCCTCGTGAGAGTGAGGGTGTTCGTCCATACACTAGTTGTGCCCACACCTGCCACATGTTTCGTTCCCTTTTTAGACACCCTGCTACCCAATACTTTATGTGAGTTATAGCAATGTCAGAATGCCTTAACCATTTAACTTCAGAGAGCTCACAGCACTCACGGGTTGCACAGATACAGATGACTGGTTGTCAGCGTAGAGAAGAAGCAGGGAGCTTCCTCTGGATTAATGACAATGCTTCCTGATGGCTTTGAGGGCTGCCAGGCTACCCCCGGCCTCTTAATGTCAAAAGAGCTAGCTGTTCATCAAAGCTGTCTCTTAAGAAATATAATATTTGAAAAGGGTTACTTTGATATTGGATTTAGGTTTTGAGATTTGTGCTGTTTGGATACATATTCCCAATGTCTGGCATAGGACGTTCTTGCATTTGATTGCCTGCTTTCCTGAATGTCAGTCGCCACTTTTTCTGCACATCCTAAATTTTAAGAGCTAACCACTCAAGTTTCAAGTAATCCGTTTTAACTGAGCAAGAGCTTGATGCAATAGCTCTGGATAAACAATAGTCTTGCAAACGTTTTGAAGATTTATAAGGGGAGTTACTGACAATCTCTGCAACAGATGGCTCCAAGGCCTTCTAGCCAAAAAGGGGCCACTAGAAGTACCTGCAGGTTCTCTCTCTGAATCTTATTGAGTACCCTCTGGAGAAGGAGGACTGGAGGGAAAATAAACAGGAGCCCACTGGCCCTCTCATTGCCAATGCTTTCACAGTTTGAACTCTAGAGCGGAAGCTTGAAGCTGTGCATTTTTCTTGGATGTGAAATGATCCAGCCACGCATTCCCCCGACGTAGTGTCAGAAATCTGAAGAACTTTGGATGAAAGTAAAACTCCATTGATGAAGGGAAGTTTCAGATCAAATGATCGGCTACTAAAGTCATCTCCCATTCATGATATGCTGCTTTCTCCAAGGCTAGGTGTTCCTTTGTGCATCTCCCCCCTTAGTGACTTGCATATGCTTTTGCTCCTTGGCTGAATTTCATCATTAGGACATCTTGCCCTTGTATGGTTGGAGCAAATGCCTCCAATGCTAGAGGATCATTTTTAGCTCTCTTGGGCTGATTTTTCCCTAACACATCTCCTCTGATTTTGTTTACTCCCCAACTTAGCCCCAGACCTATATGACTGACATATTTTCTTGTGACTGTATGTATTCATGGTAACAGAGACACACTCTCTACCAAATTGTCCTCCACCATTTTGCAACCCAATTCCTGTCTGAGGGAGTCTGTCATTGGAATTACCTGACTCATATCCTATATGGCCAGTTCCCAAGTGTCCCGACAGATGTTGAATTAGGGCGCTACACTTGTGGCTGCCAACATGAGACCTTGTACTTTCAGAAAGTGTTCAGAATGTATATTGTCCACTTTCAGTAGGATCTGTACTTATGAATAAAGTACTAATACCGTTTTTTATGCAGACACTTTTCCCCAAATCTGTTCTGAATTGTGAGGGTCTGAACTGTTAGTCTTGAGATGGTGATAGGTGAGAGTTCTTCGAGTTCACACAAAAAACACATTCCTGGAGCATTGTGCACACCATTCTTGTTGGGTCTTGTGCATTTTATAAAGAATGTGCACAAATTAGCCCATTTTTAAAGTACTGGAATATGTGAATATCTTTCACTTGCAAAGGAGCCACTACTAGAGCCAACATCTTCATTAATATTGTTGGTGCCACTGATAAACCAAATGAGAAACCATGAACTGATAATAAGGTTCTGCTACAGCCAATCATTTATGACTGTCGGCAGTGTCGGTAATTTTACTTTCGTATGCGCAGTGTCAGTGACAGTGAAGGTCGTCCATGGCTAGTGGGGCAATGCCCCAACGCCCCAATGGACGAACCGCCACTGGGTGCGAGGGTGCCTGCGTTGTCTCTAAGCAGCTAAATTTAGCACCTGCGCTAGGGAAAACACAGGGGTGCGCCGTATTCAAAAGAATAGGGCAAATCCCTGCATTATGAAAATGTCAGAGCACGGCGCTGCCAAATTTGGCACAGTTCCAAACTCCTGCATTTTCTCGTAAGTATGCCCCTTAGCTCGGTAAGGGCAAAGCTGTCTAGGAAGGGAGCCTTCGCTGAATTAGAAAGGACTGTGACGAGGAAGACAAGATGGGTAGGTAAGGGCAAATAGTGGCAAGTACATATGGCTCCTTGGACCATGTGCACTTTTTCTATTTGTGAGGCTGCCTTTCTTTCGGACACCTGAGAACCAGGATAGCTTGTACCCCACGTTCATGTCCAGGCCAGGGTATGCATGAAAGCAGCATGATACACACCATGTTGGAGCAGTAATGCTGGAGAAGTTTTATGATCTTCTGAGGATGGAAATATAACCGTGGGAGAGAGCGAGCGAAGAGCAGAACAGACGGCTCTGCATTCCAGCCAGCCCAGGCCAGTACTCCTCGCTGGATCCCCCAAACATGCCAGGTCCTTACATTTAATTAAATATGATGATGACACCCTCGGGCACCGTTCAATCACGTCTCCACGCGCGGTCTGGGGAGGCGTGCCCTTCACCCGGAGAGATTAATGGATAGGCCAGATCCGTGAGCTCGCCTTACGGCCCCAGCAGGGATACTCCACCCTTAGCCGGCACCGCAGCGTCAGCTCTGGGCTCCCGGGCTAGCAATCTCTCTTCGCACGAGGCCGGCCGGAACAGATCTGGAGGGCTGCGCCCCTCCTCCGCGGAGCACAGGGGGCAGACATGAGGCTCAAAGGGAGAGAGATGAGTGCGTGTCCAAAGGACATCACCACTGCTGCACGCGAAGATGGGCAAAGACAGCTCCGTGGGTTTGACCCTTGTCGTTGTCGCAATCCCTCTATTGTCGAGGAGAGTCTCTCTCACAAGAGTTTTTATTAGGTGTGTAGCGTTTATTTTTTGTTCCCAGTTAATTACAGTGTTACCGATTGTTTTTCACTGGCAAAGAAAATTCTATCTCAATTTCATTTAGTCTATGTTTATCGTTTTACTTTGGAAGTTTTATAAAGCAAGGACAAAGCCCCAAAGGGCACCAGAGCGCCTCAAACAATGCGTTTTGTAACACTGTTTATTTAAAGCAAGCAGACTCAATAATAACAAATATTGTTTTCTAATTTAGTATGGGGGAGATGGTGTGAGGTAGCAATCCTCAGCAGCATTCTGATTTACAAAGCAAACCGCTGCAGCCATAAAAGTCAGCAATGCCATCCGTCAGATTTGCATTCTGTCATATCTGGACACGCACTTTCTTTCTCCATCCGACAAAACCCAGCTACAGATTTTAAGAGGTAAATTTAGCTAAAAAGAGGTATTACTTAGAGGTGGGCGAGCCAACAAATTAACAGGAGAGGAGAGCTAGAGCCGAGCCAAGGGTCTGGCCCCGATTTTAATGCTCGTGAACGTGCTGAGCCTGAAAATGTTTGCAATGTAAACCATGCAACAAAATTCACATAAAATATGATAAAGTCTCTTCAAAATTCAAAAAAGTGTATTTCTTAAACTTGTGGAAGCTCTGACGTTACACATCACATTGCAGCAATGCACTGAGAAGTACTGCTTAAAAGTGATGGGGGTATATTTACAAGGGGATAGCGCCACCAGAACGTTCGTGTGGCGCTATGCCCTTCTACATATTTACAAAGCGGCGTTAAGCCACTTTTTGTGGAACACCAAATTTTAAATACGACCCCTTTACATGCATCACTTAGCGTGAAAGGCACGTGCAATGAGTGTTGCTGTGGGTGTTCCACCACAACACCCATTGCTTTTTGACGCTGCCGCAGATTTACAAGGAGGTGTAAATCTGAGGCAGCGCCAAAAACTAATGCCATGCAAAAGCAGGCGTTAGAATGGCAAAATGAGGAGAAATACTTGTATTTCTCCTTGTTTCTGCTTTTTTCTATGTGTGCTGCTTTCTGCAGCACAAATAGAAAGAGCAAAACGCAATGAATGATTGTTTATGTGCAGGAAGGGATACCTTCCTGCACATAAACAATCCTTGAATAATGATGATTTGCTACTTCTATGTGTGCTGTATTCTGTAGCACCACAAATCAATATTATGCATTGTTTATGTGCAGGAAGGTGCCCCTTCTTGCACATAAACAATCATTCCCCGCAGCGCAGGCACCCTTGCACTATGGTGCAAGAGTGCCTGCCTTGGTGCTAGGCAGCTCATTTTAGTGCCAGCGCTAGGGAAAACACAGAGGTGCATACATTGCTGTAAAACTGGCACATCCCTGCGTTTTGGAAATGTTGGAGTGCTATGCTTCCAAATTTGGTGCAGCTCCACACTCTGACATTTCATGGTACATGTGCCTCATAGATTTTGAACATGAACCATCAACAAACTAAAAGGCAAGACAGTTGTTATCTAAACCCTGTACGAGGCCCAAATAATTATATAGGAATATTATAGTTTATTAAATCAAATAAAAAAATTTTTTGTACAACTAGCATTCTGAACTTACATATTGAAGTGAATAAAAAGGAGTTTTGGTAAAGTAAAATATTTGCCTTAGATCACACAATTTAAATGGGGAAGCTGCAATGTATCCAGGTGTTCTGGTTTCACTTTATACTAATGAGCTAGTAAATTTGTCTTTCCTTATGTTAAGGCTTTGCTTTTGCCTCCATTTTATGGCAGTTTTCATATGGCACAAATTCTCCCGGAAGGTATTGGAACGCTTGACAGAAGTACCAGGCACATTATCAAGGTCACATTCATTGTTTATAGGCAAAAGCATATAAAGTAATTTGCCAAGAATCACAGGATGTTTAGCCGACGCCGTGACTAAAACCTGGATCTGGCTGTAATACCACTTCCTAGGTAGAGGATGAGTGGCAGGCAGAAGCCACATGAAAGGTTGGCTCATTATGGGCTCGAAGTTCCAGCAGGACCAAGAGCTGAGCAAGAGCCAGGCTCAGGCCGGCTCGAGTTTTCAGTGGCTCGCCCACCTCTGGTATTACCACGTGAAGAAATGTGGAGATACCACTTCACTGCACAAAAAAGTCTTGCCTGTTGACACCATCAAAAGACTGGTGTTAACTCCATTCCATTTAATGCCACGTTACTGGATGTGGTAATCCACTAATTTAGACTGCGACGTTGGCGTGAATGACCTGCCTTGAATTGTATTCAGAGAGTAATGCTTCATTAGCAATTTGTATTGCTTATGTTCTGTATTATTTGAAATTTGCATTTTGTTTTCACCGATTCGTATTTGTAATTGTGGCTTGCAAAAGTGCACACTCTTAATATAACAAGACTTCGGTTATTTGGATTAATTGAAACAATTCCCAATGTCATAAACACTGAATCCAAATTCACAAATTACAACACAATAGTAAAACAACTAAAATAAAAAAAAATTAATCGTGCAGGAGAGAAAATCAGCAACATGTATAATCTTGTACATATGCCTTCATAATAAAAAAAAAAACCACATCATAGGCTATTCTTTCTCTCTGAATTATTGCTAACGCGGGATTACTGGTTACTAATTATCTTACCAAATCCCAAACTATGTCGACTGAATCGTTGGTACCTGTCTTTGAGTAAAAGGTAATCTCGCAATAAGTCAATCAATTTAAGAACTTACACCACTCTAAATGACCACTGACCAAATTTAAGTTTTAAAGTTTTAATATAAAGTCAAAGATAACTGAAGATACAAACTTCTCAAAATGAGATTAAGAAGATAAATCGGTATCACTATGAACATGAACTTTTTGAATAGTCTGAGTCTGAAAAACAGAATAATAAGTACAAGCTCGAAAACCATCAGGGTTGCCAAAATGGATACAAGTTGCAACCTCAAAGTCATTACAGAAAAGAAAATTAAGGTTAGTCTGTCCCTACACTACACTAAGTGACATCCCTACTTAGCAAGATCTTTACCCCTCTAGGTGTCAGCCGTGGTGACTTCCTAAGAAGATCACGCACTTCTCTTTGTCTCTTCTCTGATAATGGGTCTCTCCTGATCAGCCTATCTGCCTACCCATCCGCTTCCTTAGGCTCCCAAAATCATCTGCTCTGCTCTCCTCCCGGGTCTCTTTCCCTAATACCAAATCACATTTCTGATAGGAACGCCCCTTGGGACGCCCCTCACGTGGTACATCTTTGCGCGGTAAACTCCATGATGGTACTCTTGAAGACCCTCGTTATAGTTGACCTTGGTTCCCAGGCTTCTTCTTCAGTGCGCTGATACCCCCTGAAATTCCTGGAAACTCCTACAGGCCTGCGCAAGGCGCCACTGAACAAAGTCCCTTTCATTCGAGCTGATTAGAACCCTCGCACCTGCATACAGCTCATCCTGCAGTGGGCCTCAAATTCCAGACTCCACCATATCTTTAGTCATAAAACACTCTCAAAGCTCTGTGCTGGACACCTCGCGACCTCTTCTCTAACGAGCACATGACGATTTAAACGACATGACATTATCTCCTCTGGCCTACTTGATTTACATGCAGCAGGTCCCTGCACTCTTAAAACGTTAACTTGATTTAAACAGCAAACATTCTTAACTAGCATACGTTTCTAAAATAACACATCTATAAAGCATATACTTTTAACCCTAAGTTCAATAGTACATTTTGGAAGAACCATGTCAACCTTATCTCACATTAATTTAGCAGCACGTTCAGGTTTGCTGTGAATTGCCCTAAGGCCTACACATAATACTGGATTTCAAAGTTACATTTAATTCGGACATGATTCTTTTAACATGAGAACATGAGGTTTTCACATATATTCCAACATTTCTACCTTAATCTCACACCGTTATAATTATAGTTACTCTACTTAACATTCTATACATTTCACTACTGAATATAAACCACTCTGTATATTTCACTCCTGGATATAAAACACTTGTGTGCAAAACATGTCTAAACTAACTACGTGCTTGTAAATATGGCGTACTTATACATTTTTTTTCAAACTTGTGCTCTCTCAGTCCCCCCTTTGATGACCTTCAGGGGTCATCATCACCAAGACACTAAAAATGTAGAACCTTTTAAAGTGAAGACAGGGCAGTTCCACCTCTTTTCATACTCTCTAATGCTTTCAGACTCTTATATTGAGTGTCCTGCATCGCTGTCAACTCTTCTTCCTGTTTCTTCATAGCTCTCTGTAACCTATTTGCTCTATAACATTGATACAAACGCACCAATCCCCACAAAGTGATTACACAAATCACAATTATGATGATGGGTTTCAATATGTACCAAACGATACCCTTTCCTAAGTTGGCAAACCAACTTCCAACTTTACCCATTCCATGGCCTACTTTTTCCCACACATTTACCTTTGCCAGGTCCTCAATTTCGTAGTGTATGGCAGTGATGTTTTGTATATACTTCTCTAGAGGTTTTGAATTGTCTGGAATGTAAGTACAGCATTCCTGGACCTTCAAAGCCTTACAGACTCCTCCCTCTTTTGCTAACAGAACGTCTAAAGCAAGTCGGTTCTGAAGAACCATCGCCCTAATCGATTGCATCTCCCCTTCTATCAGCATCAAGGATCTTGCAGTACTGGCAGATAGCCTATCTACGACTGTAGCTAACCTCCTGATCTTAATGTCATTCATTATCAATCCTAAGAAAGGGAATGCAGCACCTAGTACATCTCCAACTACCTCTGCTGCACCCAGCCCTCGTTTCCATCTAGTTGATATTTCCTTCTTAGGCGTGTCTAAATTCTCAACATGATATATTTTAGGGAAGACAACAGCCAGATAGCATGATCCGTACCAATTATCTGGTAACTTCACATAGGCATATCTTCCACATACAAAATATACATTTGGTATTGCTTGCATCCCTTTCATAAAGTTCTTAGAGTAATACTCCAATTGAAAGGCATGTTCACAATGGACTTGACCTACATAAAAGTTTTCATAATATGAGTAACTCCTGTGAATGCACAGTTTTCCCCGTTTATCCTTATCCAAAGCAATTGGACCAATACTACCTTTTCTTTGATGTGCCCTCTCCTCCTTGGTCCAATCTGTTTCCCATTGTCCTGATGCTTTCAAAATCTTCTGCCTCCTATATCTAGTATCTACCTGTGCTATAAACTTTTTCTCAACTTCTGATATTTGACAAGTCAGATTGTTCCTTCGAGCATGTGAAGTATCTAACGTTTTCCATGGAATAAACCATTTGTGTAGTCTGTCTTCGCTTTTGTAGTAGTCCCATTTGTTCAAATGCTTGAAATTCGGAACCTCTGGCAATGTCGAGTCGAAATTCGAGAAATAATACTCGAATCCTTCTCGTCCATAAAACATGCTCAACAATAAACTGCACGTTATTCCATATGTCAACGGAAGATGATGGTATCTGATACCCTCCTCCACTGAAGCTGGTAATTGCATACAAACGTAACAATCCTTTACTTCCATGGCATCAACATATTCATAAAGCAATTTAGCATAAGCATTTGACTTGTAATTTCCCTGTGACTCGTCGGTGTGAAGCCTTTTTATTTCTGCATCTAACAATGCTTTGTCTTTCTCATTGATGTTTCCCTTCTCTTTAATAATGGTAGTTTTCGGTGTTGATACTCCCTTATCCTCCTTAACTGCGGTTTCATCCCCTTCGTGTCCCGCTAGGAATGAAACAGTTACCACTAAAATTATAAGAGAAACCACTACTCCTAAAAGTGTAACAGCTATACATTTTGCCCTGCGGTTCGGGTTGCCAGCCTCCATGTTCTCAAACAGTGTAGTTTTTGACTTTCTTCCAGCATTCACTTCCTCTTCTTTTCAAACAAAGTCTTTCTCTCTTGCAATGTCTTTCTTTGAACACTTGGAAGCTTGACAATTTGTTTCCGCAAAACAGTTCAAAGTCCAGTAGAAATTAGACAACCCTAGCCCTTCTCCATCCACTAAAATGAAACCCCTATCACTTTTCTTCTTCCACTCGGCGCTAGGTTATCTTGCAACAAGTTTTTACAATTTCTTTTCAACAGTCTTATTTTCGTCTGAAGTTATGTATGACTCAAGGAGTGACACTACGTCTTCATAAATGTCCATCCGAAGTATCATTCCCTCAGGTTCTGGGCAGTTCGTACCACAACATGGAAAGTCAACTTTTTCTAGGATTATTCTCCTTATTTCGCTCAAGACAAGTGGACGGACAGAATTGAGAGTTAGCGTTTTTTCAATTTCCACTCCTGGTACTATCAGTTCTACATCCACAATTACAAAGGGGTCCGTTCTAATCAAGATCACTTTCTTCACCTTTCCAGTTCTGCGCCCCTTTGAAGACATTCACAATATGGTATTAATCCACAACAATAAGTGCTCCTAGCATTTCTACTACTCGCTCAAGCATTTCCAAACGAAGAAGAGTTCCCTCCAATATTGGATATCGTGAACAGCAAACTGGAAACTCAACTGTCTCTAAAATCAATTTTCTTATTCCACTCAGGAGAGCAGGATGAACGATGTTGAGTGTCAGCAACCTTTCGGTCTCCGCTCCTGGTAGTAGAAACTTTATTTGCACTGTGATGATCGGGTCAGTTCTGATCAGTTCCACTTCCCTGATCCTCCCTGTTCTGTGTCTCCCAGACATCTGCAACGAGGTAGGTCCAGTCGGGAGTAGAGTATCTTCTACTAGGCACTCGCACCCTCCTTGATCTTCTAAGACCCTCCTCGGCTTGATCCTGGATATCTTCTTCTGGATCTGAGTCTTCGGATATAGGAGTAAGCGTTTCTTCCTGGGCCGACCTCAAACTTAGCCTTCTTCTCCTTGTTGGCCAAGTGGCAGCTCCAAGCCTTATTCTCCTATTTCTTGTCCTCCCACTTGGTTCTTGGTCGCTCCGATACGGATCTGAGTCTGAGTCGTATTCCCTTCTGCTCTCTCCTTCAGTTGCGTCTTCTGTCTCACTGCCGTGCTGCCTTTGCTCTTCTTCTGAATCCGATGCGTTCCCAACTTCTTCCGACACCTCCTCAGCTGCCTCAATCCCTTCTTGCGACTCTTCTTCCACTTCCGGGCTTTCGTCTGGGATGGGAGCTGTTCCTTCTAGAGGTGCTGGAACTCTTCGAGTATGGGATGCATGGATCCAATTTGGCAGCCCCCCGCACTTCACCGCGGTGTTCGTTATCAGGATTACCTGAAAGGGCCCACGCCAGCGAACATCTAGGCAGTTCTTCCGGACGTGTTTTTTAACTAAGACCCAGTCCCCTGGGTTCAGGTCATGACACAGGTTCCTCGCTGCTGGAACTTCAGCCGCATGCACCTGAAGGGACACAGAATGGATGGCGTCAGACAGTCCTTTACAATAATCCAAGATCAGATCATCTGTAATATTCAATAGAGCAGTAGTTGGAACTGTAGGAAGTCTCATGGCCCTCCCCATCAGGATCTCGTGGGGAGAGAGACCTGTCCTCCTATCAGGTGTGCTGCGCATGCTCATGAGCACTAAAGGAAGAGCATCTGGCCAACTCAAGGATGTGGATGCCACTACTTTAGCCAATCTATTCTTCAAAGTGCCATTCACTTGTTCCACAATTCCTGAAGCTTCTGGTCGATAACTACAATGCAGCTTTTGATCGATATTCAGTGTGGAGCACAACATCTTCACTATTTCGCTGTTAAAATGTTTTCCTCTGTCAGATTCCAAAGAGGCAGGCACCCGAAGCGCGGTATCAACTCCCTGAGCAACAATTTAGCCACTGTGAGTGTATCGCACCTACGTGTAGGGTACGCTTCAACCCATCTGGAAAATACGCATACAATCACCAACACATACCGAAGGCGATTGACTCTTGGCATTTCGATGAAATCTAGTTGCATTCTATTGAAAGGCCCCCCCGACCTCCCAATGTGACTCAGTGTGACTGGTGTTCGTTTGCCTACGTTCAGCTGTTGGCAAGTAACACATCGCTTACATACTGATTCTGCTGCTATTCTAAATTTAGGGCAATACCAAGTCTGCCTAAAAACTCTCATCATAGCATCCCTTCCTAGATGTACTGGACCATGTATTTCTCTCGCCATGGGATTAGCTAATTCTTCAGGTAACACAGCTCTCCCATCTGCTGAAACCCAAAAATCCATTTCACTTCGCACACAACCTGCTATTTCCCATGCCTTTTTCTCTGTTTCAGGTGCGTTCTCCTGCATTAATCTTAAATCCTCCCAAGTGTCTACAGTTTCTAACATCATACTTAATTCAGTCTTTTCTTCTGCACCTTCTATTTCCACCTTTGAGAAAGAATAACTTTGTTCCGCACAATAGCGTGCGACTTCATCAGCATATCTATTACCTTGTGACACAAAATCTGTATTCTTAGTATGAGCTACACACTTCACTACCGCGATGTCAACAGGACCTTGTAATGCTTCTATCAGCAATCGCACAAATTCTCCATTTCGAATGGGCGAACCAGAGGAGGTCATGTAACCCCTCTGAGACCACAACTGCCCGAAATCATGAACCACACCGAAACCATATTGGCTGTCCGTGTAGATGGTGACTCTTTTTCCGTTTCCTGCTATGCAGGCACGAGTTAGGGCAATAATTTCTGCTACCTGTGCGGAATGTACTCCTTCCAGGCAAGCGGCTTCCACAACTCCAGTAATGGTACAAACAGCATAAGCTGCTCTCAACCGACCAGTATCGTCTCTTAAACATGAGCCATCAACAAAGTAAATTTCATCGGGGTCAGACAATGGCTCATCCACAATATCTGGTCTGGGTTTCGTGCATAGTTCAGTCACATCAAGGCAATCGTGGTCTTCACATCCTTCGCCTTCTATTACAGTAGGTAATGGCATCAAAGTAGCAGGATTCAAGACAGAGCACCTCCTGAGAGTCACGTTTTCTGCGGCAAGTATAACTTGCTCGTAACGCGTGAGCCTGCTATTGGTCAGATGCTGCGTCTTCGTCCTGGTCATTAACAATTCAACTGAATGTGGTACATACACCACTACTGGATGTCCCATCACAATACTCTCGCTCCTTTCAATGCTGACACCCGTTGCAGCAACGGATTTGAGACATCCGGGCAACGCTGCGGCTACTGGATCTAACGTAGCCGAAAAGTATGCAACTGGTCTACGGGCATTACCGTGGGTCTGTGCCAAGACTGACAAAGCACATCCCTCTCTCTCACAGCAATAGAGTGAAAATGACTTTTCGTAATCGGGCATTCCCAGAGCCGGAGCACGACATAAATCGTCTCTCAGCTGTAAAAACGCCACCAGACATTCTTCATCCCATGGTACCGGATCACTCACCTCCTTGTGCGTCAGTTTCTGTAAGGGCTTTGCTTTCAGTGAGAAGTTAACTATCCACTGTCGGCAGTAACCCACCATTCCTAGGAACATTCTAACTTCTCTCTGTGTTGTAGGCGCATTCATTTTCATTATCGCCTCAATCCTCTCTGGGGACACCTTACGTTTCCCTTTTTCTAACCTATGCCCTAGATACTGTACTTCTGTCAAACAATACTGCAACTTGCTCGGAGATACCTTATGTCCATTTTCAGCTAAATGATTCAGTAAGGCAATTGAATCTGCTTTACAAGCTTCCTCTGTTTCTGACGCAACAAGTAGGTCATCTATGTACTGTACCAGAACCGAGTTCTGTGGCAGTACTAGATTCTCAAGATTCTTCTTCAGCAACTGATTAAAGATGGATGGGCTATCTGTGAATCCTTGTGGGATTCGACACCATGTTAAAACGCGATCTTCCATTTTAAAAGCAAAAAGATACCTGCTCTCTTCATCCAATGGGATTGAAAAGAAAGCCTGACAAAGATCTATCACTGTGAACCATTCTGCTTGACATGGTATTTGAAACAATATCACTGATGGATTCGGTACCACGGGACAACATGAAACGACTATGTTGTTAATCTTTCGTAAATCCTGTACTATCCTGAATTTCCCACTAGGTTTCTGCAAACCCATAATCGGGGAGTTACAAGGACTACCCACGATTTCTTTCAGTATTCCCTGCTGTATCATTGACTCGATCACAGGTTTTATTCCCGCAATCGTTTCCTGGGACAATTTGTATTGAGGCGTTCTTGGAAACTCAACATTTGGTTTTACCAATATTTTTACCGGTTCTACCCCCTTAATCAATCCTATTTCTTCTCCTGTGAAATCCCATACCTCTGACGCCACTGCATCTCGTAGGTCTTGGGGAAGATCTTCTATTGTCAGAGTAGGATATAGTTCTACACAAGATTTGGAATTGGCCACCTTAAAAGTAGCATCTTCGTCGGTAGTCTGTACCTCCACTCCTTGCGGGGTGCAGTATATGGTGCAGTTCAATTTGCACAACAAATCCCTTCCTAACAGACATACCGGACTCGAGTCACAAACCACAAACTGATGTTCGTTCATGTGGTTTCCAATTTTCACAGACACTGGTTCTGTCAAGGGACTAGTCATTCTTTTATTTGCGACTCCTACCACTTGAATTGTTTCCCCTGACATTGGCAAGTCTGGAACTACCGCTGATCTCAGAGTCGAACGAGTAGCCCCAGTGTCCACTAAGAACGTAGTGGGACACCCTGCCACTTCTGCCTCAACAAATGGCCCTCTCTGATCCACTTCTAGAACTGCCCCGAGGGTACAGTCCTCTTCACTGCTCACCCGTTGTCCTGTCAATGGATCAATGTAATAACATTTTTCTTCCTCGATAAACAGAGGCATTTGTTTAAAGACCTTTCCTCCAGCTGCTATCTTCGGTGGCTGTGGGAATTGGGCCCGTGGAGCCGAAGTCCCCCCTTTGGCCACCTTACTACTTGGGACTGTCACCTTTTGCACTGGGACTTCTTGGACCTGCTCTTCTACTTCCAACTCTCCATTTTCAGGGTTAAAGGGACACTCGCGTCGCCAATGCCCCACCTGGTGACACTGATGACACTTTGTCGTTTTCTTTAAAGTGGCAAAGTCTATCCTAGGTCTCTGCCCTTCTTCATTATCTTTGCTCTGACCATTTGGTTTTCGTCCCATCCCCTGCTTCTGCTGGCCACCCTTCCCAGCGGACTGCATTTGCACCACCATCAATTTCTCCTTTAGATTCTTGGCTTTAGAATCTATCTCGTCACTGCAGTACCTCGCATATCGTAAAATCTCATCTAGTGGTTTGTTCTGCCAACAGATTAAATGTTGCTGTATCATCAAACAAATATCAGGTCTCAACCCCAAGACAAACTTTGACACAAACTGCCCTATATCTTTGGGATCCATTACATCTAGTCCACTGTATTGCTTGAATGTTTTCAATAATCTTTCATAAAACTCGTGAACTGTCTCCTTGGGTTCCTGCCTTGTTCGGTCTATTTTTACCCAATCTATGTCCTGTGGTGGTACCTTATCTTTCAGCCATGCTATTACCCTTTCGTACTTTTGCATGACAATCTCGGACGGTCCATTAGTCCGAGCATCCCTCAATGGTTCAGCATTTGGCCATTCGACACTAGTCTTACAAGGGGTCCACAGATCAGATGGGACCACGATGTCAAACAACGTGTTCAAATCAATCCACAATACCTTCGAAATTTTAACAAACCTCTCTACCTGCTTATACCACTCTACTGGATTGTCCCGCAACTTCGGAAATGAGTTGGTAAATGCGGCTAAGTCTCCTCTACTCCAGGGCACATGTACATAATTTCCATTTGATATTTCTCGCAAAGGGAATGCCTCCATCTGCATTACCCTTCCCTCAGGGGTCATCACATTTGTACTTCGCCTAACCGTGCCCTTTTTCGACCACCTTTCTTCCCATTTATCCAGATCTCTCCACACTCGTATCCCAGCTATCAACTCCCTTATGTGAGTTTTCAATCCAGTAGTCCTTTTCTCATCTAGATCTTGATCTGAGTATTGTAACCTATGGTTACTCTGTAGTGCCCTTGTCCTAGATAAATCTACAGCATATCTGTCGGCCAAATTAGACAGTTTCTCGTGGAATGCTCTAGCTCTCCTAGTAGTATCCTTCGCTATGAACAGCAACTCATCTTGTTCGTACAAATCGATCCTTTCTAAAGGCACCGTTCCTTCTATAATCTCGTCTAGATCGGATTTTAGGCTGGAGACATCAAGCCTTTTAACCTATATCGCAGCTTTCAGCACCTCTGGTCCAGATGTACCTTCTGCCTCCCTCCCGTCCCAGCTCCTAGCTCTGCGCCTAGGCACTGGTGAGTTAAAGGGAGTCCTCCCCTGTTCCCATCTCACTAGGTCCCATGCCTTTCCATCTTCTCGGGGTGGATGATGAAATACTTCCTTGTTTCTCATTTTTCCGCCTTCCCCGATCTGCCTGTTTTCTCTGGGTGCATAGTAAGGCATCCCATTGCTCCCCCTCTCTTCACTGTTTCCCTGTGATTCTTGATTACTCGAAGCATGGCGGGACCTGTCACTATTCTCCTTTCTCCAATGTTGAACGTCTTCCCCGAGTGTATGATGAAGGCACCTAAACCTATTCTGAAAAGCCCGTACCGCCTCATCTCCTCCTTTCCCCCAGAGACGGGACATTTCCTCACATTCTACAATCCTAGTATTTTGTTCCGGCTGTTCTCTCTGATTTGTAGGACATGCATCCCCTCTATTCTCCTGACTTTGGCCTTCCCGGCCCTGACTACTTTCGCTGGCCCCACAATGAGATACTGTCCCATTGCCCCTGGTATCCCACTCTTGTTCCGTTCTTGTCCTGTTACTCGGGGATACTATGGACCCGTCCCATTCCCTCAAATCAGCTCTTAATTCTGAATAGGGTCTTGGCCGCGGTCCCCTTAGATCCATTGGTCCTCTCGGACCTCCCTGTTCTGAATTGGGACCGACAGTTGTGTCTAATGGGGTGTTCCATGTTACCGAACCTGGCAATTGCTTCCATGCATTTGTCACGTTATTCCTCCTTTCCATCTCGATCCTTTCTCTATCCAATTGCCTTTGTTGTTCCCCCCTATCTCTCTCAGAATTATAGATCGAAACTATGGGTCCTATGGTAACAGGCACTTGAAGAGCGTCTGGCAATCCCACAGACTCAACCCTTTCGGTGTTTGGCGTTTTCTGCACCACAAACCTTCCCACTACACTCTGTACAGTGTTGTTTGGAGGTGTTTCTCCACTTTTGATAGGTGTCCATTCCGATATAGGGAGTGGTGTATATCCCTCTATGTCATTCCCATCTTCCCTTGCGAGCCCTCTATCTTCTATCAACTCCACTCTCGGAGGTGGTCTATCCATTAACAATCTGTTTATCAGATTGTCCTCCGACTCGCTTTCCTCGTCTTCTTCCATGAGGTTTCCTCCTCCTGACACCTCCCTCATCGGATAAATTTTCTCCACCTCAATAGTCTGTACCCTCCAACGCTTTTCCTCCTCATCCCATTTGGAATCTCGCACTGCCCTTACCGATCGCGTCAGTCTTTGTTGACGCCTGTTCAAATTTCGGTCGTGTGCAGCCTTAATCCATGCATTAAGAGCCTCAAACTGTGTTGGTCTGGGCGAGGGTTTCAATGAGGACATGGTTGCTTTTAGCCGATGTAACACCTCTAATTTAAACGTCCCGTACCTCGGGAACTGCATTTCCTCATTCCCTTCCGTAAGCTTATTCCAAGCCCCAATCCACAATATCGTATGCAGCCCCACATTCGTTGCCATATAATGAGCTGGCGTACCCTCCGGGGGAGCCTCTTCCCCGTAATAATGTTCACTTCGTTTACGTTTAAAAATCCCTTTCAAACACTTAAAACACTTCATGATTTCTCTTTTCTCCGCGTTTGTTTACTTCCTGATGACACTCCACCAATCTCAGCGCCGTTCTCACTAACTGGCCTATCCGTACGCGACTTTCCTCCGACGTCACTCTAGCCACCCAACCAGAGCGCGGCTCTAGCTAACGTCACACCAACCGCTCAATCAGAGCGCGGCTCTAGCCGACGTCACCCGTCCCCCTTCGCAGCAGTTCCCCTCCTTTCTCAGCTCGTCTCCTCGGTCATGCACGCATCCCATTCATACTCTGAAAAATGATTACTTCCGTCCAAGCGATCACCTTTCTTGACTGTACGCCCACAGTCTTTCTGTAGTTGTCACCTTAACTTGGCGAAATGTCTTTCCGTTTACTTCCAGACAATCGCCTTCTCCGATAGGTTACTCACACGCAGTAACTTTCGACCAGCGTCCGTTACTCATACACTCACTCTTACACTCCCCCTATCTTGGATCCACGGCGGTCAATGGTACCTCGTGACCTCCGTACTATGGTCGACAACTACCCTGGATGTTCGATACACCCAAAACCACTTAAGCTCTGGCCTGAACTTAAGATTTCACCAGTTCACCCGTTTACCAGGTTACCAGTTTACCAGGTTGCGCGCGCTCGCAACCTTCTCTCATTCACACTACAGGCATTCAACTCCGCAAGACATTACAATACAAATACAACACAAAACACCGCAATCTGTTCACGCATGACCCTTTTTATACTCACTCTCCGATACTGCTGCTTTTCTCGCACCGTCTGCACCTTTCGGCACACGATTCTTCCGCTGCTCGTCTCTCGGCGTCTCGGGCCTTGGGGTAAACTAACCTCTCTAGATTACCTTCCTCAAGAAGATAACCATCCTCACTCTGCTACCAACTGCTAACGCGGGATTACTGGTTACTAATTATCTTACCAAATCCCAAACTATGTCGACTGAATCGTTGGTACCTGTCTTTGAGTAAAAGGTAATCTCGCAATAAGTCAATCAATTTAAGAACTTACACCACTCTAAATGACCACTGACCAAATTTAAGTTTTAAAGTTTTAATATAAAGTCAAAGATAACTGAAGATACAAACTTCTCAAAATGAGATTAAGAAGATAAATCGGTATCACTATGAACATGAACTTTTTGAATAGTCTGAGTCTGAAAAACAGAATAATAAGTACAAGCTCGAAAACCATCAGGGTTGCCAAAATGGATACAAGTTGCAACCTCAAAGTCATTACAGAAAAGAAAATTAAGGTTAGTCTGTCCCTACACTACACTAAGTGACATCCCTACTTAGCAAGATCTTTACCCCTCTAGGTGTCAGCCGTGGTGACTTCCTAAGAAGATCACGCACTTCTCTTTGTCTCTTCTCTGATAATGGGTCTCTCCTGATCAGCCTATCTGCCTACCCATCCGCTTCCTTAGGCTCCCAAAATCATCTGCTCTGCTCTCCTCCCGGGTCTCTTTCCCTAATACCAAATCACATTTCTGATAGGAACGCCCCTTGGGACGCCCCTCACGTGGTACATCTTTGCGCGGTAAACTCCATGATGGTACTCTTGAAGACCCTCGTTATAGTTGACCTTGGTTCCCAGGCTTCTTCTTCAGTGCGCTGATACCCCCTGAAATTCCTGGAAACTCCTACAGGCCTGCGCAAGGCGCCACTGAACAAAGTCCCTTTCATTCGAGCTGATTAGAACCCTCGCACCTGCATACAGCTCATCCTGCAGTGGGCCTCAAATTCCAGACTCCACCATATCTTTAGTCATAAAACACTCTCAAAGCTCTGTGCTGGACACCTCGCGACCTCTTCTCTAACGAGCACATGACGATTTAAACGACATGACATTATCTCCTCTGGCCTACTTGATTTACATGCAGCAGGTCCCTGCACTCTTAAAACGTTAACTTGATTTAAACAGCAAACATTCTTAACTAGCATACGTTTCTAAAATAACACATCTATAAAGCATATACTTTTAACCCTAAGTTCAATAGTACATTTTGGAAGAACCATGTCAACCTTATCTCACATTAATTTAGCAGCACGTTCAGGTTTGCTGTGAATTGCCCTAAGGCCTACACATAATACTGGATTTCAAAGTTACATTTAATTCGGACATGATTCTTTTAACATGAGAACATGAGGTTTTCACATATATTCCAACATTTCTACCTTAATCTCACACCGTTATAATTATAGTTACTCTACTTAACATTCTATACATTTCACTACTGAATATAAACCACTCTGTATATTTCACTCCTGGATATAAAACACTCGTGTGCAAAACATGTCTAAACTAACTACGTGCTTGTAAATATGGCGTACTTATACATTTTTTTTCAAACTTGTGCTCTCTCATTATCATATCATCCTGTTTTCTTCCTGTGGACTCCAACATGTTGGAAGTCAGATCTAAGAAATCGTTATGTCTGAGAGAATCTGGAATTAATTCCTGTATATGATTTTACTGAGTGGTGTTTATTATAATTAAAGACCTGTTTAAATCAGGAAAACTACCCAGTTCGGCCAAATTTGAATCACTGGCTATTATGTAGACATTCGCACTGCTGACCTGATCCACAGAGGAACCAGCTGGCTTTTGAGGACCAGTTTTGTCTATGATTAGTATTTGTGTTTTCTAGGGAACTTGAACAGAAGAGCGTTTGAACTGCTTGGCTCACTTGGGTCAATGCAAACCGGTGAAGTCCGTATGTATGGGTTGTACGATGTACGCCTTGTAGACAAATATTAGAAATATGCCAAGAGGTATGAAAAGTTGTGAAATCAGGAAAATGAATTACATTTTTTTAAGAACGTGTGCAATTTTCATGAACTTTGTACAGTTAAAAACATAAATAGCAGGAAGTAATATTTGATAAATGTAGGTATGTGGGAAAAACGAAAAAACACTTTAGCACGAAATTCTCTAGCTAAAAATATATTTATGCACAAAACATTCTCCTCGAGCAACATTGGTGACCTTGGTAAGCTGAGAAAATCAAACATTTGCTACATTTTCTCACCTTTGAGGTTACAAAGTATGCCCTCCATGCTGCCTTCTGCCATTCTCATTGCTCAAAGAGCATTGTTCTTTCATGTGCTGTGCAACACCCTCTGCCATCATAGACCTCCTAAATATTCCCCCTCTTCTTGTTTGCCGGTGGAAGTGCCAGCTGTCTCTTCTCCTAAAGGCATGAAGCTTGAAATGTGTAGCCCTTTGTCATTCATACCATACTGAGTAGTTTGGTGTGCAGGCAGCAGAAGGCATACCTGTTTGTAAGTCCTTTTTAGGTCAAAGCCATGCTAGCCGGTTGCGAAAGACTTCTTGGGGACATGCTGAAAGCTAACATAGGAATGCATTCCTCCCATTGTTTTCCATCGGATTTGCCTTTTGCCGTTCAGATTTCCTTGCTCTGAATTGGCTTGCTTTATTTGTATTAGCACATTCAGCTTATGTTTGTTCCTCTTAGAGAGCATAGCTATTTTACCGCCACTCTAATTGGCTCCTTCTTTCCTTCCATAATGTTCACTTTTCTGGAACCCTTTTTTTCATTTTTGCAAAGCATTCCATGAAAGTGCATGTGTTTTGCAGCGGTCTCCTTGTATGCTTTTCTCAGTGTTGCTCTGAAGAAGCGTGTGCTTCTCTTCACTCCAGTACTCAACATTACTGTTCGCCATCTGTTTTCGCACCCCTCCCCCAAACGCACCTGTACATCTCTCTATCTCCTGTGTCCTTCTGTTGTAATTCAGCAGCGATTAGATTAAGCATTAGCAGAAGACATATTGTATTTAGAGATTATCTTGTCCATTTTGTGGAATCCATTTTGTATTTCCATCGGCCATTTTGTTTGCCATGTGCTCTCCTTGTGCTCTGTCCTACCTTTCTGTTACCTGCTCATGAATTCTGCTTAGAGACAGATTATATTTAGCTTCTGCCACTCCACGCATGCTCAGTTGAGCTTGCAGCTGTCCCTAGCATGTAACTTTAAGGATGTGTTTACTCCAACTAGCTAACTGTTAGCTCCTCCCACTTGTTGACTGTGCATTTTCTGTATGACCATGTGTGTGCCTAAGAACAGCAGCTTGTACTTGCACCGCCTTCTTTTGAGCCCCTGTGTGGGTATAAAAGGACCCAGCTCCTTCCAGTCAGTGTGCTATTTCATGCATTACCGAAGGGTGTTGTGTGAATGTAGTTCCACCTCATGAGGTTTAATAAATACTTTGTTTTCTATTCCAGTTTCTGTGCCAACTTCTATTCTATGGTCTGAGGACTCTGTGCAGAGAAGGGAGAACCCCTAGCACTGGTAGGCCTGGCTGAGGCCCACTACTACACTTCTTTACACCCTGACTCGTCCTTATGCTTCTCCCCAAAAGTCACATTGCTTCAATTCCTCCTCCGATTCTACGAACTTCCAGTTAAATATATATATTTTCTTGATCTGCTGATCCATTTCCAAATGATAAATAAAAACAAGCATTAGCATAGCCAATAGGTCTCGTGTCTGGGACCTTATAAGTGTTTAGAAACGCAACAGTTGATGTTGTTGCACCAGGGATATTGTGCTGCATAACTAAATACTTATAAGGTCCCAAATGCGAGACCTATTGGCCATGCCAATGCTTGTTCCTCTTGGCTTTTATATCGACACTGGATTTGTTTGCACAATTTATTGTAAAGCTAAAGCTGGTGCGTATGACTAGCTCGCACACAAAGTGTAAATAACCTGAGTGTATTTCACACGTTGATTTATTTCGAATTTATTGAAGACTAAGAAAAAAGCTGACGCTCATCTGTCAAGCACTGGCGTTGCCAATAGGTCTCGCAGTAGGAAAGTTGGAGCTATTACAATTGCAAATAACAATGCCTTTTATTTTTGTTTTCATTTTAAAAACATAAAGGGCTTTGTCATTTACAAAACCAATAGCTCCAACTTTCCTACTGCGAGACCTATTGTGCACTGCACAGTGTGGGTGAAAGTGGCACTGCGTGTGTGTGAGTGGCTTCGAGTGAGTTGCGTTGCGTGTGTGAGTGGCGTTGCGTGTGTGAGTGGCATTGCGTGTGTGAGTGGCGTTGCGTGTGTTAGTGGCGTTGCGTGTGTGAGTGGCGTTGCGTGTGTGAGTGGCGTTGCGTGTGTGAGTGGCGTTGCGTGTGAGTGGTGTTGCGTGTGTGAGTGGCGTTGCGTGGATGAGTGGCGTTGCGTCGATGAGTGGGGTTGCGTGGATGAGTTGCGTTGCGTGTGTGAGTGGTGTTGTTTGGGTGAGTGGCGTTGCGTGGGTGAGTGTGGTGTTGCGTGGATGATAGCGGGCTTGCGTGGGTGTGAGTGGCGTTGCGTGTGTGAGTGGCGTTGCGTGTGTGAGTGGCGTTGCGTGTGTGAGTGGCGTTGCGTGTGTGAGTGGCGTTGCATGGATGAGTGGCGTTGCGTGGATGAGTGGGGTTGCGTGGATGAGTTGCGTTGCGTGTGTGAGTGGTGTTGTTTGGGTGAGTGGCGTTGCGTGGGTGAGTGTGGTGTTGCGTGGATGATAGCGGGCTTGCGTGGGTGTGAGTGGCGTTGCGTGTCTGTAAGTGTTGCTGTGTGGGTGAAAGTGGCACAGAGCCTTTGATGTGGCCACTTACTGATTAGCATTATTAAAATCTGCATGAAAATGTATTTTATTATTACTATTTATTCTTTGCCAAGCACTCATCACTGATCTGGGCAGCAGTCAAAGTGCATAAATAAAAGTAAGTGAACTCTGATCCTGGGGGATTTTGGTAGATGTTTACGTACAGACAGACATACACAATACAACGCACATACCTTAAATGGAAAATATAAATGCAACTTACCTTTATCTGTCGGGAAAAAAAATTGGGTAGGAAAACTAGTTTGGTTAATGCAATCACTTTAGGCCCCTGCATGCTACAAGCGGGGACGCATTTTTAGTTTGAAGAATGTGATAAACTGAAGGAGGAGGGGGTGCGAGGGATGAGGGAACACGGCCTGGGGGAAGCTGGCTGGGGAGGGGGAGGAGAAATGCAAGGAAGTTAGGGGAGGAGAAGCCGCAGAGCGCACGCTGGGCGAAGCCCTTTGATGTGCTGTGCGGCAAATGGAGGGAGGCTGATGCGCGTTCATGTTTGAACACGTGGTTCACATGAACTGCATGAAAACGCCAGCAAAAAGCTGGTGGTTTCATGAGCATTTTGAGCACTTGAATTCTCGTTCCTCAATGCGCTTGCGCGCATTTAAGGTCACGAGACCTAAATAGGCATTATGACAGGCCTGCTCTAGGGCTATTAAGAGTTACCGAAATCAATTGGTTGTAAACTGAGACCGGGTGACTTTGCCAGTGCTTCTTATTTCTTTCTTTATTTCTTTATGCATTTTATATAGCGCATACTTCGCCCAGACGTGTCAGAGCGCTTTACAGTAGAGGGAAGTAAATTGCATAAGAAATTCAGAATAACATGGTAGTAGGTGACATACTTTTATCTACTACAGTTACTCGTGGTTAGAGTTGCAGATTTAAAGTTTCATATACACTCAAGATTACATATTACGAAAAGGTGGAGCAATTAAGGTTGCACATAAAAACATGTTACATATTTAAAAAATCAAGAAAGAGGATCATAGTAGCTCAAGCGAGTTTCATGTTACAATCCGGGTCCCTACATGGGGTGAGGGCGGCATTTACCGGTTGGGGGATAATTATTGATAGAAATGTCTTTGGAAAAGTAGAGTTTTACGTCCGTTTTGAAACTCCGGAAAGAGGTGGTGGTTTAAAGGTTTGAAGGTAACGAGTACCACATTCTAGTCGCATTACCTGGGAAGGATTGCATCATAAGTCTTTCCCTTTTGAAAGTTGGAGGCTCGAGCAGTAGATTTTCAGCATTGGGTGAAGGTCTGTAGCCGCCTGATAATTTGAGTTTGTTAGCCAGGTAGCGAGGGGTGGAAGTGTGTAAGGCTTTATGAGTGATGTAAGCAGTGTATTGACACAGCCTCCAATGTCTGGTTCTGTTCTCATAATTGGCTGCTAAAACGTTCTTAATCAGATTGTTAACGGCTGATTGTGGAAGGTAATTTAGTTGTTTCTGTTTCCTTTTACTTATGTCAAAGGAGTTTATCTAGGTGTGTGTTTCCTGTCGTTCATCCTGCTTCAATTTAACATATTACTTCAGTGCTGCACACACTGTGACATCTGACTTTTTTGTGCAGAATTTTTTTTCCTTTTTTTCTGTGTTGTGTCTGTTTGTCTAAAATGTAGGCTAATATATTTTACTTGGATTTAATGGTGAGATAAATTCAGTACACAGAGGCAGATTTACAAGAAATTGACGCATCTGTAGAGATGGTCAGTTTCCCTGCGCCAGCCTGTAATACCCGTGTACCGCCATGGATGTGCCATATTTACAATACAGCGCACCATGGCACAAGGATTGACAGATGCAACAGAAATTCTGATGCATCTGTTGGCCCGAAAGTTGCGCATTGCTGGAGTCGTGTCGCAAGCATGACGCAACTCCAGCAATGCATTTTGAGACCTATACTTATTATACTGCGTCACTCCTTACACCTGCTTCAAGTAGGCGTAAGGTTTTGGTGCAGTGGCATCTTAGAAGTGGTGCAGTGAAATCTTGTAGATTTCACTGTATCACTTTTACGAGGCTTTCCTGCTTGGGAACGCCCACCCTGTATACATTATACCTGACGCAGGTATAATGTGACGCGGGGCTTTAAAATGCGACGCAGCTCCCTAGATGCATCACATTGTAAATTGACCACATTGTTTGCGCCACCATTGTTTAAAAAACATTGATGCAATGGCAGCGCAAGGAGGCGCAAGGGCTTGTAAATCTGTCCCAGCGTCTTCCTTCGAGAGACTGGCCACTGCTCTGTGTTTTTCCCAAGCTCAGAACTCCTCAACCACCATCTTCTAAGGTCAGCGCCCGTGTATTTTAGTCGCACGCACTCATCATCGCATGGTCATGGGGGAACATTAAAATTGGAAAGGAAGGAAGAATGGTGGGGGAGGGGGAGGGGTAGGAACGTTCTGGGGAGGATCTAAATGACTAAATCCAAATTGCCTATAGGCAGAGGATCACAATCATAGGCCCTTATAAACTTTTGGAAATAAGTACAATCTCAAGTTTTGAGTGAAATTGTGAAAACGGAAAACACAGTGAAACCAGTGATAGCTTCTAAATGTGCTACATCCCAGAGATTGTACAGCTTGGAAAGCTGACTCTACCTGGGATCTCACAGCACTGGGAAGGAATTGCTGAAGACACACAGGAGCCAAGTGACCTATACCACCGAATAAGTACTCATGGAGAGGACCATGCTACATAGCTACCAAGTTTTCCAGGTCCATGCTTGAAGTGCTGTTCCAGTCCATGATTTTTCCTTTGGATTTTGGGACCGGTAGTTCTGTTTTACAATGGAATAAGTAAGACTACAAGACACAGTATTCAAAGAAAAAACCTGGACTGGAGCAGCACATTATGCATGGACCTGGGAAACTTAGCAGGGTTGATCTACTGAACTCCTATCACGCTGGATGCCCACATCGCTCAAGCCTAGTAGCACTAACGTGGAGGGAAAACAAGGAAAACCTGTGACAGCCTGCAGGTTTGTTCTCTAGCACCAAGAAGTTACTTCTGGAAGAAACTAACACTACATGGGTTCCTAAATCATGGAGGAGTTGTTTTTGGAGGAAGGATTGATTCACTGACAAAACACTTCTGGGGAAAATCACATTGGGGTGGACTGCAGTACTGAGTAGGCATTACCTGATAGTGTCCTTAGAACACTGAGAATGTACTTCTTGGAGAAGCTGATCCTAGCTGGCATCCTAAGAAAGCACTCTTAAAAAAGGTTGCATTGCTGGGGTCTTTTGCACCGAGGGGAGGAGATCAGATTCCCGGGGCCTAAAAGCAATGAGATTGTACTGCTCTGAGAACCTGCAGGACACATCGCTGACAACCTACTCTACTAAGAAAGAACTTATTGGGAAAAGTCACATTGTTGAAGACCTGTAACACTGGCAAGCCACAGCTGGAAGGACATCCCCCAAACAGTGACGGCTCCCCCACAATGGCGAAGGACTCTACTAAGAAAGAACTTATTGGGAAAAGTCACATTGTTGAAGGGCTGTAACACTGGCAAGCCACAGCTGGAAGGACATCCCCCAAACAGTGACGGCTCCCCCACTGCCTGGCTCAGAGCCAGAAAATGACAAGTAAAACAACGTAATTGTTTTAGTTTTCATTTTCCGGCTCTGAGCCAGCTTGCTCAGGGAGGGACGGGGGATGGGGTGGAGAAGTGCTATGTGCACTCCTTAAGTGCGTATACGTGTTTGGCCGTCCGTCCCAGGCCTATCAAAACACATATGCGCACTTAGGTTTCCCCAGCCCGGCTGCACTGGGCAGCCAGGCTGGAGAAACCCCAACAGACTCCCTGGTCTCAGCGGAGTATCTTTCGAGCCTGCTCAGACCAATCCCCGTGCTGCTCTCACATGAGAGCAGCATGGGGATTGCTGGGAGTCCGTGACGTGGCCCCAGTGTTTGCTTGGACTGGTGAGGACGAGACCAAACTCGATGCGGGAGGCGGGCTGCAGCTCCAGGTAAGTTTTCCAAAAAATTATAAGCCCCCACGCGTGCTCCCCCATGCCTCCTCCTCCCGCCCCCCCACCTCTTTATTGTGGTGGCTGCCACTACCCCCATGCATCAAGAAAGTATTTTTAGGGGAATATTAAAATGCAGATGCACTGCAATACCAAGAAGACTTTTGGATGAATCCCACACTATTGTGTCCTAGAGCGCTGAGAAGGCACTTCTCTGTGCAAGTGATATGAACTTCAATAATAAAGTACTGAGAAGACATTGATTGAAGAATGTCACAGTACTGGAGTCCTAGAGCACAGGCAAGCTGGTTCTGGGTATTAAGCGACTGGTGACCTCTAGTACTCTGAAGTGAAGGTGGTAGTTATGTTGGTACTTCCTAGCAAACTTCATAGGAAAGTTCAAGGAAGATCACCATGTGTGGTAAGTTATTACTGACAAGACACCTCTGGAAGAAGCTTACACTGCTAGAGGCCTCCGGAGCTGGGAAAACACAGCTGGGGGGTGTTCGCACTGCTGGAGTCATAAACTGTTGAGAAGGTCTTGCTCCTTAATTATTTATTTATTTAGTGTTTTATAGAGCGCAAATATGACCCGTTAGGGCATTAGAGCACTTTACAGAGATATAGAGCTTTTCATAAAATAAGAGCAAGCAATCATGATTAACACCTGAGAGAGATAATCCAACCAAATCAGGAGCGGAGGAAATAGCGCATGCACCAACCTCTGCCCACTAAGGTTACAATGAAGTACAGATTTTGCAATAGGCTAAACATCATACACAATACCATATTTTACACTTACAATTGGGCAACGTCCTTTGAAGATCTGTGGTCAAACTCTCCGAGAGAGGGTGGCACAGAATCGAGTAAGTTACATCTACAAACTCTTTCAAGGCTGGCGGGTGATGCTCCTGTAAAGAGCAGTAGAGTATCGCTAAGCCAATGTTCGGTGTTTGCTCTGAGAGAGGTTATGGAAGGAATTTGCCCATTAGAATAATCTTTGCGTCCTTCTTGAATCTTGAAGAGGTTGGGATTGTTCTAATGTTTGGGGGTGACAAGTTCCAGATTCTAGGTGCTACCCCAGAGAAAGCTCTGTTGTACGTTTTCTTCTTCTGGAAGAAGGGTGGTTTCAGCACCACATTCCTCTCACTCCAGGAGTGTTTGCCTCCTCCTGATAACACATTGTTTTGAGCTAGATACGAAGGTGAATTAGCGTGTAATGCTTTGTGTGTGATACAGACCAATTTGAGTTGGATTCTGGCTTCATAAGGAAGCCAATTCTGTGCTTTCAGGTGCGGTAAGAAGTGGTCGAACTTTTTTGAACCTGTTAAGAGTCTTGCGGCTGCGTTGAGACAAGCTTTTAGGGGAGCCGTTGAGATCCTTGGCAGATCTGAGAGAGTTGAACATCCACATTTGATCCTAGAGATGAGTAATGCCTGCACTGCCATTTTAAGGTCAGACGTTTCTAGGAATGGTTTTAGTTTTATAAGGTAGCTCAGGTGAAACCTGGCATTTTTGGCCAGTGTGTTGATGTGAGACCACACGTTCAGGTTCTTGTCCAGCGTGATTCCTAGTGATTTGGCTGAGTTCACTATGATCGGGGTGCAGTTCAGCATGGAGATTGATTTGGTCCATTTTAATATGTCAGTGAAATTTTAGGAGGGGATATTAGTAAGAATTCGGTTTTTTGTGCATTAAGTTTGACTGGTTACTTGCTAATCATTGCACAGTCAGCTTTAGTGCCTCATTCATTGTCTTGATCTCCTCTAGGGATGAAATTTTGATGTAGATCTGTGTGTCATCTGCATACATATGGAAAGTGGTGTTGGCGATACACAGTATTTCTGTTAATGGTTCTAGACAGAGGTTATAAATAGTTGGGGAGAGAGTTGAGCCTTGTGGAACTCTGATCGTAATCTGGGAAGGAAAAGATAGATTTTGATTAACTAATAATCTGTGAGTCCGGTTCCGTAAGAAAGATTTAAACCATTCAAACACGGTTCCCCCTAATCCCATCCTGTTTTTGAGTCAATCTTGTCATTTCTTGTGATTTACTGTGTCAGATGCCGACGATAGGTCCAGAAGAATTAAGAGAAACGTTTTGTCTTAGATAGATCTTGCATAAGTGAAACCTATTGGCTTTGCCATTGCTTGTTTCCTTTTCCAAGTCTGCTGATTCCTTGTTGCCTTTCAAGCGCCTTTACTCACTTTGGTACAAGATGTTCTCTCTGTAAAGGCATTACCTAACAACGTATGTATGACATGACCATTTAAGGAAGCCACAGTACCCGAACAAGGCCTGAAATTCAATGTTAATGAGCTTGTGAACGGCAGAAAAGGAAGCAACCAAAATAAACCCTCCATAAAACAAGTATTGGCAAAGAGAATAGAACTTGGTTCAATGTGCTGACAGATGCAGTCTTATCATTAGAGCGCAAAACACCGGCAAAAGCCAGAAGGAGTGGATAGAGAGGGCAACAGCTGTAAAGTCGTCTCTCATGCAGTTCATTGGACCTGTTCTAATTGAGGCAAAATGATGCATCCAAACAGACAATAGCATTAGGTTAGAGATGGATACTGCACTGGGCTGAGGCAAGACATGATCGACAAAGTCTCAAGCCAATGGCTGAAAGTCTATTCTCAGAAAGCCAATGGTTGAAAGGAGCAATAATTAGCAATAGTTCTGTATCACAACCGCACTGTCAAATCCCTGCACTAACAATAGTAACTATGCAAGAAAATCCCCTGATTGCTTTGCAGGGCAATATAAAGATGAAGTGCAAAGACAGAAGTGTATCAATCAAAAGCTCGGGCGATCGCTGCCAGTCAGGAAAGGGGTATTTCAGCAGAGCTAGATATGAGTAAAGCCACTCAAGCAATAAGAGTTGCTACAGCCTGCACCTGACCTGCAAAAGCAGATTAGAGTTTGGGGTGCGACGCGTGTGGTGCCTTCTGGACCCAGAGAGCTGTTGCAGGCTTGTATTGAAGAGCACTGAAAGATCTTGGCGTGGGTCCCAGAAGGGAAATAGTAAATGGATGAGGGGGGCAACGTTTAGGTGCCTGTGCAGAGCTCGATGGCCCCCAGAATTGCAAGAGAAAGCAGTGGAAATGCAATTCACAATATAACTGTTGAATGACTAGGGTGTGAGGTCAGAGTGCTGAAACAGAAGAGGCGTTCCACCAAGAGGAAAGAAGTGCTGTTTTGATGCTGTGTGGCAATGTTTGTGGCTGGAATATGAGGAGTGCCTCTCTCTCAAGACCGTGTGTTCTGACGTGTATGTTTGTATTTGAGCCCTGGAATACCAAGAGCACTGCAGCTGCGAGTCATGCCTCAGCGGCTTCCAGAATTAGTACAATGAAGGGCCCTGCACACGGGGCTCTCCGCTAGAAAAGCAGCAGGTACTGCAGCTAAGGACTGGGGTGCAGTGAATCAGAACTGAGGAGCACTGGCAGAGCTCTGTGCTTCCTTGAGCTGCAGGTGATGATGGATGGACCTCTGAGGCTGCTCCTGACAGGCAGGCAGGCAGGCAGGGTCGGACTGGCCTGTAGGGCAATCAGGAAGTGTACAATGGGCTGGTCTCACTGATCAGTGTGTGGGCCGTTTTGTTTTAGCAGTTTGTAGGCCTGTTTTATGGCCAGGTGGGATGTTTCTCTACTGTTGATTTACCCGATATTACCACAAACAGTGCCTTCAGCAACCACAGATGGATGCAGTCTCACATACCTTGCAAAATACCCAAACAGCATGTCTTTACAAGTTCTAAGCTGGCCTGATTTGCACACGTGGGCCCCTTTTTTTAGCGCACTCGTTCGCTAATTGGGGCCACTTTTATTTTGGTGCCCGGGCCAATCTTTTATGCCAGTCCGACCCTGCTGGCAGGTGAGTGATTCCTCAAGGCCACATAGGGTTGGCTGGCTATGCAACCCCACACTGCTGCTGAATCAGAACAACTAGTCTGAATACGACCACACACATTTAACCTAGAGGGAAAATATGTCATAAGCAGATTCCTACCTCGCCCCCTCCTCCGGCTACTGGAACACGTGTTCTTGATGGGATGTTAGCAATTAGCCCGCAGCAAATCTGGCTCATGTCCATCAGCCACAGTCAAGATTAATTGTGAACCTGGCGGCCATATTGTTGGCGGGGCTGGAAGAGGCATGCAGTGCTACTGGTGCTGATTATAATAACACAGGAACGTAAATAAAAATTAGACCCATGGTGAACGCAAATGGGAAGCACATGCAGCAACATCCCAGGCACCTTGCCCTCAGTTCCAGGAGTAGAGGAGAGAAGTGGATGGAACTGACAATAGCAGTCATTCATCCAGGTCAGATCATGGAATGACGGATTCTACTATTTGGGTGAGGGCATGCTCGAGACAAGCACCTAGCTTTTAGGGCAGACGTAAAAAATTGTTGGAATTACGTTGAAAAAGGTAGAGTTCTATACAGTAAAGCATAATATCTCGCCTTGGTGAATCACCATGTTAGGAGTGAACAAGAAAAACATACACAGAGCTACAAATGAATGAACGGCAAGAGACCGAACTAAGGGGTTAGGTTAGAAGGAATAGGGTGATTTAAAAGTGAAGGGTGCAGACTGGATATAAAATAAGCCCTTGCAAAAGTTTTCAACCCAGCCTCACGCCACAGGAGGCCCACCGCTAAAATGGGTCTGTGCGGGCCAGCTTGGACCCAGTGCTTAATTTGTAAAAAATATTATTGCCAGGGCTCTCGCCAGGAGGTCACTGCAGCGTGCACCACACATTGCTCCTGCCAGCACTGCCAATGATAGTAACAGCACAACTATTAACCATCAGACTCCTACGAGTGTGGCAATTCGGACAATTTCAGGCCTCCAAAGTTATAAAAAATGGCTTGAGCGGGAGGTAATAACAATTTTTTTAATGAATATTAAATTAATAATTATCTGTTGATGTGGTCATTTTTAAATTAGCCAGACAGCACCACCTTGTAGCAGACTGTCACAAGCACCGGTATTGACTAACTCAAATTAAGAATTGCTTGGACCACGACAGCCCAGTGTGCTCTGGAAGCTGCCTCTAACGTGCAGCCCAGTGGCAGAATCCCACAATGGCAGAATGGCCACTCGGGCCCTGGTCTACAGGAGTGGCGCAGGGACATCCATAAAGGAGGGTTTGCTTTTCTTGCCCACTGATCTGTCTGTGGGGGATGTATGACATTACAACACATGCTTTTACATCGCATGCCTTTACAACGCGGTTTTTACAATGCAAAGCGCTTTGGGGTGCTGGATAGTGAATAGTTTAATTTACTATTCCAACTCCAGTCCCCGTGGACACTAGGGAAGGTGTTGGATAGTAAATTAAATGTATTCCCTATCCTAGAGCGCCCCCAAGAGCAATGCGTTGTAATGGTTTGCGTTGTAAAAGTTGCGTAATAAAGGCACTGCGTGGTAAAAGTTGCGTTGTAAAGGATGTTTACCGTCTGTGGGTGTGTAGGGCACTCTCTCAAGAGTAGTGGCATGATACAACAAGCATTTGCAATGCAATAGGTCTCGCATTTGTGAGAGTTTAAGCTATTGGCATTGTAACTGACAATGCCTTTTATCTATCTGTTTTGATAATTAACACATAAATAAAAAGGCACTGTCATTTACAATGCCAATAGCTCAAACTCTTGTAAATGCGAGACTTATTCAAAGAAGCGGCTGTCATTTTCCCGGGCTGCTTGGAAAGTGAAAGTGCACATGGCGTGCTGAATGTTGCAGTAAAGCATGTGGTGCCTGCAGTAGGAGAACCTCATTAAAGAAAATAGTGCTTATAGACTAAATAAGACTTACTGTGTAACAACAGAAGTAAAAGGTTGAGTCCTCGTGGGAGGTTATAAATGAAGACGAGGCGATACTAAGGAGGGACTGACACGCCTATTCACGAATCAGAAGCCAGCATTTACAAAGGACAATGACAAAAGCCAATTACAGATATGGGCTGAGAGTGAGCGGGCTTCAACTCCATACTCGGATACAGAAAGCCTTGCAGAGCAGCGCATGATCTGACCAGGCCCGACCTAAAAACTGTGGAATGCAACCACATCTGTTACCATAGCATGATAACTGCACCCTTAGAATGGGCCACAGTCGTCCCTACAGTTAAAGCCACATTTTTGTTTGCATTTGGATGCAACAAATTCATCACTCACCAAGTGTGGAAATGGCCTTTTCCTGTGCTCTGGCATACTGACCACAACGTTTTGCTAGTACTCATAAAGCATGGATATAAAGGTCCTAAAGACAGGTAGCATTAGTGTGTAAAAGCCAAGTTGCCAGAGGGAAAACTTTGTGAGCCAAAGTGTCAAGTTTCTTGGACTGTCTAGAGAGGCTGTAGGAAAGGAATTTGTATTCTGCTTCAAAGACATCAAAACGCCCAGAATTTCAGGTGATGGATGGGAGGACTAAACATATTTGTCACCAGGAGCTAAAGCTATAGCACCTGGCTATCAGCTTATGGACTGCTGGGCCTGAAAAGATTTCTGCTACAATTATAGTGTCTTGGCGTACCTTGTTAAAAGAAGATAGGACTTCACACAAACTGTTGAAGAGGCAGGCGGATCAACTTATGAATCATAATCCTCCATGCGTCCATAGCCCCTCTTCTCCATTGCACAGGTATCTATATCTAAACAAATAATTTCCTCTAAATATCCTTGGCATAGGGGAGAGGTACACATAGTGATTCATCACTGAAGTAAGCCTCGATTTCTTCCCTTGCCATATGGATGATAACTTTTCCACATCCATACATCAGCCAGCTCTGGGGCTAGCTTTGTGGGCAGCATCACCACCTACTTTTAGGGTTGGCACAGAGGGATCCCCTGAATTAATGGGGGCATAGGGACAAGACAGTACTTAGGTCAGTTTTGACTACACTTCAATCACTTTGGCTGAACTTGCAGAGAGAGCAGCCAGAGTGACCTAACCAGTGACACAGTGAAACCTTTTATCGAGAAGAAGAAAAAAACACGGGATCATATCTAGCCTTCGTTCTGTATCCCGCAATTATTGGCAGCTTTTCAACAAGGAAAACTGTGATTTACATATATATGTATGGCCTATATCATGTAAAACCCACCCCAACATGGGTTTCAGAGCTCCGCACAATCATAGTGGAAGCAGCAGGGATGGAATATAATTAGGATCCACACATAAGAGTTAGAGTTAAAAAGTTAGAAAACGCTACACAGCCAAATAAGAATGAGGCATCCACACAGGACTGGACAGACACAATAAGTTATAAACACTAGAAAAGCTAGAACACACTGATAAGACGCACGGGAATCTAGGAAACACTTGCTAAACACTCAAGAACCTAGAAAACACTAGAAAGACTCAAGAAACTAAAAATCACTGCACAGACAAGTTCTAAAACACTAGACATACAAGAAGCTAGAAAACATCCAAAAGACTCACTGGAAAAGCCTGAAATTACATGGCACCAGGAGGGAGTATACATTTTTGTCGGCAGTGCATGCGTCCTTCTCAAGGATTGATTATGTGTTTGTTCCTAGGGGGGGTGGACTTGAGGGTGGTGTCAGCTGGTATTCACCCCAGAGGGTTATCGGATCATTCCTCAGTGTACATCGACTTGCAGCTGGGCGGGGCGCGGCCTCAGTTCAGATGGTGCCTCTCGGTGTGGCATCTACAAAATGCGGAATATGACATGCATATGAGGGAGGCGATCGTGGATTATTTGACCACAAATTTGGGCTCGGTCTCAGACGCGATGACCTTATGGGAGGCGATGAAGCCTACCCTTCGTGGGGCAGACATCGCCTGGTGCGCGGCGGCGCGTAAATGGCGCAGGGCTGCTTTGGTTGAGGCAGAAGCGGAGGTGGAGAGAATGGAGCGTCAAAGTAGGGAGGACAGTGGGGGCGTGGGGGTGCGACGCCTGCTGTAGGCTCAACAGTCGTATGCCTCTCTTCTGTTAGATGAGGCGAGACAGGCGTGGTTGGCAACGCGTAGCAGAGTCTGTCAATGGGGAGATACATCTAGCAAACTGCTGCACAGGCTCTGCCAGGGGACCCTTCGCCCCCAGGCCCTTCCGGGAATATGGGACGGGAACGGCTCACTGCTGGTGGGCCCCCAGCTAATAGCTGATAGTTTTGCATAGTACTATGCTGACCTCTATGCCCCGCGGGAATGCCTGGCGGAGGAGTGGATTGAGAGATACATTGGGGATCTCCCACCGAAGGCTGTGTATGATGAGACGCAGCGGCAATTGGACCTACCACTGTCAGATGAAGAACTGGAAGGGGCTCTAGTGGGGCTCAATTCTGGGAAGGCGCCGGGCCCTAACGGGTTTCCGAGCAAATTTTTCAAGTGATACTATCTCCAGCTGGCCTCGCATTATCGTGCGGTAGTAGAGGAATCCAGGGAGGCTGGAAAGCTTCCCCTGGACTGGCGGCATGCGGAGGTGGTGGTGTTTCTGAAGCCGGGTCGGCCCCCTGAGCAGCATGCCTCCTACCATCCGATCTCGCTCCTAAATGTGGAGGTCAAGGTGTTGGCCAAGGCGCCGGCTAACCGTCTCATGCCACATATATCGACCCTAGTACACCCAGACCAGGCGGGCTTTATGCCTCAACGGGCGTCGCGCCACAACATCATCAGGCGAGCGCATGTGACACTGGCAGCGATTCAGCGGTCCGGGACTCCGCTGCCCTTCTTCTGGCGGACATAGATAGAGAATTTGACTCCCTCAGCTGGGTCTACCTCTTCGCCCTTTTGCGCAGACTCAATCTTGGCCCACACTTCTTGTCATATATTCACCTCCTGTATACCAAGCTGACAGCGTCGGTGAGGGTGTCTGGGGCAGTGTCCTCCCGCTTCTCGGTGCAGCATGGCACGAGGCAGGGCTGCCCCTTGTCCCCGTACCTATTCGCCCTGGCAATGGAGCCGCTGGCGGCATGGGTTCGCATGGATGCGCAGTTGAAGGGATTTGAGTGGGCTCCGGGGGCCTCTGATAGAATTGCGTTGTATGCTGATGACGTCCTCTTCTTTCTGACAGACTTGAACAGGTCGGGCCGAGAATACTGGAAGTCATAAGAATCTTTGGCGAGTCCTCCGGACTATACATGAACCCCCGGAAGTCCACGATATGGATACTGGGAAATCCCGAAGCGGTGGGGCCCTGGGCCAATGCGCTGCAGAGGGCGGATGGAGGGCTCAAATACCTGGGAGTGTTTCTCACGGACGCACCCGTGGTATCATGGGAGAGGAACTTGGCTCCGGTTTGGGAGCGCGAGAGATCGGACATGAAACTCTGGTCCCGTATGCCTCTCACGATCTATGGCCGATCGGCGATTTTCAAGATGGTCACACTCCCGCGGTTGCTCTACCAGCTGCAGAACCACCCATATCCGATAGCGCCCAGATGGTTTTCACAGGTAAATTCTGCGCTGGGACAGTTCTTGTGGGGGGGAAAGGCGGTCCGAGTAGCGATTCGTATGTGCTTTCTGTCCACGTACTGTGGGAGACTGGCGACCTCCGATATTCTCTCCTATTATCAGGCCTCCCATCTCCTGATCTTGAATGAGTGGTGGTATGGGGACAGAGGAGACCCGGCGTACACACTGGAGCGGCTCACCCTGCACACAATACTGTATTCGGCGCCGGTGCGGAGGGATCTGCCGCCGGCTATGAAGCTAGTCTTTCGTGTCTGGCGACACTCCTTGAAGCGCATGGGGTGGTGGAACAAGTTGACGGATGAGACCCCATTGTGGCATAATGGGCGATTGCCGGAGCTCGCGACCTTACAGGGCTTTCGGGATTGGGATGCCATAGGGATCTCGACCCTGGGGGATGTGGTGCGGAATGGGACGCTTAAGTCCTTCACGGACCTGCAGAAAGAATTCCATATGCCTCACTCTCAATTCTACCGTTACTTGCAGCTCCGCCATGCCCTTTTCCCTAGCTTGGTGGGCATTGAGGCGCTCCCGGAGTTAAGCCCCCTGGAGGCCAAGGTCTTTATGGGAGATCTGGAGACTAAACAGATTTCGAGGATCTACCAGTCCCTGGTCACTCATACTGCCCAGACGACGGACAAATTGCGAAGAGTGTGGGAGGAGGACGTCGACGCTCTTGAGGAAGAGGATTGGAGGGAGGCCCTAGCGGCCCCGCGGCGGGCCGCGATAGCCATGCGTCTGCGGCTCATTCAATTTAACTTTCTACTTCGCGTCTTTTTCACCCGGGCCCGGTTGTGGCGGGCGGGTCTGATCGCTTCCCCGGAGTGTCTTCGATGCGGCCGGGAGGTGGGCACCTTTTTCCATACGGTGTGGGTCATGCACCGCCCTAGACGGCTTTTGGCGAGGGGTTTTCGTATGCTTGTCAGAGGTGTTGGGGTGGATGCTCCCGCGCACCCCGCGGTTGGCTCTTCCCCACGTGATGGATGGGATCGGTGGCAATGCTTATAAACAGCATCTGGTGCTCCTGGGGCTCACCCTGGCATAACGGGACATCGCCAGGGGCTGGAAGAATGATCGGGGGCCCCCGCTCTCTGCATGGAGGAATGGTCTGGATTTTAACATGGGGCTCGAACAACCCATCTTCGTTGCCCATGGCTGTCCGCGGAAGCACTATAAAATATGGAAGAGGTGGGCGGATTATAGAGGATTATGGCTGGATCCCCCGGGTGAGTCGGATGCTCCCTCTGGTGATTGATGTGAGAGGGGCTGACTGGGGAGATAGGTCCTGTTTGGCAAGGGTGCTCCTGAGTGGTGCGGGGCCAGGGGGGCACTCTGTTGCGGGTACTCCTCTGTGTATGTGTAGCTTTCAACGGGTGATTCATTGGTAGGTTATGCTTTGAACTCGGTGGTCGGTAGCGCAATCTGGGGTGGGGTGGCGGGGGAGGGGGTAGGTTAATTGGCTCATTTGACTCAGTTATCTGGTGGCAGGATCTGTTTCTCTGTTCAACTTAATGCCCGCTTGCGCTTCTTATATTGCTTTTGCAGTGGTCTCTGGAGTGCAGAGCCCTGCGCCTTTGGATGGGCACTGTGAACAAGACACTTTATTGGCCAGGAATGTATTCCACTTATTTTGGTTTCTAAAGCGAATGCACACAGAGAAATAGGGTTGAATCTACTACATGTTATGCCATGCATTTATATGTTGGATGAGCCAGGGAGGGGGGAGTGGGGGGGGTGGTTGTTGGGTTTTGTTCCCTTTTAGGTTTACTAAAATTTAATTGAGAAGTGCTGTATAGTCGCAGTACTATTGGACTGGATGTTTGATTTATGCATGATGTGTGGCCCCCAAAAGCGAGGTACGAAGATGTAATACATGGCTAGGTCTGCTTGCAGATCTGTGTCCTATCTTGTCACAATTCCGTCGGGGGTGATGCACTGTCTGATTATGTACTATAATGCTCTTGCTCAATAAAATATGTTTTTAAAGAAAAGCCTGAAATTACATCCAATTTAAATTAAGAGTAAAAGTTTAAATTTACATGAAGTTACAGACTCATTTATGTACTAGAATGGCAAGAGTGTTGCAAGATATATTGTTGATAGGCAGAAATAGTAAGGCGAGAAGGCAGTAGTGTGGTATGCCGGGACAGGGATCACCACTGTAGACAAATATTGACCAGGCACCAGTGGTCAGAGCTTCATATTCACAGCTATATGCATCACTGCACAGTACAGTCCAGTGGTTGTGTATACACGTCCTGCACACCGAGACGAGCACGGGAACATCTGGAGTGCGGGAACCAACGCTTCAAGTAAGGGGCTGGCCTGTTCCCTATGTTTTGTCTTTACACTCATGCAGCACCCTGGGGGCCACACATCAGTCCCTGGTGCCCCGTACGCCCGCCAGCGTCGCAGACTGTGCAGACCCGCCTTCTGCCCTCCGCCGCTCTCCATCGCGCGTCTCCATGGTTGCCGCGAGAGCGTCCACGCTCCCCTTCCTTGGGAGGCTTCCATCTGAAAAGACTCCCGTGGCGACATTTCAGCTCTGTTTCTCACAACAACCCCCGCGACAGAGCAGACCAAAAGCTGCAGCTTTCACAGCGAACGGCACACTCTCGCGCAGGGCTGGTTATTACTGTGAAACCGGTGACCCCGCTCTCGCCCCCAGACAAAGACTGAACGTTTCATCCATTGAGGACATTCGGTAAAACCAGGAAGAGTCACAGGGGCAGATGGGAGCTTCACAGGCTACATCCCATCCCGGAGTGTTCTGGAGGACAACCTATAAAAGCAACACTGAGTACCGTGTCCCCCCCACCCCTTCAGACCTCTGATGAGGCCCCCACGTACAAATCCACTCTACCCTTGTGCGCCCTATATGTGCACCCCATGTTGTGTAGGAGGGTGGTGGGAGGACAGAAGGAAAGACAGGAGCAAAGCAACAAAAAAAACAAGCCGTGGCATGTCCGGGTTCTTGAAGGGGAGGGAGGGAAAGTGAAAGTGCGCGATGCGCGCGCTGTGCCGCCGGTTTCTCTGCTGAAGGGAGACAGGAGTTGGCACGGACGGACCGGAGATGTGCACGCGTACGGAATGCACATCTCCTGTCCGCGCGTGCCACCTTTTGTCTCCCTTCGGCAGGAAAAGGGGTGACTATAGGCCTTGCCACATTGAGCAGCGCATGCGCTGCATCGCTAAGGCGAGACCTAAAAAGAAGGGGGCCCCCTGTAGAAGGAGATGAGATGTCCAGAGTCTCCTGTGTCTTACAGATAGTCATTGCCCTTGGCTGAATAGGAGGCCCTATGAAAGTATGGGGGCTTCCTTGAGTGTTAGGGGGTGGGGGGCTGCGCCACAGGAGCTGCTGCGGCCTGTGCTACCCCCTGGTCAAGAGAATCTCATGTGTTCAAAGGAACAGAATTGCAAATCCCTCATTATCAAGGGAAAGCAGGACCTCGGAGAAAGATGATGTTATAACCATTGCTAATGAGATTATTGTGTAATTCAGAATGTTTATTTGTAAGAGTTATGAATGGGAAATATAATAAACTCTAGCCACTGCTGAAACAAAATCCAACACAATTTTCCATTCTAGCGTGGAATTTATATGTGCAACGTGTCTTCTTCCTCTGCAGCGGTGTGGCATCGCAAGCAGGCATGTTGGAGCCACGGGCCCCTTTTCTAGTCTCTACCATGGCTTGAAGTGGCTGCTTGAAGCAGCCCACGTGGGCATGAACATCTCTCAGGATGACAGAATAGGACCTGGCACCAAAGATGATGGAGGAAGGTGATGGAAAAGGCCTGATTTAGAGTGTGGGAGCCAGATTAGTCAGTCAGAAAAGTCTGCCTTATCACAAATGCATCGTGTTGTGATGGGAACAGGTCTGGTGGCTCTGTGGACTAATGCATCCACTGCAGGAGCCTTTGTTTGATCTCATGGTTACAGGTTCAAATCCCGGCAGTGCACTCAGTCTTTCATCCATCTATGGTTGATAAAATGTGTACCATTGTGTTGGGTAACAATTACCATCTGATATTCAGTGCCAATAAGCTTACAGGTGACTGTGTGCTTTACAAATGCACATTGCTAGTAAGCTATATGCTAAAATTGAAAATCAAATCCTGAATTTTCCAAAATCACATCAAGAGATGGCTACCAAGCTCCATCATAGCCACATAGGTTTTACGATTTCCATTACCGGAAAACAATTGCAGAGAGATATCTTGTGAAACTCGTTCTCCTTAAAAGGTATCTCTGAACAACTATGCCCAGGAGTGGTACTGCCAAATTATGCCAGTGTGCTCACAAATGGAGCATTTCTATCCTTCTTTCCTAGTTTTTTCTTCTTGACATCATACTTGGGAAGGATTGGGGTTTATGGCGGAGAAGTGTGGCTCAATGGTTAGAGCAGCAGACCCTGATGCAGAGGTCTAACCTGGGACCAGGGTTCAATTCCCCGCCTCGGCGGGTCTTGGGCTCAAAATTCCATGGACCTGATAATTCTCGCCTCGGTGCCTATTCCAATCATTGAGTCCCACTCTGCAACTCTGGGCAGTAGCTTGCTTAATCTCCACAACAGCCCCCACAATGCTAAGGATGCCTGGCCTCCACCTTGGGGGTGCCCAGGAGTGGACACCTCACAGGAAAAGCCAGGATGGGTTCCACAGCGGTATTTGTACAAGCACCTTGAGACCCTTGCGGGTGAGTAGTGCGCTATACAAGTATCAATTTACATTTTTACATTTACATATGGCAGTCTTCAAGGAGGATTGGGTCTGGGAAGCCAACATAGCACCTGATCATTGCGGCCACAGCAACACCTGCTATGGACAACTATAGTATCATACTTTCAGCATGGACAGAGTGACACGCTCCGGATGGCCACAGCAGTCCATACTCTTGAAAGGCCACAGTGGCTCCTGCTTGCAACAACCACAGTGAAATATACTTAGAATGATCATAGAGACACTCTCTGAAAAACCACAGTGACACATAGCTTTTGAATAGACACTCTTATAGATATTCAGGAAAGCGACGCCAACATATGCTCGATACTGCCTGGTCAAGAGATGCTCAGAATGGCCGCAGCGACACAGTCTCAAAATGGCCCAAGGAACACTTCTTTAAATGGCCACTGCGACTCACACTCAATTACAACGACTATAACATATATTCAGGATAACCACGGTGAGATGCTTCAAATGCCCACCGTGTCTCCTGACCAGAATGGCCCAAATGACATATATTATATTATTAATTCATTCATTCATTTGTAATCTTTATTGTATAGATTTCTTATCTTTACAACTACACAATATAACAAATTCAATAAATGAGTTCAACACACTGCCTCCCCTCCTTCCGGTAGAGGTTTACCCAATTGGGCCTCCTATCGACCTGGGCTACCAATTTAGGTCTCGGGATGCCTGGAGACTCTGGAACCCAGCGACCCGACACTATACACATACCTCGGCTTCCCATCACTCTCATGCACGAATAGATTATGTGCTCGTGCTGGCCCAAGACTGTCGGGTGATCCAGACCATCGCCATTCTCCCCAGGGGCCACTCCCCGGTGGCGCTACAGGTAGGCACACTCCCTCCATCCTCAGGTCTGATCTGGTGCCTCAACGCCTGGTTCCTCCAGGACGAGGGATTCAGGGTGCAGGTGGGAGCTGAGCTTCGTCCATATTTCACCAACAAACAACAATCAAGGATCAGTGTCCTCCTTTCGTACCCTATGGCAGGCTGGGTAGGCCACCAATCGAGGCTTTGCCAAAGGCCAACTTAAACGTAACCGTGTGGCGCATGACTCCCGACTCACACTTCTGGAGGCACAGGCCACCCAGCTCGAGACCTTGCCCACAGAGGGTAGATCCGAGTCTCAAGACAGGAGACTCACGCTTCTGAGGGATGAGATCAGACAGACCTCCCTAGATGCTGCCAAGCTGCTCTGGAGATCTTCTGTGGCCCGAGTATACGAATGGGGAGATATAAATGGGAAGCTCCTCCATCACCTGGCCACCTACCCTATCGCGAACCGAATCATCCAGGAGGCGATTGATCTGAGCAGGGAAGCCCATCACGCCCCGGTGGTGTGGCCCAATGCTTTCTCACCTACTATGCCACTCTCTACTTGGCTCGGGCTCCTAGTCTCACTGTCCCAGAGCTCCTCCGGCATGAACGGTTCACCCTCCCGTGCCTTAGTGACTCGGAGGCCGAAGCGATTGACCTTCCGATCTCCCCTGAGGAGGTTCATGGCGCCATATCCCACATGGCGGCAGGTAAGACACCCGGACCGGACTGGCTCCCTCAAGAGTTTTATGCGTCCTACCCAGACACCCTGGTCACACCTCTCCAGGAAATGTACTGAAAAGTGGTGGACTGTTCAGAGACGGACCTGGCCACCATCGTGGTGATCCCTAAGTCTCAGTCCCCCTCGAACCGTTGCTCAGACTACCGCCCCATTTCTCTTATCAACTCAGAGCTTAAAATGTTCACATCTGTCTTGGCCAACCGTATACGACCACACCTGGCCCAGCTGGTCCATCCAGACCAGTGCGATTTTATGCCCTCCAGAGGGACCAGGCACTGCCTCCGACGCCTCCACCTTGCCTTAGCAAATCGGCACCTCCTGACCCCCTACTTACCTCTCCTTCTTGTGGACTTTGAGAAGGCATTTGATTCGGTGGACTGGAGTTACTTGGAGGCAGTGTTGGAGGAAATGGGTTTTGGGTTCTCCTTCCGCACTCTGGTTAAGACATTGTACAGCCGTCCTCAGGCTCAGATTCTAGTAAACGGTGCTCTGTCCCATCCCTTTCTTATCAGAAGGGGCACGAGGCAAGGGTGCCCCCTTGCGCCGCTTCTTTTCGCGTTGATCATGGAACCCTTTGCTTGTCCTGTTCTCTCAGAACGGTCTCGGGTGAAGCTGGCCCGGTTTTGTAGAGGACAAGATTGCGCTCTACACGGCTGACGTGTTGTTATTTTCAGCACACCCTGCTCGATCAAGGCCCCGATGCCTTCGGGCCTTGACTCTCTTAGAGCGCACCTCTGGCCTTCTGTTGAACCCGGCCAAGTCCATCTTGCTCCCTCTCCATCTCTCACAGGAGTGCTTCAACTGGCAGTCGACGATACCTATTCGGCGGCAGTCCTTCAAGTACTTGGGGATCTGGGTGGCCCTTCTCCCCGACCTCGCTTGGTCGCTTAATGTCACCCTGTTGGTTAAGCGGGTCCGAGCCGACCTCCTCAATATGGCTTTCACTAATAACGGCTAGACTATAGCGAGAGTCAAGATACGATCGGTCAACAAATCAGGGTAGAACAAGCCTGAATTTTTTAAAATAAAAATAAAAAATATTGTTAACCTACAGATGTAGCTTAGTAACGATTTGTCATTTAATTTGTATATAACCAGTTTGCATTTTTACGGAAAATATAAACATAGAGCCCCACGTGGTCTGTGATCCACATGCTGTTTAGCTATGCCAACCTGCTGGGAGCCAAACAGAATTATTCAGATAACCCCTGTCCACTTGTGTATGATATTTATTTGACTTATATTTGGTCCTGATGAAGGTGGTTTGATTAAGTTTCCACCGAAACGTGCGTAGACCATTTCTAGATATTTGGGAATCCTACCAGAGTCACATACATGAGAAGAATCTGATTGAACGCAATTGCACAACAAATTCAATTTTCAAGTGTCTCTGCAAGAATCATATAGGATCCCTCACATGGTTTGAATCCTTTCCTAATTTTTGTGTAGTATGAATGTTAGGGTGGTTGTACAGGTTTGATTGGTGAGAATGCAGGTTTGATGGGTGATTGTGGGGTTTCATATGTTCTTGTAAATTGTGTTTCAAGCTTGTATAATGACAAGTTTCACATGAAATTGTAAATATACGAATGCTTATTTATCACGACAAAGTAGACACATATGTGGAAAAAGAGTTAAAAAAATTAAAACATATTTTTATAAATAATAAAATGCAGTTCTATGAACTAATCATATTGTAAGAAGTTAATTTGGGGATATGTCTCTAATATGAGCCTTTAGGCCAACAGCAAAGCAAAGTAGGTCAGTACAGAGGTTTCTCCTTAGCCACACAAAACTCCTCCAGTCTGGATAAAATTAAACCATATCTGATTCAAAGGCTCCGTATGAAAAGAATACAATGTTCAAAAGATGGATTTTATTAGTTAAAAATACTATATTTTTTATCAACACTGCCACATGGCCTCTCTGGAATCAATATCCTTGTCTAGCCTATGACTACAGAAGTAGAACGAGTGATGGCACGAAGTGTGTCGGATTCGCTGACTTTTCTTTATTTACTGAGACCTCCTAACACTTATTATTTACTTTTAGGGAAGCTGATCTCACACCACAGGCCCCCTGTGCCACATTCTCTCTCACTTCCCGTCTCCTCCTTTCCAGGAAGTGCTTATAGCTGTTCAGGCTCTTATTTTATTCTCAGGGATCTACAATCCAACTACTCTTTACTACCTCACCTATAGGGTAGAAACTGTCTACTAAATGTCTGCATTGAAACTCCAGGGAAATTTTTATTTACGCCGGCATAATCTTGCATGATTTCCGGCATTTTACATTATGCTTGTTAGACGAAACGTACGATTTATGACATTTCACCACATCATGTATTTGGGATTTCATTCAGGTAAAAATCCTATTGCGGGAGCATGGAACCAACACTAAAGAACAGAACACGAATGGCTGTTTTTCGAGTCACATGCGATTTTGTTCTATTTTTTCAAGTGCTAAATTTGCTCTAGCATCCAAAACGGGTGCGAGGATGTTTTTTGTGACGAAAGCAACACAAAATGCAGATCGTGATCATGCAACCATTCTCTGCTGTCACTTTCAGGAGCTTTACCTCAGGAGTTACACACTTCTTTGATTGCTGACACACCGGCACCCCACAATCTCTTTTGCATCAGCTTCTTCAGCACCCATATGTCTATCACTTCATCGCTTAATTCTTGAATTCTTGAAGTTCCTCGTCAAGAAGCAGCACCATCCGCTGTAGAAGAGAGTTCCTCTTTCCTATAATATGTCAGATGCACCTGACATTTCAGTGTATTGATATGAGGGGTGTTTTTGTGTGTACAGTAGTGTACGTGAGCAGTTTGGGCTTCAGCTGGTTGGATTTCTCACTTCAGTGTCCCCATTAATCCTTCTACTGTTGTCTCAGGGTCATATTGGTGTGATCTTCCAATGCTTAAGTTCTTGACACCTCTCAAAATCTTGCCAGGTGCATGATCGTCCCTTTTACACCTTAACTGTGACAGAGATGCCCCACGTCAAGAAGATGTAATCCTGGAGTAGGATGGTCCCTAGATAAGGAATTCTTTTGTGCCCAGTTATTGTTAATTTGACACAGGTTGTTGATGTTGGTCCATCCAATGTGCCAACCTTTGACTGCCTGAAAATTCCAAAGGCAGGAGGAGGGCTTGTACGTTTCACTCCAAAATGTGGATTGCTGTTACCATTGATTTCCTATGATGTTGCAGCATTAGCGGAAGCCTATGAGCAGTTCAGCGATTTCATGTAGCATATGTCTATTTGAGTGCCTGTTGCCTCAATGGGTGTTTTTGAGTTCAGCGTGTGAAATTTGCCCAGCACATGTTGTTTATGGGTACCCGGATGTTCAGCAGAGAATTAGTTAGGTATTCTACCACCATTAGATCAACAGTAGCGGCTTGTCTCAGGCTGCTTCTCTCTGCCATCATGTATCGTTAGTAATCCACAATGACGAAGCATGAGTACAAAGAAGGTTATTGGCAGGTCATGCTAAGTTGCTCTTATTGCTAGCCAGCGGCGTCTCCGCGGCTATGGCGGAGGAGCCTCACCCTGCCTACTGTGAGCTCATCAGGCACACACATTCATAATAAAATGGTAATAAGTACCATTTTATTATAATGTGTCCCAGGCTCGGCTGTCACAGCGCGAGGGCAGGGGGCAGGGTTGATTAGTGCAATTACTCTATTACTTCAGCCGCCTGCCATTGTGAATGTCATATTGGCCGGCTGCCTACAGACGGCCAATCTGACCAGTGCACTTCAGAGCTAGCAATGCCAGGGCTAAGAAACAGCCGAGGGATTTCAGCCGCAAGACCCCAGCCTCAAAATGAGCACTGGGTTAGCCAGGATTGGTTGGTTTCATTTCCCAGAAGGGAGTAAGTCCGTCCCTTTCTGCCAGCCCAGCCCTAGTCCCTGTCGAAGAGAGCAGAGGAACAACAGGACCCTAAGTGCAAGCACAACAAATATGGTGAGTTTATTGGGCATGGCGCCCCGCCATATTTTAATGTTGCTGGCTGCTACTGTTGCTAGCACATTTTGACTTTTGGTAGCAATGGTGAGTCGTGATTTCGCCCTACTGTTGGAGTGTGTTTGGATTTTCAATCAGACTGGCAACTACTGCTGGCTGTACCAGGTTCCTACTGGCAGGACTCTCTGTGGGAGGATCTCTGTTGACCTTGTAAATGGAAGCATGGTAGCTCCTGGAGTGCTTGTGTCTTTCTGCAGGCAGAAGACAGAAGGCAAACATCTGCCAGTCTGCCACAATGAGGAAGAAAGATGTGTGACACACATATACGTAAAGTGAAAGGTCCCACAACATTGATGGCTTTTGTGGCATGGATCACGTGGTAATGGGAGAGAAAGGAGCTACAACCACGAAGAGCACTGCTAACTCCCACTCTGTATGCGCCTGACATTCTTCACTCCATGAACCAAAGAATGTCATTATTCCTTCTTACAGGTCCCCTAGAAGACGATAAGAGAGGCCATTTTGTTTCAAGGACAAGGCCACGCTCCAGAATAGTGCTACAGGCACAACTAAATGATTTCAGCTGGACGGATGGGAGAACCGTCTTTTCCCAATAGCCAATAAAGTCCAGCAATGAACTCAGATGGAGTCTTCTTTGGTTCTTTCTCTACATATACAGCTGCCTTCTGTTAGTCCACAAGAAGGTACTGAAATACAAGTCGCGAGACAGAATTCTTCTTTTTTCTTTTCAGGAACTAGGGCTCATGGAGGGGGAGGGGCATTGCCAGTTGCTCATGTAGTATAACCAGTTCTTAATTTGTAAAAGGCACAAGTCCCAGGGCTCAAAGTTTTGTTCAGTGGACTGTGGATGGTGCTCATGAAGGTGGGGTTGCCAAATATCAAGGCTGTGTAGTTTTGATTCCACCTCATGCCTCGTCAATCCATCACCTGACACTACCTTACTCCTTATCTCATTTACAGGTCCTTCTTTATCCCTGCTTTCTCCCTTTGTCAATGTTTTTGCTTTTTTTCTTCCACCTTCATTTCCCCTTTGTGTTTTTCTTTCTCTGGATTAAAGTTTGTTGAGGAAAAATAAGTGCAAGTCCCCAAAACTGAGTGTCTTACCTACAACCATCACTTCAAATTAAGCACTGAAAAAGATGCACTTTCAGAGCTCCCTGCTGGCCACTCCAACACCCCAAAATTCGGACCCCTTTTAATCACTGGGACCCTGGCACAGATCTGTATTGGCAGTGTAGGAGGCCTTGGACTACCTCCACGATGGTTACACTGGGTTTGAGGTGCAGAGAAGGCAGCAGTCAAGGCCCAAGATGGCAGCATGATGGACAACATGTAGAGAAGAACTGAGGGAGCTGACAGAGACCAATCCTTCGCACAACAGGACCTGAGCGGTGGAGAGAGGATTACAAGTGAGACTGGTCTGGGACTGCCTGCTATTAGTGGAGGCCAAACAAACGTGATGCTCCAGTACAGAGACTAATAAAGGCTTGCAACAGAGATCCAGGAGTTTGGGCTCAGCTTGGTACAAGAACTGGTGGCAACCCACTTAGAACATCAGGAACCCTGGGCAGAGGAGCTACTACCTAGTGAACTGAAATCAGTACTGATAGTGAACCAGCAGAAAGCAGCAATGTAATTTTGCACCCTAGACATTCCCCTGACAGGATAAGAGCTTTGAAAGACAGAGCAGAAGAGGCCAAGGGGCATTAACAAGTGCAAGAGCATTTGTGTTGTGGGACTATCTGAAGGTCTTGAGGGGACTTATATAATAAAGTTCCTAGAGAACTGGCTGGAAACTAAGGTGGTCCACCCCTCAGACCAGGGGTGGTGCACCTATTCCACATTGATGTGATACAGCAGAGAGCCTGAACACTCTGGCAATTCAAGATGTAGAATAGCAAAACTCCAATCTTTCCAGATTACAGGAGGTCCAAAAGCAGATCATGCTTTATGGGTTTTAAAATATGCCTGTAAGACATGGTGATCAGTTACATGCTGCTGTTCCCTGAAAATACTGAAGGTTAGAGTTGAAGACAAAACTGCTTCCTTTACAGAACCTAAGGAAGTGTGGGGTAGGCCGGATGCTTATGAAGTAGAATGTGATGGAGAATAGCTGGCACCCTCCCAACCACAGAGGAGCTAGAGGAAGTGAAGACCTAGATGCTGTGCAGCAAAACCACCCTTTGGAGGGCAAACCAGAGCTCTCCTTCTCAGATGCAGTTCACCTGCATGAAAAGAGATAAACCAAAAATTGAGGAAGACTCCAGAAAGGTAAGGTTTGTGCACCCAGAGATTTTGCCAAGGAGGACTTGGTTCTGCATCCGAGAGTGAAAAAAGTGGACAATAACTATTGCAATGGCATGGAAATCGACCGAAGCCCCTAAAGTAAATGGTTGGTGAAAAACAGTTGAGAAAGGACAGTTAATGACAGCATTGCCCTCCGTAGAGAAGAAAAAAATTGGGTTACACTGGCATCCATTAGTTCACCTATGGGATGGCGAGGTGGTATGTGTCACAGGCACAGGACAGGACCCGCTCGATGATCTGACTCACTAGGGGCAAGAGCATGAATTGAATAATGCACAGTTGCGGGTATAGGATAAAATGGAGCTATGCAACCATATAGAAGTTCAGAAGAGATGTGTGGGATAGGTGGCATGCCACTAACGACCCGTTAACTTCACTCCGAGGCGCTGTACCCAGCGGTCTTTATTAATTCTGCCTGGTGGACCTCGAAAGACTCTCCACCCTCATCCCCCCTGCCCCCCCACACATGTATGTTTTTCTTTTGGTTGTACTCTGTTAACTTGAAAGTAGACAATTGCTATTTGTGCATTCAACAGAGCATCAGCAAAGGTGCAATACAGGGAAACCCCCAGCACCACGCTTATTAACGAGCTCAACTATATCTAGGAATCCACAACTCAGTCAAGACTATGATTCAGCCAGATTTTGGCACTCCTTAGCCGCATGACTACAGGGGAACGAGGGCAACAGTCTCATGTCTCTCTCGAGCCAATGTTGTCCAGGGAAACTTCAGCGCCTGGGAGATTCAAGTTCTGGTGCAGACAGACACCGGTTTCGGTAGGCCTCGCGCATGCGCACAAGGGCGCCGTGGACGCGTGGTTTTGGCCTGGAGTAAATTTTCATTTCAGTCCTTGTTTATTTTAGTCTGTGGCAGGTTTAATGGCCCTCCTGGGCACAGGCAGCCATCTCATCCCCAGTCATAAGTGATACCTGCTGCGCCCCCCAGCTGCTAAAACCAACTAACAAAGCTCTCTTCACCGGAGCAGATGTTTCTGCTTTATGTAGAAGGTTCCCCAGGGGTGAGGGGGGCCCGCCTAGGGTTTTATCTCACTTTATTTAACCTGGTTAAGGAAGAAGGTGTTTTTAGTCAAGGGGAAAGAGAATGCATCCATTCATCAGGCGGGAGGTGACATTTGGCAGCTGACTTCAGCCCCCACCCCCTCTCCCCTCATCACCACCCCACGCCCGAGTTCAGTGTGGCACGGGGAATTAACTCGGGAGGGGGCTGAAGTTGAGGGGAGTGGGGGCGTTGAAGGGGGCGACGCCTTCTGCAAGGCATCCCCACTTTTACCAAGACGCCTTTTCTTATTTGTGACAATTGTTATTCACCGGTTTAATTACTTCTACAGTGCATTTTTTTGTATTTTTATACAATAGTTATTTCAGTGCAGACAATAAGTATATGTGGAATTCAGACTATGCAAGATAAATAGCCGGTGCTTTGAATAGTGGTACAGCATGAAAAACCTGGCACCCAAAGGAAAATATTGGATAGTTTGGTATGAGCAGGTGAAATTGTAAATGTAATTGAAACATTTCCAAACTCTTCCCGAGCTCTTCTGTGCCAGGGAATTATTTTGACTGCTTGAGCAGGAGTACTTTTCTTTATCCTTCATCTTTAAGCCAATAGAGAGTGTGATATTAAGTCAATGCTCTTTTTAAATCGCTGAAACGAACCCTGATCGAAAGGCATTGATTGATGACCTTAAACACCAAAAGGAGAAAGGAGGGCCTAAGGGGATGTTTATAGACCTCTCACCGCTACAGCCCCTAACTCAACAATATAACAACAGAAAATAGCAGTGGGTCAATGACTAGTTGACTCAAGTACGTATCTGGAACAGTTGGTGCCTAACAAAAAAAGAACTCAACTATGTGCAAGGAATACTAACTAAGGGTAAATATCCTTGGGGAGGTCCCCGAGATAGCCCAGAAGGACGTCTGGAGTACCGACCGGAAGTGCGGGGCTCCATTTACCTGAGCTGTGGCCAGGTAGGGTGGGGTGTTTCTCTCCTCCAAATTTGCGAGGAGAATGGAGAACCACTAGATACCCAGGTGATAGCTTCTCTTTTCTTTCACCTTTTTAATGAGCAGTCGCGATTATGGTCCTGAAGAAAGCAGGGGGATACCTTTTAGGCTCCAAAATAAGTCTGCAGAAACATGTTGACCGTATATAGGGATTAGTGGTTATTTGGTGAAGCCACTACTATCGCAGGCATTTTATTAATTTGGGAGTACCAAGGTGTTTAATAAAGTTGTTTATCCTTTCTACTACCCAATTTAATCTGACTACAGCACAGTTCACTTTTCTCACTTATCACATGCACTGCTCTATAGCTGTCTATCCACACCCTGTTATATGTGAACGTCTAACGGGTTCCACTGTTCAGTTCTTGCCATCTACAGTGGTCAAAACTTACCTTCCCGGTGTGAAGGAACCCAAATGATGAGCAGGGTGCCCAGGATCGACAACTGATGGGTATTTTTCCACACAGGAAAGATATTTTTTCCATACAGGAAGGCTATTTACCCTTAGTTAGTATTCCTTGCACATAGTTGAGTTCTTTTTTTGTTAGGCACCAACTGTTCCAGATACGTACTTGAGTCAACTAGTCATTGACCCACTGCTATTTTCTGTTGTTATATTGCTTGATGACCTCCATCAGTGAGAGAGGCTCTTTTCCAAAGGTCTGCATCAGTGAGGTGGTCCAGTTCGCCCTAAAATAAGTCTATTACCTGTTAGGAGCTTGGTCTGAATTTTTCTACCACCAGGTTTGTGGAATATCCATGGGATATTTGCATAGAGGACAGGTAGCAGTATGAATCAATCAGTCCTCCTCACAAATAACCAATACAATCCACTGCACTGCTTCTCCACTGCACACCTGTGAGTAATGCACAGTCTGTGTGAACTAAGCTCACCACCATACGCAACAGTCTGATAGAGCGCAGCTTTGCCATTTCGATCCACAGGGCCATGGAAACCTCATACCTCCTAAAGAATTGTACACTTTGCCCTGCATTGGCAGATCCTAAAGGCTGACCTTCCAGCTGTTCTCCTTCTAACACAAAACATAAAACATTCTGATTGCTCTCCCCTCTCCTTCCGCTCTCGCATTCTCCCTCGTTTCTCTCTTTCCAGTATTTTGTTACATTTCTTTCCATTTATGGTCAAATTAACTGCACTCAGATTCTAAGCAGCTGAAGTAACTTGCATGAAATCTAATATTTTATATGATAACACACCCACCGAGAGCACTAAAAGAAAATATCTTTTGCTAATTGTGCCTAATCAGGCATGGCCCATCCAGACAAAGTACTAACACCTGTGCAAACCTGGCAGGCAGACCGAGGTCAGGGCTGGACGGGAGTCCGTCTCACTCTAAACAGACATGGGAGGCTCTGTCAACTGATGTCTACAAATACTGCACAGTACATGTGTTGCATATTCCCAAACACACAAATGTCCGAAGCTCTGTAGATAACAAAGAAGATTGTCAATAAGATGGCTGCCAGCTTTTACCTCTCCAGTTGGCCAAAACAAGTAATACTGCTGTAACCATGATCTTTTACTGGTTTAAAGACTAAACAATTTTACAGCACTAGTTCTATACACTATTACAGAAACGTTAAAGAAAAAAGAACTAAGTGCTAAAAAAGGAACCTTGATATAATAGTTTTCAAGCAATGTCTAAACAATGCTAGCTTGTACTGGAAATGTCTGTACAACAAACCATTGTCGCTGCCTAAGCATGGTGAGAACAGAAACATTATACTGTTATTAACTACGGCCAAAGACAAGATTTTGAAGTGAGAGTATTTTATACCCTACGTTTGGAAGTCAGGAGCAAAATCAGGAGCAAAAATTGATTTTAAACAGAACTCAAATATGTACGCATGTTGCCTTTTGTAGTGAAAACATAGCTACACAAAGCAGTAGGCTGCTCTAAAGGCTAAGAGGGAGGGTCAATGTGGGACAGTGATTAGCATGGAGGTAGTTGCAGTGTCTACTGTCTTTGCTGCTAGTAAGTGATGTGATTGTGCATTACAAAAATGCCACTTAACAATATCAATAAATCAAGTTTCTACTTATTTTTCTTTAAGGCTCACTTCGAATGAGACAGAAAGAATAGCAGAGCCCCTCCTGGTGATTTAGAAGTGCTAATGCCACTGAGTTGAAAAGATCAGTGAAGCAGCGTGCATGCCAATACGAGTGGGACTCCATGGTGTCCATTGTTGCCTAGTATGATGCACTGTGGTTATTCTGCGCTACGTGGTTGTCAGATTTGTTAAGTTCCAGCTTTAGGAGCACAGGCAGTTAAATTGTCTGGTACTCTTTCTATCCACTCAAAACGTGATCAGCAAGTCTACCAATGTTGCAAGCCAGATCTATTGTTCAACCAAGTTCGACACCTTGGCATCATTGACCGTCAGTGCCCCTTATAGCCTAAACATGCTCGTATTCATGTATCCAGTCAGCATAGAGTCCAGGAATCTTTCTCTAGTGTTACATACTGCCAAGCAGTGGTCATTGCTTCAAAGCACACCACTCAGTTATTTGAAGCACCCTACCGTCTTTCCACTATAAAGTGGTATATTTATTACCCCATGGGACCCAGTTTGCACCCTGATATCCGTGTAGGATTTTTCCTCATTATTTAAATATGATAGGAAATATCAAACTTGCATTTTTAATACATGACATTGGGTATCCCCCACCACCTTTCCATTGCATTGAGCATACCGTATCTAGATGTAGCTCACATTACCTTTTTCTTAGACCCTCACTAGCAACTGAATGCAATCTTTTTGGTTGAGCACAAGGAACAAGCTGAATAAGGTGACTAGTTGTTAATGGAGGTGATTTTGAGTTTGGACGAGCAGGAACACCTGCAGGAATCCCAGGTGCTCCTGCAAACATGCAGCGCTCTTGCCCCATTTAGAGGTACGAAAACCAATGGGCTTCCTTCAGTGGAGTCTCAGTCAGCTCTGCTGATTGCAACCCTGAATCATTGGGCCATAAGCTCATAGTGGTGGTTGCCACACCCTGTTGTGTATGTGTTTGTGGAGGTTACCATCATGGATTTACCTGCCCAATGGCCCCTACGTGCAAGAAGAAAACTCTCTGTACAACATGGCCATTTTTTTATTTTTCATCTATTAACCTCCGCTTTGGAGGCTTGTTGCTGGAAAACAAAAATGTTTGCCAAGCGGGAGAAACAAACATGGCGCCTGCTCTGTAAAAAGTTACAGACATTAGTGAAACTGCTGCACCGGTGATTGAAGAAAGTCTTTATGTGTCACTGGCAGGTAGGTGGAGCTCTCTAAATAGTGAGGTGGTCCTTCCACAGTGCAGTGGTGGCCATAATCTCTTAATCTGTAATCTTGATTAAATAAAATGTTCCTTTTCCAACGAAGTAGGAGGAAAAAGTATCGGTAAGAGGTCTTCTTGTTCTTGTAGAGTAACAGTTTATGTGTGGGATGGTGGGAAGTAACCATCTTCTTTCAGGGCATTTTATAAATATTATTTGATGTTAATGTTCATGCCGGTGTACAGCATGTATCTGGGATGGGAGCAATGGAAGGGTTGTAGATAATGCTGGGAGGTTTAGCCTCAAAGAAGAAATCTCATGTTTTGTGGGCCACGAGGCCAAGGGAACCGGCGATTTCTTATCGACAGCAGAAGAGGTTTTCTTTCAAGTGAACTGTTTAGAGATCTTTTCTGAAGTGATTTACTGACATAAGGTTAAATTGTGGAGGTTTGTTGTTCCAGCTGAATAGTTTCAGTTTGATTGTCTTCTAGCCTTCCTTTTTACACTTGTGATTTGTGGGATTGTCATGGCTTTTTGTGTTGGCTTCTTGAGATGCTTTGTGTGTTTGTGAGATAGGGTTATGTTCCAGTTGTTACAGACTTGCAGCTAATGCAGCAAGCCTTGGAGATGGTGAGGGTCTGGAGGTACAGTGAGGGGTTGAAGTGTTGTGAGCTTTCTCCTTTGGTCCTTTGAAGAGGTAGCTCGCAGCATGCAATATGCACTTTTGTGGAGCGACATCCTGATACTAGGTGACGGGCACTGGGAGGGTCGCTCTTCTTAAGCCAAAACCTGTAAGATACGTTTTTATTATTTGTAGTTTGCAGAGTTCATACCATGCTGTCTGATGTTTCTCAAAGAGAGGAGGACCGCATTCATGAGGTTTTGCCGTAGGGCAGCGTCGAAGGCCTTCCTGCTGCGCTGCCCTACGGCAAAAGAAAAGGTTTGGAATACGCTGTATCTATCAAATACAATGCATTTCTGTCCTTTTCCCTGCGCCAGAGCATAATGGGCTGCTGTGCGCCAACGCAGGCACCTTTGCACCATGGTGCAAGGGTGCCTGCGTAGCAGGGATGACTATTTTTGTGCAGTAAGGGAAACCTTCCTGGACAAAAACAATCACAAGAGCCTTTTCCCGCTTTCTATACAGAAAAAGTACAAACAAGGAGAAATAAAGGTATTTCTCCTCATTATGCCTCCCTTATGCCTCCCTTAGGGAGGTGTACATTTTTGGGCGCTGCCTCAGAGTTACGATTTCTCGTAAATTTGAGGCAGTGTCAAAAAGCCATGGAAGTTGCTGGGAACGGCCCCACCAACACCCATTGAACGCCCCTTCAATGCAGAAAACTGCGTTAAACTCAACAATATTTACCAGGCAGCATTAAGCCAAAAAAGCGTGCCTTAGTGCTGTCTTATAAATATGGAGCAGGCTGCTGCGCCACGGAGTCACAAAAAGTGACGTTCCAGCAGTGCAAGTGGCCTCATAAATGAGACCTGGAGTTTTTAAGGAGAACCACAGTGAGTAACATAATATCATATCCCTTTCCCCACTGAGTCCAGTTCACAGATTGGCTGTTTCTAGAGCCACGTGGAATTTACAAAAGACAATCCCTGGAGCATGGGTGGGTTTGATTATTCCAGAATTAGTATGAACCAATAGTCGCAGATCCCACTGAGCTACCTGTAAAAACACCCTGATGTGATTTACTCTCATGTGTTGGAATGCTTGCACTCGCTTACGTCATTGTGACTGGTTGACTGCTCCAAAGTCAGTCAACAGAACACTGCCCAATGATCAGAGAAGAGTTTTACAGGAACAGTGTCTTACCCTCTCCTGCGCCATATCAAGGATGGACATTTAAAAACTAATATTGCCATCATTTTCTTCTTTGTCCTTTCAAAGGCTCTCGCTGCCACTGATGGATCCTTTCATGGAGCGGAGAACAAAGCGGCCAGTGGACCTCAGTGGCCCGCCTGTGAACTTTCTAGAATTGGCACCCCTTCCCTGGTCATCGAGTGTAATGGGCCCCATCATAGGAACACTGCCTTCTGAACACACGTCGTGCACATTCCCACACGGGATGAAATGAACACAGTCCATGGTACAATAATAAACCAGCCACCCCACAGAGCATGAAATCATATTACATCATGAAGCAACTGCCTACAAAGAATTACAAGTAAAATGATCCAGATGAAAGGGCAGCGAAACAGAATGCATTCAAAAATAAATAACTTCTCACCAGGCAAACCAGCCTAGCCCAAGGCTTTGGCCCCCACCTCCTTCCTCTCGTAATACTGCGGCTTTCCGTTTGCGTAAGGATTTAAGTTGGTATAAGGCGCCATAGACTGTTGGTACGTATTGGCTGTAATGCCACACTGAATGTCATAAAATGGTGCACACTTATGTCATCACAATTACAATTGTGCTAACGCCTGAAAATAGTGCTAGGGGACTCAAATTCTTGCTCGCCAACTTAATGTTGGTGAGTCAAGTGAAAGGAAAAAATTCCACCATGCAGCAGTTGGCAGAGTTTTGCTGGAACTTTGCACTCCAAGCTGAACACCGAGAGGGCAAACTTTTGCAAACTCTTCATAATGGCCTTATTAAACAATAGCTAGCCTTTGCCCTTTACTTTATTTCAGTCATGAAAATGGAATTTATGTGTACATATATCCTGTCTGTACTTACTCCACTATACAGTTTGTAGGTTAGCGGCAGGTTATTGTTTTATAGTTTCTAGGACAACCAATCTGTACTGATTAGAGAACTACAAATGTTCTTACAGTTGTTAGGTAGGTTAGTACACCAGAACAGACCCTGCTCCCTACTTCCCACTCCTCGCATTATGAGAGTGGTACTGGGAGCAACCCTTCTCACTCTCTGATGGACACCCTAATAACATTATCATTGACCTTTCCACACCCATTAAAGCAATCTTTATCAAATCACCTGCATGTCATGATCTGCATTATGCAGCTATTCTAGAAACCTGATATCAAATACTGTTAATTCTCCCTCAAGAGATCATACAGTGCAACCAATGCATTCAAGGGTTCATCAAACATGCAGCAATTGTGATATTCTGTTGACATTATGAGAAAATAATTCAGGTCTCACATGAGACAGGTGTATTCAATGGGTTGTCTGGAAAGAAACCCTGAGGTGTCTGCCGTAGAAGATCTGTGCAGTGACATTGGTGGAACGATGCTCATGGTGCCTACAGTTTGGAGCACTCTTGTAGGTCTTTAATGGCACAATCTCTTCCTAAGAAGGCTGAAGTTAGATAATGCTCTGGACAGCAGTAGCACTGGCTTGATAAAAAGCAGTAGATTAGGCAGCACATTCCCAGAATCAGGAGGCTCAAACCAGTTCTCCAAAATACCTGTTCTGGTGTCTTCTCAGCGAAAATGGCGATTGATCCCCCTTGTTCTTCATCAGGAAAATCTGGGAATTTGCCTGTCACATGCCTGAAGGGGACAGAAGAGAGCAATGTAAGTTACAAAATTAAGAACCACGAAATATGACCAGGGCAAAAGCTGAATGTGACTAGTGTGTTGTTAGGCATAACAGTCACTCACTCTTTTACTAACTCACACACACATTGAACTCCAGTCCTCTCAGCCAAACAGAGGCAAGGATAAAGACTAGGTCTCACAGTCAGATGATCTATAACTTGCATATTTTAGGGGTTCAGCTGAATCCATATTTTAGGTGAAGGTGGTAGCTGTGGTATAAGCAGCAAAAAAGTCCTGGCATATACCAACTGTGCCAGTGATTAGCACCCCTTCCCATACCAAAAGACAGTCTGCAGAAATGTTGCAATGCTCAGACTCCTGGTCCATCCATTTGCCTTCAGATGATTCTGAAACCAAAAGTCACCCTCGTGTAAATATGCCCCAAGTCCCATACATTTAACTTTCCTATAGAATCTAGTCATTCGTGGTTTTCCATTGACCAGCAAGAGACATTCAAAACCCACCAGGGACAACGAATCACCTCCCAGTGTGCACTATTTGTTATGCACAAGACTCGTGTGTGACTTATATACTACTTTATACTGGCAGTTCTGCATGCTTACAGTATCTCAGAGGTCTCAGAACACACTGAAGCAGCCACAAGGCAGCACGTTGGTACTATGTAAAATAACTAAGTACTCGTGCAGCTCTGGCTTTGGTATCAACCAGAATGGTTTCTCCAAAACTATCTGGGATTACCATAGTCTTTTGATCAGGTTTAGGATATTGCAGCATTCTGCAGGTCTTGTTCTGGTGCCATTAAATAAGAGAATCCATGTTTTATCAGCTATATCAGTAGCGTTTTAGCTAATAATTATTTTTAAGTCCCTGCTAGCATTCAAAGCGCTGTGTAATAGAACGTTTGGGTTTAACTGAGCAAGATCCTGTTTTGTTGCAGGCTTTACGTGAAAAATACCATCAAAATTTTCAAGGAAAGCCTGCTACAAAACAGCCTCATGCTCAAAGTCAGAACACTGGGGCCGTATTATGATAAGGGACCCGGGGACGCAACCGGTGTGCCCCTGGGGCACTTTGGTTATACAAATGGGACAGCAGACGCTAGTACATCCCCTTCTGTAATACCAGGGAATGAATCGGGGGTACACGCAGGTGGACGGCATCCACCCACTTATTTCACAGGGAGTACGCCGTCCACCCTGCCAAGAACTTGGGCCCAACTTGTCCCGGTGTAATTTCCAAAAATCGGGACACTTTCAGCAGCGCCTGCACGTTGCCTGCTTCCCATCTGCAACAAGCAACAACGTTCAGGCGGCAAGGGATGGGGATTTCTTATTTGACTCCTGCTAGGCCCATAACAAAGGCCGAATTTGAGGGGTCATCAGGCCTCCTTTTGTTCAAGTCTCTTGGCTGGGAGCAGTCAGGAGTCTCACACCTGATGCAAATGAAGCAAAGAGGAAACAAAGGCTCACACCTTGTTAGCACTTCACACATACTTAAGAGAGGCAGATTTTCACTTCCAGGTTTAGGAGCTATGCATGCGCTGTAAGAATATCAGATGTGTAGGTCTTTCCGAGTATTCACACAAAGCAAGTTGTATTTATATAGAGCTTACTTTCTTGTATAGCCCTACTCATTCCAATGCAGGTTGTCAGAGCTCTTTACATCAACACATGAATATTACATGTACAATAAATTCTATAAGTTTGTAAATGAATGTATTGTATTGTATTGTAATTGCATTTAGATAGCGCTTTCTACCCCTGACGAGGCGTGGAAGCGCTTTTTCGGCGGGTAGAAAGCTACTCCGGACCCATAGAGGATTATTGTTGAATTAGTATAGTGAACCATGCAAGTACATTTTAAGTGGTGGATAGGTTAGTCAGTTATTTGCATTTGGAATGATAGCAGCAGGATAGAGGAGGACAAAGGTTTGTATTTATTTATCGCTCGTTTGTTGACGCATGCTATTGAAGAAGCCTATAAAGGATTGGTGGTGAATTAATATGGTGATATATGAGGTAATTTCAGTGGTGGATATTAGTCTGTTACTTGGAGTGAGAAGGATAGCGGATGGATAAAAGGGGAAGAAAGATTTGCATTCATATAGCACTTGTTACCCCTGATGGGTGTTGAAGCGCTTTTCTGGCGAGTAACACGGCACTCCGGAACCTATAAAGGATTAGTGTTGAAAATTAGTATAGTATAAATATGAAGTAATTTGAGTAGTAGATATGTTTTTCAGTTATTTGGGCAGTATATTAGTATAGTTGAATATGGAATATGGAATTTGAGAAGTGAACATGTTAGTCTGTTAATTTTGATTGAAAAGGATAGTGGAGGGATAAAAGAGTGAAGGAATTTTTTTGTTTTAAGGTATTAGCAGTAGGAAGAGGCTTTTGGATGAGTAAAAAGGAGTTTTGGAGGGAAGGAGTCAGAGGGGAGAGTTTAGAAAGGTTTGTTTTAGGGGATCGGTGTAGTAAAAAGAGGTGTCAGGTGATGCAAGAAGGGGTAGAGCAGGAGAGAGTCTAGAAAGGGTTATTTTGGCGATCATAGTAGTGGTATGGGGTTTGGGACAAATGAGAGAGTGGATGTAGAGGATATATTGATAGATGTATAGGATGAGAGATAGGGTAGTGCATTGGAAGAAGTAGTAGGAAGAAGTTTGAGATGAGTCAGAAGGTTGGGCTAGAAGATATATTGAGCGAAATATAGACTGAGAAATAGGCTAGTGCATTGGAAATGCTAAATTAGAATAAAGTGTACAGGCTGTGTTACATAAAACTAGAGGATTGCAAGGTGTAGAAGTCACATATCATCTTCCCAAGCTCACTGTGCTATTGTCCTTCCAATTTGCTCATACGTGCACATGATAGACCTGCTAAACATACATGTGAGGGCTTTAGATCTGATGTCACTTCTGTGATGCCTCATCCTTTAAAGTCGTGGCTTCTGATGCCACTTTCTATGATGTAAATTCCTGTGATGCCATGTGTGATGTTGTGTGCCGTGATGTTGTGCATGATGTTGTGTGCTGTGATGTTGTGCGCTGTGATGTCGCACCTTCGCATGCCATGATGTCACTTGCATACTGCCAAACTAGTCCAGTCCCCCCACTTCTTTTTTTAGGACTTGTGTCCTGTGTAATACAGATAACACTATTGCACATGTAGCGGCAGCGCTATCTCGGGAGGGTGCTCCCTCATTTGTATGAGCGCATGGCCCCATGCGAATGAGGGAATCACTTTGCCTCTGCTCCTGCGCCATATTATGGTCGCGAGCGCAGAGGCAAACATTCCTTCAGGAGGCGCATTGAAAGTGTGCCACAAAAAAGGTTGCACACTTTCAATGTGCCTCCTAAGAGTAGCCCGCTGGAGGGGATAAAGTGGGTCCCATGGATTTCCCAGATGTTCCCTTGCAGGCGGGTGCTGTCACTCACTGCACCTACCTGCAAGAGGATCTCTCTCCCCAAGCAGGTTGCCGCCAGCACAGTGAAACACAGCTTTAAACAGCTGCTCCGTATTTCACTTGAATGCTCTGTCCCCAAGACAAATTCATGGCTGCTCTGGGGGCAGTGCATTCATATTAATACAGCACAATTTCCCTGTTTGCACACGGTGTACCTATTTAAAGTTGCACCATGACGTAAACAGGAAAAGTGTCCCACATATGTAATACAAACCTTAAAAATAGCGAAAAGGGAGTGGAAGGAAAAGTTTTGGGCGGACCTTCTGGATGCTAGTCAAGGAAAGGATGCTAGGGGCTTCTGGAATTTGGTGGGATCCAGGAACAGACCTGAGGGCACGTTGAGGACTTGTACCATCCCGGCCCAGATCTATCTATCTATCTATCTATCTATCTATCTATCTATCTATCTATCTATCTATCTATCTGGGCATTTGTATTGCGCACTACTCACCCGGAGGGTCTCAAGGCGCTGGGGGGGGGGGGGTCCGCTACTGCTCGAATAGCCAGGTCTTGAGCTGCTTCCTGAAGGCGAGGTGGTCCTGGGTCAGGCGGAGGTGGGTCGGAAGGGAGTTCCAAGTCTTGGCGGCCAGGTAGGTGAAGGACCTTCCTCCTGTGGTGGCTCTTCGGATGCGGGGGACGGCGGCGAGGGCGTGGCTGGTTGATCGAAGCTGGCGCGTGGGAGTGTAGAAGTTGAGGCGGCTGTTGAGGTATCCTGGTCCTTGGTTGTGTAAGGCTTTGTGTGCGTGGGTGAGGAGCCGGAAGGTGATTCTCTTGTTGACCGGGAGCCAGTGCAGGTCTCTCAGGTGTCCGGAGATGTGGCTGCGGCGGGGGATGTCCAGGATGAGTCGTGCTGAGGTGTTCTGGATCCGCTGGAGTCTCTTCTGGAGTTTGGCGGTGGTTCCGGCGTAGAGGGAGTTGCCGTAGTCCAGACGGCTGGTGACGAGGGCCTGGGTGACCGTCTTCCTGGTCTTGGTGGGGATCCATCCGAAGATCTTGCGTAGCATTCGCAGGATGTGGAAGCACGACGAGGAGACGGCGTTGACTTGTCTGGTCATGGAGAGGGAGGAGTCCAGGATGAAGCCCAGGTTGCGTGCGTGGTCGGTTGGTTTGGGTGTGCTGCCCAGGGCGGGGGGCCACCAGGAGTCGTCCCAGGCAGAGGGTGAGGATCCCAGGATGAGGACTTCCGTCTTGTCTGAGTTCAGTTTCAGGCGGCTGTTCGACATCCATTTGGCTACTTCTGTCATCCCTTCGTGCAGGTTGGTTCTGGCGGTGGCGGGGTCGTTGGTGAGGGAGAGGATCAGCTGGGTGTCGTCGGCGTAGGAGATGATGTTCAGGTTGTGCTGGCGTGCGATGGCTGCGAGGGGGCTCATGTAGACGTTGAAGAGAGTTGGGCTGAGCGAGGAGCCTTGAGGGACGCCACAGATGACTTCGGTGGCCTCCGATCTGAACGGGGGGAGGCGGACTCTCTGTGTCCTTCCGGTGAGGAAGGAGGTGATCCACTCCAGTGCCTTCTCCTGGATTCCGACGTTGCTGAGGCGCTGTACTAGGGTGCGGTGGCAGACAGTGTCGAAGGCCGCGGAGAGGTCCAGGAGGATGAGGGCCGCTGTTTCTCCCTTGTCGAGCAGGGCTCGGATGTCGTCTGTGGCTGCGATCAGGGCGGTCTCGGTGCTGTGGTTGGCTCGGAAGCCAGACTGCGAGAGGTCGAAGGAGCCGTTCGTCTCGAGGAAGGCGGCCAGTTGCTTGTTGACGGTCTTCTCGATGACTTTGGCCGGAAACGGGAGCAGCGAGATGGGGCGGTAATTCTTGAGGTCGGTAGGGTCTGCTGATGGTTTCTTGAGTAGAGCGCTGAGTTCGGCGTGCTTCCAGCTCTCCGGGAAGGTGGCGATGTTTAACCACTTCAGGGCCTTATATTCACCGGTAGAAGGATCCCTCAATGAGCCATTTTCCCTTGCCCTTTTGGCGACCCCTTCACTCTACGGGAGGTTGCGAATGTAATCAAGTCCCTGGTACCCTTGAAGGCAGCCGGTCCTGATGGGCTCCCAGGGGACTTACTCCGAGCCTACCTGACTGAATGGGGTAAATTGGTAACCGCCCTTTTGAATGACATTTTGGAGGGAGGACCTGTCCCTGAATCATGGAAAGGGGCAGAGGTTGTCCCCATATTTAAAAAGGGATGTCGGGACAACCCTGGGAACTATAGGCCGATAAGCCTGATTGACTCGACACAAAAGGTGGCGGGGAAGGTGATTCTGGGGAGGATCCTTCACTGGGTGGACGAAAACCATATCCTGTCTGATTTTCAGGCGGGTTTCCGCTCAGGAACGGGGACCATCGAACAGGTCTTCAGACTGATGCTATTACATTGGAAAGTGGTGGGGCTGGGCAAAGGCAGTCTTTACTTGGCCTTCATTGACTTAAAGACTGCCTTTGACCTCGTTCCTAGGGAGGAACTCTGGAGGGTTCTGCAGGGTCTTGGGTTCCCCCCTACATTCTGTCGCTCCTGATCAAACTCCACACAGACAATTATGCACAGGTGCGTTGGGGCCAGAATGGGGAAAAGACTGACAGGATCCTGGTCTGCAGGGGCGTCCGACAGGGATGTGTGCTAGCTCCCACACTATTTTCCTTGTATCTAAATGGTGTGGTAGAGCACCTGCTTCAAGAACCAGCAGATGCATCCTCCCTGGGGGGAGTACGGATCCCTACCCTGCTGTTTGCGGACGACACCCTCCTCATTGCAAAGACTCCCCAGGGTCTCCAGAAGCTTCTGAATCGTTTCCAGGAATTTTGTTCGGCCAGGGGTCTGGTGATCAACGTGGACAAAAAGAAATACCTGATCATGCACCCACCTCGGAAATTAGGACGCGCACCAGTCTTGAACTCCGTCCCTCTCGAGAAAGTCTCTGAGTTTGACTATTTGGGAATACGCATGAGCGATGCTATGAGCTGGACACCCCATATCAACAAGATGGTTCTTAGCCACAAAAGGGTGGGGGGTGCGCTGTTAAAGGAGTATCGCGCTTCATCCAAACAGTCCGTGGCACCAGCAATCGACATCTACAAAGCAAGAGGAGTCACTGCAGCATTATACGGGGCGGAGCTATGGGGTCTTTGTAACTTGGAGGTTCTATCCAAGTCGGAGAGTAAATTCCTGAAAGACCTACTGGCTCTCCCCCTGAGCACCCCAACAGTTCCGGTGCTCTTGGATGTGGGTTGTAAATCAATCAGGGACCAGGCTCGCCTCCGGCCGCTGCTTCTATGGGCCCGCTTGTGGAGGGTCCCAGAATTGAAATCATATGCCGATGGGCTGTCTGAGGTGATGGAAATGGGGGGCTGGCATAAGATTAAGTGGCTAAGGGATATCAAAAACCTCCTGGGGGAACTGGGTCTGGGGGCTTCTTGGGCTACAAAATCTGCCCCACCCAAAGCTACCCTGAAAAAACTATACTGGGAATGGGTCTCCTCTCAACTTATCGGTAACTCCCGTCACTGCAATTCCACCGCAGCTTTTTTAAGAATCAAGAACGTGGTGGCCTATGAACCCTATCTGGATTTGATCACCATGCCAATTTATAGGGCTCGTTATTTTAAGTTTAGAGTGGGCACTCTTCCGATAGGGGTTCTCCTTTGCAGATGGAAAATGCCTGTGCAGCTTTTGCCATTTTGTGCCCTCTGTTCCACAAGGCCAGAGATGGTGACACATATCCTTTTTGAGTGCCCCGATTACTCCCGACCAAGGAGGTGTTTGCTCAAACCTCTATTTAGACTATTAGGGACATGCCAGCACTTGGCACTTGGTGGCGTTACGTATTTTACTAACTGACACTTCTCCCCCTGTAGTCTGTGGTGTCTCAAAATTTTTAAGATGGGCTTGGTTGATTCGCTCGAAACGATTGTCCATTACAATTTAATTCACTTTTAACTAATTTATTGTATGTATTAATGGCATTTTTTTATTCGGTCTTTTATTCTGTTTTTATTCTTGAATGCATTCTTTTAAATGTTGATCTGCAGTCTTTAATATGTATGTAATGCTTTTAAGATATATCTGCATATCGAAATAAAGCTATCAACCAACCAATGTAATACAGTGCCTGGTTTTCCAGCTGTATCAATACTATTCGGAGAGGGAATAACACATCAAAATTACTGATGCAGTTGCAATGGTGTCCAAGGAAGTAAATGTGCTTACTTGGCTAGAAGATGGACTGTAAAGAGCCAGCTATACAGTGTTGTGAATTTAGTAATCCTACACAATAGTCATTGTGACAATAGGAGTCTTGAAATGCAATTGTGCTATCCACTTTGTACTACTTTGGAGTTACCACGAGTCACTGTGCTTTCATCTGTCGAATGCAGCTGGTTTTATCTTTAGAATCTGAGACATTACAGACACTGCATGGTTTGTATAAAAAGAAATAAGAGCATTGGCAAAAAATTCAGGAGTCCATCAGCAGCTCTTCCGAATACGAGTACTGCTGAATACCAAGGCTGCCTAATTTTAATTCCACCTCAGGCCTCCCTTTTCAGTCTCTTTGTATTCTTCTTTCATTTTCCAAATCTTTTTATTGTGCATTTATCACAGATAACAGAAACGTATGGGAAAATACAGTCAACTGAAACTCCCAGTTGCTTCAGTGTGCATGAATACAGAAGATTTCTGATGACTTCTACTGACAAGGAGTGCATAAGTCCTTGTCCCAAGGGAGACAGATTTCTCCACACTGTACCCGTACAGTTTGAACTCTGGCGAATGTCTATTACCCCTATGGAGCCCAGTGGTTACAGAGTCTGCCACTTGGACTGGGATCGAGGGGCGGCGCCTCCGTGTGTGAGCGGATGTGCGTCAGCCTGCCTGCTGTGAGCGCAGTAGGCACACATGCATAAATAAATGGAATGTCAAATGCCATTTTACTTAAATGTCGCAGTGCGAGGAAAGGGGCAGGGCTGAATCCTGCAATAGCGGGATAACAGCTGCCCCTGCAGTGCACATGTCAGGTTAGTAGCTCTATTGCTATGCCCAACATGACATGCGTACTGTTAACCCACCAATCCCCTGGCTGTGAAACAGCCGGAGGATTGCTGGCACAGACCCCTATTCTCTAAATGAGCGTGCTCCCACCAACCCTGGAGCTGCTCTCAGCATGTGAACAGCTCCAGGATTGGTTTTATTGATGTCCACTGAGCAGGAAGGAAGTCATTCCCTTTCCTGCTCGTGGACGCTGATCGGGGAGAGAGGTGCGTACCAGGGGGAGCAGCATATGGTGATTTTGGCACCGTAGTGCCTCACCATATTTAGGTCTCGCCTGTCGATGCGCATGCGCATCGAGCTTGCGAGCCTATTGCGGCTTAAACAACTTTTAACTAAGCAGCAAGGAATCGTGGCGATTCCTTGCAGTGCCCGTGACTTTTAAGCTCAATGCGCATGTGCATTGAGCTTAAAAATGCGTGCACAGCCGCAATCACCGTCAGCCGCATTCCTCCGACACCTTTTGAAGTGAAGCTTAGCTTCACTTCAAAGGCCCGGCTTCTTAACACCCACATGCCGCTCTCCCCGCTCCGCCCCCTCCCCTGCCCGCCTTGTGCATTTCTTTCTCGGCCTTTAGTCGTCACTCTCCCTCAGAGCCTCCTCTCCACCCCCTCCCCTGCTGCTCTTTCACGCCCCCTCCCCTGCTGCTCTTTCACGCCCTCTCCCCTGCTGCTCTTTCACATCATTTTGAGCGCAAGTGAAAATAGGGCTGGAAATTTTGTTGCAGGGCTCGTTTTCATTGCTCATCATTGCGCACCTTTTTATTAGCTCAGCAACGAGCCCCACAGTTTCTTTTCAGCATTCAAGGACTCTGGCATGGGAAGCCTCAAGAACAGCGTGCGATGGCAACTCCTCCCGGTCTGGCCTTTGCACCCTATTGTGGAATTTGCGTCCCACCGAAGCCCGCCTCACCGGCTCTTCCAGCAGGCTGCTTCATGTAAAATCCCCCCCTTGCTCTACTTGTAATCACTTGACTGTAAGGGACGTCTGCAAATAGCAGTACACAACACAGTAAAACCAACATGCAGGGATTGGCAATTTAATTAAACTCACAATCTCGGATGTGCAGCTTGGGGCACTGCATGGTCTTTTGTTATGAGAAGCCTCGAGAACAGAACGCGGTAGCCCTTTCACCCAATCTGGGCATCGCAGCCTAGTCATGGAATTTGCGACCTGCTGAAGTTCCACCCAACGGCTCCTCATGCTGGCTGCTTCACAGGAACAAGCCTCTGCTCTATTTACAATCACTTGTTTATTTACATGACTGCCACGGGAAAATAAAGACGCCGATCAAAGGGGGTGAATAGAGAGGACCCTATTCCATTTACTGCTTGTTCTGAACGCCAGTTTCACTTTCGCGGTTGCGTCACTTTCACGGCCGCGCAGCCAATGCTTGTTTTTGTGAGCTTGGGAACTGAAGACACTGATTGCTTGATATTTTGATTTTATTTGTATTATGTTATTTATAGTATGTGCCTTTCCTTCCAGCTATCCGCTGCAGAAAGCCTGCATTCTTCCTTGTTTTAGCATTCTCCATTGTGTATCTCTCCTCTCGTGCTGCTGCTTGTTCCCGTGTGCGCCTCCCCACCCCATTCCATGTTGCACTTGCCCGTATACTTCTCCATGTTGCTTCCACCCTCCCCTGTCGTTCTGTGCCCCCCTGCCCTCCCGTGTGTTGCTTCCTTGTGTCACCCTCCACTTGTTGAATCCATGTCCCCCGCCTTCCCTGTGCTACTTGCGTGCCCGTCTGCCCTGCCCATGTTGCTTCAGTGACCACACCAGCCCCCATATTGAGTCTGATCCCCCTGTTGCTTCACCCCATTACTTCTGCTCCTGTTGCTTCCTCTCCATTTACACCCAATTAAAAAAAGTGTTTTGTTTTTAGTTATTGATTTGAATTTCTACAGTAACTAAAAAAAAAATATTTTTGTAGAGAGGATGCAGACTGCTATGTAAAAGTTTTTTGTTTTACTTCAGCCATGCTGCACAGCTTCAATGATGCTGCACAGTGTGGTATTCAACCATTGCCAAAGCCAATAAGTCACAACGATGATACCTATTGACTTTGCCAGTGTTTGTTGGAGTTGCCTTTATACAATGTTTAGGTTACAGTGTAGCATTGTAACTTTGAACAAGGAGTGCTTGGTTAGGTTGTGATTTAACCTCGTCGCATTCAAAACACAATACTCCCAATAAAATTTGTGCGCTTTTAGTTAAAAGCATGAAAATGTAACCAGCCATAAAAGTGAATGTTGTTTCAATTAGAATTTTTTATTTGAAACATTTGGCCACCACATTTAGGTCGTGGCCGTTTTTTTGTTTTTATTTTGTTTTTATGGTCTAGGCTTGCAATTAAAAAAAATGGCCATTTTGCTGAATTCCTAAGGCCATTGACTTTGCCAGTGCTTGCTTTTTTATAATGATTATGCTTCTAGTACATAAACATAAGTGCAAACAAGCTGTGTGCCATGGCGGCCGTGGCATAGGACTAGCAGCAGTATCAAGGCTCCGAGATAGGTTAGCGAAATATCACAGGAACATCAAAAGTGCTGAGGGGGCCAACAAGCATATACATGCTCTACAGCACCCACCCAACGACCAGGAAAGCACTTTTTATACTTTAATTTTTAATATGCTGGTCCTTAGTACACAAGTGGCATACAATAGTTTACTTGCACCTGCATCCTTCAGACTACAACTCCCTTTCAGGACTAGTTACATTTGCGTCTCTAACGTGGTTGACGCGCTAGTGCCTCACTCCCAGGTATTTAGGGCGGGCAAACCAAGGAATCTTCCTTGACCAGATAGGGCGCGTTACACAGTATTGCAGCGCCAAAGCAGCGACCACGCTTGTGACCACGCTCTTGAAATAATATTGTGCTGGCTAGTGTTGTAATTTTAAAAATTACCCGTTTTGTATCTGATTTGCATTTTGTTTATTTTCCCTGATTTTAACTTGGCCATACTTATGTCCACTTACCCGCACGATAAAAACTGAAGTTAACCACCGCGCTTTGCGGGTCCTTTTCCTTCCCTTTCACCGGCGGCCATCTTAGGGGAAGCATTTGGGAAGCACTGGACGCTCGGCGGCGCCATCGTGGTTGACGCGCTAGTGCCTCACTCCCAGGTATTTAGGGCGGCCATGCTGACGCGCAGCGTTCACGCGCTGCGTGAGCACGCCGGAGTCACGCCAGAGTCCAGCCCGTCTGCGCCCGTCCGCGCACGAACGGGCGCAGGGGCAGGGGGCTCTGGTCAGAGGCGCATTTTTTCTTCGGAGGAATTGTATCTCTTAGATACAGGGGGACACTCTCTGGACCCTGCTACTATAACCGTATTGGACGCTTTGTCCATTTTAAAATCTTCCATAGCATTATTAGATACTCGGCCACATTCTTTAAAGCTAACTTGCCTAAATACACGATCTCTACATAAACACAGTTTGGAGATTTTTACCCTACTCCAAAATGAGGATATTGATGTGCTTACCCTCTCGGAGACATGGCTCGGGGATAGCTCATTACCAGACATCATAGCAGCTGTCCCGAGTGAGTATGATATAATTTGGCACAATCGTACAGATAACTCCCGAGGGGGGGGAGTAGCGATTATATTTAAAAAATCTCTAACTGTAACCAAAATACTGGCAGAGACTGTGGACTTAGCTGACACACTCGCAGTAAAGATTGTGTTTGATAACCAGTGCTTAGTAATTTTTACAGTATATCGTCCACCAAATTCTAACCCAGGTTTTAATGATTTGTTTATGGCTACTATATCGGATCTTTGTTCCCGATACAAAAATATAGTAGTAACTGGAGATTTTAACTTTCATTGGGATAGAGAATTAAAGGAACCAGCTGCACGCGTTTTGGAGAGCACTATGTCCTCTCTGGGATTTCGACAGTTGGTAGACACCCCTACACATATTAAAGGACATATTCTTGATCTCATCTGGACGTTAGACCCCAAAGCAGTACTTTTGAGGGTTTTACCTTGCATTTGGTCAGATCATCACTTAATTTATTGTGATGTACCTATTAACACAAAGCTAATGAAACCGCCACCAAAAATGCAGAAGGTCCGCCAATGGAAGAAAGTTGATTTACAAACATTGTCTTCTATTCTTTCGGAATCGGTCCTCCCTACTATCCCTAATACTGACCTAGATCAGGAGTATAGGTACATTACTGACAATCTGATCAGAGCAATTGACCAGATTGCACCAGAAAAGCAGCAAAGGGTAAAAGGAGCTGGAAAGGGAGCTCCATGGTTTACATCTGACCTAAGGGAACACAAAAAGAAGCTTCGTAATTCAGAACGAAATTGGCGGAGAAAAAAAGATGAGGAAAGTCGAGAGCAATATAAAACTTTGCTCAATATCTATAAGAAGCTTATTCTGGACACTAAAGCTAAATATTATGAAAATCGTATAAAGCAAGCTGGAAATGTCCAGAAGGAAACATTCAAAATTCTGACGGAATTGAGCAAAAAACCTGAAAATACGGATATAGCTTTTAGCTGCGACACCTTTCAAAGCTATTTTCTAGAGAAAGTAGAGACCATTCTACAGGACATCGGGAATGGTCATATGACTGAATCCATCAAGTTGCAGGTTGCTCAGACGCCGGCAGAAACTGGTATTTCAGACTTTCCCCTGATGGATGCGATGACCCTTGAGTCACTTATGAGTAAAGTCAAATCTGGCTCCCCGGCGGACCCTTGCCCACCTAACGTATTTCGTTTAGCACGGCATACTTTAGAAGATCGTATCCTCTCTCTCCTGAATAATTCATTAGTTACAGGTCGGATACCAGTGAGCTTCAAAGAAGCTCGAGTGAAGCCGCTAATGAAGAAACCGGGAGCAAACCCTAATACTCTGAAAAACTATAGGCCAATTTCTCAACTCCCGTTTCTGTCAAAAATCCTTGAGCAACATGTACTGAAGGCCCTGGCCTCGTTTCTGGAGTTACACCACTCTCTCCATGATCTACAGGCGGGGTTTCGTGCACATCACAGCACCGAGTTGGTGATGCTCTCGGTGCTGGACGAACTTAGAGGGATGGCTGACAGTAAGAAACCGAGCGCCCTGATACTTTTAGATCTATCGGCGGCGTTCGATACTGTCAGCCATACTCTGCTCCTGGATAGACTGGCGAATTGCGGGATTCGAGACACGGCCTATAGATGGTTGGAATCCTTTTTAGTAGGGAGAACGCAGAGGATTCAGTTGGGGGATAAGGTATCGGAGGTGGGGAACTTGAAGTGCGGGGTTCCTCAAGGTTCCGCTTTGTCCCCACTTCTTTTTAACTTATACCTGCAGCCTTTGATAAGCTCCCTGGCAAAGATGGGATGTCGCGTATTTAACTACGCTGATGACACCCAACTTTTATTGAGCATAGAGAATACAGTGCCGGCACAGACCTATGCGCAAGATGTTCTAAGATTTACAGTGAGCTGGATGACCAGGAACCTTTTGAAGATCAATCCTGAAAAAACAGAGGTTCTAGTTATATCATCCACATGCTCCCCATGGAGTGACCTGTATTGGCCCCAGGAATTAGGCCCAACTCCCATACCAGCGGATAAGGTGAAAAGTCTGGGTATCAAGATTGATAGCGAACTTTCAATGTGCAGCCAGATCTCCACTGTAGTAGGCACTTGCAATGGTCTAATCAGACAATTGCGTAAGTTAGTCCCCCTTTTATCCCAGTCTATGCTTCGTACCGTAGTCTCTGCCACAATAATTTCAAGGCTGGACTACGGCAATGCCCTTTATCTAGGCCTTCCAAAAACCCTGATCAGTAGACTGCAGGTGGTTTTAAACGATGCTGCACGTCTTGTTTTTAAACTTCCAAGACGATCCCATGCCTCTCCACTGTTGCAGAGCCTCCATTGGCTGCCCATTGGACAAAGGTCTGTCTTTAAAAGCCTGTGTATTGCCCATAAGGCAATCTATGGGCAAGCACCTGTGTACATAAAGGAACGGTTGGAGCTATATAACCCGGAACGGAGATTAAGGTCCTCAGATGCACAGCTGTCGGTATGCCCTCGGTTTAAGCTGGCCACAAAAGGTGGGAGATCTTTCTCTGCTCTGATTCCAAAAATCTGGAACAAACTACCTGAAACCCTCCGTAAAGAGGGTAATCTCCTCCGTTTCAGAAAAATTTTAAAAACCTTTTTGTTCAGGGATATGTTGTGCCCGGTCTAAACATGATGTTGCTTTTTTGTTTCTGACAATCATGTAATTGTTGCTTTTTCGGTCATAAGCGCCTTGAGACCTGCCGGTGAGTTGGCGCTATAGAAGCCGGAATTAACAATAACAATAACAATAACAACAATCTGCCCTTAACAGTACCAGTGTATACTTTCTGTCCATCTGTGGATTCCTTTGGCGTTTTACACCCCAGCACACTGCCCTCCAAGAAGCCTCGCTCCTCAATGAAGGGCTGAATGCCAGGGGTTGTGGCAGTGGCGGCTGGTGGATTTTGGAAGTTGTTTTGCTGGGCATACAGTAGCAAACGCCTCAGAGTTCAAAAGCACTCCATAGCACCCAGCTTCAGGCTTTGCCAACCCCTGGGCCGTGTACCTTCACAGGCTTTCAAATCATCCGTGAGCACATACCCTTAAACACGAGCTCAGGCATGCAAGCTAACATACACAGACACAGTCGCAGGCACGCACCCACACAGAGACAGTCATACAGACATACTCGTGCACTCCCCAGCACACAGATAAATACACACGGGCTGTTAAACACAATACGCATTAGCATAGCCAATAGGTCTCGCCTTTGGGACCTTATAAGTGTTTAACCATGCAACAGTTAATGTTGTTGCACCAAGGATATTGTGCTGCATAGCTAAATACTTATAAGATCCCAAAAGCGAGACCTATTGGCTATGCCAATGCAACGCCTCTCAGCCACGCAACGCCACTCAGCCACGCAACGCCACTCAGCCACGCAACGCCACACACACACGCAACGCCACTCAGCCACGCAACGCCACTCACACACGCAACGCCACTCACACACGCAACGCCACTCATCCACGCAACGCCACTCATCCATTTGCAAAACGAAAAATGTCAAACTCTTCTATTGCGAGACCTATTGCATTTTCAATGCTTGTTTTATAGTAGTAGCCGCCACTGCCGGGATCCTATGGAAGACCGCCCCTGTAGTCTCCAGGCACCAGCTGCATATCTTTGTAAATTTCTGGGGGTATCATCTACCACCTTGTCTAATTCTTGAGGGTTCTTTTCTATCCCTGCTTCCTCACTTTGTCACTGTTTACCTTACTTTCTTTTCATCTGTCTATCTCTCTTTTCATCCTTTTTCTCCCATGCTCCGGGTCAATGTCTGATGATGAAGATCCTTTTTCCAAACATGGTTGCCTGTGCTCTCACCACCTGCAGCCACCTCTACAAATTAAACCATGATCATAGCGCTCTGGGGGGGAAAAATTGAGCCCTTGAAGGCATTGCCCTATATTTGCAGTAACCTTCTGCATCTCATCTCACTTCATTGTTGATTCGCATAGCTTTCAAGATGTGTGCCTGATTTTAGATACTATGTAACCTATACATGTGATGCACTAAATGCTGACAATTGCGAGGTATTTCACAAAACTAGCCTTATAAAGTGCACCCTGCCAATGTTTCTGAACCCGCAGGTCCAGGCTTTCAATTGAGACTTATGAGCAGAGGATAACACATGCTTGTGCTGCACTGCCATATTGCTGACAGCTCTGTGTGCATAACAGGACTGTGACCTCAGTGCTTAATTTAAAAAAATAAAAAAAATAAAAACAGTGCCAGGGCTCTCGTCAGGAGGCCAATGCAGCCTGCACCACACATTGCCCCTGCCAGCACTGCCAACGATCGTAACAACACAACTACTAACCATCACATGCCTGCAACTGTGACAATTCAGACTATTCCAGGACCTCAAAGTTAGAAGAATGGCTTGGGTTGCCGGTAGTAATAATTTGTAATGCATATTGAATTAGTAATTAACTATTGTTGTCATCATCTGAAATTTAGCCTGACAGTGCCAACTTGTGGCAAACTGTCACAAGCACCGGTGTTAACAATTAAGTAACGGTGCCGAGCATCAGAACCACCTGCTGAAATTAAGCACTGTGTGGCCTGCGCCCACTGCTCTGTACTGTAGTATATTGACTTCACTCGATATGCTGATGGGGCTAGTTGACTTTGGCAAGCTCCCGCACCATACTCATGCCCATCGGAGTAGTGGCATAGCCAGTATGTCATGAGCTCTGGTGCACGGAAGAGAATGGGCCCTCACGCTGCTGTTTGAACTGTAAAGTACAGCAAAAATCAGGATTTGGTGGGCCCATCAAACCTCTGGGCCCAAGTCTAGGTGCCACTGCACCAGCTGCTCAAATGGAAGCTGCACCTCTCAATCAGTGTAGTCCAGGGATTTAAAGGACCCATACATGCCAAAACATGCAAAAACTTTCCACGTCTACATTAGGAGTGGCAATGTAAATCCGCTCTCCACTGCTTATGCATTTCCTGAGCAGGGGTCCACATTACAGACATTTGACGTGTCCGTTCCCTGGCTACATTGTGCCTCCCCCAGTTACTGTCCTCCACTAGGTGGGTACTGTACTGCCATAGGGAAACCAGAGATTCGCCAGGAATAGATTCCACCAGTACTTTCAATGGGCCGGTACTCACCAGTACCCAGTACTGGCACTTCTCAGTTTTCTCCCCTAGAGTACTGGAACTTCTCCTTGTGTCAAGAGAGTACCGATACGCCTAGAGACATGCTGGTGTCGTGCTCTGGGGTTTGGGTACGTGCGGCGAAGGTGCTGTTGAATACCTTCAGAGGGAGGGTGTCTGTGAGGAGCTCTGACAATCAACAGTCAGTGCATTCCAATGCAAGGTTGCTGCTGCTGCCTTACACTGTAACTGACAGAGTGACAGGAGTAAGAAGATGTGGCCTGATGGACAGAGCTCCCCACGTTGAAACTGTAGCGCTGGCTGTTAGAGTGTATGGCTGCTGCGCTGGAATACACTCGCCATTGACTTTCAGAGCGTCCAACACCTTTCGGCCAAGTTCTGCTCGTATGAACAGTGCGCAAATGGTGCTTTTTTCAGTTATATATAGGGCACACTTGGCAGGAGGGTATTAAAGCACTTTAAATGAGAAGTGCAACTTCTGCAGGAAAGCTTACTTTATTTTGGTTTTATGGCACAGGGAGTTGAAATCCCAATTCACGCTCAACATCCTGTTATTCTGGGCAATTTCTCTGTGCCATAAAAACAAAAAAACTATGTTTTCATGTAAAACTTCTACTTCTCAATTAAAAAGCTTTAATGCCCTCTGGCCAAGTTTGCACTATATAAAACTGCAAAAAAAGCCAACTACGCCCTGCACATATAAAGGAACTTGGACGAAGGACACTAGGGCGCCTTTGCATTGAATAAAAAAATTCTGCTTTTGTTCAATGCCTGTTTCGAAGCCACGCCCACAGATACGCCCCTACCAGACCCTCAAGACCATTCCAATCAATTTGGTGACTACCCGCACTTCTCTTTTTCCATTTAAAGCACTGGATTCCATTACATCCTTCTGTAGGGTGACCAGGCGTCCCCGTTTTGCCAGGACGGTCCCTGTTTTTAACCAGCTGTCCAAGCAAATTTCAAGAACTGTAGCTCATGTCTCCGTTTTTGGAGAGGGTCGACTGAAAACGGTGGGAGGTGTTTTTTATGTTTTACAAAGCAGGGATAGTCAGCAGTTGTTTCAAGAAAGCAATTTAATTAACAGGCAAGCTACTGGGCTTAAAAATTGCATTTTATGTATGTTCTTACTGCCTGTTCTGTTATTCTCTGCTGAGGAGCGCTCTCATCGCTTGAAGTAAAATTGTAGTCCTTCTTCTATTTTTGTGAAATGTCCCAGTTTTTGGCTTTAAAATTCTGGTCACCCTATCCTTCTGTCATTGGAGTGAACTCAGGAACCAGTTACACCCACTCTTCTGTCATCTCTAGTGCAAAAATTGTGCAGTAGCAAGGAACTTGTGTACAAGCCAATTTGTGATCATGTATCTCATTTTGTATTTGGGCAAATTCGGTTTGTAAATTTGCATGAACGAAAAATTCATCTTTTTGCTGAGATGCATCATGTGCACGGGGAACTTGGACAACAAAAGAGCAAGGTCAACATCTTTCCATTAACCTCTACACTACCTGCTTTTCAGGCCGGTTTATCGACCACAATAATTGTAGATTCTGTGAAACGTTTGTGGTAGATCATTAAATGGCCAGCCATTTGCATCACTGCACCTGCCTGGAGAGACTAAAGTTCTGCCATGTGATCTGACTTAAAAAGCTGCGGCTATACAAGTTACACATTTTCTCGTAGTACATTACTGCTATGTCTTGGAGTACATTGCAAACTTTTACATGCTTTACATGGATCCCAGGAGTATGTGCGGTTATCTGAAATGGTCATAGATTTCCTTGAGTACTCGAATGTCTAAAACGTACACATATAACATTTCTATCTGGTGGAACAATCTGTAAATTTAATTATGCCACTGATTTATATTTGCACATTTGACTTTTTTTTGTTTCTTCAACAGATAAATGGTTTCTTCTTAAAGAAATACCTTTCTTTACTCTGTTAAATATGGCGATACTCTGTTCCGATTGCCAGAATTAAAGCAAAGTTACTTCTGCTCCTGACACAAAAAAAATCTGAAAGTCTTACTATTCTCCTGATGCATTTGAATTCTCTCCAAATATTAAATGTGTGTGTCTTCCCCTCCTTTTGCATTAGGGCAAAACAACAATGCTCATTTTGGAATGTCATGGCAGATCGGAAATTTACCTTTGTGAATGTTTTGTTGTGCACCTAAGTGAGATTTTAGTGGGCAAAAATGTTTGTGAATTGGGTCCATAGACAAAATGAAAAAAGACATATATATGATGTGAAGAATTTTATATGCATCAGAAATTACTTGGTTTTTTAACAATAATATCACAGGAGCAAAAGGCGCAACCAAACAAGCATTCAGACTGATTCACAAGATGTGGACTGAATGCAACAGAACATCTCCAAACTTTCCAGGAGTACTGCTGCAAACCTATGAAAGCTGTATTTTCCCAGCATTATTAATATGCGTAAAAATAACGAATGTGAAATTTTCTAAGCCCGGGCTGAATTTCAATTATGCCTGAGTAATCATAGCAATGTCGAAAATTCCGCTTTACTCTTTGACGCTGAATTGCCAACAGTAACACGATTATTCCTGCTTGCGTAATTCAGAGCAATTTAAGGGGAAAAAATCCTACCCGTGTTCTGCTGCATTTAGCTTTATTGTTTAGTTCAAAATGCGTCCTTACGGCTATTTTAGACACAAAGGTGCATTTTGTGTTAAGAGGAAGATCCTACCCCAAGAGCACATTTATTGTTATTTTTTAGTACAAAATGGATTCTTGCACCCATTTTGAATGTGAATTAGCATGTTGCGCGAAGAAAATAGCACTCAATGCCGGAAGTAGGTTGGGGGTAAATCCTACCACAAGACCACATAAAGTGAGTGCAAACATCTGCTCATGTTCGCTGTTCATGTTCAGTTGCATTTAGTGAGCGTGAGCAGGTGCTCATGCTCGCTGTTCATGTTCTATTGAATTTAGCGCTATTTATTGGCAGAAAATGTATTATCGTGCCCATTTTTTATGCAGAGGGGGTAGTTTTGTGCTAAGAAATCATGCTAAACGCAAAATTACTCTTCTTGCATGAATAAGTGTAATTTCGCAGAATTCGTAGGTAATTCCGCGTGATTATACTACACTGAATTACGCGAGTTACGCCACCCCCTAGAAGTTTCACCAGGTGAAGAATTCTGCCTACAGAAAATTGATGCAAACATGATGGAACCTTTAGTTTTCATTGTATATGCTTGCTGCTTAAACATATATTCTTCCCCTTAAATAATCCTCTTCTTATACACTCCAATTGAATGGGATTTTTCCGACCCATTTCAGGCATGAAAATGTTTTTTCTGCTGCTCTCAACAGAAGTAATTTAAGGATCTGAGAAACTGAAATGCTTTTCTCCAACAAACATCCCAAATGCCAGCCCTGACCAATTCAAACTTGAACTGCAATGCTGACAGGTAAGTGGCTGGCACTCATTCGGACTGTGGGGAGTGGGTCAGGCTGTTCCAGAGTTTGACTGAGGGTAGCTTCTGTGACACCCTGATCCTCCCTGTGTGTGGTTCTCAAGCAGCGCTGCATATAGAGAAGCAGGCCACTGCCTCAATGACTGCACTATGGAAGTATGGCTTGAACCAGTGCCAGACCAGACGTACGGGAAGCACGCAGCCACAGTATGTGCACCAGTGGTTCATTTGTAAAAAATAAGTGCTGGGGCTCTCGTCAGGATGCAGCTTGCACCAGCTCATTTCTCCTGTTAGTGCTGCCTAAAACAGAAGCAGCTGCTAACCATAAAAGTGGGGAGAGGATGTGGCATAATGGCCAGAGCGGCCGACTTTGGAGCTGTGGAACGTTTGTCTCGGAGTCGGCTCAACAGCCTGGGAAAATCCCTTAATATACATGTAAATGGATGTGTCCTTAAATGGTGCTCATGAAAAGCACAATGCTTTGATGATTAAGTGCCTGTGCTGAGCACAGGAAACCACCAGTTCAAATTAAGCACTGATGTGTGCTCAGTAGCAGTGTGGCCACCCCGACACTTCAGGATTGTCGACACCCACTTCTGTCTCCAGTGGGTACAGAGGGAAAGTGGCCGGTCACAGAGTGCCACGTGGACAACGACTGAAGAATCTTCTGTGATCCTAGCCTGGCTGTCGTCAATCACTCAATGGTAACACAGTTCCTGTTGCTGTTAAGCTGCCTCAAAGCATAGCCACAGGGAGTATCTATCAGTGCATCATATACATGACATTTGAAATTCACAACGTCCTGCTTACTTGCAAAACTCACAGAGCCTCTCTATTAGGTGATGCAGGGTATTCTCAATGTTGCTGATTTTTGGGTTTCATCTACATCTAGCTTTTAGAAGTCTGTTGCAACCCTGCACCACATGCTTTCCATACTGTTCTTCCCACTTGCACCACTAAACTTGCCCAGTGCTTCCACTGTCCATCTACATCCCAGTTGGCTTTTTATTGTATTTATTTCCCCTCCAACTCTCTCCCAAGCTCCTCTTTTGTACGCTTCCCCTGCTTGCTTGCGTCGTGGCTCCATGCCAGTCGGTGTCATTCAGTTGCTCCACTAAACATCTCCCAACACCATTGTTCCCTCTCGGTGTTGTTTTTCCATGTTTTTATCTTTATTTATGGAGGGCCCATGAGCTGGCATTTGCTTCTGGTGGCTGCTTTCTTTAGAGTGCACTTTTTAGCATCTTTTGTTGGGTTCTATAATGTACTGTTTCAAGTTTGTGTCTACCATTTGAAACTGTAAATAAAAAAAAGCCAAAATAGACCTTGTGGCCTAATGACACAGTCACACACCATCATACTGTAGCGAGCACATTGAGATGTTTTCTCCTGATGCTATTTTGCACGTGCAACAAAGTGTCTTCTCTCTTTGCCAATGCTGTTTAGCCTCAGCAACAAGCACTGTCAAAGGTAACAGTCGGCTAATGCTTTTGAAAGGCAATTCATATTAGGGTAGCTAATGGTACTGTCGTAGGATCTTCAGCCAACCTGTGCTTCAGTATTTTAAAGCATCTATAGGTAAGTACACTTTATTCAAATTCCACTCACTTCTTCTCCCCTTTTTCCATCTATTGACTTAACTTGATACCTTACCTTAAATAATCAACTAAAGTCAATTTTCAGTAACCTCAGAGTTGTTGATCAGTGGATGACATGGAGTAATCTCAAATTGAGTGCTTTCAAAACAGGAATACATGAGGCGATTGAAAAAATGATGACCCACTCGCCGCCTGACCTGACGTTCTGAGAACACCGCCTAAAGTATCAAACGATGTAAGAAACCTCAGATTTACCATGGACTCCAAGCTATCAATGAATGCCCAATTGGACAAACTTCACTACAATAAAAACTCTGCGATGCATCTTCCCTCACCTGGGATTTCCACACATGGGCAAAGCTACTATCTCTCTTGTTCTGTCTAAACTTAATTACGCCAATAGCCCCCACCAAGGATCACCTTTAACATCTATGAAAAGACTACAACGGATTCAGAACTCTGCTGCCAGACTACACTTACATAAAAAACAACAAATCCACATCTCGCCTGCCTTGAAGTTTCTTTACTGGTTACCGGTTGCCAGGAGCTCCACATTCAAGCTGCTTTGTATCACCCACAGAGCGATACATGGTTCAGGAACGCTCTTCATCAGAAGTAAAATCACCAAATACATAAAACAAATGAACCTCCGCTCTAGAGTGGCACCTCACCTCAAAATCCTACCATACAAGATAAAAAATAATAGGTGGCACATCCTTCTCTGTTCAAGCAGCCAAAATATGGAACTATTTTCTCCCAAACATAAGATCCACAGTTAAGTACCTTATCTTCAGAAGACTACTCAAGAGTTGGCTCTTGCCCACATAAGCACCATACTCAAGCATAAATATACAGCATATCCCCATGTGTCTATTTGGACTATATATGTGTACCTACAGATGTGTAATGCTTTATATAATAATTATGTTTATAAATATATACTTATTTGTTGGTTCTGCTTAACAAATGTACATAATACTAGTGGTTATATTATTCTATGTTTAACATGTATATAGGTCACTGCATAAATAAGTAAATCTTTATCATAACTATTTATCTACAATTGCTTCACTATTGAATGACACAAAAAATATAAAAACAAATTAACTAAAGTACAGCAACACTTGAAAGTCTGAGTTTATTAAATACATTTTAACATATACTACCTTCCTTATACATGTATACCTTCCATGTACGTATCAAAATGTATTACTTTACTTCTAATTCAACATCTCCAATGTACTAACCCTATATCTCACCCTATTCCTCTCTCAATATATCCTCCACCTCCCCTCTCTGACTCATACCAAACCCTATTCTACTCCTATGACCCCAGAATAACCCTTTGTAGACTCTTGTCTCCTCTATCACTCCTTGCATCCTCTTATACCTCTTTTACTATTCAGATCTCCAAACAAGCCTTTTTAGGTTTCGCATGGCGATCCGCTGCTCAGCAGCATTCGCGCAGGCGCAAACTTTTGTTTACCAGTATGGGGCTTTGTCCCGCCTCTCTGTTCCATTGGCTAGCTCCATAAATGGAGGCTAGCCATTGGAACAGAGATATGTCCGTCATTGTCCGAGGCGATTCGTGGGCGTTCCGTAGAATTTTCCGCTTTTTGCCCACATCATGCGGCGGTGGGCGGTTTTTTTTTTTTTCTTCGGCATCCTTCGTCACACCAGCCGGACGGCTCTCCCTGTGAGGACGCAGACCCGACCCGCTCCCTACTCCGAGCCGACTCCCGGAGGTAAGTTTTTTAATTTTCCTACACGTTACGTACCGGCCCCACTTGTGAATGCTTGTTAATTATTCAAGGCCAGGGCAGGACTCATTGTGACCGGCTCTTGTAGGGGCCGCATGGTCACATGAACCCGCAGTCCGACAGAGGGCCTTCATGGACAATAGAAGCCCTCCGACCGACCCCGGAGCACGGCAGTGACACGACGTGTGGCTTTAATTAGAGTTTTCACTTGTAATTTTAGCAGCAGTCCCTGTGCCTACTGCCAGGACTCATTGTGCTGGCTGCAGCCTGCTGCCGCCCGGACTCTAAACAAATGCGTACTTAAATATTTATCACCCGTGCTCGGTATATAAACACAAAACGAGCATGGCTTTACAGCCGAATTCTTTTACAGCACTTGGAAGTAAAGAGAGCTTGCAAGCATCTACCATTTTTAAAAACACGTCGCACACATGTATGTGTGTGGAAGGAATGTCATGGTATATTTATAAGTCTACATGCACTAATCCATGCACGTATATACCTACCAACGTATTACGCAGGCTTATTTTCAACAGTGCTAGTAAATATAATGTGTTAGAGTCACTGCGAACAGTCAACTCACTATTCAGATATATGACGCTTTTTACATTTCCTGTAGTTTTGGCACCTCACTGAACAGTGAAATCCACGTGCCAAGAGCACACGGAAGATAAATAGTGGATATATAATATTTGATAATGTTCCTAGGCTGTCCCAGGCGCTCCGTCTTGGTGATATAAACCCGCCAGAAACGTAGTGTAGGTTTAACATTTCGGTTTGCATTCTTGAAATAAGAAGCCCCTAAGTTTGGGAGACCCCAGCTTGTGCAGGGCGCCTGGCCGGCAGTCCTCATACAGTGTGAAACGGCCGGAGATGGCGGCTGACCCCCAGCCAAAGCTCCACGCGCTGTAGGACGACCCCAGGGTTAACTTTCCCTAGCACGGATACTCTCATATCACCACCGACACCTATTGAACCATATACCTCGCTCTGCTAAGACGAGCGACCCCCGCGCCGGGCAGTCCATCGGAGAGCCGTGGCTGAGACACGTGTATTTATAGATATGAGTTTGAAGAGACCCCCTCCAGGACACGCGGGGCATAACTCAGGTGTCAAGTACGCACCACGGCTCACCATGAGCATCAATCCTTCACACACCGAGCTGTGGCAAGCTTTGCTAGCAAAGGACCTGACAAAGGGAAAGCAGGACGCCTCAGCACAGCCACAAGACTCACACAGCAGCGTTAAATAATACAGGGGTCAGATAAGCCCACACATGAATTATGTACAGTCCGTCCGCCCGGCTGCAGTCTATTGGAGGCAGTAAATCCTGCATGTTCTCTCTTGTTAAGTGTGACTTCAGCAGCCGCCCAGGATGCGCCCACGCTGTGTATCGCCACAGATGGGGCAGCAGCCCGGTGACCTTTCCCGCTTTAATAATTTAGTATCTTGTCTTGGGCAGAAACCGATCCTGAATCATAACCCTTGGAGGACAAGCCCTGCTGGCCACTGCACAGGGCAGGGCCGGCGCGTTCCGCGGGGGAGAACAGCGCCCTGGACCAGGGAAGCTCGGCCCTTCCATCCCAGGACAGGGCTCACCCAAGGGCACCCTTTGTAGTGTGATTATTTCCATGCTTGTTTCACAGGCACAGTATGACAAGCGAACACTGAGACCACTCGTCGAGCACATACCTTACTCCTTATGTATCCCCAGGAGGCCGTGTTCTTCGACTTTTATAACATATTCTGCAGTTAAATGTTAAGTTGCAGAGTTTAATGGAGCGAACGGGTTTACCCCATATAGACACAAATGGTAAACACACAGTAACCAGATTTATTGCAATTTGTTTTCACTGCGAGCATGATTTGGTGCAACATATTGTTACAGTAGCAAATATCATTGTGCATTTTAAACACATACTCACAATACAACATACATTTAAGTAGCTATTCTAATAGAAGTTAGAAAAAGAAGTCTTTGACTACTTATTACTTTGGTACCCTCTGACGCAGCTGCGCCAAATTTAACACATCATTTCAACGGGTGATCCTAGTTATGCCACGTTTAGTGAAGACTGACCTAGGTGGTTAATATTTTTTTGTGTCTTTTCCAAACTATAATTTCTCTTTCAGACACTGGAAAGGAAGTTCAACGTTGGTACAGCATAAGCTGTTGAAGCAAAGTTCACAAACTGCAAACCAGAATGCATTGGTTCGGTTTTTATCAGAAAAGATGCATTTTGTGCATCTCCTTTGCACATTGATGCTTACATGACTTGTGTGAAGAACTGGACATAAGTCCCTTTGACACAAAAGGATGATTTATAGGATCTCTGTGATCAGTATCACCCAGAGCACAAGGCGGATCTGGGAAGTGGATTCAAATACTCGTTATCATATCGCCTGGTGGTGGATTTCTGTTTGGATGCATTGAATTCCACACCAAAGGCTGGTGATGCCTTCTGCCTACCCTTGACAATAGAGAAAAGACCCACGAGAGGTGAAGCTTCAAGTGGGTCATGATGCTCTTCGCCTTACTTGACAATGAAAATAAATTGCAAATTATACTCTGTACGCTGTTACATCTGGACAGGAGAGTTACCAAAGGCAACTGGGATTGGGCGGGATTTTGTGTCAATGGAACACAAAGAAGCTATCTCTAGCCTTCACGCTCAGAGCATAGTAAATCATATTTCTCCATACAGCGCCAATTGAGTCGATATTTCTGCTTTGAAAAGCTTGTCGTACAGCTTCGCCATGTTGATGGAGCCGTCCCTCAAGCTTTCAATGCATTGAGAGGAACCACAGTGACTGCAGTGGCTGACTTGAGTGGGACAGGCAGGATCCTGGGTGGCACATGTCCAGCAAAGTAGGGCGAAATTGGCTAGATCTTTGGGCTCACACCTTTGTCTCCCTCGCCCCAGTGGGGGTTGGCCTCTGGTTCCAGTGCTGCACATCTATTCTGCGCAGTGCTCCCCCACAGCTTTCTATGGGGCGGGCATTTGGGGTTATGCTGATTGTACACCATTACAGAGGGATGAAAATAATTTCTGTAAGAGATTGCTGGCTATACCAGGATCCTCATTAAATGTTAGTAGTCACAGCGAACTTAGGCTCACATATCTGAGTGACCATATACGAATTAAATCACTCTTGCTGTGGCTTTCTATCTTGCGAAATGAAGACCCCCCACTAACAGGGACTATAACTAGTGACTGCCTGAATTGTGACAAAGATATGTGAATCCAGTGGTTGGCATACGTGAAAAGTTCCTTTGATGACGCTTGTCTATCACACGCTTTTTTTTATACCACCTCATGTGCATTTATCAATTAAAATAAGTGTCATCAATTTTATTAGCACAATTGCACGATAAGAGAGCTTTGGAGGAGCCAAGGAAAGCAATGATTGGAAAATATCAGTCCATGAACACGGAGGTTACATCAGATAGTTATCTATGGAAACCAAGGAGGACCTGTGAGCACTCTTTATTATTTAGTTTCAGGACAGACACAGCAAAATGACCCACGGGGACTGTACTCAAATGGTTCACTTCCTTCCTTCACAACCGATCCCAGAAGTTCAAGATTAACAACGTGCTGTCCTCTCCAGTGCCAGTAGATCTAGGCGTCCCACAAGGATCTTCCCTCTCACCCACGCTGTTCAACCTCATCATGGAACCACTCGCTACCCTGCTCCAGGCATCCAATGTACACTTCCACATGTATGCCGATGACACTCAACTATACCTAAAGGTACAATCCCCGGAAGATATCAAACTTCTGAACTGCACACTTAGGAACACCCAATCTTGGTTGGCCGACAATCACCTCAAACTAAATGCATTGAAAACTGAGTTCCTCCTGATTTCACCCCCTTCGAAAATTTCCACCACCCAAATATGGCTTAATCACCTAACAGCATTCAATGTCCAACCCACCATCGTGGACTCTGCGAAGTCTCTAGGCATCACACTTGACGCAAAGCTCAATATGCAACAGCACATTTGCAAAACTACGAAAGGAGCTAACTTTCAAATTAACACTCTAAGGAAACTCAAACCCTTCCTCCCAGCCAAGGACTTCCAAACTGCTGTACAAGCCCTAGTCATCCCCCGCATAGACTATGGAATTGTGGCCCTCAGCCGTCTCCCCCAAGCAACAACAGCACCCCTAAGAGCCTCCCTAAATGCGGCCGCGAGACTCATTTCGGGCTCAAGGAAACACTCTCATATAACCCCTGACCTGAAATTGCTGAAATGGCTTCCACTCGAAGCCAGAATACAATTGAAAATAGCGGTTATGACACACTCAGCTATACACCACAAGGCTCCCACCTACCTCACTCAAAAGCTGACTATATCAGGAGGTTCTAGATCCAATAGAAGTACTAAAAGTCTGCTCCTGAAACCTCGCAGATTCCGTAAGGAAAAAACGTACAAACGCTCCTTCTCAGGAATGGCTCCGAGGATCTGGAATGCACTCCCTCCTGAAACGAGGATTATCTCCTCCACTGTACTCTTCAAGAAAGAAGTGAAAGCCATCCTTATGGCCAAGTTTACATGATCCACACTGTTGCTGCTCAGAGTCTATGCACCGATCTTGAAACGTTGGATAATTAGTGAGCCATTAACTTTCTGTTCATGACCTACTGACCTCTTTTGAAGTTGGATCATAGACCCTGCACCGTGCTATAGTATTGTCTTTTAAGTGTTTACTGGTATCCACTGATCTCCATGGCAGCTGGATCAGAGTCCCGCTGCACCACCAGTATCCTAATGTCTATTTGACTGTTTATTATTATCTTCAGACCTGTGTTGTAGCTAGTTCAGACTCAGCACTGTCTTATATCTTTGTCTATCTGAGTGTTCTCTGCTACCTCTTGATCTCTATTTTAATTAGATCAAAGACTCTACACCACCTTATTCTACTGTATAGCTGAGTGTTTATTTGTATCTTAATGCACATGATTGTTATCCTATTATGCTACCGTGCACTATACTGTACCCAATTACTATGTCTACTCACCCTACTGTAAAGCGCTCTGATATCTGCTAAGATCTTGTTCGCGCTATATAAAACTTTGAATAAATAAATAAATAAATAAAATACCTACTGCTTCCGAATAGGGTATCAGACCAACTTAGATGACATTGCATGCCCGTGTAGTGACGGTGCTACTCAGTCTATGATTCACGTTCTCTTTTTCTGTAAATTTATGTGTTGGTCACTAAAAGCTTCTTGGTTCTATTAATGAGAGTGAGAAACATGAGCTATACTGCCCAAACCATTCTTGCATTACAATGCCCCTTAGATGATGAAACATGTATTGCTGTAACTCACTTTCTCTGTGCTGTCGTCCGATCACGCAGAACTATGCACTTTATTTAAAACATGTGAGGCTGCTAGTGCCGGTAGGGATCATCACCTAGAAATGATTCAAGTATAGAGTTTTTAACACCTGGTGGTGTGAAAGGTAATATTGTAATATTTAAAAACAATGAATTGCTCTCAGTGATTTATCTTTTTAACTCTTATGGTTGTACTATTAAATTATTTGACATGAATTGCTCAGAACACGCAAGAGTAGTACCAAGTAAATACCCCCATTAACATGGCAGGCCACAAAGTAGGTTTCTATTTCTGGGTTTATATAGCTTGTGTTACTAAACTCAAATTATCACTGGCCAGCCATCAGGAGTGGGTATTGAGACATGTGATTCTGTTTTTAAGTGTGACATTTTTAAATCGTAAGATAATAATTGCATTATTTTATGTGTACTTTTATGGTTTCCTATGTATAAACCGAATAAAGATTTATATTTGATTTGATTTGACTTGAGTGGGACAGGCAGTTCTGCGAAACCTGTTCCATTAAAGGTGAGCCTGCTTCCGGGTTATTTGAAATTTGATGTAAAGCAAAACGGTTGCATTGTGTGTGTGTGTGTGGCTCTGGGTGTGTGTGTGTGTGGGTGTGTGTGTGTGTCTCTTGGTGTGTGTGTGTGTGGCTCTGGGTATGTGTGTATGTGTGACTCTGAGTGTGTGTGTGTGTGTGGCTCTGAGTGTGTGTGTGTGTGTTGCTCTGGGTGTGTGTGTGTGTGTGTGGCTCTGCGTGTGTGTGTGGATGTGTGTGTGTGGCTCTGGGTGTGTGTGTGTGTTGCTCTGGGTGTGTGTGGCGCTCGGGGTGTGTGTATGTGGCTCTGGGTGTGTGTGTGTGGCTCTGAGTGTGTGTGTGTGTGGCTGGCTCTGGCTCTGTGTGTGTGGCTGTAATTGCTGTCTGCTGAGCTCATCCGTAGGGTACAATAGGTCTCACATTTGCGAGAGATTAAGCTAATGGCAATATAAATAACAATGCCATTTATTTATCTGTTTTCAAAACCAACACATAAATACAAATTTTGTCATTTACAATGCCAATAGCTCAAACTTTTCAAAAGGTGAAACCATTGCATTGTAAATGCTTGTTTAACCCTTCCTTCTGACTCTTCTCCCCTCCACCTCCCCTTTACTCATCCCAAACCTCTTCCTACTGCTATGGGCTCTAAAAAACACTTTCTAGACCCTTCCCTCGTTTATCCCTCCACTATCCTTTTTAAATCCAAATAACAAACTCACATGTGCACCGCTCAAATTAATTTCATATCTTCCTATACTAATTCACCACTAATCCTCTTTGGGGTCCGGAGTAGCATGCTACTCACCGAAAAAGCACTTCAATGCAACGTCTGGGTAGTAAGCGCTATATAAATAAATTTAAAATTACAATTTAAAGGAGGCCTGCCTGTTTGCAGACTGGCTGCCTACACACTTGATGAGACAACACATGATTGATGGACACAGAACATTATTAAATATCTACCCCATTCCGAAGCGAGCTTTTGAGCAGTTTTTGAAATATGATAACACTTCTGTTTGACAGGCCCAATTTTCGTGTACTAGGCTTCATACTTTGTTGGCTCTTTTCACCCATTTGACAATGATAAATGATAGAAAATGATGGCATTCTTGGTGAACTGTTTTCTATAAGAGATGCCTTGAATCCCACCACACCTGACCACAACACAGAACACGCAGGAAAACCATGTTCAATGTAGCTTTCTGCATGTTTGATGACGATCACTCCCATAAAAAACATTAATTAAAAAGGATTTGATAAGAAAGGATTTTTCAGGCAAACATTAGATGAAAAATGCATTGCAAATGGTTGAAATTGTTTATAGAGACCTCAGGACATTTTGACGGGCAGCCATCCACTGCTGAGAAATTCAGCCACTGCCACACTTAATGCACAGCAGGTTTACTATTCAAAGGTCTCACTGATGTGCTAACTAGTGCCCAATATCACAGAAGCAGCCCTGCTAAGTGGCCTTGGCACTGCCCGCTTTAGGAAAATTAAAGATCAAGTCCTACCTTCACACAGCCCATCCCTTGCTCTCTCCCAGACCAGAACAAGAAAGTGCCAGAATATTTCAGCCATGCCCTTTCAGAGCCTATTGTTTTTTTACACCATTTGATTTTTTTTTCGCAATGTTCAGGTCGACCCCTCGAACGCCCTCGAAGAAAAGACCCCATTAATTTAAAAGATCACTAGCTGCCACTGATCTAGCATTCTAGATTTTGACAGTAGACATTGTGCACTCATATGGTTGATGTTTCTCTGATATGTAATCTTAATCTGTTGTGTGAACTTGCAGAAAAGTTGAACACTCCAAGTTTAAAATGAATGCACCCCTTCTCACTCATAACCTGGATCTCTCCATCACCAAACAAACAACTTACCACAGGTGTAATGAGACCAGCAGAGACTTTCGGCGGGGTCGATGTTGGCAGTGGGAGGACAGAGCAGTAGAAACTGTCTGGTAAAAGTGGCATACTTGGGCAACGACTGCCTAAGAACAGGCAAAGCCAATAGGTTTTACATGTGAAAGATCTATTGACTTTGTCAATGTTTTTTTAAATGCTGCACAGCGGTGCAAGCTGGTGTACTACATATCTGAAAGAATAAAAAAAAACGTTATGACATGGTCATAACACTTTTTTAAAACTTTAAGCTATGCACGTATAAACAAGTTAACATTTTTATTTTCCCTATACTTAATATGCAGTTTATATTCTTGAACAAATGCTCATTGCAGTTACCAGCGTGTCAAAGTGTAGCTAGCTGGAACACTGAGACTTTGGTGTTGTGGCCAGAGCTGCTGACTTTGCAGCTGGGGAACCAGATTTGTGTCTCGGTGCCGACTCAACATCCTGTAATTCTGGGTGAATTAATCTCCCAGTGCATGTAAAAAAAAATTGGTCCTTCGGTAATGTAACTGCCACTCATGTAAAGTGTGTCAAGTCCTTCAGATCGACTTCACGCTATATAAACAAGCTATGATGGAGGTAGGAGAGAGCTAACTTACAATGGAGTGGGGAGGGTCATGCAGTGACGGGAGTTTGGTTGGGGGAGGGACAGGTCAGCAAAGAACGGGGAGGGGGCATGTGGGAAAGGTGCATGAAGTGACAGACATGAGCTGGTGGTAGGGACGGTCAAGCAGTGAACAGAATGCGGACACTAGAAGGTAAAAAAGAATAAATAAAGTATGTTACAAGTGCACAACCAAGGGAAGGACACTGGCTGCAGAAAGCACTACTTGGTCCAGGCTCCACAGCAAGGATGAAGATGTGAAGCTAAGCAGGAAGCAGGAGGCAGGAAGAGGTGATGGCCACAGAAAGAAAGGAAATGAGAGTGACGTGGGAACCAACCAAAGGTAAGTGATGGGTGGGCTCTAAGTCCCTTTTAAGATTCTTTTATTCTTTACAAGATATTTCTCAAGCATGACGCAAACGCCATGTAGGCAAGACCTAAAAATGGTGGGACCTCCCTGGAGTTGCCCGGATACCTACATTTATCCCTCAATTTTTCAATGCAGGAATTTCAGCATATGGAAAGAATTTCTGCATTCTCACAACTACTTTACGAGGGGGAAAATCCTGCCATTGCTGCACTCGCAAATGCTTTTATGTGAGTACTGAAATTGAACATAGGTGCATGATTCGGTTTATGAATCCTGACCATTTAAAGTTTTCCTCATTGATCGTGACAGCCTAATAAATTACCCTGTTGTAACGGTCTAGTTGTTCACCCAGTGTTGGGTGAAGCCCAGGAAGTACCTACAAACAAAGTATCGCGCTCTGGCCACGCCTGGCCAGAGAGGATAAATAAAGAGGCCGGGGTCATACCGGGCTTCCGGTTCGTACCAACAAACCATTGTGCCCGTCCCGTTATTTCTGCAGCGCTGCGAAAGGCACATGCGCGCTATGTAATCGAGTGCCCCACTGCAGGCCCCTACACTGGCGACGAGGGTGGGATGCGCAAAGAATGCACCCGCGACCTCGGAGAAACACTCACCGAGTCCTGAGTCCGGTACCTGCGAGCGGGTGGCCCGCTGAGCCTTCAGCGATCAAGGAGAGGGGAGAGCGGAATCGTCACGAAGCCCCGAGGTGAGCAGAGCGCGAGGACTGAGCTCTTGAAATTGCTACCGGATGAAGACAGTAAACATTGCAGGCAGAGAACCGGAGCATTGCAACGCCGCCCGGGAGACCCGGACTGCATCGGAGGAGCGCGCATGCGCAGAAAGAACCAGAGGCCCCCACAAAGACCTGCTCAAGTGCAAGAGCAGCAACGGAAAGCCCAGAGGGCCCCATTGAAACCCCGAACACCGCGAGGAAAACTCCAGGCAGTTTGAGAGTGTCAACCCTAAAAGGGGGAGTCCAAATAAACAAGCACTGGCAAATACAAAGCCAGATCACAGCAGAAGGCAGCAAGGAAAAGAAAGCAGAACGAAAAGGGACATCAGACACATGCAGAAATAGCACAGCTGAGGCACAAAGCTACTCTGCAGCAAAAGAGAAAAAAACACATCCCAAGGTGCGAGAAATCCAACAAGCACAGGCAAAAGCAACACAACACTGGCCAAGGTACAAATAAAGCACGGACACTCAAGGCTTCAGGCATCACAAACAAGCCGTAGGACACAAGCGTCATCATCACGGAAAAAGGCACCATGTCACAACAGGCAGCCCAGCAGCCAGCAGCCCCACTTGCGCAGCAACACCCAGTGCACTCCCAAATCACCGCGCTCCCGCCGTTCAGCGAACTGATTGACCCAGCCACCGCATCACCAAGATGGAAGTTATGGGTTGGTCGCCTCGACAATTACTTTGTGGATACCAGAGAGACCAATGGAGCAGTCAAAAGATCGTTACTGTTACATTTCGCTGGGGACGAAATATATAAGCTATTTGAACATCTCCCAAACACTGGTGCGCCGAAGGATTATGACGCTGCTGTCAGAGCATTGAATGTACATTTTGACCCCCAGCTCAACCCTCACTACGAACGCTTCAAACTCCGGCAAGCACGGCAAAAAGAAGGGAAGTCAATGGACGCCTATCATGCACGACTCAGAGAACTAGCAAGCACATGCACTGAGGACGATCAGACCAAAGAGGTAACAGCACAACTCATCCAAGGCTGCCGCAACAAGACGCTGCGGACACTTATACTTCGACAGCCTCACATAACTTTGGAAGAAATCCTAATCCTTGCTCGCTCACACGAACTATCAGACATCCGAGCGACTCCAATGGAAAACGCGCTCAACCAACAGGCGGAGCAACCAAGTAGCGTCAAAGCGGAGTGAGTCGATGCCATTCACACGCCATCTCATGGTGGACGAGGAAGGTGGCCCATCAGGACAACGCAGCGGACACAGTGCGGATACTGCGGGAGAGAAGAGCACCCTCCAGACAGCTGCCCGGCAAGAGGAAAGACGTGCACCAAATGTGGAATCCCCAACCATTTCGTAATCGTGTGTCGGGATGTTCACGGGGTAGAGGTAACCCAGGAAGGAGGATTCCCACAGGCGCTGTGAGGCACCTATCGCTGGAGGAGCCCACGATGTCACGAGCAACAAGGACCCCCACTCGTCACAACCAACGCCCGGATGACTCGTCCACTGACGAAGACGAATAGTGTTATTTTGTGTCATTTGCAAGTGATCTCAAAAAGAGACGCCGTCCGCAGCCTAAATGCAATATCGAACTCGATGGTTCTTCTGTAACTGGCCTGATCGACACGGGAGCGACGGTTAATGTCATGGGAGCTCAACACTACAAAAAGCTGAACCCAAAACCGCCACTCACTCCATCCAAAATCAGAATCCTGATATACGGGAGCGACAAACCGCTTCCCCTGAAAGGAAAAATGACAGTCCAGGTAAAATTGGAACCCCAAGCAGTGACAACAACATTCCATGTTGTAGATAGAGAAGCGGACATATTATTTGGGATTCAGACCGCTGAAGACCTTAATCTCATTGCATTCGCGAACCCAAGTGAAAATCCTCCAAACTGATGACATTTTAGACCTGTTCCCACAGTTATTAAAAAAGGTCTTTGGAGTATAAAGGGGCCACCAGTAAAGCTGCACATCGATAAGGCAGTGCAGCCCGTTGCGCTAAGACACCGTCGAATTCCTTTTCACCTCCGGCCACTCGTCGAGCAACAAGGCATAATAGAAAAAGTGACTGGTCCGACACCCTCGGTGTCCCCCATGGTAATAGCTGAAAAACCAAAGCAACCAGGGAAGATCCGAATCTGTATTGACATGAGGATGCCTAACCAAGCGATAAAAAGGGAAAGACACCTAACACCAACGGTAGATGACATCTTGGCAGACCTCAATGGCTAGCAATGGTTCTCGAAATTAGACCTCAACGCGGAATACCATCAGCTGAAACTTGCGGAAGAAAGCAGGTACATTACCACATTTTCGACGCACCTTGGACTTCGTCGATACAAAAAAATAAATTTTGGAATATCTTCAGCTGCAGAGATTTTCCAAAACACTGTAAGGAACAGTTTATCAGGGCTTCAGGGAGTCCTCAATGTAAGTGATGATATCCTCATCCACTCGTCGACAATCAAAGAACATCACCGTCGACTCCGAGCCACCCTTCAGCGGTTGGCAGAACATGGCGTGACCCTCCACAGAGAGAAGTGCCAATTCTTCCGGAAGACGATCGACTTCTTTGGGTATGTTTTCAGCTCCGAAGGGGTTAAGGTAGACCCCCGCAAGTCACAAGCTATCCAACTGGCTCCCGCATCGACAAACGCCTCCGAAGTAAGGAGCTTTCTAGGGATGGCAACATATTGTGGGCGTTTCATTCCGAACCTTGCCACAATTGCAGAGCCACTGCGAAGCCTTACAAAGAAAGAAACCCCATGGCGATGGACTGGAGAAGAGGATAAAGCGTTCAAGCAGGTACAGTCAGCTTTACTAGCCAGCACAACCATGGCATATTTTAACACCACTCACTCGACAGAACTACTGGTGGATGCCAGCCCCGTAGGAGTAGGGGCGCTGCTCACCCAAGAAACTGAACCAGGGACCTGGGCCCATTAGCTTTTGCGAGCAAAGCACTCACAACGACAGAGACTCGATACTCGCAAATTGAACGGGAGGCATTGGCCATTAAATGGGCATGCAATAATTTCCACTTATATGTGAGCGGCCATCCTTCCAGGGTAGTAACAGACCACCAGCCTCTCATTCCGCTGTTCAAAGGGACTGCTCCTCACCCACCTCCATGGATTGAAAGGTGGGCTATCCAATTACAGCACTACCAGATGGAGCTGGTATATCGACCAGGTGCCAAACACCCCGCCGACTTCTTGTCATGCCACCCTCCATCCACACCCACAACGGAGACAGATGATGGTCAAGAATCACGAATGGAGGAGTTCGTCAACAAGATTTCCCTGTGGTCGGGCCCGAGAGCACTCTCAATCGAAGAGATAAAGTCACACATGGACACAGACATGGTCCTCAAACGAGTAGCAGACGCATTGAAGGACAGCTCGTGGGAAGGGTTCCTCAAAAACACCCAGGGGTGGAGTGAGCCGAACAGAACCCGACTAGGAATGTTTTGGAGAGTTCGAGATGAGCTTAGCGCCTCGGAAAATGGAGTTATCTTAAGAGGATCACGCATCGTCATACCGCAAAGTCTGCAAGAACAAGCAACAGTCCTCGCCCACGAAGGTCATCAAGGCACAGGGAGGATGAAGTCAAGGATGAGAGAAAAGGTGTGGTTCCCGAATCTGGAGGACAGTGTGGACGCCCTTGTGCGCAACTGTAGAGCTTGCCAGATTGCAAGCAACTCCGAAACCCCAGCACCAGTGATCTCCGAAGAGCCAGCCCCATCACCATGGTCGTGGGTGAGCCTTGACTTTGGGAGCTTTCCCGATGGGAGAGTCACAGCAGTTCTAATTGACAGTTACACCAAGTATCCCATCGTTGAGTTCCTGCCGTCAACAGCGTTTTCCAACTTTCAACCAGTGTTAGAAAAGTCGTTTGCCCTGTTTGGTTTGCCACATGTCATCAAGACGGACAATGGACCCCCATTCTAGGGCAGTGAATTCAGAGAGTTCCTGACACGCCTAGGTATCAAGCATCGACGAATCACTCCCCAATGGCCGCAAGCGAATGGCGAGGTTGAACAATTTATGCGCACCGCCAACAAAGTCCTGCGCATAGCCATGGCCGAACACAATGACCCAGAAATCGCTCTCCAACAGTTTCTCAGGGAATACCGTGGCACACCTCATTGCACAACACTGCGGTCCCCCTGGTCGCTTATGCTGACCGGACCTCTACGAGACCTTCTGCCCATGGCCGACAACTGGCAGCAGGAGCCGTATGACCTGACAGATGCCGAGGTGCGGAGGCGACAGACCAATGACAAAGCAAGTCAGCGCCGGAGGGCGCGTGTCCGAACAGTGACCCCTGGTTGTTCTGTAGTATTATGAAATCGGTGGAGCGGGGGGAAATTCTGGACCCCCTATGAGTCAGAGCTGTGGACCGTAAAGTCGACCAACGGCGCGGCAGTCACGGTGGAACGAGACGGAGAAGTGATCACACGCAACATTTCATGGTTAAAGAGAGTTCCGTCGCCGGACGGAATCCAGCCGGTCACAGACCAGTCAGCGCCCACCGAGCCACAAGTGGATCCAGTTGAGAGTAACCATGGCGAAGATCTGTCTCCCCGTCCAGCCAGGTCATCTGAAGCAAGGAGTCCCCGACAAGAGTGAGAGGACCACCGGCACTCGTACAATCTTAGGCCGAACCCCCGGCCTTGCAAGAGACTAGCTGATTTTGTATGTTAAATATGTTTTATCTTTGTCTTTTCAAACCAATTTGGGAAGGGATGTAACGGTCTAGTTGTTCACCCAGTGTTGGGTGAAGCCCAGGAAGTACCTACAAATAAAGTATCGCGCTCTGGCCACGCCTGGCCAGAGAGGATAAATAAAGAGGCCGGGGTCATACTGGGCTTCCGGTTCGTACCAGCAAACCATTGTGTCTGTCCCGTTCTTTCTGCAGCGCTGCGAAAGGCCCATGCGCGCTATGTAATCAAGTGCCCCACTGCAGGCCCCTACACCTGTAACGAATTGCATTTTATGCACTAATGCTAGCAGTTCCAGAGTATTTGCTGCTGCTAACATGGTGAGTAATAAACTATTTCATCCTACTTCTAATACTTGAGCAACTTTCAAATCATTTTCAAATTCCAATGACAGTTTCTCAACGGGCTTACTTGAGAGAGAAGCCAGTTTAACACTTCAAGCATTCAGAGGGATACATCTACTAAGCACTGACATGATTAATATATATGTTTGACAAAATATTTGTCTCCGCAGAAACCTTTATCCTGCAGAAACACTAACAACAACAAATCGGTTGTATTTACAATTGTAAATGTATTAAAAAAATCTATTTATTGCAAGCTCACAGATCGGCCTGTAAATTAGGTCGCATTTTACAGGGACTGAGACTGGGTCACTTGAATTATCAGGAAGCATGCAACTGTCTAGATGGACAGGAACACATTCATATTTTTTTCTGTTTAGGTAGCAGTCATGCGAGTGAACGAGCCAGGGATCAGTTACATCGGTAAAGCGACTTTGCACAGTAAATTGATACATGCTCATTGTGTGAAATGTATACCCCTAACAACATGTTTAAACCATGTCAGTCTGTCTGCATAGCAGGGCAGGTGTGGCGCATGGGGTGGGGAATTGTTGCCATGGTTACAACTTCTTGCTGTGGTGACGCCAGGATTGCGTGTGGTGCCTCCAAGCAACAGTTCAACATTACCCTTCTCATGGGAATGTCTCCAGAACATTGCCTGATGCTCTACTTCGAGCCCGTTTCCTTTCATAATAAGTGGGAAAGTCCTTCTGTGGAGTCAGAGCTGCCTCAGATAGTGTTGTCAAAGCGGACGGTGAATAAAGCGCGCCGCTCAAGAGCATCTCCCATAAGCAACCATTTCCGGCAGCCTGTGGGGGTGTCAGTAGGGGTAGATGTGGCAGACTTTCTTTTAGAGAAATTGACAGTGGAGAAGAAGGGACCAGGCGCGTGGGAGGAAGTAGTGACTGACCCAGATTCTGATCAGAGTTGAATCCTCAGTGGTGCTTGTCTGTGTAAAATGTTATTAGGTGAACACTCAGGGGCATATTATCAAGTGTTAAAATTATCGCCGTTTTATTGGCAGGAAACTGCCAATAAAACGGCGATAATGGGCTTGATAATACGCCCTTGTTAATTCCCATAGAAGCTCATGTTAACACAAGAACATGGGCTTCTATGGGAATTAACCAAGGCGTATTATCAAGCCCATTATCGCCGTTTTATCGGCAGTTTCCTGCCGATAAAACTGCGATAATTTTAACACTGGTCCTTGATAATATGCCCCCATCTTCCCCGGTAAGGGACGAAAATCATCACATTAACGGTGTTGCACTGAATAAGAACATGGTACAGTCATGTTTGGTATTTGGAGGCAGAATAAAGGCATGCCATACAAAGATTAAATCCCAGATTAAAAGCTTCATTACAAATGTCCCACGACTCCCAGTTCCACGTGCAAACACAAGTTTGCCCAGATTAGTTGGAAGTATTTGGCGCTCCCCTGCAGTTTTACTCCCGATCAATTAATTAATCCTTGAAAAACCTGGAACAATTTGCCTGAGGAAAAACGGCCACAAAAGGGAAAAAAATGCATTCCTCACAAATGTGCCACCAATGTCAACATACAGCACTTGTTTGTAAATTCTGGGGCATATGTACAAGCCCCTGTCGTAACGGGATCACCACTTTTTGTGATGTTCCCGTGGCAATAGGGGCCTTGCCTTATGTACAAGGCAGCGTTAGGCCACCTAACGTGGCTTAACGCTGCCTTGTACATAAGGCACCCTTTCAAGCTATGTTTAACGTGAAAGGGGCGTGCAGTGGATGTTGTGGTGGGCTTTCCACTGCAACACCCATTGTATTTGACGCTGCCCCCTATGTACAATTAAAAAGGGGGTGGGGGTGGTGATGGACAGAGTATCTGAATTAAGCAGAACACTCCTACCCAGTCAAAAGATCAGGGCTTGATCCATCACCGTTTTTTAGCTCACTGCACCATCCCAGTTCAGAACCTGGCTAAATGCAAATTAGTCTGACCCTGGCCCAGTGCATCATGGGAACAGGGCAGACCAAACTACCAAGCCAATTCTTTACTGGAAAGGAAACAAGCTTCCGGGGACCGGTTTCTGGCATTACAGCCGTCTTCGGCCCGGCTTGCTTGAATCCTGATGGTGCAGTGAGCAAGGGACTCACATCTGAGCATACCCTTCCACACTGGTGGTGGCCAAAACGATTAAATAGGGGTTCTGAAACTGGGATGGTGCAATGAGCTAAAAAACGGTGTTGGATCTAACCCTGATCTCTTGACTGGGTGAGAGTATTCTGCTTAATTCAGAGACTCTGTCCCTCACCACTCCTTGTTGTAAATATTTTTGTCCACCCTAAGCGTGGAAGGGTACACTCAGACATGAGTCCCTTGCTCATTGCACCATCAGGATTCAAGCAAGCCGGGCCGAAGACGGCTGTAATGCCAGAAACCGGTCCCCGGAAGCTTGTTTCCTTCCCAGTGTAAGAACTGGCTTTTGTAGTCTGGTCTGCCCTGTTCCCATGATGCACTGGGCCAGGGACAGACTAATTTGCATACAGCCAGGTTCTGAAACTGGGATGGTGCAATGAGCTAAAAAACGGTGTTGGATCTAACCCTGATCTCTTGACTGGGTGAGAGTATTCTGCTTAATTCAGAGACTCTGTCCCTCACCACTCCTTGTTGTAAATAGCCCCCTATGTACAAGCGTGGCGTACATAGGAGGCAGCACCAAAATTAAGACCAGGAAACCCTGGTCTTAAGGTGGCAAAATGAGGAGAAATGCATAATTTCTCCTCGTATTTGCTTTTTCCATGTGTGCTGCAGCACACATGGGAAAAAAAAATTCCATGGTCTGTTTATGTACAGGAAGGTATCCCTTCCTGTACATAAACACACCTTTTAAAAAATGCCATATCGTAACTTTCATGTGTGCTGCTTCATGCAGCAGACATAAAAATTATAAAATGGGATTTTAGGATTGTTTATGTGCAGGAAGGGGCACCTTCCTACACATAACCAATCCTCTCCTGCACACAGACACCCTTGCACTCTGGTGCAAGGGTGCCTGAGTTGGCGCTAAATTGTGAAACTTAGCACCATTGCAGGGGGAAACGCAAGGCTGCACTACATTCTTGAGTACACTGAGTTATTCGTGCATTTGCCCACTCACCCACCCACTCACCCACCCACAATATATAATACACAAAAAATTAATAACCCTATGCAAGACAAATTAAAAGAATAAAAGCAGAAAAAGCAAAAACACCATTTCACCTAAACATGACAGGTGTATGCTTGCAGCAAAATGTATAATTAAGCTAGCAGCATTATTCTGTCTTGCAATAGTATTGTGTGTAGTATACCTTGCACAGATTATTACAGTGCAAGTATCCTACCCGCAAAGTTTGTCAAATGGAAGTAATAAACACAAAACCCATTGCTACTAAGGGATGTTGTAAGATTATATGTGACACAATACCTATCTACAGGTCATAACATGGTGGAATAACGGCTTACCCTTAAAGGCCTTTTGGCTTTAACATATGCCTTTCATGAAAAGAGGTCAGTCCCCCTGCCTTTGTTGTAAAGTTTCATAATGCACATATCACAATTATAGAGTGGAATCCACTGGGGCAGTTTGAGGTGGTCCCTATAATGATGGGGAGCACTCAGTGTTGTTTAAATACCCCTCACACACCAACAGGCCCCTTGGTGTCATGCTTCATCATCGGGGTCTTCGCATCCCTCTACGGGATGCGGCGTGCTGCGACCGACGACTACGTGGGAGCACTTTAGGTGGACTATGTGTGGTGTGTGTGGGGTAAAGGACGTATGTGAGTGGTGAGTTTAAAGTGGGTGAGGGTTAAAAAATACCTGGCTCGTGGGGTAAGAGAAAAAACTTTATTCAGCCCCCGGCTGGTATTGTTAAAAGGAGTGCAGAGAGAGGTTCGTGAGTGTATAATTAAGTACAACAACCTCATTTGTGCGTCGTCGACATGTTTCGGAGGGCAGAGCCTCCTTCTTCAGGACGGGATTTGCACATATACCCACCTTACTCACATATATAAATATGTAAAAGTGTATTATACAAAAATGAAATGTGAACTATAGGTGTAATGTACCTAGTAGCTGAGTTTTTGTAGTCTTGATGATCATCGGAGCAGCGTTGGAGGGTGGAGGTTAGAATACGTCCAGATTACCGTCAATCCATTGTGCTCGACGGAACCAACCACCCCCCTTAATACGCAAAAGCTCATGAGGTATTCGACCCTTATATACTGAGTCTTCTCCACTTGCCAATTGGGCAAAAAAGACTACAAAAACTCAGCTACTAGGTTTTTGTACTTTATCTGGGGAGACTGAATCCACTCGTTTTCTCTCCCTCCCTCCTTTTGTTAGAAATACATATCACAATTATGACATCTGAGAGAACGTTCCATAAAAAAACAATCAATCTTTAACAAGCTTTGGCTAAGCCAATATGTCTCACCTGTCCAAGAGCTATTGGCCTTGTCAATATGTTTTAGCCATATTGTACACCAGCGAAGCTGTTGTTCAGCATTGATAAGAGTTAGTGGGTTAAAGGAGAGTGGGGTGGAGTCAAGTGTCGTAAAGTGGAGTAGAGCGGAGTGTTATGGAGTGCCATGGAGTGAATTAAAGTGGTGTAGAGTCGAGTTGAGTGGTGTAGAGTGGAGTGAAGTGGAGTGGCATGGAGTGGTGAGGAGTGGAGTGATGTAGAGGGTTGTGGAGTGTCGTGGAGGGAGTAGAGTGTCATAGAGTGAAAGGGCATATAGTGAAGTAGAGTTGAGTGGAGTAATGTCAGAACAGAGTGAAGTGGCATAGAGGGTGTTGCATAGAGTGCATTAGAGTGTTGTCGAGTAGAGTGGCGAAGGGTGGAATAGATTGTCTTAGAGTGGAGTGACATCAAGTGGAGTAGTATAGGAGAGTGGAAGGGCATAGAGTGGGGTAGAGTGTTGTAGAGTTGAGTGGCGTAGCGCAGAGTGGAGTGGCATAAAGTGAAGAGGCATAGAGTGGAGTGGAGTAGAGCGGAAAGAGTGTGTTGTAGAAAATAGTGGAGCAAAATGGCATGGAGTGGTATATAGGGAATTTTGTAGAGCGTTGTGGAGTGGAGTAATGTTGTACAGTGGCATAGAGTGGAGTAGAGTGTTGTAGAGGCGAGTGGCATAGAGTGGAGTAGAGTGGGAGAGAGCTTAATGGATTAAAGCATCATAGAGTTGTGTATCGTAGATTGGATTGTTGTGGAGTGTCTTAGAGTGGAGTAGAGTGGTCTTGAGTGAAGAGGTGTAAAGTACAGTGGTGCAGAGTAGGTTGGCGCAGAGTGCAGGGGTGTAGAGTGCATTGATTTTGAGTAGAGTGGTGTACAGTGCATTGGTGTAGAGTGCAGTGACGTATAGTAGGGTGACATAGAGTGCAGTGGTGTAGAGCAGAATGATGATGAGTAGATTGCAGTGGCATAAAGTGCAGTGACATAGAGTGCAGTGGAATAGAGAAGATTGTTTCAGAGCAGAGTGAAGTGACGTAGGATGGAAGGGTGCAGGGTAGAGTGGATTGGTGCAAGGTAGAGTGCAGAGGTGTAGAGTAGAGTGGCATAAAGTGCAGTGGCATAGAGTGGAGTGGTGCAGAGTGCAGTGCATTGGCGTGGAGTGCAGTGATGCAGAACAGATTAGAGTGGTGTGGAGTGATGCAGAGTGTAGCGGCGTAGAGTGCAGTAGAATGGTGCTGAGTGGTGCAGATTAGATTTAAGTGGCATAGAGTGCATTGGCATAGAGTAGAGTGGTGCAGAGTAGAATAGAGCAAAGTAGAATGCAGTGACTTAGATTGCAATGGTGTAGAGTAGTGTAGCTTGCAGTGGCATGGCGTGCAGTGGCACTCAGAGTGGCGTTGAATTAAGTGGTAGAGAATGCATTCTTGTAAAGTCTCAGAGTGCAATGGCGTAGAGTAGAGTGGTGCACAATAGAGTAGTGCACAGTAGATTGGTGCAGAGTGCAGTGGTATAGAGTACAGTGGTGCACAGTAGAATAGAGTGGCATAGCATGCAGTGGCGTGGAGTGCGTTGGTGTAGAATGTTACAGAATAGGGTATAGTGAATTAGGGCCGGACCCACAAAGGGCCCCTGCACTCGTGAGAAGCCCCTGCAGTTGTGTGGGGATCTCCGCACTCAGAAGGAATCTCTGTAATGAGAATCCTCATTCCGGAGATTCCACTCCAAGTGTGGAGACTCTCCCACGACTGTGGGGCCTCCGCCACCAGTGCGGAAAGCCCTTACCTTGCACTCGCCACACTGCTGATTTGGTAATACAGCGAGCGCAAGGTAAGTTTTTTGTGTAAATTTAATTTGAGCTTTCCCATTGCCTGTTGACTCCCCCCCACCCAACCCGCCTCACCGCTCCTGCCTGTGCCAGCAGCGCATGGTGCATTGGAGTACAGTGCAATGGTTTACAATGAAGTGGCATAGAGCACAGTGGCATAGAGTACAGTAGTAGAAGAGAGTGGCATAGAGTGCAGTGATGTAGAGTGCAGTGGTACAGTGTAAAGTGGCATGGAGTTCAGTGGCAGAGAGAGAAGTCTTGCAGGGTAGATTTTCACAGAGTGCAGTGGCGTAGAGTGCAGTGGATTAGAGTAGAGTGGTGCAGAGTAGAGTTGTGTACAGTAGAGTGGTGCAGAAAGCAGGCATAGGTTACAATGGTGCAGAATGGAATAGAGTGGCATAAAGTACAGTGACATGGAGCACAATGGTGTAGAGTGGCGTACTGCACAGTGGTGTGGAGTGTAGTGGCATAGAGTGTTGCAGAGTAGAATATAGTAATGTAAAGTGAAGTGGTGCAGAGTAATTGGTGTAGAGTGCAGTGAAGTAGAGTGTCTTCTTTTTGAGTAAAGTGGTGAGTGCATTGGCCAAGAGTGCAGCAGTTTAGAGTAGAGTGGCGCAACATAGAGTGCAGTGGCATATAGTGAAGTGGCACAGAGTTGAGAAGAGTGGTGTAGAGTACAGTGGGATAGAGAGCATTTGCATAGAGTAGATTGTTTCAGAGAATAGTGAGGTGGTGCAGAGTGGAGTGGAGTGGTGCAGGGTAGAGTGCAGTGACATAGAGTAGTGGCTTGGAGTGCATTGGCATAGAGCGCAGTGGCATAGAGTGCTGTATTGCGGAGTAGGGTGGAATAGAGTGAAGTGGTATAGAGTGGAGTGGTGTAGAGTGCAGTGGCAAAAAGTGTGGTGGTACACAGTAGAGTGGCATAGAGTACACTTGCAGAGAGTAGAGTGGTGCAGAGTAGAGTAGATTCTTTCAGAGTACAGTGCAGCGGTGAAGAGTGCAGTGTCATAACGTGCAGTGGTGCACAGTAGATAAGAGTGGCGTAGAATTTAGTAGTGTAGAGTGATTCGGCATAGAGTGAATTGTTGTAGAGTGCATTGGTGTAGAGTGCAGTAGAGTGGTGTAGAGTACAGTGCACTGGCACAGAGTGCAGTGGCGTAGAGTAAAATGGTGCAGAGTAGACTGTGGAGTGCAGTGGCAGAGAGTGCAGTGTTGCAGATTAGAGTGTTGTAGAGTGAAATGGAGTAGAGTAGAATGGCATAGAGTGTATTGCTGTGGAGTTCAGTGGCGTACGGTGGTGCAGAATAAAGTAATGTAATACAGTGGCATAGAGTAGAGTTTTGCAAAGTAGATATAGTGGCGTACAGTGCAGTGGTGCAGAGTAAATTTGCAAAGAGTGCAGTGGGGTACAGTATATTGGTTTTGAGTAAAGTAGTGTAGAGTGCGTTGAGGGTAGTGGCATAGAGTGCAGTGTCATAGAGTGCAGTAGGGCAGTGTAGAATATGGTGGCTTAGAGTGTATTAGTCAGAGTGCAGTGGCATAGATTGGAGTGATGCGGAGCAGATAACGTAGGGTGTAGGGGCATACAGTGAATTGGCATAGAGTCAAGTAGTGTGGCTTAGAGTAGAGTGGTGCAGAGTAGAGTGCAGTGGCATAGAGTGCAGTGGTGCAGAGAAGAGTGGTGTAGAGTTCAGTGGTGGAGAGTGCAGTGTTGCAGAGCAGAGTGGCGCAGAGGGAAGTGGCATTGAATGGAGTGGTGCAGAGTAGAGTGGAGTGGTGCTGGGTAGAGTGCAGTGGTGTAGAGTGCAGTGGCATAGAGTAGTATGTCAAGAGTTCAGTGGCAGAGAGTTAAGTGCTGCAGAGCAGACTGTTGTAAAGTGCAGTGGTGTATAGTAGAGAGGTGTAGTGTGCATTAGCATGGAGTGCTGTGGTTTACAGTGGTGCAGTGTAAAGTGGCAACAGAGAGCAAGTAGCACAGAGTACAGGGGTGCAGAGTAGAATAGAGTGGTGCAGAGTGCAGTGATGTAGAGTACAATGGTATAGAATGCAGTGGTGCATAGTACAGTGGTGTAAAGTGTTGCAGAGTGCACAATTACCCAAAAATGTGCTACGCTTGTGCTTTTCTAATTCAGATATATTCTCAAATATCTGCACAGTTCATTTACAGACATTTAAATTTTGTTGTGAACTAAACAAAAAATAACACCGGACAGCCTTCCTCAAGCACTCCTCCAGTACCCAGCATGGTTGTCACATAAATCCTCCTACTTTGAAGTCAGGGGGAAAAAAGTAAGCGCCAAGCTCCCTTGAAGACAGAGCCTGATATTTGACCTCTGTCTTTGAATGCACAGCAAATGTGACAAGATAAGAACACAATTTAAAGCCATGTTTGCATAAATTGATCACTAGTGGAAGAATATAGTAAATAAGCTTTGGGCAATGGAAGGGACAAACTCAAGCAGGACAGCCTAAAACAAATAGGGCCAGCAGATAGAAACTAAGCAAATGTGAGTTACAAACCACAAAGCCAATAGTAAGCAATGGGCGGAATGCATTCCCAGCGAAGCTTTCCAAGATGTCGTTAGCAAATCAGACAGCAATGCTTTCTGGTAGGCTTCAGCCAAAAATGGCTTGTCACCATAATCAGCTCCAGCTTTCTATGTTGAACATAAGCTTTCTCACAAGGGAACCATCAGTCATACAGGCAAAAATGATAAATATATTGAAAATTACAGTTGGCAAAATAATATACACCCATTTTGTGATGATCTAGCAAGGATTCTAAAAGTGAAAATATTCTTCTCCCAGGCTTTGTCGGAGGGGGTCAATAACACCAAAAACAAAAACACCAAAAGGGTGGCCTCCTATGGTAATCTGTGAGATTCAGTGTAACAAAATACATGTGTGCGGACTATAGCACAGTGTACTAACAATCACCCTTTAACTCATAATAGGTCGGGCCTACTGCACTTGTCATATGTTCTCATAATGAACAGATCAGACTACGGCCTCTGACACAGCTTTTCCCTATGAAACAACCAGGTGCCTGGTCTTTACCATTGATTTGTTACCATAACCAACTCAAGTCGTTTGTGTTGAACATAAACCTTCTCACAGGGCAATTATCTGAAATACAATAATAAGATGAAAAATACCTATGAAGAAACTGCTGGCAAAACAGCATACAATCTGGCCAAAAAGGGCCTCACCCTCACTCCCTGACAGTGAGGCGAAAGGTTGTGAGAAACCCAGGGGTCAAGTAGACATATACCAGCCTAGACAGCAGATGGCAAAGGTATGGCATAGATAAGCATTGAGTAAATGGAGAAAGTGGTGCCCGGGGATCCGGAGCCTGAGGAGGCAGAGTAGGGGCTTCCAAGCTACAAGCAGGTGAAATATCAATAGGATAGCCAGGCCATCACTTCCAGTTTCGTTTAAGTTGAGTCAACAGAACAGGACCAGTTGCCTGGCAAATGTATTAGTTGTATGGCTTCCAACAGCTGTTAATTTGTTACACCATTTAGTGTTTCACGACACCTTCTTTGTGTTTCCATCCCCTCTGTCCTGGTTTTCCTCGCCCGAAAAATACTTGGTACCTGAATGATTTGTTTCCTATTTGATCATTACTGCTTCTGTTTAGCGCTCTGCACTGTACGAGTGCTAGTGCGCCAAAGTCAGGGAACTCGCGGCGATACCTGCCCCTTCACCAGAGCATCAGATAAGATAACAGAGGTGGCTCAGAGAAGTTTACCAACAGGCTTATAAACCATATAATTAACATTGTTTCATTTATATTTCTAAAGGATTTCTAGACATGAGAAGTCTGATCCAAATACAAGCAATGGTGAGAAATTAAGGAATGATTGAGGACAGACGAATAAAGACCAATCCAGTGTGTCATATCCAGGACTTCTCTTTCTCTCTACTCCCTTTCCCGCGGATTTAGATTGGCAGCAGGATTACTCTTTCTTCTGCATCCCTTCTACCTTCAAATTGGAGGTTGGTCACAACATTGTCTCCAAAGACTTCTGTGTGACACTGACAAGGATTCTCATCTTCTCCCTCAGGTTATGCCAAAGGCGGTTCCCAAAACCAAGATCCTTGCATGCTCTGGTAATCTGTGAAATTCCATATAACAAAATGCCTGCTTATAGTATCTAACACAGGGCATTAAAAATCCACCCTTAACAGCCTACCAGATTTAACATATGCTTTTCACGACAAATAAGCCAGGCTTCCTCCCTATGCCATAACTTTTTGTAATAGATAGATCCGGCCTATAATAACCTCGATCATTGGCTATTCACCAAAAAGAAATCAGTACTGCTTTACTGAGCATAAGCATTCCTTCAAAACAAAAAGTGTAATACAAGCACACACCTTCCCCCAGTCCAATGGTACACTCAAGGGAATCCACATGTGGGTACAGGCAAATTCTCAGTTTTCCTTAAAGCTACTTTTCTGTTTATCGAGCAACAGCTGTAATGCCAACGCATTCCTAATAAAAGGACCTGATTGGACTGCAGTTCAGTCATCACCTCCGGCCTGCATCTCATCGTATGGCCCTCATCCTAAAGCTTTACCACTCTGTGGCCTCTTCTCTCTCCTCCACTCTCGTTATCATATCTTTACATCCCTCCCACCGCCTCTCTATGCATTCCTTCCCATGATACACACTGCTGTTTTGATATGGGGTATTAAGACAATGATCCCTGCTGTTGTGCACTTCTGAGCCTTTTTCCATGACTTTCCTCCCCTCGCTGTAAGCGATAGTGTATACATTCTTATATTTATCTATGGAATGCACCTCCCAGCCCACTGTTTACATTGCGCTCGCCATTTTTCACAAGCTCGTTTGCCAGCCAGTACTATACTTTTCACATCACTCTACACCAGACTGACATAATTAAGGCCTTCTTTATACGAAACACGGCTTTTAAAATATAAAAATAGTCGTAAAATCAATGCATCAATAGGGAGACTTAAATGGAAATTATAAATAAACGCAGAACGTTCTCCATGCTGAGAGAAAAAGTCATCAAAATATCCTGAGAACGAAAATCAACCCAAAACGTGACCCTTGATTTGTTATCATTTCCTGCAAACGAGGGACTAGTGCAGAAGATGTAATTATTCTGGGTGTTAACTTCATGTTTCTAAGACGCCGTTTCTGTGATTCGGTTGACAGTGTTTTTCCACAATTAGCCAATCACAGATGTGTTGAAAGCGCTATTTCAGGACAGAACAAACACGTTAAAATCCTGAGTTTTTTGTGGATAGGGATGATTCTGAGTCAATGCACCCGTACTTTAAGAATATAGGATACTCTCGCTTGCTATCAGTGGGGGTGTCTTTCTAGTCAGGTTATGCAATGACGAAATTACCTCCACTACCCTGAACCCTCCCTCGATCTCAGAATACAAGCCTAAAACCATTGTCATCCATACCTTTCCTCTACCAACCCTTTCTGACCAGCACCAGCCAAAAATGGCAACCCAAAGCATCTCCCTACCTCCCGGCCCTCTGCACCAAACTATTTTTATTATTTATTCATGCGTTTTTATGTAGCGCGGACTTTACCTGAAGGCGTCGGAGCGCTTCACAATAGGAACAGTAATGATACATGAGGAGAAAATTACAAGTGAGCAAATTACAAAAGCAAACGTTAAGTTACATGAGGCAAAAGTGACAATTGTGAGCAAACGAAATACATGAGGTAGCAAACGGTGCAATACAGGAGGAAAAAGTGACATGTGTGCAGGTTACAAGAGAACACAAAGTACAATTAGAGTAATAATACTGCAATATATAACAGACACTCAAGCACAAGAACAAACGTTACGTAGGCAATGGTGGCACTTGTGCAAGTATCGAAAGCAAACAAAAAAACAAGAGGTAGCAAACAGTGTGCTACAAGAGAAAAGTGGCGTGTGCATATTATGAAAGGGTACCAAACACAAGTACAGGGATAATACTGCAATAAATGGCAAACACTCCAACCACAAGAACACACTGGGAAGGCACTTCATAGTCATGGAGAATAGGATTTCCTATAATGGAGGGTCTTCCTTCAGATAATAGAGAGGGCGTGAATTAAATTTGGAGGTGTCTTTGGAGGAGGAGAGCTTTGAAGTCCGTTTTGAAGGCCTGGGAGGAGGTGGTGGTCCGGAGCTGAGGCGGAAGTGAGTTCCAGATTCTCACTGCGTTGCCTGAAAAGGATTGGGCCAGCGATCTTTACTTCTTGAAAGTGGGAGGTTAAAGCAGTACATTTTCCACATTACGTGATGGTCTAGAACCTCCAGAGAGTTTGAGTTTATTCGCCAGGTAGCAAGGAGAGGAGGAGTGCAAGGCTTTGTGGATGATACAGGCAGTCTTGTAGATAGCTCTAGCCTCGATGGGAAGCCAGCGGAGGGTGGATAACATCGGTGTGATGTGGTCGCTTCTTTTGGCCCCATAAATGAAACGAGCTGCTGAATGAACTATGACCACATGCTCCCACGCCTCGATAGAATCCAGACTCGATGAAATTACACAAGACCTACATCAACTCAAGTCTGACCTGCTGTCAGTGCGCCCCCTGACTGCAGCCCTTTGGAAGGGGTAAAGGGTGTCCCATGGGCCTCCCAGACATTCCCTTGCAGGCGGGTGCAGTCACCCACTGCATCCGCCTGCAAGGGCATCTCTATTCCCCCTTCAAAGTGCAGGCGGGTTGCCACCTGCACTGTGAACACACAGAGCTGCTTCAAAGCAGCCGCTCTGTTTTTCACTGGAATGTGTTGCCCCCAGTGCAGCGCGAGTTCGTGGCTGCCCTGGAGGCAGCACATTTACCATAATGCGGCACATTTTCATTGTTTGCGCTGAGGCACTTGTTAAAAAATGCCCCCAGCGCAAACAATGAAAATGCGCTGTTTGCATAATGCAGGCCTAGACAGTAATAGGCACATCCACTCACATAACATCATATACCATTGACGACTACCATCAAACACTCCTTACAACAGGTTCGCAACCATCTTGTCACACCCTCTCGCAAGATGGAGCTCTATACCTTACCCTAATGCCTCCCGAGGCTGGTCAGGTTCAATGGTCCGCTATCAGACAGTGACATTCACTCCTTTCTCCTCACATATAAAACTGCACACCATGACAACCCCTACAGTCTGAATCCCATCCTAAAAATTGCCTCATACCCACACAGAGAACCTAGCTCTAGAGACTTAAATAAGTCCAACATTAAGCCAGTCCCCATCACAGAGACAACATCAGCGGAAACACCAAACTTCACCTTAAATGCATGCTTCTAAATTGCATATCAGGTATGAAACATGCAGCGGACATATCTGACCTCATCCTTGCACATGAGTTTGACCTATTAGTCCTAATAGAAACATGGCTGACTGACTCCTCTGTACTAATCCATGACATATTACAGCTATGACATTATAAGATCAGGCAGACTAAAATGATTGGGTGTAGGCTTTGCCTGTATACAGCACAATAACCTTGTGATGAATCAGTTACAAATCGTCAAACTATCCTCTTGTGAATACCTATGCATAAACATTGTGAGCAACAACAGACCACTATGTAAATTACACATGATCTACCACCCACCAGGTGACAACCTCTCATTCATCGAGCAAATCATGGAAGTTATCACTACCACTGCTCCCAAATCTTCCTCTCAGATTTCAACCTTTATTACAATGACCCGAATGACCCCTCAGTTAATAGCCTAAAAACCTTCCCAGCGTACCTCACCATGAAGCAAATCTGCGACAGCCCTACGGACAACCAGAGTGCGTCCCTGAATCTAGTCATTGCTAAGGCAAACTCCATCCAACTTGAATCTATCATCCCATGCGAATGGACTGACCACCACCGCATCACCTTCCTCATCAACCAATGACGACACATAAACCCCAACTTAAGACACCCAGGCACTGAAAAAGGAACACTGACAACATAAACCTTAATGAGTTGGCATCACTCACCAACAACGTATTGCCTCCTCTCAATGTATAGCCTCCTCTAGCGGACATGTCAGACGTCCATGACCTTACAAACCATTACAACAACTCCATGATGATCATTCTTGAAACAGTTGCGCCCTTACAGCTAAAAAGACTGCCTTTACTAAAGACTCCAGACCACGAAGACGCAACCTGAGACTAGCTGAATGAATGTGGAGATCCTTGCCATCACCAGTATACCTTAAGCACTTGAGATCAATGAAGAGCAACTACAACAAACACATTAGAAATTCAAAAGCAAATGTCTTCAGAGTTCAACCAGACAAAGCCAGAAATCACCCAAGAGAAAAGTTCAAAATTATCAAACATCAATTCACTCAACAACCTAACCCCTCCACATTAGGATCCAATCCGCAGCCAAACTGCAATATATTTGCCTCGTTCTTCCTTGAAAAATCAAAAAAGAATGAAAGTGATCTGCAAACAGCAATTGAACACCTCCTGATGATGCCTCCAAGTAGCCCCAGCCCGCCTCTGATCGAGCAGCCCCAAACCTACAATGACTCACCCTCAAAAGCAACGCCTTATGGAACACATTCAAAACCTTTGATGAAAATGCCATTCTCAAGATCTTAACAACACTTAAACCGTCAAACCACTTCTACGACCCTTGTGAGAAGCTGGTCGGGTATATGATGTCCACTTATAAAGCCGAAATGCATTGGGAGGGAGGAAGCAACATTCATGAAAGCTACATGTGAATACAATGCATTATGGGAAAATACGTTTTTACTTACATATGGATGAATATGGTGTGAATAAAACACATTGAATGAGTAAAACAAAGCCAGAAGAGTGAACAAAACATTATTTTCTTTAAACGTGGCTGGATATACAGCATCCCATACCTGTGCCAAGGGAGACAACCTAAGGGAACTTGGGACTGCTACTTCATTGTCACTTATGTAAGTGGGCACCTTGCACCAGTCCAGACAACCCTTAGGGTGATTTAAGAGGTCTTAGGCAAACTTAGAATGCTCTCTAAGTCTTAGCTGTGGACAGTAGCCTTTAGGCTTGGTCCAGAAGGAAAGTAAAGCAGCTTGTTTTACCAGAATGCACTTATAGTATAGATTAAGTGAAAAAGAACCACACAAGGTATTTATAAAAAATATGTATTTATTATATATTACTCTCTAACACGTTTAGATATCTCCCAGGTGGAGATATGCACAATGAACACAATACTTTGCAAAGTAACACAGTAAATAGCATGAAATACACATTGGGCCGGGGGGGAACAAACCCTATACTAAAAAAGTGGTATAAGAACCACGACTCGGGTCAAGATGATGTCGTGAGGATGTAGAAAGGAACCTCCCAAGGTGAGTGACTAGGAACCCCACGAAGAGCGTGTGCAGTGAGGGAACACAACTGCGTGCTCCGTGCAAGCTTACGTGTAAGTTGCGGTTGGATTTTTAAAGAATAAGGACTCTTCCCAGTGGACCCTAAAGAAACCCTGTGGAAGACAGAAGGCTAGAGAGCCACCCCACCCGTGGATACCCTAGTACCCATGTTAACTCCACCAGGGAAGCCAGGTGCATAGGTGTGAAGTTGTGTCGGAAACTGCCATCGAACCCAATGGATGACTTCAGGAAAGTGCCGCTGCTGAAGATCCAAAGGTGGAGTCTAGATGAGAGGTACCTGCAAGCAAAGGGGACAGAGTCCATGTCACTCAGGAGTGACTAGAAGACTTAGAAGACGAATGCCCTCCGATGTCGCATGTTGCAGGAGAGATGACAATGACCTTGACTCTGCAGCTGTGAGGACCAGGTGATGCTGAGAAAGACCAGGAGCCATGCATAAGCTGTCCCACAAAGGATGTCGAGTGCTGAGGGGTCGGTGTCCGGCGGGAGCACCACAAGCATTGGCAAATCCAACCAACACAGGAGTTGAAGAAGGAGCAACGTCGGGACCAGCAAGGTCCAGGGGACTCACCACAAGAAGGGGAGTCAGATCAGGCCCTGAGAAATCAGGGGAGCCCAAAAGAAACAAAGGTGACCCTCAAATGGACCCACAGGCTGGGGGCACTTGAGTCGAGAAAGAACCTCAAGCAGCTCACCAAAAGACGCAGTTCATGATGCAAGACAATGTAGCGTGGCCAAAGATTCTATTCACTAGAGATGCTCGATGTTGGGGCTATTTAGAGCCCAAAGATCTTCTGGGAAGGAAGCCATCAAGCCTTTGCAACTGCAAGTTAATGGGGTGCACAGGGGTTTGGTTATTGCAGCCCCCAAGAGGGATACTGGCCTCAAACTTGGTAAGAGGGCAGGGCAGGATATAAGAACTTTGGAAAACCACTACCTGTGTTGCAGAACCTTTCGGACTCCGGAGGAGCTCAGGATCAGCATACTGGTTGACTTAGTTGCGGTGCCTGCGAATGCAGGGAAGTGACTCCTTCACTTCAAGGGCAATTCCTTCAGGTGTCTTTGATCCCCACAGGCCTTGAAAGGCTCCTGTATGGTGCACAGGGGGGGAACATCCTTTACAACGCAACCGCTACAACGCGGTTGCGTTACGAGGCAGCTTTAACAACGAAAGTCGTTACAATGACTTTTGCTGGAGGGCGCTCTAGGATAGGGGATAGTTTAATTTACTATCCAACACCTTTTCTACTATCCACGGGGACTGGTGTTGGAATAGTAAATTAAACTATTCACTATCAGCGCCCCCAAACGCAAGTCGTTTTAATGACTTGCGTTGTTAAAACTGCGTGGTAAAGGGACGCGTTGTAACGGTACGCGTCGTACCGTCATACATCCGTGCACAGGCACAGAAGATGCTGAAGACTGGAAGGGAGATGAAGTTGAGCCCAAACGAAGCCCAGCAAAATCCAGAGTGCCCAGACAGAAGAAGAAGTGGTGTCTGATCTGAATCTTGTCCAACGACAGATCTAGGGACCTACACCCAGGTAAGCCCTAAAATACCCTTAAGAAAGGGTTGGGATGATTAAGGGGACCCTACCAGTGGAGGGCCTGGACAAGGGGGAGGTTACTTCCATGTCCTTTGTCCAGTCTTGTGCCAGAGCGGGAGCCAACAGCTCCCAGGACTGGTTTGAACTGGACTATGCACAGTGACAACAAATGTGCCCCATATGGAGACTTAGTGGTATGGCAAGCGCACCCACCTGGTCCCAATACACTAAATCCTGTCTGGGAGGTGGTCACACTTCCCTGTGACAGGATGCCTATTGTTCTGCGTTCCCCTACTCGAGCTTGGCTCAGCAGCAGGAGGACAGAATCATGTCTCTGGTCGGCAGCAACCATTTTGTGCTGTCCGGGTCTAGAAGATTGGCATTGGGGACACTGAGAGCCCAATGGAAGGTTCTTTCAGTGCTTGGAATCATACCTCCCACACTGTTTATGGTGTGGGGGGTAATATCTAACATGATAGGATTTGTTGCAGCCAGTTTCAAGATGGTCATTGCATAAATTACAAAGTGCCCCTCTATATAGTATATGGCTGCTTCTCTGACAACCTGGGAGAATAGACTCCGCAGGGTGTAAAGGTGTCTTGCTCATGCAGGGATCCCTCTCACTTAGAAACAAGCACTCTACCTTCAGTATAGATAAGGCCTGCTATAGGGGTGACTTAAAGGTTTTAAGTGCAGTGACCCTAGATATAGGAAACCTATATCTTTAGTAAGTGGTGCTAGCACCAGCTTACACAGGCTGCAATGGCAGTCCTGTGGTTACATTTTTAATGGTCTCCCATGGGTGGTACAATACGTGCTTCATCCCATGGGGACCTCTGGGGTACCTATGCCTTGGGTACCCTAGTACCATATACTAGGGACTGATAAGGGTACCCCAGTATCCAAAATAGGATGTGCCTAAGTACTAAACACAACAATTTAAGGGAGAAAGCAGATAGACTGGGGTCCTGATTAGCAGGATCCCAGCCAGACTAGTCAATAACAGTTATAGCACTAGGCAAAAAGTGGGGGTAACCATAAACACAGATCCTACTTTTTTACAACCCTCTACCAGCTAATTCCTTCAATGAGAATAAAACGTATATACTACCTCTCTGGAGTAAGACAGTAAATGCTTCACTCCTTCAAGGGGCTTTACCAGAGAGCTTAAAATCAGGGCAGATCATCCCCATTCTAAAAATAAAACACAGTAGATCACATGAACCCAGATAACTTCTGGCCAATCTCCACTATTCCCTCTCTGGCAAAGCGCCTTGAGAAATGTGTCCATACCCAACTATGCAACCACATAGCTCAATTCCACCTTATTGACTAATTCCAGTCCCTTTCCGTCAGAGTCAAAGCACGGAAACAGATCTTACAAAAATTGTGGAAGATGCACTTAGATTGCCAGATCAAAACAAATCTTGCATCCTAATCCTCTTAGACCTATTCTCAGCCTTCGATACTGTCAAACATGATAGCCTCCTTGACTTACCTGAACATAGAATGGGATTATCAGGGTTTGTCTTAAATTGGTTTGCCTCATTCCTAGACACCTGAACTCAAAGAATCATGGTTGCCTAATCTGTGTCCACTACCACTCCGGTCACTTTAGGGGTGCCTCGGGGGTCCACCTTATCACCTACTCTCTTTAACCTTCTCATGGAGCCCTTAACTGGAATACAGAACGTTTCCAACTTACAATGCCACATGTACGCAGATGATACCCAAATATAATCTAAAAACGATATCTAAAAATATCCTCCCCTGATGATATACGGTTACGCAATACAACTTTGCAAAAAACCCAAAACTGGCTGACCAGAAGCCACCTCAGACTCAAGAAGCTCAAAACTGAATTTCTCATAATTGCCCCACCAAACAGATCCCTAGACATTGAAGATTGGATGAAACATTTAACAGCCTTCAACTGCCTACCGCACAATATAGATTCCACAAGATCACTGGGAACACAAGCATCTCAGCATGCAGGAACACATCAGTTCAGCCACCAGAGGAGCAAACTTTAAAATGAACATTCTAAGAAAAGGAAAACCCTTCCTCCCCTACGATGACCTTAAATCAGCTTTGCAAGCTCTAGTGATCCCCAGATTAGTCTATGAGATTGGAAACCTATGTGGTTTGCCGAGATCCAAGTTGGTTGCATTAAGGGCATCCCCCAACTTGGCTGCAATGCTCATCACTGGATCCAGATGGAACAACCACATCACTCCAGATCTGAAGGCAGTAAACTGGGTCCCTTATGAGGCAAGGATGCAGATGAAAATTGCTTGCATGACACATAAAGCCTTACACTTCAACACACCGAAGTACCTAGCCAATAAACTGAAATTGACTGGCGTTGGCAGATCATCGAGAAGCACCAGCACCTTACTATTAAAACCTCAAACATTTTGGAAAAAGAAAACCTCTAACTGAACTTTCTCCAGATTGGTACCTAGAATCTGGAACTTCTTGCCTCCTGAAGTCAGACTGAACCCTCCAAGTATATCCTTCAAAAAAGAAGTCAAACTGTTGCTAATGAACAAAACTCTACCCTGAACCCACCAACTGAATCATCTGGATACTGATCTGAAGCAGTTCGTCAACCAGGGTTTGCACTCGCAGCTACGTCCTGGTGTCTAACTCACTCCTTCTCCTTATTTGCAATGGATACTGACAGCATTTATGTTTCTTGGTTGTCTTGTTTTCTACTTGCATTTATATTTCTTGGTTCTCTTGTTTTCTACTTGCTGTAACATTTGTAAAGCGCTCTGATACCCTTCCAGGGTCAAGTTTGCACTATATAAAATCTTATAAATAAATAATTTATTAAAAAAAGATTATTTTACAAGTTTATTTGTAGATTCATCCAGCACAAACCATCCTACGGTTCTCAAAAAATTGTACCTAGAAGGTGTAACTATATTAAGAATACCAATACAGATAAACTCTGTAAATAAACATAGAAATACAGGTGGAAAAGCCCATATTGAACAATAAGACATACTGTACACAGCAGAATAGGAGCATGAGATCCATAGCATGGGTAGAAAAATAGGGAGCCATTGTTTACAACGCATGCGTTACAATGTGTGCTGTTACAATGCGATTTTTACAACGCAAAATCCATTACAAAGCATTCCCCAAAGTAACGCCCCGGCGGAGTTAGAATAGTAATTTGCGTTGTATTGGATTATTCGTTGTAATGGTTTGCGTTGTAAGAAATGAGTTGTAATGGCACACGTTGTAAATGTGTGCATTGTAATGTGTCCTATTAAAAAAAAGAAGCGTCATTTAGGTGGTGAAGAGGTCTTGTAGGCTTAAATGAATGTTTGCATGGAGAATATTCAGTAGAATATTAACACACGCTAATTAAGGTGACGGTGTGCGTTGTATTGTACTGTTGAATTGATATAGCGCTGTATGTCCCGACGAGTCTGGGTAGCCCAAAATGCTGTAAGATCATCGACTCCATGGCTAATGGTAGAGAAGAGGGGGGATAAAGGAGAATCAAATCAATATAAGATGGTGTGTGCCTGAAGAAGAGGCTGAAGATCATCATCACTTCCCGTATCTGTTCATGACTCCCTCCTGAGTATTACTTCCCAGTTGTTTTCTAGGCTGGACTCAGTTATCTCCTCATTTACAAGGGGTCATAAGAAGACCTAGGTGAGCTTTCTGTAAGTATTACCCCTTGGCAAAATGTTAGCCATACTGGTGCAATCGCTTGAAATTTTCAGCATCTTGCGCTAAGCTTGTTATGCAAAAATCCTAAAATGGTTCATTATGCGTGGTTGCGTAACTGAAGACCATGTGTGAAAAAAATCCTACCTTGGAAAGACAGGAACAACGCAAACTAACAGGACATGAGCAACTGTTGCTCATGGCACTTGTATTTTTGCTGTGCGAAAAGAGTTCTCGTGTCATAATGGATATGAGGATCCATTTTGCACTAAAATATAGTAGTAGATCCTGTTCCATTGTGTCTGATGTCATGTAATTAAGCAAAAGGTAATTACTTTATTTCTCGCACAATAATAATCATTATCCCTGAACGTGGAGATGGGAGGGACTTTCTCTATGAAATTGTAGTATTGGGCTGCCATAGGCCAGCAAGAATTCCAAAACTTTGTTGAAATTTGGGGAGGAGTGTATTTCAAACAAGCCGATGTTGTGCTTTTTTCTATATATGGAATGACATTGAAACTTTAAGGGAGATTTATTTGTCATGAGACGTAATATTCTGGTGCAATCCCATTCTCCAGGAGGTTTTTTAGTACAAAATAATATGAAGCTTGGGTCTTATCTTCTCTATAGAATAGTTCTCATCTCTTCTGTGATGGATCCTTTCTATCTTTTGCAGCTACTTCAGAAAGAGATCAGATCCCAAATATCCAGTTCTATAACTATTTTAATTCAGGTACATTTGAAACATAACTGAGAAACGCCAAGGACACGCAATTCCTATCCTACAGAAGCTTTCGTTAGGCCATGCCCCACCAAAAGAAAAATCTGAATTCTATACATTTTTGGGGCCAATTTACTGGAGATGGAGAGCAGTGGGCTGTACACAGGTCAAACTGACTAGTATAATCAATCCGAACTTTTTTTTAAATTTAATTGCAAATACGTCTGCCCAATCGTTGGGTATCAAATGTAAGCTCTATTAAGCTATAATGTTTTACAACTTCTAAATTATTGCACATCAGTTGGCTTTCTCGGGTAATGCTACACCCTGGATGGTGACTTGCTCTTGCAGAAGTCAATAGGTGGTCCTCGTGTTTATGCTGTGCCTGGATAGCCAAGATAGTGACTGCCATCTTTAGGGCAATGGCCAACTCCACCCATGTGTCTTGCAAAACAGATCCCAGTGTGATAATCTTGAATGGGGCTTCTGACTCTTAAGATAAACAAGTATTTTTTAGCAGTGACAGCTGCACGCCTCGTAACTGCCCTTCACTACAACAATGCCCCCTTTCTCTAAAGCTTGGTATGGTGAGAGTGGAGGGTGGAGCATTATTTTGTCTGGACTCCAATGCCGCGCAGAGAAAACCACAATCTTAAGGTTGAACAGGGTTGGGGGCTCCCATGCTGTATTGTAAAGAGGGAGCGCTCTCGTTACATTCCACGTATTCATTTATGACTATATTCATTACTGTTGCATGCAATTTGAAGAACTTTGTTGTTTTACTTTTTGTTTTAAATTTTTATCTGTACTTGTAGCTCGGATAAAAGAAAAACATCTTGTTTTCAGAATTTTCATTCCTGTTCCTCTATTGCTGCTGTCTTCTTTTGGGGGTTGTGGTCTTCTTCCAGTACCTGACACAAAGTTTGCAGTGTGATGATGTAAGTAATCATGGCCGTAAGTACATGGGGTTTTTCCCACACCCTTTTCCCTTCAGTTTTAAAATGGCTTCTCTCTAACAGAAAATCAGCAGGTTATACCTGGCTGGGGTCTTTGAATATGGATATGTTTACCCAAGACCATGATAATGCTGTTTTTCAACCTGCTGGTCATTTATCTGCGTTACTCATAAACTACAACCCTGCACAGCGAGACACTGTAATACTAGAAAGTAATATTTGTTTACAGTCCTCAAGCAAATGATAAAGGTTTGAACTCCATTAAATAAACTACACAACATACACTGAACTAACCATAGTTGTAGGGGTGCTTCTCTTTTATGTGCAATTTTGCAAATAGATATATTTCCATAATATATAATTTGAAATAAATATTTAAAACATAAAAAAACTGCTAGTGCGCGGTCCCCACTGGCAGATTCCTAGGGAATGAGTGCTTTGTCCAATGAGGCGGGTATTAGGCACATACAATTGTGCGATAAAAAATATGTACTTTCTGTCAGGCTTGTGGACACAGGATAAAATACTAGCTATGTGACGTTTAGAAGGCATGATATCCAGTGGTTAATTTGTAAAAAACATAAGTGCCTGGGCTCTTATCAGGAGGCGGCTTGCACCAGCACATTTCTCCTGTTAGCGCTGCTTAAAACACAACCAACTTCTAACCATGAAAGTGTGTGTGGGGGGGGCGTAATGGTCAGAGATGCGGACTTAGGAGCTGGTGAACCTGTTTTGAGTCTCAACGTCAGCTCAACATCCTGCGATTCTGGGGGAAAAAACCTAATCTCCGCGTAAATGAATGTGTCGTCAATTGGTGCTCATGAAAAGTGCTGGTGTTGCTGATTAAGAGCCGGTGCTGAGCACTGGAAACCACCAGTTCAAATAAAGCACGAGGGTGCCACCTCCTTTTCTTGTACAGGAGAATGCAGACAAGAGCCACAGAACGTTCAGCACAATGTGGCTTTTGGTTGTCACAGCTGTGAGGAGCAGTCCCAAAGGGAAGTCAATCCCGAGAAAAACTGTGTGATGTTCTAGCAGAGAGATTTATTATTTAGTCATTGGGAAATCGACTTTGCAGTAGGCATTGACTGATATAATGTCATAATTGCCCAAATTGTAAGCAATTGTGCACTCGTGTAAGGGGGAGGTGTGATTAAGTGAATACACTAGTCAATTGTTAAGCAAGGAAAAGATTAATGCAATAACAGATTTTCCATTTTAACTTGCTGGGCTCAACTCACAAAGATAAAGATTTACCTGTGAGCAGGAATGACTTACCACAGACTTACTCATGTATTTCCTTAGCCTATCACACCAACTATAGAAAAAGCTTTGGAAGTCGTCTATCTTTCACCTATCTATCAGCCTAATCACACCCTCTTCATCACACTGAGTTAAACCTTCCCCTTATTCCTTAGTGGCTCGACTTGGATCATGTTGACTCTTGGCTTTGACAAAAAATGTAGCTATCTTAGGTTGCGTTAATTTTGTCTGCCTATTCAATTTCTCTTGCTAATGTTTTGAGAGAATCACAGCGATAAACTACTGTACCTGTATCTCCTAATCCAAAACGTAGATCGGCTTACTGATATATTTATTAAAAATGCATTATTGGGGTTGTGTTGTGCACCCCTTTTGATCATCTGCGATCATGCTTGCTTACTGACTATGAGAAAAATGCTGGTTATCTTCAGTTCTTTCAAATGTGTCGGTCACTCCAATTTCTCAGCTTAGTATTACTACCTCGGTGCAACATAACAGTAAATTGCCCTCGAACTGTTCTAAAATGTTGATCATCCTACTTCAACGTTTGTTAAACATGAATTGTATAATGTTGTTCTTTATTTAAATATATATTTCCTAAAAACTCCAGTGTTTCTGCAAACTATTTTCGAAATATTACTAAATTGAAAGAATACCAATGAAGGTGCAGCCACTCTAAATTAAGATATTTAATACAAAATAATAGTAGTACTTTCAGCACCTCTGTACGGACGTTTCACGTTTTCGAGATGGACCCTGTTCTTTCTTCTATTCACAAGTGCTCCAGCGCATCACAGCACACAGTAGTGGCATTTTTCTACTCTGTTAACCCTATGCGCAATCTCTGTGAAGAGAGGTGAGCCTTTGGCAGCTATTTTATTTAGTGGGTTGACATTTTTCGCAGGGGTGTTGTTGGGTAGAGAAAAAAAATAGTAACTATTTGGTAGGAAAATGTTCCTGGGCCTAGAAGATCACTGCGAGGTGTACCCCCAAACCTTGTTTTAGGAGTTACTGGTGTCTGTATGTCTGAGGTGGTGTCTGAAATGCTGAGAGTGAATGATGTTGTGGAATGCTGGTTTGTAGTGTGGAGTGGAGGCTAGGTGATAGGGAAAGTTGGAAGGAGAATGGCATATTAAAAGGACTGCCTGCTTTGCTGTAAACTAAGGGTCTGACATGAAATTAAGAAATGACCTCCTACCTAAGTGGCTCTAGACCCTTGACTGAAGACCCAGCCCTCGAACTACAACATTATAACTTCTCACAGTTTAGAGTGCACAAATCTATTCTCCTGGCACAAAAAAAGGTTGTGAGCAGGTGATCGACTGTAATGGTGAGGAGCTATAGGTACGGTAATCCGTCACTAGACAATGACCACTGCTAAGGGAGTTCGTAGGGATAAGAAGTAACTCAGGGCAGGAACAAACATAAACTCAACATCCAGAAGATCATCAACATCCTCGGAATCCATGGACGAAGCTAAGAAGACTAAATCTTCATACTGTCAGACAACAGCTTGCGAAGATAAGCTCTGACTGTCAACCTCAAGCAAAATTCAGAGTGGACAGCGGAGCCTCTAAGAACATTATGGGAGTGGCAGAGTTGGCTTGCATAAAATGCAAGTAACACCTCACTGATGCAGCGGAACAAATATACACCTGGGCGGCATCGAAGCCACACAGATGCAAAGGCAAATTCACAACTCATCTTGAACACTAAGGCAAGAAAGTAGTTGTTGAGATGCATTTCCTAGATGAGCAAACATCAGCCCCTTGTGTACTCTGCCTCAAGACAGCAATTACACCAAGAATTTTAACAGTAAACTACCTCAGCGAAAACATTCGCCAAGCCAAAAACAGACTGGCAGGAAATAAATACCCCCTGATCTACATGAAAGTAAACGTCCATCCGGATCCCTTTATCCTTGACAGTAACGCGGCGATCAACATGATGTGCAGAGAAGAATTCAAGCCTAAAGCAAACTGATGTTCAAGTCTACACGTAGGCAGCTTCCACAACCCTCTGGAGTCTAGGGTCATTTGAAGCAACTCTGAGCTATAAAATAACAACTGTAAGCACGGACCTACACTTTCTGCAAGGCCGGATGTCAGCCACGTGCCTCTTGAGCTTCTCTATGGCTGCAGACATGGAATTAATAGCTATCATCTATAATCTACAGACAGGCCTTCCAGTTGTGCAGACACTCCCAATGCTCTTCAGTGGATTGGGAAAAATCAAAGACATCCGAGTGAAGCTACACACCAACGCAGGAGGTTGCCCTGTAGAGCAAGGGTACAGACAAGTGTCTTTCCACCTGTGGGAGGCTGTAGAGAGAGAAACTAGAAATATTCTGAAAAGCTTCCTGATAGCCTCATATCATCAAAGCTTCCAGAGGCCTGAAACCATGGGTCTCTTCAATAGTAGTAGTGCCAAAAAAAGACCCGAAAGGAGGCATGAGAGTATGCGTTGATATGTGCCAGTCAAACAAAGACATTGAGCGTGAATGACATCCAAGCCTCCACATAACAGACATGATTATGAAACAGAATGGAACCACGATCCACTTAAAACTCGATCTAAATAAAGGCTACCATAAACTGGAGCTGAAAGAAGAGTGCCAGTACATCACAACATTCTTCACACACCTTGGACTCTTCAAATACAAGCGCCTTAACTTCAGGATATCATCAGCTTTAGAGATCCTCCAAGAGGTAATTCCCCAAACCTTCTGCTAGCCTACACATTCAACTGCAGTGATGACATCTTAGAATTCAGAACAGAAAGACAAGAAAAGTATGATGCTCTATACCAAGTATGCCAATAACTTGTGGACTTTGCTCTCACACTAAGTAATGAAAATGTGAGCTTTATAAAACCATATCATAATCTTTCTGCCACATCTTCACAGAGAAGGGGTGACTCTAGATCCAGAAAAAGTCAGAGCACTCACCAGGACGACAACATCACAGGATGTAGGGGTGCTGTGGTAATTTCTCACGTGGCTAGATTCTGCGCAAGATACATCAAAGGCTACGTCACTATGGGCATCCCACTCAAACAACTAAAAAGCAAAGCACAGAATTCAAATGGTCATCTAAGTGGGACAAAAGCGTTAGGAACATTAAAGAGGTGGCATAAACAGCATAGGTCATGTCATACTTTGACCTAAGTCCAGTACAACTGAGAAAAACACTAGCAAAACATGCTGAAGGCAGTGAATTCCCTCATCAAGAAGTAGTGTGTGCTAATCAAATCCTTTTGGACATAGAAAAAATGCATACTTTCAACCAGAAATGGAGAGCCTGGTGGTGGTGTGGCCATGTTATGTTATGTTATGTTATTTATATTTTTATAGCGCACAGATGCCCCAGCCAAGGGGCGTCCTGGCGCTCTAGACAGGTACTATAACATAACACACAAAGGGAAAGAAAAAGCAAGAGGCAGCTACTTGGAAGCAAGAAACAGGAAAGTTTTAATGGCCCGCCTGAAGGTGAATAAATCATTCAAAGCTCGAATGTGTACCGGGAGCGAGTTCCACAGTCCTGCAGCAAGCACCCGGTACGAGCGGCCACCCATTCTGCTAAGTTTAAAACGGGGGCAGACTGCTAGATGAAGAGCCTCTGATCTTAGTGATCTCAGAGGGATGTAGGGAATGAGCAGATTGGCAAGTGCCGGCGGCGAAGAGAGTTTCATAATTTTAAAGGCCAGACAGAGCACCTTAAACTTGATCCGTTGTCTGACCGTTAGCCAATGTAGGGTCGAGATGGTACCCGACACCGAACAATGTCTGGGAAGAACCACAATGGCCCGTGCCGCGGCATTTTGAACCCTTTGGAGCCTAGATGCCTCGGCCTGGTTGACCCCTATCATCAGCGAGCTCCCGTAGTCCAGTCGGGATAGAATTGATGCCTGGACCACGAGCTGCCGGGTCGGGGGGTCAAAGTATTTCAAGACCGGCTTTATGCCACGCAAAATTCCGTAGCAGGTGGCTGCAACCCTCTTCGTGTGGCCTATGAAAGTAAACGCCGAATCCAACCAGATTCCTAAGTTTTTCGCTTCGGAAACTGGGATAGGAATAATGCCCAGCTCTGGAGGCCACCACTGGTTTCCCCATGGCTCAACATGTTTCCCCAAGACCAACACCTCAGTTTTGGTGGCGTTCAACTGAAGGCAATTGGTACGAAGCCAACTCGCTACAGCCACAAGACCCGCTCAGAATCTGGGGGCCTCCACTTCAGGGTCTCCACTAAGTGTCACCGCCAGCTGCGTATCGTCCGCATATGAGGTCATCGTCAGACCCCACTGTTTGACGACTGCAGCTAGCGGTTTCACATAGAGGTTGAACAAGGTGGGGCTCAACGAGGATCCCTGTGGGACCCCCAGGTCCAAGGGATAGGTGGTGGATTGACAAGGTGGTATTGCCACTTTAAAGGTTCGCTCCGAGAGAAAGGATCGAAACCACTGGAGGGCAGTACCTGCTACTCCAGCTTCCTCTAAGCGTTGAATCAGTATCTGGTGGGACACAGTATCGAAGGCAGCGCTCAGATCTAATAGCAGGAGCGCTGCCGTACGTCCGGAGTCAAGCACCAGGCGTAGATGCTCGGTGATGTAAAGCAAAGCAGTCTCGGTACTGTGTCCTGGCCGGAAGCCATTCTGGCTAGGGTCCAGTATCTGATTACGAGCCAGATGTTCTGACAAAATCGAGTTAACATGGGCTTCGGTAACTTTAGCCATCCAAGGCAATAAAGATATGGGGCGATAATTTTCTGGCAATAGTGGGTCGGAATTTGCCTTTTTTAAAATAGGGGTCACTACCGCCTGCTTCCATAAAGCGGGGATCGTTCCAGTTGACAACGACATGTTGATTAGATTTAAAATGGGATCTCGACACTGCGGAGAAAGAGTACTAATAAGAGCTGGCTTCAGCGGGTCTAGAGGAGAGCCTGATTTAACGCTGAGGCTAACACATTCACATGTTTCTATATGGCAAGAGCTTGTAACAGATCGCCAAGCTCTACTGACCATCCTTGGGAACCCCAAAGCAAAAAATCCCCCACAGATTCAATGCTGTGAAATACAACTGCAGGAGCATGACTACCAAATCATCCACAAACCCGAACGAAATCAGAACCTAGCTGACAACTTTTCTAGGCACCCATTGAAGTCAACAAAGTCCAATCCTTCTATAGCTGAGGGATACCTACACTTTTGGGGGATTTTAACAGGTCAATACAGCAAAGAACGAAGATAAAGACCTGGAAGCAGTGGATCAGGTAATCAAAACACAAAAGCAAAAGCAGAGCAAAGGCAGGAGAGAAGACTGAGAGGAAATCAAATCATTCAACAACATTCATAACAACAGTAGGACTCATCCTAAGGGGGTCTGGAATTGTTCTGCCCCACTGCCTAAGGAAATAAGCGTTCAAACTTGCTCATACGGGACACACAGGAATTGTGACCACCTACAGAACATTAAGGGAAGAAAGTGTTTTCCGAAACTAGACAGCATGGTTGAAATGGCACTACAGGATTGTCACATAAGCAGGTGCTTCTCCACAGTATTGAGACCACTGCCTCTGGTAATGTCAGAGTTGCCCAAGATGATGTCGCATCTGGCTGACACTGATTTCATTGGCAAGCACCTCCTAGCTCTCAAGGATGAGTATTCCTCATTTCCACTCAAAAAAATAATTTCTTCCATTTGTGCCATGAAATTGGCACTAGCCTTAGACAACATGTTTGTGGCATGGAGTCTCCCAAAGACCCTAAAGTGATTAAATTATCCACAATTCAGTGCAGAGTTTCAAGAGTTTCTCAGTCAATCGGCCATTGAGCACCGCAGGATAGTGGGAGTGTGGCCAATAGCTAATGGAATATTGAGAGAAATTCATGGACACCCAACAAGACAATCAAGGGGCAAAGAAAAAGGGCACATTGCTGGTGCAAGAACTGTGCCAGGTGTTGAAGGCATATCAGAAGAGCACCCCACACTCAATAACAGGGGAATGCCTGTGACTTTCATGTTTGGGAGGCTGATACGAACCAAACTTAGGCCATGGAGAGACACCACAAAAGATGACAAACTCAGAACCACAGTCAAAGAGAAAGAGAAGAAGAGAAAGATAAAGTTCTATATGGATGCCAGGAGGTGTGCAAAAGAGATGGACCTAAAGGAAGGAGAGTGGGTAGTAGGGTAGTAGTCCGAATAGATGTGACAGAGCAGAAAGGCAACATGGTCACTGCCACCTGACCAGAAAAGTCCATCACGTGAAACATATCCCACTCCAAGGTCATCGACCATCATTGCCACAGCGAAAAGAGTGAGGGAAGGAGAGAGATGTAGAAGGAAGAAATAGACTCCGATAGGAGTCGAAAATTGAAGACCTGACAACAGCGAGCAGGACAAAAGCCATGCGACCAGAAATGATGCCATGGTGAGGGCTAATCATCACTCGACCCCAACAGCTGATTTAAGAAATGCAATGTAGGCTTAAGGAACCTCAGTATCAGTTTAAAAACAGGGGGTTCGGTTTAATAAGGTGGTAGGTGTAGAGTAGTGGCGAGAAAGGACCTGGAGGACACTCGACCACACCTTATACTGCCAAGGGAGGTTGGAGGGGACAGGAAGTAACATACAAACACACACTCACACACTTGGGGGAAGGAGGATGCAGGAGGGTGACTGGGGCTCTGTGTTGCTCCACAACAGAGAATAATAAAGAGCGACTACTTCTCACCCTGCCTGGCGTCCAATCTGCTCAGTACGCTGTCCCAAGGACCCGGCGGACACAACAGTGTCCATTGGTCCCCTCTTCTACTGCCTCAATGTCACCAACATACCAGCAGTAGGATACGCTGCTGCTTAACGGGGGCATAAATGGTGGAGAGCTCATTTCTAACTGGCAGTGAAGTGGTTAAAGTGCCTTCACCACGCCTGAAGCACAAGTGGAGATCCCATGGATTCTCAATACAGGTAGCAATTCCTATAAACTATCAGACTCAGGAGAGTGCCTAACCGAGGACCCCCTAATCAGAGCCTTATACTGTTACAGAGAGCAGCATCACCCTTCCCCATGCAGGGATCAGCTGCGGCTGCAGCGGGAATCCTGGAAAACCTCACAGTACCCGCAGTCTGTCAGCAAATCACTCTCCGGCTTAAGAGCAGATCATGTCATGTCACGTCCCAGTGCACAGCTGCTGACGTGCCAGAGTCAGGGCCTCTCCCCCAAGAGCAGGCCTGAAACTCTGTCAGCAAGCCCAGGGTCGTCGTCATGGACTCCACATCTGGAACACAGGGTCACAGCTCCTGGAAGAGACCCAACATCTGTAAAGCCTCAGTGAGCTGACGCTGTCAAGTGCATGCAACCTTGGGGGAGGAAGGGGTGATGTGTGAGGGTGTGGTACCACTGGAAACAGAAATTCTATTGGAAGCAGGCGGTCCAAAGCCTGGAAACGGTGCATCTCATCACCAGGGCACGGCTTCTGATAACGGAGGGCCTCTCGTGCTTGGAAGGCGGCCAACATCTGCAAAGCCTCAGCGAACCTTCCATGTCAAGGGCGTGCAGCTCTGGGAGATGAAGTGGGAGATCTGTGATGGCTTGGCATCCCTGAAGGCACCATCGGAAGCCTGGAAGAGGCCTTCTGATAACCACAAGTGCTGCATCTCCCAACGAGAGTAGGATGTCTGGTAACTGGTAGCAGAGCGTCTCATTTCTAGAGTAGGGCATGCCCGTGCAGGAGCAGGCCCTCGGATACCTGGAGTGGCGAGTCTCACTGCTGGAGCAAGGACTCTGATACCTGGAAGCTTACAACATCACTTCTGAAGCCTGCCATCTCCATACTGAAAGATGGCCTCTGATTCCTTTAAGTAGTGCATTTCAAGACTGCAGCAGGCTCTCTGTGAACCAGAACGGGGAATCTTCCTGCTGGAGCAGAACCTCTCATGCCTGGAACAGCCCCAACAGTGGCTGCTCCTCGGCTAAGGGGGAGGAGCATTGCCCCACTGCGCAAAAAGGAAAAATAAAATGACAATACGTATACTTATTATAATTTTTTATCTTTCCTATTGCATGTGTGCAGTGTGGGGCGGGGCTGGGCAGCACAGGGGAGGAGTGGTGTGCACTCCCAAAGTGTGCCTTTCTTGGGGCGACCAAACAGTTCATGCGCACTTTGCATGTTCCTACCAGGCTGCATTGCACAGCCTGGTGAGGAATATGCATAGGCTCCCTGTTCGAGTCTGAGCACTGATCCACGGCACTCAGACCAATCACAACGCTATGGGGAGCCTGTGTGCCGGGTGCTTCCTGCTACCAGCCGAACTGCAGAGGAAGAAGGAAGAGGACGCAGGGAGGCAGCGGCTGACAGTTCTAAAGTAAGCGTTTTTTATTTTTTATTAATTAACCCCCCATCCCCCCACCACCACCTCCGTCCGGTAGAAACCTCTACTGAGGCCCAACGCTGAAAAGCCTTTTTTCTGCCTATGCTGCACACTTTCGACAAAAAAACATTATTTTTTCTTTTTGCTGATGCCTTTCAACATTGGCAAAAAGCATTGGCATGGCTTTTAGGTTAGCACAGGCAGCCGAAAGCCCAGGCCTGTTGGCTTTGCCAATGTTTTTTTATGTTGAGTCCAATCCATGTCTACCTTGTACGTATTTGGAAATTATCCAATAAAAACCCTCTTCTAGATAGACAAAAGTTTTAACACCTGAAGTGAATCACCAGCCGCTGCCCGTGCAGGTAAAAACTGCAGGCCAGGTGGGGTGGGGGTGGGGAATTACGACAGACGACGATGAGGGAAAATAAATTATTTATTTAATTTTCCCTCGTGGTCGTCTGTCGGAATCCTTCCAAACCCAGCCGCACCGCTCTTACCTGCATGGGCCGCGGCTGTGCATCGCACACTTCGTCCTACATGGATATCCCTTTGTCATCCTATCCTTTGAACCCTATCAAGTTGCACAATCACCTACCTATCCTACTCCTTTTGTAGTGATTCAAGGAGCGATCATTGCTCCCCTCATTCTCAATATGTGTATGGAACATCTGGGAGGTCTCCTGAATAATCTTTGTATTGACTATCCTCAGTGCACTGATGACGCAGCAATACCCCTGAGTAAACCCTTGACAAGTCACATCCTTCCTGGAAAACTTCCTGGATAATAATCAAAAGCTGGATGTCGCCGCACAAACTCAGTCTAAACCCAGACCAAGTAAATGCTGTGAAAGAGGCCCAATATCAATTGAAGATAATAAGCATAATGCCCAAATGTTACCTAAATCTAGTAGTTGAGTTACTAGCTCAAAGCAGGATTGACATGAAGCTCCGTCTCCGGGGGTCTCTCTAAATCCATATTGCATCACTCATGCAGTCTTATATGGTACTGCAAGGCTGTGAATGGATTAAGAGGACAGGAGTATATCATGTTTGCACTCCTATGGCTTTATCCAGAACAGTAATGTAAATTAAAGCTCGCTAGCACAACCTACAAGGATGTAGATGTGGCCACCAGTAGATATTTATTTAAGAAAAAGATCTCTGAGTGAACTCGCACTTCTAGAAGCAAACAATGATTATGATTGGAAACATCAACAACCTCAAAGCAATTGAAAGAAAAGCAAACCTTTACAGTAGCTGCACCAATACTTTGGAACTCCCCACCACTTTTTTTTTAAACTCCAAATCTGAACATATTAAAGAAAAAAGTAAACAACTTCCTTCGCAATGCTGATGAGCAGAGTAAGGTCACAGGTGAGTAGCATTAGATCACTGGTGGCTGAGTGAAATAAGGTCATTTATCGGCCCGGGCAGATCATTTGTGGGCAAAGATACACAATCGGGTGGTGGGTTCAGATCCTTTGTGAGTGGAGTGGATCCCTAGCGAGTGGTGTCTTTAATAATGAGCAGACCCCGATCACAGGTGGGTGTGGCGAGTGGTTTAGAGGGTAAGCTCAGAGTATGAGAGAGTTTAGGAGGTACACTCATAACAGGAGTAAAACAATTTTCATAGTGTCAAATGCACACCTTGTGGGCTAGGGTGGCAGGTTTGTAGGAACCTCATGAGGTTTCAAGCTTACCCTGGATAGTTCCCATATTAGGCCAAGCCCGCTTGGACAACTGTCCCACGCTGAGCTCTCATCCGTTCCCACGGTTCTCTCGCCTCCTTCCTGTGGCCCTAATGGCTCCTGTTTACGCGGCCTGTCAGACTCCTCGATGGATGGCCTGCACTCTCCAGGCCATGGCTCAAGCTTGCCCCTGACCGTGACTCTTGCCGCCACGCCTCATTAGTCTCACACCTGAGCCCTGGCCCTCTGCTTCCATTTGTCACGCCTGCCTCTGGAGGGGAGGTCGAGAGTGCAGGCTCCAGCTATAGAGGCTGAAAGGCCTTATAGTCTGAGTCCACCCTTGACCTCTGCGGCCTCCCTTGGATCCTAAAGGTGAGCAGACTGAACGTCCTTATCCATAAACAGCTGATGCATGATCACTCACATGTCGCTGGAGGTTTGTTTTCATCTGACTGAGAGCGGATGAGGACAACTGCAAAGCTGTCTGCTAATCAGTGGTGTGTGGCAAAATGATGCCCTCCCTCCCCCAAGCAGAATGTGGGAGGGGCCCCTGAGACTCCCATAACTCACAGATATCCACTGGCCTGAGGTTGAACGGGTCACGCTTGTGGGTTGCCCTATGTCCCCATCTGCCCTGCTGCTGATTTGACTAAGGAGACAACCCCTCTGGTACACCCCACTATAATGCATGTGTTATATTGCATGACAATAATATTACACCCACTACATCACAAGGTAAAACTTTTAGATAGGATCATGCAAACCTCCTCCACTTAGACCCCAGCTGCGTTACCTGTTTTCTTTCCAAACTTCACTTCCCTGGGTCTATCAACGATTTTTGTATTATTGAGTCAGTGAATCTTTCTTCACCCGTCATCCCGGCAGACAGTGCCTTGTGTTTGCAACTTGTTCAGGGAAGATTTTCCTTAGATTTACCCCTGGGCTTTATCTGATTGCAGAAGAATACAACTATGCATTAATGGTATTATTTAATTATTAAAGGGCAAATGATTCCAAGGCTAGGTTGGACACAATGTCTCTTTCACACATCGAAGTTGTGTGAATTTTATACAAGGACAGGGCCTGAATTTACTTGATGGGTTCGTTTCCTGGGTAAAGGCTGTGAAGTCAGTTTCAGATTTTGATTCCATGTTTTCCAAAGTAGCGTTTCTTGTTGTTTCATAGTGTATGTGTTGGCTGGCAAATAAGAACAGTTTCGTATTTTCAAATGACCCCGAAGCACTTGTTAAAGGTCCTATCTTCTCTGCCTTCCACTCTGTTCTGCCCCTGACTGCCTCCATCACCAGCCCTCAGTCACTCATCTCTACCGCATGACCCTCTGGTCTATAAACACACCTTGCCCTCCTGAACCAACACACACTTAGGATGCACAGGAAGATAAAACTCTGGGGCATATTGTCAAGAAACAGCGTTAAAATTACCGCCGCTTTAACTGCCGCTAAAGCGGCGGTAATTTTAACGCCGTTCTTGATAATATTCCCCTCTGTTCCTGAAAAACATGTAAATACCAGGAAGACAAAAACAGTACTACCAAAGACCAATGAATCTTCAAAACGATGAGTACTGTTTTCCTTTTATTTGGTAACCTATAGGAATAGCAACCCTGTACTCCTGTACAATATTTAATTTATACTAAGATTAATGACGTAATATAGATGTTCCAGTGAAATATAGCTAAAATAATGAATCCTAGAACTTGGGTAACAGTACACCATGACAATGCATGGTGTCATTTGGACAATATTTTGCGGAAATAATTATTGTCCCTTTTTAGATTATTAAAAGTGTGATGTAACAGGAGAACGGATTACTTGTGAAGGGGAGACGCAGGTTAATTTTCTGGGTCAGCTTGCACGTGGTGAAACCAATCAAGTTTGGGGGTGCCTACTTGGGCATGCTACTGTAGAGACTACAGTTAATGGGTGGCTTCATTCACGATTGCAGGGCTCTGCTTAATATGCTGGCTGATGAATCCCCCAATACTGCACCCTCGTCGGAAGAGCGCTGAACATGAATTCAGCCACAGGCCAGATGCGGCTCTCCTCTGATGTCTGGAAGTGAAGGCGGTGACGGCTCAGCGAGGCGCCATAGCTCAGCCTGACGTGCTGGAGAGCCATCCGTCGTTTGGCTAATAGAAGCAGGGCACTGAAGTCTGGTCCTGCCTACCAGGCGAGAAAGACGTCACAGCCCCTCGGGGTGGCAGGATCATTAACCCTCGCCCTTCCGACACGGGTCAGACTAGGGAATGGCCTCAACCCTCATTTGGCAAACCTGTATTTAGCAAGTGAGCGTTCCCCCATCCCTGCCCGCCCGACACCCGCTTCCTCCCAGAGACAACTGAAAGACAAGAGAAGGCAAGTGTGCCGCAGAGGGGGTAGCTGAGGCTGCCGGGGAGCCCTCTGCCTGTTGGTATCCGTGGGTGCAACCCATACAGGGCAAAGCAGGGAAGCGTATTTACTGTTTTTAGAGGTGCAGGGCTCACATAGTAAATCTGCATACAGGCAGGCATGTCCATGTGTGGACACATAATTTATACCCAAGCGTACATAGCATAGCATAGCATAGCATAGCATAGCAAAGCATAGCCTGATGACCATGGGCGGGCAGATGGACATGCACAGTAAACATGACTTTGTGGGCAGGAAGTTTGTGGGGTGAACAGAGTAGTAGAAGTCCATGGGACAGATGCACCTGAAGCCCTTGATGTAAACAGGCAGAGGTCCTGAATCCTGAACACATCCAAACAAGAGCCCAAACGCTGAACAGCTGAAGAACATAGGAGCTCCCCAACATCAGCCACGGTGGCACCCACTTGTAAGGCCCTATGCTTGTGTAGCCTAATCCAGGTCACTATCAGCTTACAGAACGCTGAGGCTGGGCCTTCAGCATCCGAAGGGGCATCCTCTCGAACCCTGACACCTATGTTCCAAATCTTTGTCAGACCATCTAGGAAACTAAAGGGGGGGCCCGTAACCCAGTCAACTCAAACTTGCACGGTCGCCCTCTTCTGAATTGGATCCCCACCAGTAAGGCTGAGAGCAGAGTCTGCCAGAAAGGATGGAACACTGCTTCTTACCACTCTGGATTTCTCCCCGTCTTCTCCTAGTGCCCCCTCATAGAACATCTGTACTTATAATTCCACTCAGGTCCAATTCCGGTTACCAAACACTTGCACACTCACTCTCTTCTCTTGTGAATGTACACATATACACAAGCTCATCTGAGCACCTACCTTTCTCTTTAATTCATTCTCTTTTTTAAATACCAGACTACCAACTATATGAAGAAGTTGTGGAGATGAAAAACGGCGCTTCATTATCACATTAGAGGCTTAATCAGGGGCGGCTCCTCCATTAGGACGGAGGAGTATCGCTCCACTGCTTTCTCGCAGTGCGAGAAGCAGAAACATAAAATGGTATTTTACATACCATTTTATGTTTCTGCTTCTCGCACTGTGAGAAAGCAGAAGGCAGGGTATGCCTGGTTGGGGGTGGGAGGGTATGCACGGTTGGGGGGGGCTGGTGGCCGGGTTGGGGAGGAGTGACTTGCCCACTGTTGTGGGCCCTGACTGTTTAGTCGTCCCTCTGGGGATGACCAAACCAGTCATGCACACTTTACATTTTCTCTATGTAGGATGCATGCAGCCTACATAGAGAAAATGGGCTCCCTACAGGCGCCCGACTGGGCGATGTCCATACCAATCACAACGCTGCCATTGCAGTGTTGTGATTGGCTTAGGGGAGGGAGGATGAATGCTTCCTGCAGCAGGAAAACGTGGCGCTGGACCGGCCAGGAGTGGAGGCGGGGCGAGACACGGTAAGGTACGTTTTTTTTAACACCCTCCTTCGCGAACCCCCATGCGACCCCCTCGCCCACCTCACACCCGCGAGTCATGCAAGCCGCGACTGATAATGCAGGTAACATAAGAAGTATGCGTAGGTTGATCTTGCATGCTAGGTTTTCGTACCATGAAAACACCCCGGTCAAAAGTAGAGCAACTTATGCCTTCATATTCAGTTCTTTAGCATTTGTTGAGCCTAACAATGTGACTGCTGTAGTATTTGGATATTTGTGACTGTTAAGATTGCACTTCTTCTTCTTGTACTTTTATCTCATTGGACAGTCAAGGTTTATGCTTCATCAGTCGAGTAGCGAGGAGGAGCTGGTGGGCCATCTGCCCCGGGCGGCACGAGTTTTGGGGGAGGCCGGCTCGGACGGCAACAGCCCTCCGCTCCTCAATGTGTTTGAGAAAATACTTGCCAACACACCCTCTTCACTGTGGCCGCCGCGTGCGGCAAACGCAGAGACCGCCACGAGCGCCCATAGGGCTAGTTATGCCAACATGCTTATTCTTGTACTTTTATCCCATTGGACAGTCAAGAATGATGCTTCTTCTTGTACTTTCATCCTATTGGAAAGTCAAGGTTGACTACTTACCCTCAGAAAACACAACCCCAAACCACACTAATGTATAAAAGCGACTAATCTCACCCTCCAAACCCAAAATCAACAGGCACACCCAAACTTATCACAATATGGATAACTCTTACCACAGGCAACGAAAACACTTTTGATAACACTTATTTGGGCATTCATCTCACATCTAACAGCACTATATGGCCAACAATAATGCCGCAGACAACTATCCTAATATCACCTTCTAATAGTCCAACTCAAATAGTAATCATATGCACAACATGGCACTAAAGTCATAAACTTTCCGAAGCACTGCCAAATCAACAGCACTGTCACACACCACATCAATAGGCACCCTAGAAACACACAGATGAAGTGACATAAACATAATACGTTTCGTGCACACACCACTGACCAGAGTTGTGATACTTGTATAAAAGGCACTATACAGTGGCTAAGAAAAGTAGAATTGGCAACCCCCTGCTTCAGTTAAAAAAACAGACAGTCCTTCTGTACACCGACCCATACTTATAAAACACTAGAGATCTTTGTACCTTGAGCCCACTTTACTAACACACAAACAGATACAAATCATTGTGAATCTTAAGAATTCAAACACCCTCTAATAACCACACACAACCAAACATGAACAAACAACTGACGTGATCAACAGTGGCACCTCCAGGGCAATATTATGGCCTTCCCAGGATTGCATGAAAGAGAATCCAGATAGGCAATGCTGGCGCAAGACAAATGTGAATCACACAACAATATTACATGACATAACATAATATAACATAACATGACATAATGCAGAATAAAACAGCATAGCGCAGCATAATGAACAATGTGTCCACAGGTTCACAAACATAGGACATGGATGGTAAACGAGCATCTAGAAATCCATGCCCCTGGTCAGACAGGCTTAGTAAATTATGGGGAATGTGTATGCAGGACTACATGCTCATAGGTGGACACGCATTTGCTAATTGTATAATGAGGACATCATACCCACCAGCGCCTAGGCATGTGACATACATGGTAAATGAATCTAGAAGCTATCATGGTCATTCCTGAATGATGGCACATGGTGCTGAAGCTAAAGTGTTTTAAGGAAAACATCCAATTCTTGTAGGCAACTAGGCTTAGACTCTGTATTTTTGCCAGCCATATTCGAATAGCAGATCCACATCAATCCTAATGCCCCATGAATGGAACTATGAACTTTATTGCAAGGCCTATGGAAAGTGCTCTATAAATGCCAATACAATAATATACAACTGTTAATTAAAGACAAAGATCCCAGAAGGCTAGTTAAAATCATGAATAATATATGTTGAAAAAGGATCATCAGCTAACTCATGAGCACAATGATGCACATACATGGGGGGCTGCAGTATGCCTTCAGTAGCTGTGGTCATTGAAAAAGTACCTTTCTGGTCAAATTCAAATTCAATTCAAAGATAGCTTTATTCGGTATTTGTTAAAAGACCATAAAAGCACATAAAAAGTTTAAAAAGAACATTTCATCCGCAAAATACAACAATACAGATTAGTTCATTATTTTTCATAAAAAAGAAGAACTTTAGTCATTTCATAAAAAACAATAAAAGGGTCCAGGGTAATTGATTTATACTATTAGGAACGTAAATGTACAGTACAGTCATTATGCCATCGAAGATCTACATCTTACTACATATTTCAAGAATTTAACAGCTGCGGCCATAGTCAAATCGTCTTGTAAGATGTATAGTCTAATCAAGGCTGGTTTACATTGTCTCAGGCCCCACATCTTTAGGAGGGGCAACAGATGCCTCTTTCTCCCCCACTCGTAGTATTTACAGAAGAGGATGCAATGAATATTTGACTGAGTAGATGTATCGTCGCATGGGCAGTTTGTTAGCGTCGGGGACCAGTCATTTTGAGCAGGAAAGGATATCAGCCTATAAAAACAGTCAGTCCTCATCCTTGCTAGTAGCATTCTGGTGTAGCTGGAAAGTGCCGGGGACAGGTATAGATGTAGACCTGGTCCGTGTAGAATGCGACGATGTAAAATGATCGTAGACTTATTTCCATCCAGGTACCACCGTCTATCTTCTAACAGCTCAAGGCAGGATTCCTTTAAGGCTTTTTTCGTAATTGATGCACAGGAGCTAGGTGTTACGTAAAGTTCAGGATGGCCAATAGAATTCAAGAATTTTTTGACATAATGAAGCCAGGTGAGCTTCCTAACAGCTGATTGGTTCATGCAATCTTGAATCACATCCCTGCTAAAGGCTGTCTCCTCGGAAGTCCATATCTTATGCCACAGCATGATTGGTCTTATCTTGATTAAGTCTGTAATATGTACCCGGTCTAGTTCCTTATGACATATGGTTGTAGAGATTGATCTTGGGACAGCTAACAAGTACCTAAAAAAGGCGTTTTCCGCTCGTTGGATTTGTGTACAGTCTGCCGTCCCCCAGATACCTGCCCCATATGTTGCAGTGGAGACACATTTAGCTGCATAAATCTTTAGCAGAGTTTCAATGGGTTTTCCGCCCAATCTCTTCGTAAATTGTTTTACTGCGCCAATGGTGCGGGAAAATGCCAGATTACGTGTAACGATGGCTGTAGTCCAAGTTCCTCTATTATTAAAAGTAATACCTAAGTAGGAGAAAGTTTTGGTCAAGCCTATCTTTGACTGATTAACGAAGGTGTTACAGTCTATTTTGGAATTGATTTTTGACGTGCAACACATGGTGAAAGTTTTTCCTACGTTTATCTTCAGTCCTCTAGAACCCATGAAAGTGGAAAAACCAGTTAATGCCTTTTGGAGGCCCACCTGAGTTCGTGACATTATTACAGCGTCATCGGCATAGAGTAATATTGGCACCGCCATGCCGTTTATTTTAGGATAGTCTACTTCCAAGTTAGACAAAGAATCTGCCACTTCGTTGATGTATAAATTAAAAAGAAAAGGTGCAAGGATACAGCCTTGTCGAACGCCTTTTTCGACTGGAAATTTCTTAGTGCGTTCACCATTTTTACCATAACGGACCGTTGCGCCTGCACCTCTGTATAATTCCTTAATAAAATTCAGAACAGATGGGTCTATCCCCATCTTGGTTAGGGTATTCCATAGCACTTTATGGCTTAAGCAATCGAAGGCCGAACTTAGATTGTGGTTCTGAAAATTCTGGACTCATATAAATAATTCTGGACTCGAGGATTAAACTTCGTCGAAACATGACGAATTTGGTATCAAAAGACCGAGAATGACGAGTACACCATGTACAAGCATTTTCAGCATATTCGAGTGACGATTTCACCTCGAAGTCGTCATTATCGTTCAGAACCCTCGGCTTCCATTTTATCTATGGCAGCCATTTTGTGAGTTGCCCTTTACATAGGCTTATAATCTGGCTGAATTCGATCCCAAAAGGACACGTACACCTTAATCGACTTTCCTATGACCTGTGCAAGTTGGAACCATTGCCCCAGGACGAACCTGTTAGGTCAGTTCCTCTCCCAGTGGCCGAACAAGATAGCATCAAGGCTCAACAAGCCATAAAACCTTTTCATCGCACACACACCTGCCGTATCTTGCTCACATCTGTCTCTGCTCTTTTTGCTTCACTTGCTTTATGATGGGGAGGTGCCCGTTTTTATTGGGGGTCCAACGATATCTGATGAAATGTTGGGCCTTGCCGGGTGATTTGTTATGGGCTGGACGAAGTGAAATATGGACATGTCATCATGACTCTGCTTTTCCTTTGTAACAAAGAAATGTAAATGGTATACTGTAAATTCGAAGAATGTTTGCCTGAAGCTGAATATTTTGTATAAAAAGAGAAGCCTGGTTTTGTGAATTCGAGCAGTCTCCTGAGAATATACTTCCCGTGTGTTGTACTTCTAGGACACTTGTTACCTTGGTTGCAGCCAATAAAATCGATCCTTGACTTCACCTAGAAGACTCTGAGTTTCTGTGGTCTGAATCAGGAAGGACTCGAGGTCTCTGGGTGTACCCTGACACCGCTGGGTTGCCGGTTCTGTGCCGGTTCTTAAAAACCCAGTACCTCAGCTGGCGCCCAACGTTTGGGGCGATTCCAGCGGTACCAGCCCAGCCAGAGGTTCGTGTGAAAATTCCGGAGGACGGCCAACCACTTCATCGACCCCTGCATGTCGACGTGGTCCGAAGGTCTTTGCTGCGAGGTTCCCCGCTTCCCGACGGCTACGAAGGACTGCTGCCCTGGCTATCGCCCTGATTTGGACCCTTGAAGTTTGGTAGAGCGAAACACTAAGACGAGTCTTCTGGTGACGTCATCGATATCTCAGTTAAGTATAAGTGGAGCGTCTTCCAGTCCTTAGTTGGTTCTTAGTCTTGGGTATCCTTTGGGATCAATTTTGGAGCTTGCAAGCGCCAAAGCCGAAGGACTCGTGTATTCACGAGAAATATCGTAATCGATAATCCTTTGAAGTTTGGAGCTAGACTAGAGAGCGAAGATGCCTGGTCTTAGACTTGGAAATTTGTTTTGTCTTGGTTGTAATAATAGGGACTCCCGATTGGAGGACTCATGTCCGGTTCCTCCGATTGGAACTCCAACTTACGAGTTATATGTCAAACACGGAGTAGGCCCCATCACATACAATGAAGTATTGATCAAATACACCAGAAAAGATGGTGTTTTAAAATGGCCCCAATATGGTAGCTTTGATACCGAAATCTTAGATAACCTCGAAGTTAAACTTTTCAAAAAGAAAGCCCGGCCGGCGATGTTTGACTCTTTCCGCCTATGGCGTAAAGAGGCCAAACAGAAGGAAATTAAATTAGAGAAGAAAAATAAGAGAGAAAGGTGTATTTCCGTAATGCAAGCTGCTATGCAGTTTAAAGACAATGAAGAAGGACAGATGAGTGAGCAGTTGCACAGGCAACGTAAAATGGCAATAGATAAATGCTATCCAGTTTTGCCGCCTCTTAAGCAAGATGCAGCGAAAAACCTTGAAAAAGATCCGTTAATGACGCATTTATTAAGTTCGCCACCCCCCTATGCGCAGAATCCTACAGCACCTCCGCAACCCTTAGTTGCACAACCTGTGATTGCATTACCTCCTGCTCCTCTACAGCAACCACCAGCTGTTCTTCAGCTGGCTCCTACTCCTTCGGTGCAGCCTCCTCAAGGCCCACCGATTACATCTACTTCACCTATGTTTTCTACGACTTTGCCTATTGCACCTTCTATTTTTCCTAATGCTCCCTCTGCTATCGCCTCTACTTCTGCCTTATCTCACCCCGTTTTTCCACCTGTTCTTCCTTCAGTTTCTCCTTCCGTTCGGCAGAGAATGGCCAACACTGTTACTAATATTCTCTCACCTTTTCTCGGGTCGCCTACTACGACCCCTAACACAGAACGAAGACAGTTGCGAAGTCAACTGCCTGACTATCAAGAGAGAGATTTACTGAATCATTTAGGGTTATGGATACTGTAAAGTATGATGTAGAGTCTGTCATGGAAGTCTTCCGTCAATGGGAAGCACCGACGCAGAGATATGTTTTTGAACAAATGTGTGTTTTCCTCTGTGAGGATTTGGACGACAATGATCTGGAATGCAACCCGCAAAAGTTGTGTCGTGTACGGTTCGAGTTTGGAGAGGGCATGATCGTAAGTCCCGATGTCGAGAGAGTGGTTGAGATATTGTTATCATATCGGAGTAAGGGGAGCACTTCTGGATCACAATCTGAGCATGGTGCATCTGGTAGGAAAAAGACGCGACAATACCCCATGAGAGAAGTTCCCCCACAATGGAGAGAGGGTGACACAACTGTTGACCCACCTATTCTGCCACACTTTCAGCGTGTATGGGTACATGTCCCATGGAAGCGAGCTGAAGTTTTAGCCCTTAAACAGACATTACCTGATCCGCGTAAAAATCCTGCAGGGTATTACAAAGAGTTGTCACAGACTGCTGGGTCATGTATCATGAATTTAGCCGATATCGATATGTTATTTGGGAATATTGTTCCACAGCCTTTATGGGGTAAGATACGTCATACAGATCATGATCAGGAATTAGGTGACTCGTGGGCTAATATTGCTGCTGCAGATGCCCGACAAATTGGTGGTGCTAAGCCTGAGCCTTTAGTAGCCGAACTTCCTGGTAAAATAGTTGATTACATGAAAACGATAATGCCTGCAATACGTGTAAATTGGGATAAGTTGTCTGCATGTAAGCAGAAGAAAGATGAAACTGTCTCAGATTTCTTCACCAGGTTTGAAGAGACATTTGTCGACCACAGTGGTCAAGATATGACCACAGAAGGTGGTCAGAGATTGTTCGTCGATAAATTCGTGCACAATCTGCTTCCAGAGTTGTGTAAAAAGTTAAAGGATTCAGAAAGTTCTTGGGCAGTTTCGTCTTCAGCACAGATATTAGCTACAGCACAATATTACGAAAATAGAGACAAAGACGAGAACGATAGAGCAGAAAAGAAAACTAAGGAGTTGAAAACGAAGGTTTTGTTACAGCAAGCATATCCGCCACGTGGTGGTGGTAATCAGAATAATAGTGGTCAGAGTAACTATCAAAATAATTTTCAGCAGCCTCAACAGTATCAGAGGAACTCGCAAAGAGTCGAGTACACTCAACCACGTGTCCCTATAGGCCCCAACCAGTGTTCATATTGCAAGGAAGAGGGTCATTTCAAATATAATTGCCCTATTCTGTTACAGCGCGCAAATGATGGTTCAAACACAAGCGGTCGTGGTGTTCAGCAAGCGCCTAGAGGTAGAGGACGTGGAAACGTCCCCCAGAACGCACGTCCCCTTCCACCACAAAATTCAATGAATAGGTTCGACCAGCAGAATAACGCATCTGACAGGACAGCTCAATACTATGTTGATGATTACTATACAGAAGATGAGTATTTGGAAGGTAATAATTGCTAGGACAGCCATAGACAAAGAGAGGGAGTTGTTTCAGTTCCAGTAGATCAGAGTGGACCTTACGTTGAGGTGATTACATCAGGTGTGTCAGAACCTTTTCTGTTGGATACTGGTGCTACAAAGAGTTCTATTATGCACTCCAAACTCCCTGGCGCACCTTTGTCTGGCGAAATGAATGTTTCTGTAGGTTTTTCTGGCACCCCAGTTAGAAATCCGATTTCTGACCCTTTGTCTCTTTCTGTTGGTCCTCGTGAATTAGAAGCACCCCTTATCCTGACAACAGGTTGTGGTGAAAACTTGTTGGGATTAGATCTGTTAAAAAGGTTGTATGCAACTTTGTACTGTTCTCCTTCAGGAGTACAACTTACTTTAGGTAAGAAAGTGGTTTCTCCAATGTATTTGTCAAGGGATAAACTTCCAGCAGAATTGTCGTTTCTTCCAGATATTCTTTGGCTGCTGGTCCTAATGATGTGGGTCTTTTAGAAATACCACCATATGTTGTAACATTGAAAGCCAATGTTCAAATGCCACAAATTCCCCAATATAGAATTTCTAGTGAGGGTGAAAAAGCTTTGCTAGCGATCGTTTACGAGCTAATTGAAAAAGATGTGATTGAAGAGACAAGAGGCAACGTTTGCAATAGTCCTGTTCTGCCTGTTTTAAAACGAACTGATCCCTCTCAGCCACCCGTGTACAGATTTGTGATTGATCTCAGAGAGGTGAATAAAATAGTTGTGCCACAATTCCCAGTTGTCCCCGACATTACTACATTATTGACTATGATTCCAGCTTCTGCCACTTGGTTCTCGGTGATTGACTTGAAGAATGCTTTCTTCAGCATCCCGATTGCTGAGGAGAGCAGGGATATTTTTTCATTCAGTTTAGGAGGACGCAGCTTCCGCTTTAAACGCGCTCCCCAGGGCTACTGTGAAAGTCCATCAATATACAGTCAAGCTCTAAAAACACAGCTTGATACGATTGTTTTACCTGAAAGTGCTACTCTTGTACAGTACGTTGATGATTTGCTCATTGCTGCAGATACTGAGGAGATATGTAAGAAAGCCACATTGTCATTATTGCGTCATTTGTGCGATTTGCATCACAAGGTGTCACTTTCCAAATTACAATACTGCCGACAAGAAGTGACCTACTTAGGTCACCTCTTATCGAAGGAGGGAAGGAAACTGACCCCAGAAAGAATACAGGCAATAGCGAAATTGAGTGTGCCAAGAACAAAGAGAGAAGTGCGTGCTTTCTTGGGCATTACATCGTACTGTAGACAGTGGATTCCAAATTTTTCGTTATTAGCCAAACCTTTGGTGGCATTAACGTGTAAAGACACACCCAATCCCGTTCCTTGGTCTGAAGAGTGTCAGAAAAGCTTTTCTGAATTGCGCACAGCATTATGTTCGGCTCCTGTGTTAGGTACCCCCAACTACAGTAAGCCCTTTACATTGTATGTCCATGAGAAGGAAGGTTGTGCATTGTCAGTGCTGACTCAGTTGTTTGGGGACAAACAACGTCCATGCGCGTATTTTTCGTCGACTTTGGATCCGGTAGCTAGAGCATTGCCAAGTTGTTTAAGAGCCACAGCGGCAGCAGCTGTTTCTATTCGACAGTCTGCTGGTCTAGTAATGAATAATACACTAGTCGTGATGGTCCCACATGCAGTAGACACGTTGTTAAATAGAACCAAGACACAGCACTTAACTAGTGCTCGATTGTCAGGTTACGAATTAACATTGTTAGCGAGTCATGTGCACATAAAAAGGTGGAGTACTTTAAACCTAGCTACGTTGTTGCCAATTGTAGAGGAATCAGATGCTTCAGAACAGCATGATTGTTTTCTTAGAACAGAAGAAGAGACGAAAAGAAGAGTTGATCTTTACGACACGCCTCTTGCTGAATGTGATGGTACATTATGGGTGGATGGTTCATGCTTCAAGCTCCCGAATGGTGACACGACTTTGCATATGCTGTCACGACTTTGCATACAATTGTTGAGGCTGCACGTGTCCCACATAATTCAGCTCAGGCAGCAGAATTAATTGCACTTACAAGAGCATGTGTGTTGTCGAAAGGAATGAAAGTGACTGTCTATACCGACAATCAGTATGCATTTGGTGTGGCTCACAGTTTTGGACGATTGTGGAAAGAACGTGGGTTCCTGACTTCGCATGGAGCTAAGATTCAGCATGGTCAGTTGGTGAATGAGCTTCTTGAATCACTGACCTTGCCTCTGCAAGTGGCGGTTGTGAAATGTAGTGCTCACAAGAAGGTGACTGATGATGTTGGTCGTGGAAATGCATTTGCTGACGAAATCGCGAAAGAAACTGCAAGGAACGTGATGAGCCGAATGTATGTTGCAGGCCCTGCAAGATGGACTGGTGATGTTGGGATGTGTGAAGACACGATAGAGAGTGTGAAGTCCATTCAAGCTGAGGCCACAGAGAAAGAGTTGAGCACGTGGAGAGAAAGTACGGGTAGAATGGATGCAAATGGTTGTTGGATTGAATTGTCAGAGCATCAAAGATGGTTGTTACCCGATGCATATGTGCTTTCAGTAGTTACAATGGCTCATGGAATGGCTCATATCAGCGTGAAAGGGATTTGCAAGTTGTTGGCCCCAGTATGGCAAAATTCAGGAATTCCCAAGTGTGCAGAGAATGTGGTCAAGAATTGCATGGTATGTCTGAAACACAATCCTGGTAGGGGAACCCCAACCCCAGCTGGTCATTTTGCACCTCCTACGTATCCGTTCGAGGTTTTGCAGCTAGATTTCATCCACATGGAGAGGTGCAACAATTTAAAATACGTACTCGTTGTTGTTTGTGCCTTCCCGAGATGGGTAGAAGCATATCCCTTAAAAGACAATACTGCCTTATCCACAGCGAAAGCCCTTGTGAAAGAGTTCTTCCCCAGGTTTGGAATGCCTAGAATGGTCTGGAGTGATAACGGAAGTGAATTTGTGGGTCGAGTGATGAAGAGAGTATGTGAAGGGCTAGGTATCCAGCAGAAGTTTCACGCTGCAAATCACCCCCAATCAGCTGGATTAGTAGAATGCTACAACGGCACTTTAAAAACGTAAATTGGCCAAAATTCAAGCGAGCACAGGTCTTAAATGGCCTGATGCTCTACCCCTAGCACTCCTGTCCACCAGAATGACTGTGCATTCACGAGTGAAACTTAGCCCCTACGAAATTGTTTTTGGCCGCCCGGCCAACATATGGGGAGTGCCACGACCCACCAAATTCAGCGAGATTGAACACCCTGTTTTGCTTGATTATCTGTATGAATTGACGGCTAAATTGCGTGTTTTGCATCAACAGGTTCACGACACCCTGCCTCCGGTCTCTGAGACTCCAGGTCACGCCATTGACCCTGGTTCCTGGGTCCTCGTCAAGAATTTCCAGAGAACGAAGAACGACCAGCCCAGGTGGACCGGACCGCACCTCGTCCTTCTTGCCACAAGATCAGCCATTCGAGTGGAGGGGAAGGCCAACTGGATCCACGGGGTCCACTGTAAAAGAATTCCTTTTTCTCTGCCTTATGACCAGTGGGTCCAGAAGGGTGTCGCTGACTCAGAAACTAAAACCGTGCCACGTCACCTATCTTTCAGTGATGCACGTGTAAAAGGAACTAACTCTGAACGTGAAAGTGAGAACATTTTGCACGAAGCTGTGCCACCATCCAAGCGATTGAACACTACAGAGCCTGAACTCTTGTTCCAGGATCAAACAGTACCTGGAAGAGAACGTTACAATTTGAGACCGAGACCTATGGACAAATAAAGATATTTCTTTTTTCCTTCCAAGTACTATTTTTTTAAGTGCAACTCTCCCATCTGAAGAAAACGTGCTTATTTTTCTTTTTCGAACTGCCATCCGGGTTCCGCTGCTAGGGCCGCGATTGCTTAATGTCTTTGGGGTGCAGCTGACGACGTTAGGTCGGCAGTTCTGGCCGGTCTAAGGGAGTTGCCCTGGACTGACAGAAGCATTCCTTAGCAGAGTCAACCTCCCGTCGCGGGCAGCACTTTGGAGAGGATGGAGTTTTCCGAGATGGAGAGACCTGCCAAGGAAATGAACTTTAAACACAAGATGTGTAATGTAATAACAAAGAAAAGCTTTTTGATATTGTGCATTTTCATGTTATTCAGTATGATGATATTTTTAATAAGTTATGTTTTGTTCTCTTTTCGAGTAACATTTGCACCCACTTCATCGCCTATACCTCCCCCTTCTACTGTTTCCTCACATTCTTTTCAACCCCTTCCTGAACACGAATCCGCCAGGAGATTAGAGTTTATCAATAACTCCTTTGTTCAGCTCTTGCACCAACACCAACTTGTAATGAACACAACTAATTGTTGGGTGTGCGGTCTTATGCCTCACACAACGGATAAAGGTATCCCTTATCTGGTCCTGCCATTTAGCCACAATGGTTCTGTGTGGGCATACAGAACGATGTTCATATATGCACGTGAAGTCTACCCCCTACGCTCTATGAAAGACAATCCTAAGAATAGCGCTCTAGTCAAAGGTATAGTTGACATGATTAAGGATGGTATTTCTTATGAAACTACCCCCGAAGATGAGATACGTGCCTATATAGGATGGAACGTGACTGGATATGGAGCTATTCTGAGTGAGAAACACCAAGCTAAGATATCGTCCCCGATTTGGGTTGTACCCCATCAGGGTCACCTGTGTCTGCAAGGTACTGGCAAGAATCCCAGAGCTCAGTTAGGGAAAAGTGTCTGTACTGAAACATATGTTTTTGGATCTCAGACTTCCCCTGCGTTTTTGGCAGCTAAGGGTACCTATTTCATCTGCCATGATAGAGCCTATACATGGTTGACCCCTGACTTTTCGGGCTCATGTTTTGTTTCGTTCCTGTTGCCTCCCACCTACACAGCAGCGGCAGATTACCACAAGACAAGGATAGTTAGAGGTGTCTTGAGTAAAGAAGACACTGCAGGACAAGAGTTTGGGGACTTTGCAAAGGCTTTTCTGCCGTTCTGGGGATCCATGGATAACAGCAGGAACATAATTTAATTTAATTTAATTTAATTGCGGGTTTATATAGCGCTAGGAATCGACTCCCGGAGGAGTATCTCCACGCTTCGACCGCTGGGGAACCCGTCCTGGCTCACCCTGAGAGATGGTCCCTGATGGGTATCTCTAAGGTGCGACCAAGCATCCCCGGCGGTCTGGGGGGGCCATTGTGAAGATGAGGCAAGCTGATGCCCAGAGTTGCCGAGTGTGGTTTCTGACTAGAGTAGGCACCGAGGCGAGAATTATCGAGTCCGCTGACCCTGGTCCACGACCCTGCCGCGTCGGGAATCAAACCCTGGTCCCGGGCCGTTCTCTGCTTACGGGTCTGCCGCCTCTAACCAGTGAGCCACACTTCTCCACATAAGGCAATTGACAAGGGTAGTTGAGTCCACCGTAATAGAAACTGCTGGTGCCCTTAGTAACCTGACTGCTGAGCTCCAGTCGGATCGTCTTATGACCCTTCAGAACAGGGTCGCATTAGACGTCATACTTGCAGACCGAGGTGGGGTATGCAGATTGATCCAATCGAGTTGCTGTGTTTTCATCCCAGATAATGCTCCAACAGTGTACCAGGCCATCCCCAAACTACATAAGATTTCCGAATCTATTCATGTGGATAAAGGAGATTGGTCGTTAATGGGATGGTTCTGGGAACTGATATCCGCCTGGGGATGGAAAATTCTGATGGTCATTGGGATGGTCTTAGCCATTCTTTTCCTGTTCTGTCTGTGCGTACAGTGTGCTCCTGCAATATGTTGCCTCTGTGTTACATCATGTGTAAGGAAGCCTGTATCAAGAGATGAACTAAGTACTAGAATGATGCTACAGCAACATCTCAATGACTTTAGGAATATAGATCTGGACTCAGATTAACATGAGGATAGATTAATTGCCTATGTAAGGGCAAAAGGAGGGTTTGTGGTTCTGAAAATTCTGGACTCATATAAATAATTCTGGACTCGAGGATTAAACTTCGTCGAAACATGACGAATTTGGTATCAAAAGACCGAGAATGACGAGTACACCATGTACAAGCATTTTCAGCATATTCGAGTGACGATTTCACCTCGAAATCGTCATTATCATTCAGAACCCTCGGCTTCCATTTTATGTATGGCAGCCATTTTGTGAGTTGCCCTTTACATAGGCTTATAATCCGGCTGAATTCGATCCCAAAAGGACACATACACCTTAATCGACTTTCCTATGACCTGTGCAAGTTGGAACCATTGCCCCAGGCCGAACCTGTTAGGTCAGTTCCTCTCCCAGTGGCCGAACAAGAAAGCATCAAGGCTCAACAAGCCATAAAACCTTTTCATCGCACACACACCTGCCGTATCTTGCTCACATCTGTCTCTGCTCTTTTTGCTTCACTTGCTTTATGATGGGGAGGTGCCCGTTTTTATTGGGGGTCCTACGATATCTGATGAAATGTTGGGCGATTTGTTATGGGCTGGATGAAGTGAAATATGGACATGTCATCATGACTCTGCTTTTCCTTTATAACAAAGAAATGTAAATGGTATACTGTAAATTCGAAGAATGTTTGCCTGAAGCTGAATATTTTGTATAAAAAGAGAAGCCTGGTTTTGTGAATTCGAGCAGTCTCCTGAGAATATACTGCCCGTGTGTTGTACTTCTAGGACACTTGTTACCTTGGTTGCAGCCAATAAAATCGATCCTTGACTTCACCGAGAAGACTCTGAGTTTCTGTGGTCTGAATCAGGAAGGACTCGAGGTCTCTGGGTGTACCCTGACACCGCTGGGTTGACGGTTCTGTGCCGGTTCTTAAAAACCCAGTACCTCAAGATCGACAAACGTCATATATAGATTCCCTTTTTTTGCCACCGTATATTTACTGGTTATTAGTGCCAAATTAAGTCCCTGCTCTACTGTGCCCAGCCCACGTTTAAAACCATATTGGAACTTCGAGAGAACCCCTTCCGCTTCGGCCCAAGATTGTAATTTAGTGAGTAAGATTCTTCCTGCTACCTTCATTAAGGAGTCCAGCAGGGAGATTGGCCTGTAACATTTGGGTCCTGTCTGTCTCCTTTTTGGGTCTCGCTGGAAATGCATCCGTAAGGATGCATCCAGCTGGAGACCAATAGCGATCACTCTGGGGGGAAGGACGGACCGTAGGGTGTGCGAGCTTTTCTAGCTGGATTTGTGTGTGCGAACGCGCACGTCGCGTCCCGCGCCGTACACATCGCAGACAGACACTCGCTCACACACCCCCTCCCCCACAGTCACACACACGTACTCCAAGACACATACACACACACACACGCACGCACGCACGCACACACACACACACACACGTACACAGGCCGCCCCCCCCGCACGTGCGCGCGCGTACATGCTTCCCCCCCCCCCCGCCCGCCCGCCCGCAGCTCAGCAACGCACTCACCGGCTTCCTCTCCTCAGCTGCCAGGCCCGGCAGCAGGACTCTTCTTCCCTCCTTCGGCACCGGGGCGCAGGATAGGCTCCTGCCTGCTCCGGTGCTCCAAACACGGCTCCAATCGCCGCTCTTCCGTGGGAGGCGGGGTAGGCTCCCGCCCTCCTACTTCCTGTTTCCTGTTGTCGCGCCGGCCTGCCTGACTTCCTGGTCGCAGGCCGGCAGAGTAACGAGGATGTTTTGCGGTATTTATTTATTTATTTAATTATGCATTTTTATATAGCGCAGACTTTACCCGAAGGCGGTATTTATTTATTTATGTATTTATGCATTTTTATATAGCGCGGACTTTACCCGAAGGCGGTATTTATTTATTCATATATTTATGCATTTTTATATAGCGCGGACTTTACCCGAAGGCGGTATTTATTTATTCATGTATTTATGCATTTTTATATAGCGCGGACTTTACACTTTTGGTGCTTTGCCCCTTTGGGTAATTAATTTGAGTATTTTAGCCAAAGATGGCACATAAATCTTTTCTTCGTGCCAAGTATTAGTTAAAAACTCTGTCTTGAAAGCTTCCAGGCCCTTCTACATACTTGTTAGCTCTGGGTTGCTTTCAGAAAACCTCACTTGAGTTCCTCCATGTCATTGGTGCGATTTTCCCACAGTCTTGCACGGGACGTGCATGAGAGAGAGTGAGCTGGGGCTGCTTATAGCCATTGTTTAGTCTAGTGTATGCGTGTTTACATCCGTGCTCTAGATTTATAGGCAGCCATGGGGGGAAAACAGATTGTGGCAGATTGATTGAGGGCATCAGGTGAAGAATGTTTTCTTTTTACTGTCCTTTTTCTTTACAATTTAGTGTGTGCTTTCGCTTTTTAAATGTAAAAACGTGTCATGTTCAATCATTTTTTCCAGAAATCCTGTCAGTAATGTTTCATCCCCAGAGAAATCTGCCTGCACGTGTGATTAGATTTGTATTAAATCATTATGCTGAAATGTGAAAAATTGCTGCTGTTGAAGTACTTTAGTGTGTTTATTTTTTAACAGTGTAATAGTTCAAGTTTTATTGGAACTAATAGTTCTGTTTTATCTAACAGTTTAAGATCACCCCTAACCCTTTATGTTGAATGGCTACACAGCTGCAGTATTGTTCAGTATTGTTTCTCTCATCTTCTGTGTGTCTTTCTCTAAAAGCAGAGGCTGCAAATCATCTTGCTATTTCATGTACTGCTTTCAATTGAATGCCACCTGATAAACTAGGGCATTACTATTGCAGTTCTGTGTGAGTTGTGTGTATGTAAACACTTTACTTAAAAGGTTTTAATAAGAACAATTAAGTGTTGACCTATTTCTGTTATGTGTTTGTTTTTGTGAAAACGTGTTAGTCTGGGACTGTCTTCATATCTTGTGTTTCTAGTAAATGTTTTCCTTATAGACCAGCGTGAGTACCTGACCTTGACCACTGTGATCACAAAATTCTTAAGCACCCTGCAACACTGGGGATTTACAGGAATCCAAACACCAGCGTAAAGTACTCGAACAACAATTACGTCTGTCTTATAAATGTCACAAAAAAATGTTAATATTTCACTTCTGTTCTTGGATTTTCGTGAACATACAACACATATTGCATTACAAATGCTGTAGGTGTCACATTTGTGAAAGTTAAAACTATTGGCATTGTAAATGACAAAGCTATTACTTTAGCTATTACTATAGCTATTTTCACAACCAACACATAAATAAAAAAAATGTAATTCACAATACCAATGGCTCAAACTTTCCTAATGCGAGACCTATTGCATTGCAAATGCTTGTTTAAAGATGGGAATTAGAATGGCTTCCTGCCAAGGTGCCGGAAAGCCCGAATGGCTATAGGAATTTAGGACATTTGTAAGAAGCGGGGACCATAAATCCATATTTTCTTTAAATAAATCGATGGGGATACCGTCCGGCCCTGGAGCTTTGGAATTGGCGCTCTCTCGAATAGCCTGCTCAACCTCAAGTGGGGAAAATACTATATTCAACGGAAATGTGCCTGTGGTGTAAGGCTCATCAGACTGCGGGGTGATAGGAATGTGTAATGGTGTCGCGGGGCAATTTGCCATCGGCAATTCATCATTTTTATATAGTTCCGTGAAGTAACTAATCCGCACGTCTTCCACTATAGCTACCTCCAAAGAATCAGTCTTTCTCTCTATAAAAAACGGGGCGTTAACTTCTTTCCAGAAGGAGACGTTATCCCGAAGGGCGCTAGCCCTTATTACCGCTTCCCAGGCAAGATCTTTAATTTCTTTTTTTCTATTTTGAAGTGCCTGTTTATAGGCCAGCCTGGCTATTCTAATTTCCTCAGGATCCTTCGGCAAGGCCTTTACTGCCTGCAATAGGGCTTTATGGGCTCCAGTGCAGACAGAATTAAACCAGCCGTTCGTTCTGACCCTCTCGTCAACTTTTTTCTTCCTAGTCAATTTATCATTGATAGTGGCTACAATCTTGTCATAGGCCGCTACAATCTTGTGCTGATTCGGATATTGTTCCAGGCATGTCATGAAGTGCCCGAGGTCTTTCGTTAATACCTCCTTTAAGAAAGTTTTTGGGTCGACCCTGGCCCACTTGATAGCATACCCATTTCTTCTAGCCAGGGAAATTGAGTGACGATATAATGATTCAGACAGTCCTGATGCGTGGCTGTCATGGCTGCCTGCAACAAAACTGATAGTAATTGGAAAGTGGTCACTCAGTACTAAGCCTTCTGTTTTAAAACCCTGTACAGAACCCTGTTTGCCATTAGACAACAACAAGAAATCTATGGTGGTACCTGACCCCCGTCCATGAAAAGTTGGTTGAAAGTTAACCGGTGGCTCGCATAGGTCGTTTGCGTAGCCTAGGTCCCAGTCATGCATTACTTGATTTAACAGATTGCCGAAATTGGTGTGTTCGAAATGCGTGGTAGGTTCACCTTTAAGGTTTGTTATACCGCAGATGTCTAAACCACTATGAGGGCACAAATGGCAGTTAAAGTCTCCCGCTATAAGTATACAGCCTGCCTCCCGCGTTCCCCTGTTTAAAATATGGGTTAAATCATCCATAAGCACTTTAGCATCTTCTTTCATGATGTTGTTATATAAATTAATCAGAAGAATGCTCAGCCCTTTCCCTTTGACTAAGAAACCCTGCAAGGAATTACACGTCTTGTTATAGACCCCCGCATACTCTAAGCTCTTCACTGATAAATTTGCCAGAATAGAGACATACGTGCAGAGGCCGCCAGAACCCCTACCTCGATTACCCTGAATAGACGGTGTAAAATGGGTACTAAAACCCTCTATGTGGGACTCCTCTTGATCCCAGCACTCCTGAAAACATATAATGTCAAGGTTATCGGCAAAGGCTAGGAATGTAGGATCCCCCAACTTCTTAGCGAGACCTGCAATGTTCCATGTTGTTAGGGCCACGCTAGCTCTCCTCTCAGTTTGTTTTGGGTCTATTTCCCTCAAATGTGGGCTCAAACTGTTTCCTTCGCTAGGCCCTATTGTATCTAGATTTCCCATATTTATTTCGTCAGAGGGGACATTCTTGTTATATTCCTCATTAAAAACTATAACATCGGACCCCACGCTAATGGGGCCCATGGTTGATTCAGGTAAAGAGGATGATACTAGGACCCGGGGGAGGGCACGATTGGTACTTAACAGGGTTAAGCTAGTTTGACAGGGGGAGTGTTTATTATTGCACAAGTTGAGATCTCTCCCTGGGAATGGGGAAGCAATAGAGGTTCTATAAACCTGTTCTGCCCTGCTTGAGTTTTCTAATGGTCAATCGACCATTTCTAGGCAGTCATATCTGTTTCTTGTTGGGATACCCCTCCAGCCTTCCAGATTAAACTGCTCCCTTCTAGGAAACCAGGACCGGGTTTCCCAGTCTCTATTCCTATTCCTGTTCCAGCGACCCACTTGGTTCCAGGTCCACTCTGGACCTTCCTCCCAGTTTTGAGTGGCTCCGTAGTCAAGGATATTCGCTGGTGGATAGAAAAAGGAAAGACGATGGGCATCAATCCCCCCCCTTTTTGCCAAGTTAGGCCAAGAGCAGATATAATCAACCGTGGCGGGATCGTCACAGTTGACTATAAAGCAGTCCCCCTGTATACTTTTTCTTACTTTGCCAATCCACGGTACTCTGCGTACCGAGGAGATTCTACTGGGATTTGGTGACTGCAAAGGTGTATTAAGGCTCAGCCACTGCAGCACCTTATTTCGAAGGGACCAGGATGGTTTGTCTGTATTTTCGGGCAGCTCTGGGACCCCTGTAAGAATGACAGTGAAGGGAGTTGCTTCGGGAGGTAGATGTATTGGACACCTGAACCTCGCTCCCTTCTTTCCATCACCCGTAGGCTGCGAGGCCATCACTTTAGGTGGTATAAGAGGTGTGGCTTTTGGCTTGGCTGGCTGGTTTGAACCTTTCAACACACCGGGGATGGCCTGGGAGATGACTTGTGTTGTATTAGATTTTGCCTGCCCCGCCTCGGGGGGAGCCTGAGAGGTGACTGGTGTTGTATTCCGCTCTGGTTGCAAGTTAACAACTTTAGCAGCTTGTGTAGGTTTCACACAAGAGTCACACTGAACTAATTGAGCCAATTGAGCCGATGTACTAATTATCTTGGGTCCCCCCCCCCCCTAAGTTGGTTGGGCCTAATGTTTTCTGAGTAAAAGGTGGTATATTCAGCTTCGCTAGTTGTTTTTCAATATTCATTAGGCTACGTTCTACGGGATGTAGGTGGCGTTTAAAGAGCTCCCCTATACTCTTTAGCAATTGAGTGTTAGATGCGCATACATTGCATGTACCCTCCTCCGCCCCCATGATATTTACATTCTGGGACGTTTCTAAAAGATTAATAAGAGGAGTATTACTAGCATTTAGAAGACACTGGGAGGTCTGATTTAATCTCTGCACCTGAATGTTCGGGGAAGATATACCTTTATTTAAGTTGGGATTAATATTTTTTTTCTTCGCCCGTTTTGATATGGCGCCCTCCCTTCTCCCCTTAATGTTACTTGCTGGGGGTTCAACTTGTGTTTGGGACCGATGTAAATCGGGCGTTTTTTCTAAGTCATCTGATAAATGTGAATCAAGGGAAAGCTGGGTGGCGGAGAGATCCACGGTGCTAGGGACAGTGTGGATTTCTACTATAGTTTCAGATGGCAACAGCAGGGGGGCGATCGGCCCTGACTGAGTCGGGGTTAAAGCAGAAGCAAGGGGACCCATGGAAGACCTTCTCGCTATTGCCAGCTCATGAGAAACCCTACGCTGCAACAGAGTTATGTTCTGATCTATCGCCTCGTTTGTCCTAATGTTAAACTGATCTATCGGGCCTGTTAACTGTGTAGCGCTCAGCGCCGTTTTACTTCTACTCCCTCTGGTCATGACGGAAACGGGGAATGGTAGATTGAGCTGTGCTGTCAAAAAGGTTGAAAAACAAATGGATAAAGGGAAGGAGTAAATATGTCAGCAAGCTCTGTGACACAATGGTAATCCGGTAATTAACTAGCACGAAGGGTAAATGAAAATGCAAATAACCTGGCCCAGTCCAGTCTTACCAGTCTATAACGGGCTAAAACGGGCCCGCCCTTGGCCCGGGCTTCGCCCGGCGTCCCGCGAGACGGTGGTAGTGTCGCTTTTAAGTGCCTCATGGCGCTTACAGGTGGCGCGGCTCACCGCAAGGGCTTCTGGGGATTGTGGTCCGCCCCTCGCCGGTCTCCACTCGGTGGCCCCGCTCCAGGTGGACAGAGAGCGGCAGGGCAGCGGGAGACAGGCGGGCGGGAGCGCGAATCAGGCAGAGGGTCAGTCAAAGATTTGCAGGATCTGGCAACAGCAAGGGCAAGGAAGTTTCCCCCTCACAATGGAGGTAGTGACGCTTTTAAGCGCCTCCTGGCGCTTACAGGTGGTGCGGCTCACCGCAAGGGCTTCTGGGGATTGCGGTCCGCCCCTCGCCGGTCTCCACTCGGCGGCCCCGCTCCAGGTGGACAGAGAGCGGCAGGGCAGCGGGAGACAGGCGGGCGGGAGCGCGAATCAGACAGAGGGTCAGTCAAAGATTTGCAGGATCTGGCAACAGCAAGGGCAAGGAAGTTTCCCCCTCACAATGGAGGTAGTGACGCTTTTAAGCGCCTCCTGGCGCTTACAGGTGGCGCGGCTCACCGCAAGGGCTTCTGGGGATTGTGGTCCGCCCCTCGCCGGTCTCCACTCGGCGGCCCCGCTCCAGGTGGACAGAGAGCGGCAGGGCAGCGGGAGACAGGCGGGCGGGAGCGCGAATCAGGCAGAGGGTCAGTCAAAGATTTGCAGGATCTGGCAACAGCAAGGGCAAGGAAGTTTCCCCCTCACAATGGAGGTAGTGACGCTTTTAAGCGCCTCCTGGCGCTTACAGGTGGCGCGGCTCACCGCAAGGGCTTCTGGGGATTGTGGTCCGCCCCTCGCCGGTCTCCACTCGGCGGCCCCACTCCAGGTGGACAGAGAGCGGCAGGGCAGCGGGAGACAGGCGGGCGGGAGCGCGAATCAGGCAGAGGGTCAGTTAAAGATTTGCAGGATCTGGCAACAGCAAGGGCAAGGAAGTTTCCCTGGTCATTCAAGGACATAAAGTGGTGAAGAAGCTTAAGGGAATGCATTTTTGTTTCCAAGACAGGATGCTGAACAATTACATGGATGCCAGGCAGGCAACACGAACTCCTGGATTTATTGCTTACTTTGTGCACATGCTGGTAGATATCTGACTTGAAAAACAAAAACTTAAATAGTGAGAGAGGTGTTAAGTCCTAGGGAGGTTATTTTTTTATTCTAAATAAATCGACAAATCCGGAAAATGTATGCAGATTTTTTCGCAAAAGATTTACATTTTACGTTGCTGTGCACAAAACCTTTGCACAGAAAAACAACCATAACTTTTTATGCAAAGTATATCTTAAGCAAAAGCTAGTTTTCGTATGTATTCAGCATAGGTTTTGCAAATGTCATAATTTCCATGTGCGTGAGGGAAAGAATAAACCTTTGCTAATTTTGCAAAGTCGAATGAAACCTATTTTTTATCCTTCGGAAAGAATTAAAAAACAGCTGATTCTGGACAGCTGATATCTGGCTCACGTTGCACCCTCGTTGTTTCTCTATGTTAGAAGAGCCAGGAAACCTTGCAGTGTCAGAGTACTCCAAACATTAAAATATAGCTAAATAGATAACAGAATCTGAAGCCTCATCTTTTGAGACAGAGCCAGTTGTCATCTTTCCAGTATTTAACAATGAGGAGCGCAGAGCGAATTCACCGGCACAAATGCTATTAAAATAGGATTGGTGTCATTGACATGCATACAGGAACCCCCAGGAGGCCCCGCCCCTAGATAGAATATCTACCGTCTGACAAACAACAGCGAATCATTCACGTTTGGAAACACTTACTAATGACCAGGCTCAGATTCCAGGCTTCTGTCACCACGACCTTGGCCTGACCTGTGCTAACAATCAAAACTCTTTGCCCATGGTCTTGTTTGTGGTATTAATAGGACACCCAATTAACTGTGATTGAATTTCAAACAGTTGCTCCTCAAGCAATCGAAAACCATTAGAATATATCCATTTTTGACTTTTTTAACAAAAAAATTTAAAACAAATTTAAGCAGAAGCTGAATTATAGCATTTGTGACTATGGTTAATTAGAACATTGGTATTTTGGTAGTTGCAGAAGAGGAGAGGCTTAAGCTAATAATGGTTGGCATAAGACTTCTGCTCCAACATTCCAATGTTTGTCATTTCTTTTCTCTCTTTTCAATTTAGAACCTCCACCCTCAGTGGATAGATATAGCCTTCATGCCTCGGGCTAAACTGTTTGTTAAAGGCCCTCTCCCTGGTTATAAGTCCTCTTCTGCATCATGGGCCTAAAACTCTGGTTCAAGGCCTTTGGCAACCTGTACAGCACTCGGCAGCAGGCTATAAAAATATATTATAGAAGAGCATTGTTTTAGATGAATTAAAGATGTGCATGGTACAGAATCTCGGGGGACGTCACAACAGTATATTGTTGAGTTAATGCCACTTCCTTCTGCTAAAACTGCAGTCCTATATACTATAAACTAGGATGGGAGGAACAGGAAATCTGGAACCACAAGGAAAGGTGGGATAGGAGAGAAAGGCCAAAAGCAGGAAAGGAAATGAAAAACGGGTCATCGGGGGAGGTCAAACCCAAAACTGTGAGCACAAAATGAAGTAAGGCAGGAGTGTTAGACGTTTTGGAGAAGCAGTAATAGAATCGAGACAGTTGGGAGGGAGAGCTTAGGAAATCTGGGACAGTGCAAGGGTCTGGATGGGAAAAAGATTAGGCTGGAAGGGACAAAAAAGCAATTCTGGAATTTGAGGAACACAAAACAAGAATAATTGAGCCAGAGTGGGACTGCAAAATTTGCTTACAAGAGAGGCAAAACAGGACATCATAGCAATGGGATAATGACTGAAGAAATTGGGAATGTAGAGAATTTGGATGGCTTTTAAGAGTTGGATAGGATGGAGGGGAAGGATGGATGGATGGATGGATGAGTGGGTGAAAGGATAGATGGATGATGAGGGGGAGGGGAAGGATGGATGGATGGGAAGGATGGATGGATTGGGAATTGGGAATGTAGAGAATTTGGATGGCTTTTAAGAGTTGGATAGGAAATTGGGGCGGAAGGCAGGAGAAGGAAAGGAAATCAGAAACTGAGAGATTGAGACTATAAATAGGGGCTCCTGCGAAAACAGGACAGGGCATAAGGGCGATTGCAAGGGGAAAAACAGGAACAAAAATTATTTTTGTGTGGGGGAAGGACTGAAGATCGTACCAGATGCACTAAGCTTTTTTGCAGTCGCAAAGGATCTGCTTCGCACTTTGGTATGTATGCAAACCAAACTGTGATTCAGTAACTCTTTACCCAATTGCAATTAGGGTTTTCATCTTACTCATGCGAGAGAAAATTGAAATGATAATTCGAAAGGGGTGCAATAAGAAATGAGGAATACGAGAGGTTTATAATTGGAAATGTATATTGTGATATTATGATACGGGCATAGGAGGCAATGTTACCATTAGCAGACCAGGACAGCAAATGGGGACTATGAGGGTGTTGGGCCAGTAAATGAGAACTGCAATATAGGTAGAAAAGCAAACGAGGACCATTAGCTGCAAGCCGGGCAGGCTTTAGCTTTTGTGGTGCCTTGCCTATTATGACAAGTTTTGTTGACGCCTCGCCACCACAACCTGCTTTTTTCAATTCACCTTTTATGGTATCTCTGCCACATATTAAAGATAGACTGTATAAATGAAGAGGATGGAAATGATTCTGGATAGTGTCCTTTTAATAGACACATAAAAATATTTGCCCTACGAATAGTCCGTGTTTCATTACAAGATCTATTTATTTTAAAAGCATTTGTTTTATCCTAAACATTAAATGTGTGCACATTTGGCAGCCTAGCTAATACAGTGTGTAACACTATTTTAAGATATTAACTTACATATTTACAGTGCTTTCTGTCACAGGTTGGGATCTCTAACCACTATATGAATACACACGTTACCAGACCCCAATGCGCTAACCAGGGTTCAGCTCTGTGACTAGCTTCTTACAAATATAGACATCTATAGTGATTGCACTAATCAACGGAGGATTCTTAATGCGATTGTATTTCCTGCCAATTTATTTAACCTCATTTTATTTTTCATTTAAGTTGTGTGTATTATTTTATCAGAAGTGAAAAATCAAAACACCTACCAAGTTATGTTTTTTTTTTTAGCTATGTCTTTAACCATGAGACGCAAAACACACAAGATGATAGACGGAATGTTGCACAATGGCTTGGTGAGCAAAATAACGATGGATTAAACCCAGATCTGTGACTGGGGTTGAAAGTTTTGCCATTGTGCAACATTCCGTCCATCATCTTGTGTGTTTTGCTGTTCAGCCTATGTGGGAAGGGTATGCCCACATGTGGGTCCCATGCTCACTGAGCCACTGGAGTCAAGCTATCCTGGCTGAAGACGACTGATAGCCAGAAAACGGTCCTAGGATGCTTGATTCCGGTCCAGGGAAGACATGGCTTGGCAGTTCGGGCTGGACTGTTCCCATGAGGCACAGGGTCAAAGCTGATTTGCATATGGCCGTGTCTGAACTGGGGTGGCTTGGGGAGCAAAATAACGATGGATTAAACCCAGATCTGTGATTGGGGGTGAATGTTTTGCATTGTGCAACATTCCGTCCATCATCTTGTGTGTTTTGACCATGAGCCCACATTCACTGACTCGCCCCTATCGCAGATCCCATACTTCTATTTATGCACTTCAACTACTTGGCTAAGGGGCATCCAGAAATATAATGAGCCTGACCTGAAGGATGTGGTGTGCCAACAGTGCATATCTAAGCTATAAGTGCTGGTGGTACTGCCCATTATTCAGACAGATCCAGAGCACAGGAGGACATTTTCAATGCCTCCAGACGGCTCCTGAGATGTAGCCAGCGGAAGGCCCTTAATCTGCACAGACGGGCCACAGGACGAACCTTTCATCCCCAACCTATTGGGTGCTGTTGTTGATCTTTTAGTCCCACAATGACTGACACTGTGGAAATGAAAAAAGGACAACAGTACTCGCAGCAATGGCTTTAGGATGATGCGATTGTTAACAGCTGATTTTACAGTGCAAATGACGCCCCCGCGAGCATGGCGCTCGGTGTGGGGTCACCGGTCACACCGCTCAAAGCCGGTGCTCGATACAAGAGAAAGGAAGTCTAAAAAAATTGGAAGGCCATGAAAAAGAATTGGAACTATCAGGTGAGCACGACAGGAAATCAGGACCAGATTTGTGTGATCAGGACTGCTAAGTGAGATAGTGCATAAAACCTGAAAAATGGGGAGCCACAATAGGAAATCAGTAATTTGTAGCAGGGCAATGTGGTCCCGGGGGTGGCTTCCAGAATAGAGCACACCCCAAATGATTTTTGGGCGAGTGGAGCAGTCCAGGCCCAGGGAGGTCAGAGATTTGACATTTTATAGGCAGGGGCGGGGCTTTGGTGACAGCTAGGTCTCGCACAGTCTGAGAGGACAGTTCTAGGTGCACTATGGCCCTTCAGTTAGTGTAGGATAGATTTCTGTGCTGTTTTGGGTGGAGTATTTGGTAATAAGGCTGTATATAAAGCCTTATTTATTCAATTGTATGAAGGGTCAATGGGGGAGGAGAGCACTACAGTCAGGGAGGCGTTTAGGACTTTGTGTGCAGCTGGAATTGATGATTTGATGAGGTCTGGGGTCCTTGAGCAGGCGTGGGTTGGCCTTGATAGGCCAAGACGTGAGGCAGCAAGTGGGGAGGTGACCGCTGTTTTGGCCTGCTCACCACCATACAATAAAGGGAACAGTGAGGTAAATTTAAATCTGGACAGACATTGAAACAAGCATTGGTAATGTATTTGTTTTGCCTATGTAATGAATAAAGAGCTGTTTTCATCGCCCGAGAGAAGGAAATAGATCCCTGACAGATAACATTTAAGTGGACCGGATGTGGCGCAGCAACCAGAGCTGCTGACTCGAGAGCTGGGGATCCCGGTTCGAGTCTTGACAGCGCCGCACAACATCCTGTGATTCTATGCAGATCACTTAATCTCTCTGGGTGATAAATTGCTATATAAATATACTGTAATAGTAAAAGGCAAAACTTTATGAAAATATAGTTCCACCAAAGCTGATGTTAACAGTATTTCGGCAGCGGGAAACTGATAAGCAAAGCAACGGGGAACTAGTATTGATAAATGCAGGAAAATGCCCTAAAGCTAATAGAAATTGAGGAAAGGTAGTGGCATGCAGAGGAACCAATGAGAAGCCAGGAAAGAGAGGAGGCGGGATGTAAGTCCCTTTGAAGTTTATATTAAAAGCAATAGATTTCACAAGCACAGCTTAAGCACTGTGCACGCAAAACCTAAAAAATAGGGATGGCAGTTTGGCTAGTGGACGGTGGGAGAACTCAGCAGTGAGCCGGAATGAGGAGGACCAGATATGGGCATTGGTGCACAGTTGAGTGCAGCTGCTGTCCTAGTGAGCGGGGAGGCCAGCAAGTGGCGCATCCAGGGGCGGGAGTACACTGCTGTATCCCATGAGGGCTGAGTCGGCCGTACTGTGTGTTGAGGCATTGAGGTCTTACGGTTAACAGGTGGCACCTAGCATTTTCAGGGAGCATGAGGCTGTAAAAGCCTACAATAAACACCAGGGGGCTGTGCACTGCACATAATATGGAAAGTGCTGCTGGTCAGACAGGTGAAAATACTTTTGAGATGAAGGCACACCCATCACACCCATCACACAAAATTCTAGTTTCTGGGGCTCTGCAGGAAAATTTTGTTTTAGGGAAAGAACACTTGATGGACAGTGTTAAGAAAGGTAAGAAGACGGAGACAGGTTTAATTAAGGATAATATAACTGCAGCTGCAGTTAAAAGGTTGACAGGGTAAAGGGTGGATTTGGCACACTCAACCAGTGGGACAAAACAAGTGTATAATCGGTCTGAAGTGGCAGGAGGTCATTGGGTGTGGATTCCAGATGGAAAGTCAGGTAGTCCTACAGGCAGGGAAACAGTAGCACTAGGGAAAAGGACCACAGCTCTCTCAGGTTGTGCCAAGAGAGGGACAACATTCGGAAAACCCTGGTAACTGAGACAAGGCAAAGGGAGCAGCAACCTGCCAGGTTGTGAGCGACCTGTAGGCGCTGGACTAAAGGGAGGGAGAAGTTCAGTACAACCATCCTGAGTGCGAGGGAGCAAGAAGAAGAGGCACAGCTAGATTCCGAAACAGCAATAAGATGGAGAACGATTGATGGTGGTGTTGGCGATGGTGAATGTCCAGGTGTGAGTGGTGAAAGAAGTGTATGGGACAATGATGAGGTCATTGAACTGGATTATAATGCCGAGTAAGAAGAACAAGAAGAGGGGAAGATTCTGGCAGGACAAGAAAATTCTAAGGTCGTTAGATGTGGGCAATGGGGTGGGATTAGCATGTCAGATGGTTGATTCCAAGACACATGGAGTGGAAGTAGAGCATGCCAGAAGTAGGGCACACACTGAAAAAGACATGCATGATGGGAAGGGAGAGGAAAGACAACAGTTAGAGATGGGTGATCATAAATGATGACACTGTTGGGGCAGTGGGGTTTGGTAATTACAGGGACAGATGGTTGAAAAAGGGATTGACCCTCCTTCCATGGACAAAGGTGTTGGTACTGGGGATGAGCTGAATAAATGAGGAAGGAGGTAAGACAGCGTGGGGTGACAGAAAAGAGTGCACTGATAAGGGCAAGGTAGACAATTAGCAGGTTTGGGAAGGAATTGATGGGCCAAATAAGGAAGAGGAGAATAACCAGAAATTGGGAGGCTTGAGAAAACTACTGTACATGGAGAATTCATACATCTAGGGGTACACTTGGCAACAAAAACTAAGGAGAAGATATGGAAAGTGAATTTTTTATTCATACATGCATATACACAGAGAGGTGCAATTGAGAGAGGGATCTAAAGAAGAAGTATTGGAATTGACACAGCACCCTTGGGTGACTGCTAACATTGAAACTTGGACATCAGCTTTTCTCATATGTGTGTTGATTGTAAAACGTTTCCTGGGCGTTCCATGTCTATTTTCAAATATATGGACATAATAAGAAAAACCCAGAATGATTTTGGGGGTATGGGCTGGTTTCATTTTGATGAAGAGTTTAGAGGTAGGTTGGGGGTAAAGTCAGACAAACCATGGGGAGAGGTAGATAATGAATTATGGCTACAATATGTGTATCCTATGCGACCACCACCTGCGAAGCATACAGCAAGTGGTTTGGCAGTATAATTTCACCCCTTTTGGGGCGTACTACCCTTGTAGGGGGTGGGTGTCTAAGAAAGAGGACAAGGGACTAATTCTGGAGCCTTTTGGGGTTTTAACAGTAGATTTTGTGCACAGATCCCGTGCAGGTAAAAACACGAATGAGCCAAATGTGGAAGGAAACATGCAGAGCTGAACTGTATTGGGTAAGAGGCAGGAGCGTCATACATGGGGCAAACTAGAGGAAGGGGCGGGGGCAACACCAACCTGGTAACAAGGGCTTTTACAACAATTAAGATTGAGACACTGGTGTTGTGGCTGGATTTTTACCCAGACATAGTTTGCTTGAATTTAGTTTTTAGGAAATTTTCAGACAGGGATACCAAGGGCCTAGACAAAGAAGGTTTGCTGATAACCTGCAATCTGCTATAGCCCTGCCACACAGGGGGAGAGACAATTTGGACAAAGTAGTAGCAGAAGGTCGAATGGCAGGCCCCTTTGATCATTGGTTGTTAGGTGACCTAATGATATCTCCTTTGGGAGTAGTATCTATAAAATCAGCAGAAGAATGCAGAATGATCCATCACCTTTCATGGCCTAAAGATGCATCAGTTAATGATTTCATTGCTAAAAATAAGACACAGCTGTGCAGTTCATGTCAGTAGATGTGGCAATAGAATTGATCAGAAGGTATGGCGTGGGCACGGAATTGGCAAATTGTGACATAAAGTCAGCCGTTCTACTCTTGCCAGTACATCCTAAGGATTTTTCCTTATTGGGTATACAGTTTGATGGAGTAATATATGTGGCTAAGGTACTAGCGATGAACTGTGCAATATCGTGTAAAATCTTTGAGACAGTCAGCACTTTTTTGCAATGGTGTTTTACAATGAGATCAGGACATGAAATGGTGACGCATTATTTGGATGATTTTTTGTTTCTGGGAGCAATAGGTACTGGTGAATATGGATGAGCACCACAGCAACTTCAGGTGATGGCAGATGATTTGGTGGTTCCTTTAGCCCCAGAGAAGACAGAGGTTCCTAGTACATCCTTGGTCTTCTTGGGTATTGAGTTGGATACAGTTGCTATGGAAGCTAGATTGCCGCAGGCTAAGAGACAAGAAATTATTCTGTTACTAAAAGAAGGGATAGTTGCTCCAAAGTTGCCATTACGACCGGTCAGTGTTTAGGTCACTTGGACTTTGCATGTAGTGTGGTTAGAAAAGGCAGATCCTTTTCACAGAGATTATGCTTAATCACTTCAGGAGTTGCATGACCTCATCACAGAATCAGGATTTCCTCTGCTGTCAGAGCAGATCTTGAAGTTTGTTTGTTCTTTCTGCAGAATTAATTTCAATGGCATGACGATGTGGTCACTGGATTTGGACTTTACTTGGTTAGTGCAAATCTTTTCAGATGTAGCGTGTGCGGATGGTTTTAATCTTTCCTGGGAAGGGCATTGGTGCACTGAAAGGTGGCCTTGGAAGTGGATGGACGAAGGCAGGAGCATTGCTTTTTTAGAACTGTTTCCCCTATTGGTGGTCCTTGCTCTGTGGGGCAAAAACTTGGTAGACAAGACAGTGACCTTAAATGTGGACAATGAAACAGTTATAGCATTGGTGAATGGTCAAAGGGTAAGAGATAAAAGACTTTTGAAGCTGTAGCAACATTTTATACTTGGTTGCCTCATGTACAGTATTGTATTTAGAACTAAAGACTTTCCAGGTGTGAATAATAATATTGCGGATGTATTGTCTCATTCACAGTGGCAAAAATTCTGTGGTTTGGTTCTTGGAGCAGATGAACTGAAGAATAATGTACCATTAGAAATGTGGGCAGTGTGAGATTGAGGATTCTAGGTCTGGTAGAAAACTCACTTGTGCAAAATACAATGTTAGCTTACAGACAATCTAGGAGGGAGTTTCTATGCTGTAGCGCAGTAAAAAGAGGTTTGAATGTCAGTAGTTTTGAAGAGAGGATGTTATCCTTTTCATTATGTCTAACATTGAGAAGGGGAGGTCAGCAGCTACCTCAGTGGGAAAAATGTAAGTTATTGCCTTTTTTTCTGGGCTGGGCACATAGTTTTGCATGCAATCGACGGGTGCTGTGCCCGGTGAGGGCCCGGGAGATTTTCAGATCGGCAGGTGGGGCAATGGGGGGCAAAATATTTTGTTATACAGACGGAACACCTTTGAAGGCATCGTAGGTGTTCAATGTAATCAGGAACATATTGGCAAAAGGGGGTGAAAAGGCAGAACATTTGGAACACAGCCTTCTAGAATAGAGGCTGCATCAGAAGCTAACAAATCGGGTTTCATCAGAAGCTAACAAATTGGGTTTCTCTCTAAAAGAGATGATGTGCTTGGGAAGATGGTTTTTGGACTGTTGCCTGTGATACATTAGGCTCAAAGAAAGCATGCAGTGAAGCATTAATTGACTCTTTTGTTTCAGCTTGTGTTGGTTGTCAGGTTATGAGCCCACAACTAGGGTGAAAGCGGTCCTGGGTTGCTTGTGTTCTGGTTCAGGGAGGACCTGGCTTGGCAGTTTGGGCTGGACTGTTCCTATTGGAGCACGGTCAAGATTGATTTGCATATGGCTGGGTCCAAAGTGAGGTGACATGGGGTGCAAAATAACAATGTATTGGGATGCGTCCCCGATTAATCACCAGTGGTTGAGATTAATTCAAGCATTCCATCCATCACTGTTTAGTACACTTTAGTGTGTTGCCCTAAGAGGGACGGGTATGCCCAGACTTGGGTACCATGCACACTGGGTAACTTGAACCAAGCAGTAATTGGCTGCTGAGCCTATAACTAGGGTGAACCTGGTCCTGGGTTGCTTGTGTTCTGGTTCAGGGAGGACCTGGCTTGGCAGTTCGGGCTGAATTGTTCCGATTTGAACAGGGTCAAGACTGATTTGCATATAGCTGGGTCCAAACTGAGGTGACATGGTGTGAAAAATAACCACGGATTGGGATGCGGCATCAAATAATTACCACCGGCTGAGATTAATTCAAGCATTTCATCCATCACTATTTGTATATTTTAGTGTGTCGCCCTAAGCGGGACAGGTATGCCCAGACATGGGTGTGGTGCTCTGTGTAAATGGAACCAAGCTGTACCTGGCTGATAAACTCATAACTATGGTGAAAGCAGTCCTGGGTTGCTTGTGTTCCAGTTCAGAGAGGACCTGGCTTGGCAGTTCGGGATGACCTGTTCTGATTGGAACAGGATCAAGACTAATTTGCATATAGCTGGGTCCAAAATGAGGTGACAAAATAATGATGGATTGGGATGCGGCCCTGAGTAGTTACCTGTGGCTGAGATTATTTCAATTATTACATCCATCACTATTTTGTATACTTTAGTTTGTCGCCCTAAGTGGGAAGGGTATGCCCAAGCGTGGATCGGGTGCACACTGGTTAACTGGAACCAAGCTGTATCTAGCTGATGAGCCCATAACTAGAGGGAAACTTGTTCTGGTTTGCTTGTGTTCCGGTTCAGGGAGGACCTGACTTGGTAGTTTGGGCCTGACTTTTCCAATTGGTATTTGCATTTAGCTGGGTCCAAACTGAGGTGATATGTTGTGCAAAATAACGATGGATTGGGATGCAGCCTGAGTAATTACCAGTGGCTGAAATAAATTCAAGCATTCCATCCATCATTGTTTTGAATACTTTAGCGGGACCAAGTACGGCATTCTTCTCTATAGGGATCGTGGAGCATTAATTCGTCAAATGGACTGAGAAGCAGGCAGATATCGTCCTTGTGGAAAGAATTTGGGTTTTTATGTAATTTAATTGACAACAGAATGGTGGGGAAATGGGGGTATGAAATGGTGGCAGCTCCTTCGTGGCTATCTGAGTTTGGTGAGAGTGAGACCTTGTCAGATGTTTTGTTAATTCACCTGGGTGAGAGCAATTTAGTACAGCTGTCAGGTTTAGGTCTTATCAAGTTTATGAAAACTGATCTGAAGGTGACTGAACGGTCCTGGTCTCGTACTTTTGTTTTTTGGACATCGCTGGTTGTGAGAAGGGTGTGGCGAGGGGTGGTCAAGTATACTGCAATTGAGAAAGCCAGGCGCAAGGTTAATAGCGAGATGTGTCCTTTTTGTCAGAAGAGAGGCATAGGCTTCATGAAGCATCAAGATATAACGAAGGAAGTTTTTGCCTCCGCCACAATGGAGTCCATTTATCCTTTTTTTGGAAATGAATTTCATTTGCTTGAGCTACGCGTCCAACTGGCAAAAAAGCTGACAGTTAAACCGTAGTGGTGAGTGACGATTGGCTGTTAGGCGACAGCCACACAAGAAAAAATAAGAGACAGCCTATTTTGGAACAAAAGGAAAGAAATGGCTGTTTGAGCGACACCCAAAGCCACACAAGGAATATGGACGCGTAGGGGTGCGGGGGCAGGAAAAACACCTGTGCAGGGTTTTTCCTGGGTGGAGGACGAGGGCTCACATACCAGGCTGGAAGGGTTGAGGCTTTGCTGGGAGGTCCTTGGCAGAAGGAGGCCAGGAGAGTGACGCTGGGGTCAGGAGTGAAAGGACGCTGAATGGAATGAAGGAGGGTAACAGGTTGTGTGGGACTTTGTGCATGTTTGGGGGAGGTTTAAGGGTGGGAGGGTTTAGGTTGTCTCATTGTATTAGTGAGGTGGGTTTGTTTGTTGTACGATATTGTGTATAAGGTTCAGCTGCAACCTGTCCTAATAAAGCAGCCTTTTGCTCTTAACTTGGCCTGTTTATTCTGCGCCGTCTCACCCGAAGAACTAATTTGGAGCATTGGAAGAAGTAGGACGTGTTGTCAGATGCACTGGGAGGACAAGATTGAAAATCAGAGCAGTGGAAATGTGTAGGGCAGAACAGCGCCTGGATACCCTCACGGCGATAAGCAACACTATAAATCCGGATTGATTGACTGAAAAGGGCAGGCAGGAAATCAAAACGTGGTAAAGGTCCAGAAAGAAACAATAGATCGGTAAAAAAGACTAATGCAAAAACAATGCAGTATGAGAAAGGATCTACAGTAAAGAACACAGAAAAATGAAGAAGTAAGGAAAGATTTAAAGGTTGGAATAGGATGCCACCATTGGAAATGAGTTTAAAAGGTTCTGGTAAAGGATACCATCAATATCATTTATCTGATTGATTGTATCAGGTCTATCAGTGCTGAAATTACTACTCTGGTGTATGGTCACGCCTAGGAGCCTACAAGTGATGCACATTAAACCAAACAGCACAACTTAGAACAGGGTAAGCTAATGGCAACCAAGAGAACCCCCTTTTCACCCTATGTCCTCGTAAGTATTGAAATACATAGTATAAGTGACCGTCCTATTCCTCAGCATTAAGGCACACATTAAAGGAGCTTCTTCTGCCCTCATGTATCCACTGGTGTGGACAAATCTATTGGGACCAGTAAGAGCTACTCCCTGTTCTTATAAAAGTGATAGTTCATTTTAACAGCGCGTGCGTTTTTTCTTCCAATGCAGAATGACAAAGCTTATCTTGCATATCAGGGGCAACTCTCATTCTGAGTGAAGTTGCTATTTCTTAGGTGAATCAGGATTACACTGTGGATTATTTATTATTTTTTCCTGGATACTTTGACTGGCAAAAGTAGGAAAGATATCGTTGTAAAATACGGGGTAAAAAGTAAAACGCACTGAATCATTGCTGATGAACCAATTACCATATGCTACTCCTAAAAATCTCTTAATTAGGAGTATTTCCACTTTTTTACCTTTTCCATTTGAAAGCTTTCCTGTTTGAAAACTTTTTCACCTGATAGTCTCCAAGTTTCATAGATTACCCTATTGCCAGCGAATGTATGACGTTACAACGCATACATTTACAACGCATGCACTTACAACGCAGTTTTTACAATGCAATATCCACTGCGATGCATTCCATTACATCGCATGACACTACATCGCATTTTAAAAAACTACCTTTACAACGCATTCCATTACATCGCATACTACCTTTACAACACATACCATTACAATGCATACCATTACATTGCATTTAAGGTAAGTATTGGATAGTATAAGGGTAAAAATTACGATTCTAACTCCAGGGGGTGCAACAGTAGGGTAAGTGTTGGATAGTGTAGGGGTAAAAATTACTATTCTAACTCCAGGGGGTGCAACAGTAGGGTAAGTGTTGGATAGTGTAGGGGTAAAAAGTACTATTCTAACTCCAGGGGGTGCAACAGTAGGGTAAGTGCTGGATAATGTAGGGGTTCAAAATGACTATTCTAACTCCAATGGTATGCGACGTAATGGTATGCGTTGTAATGCCTGCGTTGTAGTGACATGAAATGTAGTGTCATGCGTTGTAATGGTATGCGTTGTAATGCCTGCGTTGTAGTGTCATGTGTTGTAAAGGATGTAGCGATGTAATGGTTGCGTTGTAAGTGTAGTGCGATGTAATGGTTGCGTTGTAAACGTTGTTTCCCATTGCCAGCTCTTCTGCCCAACCCGAGGTGGTCCTCCCTTTTCCCCCAATCCAGTTTCTTCTCAGCTATTTAGACTGACCTGAGACAATTTACGAGTTCTGAGAGAGGGGGGGAACACACACCTGTTAAACAACATAAAATATCCCCAACCGTAAATTAAAAGGATTTTACATGTCACCTCGGAGTACTGTGACCTCATGAAGGTACGTGGTTTCCATACAGTCACAGTATTTACAATATGTGTACACTGAACAGATGGGGGCATTTCTTCCAGTGTTTGTTGAGCTTCTGTGGGTGTGAAGCCTTCTGGGTCAGTTTCCTTTCACGCCAGTTTCCTTTCACGCCTGTATTCATCGAAGCTCATCTCTCTGTTCGTAAATCCCACAAAATACTTCACTGTGGCTTCACTGTTCGAAGCAAGCACCTAGAAACACGTGCCTTTTGGCGGCAGAGGCCTGGCAAGTACCAGCCCTTCTCTCCTTCAGTGTCTTCAAGCTGCAGGGTGTGAAGCACTCTGTCAGAGAAGTACAGACGTGCAAGAGGAGACAAGGCCTTCGGAGGGCCTCTCATCCATAATGAATCAGTCACATACACCACAAGAATGTAGGGCGGGGGCTGCTTGCAGGCTCTCTCCACTTCGGTGTAATTGTTTGTTTATTTATTTATTAATGGGTTAGGCTGTTCTTATTTTACATCACACAGACACAAGCTGCTCCATAGAAACATGCTGAGATTTCTCAAATCGTCACTGCCTCCTGCCTCATAAAGGCCGGCACGGGGTGAAATATGACTGACAATGCCCGGGCGTCGCACCACTAACCCCTGGCCGTGGTGCTTTTTAGGTCGAGCCTGGGCAGCGCATGCGCTGCTCTGCAAGGCATGCTGTATTCGACTATGGACTTGATGCTCCGCCCACTTTCCGCCCATATTTGTCATTGGCTTGTGTCATTGTCCTTTGTAAATGCTGGCGTCTGATTCGTTAATAGGCTTGTTAGTCCCTCCTTAGTACCGCCTTGTCTTCATTTGTAACCTTCCATGAGGACTGACCCTTTTACTTCTGTTGTTACAAGGTACGTCATATTTAGTCTGTAAACACGATTTTCTTAAATGGGTTTCTCCTATTGCAGGCACATGTTTTCCTGCAACATTCAGCCTATTGCATTGCAAATGCGCGTTCATGCACGTTCAGAGGTGGGTCCTGTCAGGAAGTCACCCTTTCAAGCGCATTGATTATGGGTTGCCACGGGTAGCATCTGACGCCAGCGGCTTGCTACTTAGCACCCTGTTCTCGGTTGGCATGCAAACAGGTTCCTGAACAGAAAGTAACCCGAGTTTTAAAAGCCAGGTTTACACTCGCAGGCCTCTATTCCTTGCAAATAAACAACAGCAAAGAGAAGGTAGGCGGTGGGTTCAAGATGGTACAAGAGGTCAACCCCGTGTTTTTATGAGGAACAAAGTGTGCGTGATGTCACTTCTGCTACATGTGTCATTTTCTTGCACTGATATCCAATGTCATAGGATCATGACAGGGTGATTTACTATGATGCCAGGTGCATGGAAAATACGACCACGCTTGATTTTATGTGGAAAACACGTTGGGTCACGCGTTTTAAATACCCACATGAAACACAGGAATACATCCTCACAGGGAACATTATTGACTATTATAGCAAGGACAGCGCTTTTTACATCTAAGCACAGGCTAATTTGAGAGCTTGCATGGCATCCTTTGAATGGCATTGACGCAGATGTTTCTATTTGTGCGCCACTCCTAGAAGGGGGCCCATTTAGACTATGGTCGCCTGGTTAGTGGTGCCCTGCTATTCTCTGCCCTGGTGCATCATCGGGAGAAACATTCTTAAGGCACTGAGAGAGTTTTTGGGCACCCTGGCGCAGACCCATCTCTCCCACTCACCGAGGTGAAGGTTGCATTCCTTGAACCCTCGGCCCCAGCCATGGAAGCTGCCCACTCCTTGATCCTGCGGCCACGAGTCCAACCGCCAGCTCCTAGATGCGTACATCCATCCAGCAGTCCGGCCTCCCCTAGCGGGCCCCTTGCACAGTGCACCCACCTCCCCCCACACTGCTGCCACTACTGCTAATTTTGCTGGCCCCTTGCAGGGTAGTGCACTCAGCATTTTCTCTACCACCTACTTTCTCCCCACTTTTCCGAGGAAATGTATTATTTTATATGAAGGTGCCATAGATACACGACTTGGCACTATTCCATCAATAAATGAGGGGGGCACTGCTCCTCGTATTACGACCAGTTTTTACAGGTAGCGTGACTGGTTCTTAGTCAATTACACCATCGGATACTCAATCCCATAATGAGCAGCTTGCTTTTCACTCAATGGTTTCGATGTCCTTGTCTTTCAATCTACCTGTCATATGATAAAGTAACAATTTCAACTAAATAAAGATGTGTCTAGATTGATTGAAATCAGGCTCGGATATCTCCGGGATCTTCTCCTCGGGGCACTCTCCCTCAGCTGCATGACAAGCTCTCCTCTCCTGTCAGGGTTGTGTCACAGCGACTAACACTTTACCCAACACGGATTACATGACATGTAAATGTATTTTGCAACTGATCCCTCTGCGTCTGATGGGAAGTGAGCAGAGGCTGCTGAAACCAAAGCCTCGTGTTTATTTACAGATCAGGGGAGAAGAAGGGTTGGTGCTCACCACTCTCACGGAAGGGCTACATTTTTTAGACCTTTTTGAGCAAACACTGTCAGAGAATCCTTCACCCTCACCCGGGTCAGCAGAGAGGGAACCTGAACCCTCACAAAGCCCATGAGACAGAGAGTCCGGCAGCCACTGCGCCTGCCCTTGTTTCGGAGCTCGGTGGGTCCTGGAGGCTGGGTCGTCCATGTCCCAGATACAAAAAGCCTCTTTCACTGGCAGCCTAAGGTACCCCCTCCCCATGTAGGCCATGCCCAGGCTCGCTGGCCCCTTGATCTCTGCAGTCCTCCATTGTCTCAGACACAGGACGGTCACCTGACTCGCTGCTAGAAGCTGGTGGCTATGGTGGGCCAAGTTCCTGTGTTGCAGGCAGTGGTGGGTGGCATCATGGGTGTGGGCTGGTTAGTAGTGTTCGAGGGTAGGGTGAATGCATGGAGTGTGTGTGCAAACCTGGCGTTGATCTGCTGGTGGCGTGCACACTTACCGATCATCCAAAGGGGCGGACTGGCATCGTTTGTTACACCAGTGGCCACGTTCCAGCCAGAAAGTCATAATGGCTACAACTCCACACTTTATGTCCATGGGGTACTTAAAACCATATTACAGTGTCAATAAGAGTAAGTGGCTGATCCTCATGGGGGGGGGCATATTCTTCCAGTCATACTCGGAACCCGTTTCCGCCGGCTTGGTTTCTTGGCGTCTGGTCTTGTTGGTAGGCTGCACACTCCAGGAATACTAAAGGGCTTAATTACAAGCCCTTTGCGCCACTAGTACGTCACTTTTTCCCATATTAAAAGTGACGCACCGGTGGCTCAAGAGGCTTGTAAATAAGCCCCTAAGGACTTTATAGTCGAGTGCATGTAGATGAAAGTGATCAAATCAACTAGAATCTCTTCCTGGTCTCCAATCTTTCCTGAAAGTGTCTTGCTCCAACTCAGTGCGTTGTGGTCTGCCTTTAATGTGAGGCTGGTCTTAGCGGTCCAGTGGTGTGTCCAGCCCACTGAGATGACGGTGCTATAGAACACAGATGCTCCTTCATGGACTGTGCACATGCAGGCTAGTTTGTGCACACTAAGATTAGGGGTGTGCACAAAAGCTCACTACCTTGTGAAGGCAGGAGAATTCTCCCTGTCTCACTAGACAAGGCAAAGCGTAACTTTTTTTTTCTTTTTTACCTGCAGCTAGAAGACTCACGAGAAGGGTGAGGTGTCAGCAGAGCCCAATTTGTAAGATAATAAGTAATGGTGTGCAAAGCTTTGTTCAGCAACCTACCACCAGGGCAACTAAATGTAAGTGAGTCAAATACCAAGGCTGGGTAGTCTTCAATCCACCTCATGCCTCTTTAATCCATTATCAGACACTCCCTGCCTCTTTATCTCATTCTTACATGTTTCTGCTTGGATGTATGACATTACAACGCATGCTTTTACCACGCATGCCTTTACAACGCGGTTTTTACAACGCAAATCTTTACAACGCATAACACTTTGGGGTGCTGGATAGTGAATAGTTTAATTTACTATTCCAACTCCAGTCCCTGTGGACACTAGGGAAGGTGTTGGATAGTAAATTAAACTTATTCCCTATCCTAGAGCGCCCCCCAGTGCAACGCGTTGTAATAGTTTGCGTTGTAAAAGTTGCGACGTAAAGGCACTGTGTGGTAAAAGTTGCTTTGTAAAGGATGTTTCCCTTCTGCTTTCTCTCTTTTATGACGATTTCTCCATCTTTATCCTCCTCCTCATTCCACTTCATTTATTTTACCCGCTCTTACTCTCTGTAAATATTTGAAAAGGAATAATAAGTGCCGGTTCCCAAAAATGAGTGCCGGCGGCCCCCACCGTGAACCGCAGGCTCAAATTATGGACTGGATGTCAGGCTCAAAGGAACTAGCCCATAGCTCTGTGGTTCCCAAACTGTGCGCCGCGGGGCCCTGGTGCGCCGTTATCAGGAGCCAGGGGCGCCGCGCACGATCTGGGAAAGGAAGTGTCACACTAAGAATGTGTCACTTTCGCCTCCGTGATGAATAGGGGCAAGTCTGCCTCTTAAATGGTTCCACAAACAGTTAGTTGCCCTCTTAAGCGAATGGTGAAACGAGCATAGCAATAGAAAATGTTGGAGGTATTCCTTTTCACCCATCTTGAACATGCGTGTCACAAGTGGATGTCACCTGTGTACTTCCAGATCCTCGCGGGCTTGTATTGAGTAGTAAGGGATTGCTTCTGGCTAGCTAAAAACATATTTTTCCAGTTTGAAAACAGCTATATAATGTATGGTTGCAATATAGGAAGGAAGTTAAACATTTATTTCATCGGACGAGCACAGTTTGCCAAGTGCTTGTTTACGGTTTTATTTTCAAAAGATGCTTTACTGTTTTCAATTTGATATGGGGCATAAGGTCATATTTAGGTGTGACCTTCGAACAGGATATTTCTCAGAAATTATAACCGATATGAAATACGGATATTTTCCGCCCAGCAGCTCCGACAAGAATTTTTGCATGGGACATTTGATATTTGGCAGCATAATATGCTGGACTCGTCTGGACTTTTTCAGTGGTCGATAGGAAGTTGCATCAGATGTCAATACAACATTTGAAGTACTCTCTGCTGCCCTCAAGTGCTTCTACTTTGAGATGTTTCAGTTCACCGTGTACCATACGAATAGCTTTGGTGCATGTCTGCAGTACAGCTCAATAAGCTACAAAGCACAAGTTACTCACCTTCTGTAACGATATATCTGTAAAAAACAGTAGGCCCTCCTCCGTCACTTTCGCCTCCGTGATGAATAGGTTGCTCTGCCCTAGTCTGCCTTTCTGAAGCAGAGCATCACGGTGGCCGGCGGGGTGGGTGTGGGGGGGGGGGCAATCAACTCTTTCAGCTGCTGATGAGCTGTGGAAGAGATGCTGGTCAGTGGCACAAAGGAAGGTGTTGCAGCACAGGAGGGGGTCATGCTCCTTGTGGAGTCGCGAGCACCTTCGGTTATTTAGATGCAAATAGCATTGAAAGAGTAAATTAAACTATTTTTTTCATTTTTTTCCCCCTCAATTTTTATATAGAGCAAACCCAAACCAAACATATTGGAGTACTTTACATGAGCACCAATGACATTTCATAAGGACATGTTCCTTTTTTAGATACGGAGAGATTAAGTGATTTGCCCAGGATCACAGGATGTTGAGCCAAAACCAGAATCAAACCTGATTCCTCAGTTCCAAAGTGGGTAGCTCTGACCTCAAGCTCCATCTTCTCCCCTCCTCTACCCATGCTCAGGACCTGTCCAGGGAGTACACTCTTAATATCTATGTCATACATCTGTGGTTTCAAAAGTGTGCGCCGCAGTACCCTGGTGCGCCATGAAGGGAAGCCAGGGGCGCCGCGCCGCTGTGCAGCATTTGGGTCTGAAAAAAATATATAATTATCCTCAAAATGTGGTGGAACTACGAGCTGCCAATTTTGGAGCTGGGGAACTGGGTTCGACCCTCGACGTCAGCTCAGAATCCGGTGTCATTCTGGGCAAATCACTTAATCTCCCAGCGCCTACAAAAACAGAATACATGAATGTATCCTTGTGTAATGTGACTGGTGCTCTTCGGGTCGGGTGCAGGGTCAGGGGTCTGGTGGAGAGCGTTGGCTGGGTGGGTGTGGGGTCAGGGGCCTGGTGGAGAGAGTTGGGTGGGTGGGTGCAGGGTGGGGGGCCTGGTGGAGAGCGTTGGGTGGGTGCAGGTTCAGGAGCCTGGTGGAGAGCGTAGGGTGGGTGCAGGGTCAGGGGTCTGGTAGAGAGCGTTGGGTGGGTGGGTGCGGGGTCAGGGGCCTGGTGGAGAGCGTTGGGTGGGTGGGTGCAGGGTGGGGGGCCTGGTGGAGAACGTTGGGTGGGTGCAGGTTCAGGGGCCTGGTGGAGAGCATTGGGTGCGTGCAGGGTGAGCGGCCTGTTGGAGGGCGTTGGGTGGGCGCCTTATGCCCTGATGCAGCCGCACTCTGCCAGCTTCTGTCTTTGCCTCACTCCTCGTTGAGGGGTCGTCACTCGTGACTGCTGCATGTTGGAGAGTGTGAGGGGAGAAAGGGTGCTAGGCAGAGGGGAGAAAGGGTGCTAGGCAGAGGGGAGAAGGGTGCAAGGCAGAGGGGAGAAGGGTGCAAGGCAGAGAAGGGTGCAAGGCAGAGGGCAGAAGGGTGCAAGGCAGAGGGCAGAAGGGTGCAAGGCAGAGGGGAGAAGGGTGCAAGGCAGAGGGGAGAAGGGTGCAAGGCAGAGGGGAGAAGGGTGCAAGGCAGAGGGGAGAAGGGTGTAAGGCAGAGGGAGAAAGTGTGCACGGCAGAGGGGAGAAGGGTGCAAGGCAGAGGGGAGAAGGGTGCAAGGCAGAGGGGAGAAGGGTGCAAGGCAGAGGGGAGAAGGCTGCAAGGCAGAGGGGAGAAGGGTGCAAGGTAGAAAAGGGTGCAAGGTTGAGGTGAAGTAGGGTACAAGGGGAAGGGGGAGAAGGGTGCAAGGCAGAGGGGAGAAGGGTGCAAGGCAGAGGGGAGAAGGCTGCAAGGCAGAGGGGAGAAGGGTGCAATGTAGAAAAGGGTGCAAGGTTGAGGTGAAGTAGGGTACAAGGGGAAGGGGGAGAAGGGTGCAAGGTGGAGGGGGAGAAGGGTATAAGGCAGAGGGGGAAAGTGTGCACGGCAGAGGGGAGAAGGGTGCAAGGCAGAGGGGAGAAGGGTGCAAGGGGGATGGTGAAGAAGTTAAAAATGTGCCCCCCTCCGAAAACATTTCTGCGGATACCCATGATCAGAGCCCACCTCACGTAAACTTCTTGTAACGCCACAGAGCTCCTTGAGCCTTTCTCTAGCCTGGTTACTTTTAGTGCGAGTGCTTTTTACTACTCTATGTATGCATTGAGATGTACTTTATAAGATCTTTGTGATTGCAAATAAAGTTTTATGATAGTGATGGCTACTCTCTGAATCCTTCATCACGTCTAGGCTTGATTCTTCATGTAGACCAGTGGTTCCCAAAGGGTGCGCCGCGGCACCCCGGTGTGCGGGTAAAAAATTGTGGGGAGCCACGGCCAACTGCCAATTAGGTCAAGGGAGCCACGGGTCAAAAAAGTTTGGGAACCACTGCCTTAGCTGTTTCCACTATCCTTCAGGGCTGTCTTAGCCCTCAGTGGCAGGGGACAATTGGTGCAGCACCATCTATTCTCTGAGCACCAGAAGTCCTGCTCTAAAAAGGTCTTTCACTGGGGGGAATGCACCTGGTCTGGAGCACACTGGGAAATAAAAAATGTATGTGTTGTCGGGCTACGGTTGGGAGTTAGCAGCACTGGTTAGCAGTAGGACATGTTCTGGCTGTCACACAAGGATCTCTTTTATCATCTTTTTAAGGAACTTTTGCCGGGGTCACACTTCATAAAACTGGAGAAGTAAAAAACAAAGGGGCATATTTACAAGCGCTTATTGCTTCCAGACTGTCCCTTTTTGTGAGGTTCTGGTGGTGATAAGCCCTTCGCCTTCTTTACAAGGCGCCGTTAAGCCTCTTAACGTGGCTTAACATTAGCTTGTGAATAAGGCCCCCTTTCACGCAGCACTTAGCACGAAAGGGGTGGGCAATGCGTCTTGCGGTGGGCGTTCCACCGTAACACCCATTGCTTTTTTACGCTGCCCCATATTTACAATGGTTCAAAAGGGGGTGGTGATGGACAGAGTATCTGAATTAAGCAGAACACTCCTACCCAGTCAAAAGATCAGGGCTTGATCCGTCACCGTTTTTTAGCTCACTGCACCATCCCAGTTCAGAACCTGGCTACATGCAAATTAGTCTGACCCTGGCCCAGTGCATCATGGGAACAGGGCAGACCAAACTACCAAGCCAATTCTTTACTGGAAAGGAAACAAGCTTCCGGGGACCGGTTTCTGGCATTACAGCCGTCTTCGGCCCGGCTTGCTTGAATCCTGATGGTGCAGTGAGCAAGGGACTCATGTCTGAGCATACCCTTCCACACTTATGGTGTGGAAAGGTAAGCTTGTTTCCTTTCCAGTGAAGAATTGGCTTGGTAGTTTGGTCTGCCCTGTTCCCATGATGCACTGGGCCAGGGACAGACTAATTTGCATATAGCCAGGTTCTGAACTGGGATGGTGCAGTGAGCTAAAAAACGCTGATGGATCAAGCCCTGATCTGTTGACTGGGTAGGAGTGTTCTGATTAACTCAGATACTCTGTCCATCACCACCCCCTTTTTGAAATTATTTTGGCCACCATAAGTGTGGAAGGGTATGCTCAGACATGAGTCCCTTGCTCACTGCACCATCAAGATTCAAGCAAGCCGGGCCGAGGACGGCTGTAATGCCAGAAACCGGTCCCCGGATGCTTGTTTCCTTTCCAGCGAAGAATTGGCTTGGTAGTTTGGTCTGCCCTGTTCCCATGATGCACTGGGCCAGGGACAGACTAATTTGCATATAGCCAGGTTCTGAACTGGGATGGTGCAGTGAGCTAAAAAACGGTGATGGATCAAGCCCTGATCTGTTGACTGGGTAGGAGTGTTCTGATTAACTCAGATTCTCTGTCCATCACCACCTCCTTTTTGAAACCATATTTACAATGGTGCATAAATATTGGGCAGTGCCAAAAATAAGATTAGGGAAAACCTGGTCTTAACCTGGCGAAACGAGGAGAAATGAATCAGTTCTACTAATTTTTGCTGTTTCTATGTGTGCTGCAAAACGCAGCACACATAGAAAGAGCAAATTGTCACTAGTGATTGTGCATGTGCAGGAAGGTGTCCCTTATTGCACATAAACAATCATTAAAAAATTATGAGATGCAACTTCTATGAGTGCAAGCAGCACACATAGAAGTTACAAATCGCCATTGCTGATTGTTTATGTGCAGGAACGGACACCTTCCTGCACATGAACAATAATTTCCCGCAATGCAGGCATGCCAAAGAGGGGTGTTAGCAGTCATGGATTAATGTTCCTTGTAAATATGCCCCAAAGAATGCAAAATTAGGAAGCATTGTTAGTGCCACTTGAATTGTAATTGCATTTATGTACCATTTACTACCCTGAGAAGGTGTTGAAGTGCTTTTTGGCGAGTAGCACACTACACCGGAACCCAAAAAGTATTAATGTTGAATTAGTATAGAGAAATATGAAATTAATTTAAGTTGTGAACATGTGAGTGTTGTTTGGATTGAAAAAGGATAGTGGAGGGGTAGAAGGAAAGGTTTGCATTTATGTAGCGCTTGTTACCCTTGATGAGGCGTCAAAGTGCTTTTTGTCAAGTATCACACTCCTACGGAACCCAAAAACAGGAATAGGGCTTAATGTATAGGGAAATATGAAATTAATTTGAGCTGTGGACATGTGAGTCTGTTAGTTGGACTGACAAGGATAGTGGACGGATAGAAGAGGGAACGATCTCGAAAGTGTTTATTTCGACATCATAGCAGTAGGAGGAAGTTTGGGATGAGTAAAGGGGAGGTGGAGGGGAACAGTCAGAGAGAAGGGTTTAGAAAGGATTGTATTGGAGATCTCAACAGTAAAAGTGGTTTGAGTTTATGCAAGGAGGGCTAGAAGAGGAAACATACATACCCCAAAGGGCCCTCTGCAGTTGTTTAGTAAAATACATTTATGATTGGTGTGCAGTGGGTCTAGCACACCCCTGAATCCTAGTACCAACCCACTAAGGATAGCCACTGTCTTTAATTCTGAGCTTTGCAACTTCTCACACACCTGAGAATGGTTTGTACTGCATAGAGCAATAGAGTGTACAAACTCACTGGCTTGTCACAAGCTGCAGGAACAGAATTATCAGCAAAAGCAAACATGCAATATACCCTGCACGAGGCGTGTAAGGCCTCTGCCTCTCTTGCGCCCAGTAGATTTTCTTAGGACTGAGTGTATTCTCCATTGCGGGTACTGGCAACGGTGCTCCCATGCAAATGTGATTCTCCCTTGAATACAAAGGCACCACACACATGGCACACAAAAGCCGGAAACACACCAGATGATACGCAAAAAAAATGAATCACTAGACAGTAAAGAGTGCAAACTCATGCAGACGGATTGTAAACGCTCATAAAAGAAACGAGCCATATCAGACATCCCTGATAGCTCTCTACGTGTTCCTGGTTGGGATTGAAAACATTGCACAATATGCACGAAATGTATTGGTACAAAGCTCCTGGATAGCTTCATAAAATTGCAAACCACTACATGCCAAAGAAGAATACGCTATCATCATCCTCTCATTTGACCCAATACAGTATGATGAAAGATCCTTGGGGATCCAATGACAAAACTTTGGAGCGATCTCGGCCCTTGACTCTGAATGGAAGCTTGCTGCTCTCATCAGGATTCAAGCAAGCCGGGCCGAAGAGGCTGAAATGCCAGAAACCGGTCCCCGGTAGCTTGTCTCCTTTCTGGTGAAGAATTGGCTTGGTAGTTTGGTCTGCCCTGTTCCCATGATGCACTGGGCCAGGGACAGACTAATTTGCATATAGCCAGGTTCTGAGCTGGGATGGGGCAGTGAGATAAATAACGGTGATGGATCAAGCCCTGATCTTTGGACTGGGTAAGAGTGGTCTGCTTAATTCAGACACTCTGTTCATCACCACCCCCTTTTCTGAATCGTTTTTGGCCACTATAGGTGTGGCAGGGTATACTCAGACATGAGTCCCTTTCTCACTGCTCCATCAGGATTCAAGCAAGCCGGGCCGAAGAGGCTGAAATGCCAGAAACCGGTCCCCGGTAGCTTGTCTCCTTTCTGGTGAAGAATTGGCTTGGTAGTTTGGTCTGCCCTGTTCCCATGATGCACTGGGCCAGGGACAGACTAATTTGCATATAGCCAGGTTCTGAGCTGGGATGGGGCAGTGAGATAAATAACGGTGATGGATCAAGCCCTGATCTTTGGACTGGGTAAGAGTGGTCTGCTTAATTCAGACACTCTGTTCATCACCACCCCCTTTTCTGAATCGTTTTTGGCCACTATAGGTGTGGCAGGGTATACTCAGACATGAGTCCCTTTCTCACTGCTCCATCAGGATTCAAGCAAGCCGGGCCGAAGAGGCTGAAATGCCAGAAACCGGTCCCCGGTAGCTTGTCTCCTTTCTGGTGAAGAATTGGCTTGGTAGTTTGGTCTGCCCTGTTCCCATGATGCACTGGGCCAGGGACAGACTAATTTGCATATAGCCAGGTTCTGAGCTGGGATGGGGCAGTGAGATAAATAACGGTGATGGATCAAGCCCTGATCTTTGGACTGGGTAAGAGTGGTCTGCTTAATTCAGACACTCTGTTCATCACCACCCCCTTTTCTGAATCGTTTTTGGCCACTATAGGTGTGGCAGGGTATACTCAGACATGAGTCCCTTTCTCACTGCTCCATCAGGATTCAAGCAAGCCGGGCCGAAGAGGCTGAAATGCCAGAAACCGGTCCCCGGTAGCTTGTCTCCTTTCTGGTGAAGAATTGGCTTGGTAGTTTGGTCTGCCCTGTTCCCATGATGCACTGGGCCAGGGACAGACTAATTTGCATATAGCCAGGTTCTGAGCTGGGATGGGGCAGTGAGATAAATAACGGTGATGGATCAAGCCCTGATCTTTGGACTGGGTAAGAGTGGTCTGCTTAATTCAGACACTCTGTTCATCACCACCCCCTTTTCTGAATCGTTTTTGGCCACTATAGGTGTGGCAGGGTATACTCAGACATGAGTCCCTTTCTCACTGCTCCATCAGGATTCAAGCAAGCCGGGCCGAAGAGGCTGAAATGCCAGAAACCGGTCCCCGGTAGCTTGTCTCCTTTCTGGTGAAGAATTGGCTTGGTAGTTTGGTCTGCCCTGTTCCCATGATGCACTGGGCCAGGGACAGACTAATTTGCATATAGCCAGGTTCTGAGCTGGGATGGGGCAGTGAGATAAATAACGGTGATGGATCAAGCCCTGATCTTTGGACTGGGTAAGAGTGGTCTGCTTAATTCAGACACTCTGTTCATCACCACCCCCTTTTCTGAATCGTTTTTGGCCACTATAGGTGTGGCAGGGTATACTCAGACATGAGTCCCTTTCTCACTGCTCCATCAGGATTCAAGCAAGCCGGGCCGAAGAGGCTGAAATGCCAGAAACCGGTCCCCGGTAGCTTGTCTCCTTTCTGGTGAAGAATTGGCTTGGTAGTTTGGTCTGCCCTGTTCCCATGATGCACTGGGCCAGGGACAGACTAATTTGCATATAGCCAGGTTCTGAGCTGGGATGGGGCAGTGAGATAAATAACGGTGATGGATCAAGCCCTGATCTTTGGACTGGGTAAGAGTGGTCTGCTTAATTCAGACACTCTGTTCATCACCCCCCCCCCCTTTTCTGAATCATAAAAGAAACAAGCCATATCAGACATCCCTGATAGCTCTCTACGTGTTCCTGGTTGGGATTGAAAACATTGCACAATATGCACAAAATGTATTGGTACAAAGCTCCTGGATAGCTTCATAAAATTGCAAACCACTACATGCCAAAGAAGAATACGCTATCATCATCCTCTCATTTGACCCAATACAGTATGATGAAAGATCCTTGGGGATCCAATGCCGAAACTTTGGAGCGATCTCGGCCCTTGACTCTGAATGGAAGCTTGCTGCTCTCAGTATCTAGGAAACTCATGGAAACGGACCTTTTAAAAAGGCCTTATATAAAGTGCAGCGTCATCAGGGAGTGACTGAAGATTTTCAGATCTAGGGTAATTCTAAACATCTGACTTTTGGAGAACTTTCATTACCATATTTCTTTTCATTTCTGTGCAAGCTCTCTCTTTACAACACGCCTAAGTAAACAATTTGCTCCTAGCCCCTTTGCCACTGACAGCAATCTTCTGTTTGTGGATTACCTTAACTAATGTCTCTAGTGCGGCCTTTTATTGAAGCTTTCTGCCAACTTATGACTATGCACAGAGAGGGAACGATGTTTGTGCCAATGTTACTGTATGGTGAATGTGGTGTGTAATTCAAGGTCATGAGATTCCTTGATAATCGATTGTGAAACAGCCATATTGCCTGCCTCCATGTTGAGGAACCTTTTTTAAGATGTTCCTTCGTGGTTTTTACGGGTGTTGTGATTAGCGGTGTGTAACATTCACAGTTTACTTTTCTATAATTATACAAACTTTCAGAAAAATGAAACAAAATTATGTGCAATTAGACAAAATGCAAAACTGATATTTGGGGCAATATTTTTGGGTGAAATACTTTCCTACGTCCATAATAGATGTGAGCAGGCATTTATCAGTAAAGAAATTATCAAAAAACCTGCACCGCATAAAAAGAGCCACTCATGTTCTGGTTGTTCGTGTTGTTCCTTTGAGCATGGCTAAATCTTTGCTGCGTACGGTGTGTAATTATACAACATTGCATTATAAACATATCATGAAATTACCAAAATATGTGAATTTACTAATCGTGATGCAATGTTTATTTCAGTCTTTGCAATGCTGCTTGAAGGCAGTGGCATATACAAGTGACAAAACTGGCCAATGCGTCGCACACTTATGTTGTGGCCTCAAGAAAGACATGTGAGACTCCACCCTTGCTTTCCAAGCTGTAGGGTGATGTTGACTAATCAACTGAACCCACTACCAGTCCGATGTTTCTAGAAGTCAGAGTCACCAGTGACAGCCCGAACCAATAAATTCTCTAATCTGTTATCCTTGTCAGAACCAGTCCAAGATTGGGGTATCTAGTCGGTGCCCAGCAAAAGAGACTAATTATTCACAGTGGGATGGGAGTTTCCTTTTCAAGTGTTATCTGTGTCTCCCCCCCCCCCCACTATGTCCCTGTCCCTGCATCTTCTGTCCTCTGTCGCATTTCCAGGACTCCACTTCCCAAGTATCTGTCTCTAAATCGCTTGGTGTCCTTTTTAGGTATCGCCTAGGCAGCGCACATGCGCTGCTCTAGGAGAAGACCTTTAGCAATCGGTCTGCTCCTTTTCAGCACATTCATGCTTGTGGTGGCATCCACCCTGCGGGAGCGAGCAGCTGTGCACAACTCGCTCCTGCAATGCCAGCACAAGCATGAGTGCTTTTTATGAGCTTTCACTTTCATGCTTGTTTTAGCCCTGCAATTATTATGCTGCAGCGCCATCTTGTCGTTCGCAGCTGTAAATGCAGCACAGCTGTATTGCGGACTTATTTTATGTGGATATATGGCAAACATGCACTTCTGAACAAGACAAAAAGGCTACTAATTGGACAATGATACAATGATACACTACTATCATCTTATAAACTAAAGGCATGGCAACCCTGCTCATAAAATCACCCAACAGTAAGAAAAGCAAAATCTGGCTCAACCACTCTCTATGACTGCTGAATGGAAGGATTGAAGCTGGTCACAACTAGCCGTAAATGGTTAATCAATGCTTTCTTCACCTCCTACATTCTGCCTATTGCTCTTGACATGTCAAGGAAACAGGCCTCACAATGTAAGAAACCCTCCTAGAGACAGGTGAAAAGACATTACCTGTTGGTATCAGACCTAACTTTGCCCACCAACATCTTACACCGTAAGAATCCTGCAAATCGACACGTTTCAGAGTTAGCAAGCAAGCCTGGACCAGGATCTGAAGCCAGGTCCAGATAATGGTTTAATACCTGCTCCCTACTGCTTTGATATTGTGAACACTCTCAAGCATATTTTTAGAGGGGTTTCTCCCAATTACTGTTTTTTTTAAACGTTGCCAAATAATTCATTCGGCAGCACAGTTTTTTCCATGTTAGCACAGTTCACTAGTGCCGATGTGCTTTAATGACACAGTGTCAGCATTTCCCTGCTGGACCACTGACCCTTTAATGTGCCTGCGTTAGCACTTTTCATCATGGGTGGGTGTATACTTTCAACGAAATAGTGCCAGCTGAGCATTGCACATCAGAGCCGATGCAGTGCGTGCACTGGTGGGATAGTTCTGTTGTTTCTCCTGTTGGCTGCTGTACATTTATTTGAATCATACCAATAGTTCTTAACAGTGTTTTTATAACACTAATACAGTGACTTTCAAACGTTTTCATGCTGCTCTCAAGACTAATTTAATTCGGTCCCTGCCAAATGACTCATTTTTCTCACAGTTACTTTATTTTTAGGTCAGCACACTGCTTTAAATGGGCCGGTACTGCCTGGTACTGAGTACCTGCACTTTTTTATTTTGAGAGGGAGAGTACCAGCACTATTCAAGTGAGTCGTAATACTTTTAATTGGAGAGTACCGGCATTTCCCAGAAGCAAACATGTACTCTACTATAGAGTACCTGCACTTCTATTTTCCCATTTCAAGCACGGGTCAGCACATGCGTTGTCGCTTGCAAGACATTTTGATTACTCACAGAGTTTTTAGAGCCCGCCCATTACTTACCATTGGTGGACTTCATCGGCACTCTCCTTTCCTTGCTACTCTTTGGTCAGCGTGTGCTGATTTCACGCTTTGTCCTTTCCCTGGAGCATTGCCAAGGTGATGTCTACTTACCTAGTGACCATCCACTGCTCCTGAGCTACTTTTTTTTTTAATTGCAGCATCCCATAGACATGCATGTGTTTGTAGGCTGTCTGCCTCTTTGTTGGTTGCGCTGGCCCTTCCACCCCCCTGCAATGTTGCATGCATTTTCCCACCTGCCCCCTTCCTATGTTGTTGCGTGCCCCCATCACCCTCCCACCATCATTGTCTTGTTGCTTGCCCCCTCCCACTCTTCCATCCCAGTCTGTGGTGTTGCTCCCCACTCTCACCCAGCTCCAGTCTGTTGTTTTCCACTCCATCTGTCACCATCCCGTGTTTAAGGTCTACATTTCAAGAAAAACATCTAGCTTTGTAACATGTACACAGTTTGAAACACACATTGGCAAAGTAAATAGGTTTCACCTGCATGACCTATTGGGGGGTTTGTCCATATTTTTAGCCATTTTGCACAGCAGAGTAGGTGCTGTGCAGCATGGTTCATGGTTTAGAATAAAAACAATATGATCAGGCCAGTGCCTGCTGCATGATAGCACTTTAAACAAATTGTTGGTGGGTATTTGCACCCTCCGAATTGCATGCCCTCTCTTCCTCAGACATGCCTCCCATCGCATCCTCCTGGCAGCAATTTAAACAAGCGTTGGCATTGCCAATAGGTCTCTCCTTTTGGACCTTATAAGTATTTAGATATGCAGCACAATATCCTTGGTGTAACAACATTAACTGTTGCATGGTTAAAAACGTATAAGGTCCCAAATTCAAGACCTATTGGCTATGCCAATGCTTGCTCTATATCTCTATGTTTGCTTGAACCCATGACTTTGTCTCCTCATCACTCTTGTGAAGTGTTATGCTTGTGGCCTGTGAATGGGTTTTAGATTAAGTATGGGTGAGGGAGTGTGAAAACCGAGGCACATCCTTTTATGAGTGAGGGACAGACCTGTTTTTGTGTGCTTGCACACATTTGCTTACACTCCCTTGTGCAAATTGTAAGTAAGGCAGATTTAAATGAGTGATTTAATCTGCACACATGCAGCACAATTTGCCCAAGCCCATATGTTCTGCTTGAACGCAACCATATGCAAAATATGTTTTTTGCAGACTGCACACATGCAGATTGAATTTGCTTTACGAAAGTGGATCTTAAGGCTCATAGGTGATGGGCCAAGACAGACTGATGTTCTGCCCCACCAGACCTTGTGCCATAAACTACGCCACGCAAACAAAAGACCGAGTAGCATGATTTCAGTCACATAGTTAAACCAACCAATAACCCACAGTAAATCATACATCATGGTATTTCTCATCTTTCTGCAAACTCTGAATTAGCATGGAACTGTCCATATATCAACAGACATTAACACCGATTTCTGATCTTCCTTCACTGATTTAATCTATTTAATCGTTATGCAAACAGTGAAAACCAATAGGCGCCTGCTGCTTCACAGGCTTGGCGACCTCTCGTTCTCTTTGTGACCAATCCAGTTCATTCTGCCTTGAGGTACTCAAACCCTAGACCTGTTCAAATCATAAAAAACAATTCAAGTTCCACTGGACATACTTTCAACCAAATGTCCAAACAACCTAAGGGATGCATAGTCTAGGCTTGCTTTGAATTGACCAACAAGATATTCCACATCCTATTACTGTTACTAACTCTCAAGAAGCAACAACCACCTAATGGGTTAGACAGCTACAGAAATGTCACTTGCCTCCTTTTCAAACCGCCATCAACATAATCCCTGCACGGCCACACAGTACCTGTCAAAAAAGATATTGTCCCCAGCGGCAATACTATCATCTTTCAAACCAAAGGCATGGCAACCCTGCTCAGAAAATCACCCAACTGTAAGAAAACCTAAATCTGGCTCAACGACTCTCTATGACTGCTGAATGGAAGGATTGAAGCTAGTCACAACTAGCCGTAAATGGTTAATCAATGCTTTTCCACCTCTTACATTCTGCCTATTGCTCTTGACATGTCAACGAAACAGGCCTCACAATGTAAGAAACCATCCTGGAGACAGGTGAAAAGACATTACCTGTTGGTATCAGACCTAACGTTGCTCACCAACATCTTACACCATAAGAATCCTGCAAATCGACACGTTTCAGAGTTAGCAAGCAGGTCTGGACCAGGAGCTGAAGCCAGGTCCGGATAATGGTTTAATACCTGCTCCCTACTGCTTTGAGATTGTGAACACTCTCAAGCATATTTTTAGAGGGGTTTCTCCCAATTACTGTGTTTTTTTAAATGCTGCCAAATGATTCATTCTGCAGCACAGTTTTTTCATTGTTAGCTAATTACAATGGGATTTGCATCTGTTCTGAAAAAAGAAACTTGAAATATTACAATAATTTAGGGTCGGGTGCAGGACCCAGAAGCATTACTTTTCTGCAGCATTATGCATTTGTCAACAAGAAGTGGGCACTCTCTTTCAGACCTGTTTTCACAGCTGGGTGGGCTGATGATCCCTTAGCTGATCCAGTCCTGAAAATATGCTCTAAACCAACCTATGTTTTATGTAGAATTGTAAGTCCAGCCCTAGTGAGAGTCTCATACTTCATTGTTCTCTTCCAGTCTCAAAGGATTAACAGCAGGAAGCAATAAGTGACGGAGAGGAGGTTTTGAATGCCAGCACATGAGATGGATTGCAGGAGGGTTAACTGACCCATTCTCTAAAGGTCAATAAAGAGCCTAACAAGGAAACATGAGATGCTAAGAGAATGTTGAGGTACCAGTGGCAGCTGGCTTGGCTTGCAAGTGGTACGTCACGCGGGTTGCGTGGGGATTTCGTAGGCGGTGGGGGAGGGTTGCGCAATAAAAAATCATTAAAAATTAAAATACACTTACCATGCCACCGGGTCCTATGTCTCAGCTCCTGCTCTCCTCGTGGAACTCGAGGTACAGGAAGCAGGCCCCACTGACCAATCACAACGCTGCAATGCAGTGTTGTAATTTGTAAGCACCCAGACCCCCCTGACCAATCACAACGCTGCAGTGCTTAAACAACAGAAAACGGAGCCTGTGTTGCCCACTCGTGAAGGTCACCTGGTGTATTGTGTGCATTTCTGGAAGCCTGCTCTGCACTATTGTGCCCAGTTCCAGAAACAACATATCTAAAAGGATAACAACAGAGTACAGGCAGCCCTGTGGTGCAGGCTGTCCTAAGGTTTGCATCAGTAATGTGATAGAAAACAAGATGTTAAAACGTTAACCAATATAGTATGGAGGAGAGCGAATATATTGTAATTTAATATGCTATCTAATTTTTATATTTTATGCAGGTGCTATAATTGTATCATTGTCGCATTATAGACGACCGTAGTAATCAGAAGTTTACTTCTATTTGGAGAGTGCGTGGTTAGGGGCAAAGCACATGCAACATTTGATGATGCAATTACATGCAGACAGACTTAGAGACGGAAATGTAATAAGGTAAAACAGGAAAAGCTTAGAAGAAAAATAAGGAAGCCCTTTTTCAAACAAAGCGTTGCAGGCAAATGTTTGAAGCTTCTTCCAGAGGGGACAGTCTGGTGAAATCAGTAACAGAATTAAAATCAAGCATTGCAATATGTCTCACAATTGCGAGATTTCATGCTATTGGCATTGTAAATTACAATGCCTTTTATTTATGTGTTTAAAAAACCTGCAATAATAAAAGGCATTGTCATTTACAAAACAAATAGGTAAAAGTTTCTAAAATGCAAGACCTATTGCATTGCAAATGCTAGTTGTTTACAAGTGGCCCATCCTGCGCTTTCACGTTAATAGAGGCCATGCCCCTTTCTTTAGACATCTCTAAAGAAAGGTCTCTGACTCCTATTAAAGTGAAGGCACGGTATGGGATGCTTTTATCAAAAAAAGCATTTGTTTGTCAACTTGACAAACAAATGATTTTCTGGGTAAAAGCGCCCCTTGAAAACACTCATGGCACACTGAATGTTGCAGGAAAGCATGTTGTGCCTGAAGTAGGAAAAACTAATTAACCCGTTTACCGCGGCAGCAATTCCGCTGCGGTGTGGCGGGTTTAATGAGTGGGTGTGGCCGTGTCGGCCAACGGATATGCGCAGCACTACAAAGGTAGTGCGCGCGAGGGCCGTTGGCCGACAGAAGCACACAAAGGGTTAAAGAAAATAGTGCTACAGACTAAATAACACATACCACGTAACAACCGAAGTAAAAGTGCCAATGCTCATAGGAGGTTACAAATAAAGACAAGGCGGTACTGAGGAGGGACTAACAAGTCTATTAACGAATCAGAAGCCAGCATTTGTAAAGGACAATGACACAAGTCAATGACAAATATGGGCGGAGAGTGGGCAGGCTTCAAGTCCATACTCCAATACAGCATGCCTCAAGGAGCAGGGCATGCGCTGCCCAGGCTCGACCAAAAAAGGTCTGGTTCAGACTCAAAAGAGTATTAGCAGTCTGGCATGAAAGAACACTACTATCTTGTTATATATCCCATTGTACTCCTTATCCACTTTTTTTGCCATTACTATATATATATATTTATGTACCCTTTATGTTCCTCATGTTATTATTGGTGTTATGTACCGCATGTTATTACTGTAGGTTTATTGTGTGTGATTACTCTGTAAAGCACTCTGAAACCTTGGGGGCAAGTCTGCACTATATAAACTCAGAAAAAACATAAGGCCATCATGGCGAGCAGCTCTGTACTGTCCATAGGGCCACTAAGAGCAATTATCAGTTCCATTTGGACACCAATTTTGCGGGCGTTTCGTGGCTCAAAGCAGGTGACATGTTCAAGGGAAATAACAGAGAGAAATAGCAACAAGCATGCAGGAATCAGCTGTATTTCCGAAAATGTACAATGTAAAAAGAATCACTGGAAGCAAGGAAAACACTAATGAACTAACACGGAGAAAGAGAGCCAGTTTTTCAGAAATAATAGGTGACATATTTGGTGCATTGATACCTTCAGTGGGAGTCATTCTAAATTCACATCGAATCAGTCCATTGTCAACAGTACTTGATCGTTTCTCGACTGATACTGCTGGGGGTTTCTTGATGATTAATACGGAAATGGTTGCAATTAGGTCTATGGTTCTACAAAATCGATTTGCGCTTGATATATTATTGGCTAAAGAAGGCAGAGTCTGTAAAATGTTGAAAGTGCAACATTGTTGCACTTACATACCTGATAAAAGTAGGGAAATCAGAGGGCATATTAAGAATATTACAAAACTTCAAGAAGATTTAAAAACCACTAGAGGTTGACAGTGTATGGAAAAGACTAACAAGGAGTATTTCTTCAATAGGGACTTTGTTTACTGATTTAGGAAAAGGTATTTTAGGTTAAATAGTTCTTCCGTTAGTTGGTATAACAATAATAATTTTAACAACAATGATATGGTGTAAATGTTGCAGAAACAAAGGGAAGGGAAGAAAATATGAAGTGAATGGAAAGGGAAAAAATTAAAATATGAAGAAATTCAGCTGGAGGAAATGAAAGGAAAGTTATAGAAAAGGATGAAAGATTTGAAAAACAAAGATGAGATTAAGAACGAAAAGGAAGGAAAAGAAACTGAGTTGGCCTCTGATTGGGATAGGTAATTTTGTGATAGCTCAAAATGCCATCAGAGAGGGGATTGATGGAGCAAGGACTCATAGAAAAGAGACTTGCTCGGAAGAGCAATCCTCTCATTTAACTCCCTAACATGTTATTAATTACATATTGTGTAAAACTAATGCGCACCACATAAAAACGAGGGGCTAGAGAAGCGTGCATATGTGTTTACTAACGTGAATAACTCAAATGAATTTCTCTAATGGCTGTACATGGGAAATCTTTATTGCACATGAGTCAACTGCATCTACGCAGGATGACAAGCTGTTGCTTGGAGGGAAATTATTGTGCATGAGCAGAAGGTACTAATATAAAGTCTTGAAGACTCGCGTGCATGGCACCTGCTTAGCTGTAACAAAATCGAGCTATTTTACTAATGCTAATGCGGGGAAAGTATTAATAAGTAAAGGGGGTTAGAGTAGAGCTGGGTGGTAAACAGTGAAACCATTTATTTTTTAAAGTAACATGTGTCTTTCTGGCTCTATCACTAGTGCACATTTGGGCCTCTTGGGTATGTCCGAAGTGAGCCGAGTCACGTGGGTTTTGCACATTGCAAATGAAAGTCAGCCCAGAAGAATGACGTGTGGGTCAAGAAGAGGACAAGGACACAGTCTGCCTGAGCCTGAGAACCGACAGTGAAGAACCTGAATGAATAAGACCATATGTTCAAATAAACACATTTTTTGCAGATGAATTGTGAATGAGGGTGGGAAAATAAAGTATGAATAAAAATTAAGGGGATGGGTTTGTTAACAAAGATCTAACTAGTGGGAGGGAATATCGGCCCAAAATGCACAGGCCTACGTAAAGGTAGGCAGATGCACCAAGCAGGTATGGGTATATATTAGGGGGCGTGTCCAAATTCATCTATGGGAATTTTATGTAAAGCTGGCAGTAGCTCTGAATGCTCTTTTGGCAAAATCAAATTTGGCAACCACCCCCCTACCTGCCCCCATGTGTACTCTGTAACTGACTATGTGTAGACAAAATGGGACGGGTAGGGTGAGAGGTGCAGGATACAGGAGGGCCACGAGAAGAAACACAGTCAGGAAGCAGCCCCCAAAATGAGTGTTTAAATGCACTTTTCTTTGAATCAGTGTTGAAGAAGACTGCAGAAGGCTGCTCCAGCACCCCTCTAAAAGTCTTAACCTGGGCATGGCCCAGCAAGCACCTGCTAAAGGCTGGCCCTCAGTAAATGCAAGTGTTTTGAATCACTGGCATTCAGAACTGAACCACAGAAGCACTTCATCATCACTCCATAAAAAAGGTCTGACTATGCTGTGTTTCCTCACTCAGGCTTTATCGCTGGCTTGCGAGGTGAGCAATATAGCTTTAGAGCCTACCGTAGCGGGCTCTCCCAGCCATTAAAGGCCTGCTCCAGTGTTAAAGGCCGGAGCCCTAACAAGAGAGCAGGCCTTTAATAGAGCCCGCTACGTAGAGACCTAAGGCTATTAGAACATTCCGACCCTAGAGTGCAGAATGTTCTAATTTATAAAAACAATGGCCTCCTGGAGCCCAAGGGGATTTGAAATTCCCTCGAGCTCCATGAGGCATTTATTCACAGCAACAGCCGTGAAAGGAACACATTGGAATGTTGATGCTCCGGGCTTCTACCGACCATTAGTAGCCCAGCACACTCCATTGTCTTCAATGAAGTGCTGCACATTTCAATATTCTAATAGTGAATAAAAATAAAAAAGCTGAATCTTGACTGGAGCTGCCTTTTTTGAGCAAAAGAACATGCGACCTCAGATGGAAGCTTACTACTGGCCAGTCGGCATCCACCTCCTCTCGTACACACTTTCCCTTGAACAGCCTGAAAGTATTAAACACGCCACGAGGAGCATCAGACACATTTATCTCATAAGTTCTGCCTGAGATGTGTGCTGTTTACATACAACACTCTCGCTGATGAACTGGCTAGTGTTCAAGCCAAAACAGCTGGTTTTGAAGAATCGTTTTCCACTCTAAACTGATGATTTAACAGCATCCTCGTGTGTGCATAGCTGCCAAGGTTTCAAATTGTTTATGTGTGACATTTTCAAAATTTCAATGTAATTATGAGTGATATTCAATGACAATGAGTGATACTTTCTCGCAAGCAAAATCAAGCAATGAAGATGAGGGAAACATAAATATAAGAAATTACATCCATTAGAGCAACAAGAAGGTCTAAGAAGCATAGCTACCACATTTTCAGATTGCTTATGTGAGACATTTCCATGGTTTCAGTGCACTTGTGAGTCAAACTCAAGTGCCAAATGTGTGACACTTAGTGTTTCATTTTCTTGCAAGTAAAACCAAGCGATGAAGTGCATGGAAAGAGATAAATATTAGAAATTACACCCTTTGGATCAATGAGAAGCCCTTAAATATCTTGGAACTACTTCCAAAACCCTGAAATGGAATGTTAGGATACTGATACAAAACAATTTGTGTGCCCAGAAAATATAAAAGAAAAGAAATCATCATAAAATATCTACACCCCCATGCTATTGCACTTTTTTGCGCCATAACACAGTAAAGCACATGCTGCAGAGATCAAATGAACTCAGGCCAGATATTTTGTTGATCTAGCCAGTATAAAAATACAAAAAATCACTTAAAGATGGTAGTTTTCCCATTATCTGTAAGTACTTCAAAGAACAAATATCAATAGAAAGCACTTTTAAATGTGTTCTAGAGCGGACCCATTACTAATATTTAAAGAAAACAGATACAGAAACAGTATGTTACAAATAAAGAAATAAGATTTTGTTTCCAGCCTATTTAGTATTACATCCAGGCATTAGCAAACTCTCAAAACCAGGGCCAGACTGAGAACCAAAACCGGCCCTAGCAAAGCGCTCTGCCGGCCCGAGGAGTTGCCAGCGGAAAGCTTTGAGCCGCTTTTCTTGCTGGGGGCCGATATTACAGCTACGCTGCAAAACTGGCCCCGGTAACAAAAATGGCCCACCAGGGGTCTAAAACCGCCCCCCCACCCTGGTAGTCCACGGGGGCAATGCCTGGTGCCCACTACAGCCAGTTCGGCCCTGCTTCAAACAACTACTCTTGGAAATATGGCAAAACTAGGCAGAGTGCATGACTAGCCTGACTGCTACATTACACCAGTGCCTGGGAGTGTATCTCCAAGCTGGGAGCTTCACCAACTAGCTTTATTTATATAGTCTTGAGCTGTGTCGGGGCTTCAACTGGGGAGGAGGGCAAAGGGCTGCAGCTGCAGTTTAAAACTGTGTCATGGCCTAATGGAGAGTCACAGGCATCGCTTCTCCTTAGTGTCTCCCTCTGGCTGGCTACAGCTTTTGATGATCAGAGGACCATCTGTATGCTGTTTTACGGTGGGCCCACCCGAGCAGCAGGGATGCCTTACATAGGGACAGGATAGTAAAAGTAATAACATTCTGCATGGTGCAAGGGATGCTGACGAGCCTGACAAGGCAGGTTTAGATGAGCACACAAAGAGTGCCCTGCCAATTAGGTGCCGCATTTACCAGAGGATGTCAGCCTCTCTGCCTGCATCATGCGCCCCTACAAGAAAAAGTTTCATTTGCCCGCACTCATTGCTTGGCCATAATGGTGCAGGGGTGGCACCAGTTGGTGGAAAACCAGCAAAGGAAAGGCGGCGCCCTGGATCATTCAGTCGGGCACACTACTAGATGTTTACTTCACTTTGGATATAGACTGTTGTTCCTGGTGACAGTCATGACGTGAAGCTGTATCGCGGCCCGGACTGAGAGTGAGTCCCAGATGATTGAATGCAGGCAGCAGGGCCAGACTGAGAACCAAAACCGGCCCTGGCAAAGTGCTCGGCCGGCCCCCTGGGGGTGCAACCGAGCTCTTTGCCGGGGTCAGTTTACGGCCGATTTTGTTACAGGGCCGATTTTGCAGCTATGCTGCAAAAACGGCCCTGCAACAAAAAAGGCCCCCAGGGACCAAAACCGGCCCCCACCCTTGCGGCGCACCGGGGGATTGCCCGGTGCCCGCAACGGCCAGTCTGGGCCTGGCAGGCAGCCGCCCCCAGGCCGCGACGCAGTGCCAACTTAAATTTGCAATGCTTCACAGTCTGTATGGAGCAGGCTGTGGTCAGGCAGCACACATTGTGTGCACTGCACTCAACAGGCTTGCTCTGCTTTACCTAATGGAGCGCGGCTCCAACATCTATCTCGGTCAGTAGGCGCTATAAATGCGTGACTCATGCATTTTTGAGTGGTGATGCGGACCGCCACACTAAAATGCGTTAGCCTAAACCCTGATGCATGGTACTTGGCAGGGCTGTGTGTGATACATTTGGCCCGAAAGTTTCCTATCTACATGTGTAAAGAATCAAACCTTGAAGAAGGGGATCCATGGGGCATATTTACAAGCCCCCAGCAGCGGCGTATCAGCTAAGGCGGAGGAGCGTTGCCCCACTGCTCAGTGTGCAGTTGAAAGAGGAAAAATAAAATGATAATAAAGCAGCATTATTATCATTTTATTTTTCCTACTGCAGTGGCTCAGCTGGGGTGGAGCTGGTCACTGTGATGCTAGAGAACTGCAGGGGGAGTAGTGGTGAGTGCCCTCTCTAAAGGCCCATGACACTTTGGCTGGCCCTCTCGGTCTGGCCAAAGCATCATACACACTATGCATGTTCTCCATGCAGACTGCGTTACAGCCTGGGTGGAGAATATGCCCAGCCTCCCATTCCCTGGCTGAGCACCGAACCACAGCGCTCAGACCAGTTACAACACTGCATTACAGTATTGTTGGCTGTGTGGAGCGTGGGAGCCTGGGTGCTTCCTGCTGCCGGACAAGAGGAAGACAAAGAGGACTGGGTAGAGGCGGCGGCCGGCGTGATTCCAGGCATTTCATTTTTATTTTGTATTCTTTTTTACCCCACCTCACCACTCCCGTCCAATAGCAGCCACCACTGCAAGCCCCTATTGCCACAGAAAACATCACTTTTAAACATGTTCCTGTGGCGATAGGGGCTTTGCCTTATTTACAAGGCGGAGTAAAGCCACTTAATATGGCTTAACGCCACCTTATAAATAAGGCACCCTTTCACGCTATACTTAGCGTGAAAGGGGTGGGTGATGGGTGTCACGGTGGGCGTTCCACCGCAATACCCATTGATTTTAATGCTGCCCCATACTCACAAGGGTGGCATAAATATGGGGCAGAGACAAAATTAAGACCAGGGAAAACCTGGTGTAACATGGTGAAATGAGGAGAAATGTTTCATTTACCCTCGTTTTTGCTGCTTCTATGTGTGCTGCATTCTACAGCTTACATAGAAACAGCAAACGCCATGAATGATTGTTTATGTGCAGGAAGGTATACCTTCCTGCAAATAAACAATAATTTGAAAATCACGATTTCCAACTTCCATGTGTGCTGTACAATGCAGCACACATAGGAGTTTCAAATCGCCATTCTGGATTGTTTATGTGCAGGAAGGGGCACCTTCCTGCACATAAACAATCATTTAAAAAATTACGATTTGCAACTTCTATGTGTGCTTCACAATGCAGCACACAAAGGAGTTTCATATCCCCATTCTGGATTGTTTATGTGCAGGAAGGGACACCTTCTTGCACATAAGCAGTAATTCCCTCAACACAGGCACTATAGTGCAAGGGTGCCTGCGTTGGTACTAGGCAGCTGAATTTAGCGCCAGCACAGGGAAAAATGCAGGGGTGCACTGTATCATTGTAAATACGGTGCATTCTGCGTTTCTAAAGTGACAGAGCGTGGCAGAAGCTATTTTGAAGCTAAGCCGCCCTCCTTTACTTTTGTTGTAAATATGCCCTCAAGTGTCTGTAAATGGACTAGTAAAAATGCCTCTCTTTTAAATTCCAGCAAGCTAGCTCCAGAAAGGAGGCAGGTGAAATGTTTGGAATCAGACAGGACCTGGAAAGACAGTCACACATGAAGCTTCGTTCTGGGGGTCATCCTCATGGGGGTGTTATAACAGTATCAGAAACATGCCTGGGGCCACCTCCAGTAAAAACCCAGGGCCTCATATATTATATTTTGGTGCACTGTAGTGCAGCAAGCCTTCATGCTGCGGTGCTGTGCGCCAAAATAAAAGGGCAGGAATGGGCAGTATCTACAAGATACAGCGCATTCCTGCCCTTCTCCCCTGCGCTAACACAGTCCCCCTTGCGCCATGGTGCAAGGGTACCTGCGTTGCAGGGATGATTGTTGCGCAGGAAGGTGTCCCTTCCTGCACATAAATATCATTAATGGCGTTTTGCTCCAAGAGGAAGGCAGCAGGGCATGGACAGAGGTCAAACGGGTTTGCTTGGGAGGGAAGAGAGAGTAAGTGAGAAAGTCAACAAGGGCGGAGGAGCAGAGAAGGAGATAACACTATAGAAGGGATTCATAAATATTGCCTCAAGTATGAGGCCCACTTCAGGAGGCTTCAATTTAGCATTTTGCACATTTTGGGGAAGGCATCTAGAGAATTGTGTCCAGTTCTAGAGGCCTCAGTTTAAGTATTGTGTCCTGCTCAGGAGGCCTCACCAAGAGGATTGTGTCTGGTTCTGAAGATCAGATCACATGTGGTCTGCTGAATCTAGTCCTCAGCACATCCTCTAGATTACTGTGTCCAGTTCTGCTGGCCACACAAAAAGTAATAACTCCTTGAGAACCTGCTCTGGAACACTGTGCCCATTAGTAAAGAAGGTCTCACCCGAAGTATTGTATCTTGGTCTGGAGGCCACATTTGGACTACTGGCTATTGTTCTGGATGCTTCAACTTAAGCATGGTGTCCTCTTCCAGATTCCCTTTGAAGTGCGATATGTCCTGCCATGGGGATTTTATGAGAGACCATTGTGTTCAGCTGTGGAGTAATCACATAGTGTATTGTGTCTCGCTCGGGAAGCCACACCTATACTATTGAGCCTAGCTCGCTGCAGCTGATGGGGAGTATTGTGCCCATTTCTTAAGGCATTATTTGGAATATTATTTCCAGTTCTATCCAGGTGATAAAGAGGTAAGCATTTTATGTAGACAGTGGTAATAGCCATGATTTATGGAGTGGGGAGGTTTTTATCTGCAGTAAGGAATACAATCCCTACATACATACGTGCAATTTACACACAGATTTGAGAATACTGTATTACTTTCTTCAGAGCTACTTCTTTTTGGAAAGAGATATGAACACAGAATAAACCTGAAACAAAGATCCAGCTGACAAGATTTAAAACATAGCGTGGGTGAGCAGAATCACAGAGTCAAAACTTTTATCAAAAGAAGTGCATGGTGCACATGTGTTACACCAATTGTTTTACTCTGGCGCGTTGAATAGTCAGTGTTCATAAAAATGCATTCTTGTTTGTGAATGGAAGACAAGCCATTCATAGTAGTTGAGAAACATTTTGATTAGCATTGATGAGAACGTTTGTTTTCTATTAATGTTCTGTATTTTGTAATCCAATGGCTATGTACGCTAAAATGTAGACATAGCTAGGTAATGCAACAGAATGTGTGCATAGTGTGCCTTTAATCGCATATGATGTACCTCTTGCCACTTAATCTACTTTTCTTTTCCACATTGGTTATCTCACTCTGCAACTTGGCTCTCATTGCCACATAATTCCAGTTTACTTATAAGTTAAAAGGGAGAGAATAAGGCCAAAACTAGAGTGGACCAGCAACTACAAGAGGAAGAGCAACAGGGCCAAGGAACAGAAGAACCAGAACTCAAAGTATCAGGAATAAAAGCATGGCTTAGAACCAGGAAAACCAGAAATCATTAACAGGGAAGAAGAACAGTATCAAGATTCATTCCAACAAGAAATCAGGAACTGGGTTAAGAACGAGGGGAACCAGAAAACAAGCTCACAAGAGGAGGAACAGAGGAGTGGGCACTTCAAAAGAAGCAGACCCCCAACTTAAACGTCAATGACTCAGACTCTAAATCACATTTGGTGTCTGGAAATGGTCTGTAAGAAGGGTAGCTTGAGAACCCCAAAATTGTCATATGCAAAGCAGTCAAACGGGCTGAGTGAGGAGAGGATACTCAGTAATGCTTCTGCCTGTGACCAGGATTGGGGGCCAAGACCTGCTAGTCTCCCTGCTGGATTTGGGAATCCTAAACCACCTGCCCTGGAGCACCACTGCCTGCTTTCTAGCCAATGCCAGTGGGTTTCTGTGAGGGAGTGGAGAGCACTGAAAGGAGTGAGGTCCAGTGGGAAGCCCTGTCGAGCTGACTCACTTTGCGAGGTGTGAGTACACGGCTGCTGCACTGTTTGGGCCTTTGCCCATGTGCAGTACGAAGTCCGCGACCCACGTATGCCAGAAGAGGGCCATCATGAATTGAGCCATGTGAATCACTGCCTTGATCGGGCCGAAGTCTGTGAGTAATGGAGAGCAGCAGCTTGTATGCCAGGAATAACCGCTGCGAGAATACTAGGATGGTATTAGAAAGGGCCAAAGCCTGCGGGCGATATTGGGACACGACCCCATATGCCAAAAGGGGACCACTGCCAAGGATTTCACTGTAACAATTGGGTCAGAGTATGTCAACCATAAAGATACAGTGAGTTGACCCCGTATAACAGAGGTGGGTCACTGGGAACAGTAAGATGTGTAACCTGGATGGAGTCGTCGCCGGAGGAGTGAGGTCGCCGTGGGAATCTGTGCACCTGCCCAGGATTAAGAATTTGCACCAGGATGTTCACTTCACCACCCCGCTCCCCATTGCAGAAGGACCAGAGACTTACCCTGCAGACAGGGGCCATTGACAATCTCCGGTCACTGCAGAGGTACAACCACATGTGTGGACTCTACAACCGTGAGTGCAACTCACTTGGCCGCGTACAGTGAACTGGGGAACTTGCTGCAAGTTAGCAGTGCGGCACTGGAACACTGCGGACAATAAAAAATAAATTTATAGTGGACTCTTGAGACTCTGACCCAGGATGCTGCCTATAGTTAAGGGGGAATAACAACTATTACTGGAAGCAAGGAGAGAGTGGGCTTCGGAAACCGCCTAAAGAAATACTAGAGCTCCAACTTCAGAGGAACTGTGTAGTTGTTTGCAAATGTCGTATTTTCTTTTTGCGTTGTTAGTGGTGGAAATAAAATACTTCCTTTTTTCATAAAAGGGACTACTTGGCTGGGCAATGATTTATTGTTGCTGCTTCACACATTTTGAGTTGTGAACCTGTGTTCACTCCCCTGTATCCACATCTTCCCCCGTACCCCAAGGAAACCTGGTACTGCTCAGACCACACTCACCCTGAGAGTCAAGTGTTGTAGAGGTACTTAACCCAGTTGCTCGCTCCGAACCCATTGAAGGTTTGGCCCATTGGCCCATTGACATCAGGAGTAAAATGCCTGAAATCCCCATGGCTGGGCCCAGTAACTCTTGCTTGTCCCATGGCCCTCTGAAAGCGGTTTTGACACAGGGCAATAGGTATAGAGACAGTATGAGGGACCAGAAAACGTACACAGGGAAGACAAGGAAGGAGACCAGCAAGTCCAAGAAACAAGTGAACCCGAATTGATAGTAACAGAAAAAGCGAACACACTGACAAACAGAGGTCTTGAACTCAGGGAAACGGGATGAGGGATAAAGCAAAAAGGGATAGATGGGTCAGAAATCATGGTAAGAGAGTGAGAAGAACGGAAATAAAACATTAGAAACAGAAATGATAATAGGAATAGGGAAAAGATCAAGAAACAGGCAGGAGAACTAGAATTAAAAGCATGCAATTGAAGTATGATGTCAGGCCAGGCAACACATTTCTGGCATTGCTTCAGCATGCTCTGTCTGCAGAAACACGCTGCAAGATTAAGGATGTCTTTCCATATTTATGGGGATGTTTTAAGTTGATCCCCCGTTGAGCCCTCTAAATAATTATGTGCTGCAAAAGACTAAGCAGAAAGCACTGCCAGCTCCGGTTGAGCTGTTGTTGTGTGTGAAAGCGCACATTCCTTTCCAAAACAGATGTGTCGGGAAATGTCTCCCCGCTCTCCGCTTCTTCCTTCCTGCTCGTCAGAGGCTGCGGTCAGTGCACCTGCGCAGCGCGCGCGGCGGAGGGGCAGTTGGGCTTCCCCGCCAGCAGGGGGCGGAGGAAACTCAGGGACGGCTCTTCGCACTTACTCTAGGTGAGGACGTGCGGGTGAGTGAGGAAGGGGAAAGGCTTGGTGTACATTAGGCACACTCACTTGACGATGCGCCACAGAAAGAGCACTTATCCTTTTACACTGCACCTCAGCTAAGGAGTGAAGGTGATAAATCCTGCGCCACGAGAGATAACCCCCGTTTTAAACAGTGCGCGAGGAGATGTAGTGTCTGTCAAAGCCCAATGCCAGAAAAAAAAAATGCAAAACAAATTGCTACTATCGGATGCCAGACAGCTGCAAAAGAAACTCCGGGATCTCTCACAGTCGGTTAATAGGGCACTACAGAATAGCTTACGTTTACAAACATAGCTCTATGTGCAACAGCCAGCACGAATTTGGCTGTATGAGATCACGAACATTGCCACGCATCATAAAAATGCTCAGCAACTAATGCATTCTTCCACTACCCTCCCCCTCTCGCCATACACATCCCACCCTCTATGGCCCACTGGGCTACAACCCCTGGTGGGCTCCCACCTGGTCGCCTCCAGCTCTTGTCTCACAGTTCTCTTGGGCTATTTACCTTTCTCTGTGACCCATCTAGTGCTTTAAATGGGCAAGTACCAGGGCACAATTCGAGGGTAGACAGTGTCTACCCACTATTTTCATAGGGTGGACACAGTCTACCCTACTAAGAGGTTAGGCCCCACAGAAATATACTAAACTGTTACCTGTGTAATTTTTATATACTAGGGCACATTCAGCAGTGCCTGCGGGGTTTACCAGATTCCAGTGAGGCACTTTCAAGTGTCCCGGCTGGGAGCTATTGGGAGCCTCCCAACTAAATGCAGTGGAGGGAAAACAAAGGCACACAGCTTATCACTTCACAGGTAGTTTAGAGAGGCAAGCTTTTGACTTTGTTCAGTCCTTGTGTTGGTATGTCACAGTATTTACACAAATAATTTAAATATTACTATTTTGTTTTATTTCTTTTGTAGTAATATAGCGCTACTCAGCCAAATGCCGGGCGTCAGAGCACTTTACATCACATGCACACATTATACAATGTCAATAAATCATATGTGTTTAAATTAATGTGCAGGATGTGATACATAAGACAGTGAGAGTTACAAGGTGTAGTATCCACAGATCCTTCATAGCTCACTGTGCTATGTTAGAAGGAATACAATGTATTAACTGCAAGCAACAAAAGGATCTCTGTCTTAAAAGCAGTAACCAATTTTCCCATTTACATGAAATTAAACCCTGTTGACAGCGTGTTACATAATGGGCTTTGCAGGAGGAGACATATTAACACTCTGTGCTACTTTGATTTAAAACTGGGACTTGACTAAACACAGATCTCTCTATCAAATACGTTGACCTCCAAAGTTACCTTAGCATTATTATTCCCTGAGATGTACCAAGCACACACAGATCTCTGCAGCAGGTGTCTTAACCCCATAAGATGTTTTAAAATATACAAAAGAATTAAGTCACGCCCCTGTTGTTCTACTAAATCTTTCTAAATCCATTAATGAGGGAGTGTGGCAGACCCATGTGAATGGCACTTAAGTTGAGCATTTTCAACATGTCAGCTCTCTCCTCACGAGAAGAGGCGGGATCTAAGATGTATTCTTTACCCTTCTTCTTATGTTGCACTTGATTTTATACTTAGGCTCTACATATTCCAGAAGCCACATTTGAGCACGTTTCCACGTTTGGCGTCTCCAGACCAATGGTTCCAGTCTACGGAGCAGAACAACTTTCTGAGCTAGGTAATAAATAGATTCCGTCTTCCTCATTTCTGCTTTTCCTGCTGAATGATGACCATGTGAAGGAGAACATTTGCATCAGATGCGTTCAATCTGGAACCCATTGTGTGCATTAAAAAATGACACACAACAAGATGAAAGCAGCGAGGGGTCTGAGCAGAGGCTGGAGCTGCTGCTGGCGCGCGAGGCCCTGGCGCAGCCCAGGGCTCCAGATGCGCAGGGATGGGACGCGCCTGCAGATTGCAGCCAGAGCAGGGCTGCTTCGTGTACCTGAAACTAGAGCAGACAGGCCCTTGATCTCTCGCGCCGCCACCGACAAGGGATGAAAGGGCTCGTGCCGAGGAGGGGCGGGCCCCACTGCGGCCTCAAATGCCTCCCAGACTCAGAGTCCAGTGGGAGGCTGAGAGGGCAGCTGCGCTGTGTGACCTTCAGGACGGCTCCCAACCCGCTGGCCCAGAGAACAGGGCAGAGTGCTGGACCTGGGACAGAAATACAGAAACAAACTCATTGTCCTGGGGCGCAAGAAATGCCACACTCGGGTCCTCCCACCCCACGCGCACAATACCCTTCCTGAATTCCAAGCTGGTTCTGTGCGCAAGGCCAGAGTGTGCCCTGCTGTGTGTATTGTAAACTGTGAGTTCTGAGTGTAAGGGCAGAAAGCTGACACTGCTGCTGCCTGCGGTGAACAGTACTCACTCCCTGTTTAATGAAGGGGAGGATATACTCTGCCCCTACTGCTCGCCTGCTGTTTATGTGAGGGAAGCTTACTGTTGTTGTCAATCAATCAATCAATCGATGACACTTATAGAGCGCGCTACCTACCCGAAGGGTCTCAAGGCGCTGGGGGGGGGGGGGGGGTGCCGCTACTGCTCGAATAGCCAGGTCTTCAGCTTCTTCCTGAAGGAGAGGTGGTCTTGGGTCAGGCGCAGGTCGGTCGGGAGGGAATTCCAGGTCTTGGCGGCCAGGTAGGAGAAGGACCTTCCTCCTGATGTCGCTCTTCGGATGCGGGGGACAGCGGCGAGGGCGAGGTTGGCTGATCGGAGGTGGCGTTTGGGAGCGTGGAAGTTGATTCGGCTGTTGAGGTAGCTCGGGCCTTGGTTGTGTAGGGCTTTGTGTGCGTGGGTGAGGAGGCGGAACGTGATTCTTTTGTTGACGGGGAGCCAGTGAAGGTCTCTCAGATGTCCGGAGATGTGGCTGGTTCGTGGGAGGTCGAGGATGAGTCTGGCTGAGGCGTTCTGGATCCGCTGGAGTCTCTTCTGGAGTTTGGCGGTGGTCCCGGCGTAGAGGGCGTTGCCGTAGTCCAGCCGGCTGGTGACGAGGGCCTGGGTGACGGTCTTCCTGGTCTCGGTGGGGATCCACCAGAAGATCTTCCGTAGCATGCGCAGGATGTTGAAGCACGCCGAGGAGACGGTGTTGACTTGCCTGGTCATGGAGAGGGAGGAGTCCAGGATGAAGCCCAGGTTGCGTGCGTGGTCCGTCGGTTTGGGTGCGGTACCCAGGGCGGGGGGCCACCAGGAGTCGTCCCAGGCGGAGGGCGAGGTGCCCAGGATGAGGACCTCCGTCTTGTCCGAGTTTAGTTTCAGGCGGCTGGTCGTCATCCACTCGGCTACCTCTTTCATCCCTTCGTGCAGGTTGGCTCTGGCGGCGGCGGGGTTGTTGGTCAGGGAGAGGATCAGCTGGGTGTCGTCGGCGTAGGAGATAATGCTGAGGTTGTGTTTGCGTACGATGGCCGCGAGGGGGCTCATGTAGACGTTGAAGAGGGTTGGGCTCAGAGAGGATCCTTGGGGGACGCCGCAGATGACTTCGGTGGCCTCTGACTTGTACGGTGGTAGGCGGACTCTCTGTGTTCTTCCGTCGAGGAAGGAGATGATCCATTCCAGTGCCTTCCCCTGGACTCCGGCGTTGTCGAGGCGCTGCACTAGGGTGCGGTGGCAGACCGTGTCGAAGGCCGCGGAGAGGTCAAGGAGGATGAGGGCCGCTGTTTCTCCATTGTCCATCAGGGCTCGGATGTCATCGGTGGCGGCGATGAGGGCGGTCTCGGTGCTGTGATTGGCTCGGAAGCCGGACTGTGAGGGGTCGAGGGATCCGTTCGTCTCGAGGAAGGCGGCCATCTGCTTGTTGACGTTCTTCTCAATGACTTTGGCTGGAAACGGGAGGAGCGAGATGGGGCGGTAGTTCTTGAGGTCGGTGGGGTCCGCTGTTGGTTTCTTGAGTAGAGCGCTGAGTTCGGCGTGCTTCCAGCTCTCCGGGAAGGTGGCGGTGTCGAAGGATGTGTTGATGATGTCTCGCAGGTGGGGTGCGATGACTGCGTCGGCCTGGTTGAAGACGTGGTGAGGGCAGGGGTCGGTTGGTGATCCGGAGTGGATGGAGTTCATCGTGCGGATGGTGTCTTCGGTGCTGATCGGGGTCCAGGCGTGGAGGGTGGTGGTGGGGGGTGGTTGTTCGGTCATGGTGTGCGTTGGTTGGTTGTTGAAGCTGTTGTGTATGTCCGTGATCTTGTTGTGGAAGTATGAAGCGAGGGAGTTGCAGAGGTCTTGCGATGGGGTGATGTCGTTGTTTCCTGCGCTGGGGTTGGAAAGCTCTTTCACGATGTTGAAGAGTTCCTTGCAGTTGTGTGCGTTGTTGTCCAGCCGGTCCTTGAATGCTGTTTTCTTGGCGGCGCGGATCAGCTGGTGGTGTTTCCGGGTGGCAAGTTTGAAGGAGGTCCTGTTGTCCGGTGTCGGTTCCCTTTTCCAGACTTTCTCGAGGGCTCGGCAGTTCTTCTTGGAGCTCTTGAGTTCGTCGGTGAACCATGGGGCCTTCTTGCTGCCGGGTCTGCTAGGCGGGGTCCTCAGAGGGGCGAGCTCGTCCGCGCAGATGCTGATCCACTTCGTGAGGTTGTCGGCGGCCTGGCTGGGGTCTGCTGAGCTGGCAGGAGGGTGCTGGCTCAGGGACGTGGCGAGCTGGTCTGCTGTGATCTTGTTCCAGCTTCTGCGGGCGGTCTGTTGCTGGTGGTGGTGGGTCGTCGTTCTCTTGAAGGTGAAGTGGACGCAGCTGTGGTCCGTCCATTGAAGCTCAGTGTCCTGCAGCACTTATTGTGCGCGAGGGAAGCATGCCAGGTCTGGTGGCTTAGTGGACTGATGCGTCTGCCATAGAGCCCGTGTTTGACCTCCTGGTCACAAGTTCAAGTCCTGGCAGGGTCTACTCAGGCCTTCATCCTTCGTTGGTCAATAAATGAGTACCATTGAGTTAGGTAACACTAAACCTCTGTCATTCAGGGCCAGATGTAGGTAGCCAAATACCGGTCGGTAACGTCCGATTTCAGCCGTTACCGACCGGTATTTGGCTTTTGACATGTAGGTGGCTCGGAATTTACAGAATCGATATATTTACCGATTCGGTAAATTTACCGTTTCGGTATTTTTCCGAATCGGTAAATATACCGATTCTGTTAATCCATATGTAGGTGGCACAGTTTGCAGTGCCACAGGCCCTTAGGAATTCTTATTTTACCACCCAATTCTATTGGGTGGTAAAATACCGAATTCCAGTGTACATGCACATCTGTGCATGTACACCTATGCCATGTGACACACAGACATGCCCTTAGGGCATGTATTTGTGCCACATGGCACACAAACCTGCAATTGGGGTGCTACAGGGAGTCAAAGTGACACCCCGTTCCCCCTGCCAGGATTCGGTATTTACCGATTCAGTAAATACAGAATCGGTATTTCCCATTGATTCCTATGGGCTTCAAGTCCCATAGGAATCAATGGGAAATACCGATTCGGTATTTACAGAATCGGTAAATACCATATCTTACAGAATCGGTAATTGTGAAATTAAAATTACCTACATCTGCCTACTTCCAATTTACCTACTCTTAAATACCGAATCGGTATGATTCGGTATTTAAGAGTAGGTAAATCGGAATTACCTACATCTGGCCCTCAGTGCCAAGATACCCTTCTGGGTGAATGTGCGCTTACAAACACACATGCTGTTGATCATGCTCTACCTCAGTGGTGTGAGGGAAGTGGTACTTGCATTGCTGCATATGGTGTACTTGCTTTGTGTGTAAGAAATGGGAAGATGAACAGCTGCTCCCATGGCATAATCTGTTTTGAAAACACAAAATTCGAATGAGGCTGCCGCCCACTTCCACTCTGTACATGGCCCACTTCTACTACAAGCGTTGACCATAACCATGCTATTTTGCTCTCTCCCATCATGCCCTTTCCATCCCCCTGTTTGGTCTCCCTCCGGTCTCTATGCCTCGTAGACTTTCCTTTCTACCACTGTACTCTCTCCTCCATCTCCGTGTCCTTGCTTTGCCCTCTCTATTCTTTCACCTCTTGATGTTTATGCCTAGTTTGCTCTCTTATTATCCCTTCATTGACCTCTCTGAGTTATTGGGAGGACCAGAGCACTCCCACCTTTTTTCCATCACTAACTTTATTTTTAGCCTTGTGAACAGTGCACAAGTCCTAAAAATAAAAGTAGGTTGACTAGCCAAGTTAGGCATTATGCAAGTGACATCCTGGTGTGTGACATCACAGTGAGTGAAATCCCAGTGTGTGACATTGCATGGCACATGGCATTACAGGAAGTGGCATCACAGCCCATGACCTCACAGGAAGCAATGTCACAAGAAGTGACCCAAGATCTTAAGACCTCATACATATGTTTAACAGGTCTATCTTGAATACATTTGAGTGCATTACAATATTTAACAAATCAATCAATCAAGAATTTGTAAAGCGCACTACTTACCCATGAGGGTCTCAAGGCGCTGAGGGGAGGGGCTGCTGCTACTACTCGAAGAGCCAGGTCTTGACGAGCTTCCAGAAAGTGAGCAGACCCAGGGTCTGCCGCAGGTGGGTGGGGAGGGTGTTCCGGGTCTTCGCGGCGAGGAAGGAGAAGGATCTGCCACCGGAGGTTGTTCGTTGGATGCGCGGGACGACGGCGAGGGCGAGGCTGGCGGAGTGGAGCTGGCGGGCGGGGGTGTAGAAGTTGAGTCTGTTGTTCAGGTAGGCTGGTCTGGTGTTGTGGAGTGCTTTGTGTGTGTGGGTGAGGAGCTTGAAGGTGATCCTCTTGTTGACGGGGAGCTAGTGCAGGTCTCTTAGGTGGGAGGTAATGTAGCTGCGTCGAGGGATGTTGAGGATCAGGCGGGCAGAGGCGTTCTGGATGCGTTGCAGTCGCTGTAGGTGTTTGGTCAGGATTCCTGCGTAGAGTGCGTTGCCGTAGTCTAGCCTGCTGCTGACGGGGGTTTGGGTCACCGTTCTTCTGGTTTCGTTCGGGATCCACTTGTAGATCCTGCGGAGCATGCGGAGGGTGTTGTAGCAGGAGGAGGAGACGGCGTTGACCTGCTTCGACATGGAGAGTGAGGAGTCGAGGATGAATTCTAGGTTGCGTGCATTATCCATGGGCGTCAGTGCTGTTCCCAGAGTGGTTGGCCACCAGGAATCGTCCCAGGCCGAAGGGGTGGGGCCGAGGAGGAGGACTTCCGTCTTGTCCGAGTTTAGCTTCAGGCGGCTGCTCCTCATCCACTCGGCGACGGCCTTCATTCCCTCGTGGAGGTTGGTTTTGGCAGTGTGCGGGTCCTTGGTGAGGGAGAGGATGAGCTGGGTGTCGTCGGCGTAGGAAATGATGTTCAGGTCGTGCTGGCGGGCCACTTGTGTGAGGGGGGCCAGGTAGACATTGAACAGGGTCGGGCTGAGGGAATTAACAAATTAGATTTTGCTTGGGGATGTGCCAAAAAAGTGACGCTACCCCAATGAAAAATCAGGGCCTCAACTTATACATTTATTTTTTTAAACCCTGCCACAATGTGATTGGCAATAAGGAGACACGTGGCAGTAATTCTGTTCTGCTTAATTGTTTGCAAAGTCCATTTTACAATATCTTATGGTGTTAAGACACCTGCAGCAGAGATCTTTGTGTACTTGATAAATCTCAGGTAATAATAATAATGGTAAAGGTTAACATATTTTTTAGAGAGATCTGTGCTTTGTCAAGTCCCAGTTTTAAATCAAAGCAGCATACAATGTTAATATGTCTCCGGCAAAGCACAATATGTAACATCAAGATGACAGAGTTTTATTTTATGTAAATAGATAAGTGAGCTACTGCTTTTAACACATAGATCTTTTTGTTGGTTACAGTTCATAAATTGTATTCCTTCTAATATAGTATAGTGAGCTCTGAAGGACATGTGGCTACTACACCTTGTAACTCTCAATGTCACATGTAAAACACCCTGTACATTAATTTACACACATATGATTTATTATCAATATATATATTGCGTACTTGTGATGTAAAGTGCTCAGACACCCTGCACTTGGATGAGTAGTGCTATAAAACATATAAAACAAAATCGTTGTTATTAAATTACTTGTGTAAATACAGGTACAGACCAACACATCTGACAATATTACAGTGCATGCATATTTCTTGCATGCAGAGACTGAAAAAACCAAAAGCATACCTCTCTTAACTACCTATGAAGTTATAAGCTGTGTGCCTTTGTTTCCACTCTATTGCATTTAGGTGTGAGGCTCCGGTTATCTCCCAGCCAGGATACTCCAAAAAAAAAGAAGGCCTGATGGTACCTTAACTTCAGCCTGTGTTATGGGCCCAGCTGGAACTCAATATGCCTCCCCTTGCCAACATTGTGGCTCATAACAGAAGCGGACAACTGCAGACAATGCTGAATGTGTTCAAGCAATCAATATTCTTATAGAGCACGACTAATCACCCGTGAGGATCTTAAGGCGCTGGGGGGATTTCTGCAGTTCAATCACAGAGCCTTCCTGAATTGAGGCAGTGACAATGATGGCCTAAAGTGCAGAGGTAGGGAGTTCCGGGTCTTCACAGCGAGGTAGGAGAAGGATCTTACTCCAACCGAGGTCTTGGGATCCGTGGGATAGTGGCCAGGGCCGGATGGGCGGAGTGGAGATATCCGGTCGGAGTGTAAAGGAGAGGCGGTGATTGAGGTATTCGAGTCTGGTGTTGCAGAGAAAGGGCATGTAACAGTTTCAGTGTCCTGGCTCCACACAAAGCCATGAAAAGGTGCAGGATTGTTTTAACATGTAAAAGCACCAGTGCTCCAATTCCACCTCCTCAATAATATGTTGTTAAAGAGTCAATGCACATAATGAACCCTGCATTTGCCCAGTCACAACAATGAGCTGAAAAAATTATACAGGGGTTCTGCCCAAATAACCCTCCAAAGCCTGGGCTAGGTACATCACAGAGATGAAAAAGTAGAACAAAAGAGATGTGGAGGGATGGATACAAAGAAACTTTTTTTCTCTCACAAGATATCTTTAATTACCTTGTGGTATACTGTTATTTACCAACCATTAAATTTCACAAATTTACAAACACAAATATACGCATCACAGGACAAGGTGGCACACAACATAAGAAAAAATAAATACGTTATACATTCTTATCTATATGTATGTATTGCGACTTATATAGCGCACGTATCACCCGAAGGTATCAAGACGCTTGCTTAGGGAACCCGTCCTGGTATTCCCCTGTGAGATACCCTGTGAGATACACAAGGTGAAAGCCAGGCATCCCGCCGCGAGGGGCCGTAGTGGAGATTAAGCAAGCTATTGCCCAGAGTCGCAGAGTGTGACCCCGTGAGTCGAGTAGGCACCGGAGCGAGAATTGTCGAGTCCGTGGAATTTTTGAGCCCAAGACCCGTATATACATTATACATGTACATTATATACATTACATGTAAACAAACATGATGTACCCTACAAAAAACAAAGAAAAATAATATAGAATCAACAATATTCACAAAACCTTTAAGAGATATAAAGCTACAAAGGAAGTCCTCTCAGCGCCTAAGTTATAAATTCTTTATACACAATAATACAAGAAAAGACGGCGCCAGCAATCAAGCACAAAAATCAATGTAAGGGGACTCCTTAGAATGGTGTAGACAACAATGAGGCTGGGAACTCACGTGCAGACTTGCACAGCACACCCGGTATGCTGACTAGGACAGCAGTAGCATGTCAATCAGTCTGAAGTGACTGACTCTATTCCAGCTCTACTGCCTCTTTCAGTCTCTGACTGTGAAGAAAATGGCAGATGGCCCTCATGCCAGTTATCCAGGACCCCATAGGTTATACAGAGACCCTCTACACTAGAAACATTCCCCATCCTCCCAATTTTCCCTTGCCCCAATCATTACTTTCTCCACCTTCCACAGTGCTACAGATGCAGCTAAGTCAGGCCCTGGGGTGCACCGTCTGCAGGGAGGCATGACCAAGGACCTACCTCTCTCATGTGAGTTGTGAGAAGAAAGCAAATTTCCAATGGCCTGGGACCACAACCAAGGGCGTTGGATACACTACTTTATAAGGGGGGGTCATGTAAGGCCTTGGGGAATACAGAGCAAGAGCCAAGTTATGGGTCTGGCTTTGATCTAAAAGCCAAAGAACGAGCTGGGATATCAAAAGATCAAAATTTGCCAACAAATGCTCTAAAAAATTATGATAAACACTCTAAAATGAAAAAAACAAAAACAAAACAGCATTTCTGAGAGTCTCCAATCCACACGTTTATATTGCTTGGATTGAGTGGCAATTATTGAAAGTAATATTTCTTTAAACATTCAAGAATAATCCCATGGCTTAATGACAATGCATCAGTTACTCAAGACGTTCTCTGCTTACATGGCCTATATTATTAAATGTGAAGCAAGATTACTTTATATTAATATATAAGAACGTTTTTCTATTGAGCAGTTCCAGCACTGGATTGCTTCCATGTGCTCTCAAATTGCTTGGGTAAGGAAAATGATACATAGTGAAGCAGAGTGATGTTCCACGGATCAGGCGATTTGCCCAAGTGGGGAAGCTGAGATTTAAACCCAGGTTTCTTGGATGTAAAGTGTGCAATAAGAGCACTGTATGGTTACATCCTACTGAAAGGCAATGCTTTCTATTCAGTTATTTAATTAATTACTATTACTACATAGAGTTCAATGAATACACTTATCATGCCTTAAATGAAACTGACACTACACACAATGTTTTTGCCTAAATGAGAGTGAAATAAGATTTATAGATGTGCTTTTCAGTTCCGAATCTTTTCACAGAAATTGAAGATCAAACTCAGTCACAGAAGAAGTCTGTCTGAAGCCATGCTGCACATTACATGTGTCGCCCTGAAGCGTTGAAACCCAAGGAGCACACACTCTAATGGAAACAGTCCAGCCCGAACTGCCAGTCCAGGTCCTCCCTGGACCTGAAAACAAGCATCCTGGGACCTTTTGTGTTGCTATAGACATCTTAAGTGGAAAGGGTATGCCCAGACGTGGGCCCTGTGCTCGCTATGCCACTGAACTCAAGCTAGCCTGCTGATGATAGGTGATACCTCGAAATTGGTCCCAGGATGCTTGTTTCCAGTCCAGGGATGACTGGCCCTAGCAGCTCAGGCTGGGCTGTTCCCATGGGAGCAGGGTCAAGACTGACTTGCATATGGCTGGGTCCAATCTGGGGTGGCGTGGTGAGCAACAAAAGATGGATTTAAACCAGATCTGTGACTGGGGGTGAATGTTTGACAATGTTCAGGATTCTGTCCATCATCTTTTTGTGTTGCTGCAAGTATTGCAAGAGGCATTTCAGCTGCACGAGAGATTTTCTTGTGAATCTGTCATAAAGGTTGAGATATATGGGTAAATTGTTAGATTAAGGACATATGACAGCTGTGAAAACACTCTTCTGACACGTGTGATCTTGAGAACCGTCCTTCGCCTAAATAGGTTACATAGTAACCTCGAACATTCTGCTCCATATTACGCATCCCCTTCCATTCCTCTCTCCTGTTCCAACTTTTTACCTAACGCATGGCACTGCCAGGGTATGATGGGCTTTAAGGCAGGCAAGGAAAATGGCCACCCATTCAAGGAGTTAGGTACTGAATGCCCCCACAACTGGGATACAGAGGGAACCTTGCATTACTTGGCCCCGTGACATTGCACCTGCTGCACCAATGATAGCAATGCCCCTGGTCCCCAGCTAGATCCCTCTTAAATGACCAACCACCAAGTTTCAAAAGTCTACTGATGAATATGTTTACATTACACACATTACAAATAACACAAACCAATCACCCAATAAACAGATAAAATACAGTAATACCTTTAGATTGCCCATTGATTAAGAAAGTGTGATTATTTTGGAAGTTTCCATATAGAAACTGTTTCATTGACTTCAAAAAATTGGAAAATAAGGACTGGTCTTGCACAAAATGGTCCGTTGAGGTTAATGCTCCCCAGTGCACAGTAACAATGTCAACAGCCTGAGGAAAGGCACGCTAGAATCACACTGCGTAAGCAGGTGCAGGCGCACGTGTACCAGACACAATGGACAGTTGTGTGACTAGAGTAGGCATGGCCAGCACAGGTAACAGCTATGGACAGGGCTGTGGGAGGAAGTGGACAGACAACGTGATAGGGAAAGTAAAATAAATAAAATCACTTACCTTGCGCTTGCCGCATCACTGAGTCGGCGATGCGGCGAGCGCAAGGTAATAAATTAAACAACTTAACTTGCGCTCGCCGCATCACCGAGTCAGCGATGCGGCGAGCACAAAGGTAAGTGGTATTATTTTTTATTTTATTTTACTTTCCCTATCCTGTCGTCTATCCACACCCCCCTCCCCCCACCCGCCCCTTCCTGCCAGGCCACACCGCTGTTACCTGTGCCGGCTATGCCCAGAATTGAGTACAGTTGTGGGACAGCTGAGGAGTTCTTCTCGTGTTTGATACTGCTCGTGCCTGCAAGTGACTGTCCTATTGCTTTCTGCGCTTGCTCCTTACAGCAGTGTTTCTACTCAATGCCGAGACTGTCTCTCTAGGAGAACATGCTTGCCCTGCGTGTAAATGTGTCTATCTATTCTAACTTACCAAAGGGCACTGGTTGTAGCGTCATTCTGCTCTTCATGTACTTGGCTTGTGTAGTGCCAAACAAGCTCGCTTACAGGAACTTTCCAAAGCTTGGGTGCAGGGCCGTCTTAACAGCATTTTGGACCCCAGGCAAACCAGTGCACTGGACCCTGCCTAGAAAACCACTCACAGGAATAAAAATGTTTCACAGAAAATGAGTGTTAAATTCTGGTCTGCAAGGGGCCCCTATGCTCATGGGGCCCCCAGGCAATGGCCAACATGCCCATGTGTTTAGACGGCACTGCTTGAGTGACAATGATTTTTTACAAAAGCGCCAGCAGGTAAATGATGGTGGGAACAGTATACTCTTTGGTGTTAGTACAAAAGCTTGCCAGCTCAGGTACCACATGAGGCCCTCCTCCTTACCGGCACTCGATGAACCACTGGCGGATCTGCTCTTGCAGTGTTTCCTTGATGTCAGGGCCCTCCAGCTCTCTTATGCTGTCTTTGATCTGGACCAGGGCCTGCTGGTACTCCACCTCGTGATCTTCCTGTAGGCCCCAGCGCAGAGAGTAGGTCTTCTGGGCACGCTGCTGGGTGGCCGTCACCTTCTGGAAATGAGGAGGGGGAACCTGAAAATGTCAATAAAGAAGTGGCTCAGACAGGCACTGTGTTAGGACATCCCCTCGAATACCAAGAGTGACAAGTCAGAAAATATCTCAGCAAAAGGGGGGAGTATTAAACTGGTGCATCAAAAAAGAAAACTTCGGCCTAGATTTACAAATACTTTTCATCATGTTTGCGTTACTCTTTTAACGCAAACCCAACACAAAGTGTTACAGTGGGATTTGCAACTGATCATAATTTGTGATTTTCTTATTTTTTTTGAAAAATATTTTTATTGATTTTACATAGACACGGTGAACACAGGAGTATGAGCATATAAAGCATTGACAGGGTACTGCGCAGGTGAGTTATATTGCTATTATACAGGGTTGCCCCATAGTATACTTGGTGTATGGTTCGAGTCCATTGTCCTGGTTAACATTGTAGACATACTCCTGGTGTGGCTCTGGTGGCGCTAGGTTTGTTCCTACACATATAACATAAAACATGTAACTTATAGGTGTTGGCCGTTTGTTGGTGATCGGCGTGCGACAATCTGCTTTGTACCTTCTCTGCTTTACTCATTATCTAGGGCGGTTTGAAAGGGTCTAGTGCCTTGTCTAGGGGTGCCCACATCTGTCTGGTTGGTTTCCTCCATGGAGTATTTCTCAGAGCCGTATTGTCTGCCCCTCTCAGGAATGTCACCCAGTTTAACCACCCCATAAAAGTCGCTTTGGCGGTGTTCTTCCATTTGGACAGTATAATCTTTATGGCGCTAGTTAGGAGAAAGTCTAGGAGGTTTCTGTCTTGCTGTGTGGTGACCTCGGTGTTAATAAGGGCTGTTGTCAGGGTATGGAACTCTCTCTTAAGGTTGCATCCTAGTGTTTGGTCGATAAAAGCGAAGACTCTATCCCAGAATTTATTGACCTTGCTGCACTTGAATATAAGATGGGCTAGGTCCCCCGTTGCCTTGTTGCAATTCCAACATTGGCTATCTTCTCTGAGGTTAAGTTTTGCCAGCTTTGTTGGGGTCCAGTGTGCTTGGTGCAATAGCCAGAATTTGCTTTGTGCGAGTAATGGTGAAATTATATTATGCGAGGAGGAGGTCCAGAAGTGTGTTAGTTCTTGTTCTGTGAGCGTTCTGCCTATCTGGTTTTCCCAGTACTTTATGTTTTTGTCGTTGAGTTTTGATGTGGTAGGTCGAAGGATTTTGTATTTGTGAGATATGTGGTGCCCCATTTTGTTTAGATTTTCTGTGAATTTGAAGAGTGAGGGAATTAGGCTGCTGAGATTCGCCTTTGTGATCTCTGTCTTAATGGTCAGAAAGTTGTGTAGCTCCGCCTCCGAGAGTTCGAACCTACTCTTTAATGTATTGAAAGTGAGGGGGTTGCCAGCTTCTTCTAGGTGTGCTGGGTGTGAGATGCCTAGTGCCTTCCAAGATTTTGTGTCCAGGGTTTTCCCTTTGTATCTTATTTTTGTGTTATTCCAGAGTGCTATCCACTTCGAGTTCTTGACGCTTATTTCTAATTTCTGATGTAGCTTGAGGAGGGCTGATCTGGTTGCCTTGAATACCGGGTTACTCCTAAATGCCGTTTTGTTGGCAGTGAGGATGGTTAGAGGATCTGAGTTGTCTAGGATAGCTTTTTCTAGCTCTAGCCAGGTCGGTGTATATTTCTGTTTTTGGGAAGCCCAGTGCAACCCTTGTCTGGCTATGCAAGTCGTCTGGAATGTCTTTAGGTCCGCTAGGTTCAGGCCTCCTAGTTCTTTCCTCAGTCTAAGTTTTGGTAGTGCAATTCTGTTTTTTTTACCTCTCCATATGAATTTGTTTATTGCTTGATCTATTTTCTTGTGGAAGTCGTCAGTCATCGTTAGGGGGAGCATACTAGCTAGATAGTTAGCTATAGGAGTAACCATCATCTTGACTGTTTCTGTCCTTCCCCACCAGGTTATAAATTTGGGTGACCAGTTTTCCAGTATGTCTCTTATTTTTGTCAGTGTCCTTTTCTCATTCAGGTCTAGGGTGGTCTTTAGGTCTCTACCAAAGTCTATGTCTAGATATTTAATAGATTGTGGTTGCCATACCAGCCCTGAATGCCCTAGTACTTCTCTGGTCATGTATATGTTCATGGGAATGCATTCTGATTTGTCTCGGTTTAGTTTGTACCCTGAGTGGGAGGCGTAAGTGTTGATGGTGGTCATGAGTGCGGGTGTGGATGATGTGGGATCTTCTGTCATTATCAGCAGGTCGTCTGCGTAAGCCGCTAGTTTGGCTGTCGTTTTGTTGATTGAAATGCCTGTTATGCTGTTGTTGTTGGTAATGTCTTTGATCAAGGGTTCTACAACCAGTAGGAATAGCAGTGGGGGCAGGGGGCACCCTTGTCTGGTACCTCTCTGTAGGTCGAAGGGGGCTGAGTTTGTGCCGTTAATTGCGATCTGTGCTTTCGGGCTTTTGTACATGGCCATGACTCTCCTAGCAAACGTATCTCCTAGGTTGTATGCTTGTAGGCATTCCTCTAAGAATTGCCACGAGACTCTGTCAAACGCTTTCTCTGCATCAAGCGCGATTGTGACTGCTGGTTTCTGTGTCTGTGTGCAATGTTCTATGACTTGGCAGAGTAGTCTGGTGTTGTCGCTGGACATCCTGCCCTTCATGTACCCTACTTGTGTGTTGCCTATCAGTTGCGGTAGCAGGTTGCTTAGCCTCGTGGCTAGTATCTTGGCGTACAGTTTGCAGTCTAGGTTAATGAGTGAAATTGGGCGGTAGTTCTTCGGCCATTGTGGGTCTTTGTTCTCTTTTGGGATGACTATGATGTTTGCCTGTGCCATTGTGTCAGTGACCTCCCCCGTGTTCCCACAAAAATTGAATGTTTTTGTTAGGGTGGGTATCAGTTGTTCTTGGAACGATTTGTAGAACGTTGCTGTGTAGCCATCGGGCCCCGGGGCCTTGTTATCTTTAAGTGCTTTGATGGCTGTCCTGATCTCTAGCGGTTTGAAATCTTGGCCTAAGGTTACTGCTTCTTCCTCTGTGATTTTTGGTAGTTTTAGGTGGTCTAGGTAGGCTTTTGTTCGCACAGTGTCTAGCCCCTCATCTTTTTTGTATAGCTCAACATAGAATTCTCTGAAGGTTTTAACAATATCCTCGTGTCGAGTGTGCGATTTGTTTAAGTTATCCGTGATCGATGTGGTGTTGTGTTGTCTCTGTTTGCGCTTGAGGTAGGCCGCTAATGATTTGCCGGCTTTGTTTGCTTCGCAGAGGTTAATCTCCTTGTATTTCCTTATCCAGAGGCCCGCGCGTTCGCTGAGTATTCTTTTAAATTCATATTTCTTCTTAGTGAGTTCCGTCAGTGCGTTCTGATTGGTGGTGTTGTGATTCTAGTAGTTTTATGTCTGCTTCTAGTTGTGTTAGCTGTGCTCTAATCTCTTTGTCCCTTCTCGCCTTTATTTCTATTAGTGTTCCCCTTATGGTTGCCTTGAGGGCTTCCCATAGCATGCCCGGGTCTGTATCTGGTGTTTCGTTTTCTGTGATGTAATCTGTGATAGCTTTCTGAATTCTAACTCTGTCTTCTTGTTTTGATATGGTCGTGGGGTTAAGACGCCATCTTCGTGTAAGGTGCTCGTTGTGCTTGCCTGCTAGGTGTAGGCTGATGCAGGCATGATCCGATATCGTTCTGGCAGCGATGTCTGTGTGTTCCGTTAGGTGGGTGTGGGATGCGGATATGAGAATGTAGTCGATTCTACTGTAAGAGTTGTGTGGGTGCGAGTAGAAAGTGTAATCTCTAGTGTCGGGATGTTGTGGGCGCCACGGATCTGCCAGGTCTAATTTACTGCAAAGGTCCATTAGCGCTTTGTGCGAGGACGGGGTACGTGTTCTGTTTTTGGCTTGCCTGTCTAGTGTTTGGTCTATGGCCATATTGAAATCTCCTGCTACTACTATCATGTCGTGTGGCGCACTGTTTTCCAGGTCTTCGTTTACCTTCTCCCAGAACGTTGTGTCGTCCGTGTTGGGCGCATAGATATTTGCCACTAATATTTTCTCCTCTCCCCTTTTCATATGGTTGATCAGAAGTCTGCCCTCCTCATCCTGCTGTGATGTTTCTATGGTGATCTTGGATTTGCTGCTGACCAGAGTAATGACGCCTCTTTTTTCCAACTGCTGGGGAGCAGGCAACCTGGCCTATCCATTTCGCCCTTATTTTGTCAGCATCTTCTAGGCCTAATTTTGTCTCTTGTAATAGAATAATGTCTCCCTTTGTTTTGGCTAGATAATCTAGTATTTTTTTCTTTTTGACGGGGTGGTTGAGACCCTTTACATTGAGTGAGATGACCCTAAGGTCGGTTCGGATTGGTGTGTTACTTGGTTTAGTCATCGTAGTGGTTATGATGGCGAGTGCGTTTTATGGCCCCCGGCGCTCGAAGTGTGGTAGTGCTATGCTGGTCTCTAGTGCTATAGGTTCGGCCTGGTTGTGCAGATGCTACCGTCGATCTGTTTATGTTGATGGCAATACTTCGGACAAGACATACATAACGAACATAACGTACAAGACTTACCATACATTCTACTCTACCCTCCTTGGACCCCCTCTCCCTCCCCTCCCTCACCCCCGTACGCCCAATGTTCTCTCGTACTGCAGACGGGCGACAGCAAGACCCTCCCACTCCTGCCCCCCCGAGATTGAGCCACATGTAAAATAGTCAGTAAAGGATATTGAGGTAGAAAGTTGTGTCATAATGTTCATCTCTACGGACACTTCAGTTCAGGTTCTCTTCGCCCTTCTCTCCTTGAACGTGCTCCGTTGAGGTGTGATGTTGTGGTGGTAGAGTTACTAGCTTAGTGCCGACTTGAATGTTTGTAGGTTAGCTGCACTAATGTTCTTCGTAATAGATGATCGGTATGTTGACTTGTCATTTGCTCAGCCACTGTCAGTACCTGATGTGGGTGATGCGCTTCTTTTCCCAGACTGTGTCGAGTTTTCCATCTCCTCTATAGGCGGTCCGCTTAGATAGCGTGAGAGTTCTTCTGGGTCATCGAAGGTCAGGGTGATGCCTTTGTTTGTGATCCTGAACCTTGTTGGTCCTGTGAATGAGAAGGAAATGTTCCCCCTCCTTAGTTTGTCGTGTAGGGCTAGAAATCTTTTCCTTATTTCCACCGTCGGTTTCGAGAAGTCTTGAGTGAGAATTATTTTGCGACTGTTCCAAACTAGGGGGCCGATTAGGATGGCGGACGGACTTGCGTCCGTCCGCCACCCCCGAGGAAGAGGGACCGTCCGCATGGGCAGCGGTGGTCCCTCCATGGCAATTAGGATGTGACCGCCACCCTGGCGGTCACATCCTGTATATTTAACATTGTGGCGGATGCTGCTTCAATCAACACCCGCCGCAATGTTAAAAAAAGCATGTTTACCTTTGCATGCACGAAGCGGCAGGCACCGTGTGGTGCCTGCCGCTTCGTGCACGCAAAGGCAGGGGGGTACCATAGGTACCCCCCATGTGCAACCCCCACACCCCCTTCACCACTGGGGGCCCGCAACGGGTCCCCTAACAAAAGACCGCATGCCTTTCCACGGCGGAAATGCCGCCGTGGAAAGGCATACAACCGCAGCCATCCTAATATGCCTGGCGGTGTCTGATAGACACCGCCAGCCATGTTAGAGCTTTTCCGCCATGGTTGGAAGGCGACCGCGGCGGAACAGCGGCGGACGGAAAAAAGATCCCCCAGCCATCCTAATCTGGCGGGGGGTCTTTTTCAAGTCCGCAGCGGATAATCCGCTTCCTCCGGGCCGGCGGTGGATTCCGCCGGCCCGGAGGATGCGGATTATCCGCAATCGTAATCGGACCCTAGGTCTGGGTTTTTCCTCGCTACCCCAAATATGGCGTCTGTCTGGTGTGACCTAAGTGGTCTGCATAATATTGGTCTAGGGTTTGTTCTGCTCCCTTGTTGTCTGTTTGCCGGTATCCTATACGCTTTGTCTAGTTCGAGGTTCTGTAGTAGTGCCACGCACGAACCGGCGGCGTCTTCCTCTCCTTCCGGTATTCCTAGTATTCTGATGTTCCCTTTTCTGTTTCTGTCTTCAAGCTCAGCTGCTTGTCTACGTAGTTCTTTGGTTGCTTTGGCTATGTTGCCTATGGCTTTCCCCGTTAGTTGTGACCTGTCCTCTATGTCGCTGACTCTTTGCTCCACCGCTTCATCTTTGTTGTTCGTGGCATGTATGTCTGCTCTGATGGGTGCGAGCTCGAGCTCGATCTTGTCTGTTGTTTTCTTCGTAGATCTGGCCAGTTCATGTACCTCCGCTAGTTTCTTGAGTATACTGTCCAGTGTGCCCGCAATGTCTGCTCTTGACTGGAGATTCCGTGTTGCTCTCTGGTTTGGTTTTCTTTTGTATTTGCGACATTTTCTTCTGGGCTTTGTAGTTTATTATCGTCCCTTTTTGATGAGCTATGTTTTTAATATGTTTCCGTCTTTGTTCGTTCCGTTAATCAGGTCCAATTACTTCGGTGCTGTTTTGTCTGCTGCTTTATATTGTGCTATGTTCTCCCTTTTAGACTGGTGGGTATTACCTTGCACTGTTTACCTCTATTTGCGCCGCTACTCCCACTCTCCAGCTTGTTCTTATCGGTTGGTGCTCAAGATGGCGCACAGAATTGTGGCTGCGGTGGGTTACGGTCTCGTTTTTATTCTGCTTCAGAGTTTGTGTGACCGCGCACTGTGCGGGCACCGTTTCCTCCTGTTCTGCCTTCTGGTTTAATTTGCGGTTGTGAGCACTTTCCCCTGCGTTGGGTGCACTTTCCTGGATTGTGGGTTATTATCCTGCTCTGTTTTGCGACCTTCGGCACAGTTACCCTCCTACCCTAGTTGTTATTCTCTCCGTTTGACTAGTCCATGTCGTTTGGTGCACAAAATGGCACTTCGAGCGGTTTCGGTTTCGTTTTTGGTAGCTTCCAGGGATTGCACACTGTTCTTCTTCACGGGGAGCTTTCCCTTTATTTCCTCTGCTATTGTTGATTGGGAGCTCTCTTGAGCGCATCTGATCGGTAGCACATTTGTTGCATCAGCGTGCTATTTTCTTCGTTTCGGTTATCTGCGTCCGGTTAGCCGCGCCTAGGTTTGTGCCTCCAAAATGGCTACCCCCAGTGTGTGTTTCGCTTTCGCATGCGGTTATTTACGTTTATTATTGTTTATTGCTCGACTGCGGGCCACTAATGAGCGATTGTCCCTCGGTGCACTGTGCTTCCAGCCGTATCGTTAGTGCGTTTGAAGCTCGGTAGCGCTATTGCTGCATCTGCTCGCTCCTTGTTTCCTTCCGTTTAACTGCCCTCGCCTGGATGCTCTTGGGTTTGTTTCCTCACGCTCTAAGGCTGGCTCGCGTAAGCGCGTTTTGATCGGTAGCGCTGTTGTTGCAACACCGCGCTGCCGGCTTGTTCCGATTATCTGCCTCAGTCTGGCCGCTCCTGTATTTCTCTCACCCCCAAAATGGCAGCGCCCAATGCTAGTTACACTTTCACATGCGCTTGGATACGCTTAGCTTGTTATTGCTCAAGTACTGGCAATGTTCCGTATATACAGCGGGGGGGGCCTTTCCGAGGAGCATTACTGAGCGACTGACCTTCGGTGCGTGGTTCCTCCAGCACTTTTTCACTGTTTGGTGTTGAAGAGCATTGCCATTTTGAGCCCCGCTGTTTGGGCGTTCTCCGTGGCTTATGCTGAGAAACTCCGTTTACTTTTATGGTTTTCTGTTCAGTCTGATCCTTTTCGGTGCCTACACCATTCCCATCATTGGTGCTTCCTTTTTTTTTATTTGTTCTGCTGGTGCGTGCCGTTATTTGGTTCTTTCCCGGGGGTCGGACGGAGCACCGGATTCAGGCTCCTCTCTCCCTTACCATCCAAGCCACGCCCCATAATTTGTGATTTTCATTGGATTGTAACCCAAAGTAATGCAAAGCTCTGCAGACATGTGTTAACTTGCACACAGGGGGCGTTCTTTGAGTGGTGCATATGCGTTCCCATGCAACCATCCATGGCCTTCAACGCAACTTCCTTTTTGTGAAGAATTGTAGACAGGAACTTATGACAAATCCTGAGCCTCCTCGAGGCAGGCTTAACAAGGAGATCATCTTTCCTAGTTTTTTCCACTATGTAAGCATCCTATATTGTACAGCCCACATAAAAAGTGGGAAAGGCCTTAAAGCATAGTTTTTGTACAGAAAGGGACCCCTTTTATCACTTATGCTATGCTTCCCACAACCCAGGCACCCTCACATTATGACACATGGATGTCTGCGTTTGTGCATGGCGGCCAAAAGTGCGCCAGTGCAGGGAGAGAGCGGAACAACACCACATTAGTAGATAGGGCACTGTTCTGGTCTCTTCCTTTCATGAAATGCAGAGCAGCAACTTTACTTGCTGCGCTGCGTGACTTCTACCTAAATCTGGGCATGTGCTTAGATCTATAGTTGGCGTTCATCTCAGGGTGGACAACTTATGCAAATCCTGGGAACAAGGACTTCCACAGAGCAAGAATGTTCACTAAAAGAAGGTACTGCTAACATACACTACAACAAGACTAACACTCGCTGAAAATATCTCCTGCAAAAAGAACAATATTTTCACATGAAAAACCCATTTATTGCACAATAATTTCTGCTGCAAGAATGTTCTTCATAGAATGGAACCTACAAAGAAAACATCCACCAAAAAACCTCCATCGCTGGTTTGGAGCATGGACAAGGAGGAGGGGGTAAGAAGATGTTCTCCACTCACTTTCGGGCAGTGGCGGCTGGCACAGATCAGGGGTGGTAGGTCGGGGTGAGTAGAAAAGATAAAAGTCACTTACCTCTTCACCGGCCACGTCTCTCCTCCGCTTCCCTTGCGCAGTGGTTGGGCACTCAGACAAGCAGTGGAGCCTGTGCATGTTCCTCACCAGGCTGTGTATTACATATTACAGCCTGGTGGGGAACATGCAAAAGTTTGCATGACTGGCCAGGCCAAGATGACCGGCCAAACCGTCATGCACACTTAAGTACTTACCACTCCTCCCCCTGCTCTATGAGCAGACTAGCCCGCCCCGCAAAACTGCCTCAGCAGGGAAAAAGGCCGAGGATGGCCTAAGGAGGCACTGAAATGACAGGACTCCGACTAGGGCCTTATTTGTACAGTAGGTTGGGAGCCCCTGAAGTGGGCCTTTATTACACACATACATTGAGAGAGCAGGGAACTTCGGTAGAATAGACAACTATGTGCTACTGGAGGCCCTTGTGGCTAGGACAGCAAACCTACAAAGAATCTTCCGAACGAGAAGGCAGCGAGCAGTAGAAAGAGCGGAAATACTCCATAACTTATCAAGCTGGTGTAAATATTATTGAGACATGGCCAGAGATGCTTCATCACATAATCTGACCTAATAATGCAGGTTCAGAGACAGGATAGATGCAGCAGTACTACAAACCCATTTAAAAGATTGTATATGACATAATGATACAGGGAAATGTAGTTTAGCGATGCAATGAGATTTCACGAAGGTTATGCTTGGAGCGGGATGTATGACGATACGACGCGTACTTTGACAACGCGTACCGTTACCACGCTAGTTTTACAACGCAAGTCGTTACAGCGACTTGCGTTGAGGGGCGCTGGATAGTAAATAGTTTTATTTACTATTCCAACTCCAGTCCCCGTGGACTCTAGGGAAGGAGTTGGATAGTAAATTAAACTATTTACTATCCTGGAGCGCCCCCCAGCGCAAGTCGTCGTAACAACTTGCGTTGTAAAAGAAGCGTGGTAACAGTATCGCGTTGTTAAAGTTTCGTCGTAATGGATGTTCCCCGCTTGGAGCGACCTGCATAGCAGAAAGCTCTAGGCATGCCCAGATCCACAGTTCATTATTACAGGACTTTCAAACAGACTTTCATTACTAGAAGAGAACCCTCTTCCAAAAGACTTGGCTCCAGATAACTCAGGGCAAGTCCAACTGATGGTGATTAACAAAGCAGAGTGCCCTTTGGCAAACATTCAACAAAAATATTATGAAGCAGGTAACACGTCAGAGAAGCTTCTGGCTGCTAAACTCAGGAAAAAGACATCCAATCTCACTCCCTAGCTGTTAGATTCATTTTTCCTGGTCCCTGCCCATGGAGGATCAGCTTAAACCTCTTCATGTTTTAAAAAATGCAGGTGTTCAGGGCAGGACATAGCTGAAGTCTTCACAGCTTTGAGGATTTGACCCTGAGATATGGGCGATTACTTTCTGCAGCCATTGTACCAACTGATGTTGGAAAAACAGCAACAGGAAAGTGTCCAAGGAAAGAAACCACTCCAGAGGAGGGGAAATAGCCAAAGCAAAAACCCTCCCAAGATGACAGCAGGGAACCAAACGCCTGCGTAACACCAGAGGAACCTAAACTGGAAGAAAATAGCAACACAGAATATCAACAACATTACTAAGCATAACAGGAGCATTGCGACACAAAGACTGGAAGTGACAAATCCTACACAGGAAATCATTTCCACCATATTGGATTGGGCAATTTCTATCCTGGAATGAGGGATACCATCTTGGATCAAATTTGAAACCCAATCCAAGATGGTTCCTTTACTCATATTGGGACACTGACACCGTGTGTCAGACACTCTTTCCTCCCGCAGGGGAGAAGAGACACCTGCCGGCACCTGACTGCTACCCTCCAGAGACCACCAACGTAAGCGGTGACTCCGCCCAACTTCCTGCGCAACAGAATACATGCGGAAGCCAAGCAGATGGGGTGCTGAAGCCCAACAGTAGGAGTTCCTACATGTTAGAGGATGAGACCGATTTACACTGGGTGGTAAAGTCTAGGCTTTTTGTCTAAGGCTTCCAAAGAATTTAACATCTTATCTGGACATCCCTGGGAAAGGCAGTAATTAACCTCTCCCTCTGCACCCTGAGTCCCCCCCACGCCCTCACCCCCAAATTCCTCGCCACCCTGACTACACCAAGTATACCTATGCAGCAAAGAAAATCAAACTTCTGCCACTAATTTAAAATGCAGAAGCCAGATTAACCTGTCACCTCAGGATACGCTACACTGACTGCAGGTGCAAACCTGAGTACAGTTAAAGAGCCTATGCCGGGAACAACCTCATTTTTATTGACAAAGTCACTGTCGCTTCCATCCAAAATAAGTGTTGACTCACGAGACCGGTGCAAATGATGCATACAGTAAATTTTATATTGCCCTGGTTCAAGCTCCTTAAACATGGAGGGTGTCTATGTGGGGAATGAAGGATGCTCTCTGGAATGTATTCGGATTGAATATCGGGCAGACCAAATAGTACATGTGGAGTCACAAACTCCATTAGACTCAAATTTTATTAAAATAATTTGAGCCATGGCTTCACTTTGAGTAAGTTGAGAGTTCCCAATGGGGTGAGACCCTGTATTAGAAAAGCAATTGGCTAGTGAAGTATTCTCTCTAGTGGCCAAGGGCACATTATAAAACCAATTACCATGATGAGGATAATTAGTTTGCAATAATTTGCAGGAAAAGAAACCATACATCAAACGCTGCAATAATAATGGTATTCTGTGAGCACGTCTCTTCCCAAAGGAGAGCTCAGTCCTCTCCAGATCTTCCTTTAGAAGAAGATTACTCGAAAAAGAAAGCCAGCTACAAGAGCATTATTTGCAACTTATTCTGCCAGTAAAAACATTCTTAACTGAACGCCTGGCTAAGGAAAATCCTCTAAAAACAACTCCTGCTTGTAGCTCGGGCATTCCATGTGCTGTAATAAATGACGCATAAACAAACTTTAACGGGGGAACATTCTGGAAGTTCGCCATTACTTTATGAAACAAAAACTCCTGAGCATACCAGTTGAGAAGTCAAAATAATTTATTTTGGGGTTGCTTAAATAGCCATATACTCAAAAAGCAATATTTTTTAAGTCATGGTTTAGATAGGTTACCTATTTTGTTTGAAATTATGCAGCAATGAAGGGCCAAAATATGTGGCAGAGTTGGCTAAATGATGTGGCAAACAATGCAAACTATGTGGCACATTTTGTGGCAGTATAATATCACTATTTTGTCATTTAACATATATAAATACTGTATGAGCAAAGGTTTTACCTAACCAGCACCATTTTAAGACTGGAATGAACCAATCAGCATCTAAAACGTGACCAGATAAGCTTTGAAAAGGGAGTGCCATACGCTGGACCGTGTATGGGACTTTTTTTGGTAATGTTTGATCTGGTACAGCTAGAAAGAATTTATTTTGGATGACGTCTGACATGTATGCCGCAGATGGTGGGCTATGTGTAAAGTGCACTATATCCATAAGTATAAGAAAACGTTATGGCTGTAGAAGTGCATAATTCATGTGTCCCTGATGTATGTAATGCTATCACCAGTGGAATGGGTGTGGGGAGGTCTTCATAATTCCTTTTGAATTGAAATATGAGTATGGTGCATTTCTGACAAAGCAATGTGTCTAATACAGCAAATCCCAGTGTGCACCACACTCGTCCACATAGTTTGGTGTCTATAGAGTCTACCGCTGCGAGAGCTGTCAGTGAGTGCATTGCACTAAGATGGAGCTGGTCTTTAAGTAAAGCCTGGAGCACGCCAGACCTAAGAATATTCCGTTGTGCAAAAGTATCCACGACATGTAACTTTCCAGGGGCGTGGGATCTAAGGCACTCCCTAGTGGCCCAAGGCTGAGAAACCTGCTATGCATCAAACGCCAGCTCTCCCAGTGAGGGTTATGTGTGTTTGTTAATTGAATTTCCTAAAACCCCGCACTTCCCCTTGTTTTTTCTGAGCTCCACAGTGATTGTTTCAGCTTGCAGACTTTTGAAGGGTTCCTTTTCTCATTTGCTTCCGTGCATTTTCTCAGCAGTCTCAGCAGCTGGCTCTAGGGCATTCCAAAGCAGCTTCCGTTGATGCAAATGGAAATAACAACAAAAACACCCCTGACAGAAAAGGACTGCCGGGGCAGTCCTGCTTTGTCCTAAGCTCTCCCCACGTGTTGTAGCACCTGTTTACTTACAGTATTCTCTTTCTGTCTCCCCAGTTACCACCAAATGTTGCATAGTGCACAGTCTCAGCAAATCAGACTCGGGGGACCTCAACAAAGGGCCTCCAGTTTGCTGTGGTGGCTAGCAGCCTTGACTATTTTGATCGTGTGGGTTCAAAATAATGTGACGTCACATTACATCTGCCAGCCTGGCTGGTGACTGCCTGCAGCCCGGTCATGAGTCTTGTATTATTTGTGTACCATATTATTAGCCATAAATAAGGCACATGTAAATCACAGCAACCTTCACAGGATTAAGAGGCTCTCTTCTTTCTTATATTCTGTAAAAAATCTGGAAAACTTGAGTGCCAAAAGGTTCCAGAATTCAGGATAACATTTAGTAAACGATCCGTTTATTCAGGGACCCGTGCTTTATTCCTCTTTTTAAGCTCAGACTTGTAATGGTTGCTTTATAAAGAGGTGGTAACACCTGGTAATTGTAATACAGGGGATGCTATAGGAAAGGCTGTCAAATGTTCATGGGTAGGCTTGCATGACATTTTAATTACACTGACGATATATGTGTATAACTTCTGATTTTCACCTTACACAATAATCGCAAAATGTGTTGACATTTTTACACCATGCAGAATGCATCATTTCAGCATGTAAGAGACTCTTTCTCACAGAAAAGGTTTCTCTGAGAAGTATTCAATATTTAGCAATTTAAACAACTAATAAATTATTTTTAAATAGAACATTACGCACTCAATCTCTCAATAAACCAAATAGTCAAAAAATGATACATTACTGTGCTATTTTTTAACCCGTTGGCTGCTTCTGCTTTTTTGCGGCAGTGCGGCCGTTGGCCGACGGTAGCACCAGCGAGGTAGTGCTGCCGTCGGCCAATGGCCAACGGCAGCAGCCAACGGGTTAAACAAATACATGTAAACAAATTAAATAGAGGACACCTGTCAGATGCAGCTGGGTGGGCGGGTGCAAGGAAGACATGGGCTCCTAGACCCTATCTGTGGTGATTGAGGTAATTTGTCTTTGGTTCCTGGACTCTGTGGTTATAGCTACTATGACTTTGTAAACTGGGCGAAGTACAACATTTACCGCACTTGACTGTCATGGAAGTGAGCTCTAGCAGTCACGGGTTGCTTAGGGTGGTAGTGTGTGTGTGAGGGTGGGAGGGGGCAGCTACAAACTCAATAACCAACCAACGGGTACAATAACTTTAAAGTCCAGTCCAATTTTTGTCTTTTTTAGAAGAGGTGGTGTTTTTTAATCTCAAAATAGCACTAATTAGCAAACACGTCACCCAGTATATAGAGAAGTTACCCTGGGCGCAATTCTCCCTTGTGACTCTACACCTGCTGATTCTCCCTCATACTATCTCCCACTTGGGTGACCCTTGATAAGCTTGTCCTTTTGGCAATTATGAAAGAAGCATGAATCAGTCTCAGGTGCAGATTCTGATGCTCCGTGAAGCAAATGCACAATCAGTTCATGCTTATTGCATGTTCTTATCCCTGCTTGCGTAGCCCGTAGGAACTTCGTTTCTGAGTCTCTTGTGCTCGAGTGTAAACTGTTCAATAAGGTGTCTGCACAAACTATATCTCAAGGAGCACAACACATTTTCTGAATTATGCTGGAATGAAAAAGCCCCAGATGCTCAGTTAGAGAATTCTCAGCAATCTGATTAATTCCCTCACAAGCAAGAGTTGAAACATTTAATAACCCCGGCCCGATTCACAGAACTAATTTACGACAAAATCCTAAAATTACTACTTTTGGTATTCACAGAAGGCATTTAGTAGTCTTAAATTAGGATTTTGTCTTAAGTTAGGATTTTGTCTTAAAGTTAGGATTTTGTCTTAAATTAGGATTTTGTCCTAAATTAGGATTTTGTCTTAAATTAGGATTTTGTCTTAAGTTAAACTTAGTTTAACTTAAGTTTGTCTCAAGTTTAACTAAAGACAAAATCCTGACTAAAGACAAAATCCTAATTTAGGACAAAATCCTAATTTAGGGCAAAATCCTAATTTAAGACAAAATCCTAATTTAGGACAAAATCCTAATTTAAGACAAAATCCTAACTTAAGACACAATCCTAATTTAGGACAAAATCCTAATTTAAGACTAAATCCTAACTTGAGACAAAATCCTAATTTAAGACAAAATCCTAATTTAAGACTACTAAATGCCTTCTGTGAATACCAAAAGTAGTAAGTTTAGGATTTTGTCGTAAATTAGTTCTGTGAATCGGCCCCCCAGATCTCTTTTAGGAAAAGAGGTTTCCATTTCCCTCATTTTAAATTCCTTGCGTGTGGAGGAAACCTATGCTGATTTCACTTAATTACTGGATTCAAGAATGAGAACACAGATAGTCCTACGCAGATTAGCATGTAATGTCTGTTTTCAGCTCCAGGTATAGCATCTGGAGTGGGAAAATGATGGGTGATGTGTGTGACTTTTTTATTTTTATTTTCTTAATATTTCAATCCATAGCAGGAATAAATTAGTACAAAGATCATAAATCCATCACATCTAATACAGTAGATACACATCAGGGCTAATATAATAACAATAACAAAGGGGGAGTTCATGGTTAAGTTAAAAACAAAGTGGCTATATACAATGAAATACTCTATCTAAGCATAAAGAGCGTTATACATAGTAATATAAACTTCAATATCTCATGTGCTCTATCATTGGGTCCCATATCTGCATACCCAAATTCCTCCTTTGTAGCCCCATAGCTGTATATAGGCTATATTCTAGATTAAATATACTATAAAATCCGACCCTCCACATCTCAAAGGAAGGAGCTTCCTGCTATAACCACATGGACAAGATGCAGAAACGAGCCACTGCAGTGCCTATGAAGACCAAATAGCAAAATCTATGAGCCGGTAGCCCCTGTTTCAAGTCTTTCCCAATTCCTAATAGCATTATAGAAGCTGAGATCTTTATCCCGGACCCTGTTATCTCTGAAAGGAATCTCTCAATATGTCCCACAAACTGTATCAATTTTTCACATGTATTAAAAAAATTCACTATATCTGCCCTATCTGTTGCACACCGGAACCTTTTTCCGTCATTCACTCCCCTCCATTTCAACATGTTTGCTGGGGTATGATACAAATTGAATGGAGTCTTAAACTGCTGTGCTCTTAACTTTGCCGAAATCAGGATCTTCCCAGCTGTATCAATCGAGTGTTTCACTGAAAGAATTTGCCCCAGGCGACTCTCCCATTTAAGATTTTGCGGTGGCTAGCAACATGGCTGACTAGGTCGAGTCTCCCGGTAGCTCCGGCGAGCCGACTCTGATCCAACAATTTATTAGCACCCAGAAGTCCCATAACCGCCGCCTAGCGCAACCTGATGCTCCTGTGGGGAAAAAAGCGCGTGGTGTGCTGCTCCTGCGGCAGCTCTGGAGGTAGAAGACGACCTGGCGCTGAGCTGGTGTATGACTCAAGATAGCGCCTGCCCTCGGATGAAGCCTGGAGAGCGCTGCTGCATACGGGCCTGCTGAGATAGCTGGCGGTGAGCGGGGGAGGCCGCCGAGCTTGGGACTGCCGGTGGAGCCGGTGAACGATTGCCCCTCCTGGTGATATCGACTGGGGGAGTCAGGGGCGGATTAAGTGGAGAGAGGGAGCGCGCCATGCCGAACGAGATCTGCGGGACGTCCCCCTGCCTTCTGCTTTCCCCCCGTCATCTCTTCTTCCCCCCCCCGGGGGGCCTCTGCCTGGAGTGACAGGGACTCGCAGAGCAACGAGACCTGTGTGGTGGCCCCCGATGACGGCACCCTGCGGGACGGCAGCCTCCCGGAGGGGGAAGAAGACGTGCCCGGACCTGGATGGGCAAATTGAGACCGAGGCTGCGAGGCCTGGAAGAGTCCGTCGGCTCTCACGAGCGGAGTTTGGGGCCGGAGCGACCTGCGCGAACCGGTGAGGACCGGGGTCCGGTGAGTGGGGCTGCAGGGCAGGAAGACCCGTGACGGATGAGGCCTGCCCACTCCCTGGAGCTGCGAGTTGTGTGAGGGAGATCGGCCCTGAGGGTGCTAGACAATGGTGGTGCCACGCTGCTCCTCTGTGATATAGTGAACTGTAAACCTTGGGGAGGTGGCCGGAGGCCATTCGGGGGCCCAAGCACAGTTTGGGGATCCTGGACAGTGCACAGCTGCAACCTGCGCCCTGACGGGGGGACGTTCACTGGAGGCCGGGCCGAGGGACTGAGTAGGGACATGCTGGGCCCTGTGTAGACAGAGGTAGCGACTGGGAGGCCCGGCGGTGGGCATTGAACTTACACCAGTGGAGGGGGCCAGTAGTGGAGGTGTGTTGGGCGGCCCGAGTTGAGGGGCTGGTGCTTGCGGCTTTGCAGGGCGGTGGACAGTGCCCCCCCCCACAGCTACCCAGGATGGGGAAGAGGGAAGCACCAGCTCGGACTCCGAAGCAAGGGACCTTGGATAGGTATGCCACGGGCCCACCCGCAGCGGAGTCGGACGCCGCCCCTCACGCTCAGACACGGCTTTGCTAATGGGGGCTATCCAAGCTTCAAGAGATGACATTCAGGCCTCACGAGTGGCCCTTGAGGTCAAAGTCGGAGAGGTGGGCTCAGAGGTGACGCTATTGCGGCAGGACTTCCGAAATCTGACAGAGAGAGTGACTACTGCTGAGACTCTGCTGGGGGAAGCAGAGGATGTCATCCAAGGGCTCAAGAAGGACGTGGAAAGTGGATGATGCGGAAAACAGGGCCCGCCGCAACAACCTCCGCTTTGTGGGCTTTATGGAAGGAATCGAAGGGAACAACATGGAGGCCTTTCTACACGCGTGGCTCCTGAAAACCTTCCCGACGGCGCGCATTACTCGGAGACCACGGGAGGGGGCCTGGCCGAGGACTGTGATAGCCCGCTTTTTGAACTTTGCGGACCGCGACACAATTTTGAGAGAGGCCCGTAGACTTGGGGAGATCAGACTAGAGAATGTGTCCATCATGATCTTTCCGGACTACAGTCAAGAGGTTCAGAAACAACGGCGCTCCTTCGACCAAGTAAAAGCGAGACTCAGAGACTTACAGCTGCAATACATGCTCCTCTTCCCTGCGAAGTTGAAAGCTATTTTCCAGGGAAAGTCGCACTTCTTTACTCAACTGGACGACGCCTGGCAGTGGCTGGAGGAGCGCCCATTGCGACGAGACCTGGAGGTCAGGGGAGAGGCCGGGCCGAGTAGGCCGGCGGAGGGGGCACAGTGGAGGCAGCAGAGATCTCAGAGGCCCAGGGGATCCCGTGGTGCCAGAAGGCAGCAGTCAACTCCTTACCCAGCACATAACTCAAACCGAAGGACCCGGAGGAACTCGTCTTCACCGGTACGGAGTGAGCACACCGGCTCCAGATACAGCTGTCTGGCGCAGAATGCAAGGTCTGAAGGGGAGGAGGACATAGGTGGACGCTCCTCTGATGACGAGGAGGCACGGACTCCGTCGCTGCATCCCCTTGTAGTGACGATCAATGAGCTGGACACTTTGATGTTTTGTTTTGGACAGAACATTGTCTATTGGTGTTAATGTCTAATTGAGAAGGGGATTCGGGGCTCCAAGTTTTCTTTGGGGTTGGAGTTCTAAAGGGGGTTTTTGAGGGTGGGAGACAGACCCTTTCCTCCTGGCAAGTCCTTGTGTGCCACTGGGATGGAATGGGACCGACGGGGGAGCAGGTGGGGTGGGGGAGTGGGGAAGGGGAGGAGTTGTATCCAGTTTTGGGGAGTTAGATGGGGAGAGGGTCTGATTTGTAGTCTCTCTGGGAGGGAGGGGAGTTTGAGGGGGGAACTGTTTTTTGCATGTCATGTCACTCTGGAGGCACTGACTCTATGGGCTCACATCATGGCTCCTTTGGGACACCGCACACAGTTTGATGAGATGGGATGATGATAGTTCCGCTAAGGGAAGACCCACCCCCTGGAAGGCTGAAGATTTTAACGTGGAACGTTAATGGCCTAGGCAGCAAGATAAAGAGGGGATTAGTAAATAATTACATTAAGAGACTGAAAGCAGATGCGATTCTATTGCAAGAAACTCACCTTCAGGGCACTCACTGTAATTTCCTTGCTAGAGGGCAATACCAGACGCTGGCACATGCAGGTTTCACTTCGGGCTCTAGCGGGGTGGCAGTCCTCTTCCGGAAGCAGCCTCTGGTCCACATTACACAGACATGGGTGGACCCACAGGGGACATACGTGGGGGTGAGGGGGCGCTGGAGGAGGAGAGACTACACGCTCCTTTCGGTCTACGCCCCACCCAAATTGCAAGCAGGCACATTGAAAGCTATGGCGGATATCCTATTTGCAATGTCCGACACAATCCAAGTCGTAGGGGGAGATTTCAATGATGTTATGGACCCTGTTAGGGACAGGACGGGAGGGGGGATCAGACCACCGACTACTACACTGCTAGCGAGGACAATGGCAACGCTGAGCCTCATGGATGTGTGGAGGTGGCGACACCTGGAGGCGGCGAAGTTCTCAGTAAGGTTGTAGCGGATGTAGGTTTATAGTACAAAATCCCTTTGATCTGGAAACTCTTTCGCACCACCTTTCGAATATTAAAAGCCGTAAATATGACCTTAAACCAAGTTTTTTGGAATAGCTACCTTCCTGCATTTTGAATAAACAAATTATAGCTTCTACTCCTAAAGCAGTCTAATATATAGATGGAGCTTCGGCAGCATTACCATCCTCTTCTCACATTGATATAATCTGCATGTTTTGTAATATGCAGGCATAGTAATTTAGTGTGAAGTCTGGGACTGACCATCCACCTTTCTTCCGCGGAGAGTCATGAAACGCATTGCTCTGCGCAGTTTCCCCAGGGCCCATAAAAATCGAGCACAGATTGATTGCAGCTGTTGTAGCTGATTGCGGGAAAGTTCTAGCGGACCTGATCTAAAGAAATATAAAACTTTAGGCAAGATGTTCATTTAAAAGATGTTACATCTCCCAACTAGCGAAAAATGCAAACATTACCACCTCTCCGATCTTTGTTTGGCATTGGGCAAGATTGCCCTCAAGTTAACCTCAACTAATTCCCTTAGAGATGTTCTAATCCTGATTCCCAAATATGTCGCCTCCTCAACTATTCTAGGATCATTATTACTGGTTTTGTTCACACAGATAATCTGGGTTTTCGACACGTTAAGTTTGTACCCTGCGAAGGAACCAAACCTATGTGCAAGTTGCTCAATTTCTGGCATATTTTCCACAGGGTCCAATGTTACGACGACTATATCGTCAGCATAAGCCAAAACCCGAAATTGGTCTTGTCTAGAAATAATAGGTTTGATCCTACAGCTCTGCTCCAGCATATTTAAAAAAGCATTTGCAATGCAATAGGTCTCGCATTAGGAAAGCTTGAGCTATTTGTATTGTAAATGACAAATGTTTTATTTATGTGTTGGTTTTGAAAATAGCGAAATTAATAGCTTTGTCATTTACAATGCCAATAGTTTTAACTTTCGCAAATGTGATACCTATAGCATTTGTAATGCAATATGGGTTATATTTACGTGACTTAGATGTATTGATATTACAAATAACAATGGCTTTTAATTTTTTTAATAATTAATACTTAAATAAAAGTTATTATTATTTATAATGGCAATAGCTTAAACTTTTGTACATAACTTTTGTGAAAATGATGTTCAGTGTATTTTATTGTGACGAAAATCCAAGAACAGAAGTGAAATATTAACATCTTTTTGTGACATTTGCAATAAAGCTTGAAACATTGAGAGAACATATTTGAACCAGTTGTTGTTGAATGGTTGCACAGATTAATGCTGTGGTGGAGCTAAGTGATGTTGTGGTGGAAACGAGTAATGCAGTGGCGTTCAGTGATGGTGTGGTAGCACACAGTGATGTTGTGGTGCCCCTGAGTGATGCGGTGGTGGTGCTGAGTGTTGCTGTGGTGATGCGATAGATAGAGTGAGGGCGGTAGATAAATAGAGGGAGTGCGATAGAAAGATAGAGTGAGGGCGACAGATAGATAGAGGGCGATAGACAGATAGAGGGTGATAGACAGATAGAGGGCGATAGACAGATAGAGGGCGATAGACAGAGGGCGATAGACAGAGGGCGATAGACAGAGGGCGATAGACAGAGGGCGATAGACGGAGATAGATAGATAGATGGAGGCAGAGTGAGGGCGATAGGCAGAGTGAGGGCGATAGGTAGCGTGAGGGCGATAGGCAGCGTGAGGGCGATAGGCAGCATGAGGGCGATAGGCAGCGTGAGGGCGATAGGCAGCGTGAGGGCGATAGGCAGCGTGAGGGCGATAGGCAGCGTGAGGGCGATAGGCAGTGTGAGGGCGATAGGCAGAGTGAGGGCGATTAATATATAGATAGATAGATAGATAGATAGATAGATAGATAGATAGATAGATAGATAGATAGATAGATAGATAGATAGATAGATAGATAGATAGTGAGGGCGAAAGATAGAGTGAGGGCGATAGATAGATAGGTAGAGTGAGGGCGATAGATAGATAGATAGATAGAGTGAGGGCGATAGATAGATAGATAGAGTGAGGGCGATAGATAGAGGGCGATAGACACCGGCGTAATTGGAGTTTCGCCTGAGCTCTATTTTAATCCTTTCTGTTCGTCTTCGGGCTGTAACTATTTAATGCCAATTCGGCGGCACCTTTTGAGGAACCAATGTGCAGTGACTGTTTTCCATTAATCCTGAATGTATGAAGCGGATGTGTCATAAAGTCACTACAAACCACCCAGTGTTTGATGAAGCAACATCAGGATGAAAACTTGTGGTTCTGTGTCTGGGCGCTTGTTCTCAATTCCGGAATGAGATTGTGTCTAGCCATGTGCTTGCTTTAATTCCACTCTCCAGCATCCTGGTATTTACAATCAATACAAAGCTAGCACCAAATAGGTATTGTCTCTTTTTGCATCGGATGCTGGCGTTGAGACTGAAAGCCATTTCTTTTATAATGCCACGCGAGGTGGGCACAGTGTTGTGCCATTTTAATTGCACAACATGGAATAAAACGTAAATAAAGCACTTTATGTATGCTTAAAAGAAGAACGATATGCTGCTGTTTCCTGGCGCAGCTCCTAGCCTAACAGCTTAATTGGCCCTTCCAACATTTTCTGGGTTCTCGTCTGTGTGTTTTTTGTCAGATTGCCACCTCAAGGGATTTTACCTGATTTTCTTCTTTCCCTCAGTGCTGTTGTGCTATTGACTCTAAAAGGTCAACAGCAATGTTTTCTTGACAGAACTTTTCTTTAATTTGCAAAAATGTTGCACCTCCCACTGTGACCATATATTTATAACCCTTTCCGGAGGTAGCCTTCGAGTGAGCCCTGTGTCTTCAGCTAATGTCCAAGGATGTGCCAAAGTTCTGCTAAGTGAGCAACTTGTTTACAAGTTATGCGTGAATTGAGCTACACTTCCACTGACGTGTACCGCTCAAGGCCATACCACTGAACTAGGAATCCATTCTTAGTTTTCACAGCCCGAGAACTAATTCTAAATGCAGCAGTTCGGTAATAGCTCACAGCTTAAAACCCGCGACGGTGTAACGCCACTGGAAAACGGAGCCGAGGAATGATGTGGAATGCTGTTCGTTAGAGTGCGGTATTGCTTAAGCTAAATTCCTGGTATTCAGGCATAATATTAGGACATGAGCAGTTAATTTAATATGTTTTCTGTGTCTTGTCAACCCATTGAGTCAGGTGTGAACTGATGTGGCCTCTCCTCCGACGCAGACCTCTGAAACTGGCCAGCTGTCAGTCTGAGGGGAAGAGCGTCACTCATGTGCAACCCGAGGTTGCTGGGCGCCATGTCACAGCGGGGCTGTTACTGGTGGACTGGGATTTAAAAACAGCCCTGGGACTGTGTTCATGCCAGCCCCGTAGTGCACGGAGAGAAGGGAAAGGGTGAGAGTTATTACAGCTCTTCCGGGAGGATATTCCGGGCGAGCAAATTATTATAAATATGTACACGAAAATTATGTCCAATCCCTCAGGACTAGATTTCTGATGACCCGTTTGTCTCCACAGACTGTCCTCTAGCCCTCAGCCTACCGGGGTCCCCCTTCTGTGTCCCATAAAGCCAGACCAGCCATTGTCGCCCTACTGTAGACTCTGAAGAACAAGGATATTGTGCTGCATAACTAAATACTTATTAGGTCCCAAAAGCGAGACCTATTGGCTGTGCCAATGCTTGTTTTGCTATAGCGGGTAGAGGCAACAGACAATAAGAGGAGGTTGGGCAGGTGGGAGGAGCAAGATGGGCAGCGGAAGAGGGAAGAATTATGTCATTTTTCTAATGACGTGTGGGAGCGGGGCAACATAAACAGCAGGAGGGAGGCTGGTAGCAGGATAATGCAGACGATAGGGTGATAACTCAGACAACATAAGTGAGGGTGGGACCAATTATCCATTATTCAAATATGTATTTTATAAGAAAAACAAGTGCATATTTAGGTAGTGTGTTTAATTCCAAGAAAATCGCAGTTACCCACTCAATTTTTAAATATGTAGAGTGGAAATATGTTAACATCATTCAGAAAACTCACTAACCTGTGAAGATGGCCACGAGTAAGAGCAGCAACAGAATTTTAGGAGTCCAAATGGTGAAAGTGAAGCTGGTCACAGATCAGACAGTTGGGTAGACGCCGACAAGCTGCTGCGCAAGGAACCTCATGTGGAAGCCAGTGTGCAGCTGTTTTTTATTGCAATGATCTAAGTTTACCTGGAAAACATCCTCAGAGAAATCTGAAGCAGAGTTCTTCATGCTTTTTCCTCACAAGCAGCAAGATTACCGATACCTGCATTCTAGCCACTAAAGGCTGACTCCTCAACCCGGTTCTCCCTGCAAGACCCGCTAACCATCTCTGAGATCCTGGAAAGGTGATCCTCCGTGACCCTGGAACCCAGAAACCTGACGGTGGAATTGTGCATGGGTCAAGCATTTTAATAGCGGCCACGTACTTTTGTTTTGACAATTCGCATGTAAACAAAGTTGCGCGGCCGCCATTACATGAAAGCGCATAACGGGGTGCTTGTAAAAAAAAAAGTAAGATAAAGGACCCGTGTGCAAACAAAGTTGTGTTGCCGCATCAATGAGCTGGCCCAGTGAGAAACTGCGAAGGACACACCTCTGCCCGCAGGTTTCTATAAAGCAGCAACTTGCGGATCTACGGGCCCCCCTCCCCTAGACTCTCACACAAATATAGAGTGCAAATTGATGCATTTTAAAATATTTTACATAGAATTGAAATATAAGTAGTTAAACCAGAGGCGGCGTCATTATTTCGGCATGCGGACGTTGCCCCTGTGTTTGATTTGCTGCCCCCGGACCTGTCATTCTTCACATTAAATGATGAAGCAGCAGTTTAGTATTTCCATGAGAGTGAGTGAGAGCGTTGGGTCGTGGGGAGAGGAGCTTCAATCATGATTGACACACAGGTTCGGGTGCGCCGGAGAGTGAAATGAAAAGGCTAGGTTGCACAGACAGATGGCTTGCACTCCCCCAACCCAACATGCCCAGCAAGGAAACACCGTCATGACTACCTGAGAAGAAAGGGTTGGGGCTGCAGGGCCAAGCTGGTCACAACCTCCATATACGCCCTCAAGGTCACGAGTGTTTTGTGACGGTGAGAGTCACGAGTGAAAAGGTGGTGCGATAACGAGAGGAGTATAACAGACGTCGTGACGGTGCCCGCCCCCCCAGTGATGGAAGCCCTGCGTGTGCCCGGTGAGTGGGGTTGGGAGGGTGTGTGTGTGCGTGTTTGTGTGTGTATGTAAGCCCTGCGTGTGCCGGGGGGGAGGAGGGGGGTGAGTGTGTGCGCGTGAGAATGTGTGTGCGTATGCGTGAGTGTGGCTGTGTGTGCGTGCGCGAATGAGAGAGGCGAGAGCCTGCTGAATGTTGAACAGGAGATGTGCACGTGCGCGCCCACGAGGTGAAATCCGCCGAGGGAAAGCGCGTGCACATCCCCTGTCCAACATTCCCGCAAGCCGGCGACATAAGGTCTTTCGCTGACGCGAGACCTAAAAAGGGTGAATATTTAGGGCAAACAACAGTGGGGAGCAGGGGCATCCCTGTCTTGTACCTCTAGTAATAGATACTAGATCAGATTCTTGACCCATTCATACATATTCTAGCTGTAGGGGACCAGTACAAAGCCTCGATAGGTAAAATAAAACCGGGGCCAAACCTCAACAGCTGCAAAACAATCCACAAAACGTCCTAGGCGACCCGGTCAAAAGCCTTTTCGGCATCTAATAAAATCAGTGTGTGACTTTTAAATGTACATGTTCTTATATTCTGTTGGACTGCTTTCTTTTCACAACATTAATTTTTTAACAACTCTTGTCTCAAGAAACATTATTTAACAGCAACAACAAAACAGACAATTTGTTAAAATATTAAATGTAAAATGCAGGGCAATGTCTCACAGTGTAGCAATGAGTCTTGCAGTGAACCTGCGAAAAATTTATATAGCTACAGCTTTAAGTTGTTTTCCAACCTCTTTGAAGAAACCATTTTTGATAATGTGATTTTCTTAATGTGTGCATCTTTTTGATGTTTACCTTATTTCCTTTTTTAGAGACTATTGACTCAAGAAACAGTGAGGGAGGGCAGGTTTTTGCTCTACACCTGTTTTTCGCTCCTCACTGACCAGAGTGAACTGGATATTATCTAAAGAATGTGTAACTCTGCCTCGAAGTCAAAATACGGGAGTTTGGCCAGCCTCCATGTTGGCCTTGACACAGACTGGTGCAGCCAGCTTGTTTTTTTCCAATGAGAAGGGGGCGAGGTTTTCTAGAAGCTTCGCCTCACGTTTAGTAATGATATTTAAGCTGGGAACTTTCAAGGGCCAGGTGGAAGCTCACTACAGAATAGACGTATTGCTGTGGAGGTGACGGAACTTGAGTCCAGATTGAACTCCTTGCTGGCCAGTTGACGGGCTTACCCCAGCTTGAGTTGGCAACCATGATGCAAATTCAATCGGTGAGGTGTTCCTAACCATCTTTTGTATACATTTTCTACTCTTTGTTATTTGTTCATACTGCATTTTATTTTACTTGTTCATTTGAGTCATTTGATATTTTGGGAGTCTGCAATTACTGATATATTCGGCCTGCCTTTTTAAAATATTGCATTAATAAACTTGTGTGTGTTATTTTAAATGCATCTGGATTTGTTTTCTTGCCTTGCCTAACGGGAGTACTGTGTCCCTTCCTTGTCTTTAGGAAGTGCTGCTCAAAGTGTATCATTTAAAGGTGCAGTGGCAAATGTGCCTCCCAGGTAGGAGTGCAGGGTTTGAGTGTGGCTTATTGGTGAGAAGTCACATTCATGACAGTACTTTTCTGTAAAACCATAGTGCCCTGATGGAGCAAGGTGGCAAAACAAAAATTTGTGTACCCCAACCATAATATAAAATGCAAAGTACACGAACATTGGGGAATACTAATTTTGCAAGAATGAGCAAAATAATTAACTAATTTGTGTTGTTATTGTATTGTGAACTAATGCACAGCTTAAAGATAAGTAAACGCAATATAAATGTGCTTATTGTACACGTTATTGTGCTAAAATTCATCGGATATGTAAGTATGAAATGCATTTATGTGGCTTATCTGCTAGGTAATAACTAATAGGGAAACATTAGTATGGGGGAGGGAAACAGAAGGGTTTTCATTACCAAAATTAACATAAATTTGTGTTTGTTTCTATGATAGTTGGTCTCTGTGAAATGCAGAATGACCTTGCTAAACAGGCCTCTAAAGGGAAGGGTTTCTGGTTTCTTCACAAAATTAAAGAACTTAATTCCAAAGGGAAAAATATGAAAAAGGTTTCTTTGAAAGTCCCAACACATGCTAAATGCTCTGCAGAAATGATACATTTGTATTTCTGCTCTAAAAAATGATGTCCGCTAGTTGCTTTTATTTGACAGAAAATGAGGCATTGCATTAAGTTTTAGACAAAAAATAAGAGGAAGCTCTTTATTCAAATGTTAAAGGCTACATGCCCAAGTGAGAACGAATTGTGGGGCAAGGCTAACATGGAGTGTCAGTGAAAGAATTGTACTTTTGGAAAGTTAAAAGGGCTTCATGTTGTAAGGTGACCGACAAGATGGTAACAGTTAAGTAATGGAACTTTATTTTTGTGTCTGTTTATATGTATTATGTTTTGTCTTCTGATTAAAAGTTATAATTAATGTCTGTTTGCTATGAGAAATGTCTCTCTTTTGTGTGTTGTGTATTTTTCTGCTTTTGCTCACAGATCATCCATGGATTGCTCTGGGGGATTTTAAGGAAGTCAAGACACGTGAGTTTGGTTGGTTGAAATGAGATGTGGTTTTTTTTTTGCGTAACTCCTTTGGAAAGTAATGTCCATGCGTTTTTCATATTTGTGTATTTGGTTCTATCATAAATTGTTCTTGCTGGTTCTGTGTGTCTGAAAGTTGTATTTGACAGCAGATATCCACTAATTGGTGATCTACTGTCAAAAAGGAGGGTAAGGATTTTAAACCTGACACGGTATTATGCGTCACCACTCATTTATATATGCTATTGTTTTACAGCGAGTATATCTGATGGCTTGACATGTCCGTTTTGTGCATTTTTTTGCATGTTTTATGTTTTATGTTGCTGCTTATGATACTATTACAAGTTTACCAGTGTTGTGAAGGGATATACATGACGATATATATCCTGCAAACAGTTGGGTAGATTTGCTTTGACACTAAATTTCACAGAAAAACAGACAACACTTCATCAGTGTATGTCAAATGTGGCTTTAATGGTATTTGAAGGAAAATAAAAAAGATATACAGGAAACAAGGTTTCACCTACAGTCACATTACTGCCCCCTTTCCTGTAAGGAACAGGCAGCCCTAAAATTATGTATCCTGATTGGACGTAAGGATAAATTATAGATTTGTGACTCTTGTACATGGTGACCTAATTTCTATATTACATTAGTCAGTTTTATTCTGCTTCCTAAGTAGTATATGGCTTTGTACCATAAAGGAAACCAGGTTTCATTTTTCCCTGAAGAAGAAACTGGAACATTAGCTGAGATTACCGTATATGGTGTAGCGGCCAGCGGTAGAGTTACATTTGTAAACTATTGTGATTTTTTGTGTATCACCCATACTCTTGGTATTGTGTCACATGCCTGACTATCACCCAAGTGCATCGTGCCTAGTTATTGGGGATTTTAGCTGTGTCCTAGTCCCATTTCTCTTTTCCGTATTCCTTTCACCAGTCAGCTTTTATTATTATTAGTGTATTGTTCAGGTTCACACTTTCAGATTGCAGTAATGTACCATGGACCCCCATCTTATGTATAATTCCCTTTTGCAAAACCAGACTGTTTTCCCTGATAATCTGCATTATGTGATTTTTCTTTTGATATGTTCTACATAAGGAATTTAGGAACACCTATATGTAATCATTGAGATAAAATGTGTTTGCCCAATTGGACATGGCACTATGTGTGAGGACATCCATTCAGAGAGAATTCCCATGTCACTATTTACCCTTAGATGGTGAAGGATATGCTCTCACACTGAAACCCAATTGAAGAACCTAGAGGCACTGTTTTGCCTACTGCCTTTGTTTTTGTATTGCCTTTGAGAATGACAGTGTATTTCAACGCAGAATTGTTCCATGGCGTATGGCCACTCCTTTGAAGATTGCAGGCCACCTGTTTTCAGTCCTTTTGTTATACAATGAACTGTTTAAAGCATCGTACTTGATCCATCAGACGGCATTGGACATCACAGAAACAGAATTTCAGTGCAAAAGAGCGCCTGTCATGTACTGGTAACCTCTGACAGAGTGCAGTCCCTTGAGCCCCTTGGCCTGAGTTTTTGCCACACACACCCCCCCTTTTCCTTTGCTTCAACGGAAGTGCAGTGCACCGGAGGATCCAAAATTGGCAAAAGGCACTCCATTCTGGTGCCCATGAAAGAGCAGCCTGAGCGTCCTCTGACACTGAATGATGAGTGTTGGAGTCTGAGAATGGCCCCGGGTCTGCACGAGATGATTTGTGCCCATGATCAATGAAGATCATGCTATCTGTAGTGTCTGCCGCAGAGGAGAGATACTGGTGCACTGCATTGAGACATTGAGACTTTTTAGTGAGCATTGAGTGTTTGCCAGGAGGGCACTCCAACGGATACTGAGAAGCACCATTTACATGAAAGGCTTGAATGAAGAGGCCCATGCGGAAGAAAACAACAAAAGAAGATTTGATGGACAATAGAAGCCTGCCAGAGAGGCTTTTTGAATGGACTCTGGACATAGTTGGTTTCACAAGTGGTTTCCGTGCGATTGAATATAATAGGTGTTAGGAGACTAATTTTTGCTGCTTTGCTGGCATTGTTTTAAAGTAGTATTCTGTTTAGTAAAAGCAGAATAAAGTCCATTCTCTGTGGAAGAGTATCCCTTTTCATCTGAGAGCATTGATAAGGATCACCACTGTTTCACCTGAACATATGATAAATTACTGAAATGCATAGGAGCCATAAAAATGTTATTAGATAATTCTAGGATTTGCTTTCTGCTTAGGGTTGTGATAAATTATAATTTCATTTGTAATAGTGGTCACTACTTTCTCCTGTTGTCTATATGTTCTTAACAACGTGTTTCTAGTGTTTTTAAACATGACATTGTCTTTTATGGGTGGGATTGTTTTTTACTACCCAATTGACATCTGTACCCACCTCCCAACCTATGTCTCTTCCTACTACTACTTCTTTGCATTCTTTCCATACTTTACCTGAACATGAACTGGTTAGGAGGTCAGAGTTTACTAATAATTCCTTTTGTACAGTTTCTACATCAACACCAGTTAGTAGTGAACATCACTAATTGTTGGGTGTGGTCTTATGCCACATACTATAGTAAGAGGTATTCCCTATTTGGTCCTGCCATATGCGGCCTTTGTGCTACTACGTGTGTAAGGAGACCTGTCCCAAGAGAGATACTAAGTAACAGGATTATGCTCCAGCAACATCTTGATGATCTGATGAATATAGACCTGGATTCAGATTGACGTGAGTTTAGGTTATTGCCTATGTAAGGGCAAAAGGAGGGTCTGAGGTTCCGTGAATTCTGAACCTGGGTCATAAAGGTCGTGGTTCTGTTACGATTTTGGTAACAGCGAACCGTAAACAGTGAGCTCAGCAAGTATGAGTGTTTTCATCATGTTACACCGATGGATTCAATGTGTATTTGAAGATTTCGTTCTGAATCCTTGGGTTCCATTTTGTGCATGGCAGCCATTTTGTAGTTGCCCTCACATAGGCCGATGACTTTAGCTGACTCTTAGATGACCTGAGTGACTGACCCTGTTGCCTGAAGCTGACCTTGCCAAACCAGTTTTTGCCCTTTAGCTGATCAAGATAGAGATCAAAGAGCAGGACATTGCTGAGTTTATGGTACATGCACACACCCTCTATCTTGCTTCTCATCTGTTTCTGTGCCTTCTTTTTATGACCTGTTTATGATATGGGTTGTGGTCTTTTATTATGGGTTTGTTCAGCTTGTGTAAAAAGGAATGTTGGGTTTTTTGCATGCTTGCAAAAGCTAGGACTGCCCCTTACTTTTGTGCTGAGTCATGTAACCCTAAAACATATAAAAGGCCTCTGTCCTCTGTATTCCTCAGACTGCCTCATTCAGTTGCTAAGGCAGCTGGGTGAATTAGCCTCACTTATTAAAATGTAATAAAGATGTCTTTTCATATTTTCAGCTTCTGTGCCAAGTTATTTTTTATTAGTAAGTATTCCCTGAGAATGAAGATGATTTTTCTTCAGATCCATTGCCACTATGGTGGTGTGTCTGAATAAAAATTCATGTTTGATTAAACCATGGTAAAATGTATAAACTGTAAGTGTAAATAGTAACTGATTAAATAGGTTTTAGACACTCCGCCAAATGTTACAGCATTACTCCAATTGCGTTTCACCAGATTCCTTGAGTCCAAGCTGTAAGTGAAAAGAGTAAAAGTGCAGTGTTATGGGCCCCACTGACAAATGGTTGTGTGTTCGAAGCTTTCAGGGAAATGGTGAGTATTGATTAGAAAATGATTTTTGGAGTTCCGCTGTAGCAGCCCCGGGGCACAAAGATCAGACACACCCCCCCATTACACCACCGGGGCACTATGTGTAATACAGCCCCTGATGTTTTAGTAATCAATATCATAGGTATAATATGTGTTAAAAAGAAGCTGATCTAATGTGGAGCCTTGATTTACTCCAATATGTACTACAGATGTTTCGGACATCCATCTCCCTGCAGAGTCTAGCTGGAGGGTTTTGTTGCAAAGGATTTGAACCACTTAAGTTCCACCCTCTCAATACCTCGCTCATCCAGGTGTATAATAGGAAGATTGTGGTCAACTATGTCGAAGGATGCCAAAAAATCAAGGAGACTTAACACCCTTGCGATGTTCCCATCAGCAGCCCTTAACAGGTCATTCTGTACAGCAAGCAGGGACAATTCTCTGCTATGGCACAATCTACAACCAACATGGGAGGTAATTGAAGGGGTCGTTGGGTTTAACCTCAAATGAGGCTTCACAACCCTGAGTTTAAGTTCCTTAGGAACAAGTCCAGGGTTCAAAGAGGGTTGAATGCTCTGAGAAATTGAAAGGGTCAAGGCGGATAAGTCAAGATGAAGAATATCAAGAGGAAGAATGTCAACAGATGAGCTGGATTTACAGAATTTAATTACGCGGGTATGTTGTAGGTTCATAAGTAAAAAGCATTTGAGGTCTAGAAATAAACCTACTGCTTGAAAAAGTAGGTCTAACTTGTCTCTTTCCACAGTTATTTGGGGAACCTTGTAAAGTCTGATAGAACAGTATGTCTTCCTCTTTTATGTTTACTCATAAGTGTCTGGGAATACTCCTGTGAAATATTTACTTAGTAGTGCTGACCTGATGACCCTCCATCTCCTATTGTAAAGTTCTAAACATTTTTCTTTGTAGACAGGTCATTTTAGTTGCAACCTGCTTCATTGTAGGCTGCAGCCTAACTTGCTACCAAAGTGTGTCTTTCCACTGCTGGAAACATAGGGTCTTATTTACAAACCTGTTGCACCACCAGTGAGTCACTTTTATTGACGCACCAGCAGCGCAATGGGCTTCCCCATATTAACATGGCCATGTATAGTCACCTTGCGTGCCTTTTCAAGACCTTGTAAATATGTTTCCCTTTCACTCATAATTCTGCATGAAACGGGTGTTCCATTGGTGTTGCTGTGGGTGTTCCCACAAAACATCTATGGAACTTGACACAGTCCCAGGGGAGGTGTAAGGAGGCCCAACAAGGAAAAATACTTTTATTTCTCCTCATATTTAACTCTTGCAGCATGGATAGAAAGAGGAAAATGCCTTTATTGATTGTTTTTGTGCACTAAGGTCTACCTTCCTGCACAAAAACAACCATCTCCTTAGCGCAGGTACCCTTGCACAATGAGGCAAGGGCGTCTGCACTGGTCCACTGGTGCACAGCTGCTGTTTGTGCACTGGCTCAGGGCAGAAGGACAGGAATGCACCGTATCTGCAACAGGAAGGCTTGCTGCGCATTAAAATATTGTAAATGAGGCCCATAGTGTGTAATTTATCTTGATACTTAGATGATCACCTCCCTCCACGTCATAAAGGACACTTTTTCCATTAGCGAGCATTTGTGAGATAGCCTAAGGTATTAGTTTAATACACCTGCAATCATGGCTTGTAGTAGAAAACCTCAGGACTAGAATGAGATGGCCATCCTACTCTCCAAAAGAGGAATATAGGTAGTAATTCTGTTTCAAAGGAGAGACAGCCTTGGAAGATAATCCTAATGACTTCCCATTGAATATCTTACTCATTAGACTTGGAGGTTTTGGTCCTGGCTAGATATTAATGAGGTTTTTAAATCTGAAAACAATTGTGGATAGAGTCCCCTGTAATAGTGTTGAAAATGATCGTTTCTTGAGAATGTGATCAGATGGAGACACTTATTTTTCTGGAGGGTCCCATGGCTTTTGTAACTTTTGGTTTCAGTAGTAATATGCCTGATAGCTTACGACAGAGGAGGCCTGAAATTCAATGACCTCCATAGGGTAATGTGGCTTGTCACATTCCTCGTCTTCTGATCTGCAGTGTCTAAGGTAGCCCAGAACACTATGTTAAGCTATTTATTATTCCTTTAACAGAGCTGCTTATTGGTTGTCTTCCACAGAGGTTCTCTGATCTCTCCTATCTGACCTTGCAGAATGTCATCTTGTACAGCAATGAGAGAGAAGTAAATGCAGTCTTTAAAGGAAGTAAAGACAAAGTATCTGTTTTACCACCATCTGACACAGGGGTCAATGAAACTGGATTCAGAGATCTGAATAAACCTAGACATAGTGACTTTCAGAATCTTGAGTTGGTGGCCATCTACCAATATCAAAGCCATTGGGAGAGGCTTTGTACTTCTCTTTCAAAGTAATGGTTTTGGCTTTAGCCACACTTAAGATAACCCCTGCTCCAGTAAGAGCAATAATGCAGTTGTAGTAATAGGAGAGTTAAATTACACTTTCTAGATTAGGGAACTCTTAGCTGTTGCATTTTTGGAATGCGTATGTTGAATCCTGCAATGGCTACACCATTTCGATGCAGAGAATTAGTTAAAACAGATTAGGACTTCGAAGCAGTAACTCTTATTTCAGACACAGGTGTAGTCTGCGGTATCAATGCCACGGCCTGGACATATTCACTTAAACTCCTCCATAATCATACCCTCTTAATAGTCATAAACCAGTGGGGACGCATGGTCAGGTATTGGTTCTCTAGGCATCAAATGGTATATTGATATTAAGGAAACCGACTAACCACAAATGATATCTCAGCCTAAAAATAAAAATGTATATTACACTGCCTCAGCATTGAAACTTTGGTCGTAAAATGTCTGAAAAGAGGGGAGCAGTGCTTAATTGAGCCAGTGCTTTCCGGTGCTCATCACCGCCACTTAATTAATTTCTGGTGCTCTCCACCAGAACCTAATTGTCAACACCATACTTGAAACAGTCCACCACATGGTGGTGCTGCTCATCTAATTTAGAGATGAACAGAACAACGGTAGTCTAAGACTACAATATACATTAAAATTGCTACTACTTGCCTCCCCTGCCATTCCTTTAGCTTTGGTTACCTGGAATAATCTGAACTGTCTCATTTACATGCGAGAGAGATGGTTAGTAGTTGTTTTGGTAACAATGACATTTACATTTGGTGGTGCAGCACGTGCAAGGAAATTAGTTTTATTTATTTGTTTGTGTACTTACCTCTGTGCGGCCACATTCCGCAGTTTACTACTCCCCACCCTGCCCCTCCCCCTTACCACTTCAGCGCCCGGCATCACTCCCACCACGGGCCGCTACTAGTTTTGGGGGCGGCTGCCTCCTCCCGCGCCGTCTCGGGTGGAAATTCCCCCCGCTCTATAATGCTGCCCTCGCAGGTGGCAATCAGCGGAATCTCGGCAGCAACCCCCCCGCTCCTCAATGAGGCCGCCGTGGGGCGGCAAATGCAGGGACTTCCACGGACACCCAAAGGGCTAGCTTCGCCACTGTAAGCTCCCTCACTTAGATGTCTGCTTTTTGCAGTTATATTACCTTTGTAGCATCTACAGAAGAGAAATGCCTTATATATCAACCTACTAATCGGATAAGCAAAGACATGTATTGTGACCTCTGCCTTAGGGTCGATTTATCCCTAGGGAAAATAGTCTAGATTGTCTTGAAATCGAGCTGCCAGTGTAAGTTTATTATCTGGCTGTTATTGAATAGAAAACCTACCCAGAAATGTTTACCCCTTAATAACATTTCATAGTTGAAGACCACTGCATGTATTATTTGGGTTTAGGATTTGTGGACTTGCCAGTGTATTTATCTGCTGAGTTCAAAACCTGAAGAGAATTTAATAGTTAATTAGTTTGAACGATAGAATAAGAATAAAATCTGAATTTTTAATATTCAAGTGCTATCCTAAAAATCCATGCTGTGCTTTTGAAAATTAGGTGTAGTCTAGGTAGGATTTGTAGTTTGGAAAATAACACTAAAATCCTAGTGGTTGGGCATTAATTCCTTTAATTAATTAGTTAAATAATGTATATATGTTTTAAACATAGCCACAATAATAGGATTTGTAAATAACTACGGAAGTTCTGTCCTATTTAATTTGTCAGTATTGCCTAAAGCTTTGAGCTGGCCTAGTTCAATAAACAAGCATTTGCAATGCAATAGGTCTCGCATTAGGAAAGTTTGAGCTATTGGTATTGTAAATGGCAAATTTTGTATTTATGTGTTGGTTTTGAAAATAGCTAAATTAATAGCTTTTTCATTTATAATGCCAATAGTTTTAACTTTCGCAAATGTGACACCTATAGCATTTGTAATGCAATATGTGTTGTATTTACGTGCCTTAGATGTATTGATATTACAAATAACAATGGCTTTTATTTTTGTTTAATAATTAATACTTAAATAAAAGTTATTGTAATTTATAATGGCAATAGCTTAAACTTTTGTAAATAACTTTTGTGAAGATTATGTTCAGTGTATTTTATTGTGATGAAAATCCAAGCACAGAAGTGAAATATTAACATCTTTTTGTGACATTTGTAATATGAAATGGTAGCTTTATAGGAATGATGACAAGGAGCAAACTGTAAGACTTGCTATTATAGTTTATAGGAGGCTTATTAGAGAGTAGAGCAGCTGTGAACGTATATGTAATTTAATGGGAGCTGTGGCAAAGGTAGAGCAGACGGGCACGAAGCTATAGTTAAATGAGACGCTTAAGAAAGGTAGGAAAGAAGCACGGACTTGCAGTTTGATGGGAGACGTAACAAAAGTAAAAAATAGCAATGCCTTTTTTGTTTTCATTTTTAAAATCATACATAGAAGGCATTGTCATTTACAGTGCTAATAGCTTAAACTCACATAAATGCGAGACCCATTGCATTGCAAATGCTTGTTTATCTGTAGTAAGCTGCTCTGGCAGTGGTAAACGGTGTCCATCTATGTCTTAAGATGAATTAGGCAATGTTGTGATTTGGCCGTCTGCCAGCTATCTTCTTGTTTGAGGTGGGGCAGTGTTGGTGAATTCTTGGTCTTTCAGTAGTAGTGACCTTTTGTTAAGATAAACATGAAGACACAAAGTGGTTTGAAGAGATTTATTGTCACCCGAAAACATAACACATCTCAACCATGAGGGCTGTATAAATGACAATATTGTGTGTGGGGACCCGATGAGATCTGATAGAAGAAACCAAAATCAGATAAGAGAATCTAGCAGACACTGTACTGAACACACTGCACGACTGTTTTTTCTTAACACATATTTATATTAATCATATTTATGCTTTTGAGGTATAGACGGAGAAAAAAAGTGACTTCAAATTCATTCCAAACATGGATCTCCCTTTTCAGATATTGCTATGGAGTCAAAGATTAAAAATATTAGGGCATGTGAAATACGTTCAGCTGTTTAAAGAATGACATGCTGAAAGAATGTGAGAAGCTGAAAGAACAGAGTAACACAGACCACTTCTGATTATTCCAAGGCAACCGTCCCAAAGAGTTAAATACCAGTAAGGTTAACTCATCCCCTCGTCTTCCCAAGATAAAGTACGTCTAGGAACACGCCATGACAAATTTTGGTAAAACTGCGTAAAGCGTACATTGAAAAATATCTGTGTTACCACAATATTTGCTTCAGAGAATGTGTTCACACATAACTTGCAAATGAGATGTAAACAATTTAAACAAACAACACAAATAAAGAAACGGCTGCATTCTATTTAGAAAACCATTGATTTTAATTAAATCTTTTCTAACAATTATTTATTCGTATTTTCAAAAAGGGTACCAAGTTAAGTGAGGGGATACAAACACACTAATACACCAGCAAACCAGTTGCACAAACATAAAAAGTCAATTGCGTGCAGCAGCATGTACTGTACACCCGGCCCTGATAATTGCCATCACGTGCGAGCAAAAGCGCCACTGCCCCATAATTTGCGGGCGCCTTAAGTAATTAAATTCTGGAGGGAGCCTACCCCTCGTGTGTCCCCCCCACATCACCACCGCAACCCGGTACAAACCGAGCATCGCCGCCGGCCTGCGACCAGGAAGTCAGGCAGGCCGGGCGGGACAACCGGAAACAGGAAGTAGGAGGGCGGGAGCCTACCCCGCCTCCCACGGAAGAGCCGCGGCTGTTTGAGCACCGGAGCAGGCAGGAGCCTAACCTACGCCCCGGTGCCGAAGGAGGGAGGAAGAGTCCTGCTGCCGGGCCCTGACAGGAGAGCCGCCGCTGCACCAAGGAAGCCGGTGAGTGGGGCTTCGCCTTCTTGACGAGCTGCGAGGGCGGGGGGCATGTGTGTGCGCGCGCATGCGGCGGCGGGGGGCTGTGTATGTATGTGTGTGAGCGTGCGTGTGTGCATGTGTCTTGGAGTCTGTGTGTGTGTGTGTGTGACTGTGGGGGGGGAGGGTGTGTGTGTGAGCGAGTGTCTGTGTGTCTGTGTGCGCATGTGCACGGCGCGGGTCGGAACGTGCGCGTTCGCGCACCCAAATCTGGCAGCAAAAGCTCGTACCACTTTCTTGTCCTTCATTCTCCCGAGTCAGCTAGCTAAAAGTCTCCACCTGGACGCATCCTTCGGATGCGAATTCCAGGCTCGACCTAAAAAACCGTTGTGAAAAAAGTTGTAATATGTTCCTAAAATCTCTTGCAATTACTGTAATTGCCCAAAATGCAGTCACATAATTCAGTAATGTTTCTTGACACTGCCAAAATGACTCACTTGTTTTCATTAACTCTACACCTGCATAGTTTCGGGTCCTGCATACAGACCACCAATACAGCATGTAGCAACAGTCCGTTTTTCTAATGCAATGTAAAATCTATTTTTTGGAGTCAACAACGGATGTCCCTGCAGTTTCATTTTTTTCGACAGAGAAATGGGAATAAGATCAATAAATATGTTTGACGTTTTTTTAAAGAATTTTCGAAAACTGGGTTTTGATGTCTTTTAGCACTCATTCTTGCATTCAGGCCCAATGACTGTTGCTGTTAGTGTGTTGTGCTTCTTGGCGCACAGCGCTGTAGGCAGTACTGTGATACCCAGCTATGTAGTGCATCTGTGCTGTGTTGGATGTATGGCTAATGTTCAGTCTCGCAGAGGCCGCCGCACCCTCCCGCAAGGGGGGGGAGGCTTAGAGGCCAGCGCCATAACCCACGCGGTGCCTACTGGTGGGTAAACTGGTTTTGGGCGCATTAAAGCGCCCAGAAGACCAGCGGAAGTGGAGGATGCTCCAGCCCGCTCCGGCCGGAAGTGACCCTTGACCCGGGCACCCCGACTGGGCGGCCTATGGACGAACCGGCATCGTTTGAACCCTCCAATCAGGGGGGGGCACCAGAGACCCTATGGATGGGTCCAGGGGATTTAAGTCGCCGCTATCCCAGCAAGGACACAACTTCGGCGAGGAGCTGGGAGAGCGGCGCAACATCGCATCAACTGAAGTCCCACCCACCCACACCTGAGGAACAGCTAAGTCGCAGGGCTGGATGATAGCAGGGGCGTTTGCGGAAATCCTACAATGGTTGGATAAGGAAACACACCGGCGGGCGGTGTGTAGGAGGAGGGCCACTCACTTTTTGATGCCGCACGGCAGGGTGACGTGGCCGCACCAAGGAGGGGAGTAGCAGGAGGAGACGGCACTCGCGGCCCAGACCCGGCCGGACGGCAGGGCGCAAATGGTAGCGAGCTGGGGACCTAACTCCAGAAAGAAAAGCTCCCCTCCACGACACGCAGAAGGCGTGCGCAACCAACCACGGGAACACCAAGGACTGACAAGGAACTGGTTTTTTGCACAGTGCTATTTACGAACTGAGGAGTACACAAAAGACCCTGACACCTGTGCTCACAAGATGGTGTCACGTGTTATATGGGACATGTATGATTTATGGGTACACTTCGCAAATGTGAAGTTGCATAACCAGTATGTGTTCCTTGTTAATATGTGTTTTATAATATTAATAAAACTGCGGCCAACAACGACCACCACAAATAACCGGTATTGTTGGCTGACTTTGTTGCAAAAGGGAAGAAAGGGCATCCAAAGGGGGGGGGGGGGTCGGGGAAGGGCTGTTGGGGTGCCCATGGAATGGGCACTTGCGGGGGTTATAACGTGTACAGTTAGATGTTGTGCTTGTGATGGGTGCTCAGATGTGTGCTGTTGTGTGCTATGTGATACCTTCCTAAATGGGTTGGCTTAACTAGTCAAGCATTGAACTGGGAATCTTGTCACCTATGACCTCTTCTGCCTTTCTCTCTCTTGCTCCATACAAAGTCTGATGCAGAAAAATAAGTCCCGGCCACAAAAATGAGCGCAGGTGCCACCACCTGTAACTGGAGCAAAACGTAAGCACTGATTTGTGCATTTGCTCCCTCACAGAGGCTGCAGTTTCCCCCAAACATAAAACAAAGAGCACAAACTCTGACCCTCCAATATACTTTCACAAGTACCGACCGCACAGACAGCGCCATTTTCTCACTCAGGCTTTGCACTTTGCTCGCAAGACGCAGGTGCAGCTCTCTCTTACGAAGAAGAATGTTGTTCTAAGTTCAAACATTAACAAAGGGCCCTTGCTTCGGGGCAAGAACATGACCCGCACGAATTCCGCGGAGCTGTAAACATGAAAATAAACGGCTCGTTTACATCTCCAAGTGGAACTCAGACTCGCTGTTCGACAAAAGCCCTTTGGCGCTTTGTGCGCCCTCGGATGCTGTCAAGAGCGCGAAGGCCCCGGCAGGGCGCGCGCAGCCGCCTCTGCAAGAGCGGCCATCTCCTCAGGCCTCCCGCGTGCTCAACCCGAGCCCTGCCTGCACGGCTCTAATGACCCAGAACCGACTAATGGAGCCTGCCTCGGCAGCCAACACAAACACACACATTCATAACAGAACGTTTCTGCACATGCACACCCCACGCTGTGTCATTCCGGTGCTTTTGGGAAACCCTGCACGAAACGGCTCATTGCGTCGCAGCTCGCGGGACTGGCTTTTAAGTTTCCTTTTTGATTAACGTGGCAACTCGGCTAACTGTCAAAAAGACCATTAGTAGACCCTAAGGCAGGAAATACACTCTTCCACTGCACCAAATTTGAATTTGTTGAATGGAGTGTTCAACTAATGGTGCAGCCAGTGTGGCATGGGCCATGGTGCAAGAAAGGAAATGGGCTCCCTGGCCACTGTTTGAACTTTTGAAAAAAAACAATAATCAGGGTCCAGTGGACCCCTCAGGCCTCCTCTAGACGCCAGTGCCACTGCACCTGCTGCATCAATGGAAGCCACGCCCCTGTAATAAACACAGCCAAAACGGTGTTGAAATCTACACTAGGGATTAATGCACAGGTAGTTATCCTGGGAGTGCAAAGCTCATTTAATATTTTATTTTCTGAAGATTCCTCGAGCATTATTGATGCACATTCAGAATCCAATTGATAAGTTAGACCTGAGGCACCCAGCGCAGACGCAGGCACAGAGGTCCCAACAGAAGAGAATAAGTGCTACCACCATCCATGCTGTGCACTTCCCGTCTTCTCTTCTTGTACAAAGCCCCACTTAGATGGTCTCCATCTCTGTCTTAGTAAAGCCCCAACTACTGTTTCTCAGCGGCTGCACCTGTCCTTTTGGAATTCATCTTCTCTTTTGTGCGGGTGAAGAGACTTCATCTTAGTGTAAATTTCTGCATATTGACTACTTCAAGTATGACATATGTTTCAAATTCTGCTGAGGCTCTCACGGAGCATCTGATCCAGTGTCAGTCTTGACTCTTTTAAATGGTGCTGCCAGGTTTCGGGACGGGACTGCTTGCGAAGATGTTTGACCCTCTTTCACTTTTAAGCCAATGAACTGGAACAATATCCGTATCAACATCATCTACACCGACTCTACTTCAATTCTGAAAAGAGTGGCAAATGCACCTCTTCAAGGAGGACAGTCTACCCCTGACCTCCCACCAATTCATTTATCTTCCCAGGAGCGATGGCTCTTGTACAGCTCTTCACTGCTCTCAAGCTAGGTTTGGGCTGTAAAGATACCAATACATGCACACATACATATGTACATGCATGCATGCATACATAAATACACACATGCATAAATACACACATGCATACATACGTACCGCGGTCTTCAACCAGATATTACCTTTTCTAGGGTAACTCTTGTTGTTTGAATCATATTACCAGGGTCAGACTGAGACAGAAAAGGCCCTGACATCAAAATAAAAGTGGCAACAATAAATGAATTAGATAGCAAATAAAAAGGGCCATGTTTGCAAATTGGGACAGTTTTGAATTAGCAAAGAACACAATGAAAGTGTTTTGCAAGGTATGAACGGCTGAAAGATTTAAGCTTGCTGCAGACAATGATTGTTTTAATATTAGGGAAATCAACAGTTAAGACCAACCCAGGAGACCATAAAGCAGGCCCACAGTCAGTCAACAAAAATTGGCACACACACACTGACCTGTCAGACCAGCCTGTTGGGCACTGCCTGAATGCCCTGTAGGCCAGTCCAGACCTGCGTATTACAACCAAATGCCAGCAGTTCACTGATTTTCATAACCTTTGTAAGGCTTACTCATTCTCTGCGCATTCTCCCAAACGGACATCCGACTCTTATTGTACCGTAATAGCCGTATGCTGAGTATTAAATGAGAGCCATATTTAAAAGTTGGCGGTAAAAATGTCTGCTCCAATAGCAACGGATGCATTGTATCCACTAAGACCAGAAAATCTGTCAATTTATATAAGTTTCAATCAGCCCGAATGGTGCGATAATTCATCTGGATTGACCATTGATTATCCCCGGCAACAGGCATGAATGCATCTAAGCTGGTTTACCGCCCAAAATATCTGCTGCAAAAGGTTGGCAGTAATGGCAGCAAAATATACCTGTGTAGTCCTTAAAACGTTGAGAATCCCCACCAACATATATAAAGGATGAGGACTATGGGCGCTCACAATGCATTTTCTCAGTAAAAGTAAAGTAAAGTCCACATTTGTAAAGCGCACAATCACCCGTAAGGGTCTCTAGGCGCTGGGGGCCGTCGGGAAGATTAAGCGAGCTATTGCCCAGAGTCACATGGTGCTGGGCTAACCTGCCGCCGGAGCCGGGGATCGAACCGTGGTCCCCAGATTCCAGCGTCAGTCGCCCTGGCCGCGGCGCCACACCTCTCCCTTCACGTATGAATGATAGCTCTGACGGTAGCAGAAATACTGCTGACAATTCACAGACTGATTTGAGAACCAATAGGCAAATCCACCAGTGAAATAAGTCAAATTGGTTTTACAACCCTGAGGGTCTTTCCACAGCTCCATCTTAATAGCAAAAAAATGTTGTTTGGGAGGATATTCAATCTCCATCAAGACAGTAACAGATTTTTCACTTGGAGAACTCTAAATCGGGCTCTTAATCTCCCGCTAGTTGGGAGAGGATTCCATCAAAGCATTTACAAATTCAGGAGGATGATGATGATGATACACAAAAAGGTGACTCATATCCACTCATTTGCCCAGTGCATGAAAAAATATTCTTTATGTTAAACATTGCTTTTCCCGCTATTAATAGTGGTTCTCTTTTCTCAATCTGTTTTCCCTTTTGGATTGTGAATCAATCTCTGCTCTTCATGTTTACACATGCTTAGCCCCTACTCAAGGGACCTGAGGATTAAACCAGTGTGAATGATTTAAAAAAAAGGGAGACGCTTAATGCACCTATGAGCAGTCAGCCAGCTGCATCTTCTACAAAGCCATCACAACCAGCACCCCTGCCCATCTGCCTGACAAGATCACAGTCTCTGGTGGCTCTCTGCACATCTCAGCCTGGCCTGCTCCATCTATGCCCCAAGGATCTTTAAAAACATCTCCATATCCTTCAAGACTGACCAACCCTGCTCCATCTTAGGAAGGAGCTGAAGACTCACCTCTTAATGAACACTATATCGCAACACAGTGACAGTACTTGTGAGCTCAGAAACCAGCTACCCCTCTCATCACACACTGACTTTGTCTTCACCGTGGACCATGAACAGAACTCTGCTGCTTTCAGCAAGGTTTGCACTATATAAATATACATACATACATATATACACAAGGTGTCCAGAAAAAAAAGACCTACGCAGAAAAACAGTTTAGGAAATTGAGTTGTGCTTGGTACATATAAAGCAACAATTTCGACGCCCAGAAAGGACAGGAACAGCCCGGCTGCCATTCCAGGTTGCTGATAATTTTTATAGTGCTGCTGGTTTAAAAATTGTTGACAGGAGTAGACCTTTCTACTTTCACGGTGGTCCTGTCTGAAATGAGACTGATTTTCATAAAGCGTCAAGATCTAAGGGTCATGCCAGGGGGATATTACAGGGCTGGCATCTAGGGGCATCTGGAGAGATGTGGTGAGCCTGCAGAGCACTTTACTGCACTTTGATCTTTGTAAACATAGTCACTCAGTGTTTCAAGGCTGATAAGCATCGCCAGGCCCACTCAGCCACCCCTGCTCCTGCCTGCTCTTACATGCATGGTTTACCCCAGCTTCACCTTGCTGACTGGGGTACTCCCCTTCCCCATGCCCGTGCCCTGCCTTTATTTATTCATTACACCGTCCATAAAGTACCTTATTGTTTTAAATGTTTTTCTTACTCTTAATATCCAGAGAACAAAAGGGCAGATAGCAGCAATTTCTTAACATAACTAATTAGAAACATAGAATTATCATGTTTATATTTGCAAAATTAAGTAGCAGATGGAATATTTCTAATTCATTTACGCTGATAATACATGCAATCCCAGACTTGCGAAGATGTGAGGAGGGGCCAAGCCCCAGTGCCAGCACATTCCATCGTCAAAAGTCATGGCTGGGAGAGTCCAATTTTCCTCTACCTCTGTCCGCACCCGTGTGAGGAGGGACACATTGGTTACATTTGTATTACACCAGTGAAAAGTAGAGAAATTCGGGTCCTGCGAAATGTTTGTCATTTCACGAATAACCAATTTCGCAGAATTTCCATCTGCGAGATACTGGTTTGAACAGAAAATGGCTCGCATGACACGTTTTGTTCTCAAACTAGTCCCCTGCTGGCACCTCAAAATAATTTTTGGGATTAGTGTATGTCCTTGCATAAAATGTTGACTCTAGTTATCAACCACATACGTTTCATGTAATATGCATAACCGTGGGCAGTTTTTACGCAAATAATACATATTTTGCTATTCTTTCTAATTTTTCACGTTCCTTTTCTATTTCTCAGCTGTGAGTAAGTAGACGTTGATTGTTTTTAGTAGTGGGATATTGGGTGTGACAGAGTAGCCATTCCCTTATGACCGCCATCATTACAAACCCTGAAAAGGTGAAACAACTCATGTCTCCAAAAATGGGGAAAAACTACAACACTGCCAAATTATGGATGCAAAATGGTGTTCATGTCAGTCCAGTACCTCAAAATGTCATCTCAAAGCTCAGCATCTCCGGGTGACCTTTACGGCCTTTCTATCTCATAACTCCTTTGGTCATCAGTGGTCTTTTTGGCAGTCCTTTCTCACTGCCTTCCACAGCCGAACAACCTGATGATGGTTCAGTCACATAGATCCCATGTCACATGATGCCATTAGGACAGTTCAAACTCAAACCTCCTGTCATCTGATGGTGTCTCAGATCTCCCATCACAGGCCGTGAACATCCTGATGGTCCTTTTGATGGTCCAATGTCAGTGGTCTCCCACCTCCATCTGTTATTTAGGATGGTGAGACAACCCCAGGTCTTTGGATGTTATCTGTCTCAGTCCTGTCTGAGCACAGTCCTTCTTCCTTAGGAACATCCCATCTCACAGAATATAGATGTGTAAAGCTCCAGTTTTCTGATACTCACTTGAAAGACAAACAGATTCTGGACCTGATACTGTGTTAATAAATACAAAATGTACTCTCTGGACCTGCTCTGTTCAGGGGAGGGGTATGCCCATGCGAGGTACAGGCCTTGTGATTCCAAATGTTACCAGGTGTGGGAACAACAGGTAAAACCAAATGTGTTTCCGTACAGATTTTACTCCTGCCTAAGCAGGATGAAAGCACGTGCTGAAAAAGGGCCAAGGTTTGGGAATCACATGCAGGATTGGAGCCAGAAGTTCCAGGTCTTCACCATTCCAGGCTGAAAACTCGGACTGGTCAGTAATAGCGAAGAAAATACCAACCAGAATCTATAACTCTAGCATTATCTATATCTCATAATACCTACAGACGCGGAATAGGGGCCAATGTTAAAAGCCGAGAAAACAACCGATAATTACTGACTGTCATGAGTGGGACCTACGGTCAGGCCCCGGCTACACAATAAACAAGTATTGGCAAAGCCAATCTGTCTGGCCTTGCCTCCTAACTTTTTTGCTTTCTCAGTGATTGTTATGCTTTGTTATAGTCTTTGTAAAGCTGGATTGTTCTGGGAGCTGCCAGGCACTCATCAGTATAAAAAAACACGGGACTTAAAATCAAAACAATATTTTTGGTCTCCAAAAGCACATTGTCATAGTACTCCCTGCCACGAAAGAAAACTACTTTGTGTGCAGTGGCGTAGCAAGGTCCGGTGGTACCCATTGCGGAAAATTTCTTGTCACCCCGGGCTTGACAAAATGGCAAAAATATGTAAAACACATATTTTTTGCCATTATGTTACCCCCCTCAGCGATGACACCCGGGGCGGCCCACACCCACCACCCCCCCTTCTTATGCCAATGTTTGTGTGCAGATGTGCACCTTGTGAAAGGGAAGACTTCGACACTCACAGTGAAGTTTACCAATGACACAAGCCAGTGACAAACTTTGGTGCGGTTGAACCATTGCTGCATGCTTTAGTGAGTGGAATATGTAAATGACACAACAACAGAACAATAGATGAAGAAGGCTGACTGAAAGCCCCTATAAGTAAGAACATTACAGATATAATTTCAGTGAAATCAAAGTTCTTAACTGACGCCCCTACACCAAGTCCTCTACCTCACTTCCAGTAAAAATCTGGGGGCTAATTTACAAGACCCTTGCGCAGTAGCAATCCGCCCCCTGCCAAAGTGGCGGGGGGCTACGGGCTGGGCCAGATGAGGGAGGTAGGGCAGGGATGAGGGTTCGGGGGACTAAAAAAAAGAAAGAAAGAAGAAATATAACTCATACGGATGCCGACCACCTCATTGTGCTCCTCCAGGCTTCTCCTGGGCACAGGCTCCTAGTATGCACTGCGGCCAATCACAATACTGCATGAAAGCAGCGTCAAGATTGGCCTGAGTGCTGGCAACTACTGCTCTCAGGCAGACTGGGGGCCTGTGCCTGTCCTCTCCAGCCCCAGCAATGCATATGGGGCTGGAGAGAGCTTCACTGCGTAGGACAGTTTGGCTAGCCTGAGACGGCTCGCCAAACCTTCATGCGCACAGTGCCCACCACTCTCCCACCAGCAGTGTCTTCCTCTGGATCCACCCACAACACTCATCAGAGCCCTGGTGGTGGGTTCAGCAGATTAAAATAAAACAGGTTTAAAACCTGTATTATTATTATTTTATTTACTGGTGGCGGCGCTCCTCCACCCTAATGGAGCGGCCGCCGCTGCCCTTGTGCCGCTGGTACGTGACTTTTAACATGGGAAAAAGTGATGCATTGGTGGCACAAGGGGCTTGTAAATAAGCCCCCAGACACTGATCTTATCTCCACTTCGCACAGTGGTTTGCCTGAATGCAAATTGAGGTGGACAGCACCACCTCCCCCAAAATACTCGATCTACTTCAAGAGATGGCCATAGCAAGTCCAGACTACAGGCTAGCCAGCAGAAGAGCTGTCAATCTGGGGCCTTTTAACAGCATGACATTCACCGAGAAAACGGAAACTGTGGCACCATGCATGTATTTTGTTAAAGCCTGCGCTGTTATGGCTGACATGTCAGAGCTCTTTGAGCCCTGGCTCAGCATTCGTCCTGTGGCCCAAAGCCAGAAATCTGATCATCTGTCACGGAGAGGGAGCATGAAGAACTTTTCTAGAGAGCCAAACAAAACGCAGCATTCTCAGCCAGCATCCGAACGTCCAGAGGTCCTGCGAGCTGTCAGTCTGCTGAGCAGGCACTGGAGGGGATCTGGACAGGGGCATGGTTTGCAAGAATTATTCCATTACTGTTCCCGATGGAACTTGAGTGTTGAGTGAATAAATGGGTGGTGACTGTTCGAGTGGGTGACTAAGTGACATCTGAGTCTGTAGGAGGGTGGATGAGTGGGTCAGTGAGTGTGCCAACTGCTAGGTGAATTAATAAATACATTAATTGATGGTATGCACCCACCCAATTACCTTGTGGCCCACCTGCTGAGTGGGGGAAAGGGGTGCACGCCTTGAAAGACCATTAAATAGATGGTGATGTGGCTTGGTGGTATATAGATAAGTCAGTGAATAATTCCTGAAATCAGTTTGTGGAAGAGTAGATGACTGGATAGCTCTGTTGGTGAGTCAATGAGCTGAGATGCAAAATAGATGGATGAATGAGTGAGTTAGCATTGGGTAGGCGAGAAAAAAAGTAGATGGAAGAGGGTAGTGCGCACAGAATTGGCAGGGAAGTGCGAGTAGGTGGGAATGAGAGGTCAGAAAGCAGAGTGGAGAAGTGTGAGCCGGTAGTCTAGTGGATACATAAATCAATTGGCAAATAATTGATTAGGTAAGCATGTATTTGAACCAGTGAGGAGATGAACAAGCATTGGCAAAGCCAATAAGTCTTGCCTATGCAAGAGGTATTGGCTTTGCCAATGTGTTTTAGCCATATTGGGTAACAGCTTTCGCCCACATATGGCTGCTGTTCAGCATGGCTAAAAGATAGGGGTGTAGAAGAAAGTGGAGTGGAGAGGTGTAGAGTGGAGTAGAGTCTTGTAGAGTGAAGTGGCGTAGAATGTCGTGGAGTGACATAGAGAGTTGCGAAGGGATGTGTAGTGGTGAAGATGGGAGTGGAGTAGAGAGGAGTGTCAAGGAGTGTCATAGAGGGTAGCGTCATAGGGTGGAGTGTCGTAAAATGCAATGTAATAGAGTGGAGTGTCGTAGAGTGGAGTGTTGCAACATACAGTGTCATAGAGTGGAGAGTCATAGAGTGGAGTGTCATGGAGTACAATGGAGTGGAGTATTGTGGAGTTGAATGAAGTGTTGTGGAGTAGAGTGGCATTTAGTGAAGTTGAGTAGAATGGAGTAGAGTGGAGGGGCATAGAGCGGAGAGGCTTAGAGTGGACGGGCATACAGCAGGGTAGAGTAGAGCGGAGTGGCATATAGTGTCGCAGAGTGGGGTGGCATAGAGTATAGTGGAGTGACGTAGAATGTCGTGGAGTGACATAAAATGTTGTGGAGTGGTGTAGAGGGGAGTAGAGAGTAGAGAAGTGTCATGGAGTGTCATAGAGTGGAGTGTCATACAATGAAGAATTGTGGAGTGTCATAGAGTACAGTGGAATGTTGTAAAGTGGAGTATCCTAGAGTGGAAAGTTGTAAAGTTCAGTGGAGTGTCGTGAAGTAGAGCGTAGTGTAGTGGAATGTCATGAAGGAGAGTGGAGTATTGTGGGGTGTCGTGGAGTGTTGTGGAGTAGAATGGAGTGGAGTTAAGTTGTGTACAGTGGAATAGAGTAGAAAGGAGTAGAGTGGAGGGGGAAGAGTGAGGGGGCATTGAGTGGAGGGGCATACAGTAGAGTGGAGTAGAGTGTTGTATAATGGAGTGGCATAGAGTGTCGTAGAGTGGGGTGGCTTTGAGTGGAGTGGTATAGAGTTGAGTAGAGTGGAGTAGTGTGTCATTGAGTTGAGTGGAGTAGACTGGAGTAAAGTGGCATGGAGTGGCATAGAGGAAGGTTTTTTTTTTGTTTTTTGATTTTCAAAAACCTTTATTGAAGTATGCAATGCCTGGTACATCAATGTTATACAAGCGGGCCCATGACAGATGAATATCATACAGGAGATACACATCTTCCCATGCACAGGATGTTACATGAAGCTATATAATCTTGCTATAGAAAGATAACAAGACCCCAACCACCCTCCAGTATCGACCGTGCCCATAAATCCATGTGGCTCACACCCAAGCATGTAGTTAACACAACCTGGATCCAAAATGTGGCATGCAAATAATACACTTACAGTCAGTATCAGGTAAGTGAAGTGGTACAGTAAACATCCTGCAGCAATATCAGCATAATGAGGACAATGTATAGGTAGTCATTATCAGGATAGGGGCAAACAGAGTGGAAGGAAGAGCAAGCAAGGCAATAAGGCATGTGCATAGATCAACAGAAAAACCATCCCACCCCCACATGTACTGGGTGGTGGGCTATGACTCCGCAGCATCATCCAGGACAGTGTCCCCCCGCCCTCCATCAGCCTCTGCCTGTTGTTGGAGTAGGAAGGATGTGAAGGGAGCCCAAATGTCCTTGGGTTTCGAATGTGGAGGCAGTAAGTCCACGTAATCGTGAAGGTGCTCCTGCCATGTGGACATCGTGCAAACCCAACATTTGAACTTAGGGGGAACGTCCCCGCCCCCATCGGCACGCTACCAGATGTTTGGCCAGCAGAAGGGCTAGCGCCAAGAATTTCTTGTGTTTGGTCACCACCTGTTGTATCTGGCCCAGAAGGGCATTCAAAGGACTGGGGGGCACTGCAACACCCAACATAGCGGAGAGGCCCTCAAACACCTGAGTCCAATACATGGCCACTTGGGGGCAGGACCAGGCTAAGTGAAGAAAGTCCGCACTGGCAAAGCCGCAGCGCAGGCAACAATCAGAGTCGCGGAGGTGGAGTTTGTGCAGTCGGACCGGAGTGTGGTATACGCGGTGCAAATATTTGTAATGGAGGAGTCGTAACCTATTGTTGCTAGTGACGGCCCTTGTCTGTGTGCAGCTAAACTCCCATTGCTCATCAGTCAATGGCTCCGCCAGGTCCCTACAATTTGAAAAACAGGGGACCCCTACGCGAATAGGTTTGCTATAGGTAGGGAAATGACAATTTTGAAAAAAATTATAGCAAACAGATTATTACATGCCAGAACCTCTCACTCATACATTAGTGAATATAGCTACAACACTCACACGATCCTATATGTATATAATGGCAAAGAGATATATATTTTGATATACAAAAACCTTTTTATTTCATATCAATAATTATCTGATTCTTTTAATTATCCTATATAGACTTTACAAATGGATGTTTATAGTACAAAATTCCATATTACATTTTCTAAAGGTATACACATTTAAAGAGAACATGAAAACATAAACACATATCACAAAAAACCAAAAAGACGGATCGGTCAATAGTCTATTGTAGTAGGCAAAAGCGGTGAATTTTGACTACGCGCGTTTCGGCATTCTGCCTTCATCAGGTGACCGTCATTCGCGTGTATACTGTACAGGACAACAAACTTTTGTGGTATCGGTATGTTGATAGTGGTAAGATATTTTTAAGGGCCCACATCTATTTTCATCAATCCGGTTAGCGCAGGTATAGCACTAATTTATGGTTACCGTGTTTATAGATGTTTTTAGAGACTACACAAGATTTGGAGACCCAATCTGTGGTCGAGATGCTTGATCGAAATATGTTCAAGGGCTATGCTCAGCGGCCCATGTATAGCATCAATATCTTTTAATAAAAACGTAAGGGAACTGAAACACCTTAGTTGGTTACTTGGAGGCCGGCAAATATATTTGATATCTTCTTTTCTTAAACGGGATAGAGAAAGGCAGTTTCTCTTATTTCGTATTTAGGTCAAAAAATGACGACGTGCATCATATGGATTGGCAGAGAAACCATTCTTTTTTTTGAAGGGTAGTATTCTATAGCCGGACCTCCCCACGATCGGCACATCGTGGGGAGGTCCGGCTATAGAATACTACCCTTCAAAAAAAAGAATGGTTTCTCTGCCAATCCATATGATGCACGTCGTCATTTTTTGACCTAAATACGAAATAAGAGAAACTGCCTTTCTCTATCCCGTTTAAGAAAAGAAGATATCAAATATATTTTTTTGTATATCAAAATATATATCTCTTTGCCATTATATACATATAGAATCCGCCAGGTCCCTACCCCACTCGAGCCTGGCTCTAATAGTAGGGGTAGCTGTCCTTGGTTCCCTTTGAAACCACTCATAAATATATGTTCTTTTCACTATTTGCTATATGTGCTATGCGCTGGTAATACCTCACCATCTGTTGTTATAACTTGTTCTAATAGTAGGGGGGTGCGGTGTCTCTTGTACGTGTTTATAGAGCTGAGAGACGACATGTCGAGGGGTTTCTACATGTACTATAGCATGCAACGGCGCAAAGGTGTCAGGTTCATTGGGGAAGTCGGGGGTGATAGCCCGAACGTTTTGGCGCAGTCTAGTGAAAAGGAAGGTATCCATGATAGAGGGCGATTTGTCTTTAAAGAACTGCTCGTGAGATAGGAATATTCCATTAATGTATAGATCCCCCCCAACGAAGGAGCCTCAGTTCTCTGAGCAACCTTCGACCAATTGTTTCACAGGTGACCCGGAGTCTGGGATCATTCTCAAGTGGTAATGCAGGGGAGTAAAGGAAGGTACAGCCCAGATATTGCACAATCCGTTTCCACGCCGCCACGGTACAGTCCACCGTGGAGGGATCACGTTCCCTAGGCCCCACCGCAGAGTGAATATACCCTGCACTGACCAAAAGGGCCATATACCCGTCTTCCACAGCAAGATGCGCCATATATGGCGGTGGGTGGTACCAGAACGCGGCAAAATGTGCCTGGGCACAGAAGTAATACCACTCAAAATTAGGGACCTCGAACCAGCCAAGGCGGAAAGGTAGCATAAGAGTGTCTAGACTGAGGCGCGGCTGTTTCCCACCCCATATCAATCGAATGAGCTGGGATCTAAGGGTGTGGGAAAAAAACCTTCCGGGATGATACGGAATGTTAACAAAGAGGTATAATAATTTGGGGAGTAGCACCATTTTAGTTAAGGCAATCCGACCAGCCATTGACAGCGGGAGATGGATCCACTTAGTGACTTTGTCAGTCATTCTATCGATAGCATTGCCATAATTGGCCCGCATATTGGCATCTTTCTGTCTAGTAACAGGGATGCCCAAGTATTTCAATTCGTCTTGCTCCCACACAAGGGGGTAATCCAATGTGGATGGGTGCAGTCAGTCAATGGGAAGATGGCAGATTTGGCCCAGTTAATTTGTATGCCCGCAAACCCCCCGAATTTGATGATTTCACGGAGTACCGGGTTCAAGTTTTCTTGGGGCTTTTGAATATAAAGAGTGATGTCATCCGCGTAGAGAGACACGAGTAGTTGACGAGCAGGGTAAATAAGGGAACGGTGGTTGTGATATTGACGAAGCTTAGCGGCCAGGGGTTCGATGGCGATCGTAAAAAGGATAGGGGAGAGGGGGCAGGCCTGGCGAGTACCTCTAAGAACCATGAAGGGGGAGGATCTAGACCCATTAAGCAGCACAGTGGCAGTTGGTTGATGGTACAATAGCCTTATCCAGTCAATGAAGCTAAAAGGCATTCCTATGTACCGAAGTGTGCCCAGTAAGTAGTCCCACTCCAATGAATCAAAAGCCTTGGTGGCATCTAAGAAAACCGCCACGGCTTCGCTTTTGGGGTCTATATCCTGGAAGACTGCATGCAGAGTGCGGAGGTTGTGGGATGTTGCCCTGTTGGGGACAAAGCCCGCTTGGTCCGGAAGGACCAAGCGTTCCATAAGAAGATTAAGGCGAATTGCTAATACTTTGGCGAGAATTTTGGTGTCGCAATTTAACAATGAGAGGGGCCGATAAGAGTCGCATTGAGTGGGAGACTTGCTAGGCTTAAGCAGGAAGGTAATCAAAGCCTCCCGCATAGTGCGAGGAAGGCTACCCTCCTCTAGTGCGGTGTAATATACCTGCTTGAGGATGGGGGCGAGGATGGGCGCATAGAGCTTATAAAACTCTTTAGGGAGACCATCTGACCCTGGAGCTTTGCCTGACTGCATGCTCATGATGGCCTCAGTGATCCCGTCAATTTCCAGTTCCAGATGCAAGAATTTCTGTTGGGTATCGCCCAGCCAGGCTAAGGCAACATCCTCAAAGTATTCAGAGAGCTCGAGGGGCACGGCCCTGTGTGAGGAATGTAGCGTACGATAGTGTTCTCGGAAGACGCAAAGCTGGTCAGGGAGGTTCCTGTGTGGGTGACTATCAGCGTCATGTATTTCCGCAACGTATGAGTGAAACCTAGGGGGTTTAATTGAATTTGCCAGGGCCTTGCCCGGGCGGTCTCCCTCATCATACACACGGGCCATATGTGGACGTCCCAGAAATTTGCATTCTCTCTCAGCCGCTTCAGTGTACGCCGTAAGCTTATCGCGCAGTTGGGCCTGCAGCACGGGATTGTCAGGGTCTAGAGCGCTGGCGTGCTCGAGCGTGCGTATCCCCGTCTCCAAGGTGCGCAGCTCAGTGCGCAAAGATTTCAGAACACCTCCTCCTTTGGAAATGCACCAATCTCGGACTGTTACCTTAAAGGCCTCCCAGACCGTCGTGACACTATCGACAGAAGCCATATTGCGCTCGAAAAAATCTTGGATATCCTGCTCCATTTCAGTCTTGAAGACCTTGTCCCTGAGATGAGCCGGGTTGAGCCACCAGCTTAAATACGGAGAGCATGCTAAGGGGAACTGTAATTCCAGGAGGACTGGGGAATGATCGGAAAGAGTGCGGGCTAAATGCTGCACCTGCAATATCCAGGGCACTAGTCCAGCCGAAAGAAACACATAGTCTAAACGCGCCCAGGAAGAGTGCACAGAAGAGTAATGCGTGCCTTCTCTGAGGGAGGGGTGAGTGTGCCTCCATGCATCAGTCAAACCGTTATCTGTAAGGACCTCATTAAGCGTCTTTTGCATGTTAGTGTAATGCGAGGGAATCGTCCGGGATCTATCCAGTGGTGGGTGTAATGCCGTATTAAAATCTCCCCCCATATAACATGAGTAATGCCTAATGTTTGTATCTTACCCCACAACACTAACAGGGCCGTGGGGTCGTCGTTGTTGGGACCATAGTAATTGGCAATGAGGATATCCTGTGCGTGCAAGCGCCCCCAAACCAAGCAAAATCTTCCCCCCGAGTCATTGTCCGCACCTCTCGGCACGAAAGGCACCCCCCGTTTGACAAGGACAGTGACGCCTCTAGAGTAGTTAGAGTAGGAAGAGAAGGTGCGGCTCACAGCCCACTTGGTCGCAAACTGAGGAGTCCCACCTGGGGCAAGTGTGTCTCTTGTAAGAGAGCGATTTGTATCCAATGCCTATCAAGGTAACTTAACACATGCCTGTGCTTCCTGGGGTCACTCAGGCCCCGGATATTCCATGTAAGAAGTTTGACGTTCTGTTGCGTTTTATTCTCGCCAGGGGAACACATGGTAATAAATACTGAACAAGTAAAACCATGACAATCCAGGGCGTGTAATCAAAATCGATTGTATATCAGATGGTTCACATATCGGGTGTAGAAAAGAAACAATAGCAGCATTGACCTGGGACGCCAGTCGTGTACTGACATGCCCTCCCACCACCCACACCGGTTTCCCCAACCTGCCGGGCAATACCAACCCACCCTTCACTGTGTAACCCATTAAGAAATCAACAAAGTACCCAACTGGGTATAGAAATGCAGGACAAGTAGGGGATCGCCCTGTATTTGGGGGGGGACCGCTAGGGGCGTTCGACCCGCCGATACATCTCCTTACTTTCACCCACCAGCATCTCAGCTTAAAACCGAGAGCGCAGATGCGGGACGGAGATGCACGTCTGTGCAATATCATGAGTGTACAATGAAGAAAAGATAATAATGGAAAGTAAAACCGCCAATTTATACATCACCAAGCTGTCCAGAGGAACTAGTTAGAGTCCACGATACCAGGATGTCAGAAGGAGAAGTTCGGGTCCATTTTGTCAGTCCTGCTGGGAGAGTGGAGAAGATGGTCTGGAGTGCCCCGCGGCATCCGCCGCGTAAGGTCCGGCCTGCCGTTTGTGGTGCTTGAGGAAGTCTTCAGCTTGTTGAGGAGAACCAAAAAAATGTTGCTTGCCATCGAGCGTGATCTTAAGCTTGGCGGGGTAGAGCATTGCATATGGGATTTCCAAGGACTGCAACTTTTTCTTCACACTGACGAATTTCGTACGTGCATCTTGCACAGAAGTGGTGAAATCAGGATAGAAGGAAAGCGATGCATTGCCATAGGGAACTTGTTGCTTCTCTCTGGCCATTCGCAGGACGGTGTCCCTATCTCGATAATTAAGGAATCTGGCAATAATGGGCCTGGGAGGGGCACCTGGGGGGGGGGCCGCAAGGGAACGATGCGCCCTCTCCACCGTTAGGTGTGCAGAGAAGGAGTCTCTGCCAAACAGCTCCACAACTAGCTTCTCGATGAAATCCTCCATAGGTCCCGTATTGGTTGTCTCTGCAAGACCCAGGATTCGGACGTTATTTCTGCGGGACCTAGCTTCGAGGTCCTCATTTCTATCGGCGATAACTTTGAGTAGCCTGCCCATTTGGGTGAGTTGGCGTGGTGTGGAAGTGGCCCCATCCTCCAGATCCAAAGACACGAGTCTCTGCCTCCTTCAGGCGAGTGTCATGTTGGTCGAGTTTCGCAACTACTGAGTCCATTCTGGTGTTGAGGGTATCAATTTTGGAATCTATAGAATGGAGGCTTTGGTTCATCGATAAAAGAAGTTGTTTCCAGTCCTCATCGGGCGGGGCTGTGGCGCCAGTTACAGGCGGTACAGGTGGTTGAGAGTCAGGAGATTTCCTTGCCTGGTAGGGTAGTTTGGTCTGCCGGGTGTCCGTCCGCCCCATGGTGAAAGGCAGGGTGAGGAGGAGTGCTGAGACTACGAACAAGCAAGGAGTCAGCTAGAGGAGCGCCGCAGGTGGTATCCACAGGAGATGGGACTACCAATTCGTCGTCCTGAGATGGGTGATGCAAGGCCGGGTGAGAAGTGGGACCCTCCCTGTGACAGAGGGCAGCCTCAAGGGCGTCGATCAGGTGGGGGGATGTGACACGCAGTGATGGAGGGGCCACAGCGCCCCATCAACCTCTGGGCAGAAACGGTGTCGTGGCGGGACCGATACTCCGGGTTTGATATAGGCGGCGGCCAGTCCCAGCAGGGTAGTGCCAGTGTGTCGGTGGTTGAGCTCAGCAGGTCGCAAAAATCCAGCAGAAAAGGCAGGCCCCTAGTCAATGCAGGGAAACTCCAATGACGGCGCAGGGGTCAGTGTGCAGTGTCCAGTTGGAAAGCCGCGAGGTCTGGCGGAGCTTCCGACAACAATGCAGGTAGGGAGGGCCGCCGTTGTCTGGAGCGCTGGGAGCGGGACTCGCCAAAATGGCGGACGCAGGAGTACCACATACAGCTATGTGAGAGGGGAGAAGGGAGGGCCCGGAGGCACCCCAGATAGGCCCCCGAAGCTCCCCTCCGGTCAGTGTCCCAGCAGAGTCAAGTGGTAAGAGGGCGGCGGGGGGGGCCAAGGATCCGGACCCAGGCAGTAGCCCGCCCCGCATTGTAGGCCCTAGGAGCAGGCCCCACCGTCAGGGATCAGGCAGGCAGCCGGCGAGCAGGAGCAACGGCCGTGGGCTCCAGTGGTCAGAAGGAAAGGGGAGGTCCAGGAGCGGAGCGCCACCAGCAGCGCAGCACCGCAGCACCGGTAGAGCCAGGGGCGGGGGGCCCAAGTGCAGTGCAGGCACTGCAGTGATCGGCCCCCAGAGCCGGGCCGCCCCTCAAAGCCCCCCCGCTGTAGGCCGCGCCGGCAATCCCCGCGCCCAGCGCAGGTCGGAAGTCAGCAAGGGATAGACGAAAAGGGGGCACGGCGTAGCGGGAGCCCCCCGATGCTCACCGCAACTCCCGACGGGCCTCCGCAGAAGAGTAGGCTGCTCCGGTCCGGCTGGGCGCCACAGGGCAGGCAGGCGCAGTGTGGGCCCGAAAGCCGCGGCTTCGATTGAGCGCTCCGCCCCCGGCGCCAGGAGACACGCAGAGCGGTGGGGTCTCGGAGGTCCAGCAGCGGCGGGCGCCGAGCGATCTCGGCTTCAATCTCAAAGTGCAAGGTATCTGCGGACTCGGCAGGAGATCGCCTTGTTTCCAGCGGTGTGCAGCAGTGTAATCAAGCACTCAGGATGGGCAGAAGGATGGAATATGGCTCAGATGGAGGTAGTATCCTATGCCGATGACACGCAGATCCTGGTGTCTCTCGCCCAACCTTCCAACTTGGCTGCCTCCAATTTTAGACACTGTATGGAGGCAGTAGCTCAATGGATGATTTGCAATTCATTGAAGCTCAACGGCGAGAAAACAGAGATCCTGGTGTTCGGAGGCAAGGAGGACATCTGGTCGGCGGAATGGTGGCCCCCATCTTTGGGCCAGTGCCCTACACCCACTGCCGTGGCCAGAAACTTAGGAGTCATGATTGATCCTATTTTGGGGATGAGTCACCAAGTGAACAGGACCATCTCTACCTGCTGGGGCATAATAAACATCCTGCGGAAGATAAAATATTATCTATCCCCTCAAGCCAGGAAACAAGTGGTAGTTGCTTTAATAGGCTCAAGATTAGACTATTGCAATGCCCTACTTCTAGGCATTAACAAGGGCCTCATAAGGAGACTTCAAATGGTACAGAATGCCGCAGCAAAATTTGTACTAGATCTTCCTAAGCGGGCCTCCGCTACGGCTGCAAGAAAAAGTTTGCACTGGCTTCCGATAGAGTCCAGGATCGCTTTTAAGTCCCTATGTCTGATCTATGGGGCTTTGGCTGCATATGGGTCTAGAGGTCTGAGGGAACTGCTGGTTCCCTATACCCCTGGCAGAGCTCTGCGCTCAGCTAATAAGTCCCTGCTGGCAATTCCCCGTGTCCGCAGAGCCAAATGGGGTGGCAGAGCCTTTTCAACCTTGGCTCCTAAGCTATGGAATGCTCTGCCAACTGAGATTAAATCCCTCCCCACTAAGCAAGCCTTCAGGAAGATGCTCAAAACGTGGCTATTTGCCAAAGCCTACCCCTAGCTCTGGATTTGCCTTCTTTGATTTTTTGGTTAGGCGCCTTGATGCCTTCGGGCTTAGTTGCGCGTTTATAAATCCCATTTCATTTCAGGGGCCGGAGCCTCACCAAAGCGCGGCCATCACAGTCAAGAGCCACCTAGCGCCCCCTGGCATAGAGAAAGTTGTGTAAAGTGGAGCACAGGGTTGCAGAGGGTCATAGAGTGATGTAGAATGGAGTAGAGTGGTGTGGTATAGAGAGGAGTAGATCCTTGTAGAGTGGAGTAGAGTCTTGTAGAGTGGAGGTGTTGTACTCTGTCATAGAATGGAGTGTCGTACAGTGCAGTGCCATAAAGTAGAGTGCAATACAGTAGAGTGTCGCAGAGTGGAGTGTCATAGAGTGGAGTGTCGTAAAGTGGAGTAGAGTGGCCTAGAGTGTAGTGGCTTAAAGCTAGGGCTGGCCGTAGTTCGAGAAGTAGCGCTACGCGAAGTGCACTTCGCACTACGCGAACTACGCATAGCACTACGCGAACTGCGTAGTACCCTATTCGCACTGTGCAAGATGCTGTTTTCAATGATTGCACAGTGCGGACAAGCATCCGGCACTGTGCAATCATTGAAAACTTCATCTTGCACAGTGCGAGCTGTAGTTTTCTGCCACTCAAGGAGATGTTTACTCGAGCGGCAGCTTTCTCAACGCGGACTGGTAGTTTCTCATCGCGAGCGGTCTCGAGCATACGCGACCACTCGCAATGAGAAACCAGACCTCCCTGCATTGAGAATCTCGCCGGGATGTTTATTTTCCACGCTCGCGATCGGCAACTTGATGTTGCTGATCGCGAACGAGGAAAAAGTCTCGCCAGGATGTCATTTTGCTTGCTTGCGGTCGCCAACTTGACGTTGAGGACAGCGAGCGAGCAAAAAATGGCCGCTGCACTACGCTACGCGTGTCCGCACTGTGCTACGTGCAGTTCGCGTAGTGCGAAGTTGCACAAACTTCGCAAACTACGCGAGTGTAGCGTAGTGCTTTGCCCAGGGTTACTGAAAGCAAAGTAGAGTGTCATAGAGTTTAGTGTTGTAGAGTGGAGTAGATTATTGTAAAGTGGTGTAGAATAGTATGTCCTAAAGTGAAGTGATGTAGAGTGCGATACAGGGGCGTAGAGTGGAGTAGGACGGCATAGATTGGAGTAGAGTAGAGCGGCGTAGAGTGGCATAGAGTTGCAGGGTGTAGAGTGGAATATGCATTGATGATAGCTCATTGCAGTTGCGGAAAACACATTTTCAATTGAAATGCCCATTACAGACGCGCAGAAATACCGTTTTACTGATAAAACTATGCAATGAACAAAAGATAATGTATGAAAATTGCATCACTTAGTGTACTGATTTGTATTTATCGTATTAAAATATTTGCAGCACCCTTCAGAATTACAAAAAAATGTGCTTCATTTGTGCTTTCCTAATTCTGATATACTCTGAAATATTTACACAGTTCATTTAAAGACATTGAAATTTTGTATCTTTGAAAGCACAGCAAATGTGACAAGATAAAAACAAAATTTAAAGGCATGTTTACAGAAAACTAGCCCTTGTGAAAGAATAGAGTAAACCAGCTCTGCTCCACGGGAGGGACCAAAACATGCTGGACATAGTACTTCATTTGGGCTGGTGGTTTCTGGAGCTCTGCACCAGCTCTTAATTATCATTACCAATGCTTGTGACAGTTTGCCACAAGGGTGCGTTACCTGTCTAATTTAGGGATGAGCAGAACGACAGTTAATTATTAATTCAATATACATAAAAAATGACTATTCCCTGCCAACCAAGCCATTCTTATAGGTTTAGGGCCTGATATAGTCCTAATTGTCACACTCGTCTTCTCTATCAGCACAAAATACAGTATACATTTCACGGGCACTACCTCTATGAAAACTATTTTTGATCTGGGTGTTATGACTACAGGAATTTAAGGAGACTTTGTTCCCTTTCTGATATAAAACACGTTAGAAACATTGTGGTGCGTGGTTAAGGAATACAACCGATCACTAAGGCCTATGTCTTTCTTTTCCCGAGCGTATAATTAGCCGATCCCACCTGAGGAAGAACCAAGACAGATAATAGAGGAAGACGGAAAATACCCCGGAGGATTGTAGTCAGATCTTCCTGGAACTATACCAAACGTTTCCTAAATAAAAGTCATTCTACCCACAAACTTGGTGTTGTCAAGTCCCTTCCATCTTCCTGTCACAGGGAGCTGTTAGAATGTCTTTAGGTGTGCTATCTGGTAGGCTTTGACCTAAAAAGGGATTGGTGAGTGCGCAGGTGTGGAGCGGAGTGAGTGGAGTTCAAGAGAGTGAGAGTTTGGGCAAATAATGTGGATGAGGACATTAGCGGGTCACAGAGAGGCATAGTGAGTCAATGAGACAATGTTTCGGCTGGTGGGTGTTTTGAAGGATGTTCGAGGCCGTGCGGGGGAGTTTGCTCATACTGTGCTGCCCACTGCTGAGGGTCACCAAGACACCCTACCCACAAGAAGCCAGTGTAATGAAAGCAGGTACAAGAAGCTAAGCATTAAAGCCAGCGCACACTGTGATGGGGCGAACATGAGCAAAGAAAGTGCACTGTATCTGAAATCATCCATCTCCAAGGCAGGAGGAGCTGCTCCTTTAACTCAAGAACAGAATTCAGATAGGAGGCTGAAGACGGGAGGGCTTGTGTGTGTGCAGGGTGGAAGAGGGAACATTAGGACAGGGGACAAGGCAGAAAAGAACAGGGACTGGATGATATGGAGGCTGGGCAACCCAAGCATGGACTGCATGATGTGAGAAGGTTCTTTGACAGAGGCAAAGCGACACAGGACTGTGGGACATAGAAGCAGTGGAACATGGAGATGGAGAGACAGGGATATTAAAACATCAGAGGTCCTTTCTCCAGTCCAGGCGGTAGAAAAGTTCAATAACGTATAGCTCCAGCTATAACTGCTATATATTTAGAGAACCAGAAATTCTCTACCAAGCCCATTAGAAACATGTTTTGGTGACTGGTGGCTGATACTACTAACTCTGGGGTGTCAGACCTCACCATGGCCAGGAGTCACATGAAACTCCTGAACACGATGTTCATGCACTGGGATATAGAACTGTTTTATTTCTCGTCAACTACTAACCATAGCTGAACGTTTGCTAAGGCTCACTGACACAAAACCTGACAGAGGAAAGCAGAAATCAGAGTAATATCAATAAATGAGTTATCTCTATAGAATCTATATATTCAAGTGCAAGGTCGCAGCAGTCGTAAAACCAGGAGGATGTCAATAAAATGGAACCGCAAGCGCTCACAATCTCTTTACATATTTTGACACCCCAGAACCTTTACATATTTTGACACCCCAGAACCTCCAACGACGCTTACAAGAAAAAAGACTTAAAAACCCTGGAGAGCTTTGAAGCTCTCTGTGGTGTTTAACATCCATAAGACTGGCCCAGAGCACATAGCCGGGCCCTGCCCTTTCAACACTGGATCCAAATCCAGAGACTGTGAATAAGGCCACTGGCTAACATTGGCCCACTGGAGAACACTGGACTATTCCTTTAGCGGAAGGGGCCAGATTATAGAGATCACAAATAACCAAGTAATTAACATTGGTGAATACATTTTTAAGAGAACAGTACAGCCAGTTTTGTTCTGGCTAATGGTAACAACAAGAAACTGTAGTTCCTCGTCTTATCTGTATTTTTTATCTCAGTGCCTATTAAAGGAGTATTCGTTTGAAGCCTGGTGCACGTGACTAGATAATGGCATATCTTGATTGGGTGCAATATGTGTTCTGTAGCATTTATTCACAATCTTCACACCATTGCCCGTGAGGTTGGCCTTGAATGCTCTGCCACAGACAACTCCTATGACAACAAGTCATGAAGTCCTCACTAACTGCAGAGCTGTTGTTCGGAGCTGTGGGTCAGAAAGAAACACGGACATCATAGCTCCTCCGTGCTTCCTGCATCCAGCACAGAAACACCTTGACACCAATCCCGATGGGCACGCGATGGACCTCAACCCATTATATATTCCCCATGATTGAAGATGGGCTCTCTGGGCAAAGATACCTGCATATTTCTAGTGACCTTTCTTGTGGTTGTTATAGCTGTTGAATTTGCTCCTTCAATAGAGGTTAATGCAATGTTCCCAACATCACATTACCAGATAGTTCCTCACAGTAGGGCTTTCTCATGGCGTTTGCCTAAATATTTTTTCATGGTGACTGGACAAGCAAGATATCACCAAGCTGAAAAGAGGCAGTGAGGGGCAGCAGTGTTTATTTTGAGCCGACGGTTTCTGGCACTTAAATCCCGCAACCGTTCCTTATGACAGTCTGCCACATGGTGGTGGTGTTTTGGTCGAGCCTGGACAGCGCATGTGCTGCTGTATTGAGGTATGGCGAAGAAGCTCCACCCATTTCCCTCCCATCTTTTTAATTGGCTCTTGTTACTGTCCTTGCAAAATGTTTGCTTTTCATTTGTGAATAGGCTTAATAGTCCCTCCTTGTCACCGCCTTGTCTGCATTTGTAACCGCCCATAACGACTGGACTTTTTACTTGTGTCTGCTTTATAAGTCGGTGAGCACTATTTTCTTTGATGATCTTCCATTAATCCACTCACAACATCGCAGTATGCCTCTTGCTTTTATATTATTAGTAATGTATTCATTCAAATTACAGCGCGTTCTGGTTTAACTGCACTCACTTTAAAAAAAGGACGATCATCACGTTGAATTAACCTTTCAAATGAGACATGAGTAGAACAAAGTGTAACTAAGCACATGTAACCTCTCTACATAGGGCCAGACACCCAAAAAAGTGGTTCCTAAATCAGAGCACCAGACTTAATCTAAGTTCGAAAAAAGGGTAATATCTCAAACCTAAGGTTATACATATATAATGTATGGATAATATTTCAGTTTGCTTGGGCAAACTGTAAGAACTTTTAAAAAAAGGTACAAAAAGGTACAGGATCATCAACGTAGCATACACTCCATATCTAACTATTAAACGGATAGAAGGTGCGATGTACTGGCTAGAAACTCTGAATTTCACTAAAATATACAACTTGATCGAGGGTGCACTCACATACACCATAAGTGTACTCTTATATATGCATGATCCATAGTTGGACTTTACTTGGCGATCAACAATCTGGATATCGCTGCAATGGTAGATCTATTAGTGAAAATCAAACTTGGCTAGCTAATATCCTTGGCCATTTTGTTGTTGCAAGTAATACCAGAGTCACATTGTACACTGAGAGCTCACATAGCTATTTGCATCCGTGGTGGTAGCAATATCCATCATCTATAAACAGAAGCTAATTGGCCGTGACTATTGAGTCAAGTAAATCCCATTAATTGGATCACCTAATGACTCGGGTATCAATTTCACCATCAGAAACTGAACATAGTATTCGTCTTTCACCCCCCCGAACCAAGGTGATATTTTTGAGACCAACCCCACCCAATACCGATCGTTTTCTGGCAACGCTCCCAGGATATGGAACGCTCTCCCGGGAGTCCTCAGATGCAACCCCTCCTTCTCTTGTTTCAAAAGAGACCTCAAACTCCATCTCCTTAACAAATACTTTCTTGAACAACGTCAACTAACCTAGACCTCAATACCCCGAGTTGACTCCCATTCAAGGATTGTTGGTGAACGGACTATGTTAATCTCCCTGTTTTTCTTTTTTTCTTCCCCTCCCCCTCCGCTGCACAGTTACTTATTGTTCATACTGTATTCTTTATCCGTGGTTTGCTTACTTACTGTCAGCCTTCTAGGTAATGTAAGGCCCTTCGGCTTTGCACAATATGTATGTGAAGCGCTCTGATACCTACGGGTCTAGCTAGCGCTATACAAAACTTTAAAAATAAAAATAAAAAAACCCTACAACGGAAAGAGAAAAAGCAAGAAAAAACACATGCTTCAGTCAACTTAAGAACAATTTACTCAAACTAAGGACAATACTAAGTTGACGAAGATGAATACATTCAAAAAGGAGTTTAGGCATTTGTTCAAGGTTCAAAGTAAGTGTAAAGTGCAGAGAAGGTTAATAATGCAGATAACTTCATTAAAGTGATATGCAGTATACTAAAATGACTAGGTAATCCAGTTCCTCTTCATGCTGCCTTCTTCTGAAGTTACCGATGGTGTAATAAGTGTCGATTATTTTGAGGACAAAGTGGTATACTGTGGTTAATCAATTTCAAAGAGCACTACAGTAAACAGTGACACCTAGCTACGTGGAGCACTTTCTGTGCACAGGACTGACAAGGAGTCCATTCATAGAACTTTTCATTTCAGGAAGTTACAGTTGAGGAAATAATGATGTATTAGGAAACAGAAGTCTACCGCTTGCCTGAGTGATCACTGTTCATGAGATTCATTAGAGCCTGCAGCTCGGTGCATGAGTCAGTTACAATGAAAATTGTAAATGAATCCTTTCAACCAGGTCTGATCCTTCAAGGAACAAAACAAGCATTGGCAAAGACAATTGGCCTGGCTTTTTGGTAGAGGAAGCATTTGGTTATACTTGGCTAACTTTGTGTGTGTAGCCCCTAGCTGTCCTAGAAAGAAACCTCCATGATGAAGCAATATCAATCAAGCAATCAATCAGAGTACTTGTAAAGCGCGCTACTTACCCGTGAGGGTCCCAAGGCGCTGAGGGGAGAGGGGGGTGCTGCTCCGTCCATCACCACCCCCCTTTTGTACCGCTACTGCTCGAAGAGCCAGGTCTTGAGGAGTCTTCTGAAGGTGAGTAGGTCTTGGGTCTGCCGTATGTGGGTAGGGAGGGTGTTCCCGGTCTTGGCGGCGAGTTAGGAGAAGGATCTACCGCCAGAAGTTGTTCGTTGGATGCGGGGGACAGCGGCGAGGGCAAGGCTGGCGAAGCGGAGCTGGCGGGTGGGGGTGTGGAAGCTGAGTCTGCTGTTCAGGTAGGCTGGTCCGGCGTTGTTGCGTGCTTTGTGTGCGTGGTTGAGGAGCTTGATGGTGATCCTCTTGTCAACGGGGAGCCAGTGTAGGTCTCTCAGGTGGGGGATGTTGATGATCAGTCGGACGGAGGCGTTTTGGATGCGTTGCAGTCGTTGTAGGTGTTTGGCTGGGATTCCTGCGTAGAGTGCATTGCAGTAGTCCAGTCTGCTGCTGACGAGGGCCTGTGTCACCGTTCTTCTTGTTTCGGTCGGGATCCACTTGTAGTTCCTGCGGAGCATGCGGAGGGTGTTGTAGCAGGAGGAGGAGACGGCGTTGACCTGCTTAGACATGGAGAGGGAGGAGTCGAGGATGAATCCTAGATTGCGTGCATGGTCGGTGGGTGTTGGTGCTGTTCCCAGTGTGGTCGGCCACCAGGAGTCGTCCCAGGCTGAGGGGGTGGGTCCGAGGATGAGGACCTCCGTCTTGTCCAAGTTCAGCTTCAGACGGCTGCTCCTCATCCAGTCGCCGACGGCCTTCATTCCCTCGTGGAGGTTGGTTTTGGTGGTGTGTGGGTCCTTGGTGAGGGAGATGATGAGCTGGGTGTCGTCAGCGTAGGAGATGATGTTGAGGTCGTGATGGCGGGCCACTTGTGCGAGGGGGGCCATGTAGACATTGAACAGCGTTGGGCTGAGGGAAGTGCCCTGGGGGACGCTGCAGATGATGTCGGTGGCTTCGGATCGAAAGGGTGGGAGGCGGACGCTCTGGGTTCTGCGAGAGAGGAAGGACGTGGTCCAGTCAAGAGCCTTCTCTTGGATTCCAGCTTCTTGGAGGCGTCTCTTTAGAGTGCGATGGCAGACCGTGTCGAAGGCGGCTGACAGGTCCAGGAGGTGGAGGGCTGATGTTTCGCCATTGTCTAGTTGGTGCCTGATGTCGTCTGTGGCGGCGATGAGGGCTGTCTCTGTGCTGTGGTTTCGTCTGAATCCGGACTGAGACGGTTTCAAGATGTTGTTGTCTTCCAGGTGGCGGGCCAGTTGCATGTTAATGATTTTCTCAATGACCTTTGCCGGGAACGGGAGCAGGGAGATGGGCCGGAAGTTCTTGAGGTCCTTGGGGTCCGCTTTGGGCTTCTTGAGGAGGGCGTTGATTTTGGCGTGCTTCCAGCTTTCCGGGAATGTCGCTATTTCGAAGGAGATGTTGATGACCTTCCGTAGTTGGGGTGCGATGGCTGTGTCTGCTTTGTTGAATACGTGGTGTGGGCATGGGTCAGACGGAGATCCTGGGTGGATGGAGTTCATGAACTTGCGTGTCTCGTCGTGGTTGATGTTGGACCAGGGGGTCAGGTGGTTGGCGCTGGTGGTGTTCACAGGGGAGGTGGAGTTTGGCGTAGTCGCGGCGGTCGTGGTGTTGAAGCTGTTGTGGATGTCAGCGATCTTGCGGTGGAAGAAGATGGCTAGTCAGTCGCACAGTTCTTGTGAGGGCGGGATGTCGTTGGTGTTGGCGCTGGGGTTGGAGAGTTCCTTTACTATGTTGAAGAGCTCTTTGCTGTTGTGTGCGTTGTTATCCAAGTGGTCTTTGAAGGAGGATCTCTTGGCTAATCTGATGAGGTGGTGGTGTCTACGGGTGGCATCCTTGTGGGCTGCATGGTTGTCCGATATGCGTTTGTGGAGCCATGTCTTCTCCAGTTTCCGGCATGCGAGTTTAGAGGTCTGGAGCTCGTCGGTGAACCAGGTGGCTCTCTTGTTGGTGTGGCTGTTGGAGGTTTTCTTGAGCGGGGCGAGGGTGTCATGGCAATACCCTGGTTTACGACAACAATATGGAAGCTGGGAGTATGTCTTCTCTGCTGAACAGACTGCCTCAACGGAGTTTAGAAGAATGTTACAATCCTCTCTGTCCCTCATGTGTCACTTTCTCCCTCTTTTTGATCTTTTTGTTTACCTTTTTCAGTTTTAATCCCCTGACAAGATCAATCCATATTGATTTCTTTTTTTACCTTTGCAGTGAAAGTCTGCGGAATCTATTCCATTTTGAACCCTCATCACCCTTTACCTTATAAATAATGCTCATGTCTTTTCATTAGCATTCATTTGGTTTGCTACATTTCGCAGACATTATTAAGCTTATATCCAAGAACGTAAATAAAACAACAAACACGTAACATGATAAATAAACCATGTGTTTTTTTCCATGACTGGAAGAATACTCTCTTGCTTTCAGGCGTGTAAAGAAGAGTGAACGGAACCCATCGGGCCGGCCACCTTTTTTTTCATGCAATCATAACAGGAGTAACAGTGTCAAGTAGCAGACCAAGGTTTTATCATTCACACAAAAAAGTGGAGTACAGCATCAGCAGTACTATTTGATTGGGTAACAGAAAAAATCTTTATAAATAGTGCTCAGAAAAGGCAGAATTGTAAAGCCCGGGTCTGTAGGGTGAGAGGGGTGGAGACGGTATCATTAGGGCCCCAAGATCAGTTTTGCTCAGGGTGCAATCTGAACAAAGGTAGGCCCTGTCCGCACTATTGCTTTTGGGTTTGTGGGATTCCTTGGACCATGACCTGCAATTAGGCATTGGACATTGCCCCATCAACCCACTTTATGTCCATTAAAGCAATGAATGTTGGGGAAGGCTGTTCTGTCATTCTGGATGGATCATGGGCAGCGCGTTAGCGCACCTAAACACTGGAACTTTAAACAGAATCCCAGATCTCAGCAGAGTAAATAGATACATTACTGACTGAAGAGTAGCAACCTGAGCTTGACTGCCTGGTGGCCAGATTGAACTGTATTTTATAGAAGGCTGGGGTTGTGCAGTGAACTTTTGACTGAATAATAAACTTCTCCAAGTATCCAAAGGTTGTGGACTCCATTACTAAGGGAAATTCTAACTCTTGGCACAAAGGTGCTATGTTAACATTTGGGGTGAAATATTTGGCTAAGGAGGAGTTACAGAGTTCCTAACCTATTTTCACAGTGTTCTAGTCACCATCCCAAAATTTTATGACCTCATCCCACACCAATAGTGTTCTGGGTAATGACAAATCGTTACAATTTGAATAGTACATTTCACCCAGTTGATTTAGGCAAATTAGGGGTTACTTTAAAGCTATACATGGATGCTGCAGAAACAAAATTCATGTTCGGTAGTAGAATTCAGGGTGCTATTAAGCAAATACCTGTGTTTCACACACACACATTGCAAAAGATTACAGCAAAAAACACATTCACCTAAAATTGCCCAGACTTACTTGCTCAGCTAATGTTTTTATTTATTTTTGTCTCACCTGGACAGCGCACTCTCTGCATGCATATGCACTTTTGTTTGTGATAGATATTGTGTTCAAGAAGGGGACTGGAGCCCGACCATTGCATACCATTCATGGGCTTCAATGCCACTCTCATTTGCTCCCACCTAACTGCGCATCGCCTGCTAGCTTCACTTCCTCTTCATTCATTTTAAGCATGGCCCAAGTACTGATTTCTTTATCTTGATTAGGGTCCTTCTGTTGCAGGTGCTGTGACTGAGGTACCATTTTTTGTTTCTAGCTAAAGCAGTCATCCGATGTCCCACCCTTCCATTGTATGTGTTGCCCACACCACACTCCATCAGAAAAAAGTGCTATAAAGTGGCCAGCACTGTCATCATCATAAAACTTTTGTTTTTAGCTTCCTGTTCCCATGCCAGTGCTTTTTTTAGCCATACTGCACAGCAGCCACTCTGCTCTGCAACATGGCTAAAAGATATTGACAAATTACAATAGCAGTCAAGTAGGCCAAACCTATTGGTTTAGCCAATGTGTGTTTGTTTCTCTCTCTCTTGCTAAGAATTAAAGTCTGTTGAGGAAAAATAAGTGCCAGTCTCCAAAAATGAGTGTAGGTGTGCCATATCTGCAACCACTGCAAGAGCATAAAGAACAGATGATCGACGGAATGCTGTACAATGCAAACATTCACCCCCAGTCACAGATCTGGGTTTAATCCATCATTGTTTTGCTCACCACACCACCCCAGTTTGGATCCAGCCATATGCAAATCAGTCTTGACCCTGCTACTCATGGGAACAGTCCAGCCCGAGCTGCCAAGCCAGGTCATCCCTAGACGGGAAACAAACATCATGGGATCGGTTTCAGGGTATCACCGCTCATCAGCCAGGCAAGCTTGAATCCAGTTGCACAGTGAGCACGGGACCCACGTCTGGGTGTACCCTTTCCACTTAGGAAGACAAAAGCAAAAAGAACAGATGATGGATGCAAATCAGAACAATGCAAACATTCACCCCAGCCACAGATCTGGGGTTAACCCACTTTGTCTTGCTCACCACGCCACCCCAGTTTGGACCCAGCCATATGCAAATCAGTCTTGACCCTGCTCCTCATGGGAACAGTCCAGCCTGAGCTGCCAAGTCAGGTCCTCCTTGGACAGGAAACAAGCGTCCTGGGACTAGTTTTGGGAAATCACTCCTCATCAGTCAGGCTAGCTTGAATGATGAGTGGTACATTGAGCATGGAACCCATGTCTGGGCATACCCTTCTCACTTTGGTGACAAAAGCAAAAAGAACAGAAGACGATGGAATGTTGTACAATGCAAACATTCACCCTCAGTCGCAGATCTGGGTTTAATCCATCTTTTTTTTGCTCACTATGCCACCCCAGTTTGGACTTAGCAAACCACTGTCACAAATTAAGCACTGTTATTAAAAACAAAGTGAAAACTATTGGAGTTATATCAGACTCCTGTATACAAGCAGCCAAACGATCACCATGATTTCAACCACTAAGTCGCACAGTATCAATTTGTACTTTTAGTCAGAGATCAGCCTTAATTGGTGAAGCTAACAGATGGAAACTTGCATGTACAACTGTGGGTACAATGTTGATGAAGTTGCTGGGAATCTTGGAGGATAAAAACTTTGCCAGAGTTCCCATCCAAGCCTGGTACCGATGCCTCATGATACTGCTGTATCTTTGTTGAGATGACCATCTTACACTTTTATTTCGTAAGGAAATCAAAGCTAGTAAGGGTTCTAGATGACCATTAATCAGCAAATGCAATGTGCCCTGCTACTGGCTTTTCCTTTAACAATCTTAGGCATTCTTCGAGTTGTAGTCCTGTTTCACCACAGTGGATCAAACTTAACACACACCCAAATTTAGGGGCAGATTTACAAGCCCCTTGCGCCACTTTTACGTCACTTTTCCCATGTCAAAAGTGACGCAAAAGTGGCGAAAGGGGCTGCCCCTTAGTGATTTGTTGAAGAAAATCCCAGGAATAGGGGTTGCGTCTGAAGTGACAGGCAGCAGTTGCTTACCATCAACATTGATCACGTTGCTTCGGTTCAATGAGCTTATGATTCCTTCAGGAAGTGTTTGTAAGCTCAATGCATGGCGGCTGCACCGACATTCAAGTTCAACAAGAGAGGAGTTCGTCCAGAATTCTTTCATATTTCAGCATTTGAGGCTAAGTAAAGCAGGTGTTTGTGAAATAATGAGCTGGATAAAGGAAACACTCTAGTTCTGAAGTCTATATTTTTAAAAAATGAAATCAATCCCTTGCGTGCTGATTCATTTTTGGTATTGATAACCCAAGTCATGCTGCTGAAAGGAAGAGAATCCAAGGAACGAGACACGGCATCTCGGTTTTATCGCTTTAAAAAGTAAATGTACTGAGCTGTAACATTAGTCACGAAAAAATCTGCAGTTCTGTATTTTTCCTTAGCACGCATACCTCGCTAACTATAGGGTATTCTGGCAGCTACTAAAAAATTATATCAGGTGCACGCCCAAAAGACAATCAGCTCTATAATTTAATACCTTCTCCATTCTTTCGATGTGGTTACAGTATCATGTACATTAATCCCAAAGAACGGTCTCGGTTTCCAGTGAGCGCCGGTTGTGTGAGGGTAGATCCGGTAATGTTGTCCCCGCGCACTGTGGAGCTCGTAATGCGAGCCTGAGTGTCTTCACTGCACCTGGATCTGTCGACACTTTAATAAAGGAGTCTGTGAACCAATCAGTCATCAGTAGGGACCATGAGCGAGGGGTGGATTAGCAAGGAAGTACAGAAAATAATTAGAAAGTAAAGAACTGCCTTCTGGAAAATAATATCTGAAATCTGGATTCCCAATTTACTCCTCAAACTGGCAGGGAGATATTCTCAGGGGTTGGTTCTCCTTACACATCTGAATTATCTCAGAGCCTTGATATGTCAGTTTAGTGACCCGGATGAAATTGACTGCGTGGTCTAGTATGAGCATTGGTAACTGAAGACAAAGCAAATAAAATTATTTCCTTCGCCTGGAAATTTACAAGGCTTCTTCCCCTGTTTTGCAGCAAGTACAGGAATTGGTCATTGCAACAGCATTGTAGAAGGGATGCAGATGAAAAGGGATGTTTTGATATATTGGTCTAATTACGCTCAACACAAACAGTAGGGTCGGTAGCATGAGCGGCAGAATTTCCAAGTATTAGTATTTGTTAACAGCTTGGTGTACAAGTGGAACAAGTATCGCTCAAGGGAAGGAAGGTCTGGCCACTCCCATTAGATGAGGTGGAACCAGCCGCATGTACCACACTGCCTGGAGGAAGGATACATACGATGACTGGAAAGTCAATGGATAGACATGTAGCTGCCCTATAAGTAGCTGGTAAGTACGCATTATTGGATAACAAAACTCTGAATGTCTAGTAGAAACATAACAATTGTGTATCCAGTGTAAGGCATACAACGATCTCATTGTTTAACAGGTAGGAAAATTATTGGCTAAATCTTAGGTTGAAAAGTGTGAGGGAAAAGAATAAAATTTTTCCGGAGAGCTGGGTGTTGCCTGAGCTTGGCTGCCATTTTCACTTGATGGCCTTGGTGGTACTCCACTTAGTCAAATAATTAGCTTTGCATGTTCTCTGATGTACATATTTAAGACAACCGACAGTCCATAAGATTTTCAACATGAAGTCACTGAAGCACCACATCAAAGCCTTTGGAGATTGGGAGAACCCTTGCTTGTTGTCCTCCATCCTGCTGTGCATTGCATGGCAGTCCTGGCCAGGAAAAACATGCTTTAAAACTGCCAGTCTATAGGGCCGATTAAGATGTCAGGAGGAAAGTCTCCTCCCAACAGTCGTAATTTTCTGGACCGCGTCCGAACCCTTCCGACCGACTCAGTTGGTTTACATTCCAACCGGCCAATTATGATGTTCACGGTAGGAGCGTAAACCTCGTGGCTATTTCGAATCGGTTCAGACCGGCTCTCAAAGTATCTGTGTTGGTCGGAACCACATCATACACCCCTATGGACAATGTTTCCGTCCTCGGGATTACAATGTCGGTTTCCAACAGCCTTTCCGTGCCAGCCTTTCTGACATGTGAAGGCTGGCAGCAAGTGACTTTGGGGGCCCCTAGCTGGGCTCCCTTCATCCTGTAACCTCCGGTTGGGGACCAAGGGGTACCTAAGGGACCCCCCTGTAAAAGGCTGATTTGTGTGGCTGGCACAACGGGGTGCCCGCGACAGGGTGCAGGGTTTTACACACACCTCATTTCCCCATAGGAGCCTGTGTTACGACCTGTTGTCGAGTGGAACATGAGCTCCCATAGGGAACAATGGGAATTCGAACAAACAGTGTTCGGTCACATTGTAATCGAGCAGGCGGAACTGCTGACCGCGAGTCAGTTAGTCCAGATTCCGAGTCGATGTCGGGCAGATGCTTTCTGCTCGACATGGTCATGAGCCCCTAAATACAGACATCCTTCTTCGCATAAATCTGGCAGACCTGTAGCGGAGGGGATGAGGGTCCTAGAAATCTAATGACACAGTGTTAGACTGGATGCAGTGTGAGGACTGCTAGTTTGATCATGATTTACAGCAGTGCTCCTGCTCCACCAAGCCCTAAATGTACCCCTCGGTTGCATGACCTGGAAACTGTGAGGCGAAAGATATGTTTTGTTCTGTACAGGGACAAATGTGCCAATATAGTGCAATTGACACTGTCAGTCAAAATTGTTATTGTTTAGTTAATAAAAAACAAAAACAATGTTCCAATAATTAAAATGCATTATACCGTTAAAATGCACCCAGAAATAAATACATGTTAAAATTCATGCTTACACACGTTTTTTAAAATAATTCAGTTTGGAGGTGTAAGGTCGAAATGAGTGGGTGATACACCACCAAGTTTATACAGTACATAAAAAATGGCTGATTTATACAGTGCAATTGATGTTAAAAGAGACAGCCATTGGCCTCTAAAGCGACGCTGTGCATGACCACTGTAAATGTTTTAGGTCTTTCTCGCAACTTATTAAAAATGTTATTAAGTGGCAACTAAGCTGCAGGTCGTTCGGGTCGAGGCATTTTAATATAGCGATCCTACAGGAGCGGATGCCTCTTTCGTTGAACTATTTCTTCAGCAGTTTACGGCGATGCAGAACTAAGGCTGGGCAGATACATATTAAATGAATGCTGTTCTGCGTGGGTGACCCACAAAGAGTACATGATTTTGAGCACTGATGCTTCCAGCGGGGCAGGTCTGCAGTGAAGGGCAGCTTCCCCAAACGTAGTGCTAAAGCTTAGTTTTTAAGTAGGGGCAGAAGGGGAGACCCAGGTATGCAGCTGGCCCAAATTTTGTGTAAGAATACAGGGGCATATTACCAACAAGTAGCGATATTTATCGCTAAATAGGCTTAGCGACGATTTTTTATCGCTGAGCATTGCCGAAATTTATCGCTGAGATAACATGCTATTAGCAACGTTTATCTCCAAAGCGATAAATTTTCCCGGCAATAGCGGCGAAATGCGTGAATATCGCTGAGAATACAGCGATATTCACGCATTAGCGACGAAATGCTCTTAGCCATGTTATCCACCTCACATTGGATAACATGGCTAAGAACTGGTCTGGGCAGGTGTTAGTATTTGGAGATATTCGTGCTTAGCGCAAATATTTCCATCGCTACGCCTGCCTAGCTACTAGGCGATAGCGATGTTAGCGACTGTTTTCAGTCGCTAACAGTTTGGGTACGCCCACTTTGCATGTCATTAGTGATAAATATCGCTAACATGCAAAGCGGGCCCCAAACCACTCGCTATCACCTAAAAGCTGTCGCTAACTGTTGTTAGCGACAGCTTGCTAATAGGGCGATAGAATTATCGCCACTCGGCGGGCGAAAACGGCCGCTAAAGCGGCGAAAATTCCCTATCGCCACCCTTGATAATATGCCCCACAATACCATCCATGCGTGGGCTCGCTTGCTGAACATTGTTTTATCCTCTATAAGCGAGTGCTCTTTTGCCACCTTCTTTATAATAAACTGAAAGGAAGCAAGAGGTAGCTTCCGCTGCCAGAGGTCTGCCATCCTAGTGATTTTTAAAGATGTTTGTAAATACTGTGTGTAGGCAGACTGAGGGTCACCTTGTAGAGCGGCCCAGAGCACATTACTGATCTCGAAACCTCGATTGATCCAGATTTTATATCAGGTTTTTATCGCCACGTACCTTCTGTGTAGTTGTTGTAAAACTGTATGTTGCAGCCCTAAAAAAAAGCGTGCAGTCTACCACTTCTGATGATACATAGGCAGCTGTGTCAACATGCATAGTACCTAGTTTCCCAGCACCCTGAACACATTCTATTATTTTTGCTACATACACAGTTTCATCTTCCTAGATGGCAACGAGCACATTTATCCATGGCAGCCATCCACAGACCTACGGTTCTTCGAGACCCATATTTATCGTTGATGGCTCCATACAGCCGAAAATGTTATGCATGCTATGCAAAAAAAGAGTTTTTCCTTTATGCCTAGTTACTTTTGTCCCCAAAGGTATCAAAAGTAATTAGCGAAATAGTCACCAGACTGGTTTGAGTTGAAACTGTTTCATTTCAGGAGAAAAATGACTCTCAGGAAGATATTTTATACTCGAACCAGCCTACCACGATCAAACATCACGCAAAAGTTACAGTTATGCAAAATGGCAAAAAAGACAGCACATTTCATGAAACTTAGAATTTCAACAGGGCCAGACAAAGCAGAAATCACCCTTCTTTTGCTCCTCTAGGCATTGCAAATGAGTCCTACTTTGTGACTTTGCGCTGAGCCTGCACCTCCCCTGACCCCTGCCAATACTGATTACTAACATTTACAGCTTCGCATAGGAGGAAGGGCAAAACGAGGGGCGGGAAATCGCTTATTTACGAGGCTCGATCCTTTGGCTGTACACACAGGCGCGTGCCTTGCCTGAATTATCTGTATACTGTTTACACAGACTGTTATTTATGGGCAGAATGGCTAAGGCAGAAGTTAAACACCGGAAAGAGAGAGAACACATTTCTGGTCTATCCAAAGCTCTTTATAGGACTTGGAATTTACAGGATTTTTTTGTCTGTGTGCAGGGGATCACAGGAACACAGAACGGGGGACCCCGTGGCTTCATTTCGTAAAGACAATATAGTTCAGTCTTAGAGCTGCAATTAAGAAACGACGTGTGCAGGTCGATGCACGTTTAGATCACAAAGGACTACATTAGACTACAAGTACCAGAATGCAACGGACCCAGAAGAAAGGCTCAGTAATAGTAAGATGGCACCCTGGGGACATAGAGTCAGGTGGTCCACACGACAGAGAGGTCTGGTTGACTCTAAAGGGTGGCCGGAGGAAGGGGAGTTTTCCTTCTTATGAGCTGACTTTGGGCTCACGTGGTTGGCAGAGAGGCCGAACATTTCACTTTTATAACAAAATGGGACCATGTATTGTCCACCATGTGTACATTCGCCTGCCTCTAAATGTCGGGCATGCTTTGGCAGAGCCTGTCCCCAGGATTTTCTTTTTTTGTTGCAGATTTGTATAGCAAAACCTCGACCCGAAGGTATTGAAGCACTTTACATAAGCACCAGTTACATTACACAAAGACACATGCATTTTTGATAGGCATGGGGAGATTAAGTGATTTGCCCAGAATCTCAGAATGGTGAGCTGACGCCGAGGCTCGAACTTGGTTCTCCAGCTCCAAAGTCGACAGCTCTGGCCATTAGGGCACATTGCTGAACAAGCGCATTAAATTAACATAGGAAACCCTCTAAAACAAGGCGTCTCAGAGAGTGGCACGGGATTGCAGAACCAGATGCCACTTAGATTAGTACTTTCGGTATTGGTCAGATTTGTTGCTGATGAAGCCTTCCACTTACCCCGTGAGGACAGCCCGTCGCTGTGACAGTCTGAAATACCAGGGTTTACCGACCAAGCTTCCACTTAAGCACAGGAAAGGGCTACAAGTAACATGGCACGTGTAACTTCTTGCCTTGTCTCTTGAAAAGGCAGTGGTGGTGGTGGTTCCATCAGATGCACCTCTGACTATTGACAATTATTAGCAGCAGATCCACACTAGGCTTGGAAAAGGTGTGCTTCCTTCTACTTTTAGACTTTTTGACCTATACTGGGCTTTCCTCTACTGAATTCGATAATATGTGAGTCCATTAATGGTCCAGTAAAGGTGTTTCATATTTTCGTGACTATAAAGTATATCCTCACCAATAGTTGATGGTGGGCAATTTTCCTCGACACCATTTTTGGTTTCCTGGGAATACCTGTAACCCTAACTGGAGTCTGTGATGGGTTAGCTGACTGTTGCTGAAAGTGGACCGAAATAGCATGTCTAGGGTAAGTAGAGTGATCTAGGACACACGGAGTGGGCTCGCAAAATCATAGTTCGTCTATGGAAGTGACAATATGCATGTCCTGCTTTGTCCAGAGTCTCTGGCCTGAAATACAGAGGTATGTGGTGGGTGGAGGAAATCAAGCTTCCCTGGGTCCTTTGCAGTGAAGTGATTGGCATTGCCCAACAGGCACATCAACTATGTTTGCCAGTGACTAGATGGAATCAGTTCTCCTCTGCCTTAAAGAGAAGATTGAAACCTCTGGAGATTCAGTCCATCTTCGTAGGAAGAGTGTTCAAACTTCTAAACTTAGCAGAATTATCGGACAGCCCCTGCTTTCCACCGCAAACTACTGTAACCTCTCCAGAAAATAGAAAGATGGACTGCCCATTGATAGAAGAGGAGCATGTTCCTGACTGGGAGGGCAAAGAACAAGACCTCATCCCTGAAGCCTATGTGAGGGGTGTCTTAAGGGGTTTGCAGCCTGGGAGCTATGCACACTTTGCAGCCTGGCATGACGGACAGAATTCACAGCAAAATGTGAAAATGAGTACATGCTGAGAAGCATTCCAGGATTTCCACCAAATAAAAAACTTGACAGCTGTTATTTCAGAATTCCCACCAAACGAAAAGCTGACAGCTGGAGGCTAACTTCAAGATGCTTGCATCTGAAGTGGGCACCGTCACCATCTAGCACCGCGATTTCAACTGATCCACTCATGTGATTTTTGCCTCAGCCCCTAAACTAACTTTAGACCTGGCAGAGCCATGGTTCCTGTTTTGGTGGCGGGTTTTGCCCTTTACGTGTTTTTATACTGTTTTGAAATGAGTGGCCCAGACTCATACCTAGCAGCACCAATATTTAATGGTGCAGAGGGCTGGTGCATCAAAATAAAGTTTGACACATTGTTGTATCCTCCTGTCATACACTCTGCCTCATTGAGTGGTTAGGGTGAACAATGTGACACGTGAAGGCGTGTGAGGACGCCCACACTTTTGCCTAAAGAATAAAGTTGCCCTAGTTTACAGTAGGGTATTTACTGTGTCATGATGTATTTGAGTTCATTGTAGGTAGTTCATACTGTCCTACCAGAGTACAGTAAAAAATATAAAAGAACCGAAATTGTGAGTACAGATTTACTTTCTAAACTCTCCTCTACGTACTTGAAAATAAATATATTGTCAAGGTACAAATGGAGTTAACTAAAGTAAACATACGCTTACTTATATATAACTACCTCAATTTGACACTCAACTGCAAGCCGTGAGGGCAACGGCTCTATTCAACGCCGCTGACGCTGCGAACGCCGTGAGGGGATCGGCAGTGGTCAGGGCGGCGAACGACGAATCCCGGCAGGCCTTGTGGCGGCGGTGCACACTCCTCACTACAGCAGCGCACCCGGAGGTGCTAGAAGAAGCCGGAACACCTCTCGCATCGCGAGTCGCGCGCGGGAGCATCGCGGGAGAAGCCCGGGACAAGGGCGGGACAGTCTGTGGCAGTCCGGGGCAGGCCGAGGCTGGGCTGGGCCACGGACTTTGGTCTTGCCAATGACCCCAGTCATCTCCCGCAAGTGAAACTTTTAAACTTTTATTTTTTTGGTCTTTGGACTTTGTCCAGTTGTATCTACTGTACCTGGCCTCTAACCTTTGGTTTTAGGTCTGGGTGCTGATTTTAGTACCATTATATTTGGACATTCATGATAGTCTTTGTTCTCTTAAACAGGTTTTAACACCCTAAGGGTATTCCGCTATATCTGATAATGTCTAAACAGAAGTCCGGCAAAAGCATCCCTGTTTTAGCCACCTTAGACAACTATCTAGTGAAAGTCGTCAATAAAATTAACAATGACCTGAGAGCTTACTTAGGATGGGGGAGTCCTTCTCCTATACACCTAGCTCCCTTCTTTCCCACCCCATCAGTCGCATTAGTAAATGATGACTGTATAGAACTGGATAATAGGTTAGATGCCCTGACCGAAGCTCAGGTCCATTCCGATTCCCATCTGGATACTATGGATGTATCAATTGAGGCAATTGAGCAAAGCCCGCAGGCCCCAAGAGCCCAAAGAGCAATGAGGGCATGTAGGAAGCTGCAAGTTAAACGTGGGGGACACCGTACTAAAAAAAGAGTTGACACACCCCCTAAAAACCCCAGGTTGATGTCTCTAAACAATCAGAAAGAAAAGCTGTTGCTAAAATTAATTGTGAGCAACTTGACCTTCTAGTTAGAGTCATCCAAACTAAGATGGAAGAAATTATCAAACACCTGGTTCTTAAATTGGACATTATCTCTCTAGAAGTTAAACGATTAGAGGGTCTCTTGGGAACGCATTTGGCTGCAGCCGAAAAATCTAAGGCTGCTATCGTGGGTCCAGATTCAGAGGGTAATGGAACCTGTAATGCAAATAGCAATGGAACCAGTTTAAGCTTATCTAACCCAACTAGAGGGAGAATTAGTGTTACCCAAACTGGTATGCCTGATCCAACACCAACTAATTGTCAGAATAAACAGGCTACAGTTTTATCAGAAAGTAACTTGGGTTTTAGAGAAGTAAAGAAAAGTTGTTTCATTAATCTCCCCCCTGATTGTGCACCCTATGTGGTTGTTTTGACCAATGTACCACCTAATGAATCTTGCAACAACCAGCACCACCAGGAATCCCTTAAAAATAAAGCAGTTTCTTGGCTAAATAAGCATTGTGGCTTTCCAACCGCCTATTCTGACCAAATATTATCTACCAGAAGGGTAAATTGGATTGGCCCGTCTAGAAAGACCTGTAGGGGGACTGTGTTATTATTAATTTTAAACACCCCCAACATGTTGCCACAGCCTTGCTAAGAGCAGCCTCCCTAGTATTCGATGCGAATAGCGTCTATGTGCGCTCACTTGGTTATTTTTATAGTCACCTCACTGTAGCATCTTCTGAAACTAGCAGAAGCAGACCCTTTTTCCCTGTCCGCCCTGTTTTTGAATTAACTATGCAGAACAGATACCAAGCTTTAAGTTCCCTGGACACTAATGACTGACATTTACGGGTCTGTGAGTCCCCAGGAAGGGAGGTCATAAATAGTCAGACCACTGAATCAATCACCCTATATACTGACCCAGAGCAAACTATGACGGGTGGTTTAATAGTGAACGATGCCAGTGGGGGTGCATCTAATGTTGATACAAAGGTGGGGGATAGTTCATATACTTTGGTTGTCCTGGATGACAAGAGTGTCATGCAAGTTAATGGTATTTCTATTGTTAGCTGGAATATCGCCAGACTAAAATCTAAGGGGAATGCTCTGGGCTGGCAAGATTTTATTAACAGTCATGATATTCTTTGCTTCCAGGAAACATGGTGTAGGGAAGACGAAAATCACGAGGGGTTTGTTTCTTATAGTCTGATGGCACAAGGGTCTACTTCAGGGAGAGCTAAAGGTGGCCTTTTGATCTTAATTTCTATTAAACAGCAAATCGTAGTAAAAAGGTACTTGACCGTGGGCCCACATGTACAGCTCTTGTGGCTTATCGCGGATCAAGGGCGCAATATATTACTTGTTGATTACTACGATAATGTGTTTGATAACTCTAGGATGTCAGTAGTCAATGATATAGCTAGCAAAATCGATAGTTGTAGCACTGAATTAAATGTTTTATTTGATTTCATCTGGGTGGGTGATTTTAATTTACAGCTATGTGAACTATCAACCCAAAAGGTCTGTGGGGTTATTAATAACGTTGGTTCAGACGACCTGCATTTTAAACATAACAGTTACGGTGATTCATTACATAAGTTTATGGGCAACTATGACCTGGAAATCTTAGATTTCGCTAAGGATGATCAGGGTCAGACTATCCCTACTTTTAAGAACAAGCAGAGTAGCTCAGTTATCGATCACGTAATTGTTTCATCAAATATCTCCCCATATTTTGACCCCCTCCCCCAGGATTGAGGTCTCATCTTTAAGTGACCATAATTGTATAATTTTGAAATGTACACTGTGGGGGAAAAGCACTGGGGATGCGGGTACTACAATTACCAACGTACAGCCATACAGACCTAACGGTGTAAGAATAAGATGGGTTGGGGAAAAGGCTAAAGACCTGCTAAGTTCCATCGTTAAAGATAGTTTGTCTGATATTATCTTTATTCTTGACACAAATGCAGATCATGGGCGGGTTCTAACTGCTTTTAATGACATTATTAAATCTATTGATGCCAAGTTCACCAGACATAAGCAAATACAATGTGGAAATGGACCGGGTTGGTTTGACCATACGTGTACCACTCTATTAATCAAGCTAAAACATGCTCTTGCAAAAAAGCCTAGGACCCCAGGTGAAATTGTTAATCTAAGACTGGAGTATAAGCAAGCATTAAAGAGGAGGAAGGGTGAGATGCAGCAGCAGGCAGCAGCAGGCATGGGACTCACTTAATGAAGCTGCGGAGTTATCTAATAACACGTTAACTCTGCCTTTCTCAGAGAGGAGAACACCCCTGAGCTAACCGCCAATGTATCTAGCGATGAGTGGGTCTCGCATTTCTCCCAAATATTTGGACTATCCAACCCTGCTGATAAATATTCTAGTAGATGGCCCATTATCCCATTGGATATAAGTGTGAAAGAGGTTGAGCTTGGCATCGGTGCGAGTAAGGGGGGCAAAGCACAGGGTCCTGATGGGGTCCCTATAGATGTTTATAAAGCAGCCCCAGAGTTGTGGAGCCCTCTCCTGGTAATTGTTTTTAATGCTGCTGTATGCACCGTGGCACCAAAAACCTGGGGGGAATCCATCATTATCCCGATTCACAAAAAGGGCAACAGATCCGATGTAAGAAATTATCGGCCCATTTCTCTTCTAGACTCCTCAATCAAGATCATGAGTAGAGTTATGTTGGTCAGATAAGAAGAGTGGGTTGAGCAGGAGGATGTCCTGGCGGCCAGCCAGTTTGGGTTTAGAAAGGGTCGGGGGACACTTGATCAGTGTATTAACCTTGATTTATTGATAGGCAAATACACTGAAGCCAAACAGGGCCCATTATATCTCTGCTTCGCAGATCTCAGTAGTGCCTTTGATATGGTCGACCACACTATATTGTGGCCGACCTTGTTACAGCTAGAGATTATACGAAAAGTTAGAAACCTGTGTCCGTTATGGCACTAAAGGTGAATGCACCCCGAAATTCAGAGTCAAACGAGGAATTAGGCAGGGATGTGTATTAGCCCCCCTACTTTTTATATTATTCATTAATGAAATTGACTCCATTCTAAACAAGCATTTACAATGCAACGGTCTCGCCTTTGAATAAGTTAGAGCTATTGGCATTGTAAATGACAATTTTTGTATTTATGTGTTAGTTTTGAAAACAGATAAATAAATGGCATTGTCATTTACAATGCCAATAGCTTAATCTCTCGCAAATGTGAGACCTATTACATTTGCACACACAGAGCCAAACACACACAGCCACACATACACACGGATGTGGTGGTAGTGGATCTTGTGGATGTGGTGGTGGTGGTGGTGGATGGGGTGGATGTGGTGGAGGATGTGGTGTTTTTTCATCCCACTCAAAGCCCTGCATTCACCCATTCATTCACTGCCACAGAAGTGGACACATTCGCCTAATATGGGAAATACTACTTGAAGCACCTTATTTAGCCTAATCAGTTTGCAATCAGCAGCGGCAAACGCGGAGCGTTTTGGAAAGTCACACCTAGTCAACGAAATGTGACTTCATACCGATGGAACACTTTGCTCTGCACATACGCAAACAACATTCAGTCATATTATATACATGACAGAGTTTGCATTGTGTGGCAAAGCAGATACAGGATATTGTCTAGGTACAATTCAGTTAGCGTATAGCACTTATTACTAAAGTAGGCAGACGTTAGCCTTTGTGAGAAGCATAGCAAAATAAAAATAAAAAAACCAGATCGAGTCAAGGACGCAAACGGCAACATGCTAATATTTATTTACTCGGATGATTTGCATCAAAATGTAACTTGTGAGCACGTTTCTCTAACTCTCCAATAAGCCCATTACAACACTTTGCACAAATGAGATTGAATTGCTCACACAGTTACGATTTGCATACATTCAAAAGAGTTCTCTGATCTTGTTTACTGCTTGCAAAAGGACCAGCCATGCGAAGGAGACTCATCCATTAGCCTCCCTGATCAGACGAAAATAGTTATTTAAAGGCAGTAAATTCAGGAATGCACGGATGAGATCAGGTGATGAAGGCAAACATGCCTTAACAGGATAACAGAGCAACACGGGCTCGAGTATGGGAGTCACATTCTGACTCAACGGGTGGGGGGGGGGGTTAGATTATGGGAATGCAGAGTGCAGCGGACCGTTGGTGCAGGGAGGTGGGGGGTTGGGGGGAGGGATCAAGACAGTGCTGGACATGGAGAGTGGGTGGTTGGCTCGCAGTACTGCCACATATTTCACACGTACTCGGTTTTGCTGGTAAAGTTGCTAGGTTATTATTAACATTTTAAAACAAGTAAACCCACAAGCCAACACTGACACATGCAGAAGGAAACAAACACTTATATATCTATGCACACACAGACAGGCACACACATACTCATGCAAGCAAGCAAACACACACATGCGTGCACGCACTCACTCGTGCAAGCACACACAGAAGCAAACACTGACACATGTAGAAGGAAACATGCACTTCTACTTTATGCACACACAGGCAAGCACACATCCATTCACATATATACCCACATTTGATTAGGGCCTTCAAAACACACACAAGCGTGCACCTACCCGCACACACACGTACGCACCCCCCGCCTACCCCACACACAGATCCCCCTTCCCCCACTCACGGAAGCACACACACAGACGAGGGCAGGGTGGACAGTCATATAGAGCCCAGAGACCCAGACGAATCTGCTCAACATGTGCGTTGATGGGAGGGGGCTCTCAGCAGCGTGGTGGTGCCGAAGGAGAGGTAAAGGGGGGGAATATGCCAGGTGCACCCCTCCCCGAGTCTGCTGCCAGAGATGCACAGAGGGGCTGGGAGCGCAGTGAAGGGCCTCTCAGAGGCGCCATAGCAACGCGGCCTGATCCAGCAGGAGAAAGGGCATGGATGAGAGGGTGGGGGCCCTCTCTGCCGCCGCACTCTCCATCTTGAGGCCCCCCTCTCAATACTTCACCATCACCAGTGATACCCCAGTGCATGTGTGGAGTGTGTGGCTCCTGTGCCGGCCCTACAAGGTAATGAGCAGCACAGACCGCCCTGTGACTGGTGTGGAGGAGCCTGAGGGAGGAGTGGGGGTGGGGTGGCTGGCAGGGGTGTGAGCCAGGCTGGTTGTGCTCAGAAGAACAGGGAAGGCTGCAAGAGGGTGGGTGCGAGAGGGGTGGTGTAGGACAAAGATATGAAGAGAACATTGCGGATGGGAGTTAAATGAAACAAAACACTTACCGTCGTCCCGAGTTTCAAAATGTAATGTTAGCAGACAAAGACAACGCGTGATGGGGCCAAGGCAAGTGAAGGACAAAATCCAACGAGCGGGCCATGCTCGTGAATCACTAATCACAGGAAGATCCGAAGTCAGGCTGCATTATTAATGCCCATCCTGCCTGCGCTTTCCGCGGTGCGTCTTGCTGAGAGCACTCATTTCTGACTGAAAAAAACACTGCTGGGCAGGCTAATGGCAATAACTTGAGACCCTAGGCCGAGCCAGGTGTGCGTGAGAGGCACCAGCTCAGACAGACAGGCCTCAACCCATCCATGACTCCCGCTCTCGGTAATGATTCCTTAGCCTGTCAGCTGTCGGTAATGGCCGGGGTGGAAGAGTTGTCGCGCTGGCTCTTACTGAGCACGCATGTTAACGAGCCGAGTCTATGTAACAGAGAGCAATTTGTGCCGTAATGTCAGACTTGTGCCTGTGCAACATGAGTCCTTGCCGTTCAGAGTCAATGAAGGAAGCAATAACAAGCCCGGGAATGCGGCCTGAAGGCATTGTGATTTCTAATACATGCCCAACCACAGAGCTGGACTGGTGCGTGCACACGCCCACTAAGATAAGACGAGAGAACAATCACCGCCGCAGCCCGGAGGAAAACACCGGAAGCAGATGTCCGGCCCGCCGCCTGGTTGTGGGCGGGGCCGGGAAGAGGTGGGTCCGCTCCGACTGCCTTGCGGAAGCTTTGCCTGTTGTCCTCCGGTCTCCCGAGTCATGAGGGAGACCGGAGATGCCGTGCCAGCCATGGCGGGGGGGCCCCATGCAGAAGAGGGAGCCCCCGCGCAGAAGAGGGAGCCCCCGCTGGAGAAGGAGAGACCGGCCCGCCGCCGAGCGCCAGCCGACCCGGTGAGTCCCGAATAGAGAGGAGGGGTGTGAGGCCTCATGTATGCGGCGGCTGGGGGCGCTTCCATGTATGCGGCGGGGGCGCTTCCATGTATGCGGCGGGGGGGTGGGGGGGGTGCGCGCGCGTGTCTGTGTGTGTGTGTGGGCCTTCCTGCCTGCGTGTGCATGTGTGTGTCTGTGGCAGGGGACGTGCACGGCGCCGGGCTGGGCGTGCGCGCTCACGAGGTCAAATCTCCGGCAGGAGAAGCTCGTGACAGTCTGCTGTCCACATTCCCCCAAAAGTGATTACATAAGTTGTCTCGCCCTAGACAGCAAAAGCTTTCGCTTTTGCTTTCGTCTAGGCGAGACCTAAAAACGTAAACGCTGATGCCCCTAAAATTAAAGGCGTTTCGGTACCAGTGTTATTGTATGCCGACGACGCTGTCCTGCTTTCAAGAGCACCATGCGTACTACAGCGTCTGATCGATAGATTTTCTATCTTTATTAAGGATAGAAATCTGTCTATCAAGAAGGGAAAAACACATACTATGACCTATGGGGCCAGAAGAAAAACCTCTAATGCCTTTTTTATTGAGGGTGTAAAGGTGCTGGAAGTAGACAAATTCTGCTACCTTGGCATAACCTTCTTGAAAAACAAAAAGTGGACTAATGAATTCAATAATGTGAGTAATAAAATGGCGAAAAATGCACATGGTGTTTTTAGATTTGCGGCAAAAGTGGGAGACAGGCGCACAAGGGACATGCTCCACATTTATCAAGCAAGGTGTGTCTCCATTGCAATGTACGGTGCTGGGGTCTGGGGACACACGCGCTCCCATAATTTGCAATTGGAGGAGAATTCCTTTTTAAAAAAACTCTTATGTTTACCTTCTTCCGCCTCGACTGAGTTGATCCATCGGGAACTGGATATCCATTTTTTAGATGATCTACTGTCAATGAGGCCATTAATGTTATGGCGGTCGATATGGCTTCAGGACGAAAAGGTTTTTAATAGATCCATTATTGAGGATTGTTTATCAATGGATAAATCCCGTAATATCCCGTGGTTAAAATATGTCGCCGACTGTTACCTTGAAATATTCAATATTGATGTTTTGACCGACCCCAGTGCCGCATCTAAGATATCCAAAGTGGAATTGAGAACTGCATTTCTGGCCCATAAAGTAAGAAAAAGGGGCCCAGTGTATGGATCCATGTCCACAGTCATGTTTTACAACAAATATAATATTAATGAAGGTTTTAAGGGTATTTAGTCATGGTAAATAGGCCATCCCATAAGTTTGTGTTAACTAGGCTAAGGTTTGGCATGGCTCATTATTTAGTGGCTGTGCCAAACCTGAAGAAACATCCAACTGGGCCTTGCCTATGTGATGGCGTTACCAAACAAAGCACTATGCACTTTCTATTAATTTGTAAATTATATATGAATTTCCGATTACTTTATTTGAAACCCATGTTTATCAAATATGGTGTATGTACTGTCAAAGAGGCGATGAATTTGCTATTTAACATGCAGTCTGCTGATATTTGCTTTTTTACTGCCACCTTTTTAAATTGTTCTATCAAGGCACGTAAAGGTATGCTATTTTAGGAATTCTGTCTGTACCTTACGTGTTCTGTATTTTACGTGTGCTGGTTATTGCAATATTTTAATTGTATATGTTTTGTACTTTTATGGTCATTTTTATGTGCCGAATAAAGCTTTATGAATTGAATTGACATATAACTACCTTGTTGATATTTTTGCTATGATATTTGTATTGCATGAAATATAAACTCAATATTTTGATAACAAGACTCTGGGTTTTTAGGCCTGTGTGAATTTTTTAATATACTTGTGAAATCCATGAAATTCCTGAATTTCAAGGAATGTGAATTTCTCTGAACTTTACAGCTACGAAATGTTGAAAGGTTTTGCGCAGTTTTTCAGCGTGAAACTGGTTCGAGCAGAAAATTCCCGGCAGTAGACATCGTCTTCACATACTAGTCCCCTTGGCTGATATCGTCTGTGACTTTTGAACAAGAGAAAAGCCCTCTTGCTTATTTTCACATAAGACACTGTGAAATTTGATTTTGTGAAACATCTCATAATTTTGTTGAATTTTTGGTGAATTTCACTAAACTAAATTTTACAGTTTTGCTCAGTTCGAGTTTTTAGACATATAGGACCTCCGTGGTTAAGCCTCGATTCCTCGATCCCACTATTACAGGCATGTCAACGTTGTCAAACTGGAGAGCAATTGGGCCTTGATGAAGGAGGGTCCCTACCAGTGACAGCCACCAGTGATACTGAGCTGCAACAGTGACTTCTCTGGATCCCAAATAAAAGGCTTCACTCCAGGACCATCAGAAAATGGTCAATTAGCTCACATTTGGGACCTGTCTGGAACCAGATGCAAGTAGAATGTCAGGGAAAAGACTCTTGTCCTGAAACAAACAAGCCTGTTTTATTTCGGTCAGTATAGGTTGAACCCGTGGGTGTTTGTGTTTCTGGGGTAAGAATGAGTTTGCAAACGTTTGAAATGGCTCTGGTGAACGATTTTTATGCCTGAGATGCAAAGAAAAAAAATTAGCAATGCGTTGTGAATGGTTCAGTGAAAGGACAACAAGATTTTCATGCCCTGGACACAAAGTGAGCCCTGTTGGAATAGCCACAGCCAAATGTGTCCTTCCTGCTTCCCGATTACCCCAGCAAGAGCAATGACCCGCCACGCTTCCAATCCATCCATGTCCTGGAGAGCATGAACAAGAAAGTGTGCTTAATGTATGGTACTCCAATGCGAATCACTCACTTTGGGAGCAATTCACCTAACTACAATTGTACTGTAATTGTATTTATAAGGTACTTACTACCCTGATGAGGCAGTGAGGTGCTTTACGCCAGGCAGCACGCTGCTCTGGAACACAAGGACATTGGTCAGACCAGTGATTGTTGTCCGTTACTGGGGTTAGTCATCAGGCGCGGTGCGTCCATTGGGGCGTAGGGGCGTAGCCCCACTAAGCCACATGGACCCACCATCGCATCGTCACTAAAATAAAAATATTGAATGATCGATCAGCAATCTTATAAGCGGCAGCTCCGCAGCGCTAACTGCCGGCTGGGAATCCGGGAGACACCCGACTTATCCGGAGTGCGCAGGGGTGTTGGGCCTGCTGCAGCTTGAGTGACAGTCCACTCAGCTGCATCAGTACTGTGCAAGTGAATTTTTGGGCAGACACTAGCCCGAGCATGCGCATACAGTGTACCTGCTGAAGTTCCCCTTAGAGAGAGGGACCAGGGGGCGGGCCGCAGCCCCCGGGGTTGCAAAGGGCGACTGGGCGAGTAGTCAGGGTGCCCCCCTAGCCAATCCTGGCGCTGCATGCAGCGCCAGGATTGGCTGGTCCACCACGCAGAAGGGCAGGCAATCCATTATTGGATGCTGCGTGTGGGTGGTGGCACACTGCCTCAGCCACACTGCATAATGGCCAATCACTGTGTGACTTCATGTGAAGCCATGCAGTGATTGGCCATTTCGGGATGCTTGCAGCTGTGATGTTTTTCGATTCAGTCTCTAGCCTGGGGCTCGACTCGTGCGTGTGTGACTCCCGCCTCACCGTCACCGTCACGACGACTTTCTGTGCCTGTGTTGTTGTTGTGTCGTGCTCGTGTACACACACTAGTACAGGTAAGGCCACAGTGCATCATATACGTTTAGTAAGACAATAAAATATCTGTAAATCAACTTGTTTCCCACATTTTGAGTAGGCCTACTGTTCACTTCAGGCCTGTTCAGGCCTTGAGTAGGCCTACTGTTCAGTGATTTTTGCGTGGTGCCCCCTGGCCCCTCCGTATTGCCACTCTCTGCAGCTTCTATTGTCGGACCCCCTTGGTCATTCCGTTATTATTATTGTTTGTTTCCTTTTTAATTTTAATTTCGATCTTCCGCAGTTTGCAATACTTCTGACTGTGCAGCAGTTGGGGGTTCATTGATGGATTGTAATGATTGTTAACTTGTATGGGAAGTTATTCACGTGGCTGTAACTTTACACAGCAGCAATGTGCGTAATTCTTCTATATGTGTGGTCTTTACAAAATGGAGGCTGAGTCTGCGGATGCCCACAGCCCTGTGTATGTGTGTGAATGCGTCAAAAATATTTTGGGAAAAACTGATTACAAAGGTGAATTTTACAGCAGCATACTGTCAATCACGGAAATCTCTGCATTTCAGTGTAACGCATACAGCAACAGCACAGTGTGTGTGCAGTATTTTCACATAAGCTTAACCCCACAGAAATGCAAGTATAGAATGCTTTAAACAATTAACGTCTCAGCCCCAAAAATTATTATTAGTGAACAATACGTTCTGCCAGCAGTTGCTCTTTACAGTACTGTTGCCCGTTTCAGCCTTTTATTTGCTCAAAAGAGACCTAGGCCGAAAGCAAACAAACGAGTTTCCCTCATACTAAGCAAACATCTAGCGATAGAGGTGCCTTACTGCTGCTGACAATACCCATGCGTTGTACTCTGGTTGTACTGTGCTATTCATCCTAACTATTTTCAACTGATAACTTCAATGCATGCCATGTTTGGCGATACAAGTGCCATGCTTCTCAGTGTCTGCAGATGACACATGGGCATTGTCTGCTGATGTGACCATTTATCATTAATTCACCGACAGAAAGGGACCCAGTGGCCACAGCTGCCACCAATGCAGCTCTACTTTATCATTTATCCACTGTCTATATCCTTACTCCTCTGTAACAGGTCTCTTTCCTTTGTGCTCCCAGGTCTGTCACCTCCCTCCCACTATTTCTAATTTGCTTTGTCCCTCGTCAGCATTCTGTCCGTTCCTGGCCCCTTCTAACCCTGCCCTTCTCCCTCTCCCCTCCACCATAGCTCTTGTCTGTATATTCTTCAGCCCTTATCAGCTCTGTCTCCACTTTACCTATACACTTTTCTTCATCAGCTGTTTTTTTTCTCTCCTCTCCATACAAAGTCCCAGCTCTGTCTCCATCACATCTAATCTGCTTACATTCTCTCTCCCGCTGTATTTGATTTGCTCCACTCCCTCCCTTCTTCCCTTCTGTCTTTGAATTTTCATTTCTATTGTTAACATTCCTTTAATCTCGTTCCCCTCCAGTCCTGTGTTCTTTTGTCTCTCACCTTGACCACTTCTCTCTCCTTTTTCAGGCCTATACATTTCGTTTTTGAAAAACAACCTGATATGGGCCACCTCTGTATTTGTATATGATTGCATTAGTCATAAACAAGAAGCAGATGCCCACAGACACCTTGTGGATGATTTTCTGACCATATACCCATCACAGGTACTAGGTTTGTCTTATGACATTGACCAGGGTGACACACTGCTCATGAATGATACCTATGTTAGGACATCTATTAATGTAATAACTGCACTTTCACAATTGCTTTATTAACCTTTCTGCTTTCTCAAATTTGCTTGAAAATGCACGATTTTTCTTCTCTTTTTTCAAAATTTTCTTAAGGTGGTTCGGGCTCGCTTCCTGCGCTCGCTTGCTGCGGTGCAGTATGCAAATCAGTTTACGCCCACCACTTTCAAATGTCACCAGCCGCCCCTATTAGTCATGTGCTTTCAAGCAGGGGCGTAATGGAAGGACTCATAGTGACACACTGTGGGACACCCCCGTTCATTACATTTAATCGGGTACCCCACGAACACTGCTTGCAGGCTGTGCCCTACATCCACATCAGCGCAAACCGACCATGGCAGCAGGCTGCTTGGACACAGAATTGACATCTGCGTTCTGTCTGGGATGAAGGAACCTGCTTGAGTCCACTCTATGGAGCTCAGGATAGAAGCATATTGTCGGACTGCAGCCAGTGATTTTGCTCAAGTAAGAGAGCTGGCTGATGCTGTTTCCACATAGCCTGATTTGGGGAGGGAGAGGTACACCTCATCTTGGGCTGTGTTTGTACTTTTGTGATACTGAGGCTAGTGAACCATGGGCCTTGATCGAATAGGAAAAGATAGATCAACACTTTAACTTTTCTTTGCACTGTCAAAAACAAACAAGCTTTGGAAAAGCCAATAGGTTGCGTCTATGCTAGAGCTATTGGCTTTGCCAATGTGTTTTAGCAATGTTTTACACCAGCGTGGCTGCTGTTCAGCACGTCTAGGCATTGAGGAGAGTGCCTTGGAGTGGCATAGAGTGAAGTAGCGTGGAGTGGCATAGAGTGGTAAATAATAGAGTGGCATATTGTAGAGTGGAGTGTTGAAGCATCATAGAATGCAGTGGAATAGATTAGAGTGGTGGAGAGTGGACTAGAGTGGCATATAGTGCAGTGACATAGAGTTCTGTGGTGTTGAACCGAGTGGTGCAGAGCGGAGTAGTGTAGAGTAGAATAGAAAGGCACAGAGTGCAGTGGCATAGAGTAAAGAAGCATAGAGTGCAATGGTACAGAGTAGAGTATAGCAGAGTTACATAGACTGCAATGGCATAGAGTGCAGTGTCGTAGAGTGCAGTGGCGTAGAGTAGAGTGGTGCAGAGTAGAGTAGAGTGGCACAGAGTGTAGAGGCATAGAGTAGAGTGGTGGAGGGTAGAGTAGAGGGCAGTGGCATAGAGTGGAGTGTTGACGACAAGAGTAGCAGCAAGTGCAGTGGCATAGAGTGGACTGATGCAGAGAAGAGTTTCATGGAGTGGCATAGATAAGAGTGGTGCAGATTAGACTAGAGTGGTGTAGATTGGAGTGGCATAGGGTAGATTGCAGTGGAGTAGAGTGAAGGGGCCTAGAGTGGAGTGGCACAGAGTGGCATAGAGTGGCGTAGAGTGCAGTGACATAATGTAGAGTGGTGCAAAGTAAAGCAGAGAAGTGTAAAGTGACGTGGCATTGGGTGCAGTGGCATAGAGTGGGGTGGTATTGAGTAGAGTGCAGTGGCATGGAATGGAACAGAGGAGAGTGGAGTGGCATAGAGTGGAATGGCAGACAGTGGAGTGTTGCAGAGAACAGTGGACTGACGTAAAGTACAGTATGCATGGTTTGGTAGCTCACTGCCATTACAGAGAACACATTTTCAATTGAAATGACCATTGTATTTTGCACCGACATACAGTTCTACTAATAAAAATACACAGCTGCACAAACGATAAAGTGTGGAAATGACATCATCTTATGTATTGATTTGTTTTGATCATAATAAAATATTTGTTTCCACCACACTTCAGTATCACAAAAAATGTGCCACTGGTGTCCTTTCTTAATTGTGATATATTCTGTATTTTATGCACAGTTCGTTTACAGACATTCACATTTTGTTGTGTGCTAGAAAAAAGTCTTGCTTTCACAGCAAAAATGGCACATAAATCCTCTCACTTTGAAGTAAGAGAAAGTAAAGTGAACACCAAGTTCCCTGAGAAGACAGAGCGTGACATTTGACCTCTGTCTTTAAATGCACAGCAAATGTGACAAGATAAAAATAGGATTTAAAGGCCTGTGTACAGAAAGTGAGCATGTGGTAGAATATAGTGAGGGTATGCTCCATGGGAGGGAAGAACTCAAGCTGGACATCCTAAAATAAATACAGCCAGTAAATAGAAAGCTAGCAATCATGAGTTACAAACCACTAAGCCAATAGTAAGCAATGGGCAGAAATAATTTCCAGGGAAGCTCTCACAATGTTTCTAAGATGTCTTTAGCAAACCAGACAGCTGCACTGTCTGGTAGGCTCCCACATAAAAAACGCATTCAGTGCTGGGACAGTGTTGTCAAATTTCCATTTGCTTGGTGTTACTCTCCGTAATTGGTGCTTTAGTCAGCACCACTAGGAATCGTTGGAGTTTAAGTTTTATCTTACTGATTATAAGAATGAACTCCAAAATCTGAGCATGGTCTTGGCAAAAAAAATGTATGGAGCAACTTTTCATATTTAGTCAGACCGCCTGGTCCAGTTTCTTATGATAGGGGCAGTGTACAACAGTGCCCCTGAAAATATTTTCAAGTTTGTCTTAAAATGCACAGCAAAGGTTATATCAATGCAAAAAGATGATACATTTTTCTTGCACAAATTATGTTTTTCACCACTGGTTATATATGTGGGGCCCCCTCCCTGCACATCGCAGGGGGGTACTCAAGGTTTTCTCATGCCACCGCTCTCAAGGAGACCATTCCATGAATTTACTCTGGTGTATTTGTAGTGGATTAAATTAGAAGGAGTTTGGTGTGAACATTAGAGGGGTGAGGGGATGGCATATGTGAGTTCATGTAGATGGTTAATGGGATTAGAAGATGAGCTAGAGGATATTAGGTATTGCCACATTGCAGGTTATGACTGTCAAAGAATGACAGTTTGTGATCTTTAAGATAATGCGTGGGCAGCTTTCAGTCATACAACAATAGATTAATGCACACATGCACGTGTCTTAGAGCAGGTAGTACTGAGTGAGAATGAATGCAAAGGATGGAAAGTAAGGAGAGAGAGTCATTCAAAGAAAAAGGAGAGGTAACAGTCAAAGGTTTTAAGTCAAGGTCAACATTTTCATGCAGGTTTTTAGAAACATAGAGTAGACTTCTGAGGTAGCATGCACTCTGAAGATTAAAAAAACGGTAGAGATTAACATCATTATTTGCATATGAGATATACTATGTTAGGTATTTTTTAAAAGGCCCTGGAAACAGGCAGTTTGTCTGCTGACATACTACTGCATGACCACTGCTTCAGTGAGGACAGCTGATGAACTCAGCAGTTTGAAGAGTAATGAAATGGCTGGATTTATCGAAAGCATTAAGCGGCACTTGAATTAATCATTAACCTCATCTCAAAACCAACATGATAATGTTCTTAAGGTAAGTGATGGATACATTGAAATGGCGATCCTGCAAATACTGGAGAGAATGTCATTTTACGCCCTCAAAGTTTGCCTCACAGTATTAAATACCAAAAGAGAGTCAGGTCCATTTGGATGCCCCAGGATTAGCATGGCACAGGATAGGGGTGAGAACAGCATCCCTGACAGTGGAAGTGTATTGCCTTCAATCCTGTAGCTGAGGGAAAGAGACCCAGACATGGAAGTGACGAAGTAGAGGCTGAACTTCCTGTAGAAATTAAACAGCCTTTTGTTCAACATAGAGATGCAAATTAACCTTTTGGAGCCCTGTAATTTGGATGGTGACAGGGAAGAGAGGTGAGCATGCAGTTTCTCTTTTTCAAGCGGAAGAAGCTTCTAGGCCAGGCTTTGTCTGTCCCTGATTATTGTTTTAGGAGGATTGCACACTTCATTGTGCCACGGTTGGAGTCAGCCAAGGCACTACCCGAGAATAATCAAATTACACAAAGATTGTGTTTCCAGGGCAACTTGTGAAAAATACTTGAAAGAGAACCACCCCACTCCAATGTATGCTTTACAAAACACAAAATAAATTAATGGAATCACACAGAGAAGTGAAACTAATACGTTATATTTAAGTTTCACTCCATGTGTTCCGCATATTACCATGTAATGCAATACTATGAATAACAAAACTGTTTTAGGCATGTCAGGTCAGAGATAGATAAAACAAAGTCACTGAAAGCATCATAAAACAGATGAAAGTGTTATAGAACAGCCAGCAGATGGAAGTGTTATAAGACAGCCAACAAGTTGTTATGAAACTCCCACGAAAGCAGTAAAAGCATGGGGAAACAACCGACAAAACATGTCAATGAATGGGACAAAGTGCATTCTCTCAGACAGCACATAGTCACTAACATAAAAATATTGTGGCAACCCTTCCCATTGATTGAGCACTTCACATATGCCAAATGTCATTATCAAGCTGTACTTGGCTGTACAAAAGGACACAGTGTGTGGGGTGAAGGGCAGGGGTGAACCTCCAATTTCCCCACTAAAAGAGCAGTAGCTGCAGAGTGGAAGGGTGAGATTAACAGGGTTCTTGATGGAATGTTTCCATGAGGAACAGGGTCAGAACTGATTTGAATTGTGTGGGCCTTTTTCTAGAGTGGTACAGTGGCCACAAAATGTGTTGGAATGTTACCCCGAGCAATTGCCCCTGGTTAAACTATTTGCTTGCATTTATCCCATCAACTGTTGGGTATTTGCATGCCAGAAGTGGGCATGGAAACCTGAGACTGGCACAGCTTTGCAAGCCTTTTGCGGCCAATGTTTGTGAATTCCAACAAGTAGTAAATTTACACCCATTCAAGGAGTACTTGGATAGATGCTGATTTACTGCTGTTGTAGTGTCCCAGTCACTATACACACACATATATATATATAAATTTTTTAGGTTTCTGCCAGAATCATCGCCCCAAGAAAATTGACTACTTGAGGAGCATATCGCACAAAGGGCGATCTCGCTAACATATGAGAAACTCGTGAACAACGCATTTGAAATGTTAAAACGATTGAGGGAGAATTGGGAGAGAGATATTACAGACACAGAGGAAGATGAGTGGCCTGAGGCACTGGCTTCTCCAAGAGAAGTAGCTATTGGTTCCCGCTTCTGCCTAATACAATTCAAAATATTACACAGAGCTTATATTTCCTGCACTAAATTGGTAAGGGTGGGTAGGTGACATGACCCACTCTGTTGCATTGGTTGGTGATATGAGGGAACGTTTTTCCATATAAAATGGGCCTGCCTTAAACTCAATCTTACTGGGACTTGATAACACAACTTTTGATCAGGATTTATGGGGTGATGTTGCAGTTATGGGTCAAGTGGTATCTGCTTAATGTATGGAAAGCGACGGATTTGGGGCGGGAAAAACAGATTGGTTTAACTCTTGGCTTGATTATTGCAAAGAAAAATATAACGCACAACTGGGGGGGCTGAAGCTGTACCATCTATAAAAGACTGGGACAGGGATATGGATTGGTGTATTGTATCCAAAAAGGCTACCTACAAAAACAGAGGTTGCCCCCAAAAATGGGGAAGGGTGTGGAATAGATGGAATGAATACAGAGGCTTCCCTTGCACAGGACCTTGGGCCCAAATGAGACATTCAGTGTCTGATATTGATTATGGATAAAGGAGGGTCCTTGAGGGATGGTGATGAACATGCAATGTATAGATGGAAAACGAAAAAGATTATAACTTGCTGTGGTGTGGCTTTGATACATAATTGTGTGACACAAGTAGTGGTGCAATGTAATGTATTATCTGTTCCTTTTCAATAAAAAGTTTTGAAAAAAATAGTTTTCCTGAGGCCAACAGGCCCAAAACAAGTCTTACCCGTACCAGCAGGAGGGAAGTGTTCAAAGCTGTGGATGATGCCCAGTCCGCAGGTGCTCGCAGCGCTGCAGTCCCATTCAGGTGAGTCAGCAACACACGGACCAAGCAGCTACACTCAATGGGTTCAGGATCTCTCACTTGCCGTCACCCCTTGCAGCAACCTGAGGTTCCCTGTGGCTTCTCCTGTGGGGTAATTGTTCACCCCCCCCCATGGGGTGACAACAATTATTGTGTTCTGGTTCCCTCGCCTGGGCAGCAGTGCTCCCACAGCGTCCTCACTTCTCCAGCGGGATAGAACAAGTCACAGTCCTTGGTGCTCCAGGTGACCTCCTCTGACATACAGAGTCATCACAACTCACTGTCTATGGGCTCCGGTCTGGTCAGCACGGTGAAGTTCCCCATGGGATCCCCTACTGGCATAAGGGGTTACCATATTACTACAGCGCAGCGCTTTAGTTATTTTGCACAGCAGTCTTTTCCACTGTAGCCCCTCCTGGGATACATCGTTGGCACATCTCTACCACAGAATACTTCAGCCCTTACTGCACAGCAGCCTTTTCCATGGCTATCTTTATGGCAGCCCTCTCCTGGCATACAGTGGCCACCGACACAGTCCTGCACACTGCAACTACCTGATCTGTGCAGCAGCCATTTCCTCACACCTTACACATGGAGTCCATTTGACAGGGCTCCCCACTGAATTTTGCTCCCTTCAGCGCTCTCCTCTTCCTCACAGGGCACATTGGTCTTGGCAAGCAGGCAGGTGCTCCATGCTCTGGTGCTGGTAGTCGTGGATTACCCTGGTGATGTTCCTCATTCAGAAGGGAACTAGCCTTCAGTCCTGATCACTGGCAGACGTTTTGCAGAACGTCCCCTCCTCACTGAGCATATCTGGCTGCTTGGCAGATTAACATTTTTGGGGGGTCCCAAACTCCCTTTCTCATAGTCCTTTTCCAGACACTAAATGTGATTTAGTTCCAGAGGTTTTAAAGTGCCTACTTTTCTGCTTCCTTTTCTTCTTAAAAAACAGTCTGTCATAGCAGGGATGTCTCTGAAGCTGGGAGTCCCACAACACTGGCCATGGAAGTAACTAGACTTCACACCTGGATGTCAGCCACAGTGAAACATGCAGCCCTATGTCCTTCCTGGGAGGTGCCCAGGCCTATCCTTGTCACTTCTCACTGAATAAAAGAGCACCCTTTGAAGTGTACAGACGAGGCCTCGTCCTCCGCTCTCCAGTGTGTGTGTCCCACTCAGCTTATATAAAGACAGCAACACACAAATCTGTCTAGGGGGATTTCTCTATCTCCTCTCCATATTTCCACCACTATGAGGGCAGCGCTTTGGGCGCCTCTCCCAGGCCAACAAGAACGCAATCTGTGACACAGGCACATGTCATGGTGTGCACACATGATTAATCTTTTCCCATGACAAAATAAATCAACATTAGGGATTCAGACATCAGTACAATTGAGCACTCAGGGCAGGAGTGCACGTCCATTACCATGCAGAGGACGTTTCCGTCCCAACATATGCCAGCAAGCCAACTGAGCGATGCCGTTGACCAACAGAGCTATGACATTAGCCACCAGAGCTGGCCGATACCAGAGCTATAGTATCGGCCAGCTGGACTATATCATTGGCCTACCTAGCTATTTCATAGAAACTCAGGGATGCACCATTAATCAAATGCTGTCCAATAGGACAATCAAGTTACCTAGGCTAATTTGCTTGGCTATTCATTACGTCAACTAGGCTATACATCTAATTGAATAGTATTATCTTATACCGCACTCTTGACATTCAAACAGAAAAGGTGCAACACTGATAGATTTTTAGAATGCACTGAGAATAGCACAACTCTGTAGATTCTAACAACATTCTGCAAAGACAGACTTCAATTTATCTAGATTTTATTTTAGAATGTATATACAGAACTAATTAAAAACAGAAGATCTCAAAATTTTGCATAGGCCAATCACATGAGAAAAGGTGAGGTAGTGGCAGAAAGCAGACATATTTCAGCAATGAGGAAGTCTTACCATTCCAAGGAATATTAACTCCTCCTCCCTCTCTCGATTGGTTTTCCTCCTCTGCATGAATCCACGCCAAACCTATGGTGAGATGGCAAATAGAAACAGAAATTAGGGCAAAATGCCCTTGACAATCAAACCCTCTCCTGTAAGGTACAACACACAAATGCAGACTATTTGGTAAAAGGGTACTGTGTAGCTGTGCTTAATTTGAGCCGAGGGGTTCCGGTGCTCGGCACCCAGCATTTAATTGTCAACACTGGCACATGTAGCACTCTACCATGTAGTGGCGCTGTTTGTGTAATTTATTAAGAACATATGTTTATTAACTTGATATACATTAAAATGACTAATACCTTCTACAGATTGCTACAGGCTGCCCTCATGGCTACCCTCTGTTTACCTTTAAGGACGGTGAGCCAAATATTATTATTCCACCTCATGTGCTCTCTGGTCTCTCCCCCAGTCATAGTTGCCAACTGTCCCGTTTTTGCCGGGACAGTCCCGGCAAGTTGGAGACTGTCCTGGGCAATATTGTTGCAGAAACAGTTCCTCTTTATTACACAAAGATAAGCAAACAAGAACTTTCTATTTGCTGCAATCCTGCACGGCAAAGTGTCTCCTATGTGTTTTTTTCCAAATGTTGGCATCTATGCCACCTGAAGACATATTTCAAATGGCAGCTGCCTTTGCCTCACTGTGCACTCTATATGCGGCCTGGCCAGAGGTCAGTGAGATCATTTCAGGCCAGGTTATCTTCTCACCTTAGAAAGGCTTATTACTACCTGTTATGCGCTTTCCACAGACTATGCAGTTTTCAGGCACATAGTCCATTGTAAACTACAATGACAGAATGGGGCATTGATAATACTGCTTTAGACTTGTGAACTTCGAATTGCCTCGAAGAATGAAATTACGGCCAATTTGAGCTAAAAAATAGCAGCTCCTTATTTTTTCATATATTTCTTTTTTTATATATAGATTGTGGTAAAAAAGAAGCACACGAGTGTTTTTTACACGTCTTTGTCAGTGGAAAGGGCTACTTTAATTTCTGACAAAGAACATGGAGCTGGCAAAGGGGCCACAGTTTCTAACTGTATCAAAACAATGACGACCTAGATTGCTCTTCCCCATCTACTTCAAGATGTTGCGACGGTTGTTGTGAATGTGCCCCTCACCCACCACTTCCCAAGGTTCTTCCAGCAGTACCAGGAGCTGGGGGTCCTTGGAAATCCAGCATCCATGCTTTGACCTCCCCCTTTTTGTGACTACGTGCAGGCATTAGGAGGTGTGGAGAGCACTGATCCGTGAGAGACTCCACGACTCACATGTCCACCCCAAGAAAGCAATGCTTCCATTTTCACTTGAGGTGCGCTCTCCTAAAGAAAAGATGTCCACCAGATTCGAACTGCTCCCCTAAGCCTTAGGCCCTAATCTCTTTCCAGTAAGACATGATGATCCATCATGTTGAAATGGCCAAACAAATCCAAATGAATTAGTAATGGTGGCTTTAGATCCCTTCCCAAATCAGTTTCTCTCTGATATTGACCAAGGGCAACACAGTTTAATGCCCAAGACGAAAGCCTGACTGAACGTAGTATAGCGGTACACTGAGATATTTTAGCAGCTGCTTTTGACCCAGTCCTTTTGCTACTTGCGAAACATTGTATTCAAAATTGGCTTAAAATGTTTGCGTCACTTCTTAAGGAGACACAGTAACAATTGTAAGTTTAAACAAACTCTGATCTCCCCTATCAAATGAGCCACCTGTAGAGACAGCCATTTTAGTAGGCACTTGATGTTCTAAGGAGGATGCTGAACAGCTTGTTTTTATGCTGAACAGCTGGTCTTTACTAAACATGCCCCACTATCTGAAGATTTTGGTAAAAAGGTACAGAAATTCCCTTATCGTGACTTAAGGTTAAGGACTTGTGTCAAGCACTAAATACGGAGACACCTTGATTCTTCCAGATCCACTAAATGTCATTATCAAAAGACTGCCCAGGCTCCCTTACCAGGTCCCCTGGCGGAATTACTTTGTTTTCCAGGCAGTTGATTGTGCAAGTACCTGGAAAACCATGAATAATTCAGACACACTTTGTTCTTCATAGTGAATTTGATCTGAGTGTTAAACTAAAGTGTAAGCTTCTTTTGCCATGTTTGCTTAACAGCGTTAAGCATATCTTTTTATCCATAGTTTGCCCTATTTTTTATGCACAGTTTGTCCTATCTCACTCACTCACTCACTCTACTTTTCTCTTCTCTTCTCTTCTCTTCTCTTCTCTTCTCTTCTCTTCTCTTCTCTTTCCTTTTTAGGGAGTGTACCTTCATGTTAACATCAATTGGGCTTTCTGTGTTTGCATGAGGTATTTTTTCTTCTGATCTAGTTGAAACTTTACTCAGTCTATTTTCGATCATTTTCCTAATTGCACTGGAACTATTTGGGGTCTACTCTGAAATACGTTTTGTTGTAAAAGAAAGTATATTCTGTCCGACAAGAAGATAACAGTGTGCCGAGAAGGAGAAAGATCTAGATCAGAGCTTGTAACCCGGTTGTGAGTGAGACAATGCAAGGAGATAGAGTTTTCCTTCTTTAGACCGCTGTTAACATCAATTTTGAGAAAACACAGTAGTACAGGGCATCAGAATCATGGAAAAATGTACAAATGGAGAATATCCTTTGTGGTACAAGTGCAATATATATTCACATTGAATATAGGGGTAGAAGGGCGGATTGTTTTATTAGTTAAGCAAGGAAATATTTGTTATACTGTACGATAATATTGTGTACGCACTGCTGGTGTTTTTTTGCATTGAATATATACGTATATTTGAATGAAGTAAGGAAACCAACTACAAGGTAGTGAGACAGTTTTTCATGAAAATTGGTTTGATTGGTTAATATTGATATCTGTAAGGGGCTGTTTTACTACATTGGAAAGCCTCAATAATGTAATATGAATCTTTATTTGGTAAATAAAATCACCATAAAAGAATACAGATCAAAAACAATAAAATCAATTTGATGAGCAATAAAACACAGACAATAAAATTGCTCATAAGAACAAAAAGCATATAAATTAATTAATCAGGTCTCGTTTTCCTGGATGCCCATACAGCACGTAAAAAAGATAAAGCAGTAAAAGTCACATACTCAGTTGGGAGCATCAGAAGATAGGACAAGGCGGGCCTGACTTGTTTATACTGAAGTGATTTCAGCAAGGGGATTAAAAAACGCTTCCTTGGTCAACTGAAGTAGGAGCAAAACATTATAAAGTGGAGCAAGTACTGCGGAGACACATGGTCGCAACCGAAGGGTACCCTTGCCTCAGGTCAAACCCACATACACGGGGAAGCCAAAAAATGGTGCAATTGATTAAACCTGAACCTAACCAGTAATACCCAATCATGCTGTGAGCGAACCAAGCCCAGGTATGGCTCCATCCCCTGTACAGTTTTTAAAAGCATGTGACCCCTAGCTGACAGCTTCTGAAGTTCTAAACCTACTCTCTCCGAACGGGAGTGTTCCAAGAATGATATTTTGATGCTCCCCAATAGTCTGAGGGGGTTGTGCATCACTGTGCGGAGATTATTGGCCGAATGTACCTCTTCACAATGTCTGGGAAGAAAACAGGAGACATATCATCAGTCGTTAGTAATGTTCTGAGATATAGGCTTCTGGGCTCTGGTGTTTCCCCTGACATGCTGCTTGTTCTCAATTCTGTTGTAACAACTCCACCTTGTCATTAGAGAGAGATAATGCAGCTAGTGTAGACCAAGGAAGTTGCCATACACAGTGAGTACGCTTGTTTACAGCAGATGTTTACAATACTTTAAATTAACCCAACCATGTAGTTCTGGGCACAGACAGTACGCCTGGAATACTATGGCACTGCAACTACATCCAGTTCACATTCCTTTTAAACCATTCCTGGTGTTTGCTGAGCAAGAGAGAGGAGCACAGAGGTGGTGGAAAGCCTGGCAAAGTGGAGTAGATTGCAGAATGTGTAAGAACATATTCTGAAAGAAATTGCACATGGCATACATATAGGACATAGCTATCAATAGTGCTCCAGGTGCAGTGGCACTGGGAACCAGCGGTATGTGGGGCTCTCTGGACTCCAATTGCGGATATTTTCACTAAATAACATGGTACCTGACGTTCCATAATCCTTGCCAACCATGAAGGTCTATTGCTCCCTTGCTCTGCCATTGCATGCATGCGAAAAGCAGCAAGATCTTCATGCACCAGTAAAGAGTTCTCCATATCCCATCTATGCCTGACTAATGCTGCGACTTCTCCCAGATTGTAAAGGTCCTCACAGGCAGTTGTTGCACCAGCAGGTTCATCACATGCATCCACACCCGGACTACGAACAGCAACCAGCCCTGGCCATGTGCTAGACCGGCTCTAGGAGCTCAGGGGATTGCTAGTGAGAAGTACCATTCCTCCTTTTGTTACAGGGGGTCGATATTGCAGCACTGCTGCAAAACCGGCCCCCAGTAACAAAATCGGCCACCACAGGTAAAACTGGCCTTCACCCTTCCGGCCCACCGGGAAAACGCCCGGTACGGGCTGTCCGGCCCTGGATGCATTCCTAATCTGCTCGGGCACAATCATTTTGTTTACTTTACTCTTAAACAATGCAAAATACAATATAAAGTTCTTTCTGCAGATGAAACAGGCAAATGTGAGGAGTCTTTATCCCCAAAGGAGTTTCACCTTCTGAATGCGGACAGCTGCAACATCGGGGTCCAACAGGTGGTCCCCGTGGAGTCTGGCCATCTTCTCCCGCTTGCCCTCCATGTGAATCTCCTTCATAAATTTGGCCCTCAGCCGCCCCTGACGGGCCCGCTCAGATATCTGAAGGATGCGCACTGCTTCATCCAGGGACATGGCCTTTTCTGGCTTAATCTGAAAACAGAAGGAAGAGAGAGAGATAGGACAGGGAAGTAAGAAAGATCACTGTTTGTCTTGGATTGAAACTACTAGAACAAAACAATGCATCATTCAATCTGTAGTCTGAAGGAATGGGTTGTATTTCAGCATTCCACTGTCTTATCATCAGCCTACGCAAACATAGAGTCCAGAGTACCAACTCACATTATATCATCCACGTAAGTATACATGGGTAAGTACAGATTTACTGATATATATGTCAACCAAGTAAGTGGAGCTAACTCTCTCCACCAGACAGTGTTAACAGCCTTTTACACTACGATTGCCTTTCTATTCTCAAGAACCAAAGCTAGGCTCACTACCAGAAACTCAGCACAATATGGAAAACCATCTTCCATTTCGGAAGTGCTAAAACAATTACCATCGCATAAAACAGTAAGAGAAGCTTAGGCAGGGGTATAGTCTAGAAATGTATATATGCAGATGTGAATGGGTTTGCAAACTGTGCATTACAAACGGCGCGTTCAATCATATAATGTTTTTATTTGGGCAAAGCTTCTGTTCAGGTGGTATGCAATTTACAGAACTCCAAGAATCTCATCCTTACTCCTGCCACCAAGGGTAGTTTCTCCTCTATGGTTGTGGGTTAGGGCTTCTGTGTTGTACTGTACGTCTTATGGTCAATAGATGAATCTAAGTCAAAAGACATTACTTGGTAAAACCACTTCTCCTGGGTTTGCAAAAAATACAGTGAATGGGTAATGGAAAGAGTGTTTGTAACCCCTTGTCAAGCTCCAAACCCAGACATTCTAAAATTTCCCAAAGATGTGAAATGTAAAAATTCCACAGATGTTCTATCTCCAACGCAAAGAAACTCGGGAAACTGTGTATTCCATGTTATCGTAAAAACAGATGCTCATCAATATTTCAGAAATTAAGTTCAAAAGCTGGAAATTCAAAAATACAACAGACATAATATGATTTATACGGTTATGTGTAATAGCTAAAAATATAAAATACAGAAAATAACATAAGACACTTTTCATCTGATGGTAGATAATGCATGTTGATATTAAAACGTCATAGCTCAGACAAGCATTTGTTTTTAAATTACTCAGGCTTTTGAAAATGTTTTCCACATACTTAACATTTACACAAGTGCTTGCCCACTCCAAATAAATGAAGCAATTCTTTGAGTCAAAAATGCAACTGGGGGAATCAGAATACTTCCATTGTTTCAGAATGTACAATTGGGCAAACTGAATTCTATGAAACAGCAATCTATTAGAAGCTCTTCAAGTGGTGTTCTTTAATGAAACCTTGGGTAAGTAGCTCTAAATTCAATCCTTCATTACAAGAAACTACATTAGAGACGTGTCCTCCAATTGCATCATGGGCATGACATGCACAAGCACATGTCTCATGGAAGTACTTCCCTACTTACTTAAGATTGACCCAGATTTCCTGATTTTGAAGACATTGAAGTCATTCCGCAGAATAGTTTGGGAAGCCCGAGTAAATACATTTCCCATAATGTTTGCAGGACTAAATGATAACTGATATGGCAAGATAATTGCCATCACTAGAGTGGACAGGCATTCATTTTTAAAGCATCACAGACAGAAGGTACAGACGGCAATGAAAGAGAAAGTCTGTGGGATCTATGGGAGGACATAATCAGTTTTGAACTTGAAGTTCCCCATATCTTTCACAGGGGAGTAGCCATTGCAGTGGGGCATAAGAATGAGATTGACGGTTAGCTTAATCTTCCAACATTAATACCTCAGTTTATTCTGATTTTCTTTTTCAGTGGTGTCTGCGTATCCACTAAGAGATTCAGCTCATGTTGAGTTGGTAGCCTAATAGCATACATTTGCAGTTGAATAAATTTCACCACGGTCTCAAAGTAAATTTTTTAAATGTATTCGGAAAAGGCGGCACACCCTTTCCCCATACATTTAAAGAAATTTACTTTGGGGCACAACAAAAGAGGGTGATAAGGGCCAAATGTGAATGAGCAGCATAATATTTTGTGGGGACCCTACTCAAAACTACTAAGCCAGGAAAGGGGATTGCTCATAATGCCACTCTCGCTAAGCCTGGTTACATGCAACTGATGGTTGGTGGTGTCAGATGCTGCTGCAGATCTGTTGAAGTCAAGGCACTGCATCGCTGACATCATGTAACATGCGCAAAGCAGCCTGAGTGGCTGATAGCACTAACTCAATAATGCATTCTGAGCAAAAGCCAGTCTGAATGTCACATAAAAAGTTGGAAATATGAGGTCCAAAGATAGCTTTGAAACAAAGACCTACATGAACTTGGAAGTGGCCAGTGGAAGAGAGAGAACCTAAAGTTTGGCATAAGGGTAGGATCCATGCCAGTTTTTTCAGGATAGGTGGAATACCAATGGTCTGTTAGAATGTAGAAAGTACACGGCCCAGCAGAAGCAGGGGATTAAGACTGAGGGGGGGGGGTCAGAGACTACTGATAGGCATGCAATGGTGAACCCACTTTCAGCTTAAGTAATGCCTGCAGACTAGCAAATTGATCAGTAAAATGGAATTAGAGCTGTTAAGGATTATCAGTGTCTGGAGGTCCAGTAGAGAAGATTATATAGGTCTAAAGGCACTCTGGCTAAGATTTTTTTTATCTTGAAAGAAAAAGAGCTATTGATTTCTAAAAGTCTTGGATGGGAAACACTGCGGAATGAGCAGATGGGGGTCAGTCTGTTATTTAATGGTTTTCAAAACAGTTTTCTAATGATTCTGAGTGGAAAGGATCCATGAAGAATATATTAAACAGTGGGAATCTTTAAGCTCTTTAGTGAAGAGTTTAAACAAAACTTTACAAGTGGAACAGGAAACGTTAGTGTAATCCTCACAGCAGCAGAGATTACAAATTAATGCTAAAATATGGTTAGACCCTACAAATGAGAGCCAGTGTCCAAATGTGGGATATGCTGATCAGAAACTGGAAATGAGGACAAACTCTTCCATATAACCACATTCATCCCCTGTCACCATCTTCTATATGGCTCTCAACCATTCACATTTTAAATGACGTCCTCTGCTCTAGCATTTAATGCCAGACCTGCTTGAACGTTTCCTGCTATACATCGTTCCAGTTATTGAATTCTGTCTAGGCGCCAAGGGATTGTGGGTTTTATTAGGCCTGCGCAAACATTTAATTAAGCTGGTGTGATTGGAGTAATCTTAGCAATTACGCATTGCTCTTGTGATGCAAATTACCGATATCATGCGATTACGCAAATTTAAGTAATTAAGAGTAATTTGGGGCAAAATCCTACAGCAGGAGCAGAGGAATAAAGTACAAAGAGAGAGAGAACAGATGCTGGCGACTGGTATTTTTGCCCGGTAGCATCTTTTGCTATTATCTTAGTGGAAAATGCATTCTCAGGCCCATTTTAGAGGCACTGTTTCTATGGATTAGGCCAGACCTGCCAGAATCCACGATGCTGGCCACATGATCAAAACAGTAAAAAGTGACAGTGGAATTTGCACATCTGCCGACCAGCCAGTTGGCTGAGACTTTCATGTTGGAGCCCCCAGTGAAGAGACTCTTTTTTTAAATGCATCTTTTACCCTACGTAATGGCCTGCATCCTGCCTGACATTGTCCTTCAACTACCCACATGTGCCACTGTATAAGTCTTGTCAAGCCAGTTTTAAAAGCAAACATACATTTGGTTGATCATATCTGTCTGGAGTGCATCTGGGCTTCTGGTTCATAGAAGAAGAATAAAACAATAGTAGCATGAACCATCTGAATAGGCAGTGCAGGACATAACACACATGTGCTTGATAACCTGCAGTACCTGGGATCTGTCGACTAGGGCACCTTTGGTCAGAAAAGTAACGGCAATTTTGAATGATTTTTTTTCTATGGGTCGCCCATCATGCCCAAACCCACCAAATCATCTAAAACGAGGAGCACCTGAAGGATCAGGACCTAAGAAACAGCTGGTGCAATTCTATTGGATTTCGTTACGTTAAATCAATCTAAATCAAGTGTCTTGTAGAGCGTGACTACTCACCCATAAGGGTCTCAAGCTGCTGGAGAGGGAGACTGCTGATCCGTCGAAGTTAGTGGCCAGTGCTAGAACGTCATTTAAGCATCGAGGATAAAGGCCAGTGCCAGAACCTCATATGGTCCAGCACTAAGCAACAGCCAAGGACCACTGATTAACCTCAGTCAACTCTAGAGTCCTGTGCCAGCAATGGTTGTGCCTGTGAAATTCTATTCCAAACCCTGCATGAATTTTATAGTGTGCTTTCTAAAGGGTGGTTAAAGGAGTTATTCCTTTTTTAGAAAATACCTCTGATGAGGCATCCCAGATTTCCCCACTATTTTATTGTTAAGTTAAATAGTGGTCTAGTGCCCAAAAGGTCATGTTTGGGCACATCAGCAGGGGGTTGGAGGATGCGTGACACATATCTGTGTCCACTACACTCCCAAGGTCATTGGGGCAACAGGTGGCAGCAAAGCAGCAGCAACCTAGGAAATACAGAGGGCAAGAGCCAGAGTTTTTTTTTTTTTAAATAAAATGTATGTGCCTTTTCTTCTTGAAAGAATGAAATGATTTGTAATGAATAGATAAGCCATTTTAGGTCTGGTCAAGAAAAAGTTAGTTGTCTCACTCGCTTCATGTAAATGTAAAACAAATCTTGAGTAAAACATACATACATACATGCATGTATACTAAGGTTTTGGGTCAGCCCTCTTCATTTACTGACGTGTTCAAATGTGCTTTATATTTTGCTTTCACATGCCGCAGCAGACAGCATGGGACGATAGGTTAGCCCACTCCAGTCTCTATATCTCTGTCACTGTGAGTGCTGGGATTTTGCCTTATTAAACGCACATTCCCCTAAACTGACTCACCTTTCAGTGCTGGGGCTGGGTTACCTATGTACTTTGCCATTACCTTTTCTTTCCATTCTTTAAAAGAAAAGCGTAACTTTGTTAATGCATTTTTTTTTTAACAATCCTAATTTTTATTGCCACCATATGTCCACTTCCCATATCCCAAGGAGACGCAGGGAAAAGGGAAGCTCAGCGGCTGTAAATTAGGCCACTGACATGTTGACAGTTTTTATCGCCCACTGCTGTTCCACTGTCTTCACTGTAGCTGTCAACAGTTTAATCTTCTAATGCAAAGCCAGATGTATTACACAGATGACATTCCAGCCGGTCAAGTCTCTCTTCTAAGATGGTGTACCCTATAGTTGATATCAGGTCAGGGAAGAGGATCCTTTCGTCAAAGAGGGTGGACCCATGAGTCCTTGAGAGAGTTTGCAGAGATATGAAAGAGGTATTCCCTGTAAACAGGGAATTAAAGTTGAGCTTCATTCTGTCACGTGCCTCCCGTTACGGTAAAACATGTCACGAGAAAGAAATAGAACTCGATATGCATGAGAAACACAATGGGAGATTCTCCTATACTGATCATTTTATTGAATATGCACACCATAGTCCTTTTTAAGGTAAATGCCCTACACATTACCCCTGGGCAGGTCCTTATATAATTTATCACACATGAGCAAAACAGAGCCCTAAGCCCAGACCCAGGTATTGGGAAAAATCCTTGTACATAGCTCACTAAAACAAAAATACAGTTCCCACCTCGGCAGACTGGGTGAGGTTGAAGGGCAAAAAAATGAGGTGAAAAAGCCACTGACCAATCAGGGTGGTCGAAGTGGAATCCAATTGTAAGGACACAGGTAGTACAGACCATGGGTTTGTCTCATGGCAGGGAATTTGAGGAATCAAAAAGCTTCCATTAAGATACACCCAGAAGAAAAATGTTTTTGCACATCACCTCTCTTCCAAGCTGCTGGGAGCCGTGCATGTCCTCATACACAAAGGCCCAAGCTCAAGCAGTCATATCAGTTACAATCTCTCAGAATCATCACTTATTGAGGCCCCAGGCTGGGTCAAGCACACTTTCAACCAATCACTTTCCACCACATTCTTACACCTTTCCTGGCAGTCTTCAGACGCCCAGCAGCTACCATTTAATGACCAAGAGCTCCTGGGCAGAATCTGTTGAGTTTTATAGATCTGGCACCTTCAGCAAATTGAGCAAACACATGACTACCTTGGAACAATGTAAAATGCCTGGCTGTTGAGATTCCGCAAAAGACAGTGGCGGCCGCCACAAAAGTGGGAGGGGCTGTTTGGCAGGGGGGGACGGGAAATTTAGGGGGAAATAATGATTTTTTTTAATTTACCTTTTGCTGCTGCTGCCTCAGACGTCAATGGCCACCTCTGTCCTTCAATCCCAGCAGTCTCTGGAAAGGCACAGTCTCCCCACCCAATCCAGATTTGCCTCTCATGCTATGAGAGCAGCGCCAGGATTGGTCTGAGTGGCCTGGTCTACCCCTCCGACACTGCCTGGGAGCCTGCAGCTTTTCTCCAACCCGATTGTGGTTGGAGAAATAGAAGTGCACATGTCTGTTTGGCCGGCCTAAGACAGCCGGCCAAACTTACCTGCACCTGGCCTCTGGGTCCTAGTACACTGCACCTGCTGCACCAGTGGAAGCTACCCCCTGCTCTGTGAAGGAGGCACGAGTTTTGTTCTACCCTTACCACCCTGTGTTTAATTATCTTTTGCAAATGCACGTGTGTGGCTTTGAGAAATTCCATAAAGCCTTTCCTCTTTGGATACTTTGCTAAACAATGCAAAAAAAAGGCACGTTAAAGGTCTGCACCTCTCTAACCACTGACTGGGCTGTTAGGAGAAGCTTTTGGCATCTCTGCTGTAATCTTTTACCCAAGTCCATTCATGGGACACATGGAGAGCCCATAATGAAGGAAGAAGGTTCTTTATTGGCTATTCCAGACAAAATGTGGAAATGTCGTTTTATAGGGCACACAGTGCTATTAAACACTGGCAGCTTCAAAGACTCACAAATACATTCAAGATTGTGCCCTGGTGCCAGCTGTGAGAATGGGTCTCAGAACACTGTGCTTATTTTCATGTTTGTTTTCATAACAATTTGGTGCAATGATTTGGCCCACTGACTTAACAGATCCCCGTGACTGCCACAGACTTTAAAAGGTCTTCATTATTGTTCTTGGGGCTTACAGGACCAGGCCCAGACCAGTTGGTGTCCTGTGTGAGCTTCACGTGTGATGTACGTAGAACCGTGGAGTTTTCAACATCTTCCTGTCGCACATATAAAACAATGTGCAGAGCCACAGAACAAGATTAGCTGGAGTGGGGTAGGAAAGCTGGCTAGGGGACTCCCAAAGGTGGCTAGTAAACTGTAACTCGGTCTTCCAGGTGGGTGTTGTGGCCTCTAATAAAGAGCAGGAGCAGAGAAGATAAACTAAAGGTGGTGGAGAAAAGGTGTTGATAAAACAAGAGTAAACGTTGATTGAATTGCTCATGTATATTGGTTGAGATCTATTAAATCAGAGCAAATATAAGGAAGTAAGCCACCCTGAGTGGCCGTGGCTGGGTATGAATGTCCCTTCTCAGTAACTGTCATAGTCAGGTGGGTGTATACAGTATTATAGCATCCAGGCATACAATCATTTTAGTATGAGACACCAGTAGGGAATCTGAGAGGGGTATGTCAAAGTTAGTCAATTGGTACTTTTGCAGGTGATGACATTAAGCTATCATGTGCTGGGCAGTGCAGTACATCACATTGTGGCGGGTTCAGGTTTGTATGGCACATAGGCGGAAAGAGGGCAGATGGGAGGTGAGGCATTCAAGGGAATGCCTTATATTCAATTGAGATCCTCCTTAAAATAACGTAGGGCCTGTTCTAGACACGATAACATTCCTTTTTGGACTTTAAATATGTATTTAAGTCATATGACAATATTTGTAGCAACAGAGGTGGGGAAGAGGAATTGTATTGTGTAGACAGTTCTTCCGCCCTCATTTTGAGTTGCCCGCTTTGATGCCAGAAATGGCCTCTCCCCCACTTAGAATTACCATTGGTGGGGGTCACAGCAATTTACTGAGGGGGGGCTATAACTAGGAATGTAGGTTTTGGGGAATAACATCGGAGAATCAGTCTTGCATGCAGATGTTTTTCCTCGGTATTTCACCCTGTTATTTTATTTGCTTGAAGCTGCCGACATTACCGGGTTGAATATCACTCAACAGCAATGCTCCTGCTAAATGTATAATTCTCAAGATGTGAAATGATAGTGTTCGAGAGAGTGAGGGCAGAGGGCAAAATAATATAAAGCATCCATTAAACTATCTCATGGTAGGTAAAAATTATCCTTTATTCTTCTGCCCAAATTGGATAGGGTTAAAATTAATGAGAGGACAGGGGGTAATAAGACTACCCTATCTTATTTCAGAACATTAGGAGTATATTTGCAAGGCTGCACATATTCATGTGTCTGAACCAATGCTGCGTAGAATTATAAGACTAGATGGGTGCAAGAAGGGTTTGGGTGTGGTATTGACACAGAAGGATGAGCAAGAAGAACTGAATTTTTTCTCAAAGTCTTACCCCTGCTGAAAAAGCGGATTCTGTCATTGAAATGGAAAACTTGCTTGTGTTTGGAGCATGGAGCATTTGGGGTCATTTGTATGGGGTACTGAATTTGATTTGAGGACGGATCATAAACTGCTGTTTAACTTGGTAACTACTGGGGGTTTCCCGAAGGCATCAGCAAGAATTGCAAGGTTTTCCATGAGGCTGCAGGATTTTAATTATTGGTGTGCAAAAAAAGTGGCGAACTGTTTAAGTCGCCTTCCTCTACCTGTCATAGAGCTGCAGTGGAGTGTGTGGGATTAATTTTAGGTTGCTTAGGCTGATTATGAAGGTTTGTGACTCTATTGGGAAAGAAGAGTGGAGGGAAGCCTATTAGAAGGGTGTTGTACTGGGAAAGGTGAAGAAATGTCTCCAGGAAGGTTGGGTGGACAGGTCGAGTTGTTGGGGCTTGGTGAAAGGCTTCTGGGAGGTCAGGAATGAGCTGGGAGTGGAGACAAATTTTGTTAGGTGGGAACAAAGGGCATTTTGTTATAGTGAAAATGAAAAGAAGAGTCCAATCAGTGCACTGGTGGCTAGAAACGTACTTTGAAATAGACTGAGACCAGCTCTGATTTCAATGGAGGGTCAAAAAATGGTTTCGGAAATGTTGCTATTGGATTATGTGGGTCCAATCCAGACTGTAATGGGGGGCAGTAAATATATAATTTTCTTGATAGATTCAGTAAATGGGTAGAACTGAATGTTGTACGAAAAGCAGATGCAGAGACAGTGGTGACATTTTTGGACAGCAAAGTTTTGAGTGAGGGTTTTCTAAAGACCCCAAATTAAGGCTGCTGTGGTGGAGGAGTTTCTAAAAAAGAATGGTATCAAACATGTTAATATCTCTGTATATCATCAAGCTAGAAATGACACAGTGGAGTGCTTTAATCGAGTGATTAAAGGGATCATTCAGATAGCCAGTGGAAATGGTCAGAAATGGGAGGTTTAACTAAAGAAGATGTTGTGAGCATATCGCCTAACTCCTTCACTCATGGGATTAAGTTCTTTTGTCCTAATGTGGAGTAGAGACCCATACACTAAGGACAGTTTGGGATGGATGGACAGTGTGAGAAAAGTAGAATGATCACCGGAAATTGTGAATGAAAATATTCTGAAAGCTCAGTGTGTGTATAAATATCATTTTGATGCTAAGAAACGGACCAAGGTGGAGAGATTGGTAGAAGGTGATTGGATGAAGGACAGGAAGGTGGGTAAGCTTTCTAAAGGTGAAAGTGTGCATTCAGAACCATTGAGAGTTGCGGGATGTTTGAAATATTTTGCGAGGTTGAGTGATAACCGGAAGTGGCACAGGAGTTAAATAGCAAAATGCAAGGAGATGGAAATTCTGAAGAGGTGTACTGCGGAAAAAGGTTCTTCTGGGGATAATTGGTTGTGACAAGAATATGTTGTAATGGTGCATGAAGGTATAGTGGAAGCCTCTGAAGAAAGAGAAGACATTCCTGGGTGAAGATGTTGTTAGTGTAGAAAGGATTGGGTAGGATTATTCAAACTCTAGCTAAACTGAAAGATGTTGTGTTAAAGTAAAATGGCCGACATTTTAATGTGTTATTATTTTCCGTAATTCTTTGAACTTCTATTTAGCATTTTATATAATTTTTTCTATCGTCTGTTGTTATTATTATTCCCCTCTCATGGTAGCAAGATGCTATTATCAAGATTTTATCTCTATTTTGTGATATGGTAGTGGACGTGGTGGTGGTGGATTTGGTGGTAGTGGATGTGGTGGACATGGTGGTGTTGGTGGACGTTGTGGTGGTGGATGTTGTGGTGGTGGTGGATGTGGTGGTGGACTAGGTGGTGGATGTGGTGGTGGACTTTGTGGTGGGGTGGTGGACATGGTGGTGGTGGTGATGGTGGGTGTGGTGGTGGTGGACATGGATGTTGTGGTGTACGTGGTGGTGGATGTGGTGGTGGACGTGGTGATGGTGGATGTAGCGGTGGACATGGTGGTGGATGTGGTTGCGGTGGACGTGGTGGTGGACATGGTGGTGGTGGATGTGGTGTTGGTGGACGTGGTGGACGTGGTGGATGTGATGGTGGATGTGGTGGTGGATGTGGTGGTGGTGGTGGATGTGGTGGTGGTGGATGTGGTGATGGTGGTGGACAAGGAGGTGGTGGTGGACGTGGGGCTGGATGTGGCAATGGTGGATGTGGTGGTGGAAATGGTAGTGGTGGACATGATAGTGGTGGACATGGTGGTGGACATGGTGGTGGACATGATGGTAGTGGACATGGTGGTGGTGGAGGTGGTCGTGGATGTGGTGGTGGTGGTGGACATTTATTTATTTATTTATTTATTTGTTTGTTTAGCTTATAAGGCGCACAGCTACCCGCAGTGGGTTTCCCGGCGCTAAGGGACAGATTAAAAGAGGGAAAGGAGAGCAACCGTGAATCATTGCCAAAAGAGCCATGTCTTGAGTCCTTTGCGGAAACGGAAAAGGTTTTTTTCAGTTTTCAATGCAGCGGGTAGGGCATTCCAAAGCTAAGGACCTAGGTGGGAAAATGAGCGGCCGCCTATTTTCACCAACCTAAATCTCGGAGTCACAAAATCACCTTTACCGGAAGATCTAAGAGAATGAGTAGGGTGGTAGGCTTGAATGAGCTCCTGCAAGTATGTGGGGGCCGTACATTGTTTGATCTTAATTATATAGCAGAGAGCCTTGAACTTAATTCGACTGGCAATCCTAAGCCAGTGAAGGTCATGAAGTGATTGAGAAATAGAGGCTCTCTGCGGAACATGGCATAGGAGTCATGCAGCTGCATTCTGCACAACCTGAAGTTTTTTTAGGGTTTTGTGATCAGCTCCTAAATAAAGAACGTTACCGTAGTCCAGGCGGGAAACAACTAGAGCCTGAACCACCGTCCTTTGTGTTGAGACAGGGATCCTCCAAAGAATTTTGTGGAGCCATCTTAAAATAGTAAAACAAGTGGAAGCCACCCTTACTACTTGCTGTCGCATAGAGAGATTCTCATCAATGAGAAATCCGAGGTTGCGAACCTGGGCGACAGGTTGGGGAATAGAACCCATTTCTTTAGGCCAATGTTGAGGGCCCCATGAGTTTCTCCCTTTGCCCAGGATGACAACCTCGGTCTTGTCTCCATTAAGTTTTAAAAAGTTACTGCGCATCCATTGTGGTGGTGGACGTGGTGGTGGACGTAGTGGTGGTGGTGGATGTGGTTGTGGACATGGTGGTGGTGGACATTATGGTGGTAGACATGGTGGTGGATGTAGTGGTGGTGGTGGTGGATGTGGTTGTGGACATGGTGGTGGTGGACATGATGGTGGTGGACGTGGTGGTGGATGTAGTGGTGGCGGACGTGGTGGTGGTGGACGTAGTGGTGGTGGTGGATGTGGTTGTGGACATGGTGGTGGTGGAGGTAGTGGAGGTGGTGGACTTGGTGGTGGATGTGGTGGTGGTGGACGTGGTGGTGGACATGGTGGTGGTGGATGTGGTGGTGGTGGGCATGGTGGACGCGGTGGTGCTGGATGTGGTGGTGGTGGATGTGGTGGTGGTGGTGGACGTGGTGGTGGACGTGGTGGTGGTGGACGTGGTGGTCATGGATGTGGTGGTGGACATGGTGGTGGTGGACATGATGGTGGTGGATGTGGTGCTGGTGGTGGTGGACATGGTGGTGGACATTGTGGTGTACGTGGTGGTGGTAGACATGGTGGTGGTGGACGGTGGACGTAGTGGTGGACGTGAATGTGGTGGACATCGTGGTGGTGGTGGTGGTGGACGTGGTGGTGGATGTGGTGGACATGGTGATGGTGGACGTGGTGGTGGACATGGTGGTGGTAGTGGTGGACGTTGTGCTGGTGGTGGACGTGGTGGTGGATGTGGTGGTGAAGGGGGATGTGGTGGTGGACTTTGTGGTGGTGGTGGATGTGGTGGGGTGGTGGACATGGTGGTGATTGTGGGTGTGGTGGTTGTGGACATGGATGTGGTGGTGGACGTGGTGGTGGATGTGGTGGTGGTGGTGGATGTGGTGGTGGACGTGGTGGTGGTGATGGACGTGGTTGAGGTGGATGTGGTGGTGGACATGGTGGTGGTGGTGGACATGGTGGTGGACATTGTGGTGTACGTGGTGGTGGTAGACATGGTGGTGGTGGACGGTGGACGTGAATGTGGTGGACATCGTGGTGGTGGTGGTGGTGGACGTGGTGGTGGATGTGGTGGACATGGTGATGGTGGGCGTGGTGGTGGACATGGTGGTGGTGGTGGTGGACGTTGTGCTGGTGGTGGACGTGGTGGTGGATGTGGTGGTGAAGGGGGATGTGGTGGTGGACTTTGTGGTGGTGGTGGATGTGGTGGGGTGGTGGACATGGTGGTGATTGTGGGTGTGGTGGTTGTGGACATGGATGTGGTGGTGGACGTGGTGGTGGATGTGGTGGTGGTGGTGGATGTGGTGGTGGACGTGGTGATGGACGTGGTTGAGGTGGATGTGGTGGTGGACATGGTGGTGGTGGATGTGTTGGTGTTGGATGTGGTGGATGTGGTGGTCGATGTGGTGGTGGATGTGGTGGTGGTGGATATGGTGGTGGTGGATGTGGTGGTGGACAAGGAGGTGGTGGTGGACGTGGGGGTGGTGGTGGATGTGGCTGTGGTGGACGTGGTGGTGGTGGTGGACGTGGTTGCAGTGGATGTGGACATGGTGGTGGTGGATGTGGTGGACGTGGTGGATGTGGTGGTGGATGTGGTGGTGGTGGACATGGTGGTAGTGGTGGTGGCTATGGTGGTGGTGGATGTGGTGGTGGTGGTGGACAAGGAGGTGGTGGTGGACGTGGGGGTGGTGGTGGTGGATGTGGCGGTGGTGGATGTGGTGGTGGACATGGTAGTGGTGGACATGGTAGTGGTGGACATGGTGGTGGACTTGATGGTAGTGGACATGTTGGTGGTGGACGTGGTTGTGGATGTGGTGGTGGTGGACATTGTGGTGGTGGTGGACGTGGTGGTGGGCAAAGTGGTAGACAAAGTGGTGGTGGACGTGGTGGTGGACGTAGTGGTGGTGGTGGATGTGGTTGTGGACATGGTGGTGGACATGATGGTGGCGGATGTGGTGGTGGACGTGGTGGTGGACGTAGTGGTGGTGGTGGTGAACGTGGTGGTGGTGGACATGATGGTGGTCGACGTGGTGGTGGACGTAGTGGTGGTGGTGGATGTGGTTGTGGACATGGTGGTGGTGGACATGATGGTGGTGGTGGACGTAGTGGTGGTGGTGGATGTGGTGGTGGACATGGTGGTGGTGGAGGTAGTGGAGGTGGTGGTGGATGTGGTGGTGGTGAACCTGGTGGTGGACATGGTGGTGGTGGACGTGGTGGTGGTAGACATGGTGGTGGATGGGTGGTGGTGGGCATGGTGGACGTGGTGGTGCTGGATGTGGTGGTGGTGGATGTGGTGTGGTGGTAGACGTGGTGGTGGACGTGGTGGTGGTGGACATTGTGGTGGTGGATGTGGCAGTGGACATGGTGGTGGTGGACGTGGTGGATGTGGTGCTGGTGGTGGTGGACATGGTGGTGGACGTTGTGGTGTACGTGGTGGTGGTAGACATGGTGGTGGTGGCCGTAGTGGTTGACGTGGATGTGGTGGACATCGTGGTGGTGCTGGTGGTGGATGTGGTGGTGGATGTGGTGGACATGGTGATGGTGGATGTGGTGGTGGACATGGTGGTGGTAGTGGTGGATGTGGTGGTGGGTGTGGTGGATGTGGTGGTGGTGGATATGGTGGTGGACATGGTGGTGGTGGATGTGGTGGATGCAGTGGTAGTGGTGGATGTGGTGGATGTGGTGGTGGTGGATGCAGTGGTAGTGGTGGATGTGGTGGTGGTGTTGGTGATGGACATGGTGGTGGTGGACTTGGTGGTGGTGGACATGGTGGTGGTGGTGGATGTGGTGGTGGACGTGGTGGTGGTGGTGGACGTGGTGGTGGTGGATGTGGTGGTGGACATGGCGGTGGTTTTGGATGTGGTGGTGGTGAACATGGTGGTGGACATGGTGGTGGTGGACGTGGTGGTAGTGGTGGATGTGGTGGACGTGGTGGTGGTGGACGCAGTGGTAGTGGTGGATGTGGTGGTGGTGTTGGTGATGGACATGGTGGTGGTGGACATGGTGTGGTGGATCTGGTGGTGGTTTTGGATGTGGTGGTGGTGGACATGGTGGTGGTGGTGGATGTGGTGGTGGTGGTGGACGTGAGGGTGGATGTGGTGGTGGATGTGGTGGTGGACGTGGTGGATGTGGTGGTGGTGGACATGGTTGTGGACATGGTGGTGGACGTGGTGGTGGACGTGGTGGTGGTGGATGTGGTGGATGGGGTGGTGGTGGATGTGGTGGTGGAGGTGGTGGACGTGGTTGTGGTGGTGGTGGACGTGGTGGTGGTGGAAGTGGTGGTGGTGGACATAGCGGTGGATGTGGTGGTGGTGGACGTGGTGGTGGACATGGTGGTGGTGGTAGACATGGTGGTGGTGGTGGCTGTGGTGGGGGTGGACATGGTGGTGGTGGTGGTGTTTATGGTAGACATGGTGGTGGAGGTGGTGGACGTGGTGGTGCTGGTGGTGGTGGACATGGTGGTGGACATGGTGGATGTGCTGGTGGACGTGGTGGTGGATGTGGTGGTGGACCTGGCGGTGGTGGACATGGTGGTGGACATGGTGGTGGTGGTGCTGCTGGTGGACCTGGTGTTGGTGGACGTGGTGGTGGTGGTGGATGTGGTGGTGGTGGACGTGGTGGTGGTAGATGTGGTGGTGGTGGACGTGGTGGTGGTGGACGTGGTGGTGGATGTGGTGGTGGTAGATGTGGTGGACTTGGTGGGCGTGGTGGTGGTGGGCGTGGTGGTGGACGTGGTGGTGGACATTGTGGTGGTGGTGGACGTGGTGATGGTGATGGTGGTGGACATGGTGGTGGTGGTAGACGTGGTGGTGGACAACTCTTGGGTAGGAGGATGCTGGCAGAATGCGGAAAGAGAGGAGGATATCAAAGGGAGCACATGGGAGAGCAGAAAGAGGCCGAATATTAGAAACAAAAAACAGAGAGTAGAGAGAACACGAAACAGATTTAACAGGGTGGTCCCTTCTTATAGAGCATGTGAATGTTCCTTAGCACCCGATTTTTAAAACACAGGGGGACCATGGGGAGATTAATTGATTAATCAAGCATAATGATCACATGGGATTAATTGATTAATCCTGCATGATGATCGCGTGCGGAAGCTGGTGTTGTTCGAGTCACGGCGTTGGCTTATCAATGTGTGATTCTGGGCAAAATTAGTTAATCTCCCATGCCTTCTAAAATGCAATGTGTTCACGTGTGAATGTGCTCTTGTGTAATGTAACTGGGTGTCTTGTAAAGGTCTTTACTACTCCTGAGTTCACTTTGCGCTGTATGAATTTGCTAAACAAACAGCCAGCAGACCTTGTAGACCAAGAGCCTACTATATCCGTTCATGTAGCACATGCACAGCAATGAGGGCTCTGTACAGCCCAGTACTGCACACTACACAACAAACAAATATCCATTCATGTAGGGCAGGCACAGCAATGAGGTCTCTGTACAGCCCAGTACTGCAGTTACAATTTAAAGCGCATTGTACAGCCCAGTACTGCATTTAAAATGTAAAGAGCATTAAAGCGCAATGCTCCGCTAATAAAAAAAAAAGACGTTGTGCCTGCAGTGAGAGTGGCTTACAAAGAAAAGAAAAAAGTGCTTAGCGGCTAATTAACAGTGTCTCCCGTCGCAAGTAAAAGATCCAATCCCGGAGGGCGGGGCCAAAGGTTGACAGGGTTGTAACCAGGAGGGACTAAAAAGCCTCCTGGACAATCGTAACACCCGGTTTTACATAGTTGGTGATGCAAAATGACGTGCACCAATGCAAAACACCGGCGGAGCAGAAAGCGAGCTTCTGGAATCATATTGATTCCAAGAAGCCCTTGCATGGCGAGGGCAGCGCATGTGCGCTGCTAACGCCAGGCGAGTTCTAAAAATAGGAGTATAACTCTGGTGACTACTGTATCGATTTGAAAGATCCAAGTTTTGTGTAGTCCAGTTTTGACTCACTATAAAGTAGCGCAGAGGGATAATGTGACTCCTGCACAGAACAACGTGTAACATGGAGATCAAATTTCTTTTCTTATGTAGATAGCTTAGTGGGTTACTGTTGTTCTCACAGAGTTCCTTTTGTTACTTGCAGTTTATAAACTGTAATCCTAACACAGCACAGCAAGCTATGAACTGTCATCAAATAGCTGCATGCAAAAAGCAATGCATGGGTTTAGTACTTTAATTTCCCCCCCCAATCTTTCATTATTTTAAGGTTGCTAAATAGTGTTACTTTGGATAATAACTATTTATTAGCAAAGACTCCCCAACCACTATGTTACATTTCAAATCCTGAGTTTGTATGTCTCTAGACTCGGCACTCTTAACATATAATGCCTGCCAGTATGGTTGACATATGACTCCTACACGTTGTAGCTATCATTGGCTTAAGTAACATTTCCTATACATTGGTTTACATACTTATATGAGTATGTATGTATGTATGTATGTAGACACACTTTTAGAGCGCAGCTGTCACCCAAAGGGCATCCTGGCGCTTTGACCGAAACAATAACCTACAGATGACTAGCGCTACACTACTCTCGGGAAGAGGTGGCTTTTAAGCTCCTTTTTAAAAGACAAGAGGTCCTGTTTGCACCTTAGGGACAACGGTAAGGAATTCCATAGTTTGGCGGCCGCAAAGCTGAAAGAGCGGCCGCCCATCCTCACCCTCTTTATCCTGGGAATTGTCACCAGGAACGCCGAAGAAGATCTCAAAGGCCTGGCAGTGGAGTACCAGGAAAACAAATCCTGCAGCCTCACTGGCCCCAACCCATGCAGGGCTCTAAAAACCAGACAGGAGGATTTATAGCAGATCCGTTCTTGAACAGGGAGCCAATGAAGGTCGGAGAGCGCAAGAGAAGAAGAGGCAGACCGTGGTCGTGAAAGGGCCAGCTTGGCTGCCATATTCTGCACCCGTTGCAACTTCGAGACCAGGGTCTTGGGGGCCCCCAGAAGCAGTGCGTTACAGTAGTCTAATCTACTGTGGATGATACTACGCACTGCTTCCATCCTAACCACAGGGGGAAATAGCGGGGGAATTTTCCGTAACATGCGAAGTAGTAGCATGCAAGTCGCCGTGGTTTTATTGGCATAGGCATCAAGCTGAAGGCTAGGCCGGAACAGGACACCTAGGTAACGGGCGGAGTCTGCCGCCACTACCGTGCCTAGAATAGTAGAAGGCCAGAACCCATCCGGTAGAGGACAAGGCAATCGGTCCAATGAACAATGGAGAACTTCGGTCTTCGCTCCATTGAATTGGAGTGAGTTCTGCCGCAGCCAGTCCGCCGTAGCAGTCATGCAGCGATGAAAGGATTCCATGGAAACCCCTTCCCTGCCCTCAAAAGAAAAAATAAGTTGGGTGTCATCGGCATAATTGATAACAGAAATGCCAAGGAGAGGTGTGGCGCCGCGGCCAGGGCGACTGACGCTGGAATCTGGGGACCACGGTTCGATCCCCGGCTCCGGCGGCAGGGTAGCCCAGCACCATGTGACTCTGGGCAATAGCTCGCTTAATCTTTCCGACGGCCCCCAGCGCCTAGAGACCCTTACGGGTGATTGTGCGCTTTACAAATGTGGACTTTACTTTTTTTACTTAATCAAACTTATTAGAGGGCGAAGATATAAATTAAAGAGAATTGGGCTGATGGCAGAGCCCTGCGGCACACCCTGATTTACGTCTTTTATGGCTGAGCGAAACGGCGGAAGGGCCACAGATTGCTGCCTGTTATGGAGGTATGAGGCCAACCAGTCCAAAGCCAGGCCGGTCACCCCGGATTCCCGGAGCCTGCCCAGTAGCACCGCATGGTCAACCGTATCGAACGGGCCGACATGTCGAGCAGCACCAGAAATGTTGCTCTTCCCATGTCGACGCGCGATCGCAGGTCGTCCAAAACGGCCACCAAGGCAGACTCCGTACCGTGGGCCGGCCTGAATCCAAACTGGGCCACGTCCAGGAGATTGTTGGTTTCAAGAAAGCTGGACAGGACCCTAGTAACCAATTTCTCTAAGATTTTTATCGAGAAAGGTAGGAGTGAAATGGGCCTGTAATTGGCCGGACATAGCGGGTCCAAGGTGGCCTGCTTTAGCAGAGGAGTGACCACTGCTAGTTTCCAGCCATCGGGGACCGTGGCCGTGTCAAGGGACTGACAGCAGATGGAATGGAGCGGTGGAAAAAGCTCCCCTTGAAACAGCTTCCAGAGCTTGTGTGGCAATGGGTCTAGGGGGGAGCCAGATGAAACGCTGTTAGCCAATATACAGAAGTCCTCCAAAGAGGGAGCAGGAAAGCAGGTCAGCCGAGGCTGTACTGCCTCCTCCTCAAAGGCTTCCTGAACCACTGTACTAACTGGTTCCACAGAGCCAAAGGCGGGGGGACTGGTCAGATTAGAGGCTGAGAGGCCATTCAGGATAGTTTTTATTTTATCCTCAAACGCCAAGGCTAAGGAATCACATAGCTCCTGGGAAGCCGGGATAGTAGATGAAGCACTTGCGGGACTAGAAAGATTCTTGACTAATTTAAATAGGGTTTGAGACTTATTACCTGCTTTAGCCAAGGTATCTTCTAGGAATTTGACTTTGGCCACCCTAATCTGCGCTTTATAATCTTGAAGGGATTTTTTATATAGCAGTTTATCTGCTTCCAAATAGTGCCTTCGCCAGACCCGCTCTGCCTGTTTACAGCGAAGACGTTGTTGGAACAGGTCGCTGGAAAACCAGGGGTTGGCTTTTAACGGTTTGTCTTTCACCCTCCGCAATGGAATCACCTTGTCAAGTGACTCAAGGATGTGCTGGCAAAGGGTGGAATAGCTTTCCTCCACATTCTGACCTAAGGAAAAAACCCCAGGTAGAAGTGTGGGTAGGTTAGAGCTCTTCAGCAGCCGAGACCATTGCCTACTGAACTTAGGCGCGCTAGGGACGCTATTATTCAGCGAGCCGGCTGGTAGCAAAATTGAAAAGTGGATCAGTGCATGGTCTGTCCAACATTGAGCCGCTACCTCCTTAATCGAGACTAGCGACTCAGTCGCAAAGATCATGTCCAGAGTATGACCCTGTGCATGAGTAGGAGTAGATACAAGCTGCATAAGATGAAGATTGCTGCACCCTTGACAAAGATCCCGGTATGCAGGGTCATGAGCACCCCGGGCCATAGATTAAAATCGCCCAAAATTAAGAGCCTAGCATGGGAGTTAGACAAGCCGTAAATCAAATCAATCAGCTCTTGGAGAGATGAAGTTACACTGGCAGGAGGACGGTAACAAAGTAACCCCGCAGCCAGTGTTCCACTCTGATCCTTCAGAGAGAAACCCATGAGCTCAAAGCCCAAGACCGGTTTAACTTCAAGACATGAGAGCGTGAGTGAGTCCTTAAAAATAAAGCCCACTCCGCCACCTCTCCCCGTAGCTCGCGGGATGTGCCTAATAGCATAACCCGATGGGCAGGCCCAACCGAGCTCCACACTACTCTCCGCTCTGGTCCAGGTTTCAGTCAGAAACAAAATGTCCAGCTGTAGTGACTCAATAAGAAGAGCCGTCTCTGCATGATGTTTGCAGAGCGATCGGACATTGAGTAACCCGCAGTTTACATCCACGAGAGGGGCCAACTGGCACACTGGTAAATTACCCATACTAGGGTTTTGATTTACCAGACAGAGTTCTTCCCTGGAATAGACCAGGCGAGATGGAGCAGCGTGTCCGGCGCTAAGCGCGGCCGGAGCGCGAACGGCGCAAACGGGCTTACCTCTGGCGCACATCCGGTGCCCCGCCATCGCGCCCGCTGCGCGCCCACGCTGCGCGCTTGTCTGCGCATCTCCCTATATAGTGTGCCGCGCGGGAGCCCAACGAGTGAAGCCACTGGACCCACTCTAAGATGGCGCCTAATGTCGGCCCGATTGCAAGCACACCCACCCAAGATGGCGGCCAAACACCGCAAGCCCTTCCCAAGAAGCCCTAGAGTCTCACTAGGCCCCGCAAAGGCGGGTGGAACAACAATTGTAGTGCAGGTGAGTGCCTAACTGACTGCCCCCCTAATATCCCCTAAGTACAGCTATGAGCGCTTACAAGCGCTTACGAGCGAGATGAATAGCGCGAGTACCCAATATCAATTTAAAAGTTTAAAAGTTGCCAGTTGCAGCGCAGAGAAGCGCGCGCGTGCAGGTACAAGTAGGTCTACCAGAAGACTGAAAATGAGGGTCTTAAATACCTTTCCAGTGCGCGGGAGCCCAACGAGTGAAGCCACTGGACCCACTCTAAAATGGCGCCTAAAGTCGGCCCGATTGCAAGCACACCCACCCAAGATGGCGGCCAAACACCGCAACCCCTTCCCAAGAAGCCCTAGAGTCTCACTAGGCCCCGCAAATGCGGGTGGAACAACAATTATAGTGCAGGTGAGTGCCTAACTGACTGCCCCCCTAATATCCCCTAAGTACAGCTATGAGCGCTTACAAGCGCTGTGTCATTGTCTCTGTTAAATACGTGTGTGATGTAACTCACTCTGGCACCCTACTTTACATTAGAAAATTAAATGCACATGAGAGAGTGTCTGTGTAGGGATGAGGGACACCATTGGGCAGTGGATGCTGGTAGTGAGGGAATCAATGGAGAACAAGATTTTTGGGGTGAGGTTCGGGGATAGCGAGGGTGCCAACAAAGATAGTCACACCGGCAGGCATCAGCACTAAGGGTTGGCCTGTCAGGGGCGTAGCTGAGGTGGGGGAGCTGCTGAAAGCTCGAACCACCCTCAAGCCTGAAGTCTGTCTCAGCTCGAGGTCACATTGGTACCCTGAGCCCATAACGAGTAGAGCTTTCATATGGCTTCTGCCTACCAACCTCGCTCTACCTTCATGCAAAAAAAAGCAAAAACAAAGCATTAACATCTGCGGTAAGGAGAGACAAATAATTTAGCGGCTAGTTTGTACAAAGTGAAACCACAAAACCTGGTTTTATCGCAGCTTCCCCCTTAACCAAATTGTGCGATCTCAGGCAAATATTTTATTTTACCGATCTTCCTTTTTCTTCACTTTCACGTATGAATTTACATTCAAATATGTGAGTTCAGAATGCCAGTTGTACAAACAAAAGTTAGTGTTTGATTTAATAATAGACTATAATGTTGCTCTTTCTATAACAATCTGGGCCACATATAGGGTTCTTATGACAACTGTATAGCAAGTCAAAAAACAACGGCAGACAACCGAATATGGAGTAAAGAAAGCAAAATAAACATTTGTTAAAACGTAATCATTGGGTGCACCTTCCTGTATTGTTTTCTCTTAACATGGCAACTGTTTTGCCTCTTAGTTTACTAATGACACTGTCGTCAAGACCAGGTGGGGCAGGAATCTAAGCTCTAAGTTTATGTTTAAAAACTATCACTTTTATAAAATACTTCTCAGTGCAGTGCTATAATATGACATATTAATGTGAATGCTTTCACATGTTAAAGAAATACACTTTTTTTTATTTTTTTTATTTCGAAAACCTTTATTTGTACCTCAGTGGAAACACAGCCAAAGCGCCTACAACCCTGGGGGCCGGCGGCAATCAGTCATGAGTTAGCCAATCTCTTCAAAGAATACACAGCCCATCAGCCGACAACCCGGAGGTCCGGCGGTGTTTCACTTATAAGTGCACGAAATGCAAGGCACATCTACGAGCCAGAAACTGTGCGCGTTATTTTGAAGAATAGTGTCACATTACATACAGTCATGAACACACTTTGGAGTGCCCCCCCCCCCGAATCCGCCCAACTGGGCATTCAGTGTCTTCAAATTTATGTCTGAACTTTCTTAACTATAAACGATTACCCCCCCCCAGAACACACACACACAAGGTCATGTCATGACTACGCACTAATCAAACATTTATGCAAGAGTCGGGAGTACTTGGGCATCGGTGAACAATCTACCCCGTGGTGTCCCCCCCGCTAGCGTCACTCCCACATGACAAATCTCTTCCCCTGGTCTCCACTATACTCCCTGTGAATTAAGGGTGGAAGGTAACTTTCACTGCGCAGCCCCCACTTTGGACGCAAACACTTAGTGCCACAGGCACTTAGTGGCCTCTATTTCACATACTAATATGTCCCTCGCTAGTGGCTACTCCATCTCTCCCTCCGCGGCCGCCGCGTGGGCTTCCCCCGTTATGCGCTCTGAGTCAGCACTCCCCCCCTGCATGGCACCGCTTAAGTATGTCTGATACAGTCCCCAGAAATTTTTAGGACGACTTGTGGGAGGTAGGAGCTCACTATAGTGTTCAGTTTGAGTACAGCAGTATAACATATCCCGTGCCCAACGGGCAACCGTGGGAAGTGGTCCTCGCATCCAGCATAGCGCTACCACTCTTCGCGCCATTAGCATGCCCATGTCTGCCAGCTGCCGGATTGCAACCGGGAGTCTCCTGGAATGCCCAATAAGCGCCAATGCTGTATCAGGGGCTAACTCAGTCTCAAGGATCTTGCCCATTTCCAAGAATATCTTGTCCCAGTATGCACGCACCCCTGGACAACTCCAGGCTAAATGAAGAAAGTTAGCAAGTGGCACGTGGCATCTCTCACATGCCGCCGTAGGGCGCAGCCCGTATCTGTGTAGTCGCTCCAGAGTATAATACACCCTTTGAAAGAATTTAAAATGTATTAGTCTGTGCTTTCCGTTTAAAGAAATCTTTCTGGTGTTGACACAACAGTATTGCCACATGGCGTTGTCTATGGTAATCGCTAGGTCTCTCTGCCATTCCACTCTGGCCTTCACCAGCTGGTGCCCCTCTTGTGCTAGTGCATGCTTATACAGATTGGTTACTAATTTACAGGGGGATTCCGTTTTTAAGACATAGGTGAGCTCTGGGACTTCTAGCGGTTCCGCCAAGTCGGGTCCCATCAAGTCCATAAAGGCGCTGCGCACTCTATGGTACTGGAATCGGAGCAACAGGGTAAGGTCCCTCCTATGGCCAGCCACTTGCTCCCAGGTTTTAACCGTGCCATCCCTGAAAAAATCACCTGCGAGGTGTATGCCAAGTTGCTTTAAGGCCCGAACTACCCCCTTTTCAGCAATCGGGGGCAGCCACACTGTACAGTCCACTGGCATGAGCGGCGAGTATAGCAACACACTCCCCCTCCTAAGCATTAATGAGTGCCACGCGTGATTGGTGGAGGTAATTGAATCCAGTATCCCAGTTCTACGGTCCATTGGCTGAAACACCGTGACCGGAAGGGCAAGTGGCTCCGCAAATAGTCTTTCCATAATGACATGCGGAATGCGCTGATCGCCATGCACCCAGGTGTGCAGATGTGATGCCTGCGCCACACGATAGTAGAGTTCAAGATTAGGGGCACCAAGACCCCCATGCTGTATGGCAGAGTGAGGGTCGTCCATTTGACTCTGGGCTGCCTACCCGCCCAAGCAAGTGTAACTATCAGCTGTGTCAATCGTTGGAAAAAGGCCTTGGAGAGCACCATCGGAATGGCACCGAAGAGGAATAATAGCCTAGGTAAGACAACCATGTTCATTAAGGCGATGCGCCCCATCAGTGATAGAGGAAGCTTGCTCCAGGCCGCCACGTCATCCTCCAATCTGCTCATCGCTACGCCATAGTTCTCCCTAAGGAGGATCTCTGGGTCAGTGTGCAAGCATATCCCCAAATATCTGATAGAGTCCTCCGTCCATTGCAACGGGTATTCCATGTCAAACCTCTGAGTGACCGGGGTCAGGGGGAAGGCCAACAACTTGGTCCAGTTTACCTTCAAACCCGAGAGGGCACCAAAGTGGACCACTTCCCTAAGCATCGGCGAAAGGTTATTTTCGGGGTCGTGGACATACAATAGAGTGTCGTCTGCATACATCGAAACGACTATGTTATATGTGGGGAAGCGAATACCCTCGTTTCCGTGGTATTCTCTCAGAGCGCATGCCAGTGGCTCCGCCACCAGGGCATATAACAGAGGGGAGAGAGGACAACCCTGACGTGTACCTCTACCAATTGTTAAGGGGTCCGTCACAAGGTTGCCGATTCGCACCCTGGCTGAGGGCTTGTTGTAAAGCGCGCCTATCATTTGGAGGAACGGGTCGCCCAGTCCCAACCTCTGCAGTACCAGTCTCAGGAAGTGCCACTCCACCGAATCGAATGCCTTCTCCATGTCAAGAAACACAGCGATGGCCTTCGTGTCCTGCCTGACATGCTGCATCGTGCCCAATACTGTGCGGATATTGTATGTAAAATTCCTGCTGGGTATAAAGCCCGCCTGCTCCGGCGCCACCAAGCTGGGGGCCAGTAGCGCCGGAGGCGTGGCGAGCACCTTAGCGTAAAGTTTGGCGTCTACATTCAGCAAGGATAACGGTTTGTATGAACTACACTCATCATGGGCTTTTCTGAGTTTTAAAATGGTGACCAGTACTGCTTCTCTCATGGACTGTGGCATGCTACCCTCCACGCATATGTCATCAAATAAAGCGGATAAATGGGGGATGAGTTGCTCCTGAAAAGCTTTATAGAATTCCACCGTGAGGCCATCCAGCCCCGGGGCACTACCGTTTCGCATGGACGCCAGGGCGTCTATTATTTCCTCCTTCTTTATGGGGAGCATTAGGAATTCCCTGTGAGTGTTAGAAAGCATCGGCAAGACGATGTGTTCCAAATATTCCAGGGTCTCGTCAGTGAGGTCCCCGCTCTTCGAAGAGTAGAGGTTAGAGTAATAATTCCTAAAGGTGTTAGCTATTTCCAATTCGTCTGAGGTGGTCTGACCTCCGAGCGTTTTTAACTCCGTTACCTGTGACTTCCCCCTCCCGCCCTTCAGTAGTCTGGCAAGAACTGAGCCTGGCCTCTCCCCCTCGCCATAGGAACGTGCAGTTGCGTATTTACCCATGTGTTGGATCTCCCTGTCCGCCTCCTCGTGATACTCTGTTAGCAGTGACTTGATTTCTTCTGCTACCAGCGTGCTCGGGCACCTCAATTGTCGCTCCTCCAGTTGCGATAGTTGCTTTTCTAACGCAGATAGTCGCTGCAGGATGGACTTGAGCACACTAGAGTGTTTGGACAGGGCCATGCCTCGGATATAGACCTTAAAGCCTTCTCACACCGTTTGAAAGCTGTCTACCGACCCAACATTGGTATCGAAGAATACCTCTATGGCCTCCGCTAGTTCACCCCTGAACACTGGATCAAGGAGCGAGAAGGGTGGGAAACGCCACGTGAAAGGGGGGATCGCCTTCTTTAAGGTGTCAAGCTCCAATAGGAGAGGTGAGTGATCCGATAATGTGCGAGGCAATATTTCGCAGCCTCTGACTTGTCCCATCATGGAAGAGGTGGCCAGCCAGTAATCAATCCTGGTGTGGATATCATAATAGGCCGAGTAGTGGGTATACCCTCCCTGCGCCGGGTTTCTGTATCTCCATACATCCTCCATGCCTAAGCTCAGTAGCAGCGTGCTCAGCATGCTCAGCAATTGGGCCGCTGCCGATGGTTTACGTTGTGGGCCAGCAGACCTATCCAGCTCTGGATTTAGCACTAGGTTGAAGTCTCCACCCCACAGAATTTGTGCGCAACTGTGAGCGCTGATAATATCTGCTACAGACTGGTAGAAATCTGGAGAATCAAAGTTTGGACCGTATACGTTGACTACAACAAAGTCCATACCTAGGCCTCTGCACAGTGCAACCACAAAACGGCCTTCCGCATCCACCTGTAGGGAGGTTAAAGTAAGTTTGGATTTAGGATTAACCCAGGTTAGGACCCCTCTGGCGTGAGTCGTGAAACCAGAAGCAACGGCGTTGCCCTCCAGGCACCTGCTGTGCAGTATCCTACTTGAGAGTGGAAGGTGCGTCTCCTGGAGGAGAGCGATATCCACTTTGAGACGTTGTAGGTAGCTCATCACTTTCCGTAGCTTACGGAAATCGTTTAACCCCCTCACATTCCACGTGAGTGCCCGTAGCGTAACAGGAGAGTCGCGCTCTCCCGAGTTAGGTGTACTCAATGTTGTCATAGATGATGTAATATGTAATTGCTCAGTAATCGAGTAAGCCTCGCTTGACCTGTGTGTGTACCCTGTGTGAAAGACCCTCCCCTCTCCCCTCCGGACAACCCAAAACAACAAACAAATCCCCCCCGCCCACAGCAGGCCCTCCCCAACTGGGCCTTGCAGGAACCCCTACCCCTCCCCCCTACCCCTACTCTCAACCCAAACATAACAGTCTCCGTAGAGACAAATCAGGTGATATGCACATGGGGGCAGAGGTTGCCAAGGCGCTAACCAGGCGTGCGAACGCGCACTACACTGGGAGCCTTACTGCCCCCACCCGCAGCAGCCTATATGGAGCATCGATGAGGTGGTTTTGGCACCCCAATTGGACTCTGTTGCCCCCCAGACCGAGGAAGCAAACTGCACGGTCGCTATACCCCATTACTTCCTAAGAATGCTGAATCACTCCACCTCCAAGCGCCGGCCAGTGTTCTGCGAAGGCCCCAAAAAGCCAGTTTACAGGCAATTCCAAATCTACGGCCAGATCGGCCACAGCACAATCAATGTAGAGTGGATAACCTTTACACTGTACACGCCCCCTCTCAAGGGCTCCACCCCCTTACATTTAGACCCACATACATATAGCCAACAGTCTTTGCTGCAGTACGCAGCCTCGCAACCTTACCCCAACAAGCAGTCTTCGAGTCGTGGGCTGTCACTCTCTCTCCTCTAGTTGCTCGCCGCCGTCTGCCTCCACCGCCGGTGTATTTGCCCCACTGCGGTGCTCCTTCGACCAGTTCTTTAGGGCTTGTTGCAGCACTCTAGGGTCAGTGAACAAATGCGAGTGTCCTTGCCGATTAACAGGATAGAGCATGGCGTAGCCCAGACCAAGCTCTCGTAGCTGGCGCTTGAATGGTGCAAAGTGCTTGCGAGCCTCCTGCACTTTGGCGGTGAAGTCCGGATACAGCGAGATCTCCGAGCCCTCATATTGCAGAGACTTTCTTTCCCTTGCTCGTCGCAGGGCAGCATCTCTGTCTCTGTAATTTAGCAGCTTGGCTATGATAGGGCGCGGAGGGGCTCCCGGTTTCGGTCTCGGGCCCACTTTCGCTCCACTACAAACATCGGAGAGAAAGTGTCGGCCCCAAGCAGCGTCGAAAGCAGTTTTTCAACAAAAAGCTCAATGTTTCCAGTTTGCGTCGTCTCCGTAAGTCCCGTTATTCGGAGGTTGCATCGACGGGAGCGGGCTTCCAAGTCTTCCGTCTTGTCCTGCAGCGTCTTTTATTTATTTTAGCACCTTTTATTGCTTGTGTCCAGCTCCGTCTGTGCCTCTTCTGCTTCCGTTATCCTTCTCTTGGCCATATCCAGGCGTTCTGTGTGCTTATCAATGCGCTCCGCCATTCTGTCCATTCTGTAGGTTAGTGCGTCCAGCTTGGACCCAAGCGACGCCATGCTGCTTTGGAGACCCTTCTCCATTGCCAAGAGCGTAGTCTTGATCTCAGCACTCCCAGCCGTGTCCGCGTTTTCCTGATCCACAGTATTTTCGGCACTCGTTGGCTCCTGCGACTTTGAGCGCCCCTGCCCGAAAGTGAGCTTGCTCTGCGTCTTGTCGCCCTTGCCCACCCCGCGTTGTAGCCAGTCGCCCTCCAGCCGTATCAGCGCTGCCGGCGCCTAGCCGAATCCAGGACAGACCGAAACCCGCGGGATAGGCAAGTACGCCAGCCAAGCATCAGCTTATCTCTCGCCTAGGCTTACTGCCCCTCAACAGCTCTGTTCCCCTGCAGGTACTCGAAGCAGGGCCCGCGATGAGGGGCAGTTAATTGCAAGTGACCGTGCCCCCTCGCCAATCCGGCTGGATGTGTCGCTGTCCACTCAAAGACAGGAGACCACCTCCTCACCCAGGGGGCCCCAATGGGATGGAGGAAAGAGGGGGCACCCCAGTAGTGAAGCAGGAGTGTCCAGAATTGCCAGGTGCCACGCCAGTCTTACCTCGGGGTCCCCACCAAGCCTCAGTCTCTGTTATAATCAGGGGGGGCAAGCCGCTCCACGAATTATTTAACTGGTGCCAGGGGGGTGTAGCGTTGTCCAGGCAGTGAGGACATCTGGGGTCAAGTAAAGCCTGCAAGGTCGTGCCCCACCGGTGCCAGCAGGGAGATCCAAGGGCGTCCGATGCCCACAGGCCGCACCACCGATGACCCCCTAGGTCATGCAGGGACCCTCAGCCCGCGTGTCCAGCAGAGGTTCACACCCCCCCTACGCCCTTCGTACCTGCAGCGCCGCGCGGTGCTCAGTGCTAATCGGCGCTTCTCTCTCGCCCCTCCACCGAGCGTCCTCCGCTCTCCTAGCCGCGGGTAGGGGGGCAGCGGCGATGACAACAACCCTGCCGCCGGTGCGGGAACAAGTTTCCCCGATGTCCGATCCCTCCGAGGCGCTGCAGCGCTCAATGGGCCGAGATCCCCGTCAGCCGCCGGGCCAACGCCGCACGCACGGTGATGCCGTGCGGACTGTGCAGGTATTCCAGGCCGTGGTCTTTGGGCCCTCAGCACTGCCGCCCCGCGGTCCCTGGAAGCTCCCGGAATACGGCCTCAACCGGCAGCACGTCGGATCGCTGAAGAGCCCGGCTCTTTGCTAGCGCTGGGGTCCGTGCAGGGGCCTTTATGTGCCTCAACGATGCAGGATTATTGAAAAAGAATGTGGCTGCGGGTTGGAGCCACAGGACTATGCGGCCATCTTCTCCGCCGGCAAGCTCCGCCCCCCGTTAAAGAAATACACTTTATTGAATTATGACGCGACTTTACCATATTTTACATGATATCTGTTATATGATTCACATGTTAAACATTTTCAGGATTTGGCTCATTCACAGGCTCCAAGAGCCAAACCAGACTCTTGATTCAGCTCGGCTCACCCTGGTAATTTGTTGGCTCGCCCACCTCTAAAGTAAAGTAAAGTCCACATTTGTAAAGCGCACAATCACCCGTAAGGGTCTCTAGGCGCTGGGGGGCCGTCGGGAAGATTAAGCGAGCTATTGCCCAGAGTCACATGGTGCTGGGCTAACCTGCCGCCGGAGCCGGGGATCGAACCGTGGTCCCCAGATTCCAGTGTCAGTCGCCCTGGCCGCGGCGCCACACCTCTTCCTCTAGGCTCATTCCTGCAGCCTGTCCAGTGCCCCAGGCTCTGAGGCAAAAGCACTTCAGGAGCTGATTGGGGGATGGACTGGTAGGAAGACAGCCCCTGGAACAGAGGGATTTTATTTTATTGTAATCTCTGTTTCCTTAAAGTTTTTATTTCAACATTTCCAGTTAATGGAGAATGAAGAGGATATTTAGAAATGCCTCACATAACATGTATTATGACTGGTGTGCAGCAACCCCAAAAGTTTGTTATGCAACACTGTAACCTGCCAAGCAATGGTCCATGCTGGAGCTTTGAATAGATTTGTCCTTTAGCCTTTGAACAATAGAGGTCTCTTAACAAGCAGTGATTTCCGGTCTGTGTATATATATGTATATGTTATTTCTGTGGCACGACCATAGCCAATGACAGCAGAGCACTGTACAAGGTCCACAACAAAAGTTATGTCTGGACACCTGTGCCATGTCATTGAGGAGCATATTTACTAACATTTCACACAACACTGCGCAGGAAGTGAAGGTGCTGTGCTGCATTGCGTGAAAGGGAAAGAGCAGAAGAGCACCATGTTTTCAAAGAAATGGTGAACTGGAAATGGGATTGAAAGTTTTGACATGCAAGTTACACAGTGAACCCTCACACAATCTCTCTGTTCACCCCCTATTCAACCTCGTACACTCTCCTACCTTACCAATCGTCGGCCTCTCTCACTCCCCAAATGCTTTATCTCTGTTCCCCCATATGCCCCCATATGGCCCCCATATTCACCTCTCTACCTTTTTTCTCTTTTCAATCTTCTCTCTGTCACCATCAGAATCTTCCTGTTTCTGTTTTTGCACCTTTCTCTGACCATCTTCTTCTGTAATCCTCTTCTCTCTTTTCACCATCCGTCCGGTATTTCTCTTTCTCAGCTGACAGACCCTCGCTTGCTTTCCTCTTCTCTCACTGTACACTCTAATTCTTCCATCGTATGTCCCTCCATCTCTTTATCTCCTTCTTTGCTCCTTTCTCACCACCTCATCTCTCTCTGTTTCATACTCTTTAGTAGTGCCACTGCTGTGAACTGGAAGTCTACATTCTGCAACACAGAGCTGCTTCCGGCACTATCAATCATGGTACTGGGTAGAATTGTGAAAACTGACCCTTACCTCGGCTGTCAAGTTCTACATGGAGTGTATATGTTTGCTAGTTTTTTCATCTTGAAATACGTCCAGATATGTGTGGATTTTGTCCAGTAGTCCAGTGTATAATGTAAACTACACATAATAAAACCCATTTTGGCAATTGCATTTGTCAGCAATTTTATAATTGTGCAACATCCTCAGATGGTTCGGTAAGAATGACCCTGTGTCATGAATTTTGACTAGTTGTGCTGACTTTTTACTGTCACAATCCAGAATTTCCCTTCTTGCCAGATACTCCAAGTTCTGCTGCCTCCAGGACATACACTAACTTGGATATTGTTTTGGATTTATGTGTGCTCTAAACATGGGACGAAGAAATACACAGACATTTCTGTGCCAGTGCAGGACAGAAAACAGAATCATGAAACGTCCCCAGTCCTACCTGGAAAAAATTGTGGTGCAAACACCGAACAAACACAGTTGCAAAGACTGATTTTGCACATTATTCTGATTTATATTGTGCAAAAATTATAACTGGGTGCAAAAAAAGGTCAGTTACCGTGTGCAACTAGTATTTCTCTGGGTGGTTTTTGCATCCGACACTATTCCAGCACTCAGGTTGAGTGTCTTACGTTCATGTTCAATAATCTTGGAGAGCTCGAAGGAAAGCTCCCATCGGCCCGATGAACGGATGCCCTTGTTGTCCCATGTGTATGTACAAGCCAAGGTCGAGAGCAGTGAAATATAGGAAGATACCAGAAAACGGCAGCACGAAAGCCAGGAAAGATAAGGATGGAGACACAGACATAGGGAGAACTCTGGTGGCAGTGAGAGAGGAACCAGGGCATATCTTATCTGGCAGCACGAAGATTAACACGGAGGATCCATGCCAAAAAGCACAGCCCATGTCCAGAGACTGTCACGCAGAGAAAAGACAATAGAAAATTAATGTTTTGCCAACTCCAGCTAAACTTCTTATCAAGGGGATGGCCTGAAGGGGTGCATAATTCAACGTAGTTCTTAAGATTCTATATTTTTTTTAGGCTAGGATTTATTGCACTCCCGTAACCAAGGTGATAAACGTTTGTGGAAGAAACATCTAAGACAGTAATGTAGGAGGGAGACCAGATTTTATTTTGCAATTTCATATAGCGGGAACTCGACCCAAAGGTATTGGAGAGCTTTACATGAGCCCCAGTCGCATTACAGACGGACACATTAATGTTTGGAGGCACGGGGAGATCAAGTGATGGTGAACTGACTAGAACCTGGTTTCCCAGCTCGTAAGTCCTGAGCTCTGACCATTCCACCACTTCACCACCCCAGGGTTGCCGCATCTGTCCAGCAAAGTTTGGGATTTGTCCTAGCTGTCATGTGTTGTCCATTATATATTTAAAGTACAAATATTTACTTGCCCATTAGTCCCAAAATGGCTGCCATATGTATGCTCTGAAACATACCCCATTGTATCATGTTCATGGGTCTTAGCAGACTTTTCTCGGTTGCAAGTAGCTGGTCGTTTTCGTTTGTATTGCTGTTGCATACAACTATTTATTCTATGTTTTAAGCCATGCAGTGTAACTCTTATGCCACGATGGCTATAGCTGGTTTAATGACATCCCTAACAATGCTGAATTATTGTGCCTTAAAACAATAATTTGAAATTCATCACAAGGCTTGCCTTTGTAGCTCAACAGATCATTTGATTGATAAAAGCACGCTTGTGTCTATGCACACTCACCGTCTCCATGACTTGCATCCCGGCATCGGCTAATATCTGGGCAAGTATTTTCTCTCGATCCTTCAGTACTTTCATCTTCTCCTTCACAAAGTACTTGGGGATGGGAATCTCCAGGTTTTGCTAGAAGAGGGTGGGGAGGGAGAAAAGTATGACAGATAAATGCTAAATAATGCTTTCATGAGTAATCTTGCAAGTATAGCACAGGAAGTGGTGAAGTTCAGTGCTCACAGGTATGATTCAGTAGGAGAAGTTAGGGCTAGTAGACTACATGTTGTCTAGAGAGAGTTATGATCTACTGAGAAGGGACTCTTTGGGGAAGGATAGGTGGTATATTGGATGATGCATGATCTAGGGAAAGATGTGTGGTCTGTTGAACGAGTAAGGGAAGAGAGCAGGGGGAGTGATTCAAAAGATCTCTCTAGAGCAAGCTAACACGGAAAGTTTGGCAGAAGCATTTTGAGGGGGTGCTTTCTAGAGTAAGTAGTGTGGGTTAGCGGATCAGGGTTATGCAGGATATATGCTGTAGTAGGCAATGTGCTGTCTAGAGAAGCTGTGGTCTAGTTGAAGTTGTGACATCTAGCAGGGTTGGTCAGTGCATTCAAGTGTAGTAGGATATGCAGTGCAGTAGTAACCCTGTAGACTGTGTTCCAGTGAAGAAAGTTGTAGGTCTACTAGAAAAGGAGCTGTCAGTAGACGGGATAATGTGATCTGACTGAAGAAGTGGGCTCAATTTCAAAATGTGTGATTCTGTGTCAGGTGTGATCTTATTGAGAGATGCTATTTTCACAGAGGAGCTATAGTCTAGTAAGAAGTGTGGTCTAGATAAGTAAACAGCATCCAGAGAAGACATTGTGGCCTAGTCAAGAGGAAAGTCTAATTGGTGTAGTGTGATCTAGTCAAATGTATGGACTCATGGACCGCATGTAATCTGCAAGACAAAGGTGGAACCTAGTGGATAAGGTGTGGTCCATTGCAGGTTGTGTGGTCTAATGGAAGAGGTGTGGCCTAATCATCCCTTAATTTGTACAAAGAGTGCACGGCCAAGGTTTTTCTTTGAAGCATGCCACTGGCCCTGCTAAACAATGGAGTTACAGATTACCAAATTCACCCATTCACCCATTCTTAATTCCACCTCATGCCCCTTTCTTCCACCTCTACTTCTTTTCTCTTTATCTCACTTCTACAGTTCCTTCTTTCTCCCTTTGTTTCTGTTTTCCTATTTTTACTGTGCTAATTCTTTCTCCCGTTTCTACCTTGCTCTCAGTTCAAATCTGATGATTAAAAATAAGTACAAGTCCCTAAAATGAGCTTCTGGTGCCAACTCCCACTGAAAACCACTTGCACAAATTAAGCACTCTGACTAGTTTAGTTGGGGCGCCATTTAACGCAGAAAAGGTCCAGAAAGTGGGATGTGGGCCAGGAAATTGACAATATCATGCAAACATGTACAGCCATGTAGAGGTGTGATCTATACGTAGGTCTATGTGCTTTAGTGGGAAGTATAATGTGAGATATATTTGAAAATGTGTAAAGTAGAAAAAATTGTTTTCTGTGGAGAAGATATGGATATAGTCTACCGTAAGTGTACTCCAGAAATGTTAATGTGACATAGGATGTGTGGCTTAGTGGAGGAGGTTCCGTATTAAAGAAATGTGTTCTGGAGGCTAATATGGTTTGTGGTTTGAAGGTATGGTCAATGGCAGGGTTCTCCAAATTCTGCCCTGGAGGACCAGATCCATGCAGATTTTTAGCATATCCCTATTTAGATAAATGTAGTTATCTTAAAAATCTAGTATGGACCCGGCCCTCCAGGACCAACTTTGGAGAACCCTGGTCTATGGGAAGAGCTGCATGATCTGGAATTAAGAATTCAATTCCTGACTAATAACCCTGCTACTCTCGAATTTGGGGTTAACTTTCTTCCACTTCTATTGGTAGTAAGAAAATCATGAAATTGCATGCAATGTACCTGGATCCGCCATCTATATTGTGGGTCTTGTTGTCAGCACCTAAAGGCCACATATTAAATTAGACATAGTAAGTTATAAGATCAGTGAAAGGTATTTTCTACCAACCACTTTGACCATTAACCATAGGACTGTCATTGTTGACAACATTAACTTGAGTGATCAAGGCACTGTAATCTACGTCTAACCTCACATTAACAATAACATATCAAGGAGGCCACTAGGATCAATAAAATTGGATATTGCTCTGACTGTTATTACTCTCATTGGGCTCAGGGCCTGGGCCTGTTAGTATTACACAGTCACAACTAGATGATCCACTGTACCATGCAGGGCCTCTCATTGGGCTAAAAAAATCATTTTCGCCTATGTGCTTTCTTATGAGTACAGTAACATACCAGAATGTTCACAAAACTCAAGCATCTAGGATATTACTCATCAGGAATCTTCAGTGCTATGCCAGGGCACTCAGGCACTAGAGGTATTACCCAGACTCCTTGCCCTTCTTCTGAGATTTATTATCCAGTAGATTGGAAGGTTACTCACTGGGCTCATCTTGAAATCCTGCAAGATGTCATCAAAGTAATGGAACTCAGACATCTCCAGCTCCACCATCTCATTCTTCAACTCAAGGATGCGCCCCATCACGCCGTCCAGCACTAGGCGGATCACTCGTCGCTTCTGTGGGTGTGCCATTTGGTCATAGGCAGTCTCCAGGCTGCGAAAGATCTGAACATACTTGATGTAGAAGGTGGCCAGCATCTGGAATATCACCACTCGGTCCTTTTGAGGCTTTGTGGGTTTGTCTGAGGCTTCCTGCTGGAGCAGTTGCCCTAGGGCCTCCTGGGCTTCCACCCATATTTTATTATAGGCGCTGTAAGAAAGAAGAGGGAAACCTTACTATGTTGTCTGGTATTATAAAACAATTCACCCGCTCTTACTTGCACTTAACCCCCAAAACCCACATTTTCAATGAGATAAGATTTACAGTCACACATTAAGTAATTGGAAAGTTAACCATCAATATTTAGAAATATTCACTCATTTAGTAATTAGAGACAGCAATCCACCATAAAACCAGACAAATAGTCAACCATCATGAAATCTGAGAGAGTATTACAAATTCAAATTATCCATACACAAATTAGAGACCATGTCTCATACACAGCCAAGGAGTCAATAAATGAGAGCTATACCCTCATCCAGAAACTGGAGAGAGTAAATTATGCCTATTTCAGAGACAAAATGCCTACAGGGAAATCGAAGATGTTTACCCTTCCCAAAAAAATATAGAATTGCTTTCCATTGAATCAGAGGCAACCATCCATAGAGAAATCCAAGACAGTCTATTTACCTATTTTTAGTAGGTTGTAGAAATGTAATCAGAACTAAAGTGTATAAGAACATTGGTGATAAATAGGATACATGTGAATAGTTGAAATAAATGAAAATGTAAGCAGTATTCTGAGGGCCAATGAGGTCTATGTATCGATGAGAAGCAAAGGCGATCAGTGACCATGGAAATGAATGTCTAACCCTACAATGACATATATATTTACACTGTGCAAATGAATAATTACATGTGATCACTCTTTACTTTCTAGTAATAGGAGGTGACTCTTCAGGGCTATACTGATGTAGTGGTGTAATGTGCACGCATGGATGTCTAGGGGAAGTGAGTTCCAATTGAGGGGTCTCAGGAGGTAAAGTCTGCGGAACCTAGATGCAGCACATAAAGGTCCAGGTATTAGTAGGAGATTTAGATTAGTCAATCATAGTTTGGGTGCAGCCAGGAGTATAGTGGGTCTGGTAGTTATTGAGGTAATCAGGAGATAAATTATGTACAATAAATGTTAGTCATTAGAACTGAACCTTATTTCTAGCTTACAGCAAGCCCACTTGATAATGAAAGACTGATGTGGATGTGTTTGGGGAGGTTCTGTATTTTTTCCTGTATAAAGATGAGAACTTTGCCCAGTGGCAGAAAGGACTGAGAGAGATCCACTAGTATACTATTACAAAAGTCACCGTTGCTCTTTACTTGGGAGTTGATCTATGCTTTGACTTTGTGAAATGAAATCAATGGTCAGATCTTACATATATTTTGAACTTACAAGTGACCAGCAGTCGTGGGGATAAAAATTAAAGGTGCATGGCCAGGTCGAATAGAATGCCAAATTTGCAGGTAGAGTGGCTAAGGTCAGTGAGTCAGGTGAAGAGTAGCTGAGAGATGCAGGTGTGTGTTAATCCGGAAAATACAGTTACTCTGCTGTTGACGATTCCAGCATGAGGGAATGAAGTGCCATCCAGCGCGATTAACAGTAGGACAGCTGGGAATGCGTTTCTGGGGATGAGGTGAGAGATTTCAAATTTAGACAAATATCTTGGTGTCATCTGCCTATGGTTGATAAGAAAAGCCATATGAGAAGATACTATCACCAAGAGAGGCAGAAAGAAGGTGGGCTCAGTACTGATCCATGGAAGACTTCGATATGTAGGAATGTGGGTGCAGAAAGTTTGGAGTTTAAGGATTCAGAGATGCAATGGTAAGAGAGGTAGGAAGACAGCCGCTTAAGGTTGGAACTAGTAATCCTAGTTCAAGTGAGGAAGGTGTGTAAGGTAGGATGATCAACAATGTCAAAAGCAGCAGGTAAGGATAAGTATGAGGCTAGAAGAGATGCAGCTGTGGTGAGCTGATGTGATGAAATTTCCAAAATGGGTATGGGACGTTTATGGTCAGTGTAGAGCACATACTAATTGGAGGATTGCTGATTTTTTCACTGAAATTGTATTGTGCAGGGAAATTCAAGCATATCAGAATTTTAGAGAAGTATGAAAGTACGGCTACTGGACAGTAATGCATGCAAGAAACGGCCAGCAGGAGTTTTAAAGCATGCAGTATAGTACAAGATGGTTGCGGCTATTGCCAAGGAATCAATAACAATGATCCCCCAAAATTCAGAGATGGTCGGTGATGAAGTAATCGGCTACGGCGACCCGCCCGTCCCAGAAATCACAGACCTCTGCATAAAGTAATGAGTGACAGACTATTAAAAACCAGATAGTCACCAATCCAGATCTGAAACAGCCACTAATAGAGAAATAAAAAAGATTCATCCATGCACAACACAGACACAGCCAGCCATCTACAAACACAGTTACTGATCCAGAAAGGAGACACATCAAAAATCAAAGGTAGTGCAGCTGTTTTTAAAGCGCATGTACTTGTACCAGCCCCTTCTGTACAGCTGATTAGTTTTTAGAAGAAACAAAAATGACATGCATTTTCCAGAATGGCAGCGGACTTGCTAGACGACCTTAGCCTGGTAATTGACGAATTGGACGGAGCGCCTGGTAAAGGGCTCCTAACTTTGTTACACGCACTGTATTTGACTAACTGCTAACTTAGTCTAACAATAACACTAACGCACTGTATTTGACTAACTGCTCAAAACTTATGTGATGATCAGTGCCTGAAATAATTTTTAAAAATCTCACCAACTGTTTTTAAAAATTTGTCATTTGTTTAAACCTGCCTCATTTAGTTTTTAAACACTTACCTAGCGATCACCTACACTTGCACACTCGCACCGGGTCGGCGTCTTCCCCGGTCCGCCAATGATTGTTCCGGTTGAGTGGAGGGAAGGCTGACGCAGACCGTAAGTGCTTCAATCGGCACAGAGACGGTTAGTGGTCTAGCTGCTAAACCAGCAGCATAAAACCCCATGCCCGCCTCGACGTGCAGCAGACGCGCTAGAGGACCTTAGCCTATCACTGACGAAGTGGACGGAGCGCCTGGTAAAGGGCTCCTAACTTTGTTACATGCACTGTATTTGACTAACTGCTAACTTAGTCTAACGATAACGCTAACGCACTGTATTTGACTAACTGGTCAAAACGTATGTGATGATCATTGCCTGAAATTATTTTTTTTTTAAACTCACCAACTGTTTTTAAAAAATCGTCGTTTGTTTAAACCTGCCTCATTTGGTTTTTAAACACTTACCTAGCAATCACCTACACTTGCACACTCGCACCAGATCGGCGTCTTCCCGGTCCACCACGGATTGTTCTAGTTGAGTGGAGGGAAGGCTGATGCAGACCAGAAGTGCTTCAATCAGCACATGGACAGTTAGCGGTCTAGCTGCTAAACCAGCAGCATAAAACCCCATGTCCCCCTCAACGCGCAGTGAACGGGCGCAGCGGGTCCGCCACTGGCGTGCCGAAGGCGCACCAAAGGCAAGCCCATCTGCGCCTGTCCATGCAATGCCGGGCCAGAGCCCAGAACCCCTGCCCCTACTCCTTCAGCCCCCCTCCGATACTCTAGGGAAAAATGATTCCATATAATGACAGTCCCAAAGCCATCATGCTCCCACTCCATCCCCATCGAGAAATCGCAAGACAAGTGCACCCACTGCCCATACGAACTCCCTTCAAGAGTAACCAACCAAGAGGCAGGAAATCCGTTCAACATGGCTCTGCTGAACTGCAGATCCCTGACAAAACACACCTCGGAAATCTTCATACTCTTACAAGACTCAGAACTAGATGGTCTGTTTCTCACGGAGACCTGGCATTCTCCAAGCTCAGACCCCGACATTGTTCAGCCTCTCCCTCCTGGCTACTTGATTCAGCGCCTAAATAGAACAAGCAGCAAGGGCGGCAGGATAGCAATCATTTACAAAGATCACCTAATCTGCCACATCCTGGATAGCCCCCTCCTAGGCTGTGAAAACGCTCACTTCTCCATTGAATTCCCCCCCCTTACTTACTTTTATTGGCATCCTCCTATACCGCCCCCCAGGAGCACAGGTACAATTCTTCAGTTCATTACTGGAAACTGTCTTTTCCCTAGCCAGTGTCTCACCTAATTTCAACCTTCTTGGAGACTTAAATTTCCATTTTGATAACCCGCTAGACAAAGCGGCGGATGACCTAGCACATGACCTCGCAGCCTACCAGCTACACCTATAGATCCATCAAGCCACACACACGAAAGGTTATCTCCTTGACCCATTTTTTTCCAATATAACAGAATTAAAAGGGAGAGTACCTATCCCCGCCCCCTTGTCAGACCATTTTTTAGTTCCAATCTTCTGGCACCCACTCACAATGGGCCCCGCACGCCAGCATCATGCATCCAAGCTCGCCCTTGGCCCAAACTGACCGTAGAGGGCTGGACTCGTATACTAGAATCAACCGAACCCTCAGAAGCAGACAGAAAGTTTTCCTCATTGATCGAGAACACGCTGGATATAGTACTACCAAAAAAAACCATACTACAAAACAGCAGAACGAATAAATAGCCCTGGTTCACCCCGGAGCTTTGCAAACTAAAACAACAATGCAAAAAATTAGAAAGAGCATGGAGGAAAGACTTTGCTAGTGAAAAAAAATCCGAATATAGGTTATCCATTGTATCCTACAAAGTGGCACTAAAAACAACCCAGGCTGTCTACTACGAGGAACCATTTTTATCTTCCTCCAACTCCTCCAGAGAAACCTTTTGCATTGTAAAAAAACTCATGAAAGTTCCCGACCTACCCCCAGCCGCCGACCCATCTGGCCATCGATGCGATGAATTAGCAGGTTTTTTTCTCCACTAAAATCCAAAACATCCTCAAACACCTCCCACTCAATAACAATGAACACCACCTCGAGCCCCACAAATCAGAACCTCAGGATAATGTCCATCGCCTAGAATCATTTGATCCACTCACAGAGGTACTTCTCCCTCCTATCCTAGATTCGATCAAGAGCAGTTCCCCACTCGACCCTGCCCCGTTTAACAACCTGAAATCAGTAATATCCACCATTCTGTCCCCCATCACCAAATTAATCAATGCCTCTTTAACACTGGGCATAGTTCCCCAGGACTGAAAAAAGACCATGGTAAAGGCTCTACTAAAAAAAAAAACACCTAGATCTCAAAGAGATGGCCAACTACCGCCCCATCTCCCTACTCCCTGGAATTAGTAAGGTTACGGAGAAATACGTCAATCGACAACTCTCAGTGCACCTCGAGTCTTTTGACTGCTCCATTCCTCTCAGACTGGCTTCCGCCCTGGCCAGGGCATGGAGACTGCACTGATAGCGGTGGTGGAGGAGGCCAGAAAAATTCTTGATTCCGGAGGATCTTCAGCCATTATCCTCTTGGACCTGAGTGCAACCTTTGACACGGTGAACCACTGCACTCTGGTACACCGTCTCAAAAAAGTGGGAGTGACAGGCACAGCCTTATCCTGGCTGAAATCGTTCCTGGAAGAGAGAACCTTCCAGGTATTTGAAGGAAATACCCGGTCCCAGCCAGTGCCGCTTCGATGTGGGGTTCCCCAGGGCTCGTCTCTGAGCCCCACACTTTTTTAATGTGTACATGTCTCCTTTGGCAGAGATAGTAGCCCCTGACGGAATCAAACTAGTTACCTATGTGGATGACACCCAACTAATCGTGCCACTGAACCAGGTGGAACAGCCCTTGGTGGACCTGTGCCCCTGCCTGAAAGAAGTCGCTAGCTAGATGAGCTCATCACACCTCAAACAAAATGGCGAAAAAACTGAGCTCATATTGTTGGGCAACCAAGCAACTTTTAACCCCAACAATCTGTAGCCAACCTGCATGGGGCCCGCTCCTATGCCAAAAAAAGAAGAAAAAAAAGCTTGGGCATCTGGCTCGACCATGATATCACTTTCCGAACCCAAGCTAGGAAAACCGCAGCTGCCTGCTACGGTCTGCTCCGAACCATACAAAAAATATTGCCTCTCCTACCCTGCCACTCAAGAAAGCTCCTGATTCAGGCGCTTATCCTTTCCAGACTGGACTACGGCAATGCCCTCTATTTGGGTGTCCCCAAATCAGTCATTGCTAAGCTACAAGAGGTCCAAAATTCAGCAGCAAGATGCCTTACAAACACAAAAAAACCTGTGCTCTGCCAAGCCTGCCCTAAGATCACTTGATTGGCTTCTGATAGAGGAGCGAACACATTTTAAAGCCCTTTGCATCACACATAAAAACCTTCAGGGCAATGGATCTCCGCTCAGATGATCTCCACCTGACCGACACTCCAAGAATTAAGAAGGCTCGGACAGGTGGCCGCCTCTTCTCCTATAACGCCTCTAGGCTCTGGAATTTCCTCCCTCTCTCTTTCCGCAAGGAAACTAACCTCCTGACATTCCGCAAAACACCTGAAGACATGGCTATTCCCGTAAACCCATCTGCCCTCTAGCCACTGTTCTCAGCGCTGGGATGTTTCCAGGTAGCCATGCGCTATACAAAAACATTTTTCATTTCATTTCACATCTACGCCTGACTCGTGCCCAGCGCCAGGACCCTTGGTACTCTGACGACCCACCTGAGCCTTACATTCTACCCAGACACAGACCTCCACACCCTAAAAACCGGACAACCTTCTAGGTGCTGCACCAGAGCCTCCACTACTGGCACTCAAAGCACATTCTCCTGCACCGCCAGCCACTTCTCATGCACATCTCCCCATCTGCATCCCTGTGACCCACCATACACATGCAACCATACCCCACACACCATTTGCATGCACAACACCCACCCCACTCTGATATGCCTCCTCCTTAACATCCACACTCTCATCACATACACCATCGAAGTCTGGGACCTCCTGTACAAGCTCTTCCCCAGACCTTCGATTGGTGGCAGAGGCCTGGCTCAACCCGACATCGCAGTAGCCATTTTCCTACCGCTTCAAGTTTGGAACACAAGAGAAAATCTTCAAACCCAAGGGAGGACTAGCCATCGTCTGCAAAGAAAACATCCACTGCTCCAATACATCTGCAAACTCCAGTGATCGAGTTGAAAACAGCTCCAACAACGCTAAAGAAATATTTTCTGTAGTGAATGACTTCACCTCCCCCACCGCCAGCTCCACAACATTCCATCATCACAGAAACCATGCACCTAACTCTCCCAATACATCAGAGACAAAATCAGCACCATCTACAGCAACTTTGCTCCCCAACTGGACCTATTGACCCTTAAAACCCTCACACCAGATAACAAAAACACTCCAGATAATGCTACGACCTGTTGGCCCACTACCACCAAGATGGAAACCGCCACCACAATGTGCTCCATCCACTTGGGAGCCCCGTCAGACTTCTACCCTAACTTTATCTTCACGAAAAGACTCAACCCCATCTTCGTCACCGTTACCTCGATATTCAATGACTTCATCACCTATCTGGATGCCTGGAAACATGCTATCATACTACCTCTCCTGAAGAAATTTTTGGCAGACCTGAAGATTTTGTCAAAATACAGACCGATCTTCATGCTTCCCCACTCCGGCTAAAGTCTTAAAAACTTGTCAAAAAGGACTGGCTGACCACCGCAACAACAACTCCTGGCCCCTTCTCAATCTGGATTCAGGTTAAATCACAGGAACGAGACCGCCCTCATTGCCGCCACTGACAATATCTGTCTTATACATGGGAGACACGGTGGTACTCATCCTGCTCAAACTCTCTGCCATGTTCGACACTGCCTCTCACTTTATCCTTATCCAACACCTCCATGAAACAAGCATAGGCGGACCCACTCTCTCATTGATCAGCTCCTTTATCAATGCTCACACCCAATTCGTAAGCCTTGTATCCTCTGTTGCTGCCAAACTGATCTGCAGTCTCCATAAGAGCCTCGCTCAGTCCCATACTGTTGAATGTTTGCATGCCACTGCTCACCAAAATTACCAGAGGGTGCTGTATCAGCGTCATCTTATATGCAGATGACACCCAGCTCATTCTCTCCCTCACAGACCATTCCTCCAACAGCCAGAAGAAGTTCACCACCTGCATAATCAAAGTTCCCAACTGGATGAAGGCCACTAACTGAAGCTCTACTCCGACAAGATGGAAGTGTTAGTCTTCAGCAAAGACATCTCAATCTGGACTTCAGCCTAGTGGCCATCCAATCTAGGACTGACACCCAACTGTCATTCCAAGTCAGGAACCTAGGGAAAGTGAATGAAAATCAAATGTTGATGACCAACCAGATCACACCCTCCTGCTTTCAACCCCTCAAGCTCTACATAAAAATCTTCAGATGGCTCCTGCTAAACACCCAAGATCCGTCACAGAGGCCCTGAGTAACAGCAAGCAGTACTACAGAAAGGCACTTTATCTTGGTGTGACCACACAACTCACCATGAGACCCCAGACCATCAAAAACGGAGCAGACAGCATAAAGCTCAAACTCCCACCCTGCACATACATTTCTACGCCTCCCAAAGACCCTCACTGGCTCTTAGTTCACAAACGCACACTCTACAAGCTCCTCACACGTACATACAAAGCCCTGCCCAATCAAGGCCCTGCATACATGAACAGCCGCATAAGCTTCTGCACATCGACCAGAAAACTCTGCTCAGCCGGCCTCCTGCTCACCCATGCTCCCCTCATCTGGAGTACCAGAGTCATGGGGGGCACTATTTTGTACCTGGCCCCAAATGTATGGAACAACCTCCCACCGACCATCAAAGCCACCAACTCAGACCTTCAGTTTCATATGAAACTGAAAAACATGGGTTTTTAAATAGGCCCCAGCTAAAGCTGCACCCCGTTCTTAGGCGCCAGAGTTACCCAATATTGGGTGTCATACAAATAAACATAACATAGCATAACAACATGGAAGGGGCCAAAACTGTCTGGTTTGTTTTGTGGCTTTTAATTTTCATTATCCTGCATTTCCTATGCGGAGATGGCTGGATATTGAATTTATTGACTGTGATCATTGTGTCAAACTGTATCTTTTAATGACCCACCTTCGCCTCCTGCAGTACGTCTTGATTGCTCTGTTTAGCTACTCTTGGAGAGTTAAGGGTACAAAGAGTTTGAGTTTGAGTTGAGTTTAAAATATTTCTAAAGCGCGCGTACACCTGGCGGTTTCTTGGCGCTATAAAGTACTGGACTCAGAAGGGTGGGAAGAAAAGGGAGGATAGAGAGAAGCAGTTTATGAAGAGAAGGCTTGTGTGAAGACAAAAGTTTTTAGAGCCTTACGGAAGAGTGTGTAATGGGCACAGGATCTGAGGTGAGCCGGGAGAGAGTTCCAAAACGCTGGGGCAAGTGTAGAAAATTTCGTGCCTCCCCACTTTTTGCGTTTGAAAAGAGAGACTATGAGCAGTTGTTGGGCGGATGAGCGTAGCTCCCTGGCAGGGACGTAGGGTTTAATTTCTGAAGAGATAAAAGCAGGGGCTGTGCCGAGCCGGGCTTGAAAGGTGATGCAGCCCAGCTTGAACTGGGCTCGTTCTCGGATGGGGAGCCAGTGTAGGGACTTGAGGAGGGGAGTGAAGTGATGTGATTTGGCCAAGTTGAAAACCAGGCGGGCCGCCTGGTTTTGGACCAGCTGGAGTCGTCGCATGCTATAGGCGGGCATGCCGCAATAGAGAGCGTTGCCATAGTCCAGGCGAGAGATAACCATCGCCAGGACAATGAGCTTAAGGGCAGGGAAAGAAAAAAAACGAGAGACTTTGCGAATAGTGCGGAGTGAGAGAAAGGAAGAAGACACAGCAGAGCTGACATGGGAATGAAGGGTGAGTTGGTCGTTCAAAGAATCCGCGTTCCGTGCAGGTAACAGCCGTGGGGCGGTGGGGGGGAGGGGGATTTCGAGGGACGCTACAGAGGGAAAATGTATTATTTACTTAATTTTTCTTCTGCACCATCCCTCAAAATCCCCCCCAATGCCGCCCCACCGCTGTTACCTGCATGGACCGCGGCTGGTACAAAGGGAGGTACATGGTTATCCAATATGAGTGCAATATGAGTGCAGTAGTATAAGAGTCCTAGGGACATCAGTTGGGTACACAAATAGCCTCCCCATATAAGACATAGTTGCTCCAGGACTCAGAACAACATAGCCTTGTGACATTTTACGTATAAGACAACTGAAAATGGATTTAGCTTTGAGGAACATGGGAGGTATTTTAAGACAAGAGTCTGGGAAGATTGGGGCAGGAAAGGGACAGTTCTATTTTTCTGTAGACTTATGTCTTGAGCCAAAGATGCCCATATGTCAGTACCTATTATCTGCAGCACGACAGGCTGATAGGCTAAGGCACTGATGTGTAGAGCTGAAGCCAAAGTGTACTCAGAGAGTCTGGGCCTTTATCTCGGAGATAGAGACCTGTGTGATGGGAGAGAGTGATTACAAAGGAACCTTGGACACCAAACAGGATTCCACAGCAGAAAGGAAGGGTGATTTAGGACAAAACCCAACGTCTATACACCGACTGCGCCAAACCCTAAATCTGCCCACGGAGGGGAGGGATAATTTATACTCAGACAGAGGGGGCAGTTCTAAATCTTTTCTGCACACTTTCTACTGTAGTGTGCACACAGCTGCCTTCTCTCCTGTGCTGTGTGAATATTAGTCTGATGACAGGGCACTTCAGTGCCATTCATGCATGTAGTTCAACAATCTGCTTCATGTCTCCTGCAGTGGCAGTGACCCATGAGTGGGCACACAGAAGCTAGAAATGTGGCACAGTAATGACCAACTTTACAGACCCCTTAATCAACCGAGGTATGTATGTATGTATGTGGTATTTGTATAGCACAAACCTAGCAGTGGAGCGCTGTGCAGGGTGAAAGGCAAGCATACAAAAAGAGACAGGAGAGGGAGCTGGGCTCTGAGAGCAGACATAAAACACTGGCGGCCTTAGACATGTGCAAGCTGTGCACCTGCACACGGCCGCCAAACCCCAGGGGCCGACACGCCAATATATATATACTTAATATAATAATCCTCTGAGGATGGATACATATTTGCGTGGCGGCCCCTTGCAGGGATTTGGTGGCCTCCGGCTCTGTTCCACTTCCAAACACCCTGACCCCCCTCTTCACTGGCCTCCCCGCCTGCGTTCCTCCAGGCGCCCCCTACCTACGCTCCCTGCCCAGGGCCGCCATGAGCCTAGAGCCGCCCCTGCATAAAGTGTTACTGCATGTGATCTAGTGCTCTTTAAAGAGCTGCATATTTAACTATTTCCTAATTTCTCTCTCTCCCTCTTCAGCTTCTGTCTGGATGTAATACTTTGGCTCTATATCAGGCAGGGCCTAGATCACGATGAGGCGTTGTCCTGATTTGTTCTTACAAACTTCCATTTTCGCTGAAAAATGGATTACTAGCCAGCTGCCATTACTGATGTTTGCACCCATGATTTGCCGTAGGAAAAATAAAGTGCCAACTGTGCAAAGGACATTTTGCACATGCATAATTAGGGAATGCCTCATTGTACTTATTGAAATCCAGTGCTAAATTTTATGGGGGTAAGAACAGGGCGGGTAAACTTCTTGCTAATTATTTAAAAGTCAAACACAACAAATTGAATATTGCTGCTATCTATGATACTAACTCCACTCTACAGCATACTGACACCGCCATTCTTTCAGAATTTTCCCTCTTTTATAAAACCCTGTACTCCTCGGAATCCCAACCCACTCCTCAATCACTTACTCACTATTTCTCTACCATTCACAAGCCCTCTCACTTCCCCCTTGATCTCTCTGATCTAGAGTCTAACATCACTCTCGAAGAGCTGCTTACTGCGCTCAAACACCTCAAATTAAATAAGGCTCCCGGACCTGATGGCTTCACCGTCGAGTTCTATCTCCATTTTTCCAAACTTCTCCTCCCCAAGCTCTATTCACTTATTGACTCCTTCACTACCTGCGGAGGCTCCTCTGGCACCTTCTCAGAAGCACACATTTGCCTGATTCCCAAGGAGGGTAAAGATACCCAACACTGCAAGAACTACCGGCCAATCTCGCTAGTGAATATAGATTACAAGATCTTTGCCAAATCCTTAGCTGCTCGGTTAGACTTCCTCCTCCCTGATCTTTTGGGTGAGGAACAGTCCGGCTTTGTCAAGGGTCGCTATATCACAGACAATACCAGGTTACTTTTTAACATTCTCACAAAATCTTCACGTATGCAATCCTCACTCGCTGCGATTGCCTTAGACGCAGAAAAAGCGTTCGATAGGGTAGAATGGTTTTACCTCTTTCATGCTCTCACATGGTTTGGATTTGGCCCTAATTTCATTTCCTTAATTTCCCTTTTATACTCTCGCCCGCGTGCTGCAATTTGTGCTAATGGCAAAGTCTCTCCCTTCTTTGACTTAGGTAGAGGAGTACGTCAAGGTTGCCCCCTTTCTCCCTTCCTTTTCAATTTGGCCCTGGAACCGTTTCTCTCCAGGTTACGCCAAAATCCCAATATACATGGCTTTCACTCCACAGATTCCCACATCAAACTTGCTGCATACGCGGATGACATTTTACTGTTCATTTCTGATCCTGATTCCTCTATCCCTGCTTTCCTGTTAGAAGTGCAGGATTATTCCCTAATCTCAGGATACAAGCTTAACCATGAAAAATGTGAGATATTGCCATTGACCAAATTTACTTTCAAAACAGACTACGCTGCCTCAAATTTTATCTGGAATTCCTCTCACATCAAATATCTCGGCTTGCACATCACCCCCTCCATACCCGATACGATTTCCTTATGCTTAAATAAATGCATTCAGAAAATCTCCGAACTCACTGCTCGATGGCATCCTCTCTGCCTCTCCTGGTGGGGTCGCCTTGACACGATTAAAATGATGCTCACCCCAATTATCCTTTACACCATATCCAATATTCCTGTACCTATCGCTGCAAAGTTATTTAAAAAAATTAACTCCATTCTGTCAGCCTTCCTTTGGCACAATAAAAAGCCACGAATGTCCATCGCACAACTGATTCGCCCTACTTCTGAGGGCGGGGTCAACTTTCCAGATTTCCCCTCATATCAAAAAGCCTTCCTACTCCGGCAAGCATCATCCTGGCTACAGGATCCTGACGACCCGTGCCCCTTGTGGGTCAAGATGTAACGCCTCTTCCTTTCCCCTTTCTCCTTTGCAGAATATCTCGCTTTTTCTCGTAAACCCTCCTCTGTTTCCACACCCATTCACAAATTCACAACCAAACTCCTTTTGGCTTCCTCCCCCACCCCTCCTAGCTCTATTGCGGATTTTCTCTCCTCCCCTTTATGGCACAACACTCACCTCCTCATTCGCTCTAAACCCTTCTACTGGAAGTCCTGGAGGCAGAAAGGTCTTTTATGGGTTTCACAATTGTTCTCCCATTCTACATTTCTCTCTTTCTCAGACCTTAGAGCGAAATACGCCTTACCTGCTTCTTTCGCTCCTAATTACTCTCGGCTCAAAACAGCGGTAATGGCTGTATACACATCACTTGCGCAGACGCAGACACCCTCCATTCCCCCTACTCCTACTTCGCGCCTACACTCTCTACTTCGCACAACTCCTAAAGCTTCGGCCATTTATAAACACCTTCACGTGACAGACACCCCTAGACCCAAATCCACGGTGGAATTACAGTGGGAGCACGACTTTGACATGGTTTGGCCTTTGCTCACCTGGGACAAATTGTGGCTCAAGATACGCAAATCATCCAGAGCGGCATCTCTCACGCAATCCATGCTCTTCATTTACAATAGATTACTCCTTACCCCCTCTGCCCTCCATAGGAGGTTCCCTTCTACCCAAGATATATGTTGGTCATGCTCCGCTCCATCCGCTACCCTGTTCCACATGCTCTTCTTATGTCCCTCTGTTCACACTTTTTGGCTTAAGGTGTGGGCTCAAATCAACGTAATATTTCAAATATGCATTCCTTTCTCCCGTGCTCACATCATTTTTCTAGGCAGCCTTTCACCTTGCTGGGACATATTTCAGTTTGATATACGTATTGTAGATCTATTGCTGGCTGTTGCATTTCAACAGATTACCACCCATTGGAAATCCTCATCTAACCTTTCCTTCCAAGCATGGTGGAATAATGTTTGTCATAATCACAGACTGGACACTACCTTTGTTTCCCCCCCCCAGCTAGCTACGAAGAGAACGGCTCTATGGCTTCCTGTTGTTCTATACCTGAACAGATGTTCTACTACCTCCCATTGTCCTTTACCTGCCCAGCAAGAAGTTCTCAAACCCCCTTGATTGCCTTATCACTCCCTCATTGTTAAATTTCCATATGTACTCATTCTCTCCTTTTTGCATTTTGTTAATCCGGTAATTACTTTTAAGCCTAGATTAACGTACGCCTTTTTCTTATTCATGACTATTATGTATCATTATATTTACTGTACTTGCGAATGTATTTGTATTTTTTTTTTTTTATTGTCAACCCTTTTCCCCCTCTTCCCCTCTCTTTTTATTTCTTTTTATGCCTACTTCTCTGCCTAATAAAATCTTTTTGAACTTAAAAAAAATAATTAGGGAATGCAATTAACTCTTTTGGTGTTGTTCACCAATCCTGAATAAATTACCGAAAATTGAGCAACTGCAAATTTGCAAACCCTGTGCAATCTCAGTCATTAATGATCAGACACCAGGTTCAAAGTGCAAGTCATTACCTCGCTATTTGGCATCCATTTTGTAAGCTTCAGAAGGCGTACCAGGATTCCGCCTATGGGAGGACTCACTGCTGCAGCAGTTGTGTACCGGTACCCCCCTAGGATCCAATTCCTGGACACGAGGGTCACCGCTTTGAGACCCAAGCTAAATATGCTAAATCTGAAGGCATAACCATAAAGTATTATCCCATGGTATTACCTACAGCTATAAAGTTGGGTCCAAGTACATGGAAGAAAAGCCTGGGATAACGCAGTTATTACACATCTTTCTGTAGTGTTTCCATTTGGCTTTCACCAGAATTTAACAGTCAGCATTTCTGTGAAATAATTACTGCAATTTTGTGGCAGGGTAAAACATGCCATGATATCAATACTGTGTATTTTTTCACCACCGCAGCAGGCTAAACGAAGCCAGAAGTTCCACTTGGGGACCGACAGCTCCTACACAATCTGTAGGGCTGCAGGTTGTGCCACACGCTCTCTGCATGCTGGCCTGTGCACTCTACTCTCTCGGCAAACTGATGGTTTACTGTCAGTTGAATTAAACATAATTACACTCTAGACGACAAATTGTAGTGGTACTTTTGAATTAGGTAATAAATAACCTGAAACCTGGGATGCAAGCACATACTGAATTATTCTTAGTCCAAATGTACACATCTCACCATTAACTCACCAATTCACGGCTGCTCGAGGAAGCAAATAAACCCTTTCACGTTACCCCCGCACTTCTAAAGAGCTTTACAAAAAATAGGGATAGAACTCAGATTTTTTTATGAAAAATCATTAGTACATCAATTACTGTCATACTCTATAAGGATATTACTGCAGTTCAAACATTTTATTTATCATCAAACTGTGCACTCAAGATAAAGCAGCTACACAAGAAGCACCCAGCACTAACCAGCACGGTAAATACTGAGCAGCAAATAACCTAGGGGTATATTAGCAAGAACCTCGTTAAAATTATCACTGTTTTAGCAGCAGGAAACTGCCGCTAAAATGGCGATAATGGGGTGCTAATATGCGTTATAGAATTCCAATAGAAGCCCAGGTTAGATGTGCAGGACATCTAACCTGAGCTTCTATTGGAATTCTATAACGCATATTAGCAAGCCCATTATCGCTGTTTTAGCGGCAGTTTCCTGCCGCTAAAATGGCAATAGTTTTAACAAGGTTCTTGCTAATATGCCCCTAGTTACCCTGTCGGGAGGGGGGAGTTAAGGGAGGGGTGCGGGTGGGGGGTGGGGTAGGCAGCTGCTGCCCTTGTATGCCGAACCAAACAAAAGCAGGCGGCTGGCACATTTATGCAAGGACGGTGTGGGGAGATAATGAGCTCTGAATAGTAGCATATCCGAGTGCTCAGAGCGGTGCGGACTGCTGGTAAAAACAAAATTAGGTTTAGCACGTGAAATGTAAGCATGAACAACAATGGCTGGACAGAGATGAGGGGCTGCGAGCATCCGGCACCATTCATGAGTTTGCGTTAATTTTGGCAGCGGCGCATAACAAGAAATGAGCGGCTGCCATTCTAGAACCTAAAGGTGCTTTACGCAGGAAAGCCAGACTCGTTTGGAGGACAAAATAATGAAATTAGTGCTTGCAGACTAAATTAGACATAGCGTGTATCAAATGAAGTAAAAGGGCCAGTCCTCTTGGGAGGTAACAAATGGAGACAGGGCGGTACCAAGGTGGGACTAACAAGCCTCATAATGAATCGGAAGCCAGAGTTTACAAAGGACGATGACAGCAGCCAATTACAAATATGGGCGGAGAGTATGCGAGGCTTCCACAACATACTCTACCACAGCATGACTCGCAGAGCGAGCAGTGCATGCGTGTAGCCGCTAGGCTCGACCTAAAAAGGTTCAGGTGTGCCTATCATTGGTCAAGATTGGCTTGCAAATATTATTTTTCTCAAAACACAGAGCAATGTTCAAGGATGCCACCTGTAACACCAGTCTTTCACCAGTTTTAACTTACTTGTAGCAAATCCAAAGGCATGCTGTGTGCATGTCACTAATCTAAGAAGGCCGTCACTCACATTCCTATACCTCATGAGAGAATTAAAACTGGCCGCACAAGAATTGACTGTGCACAACTGATGTGCCTATCACCGAAACGAGCAGGGACTAAATTCTTACAGATCGTTAGGTTGCTTTTGTCTTATTATGTAATCTCTGCTGCAGCGCATGCCTGGTACTCATATCACCACTGAAATAAAAATAAGTTAACTCAACTCGGTAAAATGGCCGCTGTGCGTCACCACGCACACAAACAGGCTTGTTTTAACCCCTTCCCTGCTGCTGTCGGCCGTTGGCTGTCGCAAGCACTCCCTCCCCAGTGCTGTGCATGACCAACGGCTGACGCAGCCTCGCCCACCCTTTAGAACGCCCGCACCGCGGCGGAAAAACCACTGCGGTTAAGGCGTTAAAGATGATAAAGCTTGTCTTCAGAAAAGTTGGTAAGGCCACTATGCATTGTCATGCACACTCCCAGGCTGGTCTCTTGAGGGAGTGGAGGTTGTTTCAAACCAACTCCTCTCTTTCCACAGCCGATAGAGTGTGCTGACTTTCAACCAATGCCGCGGATGCAATCCACAGCACTCCAAGATGCTGCAAAGGCTGGAAAAATGCCACAACACCTCACAATCCACATCAAGACAGCTTCCTCAGAAGAGCAAGCGCTCCTCCTCTCCTCTGGTGTTTCCAGGTTACGCAAGCTGGACCAAACTGGAAGCAGCATTTTTCTTGCAGCAAACCAGGTAGATGGTGATGGAGCAGGAACTCGCAAAAGAAGACTGCTCGAATTAACACCTCCATAAATTTACTAACAATGTGCAGTGAAAAATGAACATGCAAATTACACGAAACTTTGGGAAAACTGTTTTGCGAATGTGTGTACTAAAGTGAACTAAAGCATGAAAGAATTAGGCAGCCTTTAACATTGCGCTTTGAAAGAAACGAGAATAATGCATGACTAGGCCGCCTTTTACATCTTGAACCCGGCTTATGAAAATAATAATAAAAGCTGCTCGCATATCAATGCTCCTGCTAGGAAAAACATTAACAGGGGGTAGTGCAAAGGCTGGTGGTAAAACAGTGAAACCTACATTTCTGTGTAACTAATGAATGTTTACGTGTCATTTTGGCATAGTGAGCTGAAATGAGCTGCCATTATTCTTAGGATAGCCGGATAGATGAGGGGTTGGGAGATGATCGAAAGTGAACACATGACCTATACAGATGGAAGTGCTGAGCACCGCAGAGAAAGGGAACAAGTTCAAGTCTGTAATGCACAGAACACATTGTTCGCTTGCCAAGAGATGTGACTAGCCGTGGGATCCAAGACCTCTTCCGTGGACGTAGTAGAAGAAACACATGAGAATATATGTGAATGTATTGGATATTGTATTAAAAGAAACAAGTCACATTTGATGTAATAGGAAGGGATGTCGTACAATAGATATGTACAAATAATGAATGGAGTCACAATGGTATGGTAGACCACCTCCTCAATCCACCAAAGAGCTATTGAATCCTGTAAATTGTTGCAACTGATGTGGGACGGATATGTAGGTTTTAGGGTATAACTGGGGTGCCTTTAGGGGTGTGGTTAGAGCATGCCTTAGCAGATAGCTGTTCGAAAGGGAAATCGTTGCTGTTCATCGGTTTGTGGAGAGGCCTAGCTGTTCCTTTGCCTGTCCTGCTCCTGTGTCCTGAAATCTTTGTTCCCTGACTCTATCTCAGGGGACCCCCACCATCTCCTCGGCCAAGGGGGGTGGTATTTCACAGATCCTTGACTCGTACTTTGCATTAACTATTTGCAAAGGTATTTTTCTCTCTGAAACCTATGTCTCTTTATCTATCCACTTCGTCACATGTATATTGTTTCGCATTATTTTGCTGAAACTTATGTCTCTTTATCTATCCACTCCTTCATGCACATTGTTTATTGAGATGGGTATGATATAGTATGCAAATTTGCTGACATTTTTAAATCCCTCTTGTGAATTCTTTGTTTAGATTGTGACATGTATGCACTGAGCATTCATTTTTCAAACGAATTTAAGATAAAACTTTATTAATTTTATCGAGAGTCTGTGATTACTTGGCTGGTTAGATAGTCAGATAGTGCTATTATTACCATCATCTACTCAACTAATCGGTCCATTGACCGAGAGGAAGGAGTGTTGATTTAGTCATGTGTTTAAAAATGTTAACGTGAATCTGTTAAAGAAATAATTTTCACATCACTAAAACTTAACCCCCAGCGCAACAGGGATTTATGAACTGGGTGAATGTGTATGGGCCATTGGTATGAGTTATTGATGAATATTGATCCCTGATAAAGTGTAGTGCTGGATCAGTTTTCTGGTAGCAGAGGACGGTTTGATTATTGATTAGTTTTGTAATAATTATTGATTATTGATTATATGTCATTAACATGAAAAGTTGATGTCCTGTTCTATGTTGCCTAGAAGCACAGATATGGAGGTAACTTGGAATGGAAATGTACCCTAAGTAGGCAGAAGAAGAGTGTGAATAAAGAAATCACACTGTAGAAATACTTTGTCTGTTGTTATAATACTGTATGGCAGAAGGCGGTACGTGTTATATTTAGGGACAATTACGTAAGTGAGGGGAGTATCTGAAATAGCAAAGGGGCCACTTTCAAAACTCTGGCCTTATCCCCTGAGGAGGACCAAGACCTCTTTTTACACCAAAAAGTCCTCTTGCAAAACTTTGGCCTTTTCCCTTGAGGAGTACTAAGTACACCTGTAGCTTGTTTGAAAAGTAAATCAACGCTGGTCGTTGTTTTTACTCGAATTGAAATAATCTCCTTTTGAAGTGAAAACTATCTCTTTATTAGTGGATCAGACAAGGTAGCATTGTTGTATGTTGTTATTAACAAAGCATTTGATAAAGAAAAGTTAGTAAATATTTGCCATATTATTTTTTGTGAAGGGAGGGTCAATAGCAGGAGTAATACTGACGTCAGAAAAAGCCACGCTGGCATTGATCAGGCAGCGAGCGTGAAGTAAGCTCTGATTGGCTGGTTGGTGTGAGCCGCGCTGGTATTGTTTGAGATAGCAGATACGTAGAGAGCCGTGATTGGATGGTTGCTGTGAGTTGCGCTGGTATTGGACGAGAACTGACAAATAGAATAAGTAGAATTACGGAAAGGTTTCCTTGTTTGTTTTGCTGAAATATATTAGTATAGAAGTTGAGAAAAATGAAGGGGCATATTATCAAGCCTGGGCGATACAATTATCGCCGGTTTATCGGCCGAAAACGGCCGATAAAGCGGCGATAATGGGCTTGATAATATGCTCTAAGGAATTCCAATCGAAGCCCATATTAGATGTCTTCACATCTAACATGGGCTTCGATTGGAATTCCATAGAGCATATTATCAAGCCCATTATCGCCGCTTTATCGGCCTTTTTCGGCCGTTTTCTGACGATAAAGCGGCGATAATTGTATCGCCCAGGCTTGATAATATGCCCCGAAGTTGCTTAAGAAAATAAAGAATTTCTTCAAAAAGGACAAACCAATATTGACTAGAGAGGAAATTCAGATTCCAAAAATGCCCGCTTCCTATCTGATGTTAGAGCAAGTATATCATACTTGTACATGGTTAGAGAATTGGGTAGAGTATACAAAAAACAATGGTGTTATAGCTTTACCAGAACATGGCTCGTTTACAGAATTTGATAAATCAAATGAATTCATTAGAGCCAAATCCCAGTCCTACACAGTATGAAGCATTAGAAGAATGGGAAGTAGAGGCATTTGAAGGAGAACATTTTTTAAGTGGCTGGAGATACAGAAATATGATGAATAGATATCCTTTTGAGAAAAGAGAAGACAAAATGAAAAGATGGAGAAGAGCTGTGGTAACTGAAGGCTTGTACCCAGTTTTAGTTGCCGAAGAGCAGACAGGAGGTAAATGTAAAGAGAAAAGGAAAAATATAGAGACTTCAAGTTTAAGAGATGACCCCAATGATTCTGATGATGATTTGTTAGAAGACATTATGAGCAAAAGACCTCCGCCCTATCAAGAAAGACCAAATGAGGTGACTCCGATTCCTGTAGTTCCAGTGTATGGAGAAAGACAAGATATATCAAAAGTACTTACGTTGACAGTTCCAAGGAGTAGTGTCAGGAGTGGAACAGTGACAGTAGCAGAGAAGATGGATAGGTTGACATGAATAATGCATTGTTAGATCTTCCGGTATGTGAAATGATAACAGAAACCCCTAAAAGTAAGTATGGGCAAAATTTGCGAATTCGCGCGCCGCGAATTTGTGCGAAATTGCAAAAAAAGTCCGAATTTTCCCGCGAACTCGCGGATTTTTGTGCCATTTGCACAAATATGTGACCACGTGTGCCTGTAACTTTGCCAGCTCACCAAAAGGCGCCGAGGTCCCTTGAGTGAGCTGGCCATTATAGTGAGGACGGGAGGAAGACGTTTCATACTGCTAGTGTGTGGTGGATGGGGCCAAACGGGCGGGGCTTCTATGCGAGTTCTTCGCAACAATGGAGAGAGAGAGGGATAATAATAATGACAGGCACTATGTGAGGTGGGAACTCCTGGTCCCCCAATTAATATGAAAAAACAATAGAGGAGTAACCCCTCATGGGTAGAGAGAAATAACTCTCTAACAATGAGCACAAGTGCTCTGGTCAGCACATTTTGCCCCAACCTGTTGCTGGATAATGCATATCCTTATAGAAGACCCCTCACTCACCAACCTGGTTGGTGACATGCTTCATCATCGGGGTCCCACCCCATAGGCCGAGTGCCTACAGGGTGTGCTGCGACACCTGATTACAGTGGAGCTGGTTTCGTTTTTTATGTGTTCAAGACTATCAAAATTGTGTTTAAAAAGGGCCAACACTACTCACTTCAAGTATTTTATTCTTGAGTGCTTGAACCCTTAGTAAAAATAAAGTGTGGCACCTTTGCCTAATTAGGAAGGCTTTGGTGTCAAAAGTCGTATTAAAATATATAAAAATAGCGAAAGTGTGCTATGTGAATGTGAATATACAAAACTATTGTTTAAAAAGGTCTACATGTTTCAACCCATACATGGATTCAAGGGTTTTCGTCAGGACCGTGGTGATTTGAACTGGGTGGTCCGCCCACGCTAAGGAGCGTCCTGCCCTAGTTCAATTTAGAGACCATAAATAATGATCTTGTGAAAAAAGGTGCGTTTTTCTCTTTTGAAAAAAACCTGTGAAAAGACAGGGAAACAAAGAACAGGAAGGGGTCACACACTGGGGTAGACAAATTGGATTATACCACATATAACACATATGTTCATGGTCAGTAGCACAATCGTAACATCCACGTGTGGAATCATGCCAGCATATCAATATCGTGAGTAGAACATATCTATTGCGTGGGTGGCAACAGAACTACAGTGATAAGTTGCCGGGTAGTGCCTTTCAATCGAAGGGCAGGCGCCAAAATGAGGGGTGTCGATATGGTTTTGGCGTCTGGAATATGTGAAAATCAGGGGTCGGTAAATGGGAGAGTGACCTATTAGCGTGCTGCGATGTGAACGGCTGCCAAACATTTGTGAGCAGTCGTGCAAAGAGCCGTCGCAATTGCATGGAGGCGGCTAGTTTTTTAGTGCTTACGCTTGGAAGCGGAACTATCGCTTCATGGGCACCAGCGTTACCAAGTTGACAGGATTCCGTCTCCTGTAGGTAGAAAAACATGTATCTAGTGTCAGCTCTGTGGTCATTGAGAGCTGACAATCGAGTATTGCCTCAAGGGAAAATGCGGTCGATCATTACCGCATTACGATCCATCAAGTGTACTTACTTGTCGCTTCTGTTCATCAGACCGAAAAACCTACTTGGTTCTTGCTCGGCGTGCCCCGTGGAGTGTCTCCGGTACCTGAATGCTGCCGGTAATGTGAGCACTTCCTAGTTGGGCGTGGCCGGGTCACGTGTGTTGAGCACGTGATCTAGTGATAGCCACTCACGATGTTTTGGTAAACACTGTAGAAGGACTTGCCCAAATGAATCATTGTGTACATCGCTATGGTAACGATGTGTTGAGATCTCAGGCGAACAGCGCTCGTTTTGCTGAGGCATAATTCTAGGGTTTCTTTAGCGTTTGTGGAGTCATAAACACGGTTTCAGATTGGGACATATTTACAAGGTATTATTTTACAGAGGATACTGAGAATACTATCAGGACAGGGAAAAGCGGGCAGGGTTACCGCTTTTTTGAAAATGAATTAGATGAAATAAAACAGAAACGGGCACATAGTGATTCCGTGTGGTGGAGTCTGGATTCTGATGAACCCTCTTTTGTCAACACATTATTCCACGGTATATTATCGTTTAAACCGGTTTTATGCGTTGAAAGTCTGTAGACCCACCTCTGTTCCTTTTCAAATAGACGTTTGTTCAAGTTTGTACCAGGTTGCACTTGTTCAATTATTGTCCATTTCATGTCATCGGCAGTGCGACCTGTGGACAAAAAATGTTCAGTGAGCTTTGTATTTGTCTTCCTGCACCTGATGGTGCTCTTGTGCTCTCCGATGCGTAGTTTTATCTTCCTACTGGTCATTCCTACATAATGTAGGTCACAGGGGCATGTCAATCTATAGATGACGTTCTCGCTATTGCAATTGGTCTGCCCTCTGATTGTCCACACTTTATTTGGTTCCAGCAGTAGTGTTTTTGTATTTGTGGTAAAGGGGCAAACACTGCAACTTCCGCATTTGTAGTGGCCAGTTACCTTCGGTAGGCCCCATAGGTTTGTTTGTGTCTCTTTCCTTGGGTGTACCGCTAGGGGTCTGGTATTGACCACTGCATCCTTTATGCTTCGTGCCCTTTTAAAAGAAAATAAGGGTTTGTTCCATCTGAGGTTGCCTGTATTCAGAATGTTCCAGTGCTTTTTTATTATCCTTGACACATCATTGGATATTGTGTTATATGTTGTAACACAAGTCAGGGGAATCTCTTCCGGCACCCTTTCTTTCGGTTCCAAAAGCGCTGTGCGAGGTTGATTACGAGCTCGCTTCTGGCTTTTCTGGAGGATTCTGTTTGGGTACCCTCGGTTTTGAAGTTTTTGAGAGAGATCGTTGGCTTGTCTCTTGTAGTCTTCTAGTTCACTACAGTTCCTACGGATTCTAAGGTATTGCCCGTATGGTAAATTTTCGCGTAGGGGTCTGGGGTGGAAGCTTTCAAAGCGGAGGAGGTTGTTTTTCGCAGTCGGTTTGTAATGGGTAATAGTAGTCAATTTCCCATCTTTTTTTGTGATTTTTACGTCTAGGAAGACCAGAGTGTCACTGTTTTTTTCATATGTGAACTTTAGATGATTGTCTCGGGTGTTTATCCAGTTGAAGAAAGAGATTAGTGATTCCTCTGAGCCTTTCCAAATGGTTAGCACATCGTCAATGTACCTACGCCATATTAGGAGATTGGAGCTATAGGGGTTTGTATCACTGAGAATGTATTTCTCTTCAAAATCAAATACATACAAACCCGCTATGCTTGGAGCAAAAGAACTGCCCATGGATGTCCCACCTGTCTGTAGGAATATTTGGCCTTCAAACTCAAAATAATTCCTTTTCAGTGCTAGCCTCGCACATTCGAGGACAAAATTTTTTGGTGTTCTTGATGTCCATGTTGACGATGTGCTAACCATTTGGAAAGGCTCAGAGGAATCACTAATCTCTTTCTTCAACTGGATAAACACCCGAGACAATCATCTAAAGTTCACATATGAAAAAAACAGTGACACTCTGGTCTTCCTAGACGTAAAAATCACAAAAAAAGATGGGAAATTGACTACTATTACCCATTACAAACCGACTGCGAAAAACAACCTCCTCCGCTTTGAAAGCTTCCACCCCAGACCCCTACGCGAAAATTTACCATACGGGCAATACCTTAGAATCCGTAGGAACTGTAGTGAACTAGAAGACTACAAGAGACAAGCCAACGATCTCTCTCAAAAACTTCAAAACCGAGGCTACCCAAACAGAATCCTCCAGAAAAGCCAGAAGCGAGCTCGTAATCAACCTCGAATAGCGCTTTTGGAACCGAAAGAAAGGGTGCCGGAAGAGATTCCCCTGACTTGTGTTACAACATATAACACAATATCCAATGATGTGTCAAGGATAATAAAAAAGCACTGGAACATTCTGAATACAGGCAACCTCAGATGGAACAAACCCTTATTTTCTTTTAAAAGGGCACGAAGCATAAAGGATGCAGTGGTCAATACCAGACCCCTAGCGGTACACCCAAGGAAAGAGACACAAACAAACCTATGGGGCCTACCGAAGGTAACTGGCCACTACAAATGCGGAAGTTGCAGTGTTTGCCCCTTTACCACAAATACAAAAACACTACTGCTGGAACCAAATAAAGTGTGGACAATCAGAGGGCAGACCAATTGCAATAGCGAGAACGTCATCTATAGATTGACATGCCCCTGTGACCTACATTATGTAGGAATGACCAGTAGGAAGATAAAACTACGCATCGGAGAGCACAGGAGCACCATCAGGTGCAGGAAGACAAATACAAAGCTCACTGAACATTTTTTGTCCACAGGTCACACTGCCGATGACATGAAATGGACAATAATTGAACAAGTGCAACCTGGTACAAACTTGAACAAACGTCTATTTGAAAAGGAACAGAGGTGGGTCTACAGACTTTCAACGCATAAAACCGGTTTAAACGATAATATACCGTGGAATAATGTGTTGACATAAGAGGGTTCATCAGAATCCAGACTCCACCACACGGAATCACTATGTGCCCGTTTCTGTTTTATTTCATCTAATTCATTTTCAAAAAAGCGGTAACCCTGCCCGCTTTTCCCTGTCCTGATAGTATTCTCAGTATCCTCTGTAAAATAATACCTTGTAAATATGTCCCAATCTGAAACCGTGTTTATGACTCCACAAACGCTAAAGAAACCCTAGAATTATGCCTCAGCAAAACGAGCGCTGTTCGCCTGAGATCTCAACACATCGTTACCATAGCGATGTACACAATGATTCATTTGGGCAAGTCCTTCTACAGTGTTTACCAAAACATCGTGAGTGGCTATCACTAGATCACGTGCTCAACACACGTGACCCGGCCACGCCCAACTAGGAAGTGCTCACATTACCGGCAGCATTCAGGTACCGGAGACACTCCACGGGGCACGCCGAGCAAGAACCAAGTAGGTTTTTCGGTATGATGAACAGAAGCGACAAGTAAGTACACTTGATGGATCGTAATGCGGTAATGATCGACCGCATTTTCCCTTGAGGCAATACTCGATTGTCAGCTCTCAATGACCACAGAGCTGACACTAGATACATGTTTTTCTACCTACAGGAGACGGAATCCTGTCAACTTGGTAACGCTGGTGCCCATGAAGCGATAGTTCCGCTTCCAAGCGTAAGCACTAAAAAACTAGCCGCCTCCATGCAATTGCGACGGCTCTTTGCACGACTGCTCACAAATGTTTGGCAGCCGTTCACATCGCAGCACGCTAATAGGTCACTCTCCCATTTACCGACCCCTGATTTTCACATATTCCAGACGCCAAAACCATATCGACACCCCTCATTTTGGCGCCTGCCCTTCGATTGAAAGGCACTACCCGGCAACTTATCACTGTAGTTCTGTTGCCACCCACGCAATAGATATGTTCTACTCACGATATTGATATGCTGGCATGATTCCACACGTGGATGTTACGATTGTGCTACTGACCATGAACATATGTGTTATATGTGGTATAATCCAATTTGTCTACCCCAGTGTGTGACCCCTTCCTGTTCTTTGTTTCCCTGTCTTTTCACAGGTTTTTTTCAAAAGAGAAAAACGCACCTTTTTTCACGAGATCATTATTTATGGTCTCTAAATTGAACTAGGGCAGGACGCTCCTTAGCGTGGGCGGACCACCCAGTTCAAATCACCACGGTCCTGACGAAAACCCTTGAATCCATGTATGGGTTGAAACATGTAGACCTTTTTAAACAATAGTTTTGTATATTCACATTCACATAGCACACTTTCGCTATTTTTATATATTTTAATACGACTTTTGACACCAAAGCCTTCCTAATTAGGCAAAGGTGCCACAGTTTATTTTTACTAAGGGTTCAAGCACTCAAGAATAAAATACTTGAAGTGAGTAGTGTTGGCCCTTTTTAAACACAATTGTGATAGTCTTGAACACATAAAAAACGAAACCAGCTCCACTGTAATCAGGTGTCGCAGCACACCCTGTAGGCACTCGGCCTATGGGGTGGACCCCGATGATGAAGCATGTCACCAACCAGGTTGGTGAGTGAGGGGTCTTCTATAAGGATATGCATTATCCAGCAACAGGTTGGGGCAAAATGTGCTGACCAGAGCACTTGTGCTCATTGTTAGAGAGTTATTTCTCTCTACCCACGAGGGGTTACTCCCCACTTCTATGCGAGTTCACATGCATCTTGTTTATAAAGGGTCAGAGACCGAGCAGAGCAGCAGATGAGGAGAAAGCAGCCTCCTGGTCACAGTAGCTACACAGGAATGGCGTTCGGGAAACTCATGGAAGCAAAAATACGTTTGGCACAGGACCCCAGAATCCTTCAGATGTCGAAGACAGCTCTGCTGCGCGAGTTGGTACAAAGCCATTCTGATCCTGCTCAGTGGGTTCAGGCGCATGCAGCTGCTGCTGCTGGACAATGTCCCATCTCATACTAAACTGCCCCATACAGGCATATGCTGGCGCTGGGCAGTAGGGTGCAGTGGCATGCGGGTGCTCCACGCCTGGTACATGTGCATTCCGGTGCCAGGGGGACACGTGTTTATTGGTGCTGTGTAGCAAGTTATGACTTTACATTTTGACTGCATCAGACGGTGGTACCACCTACACGGATCAGGAGCATCCAGGTACCAGACTTCATGGTGCAAGAGCATAATGGTGCTGTGCGGTACGGGTATATGTACTGGGGCAGGGGGACACTTAGCACAATGTGTGCTCACACCCAGAGGGCTCCCAGGCAATTGAGCACGAATGATTTTCACACTGAGAGGGCTCCGGGGCAGTTCAGCAGCACGGGGGCTCACACCCACTGGCCCCTGGGGCAGTTCAGTAGCGCATGGGCTCACAACCCCTGGGCAGCTCAGCAGCGCAGGGGCTCACACCCACAGGGCTCCCGGGCAGTTTAGCAGCGCCACCCTCTGGTTCATCACTGCCACCCTCTGGTTCATCACAGCATGCTCTGGTTCACTACTGCCACCCTCTGGTTCATCACTGTCACCCTCTGGTTCATCACTGCAACCCTCTGGTTCATCCCAGCACCCTCTGGTTCACCACTGCCACCCTCTGGTTCATCACTGCCACCCTCTGGTTCACCACTGCCACCCTCAGGTTCATCACTGTCACCCTCTGGTTCATCACTGCCATCCTCTGGTTGACCACTGCCACCCTCTGGTTAATCACTGTCACCCTCTGGTTCACCACTGCCACCCTCTGGTTCATCACTGCCACCCTCTGGTTCACCACTGCCACCCTCTGGTTCATCACTGTCACCCTCTGGTTCATCACTGCCATCCTCTGGTTGACCACTGCCACCCTCTGGTTCATCACTGTCACCCTCTGGTTCATCACTGCCACCCTCTGGTTCATCACAGCACCCTCTGGTTCATCACTGCCACCCTCTGGTTTGCCACTGCCACCCTCTGGATCATCACTGCCACCCTCTGGTTCATCACTGCCACCCTCTGGTTTGCCACTGCCACCTTCTGGATCATCACTGTCACCCTCTGGTTCATCACTGCCACCCTCCGGTTCATCACAGCACCCTCTGGTTCACCAGTGCCACCCTCTGGTTCATCACTGCCACCCTCTGGTTCATCACTGCCAACCTCTAGTTCACGACTGCCACCCTCTGGTTCATCACTGCCATCCTCTGGTTCATCACAGCACCCTCTGGTTCACCACTGCCACCCTCTGGTTCATCACAGCCACCCTCTGGTTCATCACAGCTCCCTCTGGTTCACCACTTCCACCCTCTGGTTCATCACTGCCACCCTCTGGTTCATCACAGCACCCTCTGGTTCACCACTGCCACCCTCTGGTTCATCACTGCCACCCTCTAGTTCAACACTGCCACCCTCTGGTTCACCACTGCCACCCTCTGGATCATCACTGTCACCCTCTGGTTCATAACTGCCACCCTCTGGTTCACCACTGCCACCCTCTGGTTCACCACTGCCACCCTCTGGTTCATCACTACCACCCTCTGGTTCATGACTGCCACCCTCTGGTTGATCACTGCCATCCTCTGGTTCATCACAGCACCCTCTGGTTCACCACTGCCACCCTCTGGTTCATCACTGCCACCCTCTGGTGCACCACTGCCACCCTCTGGATCATCACTGTCACCCTCTGGTTCATCACTGCCACCCTCTGGCTCACCACTCCCACCCTCTGGTTCATCAATGCCACCCTCTGGTTCATCGCAGCACCCTCTGGTTCACCACTGCCACCCTCTGGTTCACCCCTGCCACCATCTGGTTCATCACAGCACCCTCTGGTTCACCACTGTTACCCTCTGGTTCATCACTGCCACCCTCTGGTTCATCACTGCCACCCTCTGGTTCACCCCTGCCACAATCTGGTTCACCCCTGCCACCCTCTGGTTCATCACTGCCACCCTCTGGTTCATCACTGCCACCATCTGGTTCATCACTGCCACCCTCTGGTTCACCACTGCCACCCTCTGGTTCACCACTGCCACCATCTGGTTCATCAATGCCACCCTCTGGTTCATCACTGCCACTCTCTGGTTCACTACAGCCACCCTCTGGTTCATCACCTCCACTCTCCGGTTCACCACTGCCACCATCTGGTTCATCACTGTCACCCTCTGGTTCACCACTGCCACCCTCTGGTTCATCACTGCCACCCTCTGGTTCACCACTGCTTCCCTCTGGTTCATCACTGTCACCCTCTGGTTCATCACTGCCACCCTCTGGTTCATCCCATCACCCTCTGGTTCACCACTGCCACCCTCTGGTTCACCACTGCCACCCTCTGGTTCATCACTGCCACCCTCTGGATCACCACTGCCACCCTCTGGTTCATCACTGTCACCCTCTGGTTCATCACTGCCACCCTCTGGTTCATCAATGCCACCCTCTGGTTCATCACTGCTACACTCTGGTTCACTACTGCCACCCTCTGGTTCACGACTGCCACTCTCTGGTTCATCACAGCACCCTCTGGTTCACAACTGCACCTTCTGGTTCACCACTGTAGATTATGGGGAGAAAGCACACCTGCCCAGCCTCAACCGGGGGCTGGTTAATGTGTTACTGAATTTGAGCTTCAAGTCCGGCACCTGCTTCCTTATCTGTAAGTGCTTCCTGTTGTGGTTTAATTTTTGTGACAGCCTGGAGCATTGTGCCATACTTGTAACTATTCTCTGACCCTGCTTTGAGGGTCAGAGAATAGTTGCTAGTAGGCAACAACTCTGGAGGCGCCGCTCAGGAAGCACTTACAGGGTTACAGCAGGTGCCCAAGTTGAAGTTAATTTCTTTGTAACCATTTTGTAAACGGGTACAAAGAAATTAGCTTCAACTTGGGCACCTGCTGTAACCCTGTAAGTGCTTCATGTACTTCAGTTTTAGAAAATCCGTCCCGAACGCGATTTTGCGGATTTTTCTGCAATTTCGCAAGATTCGCGGACCGCGAAATTGCAGAAAATCCGCAAATTCCGCGAACGGAACGGATTTTATGCCCATGCTTACCTAAAAGAGGTATACAAATAGACCCAAGGAGAATAGGGGCGAACGTCCTTCCAGTGACAGTGAGTTCAGCAGGTCCTTCATCAGAAGAATTAAATGATTGGATAAAAGGAATGCAGAGGCAGAAACCTCAACCACAGACTATAAATGTGAGTCAATTGAAAGTAGATCTGGAAGAAATGATTATTGGTACAATAAATCCAGACAGATTAGGAACCAATTGAGAGGAAGAGTTTTTTTTGTGTAAAAGTATTACTTTGAGAGCGAGAAATCTGCATGAGAAAATTGCAGAGGCTGCTAGTGAATATGGAGTAGACATAGAGAAATCGAAGGTGTTGCAGAAATCATATAGGTTGGCTTTTACTGAAAAGGATTTGGAGAGTTTGAATGCGTCTGGAAAAAGGTTGCAGATAAAAGAATTTATGAATATATTGAAGAAGTGGGAAGATATAGAACGATGGAAAGGTAGATGGATGAGAAAGAAAGAAGAGGCAGTTTCTAAAGGAGCATCTATGTTTCCGTTGAGAGTAACAAAGCAAATTGAAAGGGCATGTCCAATGAGAGAAGTTCCAGGTGGTGGTTATGTTCATGTTCCTTGTGTTGAGACAGGACACATTATCTTTTACGAAAGCTTTCCCCAGACTAAGGGAGAAACCAGTCGAGTGGTACAAACAGGTAGAGAGGTTTGTGAAGGTTTCAAAGGTGTTGCTGAAAGACTTAGATGGCTTATTTGAGATTGTTGTTCCAGCTGATTGATGGACAGAGTGTAAGATTACTGTAGATTGGCCAAAAGAAGAATATCCTTGAGATACGAAAACAGGTGCAGCATCAGATGAGGTAATGAAAAAGTACAATCAGGTAAGCATCTTTTTTAAAGGGAAGTTTTCCCCTAAGGAAACAGATTGGGTTAAGATTGACAGAGATTTTTACTCGAGCATCAGCTTTCTCAACGCGAACGGACAGTTACTCAAACCGAGCGGTCACGAGCATATGCAACTACTCGCATTTAGAAATCTGTCCGCCTGCATTGAGAAATCTCACTGGTAGGTTGATTTTCCATGCTCGTGCTCGCCAACTTGATGTTGATGATCGCGAACGAGTAAAAATCTCCCCAGAAGGGGATTTTCCTCGCTCACGCTCGCCAACTTGACATTGACGAACGCGAGCGAGGGAAAACACTTTGCTCCACTACGCAGAGTGGAGTTTTTCGGAAGTCCGCGACCTCTGCATAACATGGAGCGCGGGCATTTTTGCAAACTCCGTGAGCAGAGCAGAGTTCACTGCCCAAACTTACAAACATGCTGTCCACTTACGCGTTCAGATTACAAATGTGAGTGCCTGAGCCAGGACATTCCGTTTGCGGTCTAAGACTTTTGGGGTGCTGCAATATATTGTTAGTTGCATAAGATGCCCCTTAATTTACTAAATGTATGATGATACACTGCAAACATTCACAACGCATGCCTTTACAACGCAGTTTTTACATCGCAACATCCATTACATCGCATGTTTTTACAACGCATGCCATTACAATGCATACTATTACAACGCATACCATTACAACGCATACCATTGCATCTCATAATTTTGGGGGGTAACAGTAGGGTAAGTGTTAGATAGTGTAGGGGTAAGAATTACTATTCCCACTCCAGAGAGTGCAACAGTAGGGTAAGTGTTGGATAGTGTAGGGGTAAAAATTACTATTCTCACTCCAGAGAGTGCAACAGTAGGGTAAGTGTTGGATAGTGTAGGGGTCAAAATTACTATTCCCACTCCAGAGAGTGCAACAGTAGGGTAAGTGTTGGATAGTGTAGGGGTCAAAATTACTATTCCCACTCCAGTGAGTGCAACAGTAGGGTAAGTTTTGGATAGTGTAGGGGTAAAAACGATGTGTAGTAATGGTATGCGTTGTAATGGTATGCGTTGTAGTGACATGCGTTGTAATGGCTGCATTGTAATGGCATGCGTTGTAAAGGATATTGCGATGTAATGATTGCATTGTAAAGGTAGTGCGTTGTAAAGGTTGTTTCCCCAATTACTGCTGTCCTGATATTGGGAGTCAACTGTTGCCCTTTCAGAATCAGTTGTAGGCGATGAAAGTCTTTCTGCATCACGTGTTCCGACTCCTCATTTGAGCAAACTGTATTGAATCAGGGAGAGATAATCTGTCTAAATGTTTGATTCGTTATGGATAGCCCAGTAACTGTTATTGTTTCGTAGGTCTAGTGCGCCCCACAGTATTGGCTGCGTGTCATCCAAGGATGTCTTGCAGAATGTCGTGCACTCCTCACTGGGCTTTGGCTACTGACAGTAAAGATTCTTTGTGGCTTATTTACAAGCCACTTGTGCCGCCGGTGCGTCACTTTTTCCCATAGTAAAAGTGACGCACCGGTGGCGCAAGAGGCTTGTAAATAAGCCCCTTTATGTTTTCCCGCTGTGGTGTCCTATTTGAAGGGCATCCAGCCTGGAGTATGTGGAGGTCAGGGACTCAGCGGTGCCTTGATCAACTTGTGGAGTGAGTTTTGAAGCAGGCACCATTTTCATACTGCCACAACTGACATTCTTGCTGGTATGCTCCCGTGACCCAAATAAACATTTCATGTGGCTCTGAGTAACTAATGAATACATATGTGTGAGATGAAGTGCATGTTCTGAAGAAATGATGTACGATTCGCTTTTGAGATATAGGGAAAGTATGTAGGCCATCTGGGCCTGAATTTTAAATTCCATATGAGTTTTGTCCGCAGCCAGCAGGGTGTTCAATAAGACAACTTTCCTGGATGATTTGGCTGCTAGACCAACAAAAGGATTGAGAACAGAGACTCGACTTTAACACCATCGTTACATAAATCTCCATTATGTTATAGAAATCCTTTTTTACATACACAATTGACACAGAACAATTTGTTTTGCAATGTGTGTTGTATAAATAATCCTGTCCACTTTCCAGCTCGTCAGACAAATGTGGGTCACATAATATTTTTGGCTCTAATGGCCAAAGAGAGATTGCTACACACATCTATATTGAGCTGGAAGAATCTACTTCTCCCTGTTGAGGTCAGACTACTCTCTAGTTGGATTTTTTGAGTATTAGGGACTAATTCCAGGTTGGAGATCAGAAGAGATCTCGTGGATGAGAGCCTTGTCCAATGATTAAGTTGCCTAGACCCCCTCCTCCAGTAACCGTACGGGTGACAATATTGTGCAACTCAGGTTAAGTCCATTAAAATTACAATTGTTTGAAAGGAATGTTATAGACCTTTTCTGTCCTGGCCGGTTTTGGGGTGGGTTGGGTTTAGTGGTGGATGTATGTGAACACATGTCAGGGAATCCCTTTTATATGGGCGCCTTTAGAGTTTTATTGACTGCATTGGACGAATAGCATTCTGATAGACCCAACAGATGCTGAGCAGTTCTTTGCATGTATCGGCACAATGAGGCTTGCTCGCCAAATGTTTGAACACATTTAAGAAATGACCGTGGGTGCACTCCAGTGACTGGAACAACAATTAACAACCTATGAGTATATGATTATCTTTGCAGCACCAACACCTGTATGGATAAGTCTGGTTTGGCCCTAATTGGACACCTGAAAGTAAACAGAGCCAGGGAAGTACCAGTGTGTTGACTTCAGCACTCGAACAGAGTTATGAACATGTCTTCTCTTTGAGGGCTGGAGTTGGACAGCAGCACCAAAGTAAATGCATCCGTCTCAACGCAGAGTCAGCAGTTGGGCAGAAGCCCCAGTAAATTATGATTCTTGAGCCTGCCATTAGACAAGCGTGGCTCATTACCTGCATTAATCTATACTCGATTGGGTCCGCAGCTGGACAGCGACCATGCACCTCCTTACTCATCTACCCTACGTGGGGCCGGACTGGACAGGAGGTGCTAAACACCTGTAATATTCTGTATACAGATCCAGTGGGTGGACAGCAGTCCGCAACCAGCGGGTATTGTGCAACAGCCTCAAACAATGATGTTTGTGTCCATTCTGTGGAGCCTACGACTGGACTTCAATGGATGAACATCGCCTTCAGTCTGTCCTTCCTGTGGCCCACGGTGTGACAGCATGTTTGTACACCTGCACCACAAAACTGACCTCTGTGATGGTTATGATTGGACAGCATCCCCTAAATATGAATATTAAATTGTCTGCAAAGGTTGTGATTAGATAGCAGGACTTGAACACCTAATGGCTGTCCTGTGATATCTGCGGTTCTCGTGTGACAAACGTGGGTGAATAGCTAAATGATCTGCTCACTGCATGGCGTTTGCTCTTAGACAACGTCTACTGAAGAGAGGCAGTAATCTCGCCTCTGATGGGTGAGTGACTTCCAGCAGCCCCCCACCAAATCTAAGACCTCTAGAATTAGTACAGTGACATTATGAGAGTAATTTGAGTGGTGGATATTTTATTCATTTATTTGGATTGATAAGAATAGTGGAGGGATAGAGAAGGGAAAAAGGTTTGTATTTGTATAGCGCTCACACCTCTAAGGGGTCTGAGAGTGGACCACAGCCCATGAACACGAATAAGATATTTTTCTTTGTGAACTGACAGCAGTCACTAAATCCCTGTATGATCAAGTGTGCCACAAAGCAGGGACACATTCAGTGTTTCTGTGGAGTAATTATTGAACATTTTTGGTAGGGCGACCACATGCTGTAACCACCATACCGCCTATTTTGGCACCACCTTCATTGTCTGTCATTGCTGAAAAAAATAATTTTGATACGATGGATTGATGGTTCCTGTCTCCCTCTGCTAGCGCCTGGAAGGTCTTGCCTCAGTAGGTGTATGGCTGCATCTGAAGCATACAATGAGCTCAGCTCTCCCCTGAACTCTAACATTCAGGCTTCGGTGATAGAGCAGATGGAAGGACCAAGCCAGTAGCATTAGAAAGATGCCATATGCCCTGGTGCAGGCATGGATGAAGACCCCTTTGGACTCCTTTTGTAGTAGTAAAATACAGTATTTTCAGGGTTCAATGGGCCCGGTGGCACTGCACCTATTGCACCAATGGTATCTATCCTCACCCCACCCTCGTCCCACCAATCATTATTCAAGGTGGCAAATGTTAATTGAACAATGCCTTCAAAGACTTATAGGCCACATGTTGGATATTTCATATTAACTGAGGTCAACTTGGAGACGGGATAACCGCAGAGCCTGTCATCCTTCTCAGGACGATGCGCACAGGTGAACAGCCAATTTCCTCTACAGTTCTCACTCCCTCCTCTTCCCCCCCGGTCATAGCTCAGGTCCAGCACCTGCTTTCATGGCAGAGGCCCAGAAGTATGAAAAGAAAGTGAACACAACAGACTATTGTTCCAGTCTACTGAACTGCAAACACCAGCTCTTGAGTTACCTGGTCTGTCTGCTGGCGAGGGACGTACGTTCCATTTGGGATGGCTGACCTGCACTTACCATCTGCCCTCCCCCCTTCCTGCCAGGTCAAGTCAGGTGAATAGAGAACGCTAAGTGAGCTGAACACTCTCCGCTGAGAAATGCAGCGTTCTGGTAGGCCTTAGGTTTACATCCCTTCAAGCCAGACTCAGATTTTCATCCTTGGCAACAGTAACATCTTTTTTTTTACTTCCTTATTTCACTTACAACACTCATTCCAAGACCTGGAATGAGCTACCGGCAGACATCAGACGCGCCCCCTCCCTGAACACCTTCAGGAAGACCCTCAAGACCTGGTTCTTCTGCTAAACAGATCTGGGTAACCCCCCGCCAGCGCCTTGAGACCCTCATGGGTGAGTAGCGCACTTACAATTCCCTGATTGATTGACTGTTGTATCAACTCATTTCACCATAGACACAGAATGGGTAAAGCTCTTTCATACATCAGGTCTTTAGAGCTATATAAACAAGTGATCATGAGTACAGTCATGACCATACGGTTATCAAAATGCTTCCCTGGCATGATTTGTAGATGTAGCAATATAACAGTGGGTGAGCCCTCGTATCAATCAAGCCCAACCACCCCAAGAAATATCTGAGTGTCTTAGTTCTTTTCCAGATAGCCAAGACGATCGGAAAGCATTGGCCTAAGTAATGACTCTAGAAGTACTATTTCTGAATTAATAGGGTACAAAAGATATGCGTTTCCGTTAAAAATTTGAAAGGGAGATTATGAAATATTCCAATAATTCAAGGCCTACAACATTAACAAGAATACGTGTTCCTGGACTCCAAGCAGTAGTACATTTATGGGTGAATCAGAAAACTGTGTGCTTCTTAGAAACTAGGATTGTGAAACGTGTATATTTTCCTGCAAAAACGATGGTTAGCAGGTTGTTATTTCCACAGCTGTTTTAAAAATGTGCATTCTTTTATATGAAGCAATATGATACGAAACCTTCGGTGCCCTTTTGCGAAGTGCGACCATTGAGTTTAATGACCAGTTGAAAGAGCTTTCTGGGAATCTAACACCTATTGAAACTCTGATCACTGATTCAGGGTGGCCACTGCTGTCTAATCCGTGCAAAGCATTTTGTGAAGATCACTGAGACAGAAATTGCCGGTCAGAATTTGGTCTGGATTACATTTTCGTTATGCCAACGTATTGTAGCGTAATGATGGTAACTCATTTTGCATTACTTTTGTTATCCAAAATTCCTCAAATGATGCTATTTTACCACGTTGCCCAATTGCACCCATTCTCAGTAAGAACTTACTGCAAATGCTAAATGCAAGGGAACAACCCAGACAAAAAAACACAAGCGTTTTTTGTTCGCAATGCTTTTTTCTTTTAAAAATGCGAGGACGCATTTCATGTTAAAATAAAGCACCAAATGCTAGTTATGAATTTATTTCATGTAATTTCCAATCGTTTTCCAAGAAATTTCGCACAATCATGCCAATGTAAATTACATGGACTTTGCAGACCCCTACTCAGCATTAAATGACACAGGGAGTGGAATGCAGAATACAGAGGTTTAGTGGAAAAGGACCATGGAGCATGTTCAGAAATTGTCAAGCAGTGCCCGATTTAATCTCATTCACTTCAAAAGCCTTCATAAATCAAATTTCACAATCATTTAGGTACAAAAACATTTCACTCTCTTTCAGGAAAATGATCAAGATGTCACTCAGATGGGGTTGACTTGCTCCAAATGGTGTAGTCATACAGAGTCGAGCAGACATTTTGGGGCAATGTAGTTGCTGGCATACTGAGAGTGGTGACTATTGCGATTGCCATAGATATTAAGCAATTGGTGTTGGGCCTACAACCTTCATCAAAATGCACGGGCAGGGTGTACTCCAAGCGAAGAGACATACTGCAAATCACTAGAAGTAGAGAGAGGTCCACTGTTTAGACTTTGATGTAAAAATATGAATGAATGGCTGCTGGCAAAGCAGATGTGCATGGTCACTGGAAATACCAAGCTGTGAGACAGAACAGCATGGGTTTTATATGTGTATAGGTAGATGCAGATGTTTCTAACAGAAGGGGGCGGTTGCTCATCCCTTGACAAGGTTCCTTGGTGTGGATGTTGGCTTTGGAAGCCCACTGTTTCTTAGTCCAACAGATCGTGTAATTAAGACAACCAGCTGCTGATTACATGACTTTAACTTACTGTAATAGTTATCCACCCTTATAGGCTTGTGTTTAAATCTCAACAAAATGTACATAACAATGTTGCTATCTATGCCAAGAGTGCAGTGCTTTGGAAAAAACGGCACGAATTTTGTAGAGGGAAATCTTCATTGTCACTGTCCCTTAGGAACACTAAAAGAACAGCTGACACATTTTGTGCTTGAGGACCAACAATGTTTATTTGTTACATTGTTTCTGAGAAGGAAAAGTACTCATCATAAATACTCTGCCAATAAAAGGAGATTTAGTGTCCATGCGTAATATATCAAGTCACTGAGGGGCATATTATCAAGGGATTTATCTCCGCTTTTTTGGCTTTAAAAGCCAAGAAAGCGGAGATAAAATTATCTCCCTATTACCTAGCTGTTGCTAACACCAGTTAGCGACAGCTAGTAGGAGATAGCGACCATCTTGGGCACCGCTTTGCATGTCAGAGAAATGTATCACTAATGACATGCAAAGTGGGCGTGCCAAGATGTTAGCGACTGGAAACAGTCGCTAACATCGCTATCTCCTATTACCAACTTTTGGAGAAATATCGCCAAAAGCTAACACCTGCCCTGAGCAGTTCTTAGCCATGTTATCCAATGGGAGGTGGATAACATGGCTAAGAGCATTCACTCAGTAATGCATGAATATCGCTGACTTTACAGCGATATTTATGCATTTCGGCCGATTTTTATCGTTTCAGAGATAAACCTTGCTAATAGCAAGGTTTATCTGCGTCAAGAATCGTCGCAGCTCGGCGATACATTTTTATCGCTAACCAAGCAATTGCTTGGTAATATGCCCATGAATTTCCTGTGCTAACAAACTAAATATCACCAGAATTGCTTTCAGTGTATGTTACGACGGTGGCAAACACAAGAGCTAGAGTGCTGGAATATCAGGTTATATATATTTATTTATATATATCTATACGCTCCCTCGCATCGTTATTCCACCAACGTGAAATAAAGCGGCACCAAGCACCACAGTACTCCACAACAGAATTCTTTATGCTGGTGCAGATTTTATTGATGTGCAGAAAAACTCCATCCATGGCCCCAATAAAGTGCAAATCCAAGTGAGAATTAAAAGACACTAATTGCAGCTGACGCGTTTCGGCGTGATGCCTTCTACTGGGCCTGTTAAGCCTTCATGGCGTATTATATTCTTTTATATAGTCCTTTCTTCATTAAAGTGCTCTGTGAAACACTAGAGCATTATGATTCGACCTAGAGGCTCTTTTCAGTCACCATAGGAGCCCACTTCGATCCTGCCCAAATAACATTCATATTGTCCCACACATTTCCCAGTAAAGCTATACATTCCCACACTATTAATATTTGTAGGCTTTCCCATTATCGTTGCACCTTCCCACTCCGTTTTATGCATTTTAAATGTTTACATTGCAGATGTTGTTTCTCACTTATAAAAATGTCATGCATAATATGGCAATACATATTCGTTTGTATATCCCCATGCATAATAAAGTGACTTATGCCATTCCTTTATATATATTGCACATTCTCTTAGATAGATATTTACCATGCCCAGACCGATCCACTGCATATGTGATGTATATTCGAATGTTGTCACTTGTGCATAATCGTACATAATGTGAACATATATTTTCATTGGTATACCCCCCTCTGCTCAATGTTATAAACATTCATATTCCATTGAAAAATTACCCATGTTCTTTCTTCATACTTATTGCCCATTCCTATTCACATGTATTGTACTTGCCCAAACCTTATCTGATACATACGTTTCAAGACCATACACTTGTATTTTCTTGTTCCCTCTATTGGTTGTTACGGTTATCTACATTTTAGTACAGTAAAGAGATAGATACTTTCCATTTTCTTGTCTTGTACTAAGACATCGTCCCATAATATACTGGAGCGCATAGATTTCAACCATGTCAATTCCATATTATATAAAAAATACATTCAGCTCGAGTTCAATAATATACAAAAGTGCCTAATGCAGAATACCATTTCATATCTGTTAGTTGTCCATGTTCTCTTATATTTCTAGAGACACTTAAGATAAATATGATTATTAGTGCAATTGTACAAGCATATAAGAATGGATCTTACTAAAGGACTTGCTACTCACCATATGATAAAGTACCTGTACTCAGTGTGGTTGTACGCGCAATGGGGTGTATGCCCAAAGTGTATGATCAGAGTGATGGATTCATGATCAAGCCTAATGTACAATAAAGTGACATGTGCTTGAAATAATCATGAACAATGGATTCCAATTCCATGTCCAGCTATCAAGGATGGTAGTGTCAATGGCCAAGTGTATGAGGGCAAGAGTCCATGACCAATACATCACATACATGAAACCTCGGTCAATAACTCTGGGTATGTGTCACTCGTATGCAGATATTCAGGGTGATATATAAGTGCCCAAAGTGTATATTGGGCAATATCCATGGTCAATTGGGCATATGTGTGGACCCCTAATCACTGGCGTGAAGTGGATTCAATTAGGATGGTGTATCAACGTGTCACAGAAACATATTTTGGGGTATTTAAATCACCCTTCACATATGAATGTCTCGTTTTGGAACTGCTGAGGAAATTTAAAGTTAAAGTAATGCATATCAACACCTATGCTGAACCAATTGTGATTCCACATCAAGCATACACGATTAAGCAAATGTTCACAACATCAACCGGAGGTACATCATGTTCTCTAAATTCATGAAGGTAAACGGACCAACTATCAAGTGACATGATCAAAAATGCAATAAATCACTATAACCATGGCTCATACTGAAACAGTTAAAGAATGCTGCATCGAGGAGAGTGGAGGTACATTGGGTACACATACAAAAAATTAATTCAGGATTATAATTGCACATCCAATTCGGCATCAGTGTTGTAGCCCCAAGGGGTTTCCAATCCCAGTGTCACAATCAGCCTGGACCCCTCTCTTCTCAATTCCTTTACCTTATCACTTCCTCGAGCATTCATCTTTACAAGCTTTATTTGGGGAGGCAATATGGCGGCCGCTCTAGTGGCGGAGTGAACACCTGTAGCTGACCGCCTCCCATATCCCCCCGAACTTTCACTGACCGGACATGGTTTAAGAACTATGGATGCAGATTAATGGAGAGTAATTTTGGATAGTGAAAATCGCGTGAAGATTTCTGATGCTCTGGAGTATATTCACGTAGCGGTGCTCTGCTTTGTTTGGTCCTCGGATTCCGTTTTTGCGACTGGTGTGGTCCCTATCACAAGGAGCTCAGCATGCTGTCTCAGGGATCTGGCGAGGGGCTGTGGGAGCAGAGGTGCCTCCTAAAGGTGCTTGAGGAGTCAAGCAGCGCGCTGGAGACTCCGCTGCAACTTCGTCGAAGCAGACAGAAAGCGCCCAAGAGAAACAACGACAGGGAGCGGTTACGGCAGACCCAGGAAGTAACTAACAACCCAGGAACAGCCTGCTGTTTTTTTCACTGTCATGAAAGGCAAGAACTGCAACTCGGAGGGGATTGCGACAAAGGAGGCAGATGTAGGTACACACCAGGACGAGGTGAGTGGGGGGAATGTAGAGGCATATGACTGTAATGGGTAGGCAGCAGCAAACACACTGAGTCAAGGAGGGCAGGGGGATGCCAACCTTGTTATCCATACCCCAGAGGTCCTCGATGGGTCAAGGGGGAAAAGTATTGCTAATCATATTTTGGAGGGGACAGAACATGGTGGTAATGTGGCAGGAGTAGACAGTGGCAATCCAGAGATGACTGAAAGAACCTGTGATATGCAGCATATGAGCAAACAGGTAGATCAGAGCAAATCCCATGATCTGCCTGAAATGGACCTGGGTGAACTTTTTTTTCACTCTCTGATCACTCTAACCCATCTGGTGATGAATCTGTACAGCTGTCTGATGGTCCTTCTGGCTCACCAGGTAGCAATGGAGTGAGACTAGCAGTATACATCAAGATGAGACCCCGGGGAATTGGAGTAGGACGCCTGGCTTAGATACAATGCAGAAAATAGAAACAACAGCAATACCCGGAGAGGAGGATGGGGCAGCGTCCATGACTAGTCAGATACAGCCTGTGTCATCAGAGGGACTGCGACAAGATCAACATTACTAACTGGGTTGCACAGAAAAAATCTCTTTGACTGTCATTTATGAGACAATAATGTCACATAGAGAGGACACCCGGGCTGAGAGTCAGAAAACGCAGGGGGCGTGCCGAAAGTTACAAAACTCACTTTGACGGGTGGCCAAGTCCTGCTCTGAATTTGCTGAGTGGATAACAGAAGCTGAGAACAGGATCTCCACTCTTGAGGATCAAAGGACCTCTCAGAAGGCAGTAACAGATGACTTAACAGCGCAGCGCAGTGACATGGCCTGGAAACTCGGAGACATGGAAAATAGACTCAGTCGAAACAACTTAAGAATTTTGGGAGTCCCTGAAGGCATTGAGGGGTCCGATCCACGGAAATATGTGATAGGGCTCCTTACAGAGGCCTTCCCGAAGTTGACACATTGGACATGGGACAATGAGTTGCAACGGGCCATCGGTTCCCCTTTCGACAAAAGACTAATCGGGAGGTAAGTAAACCTGCTCAACTTAGAGCAATTCTTATTGCTCTATCTCATTTTTTATCTAGGCAGGCTTTGTATGATCTAGCTAGGCCAGATAGGAAGAGAAGGGGGAATGGGTTTGAATTTTTTGTGCACCCTGACAATTGTCACCAAACATTGGAAAAGAGGCGGCAGCTCCGGCAATTCATTTTCCCAATTCAGGTAAAGGGTTCCCAAGTATTTCTACTGAATCCTGCCAAACTCAAGGTCATACATAAGGATAGTTCTAGGTTTTTTCACATCTGCAACGAAGGCTAAAGAGTATCTCCAGAATATTATACCTTAAGTTTGAAATTATAATAGAAGGTCTTTATAATTATGTACTCATAGCATGTACTCATAGTATGTGAAAACTTGTATAAGTACAGGTTTTGGACTACGCTTCACATCTCTTTTTCTTTAAATCCCTGGTGAATACTGACTTATTAGCACATCGGTGGGGGAATTGTGGGGGTGAGAGGGGGATGGTCAGTGCTAGGACAGGGTTCTCCATCATTCAAGATGTATGGGTCTTGCAGCCTCCATGGTTGGGTGGGTAGGGGATCTCTGCAGACAGAAGAGACAAGGGGTTGGAGAAGGGTGGATCATTAGGAGGGCTGTGGCTGCTGGAGGGGCACATGGACTAAAAAATGGGGTAAAAAAGCCAAGAAATGAGTTTATGCAAATGAGAAAAAGTGATTTGTTATGTTGGGAGAGAGGGAGGTGTTTTCTTAATTTTGAAGAAAGTCAATGTTGAGCATGTTTTCAATATGTTCATTTAATGTCCGTGGCCCTAATGAGAGGACTAACTGACAAAGAGTAGCAAAAGAAATTAAAAATATGTCTCCTGATGTGATACGTCTTCAGGTTTTTCCAAGAATTACTTGGATCAAATCCACTATTATTAAAGATTAAAGTGCAAGGAGTGGTTCAAACTCGGGGGAATTTATCGATTGATCGAAACTATTTTAAACGATCAGTTTGTTAGTTATATACAACAATGGCTAAAACAATTTCTTGCGATAAATTGGAACTCTACTAACAGTTGTATTATGTGGGACGCACTAAAGGCCACACTCAGAGGGGACATTTTTCGTTTTGGACTGTACGTTTAAAAACAGCAGAGACAGCTTATTAAGGGACTGTATGATAACCTTAAACAAGCAGAATACACGTTAATACACACTGAGAGGGGGAAGTTGGAAAGTTCTCAGGCACAAACTGAGGTAGCATGATGTAAGGCTAAGATAAATGAGAATTGGGCTCAAGTTAATGCTAGTAAATATCAAACATTTAGAAGGGAGTGCTATGAGTATCGGGAGATGACAGGAAGTGCCTTGCTAAGAAAATCAGGATTAGAGAGATAAAAGATGTTATTACTGAAATTAAAGATGCTAATAGAAAAATGGTAGAAACGCCCGCAGAGATCCTAGAAGTTTTTTGGGCTTTCTATGAGGGATTATATACAGAAGAGTATGCAAATCAGGATATATCTAAATAATGTTATAAGGCCCTCATAGGAAAATACTAAGTGTGGCAGATAGTGTACATTTAGAAGAACCTATAACCCTGGAAGAACTAGAAGAGGCGATCAGATCACTAGCAACAGGGAAAGCCGCCGGGGCTGATAAGCTCCTGCTCGAATTCTATAAGAAGTTTTTAACTGAGTTACAAATAGACATGCTTACGGTCCTTCGAGAGGCACAGAAAGGGCATGCCCCAGCGTCATAGGACGAAGCAAGTATAGCTATTCAAAAAAAAAAGATAAGTCATCTTTGTTGCCTGGATTGTATCGACCCATTTCGCTTTTAAATTGCGATGGGAAGAAATATGCAAAAATACTGGCAACACGTCTCTCTCGAGTATTAACTCCCATAGTCTCTGTCCGACAGCATGGCTTTATTCTAGGAATAGGCATGGTCAATCATGTCAGCCGGGTAGCCACCACGTTGAATTCCACTAATGTACGGAAAACGCGGCGTGGTGCTACTCAATGCGGAGAAAGCATTTAACGGTGTCTCTTGGGAGTTTTTATGGGCAACGATGCGATAGCAAGGTTTTGGATCTGGTTTTATACAAGCTCTTCAGACTATGTACCACTCACCTAAAGCAAAAATATGTGCACTGGGACTGGAGTCTAACTTTGTTACAATATCAAGAGGTATCCTACAAGGGTGTCCCTGCTCCCCTTTATTATTTGCCCTATATATTAATCCCTTATTGAACTTATTGGAACATAGGCTAAATGCTCTGTTGGCGAGACCCGGGCTGGAGGTTACTTTACTAGCATACGCAGATGATATTGCGGTTATCTAACTAGATCCAACCAAAGTCGTGAAAGAGATTGACCAATTAGCAGCTGTATATGGTGAAAGATTGGGATTCAAATTAAATAAAACAAAAACGCAAGTAATATGCACTGAGCAAGTATGTATTAATGACCCCAGGGTTACAGAGGAGACCATATAGCTGGGGATTCGCATTCATGCATGTTTGGACAAGATGGTATTATCTAATGGGAACCGTTAGTGCGGAAAATAAAAAAAGACTTGCATAGAATAGAAGGCTTACATCTATCAATAGTTTGGAGATGTAATGTTCTAAAAATTGATGTTTTGCCCAAAGTGTTGTATTATTTTAGGTGTGTCCCCTTGGAACTTATGGTGTAGCAACTTCAGAAATTACAATCTATCTGTAGTAGCTTCCTGTGGGCGCAAGGTAAACCCCGGCGAACAATGAGGTACATGACCCTGCTTCGATCCCGAGGGGGTGGGCTGTTCCGAATTTCTTGTTTTATTATTGGGTGTGTATGTTACAACAAATGGGCATTCTGTTGGTTGGGGAAGGAGAGAAAAAGCCCGAAGAGTTTCTAAATATCTTTCAGGTGCTGCTGGGTTAAAAAATAGAGAGGAACCTTTTCTTAAACTTGGAGCCCAGCTATTATTAAAAAAAACAATTCAAGGTGCTTCAAGCTATCTATAAAGTATGGCTACAGGTTTGAAAATATTTGAAGCTCTGATAACCTTGTAGCTAGATGGAGACGGAAGGGACTTATGACTTTGATGGACTTAATTGACTGCAGTGGCATCAAGACTTATTCCTCGCTAGTATCTGAATATGATCTCCCCAAAACTGATCTTTTTAAATATCTACAAATTCACGATTATTTACAAAAGAGAGTAGATGTATTGAATTTGGCTAAAAAAGTAACTTGTTGGAGAGAATCAGGAAGCATGGGAAGATTGGCATCTTATATCAGAATCCTATGGAACTGCAAGGGGATGATCTTGAAATACAGAATCTCAAATGGAATAATAGATTAAATCAGGGTGGGAATGTTCTTCAAGAGTCAATAGCACTGTCAGAAAAGCTTTTGGTTTCCTCTAGTCTTAAGTTGCAACATTATAAAAATATATTTCATTTTTGTATTATACTCCTGCCAAAATTGCACAATGGTGGGGGTCAAAACAAAGGTAAATGTACACGCTTTGGGACCGACCAAACTGATAGTCTTCATATGTTTCTTGAATGTCCAAACTTGAGACAATTTATAAACAAAATGGAGATTTTCTTGACAGAGGTGACGGGTGCAGATTGTGATTACATCTACTGGGATGATGTTGGGAGTATTGGAAGAATCACTAGCCACACAGGGCATGTATGAATGTAGGTATTTTATATTCATAGCTGTGGCGGTGGGTAGATTATGTATAATGTCACTATGAAAGGAGAAAGAGCCTTGATCCTTTGAAATGTGGAGGGGCAGACTTTATTCCATATGTAACTTAGAATATAGCCTTTACGCTCTTAAGGGACCACAGAAACGTAGGTTAGGTATTAGGATATGGGGGGGCGTTAGTAGAGAACCTGAAATAAGTCCTATTTTTCCTAACCCACATGTTAGCATGCCCCGATATATAATTGCTTTCTTTTTCCGTTTTCTTTTTTGAAAGATTCTAATTATAGTGATTGTTTGGTCTTTAACATGATGTATATTTTTGTGAAATATGTAAAAGTATAGGGTGACGATAAGTATGTTTTGATCCCTCTCATTCTATCTTTTTTCTGTTTAAAATACTTTAATACAAATGTATATTGATTTCATTGGCTGATAAAAAATAAAATAAAAACAACAAGCTTTATTCAATACAATTTGAAGCCTGTCAGTGATCGATCATGGTGCTTTTCAAAATGACAGGCCATGGGGTAACTTCTATCCCCATTCGTTATGGCTCATACTTGTTCCATTAACCTAATCCCCAGTCTATTGATTGTGCTGCCAATGTACAGTTTGTTGCAGTCACATTTCAATACGTATACCACATAGTAAGTGTCATGTTATTCATCCTGAATTATAACAATGTGACCCCCATATGTCTGTTTTTTTTTGTTTAGTCCATATTGGCAGGTTTTTACAGGAATTGCATTTTATAAAACCATTCATTTTGTTTGATAGCCAATTCCTTTCTTTTCCGGGATCATAAATACTCTGTGCAAGAATGTCCCCAATGATCTATTGTTAACTTGATGTTATTTGGGGACCTGTGCCAAGGACTTCCTTGAGATGTTCATCCTTTTCTAATATACACCCACTTTTTTGTAGGATTTTCTTGCTGGACTGAGCGGGATCGTATTCTAGAAAGAGCCTTTTTACCTTACCATCTTTCTGAGTTTGTTCAATGTTCTGTTGGCGCAGTAATTGCTACTTTTTTTTCATCAACCCTCTGCTTAGCTTCCTTTAGTACATTGAGCTGGTAACCTCGATGTATGTATCTTCTAATCATTTTGGTTATTTCATTTGTATATTCTTTCTTCGATGAGAAAATTCATTTTGCCCTCAACATTTGGCTGTATGGAGTGCTCCACTTTAAAACAGCAGGGCGGCTACTGTTAGGGTGTAGGATTGAGTTTGTGGCCGTAGCTTTTCTGTGTATTTTGGCTACAAACTCGTTGTCCATGGCATCCAGTTCTATATCCAAGAAATCACAATGGGTTTCACTGATTATGGTTGTTAGCTAAATATTTACTTCATTGGGATTCAGTTTTCGAATGAAGCTATCCAATTGTGATCTCTCTCCTTCCCAAAGGATGAACAGATCATCAATAAATCATGTCTATAATACAACATTTTTCATGTACTGGTTGATCTCCTTCTTCCACCCCTCCATGAACAAATTCGCATAGGTGGGTGCGAAGGAGGTACCCATGGCTGTACCTTGTTGATGCAGGTAGTGCTTGTTGTTGAATATGAGGACATTATGTGTGAGACAGTATCTAAACATGTTAGTCGCCATCTGCATGTGCTCCAAGTACTCGATCGATCTATCCTCATGAAATATTCACACGCTCGAATGCCATCAACATGGTTTATTGAGGTGTACAAAGACACCACAGTGAGTGTGACCATGACGTATGCTGGTTTCCAGGATATCCCACCCAGTTTTTCAAGAAGTCAGTGTAATCCCTAAAATAGGATGGTAAGCCAGTGATGTAGGGCTCTAGTAATAGGTCCCAGTATCTTGAGCAGTTGTCCAATAGCAATCCTAAAGATCTGACAATCAATCTGTCCAGTGGTGTTCTCTAGTCCTTATAGACATTTGCAAGAAAATATATGGTGTCTGTCTTGGCGTGACATGTACGTAAGTACTGATGTTCATCCCAGTGAAGTAGATCTTTTTTGTACCATAGTTCCAATGTCTGATGGAATTCTTTCTCTTTGGTTTCCATTGGTTTCCATTGGATTTTGGGGGAGGCATTTATAGTGAGTTCTGTTGCCCAACTGATATTATCTTCTATCTGTTATGCTTCATGATCCACTAACACTATGTTTCCTCCTTTATACGAAGGTTTGATATCCAGTCCAGCATTTTTCTTTAATATGGAATCATCATGCCGGTCCTTTGCTGAGAAGTTTTTCTTGATCCTGTTATTGCACCACTTCTTCCTTAATCCATTCAACTAATTCAATACCAGTTTGTAAAATAGATCAATCTTATTGCCAGGTGGTAGTTGAGGGCAGAATTTCAATCTACATTTGCACCCACTCAGTATGGTTGCATAGGTGATAAATCCCATTCTATTCAAGGCCATTATGTTGTCAGTGCTTTTACTTTCACTTTGCTCAACAATGACAGTGGGATCACTGTCATCTTTACGTGTTGGTGTTTTACTACTAGTGGCTCCTTCTACATCAGGAGGCTCACTCATTTCTTGGATAAAAGGCTGTGCAATGTTCTTAACTAAGTCTTGGATCCCCAGTAACTCAGAGGCATCACCTATTTTAAATCCAGAAATCTTATGCATTGAGTTCATGGAAGTTGTCATTTTCTTGGTTTCACGTGGAAATATTTGTGTAATCTTAATTTCCTGACACATTTCTATGTCTCTATTCTGGCACTGGTAAAATAAGGCGGTATGGAGGGGTCGAATGTCAATTCCAAATTAAATATCCTTTAGTGGTTGGGGGTCACTATTAGGCAGTATGGAGGGGTAGAATGTCAGTCCCAAATAAAGTAGCCTTTATTAGTTGTGGGTCACTATATTTATAAATATTTATAAATATAGTGACCCCCAACTGATAAAGATACTTACCCACAACCAATGAAGGATACTTAATTTCGGACTGACATTCTACCCCTCCATACTGCCTAATTTTACCAGAATATACATAACCTATTGGTGGTCGCCAGTCGGTAGTTACAGTTAGGATATAGTTTCCATAGGATGAGTGTTTTGTTCATTTGTCAATAACTTAGACGTTGTTTGACGAATCCTCGCAAAATTTTAAAAACTAATATGATGCTCATTCCAGATGATGTTTTGAAAGTTTCATGGTGATCTGTCAAGTGGAGGCCGAGAAAAAGGAGGAATCCTGTAGGAAATAGGATCTGTTTATATCGTTACCTCCATGTTTTGCCTGGTGCTAAGCTGTTATTGACTAGTCTGACTGGGATCTGCTAATCAGGAGCCCAGTCTATCTGCTTTCTTCATTTAATTGTTGTGTTCAGTACTTAGGTATTTCCCAGATTGGATACTGGGATACCCTTATAAGTCCCTAGTATATGGTACTAAGGTACCGAGGGCATATGTACCCTAGAGGTCTCCCATGGGCTGAAGCAAGTATTATGCCACCCATGAGAGATTGCAGCCTGTGTAAGCTGGTGCTAGTACCACTTACTAAAGATATAGGTTTCCTACATCTAGTGTCACTGCACTTAAGTCACCACTATAGCAGGCCTTTACACTCCTGAAGGCAGGGTGCTTGGTTCTAAGTAGGAGGGTACCCCTGTGTGGCAGGACACCCCTACAGCCTACAAAGTCCATTCACCAGGGTTGTCAGTGAAGAAGCTTCCCCAAAGTCGTTGTGGGACAAGATTCTAATTAGACACCTACCTTCATCTACCGTCTGGGTACTCTGGACTTCGCTGGACTTCGTTTGGGCTTGACTTCGTCTTGCTTCCAGTCTGCTGCATCGACTGTGCCTGTGCACCATACAGGAACCTTCCAAGGCCTGTGGGCATCAAAGACACCTGAAGGAATCTGGCAGTTGCAACAGCTTGTTGGCTTCCTTCCACCAAGATCTTCGGGCTCCATATAACTCCAACCTCAAGCACCTCCAGTGACCAAAATCTTTGTCCACATTGCATCGTCTATACAGTGGCCTGCATCTTTTGGTGAGCTGCTCAAGGTCCGCTTGCGACTCCAATGCCTCCGGCCTGTGGGTCCTGTTGAGGGTTATCTTTGTTTCTTTTGGGCTCTCTTTATTGCACAGGGCCTGCCTTGACTCCCCTGCTATTGGCGAGTCCCCTGGTCCGTGCTTGTTCCGACATTGCACCGTCTTCAACTTTTGCGTTGGTTGCCTTTGCCAAGGCTCTCGCTGGAAACTGACCCCTCAGCACTCAACATCCTTCATGGGACAGCTCGTGGTCTTCCTCAGCTTGGTTCTCAGAGCTGCAGAGTCAAGGTCATTGTCAACTCTCAGGTACCTCTCAACTAGAATCCACCTTCAGATTCAGCAGCTGCACTTTCCTGAAGCTCTCCATTGGGTTTGACAGCGGTTTCCGACACCACTTAACACGTATGCACCCGGCTTCCCTGGTGTAGGTAATGTGGGTACTAGGGTATCCAAGGGTAAGGTGGCTCTCCAACCTTCTGTCTTCCATGGGTGTCTTCAGGGTCAACTGGGAAGGGTCCTTAATCTTTAAAAATCCACTGTGACATACACATAGACTTGTATGGAGCATGCAGTCGTGTTCCCACACTGCACACGATCTCCATGGGGTTTCTAGTCACTCACCTTGGGTGGTTCCTTGGGTTTCCAACACCTCTACGTAGTCTTGAACCGAGTCGTGGTTCTTATACCACTTTCTTAGTATATGGTTTGGTCCCTACCTGGGGACCACTGTGTATTCTGTGCTATTTACTGTATTTCTTTGCAAAGTATTTTGTGCATTGTGCATATCTTTGGGTGGGAAATATTTGTACGTGTTAGAGAGCATTATATAATCAATACATATTTTTATAAATACTTTGTGTGATTCTTTTTCACTTAGTCTGTACTATAAGATTGCATTCTGGTAAATCAAGCTGCTTTACACCTTTCTCGACTAAGCCTGAAGGCTGCTCTCTGGTGTAAATCTGTTAAGTAGTTTTTGAAATATTAAAGAAAATCTCAATTTGTATATATAAGGATGCAGGAGATCCGCGACCCCTCCCAATCTCGTGTTGAGATCTTATTGGCTGCCAACATTTCAAACCAGGACGTGTTGGCAGCCATCTTGGGACTCAGCTTGAGCCAAGTCCCAGAAAAAACTTTAAAAGAAAAAAAATTGTGCAGGGTAGAAATACCCTGACCCCCTAGGCCTCTTTAAGGGTCCTACAGGGACCCCAAAAAAGCATTTTATTTTTTTTAATTTCTGCAGAAGTCCTGCTGGATACGCGGCTAGTGATGAAAATGCAGAAAATGTTTTTCTTAAAAGTTTTTCATTAGTAATCTGAAATCTGAAGTCAAGCATGAATTCTGCTTCGCATTTAAACATGAACAAAGACTCTCATGAGCTCTCTGGGAATATGGGTGACCAAACAAATAGAACTAGAGCAAAAGATTCTCCAATAATACCAGCTACCCTAGAGATAAGGCCAAATGGCAATCAGGTCAGGCTGGAGGAATCAAAGGAAATCAACGGGAATGAGGTGAGTGACACTAAATACATATCAAGTAATAATCCAAAATTTGACCCAAAACTTGAAAGTAAACTCTCTTTTTATCCAAATCTAAGCTCTGAAACAACCACTTCTCTGAAAACAATACCTTTGAAAGTTCAACATCTATCCAGGAAAAATAAGAACATTTTTCTTTTTAAATTAAACAAATCGAACAAAGGAAAATGCAACAAGGATGGGTCCATCATGCACTGGCTTCAGATGGAAAAAAAGGAACATAGTGTGGATATTAATCCCCCCGAAAAAAAAATTAAATGATAGAACCCCAAGAACACATCAGGATGGCAGAACCAAAAGTGAAATTACAACTTCATGTGATCCAGATCAAACTATGGAAAGTTCGACCACAAAGCATGCTGTGAATGAACCAGAGCTTTGGCAACTAATGGATAATGCACAATGCTTACAAGTCGAAAGTATATGGCATAAGCAAAATGAACTCCCAGAAATTAAAACTGTTGATCTCCATCAAATCAGACCCCAGGAGGGGATAATTTCTAAATTAGAAAGGAGTGCTGACAAACCAACAGGAAATTCAAAAAACCACCGGTCATCAGCGACCGTAGTGGACAACCCAAATAAGAACAGTACCCACCAAGGAAAATCAAAACTGAGTAAAATAAATAAACTCAACCTTACAAAAAAATAGTCCCTAAGGAGCTCTCATTTCAAGAAAATCAAAGACTCTTATCAATCACAAATACAAATAACAGGGAAAGGAAATCTACCCAAACCTGCACTGATGATCTATCATTACCTCACCATAAGACCAGGAGCGATGTACACCCACAGGCAGTGAGGCCCTCGGGAAGAATCAGACAACCGCAGGAACCTACCTTAAAATAACATGGAGGTTTTGGATGTCCTAGAGGCAAGTCCCCTACAAAAATCACCTACTTTGGATCAACACAAAATTCAGAAAACCTAAAGATATTGCTATACCCCGAATGCATTTGCAGGGGAAGTGGTATGCCGTCAATAGAGGGAACATCTTGAAGCTTGCCTCGAATATTTAGAAAATATAAAAACTACTGATATCGATAGGGTCGCTTTTTTGCTCCTGAGCCTGGTGAGATAAATCAGACAACGGAGATAATCTTCTCCAATCTGGCCATAAGGGAAAATAAAAAAGCGATTGGATGACTGGGGGATTCAGATCAAGAACCCGGTTACTATAAAATATCCGGCGATACTGAAGAGTGGGGCTGTTAATGCATTGCAGGCAAAACAAGGACAAAAATATCAAGAAAGAGAGAATAGTAAGGACACAACTCAGCCAGCAACAGGCTCCATTTTGCATGCATCAAAGATGGTCTGAGAATAAAACCAGGGAGCGAAGGGTTAATTCAAGTTACAATGGTCTCAGAAGGGGGCAAACACTAATGCTCGACTAAGGGCCTGGTTACCACAGGCCATAAACCCCTGTCCCTAACCTCCTAGCGCTTCTTTCTAAAAATAAAAACCTTGCTTCCAAGTTGAAAATCTGCTCCTGTAGCATTAGGGGTCTAATGGCCGATGAAGATAAAAGGGACGCAATCCAACATCTCCAAACATACAATATCATTGCGGTACAGGAAACCTGGGCTCCGTGCTCAACACCATGGCTGGACTACACTGTCTATGAATCACACGCCATAGCATCCCAAGTAGGTGGCCACGCCTTGGGTGGGGTAGCCATCTACGTTAAAAACAATCTGGCCCCTCAGGTATCCGATTATACTTTTGTTAAGGCAAAGTGGCTTAAACCAGACATGCCAACACAGGTTGAACAAACCCTGATCCTCGGTTTCATTTATCTTCATCGATCAAAGATCAAACGAGAAATAACCCTAAGTAGAATGCTACCAACAGTAAAGGACCTCCATTCCCAGTGCCCAGATGACCTATGGATGATAATGGGTGGCTTTAATGCTAATTTAATGGCCTTAAACCTAAACTCCCCTCTGGTAGCCCTGGGTGACTCCACCTAGTCTATTCCGAGTATAAGCTGCCAGTACCAACGAAAACCTTATCATGGCCTCAAATGTCAGCCTTTTTAATTCACCCAGGCATCCGAATCCTAAACGGTAGATCAGCCGCTGACCTGCCAGCAGCTTATAAGCACTTCTCAAACTTTAGACTGGCTACACTGGACTACATCTGTATCTCGATTGCCCATTTTCACTCAGTTCAGGACTTCTCGGTAATACCAACTGTGGCAAGTGACCACGCAATTATCACTTATGATATTGTATCCCCGCAATGTCGTCACCCAAGAATCGAGATGATCGGTGAGGGGTAAAAACTAGAACCAATAAACAAAATAAAGTGGGTGATAGAACACCAAGAAAAAATCAACTCAGAAGTGGAAACTCTATTGGACAAAGTAACCCAGGGTAATGGTGAATTGCCCTTAACCAAATAATGGGAACTCCTCTTGGAAGAAACTAGGGAAAAATTAACAACGGTGACGAATTCAAGACCCAACCAATTTCCCCCAAAAAATGAACAGCTCACAAAGCAAACACTACTAATGGTGACAATAAAATGCAAACTAAATAATATCTTGCGCAAAACCACAAAGGAGGTGCCCGAACATAGATCTTTAAGGACAAAATGTATAGATATCCGCCGGGACTATAGAAAAGAAAGATTCTCCTACATGAGAAAGATCGGAGAAAACCACTGGAGTAAAGCATATGAAATTATAAAATCACGAGATCAAAAGTGTTTCTGGATTTGGATGAATAACTGCTGTAGATCCACCCAGTGCCCTACAATCACAAATATCTCGCCTACAGCATGGGAAAATGACGTAGAAGTTCTCTATGTGGAGACATCCAGCAACAATGGCACAATTCCCCTTATGAGGAACATTAACAACGTAGATCGGGTCATGGAGATAGAAACCTTTCCCATGACCGAAAAGAAATTACATCCGACAAAGTTACGCACCTCATTAACAAAATGCATTCTGCAGGGGCGCCGGGTCCCAATGGTATCTCGCCTTTATCCCGGTCTTTAAAGGGACGGCATGTAAATGGGCAACAATCAAGAGATGACGGCTTGGGCTTATTATTTATTTATTTCAAAGTTTTATATAGCGCGAACAAGATCTTTGCAGATATCAGAGCGCTTTACAGAAAGAAGGGGTAAGGGAAAAAAGAGGGTGACTAAGCAGACTTTTTGTTGCAATAATGGTAAAAGGTAATACGTGAGTAACAAAATAAGATCGCAGTCAGATAAAAGCATAATACATGTAGATAATCAAATAAACAGCTAGTACAGAGTCGGTGTAAAGTCTTAGATCGGACCAAAAATAGAGTTCAGGTGAATTTAGCTATTAGGATGGCTTTTACTTCTTTCTTAAAAAATGCAGTGGAGGAGATCAGCCTCGTTTCGGGAGGGAGTGCATTCCAAATCCTGGGTGCCATTCCTGAGAAGGAGCGTTTGTATGTTTTTTCCTTCCGGAATCTTCGAGGTTTCAGGAGGAGATTTTTTGAGCTTCTATTGGTCCTCGAGCCTCCTGATACAGTCAGCTTTTGGGTGAGGTAGTTGGGTGACTTGTGGTGGACAGCCATGTGTGTCATGCAGGCAATTTTCAACTGTATTCTGGCTTCAAAAGGCAGCCAGTTCAGGGATCTTAAGTCAGGGGAAATATGCGAATGTTTTCTTGATCCAGTGATCAGTCTCGCTGCAGCGTTCAAGGAGGCTCTTAGTGGTGCGGTTGTAGATAGGGGGAGTCCGCTGAGAGCCACAATTCCATAGTCTATGCGTGGGATGACTAGGGCTTGTACTGTGGTTTGGAAGTCCTTAGCTGGGAAGAAGGGTTTAAGTTTCCTCAAAGTGTTGATTTGGAAATTAGCTCCTTTAGTTGCTTTGCTGATATGCTGCTGCATGTTGAGATTGGCGTCAAGTGTGATGCCTAAGGATTTCGCTGAGTCCACGATGGTGGGTTGGATATTGAGTGCGGTTAGGTGCTTGAGCCAGGATTGGGAGGTGGATATTTTCGCAGGAGGTGAGATCAGAAGGAACTCAGTTTTCTGCGCATTAAGTTTGAGGTGATTATCAGCCAACCATGATTGGGTGTTTCTGAGCGTGGAGTTCAGAAGTTTGATGTCTTCCGGGGATTCTAGTTTGAGGTAGAGTTGAGTGTCATCAGCGTACATGTGAAAGTGTACATTAGATGCTTGAAGCAAGGTGGTGAGTGGTTCCATGACTAGGTTGAACAAAGTGGGGGATAGGGAAGATCCTTGTGGGACGCCTAATGTTACAGGTACAGACGAGGACAACACGTTGTTGATCTTGAACTTCTGAGACCGGTTATGTAAGAAGGAAGTGAACCATTTGAGAACAGTCCCAGATAGACCCATTCTGGTGTTTAACAGCTCAAGTAGATTCTCATGTTTGACGGTGTCAAATGCTGATGAGAGATCAAGTAGGATGAGGAGGCAGGAGTTATTGTGATCAAGGATTTGGAGGGCGTCATCAATTATGTGCGTCATAGCCGTTTCCGTACTGTGTCTTGCTCGGAAGCCTGATTGATGAGGGTTGAGAAGGTCAAACTGATCAATGTGTTTTGTCAGTTGGAGTTGTACGCATTTTTTCAGCAGTTTGGCCAAGGTGGGGATATTGGTGATAGGGCGGTAATTGTTTAGGTCGGCCGGGTCAGCTGTAGGTTTCTTGAGTATAGGCGTGACTTGTCCTACCTTGAGGGAATCGGGGATGAGTCCTTGTTGTAGGGAACTGTTAATGATTTTAGTCCAGAGTGGGAGGAGCAGGGGGGTGAAGTCTTTTACAGCATTCGCAGGTAAGGGGTCTGTGAGGTGATTAGAGGGTTTCAAGGTGCCAAGCAGTTTGTTAATTGATTCTTCAGAGTAGGTGTCGAAGGACGACCATGCCGCGTTGTTTTTAGGTTGAGTGGTAGTTCTGCTGATGGGGCTGGAGTATCGGCTTACATAATTGAGGAGTTCGTTTTTTATATTATCAGTTTTTTGCTTAAAGAAGGCAGAAAAGTCTTCACAGGATGGTATATTACTTGTTGTGCTGTTTGATTGTAGAGGTTGTTCCTTGGTTTGAGTTTTGACTAGTTCAAACAGTTTTCTTGGTCAATTTTTTGCTTGGGCGAGCTGGAGGCTGAAGAAGTCTGTTTTCGAGAGCTTGAGTTTCCTAAAGTAGGCGTTCCTCTTTTTCTTGAGCGTTCTAAGGTGCAATGCTGAGGGATCTGATCTCCAGGTGCGCTCTGCCATTCGCATGGCACGCCTATCTTCATTGAGTCTGCCGTCATACCATGGGTTCGAGATCTTGGTGGGGGCTCTCTTCAGTTGCAGTGGGGCGGCTTCATTGATTATTGAGGTCATAGAGTTGAGGTATAGGTCGGTCAGGGATTGCACGTCAGAGGCGCCGGTAGGGGGAAGGAGGAGGCTGCCGCTGTGGGAAGGCAAGGAGTTGGGGTTAAGCTTCTTCATGTCCCTTTTCCAGATCTTGGGTTTGGAGGGTTGAACCGGGTTAAGTTTAACCTTTTCGTTGATGTAGAATGTGATGTAATGTGGTGATCTGACCAGTCACAGGGTTGGATTGCCCCCAGTTGGGTAGAGTCCTCTTTGGCGATGATAAGGTCGAGGATAGAGCCTTTGTCATGTGTCGGGCTGTTGCAGATTTGGGTGAGATCAAGCGCATTAAGGAAAGATTTAAGACTATTCACCACTGCATCTTTCTGATGATTCCAGTGGAGGTTGAAGTCACCCAGGTAGATTTGAGTGTTCTGCCGTCCGGAGTTGGTTGGAATCGTGTCCATAAGTTGTTGGCAGAAGGTGAGGTTGTCCCCGGGTGGGTGGTAGATGACATGTAAGGAGCATACAGGTTTGCCCCCGCTGGTGATCTCGAGGCAGATGAGTTCACAGGAGGTGAGTGAGGGGACAGTGACTTTAGTCACAGAGAGGTTGCTCCTAAAAATGCATGCGATTCCCCCGCCCGTCTTGCTGTTCCTGTCGAGTCTAATGATGTGGTAGTTGGGGGGAACTAGAATGTCCAATATAGGTGTAGAAGATTCGGATAGCCAGGTTTCGGTCAGAATAGCTAGGTCAAGGTCCATTGTTATGATGAGATCCGTGATGGCGGAGGAGTGTCTAGGGGCCGATCTGCAGTTGAGTAGGATGCATTTGAGTCTGGGGGTGAAGAGGGTGGTGGAGGGTTCTAGAGAGGGGGACTTTTCTAAGGTTCTTGGGGACGGAGCTTCTGTAGTTTTGTGTGGGGGGCCTAAGGGGATTTGAGAGAATCGTGGGTATGGAAAGGTGTGTGGTGGTTGTGTTGTTTAGGGGAGCTGGGACATTTGAATGGAGGAGGGTGTGTATGTCGTGGTCCGAGAAGGGATTGAGGGCGCGTTGGGGGCGATTGGTGTTATTGCGAGCGGGGATAGATAGCCAATGTGGGGCGTGTTGAGTGCGAGGGACAATGGGGCGAGTAGGGGGCTTGTTGAGCGCAGAAGTGGTGGTGGGTGGGGGATGTCTGGGGTGTATGAGGAGGAGTTCTTTGATGGTGTGAAGATCTTCTTTGACTTGTAAGAGGGTGGAGATAATCATGTCCAGTGTGGGATTAGGGACGGTGTTGGGGAAGAGAGCCAAAGGTGAATGATTGAATTGGGAACTGGCGAGGGGGGGGTGGGGTGCGCTAGTGTTAGTGCAGAGCTCTGCGGAATTAGTACGTGGTATGAAATTCGGTAGGTGAGAGAGTTTGGGGGTGAAAGGTGTGGGTGAGGTAGGAGGGAGGTTGGTGGTATAAGTGGGGGCATTGGCGGGAGGCAGTGAAGGCGAGTTGGGGGATGAGTATAGGCTTGGGATGGTGGAGGTGCATGGAGGGTGGTGGGGGCTGAGAATGGGGGGAGAGAGGAGGAGGGGTTAGGATAAAGGAGGTGGTGTGTTCTGAGAGACTAGTTGGGAGGGTGGGGAAGTGGGGACTGAGCGTGGGTAGGGAGATAGGGTGGGAGATGATCCTGCTGCGGGGAAGGGGAGATAAGTTAAGGGCGTTGAGGGGTTCTGTGGGACTAGTAGGAGGTGTGAGTGGGGGTGGGGGGTGTGGGTGTGGAGAATGTAAGAAGAGGAAGAGGAGGAGTGCTCTATGCCTGTGGTTGAGGGGTGTGTAGTAGTTACAGTGGGTGGGTGAGTGACTAGAGCGTTGGGGGGAGGGGAGAGGTGCGTGTAATTCTGATGCTGTGCTGGGTTGGGAGAGTTAGATGGGCGATTAGAGGTGGGGGGTGTTGTGTTGTCTGAGGAGCTAGGATAGGAGATCCGACGGTTGGAGATATGATCTTTGAGGGTGGGGAACAAATTGTCGAGTAGTTCAAGGTTCCTATCTGTGGATTGACAAAGGATGATCCCGTTGTTGTAGATAGTGATGGTAGCTTTGCCTGGGAAGAGCTGGGATGGTGTGATAGAAAGTGTTAGACCATGGGCGGATTTTCTAGTGGTGGAGACAGTGAGAGAGGCGAGGAATGCTTTCCTCCATTGTGCTCTACGTATAGTGTAGAAGATGATGTTGGTGCTCGTGGCTCCATTGATCAGTGAGAAGTAGGTGTCCACGAAGGGGATTTCCGGGTGGGTCTTCAGGAAGTTGTGTTTGAAGCGTTTTTTTTGGTGAGCTCGGGTGGGTAGGTAATTTTATAACTCTGACTGGATTACAGCGGCTGTTAAATGCATTGTCTTTATACTGCATAGAGAGCAATTTAAAAATAAATACGGCAAAAATAAAAGCAATGATAATCTTGCGACAAATAAAAAGGAAAGGTGCATGGAACATAGAAGGTAAAGCTATTGAGATAGTCACTGCCTACAAGTACTTAGGAGTGTGGATCGATCACAAAGGAAGGCCGTCTGCTCATATCACTGCAATGCAAGGAAAGGCTCACTCTTTGGAGGGCATTTTCTGTAGAGGAAGGAAAACCTTAGGCTCACCTGATCTCAATCCCATAATCTGAATAATGGTGCAATAGCTTTCAAAGATAAGATGACAACATGGCTGGATAGAGCCCAGTCAGCCTGTTTCCGTAAAGTCTTATTTTTACCGACCGCCACCTCACATGCGCAAATACCTAGAGAATTCAACCTTTCATCTCAAAAGTTGATCCTGAAAGCTAGATTCATAGCCTATTGTCTAAAAGCCAACCAAGCAAGGGATAACACATTAAAGAAAAACATCTGGACAATGATAAACACCTGATGGGCCACATGTTCTGAATTTCTAGCTCATTGTTTTGAGTTATTGGACGCAAAGGAAATATGGTCAGCCCCTATACCGATATCGGAGGCAGCAAGACTTTTAACAAAACAGGCAAAGTTACTTTCGGCTGACAGCAATACATGAACTTTGAAAAACTTAAGTCATGGAAGCTGGGCATTAAAACGCTATAACAGTGGGACCTTACTTACTTGTCCTCCCACTTAAAACCAATAATGAAGCGCTAATTAATGAAATTGAGGTTCGGACAGATTCCATTGTTGGCATACAAATATGGGCGAGGGTACAAAGAGACTGTAGCTACTCAGTGCCGAGCATGCTGAGCAGTAGAGGAATCTCTAAGCCACATACGGTGCATCTGCGTGAAACTTCGCACACTGAGAATATATTGGCTTCGCCCTATTTGGCGCATTTTAAATATACAGACATGTCATGCTACCCTGGTCGAGTGTATGAAAGGTGAAACAGTGCAGCTGGCAGCACGCTTCATGAAATATCTGACGGTAGTAAAAGCAGTTTTGGATTCTGACCATCACACAGAATTATAACCTATAATGCAGTGCCAAGTGTTTTTAAGCTTCATGTTTATAGTCGCATAAGGTGTGTTTAAACCTCTTACATTTTAAAATAACAAAGTGATAAAATCTTTTATATACTCTTTTATAATATTGGAATATATGCACCTTACATTGTTTTTTATATGGCCTGATTGTAATGATTTTAATTAATTGTGCAATAAAAAATTATCTTATCTTATATCTTATTTGTATTCGTCCCCAGGGGCCAGGTCCTGGGGCATTTTGATAATAAAGGAGGGGGGCACATGCCCCCCCTGCTGGGGCTTATCAATGCCCCGGGGACCACCACCTCCCGGGGTTTATTCATTTTAAAATGGGAGAGTCTCTTGGACAGCGCCCAGGCCCCAGGGACCACCACATCCCCAGGACTACATGACAAAAAAAATTCTGGGGGCTCTTGGACCCCCCAATGCCCTGGGACCACCAACTTCCCAGTGCTAATATATTATTATGGTTGGCCTCTTTGACACCTTCCTGGCCCCAGGTACCACCACCTCCTCGGGCCATAATGAATTTGTATTGGGGTGTCCTCAGGGACCCCCCTGGCCCTGGGTTCACAATCTACCTGGGACCATTTTCTTTTTAAATAATTGGGAGCCCCCCTCCCAGGCCAATATCAGACCTCGGGACTGCCAGCTCACCAGGGCTGGCCCTACACACAAAAAAGAAGGGGCTCTCCTCCTGGAGCCATAAATGACTCTGGGGACCGCATCCCCACAGGACCATCTCCTGTTATGTGCTGGGGTGCCCACAAACTCCCGCCAAGACACACCAAATAGCAATGTCCCAAGGGTGAGCATCCCGGGACATAGCAGGAGGCGACCCTGGGGGGTGGTGGTCCCCAGGGCTATTATTGATTCCAGGAGGAGGCCGCGCGGTCCGCCTCCATTCTTGTATGAAGACCTGCTCCGGTGAGGTAGTGGTCCCCAGGGGCCAAGACCGGTTTGGGGTAGGGCTGCATGGCCCCCCTGCGATTATAGAAAAGTTGATTTTGGCCCCAGGGAGGTGATAGTCACCAGGCCCCAGGGTGGTCAGTGGGGTCTCCCATTTCCAAATAAAACAGTCCTTGGGAGGTTGTGGTCCACAGGCCATGGGTGGGTCTGCGAGGCTCTTCCACATTTATTACTATTATACCCGGGGAGGTGGGGGTCCCCGGGATGCAGAGGAGGCAGTACAAGCCTCTCCCGCATTAAGTTTATAACTAGCCCCAGGGAGGTGGCTGTCCACTGCATAATTAAAATAAGTGAGGGGTGGCTGTCCCCAGGACTTTTACAAAGCCTTGGAGGGGGGCCCATACACCCCCTTTCTGTTTTTTTATAATGCATGCATGCCCCCGAGATTTGGCCCATAAGGGGGCTTTCTTGGAAAGAAGCACAGGAGCCCACGCTTCTTTAAAAAAAAAATTGCCACAAATCCACAGATCCATCTGTGAATCTGAGGCAAAATTCAAAACAGCTTTTAATCCCCAGCAGGTTTTTTTGGGGACGGGAAACAACCTTTACAACGCAACTTTTACAACGCACTACCATTACAACTAAACTTTTACAACGCAACATCCATTACAACGCATGCATTTACAACGCAACCATTACAACGCATGACACTACAACACGCACCACTACAACGCATGTCATTACAACTCAGTCATTACAATGCATACCATTACAACGCATAACATTACCACCCAACACTTACCCTACTGTTGCACCCCCTGGAGTTAGAATAGTAATTTTTACCCCTACACTATCCAACACTTACCCTACTGTTGCACCCCCTGGAGTTAGAATAGTAATTTTTACCCCTACACTATCCAATACTTACCAAACATGCAATGTAATGTAATGCGTTGTAATGGTATGCGTTGTAAAGGTAGTATGCGTTGTAATGGAATGCGTTGTAAATGTAGTTTTTAAAATTTCGTTGTAATGGCATGCGTTGTAATGGAATGCGTTGTAATTGATGTTGCGTTGTAAAAAATGCGTTGTAAAGGTGTGCGTTGTAAAATTGTGCGTTGTAACGTCATACATCCCTGTGGGACCCAACCACCAGTTCTTGTGGGTCAGGGTTGTCCTACCCTGCCCCACTTTTAGTTTTACGTTTTTTGTGTGACTCAGCTCAAGCAGAGTCCCAAGATGGCTGCCAACACTTCCTGGTTGAAGTGTTGGCAGCCAATCAGATTACAGCATGGGTACTATTAAATCCGATTAGGGTCCACGTCCCTATATATAAAAATTTGTTTTCCAGTAAATTTCTCCCAATCTACCAAATGGATTTACACCAAATCACAAAAAACAAGATCTGCGTAGATCTAGCTTCCTGTCAAATGTGGTGTAAATCTGTCCAGTGGTTCAGGCTATAGTCTTGTTTAAACGTCTATGGGAATTAACATGGGAAAAACGCAGTTTGGGACCCCCATTTTTTTCTCAGACCTCACTTGAAGAACTACCCCGAAACTTTCCAGACAGTGGCTGAAGTACCAGGCACATTTTGGGGGGAAATTTCATGAAGATTCATCAACTGGAGCCAAAGATATAGGCATATATAGGCAAAGATTGTCTGCGATCTGGTGACCCAGTATCTCACAGGCGAAACATCCTTTACAACGCAGGGGCAGATCTACAAGAAAGTGCCGCTGCGCGGCCCTGCTTGCCCTTTGGCTGCGCCACGCTGCAGCACTTTCAGAGCACATGAATGCGACATATCTACAATGATATGTTGCATTCCTGTGCTCTCCCCTGCACTGGTGCAGAAACAGCTGCCATGCGCCGGCGCGGGCACCCTTGCACCATGGTGCAAGGATGCCTGTGCCATGGGGGGATTGCTTTTGTGAAGGAAGGGACCCCTTCTTGCACAAAAGCAATCACAGCAGGAATTTTCCTCTTTCAATGCGTGCTGTAGAAAGCAGCACGCATTGTAAGAGGAAACAAGCATTAAAAATGCAATCGGGCTCGGATTTATTTGAGTTTGAGCTAATGGCATTATAAATGCCAATGTATTGTTGCTATGTGTTGTGGAGTGTGTTCATGTGGTGTGTACTGCCAGTGATCTCCTTGTGAGTGTGAGAATATTGCACCGTTACTGCCTGTGATGTCCTTCTTGTGAGTGTGAGAAGCTTGCACCTCTGCTGGCATGTCTCCTTGTGAGTGTAAGAACTTTGCACTGGTGCTGCCTGTGATGTCCTTCTTGTGAGTGTAAGAAGCTTGCACTGCTGCTGCCTGTGATGTCGTTCTTGTGAGTGTGAGAAGCTTGCACCGCTGCTGCCTGTGATGTCGTTCTTGTGAGTAGGAGAAGATTGCACCTCAGCTGCCTGTGGTCTCCTTGTGAGTGTAAGAAGCTTGCACAGCTGCTGCCTGTGATGTCCTACTCACTACTCTACTCTGCACTCACTACTCTACACTCTACTCACTACTCTACTCTGCACTCACTACTCACTACTCTACTCACTACTCTACTCACTACTCTGCACTCTCTACTCACTACTCTACTCACTACTCTACTCACTACTCTACTCACTAGTCTGCACTCACTACTCTGCACTCACTAGTCTGCACTCACTAGTCTGCACTCACTACTCTGCACTCACTACTCTACTCACTACTCACTACTCTGCACTTACTACTCACTACTCTACTCTGCACTCACTACTCTACTCACTACTCACTACTCTCCACTCACTACTCTACTCACTACTCACTACTCTACTCACTACTCACTACTCTACTCACTACTCACTACTCTACTCACTACTCACTTCTCTAATCACTACTCTCCACTCACTACTTTACTCACTACTCTACTCTACTCACCTCACTACTCTACTCACTACTCTACTCACTACTCTACTCACTACTCTACTCACTACTCACTACTCACTACTCTACTCACTACTCACTACTCTGCACTCACTACTCACCACTCTACTCACTACTCTACTCACTACTCTACTCACTACTCACTACTGTGCACTCACTACTCACTACTCTGCACTCACTACTCACTACTCTACTCACTACTCACTACTCTACTCACTACTCTACTCACTACTCTACTCACTACTCTACTCACTACTCTACTCACTACTCTACTCACTACTCACTACTCTGCACTCACTACTCACTACTCTACTCACTACTCACTACTCACTACTCTACTCACTACTCTACTCACTACTCACTACTCTACTCACTACTCACTTCTCTACTCACTACTCACTACTCACTTCTCTACTCACTACTCTGCACTCACTACTTTACTCACTACTCTACTCTACTCACCTCACTACTCTACTCACTACTCTACTCACTACTCTACTCTACTCACCTCACTACTCTACTCACTACTCTACTCACTACTCTACTCACTACTCTACTCACTACTCACTACTGTTATTTTAAGGTGCAATAATAAAAGTAGTAAGCTATTTCACAAGCACAATGTTTCTGATGGCCAAGGTTGCCCCTGGCCCAGATGTCTTGAGGGCACATGTTGATTCGGACTTGGTATTCACGCTATTCCTATGCAAGTGTTCTTTCGTCTAGATCCTGTTACTGATAGATAAAATGAGTGATTTTCCTGAGGCTGTTTACTGTAGTCCTTCTCATTATTTTTCTGATCTTTTTATCTCATGCTGGTATTTCTGACTGGTGGCACTGATCCTCTACAGAGCAGTCTTTCATTCTACCGAACACGGGTCCAGTGGTCACAGTCACTGGTAGAAACCATGTGATCACTTCAGCACAGTCAATACATTGCTTGACAACATGAGCTTTGAGATACTCCTTCTCCCATCCCCACCCAAATCTTTTTCCGAAAGGTTTGAAGGGTGATGGTTGGTATGAGCCCCATCTCCCCCCACTCACCTTTGGCATTCCCCTTAAGAGAAGCTTGGGCAACTGCGTGGTTGTTAATTTAATCAGTGGTGGCATTTGAAGGCTTCAGCACTTGTAGGCTTTGATGCCAAGCGACCTCGACCTTTAGTACCACAAAAGCATTTATTTAAAAAAAAAACATGTATTGACGTGTCTATATGTTAGAGATTCTCCTTGTTCTTTGGTGCAACTTTTACTGAATGGCGACGTTTCACAATACTTTTTTCTGGGAGAAACTTATGCCTGGGAAAATGAATCACATGCGAAATGATTTGTTGCATGGTATTCACTAAAGTGGGGTCTGCTGGGTAAGATTGTGCTGTGCTCACATTGCATGCATTCAAACACTGATGCACATGAGAGAAGTTTAGTGGAACAAAAATGACCATGAACATGCAAAGCACATTCTGTTTATCCACGCACAGTGCTAACTTTTCAAGCGTTTGCTAGCATGCACTCCTGCATTTCCCACAAAATTTACATACAAAAGATCTAACTTGGTATTAAATACATGGGACAACATACCAGTCAGCCTATTTTTTACCCATTTGTATTAAAGTGTGCCATTTATTTACTCTATAGAAAAAACGTGGCTAAATTACTAACATTCTCCAGTTTTCCCTAACCTATCCTTCCACAATGGATTAATAGTGCGCCTTTAATCCAAATACGTGTTTGGGGTTTGAACGTTACAATGTGGACTATACACATGAACATGAATAGGAAAGACCGCACACCGCCCTCAGATATTTAGAATATCCACGTTCAACCCCTCATTATCAGGAGCTGAGAGAATGTGGGGTAACGTTGAAGTTTTAACAAAAAGGGTTAAAGGAAGTCTCTGTGTTCTTAAACCTCGTGAGTTAAAAGCCTTTTCAGGCGGCTATTCGTCCACGTTGCTTCGGGTTCTCTCTTGAGGCTGGCTGTCCTTGCTGTGTTCCTTCGCTTGCTCTGCTTCACGCAGGGCTTTAAGAGCGTGTTGAGGTCAGCACGCATTAGCAGCTTGCTTCCAAGCGATTGTACCTTTGAGGCGGCGCTGCACGCGCGTGTACACACAGCTGCGGAGTGTTTACTACTGCTTTGCATTTGCATTGTGACGTTGGCGAAAGCTGCTCTACAAGGGTGACTCATCTTCCGGCTGACCCGCCTTCAAAGCCTCGCGCGCACCACTGGTCTGGAGCTGCATTTCTGAGCCCAGGCTGTAAATATTCAACATTCCTGCGCGTCAGCCAGACCAGGAGACTTAAATGTTAAACGCGCGCATGAAACATGCAATGCAATGGTGAACGCGCTTGCACCATCTGGATTGCATTACACGGGCACTCTGACAGCTCCTAATTAAGATTAATCACTCTGCCGTGCTCGTTCTCGCACAGAATATGCCACATCGGGCACGCGTAAATTACTTATAGCCTATCACGTCAACGCTACTAAATACACAGCACAGCGAAGACGAATCACTAGGCAGATGCCATAAAAAACGAAGGAATGTGCCAGCCAGATGGCTTTCTGCATTTTTGTTTTGAACACATAAGAGCTCGCAAGCTCCGCCTCCACTTCGTGGTGGCTTAGGCCCGAGCCCTAAAAACGAGGAGAAATGAAAACATTTCTCCTCGTTTCACTTGGCTACGCCACGCCTATGGTGGCGCAGCAAACTGACGCATTTCCAGGTCTCTGGAAATGCCTCAGTGGACATGGGAATATCCCCAGATGAAGGCACCTCGTGCCGAAATGCATTGCGAGGATTTAAAATTACATGGAGAATACTAATGCATTCTGGGAGTTGAAGTAATCTTTATGATGAAGATTGGATATCTTTTCAACAGAACTGTGATGTAACAGTTCCAATAAAAAAGTTGCTCATAACGCATGCAAAGAAGTCTCTTTATATTTACATTTGCGATTTATCAAGGAAACCTTCATAATAAGGACTATTGTCTGTCCCGCGGGGGACATACCCTATCTCCATAGGGATGCCTCTTTATTCATGTTGCTTGGGAACACCCACAGCAACACCCATGTCTCGCCCCTAACACGCAAAGTGTTGCGTGAACAGGGGCGATATTTACAAGCACTGGTTAAGTCACGCAGGGTGACTTTACCTGTGCTTTCTAAATATCCCTTAGCGGGCTGTGCCACCGGTGCGTCACGCAACGTGATGCACCGGTGGCACAAGGGTCTTTTAAATCTGCCCAGTAGTCTTTACCACACAATGCCTTTACCACACAATGCCTTTTAAGACTTGCATTGTAAAGGTAATGAGTGGTAAAGGCATTGAGTGGTAAAGGTATTGAGTGGTAAAGGTATTGCGTGGTAAACACTGCGTTGTTAAGGATGTTTCGCCTGTGAGATATCGGGTCGCCAGATTGCAGACAATCTTTGTTTGGTCAAGGATAATCAAATATGATTGAGAATGTAAAAAGCCAAAAGGTTCAGAAAGCCTTGGTCAGTCTCGATCAGAAGGCTTTTCGCCCACCACAACATGCATCACGGTGGGCTCGGTAATGTATGGTTTGTTTCAGAGACTCACACACTCTGAGACCTCTAGGACTGTTGGAGGCTTCTGTGCTAATTTAAAGATGATCTTCTGTTTTCCAGAAACCGCCTTGTAGTACGGAAGTAGAAGATATCAACTCTGGCCTGCCGCAAAGATGACCTACTGCCTCCTGCGTGATTACATAATAATTGATGGAATGGAAGATGACAGCGAGGAAGATGACTGAGGGCCAAAAGGGACCCTCAAACCAGATTGATTTCTAACACCGTTTTCTCTTTTTTTCCTTCCCTCCAGGAACAGTGTGCGGGGGAGACGAGCAGATACATGAAGACAGATGGGGTAAGTGTAATTTTGACTAACAGGGCATTTTCTCTTCACAGGTAAAAGGTCAAAGGGATACTTTGTACACACGTTGTCAAATGTATTACCCACAGATATGATTTCAAACCCGTATGGAGGAAAATATGCTTTTTACTAGTCCTTTGAGTCTGTGCAAATATATTATTGCGAGGTTCTTCAGAGAAGGGAAGAATTGAATCAACATTGATTATAAAATACTCTTACATCCCCTCGGCTGCTATGACGCGTATTGGCAGAAAGCGCCAAAAGCTCCTTTTTCTGTGATAGATTTCAATCTCTCGGGCTCTCAGTTTTGAGTCTTTTACTAGCCAAAATCAACATTTTAAATCCTTCCATGCACAGAGGTATGATTCACTTTACACTGAGAACTCTACCACAATTTGTAGGAGAATCTACATTCCATGTTAACTTCTTCAAGATAATAACCACCAGCCTGAAAACCTCAAAATAAGGAATAGCATGATTCCACCAGTACAGAGACTTTAAAGGAACACGCGTTTTGAAACTGTGAGGAGAATAAGATGCACAGTGCACTCAACTTTATTTAACATATTTACAAGTCTGAGTTAAAGAACTACAGTCAAATTTGAAAAAAACGCTTGACTTTCGATACATCAAATCATCGAGGCAACAGACTACTTGCACTACCCAAATATATGAAAGAACTCCATGGAGAAATCATAAAAACCCATCAGGTCCATCACGCCTGCTCATATCCTCCTATTCTTAGCATGCAAAGCCTGCATTATTGATCATTACTCAGTATGCTGCCCTCATGTGTCTATCCAAGGTCTTTTTAATCAATTAATTGATTTCGAATCAATCACTTCTACAAGAGGTCATTCCATTGATTCACTGTCCATTAATGGAAAAATGATTTCCGTACATTTATCATTGACACCCTGCTTGGACCCCTTCTGGTCTCACAACAAGACATTGGACAACGTTATCTCGGTCCAGCCTTCATGAAATTGGTCAATGTGCCCAGTGACTCCGCCCCCTCCTGTACTTACTTACTGAGTGAGCACAGGGGCATATTAGCAACGGCCAGATCGCCACTTTAGCAGCACTTTTTACTGATAAAGCGGGGATTTTTTTATCGCCCAATTACCAAGCTGTCGCTGACAGCAGTTAGCGTCAGCTTCCAGGCGATAGCGACGGGTTTGGGGCCCGCTTTGCATGTCAGCAATATTTATCGCTAATGACATGCAAAGTGGGCGTACCCAAACTGGTAGTGACAGAAAGCAGTCGCTAACACAGCTATCGCCTATTAGCAATATCGCAGCGCAATAAAAAAACGCACGCTAAACGCGATTAGTGCCAGGATTTTACACCTGGTAAAAACCTGACTTAGCCGTAATAGTCAATGGGAGGTGGATTCTACGACTAAGTCCCCACCTGCCTATTAGCGAGATTTTCCTTAGCAATAGGATTTTTATCGCTGGAAATCTTGTTGAAAATAATTGGGGGGCACTACCAACCAGAATATAAGATCCTTAAGTATTGCCCGGCGGTGTCGCCTCTTGAACCCACAAAGAAGTTAAACTATTGAAGAGGCAGGCGCTGGAGTCTGGAAGGCAGGAAACAAGGTTTTTATTCTCTCCGGAGGAGAACACAACGAAACGGACAGAAGGTATCGTTCTGAGGTGCTCTCTCTGCATCCCTGAGGCCTGGCCTCTTATACACACGTTTATCTGTTTATTGCATGTAACACATTCTCGTCGATACTTTGATGTACGGAAAGACATCCTCAGAATCCCCCCCTTCCCAGCCCGTTCCCACGCAAGGTTACAGTGGAAGTCCCCGCCCCGTTCACAACAGGTGATGATCATCGCGCAGCTGGATATTCCGCCGATTCACGGTGTGTGTGGGGTTCGATTGGATCTCGTGGGATGGGGGGGGCTTTGATCATCTCGGGGGTCCTTTGAGGAGGGAAGCCTTCTATTGTACGGGGAGGGGCATGGGATTGGTATCGGCAGAGCTGGGTGTCGGCCTGGGAACGGGGAAGACAAACGGGCACACGGGGAAAAGGGGTTTGCATCAAAGGGCCGGGGATCATAAATGGGAAGAAGGGAGGTGTTGCGCTGGGAACAAGACGGGGGCCTGGGGCAGAGCAGCGCCGAAGAGGGGTTTTATGATTCGCGGCAGGTGCAGGCAGGGGGGTTGTCAGCGAAGCTAGGAGGGAGAGAGGCGCGCTGGCTCTCGGCGAGAGCAGGGAAGCCATGGTGCCCAAAATGGCGGCTGTTTTACGCGCACAAAAGGTTTAAGGAGAGCAAGAGGGCGCCGATAATGTTGACGGTTTCAGCCCAACTTTCAACAATCTCACGTTAAAGATGGGATTCACCGCTATCGCTGGATATTTTATCGCCGTGAGATGAACGTTGGTAATACTGCGTTATCTCCACGATAAAATCCAGCGATAGGAGGATAGGAGGCAATAAAAAAAGTCGCGCTAAGCGCAGTTTGCGATAATTATCTCAAGTTGTTGCTAATATGCCCCACAGTTCCACTCCTGTTGCAGCTCAGTTGGGCTGGAACATGGGCAAATGGAGCTGGTTGGGACCAGGAACAATGCAAGGATTTTTGTAGACTGATGCAAACGAAAATTTCACTGCTGCATAATATGATCACAGAGCATAAGTGTGCTCTACTTCAAAATCAAGTATTTAATCTCGTATTGCGACAAAAATGAGTGCAAGATAAACTACAGCTAAATCATCAAAGCAGGCACATACAAGTAAGAAATTCACTATGCTTAGTTCTACATCTGGGTACCTTGACTATATGTGTGTGTTTGTGAGTGTATATATGTATATATATATATATATATATATATATGTATATATATATATATATATATATATATTCACAGAAAAAAACATAGGTTTCAGGCCTAACTATATTTCGCGCACCCGCAATCCACTGCTGATGATGTCACATATTAGATCATTCATGACATCTCAAATGACATCACTGATGACATCATCCAGTGAATGTGGTTTGCTTCGTTATTTGAATATTCATTATATATATAGCAATTTACATTGAAGAATGAGTGGATATATATAAATAAATATTTGGATGGAGGATTTAGTAGCAGTGTAATTGACTGTTTACTTGACCAATTTATAATGTCTCACTAAATATAGTGGATAGTGACTAAACTGTGTGAATATCTGTATCACTTTGTCAGTTGTTGTGTAAACTGATTCTACAGTTGGTTACTAGCTATGTGAAAGTCTATATTAGTTATTGATTAGTTAACTGAGTATTTGTATGGGAGTGTGAAAGTGTGTGTGGTTCGGTGGGGGGTGTGCGACTGTCCAAAGATGTGTGAATAGTTGATTCAGTAGATATATGAAGTTAAAACTACATGTTCTAACAGTTTGGGTGAGGGAATCTCTTTATGGGTGTGGTGATGAGCAAATATATTTCTCAAAGGTACAGGTCCAACAAACTAGAAAAATAAAAGGCAGTGTATGTGTCAGTTGTTGTATATAAATAAGTATATATAAGACACAATGATTGTGTGAGTGACTGTATGGATAACTGTATACTTGTAATAATGATTTTATAATTCACTAAGTATGACTTACTATCTAAATGAATAGAAGAAGTAGTGTTTGTATAAGTGTTTTGCTAAGTAAATATGTAAGTATGATCCATTGTTTGCATAAGTGAGTAGGATGACTTCATATGTGAATAGGATGCGTGCTGTTGTTTAATGTCGATATAGATGTATAAGTATTTTTGATAGTGTTCTATTGTTCATTGACAGCATGTATGAGTGAATCCATAGGTAAGTGATTAGATGTGTGTATACATCTATGAATCACTGAGTGGATTTTTAGATACTTGTATTGCTGTGACAATGGATTTAAATATGATACTCTGTATTTTACAAACAGTGATGAAAAATTGTAATAGTGTATGAAAAGGTGTATGTGATTGTCACGTGGATGATGTCATCAGTGATGTCATCAGTGATGTCATTTGAGATGTCATCAGTGATGTCACTGACCATGTCATGAATGATCTAATATGTGACATCATCAGCAGTGGATTGCGGGTGCGCGAAATATAGTTAGTAGAACTAACTATATAGGAGCAATTTCATTGGTTTTGTATGAGTAAAATGTCCAGCTAACTATAACACCACTAAAACTTATAGTTTTTTTAGTGAATTTCAAAGGTTTTTTAAAAACTAATTTCTAACTATATAACTCCTGAAACCTATGGTTTTTTCAGTGAATTTCAAAGGTTTTTTAAATGCTGATTCCTAACTATATAAGGCCTGAAACCTATGGTTTTTTCAGTGAATTTCAAAGGTTTTTTTAAATGCTAATTCCTAACTATAACTGGTGTGTAACCTATGGTTTTTTCTGTGAATATATATATATATATAAAATTTCTATGGCAAAATGAAACCCCTCATTTTGTTCCTTTTCAAATTAAATGTATTACGTGTTACCACTTTATTCCAATCAAGATGACTTCAGGTGTGCCATACTTTTGTCATAAGTAAGACTGTTAGCGTTCTAGTTGTTCTTTAGAACACTCTGGGACATTCTGTCATTGGGCTATAGTTGGGCTACATCTGGCTGATATTTGGCCTACATTTGGGCTCTTTTGTCTCTGGTAGCCATCTTGGGAGACGGCATACCAGAATTTTTTTAATGAAATATAAGAGGGTTTGAGAAGTCACTCAAAATGTGCCCTAATTTTTCTTTCTTCAGCACTAATCATAATTTCTATGGCAAAATGAACCCCCTCATTTTGTTCCTTTGCTAATTAAATGTTTTACGTGTTAACACTTTATTCCAATCAAGATGACTTCAGGTGTGCCATACTTTTGTCATAAGTAAGACTGTTAGCGCTCTAGTTGTTCTTTAGAACACTCTGGGACATTCTGTCATTGGGCTATAGTTGGGCTACATCTGGCTGATATTTGGGCTACATTTGTTTTTTTTGTCTCTGGTGGCCATCTTTGGGCTACATTGGGCTACATTGGGCTACATTTGGGCTCTAACATATATATAGCCCAATGTAGCCCAATATATATTTTTTCAAAGTTAATTTTCGTAAAAACCACTGGAGCACATATCTTGAGACATAGCAAAGGCACATCGGGCTACCAGTCCCTACAATTTTGCCAAGTTTGGTGGAAAACCATTCAGCCGTTCGGGCTAAAAGTGAGTCCAACCGCCCTATGGAAATTAACATGGGGAAAACACGTTTTGGGACCCCCCTTTTATCTCGGCCCCCGCTTGACGAATCCCCCGCAAACTTTCAGGGAAGGAGCGGAGCGCCGCGAGGCAAAGTTAAGGACAATTTCAGGAAGATTCCTCAACCGGCGCCAAAGTTATTCCCAATAGAATGTTGCGATTTCCCTATGGAAAACAATCCTAACTATATATACCTACTGGCGATAGCCAGTAGGTAATAACATTTCTATGGCAAAATGAAACCCCTCATTTTGTTCCTTTTCAAATTAAATGTATTAAGTGTTACCACTTTATTCCAATCAAGATGACTTCAGGTGTGCCATACTTTTGTCATAAGTAAGACTGTTAGCGTTCTAGTTGTTCTTTAGAACACTCTGGGACATTCTGTCATTGGGCTACAGTTGGGCTACATCTGGCTGATAATTGGGCTACATTTGGGCTCTTTTGTCTCTGGTGGCCATCTTGGGAGACTGCATATCAGAATTCTTTTAATGAAATATAAGAGGATTTGAGAAGTCACTCAAAATGTGCCCTAATTTTTCTTTCTTCAGCACTAATCATAATTTCTATGGCAAAATGAACCCCCTCATTTTGTTCCTTTTCAAATTAAATGTTTTAAGTGTTAACACTTTATTCCAATCAAGATGACTTCAGGTGTGCCATACTTTTGTCATAAGTAAGACTGTTAGCGCTCTAGTTGTTCTTTAGAACACTCTGGGACATTCTGTCATTGGGCTATAGTTGGGCTACATCTGGCTGATATTTGGGCTACATTTGTTTTTTTTTGTCTCTGGTGGCCATCTTTGGGCTACATTGGGCTACATTGGGCTACATTGGGCTACATTTGGGCTCTAACATATATATAGCCCAATGTAGCTCAATATATATTTTTTCAAAGTTAATTTTCATAAAAACCACTGGAGCACATATCTTGAGACATAGCAAAGGCACATCGGGCTACCAGTCCCTACAATTTTGCCAAGTTTGGTGGAAAACCATTCAGCCGTTCGGGCTAAAAGTGAGTCCAACCGCCCTATGGAAATTAACATGGGGAAAACACATTTTGGGACCCCCCTTTTATCTCGGCCCCCGCTTGACGAATCCCCCTCAAACTTTCAGGGAAGGACCGGAGCGCCGCAAGGCAAAATTTCAGGAAGATTCCTCAACTGGCGCCAAAGTTATTCCCAATAGAATGTTGTGATTTCCCTATGGAAAACAATCCTAACTATATATACCTACTGGCTATATATATATATACGTATATGTATATATATAGCCGAAATCGCCATTCAACGCTTCCCTTCACGGAAAAGAACAACGAAGTGTGGACCCAGGTACTGGTGTATTTTTTTCTTAGTGCTTTATTAGTGCAAAATAGTAAGCCAACAATCCGCCATGACGCGTTTCGCCTCCACCAAGAGGCTTGATCACATGACGTGTCATAGACATTGAGGTAGGCATTTATAGTTAAAAAAAAGTGCACGAACAAGCTGCTCATTATACAGAAATAGAAAGTGAGGAAACCCTACATTAAATCTGTGGCATTTGGACAATATATAAAAGACATGGTGTCTAAAATATCAATTTGATCATCCTATATAAATATACATAAGAAAATACATATAAATATTATTTTTGTAAAAATTATTAAATACACATATATACATGCCTATTTACAAATTAATAAATAAATATATCAATATATCAAATGTTCTTTGTCCAAATTAATTCAATTTGCCAGTATATAAAGTGCTATTTGCAATCTGTACCAGCCGATTGTTTAGAATTCCACACAAATGATTATTTGAATCTCCAAACATAATTAAGCTCATGTGAGCATTTTCAAACTATGTGCAGCATCTGATAAATTATTTTTTTAGAACCTCATGTAAGTGCTGTAGATCGTGTGTATAAATTTCATTAGTGCAAGTGCTTAAAAATCATATATTTCTACAGTGCTAAAAACAAATGAATCTGCTATTGACCAAGCGTTATTATTGAAACATTTCTAGGAGATACACATCTTGTAATATTATCCTAGTTATTTATATGGTCACTTTCTTAACCTGCTAACCAGACATGTTTCAATGGCTACATCGCAACTCCTCATATATTTCAGATTCATTAAACATCAATTTTATCTAGAGACAGGTGTATAAATCTTCACTGGCATTTAATCCCCCTGGGCTTTCACTATCTAACTCCAATATGTAACGCGTCTCTAAGAGACGCAATTTGGCTTCCCTATCCACATTTCAAGGGTAAGATGGTGTCAACCAAAAAGTATTGGAGATTTTTAGGGTCACTTTCCTGTTTTAGCTCGAAGTGACGAGCCACAGGGCATGCCTGGTCTTTTCCTGAAATAGCTCTATTGTGCTGCAGAATCCGTTTGTGGGCGGGCAAACGGGTGCTGCCCACATAACTTAGCCCACATGGACACTGCAGCACATAGACCACATATTCCATTTTGCACGTCAATCTTTTGCTGATAGGTATTGGTTTACTCTTAAAGGGACTTGAATAGTGAGTTTTGTTAATGCCAAAACGACAGGCCTTGCATGACATACATTTCTTAAAACCTTTACTTAAGGCCATCCAAGTGTCCGACGTTGTAGTGTCAAGACTGTTACTGACCAAGGCATTGGCCATCAAAGGGGATCTTCTGAATGTCAATTCGGGTTTGTTGGCCACCAAACCACCAATTACCGGATCCCCCTTCACCAAATTCCAATTTTTGTTAAAGATTTTCCTGATCTCAGAATGTTGTTTATTATACGTTAAGATGACTCTTGATTGAATTTGTGTAGTGTCAACCTCAAGATTATCTTTCTTGGACTTGGGGATTAAAGACTGTTGTCTCGAAATTGATCTAGTACAGACAATGGCTTTTTTGATTGTCTCCTCAGCATACCCCCTTTCCAAAAAACGCTTCTTACTTGCCTCTTGGGCTTTGGCACACTCTGATTCCGAACTGCAGATCCATCTCAATCGCAGCATCTCCCTATAAGGGATGCTGCGAATGAGATGCCGCGGGTGTTGACTAGCTGCATGTAGCACCGTATTTCCCACGGTTGCCTTCCTGTGCAACCTAGTTGCCAGGCGGCTGTTCTCAACAAGCACCTCAACATCCAAAAAACATACTGATTCCCTATTAATTTCAGATGTAAAATTTAAATTAAAACTATTGTTGTTCAACTCTTCTACAAAGGTCTCAGCACCGCTCTTTGACCCCTTCCACACCATACAAATATCATCTATATACCTCAGGGGTAAACAGCGCTTACAACGCAACTTTTACCACGCACTACCTTTACCACGCAACTTTTACAACGCAAATCGTTACAACGACTTGCCCTGGGGGCGCTCTAGGATAGGTAATAGTTTAATTTACTATCCAAAACCTTCCCTACTATCCACGGGGACTGGAGTTGGAATAGTAAATTAAACTATTCACTATCCAGCGCCCCCAACGCAAGTCGTTGTAACGACTTGCGCTGTAAAAGTTGCGTGATAAAGGCATGCGTTGTAAAAGTATGCGTGGTAACGATATACATCCACCTCAGGTACAATACTACATTATTCGCCATGATGTCCCTGTGTTGATCCATGAGGACCCGCTCCTCCCACAGCCCCAAGTGCAAGCACGCAAAGCTGGGGGAGAAGCAGGCCCCCATGGCCACACCTCTTAACTGTTGAAATACCTGATTGTTGAATACAAAAAAGTTTTGTTCCAGACATAATTTTAACATAGTGATGATCATCTTGTTGTGGTTGGTGAAATTCATAGGGCGTTTGCCTAGATAATATTCTACAGCTTGTAGAAAACAGTAATGCCGTCACCATGCCTAATAGACATATATAACGAGGGGACATCAAGAGTCATTAATACAAAATCCGTGCTCCAGGTTATCTTTTCCAATTTGCAGATAAAGTCAGTAGTGTCCCTTACATAAGATTTCAAATGTTTTACCCAATCTTGCAAAAAGAAGTCAATGTATTTAGAGACATTTCCCGTTGAACTGTCAATGGCTGAGATTATAGGTCTGCCAGGCGGCGCCTCAATATTTTTGTGGATCTTTGGGATTAAATAAAATGTCGGAATTACAGGATGTTCTTTTTTCAAAAAGCGAAATTCATCATTGGAAATTAAGCCACCACTTCTCCATGCCATTAACTTTGAATTTTGCTCAGCCCATGCCGTTTTGATGGCCATAATGTTACTTTTCATATAACATGAGGGATCCCCTAGTTGCAATTCTGCTTCTTTAATGTATAAACTGCGAGGCCAAAGGACAATGTTCCCACCCTTGTCGGCTTGTCTCACGATAACATTTTGGGCGGAATCCAATTTTTTAATCATGTTTCTGTAACATTGGTTCTGTTTGTTAATGGCGGATTGTTTCTTATTTGTGGTGACATAGAGTTTTTTCAGATCCTGCGTGATCAGTTCCTGGTATACATCAAGATTATCATGTGTCATGATCGGTTGGACGGTTGATTTTAATTTGAAAGGTGTGCTGCAAGTTACCATATTATCCGCAGAAGTTGATACCTGTATATTATCTGTATTGGTGCTCTCTTGTTGGAGTTCCCAAATTTCCTCAAATGCCGGGCGGTCTACAACCGTCAATAAAGAAGGACTTTGTAATGTTTCTGCTCTGGTCCTTTTATACGGTTGTAAACGATGGAATTTGTTCAACATCAATTTTCTCACGAACCTGAACGCATCCATTCGTGTATTTGCATAATTTAAATCGCAAGGTGGACAATATGTCAGTCCCAGCCCTAAAATCGCCTCATCTTTTTGTGTCAGCTTTATATCAGTCAGGCTTATTATTGAGTTGGTGCTGGTGGCTGTAGTCGATTTTGAAACCTGTTCCACTTGCCCCGGTTTGCCTTCTTTTCTCCACTTATTTTTTCTCTCGTGGCATTTCCGTCGCTGGAGCCGCTTGTAATTGGCCCTTTGTTGTTTTGTTTGTTGCCTGCTTGCATCCTGGGCCTAAGAGTATCCCGGCGGTTTTCGCAGAGGCAGCTTACCTCCTGTGCCAGGGATCATTTGGTAAACCCCATCCGCTGCGTTTTCGCGGGATCTCCTTCTGTGTCACTCTCAGCTGCTGAGCTCAGGTCTGTGGATGAGGCTGAAGCCGTTGCTTCATCTCGTGGTTTTTGCCCAGATTCTCCGACCCATGCTTTAATATTGTCATATCTGCGGGCGAATGTAAAGATTTGTCCATTTAAATAGTCCAGCCGATCACGTTCGAATTTAAACGCTTTTATTTTCTTTATGATTTCTTCCTCTTTAACCAGTCTGACCATCATTTCCTCTCTCATTTTTTTAACATTTTCATTAGTTTCCATTTTACCCAATTCTGTCTCCACACTCTCTATTTCCAGCTGCAATTTCATCCTGTCGCTCTCAGCATATTTCACTAGGATGCCCATTAACTTGCCCCAGGATTCCAGATTTGCCTCAGCCCATTCGGGCAACATAGCTGGATCCGGATTATCATAACTCGGTGCTAGAGTGATACGGAGGCCTATTGGAACCAGCGGCGTCCGGTAGTGGTAGTACCGGCCGGGCGGTGACGTGGGGAGGGGGAGGGGCAGGGTCGGGGGTAGTAATGTATGGAATCCGGACCTTAACAGGTAAGTAAACATAAAAATAAATAAAACAAATTTCGTTGAGCGCACTGCATTGCATTTGGTGATGCAGTGCGCGCAACGAAATTCGTAGCCTGTAAGTAAGGAGGCGATCCACTTAAGGGCATTTTGCTGTATGACGATGTTGTAAAGTGTGTTGATTAGAATGTGGTGAGAGACAGTGTTGAACGCAGCAGAGAGCTTGAGGAGGATAAGTGCCACAGTTTCTCCATGGTCGAAAAGGGTTCTGATGTCATCTGTGGCAGCAATCAGCATGATCATGGGGCTGTGGTTGGTACGGAATCCTAATTGTGAGGTATCAAGAAGGTGGTTGTGTTCCAGCTATTCAGTGAGCAGTTGATTGATGGCTTTCTCCAGTACTTTGGCTGGGTAGAGGAGCAAGGAGATCGTTCTGCAGTTTTTGAGCTCGCTGGGTTTAGCAGAGGGTTTCTTAAGGAGCGGTCTGCCCTGTGTGTGTTTTCATCTTTTCTGGAAGGTCACTGTGGAGATGGAGGTGTTGATGATACCAGTGAGTTCCGTGCTGATCTGACTGGTTCAGAGGTTGACGAGATGGTGGGGGCAGGGGTTGTGGGTGCCTTGGAGTGGATAGACAACATGACGGTTGTGGAGATGTGAGTGGTGAGTGGAGACTAGGTGGTGATCGTTCGGCTGGTGTCTGCTGGGAGGTTGAGTTTACCGAGACTGAGAGATGGTCGAAGTTGTTGTAGAAGGTGGCGATTATGCTGTCTTAGTAGTAGTCCGAAAGGGTGTCGCAGGGTTCTTGGGAGGGGTGAATGGTGTTCTCTGTGGATGCTGGGTTGTAGAATTCTTGTACTATTTTGAAGAGCTCCTTCATGTGATTAGCCGCGGTATCAATGCAGGTGGTAACAGCTGCTCACTTGGGTTCTTTGAGACATAGGTGGTAGTTGATGAGGGTTGCTTTGTGTGTGGCACTGTCAGAGGGATTCTTAGTGGTTCACCATATCTTTTTGAGTCAGTAGCAGCTGCGTTTGGTAGTTTTGAGCTCTGGGGTGTACCGACTCGCTTCTTTTGAAGTTTTGTTGTTTTTTGCTGGTTTTCATGTAGCGACTCTGTCGGCACATTTGCTGATCCAGATGGAGAAGTTCGGTATGCCCTGGTCGAGGTCTGCTGCCGTTTTGGGTTTTGTGGAGCTGAAGGCCTGAGTCCACTGAGTCTTGATTGCCTTGCTCCAGCTTCTGTGGAAGGGGTAATGGTGTTTGTCAGCTGTGTGCTGGGGATCGGAGATGGTGAAGAGGACGGTGGAATGGTCGATTCAGGTGAGATTTGTGAAATGGGTGAATTTGACTTTGTCTCTGGAGGTAAAGGTGGAGTTGAGTGCGTTTCTGGCTTTGTGTATGGGTTCGGTAACCAGTTGGGTGAGGTCGGTGTTGCTCAAGTTCTCCAGGAGGGAGATGGAGTTGACGTTGTTGGGGTTGTCAACATGGAAAAGGAGTCTGCTGAGTAGGATTTAGTGGTGGGACTCGATGGTTAGGGGGATGATGAGGGTTGGAGATGATGTTGCAGAAACCTGGATGAGGTCCCGGAAGTCTGTAGGTGAAAGTGCCTCTTCTTGTGGTTTTAGCGCCAGTCGGTTGCCGGAAGTTGACATGCTCCTTGAGAGATGTAAGGTTGTTTTTGATGACAGTGCATCGTATAGTTTCCCTGAAGATGAGGCTGGTGACTCCTCCGTGTTTTTGGAGCAGTCTTGGTGAATCATCTTATAGCTGTCGGGAGTGGCGGTGGCGATGTTGAGATTCAAGGAGGGATTGATCCAGGTTTTGGTGATGAAAAGGCAACGTCTAGGGAGAGGGTGGTGAAAGTATTCCAGATTTCTGTGCCGTGTTTACAGAGGGAGCGGGCATTGAGCAGGATACATTGGAGCTGGTGAGGGTTGTTTGTAGTCTTTTGACTGGGAGTGGTGTGGGGTTCCATTCAGGAAGGAGGTCCTGTGTGGCAGGCGAATCAGCAGTGGTGGCAGGTGAGGGGTCCTTTGGTTGATCGCAGAGAGGACGTGAAGCAGTTGTCCAACAACTGCTTCACGTCCTCTACGTACAGGGTCCAGGGCCAGGAGCTCCTTGGAGGTCTAGCGGTGGATGGTGGGAGGGCCGAGGTATTGGTGCGGGCCGTGGTCCAGGCATGGACAGGTGCAGACGAGATTGCCTTTGGTGTGCCATCAGCACGCCAGGTACGCGTATGTGCAGTGGCCTCCATAAGTAGTCCTGGGAGGTGGCAGGGGCTGTCAAGGAGGAGGGAGAGGGGGGCGGGGAGTAGAAATGGCAATGAGGCAGGAAAAAGGTAGCAAAAACAGATGGAACAACATCTTACCCCAAAGGAAGTGTCTATAATTGGATTGTAATATTACCCCCCAATAAAATTAAAATAATAATGGGCCTCTGTTGATATTCAACCCCAGCTGAGCAGAAAGAAATGCCTAACCAGCAGACCTCTGAGCAGTGGCTGGAGGCATCAGGGACTGGGGTACCAATCCCGGTCTTGAGGTGCTGTCAGGAGCTGTCAGAAGAGGGGAGAGGAGCGCAAGACCAGAAGGTCAAGAGCTGAGTAATCAAGGTTTCTTGTTATAAGAGTAAACTTCCCTTTAACAATACAGTACCTTATACTTAATTCATCCCTTCTAGGAATTAAAGACAGCCTATCAAATGCCCATGCCTCAGGACTAAAATGACTACATCTTAAATCCCGGCAACGGACACATTACACCAGCTCGGAGACGCAGTGATATATCAGGTTGCTCTTTTTGGCAATACAAAAGAAAGTGAGAGAAAAAGGAATCTGTCTTTCATTAACAGATTTTGCACATGTGGGATAGTTAAACTGGTGGAGTGAAATGCAAATTTTTGCTCATCATCTGTCACGTCATATCTTCGTGTCTCTAAGAAATCAAGCATCCAGGCACGGCCTGTGCAGGTAAGAGCGGTGAGGCGGGGTGGGGTGGGGTTAGTGGACAGACGACACAGAGGAACCTTAAATTTAAAAAAAGAAAAACCACTTACCTTGTGCTCAGTGCATCATCGAGTTGGCGATGTGGCGAGCACAAGGTAAGTGTTTTTTGTTTTTTTATTTAAGTTTGCCTTTTCGTCGTTTGTCGACTTGTACCCCACCCCACCCACCACCCCACCGCTCTTGCCTGCACGGGCCATGCTTGCAAGCATCTGTAGCAAAACAGATATATCAAATCAAATCAAATTTGTCTACTAAAAGTAGAGGTTCTGCTGGTAAGTGTCTTACTGCTTCATGATATACTGCAGTAGTTGTAAAACGTCTTCACTTTGAGGTTGAGTGTTCCCTTCTTACGTATAATAATTTAGAAGGATCCTCCTGTAAACTACATTACATATTCTCACAATTATTATGCAAAAGATTAAATATTGAGAGTAAGCTCAGACACTGTGGTCGTGCTTGAGGGTGTTTCCTCTAAGAACATAGGCAAAGACTCCCTTTCTGCATTGATTTTCAACTCATCTAAAAAAATGCAGACCCTGTAAAACATTGCACGTGAGCAAAATATTTCAAGTGAGAACAGAAGGCGCCATTAAGACAGAAAAATCACAAAACTATGTTTTATGTTATTTTTTCCCCCCACAATAAATAAAGTATGTGGAATAAAGACATTTTTATTTTAAGCATTGGAGCCACAGCTGTGTGAGATAGCGAGTTTTAATAGCAGGGCTGTGTTATTTATTTTTAATTCACAAGGGTAGGTTTGTGTAGTTCAGGATTATTTGCCGTGACAAGGTTTGCGATACTTACTGCATTCTGTATCCCTATGACCAAGCATATTTGTCCTGAACTTGAATTCATAAATGCAACATGGTCTAAATACAAAATTACTTTTCCTTTTACTCTCCATCTCTCACAATATGTGAATGGGGACTTGAAATCATCATTTTATACGACGGAATTCTTTGCAGGTGACTAGACACTCATGTGAGAAGGGTAAATCAAATTACATTTGCATACGAAATGTGAAAATGTGGTGTATGCTATATGAAAAACGCCATCACATTCCTTATTTTCCCACGAAAGCCCAGTTGCGCATAACTTCAATGCAGTCACATATGTGTACATTTTTTGTGAAAAATAGAAGAGGGTTTTGGGGAAAAAATCTTCAAAATGTGCACCCTCTAAATAAAGTCCATGAAAGGTTGACAAAAGTCAGCCATCAGTTCACTTCGGATGCAATCCATAAAACATTTCAAAGTCAATAAAACGAATTATCGTCAAAATTCACATACATACAGTAATAAATGGCATTATGTTGGATCAACAGAGAGGCAAATGTTTATCCAAGCTACTAGCAACTAGCAAGACATTGAAAATTCCACAGTGCTTGAAGCCTCAGTCTTCATCAAATCCTGTGATGATCACAAATTCTGAATATCCAGATCATTAAATAAGGGCCAAAGTAATTTTACTCTTGGAACAGCATACAACAGACAAACAAACAGACAAATTGAAACCAGTGCAAGCAACTCTAACACTGTTTTGTATGTACATACCGAGTGCCCCAGTTATGGGTAATACAATTCAATAGTACTATACCAGTCCTAAGCTTAAAATACAGAACCTGGACCAACACTGGCTCTCTACCTCATCTAGATAAGCATCACTGGCGTAACGAAAAGTGAGGGGCCTCCCTGCACGGTACTTAGGGGGGCCCCCTCCGGGCTCAATCAGGAGCTCTCCCGGCCAGAGTTCAGTGCAGAGGGGTCCCCTTGGAGCTAGGGGCCCCCCGCACCATGTCGGCTGCGGGGGCCTGTATTACGCCCCTGATAAGCATCTAGTTAGGGGCAGTTTCTACGAACGATGACGAGGGAAACTACGGCTTTGGGGGGACGGCCGACCAGCAGGAGGCCTACCACTCCCAGGGGTTTTTGGGCCCGGGGGCAGTCAGAGCCCAGTGGGATGGTTGGGCTTCTTTGGGGGGTGGTAGGGCTCCTTGGGGTAGGGCTGGGCGATCTTTGGGCTGGCTGGGTACATAACCATCCATCTCGTGTCACGGGCCACCATTTTGGTGGTTCGTGACACGACAGCCGTCGGGGGAGGGTTGTTGACAGCTGAGCTTTGTGCTGAGCTTTGTGGCCTTGTCAGTTCAGTTTGGTGTTTGGCTTGTGCATTGGGCGGTTAGCGTGGCCAGTGGCATAGCGTTAGAGTCGTGGTTGTGGCGACATCTCGCTGGACAGCCTGCGGCGATCGCAGTCAGCAGAGGAAGAGAGCGCCGCTTACCGTGAGCAGTTTCTGAGGCCGCAGCCGATGTCGATGGCGCAACTTAAGGACCCGCGCATGTTGGAGGCAATTCACCTCTTGGAGGACGCAGGACGTACAGACTTGCTGCGTCCCGACATCAAGGTGAGGCCCCCCAGGAGAGCAGCGAGTGGCATCATGGCGGCGGTTATAGCATGTGAGCCACGGCGCGCCAGGAAGAGGGTGTGAGAAAGTGCCATCTTTCTTGCCTTGGTATGCCCCCACTTTTTTCTGAACTGCTGATGTACTTTGACTGAGTGTGCCCTGGGTCCCTGCCAATCAGGTACCCAGGGCCTGTGTTCCTTCCCTACAAAGAAAAGCTATGCTGAAACAAAATACCCAATTGGCATCTCTGGCCCTTGTTAGCCCCTAGTAAATGGTACCCTAGGTACTCAGGGCATGGTGACCAGAGAAGACACCTGAGGGCTGCAGCACTTATTGTGCCACCTTCAGGGGCCCTGTACCCTGGCTCCCACACACTGCATTTGCAGGCTGAGTGCCTAAGTACAGAACTAAAGCAAGAGTCGACATGGCATACATCCCTGTGTGCCATGCCCACAGAACCCACTGCCCTGGCATACATCAGTCACTCCTCAAGCTGGGTGCCCTATGCCAGAGGTGAGGGCCCAGGTGCATGAGCCCTGTGCCCCTACAGTACCCAGGGCCATTCCTGGGCACTGTAAGTACTGTGTTGCCATTTAAGAGTATATGGTGCTGGGAGGTTGTCATTCACAAACTCCACAGCACCATAATGGCTTCACTGAAGACTGACAAGTTTGGTGCCAAACTTCTCAGCACATGAAACCCGCACTGATGCCAGTGTGGGATTTAATGTAACATGCACGAGAGGGCAACTTACAGATGCCACCCAAAAACCCGAACCTAAAATCCACGTCTGGTCTGAGTGGCTGCAGAGGCTGCCACCCAGCTGACATGTTGCTGGACCCCTGGGTGGAGAGCCCCTCGCTCTCCTGGGTCTGCAACAGAGCACATCCTGGGCGAGGTGCTATGTCTCCTCCCCCAGGATGAACAGGGGGAAGCTTCAAAGGCATACCGTCTCTGAGAGCTTCCCCAGACCATTTGCTGTACCCAGCAACCAGCCCCACACCAGTCCTACCCCCACTCTGGCGGGAAGACTGGCGGGAAAAACTATGTCAGGAAGGGGGTGTGCCAAACTGTGCCAACTCCACCCCTCAGGTGGAGGAGGCAAGGTGAAGCACGACCCCGGGCTACGGCCATCTTGTAGATGGAGAGTTCTGCCCAATCCCAGCTAGGCTCCTGCCCCCCTCCTACAGGAGAGGAGCAGGCTTGGGGGTGTACTCACCCCAAGACAGGGACCCATTGGTCCCTGCCCTTGCCCTACCTGTAACGCCCCTAAAGTTTGTATTTAGGGGCTCCCTGAACCTTACTTCCTCAGATCCCGGTATCAAAAATGAAGAAAGAAGATCAAGAAGAAGATGACCCGCTACGCAGCTGCTAACAACAGGACAACAATAACTGACTTGGCCCCAACCCTACCAGCCTGTTGATCCTGGAACCTGCTCGTGCCTAAACCCGGCGACCTCCGCGGACAGCAACCTTTGGACACCCAGAGGACCTGCCTGCCTTGACCCTCTCGACGATTGGGACTCCCATCAGCAGAGGCTCTGCTGCAACAACCCACCTGGTGCCCACCAGGAAGCTCCAGACCAGCCCACTCTGCACCAGCCGAGGCCGGACCGGGCCAACCCAAACCAAGACCACGAGGACGTCCCCCCAGCGACTGGGATCCAAAGTCCAGTGCCCAAAGACCCTCCTCGACAAACCAGCCGACGCCTGCAGACTCAGAACCCGGTAATTCACTTACCTGCCATTGGATAAAATTGACCCATTTTAGACTCAAACATTTTCTAAGTGTGAAGTTTTGAAAACTGAAAATATTCCTATAAAATCAGCCGAAGTCCGAATTCGAAAATACTCACCTGTGATCAGGAGAGAAGCCAGTACTGTACCTTTCAGCCCAGTACTGAACCGCAAAAGTAATCCCTAGTGGGTTTACTAGTAACTTGTATTTTCTCCATAGGAACCCATTGACTGCTTTTCTATGAAATTTCTTCTAAGTGTCTACTTTTGAAACTGCAAATATTCTTTAAAAATCGTACAAAATACTGAAACGCAATTACCTACCTGTTTTGAGTTAAGCCCCCAGTGCTGACCCTAGGAGACTAGTGCTGGGTTACAAAAGTAACGCGATCATACTTTACCTGTAACCTGAATTTCCTCCGATTGAATAACATTGTGAGAATCACCTTGAAAAGTTTCTAAGTGGGAACTTTTAAAACAGCTTTATATTCAGGAAAAATCATCACAGTAACTAAAACGTTTTTGCTAATCTGGTTTCAGCTTAGACCCGAGGACTGAATCCAAGATCTAGTCCTGGAACTACCAAAGTAATCCATAAAGTAACCAACTGTACTTTCCTATGAAAACCCATTGAACTCAATGCTAGAGTGTGTTTCAGAACTGTATTGCTTATTAGCTAACCTGTAACTATTGTATGTACAAACGTATTGCTCCTCTGCAAAGTATTTACATGAGAGTACTCGTAACTTGAAAAGTATATTTTTATAACTGTTGGTTCTAAAAATAAAACAACCATATCTTTTTATATACAATCAATTGGCCTGGAGTTCAGTCCTTGAGAGAGCGAAACCTTTTGCTGACTGAGTGTGTACATCAAATGCTTTACACTCTCCTCTGGTACTGCCTTACTGCTCGACCAAGCTACCACTTGTTCTGACTTTACCCTCTGTTATACCTCTGGGGTTGGTGGACTCTATACACACTGTACTGCCTTCTAGTCCAGTATATATAGAGCCACTTTCTCACAGAGGGTGATAGCGGAGGCGGAGGGGAGCGGTCGCACAGCGCACGCGGCCTTGCCTGTAAAACGGCCACAAGGTGGGAGACAGGGCATGGCCCCGTGGCCTGCGTCAGTTTTCAAGGATGGGGCTGGGGGAGTGGCTCAGCCCAGGGGGGAGCAAGAGACACGGGGAGTGAAGCGGGTGGGGGCATGGCTCACAGAAGCAGAAGCGGATTAATAAGACAGAGGTAGTGGTACCAGGGCAGGAGCGGAGCAGTGGGGCGGACCCCTCCACGCTGGGGAAAAGCAGTGGGTCTTCGCCATTCCTGATTGACAGCGCTGAGGAGGGGGAGAGGGCAAGGGGGGGCGGGGGCTGCCAGAAGGACCGAAAGGGGAGCCCAGGGGCACTGAGGTGCAGCACAGGCCACAGATTCCGGGGGGAAAGGGCAGGTGGGAAGGGAGCAGGAGGGTCTCCCAGGCGTTACGGGAGATGGGCGGGGAGAGGTTAGGGATCTTTTGCGCAGGGGTTCCGTTCCGGCGCTAGACGCAGGGGGGTGGCGAGGGGGCGCCGGATGGCAGGCTTGATCGGGGGTCATGTGTGGGAGATTGGGGAGAGATGGCTGGGACGTTGGGTATCGGGGGAGTACGGGGCTACCGGGAGGGGTCTGGGGGCACACTTCACCAGGAACTGGAGTCTTTGGAATGGAGTGACGGGGAGGAGGGTGTGGGCGGTTGGGGGGGCGGGGTGTGGGACACACAGAGTGGGGGAGGGCCCGGGGCCTGGCAGTATACTCCATCTCAGCGGGAGGGGGGGGGCATTCGTCCGGTGCGGGGGTGGGTCGGGGATTAGAGGGTATCCCGGGGGGACTGTTGGGGATGTGGCGGCCTAGGGGAGAGGTTTAACCCCGGGATGTCGGACTCCACTTATTTATTTTGGCAGGGCAGCATGGCGAGGCGCTCGGGAGAGCAGCATGCGGCTCCAATCCACCAAGGGGATGGGCCGGCTCTGCCTTATGCGGGCGGTCGCGCTCCCACGAGGCGATAAGTCCCCGTTAGTTCCGACCCGATGGGTCAATGCGGCCACCGGGGGACGGCGCAGAGGTCCGTCAGTACAGGACAGGATCCAGAAGAGTGGCGCACAAGGCGGAGGAGAAGAAGTGTGAACTTGAAAGACCTGCTTGTAGGGAGTGGGCAGGATTGAGCAGGCTGGAGCCCATGAAGGGCGGCCTTTGGCAAGAACGTGTAGGGCTGACAGCACTGGAGTCCGAGGTGGACGGTTTGGCCCAGTTGGATTACAATGAGGAGAGTGTGGAGGAAGGTGAAATAGTGGAGTGGGGGTGGGGGGAGGGTCAGGACGGGGCCTCTGAATAATGCTGTACCTAGGTTCTTGCAGAGAGGTGAGCAACAGGGACACAACGCAGATAGAGTGACGGCTCCACCTGCAAGACTGGTTAGGCTGCGGAATCCAGTGCGGACGCCAACCTTGACGCCAGGTAAGACACGAATCAGGGTGGAGAGCGTGTCAGGCGGGGCCCCACAGGCCAGGGTCTCGGTAGGCACTGATGCGAGGGTTGGGGTAGAGGTGGGGGGATGCGTTTGAGTAAAGGGACGTACGTGCGAGACACGGGCGTGGGGCTGGAGGAGGCAGGTCCTGGCACGAGCGGGGCCTCGGGAGGCAAAGACGATGGTGGGGGCACTCAAGGAGGGTAAGGAAGGTAAGGAGAGCCATGATGTAACAGTGCGCAAGCTGCCATATATGGGCATCACAAAACTTGTGGGGGCCCACTTGTCGTTGGCCACCAAGGAGAAGATATGGAAGGGTGAGTGCGTGGATATCCTAAAACTCCTCCATCCCGAGCTGACGGCAAAGGAAGGGTCCAAGGAGGAGGTGCTGGAGTTGGCCAAGAGGCTGAGGGTGCCCCTGAACATTGAGAATTGGTCAGCGGGTTTCTTGATTTTCGCCAGTGTGTACTATGAGAAGTACCCTGACAGGTTCCTTGCGCTCTTCAAATACATGGATGTGATCCGGCGGGCGCAGGTCATGTACGGAGGATACGCTTGGTAGCATTATGATGAAGAGTTCCTGGGCACATCTAGCCTGGGATCCGGAGGCAAAATGGGGGGAAATCGATTCCGATCTATACCAGCAGACCCTGGGAGGAGGGAAATTTGGTAAAACGATATACACGGCCAGCGGGCTACCGCTAGCGCCTCGCCCATTTCCAGCTCGCCCCACCCATGGGGGGTGGGGCAAGGTGGGAACAACATCAGAACCACAGTGGGAGCGTGCTGGGATTTTAACAAGGGGGCTTGTGCGAGACAATATTGCAAGTTCCGGCACGAGTGCTCCACATGTGCGGGGCCCCAACCCATGGAACGATGCTGGGGGGCGGGAGGCGGCAGTCAGGGTCAGCAGTCCGCACCGGTCAGGCATCAGTCGGGGGCAGAGGAGGTAGGGGAGGGCAGGGGAATATGGGAAAAGGCTCATACGCCAATTAAGCAGGACCAGCTGGAAACCTTCTAGGTGTCTTATCCACGGACTGAAGATGCGGGAATGCTGAGGCAGGGGTTTCGGGATGGTTCCCGGTTGAGGTATGAGAGTTGCCAAACAGGCCAGGAATTTAAAATATGCCACCACACACGGGGGTTCTATATCGTACGCTTTGTTTGAGCGTTTCAGTACCTTCTTACAGTGGGTTTTTTCGTGGCACACAGGCAAAGAGACGGTGATGCATTACCTGGATGACTTTTTCTTGGTGAGACTGCCCGGTTCGGCGGACTGCCAGCAGCAGCTGGACAGTTTTATAGTGCCCCTGGCACACCCAGGTGTGCCAGGGGCACACCTGGGTTTGCCCCTGGCGCCAGAGAAAACACAAGGTCCCAGCACGGTGCTGTCATTTCTAGGCATAGAGCTAGACGCGGTGACCATGGAGGCCCTCTTGCTGGGAGATAAGAAGGTGTACATGCTGCTGATGGTCAACACCATGTTGGCGAAACCGAAGTTGAAGGTATGGGAGGTGCACGTTCTCTTAGGGCATTTGAACTTTGCATGCTGGCTGGTGCGAGGAGGGCGCACTTTTTGTAGGCAACTCGGCTTGTCCCTGTCCGGTTTGACACTACTGAACAATCACCTGCGCTTGTCGGCGGGTACAAAGGAGGACCTGCGCATATGGCAGGCGTTCTTAGAGTGCTTCAATGGTATTCCCATGGCCACCCCAAAAAAGTGGGAATGGGACGAGAACATCTCCTTAGACGCGGCAGGGGCGGGTGGTTTTGAACTCTACTGGCAAGGGAGGTGGTGCGCCGAGGTTTGGCCATCACAGTGGCAGAACGAGGGGAGGAGCATTGTATTTTTGGAACTGTTCCCCCTGTTGGTGGCGGTGACGTTGTGGGCACGGGAGTTGGCACACAAAAAGGTGATTTTCAAGGTGGACAACATGTCTGTGGTACATGTTGTAAATAGGCAGTCGGCCATGGACCCACAGGTACTCAAGTTGTTGTTGAATGTTTGTGCTGCAATGTTTGGAACATGACATTTTGTTTCAAGCCCGGCATGTGCCTGGGGTGGACAATGACATTGCAGATGCTTTGTCTCGTTCACAGTGGCAGAGGTTCCATGGGCTAGCCACGGAGGCGGACAACGTCAGGACGCCGGTGCCAGCGGGGATGTGGTTGGTAGGAGAGAAAGGGTTGTACAACTGGTAATAGAGGGTCAGTGGCCACTTCAACCTGGAGGACGTACAAGCAGTCTTCATGGGAATTTTTTGACAGTGGGGTGAGGAGTGAACAAGTGGTTCAATTTATGCTGGCGATGATGGACAGAGGGATGTCCAAAGTGACAATTGAAGGCAAGCTATCGGCCATTGTTTTTATGGGGAAATTGTGGTGGGGCTATGCACCATAGGCAGGTGAACTGTGCGCAAGTTTGCTGGAAGGATGTGCGCGGGAACGAGGCGCCAATGCCCTGCAGCGACGTCCCATAACGGAGGATATTCTCTGCGGTTTGATTCGGCTTATGCCGCAGCTTGTCCGCAACTGTGAGGAATCCCTTCTGTTTTTCATGCTAATGTCGTGGATGTATTTCAGGGCCTTTCGGGTGTCGGAGCTCCTGGGGGCAAAGGGGAAGCAGGGGGTATGGTGGGGGGAGATGGAGTTGCGGAATAGGGAGGTGGCTGTTCTTTTGCGGCGCTCAAAGACTGACCAAAGGGGAGTGGGGAAGTGAGTTGTCATGGGACCCGTGGTGAATCGGGCGGTGTGCCCCACGGCGTTGGGCGAGATATTGGCGTCCAGGGAGAGTGAAGAGGCGGGTGAAGTCTTTAACCGGGCCGACAGTAGCAGGGTGACAGCGGCTCAACTACTTTGGGTCACGCGGCACGCCCTGCACGTTATGGGCGAGAATCCCAAACATTTTGGGACGCACTCTTTCCACATCGGTGCAGCAACGGATGCAGCAAGGAAAGGGTTGGGGAAGGAAGAACTGATGCGATTGGGGCACTGGAAGTCCGAATGTTATAAGACATACATCAGGATGTGGGGCTTCGGGGAGGAGGCAGTCTTATTTTGCTGTCTCTTGTTTCACATATGTATCTTTTCAGGTGAGGTGCCAGGGCCGGCCTTGACAGGATTGTCCATCCTCATCTTAGTACACTCTTTTGTGAAACGAGCGGAGCGTTACGAATGGGACAAGAACAAGAGTTTTAATCTAGAATTGGATCCTAGGCTGTTCAGTTGTCATTGGCAAGGGAAGGAGGGCCTGAGGTGGCACAAATTAATTCCGGCATTGAGTAAGGTAGTCAGGGGGGTGATCTGTCCGGATGTATTGGTCATCCATTTGAGAGAGAACGATCCAGTGCAATACAAGGGCCTGGCGTTGCTGAAATAAATGAAGCGGGATTTGCTGGAGATTCAGCGGCAGTGGTCCGGTTGTCATGTCATATGGTCCGAGTTTATACCTAGGAGATGTTGGAGATGGACTGGACGGCCGGCGGCCATAGATAGGGGGCAGAAGAAAATTAATAGGGACAAGAAGGTTTTCTCAACAGGGAGGGATTTGGAAGGATGGAACATCCAGAGCTGCGTTATGCAGCAGTGTATTTTTTCAGGGAGGATGGGGTTCATCTGTAACGCAATGGCATGGAATTGTATATAGTGCAGCTGAAATAGGCTTTAGACCGGGCACTGGGGGTGTGAAGATACCCAAAGCGTCAGGAGTCCTAGTTTGGGGGGGTCGAAAAGCCTTCGGTGATGACTTTTTGAGTGGCGTTTTCCTAGATCATTTGTGGTATAATGATGTATAGTTACAGTTATGATAGAACATAGGAAGTTTACGTAATTAGGTAGGCGAAGAAAAGTTAGGAAATTGCAAGTTGTGTTTTTACAATTGTTGCAGGGGAGAACATGTTTAGGGGAGGGGGTGGGGGTAAAGTAGGAGGACAATATTTAGTGAAGTATAGTTTTGTACGGCACAGGCCAAGGGATGTTATATGTAAGGTGCAACTGTTTCCAATAAAGCAGCCTTTTTCACATCAACAAGCTAGTCTGTGATCTGTGCTGCCCCCCCCGTTTGGCCCAAGAGGGAAGGATCCGAAAACGACAATCTGTGATTCTTTTTCCAGATTAACCAACTACTTACTGTGTGGTAGGGTGGCAAATTGCAAAACTTTCAAAGTCCCACAGAATTCTCAACCACATGTTATTAATTCGCTGTTAAAGATGATTAATAAAGTTTACTTTAACTAAACTTTTATTTCCCCTAAGTGTTTAATCTTATTTTTCCTAAAACCGAATTCTCTCATCACATGATTTTTGGATTAAAATCTGAACGGTGCCTTGAATTAGCGCTTTGACACCTATGGGCATTTGTGAACTCATAAAAATTTGTCTCAAAGACAGAAGTGGTTTCTCGGGAACAACTATGTTTTCTTGCGTTTTTTTCTGTTGGGCTAAAGGCAGAATATTTGTTATGTAAAAAAAATCACGAATGTTCAAGTTGGTGACTAAAACTCAATGATAAGTGCATGAATACAATTTGTTGGAAAGGTACAGTCCTTTGACATCTTGTGTACTTGAGCTCTCAAGCATATATTTTTGGTTAGGCCAATAAATAATAATAAACCCTGTAGTTTTGGAATATCTGAAAGGCAATAACGGTATAGTAAACATCTATGAATGTTCCTATTACCACGGTCACCAAAATAGAATGAGCGGTCAAAGTAGCACTGAACAGGCTGTGAATAAGAACATGTATCCCTTATAGATCAACCAAAACCTGCAGCCCGTCCAGAACCACCCAGACAACTTAATCTAGGATTGAAAAAACCCGTGTGTGGCCAAACCAGGTCTGAAAGGACTTCACTGACCAGTCACCAAAAAAAGTGTTTAAAATATCTATTTTTCCAATATAGTGTACTAGAAATAGAGCAAAAGAACACGTGGTATAAATCATATCCAGTGACAAGCATGAAAGTCTGAAACTGTGTATCCCTGCTTTTTTCAATTTTCCCTAGAAAGATTCCTTCCTGGGTCCATTTTCAACTGGTTGTTTCTGACCTGAAACACCACCCCAGTGTCAGCCATATATGCTCTTCACCATGGCTCTATGCTCTGGTTAGCAATGGGCAACTACCAGCATCCTATGTGACCATAGAAGGAGCTTTACCTCAAGTGCTGCTTGGGTGGTAATGGAACTGAGGGAGAGCCAAATATGCTGCAAACCCATTTGCCTCAACAAGTCCTGTACATCCATGAACCAGCTGAGAGAACCACCACCAGGCCTAAACCATCATAAAGATCCTCCCTATGATAGTTTAGTTCAGCGGTCCCCATACTTTCACCCAATATAAAAGTGTCCGTCGCTTGGCAAACGAGGCGATGCTCGTAAGCTTATGGTACAATGCAAGTACCAAGTACAAGTGGAACTGCAGGGGTGCTACACGGGAAACTCAATAAGCATTTTACAAAACATTTTTCACATGTTGATAGTTGTTTAACATTAGAATAAGCCAATTATTCGGCTCCACCGAGTGAAGCCTTCTGGATCCATGCTTTATAAACCTTAAAACGATACCCCTAATTCAGTATAGCTTAGGGAAGCTGACCGTTTAGGGCTGATATTTTACAATCTCAGAAACTGTTGAAGTGAATGAATTATCTCCCATTTGGAAATGCCTAAGCTAAATGTTATTAGAATTTATGCAATTAGCTGTGATAGCATTTTAAAGGTGAGTACCTCTAGCAGTCTAGAGGTGAGTACCACCAATTCATGATCTTTTCCTAATAATTTCAGGACATGTGGTCCTTCTTAAGTTGCCTTGGAGACAACTGACAATCAAAAACATGGATACTTTCAAAATTGTGTGAGTGGACATTCAGTTTAGTGTTGTTCTTTCGCTATATTAGATTGAGGGGACCACTGAGTATTTAGCTTGATTATTGGCTTATGCTTTTGCAAAGGAGACATTTTGCGAGGAGCTGGAATCAACATTTGCCTTTCTTCAGTACCTGCAAAGATTATTATATTTTAGGAAGTTTCAGAATTTGACAAAAATATACATCTCTGCATTATCCTCAAGTGAATGGAATGGTGGAGAGATTTAGCTATATACTATTATCGATAAGTGGTATGCTTTCAGGGCGAGAAAAGTTACATTTCTATTTTTAAAGTCCACACAAGTGTTTAGGCCTAGTTTATAGACTGGTGTATACGTCAGACTGTGCATGATTTCCCCAAGCATTGTATTATTGAACTCTGTAGTCCTGCTAAGCTAAATAAGTTCACAAGCTTCAGACTTGGCATGATTCCTACATGAGAAATTGAAGAAGTCTGGTACGGGATAAACTGTGAAGATTACGTAAGTAATTTCTGCAATAAGGAAGTTCAATTTGTTAGGCATATAACTTTCCAATGTGCTGCATGAAAATTGCCATTTCTCAGCTATTACCACCTGTTTGATTGGGAATTTTTGTTAAATATGAAATTAAATCAGTTTTATTGACATATTCTGTATTTGTCAGTTACAGAGTTGTGAAATGAAAAGTTTTTAGCAACTATTACATTGTTTAGTTAGACAAGAATGAATGCATTTACCCAATTTAAAGTATACATTTAAAGTACAGATTCAATCAGTAACACATCAAAACATGATACGAATAGAGCAAGATGTATATTTTTTCCCCCCGAAATAATCTTGATTTCTTTTTCAAATAAGACAAGTTCTCAAACACAGACCGACAGTTTAAATCAAATGCAGCAGTGATACAGCCTACATTATGACCATCAGGTTGATGCCGAGTCCCCCTCAGGGTTCGACTATTCACAGATTGGGTTTTATCACCTATATCCTTTGTTGTTCCTATTTCCATTCTGCCTCTGTAACCCCCTTCCTAGCCCATGGCCAACTGTCCGCCCCCAGATCTTTATATACTTTCATCATCCCGTGTCCATTCCACCCCATATTGTCTCATATTTGTGACAGCTTTCTCTACCTTCATATACCATCTTTACTCTTACCCTACACAACTCCATTTACAGTTCGCAGCAGTGCAGTTTTGGACCTATTGTATTACACCATTTTTGGGCTATTTCCCTCTTCACAGCTATGTACCTTACCCTACACAACTCCATTTACAGTTCGCAGCAGTGCAGTTTTGGACCTATTGTATTACACCATTTTTGGGCTATTTCCCTCTTCACAGCTATGTACCCTAGGTTAATCAACAATTTGTATTATGATGACGCAGCAGAGTTATTCCATACGCCCAGTAGTATGAGGGTGGTAGTCGCCTCTAGAGGAAGATGTATATTCAAATGTAAGAGATGTATAAGGATGAGTAACTTAAAGGCACAAGTTAAGTACTGTTGCAATTTTCAAAACTAAGGGCTAGTATAAGCCAGTGGGGTAGTACTAAGTAATGGAAGAAGTATTGGGAGGGGCCAATGTTGAGGAAGGAATTACAAAGAAGAATTATGCCTGGTGATCATAATCTGAGTAAGTATGAGGGAGTGTATTGGATGATTAGCTGTATTGAGGTGATACTCATAGATTCTTGAATAGCGAGCCGGGTGGGCAAGTGCTTCTCATAGGCTCCCATTAAGGGTTCTGTTCTAGTCAGTTCCTGTATTTGAGAACTAATTTGGTCTGATTATGTATCGATTCGGCTATCCATACAGATTATATCAACAAATCTCTGCTTTTAAAAAATGACCAGGATGATCTTCAATTTTAAGCTCTAAGTGGCTTGTTGCTATGAACAGTGGTAGAAAAATCCTTGCATTACACATTTTGAGTATGAAAGGGTTATGCCTGGTGTTGTTGATGGGGTCCAGTGAAGGCCTCCTAGTTGATATATGATCTTGAACAGAAATCCTACAAGGGTTGGGCCAGTTTAAGGAGCAATTCAATACTGCAGGAACACCTGTTGTGCCATTAGCAGGGTGACAATATTGTCCTTAGAAGCAACAAATATGGCTGATCCACATGTGAGTGAATATAAATACAAATTTCACCTAGGAAAGGAAAGTAATTTCAGTGCGCCTGCACGCCATTGAATAGGATACTTAAACATTTCACAATATATGGTCACAGAAAGCAAGCTGAGAAAGGTTGCTAATGGAAAAAGAAGTGCTAATGCAGTGGTCTTCAAAATGCGGGGTGCGCTTCACATCCTAGGAGGTCGCAAAGAAGTTTAGCAGGGGTGACACTGCACCAAGGAGTGAATCTTTCTCAGCTACTGTGCAAGATCGAGGACTGAAACTTTCTCAGCCTAGAGCATTTTCTCAGTTTACTTAGCAAAATGAACTTTTAAAAGGCAACCTGATCACCACTCACTACAGTCTGTTGGGCACTAGCTGGGGAGCCCACATAGACTTTTCTTGTCAAGAAAGGTGCTTGTAAATGGTGAAAACCGTCTTATGTTTGTTCTCTTTGTATATTACATCAACATCATCTCCTACGCCGACGACACCCAGGTAATCCTCTCCCTCACCAATGACCCCGCCACCGCCAGAACGAGCCTACACGAAGGGATGAAAGACGTCGCCGAGTGGATGAAGAACAGCCGCCTGAGACTGAACTCAGACAAGACTGAAGTCCTCATCCTGGGACCATCGCCCTCCAACTGGGACGACTCCTGGTGGCCTTCCGCCCTGGGCACAGCAGCGGTGCGTCCATTGGGGCGTAGGGGCGTAGGCCCACCAGCCACCATGGACGCATCGCGGCCGCCGGCCTATCTAAATAAAAGACATTGCTCTGAACAATTAGCCGCCGGGAATGCGCAGGGGGGTGTGGCCTGCTGCAGCTTGAGTGACAGACACTCAGGCTGCAGCAGACCGTAGTGGGCAGTCCTGCTGGGGAACTTATAGTGCGCATGCTTGGGAAAGTTGAAAACTTTCCCAAGCATGCGCACTATAAGGTCCCCAGCGGGACCCAGGGGTGCTGTTCGCCTGCCACAGCCCGGGTTTACAGAGGGCGACAGGGCGAGCAGCAAAGATGCCACGCTAGCCAATCCTTGCGCTGCTGTCCACCAGTGCAGCATCCCATTGGATGCCGCGCTTGGGGGTGGCGTCAGCGTGGCACACACACTGTCTGACGCACGGACTGCTAGGATGTCGGCGCCGCGGTAAGAAAACTTTGGGAACCTTTCTCCCGTTATTGTTTTTTTACAGCCTGTTGTGTAAGCTGCTCGAGCCCGTCGTCCATTACATGAAGGGGGTCGGAATATTCAGATTTTAGCTGTAGATCGCAGAGCTGTCTTTATACACACCGCAGTGGTAATTGATTTGCTCGTCATCATTGTGTGATATGCAATTATCTCATGCTAATGCCATCTAGAACCCTCTATGCCGCAATAATAACTTAACTCGTATCTCCTGGCACGAACAACTAAAAAAACACAGACACGCATAGTTCCTGCCAAATGCTTGGTCGCGTGTTTTTGGTGCTTGGTTACAAGGGAAAACAAATATTTCTCTACCGTTGCTTTCTTTTTAGCAGAAAACACCGTATGTATTTTTCTTTGCCTCATCCACCTGGGAATGTCCATTCGCAAAATGTCTGGCTTGCTCGCTGGAGGCGAGCTGCTGAGGGGGGAATGGAAGCCATTTCCCCCACTGCTGCTGCGCCGCTTCTTATTAATTCATTGAGCCGAATGGCACAGGAGCTAATTTATCTCACAGAGCTCTGTTTGTATCTGGCCACTGAAACCTTGAAACGGAGGATGGGAAGGGAAACCCGGCAACGAAACGAAACTCCAGAAACGGGTGATAGCAAAGCCTACTAAGTCCGTCCAAGCTCGCCACCCCGCTCTCACATGTTTTTATCTTTGATACTTGCACAAGTGCCACCCTGCCTACATAACGCTTGTTCGTGTGCCTGAGTGTCTAGCACCTTTTGCAGTATTACACCTCAAATGATACTTTGTTCTCTCGTGTAACTGCACACTTGTCACTTTTTTCTTCCTGTGCACTTTTTACTACCTCATGTATTTTTGGCTGCTCACAACTTTCTGTTTGCTCACGATTGTCACTATTACCTTTACTACCTCATGTATTTTTGGCTGCTCACAACTTTCTGTTTGCTCACGATTGTCACTATTACCTTTACTACCTCATGTATTTTTGGCTGCTCACAACTTTCTGTTTGCTCACGATTGTCACTATTACCTTTACTACCTCATGTATTTTTGGCTGCTCACAACTTTCTGTTTGCTCACGATTGTCACTATTACCTTTACTACCTCATGTATTTTTGGTTGCTCACAATTTTTACTACCTCATGTATTCTGTTTGCTCACAATTGTCATTATTATCTTTACTTCCTCATGTATTTTTGGTTGCTCACAATTTTTAATACCTCATGTATATTGTTTGATCACAAATGTCACTATTATTTATGTAACGTAACGTATGAATGTTTCTCATTATGTTCCATTTCTGTTCCTTTTGTGAAGCGCTCTGACACCTTCGGGCAAAGTCCGTGCTATATAAAACTGCATAAATAAATAAATAAATAAATAAATACTACGGGGAACCTACGGGTTGAAGCCCTGTAGTAGCTCCTTGGTACAGAGTCCCTTGGTCAGAGAGGTTACAAACTTTCAATGTGTAATGGTGTAACTCTGGGGGACAAAATGTCTTCTACTGTGTGTGAAGCGACGGTTGTATTATTCACATTAATTTGTTGATTCAAAAATTCGACATGAAAACATGTTCTAGTACATCATGTTTTGAAAGCACGCATGAGTGCACATGCGCCATTTTCCAATCGTAACATTATAGGAAGAAACTCGTCACTGACAACTTGTTTAATGCAAAATGGTGTATCGCTGCAGAATGTGAAGAGGGCACCCAAGTGTCCCATATCTCACAGATATGATTTGACTTGGGTTGAGTGGTGGCCCCTTGAAGAGCTGAGGGCCATCTGAAGGGTTGAGGGCCCCCCGGGGGCTGCAGGGGCCTGTGTTACACCCCTGCACTCATTTATTCCTGCAAATGGCTCTCACCATTCGTCATTGAGGGACAGTTTACTGATAATATGAGGGACAAAAGGTACCCTTATACCAAAGAGAGTCACATTATATGTAGATAACTATATAATTCTCTACAAGCCCTCATGTGACGTGTCATTATGGTTAGGATGCAAAAGCTAAATACTGCTGAACTTCATCATGTATGTTCAACTACTCATTACTTTAAAATGCTTAGTAGATTTAATCACTTTCATGCGTGCTTCTCTATTTCTCCCCCCTGATCCACATCCACCTATTAATGAGTTAGTTCCAGAAGTAAACTGTGGACCCGGGTCTGTGTACGGCAAATGCTGGCGCGGATGCACCAAGTGGATGAAGCTGGTGCCATGATGGGGCGGCCTTTGTGCCTCCTGGTTGCACAGATGCAGTTCTTCATTAGGGTGCCCTTGCAATGCCAGTGTCACTTTGAGACTCTGTTTTCTGTGATTTGTTGCCAGCTCTCTCCCTGTCCAGAAAGCTGGATTGTGGCTATAGACAGCAGCAGGGACATTTTAAGGATTTTGCGGGCCCTGGGTCAAATGTATTTAGGGACCCATTTTCGGAACAGCTTTGATTTTAGGATCCAGTTTCATCTCTTTCATGCCCTCTTGGGTCAGATTCTAAATGTGATATTCAGGGATAGTGATGTGTGTTTTCAGTCTTGTAACACAGCAGCGGCTCATTAATATATCTCTGTGACACCCACCCATTTCTCACATGTGAGGTTCTGTATTGATCTAAAAGAATATTTTGTATGGATTTTGCATGAATCATAAACACATTTTGTCTGCAATATGTCTGTAATAGACTTCCATAATATTAACAATAAATGATAGAAAAACGCTATGTACAACAATCTGTTTAAATATTATTCAAGGTTGTCAGGGCAAGACTCTCTGCAGAACAGAGCTGGCTCTATGGGGGGAGGGTGGGGGGGCACTAAAGGCAGAGGCCCCAGGCCTGAGCCCACTTTGCCCATGCCTCAAAACATCTGTGCTTGACAGGCAGCAGGCCATGTCTGAACTGGGGTGGCAGAGTGGGCTAAAGAATGGTGATGGATTAAACCCAGATCTATTGACTGGGTGTGAGTGTTTGATTGGTTCAGATGCTCCGTCCATCACCAACCCCTTTTGTACCGCTTTGTTCGCCATAAGTTGGCAGGGTATGCTCAGACGCGAGTCCCTTGCTCACTTTGCCACTGGATTCAAGCAAGCCTGGCTGAAGACAGCTCTAATGCCAGAAACCGGTCCTAGGAAGCAGATGTGTGTACCAGCGATGAGGTTGATCAAATCCATGTGTTGTGAGGCAGGAGGTGGGTCTTGCAGTAGGGTTAAAGGAACAGGGGCAGCGGGACCCATGGGAGTAGGAATGTTACAAGCATCTGAAAGTGATCACATGCAGTAGTCTGGGCTTGGTGTGTTCTTGTTTGCAGAACTGCTGGCGAGAGTTGCCTGTAAGCCCTGTCTGCGCAGTGTTTATATGTACGTCATGTTTGCTGTCAGTTGACCTCTGTTGCCAATGTATATTAAACAGTTTTGGATGGGAAGGGAGTTCTGCCGAATCCCAGGATAGTACCTATTGTATTACGAGGGAAACTGGGAATTGCATTTATATAGCGCCTACTACCCCTGGCCATTCGTTGGCGCGCTTCACTGCGAGTATCCAGTTGTTCTGACTACCGTCCTCAATGTAGCATCCTTGTTGGCTAGGCTACCCCGGCATTCGATGGCGGCTGTATAACTAGTTATTTTTATGTACTTAAAATGATAATGGAATCGATTATGATTTCCAAAGTCGTTCTAAAGAACATTGTAACAGAAAGGTGTTTTTTTTCTCGCCAGTGCACTTAAATTGGTGTGAAAGCCCCTTTTATTTACCTCAGCGGGTTAATACATCTGCTGCAGAAATATGCACGTGCAGATCGATTTGAAGCGCCCCAAAGGGCTGACTAAGAAGTTCGTTCTTCTGTACTTAGGAAGATTTCCTTTTCTTACTAAGGGGGGCGAGTATATCTTTTGCGACCGATACCCACATCTGGGTACATTGCCTTCCTTCCCAAAATCCCATCAGTGCCCGATAAATGAGCCGAACAAAGGGTTAACATAAACGTCTGTAAATACGCGATGATATGTAGAGTGCAGGAAAGCGATTATCAGCTTTACTTTGAGACGCCTTCACCGCACCTTGGTGTAAAGGTCACTTCCGGGATTGTGGTGGTTCTTTCGAGCTTGTGCCGCATACTTGGCTCTGGAATCGACTAGAAAAGTCTGGGGTGTCTGAGAGCGCGAGTGAGTGGGTGTGTGAAAATTAGATGCACGCTGCTTCCAGCGCTGCGGCCGCGCCATGTGATCTTGTGCATGCCCATCCCCCACTGTGACCCCTGTCATTCTTTGTGCATGCTTACTGTAGTTCGTTGTCACATTTGTTTCGCTTTTGCCAAGAGGGACATGTTTTTAACGTGCCTTTTTATTCTTCCTTTTTAGTTTGAAAGATTGGAAAGCCCGCATGAACTACTTCCTGCAGCATTCCCCCGCTTCCAACGACTCCCCGAAAACCGTCCAGGGCAAGAAGGGCAAAAAGTACGCCTATTGCAGGTAAGAGTGCCACTACCTTGTGTGTACATATTGCATCTCGGGTGCTGAAGTGCACTTTATACTTTGCTTTTGGGTGACACCAAGTATTGCTGGTTTAATTAGATTCAGTTTGCTGACTTGTGATGCACGGCTTTATGGGTGCATGCGTTTGTTTTCCTGTGACTAGTTTGTTCTGATATAATTGTCTTATTTGCAATAGTTTTCAGTACACACTTTGCTCAATCAGTTATGATTTTGTGTGACTACCTGGATTCCTGGAGTGCCTCTGACTTCGTTCTGTTTCTTTACTTTTTGTGACTGTTGGTCCTGCGGGGAAACATTTTCAATTTATGTTGTCTTGTTTACTGGGAGCATTGCTTTTATTTTCCTTTAGTGTAATAGGCTGGCTGGTGAAGTGCACTTCCCATAGTGTGCAGTCACTTCAATTTGCCTTTAGGTGACTACCTGGCTTGATGGTGGTTTTCTATTTGATTTCATGTAAATCCTTGTCTTGATGCGTGCATTGGTTTTAGTTTGTTTGAGGTAACTGCTTCACATGCTGGTTTCATCACACAGCTGACACCCACCCTGAGAAAGCCAGAGCTGCCCTGTTAGTGGTATCAACACCAGTGCACGTAGGTTCCTTACAGCTCCTTCACTTGAAGTGGGTTACCACCTACCCGTTACTTTTTGTATCCTGCTCGTACCAAGTCAGATCCAGACCCAGACCAGTCCCCACAGTTGCTCCGGATTAAGGGACATTGTCATGTCATCTCAGGCGCGATGTAAAGACTCCCAGTGAGCTGAGGACTCTTTTGGCTCAAGAACCAACTAGCTGGAGACCCTTGTGGTTGTTTAAAGATTTAGGATTAGCCTGTAACTCAGTCTTGAGCTGGGTGGGTGACCTCGATTACAAAGTGGCTGTGCCAGATGTCCCATTATGACCCCTTTTGCCTGTCTCCCTTTCAGACACACAGGGCATAAAAGTGGGAGGTGCTCAACCCTGCCAAAAAACTGAGGGGTGACCCTAAGAGCACAGCTGCCATCCTATCAGTGGTGGGATGCTTTGGTGTGCTGGTCTGGTTTTCTGGATGCATTGGCTCAAGTTTTTTCCCATGTAATTGATTAGGTGTCTTGGTAAGTTGCTTTTATGTGAATGTCTGACTAATGACTGCGCATTCCTTTCAGTGTGCACTTGCTTCAGTTTACTTTTTGAGTCACTGTCTAGTTTGCTGGATGTATTGCTTTCATTTTTCTTTCATTAAACTGTTTGACTTGCTTGGTGCTTTTATGTTGGTGCCTGCATGCTGAGGTGTACTCTTCTTCAGTTTAAATGTATGTGACTGGCCTGTTGACTAGCACCCTGCTTTCAAAGTGAAGGTTCACAGGTTCACACTTGCTTTAGTTTACTTTTGTATGGTTGACTGCATGCACAGTTTTGCTGGATGCATTGCTTTAAGTTACTACTTGATGCATTGCTTTCAGTTTGCTTTCAAGTAATTGCCTCTCATTTTCCCAATGCTTGTGAAGGCTGTTTCCCAACTGCTGAGCAACTTCTTCTACTCTTAGAGCTGAGATTTTCATGAAAGTCTTATAGTCTGAATTCAACACCTGAGCGTAATAGGACGGAATGTATGAAGCTCTGTGGTTATACTGAATAAGCAGCTACCTATGTTATGCCATCTATTAATGTAATAACTGCACTTTCACAATTGCTTTATTAACCTTCCTGCTTTCTCAAATTTGCTTGAAAATGCACGATTTGTCCTCTTTTTTTTCAAAATTTTCGTGGGGGGGGTTATCCCCCCAAACCCCCCTTTTGGGGTTCGGGCTCGCTCGCTGCGCTCGCTCGCTACGGTGCTGGATGCTAATTACTTTGCGCCCCACCACTTTCAAATGTCACCCACCGCCCCTGCCTGGGCACCGCTCCCAAGCCAACAGACCACGCACGCAACCTGGGCTTCATCCTGGACTCTTCCCTCTCGATGACCAGACAAGTCAACGCCGTCTCCTCGTCGTGCTTCAACACCCTGCGCATGCTCCGAAAGATCTTCCGCTGGATCCCGACCGAAACCAGGAAGACGGTAACCCAGGCACTCGTCACCAGCCGACTGGACTACGGGAACACGCTCTACGTGGGAACCACAACCAAACTACAGAAAAGACTCCAGCGCATACAAAACGCCTCCGCCCGACTCATCTTGGACATCCCCCGACGCAGCCACATCTCCGGCCACCTGAGGGACCTGCACTGGCTCCCCGTCAGCAAAAGGATCACGTTCAGGCTCCTTACCCACGCACACAAGTCTCTCCACGACCTGGGCCCCAAGTACCTCAACGACCGCCTGACCTTCTACACACCCACCCGCCAGCTACGCTCTACAAGCCTCGCCCTCGCCGCCGTACCACGCATCCGAAGAGCCACCGCCGGAGGAAGATCCTTCTCCTACCTGGCAGCCAAGACATGGAACTCCCTCCCCATCCACCTCCGGCTGACACAGGACCATCTCGCCTTCAGGAAACAACTCAAGACCTGGCTGTTCGAGCAGTAGCGGACCCCCTCCCCCAAGCGCCCTGAGACCCTTCCGGGTGAGTAGCGCACTATACAAATGCTATGATTGATTGATTGATTGATTAATCAGGTGAAAGAGGCTCTGTGCACAGGTACTAAAGCCCCGGTGTTAGCAAAAATTAAGACTGTGACTCTTTTATTTGCCGATGACACTCTTCTGGTCTCCAAGTCACCAAAGGGCCTGCAGACAATATTGTTGAGGCCTGCAGACTAAATGGTTTGGTTAGCAACAGTGAAGTTGATAATGTTCAACCACAAGGTGTTCAGAACAGTTTTAAATTGGATTATTCCTTCCTTGAACAGGACTATATACATAAATGTTATAGAGAGTGAAAAGTGACTAACAAAGAGTGACACTAAAAGCAAAACAGCACTGGGTGGCTGAATAATACACATGATGAAAAGAGTAAACTTACAATTGTGCATCATGTTTCACTTAAATAAAAGTAAAATTATCAGCATGTTTCATTGTACTATCGACAACTGCTGCAATGATAATTATTCAGCATTATTACTATAACTTTGATAATCTTTTTACCAAACATGTTCAATATAAATACCTGAGTCTCATAAAATTATTATAGTCCCAAAATAGCATACTTACTTGAAATTGTTGATTCCTAACTGTGCTGTAGGACTTCGACCTTGTGCAGTGTGGGGTTGTGTGCTAGGCCTGGCCATTGGCCAAGCCCTTCACCTAATCCCCGCGGGCATGCATGGCTGTGATGAGGCAATATAAAGTGTATAAAGTGAGCCATTTTAGTTAAGGCAGACCTACTGACTTTATTATAGGGTCAGAACATCAAAATATAAAAAAGTAGGCCTATTGGCTTTATCAAGGAGTAAGTATACTATCAAGTATAAAGCAGACCTGCTGTCTTTGTCAAGAAGTCAGCAATAATCATAACCAAATGTATATTATATAAATTCTCACATTGAAATGTTTAAAAGTGATTATCATAAAATTGTTTTAATAAAACCTTATCTGGAGAAAAAAAATCAATTCATCATTTGAGTCTTTCTTTGAACATGTTTCAGACCTAAAAGTGCAGCCATAGAACTCACCACAAGGGATCCCTGCTCTCCAAGTAAAGAGCATAGTGCTCCAACTTGGAGTGCAATAAAATAAATAAGGTATCTCTGCTGGAGATAAGGATTTAAAGACCCTGAAGGCTTACTATTTGTTTTTATGTTGATTGGGCACAACATTAAATACATGTTTAGTGGTGCCCTTCCTATTTCTAGGGGCACCAACAGGGTACAGACATTAACAAAATATCAAAATATGCTGGCTTCTTCCTGGAAAGCTTTTGAGTGATCCATCAAGCAGGTGCCGAAAAAAAACACATTCTCCTTATTCATTTTTCCATAGGAAAATCAGGCACAGATACAGCCAAAACAGCTGAACGTAATTACACCTAATTAAATTTGGCAGAAAGCTCGATCTTGGTCTAGAAAGGAACGCTTGCTTATCGAGATTTAGTCGAAATCTGTTCAGTAGTTTTTGAGAAATTTGTGTTGAAAAAATATAGATATTTCATGCCGCAGACTATACGCAGAGCCGCCAGATATATTCATTCACTGGTGCACCCACCATGCACAGTTTCCTCATCAATAATTTAATAAAAAATGTTGCAGGGATATTATCAACAATGCAATAGAAGATATCATGAGTAATTAATAAGTAGGGTAATTAGCAGTACATGGTGAGGGCACAAGTTATAATTACCTTAGGGCATGAGTTACAGTTACTTGAGATAACTATAACTGGTGAATTTCAGTGGTTTTGTACCTTTGTACATTTAGAATTATGTGTTTTAACTGACATTTTCACCTAACTATAACCAAACAACCCCGTCGGTAGCATGTTACTGTCACTTTCACGGTAGAAGAAATATATTTTGGAATACTAACCTTTGGAGTGCCATGGCCTGTTTTGTTTTTGTGAATAGTAATATTTGGAGGTAGGCCTGACCCTCCAGTGAGCACAAGCCATATATTGTTTCTGCGTTTTTTTTTATGTAAGCTAAACATTTTGCTACCTTACCCAAATATAAGGTCACTCTAACCTTTGCTGTTTATAGTGAATTTCTGAGGTTTTTTTAAGTACAGAAAGATCTTAATACCATACTTAACATATCATTTTAACCTTTGACTTGCCGGTGAATTTCGGTGAATTTCTTTGCTATATTCACCCAACTCCCTCACTGAGCATAGCTATTGACTTTGCATAGTAAGGGTTTGGACGCAGGGCCTGGCTGAACATATGTTACACACATATGTGTGTGGGTGTTTATGGTGTCAGTTTGATGTATGATGTAATGGGGCATTTAATGAATTCCATGAACTAATGGTAATTCAGGAAATATTATTGAACACAAAGCTTTGTTCAAATGGGAAGATAGAACGACTTTACCTACAGTGGCTGAAAAACCTGTAATCAAATGCCTGCTTCCCCACTAGACCAAATTGTGTGATCAAAGGCAAATTGCTTTAATGTACTATGTTTCATTTTCCTTGACCAATCAATTTGAGAGCACATTGAAGCAATTAAGTTCAGGATGTGCACTATTTAAAGACCTCACTTGTATATGGTTAGTGGATAATAATTGTGCTTCACACTTAATACAATATACACCACAAATACAGATAACATGACCATAAAACTTCAGCTTTGTAAGCACATGGAGGTAATAATGATTTTTAAAAAATGTTGCTTTAAATAAATATTACTCTGTGCAGTGATATAATCATATGCACGAAAATGAGACACTCGGAGATGTTAAAAAAGTCACTATAAAGTGTCTGTCTTATTTTTTCATAATATTTGTTGTCAGGTTTACATTTAGTTGCATAGCCAGTGTGACCTGGGCCCTATTACTAGGAAAAATATGGCCCCCCCTAGCTGCTGTTTTAATGATAAAATATAGGAATAATCAGGGTTTAGTGGTTTACTCAGACCTCTGGACCCTGGTGCCACTGCACCTGCTATACCAACGGAAGCTGTTTGCGGTCTGTGTACTGTCTGTCCGAGCCGAGCTAGGCACCCGGCTCGGCTCTGGTTCGGTCTTATCTTTGATTTTGTAAGGTTTCCCACCTCTAATAGCCTCCGGTCACCAGTCACCAATGGGGTTCTCTTCATTCATATAAATTTTCACAACGAATTCCAGCTGGTGAAAACCCGCCGGCCTTAAATTGTCCGCGAGGCCTGTAATTCGGTGTTGGTCTTCCTAATGCGCACTTGATGTCTCGAGCACGGAAATTTAAAGTCTGTCACGTTAAGTGCACGTGCGCGGGATCTGGGCCTGCTCTACCTCAACAATCAAAAGAACGTGTTTTTTTTCTACATTTTTAGTGATGGATGATATGTGAAATATTGTTCTATGGCAACGTGAGCCGTGCAGAGATTACTCGCTTTATGAAAATCTGTGCACTTACCTCACTCCAACGCATCTCTAGCTCCGATCTCAGAGCCTGGAGGGGCCTAGTTGCACAATACAAGCCTTCTTACGCCCAGGGTAATGGATGGGCTGGGACTGAGACCGAATAAAAAGTATGCAAAGAATCAGCATTACTGGGACAGAAATGGGCCAGTTCAACAGAAAAAGTCCTATAAATCTCTACAAAGTGACAACCTGATTCCTAAATGTTCTTCCAGAGCTCAGGGATATTATTACGGTCGCTTAATGTTCTCAGAAGGAGAAAGCCTGAGTGGTTACCACTGGAGAGACTGCAGCAGGATTAACTGCTCTTGGGAGGTAACTGGGAATTAATAAAATCACTATGACAATAATCTTTTACATACCAACGGCTGAACTGCCGCTCACCTAGGCCCAGGTGAAGTTTAAATTACCTCGGCGTGATTCACAAATTATCAGGAATTTCACCTAACAAGTTATTACGCTACCTTGTGTAATTATGCTGTGATTGCGACAAAACTGTAGCACAGGGGCTTGAGAACAATGCAAACAACCAGAATGCAGGCAGCTTGCACTCGCGGAACATATGTTTTTTGTGGTCATTTTTTTAGCAAACACGAGGATGCATTTCTCACGAAAATATAGCGCTAAATAGTGTGGGGAATATTTACGTGCTCCTTGCGCCCCCAGAGCATCACTTTTTTTGACGCTCGGGTGGTGCAGTGTGCTGGCTCATATTTACAAGGCACGCAAAGCCACACTGCATGACTTTTCATGGCCTTGTAAATATGGCCCCCTTTCACGCATTACTCTGCATGATGGGGGCGTTCCAAGGGTGCACCCATGGATTCTGATGCATTCCCAGATTTCAAGGTTTCATAAACCTGGAAATGCGCCAGATCTTAACGCCTCCCCAGGGAATGCATAAAAGTAGTGTAATGAGGAGAAATACCTTTATTTCGCCTAGGTTTTTCTTCTTTCTATGTGTGCTGCATTTTGTAGCAGACAAAGACTGAGGAAAAAGCCATCAATTATTGTTTTCATGGAGGAAGGTGCCCCTTCCTGAACAAAAACAATCAACCCTGCAACTCAGGCAACCATGTACCATGGTGGAAGAGTGGCTGCATTGGCGCTAGGCATCCTATTGTGCGCCAGCACAGAGGAAAGCACAGGGATGCATAGTATTGTTGTAAATATGACGCATTTCTGCACTTTCGTAATGGTGCATCTAGGCGCAGCCAGATGGTCTGCAGCTCTGCATCATTATCTTGGAAATATTCACCTGTATTCGCATTTTGAATGCAATTTTATAGACATTTTGTGTAATTATGTAAAGTTATTTTATGCAAATTTCATACACCACTACTCTCCACTTTTAAACAATAAGTGTTCTTGTTATCAAACCCAATGGAAGTAGTTGCTTAATCTTTTCTGGATGAAAGACCGAATCAATCTTGTGTGGATTTGAAACTGTGACATTGAATTTTGCACAGACCGCTGCAGTGGACACTCAAACCACTGACTTTTCTCACCACCGTCAGTTAAACCTCAACGTGGTTTGAGCCTTTTTAGTAAACAGCAACTAGGATCTAAAGCCTCCAGGTGCATACCTTTGGTATAATATGTTGAGGCCTGTGACTTGACTCGAAACGAAAATCACCCCGAGCAAAAAGGTTCAAACCAGCCCTGCCTAGAAGGAGCATGGTGATTCATGGTAGCCCATCCTGCTCGGAAAGCAGCCCCTTAGCATGCAGCTTACCAGCAGTGGCAGCTACCATGTACAGAGGGTATGGCCAATCCTATGCGCAGGGAACCACACACTCTCATTGACCAGATGCCCAGTTGTGACTCTTGTCTACGCATCTGAGGTTAAAGCTGTTAAATGTGCTTTTAAGAACTTGTTTTTTTTTCCTTTTCAAAATGGTCGAGTGATGGCTTGAGGAAGAACAGATATATAGTAGCAATACACCAATTTATTGTCTATAGCAATTTAATAACGATGTGGGTGATTATGCCCCAAACTATAAACTGCTATTCTACCGCCTCTACCTTTAGAATGTTTAGAGGCCTCTAGTATGAAAGACACCAACAGGTTCTACAATGCCGCAAGGGCCCAGTCCAGCATTCTGGCATATACTTCTGCTACAGCTAGTGCCCAGCCAACACCATGCAAAAAGAACAATTGATGGACAGAATGCTGAACAATATCAAGCATTCACCCCAGTACACAGATCTGGGCCGAAATCCGTCACTTTTTTACTCCCTATGCTGTTCCGTTCCAGATGTGGGTACCTTGCTCGCTGTGTCACTGGATTGAAGCTAGCCTGGCTGATGAGGGGTGTTACCCTGAAACAGGTCCCAGGATGCTTGTTTCCGGTCCAGGGAGGACTCAACATGGCAGTTCGGGCTGGACTGTTCCCAAGAGGAGGAGGGTCAAGAGTGCTTTGCATATGGCTGGGTCCAAACTGGGGTGGCACGGTGAGCAAAAGAACGATGAATTTAACCCAGACCTCTTGACTGGGGGTGAATGTTTGATTCATTTAGCATTCCGCCCATCATTTGTTGCCGCAGCAACCCACACTACGAGCATGTCTAGAAGAACACCGGGGCATGTGGTTACAGGGTGTAATTGACTGAGAACCCTTATAGTGCGGTAGAGTCCTGACCCACAGCACTTTTGATACATTTCCCTTTGAAACCACCAACTTGCATTCATGGGATGCTGATTGAATTGATAGCTCTCAAGTATCCCCATGAGTGACATCATCAGCCATTCCTGCACTTCTAGTTTGCTGGGACCTGTGAGAGAATATTTTGTAAGGGAAAACCTGGAGCTACTTGTCCACTTATAGAAAGTGCGGCTAACCAAAAAGTGAAGACTGGCTAAATGTGTGACCCCCTGATATACGATCACTGGGTCAGTGCAAAGGCTAGGTCCCCAGCCCTTTTCTGGTGCCAGGGTTTCCGCAAAGGGCAGGTGTGCGCGGGCGCAGGTTAGTTGCACGTGTACCTTTGGAACCCACAACATCAAAGTGATGTATTCCCTCGCTGCCCACCGCCCCTGGAAACAACAAAAGACTTCAAAGCATTCCCTTGGTCCCCCTTTGAAAGAAAGCCTCAAAGAAAAGCATAATCAGTTAATGCACGTTCCTTGATTCCAATCCCCCTCCCCCGAAAAGGTTTTACTTACACGTGAGACATGGTGCTTGTGTCAGCTCGGGGGGTGCAGCGGGCCTGGAAGAGCTGTGGGCGGTGGGGGCTGTGTTCGAAGGGGGTAAGCAAGCCAGCTACATTACCAACAGCTGGTTACAGAGGGCCTCGTCTGGACGCTTCCTGTACCCAATTATCCTAGTGGCTTTGTGAGGTGTTCTCTCGAGGTTCACCCAAACCTGCTCTCAGCAGAATCCTGGCGCAGATGTGCTGCCTGTTTCTGCTGCATGTGATCCTGGTGCCATCTCTTTTAGCATCTCTGGCTACTCTTGCTGCCCTGACTCGCTGAAAGCATGACTAGAAACGTGTCATCCCTGCTCTTATCACATATGTGTGGGTTACTTCTGCTCCTAGTCACGCTATCCCCGTCCAAGCCTTACTGGATCTGTGAGAGTAATTCTCACCCTTTAGCCCGTGCTCTCAGCCCACTGCCGAGCCCTTCTTGGGGTTGTCTGAACTCTATTGCCCTACGCCTCTGTTCCCACCCCCATGCGGGGCAGTTTTAACGACCTTGTGGTACTTGCTGCTAGCACTGCTGCATCTACTGCCCTCAACCACTGCACTATTGGGGCAGGCGTGGGGCCGTTAGTGTCCCCCTGACCCCTAACGGTAATCCTTTGCGGGGCGTTCTTGTCGGTTGGCCACAGCAGTCCTGCTCTCTCCAACCCCCTGGCACTGGGGTGCAGTGGGGAGGGAGGGCTTGTTGCTCCTAACGCCTCCCTCTACTTGACGCAATTTCAGCTCTTCCTGCGCCCTCTGCTGCCTCGAGCCCCTACCCCTCTGCAGTGCTGCTGCCAGTGCCCCCCTTCTCCCCCCGGGCTCCCACCGATCCAGAGCCCTGTGTCTGCCGCTCCGTGCGCCCGCTCCTCGCCGCTCTCCTCGCCTCTCGCCGCGTCCCCTCCCTTGGATACAGTGTTTGTGAACCGGCCGGTCCCTAGTGACGCCGGGAGCACCTGCCCTCCGTGCAGCCCATTTCGGCAGTTATCTTTGTCTATCGCTCTCACCACACTGCCTGTGTCTCGCCGTCCTGCCTGTAATTTGCCCCTCACCTGCTGCTCTCTCTGCCTGATTCACCTTACTGCCCGTTTCTCTACTCCCTGCCTGTGTCTCACCTCCCGAACTGTCTTTGAATTCACTGCTTGTGTTTCACCTCGATGCCTCTGTCTAATCTCGCCTGTTACCCTCGCTGCCTATTTCCCACCTTCCTTCCCGCGTCTCACTTCCATGCCCGTGTTTCATCTTACTGCTTATTCTATTCTGCCTCTAGTCTCCGTCAGTGTCTCACGCGGCTCTGCCATTCTCACACTTCACTGACTGGACTCACCTTCCTGTCTCTGTCACACCTCCCTCTTTGCTTCTGACTTTACCACCTGACCACCTCCGTCGTCTCTGTCTTGTTGGTCTCAACCCCTCGTTGTGTGTCTCACATTCCTGACTGCGTTTCACTCCCTTTAACATCATTGCCACTGTCCCAGTTCACTTCTTGATCTCCATTTCTCTGTCTGTGTGGCACCCCCCAGACCTTGTCTCTACTCACTGCCTGGTCTCACCCCTTGCTTGCGAGTCCCTTCTCTGCCTGCACATCACCGCAGGAGCTGCCTAGGCCTCCCGTGCTGCGTCTAACTCCTTGACTGTGCCCCTCCTCTCTGTCTGTGCCCCTCCTCTCTGTCTGTACCTCTCCTCTCTGTCTGTACCTCTCCTCTCTGTCTGTACCTCTCCTCTCTGTCTGTGACTCACCTCTCTGTCTGCTTCACCTCCCAGCCTGCGTCTTATCTGACTGCCTAGTCTCACCATCCACCTGTGTCTCACCTTTTGTCAGGGCTTCCTTCCACCTTGTGATCACACCTTTCTGACCGTGCCTCACTTCGCTGCCAGTGTTTCACCTCACTGCCTGTCTCACCTCATGCCATTGTCTCACCTCATTGTCTGTGCCTCACCTCATTGTCTGTGTCTCACCTCATTGCCTGTGTCGCACCTCATTGTCTGTGTCTCACTCCCTTCCATTGTCTGTGTCTCACCTCATTGTCTGTATCTCACCTCATTGTCTGTGTCTCACCTCATGCCATTGTCTGTGTCTCACCTCATTGCCTGTGTCTCACCTCGTTGTCTGTGTCTCACTGCATTCAATTGTCTGTCTCACCTCATTGTCTGTGTCTCACCTCATCCCATTGTCTGTGTCTCACTGCATTCCATTGTCTGTCTCACCGCATGCCATTGTCTGTGTCTCACCTCATTGTCTGTCTCACCTCATTGTCTGTGTCTCACCTCATGCCATTGTCTGTGTCTCACCTCATTGCCTGTGTCTCACCTCGTTGTCTGTGTCTCACTGCATTCAATTGTCTGTCTCACCTCATTGTCCGTGTCTCACCTCATCCCATTGTCTGTGTCTCACTGCATTCCATTGTCTGTCTCACCGCATGCCATTGTCTGTGTCTCACCTCATTGTCTGTCTCACCTCATTGTCTGTGTCTCACCTCATGCCATTGCCTGTGTCTCACCCCATTGTCTGTGTCTCACCTCATTGCCTGGGTCTCACCTCATTGTCTGTGTCTCACCTCATTGTCTTTGTCTCACCTCATGCCATTGCCTGTGTCTCAGCTCATTGTCTGTGTCTCACCTCTTTGTCTGTGTCTCACCCCATTGCCTGTGTCTCACCTCATTGTCTGTGTCTCAGCTCAATGTCTGTGTCTCACCTCCTGCCATTGCCTGTGTCTCACCTCATTGTCTGTCTCACCTCATTGTCTGTGTCTCAGCTCATTGTCTGTGTCTCACCTCATGCCATTGCCTGTGTCTCACCTCATTGTCTGTGTCTCACCTCATTGTCTGTGTCTCACCTCATTGTCTGTGTCTCACCTCATTGTCTGTGTCTCACCTCATTGTCTGTGTCTCATCTCTTTGTCTGTGTCTCACCCCATTGCCTGTGTCTCACCTCATTCTCTGTGTCTCAGCTCATTGTCTGTGTCTCACCTCATGCCATTGCCTGTGTCTCACCTCATTGTCTGTGTCTCACCTCTTTGTCTGTGTCTCACCCCATTGTCTGTGTCTCACCTCATTGTCTGTGTCTCACCTCATTGTCTGTGTCTCATCTCTTTGTCTGCTGTGTCTCACCCCATTGCCTGTGGCTCACCTCATTGTCTGTGTCTCAGCTCATTGTCTGTGTCTCACCTCATTGTCTGTGTCTCACCTCTTTGTCTGTGTCTCACCCCATTGCCTGTGGCTCACCTCATTGTCTGTGTCTCACCTCTTTGTCTGTGTCTCACCCCATTGCCTGTGGCTCACCTCATTGTCTGTGTCTCAGCTCATTGTCTGTGTCTCACCTCATGCCATTGCCTGTGTCTCACCTCATTGTCTGTGTCTCACCTCATGCCATTGCCTGTGTCTCACCTCATTGTCTGTGTCTCACCCCATTGTCTGTGTCTCACCTCATTGTCTGTGTCTCACCTCATTGTCTGTGTCTCATCTCTTTGTCTGTGTCTCTCCCCATTGCCTGTGGCTCACCTCATTCTCTGTGTCTCAGCTCATTGTCTGTGTCTCACCTCATGCCATTGCCTGTGTCTCACCTCATTGTCTGTGTCTCACCTCTTTGTCTGTGTCTCACCCCATTGTCTGTGTCTCACCTCATTGTCTGTGTCTCACCTCATTGTCTGTGTCTCATCTCTTTGTCTGCTGTGTCTCACCCCATTGCCTGTGGCTCACCTCATTGTCTGTGTCTCAGCTCATTGTCTGTGTCTCACCTCATTGTCTGTGTCTCACCTCATTGTCTGTGTCTCACCCCATTGCCTGTGGCTCACCTCATTGTCTGTGTCTCACCTCTTTGTCTGTGTCTCACCCCATTGCCTGTGGCTCACCTCATTGTCTGTGTCTCAGCTCATTGTCTGTGTCTCACCTCATGCCATTGCCTGTGTCTCACCTCATTGTCTGTGTCTCACCTCATGCCATTGCCTGTGTCTCACCTCATTGTCTGTGACTCACCTCTTTGTCCGTGTCTCACCCCATTGTCTGTGTCTCACCTCATTGCCTGGGTCTCACCTCATTGTCTGTGTCTCACCTCATGCCATTGTCTGTGTCTCACTGCATTCCATTGTCTGTCTCACCTCATGCCATTGTCTGTGTCTCACCTCATTGTCTGTGTCTCACCTCATTGTCTGTGTCTCACCTCATTGTCTGTGTCTCACCTCATTGTCTGTGTCACCTCATTGCCTGTGTCTCACCTCATTGTCTGTGTCTCACCTCATGCCATTGCCTGTGTCTCACCTCATTGTCTGTGTCTCACCTCATTGTCTGTGTCTCACCTCATTGCCTGTGTCTCACCTCATTGTCTGTGTCTCACCTCATTGTCTGTGTCTCACCTCATTGTCTGTGTCTCACCTCATTGTCTGTGTCACCTCATTGTCTGTGTCTCACCTCTTTGTCCGTGTCTCACCCCATTGTCTGTGTCTCACCTCATTGCCTGGGTCTCACCTCATTGTCTGTGTCTCACCTCATGCCATTGTCTGTGTCTCACTGCATTCCATTGTCTGTCTCACCTCATGCCATTGTCTGTGTCTCACCTCATTGTCTGTGTCTCACCTCATTGCCTGCGTCTCACCTCATTGTCTGTGTCTCTGCTCATTGCCTGTGTCTCACCTCATTGCCTGTGTCTCACCTCATTGCCTGTGTCTCACCTCATTGCCTGTGTCTCACCTCATTGTCTGTGTCACCTCATGCCATTGCCTGTGTCTCACCTCATTGTCTGTGTCACCTCATTGCCTGTGTCTCACCTCATTGTCTGTGTCTCACCTCATGCCATTGCCTGTGTCTCACCTCATTGCCTGTGTCTCACCTCATTGCCTGGGTCTCACCTCATTGTCTGTGTCTCACCTCATGCCATTGTCTGTGTCTCACTGAATTCCATTGTCTGTCTCACCTCATGCCATTGTCTGTGTCTCACCTCATTGTCTGTGTCTCTCCTCATTGCCTGTGTCTCACCTCATTGCCTGTGTCTCACCTCATTGCCTGTGTCTCACCTCATTGCCTGTGTCTCACCTCATTGTCTGTGTCACCTCATGCCATTGCCTGTGTCTCACCTCATTGTCTGTGTCACCTCATTGCCTGTGTCTCACCTCATTGTCTGTGTCTCACCTCATGCCATTGCCTGTGTCTCACCTCATTGCCTGTGTCTCACCTCATTGCCTGTGTCTCACCTCATTGCCTGTGTCTCACCTCATTGTCTGTTTCACCTCATGCCATTGCCTGTGTCTCACCTCATTGTCTGTGTCACCTCATTGCCTGTGTCTCACCTCATTGTCTGTGTCTCACCTCATGCCATTGCCTGTGTCTCACCTCATTGTCTGTGTCTCACCTCATGCCATTGCCTGTGTCTCACCTCATTGTCTGTGTCTCACCTCATGCCATTGCCTGTGTCTCACCTCATTGTCTGTGTCTCACCTCATTGCCTGTGTCTCACCTCATTGTCTGTGTCACCTCATGCCATTGCCTGTGTCTCACCTCATTGTCTGTGTCTCACCTCATGCCATTGCCTGTGTCTCACCTCATTGTCTGTGTCTCACCTCATGCCATTGCCTGTGTCTCACCTCATTGTCTGTGTCTCACCTCATGCCATTGCCTGTGTCTCACCTCATTGCCTGTGTCTCACCTCATTGCCTGTGTCTCACCTCATTGTCTGTGTCACCTCATGCCATTGCCTGTGTCTCACCTCATTGTCTGTGTCTCACCTCATGCCATTGCCTGTGTCTCACCTCATTGTCTGTGTCACCTCATTGCCTGTGTCTCACCTCATTGTCTGTGTCTCACCTCATGCCATTGCCTGTGCCTCACCTCATTGCCTGTGTCTCAGCTCATTGTCTGTGTCTCACCTCATGCCAATTCCTGTGTCTCACCTCATTGCCTGTGTCTCACCTCATTGCCTGTGTCTCACCTCATTGCCTGTGTCTCACCTCATTGTCTGTGTCACCTCATGCCATTGCCTGTGTCTCACCTTATTGTCTGTGTCTCACCTCATGCCATTGCCTGTGTCTCACCTCATTGTCTGTGTCACCTCATTGCCTGTGTCTCACCTCATTGTCTGTGTCTCACCTCATGCCATTGCCTGTGTCTCACCTCATTGTCTGTGTCTCACCTCATGCCATTGCCTGTGTCTCACCTCATTGTCTGTGTCTCACCTCATGCCATTGCCTGTGTCTCACCTCATTGCCTGTGTCTCACCTCATTGTCTGTGTCACCTCATTGCCTGTGTCTCACCTCATTGTCTGTGTCTCACCTCATGCCATTGCCTGTGTCTCACCTCATTGCCTGTGTCTCACCTCATTGCCTGGGTCTCACCTCATTGTCTGTGTCTCACCTCATGCCATTGTCTGTGTCTCACTGCATTCCATTGTCTGTCTCACCTCATGCCATTGTCTGTGTCTCACCTCATTGTCTGTGTCTCTCCTCATTGCCTGTGTCTCACCTCATTGCCTGTGTCTCACCTCATTGCCTGTGTCTCACCTCATTGCCTGTGTCTCACCTCATTGTCTGTGTCACCTCATGCCATTGCCTGTGTCTCACCTCATTGTCTGTGTCACCTCATTGCCTGTGTCTCACCTCATTGTCTGTGTCTCACCTCATGCCATTGCCTGTGTCTCACCTCATTGCCTGTGTCTCACCTCATTGCCTGTGTCTCACCTCATTGTCTGTGTCACCTCATGCCATTGCCTGTGTCTCACCTCATTGTCTGTGTCACCTCATTACCTGTGTCTCACCTCATTGTCTGTGTCTCACCTCATGCCATTGCCTGTGTCTCACCTCATTGTCTGTGTCTCACCTCATGCCATTGCCTGTGTCTCACCTCATTGTCTGTGTCTCACCTCATGCCATTGCCTGTGTCTCACCTCATTGTCTGTGTCTCACCTCATTGCCTGTGTCTCACCTCATTGTCTGTGTCACCTCATGCCATTGCCTGTGTCTCACCTCATTGTCTGTGTTTCACCTCATGCCATTGCCTGTGTCTCACCTCATTGTCTGTGTCTCACCTCATGCCATTGCCTGTGTCTCACCTCATTGTCTGTGTCTCACCTCATGCCATTGCCTGTGTCTCACCTCATTGCCTGTGTCTCACCTCATTGCCTGTGTCTCACCTCATTGTCTGTGTCACCTCATGCCATTGCCTGTGTCTCACCTCTTTGTCTGTGTCTCACCTCATGCCATTGCCTGTGTCTCACCTCATTGCCTGTGTCTCACCTCATTGTCTGTGTCTCACCTCATGCCATTGCCTGTGTCTCACCTCATTGCTTGTGTCTCACCTCATGCCATTGCCTGTGTCTCACCTCATTGCCTGTGTCTCACCTCATGCCATTGCCTGTGTCTCACCTCATTGCCTGTGTCTCACCTCATTGTCTGTGTCTCACCTCATGCCATTGCCTGTGTCTCACCTCATTGTCTGTGTCTCACCTCATGCCATTGTCTGTGTCTCACCTCATTGTCTGTGTCTCTCCTCATTGTCTGTGTCTCTCCTCATTGTCTGTGTCTCTCCTCATTGTCTGTGTCTCTCGTCATTGCCTGTGTCTCACCTCATTGTCTGTGTCTCACATCATTGTCTGTGTCTCACCTCATTATCTGTGTCTCTCCTCATTGCCTGTGTCTCACCTCATTGTGTCTCACCTCATGCCATTGTCTGTGTCTCACCTCATTGTCTGTGTCTCACCTCATTGTCTGTGTCTCTCCTCATTGCCTGTGTCTCACCTCATTGCCTGTGTCTCACCTCATTGCCTGTGTCTCACCTCATTGTCTGTGTCACCTCATGCCATTGCCTGTGTCTCACCTCATTGCCTGTGTCTCTCCTCATTGTCTGTGTCTCTCCTCATTGCCTGTGTCTCACCTCATTGCCTGTGTCTCACCTCATTGCCTGTGTCTCACCTCATTGTCTGTGTCACCTCATGCCATTGCCTGTGTCTCACCTCATTGTCTGTGTCACCTCATTGCCTGTGTCTCACCTCATTGTCTGTGTCTCACCTCATGCCATTGCCTGTGTCTCACCTCATTGTCTGTGTCTCACCTCATGCCATTGTCTGTGTCTCACCTCATTGTCTGTGTCTCACCTCATTGTCTGTGTCTCTCCTCATTGCCTGTGTCTCACCTCATTGTGTCTCACCTCATGCCATTGTCTGTGTCTCACCTCATTGTCTGTGTCTCACCTCATGCCATTGCCTGTGTCTCACCTCATTGTCTGTGTCTCACCTCATGCCATTGCCTGTGTCTCACCTCATTGTCTGTGTCACCTCATGCCATTGCCTGTGTCTCACCTCATTGTCTGTGTCTCACCTCATGCCATTGTCTGTGTCTCTCCTCATTGTCTGTGTCTCACCTCATGCCATTGTCTGTGTCTCTCCTCATTGTCTGTGTCTCACCTCATTGTCTGTGTCTCACCTCATGCCATTGCCTGTGTCTCACCTCATTGTCTGTGTCTCACCTCATGCCATTGTCTGTGTCTCACCTCATTGTCTGTGTCTCACCTCATGCCATTGCCTGTGTCTCACCTCATTGTCTGTGTCACCTCATGCCATTGCCTGTGTCTCACCTCATTGTCTGTGTCTCACCTCATGCCATTGCCTGTGTCTCTCCTCATTGCCTGTGTCTCACCTCATTGCCTGTGTCTCACCTCATTGCCTGTGTCTCACCTCATTGCCTGTGTCTCACCTCATTGTCTGTGTCTCTCCTCATTGTCTGTGTCTCACCTCATTGTCTGTGTCTCACCTCATTGTCTGTGTCTCTCCTCATTGCCTGTGTCTCACTTCATTGCCTGTGTTTCACCTCATGCCATTGCCTGTGTCTCTCCTCATTGCCTGTGTCTCACCTCATTGCCTGTGTCTCACCTCATTGCCTGTGTCTCACCTCATTGCCTGTGTCTCACCTCATTGTCTGTGTCTCACCTCATTGTCTGTGTCTCTCCTCATTGTCTGTGTCTCTCCTCATTGCCTGTGTCTCACTTCATTGCCTGTGTCTCACCTCATTGCCTGTGTCTCACTTCATTGCCTGTGTCTCACCTCATTGCCTGTGTCTCACCTCATTGCCTGTGTCTCACTTCATTGCCTGTGTCTCACCTCATTGCCTGTGTCTCACCTCATTGTCTGTGTCTCACCTCATACCATTGCCTGTGTCTCTCCTCATTGCCTGTGTCTCACCTCATTGCCTGTGTCTCACCTCATTGCCTGTGTCTCACCTCATTGCCTGTGTCTCACCTCATTGTCTGTGTCTCTCCTCATTGTCTGTGTCTCACCTCATTGTCTGTGTCTCACCTCATTGTCTGTGTCTCTCCTCATTGCCTGTGTCTCACTTCATTGCCTGTGTCTCACCTCATGCCATTGCCTGTGTCTCTCCTCATTGCCTGTGTCTCACCTCATTGCCTGTGTCTCACCTCATTGCCTGTGTCTCACCTCATTGCCTGTGTCTCACCTCATTGCCTGTGTCTCACCTCATTGTCTGTGTCTCTCCTCATTGTCTGTGTCTCTCCTCATTGCCTGTGTCTCACTTCATTGCCTGTGTCTCACCTCATTGCCTGTGTCTCACTTCATTGCCTGTGTCTCACCTCATTGTCTGTGTCTCTCCTCATTGCCTGTGTCTCACTTCATTGCCTGTGTCTCACCTCATTGCCTGTGTCTCTCCTCATTGCCTGTGTCTCACCTCATTGCCTGTGTCTCACCTCATTGCCTGTGTCTCACCTCATTGCCTGTGTCTCACCTCATTGTCTGTGTCACCTCATGCCATTGCCTGTGTCTCACCTCATTGTCTGTGTTTCACCTCATGCCATTGCCTGTGTCTCACCTCATTGTCTGTGTCTCACCTCATGCCATTGCCTGTGTCTCACCTCATTGTCTGTGTCTCACCTCATGCCATTGCCTGTGTCTCACCTCATTGCCTGTGTCACACCTCATTGCCTGTGTCTCACCTCATTGTCTGTGTCACCTCATGCCATTGCCTGTGTCTCACCTCATTGTCTGTGTCTCACCTCATGCCATTGCCTGTGTCTCACCTCATTGCCTGTGTCTCACCTCATTGCCTGTGTCTCACCTCATTGTCTGTGTCACCTCATGCCATTGCCTGTGTCTCACCTCATTGTCTGTGTCTCACCTCATGCCATTGCCTGTGTCTCACCTCATTGCCTGTGTCTCACCTCATTGTCTGTGTCTCACCTCATGCCATTGCCTGTGTCTCACCTCATTGCTTGTGTCTCACCTCATGCCATTGCCTGTGTCTCACCTCATTGCCTGTGTCTCACCTCATGCCATTGCCTGTGTCTCACCTCATTGCCTGTGTCTCACCTCATTGTCTGTGTCTCACCTCATGCCATTGCCTGTGTCTCACCTCATTGTCTGTGTCTCACCTCATGCCATTGTCTGTGTCTCACCTCATTGTCTGTGTCTCTCCTCATTGTCTGTGTCTCTCCTCATTGTCTGTGTGTCTCTCCTCATTGTCTGTGTCTCTCCTCATTGCCTGTGTCTCACCTCATTGTCTGTGTCTCACCTCATTGTCTGTGTCTCACCTCATTGTCTGTGTCTCTCCTCATTGCCTGTGTCTCACCTCATTGTGTCTCACCTCATGCCATTGTCTGTGTCTCACCTCATTGTCTGTGTCTCACCTCATTGTCTGTGTCTCTCCTCATTGCCTGTGTCTCACCTCATTGCCTGTGTCTCACCTCATTGCCTGTGTCTCACCTCATTGTCTGTGTCACCTCATGCCATTGCCTGTGTCTCACCTCATTGCCTGTGTCTCTCCTCATTGTCTGTGTCTCTTCTCATTGCCTGTGTCTCACCTCATTGCCTGTGTCTCACCTCATTGCCTGTGTCTCACCTCATTGTCTGTGTCACCTCATGCCATTGCCTGTGTCTCACCTCATTGTCTGTGTCACCTCATTGCCTGTGTCTCACTTCATTGCCTGTGTCTCACCTCATTGTCTGTGTCTCTCCTCATTGCCTGTGTCTCACTTCATTGCCTGTGTCTCACCTCATTGCCTGTGTCTCTCCTCATTGCCTGTGTCTCACCTCATTGCCTGTGTCTCACCTCATTGCCTGTGTCTCACCTCATTGCCTGTGTCTCACCTCATTGTCTGTGTCACCTCATGCCATTGCCTGTGTCTCACCTCATTGTCTGTGTTTCACCTCATGCCATTGCCTGTGTCTCACCTCATTGTCTGTGTCTCACCTCATGCCATTGCCTGTGTCTCACCTCATTGTCTGTGTCTCACCTCATGCCATTGCCTGTGTCTCACCTCATTGCCTGTGTCCCACCTCATTGCCTGTGTCTCACCTCATTGTCTGTGTCACCTCATGCCATTGCCTGTGTCTCACCTCATTGTCTGTGTCTCACCTCATGCCATTGCCTGTGTCTCACCTCATTGCCTGTGTCTCACTTTATTGTCTGTGTCTCACCTCATGCCATTGCCTGTGTCTCACCTCATTGCTTGTGTCTCACCTCATGCCATTGCCTGTGTCTCACCTCATTGCCTGTGTCTCACCTCATGCCATTGCCTGTGTCTCACCTCATTGCCTGTGTCTCACCTCATTGTCTGTGTCTCACCTCATGCCATTGCCTGTGTCTCACCTCATTGTCTGTGTCTCACCTCATGCCATTGTCTGTGTCTCACCTCATTGTCTGTGTCTCTCCTCATTGTCTGTGTCTCTCCTCATTGTCTGTGTCTCTCCTCATTGCCTGTGTCTCACCTCATTGTCTGTGTCTCACCTCATTGTCTGCGTCTCACCTCATTGTCTGTGTCTCTCCTCATTGCCTGTGTCTCACCTCATTGTGTCTCACCTCATGCCATTGTCTGTGTCTCACCTCATTGTCTGTGTCTCACCTCATTGTCTGTGTCTCTCCTCATTGCCTGTGTCTCACCTCATTGCCTGTGTCTCACCTCATTGCCTGTGTCTCACCTCATTGTCTGTGTCACCTCATGCCATTGCCTGTGTCTCACCTCATTGCCTGTGTCTCTCCTCATTGTCTGTGTCTCTTCTCATTGCCTGTGTCTCACCTCATTGCCTGTGTCTCACCTCATTGCCTGTGTCTCACCTCATTGTCTGTGTCACCTCATGCCATTGCCTGTGTCTCACCTCATTGTCTGTGTCACCTCATTGCCTGTGTCTCACCTCATTGTCTGTGTCGCACCTCATGCCATTGCCTGTGTCTCACCTCATTGTCTGTGTCTCACCTCATGCCATTGTCTGTGTCTCACCTCATTGTCTGTGTCTCACCTCATTGTCTGTGTCTCTCCTCATTGCCTGTGTCTCACCTCATTGTGTCTCACCTCATGCCATTGTCTGTGTCTCACCTCATTGTCTGTGTCTCACCTCATGCCATTGCCTGTGTCTCACCTCATTGTCTGTGTCTCACCTCATGCCATTGCCTGTGTCTCACCTCATTGTCTGTGTCACCTCATGCCATTGCCTGTGTCTCACCTCATTGTCTGTGTCTCACCTCATGCCATTGTCTGTGTCTCTCCTCATTGTCTGTGTCTCACCTCATGCCATTGTCTGTGTCTCTCCTCATTGTCTGTGTCTCACCTCATTGTCTGTGTCTCACCTCATGCCATTGCCTGTGTCTCACCTCATTGTCTGTGTCTCACCTCATGCCATTGTCTGTGTCTCACCTCATTGTCTGTGTCTCACCTCATGCCATTGCCTGTGTCTCACCTCATTGTCTGTGTCACCTCATGCCATTGCCTGTGTCTCACCTCATTGTCTGTGTCTCACCTCATGCCATTGCCTGTGTCTCTCCTCATTGCCTGTGTCTCACCTCATTGCCTGTGTCTCACCTCATTGCCTGTGTCTCACCTCATTGCCTGTGTCTCACCTCATTGTCTGTGTCTCTCCTCATTGTCTGTGTCTCACCTCATTGTCTGTGTCTCACCTCATTGTCTGTGTCTCTCCTCATTGCCTGTGTCTCACTTCATTGCCTGTGTTTCACCCCATGCCATTGCCTGTGTCTCTCCTCATTGCCTGTGTCTCACCTCATTGCCTGTGTCTCACCTCATTGCCTGTGTCTCACCTCATTGCCTGTGTCTCACCTCATTGTCTGTGTCTCACCTCATTGTCTGTGTCTCTCCTCATTGTCTGTGTCTCTCCTCATTGCCTGTGTCTCACCTCATTGTCTGTGTCTCTCCTCATTGTCTGTGTCTCACCTCATTGCCTGTGTCTCACCTCATTGTCTGTGTCTCACCTCATTGTCTGTGTCTCTCCTCATTGTCTGTGTCTCTCCTCATTGCCTGTGTCTCACTTCATTGCCTGTGTCTCACCTCATTGCCTGTGTCTCACTTCATTGCCTGTGTCTCACCTCATTGCCTGTGTCTCACCTCATTGCCTGTGTCTCACTTCATTGCCTGTGTCTCACCTCATTGCCTGTGTCTCACCTCATGCCATTGCCTGTGTCTCACCTCATTGTCTGTGTCACCTCATTGCCTGTGTCTCACCTCATTGCCTGTGTCTCACCTCATTGCCTGTGTCTCACCTCATTGTCTGTGTCTCAGCTCATTGTCTGTGTCTCACCTCATGCCATTGCCTGTGTCTCTCCTCATCGCCTGTGTCTCACCTCATTGCCTGTGTCTCACCTCATTGCCTGTGTCTCACCTCATTGCCTGTGTCTCACCTCATTGTCTGTGTCTCTCCTCATTGTCTGTGTCTCACCTCATTGTCTGTGTCTCACCTCATTGTCTGTGTCTCTCCTCATTGCGTGTGTCTCACTTCATTGCCTGTGTCTCACCTCATGCCATTGCCTGTGTCTCTCCTCATTGCCTGTGTCTCACCTCATTGCCTGTGTCTCACCTCATTGCCTGTGTCTCACCTCATTGCCTGTGTCTCACCTCATTGTCTGTGTCTCTCCTCATTGTCTGTGTCTCTCCTCATTGCCTGTGTCTCACTTCATTGCCTGTGTCTCACCTCATTGCCTGTGTCTCACCTCATTGCCTGTGTCTCACCTCATTGCCTGTGTCTCACGTCATTGCCTGTGTCTCACCTCATTGCCTGTGTCTCACCTCATTGCCTGTGTCTCACTTCATTGCCTGTGTCTCACCTCATTGCCTGTGTCTCACCTCATTGCCTGTGTCTCACCTCATTGCCTGTGTCTCACTTCATTGCCTGTGTCTCACCTCATTGCCTGTGTCTCACTTCATTGCCTGTGTCTCACCTCATTGCCTGTGTCTTACTTCATTGCCTGTGTCTCACCTCATTGCCTGTGTCCCTCCTCATTGCCTGTGTCTCACCTCATTGCCTGTGTCTCACCTCATTGCCTGTGTCTCACCTCATTGCCTGTGTCTCACTTCATTGCATGTGTCTCACCTCATTGCCTGTGTCTCACTTCATTGCCTGTGTCTCACCTCATTGCCTGTGTCTCTCCTCATTGCCTGTGTCTCACCTCATTGCCTGTGTCTCACTTCATTGCCTGTGTCTCACCTCATTGCCTGTGTCTCACCTCATTGCCTGTGTCTCACTTCATTGCCCGTGTCTCACCTCATTGCCTGTGTCTCACCTCATTGCCTGTGTCTCACCTCATTGCCTGTGTCTCACTTCATTGCCTGTGTCTCACCTCATTGCCTGTGTCTCACCTCATTGCCTGTGTCTCACTTCATTGCCTGTGTCTCACCTCATTGCCTGTGTCTCACTTCATTGCCTGTGTCTCACTTCATTGCCTGTGTCTCACCTCATTGCCTGTGTCTCACCTCATTGCCTGTGTCTCACATCATTGCCTGTGTCTCACTTCATTGCCTGTGTCTCACCTCATTGCCTGTGTCTCACCTCATTGCCTGTGTCTCACCTCATTGTCTGTGTCTCACCTCATGCCATTGCCTGTGTCTCACCTCATTGTCTGTGTCTCACCTCATGCCATTGCCTGTGTCTCACCTCATTGTCTGTGTCTCACCTCATGCCATTGCCTGTGTCTCACCTCATTGTCTGTGTCTCACCTCATGCCATTGCCTGTGTCTCACCTCATTGCCTGTGTCTCACCTCATTGCCTGTGTCTCACCTCATTGTCTGTGTCACCTCATGCCATTGCCTGTGTCTCACCTCATTGTCTGTGTCTCACCTCATGCCATTGCCTGTGTCTCACCTCATTGTCTGTGTCACCTCATTGCCTGTGTCTCACCTCATTGTCTGTGTCTCACCTCATGCCATTGCCTGTGTCTCACCTCATTGCCTGTGTCTCACCTCATTGTCTGTGTCTCACCTCATGCCATTGCCTGTGTCTCACCTCATTGCCTGTGTCTCACCTCATTGCCTGTGTCTCACCTCATTGTCTGTGTCACCTCATGCCATTGCCTGTGCCTCACCTCATTGTCTGTGTCTCACCTCATGCCATTGCCTGTGTCTCACCTCATTGTCTGTGTCACCTCATTGCCTGTGTCTCACCTCATTGTCTGTGTCTCACCTCATGCCATTGCCTGTGTCTCACCTCATTGTCTGTGTCTCACCTCATGCCATTGCCTGTGTCTCACCTCATTGTCTGTGTCTCACCTCATGCCATTGCCTGTGTCTCACCTCATTGCCTGTGTCTCACCTCATTGTCTGTGTCACCTCATTGCCTGTGTCTCACCTCATTGTCTGTGTCTCACCTCATGCCATTGCCTGTGTCTCACCTCATTGCCTGTGTCTCACCTCATTGCCTGGGTCTCACCTCATTGTCTGTGTCTCACCTCATGCCATTGTCTGTGTCTCACTGCATTCCATTGTCTGTCTCACCTCATGCCATTGTCTGTGTCTCACCTCATTGTCTGTGTCTCACCTCATTGCCTGTGTCTCACCTCATTGCCTGTGTCTCACCTCATTGCCTGTGTCTCACCTCATTGTCTGTGTCACCTCATGCCATTGCCCGTGTCTCACCTCATTGTCTGTGTCACCTCATTGCCTGTGTCTCACCTCATTGTCTGTGTCTCACCTCATGCCATTGCCTGTGTCTCACCTCATTGCCTGTGTCTCACCTCATTGCCTGTGTCTCACCTCATTGTCTGTGTCACCTCATGCCATTGCCTGTGTCTCACCTCATTGTCTGTGTCACCTCATTGCCTGTGTCTCACCTCATTGTCTGTGTCTCACCTCATGCCATTGCCTGTGTCTCACCTCATTGTCTGTGTCTCACCTCATGCCATTGCCTGTGTCTCACCTCATTGTCTGTGTCTCACCTCATGCCATTGCCTGTGTCTCACCTCATTGTCTGTGTCTCACCTCATTGCCTGTGTCTCACCTCATTGTCTGTGTCACCTCATGCCATTGCCTGTGTCTCACCTCATTGTCTGTGTCTCACCTCATGCCATTGCCTGTGTCTCACCTCATTGTCTGTGTCTCACCTCATGCCATTGCCTGTGTCTCACCTCATTGTCTGTGTCTCACCTCATGCCATTGCCTGTGTCTCACCTCATTGCCTGTGTCTCACCTCATTGTCTGTGTCTCACCTCATTGTCTGTGTCACCTCATGCCATTGCCTGTGTCTCACCTCATTGTCTGTGTCTCACCTCATGCCATTGCCTGTGTCTCACCTCATTGCCTGTGTCTCACCTCATTGTCTGTGTCTCACCTCATGCCATTGCCTGTGTCTCACCTCATTGCCTGTGTCTCACCTCATGCCATTGCCTGTGTCTCACCTCATTGCCTGTGTCTCACCTCATGCCATTGCCTGTGTCTCACCTCATTGCCTGTGTCTCACCTCATTGTCTGTGTCTCACCTCATGCCATTGCCTGTGTCTCACCTCATTGTCTGTGTCTCACCTCATGCCATTGTCTGTGTCTCACCTCATTGTCTGTGTCTCTCCTCATTGTCTGTGTCTCTCCTCATTGTCTGTGTCTCTCCTCATTGTCTGTGTCTCTCCTCATTGCCTGTGTCTCACCTCATTGTCTGTGTCTCACCTCATTGTCTGTGTCTCACCTCATTGTCTGTGTCTCTCCTCATTGCCTGTGTCTCACCTCATTGTGTCTCACCTCATGCCATTGTCTGTGTCTCACCTCATTGTCTGTGTCTCACCTCATTGTCTGTGTCTCTCCTCATTGCCTGTGTCTCACCTCATTGCCTGTGTCTCACCTCATTGCCTGTGTCTCACCTCATTGTCTGTGTCACCTCATGCCATTGCCTGTGTCTCACCTCATTGCCTGTGTCTCTCCTCATTGTCTGTGTCTCTCCTCATTGCCTGTGTCTCACCTCATTGCCTGTGTCTCACCTCATTGCCTGTGTCTCACCTCATTGTCTGTGTCACCTCATGCCATTGCCTGTGTCTCACCTCATTGTCAGTGTCACCTCATTGCCTGTGTCTCACCTCATTGTCTCTGTCTCATCTCATGCCATTGCCTGTGTCTCACCTCATTGTCTGTGTCTCACCTCATGCCATTGTCTGTGTCTCACCTCATTGTCTGTGTCTCACCTCATTGTCTGTGTCTCTCCTCATTGCCTGTGTCTCACCTCATTGTGTCTCACCTCATGCCATTGTCTGTGTCTCACCTCATTGTCTGTGTCTCACCTCATGCCATTGCCTGTGTCTCACCTCATTGTCTGTGTCTCACCTCATGCCATTGCCTGTGTCTCACCTCATTGTCTGTGTCACCTCATGCCATTGCCTGTGTCTCACCTCATTGTCTGTGTCTCACCTCATGCCATTGTCTGTGTCTCTCCTCATTGTCTGTGTCTCACCTCATGCCATTGTCTGTGTCTCTCCTCATTGTCTGTGTCTCACCTCATTGTCTGTGTCTCACCTCATGCCATTGCCTGTGTCTCACCTCATTGTCTGTGTCTCACCTCTTTGTCTGTGTCTCACCCCATTGTCTGTGTCTCACCTCATTGTCTGTGTCTCACCTCATTGTCTGTGTCTCATCTCTTTGTCTGCTGTGTCTCACCCCATTGCCTGTGGCTCACCTCATTGTCTGTGTCTCAGCTCATTGTCTGTGTCTCACCTCATTGTCTGTGTCTCACCTCTTTGTCTGTGTCTCACCCCATTGCCTGTGGCTCACCTCATTGTCTGTGTCTCACCTCTTTGTCTGTGTCTCACCCCATTGCCTGTGGCTCACCTCATTGTCTGTGTCTCAGCTCATTGTCTGTGTCTCACCTCATGCCATTGCCTGTGTCTCACCTCATTGTCTGTGTCTCACCTCATGCCATTGCCTGTGTCTCACCTCATTGTCTGTGTCTCATCTCTTTGTCTGTGTCTCACCCCATTGCCTGTGGCTCACCTCATTCTCTGTGTCTCAGCTCATTGTCTGTGTCTCACCTCATGCCATTGCCTGTGTCTCACCTCATTGTCTGTGTCTCACCTCTTTGTCTGTGTCTCACCCCATTGTCTGTGTCTCACCTCATTGTCTGTGTCTCACCTCATTGTCTGTGTCTCATCTCTTTGTCTGCTGTGTCTCACCCCATTGCCTGTGGCTCACCTCATTGTCTGTGTCTCAGCTCATTGTCTGTGTCTCACCTCATTGTCTGTGTCTCACCTCATTGTCTGTGTCTCACCCCATTGCCTGTGGCTCACCTCATTGTCTGTGTCTCACCTCTTTGTCTGTGTCTCACCCCATTGCCTGTGGCTCACCTCATTGTCTGTGTCTCAGCTCATTGTCTGTGTCTCACCTCATGCCATTGCCTGTGTCTCACCTCATTGTCTGTGTCTCACCTCATGCCATTGCCTGTGTCTCACCTCATTGTCTGTGTCTCACCTCTTTGTCTGTGTCTCACCCCATTGTCTGTGTCTCACCTCATTGCCTGGGTCTCACCTCATTGTCTGTGTCTCACCTCATGCCATTGTCTGTGTCTCACTGCATTCCATTGTCTGTCTCACCTCATGCCATTGTCTGTGTCTCACCTCATTGTCTGTGTCTCACCTCATTGTCTGTGTCTCACCTCATTGTCTGTGTCTCACCTCATTGTCTGTGTCACCTCATTGCCTGTGTCTCACCTCATTGTCTGTGTCTCACCTCATGCCATTGCCTGTGTCTCACCTCATTGTCTGTGTCTCACCTCATTGTCTGTGTCACCTCATTGCCTGTGTCTCACCTCATTGTCTGTGTCTCACCTCATTGTCTGTGTCTCACCTCATTGTCTGTGTCTCACCTCATTGTCTGTGTCACCTCATTGTCTGTGTCTCACCTCTTTGTCCGTGTCTCACCCCATTGTCTGTGTCTCACCTCATTGCCTGGGTCTCACCTCATTGTCTGTGTCTCACCTCATGCCATTGTCTGTGTCTCACTGCATTCCATTGTCTGTCTCACCTCATGCCATTGTCTGTGTCTCACCTCATTGTCTGTGTCTCACCTCATTGCCTGCGTCTCACCTCATTGTCTGTGTCTCTGCTCATTGCCTGTGTCTCACCTCATTGCCTGTGTCTCACCTCATTGCCTGTGTCTCACCTCATTGCCTGTGTCTCACCTCATTGTCTGTGTCACCTCATGCCATTGCCTGTGTCTCACCTCATTGTCTGTGTCACCTGATTGCCTGTGTCTCACCTCATTGTCTGTGTCTCACCTCATGCCATTGCCTGTGTCTCACCTCATTGCCTGTGTCTCACCTCATTGCCTGGGTCTCACCTCATTGTCTGTGTCTCACCTCATGCCATTGTCTGTGTCTCACTGAATTCCATTGTCTGTCTCACCTCATGCCATTGTCTGTGTCTCACCTCATTGTCTGTGTCTCTCCTCATTGCCTGTGTCTCACCTCATTGCCTGTGTCTCACCTCATTGCCTGTGTCTCACCTCATTGCCTGTGTCTCACCTCATTGTCTGTGTCACCTCATGCCATTGCCTGTGTCTCACCTCATTGTCTGTGTCACCTCATTGCCTGTGTCTCACCTCATTGTCTGTGTCTCACCTCATGCCATTGCCTGTGTCTCACCTCATTGCCTGTGTCTCACCTCATTGCCTGTGTCTCACCTCATTGCCTGTGTCTCACCTCATTGTCTGTTTCACCTCATGCCATTGCCTGTGTCTCACCTCATTGTCTGTGTCACCTCATTGCCTGTGTCTCACCTCATTGTCTGTGTCTCACCTCATGCCATTGCCTGTGTCTCACCTCATTGTCTGTGTCTCACCTCATGCCATTGCCTGTGTCTCACCTCATTGTCTGTGTCTCACCTCATGCCATTGCCTGTGTCTCACCTCATTGTCTGTGTCTCACCTCATTGCCTGTGTCTCACCTTATTGTCTGTGTCACCTCATGCCATTGCCTGTGTCTCACCTCATTGTCTGTGTCTCACCTCATGCCATTGCCTGTGTCTCACCTCATTGTCTGTGTCTCACCTCATGCCATTGCCTGTGTCTCACCTCATTGTCTGTGTCTCACCTCATGCCATTGCCTGTGTCTCACCTCATTGCCTGTGTCTCACCTCATTGCCTGTGTCTCACCTCATTGTCTGTGTCACCTCATGCCATTGCCTGTGTCTCACCTCATTGTCTGTGTCTCACCTCATGCCATTGCCTGTGTCTCACCTCATTGTCTGTGTCACCTCATTGCCTGTGTCTCACCTCATTGTCTGTGTCTCACCTCATGCCATTGCCTGTGCCTCACCTCATTGCCTGTGTCTCAGCTCATTGTCTGTGTCTCACCTCATGCCAATTCCTGTGTCTCACCTCATTGCCTGTGTCTCACCTCATTGCCTGTGTCTCACCTCATTGCCTGTGTCTCACCTCATTGTCTGTGTCACCTCATGCCATTGCCTGTGTCTCACCTTATTGTCTGTGTCTCACCTCATGCCATTGCCTGTGTCTCACCTCATTGTCTGTGTCACCTCATTGCCTGTGTCTCACCTCATTGTCTGTGTCTCACCTCATGCCATTGCCTGTGTCTCACCTCATTGTCTGTGTCTCACCTCATGCTATTGCCTGTGTCTCACCTCATTGTCTGTGTCTCACCTCATGCCATTGCCTGTTGTCTCACCTCATTGCCTGTGTCTCACCTCATTGTCTGTGTCACCTCATTGCCTGTGTCTCACCTCATTGTCTGTGTCTCACCTCATGCCATTGCCTGTGTCTCACCTCATTGCCTGTGTCTCACCTCATTGCCTGGGTCTCACCTCATTGTCTGTGTCTCACCTCATGCCATTGTCTGTGTCTCACTGCATTCCATTGTCTGTCTCACCTCATGCCATTGTCTGTGTCTCACCTCATTGTCTGTGTCTCTCCTCATTGCCTGTGTCTCACCTCATTGCCTGTGTCTCACCTCATTGCCTGTGTCTCACCTCATTGCCTGTGTCTCACCTCATTGTCTGTGTCACCTCATGCCATAGCCCGTGTCTCACCTCATTGTCTGTGTCACCTCATTGCCTGTGTCTCACCTCATTGTCTGTGTCTCACCTCATGCCATTGCCTGTGTCTCACCTCATCGCCTGTGTCTCACCTCATTGCCTGTGTCTCACCTCATTGTCTGTGTCACCTCATGCCATTGCCTGTGTCTCACCTCATTGTCTGTGTCACCTCATTACCTGTGTCTCACCTCATTGTCTGTGTCTCACCTCATGCCATTGCCTGTGTCTCACCTCATTGTCTGTGTCTCACCTCATGCCATTGCCTGTGTCTCACCTCATTGTCTGTGTCTCACCTCATGCCATTGCCTGTGTCTCACCTCATTGTCTGTGTCTCACCTCATTGCCTGTGTCTCACCTCATTGTCTGTGTCACCTCATGCCATTGCCTGTGTCTCACCTCATTGTCTGTGTTTCACCTCATGCCATTGCCTGTGTCTCACCTCATTGTCTGTGTCTCACCTCATGCCATTGCCTGTGTCTCACCTCATTGTCTGTGTCTCACCTCATGCCATTGCCTGTGTCTCACCTCATTGCCTGTGTCTCACCTCATTGCCTGTGTCTCACCTCATTGTCTGTGTCACCTCATGCCATTGCCTGTGTCTCACCTCATTGTCTGTGTCTCACCTCATGCCATTGCCTGTGTCTCACCTCATTGCCTGTGTCTCACCTCATTGTCTGTGTCTCACCTCATGCCATTGCCTGTGTCTCACCTCATTGCTTGTGTCTCACCTCATGCCATTGCCTGTGTCTCACCTCATTGCCTGTGTCTCACCTCATGCCATTGCCTGTGTCTCACCTCATTGCCTGTGTCTCACCTCATTGTCTGTGTCTCACCTCATGCCATTGCCTGTGTCTCACCTCATTGTCTGTGTCTCACCTCATGCCATTGTCTGTGTCTCACCTCATTGTCTGTGTCTCTCCTCATTGTCTGTGTCTCTCCTCATTGTCTGTGTCTCTCCTCATTGTCTGTGTCTCTCGTCATTGCCTGTGTCTCACCTCATTGTCTGTGTCTCACATCATTGTCTGTGTCTCACCTCATTGTCTGTGTCTCTCCTCATTGCCTGTGTCTCACCTCATTGTGTCTCACCTCATGCCATTGTCTGTGTCTCACCTCATTGTCTGTGTCTCACCTCATTGTCTGTGTCTCTCCTCATTGCCTGTGTCTCACCTCATTGCCTGTGTCTCACCTCATTGCCTGTGTCTCACCTCATTGTCTGTGTCACCTCATGCCATTGCCTGTGTCTCACCTCATTGCCTGTGTCTCTCCTCATTGTCTGTGTCTCTCCTCATTGCCTGTGTCTCACCTCATTGCCTGTGTCTCACCTCATTGCCTGTGTCTCACCTCATTGTCTGTGTCACCTCATGCCATTGCCTGTGTCTCACCTCATTGTCTGTGTCACCTCATTGCCTGTGTCTCACCTCATTGTCTGTGTCTCACCTCATGCCATTGCCTGTGTCTCACCTCATTGTCTGTGTCTCACCTCATGCCATTGTCTGTGTCTCACCTCATTGTCTGTGTCTCACCTCATTGTCTGTGTCTCTCCTCATTGCCTGTGTCTCACCTCATTGTGTCTCACCTCATGCCATTGTCTGTGTCTCACCTCATTGTCTGTGTCTCACCTCATGCCATTGCCTGTGTCTCACCTCATTGTCTGTGTCTCACCTCATGCCATTGCCTGTGTCTCACCTCATTGTCTGTGTCACCTCATGCCATTGCCTGTGTCTCACCTCATTGTCTGTGTCTCACCTCATGCCATTGTCTGTGTCTCTCCTCATTGTCTGTGTCTCACCTCATGCCATTGTCTGTGTCTCTCCTCATTGTCTGTGTCTCACCTCATTGTCTGTGTCTCACCTCATGCCATTGCCTGTGTCTCACCTCATTGTCTGTGTCTCACCTCATGCCATTGTCTGTGTCTCACCTCATTGTCTGTGTCTCACCTCATGCCATTGCCTGTGTCTCACCTCATTGTCTGTGTCACCTCATGCCATTGCCTGTGTCTCACCTCATTGTCTGTGTCTCACCTCATGCCATTGCCTGTGTCTCTCCTCATTGCCTGTGTCTCACCTCATTGCCTGTGTCTCACCTCATTGCCTGTGTCTCACCTCATTGCCTGTGTCTCACCTCATTGTCTGTGTCTCTCCTCATTGTCTGTGTCTCACCTCATTGTCTGTGTCTCACCTCATTGTCTGTGTCTCTCCTCATTGCCTGTGTCTCACTTCATTGCCTGTGTTTCACCTCATGCCATTGCCTGTGTCTCTCCTCATTGCCTGTGTCTCACCTCATTGCCTGTGTCTCACCTCATTGCCTGTGTCTCACCTCATTGCCTGTGTCTCACCTCATTGTCTGTGTCTCACCTCATTTTCTGTGTCTCTCCTCATTGTCTGTGTCTCTCCTCATTGCCTGTGTCTCACTTCATTGTCTGTGTCTCACCTCATTGTCTGTGTCACCTCATGCCATTGCCTGTGTCTCACCTCATTGTCTGTGTCACCTCATTGCCTGTGTCTCACCTCATTGTCTGTGTCTCACCTCATGCCATTGCCTGTGTCTCACCTCATTGCCTGTGTCTCACCTCATTGCCTGGGTCTCACCTCATTGTCTGTGTCTCACCTCATGCCATTGTCTGTGTCTCACTGAATTCCATTGTCTGTCTCACCTCATGCCATTGTCTGTGTCTCACCTCATTGTCTGTGTCTCTCCTCATTGCCTGTGTCTCACCTCATTGCCTGTGTCTCACCTCATTGCCTGTGTCTCACCTCATTGCCTGTGTCTCACCTCATTGTCTGTGTCACCTCATGCCATTGCCTGTGTCTCACCTCATTGTCTGTGTCACCTCATTGCCTGTGTCTCACCTCATTGTCTGTGTCTCACCTCATGCCATTGCCTGTGTCTCACCTCATTGCCTGTGTCTCACCTCATTGCCTGTGTCTCACCTCATTGTCTGTTTCACCTCATGCCATTGCCTGTGTCTCACCTCATTGTCTGTGTCACCTCATTGCCTGTGTCTCACCTCATTGTCTGTGTCTCACCTCATGCCATTGCCTGTGTCTCACCTCATTGTCTGTGTCTCACCTCATGCCATTGCCTGTGTCTCACCTCATTGTCTGTGTCTCACCTCATGCCATTGCCTGTGTCTCACCTCATTGTCTGTGTCTCACCTCATGCCATTGTCTGTGTCTCACCTCATTGTCTGTGTCTCACCTCATGCCATTGCCTGTGTCTCACCTCATTGTCTGTGTCACCTCATGCCATTGCCTGTGTCTCACCTCATTGTCTGTGTCTCACCTCATGCCATTGCCTGTGTCTCACCTCATTGTCTGTGTCTCACCTCATGCCATTGCCTGTGTCTCACCTCATTGCCTGTGTCTCACCTCATTGCCTGTGTCTCACCTCATTGTCTGTGTCACCTCATGCCATTGCCTGTGTCTCACCTCATTGTCTGTGTCTCACCTCATGCCATTGCCTGTGTCTCACCTCATTGTCTGTGTCACCTCATTGCCTGTGTCTCACCTCATTGTCTGTGTCTCACCTCATGCCATTGCCTGTGCCTCACCTCATTGCCTGTGTCTCAGCTCATTGTCTGTGTCTCACCTCATGCCAATTCCTGTGTCTCACCTCATTGCCTGTGTCTCACCTCATTGCCTGTGTCTCACCTCATTGCCTGTGTCTCACCTCATTGTCTGTGTCACCTCATGCCATTGCCTGTGTCTCACCTTATTGTCTGTGTCTCACCTCATGCCATTGCCTGTGTCTCACCTCATTGTCTGTGTCACCTCATTGCCTGTGTCTCACCTCATTGTCTGTGTCTCACCTCATGCCATTGCCTGTGTCTCACCTCATTGTCTGTGTCTCACCTCATGCCATTGCCTGTGTCTCACCTCATTGTCTGTGTCTCACCTCATGCCATTGCCTGTGTCTCACCTCATTGCCTGTGTCTCACCTCATTGTCTGTGTCACCTCATTGCCTGTGTCTCACCTCATTGTCTGTGTCTCACCTCATGCCATTGCCTGTGTCTCACCTCATTGCCTGTGTCTCACCTCATTGCCTGGGTCTCACCTCATTGTCTGTGTCTCACCTCATGCCATTGTCTGTGTCTCACTGCATTCCATTGTCTGTCTCACCTCATGCCATTGTCTGTGTCTCACCTCATTGTCTGTGTCTCTCCTCATTGCCTGTGTCTCACCTCATTGCCTGTGTCTCACCTCATTGCCTGTGTCTCACCTCATTGCCTGTGTCTCACCTCATTGTCTGTGTCACCTCATGCCATTGCCCGTGTCTCACCTCATTGTCTGTGTCACCTCATTGCCTGTGTCTCACCTCATTGTCTGTGTCTCACCTCATGCCATTGCCTGTGTCTCACCTCATTGCCTGTGTCTCACCTCATTGCCTGTGTCTCACCTCATTGTCTGTGTCACCTCATGCCATTGCCTGTGTCTCACCTCATTGTCTGTGTCACCTCATTACCTGTGTCTCACCTCATTGTCTGTGTCTCACCTCATGCCATTGCCTGTGTCTCACCTCATTGTCTGTGTCTCACCTCATGCCATTGCCTGTGTCTCACCTCATTGTCTGTGTCTCACCTCATGCCATTGCCTGTGTCTCACCTCATTGTCTGTGTCTCACCTCATTGCCTGTGTCTCACCTCATTGTCTGTGTCACCTCATGCCATTGCCTGTGTCTCACCTCATTGTCTGTGTTTCACCTCATGCCATTGCCTGTGTCTCACCTCATTGTCTGTGTCTCACCTCATGCCATTGCCTGTGTCTCACCTCATTGTCTGTGTCTCACCTCATGCCATTGCCCGTGTCTCACCTCATTGCCTGTGTCTCACCTCATTGCCTGTGTCTCACCTCATTGTCTGTGTCACCTCATGCCATTGCCTGTGTCTCACCTCATTGTCTGTGTCTCACCTCATGCCATTGCCTGTGTCTCACCTCATTGCCTGTGTCTCACCTCATTGTCTGTGTCTCACCTCATGCCATTGCCTGTGTCTCACCTCATTGCTTGTGTCTCACCTCATGCCATTGCCTGTGTCTCACCTCATTGCCTGTGTCTCACCTCATGCCATTGCCTGTGTCTCACCTCATTGCCTGTGTCTCACCTCATTGTCTGTGTCTCACCTCATGCCATTGCCTGTGTCTCACCTCATTGTCTGTGTCTCACCTCATGCCATTGTCTGTGTCTCACCTCATTGTCTGTGTCTCTCCTCATTGTCTGTGTCTCTCCTCATTGTCTGTGTCTCTCCTCATTGTCTGTGTCTCTCGTCATTGCCTGTGTCTCACCTCATTGTCTGTGTCTCACATCATTGTCTGTGTCTCACCTCATTGTCTGTGTCTCTCCTCATTGCCTGTGTCTCACCTCATTGTGTCTCACCTCATGCCATTGTCTGTGTCTCACCTCATTGTCTGTGTCTCACCTCATTGTCTGTGTCTCTCCTCATTGCCTGTGTCTCACCTCATTGCCTGTGTCTCACCTCATTGCCTGTGTCTCACCTCATTGTCTGTGTCACCTCATGCCATTGCCTGTGTCTCACCTCATTGCCTGTGTCTCTCCTCATTGTCTGTGTCTCTCCTCATTGCCTGTGTCTCACCTCATTGCCTGTGTCTCACCTCATTGCCTGTGTCTCACCTCATTGTCTGTGTCACCTCATGCCATTGCCTGTGTCTCACCTCATTGTCTGTGTCACCTCATTGCCTGTGTCTCACCTCATTGTCTGTGTCTCACCTCATGCCATTACCTGTGTCTCACCTCATTGTCTGTGTCTCACCTCATGCCATTGTCTGTGTCTCACCTCATTGTCTGTGTCTCACCTCATTGTCTGTGTCTCTCCTCATTGCCTGTGTCTCACCTCATTGTGTCTCACCTCATGCCATTGTCTGTGTCTCACCTCATTGTCTGTGTCTCACCTCATGCCATTGCCTGTGTCTCACCTCATTGTCTGTGTCTCACCTCATGCCATTGCCTGTGTCTCACCTCATTGTCTGTGTCACCTCATGCCATTGCCTGTGTCTCACCTCATTGTCTGTGTCTCACCTCATGCCATTGTCTGTGTCTCTCCTCATTGTCTGTGTCTCACCTCATGCCATTGTCTGTGTCTCTCCTCATTGTCTGTGTCTCACCTCATTGTCTGTGTCTCACCTCATGCCATTGCCTGTGTCTCACCTCATTGTCTGTGTCTCACCTCATGCCATTGTCTGTGTCTCACCTCATTGTCTGTGTCTCACCTCATGCCATTGCCTGTGTCTCACCTCATTGTCTGTGTCACCTCATGCCATTGCCTGTGTCTCACCTCATTGTCTGTGTCTCACCTCATGCCATTGCCTGTGTCTCTCCTCATTGCCTGTGTCTCACCTCATTGCCTGTGTCTCACCTCATTGCCTGTGTCTCACCTCATTGCCTGTGTCTCACCTCATTGTCTGTGTCTCTCCTCATTGTCTGTGTCTCACCTCATTGTCTGTGTCTCACCTCATTGTCTGTGTCTCTCCTCATTGCCTGTGTCTCACTTCATTGCCTGTGTTTCACCTCATGCCATTGCCTGTGTCTCTCCTCATTGCCTGTGTCTCACCTCATTGCCTGTGTCTCACCTCATTGCCTGTGTCTCACCTCATTGCCTGTGTCTCACCTCATTGTCTGTGTCTCACCTCATTGTCTGTGTCTCTCCTCATTGTCTGTGTCTCTCCTCATTGCCTGTGTCTCACTTCATTGCCTGTGTCTCACCTCATTGCCTGTGTCTCACTTCATTGCCTGTGTCTCACCTCATTGCCTGTGTCTCACCTCATTGCCTGTGTCTCACTTCATTGCCTGTGTCTCACCTCATTGCCTGTGTCTCACCTCATTGTCTGTGTCTCACCTCATGCCATTGCCTGTGTCTCTCCTCATTGCCTGTGTCTCACCTCATTGCCTGTGTCTCACCTCATTGCCTGTGTCTCACCTCATTGCCTGTGTCTCACCTCATTGTCTGTGTCTCTCCTCATTGTCTGTGTCTCACCTCATTGTCTGTGTCTCACCTCATTGTCTGTGTCTCTCCTCATTGCCTGTGTCTCACTTCATTGCCTGTGTCTCACCTCATGCCATTGCCTGTGTCTCTCCTCATTGCCTGTGTCTCACCTCATTGCCTGTGTCTCACCTCATTGCCTGTGTCTCACCTCATTGCCTGTGTCTCACCTCATTGCCTGTGTCTCACCTCATTGTCTGTGTCTCTCCTCATTGTCTGTGTCTCTCCTCATTGCCTGTGTCTCACTTCATTGCCTGTGTCTCACCTCATTGCCTGTGTCTCACTTCATTGCCTGTGTCTCACCTCATTGTCTGTGTCTCTCCTCATTGCCTGTGTCTCACTTCATTGCCTGTGTCTCACCTCATTGCCTGTGTCTCTCCTCATTGCCTGTGTCTCACCTCATTGCCTGTGTCTCACCTCATTGCCTGTGTCTCACCTCATTGCCTGTGTCTCACCTCATTGTCTGTGTCACCTCATGCCATTGCCAGTGTCTCACCTCATTGTCTGTGTTTCACCTCATGCCATTGCCTGTGTCTCACCTCATTGTCTGTGTCTCACCTCATGCCATTGCCTGTGTCTCACCTCATTGTCTGTGTCTCACCTCATGCCATTGCCTGTGTCTCACCTCATTGCCTGTGTCACACCTCATTGCCTGTGTCTCACCTCATTGTCTGTGTCACCTCATGCCATTGCCTGTGTCTCACCTCATTGTCTGTGTCTCACCTCATGCCATTGCCTGTGTCTCACCTCATTGCCTGTGTCTCACCTCATTGCCTGTGTCTCACCTCATTGTCTGTGTCACCTCATGCCATTGCCTGTGTCTCACCTCATTGTCTGTGTCTCACCTCATGCCATTGCCTGTGTCTCACCTCATTGCCTGTGTCTCACCTCATTGTCTGTGTCTCACCTCATGCCATTGCCTGTGTCTCACCTCATTGCTTGTGTCTCACCTCATGCCATTGCCTGTGTCTCACCTCATTGCCTGTGTCTCACCTCATGCCATTGCCTGTGTCTCACCTCATTGCCTGTGTCTCACCTCATTGTCTGTGTCTCACCTCATGCCATTGCCTGTGTCTCACCTCATTGTCTGTGTCTCACCTCATGCCATTGTCTGTGTCTCACCTCATTGTCTGTGTCTCTCCTCATTGTCTGTGTCTCTCCTCATTGTCTGTGTGTCTCTCCTCATTGTCTGTGTCTCTCCTCATTGCCTGTGTCTCACCTCATTGTCTGTGTCTCACCTCATTGTCTGTGTCTCACCTCATTGTCTGTGTCTCTCCTCATTGCCTGTGTCTCACCTCATTGTGTCTCACCTCATGCCATTGTCTGTGTCTCACCTCATTGTCTGTGTCTCACCTCATTGTCTGTGTCTCTCCTCATTGCCTGTGTCTCACCTCATTGCCTGTGTCTCACCTCATTGCCTGTGTCTCACCTCATTGTCTGTGTCACCTCATGCCATTGCCTGTGTCTCACCTCATTGCCTGTGTCTCTCCTCATTGTCTGTGTCTCTTCTCATTGCCTGTGTCTCACCTCATTGCCTGTGTCTCACCTCATTGCCTGTGTCTCACCTCATTGTCTGTGTCACCTCATGCCATTGCCTGTGTCTCACCTCATTGTCTGTGTCACCTCATTGCCTGTGTCTCACTTCATTGCCTGTGTCTCACCTCATTGTCTGTGTCTCTCCTCATTGCCTGTGTCTCACTTCATTGCCTGTGTCTCACCTCATTGCCTGTGTCTCTCCTCATTGCCTGTGTCTCACCTCATTGCCTGTGTCACACCTCATTGCCTGTGTCTCACCTCATTGCCTGTGTCTCACCTCATTGTCTGTGTCACCTCATGCCATTGCCTGTGTCTCACCTCATTGTCTGTGTTTCACCTCATGCCATTGCCTGTGTCTCACCTCATTGTCTGTGTCTCACCTCATGCCATTGCCTGTGTCTCACCTCATTGTCTGTGTCTCACCTCATGCCATTGCCTGTGTCTCACCTCATTGCCTGTGTCCCACCTCATTGCCTGTGTCTCACCTCATTGTCTGTGTCACCTCATGCCATTGCCTGTGTCTCACCTCATTGTCTGTGTCTCACCTCATGCCATTGCCTGTGTCTCACCTCATTGCCTGTGTCTCACTTTATTGTCTGTGTCTCACCTCATGCCATTGCCTGTGTCTCACCTCATTGCTTGTGTCTCACCTCATGCCATTGCCTGTGTCTCACCTCATTGCCTGTGTCTCACCTCATGCCATTGCCTGTGTCTCACCTCATTGCCTGTGTCTCACCTCATTGTCTGTGTCTCACCTCATGCCATTGCCTGTGTCTCACCTCATTGTCTGTGTCTCACCTCATGCCATTGTCTGTGTCTCACCTCATTGTCTGTGTCTCTCCTCATTGTCTGTGTCTCTCCTCATTGTCTGTGTCTCTCCTCATTGCCTGTGTCTCACCTCATTGTCTGTGTCTCACCTCATTGTCTGCGTCTCACCTCATTGTCTGTGTCTCTCCTCATTGCCTGTGTCTCACCTCATTGTGTCTCACCTCATGCCATTGTCTGTGTCTCACCTCATTGTCTGTGTCTCACCTCATTGTCTGTGTCTCTCCTCATTGCCTGTGTCTCACCTCATTGCCTGTGTCTCACCTCATTGCCTGTGTCTCACCTCATTGTCTGTGTCACCTCATGCCATTGCCTGTGTCTCACCTCATTGCCTGTGTCTCTCCTCATTGTCTGTGTCTCTTCTCATTGCCTGTGTCTCACCTCATTGCCTGTGTCTCACCTCATTGCCTGTGTCTCACCTCATTGTCTGTGTCACCTCATGCCATTGCCTGTGTCTCACCTCATTGTCTGTGTCACCTCATTGCCTGTGTCTCACCTCATTGTCTGTGTCGCACCTCATGCCATTGCCTGTGTCTCACCTCATTGTCTGTGTCTCACCTCATGCCATTGTCTGTGTCTCACCTCATTGTCTGTGTCTCACCTCATTGTCTGTGTCTCTCCTCATTGCCTGTGTCTCACCTCATTGTGTCTCACCTCATGCCATTGTCTGTGTCTCACCTCATTGTCTGTGTCTCACCTCATGCCATTGCCTGTGTCTCACCTCATTGTCTGTGTCTCACCTCATGCCATTGCCTGTGTCTCACCTCATTGTCTGTGTCACCTCATGCCATTGCCTGTGTCTCACCTCATTGTCTGTGTCTCACCTCATGCCATTGTCTGTGTCTCTCCTCATTGTCTGTGTCTCACCTCATGCCATTGTCTGTGTCTCTCCTCATTGTCTGTGTCTCACCTCATTGTCTGTGTCTCACCTCATGCCATTGCCTGTGTCTCACCTCATTGTCTGTGTCTCACCTCATGCCATTGTCTGTGTCTCACCTCATTGTCTGTGTCTCACCTCATGCCATTGCCTGTGTCTCACCTCATTGTCTGTGTCACCTCATGCCATTGCCTGTGTCTCACCTCATTGTCTGTGTCTCACCTCATGCCATTGCCTGTGTCTCTCCTCATTGCCTGTGTCTCACCTCATTGCCTGTGTCTCACCTCATTGCCTGTGTCTCACCTCATTGCCTGTGTCTCACCTCATTGTCTGTGTCTCTCCTCATTGTCTGTGTCTCACCTCATTGTCTGTGTCTCACCTCATTGTCTGTGTCTCTCCTCATTGCCTGTGTCTCACTTCATTGCCTGTGTTTCACCTCATGCCATTGCCTGTGTCTCTCCTCATTGCCTGTGTCTCACCTCATTGCCTGTGTCTCACCTCATTGCCTGTGTCTCACCTCATTGCCTGTGTCTCACCTCATTGTCTGTGTCTCACCTCATTGTCTGTGTCTCTCCTCATTGTCTGTGTCTCTCCTCATTGCCTGTGTCTCACCTCATTGTCTGTGTCTCTCCTCATTGTCTGTGTCTCACCTCATTGCCTGTGTCTCACCTCATTGTCTGTGTCTCACCTCATTGTCTGTGTCTCTCCTCATTGTCTGTGTCTCTCCTCATTGCCTGTGTCTCACTTCATTGCCTGTGTCTCACCTCATTGCCTGTGTCTCACTTCATTGCCTGTGTCTCACCTCATTGCCTGTGTCTCACCTCATTGCCTGTGTCTCACTTCATTGCCTGTGTCTCACCTCATTGCCTGTGTCTCACCTCATGCCATTGCCTGTGTCTCACCTCATTGTCTGTGTCACCTCATTGCCTGTGTCTCACCTCATTGCCTGTGTCTCACCTCATTGCCTGTGTCTCACCTCATTGTCTGTGTCTCAGCTCATTGTCTGTGTCTCACCTCATGCCATTGCCTGTGTCTCTCCTCATCGCCTGTGTCTCACCTCATTGCCTGTGTCTCACCTCATTGCCTGTGTCTCACCTCATTGCCTGTGTCTCACCTCATTGTCTGTGTCTCTCCTCATTGTCTGTGTCTCACCTCATTGTCTGTGTCTCACCTCATTGTCTGTGTCTCTCCTCATTGCGTGTGTCTCACTTCATTGCCTGTGTCTCACCTCATGCCATTGCCTGTGTCTCTCCTCATTGCCTGTGTCTCACCTCATTGCCTGTGTCTCACCTCATTGCCTGTGTCTCACCTCATTGCCTGTGTCTCACCTCATTGTCTGTGTCTCTCCTCATTGTCTGTGTCTCTCCTCATTGCCTGTGTCTCACTTCATTGCCTGTGTCTCACCTCATTGCCTGTGTCTCACCTCATTGCCTGTGTCTCACCTCATTGCCTGTGTCTCACGTCATTGCCTGTGTCTCACCTCATTGCCTGTGTCTCACCTCATTGCCTGTGTCTCACTTCATTGCCTGTGTCTCACCTCATTGCCTGTGTCTCACCTCATTGCCTGTGTCTCACCTCATTGCCTGTGTCTCACTTCATTGCCTGTGTCTCACCTCATTGCCTGTGTCTCACTTCATTGCCTGTGTCTCACCTCATTGCCTGTGTCTTACTTCATTGCCTGTGTCTCACCTCATTGCCTGTGTCTCTCCTCATTGCCTGTGTCTCACCTCATTGCCTGTGTCTCACCTCATTGCCTGTGTCTCACCTCATTGCCTGTGTCTCACTTCATTGCATGTGTCTCACCTCATTGCCTGTGTCTCACTTCATTGCCTGTGTCTCACCTCATTGCCTGTGTCTCTCCTCATTGCCTGTGTCTCACCTCATTGCCTGTGTCTCACTTCATTGCCTGTGTCTCACCTCATTGCCTGTGTCTCACCTCATTGCCTGTGTCTCACTTCATTGCCCGTGTCTCACCTCATTGCCTGTGTCTCACCTCATTGCCTGTGTCTCACCTCATTGCCTGTGTCTCACTTCATTGCCTGTGTCTCACCTCATTGCCTGTGTCTCACCTCATTGCCTGTGTCTCACTTCATTGCCTGTGTCTCACCTCATTGCCTGTGTCTCACTTCATTGCCTGTGTCTCACTTCATTGCCTGTGTCTCACCTCATTGCCTGTGTCTCACCTCATTGCCTGTGTCTCACATCATTGCCTGTGTCTCACTTCATTGCCTGTGTCTCACCTCATTGCCTGTGTCTCACCTCATTGCCTGTGTCTCACCTCATTGCCTGTGTCTCACCTCATTGTCTGTGTCTCACCTCATGCCATTGCCTGTGTCTCACCTCATTGTCTGTGTCTCACCTCATGCCATTGCCTGTGTCTCACCTCATTGTCTGTGTCTCACCTCATGCCATTGCCTGTGTCTCACCTCATTGTCTGTGTCTCACCTCATGCCATTGCCTGTGTCTCACCTCATTGCCTGTGTCTCACCTCATTGCCTGTGTCTCACCTCATTGTCTGTGTCACCTCATGCCATTGCCTGTGTCTCACCTCATTGTCTGTGTCTCACCTCATGCCATTGCCTGTGTCTCACCTCATTGTCTGTGTCACCTCATTGCCTGTGTCTCACCTCATTGTCTGTGTCTCACCTCATGCCATTGCCTGTGTCTCACCTCATTGCCTGTGTCTCACCTCATTGTCTGTGTCTCACCTCATGCCATTGCCTGTGTCTCACCTCATTGCCTGTGTCTCACCTCATTGCCTGTGTCTCACCTCATTGTCTGTGTCACCTCATGCCATTGCCTGTGCCTCACCTCATTGTCTGTGTCTCACCTCATGCCATTGCCTGTGTCTCACCTCATTGTCTGTGTCACCTCATTGCCTGTGTCTCACCTCATTGTCTGTGTCTCACCTCATGCCATTGCCTGTGTCTCACCTCATTGTCTGTGTCTCACCTCATGCCATTGCCTGTGTCTCACCTCATTGTCTGTGTCTCACCTCATGCCATTGCCTGTGTCTCACCTCATTGCCTGTGTCTCACCTCATTGTCTGTGTCACCTCATTGCCTGTGTCTCACCTCATTGTCTGTGTCTCACCTCATGCCATTGCCTGTGTCTCACCTCATTGCCTGTGTCTCACCTCATTGCCTGGGTCTCACCTCATTGTCTGTGTCTCACCTCATGCCATTGTCTGTGTCTCACTGCATTCCATTGTCTGTCTCACCTCATGCCATTGTCTGTGTCTCACCTCATTGTCTGTGTCTCACCTCATTGCCTGTGTCTCACCTCATTGCCTGTGTCTCACCTCATTGCCTGTGTCTCACCTCATTGTCTGTGTCACCTCATGCCATTGCCCGTGTCTCACCTCATTGTCTGTGTCACCTCATTGCCTGTGTCTCACCTCATTGTCTGTGTCTCACCTCATGCCATTGCCTGTGTCTCACCTCATTGCCTGTGTCTCACCTCATTGCCTGTGTCTCACCTCATTGTCTGTGTCACCTCATGCCATTGCCTGTGTCTCACCTCATTGTCTGTGTCACCTCATTGCCTGTGTCTCACCTCATTGTCTGTGTCTCACCTCATGCCATTGCCTGTGTCTCACCTCATTGTCTGTGTCTCACCTCATGCCATTGCCTGTGTCTCACCTCATTGTCTGTGTCTCACCTCATGCCATTGCCTGTGTCTCACCTCATTGTCTGTGTCTCACCTCATTGCCTGTGTCTCACCTCATTGTCTGTGTCACCTCATGCCATTGCCTGTGTCTCACCTCATTGTCTGTGTCTCACCTCATGCCATTGCCTGTGTCTCACCTCATTGTCTGTGTCTCACCTCATGCCATTGCCTGTGTCTCACCTCATTGTCTGTGTCTCACCTCATGCCATTGCCTGTGTCTCACCTCATTGCCTGTGTCTCACCTCATTGTCTGTGTCTCACCTCATTGTCTGTGTCACCTCATGCCATTGCCTGTGTCTCACCTCATTGTCTGTGTCTCACCTCATGCCATTGCCTGTGTCTCACCTCATTGCCTGTGTCTCACCTCATTGTCTGTGTCTCACCTCATGCCATTGCCTGTGTCTCACCTCATTGCCTGTGTCTCACCTCATGCCATTGCCTGTGTCTCACCTCATTGCCTGTGTCTCACCTCATGCCATTGCCTGTGTCTCACCTCATTGCCTGTGTCTCACCTCATTGTCTGTGTCTCACCTCATGCCATTGCCTGTGTCTCACCTCATTGTCTGTGTCTCACCTCATGCCATTGTCTGTGTCTCACCTCATTGTCTGTGTCTCTCCTCATTGTCTGTGTCTCTCCTCATTGTCTGTGTCTCTCCTCATTGTCTGTGTCTCTCCTCATTGCCTGTGTCTCACCTCATTGTCTGTGTCTCACCTCATTGTCTGTGTCTCACCTCATTGTCTGTGTCTCTCCTCATTGCCTGTGTCTCACCTCATTGTGTCTCACCTCATGCCATTGTCTGTGTCTCACCTCATTGTCTGTGTCTCACCTCATTGTCTGTGTCTCTCCTCATTGCCTGTGTCTCACCTCATTGCCTGTGTCTCACCTCATTGCCTGTGTCTCACCTCATTGTCTGTGTCACCTCATGCCATTGCCTGTGTCTCACCTCATTGCCTGTGTCTCTCCTCATTGTCTGTGTCTCTCCTCATTGCCTGTGTCTCACCTCATTGCCTGTGTCTCACCTCATTGCCTGTGTCTCACCTCATTGTCTGTGTCACCTCATGCCATTGCCTGTGTCTCACCTCATTGTCAGTGTCACCTCATTGCCTGTGTCTCACCTCATTGTCTCTGTCTCATCTCATGCCATTGCCTGTGTCTCACCTCATTGTCTGTGTCTCACCTCATGCCATTGTCTGTGTCTCATCTCATTGTCTGTGTCTCACCTCATTGTCTGTGTCTCTCCTCATTGCCTGTGTCTCACCTCATTGTGTCTCACCTCATGCCATTGTCTGTGTCTCACCTCATTGTCTGTGTCTCACCTCATGCCATTGCCTGTGTCTCACCTCATTGTCTGTGTCTCACCTCATGCCATTGCCTGTGTCTCACCTCATTGTCTGTGTCACCTCATGCCATTGCCTGTGTCTCACCTCATTGTCTGTGTCTCACCTCATGCCATTGTCTGTGTCTCTCCTCATTGTCTGTGTCTCACCTCATGCCATTGTCTGTGTCTCTCCTCATTGTCTGTGTCTCACCTCATTGTCTGTGTCTCACCTCATGCCATTGCCTGTGTCTCACCTCATTGTCTGTGTCTCACCTCATGCCATTGTCTGTGTCTCACCTCATTGTCTGTGTCTCACCTCATGCCATTGCCTGTGTCTCACCTCATTGTCTGTGTCACCTCATGCCATTGCCTGTGTCTCACCTCATTGTCTGTGTCTCACCTCATGCCATTGCCTGTGTCTCTCCTCATTGCCTGTGTCTCACCTCATTGCCTGTGTCTCACCTCCTTGCCTGTGTCTCACCTCATTGCCTGTGTCTCACCTCATTTTCTGTGTCTCTCCTCATTGTCTGTGTCTCACCTCATTGTCTGTGTCTCACCTCATTGTCTGTGTCTCTCCTCATTGCCTGTGTCTCACTTCATTGCCTGTGTCTCACCTCATGCCATTGCCTGTGTCTCACCTCATTGTCTGTGTCTCACCCCATTGTCTGTGTCTCACCCCATTGTCTGTGTCTCACCTCATTGTCTGTGTCTCACCTCATTGTCTGTGTCTCATCTCTTTGTCTGCTGTGTCTCACCCCATTGCCTGTGGCTCACCTCATTGCCTGTGGCTCACCTCATTGTCTGTGTCTCAGCTCATTGTCTGTGTCTCACCTCTTTGTCTGTGTCTCACCCCATTGCCTGTGGCTCACCTCATTGTCTGTGTCTCAGCTCATTGTCTGTGTCTCACCTCATGCCATTGCCTGTGTCTCACCTCATTGTCTGTGTCTCACCTCATGCCATTGCCTGTGTCTCACCTCATTGTCTGTGTCTCACCTCTTTGTCCGTGTCTCACCCCATTGTCTGTGTCTCACCTCATTGCCTGGGTCTCACCTCATTGTCTGTGTCTCACCTCATGCCATTGTCTGTGTCTCACTGCATTCCATTGTCTGTCTCACCTCATGCCATTGTCTGTGTCTCACCTCATTGTCTGTGTCTCACCTCATTGTCTGTGTCTCACCTCATTGTCGGTGTCTCACCTCATTGTCTGTGTCACCTCATTGCCTGTGTCTCACCTCATTGTCTGTGTCTCACCTCATGCCATTGCCTGTGTCTCACCTCATTGTCTGTGTCTCACCTAATTGTCTGTGTCACCTCATTGCCTGTGTTTCACCTCATTGTCTGTGTCTCACCTCATTGTCTGTGTCTCACTTCATTGTCTGTGTCTCACCTCATTGTCTGTGTTACCTCATTGTCTGTGTCTCACCTCTTTGTCCGTGTCTCACCCCATTGTCTGTGTCTCACCTCATTGCCTGGGTCTCACCTCATTGTCTGTGTCTCACCTCATGCCATTGTCTGTGTCTCACTGCATTCCATTGTCTGTCTCACCTCATGCCATTGTCTGTGTCTCACCTCATTGTCTGTGTCTCACCTCATTGCCTGTGTCTCACCTCATTGTCTGTGTCTCTCCTCATTGCCTGTGTCTCACCTCATTGCCTGTGTCTCACCTCATGCCATTGCCTGTGTCTCACCTCATTGTCTGTGTCTCACCTCATGCCATTGTCTGTGTCTCACCTCATTGTCTGTGTCTCACCTCATGCCATTGCCTGTGTCTCACCTCATTGTCTGTGTCACCTCATGCCATTGCCTGTGTCTCACCTCATTGTCTGTGTCTCACCTCATGCCATTGCCTGTGTCTCTCCTCATTGCCTGTGTCTCACCTCATTGCCTGTGTCTCACCTCATTGCCTGTGTCTCACCTCATTGCCTGTGTCTCACCTCATTTTCTGTGTCTCTCCTCATTGTCTGTGTCTCACCTCATTGTCTGTGTCTCACCTCATTGTCTGTGTCTCTCCTCATTGCCTGTGTCTCACTTCATTGCCTGTGTCTCACCTCATGCCATTGCCTGTGTCTCACCTCATTGTCTGTGTCTCACCCCATTGTCTGTGTCTCACCCCATTGTCTGTGTCTCACCTCATTGTCTGTGTCTCACCTCATTGTCTGTGTCTCATCTCTTTGTCTGCTGTGTCTCACCCCATTGCCTGTGGCTCACCTCATTGCCTGTGGCTCACCTCATTGTCTGTGTCTCAGCTCATTGTCTGTGTCTCACCTCATTGCCTGTGTCTCACCTCATTGCCTGTGTCTCACCTCATTGTCTGTGTCACCTCATGCCATTGCCCGTGTCTCACCTCATTGTCTGTGTCACCTCATTGCCTGTGTCTCACCTCATTGTCTGTGTCTCACCTCATGCCATTGCCTGTGTCTCACCTCATTGCCTGTGTCTCACCTCATTGCCTGTGTCTCACCTCATTGTCTGTGTCACCTCATGCCATTGCCTGTGTCTCACCTCATTGTCTGTGTCACCTCATTGCCTGTGTCTCACCTCATTGTCTGTGTCTCACCTCATGCCATTGCCTGTGTCTCACCTCATTGTCTGTGTCTCACCTCATGCCATTGCCTGTGTCTCACCTCATTGTCTGTGTCTCACCTCATGCCATTGCCTGTGTCTCACCTCATTGTCTGTGTCTCACCTCATTGCCTGTGTCTCACCTCATTGTCTGTGTCACCTCATGCCATTGCCTGTGTCTCACCTCATTGTCTGTGTCTCACCTCATGCCATTGCCTGTGTCTCACCTCATTGTCTGTGTCTCACCTCATGCCATTGCCTGTGTCTCACCTCATTGTCTGTGTCTCACCTCATGCCATTGCCTGTGTCTCACCTCATTGCCTGTGTCTCACCTCATTGTCTGTGTCTCACCTCATTGTCTGTGTCACCTCATGCCATTGCCTGTGTCTCACCTCATTGTCTGTGTCTCACCTCATGCCATTGCCTGTGTCTCACCTCATTGCCTGTGTCTCACCTCATTGTCTGTGTCTCACCTCATGCCATTGCCTGTGTCTCACCTCATTGCCTGTGTCTCACCTCATGCCATTGCCTGTGTCTCACCTCATTGCCTGTGTCTCACCTCATGCCATTGCCTGTGTCTCACCTCATTGCCTGTGTCTCACCTCATTGTCTGTGTCTCACCTCATGCCATTGCCTGTGTCTCACCTCATTGTCTGTGTCTCACCTCATGCCATTGTCTGTGTCTCACCTCATTGTCTGTGTCTCTCCTCATTGTCTGTGTCTCTCCTCATTGTCTGTGTCTCACCTCATTGTCTGTGTTACCTCATTGTCTGTGTCTCACCTCTTTGTCCGTGTCTCACCCCATTGTCTGTGTCTCACCTCATTGCCTGGGTCTCACCTCATTGTCTGTGTCTCACCTCATGCCATTGTCTGTGTCTCACTGCATTCCATTGTCTGTCTCACCTCATGCCATTGTCTGTGTCTCACCTCATTGTCTGTGTCTCACCTCATTGCCTGTGTCTCACCTCATTGTCTGTGTCTCTCCTCATTGCCTGTGTCTCACCTCATTGCCTGTGTCTCACCTCATTGCCTGTGTCTCACCTCATTGCCTGTGTCTCACCTCATTGTCTGTGTCACCTCAAGCCATTGCCTGTGTCTCACCTCATTGTCTGTGTCACCTCATTGCCTGTGTCTCACCTCATTGTCTGTGTCTCACCTCATGCCATTGCCTGTGTCTCACCTCATTGCCTGTGTCTCACCTCATTGCCTGGGTCTCACCTCATTGTCTGTGTCTCACCTCATGCCATTGTCTGTGTCTCACTGCATTCCATTGTCTGTCTCACCTCATGCCATTGTCTGTGTCTCACCTCATTGTCTGTGTCTCTCCTCATTGCCTGTGTCTCACCTCATTGCCTGTGTCTCACCTCATTGCCTGTGTCTCACCTCATTGCCTGTGTCTCACCTCATTGCCTGTGTCTCACCTCATTGTCTGTGTCACCTCATGCCATTGCCTGTGTCTCACCTCATTGTCTGTGTCACCTCATTGCCTGTGTCTCACCTCATTGTCTGTGTCTCACCTCATGCCATTGCCTGTGTCTCACCTCATTGCCTGTGTCTCACCTCATTGCCTGTGTCTCACCTCATTGCCTGTGTCTCACCTCATTGTCTGTTTCACCTCATGCCATTGCCTGTGTCTCACCTCATTGTCTGTGTCACCTCATTGCCTGTGTCTCACCTCATTGTCTGTGTCTCACCTCATGCCATTGCCTGTGTCTCACCTCATTGTCTGTGTCTCACCTCATGCCATTGCCTGTGTCTCACCTCATTGTCTGTGTCTCACTTCATGCCATTGCCTGTGTCTCACCTCATTGTCTGTGTCTCACCTCATTGCCTGTGTCTCACCTCATTGTCTGTGTCACCTCATGCCATTGCCTGTGTCTCACCTCATTGTCTGTGTCTCACCTCATGCCATTGCCTGTGTCTCACCTCATTGTCTGTGTCTCACCTCATGCCATTGCCTGTGTCTCACCTCATTGTCTGTGTCTCACCTCATGCCATTGCCTGTGTCTCACCTCATTGCCTGTGTCTCACCTCATTGCCTGTGTCTCACCTCATTGTCTGTGTCACCTCATGCCATTGCCTGTCTCTCACCTCATTGTCTGTGTCTCACCTCATGCCATTGCCTGTGTCTCACCTCATTGTCTGTGTCACCTCATTGCCTGTGTCTCACCTCATTGTCTGTGTCTCACCTCATGCCATTGCCTGTGCCTCACCTCATTGCCTGTGTCTCACCTCATTGCCTGTGTCTCACCTCATTGCCTGTGTCTCACCTCATTGCCTGTGTCTCACCTTATTGTCTGTGTCACCTCATGCCATTGCCTGTGTCTCACCTCATTGTCTGTCTCACCTCATGCCATTGCCTGTGTCTCACCTCATTGTCTGTGTCACCTCATTGCCTGTGTCTCACCTCATTGTCTGTGTCTCACCTCATGCCATTGCCTGTGTCTCACCTCATTGTCTGTGTCTCACCTCATGCCATTGCCTGTGTCTCACCTCATTGTCTGTGTCTCACCTCATGCCATTGCCTGTGTCTCACCTCATTGCCTGTGTCTCACCTCATTGTCTGTGTCACCTCATTGCCTGTGTCTCACCTCATTGTCTGTGTCTCACCTCATGCCATTGCCTGTGTCTCACCTCATTGCCTGTGTCTCACCTCATTGCCTGGGTCTCACCTCATTGTCTGTGTCTCACCTCATGCCATTGTCTGTGTCTCACTGCATTCCATTGTCTGTCTCACCTCATGCCATTGTCTGTGTCTCACCTCATTGTCTGTGTCTCTCCTCATTGCCTGTGTCTCACCTCATTGCCTGTGTCTCACCTCATTGCCTGTGTCTCACCTCATTGTCTGTGTCACCTCATGCCATTGCCCGTGTCTCACCTCATTGTCTGTGTCACCTCATTGCCTGTGTCTCACCTCATTGTCTGTGTCTCACCTCATGCCATTGCCTGTGTCTCACCTCATTGCCTGTGTCTCACCTCATTGCCTGTGTCTCACCTCATTGTCTGTGTCACCTCATGCCATTGCCTGTGTCTCACCTCATTGTCTGTGTCACCTCATTGCCTGTGTCTCACCTCATTGTCTGTGTCTCACCTCATGCCATTGCCTGTGTCTCACCTCATTGTCTGTGTCTCACCTCATGCCATTGCCTGTGTCTCACCTCATTGTCTGTGTCTCACCTCATGCCATTGCCTGTGTCTCACCTCATTGTCTGTGTCTCACCTCATTGCCTGTGTCTCACCTCATTGTCTGTGTCACCTCATGCCATTGCCTGTGTCTCACCTCATTGTCTGTGTCTCACCTCATGCCATTGCCTGTGTCTCACCTCATTGTCTGTGTCTCACCTCATGCCATTGCCTGTGTCTCACCTCATTGTCTGTGTCTCACCTCATGCCATTGCCTGTGTCTCACCTCATTGCCTGTGTCTCACCTCATTGCCTGTGTCTCACCTCATTGTCTGTGTCACCTCATGCCATTGCCTGTGTCTCACCTCATTGTCTGTGTCTCACCTCATGCCATTGCCTGTGTCTCACCTCATTGCCTGTGTCTCACCTCATTGTCTGTGTCTCACCTCATGCCATTGCCTGTGTCTCACCTCATTGCCTGTGTCTCACCTCATGCCATTGCCTGTGTCTCACCTCATTGCCTGTGTCTCACCTCATGCCATTGCCTGTGTCTCACCTCATTGCCTGTGTCTCACCTCATTGTCTGTGTCTCACCTCATGCCATTGCCTGTGGCTCACCTCATTGCCTGTGGCTCACCTCATTGTCTGTGGCTCACCTCATTGTCTGTGTCTCAGCTCATTGTCTGTGTCTCACCTCATTGCCTGTGTCTCACCTCATTGCCTGTGTCTCACCTCATTGTCTGTGTCACCTCATGCCATTGCCCGTGTCTCACCTCATTGTCTGTGTCACCTCATTGCCTGTGTCTCACCTCATTGTCTGTGTCTCACCTCATGCCATTGCCTGTGTCTCACCTCATTGCCTGTGTCTCACCTCATTGCCTGTGTCTCACCTCATTGTCTGTGTCACCTCATGCCATTGCCTGTGTCTCACCTCATTGTCTGTGTCACCTCATTGCCTGTGTCTCACCTCATTGTCTGTGTCTCACCTCATGCCATTGCCTGTGTCTCACCTCATTGTCTGTGTCTCACCTCATGCCATTGCCTGTGTCTCACCTCATTGTCTGTGTCTCACCTCATGCCATTGCCTGTGTCTCACCTCATTGTCTGTGTCTCACCTCATTGCCTGTGTCTCACCTCATTGTCTGTGTCACCTCATGCCATTGCCTGTGTCTCACCTCATTGTCTGTGTCTCACCTCATGCCATTGCCTGTGTCTCACCTCATTGTCTGTGTCTCACCTCATGCCATTGCCTGTGTCTCACCTCATTGTCTGTGTCTCACCTCATGCCATTGCCTGTGTCTCACCTCATTGCCTGTGTCTCACCTCATTGTCTGTGTCTCACCTCATTGTCTGTGTCACCTCATGCCATTGCCTGTGTCTCACCTCATTGTCTGTGTCTCACCTCATGCCATTGCCTGTGTCTCACCTCATTGCCTGTGTCTCACCTCATTGTCTGTGTCTCACCTCATGCCATTGCCTGTGTCTCACCTCATTGCCTGTGTCTCACCTCATGCCATTGCCTGTGTCTCACCTCATTGCCTGTGTCTCACCTCATGCCATTGCCTGTGTCTCACCTCATTGCCTGTGTCTCACCTCATTGTCTGTGTCTCACCTCATGCCATTGCCTGTGTCTCACCTCATTGTCTGTGTCTCACCTCATGCCATTGTCTGTGTCTCACCTCATTGTCTGTGTCTCTCCTCATTGTCTGTGTCTCTCCTCATTGTCTGTGTCTCACCTCATTGTCTGTGTTACCTCATTGTCTGTGTCTCACCTCTTTGTCCGTGTCTCACCCCATTGTCTGTGTCTCACCTCATTGCCTGGGTCTCACCTCATTGTCTGTGTCTCACCTCATGCCATTGTCTGTGTCTCACTGCATTCCATTGTCTGTCTCACCTCATGCCATTGTCTGTGTCTCACCTCATTGTCTGTGTCTCACCTCATTGCCTGTGTCTCACCTCATTGTCTGTGTCTCTCCTCATTGCCTGTGTCTCACCTCATTGCCTGTGTCTCACCTCATTGCCTGTGTCTCACCTCATTGCCTGTGTCTCACCTCATTGTCTGTGTCACCTCAAGCCATTGCCTGTGTCTCACCTCATTGTCTGTGTCACCTCATTGCCTGTGTCTCACCTCATTGTCTGTGTCTCACCTCATGCCATTGCCTGTGTCTCACCTCATTGCCTGTGTCTCACCTCATTGCCTGGGTCTCACCTCATTGTCTGTGTCTCACCTCATGCCATTGTCTGTGTCTCACTGCATTCCATTGTCTGTCTCACCTCATGCCATTGTCTGTGTCTCACCTCATTGTCTGTGTCTCTCCTCATTGCCTGTGTCTCACCTCATTGCCTGTGTCTCACCTCATTGCCTGTGTCTCACCTCATTGCCTGTGTCTCACCTCATTGCCTGTGTCTCACCTCATTGTCTGTGTCACCTCATGCCATTGCCTGTGTCTCACCTCATTGTCTGTGTCACCTCATTGCCTGTGTCTCACCTCATTGTCTGTGTCTCACCTCATGCCATTGCCTGTGTCTCACCTCATTGCCTGTGTCTCACCTCATTGCCTGTGTCTCACCTCATTGCCTGTGTCTCACCTCATTGTCTGTTTCACCTCATGCCATTGCCTGTGTCTCACCTCATTGTCTGTGTCACCTCATTGCCTGTGTCTCACCTCATTGTCTGTGTCTCACCTCATGCCATTGCCTGTGTCTCACCTCATTGTCTGTGTCTCACCTCATGCCATTGCCTGTGTCTCACCTCATTGTCTGTGTCTCACTTCATGCCATTGCCTGTGTCTCACCTCATTGTCTGTGTCTCACCTCATTGCCTGTGTCTCACCTCATTGTCTGTGTCACCTCATGCCATTGCCTGTGTCTCACCTCATTGTCTGTGTCTCACCTCATGCCATTGCCTGTGTCTCACCTCATTGTCTGTGTCTCACCTCATGCCATTGCCTGTGTCTCACCTCATTGTCTGTGTCTCACCTCATGCCATTGCCTGTGTCTCACCTCATTGCCTGTGTCTCACCTCATTGCCTGTGTCTCACCTCATTGTCTGTGTCACCTCATGCCATTGCCTGTCTCTCACCTCATTGTCTGTGTCTCACCTCATGCCATTGCCTGTGTCTCACCTCATTGTCTGTGTCACCTCATTGCCTGTGTCTCACCTCATTGTCTGTGTCTCACCTCATGCCATTGCCTGTGCCTCACCTCATTGCCTGTGTCTCACCTCATTGCCTGTGTCTCACCTCATTGCCTGTGTCTCACCTCATTGCCTGTGTCTCACCTTATTGTCTGTGTCACCTCATGCCATTGCCTGTGTCTCACCTCATTGTCTGTCTCACCTCATGCCATTGCCTGTGTCTCACCTCATTGTCTGTGTCACCTCATTGCCTGTGTCTCACCTCATTGTCTGTGTCTCACCTCATGCCATTGCCTGTGTCTCACCTCATTGTCTGTGTCTCACCTCATGCCATTGCCTGTGTCTCACCTCATTGTCTGTGTCTCACCTCATGCCATTGCCTGTGTCTCACCTCATTGCCTGTGTCTCACCTCATTGTCTGTGTCACCTCATTGCCTGTGTCTCACCTCATTGTCTGTGTCTCACCTCATGCCATTGCCTGTGTCTCACCTCATTGCCTGTGTCTCACCTCATTGCCTGGGTCTCACCTCATTGTCTGTGTCTCACCTCATGCCATTGTCTGTGTCTCACTGCATTCCATTGTCTGTCTCACCTCATGCCATTGTCTGTGTCTCACCTCATTGTCTGTGTCTCTCCTCATTGCCTGTGTCTCACCTCATTGCCTGTGTCTCACCTCATTGCCTGTGTCTCACCTCATTGTCTGTGTCACCTCATGCCATTGCCCGTGTCTCACCTCATTGTCTGTGTCACCTCATTGCCTGTGTCTCACCTCATTGTCTGTGTCTCACCTCATGCCATTGCCTGTGTCTCACCTCATTGCCTGTGTCTCACCTCATTGCCTGTGTCTCACCTCATTGTCTGTGTCACCTCATGCCATTGCCTGTGTCTCACCTCATTGTCTGTGTCACCTCATTGCCTGTGTCTCACCTCATTGTCTGTGTCTCACCTCATGCCATTGCCTGTGTCTCACCTCATTGTCTGTGTCTCACCTCATGCCATTGCCTGTGTCTCACCTCATTGTCTGTGTCTCACCTCATGCCATTGCCTGTGTCTCACCTCATTGTCTGTGTCTCACCTCATGCCATTGCCTGTGTCTCACCTCATTGTCTGTGTCTCACCTCATTGCCTGTGTCTCACCTCATTGTCTGTGTCACCTCATGCCATTGCCTGTGTCTCACCTCATTGTCTGTGTCTCACCTCATGCCATTGCCTGTGTCTCACCTCATTGTCTGTGTCTCACCTCATGCCATTGCCTGTGTCTCACCTCATTGTCTGTGTCTCACCTCATGCCATTGCCTGTGTCTCACCTCATTGCCTGTGTCTCACCTCATTGCCTGTGTCTCACCTCATTGTCTGTGTCACCTCATGCCATTGCCTGTGTCTCACCTCATTGTCTGTGTCTCACCTCATGCCATTGCCTGTGTCTCACCTCATTGCCTGTGTCTCACCTCATTGTCTGTGTCTCACCTCATGCCATTGCCGGTGTCTCACCTCATTGCCTGTGTCTCACCTCATGCCATTGCCTGTGTCTCACCTCATTGCCTGTGTCTCACCTCATGCCATTGCCTGTGTCTCACCTCATTGCCTGTGTCTCACCTCATTGTCTGTGTCTCACCTCATGCCATTGCCTGTGTCTCACCTCATTGTCTGTGTCTCACCTCATGCCATTGTCTGTGTCTCACCTCATTGTCTGTGTCTCTCCTCATCGTCTGTGTCTCTCCTCATTGCCTGTGTCTCTCCTCATTGTCTGTGTCTCTCCTCATTGCCTGTGTCTCACCTCATTGTCTGTGTCTCACCTCATTGTCTGTGTCTCACCTCATTGTCTGTGTCTCTCCTCATCGTCTGTGTCTCTCCTCATTGTCTGTGTCTCTCCTCATTGTCTGTGTCTCTCCTCATTGCCTGTGTGTCACCTCATTGTCTGTGTCTCACCTCATTGTCTGTGTCTCACCTCATTGTCTGTGTCTCTCCTCATTGCCTGTGTCTCACCTCATTGTGTCTCACCTCATGCCATTGTCTGTGTCTCACCTCATTGTCTGTGTCTCACCTCATTGTCTGTGTCTCTCCTCATTGCCTGTGTCTCACCTCTTTGCCTGTGTCTCACCTCATTGCCTGTGTCTCACCTCATTGTCTGTGTCACCTCATGCCATTGCCTGTGTCTCACCTCATTGCCTGTGTCTCTCCTCATTGTCTGTGTCTCTCCTCATTGCCTGTGTCTCACCTCATTGCCTGTGTCTCACCTCATTGCCTGTGTCTCACCTCATTGTCTGTGTCACCTCATGCCATTGCCTGTGTCTCACCTCATTGTCTGTGTCACCTCATTGCCTGTGTCTCACCTCATTGTCTGTGTCTCACCTCATGCCATTGCCTGTGTCTCACCTCATTGTCTGTGTCTCACCTCATGCCATTGTCTGTGTCTCACCTCATTGTCTGTGTCTCACCTCATTGTCTGTGTCTCTCCTCATTGCCTGTGTCTCACCTCATTGTGTCTCACCTCATGCCATTGTCTGTGTCTCACCTCATTGTCTGTGTCTCACCTCATGCCATTGCCTGTGTCTCAACTCATTGTCTGTGTCTCACCTCATGCCATTGCCTGTGTCTCACCTCATTGTCTGTGTCACCTCATGCCATTGCCTGTGTCTCACCTCATTGTCTGTGTCTCACCTCATGCCATTGCCTGTGTCTCACCTTATTGTCTGTGTCACCTCATGCCATTGCCTGTGTCTCACCTCATTGTCTGTGTCTCACCTCATGCCATTGCCTGTGTCTCTCCTCATTGCCTGTGTCTCACCTCATTGCCTGTGTCTCACCTCATTGCCTCTGTCTCACCTCATTGCCTGTGTCTCACCTCATTTTCTGTGTCTCTCCTCATTGTCTGTGTCTCACCTCATTGTCTGTGTCTCACCTCATTGTCTGTGTCTCTCCTCATTGCCTGTGTCTCACTTCATTGCCTGTGTCTCACCTCATGCCATTGCCTGTGTCTCACCTCATTGTCTGTGTCTCACCCCATTGTCTGTGTCTCACCCCATTGTCTGTGTCTCACCTCATTGTCTGTGTCTCACCTCATTGTCTGTGTCTCATCTCTTTGTCTGCTGTGTCTCACCCCATTGCCTGTGGCTCACCTCATTGTCTGTGTCTCAGCTCATTGTCTGTGTCTCACCTCTTTGTCTGTGTCTCACCCCATTGCCTGTGGCTCACCTCATTGTCTGTGTCTCAGCTCATTGTCTGTGTCTCGCCTCATGCCATTGCCTGTGTCTCACCTCATTGTCTGTGTCTCACCTCATGCCATTGCCTGTGTCTCACCTCATTGTCTGTGTCTCACCTCTTTGTCCGTGTCTCACCCCATTGTCTGTGTCTCACCTCATTGCCTGGGTCTCACCTCATTGTCTGTGTCTCACCTCATGCCATTGTCTGTGTCTCACTGCATTCCATTGTCTGTCTCACCTCATGCCATTGTCTGTGTCTCACCTCATTGTCTGTGTCTCACCTCATTGTCTGTGTCTCACCTCATTGTCGGTGTCTCACCTCATTGTCTGTGTCACCTCATTGCCTGTGTCTCACCTCATTGTCTGTGTCTCACCTCATGCCATTGCCTGTGTCTCACCTCATTGTCTGTGTCTCACCTAATTGTCTGTGTCACCTCATTGCCTGTGTTTCACCTCATTGTCTGTGTCTCACCTCATTGTCTGTGTCTCACTTCATTGTCTGTGTCTCACCTCATTGTCTGTGTCACCTCATTGTCTGTGTCTCACCTCTTTGTCCGTGTCTCACCCCATTGTCTGTGTCTCACCTCATTGCCTGGGTCTCACCTCATTGTCTGTGTCTCACCTCATGCCATTGTCTGTGTCTCACTGCATTCCATTGTCTGTCTCACCTCATGCCATTGTCTGTGTCTCACCTCATTGTCTGTGTCTCATCTCATTGCCTGCGTCTCACCTCATTGTCTGTGTCTCTCCTCATTGCCTGTGTCTCACCTCATTGCCTGTGTCTCACCTCATTGCCTGTGTCTCACCTCATTGCCTGTGTCTCACCTCATTGTCTGTGTCACCTCATGCCATTGCTTGTGTCTCACCTCATTGTCTGTGTCACCTCATTGCCTGTGTCTCACCTCATTGTCTCTGTCTCACCTCATGCCATTGCCTGTGTCTCACCTCATTGCCTGTGTCTCACCTCATTGCCTGGGTCTCACCTCATTGTCTGTGTCTCACCTCATGCCATTGTCTGTGTCTCACTGCATTCCATTGTCTGTCTCACCTCATGCCATTGTCTGTGTCTCACCTCATTGTCTGTGTCTCTCCTCATTGCCTGTGTCTCACCTCATTGCCTGTGTCTCACCTCATTGCCTGTGTCTCACCTCATTGTCTGTGTCACCTCATGCCATTGCCTGTGTCTCACCTCATTGTCTGTGTCACCTCATTGCCTGTGTCTCACCTCATTGTCTGTGTCTCACCTCATGCCATTGCCTGTGTCTCACCTCATTGCCTGTGTCTCACCTCATTGCCTGTGTCTCACCTCATTGCCTGTGTCTCACCTCATTGTCTGTTTCACCTCATGCCATTGCCTGTGTCTCACCTCATTGTCTGTGTCACCTCATTGCCTGTGTCTCACCTCATTGTCTGTGTCTCACCTCATGCCATTGCCTGTGTCTCACCTCATTGTCTGTGTCTCACCTCATGCCATTGCCTGTGTCTCACCTCATTGTCTGTGTCTCACCTCATGCCATTGCCTGTGTCTCACCTCATTGTCTGTGTCTCACCTCATTGCCTGTGTCTCACCTCATTGTCTGTGTCACCTCATGCCATTGCCTGTGTCTCACCTCATTGTCTGTGTCTCACCTCATGCCATTGCCTGTGTCTCACCTCATTGTCTGTGTCTCACCTCATGCCATTGCCTGTGTCTCACCTCATTGTCTGTGTCTCACCTCATGCCATTGCCTGTGTCTCACCTCATTGCCTGTGTCTCACCTCATTGCCTGTGTCTCACCTCATTGTCTGTGTCACCTCATGCCATTGCCTGTCTCTCACCTCATTGTCTGTGTCTCACCTCATGCCATTGCCTGTGTCTCACCTCATTGTCTGTGTCACCTCATTGCCTGTGTCTCACCTCATTGTCTGTGTCTCACCTCATGCCATTGCCTGTGCCTCACCTCATTGCCTGTGTCTCACCTCATTGTCTGTGTCTCACCTCATGCCATTGCCTGTGTCTCACCTCATTGCCCGTGTCTCACCTCATTGCCTGTGTCTCACCTCATTGCCTGTGTCTCACCTTATTGTCTGTGTCACCTCATGCCATTGCCTGTGTCTCACCTCATTGTCTGTGTCTCACCTCATGCCATTGCCTGTGTCTCACCTCATTGTCTGTGTCACCTCATTGCCTGTGTCTCACCTCATTGTCTGTGTCTCACCTCATGCCATTGCCTGTGTCTCACCTCATTGTCTGTGTCTCACCTCATGCCATTGCCTGTGTCTCACCTCATTGTCTGTGTCTCACCTCATGCCATTGCCTGTGTCTCACCTCATTGCCTGTGTCTCACCTCATTGTCTGTGTCACCTCATTGCCTGTGTCTCACCTCATTGTCTGTGTCTCACCTCATGCCATTGCCTGTGTCTCACCTCATTGCCTGTGTCTCACCTCATTGCCTGTGTCTCACCTCATTGTCTGTGTCTCACCTCATGCCATTGTCTGTGTCTCACTGCATTCCATTGTCTGTCTCACCTCATGCCATTGTCTGTGTCTCACCTCATTGTCTGTGTCTCTCCTCATTGCCTGTGTCTCACCTCATTGCCTGTGTCTCACCTCATTGCCTGTGTCTCACCTCATTGTCTGTGTCACCTCATGCCATTGCCCGTGTCTCACCTCATTGTCTGTGTCACCTCATTGCCTGTGTCTCACCTCATTGTCTGTGTCTCACCTCATGCCATTGCCTGTGTCTCACCTCATTGCCTGTGTCTCACCTCATTGCCTGTGTCTCACCTCATTGTCTGTGTCACCTCATGCCATTGCCTGTGTCTCACCTCATTGTCTGTGTCACCTCATTGCCTGTGTCTCACCTCATTGTCTGTGTCTCACCTCATGCCATTGCCTGTGTCTCACCTCATTGTCTGTGTCTCACCTCATGCCATTGCCTGTGTCTCACCTCATTGTCTGTGTCTCACCTCATGCCATTGCCTGTGTCTCACCTCATTGTCTGTGTCTCACCTCATTGCCTGTGTCTCACCTCATTGTCTGTGTCACCTCATGCCATTGCCTGTGTCTCACCTCATTGTCTGTGTCTCACCTCATGCCATTGCCTGTGTCTCACCTCATTGTCTGTGTCTCACCTCATGCCATTGTCTGTGTCTCACCTCATTGTCTGTGTCTCACCTCATGCCATTGCCTGTGTCTCACCTCATTGCCTGTGTCTCACCTCATTGCCTGTGTCTCACCTCATTGTCTGTGTCACCTCATGCCATTGCCTGTGTCTCACCTAAGCATGGGCGTAAAATCCGCTCCGCTCGCGGATTTTTCGGATTTTCGGCAAATTCGCAATCCGCGAACTCTCGCGAATTTGTCGAAAATCCGTGAATCCGCTCGCGGCGGATTTTTTGCTTGGTTGCGGCGCGCGGCGTGGTGCACGGCGTTCACTTTCCGTCATTTTAGCGTTTGCCGAGTTGTTTTTCTTTGCGAGTGACGCGCCATTTTAGATCTTGCTGCGTGTTCCCGCGGGAGTTTGTCGCCCGCGAATACGTACTCGCGGCTTGCCACCTTGCACAGCACACCTCGCGAGAGTTCGCAATTGCGAACACGTAGTTGCGGCGGAAAGGAACAATCTCGCACTTGCGAAATAGAGATTTTGCAATTTCGCACAAGAAAATCACCAGCAAACAGGATAAACCTTCAGAAAATTATGATTTTTATCAGAATCACTCCTCAGGTTGACATTTGCATGGCCTTTTTTTTTGCAAGGAGTCCATTTTGGGGGGGGGGGAGGAAGGAAGTGCCCCACAGTCTCCAACTTCCTGTTCCTGTCCAGCAGGCTCCTCCCAGTGCTTTGTCCATCTCCTGGTCACTTTCATTTGGATCTGGAGCTGGAAGGATTACTTTTTGTGGGTGCTGCTGGATATTTGGATTTGAGGCCTTTTTGACTGTCTTTGGATCACTTTTGGATTAGAAATCAACTTTCACAAGTAAGTTTGTTTGGGGCATGGGGGCGTGGCCACAGCGGAGAGCAGAATGGCCGCACTTTGGTGAAGCTTCTCCGGGCGGGCTCCCGGCGGAGACGAACACGGCATGAAACGCCGCCTATCCTGCGGCAACTTACCTGCGGAGCCTCCTGATGCAGCCTGGTGCCTTCGGAGCCTGATTCCATCGTTGGGAGCGGCCTCGGCGGTGAGTGGGGCGTAGGGGTAGCGAGGCCTCCGGACCTCGGCGCCATCTTCCCCTCGGGGCTGGTGCTCTGGGCGGACGCGGCTCGGCTCTCGCCTGCCGGGCCTCGGGTTCTCTGCTGCACCCGCGGGGCCCCCTACCGAGCTTCCCTACCTCCGTGCCCTCTCCCCGGTTGGGGCGCCTGCTTCCTGTCGCGCTCCGGGGCCCTGGGCCTGTGAGCGCGCTGTGACCGGGGCCTCGATTGGTGGCCTGGTGCGGGGGTTCTTTGGACGGCCGGCGGGGGCGCTTGACTGGGGGCGGTGGGACTCGGGGCTCAGGGCGGCCGCGATTGCTGGCGGCGCCCGCCAGTGGCTTCCGGCGACCCTGCCCCACTCGCGCCTGGCGGGACGGCTGTTCCCCCCCTTCCTCCTGACCTCACTTCAGGAGAGGGTCGCTCCCTGCCCTGCAGATCGCTGAGTTTGGACCTGCGACGCTGCCTACTCCTGGTCCTCACTGCAGTCCTCCTGCTCCCTGCACGCTGCTGCTGACTGCTGCCAGGCTCCAGGGCGCTCTCTTTGTGGACAGATCCTCTGCAGCCCTCACTTGCCGCTTTCCACCAGTACTCTCTCCTCTGGAGATCGCCGAGGCTCGAACCTGCTGCCCTCCTGTTACCGCCTGCCCTGTGTGTTGGCGCTGCGTTCCATTTCTGCTACAGCCACCACTCCCTCTCGGCCTTGAAGATGGGCAAGAAGGACCCAAACCAACGGAAGCTTACGTTTGACAAGACCCCTCTCCCCGACACTGACCCCCCGCCGGGACCGGCCACTGGGGCCGCTGGCACGACGGAGGCGGGGGACGCCACAGCGATGATGGCTGCCATGATGGGGGAGATGCGCGCTGGCTTCAAGGCGCTGGACACTCGGTTTGATGCACTGGACCAGCGTCTTTCAGACATGTCCACTGCAGTGCAGGCCCATGACCGTAGGCTTGATTTGGCGGAGTCCAGAATTTCGGACATTGAGGATGGGGCTGCGAAGTCCCTGAAGCGGCTGGAGAGGGTCGAAACCATCCTTAAAACCGTGGCCATCAAGAATGAGGACTTGGAAGCGCGTAGCCGGCGCAATAATATTCGCATTTTGGGCGTTGCGGAGACGACTGCTACTGGCCGGTTTGACACATTTGTGGAGCACCTACTCATAGAGCTCTTTGGGAGAGACACCTTCACTGCTGGCTTTGTTGTCGAGCGCGCCCACAGGTCACTGGGGCCCAAGCCCCGCACTGGTCTTCCACCCAGGCCTATAATAGCTCGCATCATGAACTTTCGCGATCGTGACGCCGCACTCCGCGCTGCACGTGAGGCGGGAGACGTGCAGTGGCAGGGCAGCAAGTTGTCTTTTTTCCCGGATCACACGCTCATGGTGCAGGAGGCGCGTCGCAAGTACACTAGCGTCAAATCCGCTCTCCGTAACCTTGGCCTGAAGTACGCCATGCTCTATCCTGCGAGATTGAAGGTGGAAGCGGATGGAAGATTCCGCATTTTTGACTCACCGGCTGAGGCGCAGGACTTTTGTGCCGGCTACAAGCGGCGACGCTCCTCGTCCCCCTCTGGCTCTGGAGGGCATTCTCCCCCGCGCACTGACACGCAGTCCAGCGCCGACCTTTTTGCGGATGCGGACAGAGGCTGACTCTCCTGACTCTTCTCCTCTTTGTATGCTATCCGATATGGAATTAATGGTTCTTTCTTTCTGGTTTGTTGCACGACCATTGCTATAGTGTTCGCTCTGCCGGATGGCCCGCGTGGCGAGGCGTTGCTACCCCCCAAGGTGTACGCCTGCTTGTTCACTTGCTTTAAGGGTTTGTTTTTTTTTTTTTTTTCCGAATCTGTACTTCTTGCAATTGTGGTTTTCATACATGTCAATTTTTGCTGTGTTTTTCCCTTTGATGGGGGTCTGCCTTCCTGGGGATGTCGGGAGGCTGGGTGGCGGGTGGGGGATGGGTTGTGTGTTGTATTTGTGTTTTTTTTTTGGTTGCATCTTCTTGCGAGATTCATTGGCCGGGCTTGCCGAATACGCAGTTTTCTTGATCATTCTTGATGTGATGCCATGGCCGGGATAGGTCTTAGGGCTGGCCCCTCCATGCTAACGATGATGACTTGGAATGTCCGTGGTCTGAACACCACACGGAAGCGCAGACAGGTTCTGAGCTATGCTGTGCGCCACAGGGTAGATGTGCTGTTCCTGCAGGAAACCCATTTGTTGCCTTCGGACACTCAGTCTCTGGCTAAGGGTTGGGGTGCGCATAGGGTGTTTTCATGTTATAGTAGATACGCAAGAGGGGTGGCGATACTAGTTCATAATCGTGTTCCCTTTGTTTTGCTCGATAGCATGACTGACGAAGAGGGTAGGTTTGTGCTTGTCTCTGGAATGCTGCATGGGTATAAAATAGCCTTGGCGTGTGTGTACGGCCCTAATGTCGACTCCCCTTTCTTTTTTCAACACATACAGCTTCTGCTACTTCGCTCTGACATTGACTTACTGGCGTTGGGGGGTGACTTTAACCTCTTGATGACCCCCGACAGGGACAGCACCTCCCTCTCCCCTGATTGCAAACCTCTTTCCCGCGCAGTGATGGCGGACATCTGCTCCCACTTTTCCCTAATTGACGTCGAGGCCAGGGCACACCCTCAATCCCCTGCGTACACACACCACTCAGGCTACCATAACACCAGCACCAGAATAGACTACTGGCTGCTCTCTCCAGGAGTGGCCGGTTGGATGCGCTCCCTTTCCACGCCCCCGCGCACTCTGTCCGATCACTCACCGGTGGTACTGACACTGGCAGTCCCGAGACTGGGAGGGTATGAGAGGCAGTGGCGTTTCCCAAGCAAGGCCTTGCTTGACCCGACTTTCACGGAGGAGGTCCGCACAGCCATTGATGACTACTTTGACATTAACACGGGTTCGGTGGCCTCCTGGGCAACACTGTGGGAGGGTTTTAAGGCTACCATCAGAGGGGTCTGTATCGCCAAACACGTTGGGGCCCTTCGTGACACTCGCACCACTCTAACCCGCCTAGAGGCCGACCTCTCAGCACTGGATAGGGAGATACTTGGGGATCCCTCCCCGGACCGGGAGGCCAGGCGCCTAGAACTCCTGCTAGACTTTAGGGACGCTGCGGATAGAGAGCTCCGATTTCTGGGTAAGCACTACACAGCGCGACAGTATGGGGAGGGGGAAAGACCGGGCAAGTTGCTAGCGCAGATGCTCCGCCCGCCATACCAAGCGGCATACATAACCGACATCTACGACGCTCAGGGCACTAGACACTACTCCACTCCCGATGTTTGCGATGCCTTTCTAGCCTACTACACCCGTCTTTACACTTCATCGCTAACTGATTCCAACTGCGACCCAGGGCCCTATCTTAACGAAATAGCCATGGTCTACCTCGAGAAACATATGCAAGACTTTCTGGCGGATCCCATCACCCCGGACTACATAATTGAGGCTATAGACTCGATGAGGAGCTCCTCTGCACCTGGCCTGGATGGGTTTACTGCCGATTTTTATAAGGAGTACAAAGAAGAGCTGGTGCCACGCTTGATGGAGGTCTATGCGGAGGCGTTGGAGACGGGCGTGCTCCCCCCCACCCTCCGTGAGGCAGTCATAGTTCTGCTTCCCAAGTCGGGCCGTGATCCCTCCCACTGTAGCTCTTACCGCCCCCTGTCCCTCCTCAACCTTGACTATAAAATCCTAGCGAAAGCCCTAGCTATCCGTTTGGCGCTTCTTGTAGATTCCCTGGTCGCGCCGGCTCAATCCGGCTTTGTCCCCCACAGGTCCACCTCCCTCAACCTCCGTACGCTGTTCTCGGTTCTACATAAAATTGACCCCTCCGTCCCGGCTGCGGCGGTCTTCCTAGACGCTGAGAAAGCGTTCGATACACTGGAATGGCCCTTTTTTTTATCCATCATGCGCAGAATGGGAATGCCTGCGATGTATGTGGCCACGGTAGAATTGCTATACACTGCTCCCACGGCACGTATCCGTTTAAACGGCACCATAACTAAAAACTTTGCGCTCTCCCGAGGTACCAGGCAGGGCTGTCCGCTGTCCCCACTCCTTTATATTCTGGCAATGGACCCTTTAGTCCGTCATTTTCAGGAGAAGCACCTCCACAGAGGTCTACAATTCCGCACGGGTCCTCTACTTGTCTCTTTATATGCGGACGACACAGTCCTGTATGTCCGCACCCCTAGTACGAACTTGGAACCCTTGATCCATGAGATCGCACGATTCGGCTCATACTCTGGCCTGAAGATTAATTGGCACAAGTCGCTCATTTTTCCCTTAACACCCTCCACGGCGCGATGGGATTTCCCCTTCCCTTTGGAGTGGTGCACCGATTCGGTCAAATACCTTGGAATACACATCCACCTGGATGCGGTATCCATTGTGAGACTGAATTATGGGCGCGCCCTGGATTTTTTGGAGGAGAGTACGGAGCGTTGGCTCCGTCTTCCGCTGTCCATGGCTGGAAGGATTGCCATTGTCAAGATGGTTGTCCTCCCTCGATTCTTATACTTGTTCACTAATATCCCGATCCCTCTGACCAAGGTTTTCTTTGCACAGCTTCGCTCTGCCCTGCTGCGCCTGGTATGGGGCGGCAAAAACCCTTGTGTGGCTTGGCGCACGTTAACCTTACCTTATGAACGAGGAGGGTTCGGGATGCCGGACTTTCACCTTTACTACCTGGTGGCGCAATGCTCGTACGCGCACTCCTGGTTCCACCCGGATGCCAGGATCCCCTTCTTGCGACCTGAGGCCGATACGGCTCTTCCGGTGCCGCTTTGTTCCATACTTCCCAAGGGACTTCCCCGCGATCCACAGGACATTCAGCCGGTCTCCACGACTAGCTGGGCCTGGGATAAGTTACGGAGACTACTCCGCTTGGACAAGTTGTACTCTCCCTCGCTCCCTCTCCCCAACCCTCACTGGCTCCCCATCACGGGTGAGGCGATAGTTGACCGCACACTGTCCAAGTTCCAACTGCACACTATTGGCGATCTGTTCCCTGAGGGACATGCCTTTTCGTTGACGGAGGACCCCCGCTTCGAGGACCGCTCGTTTATGGATGCGTTCACCCTGGCCAGGCTCCGCACCATGCTGCGCGCTGCATTCCCAACGTTCCCGCTGTCACCGCCCGAGGACCCGGCACTCACGTTCATCATACAATCCCAAACGAGCGCTCACGTAGTGTCGCGACTATACAAGCTGTGTATGACATCTCTTCCCTCTTTTGACACCGCGGTGCGCGCTGCGTGGGAGAGGGACTTGGGCAACCAGATTACTGATGACCAGTGGGAGGCATGCTGCGCTGTTACCAAGACAGTGTCCATGAATAGTAGGCACAAGCTTCTTCATTTCAAGTTTCTACGAAGGATGTATCACACCCCCGCGCTTGCCCATAAAATAGACGCTGCCAGACCACACAGTTGCCCTAGGTGCGCCTCTCCTCATGCTGACTTTGCCCACCTGTCTTGGACGTGCCCGAAGATACACGCCTACTGGCTGGATGTCCACCGGGTCTTGGGTGAAATACTGGGCTTGACACTACATCCCACCCCCGAAATTGCTTTATTGGGCTATGTGACTAACTTCCCACAACCTCTCCGTAGGCTTGCTTCCTTGTGCTTCCTTCTTGCCAAGAGGGAGGTTGCGCTGCTCTGGGGCGCGCGCCGCGCTCCGACGGTTGCCGCATGGCTGAGGAGTGTGGCCCACTGCAATGTTAACAGCGTGGAGTTTTCGGCCTTGCTCCCCTCGGCCTCCCGTCCGACAGACATATGGGGGCCGTACCGCAGCTATGTCGAAAAATTGACCCAGAAGGCGCAGTCCCAATCCCTTCATTCCATTGTCCCGGAAGGGGTGGGTTAGGCTGTGAGCGGCCCCTCCGCCCGCCCGCTGCCATCGGATGTCACACTCACCACTTTTGGCTCGGCGCTGTGGTTTGACTTAGATGGGAGGGTGGGGTGTGGGCATGAGATCTGATGTGTTTCAATGTATGATGCTTGTCACCGGTGGAGTTTCGCTCCTTACTGAGGAGAGACCTGCGATGGTGGACCTGTAGCGAGATGCGTGAGCTATGTCCTAGGCCACCACGGCGTTCTCACTACTTACCTGTAATTGTGCTGCCCGACTTGCCTTCTTGACTCTCGCATGCTTGTTGATTTATTTTCCTTTGCTGTATTATGTATTTCTTGTTTTTATTGCACTTTGTTCATTTTTTTTGACTTTATAATTCTCCTATATTGAAAAATGGCACTCTGTATTTCTGATCAACCATGCCTGAACTATCCCGCTCCTGCATTGCCCTTCTGCAATTGACGTGTATGGCATCGTCCAATAATACGCATCTATTGTTCTGGTTTGTTGTAACCTACTGTGCATTCTATTTGGTGCCGAATAAAAGTCTTTAAAAAAAAAAAAAGTTTGTTTGGGGCATTACAGTTGCTGCAAGTACAATTTTTGAACTTTTTCAGAAAATTAAATAAATTATATTGTGGGTAGCCACAGTATCCAGTAGGACCAGGGTTGGTTATGGGTGCATGATACAACTGTTTTGTTGAATTTAAACACCATTGAGGCCATGGGTGGGCTGGGATTGTGCAGATTTTATTGTTTTTTGTCGTTTTTTTGGGCCTGCTGGTGTGGCCCTTTGCCCAGGGGTGGTGAGTGAGTGTTGCATGGGCCTAGTCTTTCTGTGGGGTGTCTTCTTGAATTTAAACATAATTGAGGCCATGGATGGGCTGGGATTGTGCAGATTTTATTGTTTTTTGTCGTTTTTGGGGGGCTGCTGGTGTGGCCTTTTGCTTGCCCAGGGGTGGTGGTGGTGCATGGACTGAGTGTGCCTGTGGTGTGGTCTCACTCTCTTTGATGTAAACATCATGGATGGCATTGGATTGTGGTGATTTCTGGCTGTTTTTCTGTTTTTTGGGGGTGTACTGTTGATGTGGACTGGCCATGTGGGTGGTGGTGGTGGCCATCTTGAGTGCTGGCTGGTATAGGCAACATGTGCTTGGGGTGTAAGGGGGCCATTTTGAGGAGAGGCAGTGTCTGAGGCCTGCACTTATTTTGCCTACTTTTCATCCCTTATGCCCAGGGGTAGTGAGTGTTGCATGGGCCTAGTGTTTCTGAGGGGTGTCTTCTTGAATTTAAACACCATTGAGGCCATGGATGGGCTGGGATTGTGCAGATTTTATTGTTTTTTGTCGTTTTTTTGGGCCTGCTGGTGTGGCCCTTTGCCCAGGGGTGGTGAGTGTTGCATGGGCCTAGTCTTTCTGTGGGGTGTCTTCTTGAATTTAAACATAATTGAGGCCATGGATGGGCTGGGATTGTGCTTATTTTATTGTTTTTTGTCGTTTTTGGGGGGCTGCTGGTGTGGCCTTTTGCTTGCCCAGGGGTGGTGGTGGTGCATGGACTGAGTGTGCCTGTGGTGTGGTCTCACTCTCTTTGATGTAAACATCATGGATGGCATTGGATTGTGGTGATTTCTGGCTGTTTTTCTGTTTTTTGGGGGTGTACTGTTGATGTGGACTGGCCATGTGGGTGGTGGTGGTGGCCATCTTGAGTGCTGGCTGGTACAGGCAACATGTGCTTGGGGTGTAAGGGGGCCATTTTGAGGAGAGGCAGTGTCTGAGGCCTGCACTTATTTTGCCTACTTTTCATCCCTTATGCCCAGGGGTAGTGAGTGTTGCATGGGCCTAGTGTTTCTGAGGGGTGTCTTCTTGAATTTAAACACCATTGAGGCCATGGATGGGCTGGGATTGTGCAGATTTTATTGTTTTTTGTCGTTTTTTTGGGCCTGCTGGTGTGGCCCTTTGCCCAGGGGTGGTGAGTGTTGCATGGGCCTAGTCTTTCTGTGGGGTGTCTTCTTGAATTTAAACATAATTGAGGCCATGGATGGGTTGGGATTGTGCTTATTTTATTGTTTGTTGTCGTTTTTGGGGGGCTGCTGGTGTGGCCTTTTGCTTGCCCAGGGGTGGTGGTGGTGCATGGACTGAGTGTGCCTGTGGTGTGGTCTCACTCTCTTTGATGTAAACATCATGGATGGCATTGGATTGTGGTGATTTCTGGCTGTTTTTCTGTTTTTTGGGGGTGTACTGTTGATGTGGACTGGCCATGTGGGTGGTGGTGGTGGCCATCTTGAGTGCTGGCTGGTACAGGCAACATGTGCTTGGGGTGTAAGGGGGCCATTTTGAGGAGAGGCAGTGTCTGAGGCCTGCACTTATTTTGCCTACTTTTCATCCCTTATGCCCAGGGGTAGTGAGTGTTGCATGGGCCTAGTGTTTCTGAGGGGTGTCTTCTTGAATTTAAACACCATTGAGGCCATGGATGGGCTGGGATTGTGCAGATTTTATTGTTTTTTGTCGTTTTTTTGGGCCTGCTGGTGTGGCCCTTTGCCCAGGGGTGGTGAGTGTTGCATGGGCCTAGTCTTTCTGTGGGGTGTCTTCTTGAATTTAAACATAATTGAGGCCATGGATGGGTTGGGATTGTGCTTATTTTATTGTTTGTTGTCGTTTTTGGGGGGCTGCTGGTGTGGCCTTTTGCTTGCCCAGGGGTGGTGGTGGTGCATGGACTGAGTGTGCCTGTGGTGTGGTCTCACTCTCTTTGATGTAAACATCATGGATGGCATTGGATTGTGGTGATTTCTGGCTGTTTTTCTGTTTTTTGGGGGTGTACTGTTGATGTGGACTGGCCATGTGGGTGGTGGTGGTGGCCATCTTGAGTGCTGGCTGGTACAAGCAACATGTGCTTGGGGTGTAAGGGGGCCATTTTGAGGAGAGGCAGTGTCTGAGGCCTGCACTTATTTTGCCTACTTTTCATCCCTTATGCCCAGGGGTAGTGAGTGTTGCATGGGCCTAGTGTTTCTGAGGGGTGTCTTCTTGAATTTAAACACCATTGAGGCCATGGATGGGCTGGGATTGTGCAGATTTTATTGTTTTTTGTCGTTTTTTTGGGCCTGCTGGTGTGGCCCTTTGCCCAGGGGTGGTGAGTGTTGCATGGGCCTAGTCTTTCTGTGGGGTGTCTTCTTGAATTTAAACATAATTGAGGCCATGGATGGGCTGGGATTGTGCTTATTTTATTGTTTTTTGTCGTTTTTGGGGGGCTGCTGGTGTGGCCTTTTGCTTGCCCAGGGGTGGTGGTGGTGCATGGACTGAGTGTGCCTGTGGTGTGGTCTCACTCTCTTTGATGTAAACATCATGGATGGCATTGGATTGTGGTGATTTCTGGCTGTTTTTCTGTTTTTTGGGGGTGTACTGTTGATGTGGACTGGCCATGTGGGTGGTGGTGGTGGCCATCTTGAGTGCTGGCTGGTACAGGCAACATGTGCTTGGGGTGTAAGGGGGCCATTTTGAGGAGAGGCAGTGTCTGAGGCCTGCACTTATTTTGCCTACTTTTCATCCCTTATGCCCAGGGGTAGTGAGTGTTGCATGGGCCTAGTGTTTCTGAGGGGTGTCTTCTTGAATTTAAACACCATTGAGGCCATGGATGGGCTGGGATTGTGCAGATTTGATTGTTTTTTGTCGTTTTTTTGGGCCTGCTGGTGTGGCCCTTTGCCCAGGGGTGGTGAGTGTTGCATGGGCCTAGTCTTTCTGTGGGGTGTCTTCTTGAATTTAAACATAATTGAGGCCATGGATGGGTTGGGATTGTGCTTATTTTATTGTTTGTTGTCGTTTTTGGGGGGCTGCTGGTGTGGCCTTTTGCTTGCCCAGGGGTGGTGGTGGTGCATGGACTGAGTGTGCCTGTGGTGTGGTCTCACTCTCTTTGATGTAAACATCATGGATGGCATTGGATTGTGGTGATTTCTGGCTGTTTTTCTGTTTTTTGGGGGTGTACTGTTGATGTGGACTGGCCATGTGGGTGGTGGTGGTGGCCATCTTGAGTGCTGGCTGGTACAGGCAACATGTGCTTGGGGTGTAAGGGGGCCATTTTGAGGAGAGGCAGTGTCTGAGGCCTGCACTTATTTTGCCTACTTTTCATCCCTTATGCCCAGGGGTAGTGAGTGTTGCATGGGCCTAGTGTTTCTGAGGGGTGTCTTCTTGAATTTAAACACCATTGAGGCCATGGATGGGCTGGGATTGTGCAGATTTTATTGTTTTTTGTCGTTTTTTTGGGCCTGCTGGTGTGGCCCTTTGCCCAGGGGTGGTGAGTGTTGCATGGGCCTAGTCTTTCTGTGGGGTGTCTTCTTGAATTTAAACATAATTGAGGCCATGGATGGGTTGGGATTGTGCTTATTTTATTGTTTTTTGTCGTTTTTGGGGGGCTGCTGGTGTGGCCTTTTGCTTGCCCAGGGGTGGTGGTGGTGCATGGACTGAGTGTGCCTGTGGTGTGGTCTCACTCTCTTTGATGTAAACATCATGGATGGCATTGGATTGTGGTGATTTCTGGCTGTTTTTCTGTTTTTTGGGGGTGTACTGTTGATGTGGACTGGCCATGTGGGTGGTGGTGGTGGCCATCTTGAGTGCTGGCTGGTACAGGCAACATGTGCTTGGGGTGTAAGGGGGCCATTTTGAGGAGAGGCAGTGTCTGAGGCCTGCACTTATTTTGCCTACTTTTCATCCCTTATGCCCAGGGGTAGTGAGTGTTGCATACTTGCATGTCCCTAGTCTTTCTGTGGGGTGTCTTCAATGTAAACATCATGGATGGCATGGGATTGTGCTCATTTTTCTGTGTTTTGTCGATTTTTTGGGGTGTATAACTGAACTGATGTTCCTCTGTCTTCCATTGCTTTTAGGTGCACAAGAAGACTCAATAGAACCACCAGTGCCAGGAAGAAGTCCTGCAGCGGTGTGTGCAGCATAACGTCACGCGACGTCACGTCTGGACACAGAACCCTCTGCAACTCGTGCAACTGCTGCCTGCTGACCTGCTCTGAAGAAGATGGCCCCAAAAAAAGTAACCCGTAGCTCCTCTAGCAAGAAAGGTGCCAGTAAGGAGCAGAAGAAGCAAGTTACCAAGGACACTGGTGTGCCGCCCGCCCCTTTTTTTGGGAGTAAAAAAAAAAGTATGCCTGCAGCAGCTGCAGCGGGATCTGCTGGGGACCAAGCTGGCAGCAGCACCCCCGCTCCATTGGGCTCAGTGCCACCACCACCACCACGCCAACTTAAGTCCAAGCCCTTGAGTGCTGCAGAGGCAGCCAGTATACTTCTTCAATCACCATCGACCAGTGATGTTGGCTCATCGCAAGAAAGCAGCAGCAATGTCCCTCAATCAACACAGGTTGTTGTAGCTCATCTGACGAGTGTTGAACAACCACAGCCGCAACAACAATCACATGTGCAAGTACAAGCCCAAGTACATGTGGAAGGAGAGGCAGCGCAAGGAGATGCGCAAGCAGAGGTGCATGGAGGGTCACAACAAGTGCCCACAATAGTTGTTCCTCCCGAAGTAGGGGCACATCAGGAAATCGACAATCAAGGCGAGGTATCATTTGAGGAAGCCACTCCTCCTGATGATCCTTCATTGTCTTCCACACCCCTAGCAAGGAAGAGATCAAGGGTGGTGTCTACATCCTCTTCAAGCACACCTCCTTCTGATGATACGGATCAAACTTGGGAACAAACAAAGGTAGTTAAGCGTAAAAGGAAGCTCGTCCAAAGTCTCAGAGTTATGGAGTGTGATGAGTCTCAACAAGAAGTGGCGGATACTGCTGCTGATGAAGACTCTGCCAACGACGACCCAGTCATCATAAAGGTCACTGCAGCCCCAGCGGGCATGCAGCAAACAGACATTTTGACCCTAGCCCGAAGAGCTGCTGAGCGTGATGATGATGTTGTCGATGAGGAGGCAGTGGAAACACCACAATCATTGGAGTTAAGTAGTACACCAACTCGTCCCGCTTCCATATTTCTTTCTGGCAAGAAGAGACCTCCGTCAACCTCGACCTTAATTAGTGGCGGTGAAAGTGCAAAACGTACAAAAGTTGGGCAATCCACATCCTCCACTTCATCTGGCATTAGCTTCATGACCACCACCACCAGTATCGCCGCCTCCTCCATGTCCCACAGACACTTCAAGTCCCCAGTTTGGGACTTCTTTACTGTTTGTCCAAAAAATCCAAAGTTTGCCATTTGTACCCTTTGTAAGCTTGCAGTTAGTCGTGGTAAGTCAGGTACCAACTATGGTACCGGCGGCCAGAGAGGTCATCTTGAGAGAAAGCACACTGTCAAATGGTTTGCGCACCTAGATGCGATCAAGAAAGGCCAAATTCAAGGAAACGTTGATGTTTCATCTGATGATGACGAGCAGGAAGAAGACGTGTCAAACACTTCCCTTACACCCAGTACCCCTGTCAGCAGCACACCCAATGTGAGGCACACTAAGAGTGTTGGAGCGAGTGAGACACCAACGCACAAAAGTTCACCAGCGAGCAAAATTGGGTCAACGAAGTCATTATCAGCCCGTAAATGCTTGGTCCAGGGCAACATTAGAACAATGCTTACTTCAGACGTGCCATATGAACGCAACCACCCACTGACGCGTCTGTATAACACAAAGCTGGCTAAAATGCTAGCTGTGGACCTTCTACCTTTTTCTTTTGTAGAAGCGGTAGGTTTTCTTGAATTAGTGGCAACGCTCTGCCCTAAATGGAAGGTTCCGAGCCGGTTCTATTTTGCCAGAGTTGCGGTTCCAGCACTACATGAAGGTGTGCTGCAGGCGATTGGGGCAGCTTTGCAGAAGAGTGCTGTTCACACAATACATCTGACAACAGACATGTGGACCAGTGGCGCAGGCGCTGATTACATGTGCATCACTGGACACTGGGTCTCTTTTTCAGGTGTTTTAGCAAAGCTAAACGCAGGTGTTGACCCGGACAAAGTTTTCAAAGCTGCTCGGAAGCATGCAACACTAGCCATGTTTGGCTTGGAGAAAAGTCACACAGCAGAAAACCTTTTGGAAGAGTTTAACAAAAAGGTCTTGAAAATGCTATCCCCCCTAAAACTCAAGATTGGTTATGTTTCCACGGATAATGGCGCCAATGTAGTAAAGGCCATGCAGAAGGGTGACCATGTTAGAGTGCCGTGTTTGGCGCACTGTATCAACCTGGTAGTTCAAAAATTCTTGAGTGATAAAGACAGTACAGCGTTCGAGGTAATGGCCACCTGCCGCAAAATGTGCAACCATTTCAGCCATTCTTTTAAGGCCCGGAAGCATCTGCGGAGACTGCTATTTCAACGTGGAATGCCAGTGAAAGCACTCATCCAGGAGGTGGCAACACGTTGGAACTCAACCTTCTACATGCTTGAGCGTCTGTATGAGCAGTATACGGTACTCGATCACTATTTCTTCACAGAGGGTACATCTCAGAAGGAGGACCTGCGGATGAGTGCGGCGCAATGGGACATAGTTAAAAGCCTGACAGACATGCTTCGTCCTTTTGAGTTCTTCACGCGTGCAGTCAGCCAGGAGGACTGTAATTTGGGAAAAGCTATCCCATTGTTGTGCATGCTGGAGCACCAACTGATGGCGGTGTCTTCTGAGTTTGAAAAAGATGTACAAAAAAAAGACCATTTTATTTTGTCTGAGAAATTATTAGAGCGCCTACGTGGTGATGAACGTCTTCAAAAGATCAAGTCAGATCCGCATTACATTTGTGCTACTATTCTGGATCCACGCTACAAAAAGGCGCTGGCAGGCGAAGCATTCTTTCCTTTTGCTGATGCAGATGTTCAAATGTACAAACATTGGTTAGCCTGGTCAGCCAAGAGGTTTGAAAAAGAACGGCAGGTTATTGAAGGAGAAGCCAGTACATCAGCATCAGCATCAGCAGGCCATCCCCAGTCACAAGAATCCACTTCTGCACCTGTGGCTGGGGCACAAGTGACCTCTCAGCCGTTAAAGACACCGGCAACTGGATCATCTGCACCACACACAACAAAAACAGTGGCTGTTGTAGAGGATTGGCTAAGTTTGCTTGGGTATGGTTCTCGAAAAAATGTCACAGCCACAGCAAAAAGTAAGCAAAGTGGAGGAACCGTTGCTGACCTTGAGTCGATGGTGCAGGACTATCTGAATGACTCAACAGTGGTCTTTCTTAATGATGAGCCATTGCAGTATTGGCATGGCAAAAAACAATTGTGGCCACAGCTCTTCAACCTGGCTATAAACTATTTGTCTTGCCCACTCGCAAGTGTGTCTTCTGAACGTGTTTTCAGTGCTGCTGGTGGCATTGTAACTCCCAAACGGAGCCGCCTCTCGCCCAAAAATGTGGAGCGGCTGACAATGATCAAGATGAATCAGCACCTCATACCACCAGATTACAAAGTACGAGAAAGCACGCCGCATGAAGACGAGGAGGACGGCAACGTAGATGAGGGGATTTGTTCTCTGTTCGGTGTCACTGACCTCATCCAGCCTGAATTCGCAGAGTATGATGACGAAATCTTGTTCTTATTCCCTGACACCGAGCCCTGAAAATGAGACAATCAATCAAGAACTTTCTTTTTCGTCCTTATTCACTTTTATTCCTGTGTGTTTTGTGTCTCTCTTTCTTTGTTTTGCACAGTTAATTTAATTCAAACTTTAATCACCTAATCCCAAAAACAAGACCATCATCAGAACTGTCTTCACTTGTTTGCTTATTGATTTGAAGGTGCCGCAGTCTACATTCCTCAGGTTCACAAGTTCTGAAGAACATGCTCCTCTATCCTCCTCCTCCAGACTGCGATTTCCCTCCAAGCAGAGTGCTGGATTACGCCCAATGAAGAAAGACTCAGCACTTGTGGGGGTGTTGTACTTCTTTGCGGGTGAGTTGACGGATTTGGGCCCATTGCTGTGAAGCTCTAATAATGGACAAAAGTGTTTTGGACCAAATATGAGGTGGAAATTTCTTGCCGTTTTTGCTGACTTGCTTGCCTTTGAGGTGCTCTTTGGCGGGGTTCCGGGTGTTTGTGGCTAATTTTTGGTGTCTGTCGAAGCACTGATGCGACATTCTAATCTTGATTGCATTTGCTTTTCAGGAAATCCGTGGTGGAAAACAGGAGTTATGATGATTGATGATGATGACCTAGCTGAACAGCGCCGCATTTGGACCGAAGGCCGAGAGATATTGTAAGTATGAGATTTTGCTTTTTCGCTGTTTGGGGGTGTTGTCGGGTGCTTTTTTGCGGGTGGGTTGGCGGGTCTTGCCTGGGGCATTCCTGGGAAGGTCTAATACCGGATAGAAGTGTTTTGGACAAAATCCATAAGGAACAGCCTTTTTTTTGCTATTTCTTCTGACATCTTGCTCAATGTAGCGTTTTGGGGGGCTTCCTGCTGTTCGTGGGTGGGTTGCAGCCGGGGTCTCTGTCTTGTCGAAGCACTGCTGCGACAGTCTAATCTTGATTGCATTTGCTTTTCAGGAAATCCGTGGTGGAAAACAGGAGTTATGATGATTGATGATGATGATGACCTAGCTGCACAGCGCCGCGTTTGGCCCGAAGGCCGAGAGACATTGTAAGTATGAGATTTAGCTTTTTTGCTGTTTGGGGGTGTTGTCGGGTGTTTTTTTGCGGGTGGGTTGGCGGGTCTTGCCTGGGGCATTCCTGGGAAGGTCTAATACCGGATAGAAGTGTTTTGGACAAAATCCATAAGCAACAGCCTTTTTTTTGCTATTTCTTCTGACATCTTGCTCAATGTAGCGTTTTGGGGGGCTTCCTGCTGTTCGTGGGTGGGTTGCGGCCGGGGTCTCTGTCGAAGCACTGCTGCGACAGTCTAATCTTGATTGCATTTGCTTTTCAGGAAATCCGTGGTGGAAAACAGGAGTTATGATGATTGATGATGATGATGACCTAGCTGCACAGCGCCGCGTTTGGACCGAAGGCCGAGAGACATTGTAAGTATGAGATTTAGCTTTTTCGCTGTTTGGGGGTGTTGTGTCGGGTGTTTTTTTGCGGGTGGGTTGGCGGGTCTTGCCTGGGGCATTCCTGGGAAGGTCTAATACCGTCTAGAAGTTTGTTGGACAAAATCCATAAGGAAACACCAGTTTTGGCACTTTTTGTAAGTTAGGGTTCGTTAGGGTTAGCCCTAGCAGCAGGATTGCATGTGTTTCGGGGGGTTCTATTGCAACGCGGTTCTGTTGTTGTAGAGCACTGTTGGAGCGATGCTGGCTATGGATACTTTTGCTTGCTTGCAAGTGGTTTGAATACAATCCACGGTCTGTATTTGGGCCTACTGTTACTTTCAAAGTACGTTTTGTAAACATTTTTCTGCTAGGCATCGTTTTTGGAGATATGATTGGGGTTCTTCTACATTTTTGCGACTGGCTTTAGTAAGGGTCTTGGTGGGAGCATTGCTGGGAAGGTCAAATTTTGTTCTAAAACACAGTAGTACACCTACCTTGAGGGGAAAGATCCGCTATAATATTTTGGCCATACTTATTGATCCTTAAAAAGGTGACTCAGACAGAGCACGCAATTTCAAAAATATTGTACTGTCTATTAGGGAAATCAAAGTGTGACTTTTTGCACCACACAGCGTACATACCTTTTATTTATTTATCAGTGGTATTGTAATAGCACTTCCTGTTTTCCGTTCAATAATTACAGGCCGGGTTTCAGTCAACATCCGCCAGGCAGGCAGTGGACAGGGTGTCTTCTGTCAGTGGTCACCACATTGATGGACGAAGCGTCAGCTGGAATGGAGGAGTGCCGCCAATAAGAGGAATTGTTTGCTGCATGCAACTTACTTACCAAATTCAACAGGACAACTCCAACAACATACGCAATACAGATACAGTATCCATTGTTGTCTTTTATTCTATGAGTGTGACTGCATGTGCTTACCTTTAGTTTGTAACCAAAGATTGTCTGTATCTTCAATTATTGTTTGTCCATGCTCTGCTTTTTTTTTCTTCTCTCAACAAAACCTACCCAAAAAGAAACCCCCATTCCCATCCATTTTACAAACCCTAACCCTCTTCCCCCGGGCTGTGTTGTTTTGCTTGATGTCTGACTAAAATGACATCAATAATTCCACACACTTGCTGGGGAGGATAAGGTCATAGCAGCAACAGGCTGGTGAAGGAATACGAGGATATCTTCTAGACTTACTCAGCTTCAGTACTATATCTTCTAGTAGTAGTAGCCAATGTCAAATAAATTCAACGCAAGTACTAGTTATACTTGCAAGCAAATACTTTACCATTTGTTAGGCTACATTATGGCACTGTTCTAGTGTACTGTCACCTGCTATTTTCTCGATCGTACCGTAACCGTTGTAATGCTACAGTAAGGAGGACAAACAAGGTTTCGTTTTCTTTTTTTCCATAGGCATGCAACTGCCACTGTGTCACACCACTAGTACCACCGCAATGAGGAAATGTCACCCGCCCAGGATTGACAACGTTAATCCCCATTTCACCTGGAGCCAGCCCTGGGCCTAGCCCTAATTTCTAACACAAATTACAGGTAAGATAAGCGTTTGGTGGGAGGTAGTATAATGGAGTATTATTTCGGAGTAGACAAGAGATTGACGGTTGTACTACTAAAGTCCTACGACTGTTCAGGAAAACAAAGTTACTGTTACACCCCCGCCCCCCACCCACCAGACTGAAAAGCAGTAAAAAACAGGTATGGTCAGATAAAGTTTAAAAATATATTTATTTAGCCCTAACAAAATAGTCTCCCTCACCCACCCTAACCCCAACGATTGTCTTTGAAACGTCCCAAAACGATCCCAACTCCCAAATCCCACCCCCCAAAAGTCTATAAAAAAAGGGCAAGGGACACTCCACTACTGGAGGGTGCTGGTGCTGGTGCATGATGCGGCATGGGCATCATACTCCTTGCGGAGGGTGGCAAGCTCGGAGCGGAGGCCCTTAACCAAGTTCTTATACTTTAGGACCTCCTGCTCCAGGTTGGACATGCGGACTCGTAGGCGGCGTTGGCGGTCCTTGCAGCTCCTGTGGGGGGCAGCTGGTATTTTGGTTGCTTGGCGGTGGCGGTCGTCTTTCTTAGCCCGGCTCGGTCCCGCTGGCTTAGTCACGGAGGAGGATGCAGTGGTCACAGTCGAGGATGTCGTTGTTGCCCCGCTCGACTGCGTGTCCTCCTCCTCCTCCAGGGCCACCAGCCGCCGATATTCGGCGACTGTGGCCTCCAGCCTCCGTTGCCGGGCCAATCTAGCCTGCTCCCTCCTTGTTGTTGATTTGGAAGGAGCAACTATATGAAGAAAGAAAGACATAGTCTGTAACCAATGCTCCTTATTAATAACACAAAGTGATTGAGCCGAAAGTTGGGTCACAGAGTACAAGTAGCAAATTGAAAGCACAGTACATAACTATTGAGGACAGTATCTATGTAACCTCCCACTTCTGCATCCTTGCTCTAACATTAGTGGTAGTTTAATGAACAAATTCTACGACCACTATGGACTTCCATTACAGTCGACTATGACAGTACACCAGTCTTATTCTTCTTCTTCTCTCTTGTTTAGGGAAATTGGTACGTTATCTTATGCAAGCCGGCAGAATGACATGGACAGCACAGTGAACTTGCACCCGAGAAAAAAAGTTGCACACCATGATGAGTGAGACAGACTTGCGTTACTGTACCGGTCCAGTACATGCAGGTGGTGAAGCTATTACTTTTCTATTACGGGTGGCACTGAGAATACTCTGTTACAAGGGCTACTGCTTAATTAATTTACCTTTCACCCTACAGTGCAAATGAGTACTAGAAAAGGAAAATGAAGAAGCTAACTAATTTGATTATCTATCACTTCACATGGGACGTATTTAATGACAGATGAGATGACTTTAGGTGCTTTGCTTAATATTGAGTGAACAGTGATACACCCACACATGAATGACGTACTACAAGTAAACTAAAGTTATTAAGAGAGGTACGAGGTGTCCACCGTAATAACCAGATATATGCTGTGAATGCAAACGCAATACAAAGTACTGCTACTATTCATGGTAGTATTGGACACATTTACAATTTCTTTTCCTTGCCTTCCCTGCACTGGAACGGACGTGCGGGTGCGGTGGTACATGCTCTTCAAGGTAACACTTACTTCACCTGGCGACCATCTACTCTCTCTAGATACACATGTGCTAGAATACCATGCTCCAGGCATCCATTCAGTCAAAGTATACGCACACATACAGTTTCTGTTTCACCCACCCAGGCTGCTGTCCTTCCACCCATCCTTGCTTCATCATTGACCCAGCCATGCACCATACCATATTCTTTCCTTCCCAGCCACCTCGGGGGCCAAGCAAACACATATCGTTTTTCTTTGCCAGCCATCATTCAAGTTCGCGTCCCACTTACTTACACCCTTCTTTCGCTTTTCGTTCATCCCATCCATCACGTTCGTCTAAGAACTTATTGGGATTCTTCTCACCAAAAACTTCACAGCTAAGTCGAAGTACATTTCGAGGAGGCTACTACCTGGTTGATTTGTAATTGTAATACACCCGTGCAGAAAGCACACTATGCAGTCTTCAATCTCAATAAGTAAGGAATATATAGCTTACCTGTTTCCGCCACCACCGTTTGATCCCCCACAGGAACGTCCGCCGGCTCTTGCACCGCCTCCTCCCCAGAGGCCTCCGAGTCCTGGTCCAACACAGCCACCTCCGCGCTGGCCCCGTCACCAGATGTTACACCTACAAAGTACATTTAAGAATGTTAGAATACACCACTCACTACTATATAATATTTGGTCTAGGAGAAATGTTAAAAAAACAGAATACAATGTAATAATTTGTGACTGTCTACTCCATAGTAAAAATGTCCCATTTTCCAGGGAAGGCTGTTGTCTTGCTGCACTTTTATGCACAACTGATGAATGCTTGCTTTTGATTTTTAACACGCACCACTTTTTCTCCTAACAGACAGAAGCTTGACTCCTAAGAACACGACCAGGATCAAGTTCAAACCAGGTGAGAGCTCGGCTCGACCACAAGAAATGTGTCCAATTAATCGTCAGCACTAACCACTTTTCCGTTTTCAGTTAAATAGTTTTATGACAAAGTAGATTTTAATAAATGTGTTTACTTTTAATAAAGCTTTTAAACTTAAATAGACTCTGTGTTTTTTGTTCCTCTAGACTAGAGTGGATGAGCTAAAGGTTTTGGAATTTTTGCAAGCATGAGTGCCTCTGACACTTCTTGACTGTGCTGTGACTCCGTACTACTCTCTTGTCCTGCGTACGATAATCTAGAGATCATTGGGGATCTATAATCGGTGACTTCGGGAGCTGAATGACTCTGCCACACTATCTAGTCAGTAAGGAGACAGTGCATAGAGGTATTGCTGAATATAATGGGAGTCCAATGGAATTGCCAAATGTCCAATCTTAGTTAGCTACACAGACAGACTAATAAGAATAGTCTAGTAATACCACAGGGAGTCATATTCGAGGCAGGATAAGAATTTATATCCAGTCTACAAGAAGATCAAAGACGATTTAGAAAAAATCGAATGAGGAACGCTAGGACAAAATAGGTACTGTTTATTAAAATGTAAACTTACTGGGGCCAGCAAAGGAGCCCTCGCCTGCCCGATCCTGGCCTGCATCCTCAGCACCCTCCTCCTGTGTCCTCTTGCCCTTGGGGGGAGCTGATGTACAACATGAAAGAAAGAAAAACCAGAAAACATGGATGAGATTTTTCAACCAAACAAATCAAACATTTCAAAAGAACAATAACAAAATATTTTGGAAAATTAGCAAATAGATAGACAACTATTCCACGGGATCTATCTCATGTGGTATACTACGTTATTCGTATTGCCTGATTTGCGGAACGTTGACTTAGAAAGTTCCTATGTAACTCAATAAACAGACTACTAAAGAGGTTTGCAGATCAGTGAATACTCAAACTATCAATCCACCCGCCACCACCGCCACTATTTCTTCTTATAGCCATGTGTCTAAAGGAAGGACTGGACTTCAGTCTGTTGGGGCTGATTTAGAAGTCCCTTGCGGAAGTTGCGGCTCATTTTCCTCCATTGTTGCGTGCCTTTTGTGACGCAGCGGCAGAACAAAAGACTCGCCATGGTGTTGGTGCGGCGTATATATTAAAAAAAAACACATATGGGCATATGGGCGATGCATCACGTTGTAAAGCCCTGCGCCATCAGGGGGCGTTCCGGCGCAAGGGAGGGCGTACCTGCGCAGGAACGAATCCTAAAAGTGGCTGAGGGAAATCTACAAGATGTCAATCAGTCACTTTTAGGACAATGATGCATGACTCAAACCCTGCGCGCTTGAAGCCGACGTACGGCTTGATGCAGCATTGGGGAGATAGGGTACCCCAGAGCATTGCTGGAGCTGCGCCATCGTTGGCACGCAACTCCAGCAATGCGCTGCCTTTACGGCACAGATGCGTAAGGCTTCTGTGACGTTTTGGGCCAATGGGTGGTGGTGGCATGGCACACAATTACTGCCGCATCCCTGCTACTTTGCAGGGATGCGCCGGTAATTGAAAATATGACCCTTACTGTCTAGCATTACGCAGTTCTTTTCTTTACACTACACTCATACATAATTTCTCAGGCCAATGAAATGCTTCTGAACACAACATACAAAACAAAGAAGCATAGTAGCAAGCAAGGCTACTGAGAAGGAGAGCAGTGCACCTGAAATGCATAGAAGATTTTGAAATATAATTTACCTCAATGTAATCGGCAGCATTATTGCTCTTGGTAAAGAACAAAGATTTGCAAATAACAGAGCAGGATAAAACAGAGTAGTAAATGTACTACTACTACTACTCACCAAGCCCGGGGACCTCTACGCCGAGCGCGTCCAGCAAGTCCCGCTCCCGGTCCATGACATCGGTCCAGCGGTGGGTGGCCTGGTTATATGTGCGCCGGACCCCAGAGATCTTGTACATGGCCCGGCACACCTTCTCCCACCGCTTGCGACGCTCCCGGATGCCATAGCCGGTCGCGATCTTGCCGCCTCCCAGGATCGTCTTGGGGAGGCGGCGCTGGACATGGAAGATCAGTGCCGCCACTTCCTCCGCGCTGAAGATCTCCCTCGGGACCACTTGCTCCCCCCTTAAACGCCCGCACGGGAGCCGGGCACGGGGTGCGGGACCCTTCCCCTTCTCAGGGTGCTTCCCGGCTCCCTTTACCATGGTCTGGGCAGAAATAGAGTTAAATGATAAACAAGAAATAGAATAGTGAAGAAGAAAAGAAAAGAGTTTAAAAAAGTAGTTTAAAAGTAACTAAAAGCTGCAGAAAACACAAAAATATAGAGCTAGAAAAATAGAGGGATAGATAATAAGTAAAATTAGATCAAAAAAACTTCAAACAAGCAAAGGATGGCAGAGATTGAGAGAGGATAGAGAAAGCATGCCCAGAACCATAGCAATGAATGAGAAACAAGATGGCCGCGCCCGTTCACGACCGCGTGGGTAAGTTCGCGCGAGATTTTCCTTGCGAGTACGCGCGAAATTGTACTAGCGAGCAGCACACTTTGCGAGATTACACATAGCGGGCGGAAACGGAATTACGTCACGCCAACAAGATGGCCGCGCCCGTGTACGACCGATAGGGTAACTTGGCAAACAAATGGCTAGAAGCGCCTCGCGAACACGCGCAAGATCACGCGAACATAAACGTCGCAAAAAAAACAATTTTGTATTCGCACGTATTCGCGGCTTCCGAAATCGATCTCGCACGGATTCGCGCCCCAAAAAACGCGCGAAATTGCAGAAAAAAACGATTTTAGCTAAACTGAAAGCAATGAGCAGGTGCAAAAGTTCAAACTTAACATTAGTAACATTCAAGGTAGTGCTTCCTGATGGGCCCCTCCAAAGTTTGCAACTATTCTATGACCCTGCTATGACCCAAACAGCAGGCTCATAGAATAGCTACAAGTAGACCATAAAGGTCCTGTGAAAAAAAAAATTCACTGCAACAAAAATCAAATTACAGATAAGGAAGGAAGCAGGTGCCAGCCAGACTGGAACTTTCAAAATTACTGACACATTAATGAAACACAAATTAATTGATGGCAGTTGAAGAAGGGCAGGTGTGCTTGCTTTTTTCAACCACCATAATCTACAGTGATAAATAAACCTAATGGGTGGCAGTGAGGATGTACCAGAGGGTGGCATGGGTGTCCCAGAGGGTGGCAGTGGTGAAACAGAGGGTGCTGTGAACCTGTGATGATAAACCAGACGTTGAAACAACATAGTCGCGGCCGTTGCGAGCCGAAAAGTAAGTTCGCAATTGCGAACTTGTCCCAAAATCGGCGCGAACGCGCGCCAACACAAAAAACGGGAAAATCCGCAAATCCGCTAGAGTTCGCGGATCTTCGCGGATTGCGAATCCGTAAATCCGCAAGTTCGCGTACGCGAGATCCGCTAGATCCGCCCATGCTTAGTCTCACCTCATTGTCTGTGTCTCACCTCATGCCATTGCCTGTGTCTCACCTCATTGCCTGTGTCTCACCTCATTGTCTGTGTCTCACCTCATGCCATTGCCTGTGTCTCACCTCATTGCCTGTGTCTCACCTCATGCCATTGCCTGTGTCTCACCTCATTGCCTGTGTCTCACCTCATGCCATTGCCTGTGTCTCACCTCATTGCCTGTGTCTCACCTCATTGTCTGTGTCTCACCTCATGCCATTGCCTGTGTCTCACCTCATTGTCTGTGTCTCACCTCATGCCATTGTCTGTGTCTCACCTCATTGTCTGTGTCTCACCCCATTGTCTGTGTCTCACCCCATTGTCTGTGTCTCACCTCATTGTCTGTGTCTCACCTCATTGTCTGTGTCTCATCTCTTTGTCTGCTGTGTCTCACCCCATTGCCTGTGGCTCACCTCATTGCCTGTGGCTCACCTCATTGTCTGTGTCTCAGCTCATTGTCTGTGTCTCACCTCTTTGTCTGTGTCTCACCCCATTGCCTGTGGCTCACCTCATTGTCTGTGTCTCAGCTCATTGTCTGTGTCTCACCTCATGCCATTGCCTGTGTCTCACCTCATTGTCTGTGTCTCACCTCATGCCATTGCCTGTGTCTCACCTCATTGTCTGTGTCTCACCTCTTTGTCCGTGTCTCACCCCATTGTCTGTGTCTCACCTCATTGCCTGGGTCTCACCTCATTGTCTGTGTCTCACCTCATGCCATTGTCTGTGTCTCACTGCATTCCATTGTCTGTCTCACCTCATGCCATTGTCTGTGTCTCACCTCATTGTCTGTGTCTCACCTCATTGTCTGTGTCTCACCTCATTGTCGGTGTCTCACCTCATTGTCTGTGTCACCTCATTGCCTGTGTCTCACCTCATTGTCTGTGTCTCACCTCATGCCATTGCCTGTGTCTCACCTCATTGTCTGTGTCTCACCTAATTGTCTGTGTCACCTCATTGCCTGTGTTTCACCTCATTGTCTGTGTCTCACCTCATTGTCTGTGTCTCACTTCATTGTCTGTGTCTCACCTCATTGTCTGTGTCACCTCATTGTCTGTGTCTCACCTCTTTGTCCGTGTCTCACCCCATTGTCTGTGTCTCACCTCATTGCCTGGGTCTCACCTCATTGTCTGTGTCTCACCTCATGCCATTGTCTGTGTCTCACTGCATTCCATTGTCTGTCTCACCTCATGCCATTGTCTGTGTCTCACCTCATTGTCTGTGTCTCATCTCATTGCCTGCGTCTCACCTCATTGTCTGTGTCTCTCCTCATTGCCTGTGTCTCACCTCATTGCCTGTGTCTCACCTCATTGCCTGTGTCTCACCTCATTGCCTGTGTCTCACCTCATTGTCTGTGTCACCTCATGCCATTGCCTGTGTCTCACCTCATTGTCTGTGTCACCTCATTGCCTGTGTCTCACCTCATTGTCTGTGTCTCACCTCATGCCATTGCCTGTGTCTCACCTCATTGCCTGTGTCTCACCTCATTGCCTGGGTCTCACCTCATTGTCTGTGTCTCACCTCATGCCATTGTCTGTGTCTCACTGCATTCCATTGTCTGTCTCACCTCATGCCATTGTCTGTGTCTCACCTCATTGTCTGTGTCTCTCCTCATTGCCTGTGTCTCACCTCATTGCCTGTGTCTCACCTCATTGCCTGTGTCTCACCTCATTGCCTGTGTCTCACCTCATTGTCTGTGTCACCTCATGCCATTGCCTGTGTCTCACCTCATTGTCTGTGTCACCTCATTGCCTGTGTCTCACCTCATTGTCTGTGTCTCACCTCATGCCATTGCCTGTGTCTCACCTCATTGCCTGTGTCTCACCTCATTGCCTGTGTCTCACCTGATTGCCTGTGTCTCACCTCATTGTCTGTTTCACCTCATGCCATTGCCTGTGTCTCACCTCATTGTCTGTGTCACCTCATTGCCTGTGTCTCACCTCATTGTCTGTGTCTCACCTCATGCCATTGCCTGTGTCTCACCTCATTGTCTGTGTCTCACCTCATGCCATTGCCTGTGTCTCACCTCATTGTCTGTGTCTCACCTCATGCCATTGCCTGTGTCTCACCTCATTGTCTGTGTCTCACCTCATTGCCTGTGTCTCACCTCATTGTCTGTGTCACCTCATGCCATTGCCTGTGTCTCACCTCATTGTCTGTGTCTCACCTCATGCCATTGCCTGTGTCTCACCTCATTGTCTGTGTCTCACCTCATGCCATTGCCTGTGTCTCACCTCATTGTCTGTGTCTCACCTCATGCCATTGCCTGTGTCTCACCTCATTGCCTGTGTCTCACCTCATTGCCTGTGTCTCACCTCATTGTCTGTGTCACCTCATGCCATTGCCTGTCTCTCACCTCATTGTCTATGTCTCACCTCATGCCATTGCCTGTGTCTCACCTCATTGTCTGTGTCACCTCATTGCCTGTGTCTCACCTCATTGTCTGTGTCTCACCTCATGCCATTGCCTGTGCCTCACCTCATTGCCTGTGTCTCACCTCATTGTCTGTGTCTCACCTCATGCCATTGCCTGTGTCTCACCTCATTGCCTGTGTCTCACCTTATTGTCTGTGTCACCTCATGCCATTGCCTGTGTCTCACCTCATTGTCTGTGTCTCACCTCATGCCATTGCCTGTGTCTCACCTCATTGTCTGTGTCACCTCATTGCCTGTGTCTCACCTCATTGTCTGTGTCTCACCTCATGCCATTGCCTGTGTCTCACCTCATTGTCTGTGTCTCACCTCATGACATTGCCTGTGTCTCACCTCATTGTCTGTGTCTCACCTCATGCCATTGCCTGTGTCTCACCTCATTGCCTGTGTCTCACCTCATTGTCTGTGTCACCTCATTGCCTGTGTCTCACCTCATTGTCTGTGTCTCACCTCATGCCATTGCCTGTGTCTCACCTCATTGCCTGTGTCTCACCCCATTGCCTGGGTCTCACCTCATTGTCTGTGTCTCACCTCATGCCATTGTCTGTGTCTCACTGCATTCCATTGTCTGTCTCACCTCATGCCATTGTCTGTGTCTCACCTCATTGTCTGTGTCTCTCCTCATTGCCTGTGTCTCACCTCATTGCCTGTGTCTCACCTCATTGCCTGTGTCTCACCTCATTGTCTGTGTCACCTCATGCCATTGCCCGTGTCTCACCTCATTGTCTGTGTCACCTCATTGCCTGTGTCTCACCTCATTGTCTGTGTCTCACCTCATGCCATTGCCTGTGTCTCACCTCATTGCCTGTGTCTCGCCTCATTGCCTGTGTCTCACCTCATTGTCTGTGTCACCTCATGCCATTGCCTGTGTCTCACCTCATTGTCTGTGTCACCTCATTGCCTGTGTCTCACCTCATTGTCTGTGTCTCACCTCATGCCATTGCCTGTGTCTCACCTCATTGTCTGTGTCTCACCTCATGCCATTGCCTGTGTCTCACCTCATTGTCTGTGTCTCACCTCATGCCATTGCCTGTGTCTCACCTCATTGTCTGTGTCTCACCTCATTGCCTGTGTCTCACCTCATTGTCTGTGTCACCTCATGCCATTGCCTGTGTCTCACCTCATTGTCTGTGTCTCACCTCATGCCATTGCCTGTGTCTCACCTCATTGTCTGTGTCTCACCTCATGCCATTGCCTGTGTCTCACCTCATTGCCTGTGTCTCACCTCATTGCCTGTGTCTCACCTCATTGTCTGTGTCACCTCATGCCATTGCCTGTGTCTCACCTCATTGTCTGTGTCTCACCTCATGCCATTGCCTGTGTCTCACCTCATTGCCTGTGTCTCACCTCATTGTCTGTGGCTCACCTCATGCCATTGCCTGTGTCTCACCTCATTGCCTGTGTCTTACCTCATGCCATTGCCTGTGTCTCACCTCATTGCCTGTGTCTCACCTCATGCCATTGCCTGTGTCTCACCTCATTGCCTGTGTCTCACCTCATTGTCTGTGTCTCACCTCATGCCATTGCCTGTGTCTCACCTCATTGTCTGTGTCTCACCTCATGCCATTGTCTGGGTCTCACCTCATTGTCTGTGTCTCTCCTCATCGTCTGTGTCTCTCCTCATTGTCTGTGTCTCTCCTCATTGTCTGTGTCTCTCCTCATTGCCTGTGTCTCACCTCATTGTCTGTGTCTCACCTCATTGTCTGTGTCTCACCTCATTGTCTGTGTCTCTCCTCATTGCCTGTGTCTCACCTCCTTGTGTCTCACCTCATGCCATTGTCTGTGTCTCACCTAATTGTCTGTGTCTCACCTCATTGTCTGTGTCTCTCCTCATTGCCTGTGTCTCACCTCATTGCCTGTGTCTCACCTCATTGCCTGTGTCTCACCTCATTGTCTGTGTCACCTCATGCCATTGCCTGTGTCTCACCTCATTGCCTGTGTCTCTCCTCATTGTCTGTGTCTCTCCTCATTGCCTGTGTCTCACCTCATTGCCTGTGTCTCACCTCATTGCCTGTGTCTCACCTCATTGTCTGTGTCACCTCATGCCATTGCCTGTGTCTCACCTCATTGTCTGTGTCACCTCATTGCCTGTGTCTCACCTCATTGTCTGTGTCTCACCTCATGCCATTGCCTGTGTCTCACCTCATTGTCTGTGTCTCACCTCATGCCACTGTCTGTGTCTCACCTCATTGTCTGTGTCTCACCTCATTGTCTGTGTCTCTCCTCATTGCCTGTGTCTCACCTCATTGTGTCTCACCTCATGCCATTGTCTGTGTCTCACCTCATTGTCTGTGTCTCACCTCATGCCATTGCCTGTGTCTCACCTCATTGTCTGTGTCTCACCTCATGCCATTGCCTGTGTCTCACCTCATTGTCTGTGTCACCTCATGCCATTGCCTGTGTCTCACCTCATTGTCTGTGTCTCACCTCATGCCATTGCCTGTGTCTCACCTCATTGTCTGTGTCACCTCATGCCATTGCCTGTGTCTCACCTCATTGTCTGTGTCTCACCTCATGCCATTGCCTGTGTCTCTCCTCATTGCCTGTGTCTCACCTCATTGCCTGTGTCTCACCTCATTGCCTCTGTCTCACCTCATTGCCTGTGTCTCACCTCATTTTCTGTGTCTCTCCTCATTGTCTGTGTCTCACCTCATTGTCTGTGTCTCACCTCATTGTCTGTGTCTCTCCTCATTGCCTGTGTCTCACTTCATTGCCTGTGTCTCACCTCATGCCATTGCCTGTGTCTCACCTCATTGTCTGTGTCTCACCCCATTGTCTGTGTCTCACCCCATTGTCTGTGTCTCACCTCATTGTCTGTGTCTCACCTCATTGTCTGTGTCTCATCTCTTTGTCTGCTGTGTCTCACCCCATTGCCTGTGGCTCACCTCATTGCCTGTGGCTCACCTCATTGTCTGTGTCTCAGCTCATTGTCTGTGTCTCACCTCTTTGTCTGTGTCTCACCCCATTGCCTGTGGCTCACCTCATTGTCTGTGTCTCAGCTCATTGTCTGTGTCTCACCTCATGCCATTGCCTGTGTCTCACCTCATTGTCTGTGTCTCACCTCATGCCATTGCCTGTGTCTCACCTCATTGTCTGTGTCTCACCTCTTTGTCCGTGTCTCACCCCATTGTCTGTGTCTCACCTCATTGCCTGGGTCTCACCTCATTGTCTGTGTCTCACCTCATGCCATTGTCTGTGTCTCACTGCATTCCATTGTCTGTCTCACCTCATGCCATTGTCTGTGTCTCACCTCATTGTCTGTGTCTCACCTCATTGTCTGTGTCTCACCTCATTGTCTGTGTCTCACCTCATTGTCTGTGTCACCTCATTGCCTGTGTCTCACCTCATTGTCTGTGTCTCACCTCATGCCATTGCCTGTGTCTCACCTCATTGTCTGTGTCTCACCTCATTGTCTGTGTCACCTCATTGCCTGTGTTTCACCTCATTGTCTGTGTCTCACCTCATTGTCTGTGTCTCACTTCATTGTCTGTGTCTCACCTCATTGTCTGTGTCACCTCATTGTCTGTGTCTCACCTCTTTGTCCGTGTCTCACCCCATTGTCTGTGTCTCACCTCATTGCCTGGGTCTCACCTCATTGTCTGTGTCTCACCTCATGCCATTGTCTGTGTCTCACTGCATTCCATTGTCTGTCTCACCTCATGCCATTGTCTGTGTCTCACCTCATTGTCTGTGTCTCACCTCATTGCCTGCGTCTCACCTCATTGTCTGTGTCTCTCCTCATTGCCTGTGTCTCACCTCATTGCCTGTGTCTCACCTCATTGCCTGTGTCTCACCTCATTGCCTGTGTCTCACCTCATTGTCTGTGTCACCTCATGCCATTGCCTGTGTCTCACCTCATTGTCTGTGTCACCTCATTGCCTGTGTCTCACCTCATTGTCTGTGTCTCACCTCATGCCATTGCCTGTGTCTCACCTCATTGCCTGTGTCTCACCTCATTGCCTGGGTCTCACCTCATTGTCTGTGTCTCACCTCATGCCATTGTCTGTGTCTCACTGCATCCCATTGTCTGTCTCACCTCATGCCATTGTCTGTGTCTCACCTCATTGTCTGTGTCTCTCCTCATTGCCTGTGTCTCACCTCATTGCCTGTGTCTCACCTCATTGCCTGTGTCTCACCTCATTGCCTGTGTCTCACCTCATTGTCTGTGTCACCTCATGCCATTGCCTGTGTCTCACCTCATTGTCTGTGTCACCTCATTGCCTGTGTCTCACCTCATTGTCTGTGTCTCACCTCATGCCATTGCCTGTGTCTCACCTCATTGCCTGTGTCTCACCTCATTGCCTGTGTCTCACCTCATTGCCTGTGTCTCACCTCATTGTCTGTTTCACCTCATGCCATTGCCTGTGTCTCACCTCATTGTCTGTGTCACCTCATTGCCTGTGTCTCACCTCATTGTCTGTGTCTCACCTCATGCCATTGCCTGTGTCTCACCTCATTGTCTGTGTCTCACCTCATGCCATTGCCTGTGTCTCACCTCATTGTCTGTGTCTCACCTCATGCCATTGCCTGTGTCTCACCTCATTGTCTGTGTCTCACCTCATTGCCTGTGTCTCACCTCATTGTCTGTGTCACCTCATGCCATTGCCTGTGTCTCACCTCATTGTCTGTGTCTCACCTCATGCCATTGCCTGTGTCTCACCTCATTGTCTGTGTCTCACCTCATGCCATTGCCTGTGTCTCACCTCATTGTCTGTGTCTCACCTCATGCCATTGCCTGTGTCTCACCTCATTGCCTGTGTCTCACCTCATTGTCTGTGTCACCTCATGCCATTGCCTGTCTCTCACCTCATTGTCTGTGTCTCACCTCATGCCATTGCCTGTGTCTCACCTCATTGTCTGTGTCACCTCATTGCCTGTGTCTCACCTCATTGTCTGTGTCTCACCTCATGCCATTGCCTGTGCCTCACCTCATTGCCTGTGTCTCACCTCATTGTCTGTGTCTCACCTCATGCCATTGCCTGTGTCTCACCTCATTGCCTGTGTCTCACCTCATTGCCTGTGTCTCACCTCATTGCCTGTGTCTCACCTTATTGTCTGTGTCACCTCATGCCATTGCCTGTGTCTCACCTCATTGTCTGTGTCTCACCTCATGCCATTGCCTGTGTCTCACCTCATTGTCTGTGTCACCTCATTGCCTGTGTCTCACCTCATTGTCTGTGTCTCACCTCATGCCATTGCCTGTGTCTCACCTCATTGTCTGTGTCTCACCTCATGCCATTGCCTGTGTCTCACCTCATTGTCTGTGTCTCACCTCATGCCATTGCCTGTGTCTCACCTCATTGCCTGTGTCTCACCTCATTGTCTGTGTCACCTCATTGCCTGTGTCTCACCTCATTGTCTGTGTCTCACCTCATGCCATTGCCTGTGTCTCACCTCATTGCCTGTGTCTCACCTCATTGCCTGTGTCTCACCTCATTGCCTGGGTCTCACCTCATTGTCTGTGTCTCACCTCATGCCATTGTCTGTGTCTCACTGCATTCCATTGTCTGTCTCACCTCATGCCATTGTCTGTGTCTCACCTCATTGTCTGTGTCTCTCCTCATTGCCTGTGTCTCACCTCATTGCCTGTGTCTCACCTCATTGCCTGTGTCTCACCTCATTGTCTGTGTCACCTCATGCCATTGCCCGTGTCTCACCTCATTGTCTGTGTCACCTCATTGCCTGTGTCTCACCTCATTGTCTGTGTCTCACCTCATGCCATTGCCTGTGTCTCACCTCATTGCATGTGTCTCACCTCATTGCCTGTGTCTCACCTCATTGTCTGTGTCACCTCATGCCATTGCCTGTGTCTCACCTCATTGTCTGTGTCACCTCATTGCCTGTGTCTCACCTCATTGTCTGTGTCTCACCTCATGCCATTGCCTGTGTCTCACCTCATTGTCTGTGTCTCACCTCATGCCATTGCCTGTGTCTCACCTCATTGTCTGTGTCTCACCTCATGCCATTGCCTGTGTCTCACCTCATTGTCTGTGTCTCACCTCATTGCCTGTGTCTCACCTCATTGTCTGTGTCACCTCATGCCATTGCCTGTGTCTCACCTCATTGTATGTGTCTCACCTCATGCCATTGCCTGTGTCTCACCTCATTTTCTGTGTCTCACCTCATGCCATTGCCTGTGTCTCACCTCATTGTCTGTGTCTCACCTCATGCCATTGCCTGTGTCTCACCTCATTGCCTGTGTCTCACCTCATTGCCTGTGTCTCACCTCATTGTCTGTGTCACCTCATGCCATTGCCTGTGTCTCACCTCATTGTCTGTGTCTCACCTCATGCCATTGCCTGTGTCTCACCTCATTGCCTGTGTCTCACCTCATTGTCTGTGTCTCACCTCATGCCATTGCCTGTGTCTCACCTCATTGCCTGTGTCTCACCTCATGCCATTGCCTGTGTCTCACCTCATTGCCTGTGTGTCACCTCATGCCATTGCCTGTGTCTCACCTCATTGCCTGTGTCTCACCTCATTGTCTGTGTCTCACCTCATGCCATTGCCTGTGTCTCACCTCATTGTCTGTGTCTCACCTCATGCCATTGTCTGTGTCTCACCTCATTGTCTGTGTCTCTCCTCATCGTCTGTGTCTCTCCTCATTGTCTGTGTCTCTCCTCATTGTCTGTGTCTCTCCTCATTGCCTGTGTCTCACCTCATTGTCCGTGTCTCACCTCATTGTCTGTGTCTCACCTCATTGTCTGTGTCTCTCCTCATTGCCTGTGTCTCACCTCATTGTGTCTCACCTCATGCCATTGTCTGTGTCTCACCTCATTGTCTGTGTCTCACCTCATTGTCTGTGTCTCTCCTCATTGCCTGTGTCTCACCTCATTGCCTTTTCTCACCTCATTGCCTGTGTCTCACCTCATTGTCTGTGTCACCTCATGCCATTGCCTGTGTCTCACCTCATTGCCTGTGTCTCTCCTCATTGTCTGTGTCTCTCCTCATTGCCTGTGTCTCACCTCATTGCCTGTGTCTCACCTCATTGCCTGTGTCTCACCTCATTGTCTGTGTCACCTCATGCCATTGCCTGTGTCTCACCTCATTGTCTGTGTCACCTCATTGCCTGTGTCTCACCTCATTGTCTGTGTCTCACCTCATGCCATTGCCTGTGTCTCACCTCATTGTCTGTGTCTCACCTCATGCCATTGTCTGTGTCTCACCTCATTGTCTGTGTCTCACCTCATTGTCTGTGTCTCTCTTCATTGCCTGTGTCTCACCTCATTGTGTCTCACCTCATGCCATTGTCTGTGTCTCACCTCATTGTCTGTGTCTCACCTCATGCCATTGCATGTGTCTCACCTCATTGTCTGTGTCTCACCTCATGCCATTGCCTGTGTCTCACCTCATTGTCTGTGTCACCTCATGCCATTGCCTGTGTCTCACCTCATTGTCTGTGTCTCACCTCATGCCATTGTCTGTGTCTCTCCTCATTGTCTGTGTCTCACCTCATGCCATTGTCTGTGTCTCTCCTCATTGTCTGTGTCTCACCTCATTGTCTGTGTCTCACCTCATGCCATTGCCTGTGTCTCACCTCATTGTCTGTGTCTCACCTCATGCCATTGTCTGTGTCTCACCTCATTGTCTGTGTCTCACCTCATGCCATTGCCTGTGTCTCACCTCATTGTCTGTGTCACCTCATGCCATTGCCTGTGTCTCACCTCATTGTCTGTGTCTCACCTCATGCCATTGCCTGTGTCTCTCCTCATTGCCTGTGTCTCACCTCATTGCCTGTGTCTCACCTCATTGCCTGTGTCTCACCTCATTGCCTGTGTCTCACCTCATTGTCTGTGTCTCTCCTCATTGTCTGTGTCTCACCTCATTGTCTGTGTCTCACCTCATTGTCTGTGTCTCTCCTCATTGCCTGTGTCTCACTTCATTGCCTGTGTCTCACCTCATGCCATTGCCTGTGTCTCTCCTCATTGCCTGTGTCTCACCTCATTGCCTGTGTCTCACCTCATTGCCTGTGGCTCACCTCATTGCCTGTGTCTCACCTCATTGTCTGTGTCTCACCTCATTGTCTGTGTCTCTCCTCATTGTCTGTGTCTCTCCTCATTGCCTGTGTCTCACTTCATTGCCTGTGTCTCACCTCATTGCCTGTGTCTCACTTCATTGCCTGTGTCTCACCTCATTGCCTGTGTCTCACCTCATTGCCTGTGTCTCACTTCATTGCCTGTGTCTCACCTCATTGCCTGTGTCTCACCTCATTGTCTGTGTCTCACCTCATGCCATTGCCTGTGTCTCTCCTCATTGCCTGTGTCTCACCTCATTGCCTGTGTCTCACCTCATTGCCTGTGTCTCACCTCATTGCCTGTGTCTCACCTCATTGTCTGTGTCTCTCCTCATTGCCTGTGTCTCACTTCATTGCCTGTGTCTCACCTCATTGTCTGTGTCTCTCCTCATTGCCTGTGTCTCTCCTCATTGCCTGTGTCTCACCTCATTGTCTGTGTCTCTCCTCATTGTCTGTGTCTCTCCTCATTGTCTGTGTCTCTCCTCATTGTCTGTGTCTCACCTCATTGTCTGTGTCTCACCTCATTGTCTGTGTCTCTCCTCATTGCCTGTGTCTCACTTCATTGCCTGTGTCTCACCTCATGCCATTGCCTGTGTCTCTCCTCATTGCCTGTGTCTCACCTCATTGCCTGTGTCTCACCTCATTGCCTGTGTCTCACCTCATTGCCTGTGTCTCACCTCATTGTCTGTGTCTCTCCTCATTGTCTGTGTCTCTCCTCATTGCCTGTGTCTCACTTCATTGCATGTGTCTCACCTCATTGTCTGTGTCACCTCATTGCCTGTGTCTCACCTCATTGTCTGTGTCTCACCTCATGCCATTGCCTGTGTCTCACCTCATTGCCTGTGTCTCACCTCATTGCCTGGGTCTCACCTCATTGTCTGTGTCTCACCTCATGCCATTGTCTGTGTCTCACTGCATTCCATTGTCTGTCTCACCTCATGCCATTGTCTGTGTCTCACCTCATTGTCTGTGTCTCTCCTCATTGCCTGTGTCTCACCTCATTGCCTGTGTCTCACCTCATTGCCTGTGTCTCACCTCATTGTCTGTGTCACCTCATGCCATTGCCCGTGTCTCACCTCATTGTCTGTGTCACCTCATTGCCTGTGTCTCACCTCATTGTCTGTGTCTCACCTCATGCCATTGCCTGTGTCTCACCTCATTGCATGTGTCTCACCTCATTGCCTGTGTCTCACCTCATTGTCTGTGTCACCTCATGCCATTGCCTGTGTCTCACCTCATTGTCTGTGTCACCTCATTGCCTGTGTCTCACCTCATTGTCTGTGTCTCACCTCATGCCATTGCCTGTGTCTCACCTCATTGTCTGTGTCTCACCTCATGCCATTGCCTGTGTCTCACCTCATTGTCTGTGTCTCACCTCATGCCATTGCCTGTGTCTCACCTCATTGTCTGTGTCTCACCTCATTGCCTGTGTCTCACCTCATTGTCTGTGTCACCTCATGCCATTGCCTGTGTCTCACCTCATTGTCTGTGTCTCACCTCATGCCATTGCCTGTGTCTCACCTCATTGTCTGTGTCTCACCTCATGCCATTGCCTGTGTCTCACCTCATTGTCTGTGTCTCACCTCATGCCATTGCCTGTGTCTCACCTCATTGCCTGTGTCTCACCTCATTGCCTGTGTCTCACCTCATTGTCTGTGTCACCTCATGCCATTGCCTGTGTCTCACCTCATTGTCTGTGTCTCACCTCATGCCATTGCCTGTGTCTCACCTCATTGCCTGTGTCTCACCTCATTGTCTGTGTCTCACCTCATGCCATTGCCTGTGTCTCACCTCATTGCCTGTGTCTCACCTCATGCCATTGCCTGTGTCTCACCTCATTGCCTGTGTCTCACCTCATGCCATTGCCTGTGTCTCACCTCATTGCCTGTGTCTCACCTCATTGTCTGTGTCTCACCTCATGCCATTGCCTGTGTCTCACCTCATTGTCTGTGTCTCACCTCATGCCATTGTCTGTGTCTCACCTCATTGTCTGTGTCTCTCCTCATCGTCTGTGTCTCTCCTCATTGTCTGTGTCTCTCCTCATTGTCTGTGTCTCTCCTCATTGCCTGTGTCTCACCTCATTGTCTGTGTCTCACCTCATTGTCTGTGTCTCACCTCATTGTCTGTGTCTCTCCTCATTGCCTGTGTCTCACCTCATTGTGTCTCACCTCATGCCATTGTCTGTGTCTCACCTCATTGTCTGTGTCTCACCTCATTGTCTGTGTCTCTCCTCATTGCCTGTGTCTCACCTCATTGCCTTTTCTCACCTCATTGCCTGTGTCTCACCTCATTGTCTGTGTCACCTCATGCCATTGCCTGTGTCTCACCTCATTGCCTGTGTCTCTCCTCATTGTCTGTGTCTCTCCTCATTGCCTGTGTCTCACCTCATTGCCTGTGTCTCACCTCATTGCCTGTGTCTCACCTCATTGTCTGTGTCACCTCATGCCATTGCCTGTGTCTCACCTCATTGTCTGTGTCTCACCTCATGCCATTGCCTGTGTCTCACCTCATTGTCTGTGTCACCTCATGCCATTGCCTGTGTCTCACCTCATTGTCTGTGTCTCACCTCATGCCATTGCCTGTGTCTCTCCTCATTGCCTGTGTCTCACCTCATTGCCTGTGTCTCACCTCATTGCCTGTGTCTCACCTCATTGCCTGTGTCTCACCTCATTGTCTGTGTCTCTCCTCATTGTCTGTGTCTCACCTCATTGTCTGTGTCTCACCTCATTGTCTGTGTCTCTCCTCATTGCCTGTGTCTCACTTCATTGCCTGTGTCTCACCTCATGCCATTGCCTGTGTCTCTCCTCATTGCCTGTGTCTCACCTCATTGCCTGTGTCTCACCTCATTGCCTGTGGCTCACCTCATTGCCTGTGTCTCACCTCATTGTCTGTGTCTCACCTCATTGTCTGTGTCTCACCTCATGCCATTGTCTGTGTCTCTCCTCATTGTCTGTGTCTCACCTCATGCCATTGTCTGTGTCTCTCCTCATTGTCTGTGTCTCACCTCATTGTCTGTGTCTCACCTCATGCCATTGCCTGTGTCTCACCTCATTGTCTGTGTCTCACCTCATGCCATTGTCTGTGTCTCACCTCATTGTCTGTGTCTCACCTCATGCCATTGCCTGTGTCTCACCTCATTGTCTGTGTCACCTCATGCCATTGCCTGTGTCTCACCTCATTGTCTGTGTCTCACCTCATGCCATTGCCTGTGTCTCTCCTCATTGCCTGTGTCTCACCTCATTGCCTGTGTCTCACCTCATTGCCTGTGTCTCACCTCATTGCCTGTGTCTCACCTCATTGTCTGTGTCTCTCCTCATTGTCTGTGTCTCACCTCATTGTCTGTGTCTCACCTCATTGTCTGTGTCTCTCCTCATTGCCTGTGTCTCACTTCATTGCCTGTGTCTCACCTCATGCCATTGCCTGTGTCTCTCCTCATTGCCTGTGTCTCACCTCATTGCCTGTGTCTCACCTCATTGCCTGTGGCTCACCTCATTGCCTGTGTCTCACCTCATTGTCTGTGTCTCACCTCATTGTCTGTGTCTCTCCTCATTGTCTGTGTCTCTCCTCATTGCCTGTGTCTAATTCTAATTTAATTTCTAATTTAAAACACTTGTAAAGCGCGGCGTACACCTTGCGGTTTCTTGGCGCTGGAGGTTCAGAACTGAGGGGGAAAGACCATGGAAGGGTGGAGTAAGTATTAGGCGGGGAAAGCCTGGCTGAAAAGGAAAGTTTTCAGGTCCCTACGGAAGGAGAGATACTGAGTTGCAGAACGGAGATTGTCTGGAAGTGAGTTCCAAAAAGCAGGAGCCAGAGTTGAGAAGTTAGAACCGCCCCACTTTTTGCGTGAGAAGCGGGGGATCTGGAGAAGGGACTTGGAGGAAGACCGGAGATTTCTAGCGGGGACATAGGGTTTAATTAGTGAGGCGATGAAAGCGGGGGCCGTGCCCTGGCGGGCCTGAAAAACCATGCATCCAATCTTAAAAAGGGAGCGTTGTTTCACGGGGAGCCAGTGAAGCTCTTTTAGAAGGGGGGTGGAGTGGTGATAGCGTGGAAGGCCGTATATCAGCCTGGCCGCCTGGTTCTGGATGGTTTGGAGTCTACGCAGGCTATATGCTGGAATGCCATGATAGAGGGCGTTGGCGTAGTCCAATCGTGAGATTACCAGGGCGGCTATGATGATCTTAAGTGCCTGGGGAGAGAAGAAGCGGGAGACAGAGCGGATAGTTCGGAGAGTGAGGAAACAGGAGGAAACCACGGAACCGATTTGTGAGTGAAGAGTGAGCTGATTATTCATTTTAACACCCAGTGTTTTGACCGCGGTGGAGGGGGATGGTGCCGGGCCAAGAGAGGGGGGCCAGAAAAGAGAATTCCAGGGGCTGGATGAACCACCAGTGAGAACCAGCTCGGTCTTGTCGGGGTTCAGTTTAAGATGGTTGTGGTTCATCCAGTCCCTGATAAATGTCATAGTTGACTGGAAATTAGAGACCGAGAGAGGAGAGGGGGACAGATCAAAGATGAGCTGGAGGTCATCCGCGTAGTTGTAAACAGTGACCTCCAGCTGCTGGAGTGCATAGATAAGAGGAAAGATATAGAGATTAAAGAGTAAGGGAGAGAGGGAGGAGCCCTGGGGGACACCGCAGGTGACAGGGAGAGGGGTGGAGGTGAAATCGCCCAGTCGGACCGCCTGAGTGCGGTCCCTCAGAAAGGAGGAGAGCCAGACCAGAGCTGATCCCCCGATGCCGGCCGCCTTGACACGGGCAAGTAAGATGGTATGGTCCACCGTGTCAAAGGCGGCGGAAAGATCAAGGAGGACCAGTGCCTGGCGGTTGTTGTCATCCATACCCTTTCTGAGGTTGTCTAGGACTGAAACTACGACCGATTCGGTCGAATGCCTGGGGCGGAATCCTGCCTGGCGAGAGGCCAGCCCCCCATTCGCCTCGATGTGAGCGCTCAGTACCGCGGTGACATGGCGTTCCATCACCTTTCCCAAGAAGGGCAGCAGGGAGATGGGGCGAAAGTTAGCCGAGATGGAAGGGTCCGCGCCGGGTTTCTTCAGCAGAGGCACTATGGTGGCGGCCTTTAGTGCAGGGGTCACAACACCCTGAGCCAAGGAGCTGTTAAGGAAGGCGATAGGGGGATCAGGGCAGCTAGAGTAGATTTGCTGTAAGATGCGTGCGGGGCAGACGTCCGCCGGAGACCCTGACTTCACTTTGGGGAGTATTGCCAGAAAGGATTCCTGAGTGAGGGGAGGGATGAGGGTGAGAGGGTTTTGAACAGTGGGGGGGGAGGGATCAACAAAAGCAGACGAGGGTAATGGAATATTAGCCTTGATAGTTGTGATTTTGTCCAGGAAGTAGTGATTGAGTTGATCACAGAGGAGCTGGGAGGGAGGGATTTGGGACGAAGTTCGATCAGAGAATGCCAGGTCATTCACAATGCCGAAGATTACCCTGGGTTTATTGTCGGCAGACGTTATTTTCGTGGAAAAGTAGACGGTTTTTGCAGCCAGAATTGCTGATTTATATTTAGCCAGTGATGCCAGGAAGTGGGTTTTAGATGAAAGGCTATAATCTTTCCTCCACTGCCTCTCCGCCCGTCGGGCGCTCAGTTTGAGTTCTTTTAGGTGGTCGTTAAACCATCTATTGGAGTCCTTGAGTCGGCGGATGGAAATGCGACGTAGGGGAGCCACTGAGTCGCAACCTCCAGCCAGCCAGGTGTTTATGGCCTTGGCTTGAGAGGCAGATGATAGGCCAGAGAAGGGGGGAATGGAATTGCGGAGCAGGGAGGTCAAGGAGGGGAGATCCAGTCTGTTCCAGTTCCGCGCCCAGGTGTTTTTGGCACGCGGGGTTTTGGAAATTGGGTTGTGGGGGATAGAGAAGGAGATGAGGGCATGGTCGGACCAGGGGCATGGAGAGACAGCCACCGAGGCCAATGGAAGGTTGAGAGACCAGACCTGGTCGAGTGTGTGCCCGTGAGAGTGAGTGGGGACAGTTATATGTGACACGAAGTTGAAAGATAGTAGAGATTCTGTAAATTCTTTTGAGAATGTGTCTCACTTCATTGCCTGTGTCTCACCTCATTGCCTGTGTCTCACTTCATTGCCTGTGTCTCACCTCATTGCCTGTGTCTCACTTCATTGCCTGTGTCTCACCTCATTGCCTGTGTCTCACCTCATTGTCTGTGTCTCACCTCATGCCATTGCCTGTGTCTCTCCTCATTGCCTGTGTCTCACCTCATTGCCTGTGTCTCACCTCATTGCCTGTGTCTCACCTCATTGCCTGTGTCTCACCTCATTGTCTGTGTCTCTCCTCATTGCCTGTGTCTCACTTCATTGCCTGTGTCTCACCTCATTGTCTGTGTCTCTCCTCATTGCCTGTGTCTCTCCTCATTGCCTGTGTCTCACCTCATTGTCTGTGTCTCTCCTCATTGTCTGTGTCTCTAATCATTGTCTGTGTCTCTCCTCATTGTCTGTGTCTCACCTCATTGTCTGTGTCTCACCTCATTGTCTGTGTCTCTCCTCATTGCCTGTGTCTCACTTCATTGCCTGTGTCTCACCTCATGCCATTGCCTGTGTCTCTCCTCATTGCCTGTGTCTCACCTCATTGCCTGTGTCTCACCTCATTGCCTGTGTCTCACCTCATTGCCTGTGTCTCACCTCATTGTCTGTGTCTCTCCTCATTGTCTGTGTCTCTCCTCATTGCCTGTGTCTCACTTCATTGCCTGTGTCTCACCTCATTGCCTGTGTCTCACTTCATTGCCTGTGTCTCACCTCATTGTCTGTGTCTCTCCTCATTGCCTGTGTCTCACTTCATTGCCTGTGTCTCACCTCATGCCATTGCCTGTGTCTCTCCTCATTGCCTGTGTCTCACCTCATTGCCTGTGTCTCACCTCATTGCCTGTGTCTCACCTCATTGTCTGTGTCTCACCTCATTGCCTGTGTCTCACCTCATTGTCTGTGTCTCTCCTCATTGTCTGTGTCTATCCTCATTGCCTGTGTCTCACTTCATTGCCTGTGTCTCACCTCATTGTCTGTGTCTCACCTCATTGTCTGTGTCTCTCCTCATTGTCTGTGTCTCTCCTCATTGCCTGTGTCTCACTTCATTGCCTGTGTCTCACCTCATTGCCTGTGTCTCACTTCATTGCCTGTGTCTCACCTCATTGCCTGTGTCTCACCTCATTGCCTGTGTCTCACTTCATTGCCTGTGTCTCACCTCATTGCCTGTGTCTCACCTCATGCCATTGCCTGTGTCTCACCTCATTGTCTGTGTCACCTCATTGCCTGTGTCTCACCTCATTGCCTGTGTCTCACCTCATTGCCTGTGTCTCACCTCATTGTCTGTGTCTCAGCTCATTGTCTGTGTCTCACCTCATGCCATTGCCGGTGTCTCTCCTCATTGCCTGTGTCTCACCTCATTGCCTGTGTCTCACCTCATTGCCTGTGTCTCACCTCATTGTCTGTGTCACCTCATTGCCTGTGTCTCACCTCATTGTCTGTGTCTCTCCTCATTGTCTGTGTCTCTCCTCATTGCGTGTGTCTCACTTCATTGCCTGTGTCTCACCTCATGCCATTGCCTGTGTCTCTCCTCATTGCCTGTGTCTCACCTCATTGCCTGTGTCTCACCTCATTGCCTGTGTCTCACCTCATTGCCTGTGTCTCACCTCATTGTCTGTGTCTCTCCTCATTGTCTGTGTCTCTCCTCATTGCCTGTGTCTCATTTCATTGCCTGTGTCTCACCTCATTGCCTGTGTCTCACCTCATTGCCTGTGTCTCACCTCATTGCCTGTGTCTCACCTCATTGCCTGTGTCTCACCTCATTGCCTGTGTCTCACTTCATTGCCTGTGTCTCACCTCATTGCCTGTGTCTCACCTCATTGTCTGTGTCTCTCCTCATTGCCTGTGTCTCACTTCATTGCCTGTGTCTCACCTCATGCCATTGCCTGTGTCTCTCCTCATTGCCTGTGTCTCACCTCATTGCCTGTGTCTCACCTCATTGCCTGTGTCTCACCTCATTGCCTGTGTCTCACCTCATTGTCTGTGTCTCTCCTCATTGTCTGTGTCTCTCCTCATTGCCTGTGTCTCACTTCATTGCATGTGTCTCACCTCATTGTCTGTGTCACCTCATTGCCTGTGTCTCACCTCATTGTCTGTGTCTCACCTCATGCCATTGCCTGTGTCTCACCTCATTGCCTGTGTCTCACCTCATTGCCTGGGTCTCACCTCATTGTCTGTGTCTCACCTCATGCCATTGTCTGTGTCTCACTGCATTCCATTGTCTGTCTCACCTCATGCCATTGTCTGTGTCTCACCTCATTGTCTGTGTCTCTCCTCATTGCCTGTGTCTCACCTCATTGCCTGTGTCTCACCTCATTGCCTGTGTCTCACCTCATTGTCTGTGTCACCTCATGCCATTGCCCGTGTCTCACCTCATTGTCTGTGTCACCTCATTGCCTGTGTCTCACCTCATTGTCTGTGTCTCACCTCATGCCATTGCCTGTGTCTCACCTCATTGCATGTGTCTCACCTCATTGCCTGTGTCTCACCTCATTGTCTGTGTCACCTCATGCCATTGCCTGTGTCTCACCTCATTGTCTGTGTCACCTCATTGCCTGTGTCTCACCTCATTGTCTGTGTCTCACCTCATGCCATTGCCTGTGTCTCACCTCATGCCATTGCCTGTGTCTCACCTCATTGTCTGTGTCTCACCTCATGCCATTGCCTGTGTCTCACCTCATTGTCTGTGTCTCACCTCATTGCCTGTGTCTCACCTCATTGTCTGTGTCACCTCATGCCATTGCCTGTGTCTCACCTCATTGTCTGTGTCTCACCTCATGCCATTGCCTGTGTCTCACCTCATTGTCTGTGTCTCACCTCATGCCATTGCCTGTGTCTCACCTCATTGTCTGTGTCTCACCTCATGCCATTGCCTGTGTCTCACCTCATTGCCTGTGTCTCACCTCATTGCCTGTGTCTCACCTCATTGTCTGTGTCACCTCATGCCATTGCCTGTGTCTCACCTCATTGTCTGTGTCTCACCTCATGCCATTGCCTGTGTCTCACCTCATTGCCTGTGTCTCACCTCATTGTCTGTGTCTCACCTCATGCCATTGCCTGTGTCTCACCTCATTGCCTGTGTCTCACCTCATGCCATTGCCTGTGTCTCACCTCATTGCCTGTGTCTCACCTCATGCCATTGCCTGTGTCTCACCTCATTGCCTGTGTCTCACCTCATTGTCTGTGTCTCACCTCATGCCATTGCCTGTGTCTCACCTCATTGTCTGTGTCTCACCTCATGCCATTGTCTGTGTCTCACCTCATTGTCTGTGTCTCTCCTCATCGTCTGTGTCTCTCCTCATTGTCTGTGTCTCTCCTCATTGTCTGTGTCTCTCCTCATTGCCTGTGTCTCACCTCATTGTCTGTGTCTCACCTCATTGTCTGTGTCTCACCTCATTGTCTGTGTCTCTCCTCATTGCCTGTGTCTCACCTCATTGTGTCTCACCTCATGCCATTGTCTGTGTCTCACCTCATTGTCTGTGTCTCACCTCATTGTCTGTGTCTCTCCTCATTGCCTGTGTCTCACCTCATTGCCTTTTCTCACCTCATTGCCTGTGTCTCACCTCATTGTCTGTGTCACCTCATGCCATTGCCTGTGTCTCACCTCATTGCCTGTGTCTCTCCTCATTGTCTGTGTCTCTCCTCATTGCCTGTGTCTCACCTCATTGCCTGTGTCTCACCTCATTGCCTGTGTCTCACCTCATTGTCTGTGTCACCTCATGCCATTGCCTGTGTCTCACCTCATTGTCTGTGTCTCACCTCATGCCATTGCCTGTGTCTCACCTCATTGTCTGTGTCACCTCATGCCATTGCCTGTGTCTCACCTCATTGTCTGTGTCTCACCTCATGCCATTGCCTGTGTCTCTCCTCATTGCCTGTGTCTCACCTCATTGCCTGTGTCTCACCTCATTGCCTGTGTCTCACCTCATTGCCTGTGTCTCACCTCATTGTCTGTGTCTCTCCTCATTGTCTGTGTCTCACCTCATTGTCTGTGTCTCACCTCATTGTCTGTGTCTCTCCTCATTGCCTGTGTCTCACTTCATTGCCTGTGTCTCACCTCATGCCATTGCCTGTGTCTCTCCTCATTGCCTGTGTCTCACCTCATTGCCTGTGTCTCACCTCATTGCCTGTGGCTCACCTCATTGCCTGTGTCTCACCTCATTGTCTGTGTCTCACCTCATTGTCTGTGTCTCACCTCATGCCATTGTCTGTGTCTCTCCTCATTGTCTGTGTCTCACCTCATGCCATTGTCTGTGTCTCTCCTCATTGTCTGTGTCTCACCTCATTGTCTGTGTCTCACCTCATGCCATTGCCTGTGTCTCACCTCATTGTCTGTGTCTCACCTCATGCCATTGTCTGTGTCTCACCTCATTGTCTGTGTCTCACCTCATGCCATTGCCTGTGTCTCACCTCATTGTCTGTGTCACCTCATGCCATTGCCTGTGTCTCACCTCATTGTCTGTGTCTCACCTCATGCCATTGCCTGTGTCTCTCCTCATTGCCTGTGTCTCACCTCATTGCCTGTGTCTCACCTCATTGCCTGTGTCTCACCTCATTGCCTGTGTCTCACCTCATTGTCTGTGTCTCTCCTCATTGTCTGTGTCTCACCTCATTGTCTGTGTCTCACCTCATTGTCTGTGTCTCTCCTCATTGCCTGTGTCTCACTTCATTGCCTGTGTCTCACCTCATGCCATTGCCTGTGTCTCTCCTCATTGCCTGTGTCTCACCTCATTGCCTGTGTCTCACCTCATTGCCTGTGGCTCACCTCATTGCCTGTGTCTCACCTCATTGTCTGTGTCTCACCTCATTGTCTGTGTCTCTCCTCATTGTCTGTGTCTCTCCTCATTGCCTGTGTCTAATTCTAATTTAATTTCTAATTTAAAACACTTGTAAAGCGCGGCGTACACCTTGCGGTTTCTTGGCGCTGGAGGTTCAGAACTGAGGGGGAAAGACCATGGAAGGGTGGAGTAAGTATTAGGCGGGGAAAGCCTGGCTGAAAAGGAAAGTTTTCAGGTCCCTACGGAAGGAGAGATACTGAGTTGCAGAACGGAGATTGTCTGGAAGTGAGTTCCAAAAAGCAGGAGCCAGAGTTGAGAAGTTAGGACCGCCCCACTTTTTGCGTGAGAAGCGGGGGATCTGGAGAAGGGACTTGGAGGAAGACCGGAGATTTCTAGCGGGGACATAGGGTTTAATTAGTGAGGCGATGAAAGCGGGGGCCGTGCCCTGGCGGGCCTGAAAAACCATGCATCCAATCTTAAAAAGGGAGCGTTGTTTCACGGGGAGCCAGTGAAGCTCTTTTAGAAGGGGGGTGGAGTGGTGATAGCGTGGAAGGCCGTATATCAGCCTGGCCGCCTGGTTCTGGATGGTTTGGAGTCTACGCAGGCTATATGCTGGAATGCCATGATAGAGGGCGTTGGCGTAGTCCAATCGTGAGATTACCAGGGCGGCTATGATGATCTTAAGTGCCTGGGGAGAGAAGAAGCGGGAGACAGAGCGGATAGTTCGGAGAGTGAGGAAACAGGAGGAAACCACGGAACCGATTTGTGAGTGAAGAGTGAGCTGATTATTCATTTTAACACCCAGTGTTTTGACCGCGGTGGAGGGGGATGGTGCCGGGCCAAGAGAGGGGGGCCAGAAAAGAGAATTCCAGGGGCTGGATGAACCACCAGTGAGAACCAGCTCGGTCTTGTCGGGGTTCAGTTTAAGATGGTTGTGGTTCATCCAGTCCCTGATAAATGTCATAGTTGACTGGAAATTAGAGACCGAGAGAGGAGAGGGGGACAGATCAAAGATGAGCTGGAGGTCATCCGCGTAGTTGTAAACAGTGACCTCCAGCTGCTGGAGTGCATAGATAAGAGGAAAGATATAGAGATTAAAGAGTAAGGGAGAGAGGGAGGAGCCCTGGGGGACACCGCAGGTGACAGGGAGAGGGGTGGAGGTGAAATCGCCCAGTCGGACCGCCTGAGTGCGGTCCCTCAGAAAGGAGGAGAGCCAGACCAGAGCTGATCCCCCGATGCCGGCCGCCTTGACACGGGCAAGTAAGATGGTATGGTCCACCGTGTCAAAGGCGGCGGAAAGATCAAGGAGGACCAGTGCCTGGCGGTTGTTGTCATCCATACCCTTTCTGAGGTTGTCTAGGACTGAAACTACGACCGATTCGGTCGAATGCCTGGGGCGGAATCCTGCCTGGCGAGAGGCCAGCCCCCCATTCGCCTCGATGTGAGCGCTCAGTACCGCGGTGACATGGCGTTCCATCACCTTTCCCAAGAAGGGCAGCAGGGAGATGGGGCGAAAGTTAGCCGAGATGGAAGGGTCCGCGCCGGGTTTCTTCAGCAGAGGCACTATGGTGGCGGCCTTTAGTGCAGGGGTCACAACACCCTGAGCCAAGGAGCTGTTAAGGAAGGCGATAGGGGGATCAGGGCAGCTAGAGTAGATTTGCTGTAAGATGCGTGCGGGGCAGACGTCCGCCGGAGACCCTGACTTCACTTTGGGGAGTATTGCCAGAAAGGATTCCTGAGTGAGGGGAGGGATGAGGGTGAGAGGGTTTTGAACAGTGGGGGGGGAGGGATCAACAAAAGCAGACGAGGGTAATGGAATATTAGCCTTGATAGTTGTGATTTTGTCCAGGAAGTAGTGATTGAGTTGATCACAGAGGAGCTGGGAGGGAGGGATTTGGGACGAAGTTCGATCAGAGAATGCCAGGTCATTCACAATGCCGAAGATTACCCTGGGTTTATTGTCGGCAGACGTTATTTTCGTGGAAAAGTAGACGGTTTTTGCAGCCAGAATTGCTGATTTATATTTAGCCAGTGATGCCAGGAAGTGGGTTTTAGATGAAAGGCTATAATCTTTCCTCCACTGCCTCTCCGCCCGTCGGGCGCTCAGTTTGAGTTCTTTTAGGTGGTCGTTAAACCATCTATTGGAGTCCTTGAGTCGGCGGATGGAAATGCGACGTAGGGGAGCCACTGAGTCGCAACCTCCAGCCAGCCAGGTGTTTATGGCCTTGGCTTGAGAGGCAGATGATAGGCCAGAGAAGGGGGGAATGGAATTGCGGAGCAGGGAGGTCAAGGAGGGGAGATCCAGTCTGTTCCAGTTCCGCGCCCAGGTGTTTTTGGCACGCGGGGTTTTGGAAATTGGGTTGTGGGGGATAGAGAAGGAGATGAGGGCATGGTCGGACCAGGGGCATGGAGAGACAGCCACCGAGGCCAATGGAAGGTTGAGAGACCAGACCTGGTCGAGTGTGTGCCCGTGAGAGTGAGTGGGGACAGTTATATGTGACACGAAGTTGAAAGATAGTAGAGATTCTGTAAATTCTTTTGAGAATGTGTCTCACTTCATTGCCTGTGTCTCACCTCATTGCCTGTGTCTCACTTCATTGCCTGTGTCTCACCTCATTGCCTGTGTCTCACTTCATTGCCTGTGTCTCACCTCATTGCCTGTGTCTCACCTCATTGTCTGTGTCTCACCTCATGCCATTGCCTGTGTCTCTCCTCATTGCCTGTGTCTCACCTCATTGCCTGTGTCTCACCTCATTGCCTGTGTCTCACCTCATTGCCTGTGTCTCACCTCATTGTCTGTGTCTCTCCTCATTGCCTGTGTCTCACTTCATTGCCTGTGTCTCACCTCATTGTCTGTGTCTCTCCTCATTGCCTGTGTCTCTCCTCATTGCCTGTGTCTCACCTCATTGTCTGTGTCTCTCCTCATTGTCTGTGTCTCTAATCATTGTCTGTGTCTCTCCTCATTGTCTGTGTCTCACCTCATTGTCTGTGTCTCACCTCATTGTCTGTGTCTCTCCTCATTGCCTGTGTCTCACTTCATTGCCTGTGTCTCACCTCATGCCATTGCCTGTGTCTCTCCTCATTGCCTGTGTCTCACCTCATTGCCTGTGTCTCACCTCATTGCCTGTGTCTCACCTCATTGCCTGTGTCTCACCTCATTGTCTGTGTCTCTCCTCATTGTCTGTGTCTCTCCTCATTGCCTGTGTCTCACTTCATTGCCTGTGTCTCACCTCATTGCCTGTGTCTCACTTCATTGCCTGTGTCTCACCTCATTGTCTGTGTCTCTCCTCATTGCCTGTGTCTCACTTCATTGCCTGTGTCTCACCTCATGCCATTGCCTGTGTCTCTCCTCATTGCCTGTGTCTCACCTCATTGCCTGTGTCTCACCTCATTGCCTGTGTCTCACCTCATTGTCTGTGTCTCACCTCATTGCCTGTGTCTCACCTCATTGTCTGTGTCTCTCCTCATTGTCTGTGTCTATCCTCATTGCCTGTGTCTCACTTCATTGCCTGTGTCTCACCTCATTGTCTGTGTCTCACCTCATTGTCTGTGTCTCTCCTCATTGTCTGTGTCTCTCCTCATTGCCTGTGTCTCACTTCATTGCCTGTGTCTCACCTCATTGCCTGTGTCTCACTTCATTGCCTGTGTCTCACCTCATTGCCTGTGTCTCACCTCATTGCCTGTGTCTCACTTCATTGCCTGTGTCTCACCTCATTGCCTGTGTCTCACCTCATGCCATTGCCTGTGTCTCACCTCATTGTCTGTGTCACCTCATTGCCTGTGTCTCACCTCATTGCCTGTGTCTCACCTCATTGCCTGTGTCTCACCTCATTGTCTGTGTCTCAGCTCATTGTCTGTGTCTCACCTCATGCCATTGCCGGTGTCTCTCCTCATTGCCTGTGTCTCACCTCATTGCCTGTGTCTCACCTCATTGCCTGTGTCTCACCTCATTGTCTGTGTCACCTCATTGCCTGTGTCTCACCTCATTGTCTGTGTCTCTCCTCATTGTCTGTGTCTCTCCTCATTGCGTGTGTCTCACTTCATTGCCTGTGTCTCACCTCATGCCATTGCCTGTGTCTCTCCTCATTGCCTGTGTCTCACCTCATTGCCTGTGTCTCACCTCATTGCCTGTGTCTCACCTCATTGCCTGTGTCTCACCTCATTGTCTGTGTCTCTCCTCATTGTCTGTGTCTCTCCTCATTGCCTGTGTCTCATTTCATTGCCTGTGTCTCACCTCATTGCCTGTGTCTCACCTCATTGCCTGTGTCTCACCTCATTGCCTGTGTCTCACCTCATTGCCTGTGTCTCACCTCATTGCCTGTGTCTCACTTCATTGCCTGTGTCTCACCTCATTGCCTGTGTCTCACCTCATTGCCTGTGTCTCACTTCATTGCCTGTGTCTCACCTCATTGCCTGTGTCTCACATCATTGCCTGTGTCTCACCTCATTGCCTGTGTCTCAATTCATTGCCTGTGTCTCACCTCATTGCCTGTGTCTCTCCTCATTGCCTGTGTCTCACCTCATTGCCCGTGTCTCACCTCATTGCCTGTGTCTCACCTCATTGCCTGTGTCTCACTTCATTGCCTGTGTCTCACCTCATTGCCTGTGTCTCACTTCATTGCCTGTGTCTCACCTCATTGCCTGTGTCTCTCCTCATTGCCTGTGTCTCACCTCATTGCCTGTGTCTCACTTCATTGCCTGTGTCTCACCTCATTGCCTGTGTCTCACCTCATTGCCTGTGTCTCACTTCATTGCCTGTGTCTCACCTCATTGCCTGTGTCTCACCTCATTGCCTGTGTCTCACCTCATTGCCTGTGTCTCACTTCATTGCCTGTGTCTCACCTCATTGCCTGTGTCTCACCTCATTACCTGTGTCTCACTTCATTGCCTGTGTCTCACCTCATTGCCTGTGTCTCACTTCATTGCCTGTGTCTCACCTCATTGCCTGTGTCTCACCTCATTGCCTGTGTCTCACCTCATTGCCTGTGTCTCACTTCATTGCCTGTGTCTCACCTCATTGCCTGTGTCTCACCTCATTGCCTGTGTCTCACCTCATTGTCTGTGTCTCACCTCATTGTCTGTGTCTCACCTCATGCCATTGCCTGTGTCTCACCTCATTGTCTGTGTCTCACCTCATGCCATTGCCTGTGTCTCACCTCATTGTCTGTGTCTCACCTCATGCCATTGCCTGTGTCTCACCTCATTGCCTGTGTCTCACCTCATTGCCTGTGTCTCACCTCATTGTCTGTGTCACCTCATGCCATTGCCTGTGTCTCACCTCATTGTCTGTGTCTCACCTCATGCCATTGCCTGTGTCTCACCTCATTGTCTGTGTCACCTCATTGCCTGTGTCTCACCTCATTGTCTGTGTCTCACCTCATGCCATTGCCTGTGTCTCACCTCATTGCCTGTGTCTCACCTCATTGTCTGTGTCTCACCTCATGCCATTGCCTGTGTCTCACCTCATTGCCTGTGTCTCACCTCATTGCCTGTGTCTCACCTCATTGCCTGTGTCTCACCTCATTGTCTGTGTCACCTCATGCCATTGCCTGTGCCTCACCTCATTGTCTGTGTCTCACCTCATGCCATTGCCTGTGTCTCACCTCATTGTCTGTGTCACCTCATTGCCTGTGTCTCACCTCATTGTCTGTGTCTCACCTCATGCCATTGCCTGTGTCTCACCTCATTGTCTGTGTCTCACCTCATGCCATTGCCTGTGTCTCACCTCATTGTCTGTGTCTCACCTCATGCCATTGCATGTGTCTCACCTCATTGCCTGTGTCTCACCTCATTGTCTGTGTCACCTCATTGCCTGTGTCTCACCTCATTGTCTGTGTCTCACCTCATGCCATTGCCTGTGTCTCACCTCATTGCCTGTGTCTCACCTCATTGCCTGGGTCTCACCTCATTGTCTGTGTCTCACCTCATGCCATTGTCTGTGTCTCACTGCATTCCATTGTCTGTCTCACCTCATGCCATTGTCTGTATCTCACCTCATTGTCTGTGTCTCTCCTCATTGCCTGTGTCTCACCTCATTGCCTGTGTCTCACCTCATTGCCTGTGTCTCACCTCATTGCCTGTGTCTCACCTCATTGTCTGTGTCACCTCATGCCATTGCCCGTGTCTCACCTCATTGTCTGTGTCACCTCATTGCCTGTGTCTCACCTCATTGTCTGTGTCTCACCTCATGCCATTGCCTGTGTCTCACCTCATTGCCTGTGTCTCACCTCATTGCCTGTGTCTCACCTCATTGTCTGTGTCACCTCATGCCATTGCCTGTGTCTCACCTCATTGTCTGTGTCACCTCATTGCCTGTGTCTCACCTCATTGTCTGTGTCTCACCTCATGCCATTGCCTGTGTCTCACCTCATTGTCTGTGTCTCACCTCATGCCATTGCCTGTGTCTCACCTCATTGTCTGTGTCTCACCTCATTGCCTGTGTCTCACCTCATTGTCTGTGTCACCTCATGCCATTGCCTGTGTCTCACCTCATTGTCTGTGTCTCACCTCATGCCATTGCCTGTGTCTCACCTCATTGTCTGTGTCTCACCTCATGCCATTGCCTGTGTCTCACCTCATTGTCTGTGTCTCACCTCATGCCATTGCCTGTGTCTCACCTCATTGCCTGTGTCTCACCTCATTGCCTGTGTCTCACCTCATTGTCTGTGTCACCTCATGCCATTGCCTGTGTCTCACCTCATTGTCTGTGTCTCACCTCATGCCATTGCCTGTGTCTCACCTCATTGCCTGTGTCTCACCTCATTGTCTGTGTCTCACCTCATGCCATTGCCTGTGTCTCACCTCATTGCCTGTGTCTCACCTCATTGCCTGTGTCTCACCTCATGCCATTGCCTGTGTCTCACCTCATTGCCTGTGTCTCACCTCATGCCATTGCCTGTGTCTCACCTCATTGCCTGTGTCTCACCTCATTGTCTGTGTCTCACCTCATGCCATTGCCTGTGTCTCACCTCATTGCCTGTGTCTCACCTCATGCCATTGCCTGTGTCTCACCTCATTGCCTGTGTCTCACCTCATGCCATTGCCTGTGTCTCACCTCATTGCCTGTGTCTCACCTCATTGTCTGTGTCTCACCTCATGCCATTGCCTGTGTCTCACCTCATTGTCTGTTTCTCACCTCATGCCATTGTCTCACCTCATTGCCTGTGTCTCACTTCATTGCCTGTGTCTCACCTCATTGCCTGTGTCTCACCTCATTGCCTGTGTCTCACTTCATTGCCTGTGTCTCACCTCATTGCCTGTGTCTCACCTCATGCCATTGCCTGTGTCTCACCTCATTGTCTGTGTCACCTCATTGCCTGTGTCTCACCTCATTGCCTGTGTCTCACCTCATTGCCTGTGTCTCACCTCATTGTCTGTGTCTCAGCTCATTGTCTGTGTCTCACCTCATTGTCTGTGTCTCTCCTCATTGTCTGTGTCTCTCCTCATTGCCTGTGTCTCACTTCATTGCCTGTGTCTCACCTCATTGCCTGTGTCTCACTTCATTGCCTGTGTCTCACCTCATTGCCTGTGTCTCACTTCATTGCCTGTGTCTCACCTCATTGCCTGTGTCTCACCTCATTGTCTGTGTCTCACCTCATGCCATTGCCTGTGTCTCTCCTCATTGCCTGTGTCTCACCTCATTGCCTGTGTCTCACCTCATTGCCTGTGTCTCACCTCATTGCCTGTGTCTCACCTCATTGTCTGTGTCTCTCCTCATTGCCTGTGTCTCACTTCATTGCCTGTGTCTCACCTCATTGTCTGTGTCTCTCCTCATTGCCTGTGTCTCTCCTCATTGCCTGTGTCTCACCTCATTGTCTGTGTCTCTCCTCATTGTCTGTGTCTCTCCTCATTGTCTGTGTCTCTCCTCATTGTCTGTGTCTCACCTCATTGTCTGTGTCTCACCTCATTGTCTGTGTCTCTCCTCATTGCCTGTGTCTCACTTCATTGCCTGTGTCTCACCTCATGCCATTGCCTGTGTCTCTCCTCATTGCCTGTGTCTCACCTCATTGCCTGTGTCTCACCTCATTGCCTGTGTCTCACCTCATTGCCTGTGTCTCACCTCATTGTCTGTGTCTCTCCTCATTGTCTGTGTCTCTCCTCATTGCCTGTGTCTCACTTCATTGCCTGTGTCTCACCTCATTGCCTGTGTCTCACTTCATTGCCTGTGTCTCACCTCATTGTCTGTGTCTCTCCTCATTGCCTGTGTCTCACTTCATTGCCTGTGTCTCACCTCATGCCATTGCCTGTGTCTCTCCTCATTGCCTGTGTCTCACCTCATTGCCTGTGTCTCACCTCATTGCCTGTGTCTCACCTCATTGTCTGTGTCTCACCTCATTGCCTGTGTCTCACCTCATTGTCTGTGTCTCTCCTCATTGTCTGTGTCTATCCTCATTGCCTGTGTCTCACTTCATTGCCAGTGTCTCACCTCATTGTCTGTGTCTCACCTCATTGTCTGTGTCTCTCCTCATTGTCTGTGTCTCTCCTCATTGCCTGTGTCTCACTTCATTGCCTGTGTCTCACCTCATTGCCTGTGTCTCACTTCATTGCCTGTGTCTCACCTCATTGCCTGTGTCTCACCTCATTGCCTGTGTCTCACTTCATTGCCTGTGTCTCACCTCATTGCCTGTGTCTCACCTCATGCCATTGCCTGTGTCTCACCTCATTGTCTGTGTCACCTCATTGCCTGTGTCTCACCTCATTGCCTGTGTCTCACCTCATTGCCTGTGTCTCACCTCATTGTCTGTGTCTCAGCTCATTGTCTGTGTCTCACCTCATGCCATTGCCGGTGTCTCTCCTCATTGCCTGTGTCTCACCTCATTGCCTGTGTCTCACCTCATTGCCTGTGTCTCACCTCATTGCCTGTGTCTCACCTCATTGTCTGTGTCTCTCCTCATTGTCTGTGTCTCTCCTCATTGCGTGTGTCTCACTTCATTGCCTGTGTCTCACCTCATGCCATTGCCTGTGTCTCTCCTCATTGCCTGTGTCTCACCTCATTGCCTGTGTCTCACCTCATTGCCTGTGTCTCACCTCATTGCCTGTGTCTCACCTCATTGTCTGTGTCTCTCCTCATTGTCTGTGTCTCTCCTCATTGCCTGTGTCTCACTTCATTGCCTGTGTCTCACCTCATTGCCTGTGTCTCACCTCATTGCCTGTGTCTCACCTCAAAGCCTGTGTCTCACCTCATTGCCTGTGTCTCACCTCATTGCCTGTGTCTCACTTCATTGCCTGTGTCTCACCTCATTGCCTGTGTCTCACCTCATTGCCTGTGTCTCACTTCATTGCCTGTGTCTCACCTCATTGCCTGTGTCTCACATCATTGCCTGTGTCTCACCTCATTGCCTGTGTCTCACTTCATTGCCTGTGTCTCACCTCATTGCCTGTGTCTCTCCTCATTGCCTGTGTCTCACCTCATTGCCTGTGTCTCACCTCATTGCCTGTGTCTCACCTCATTGCCTGTGTCTCACTTCATTGCCTGTGTCTCACCTCATTGCCTGTGTCTCACTTCATTGCCTGTGTCTCACCTCATTGCCTGTGTCTCTCCTCATTGCCTGTGTCTCACCTCATTGCCTGTGTCTCACTTCATTGCCTGTGTCTCACCTCATTGCCTGTGTCTCACCTCATTGCCTGTGTCTCACTTCATTGCCTGTGTCTCACCTCATTGCCTGTGTCTCACCTCATTGCCTGTGTCTCACCTCATTGCCTGTGTCTCACTTCATTGCCTGTGTCTCACCTCATTGCCTGTGTCTCACCTCATTGCCTGTGTCTCACTTCATTGCCTGTGTCTCACCTCATTGCCTGTGTCTCACTTCATTGCCTGTGTCTCACCTCATTGCCTGTGTCTCACCTCATTGCCTGTGTCTCACCTCATTGCCTGTGTCTCACTTCATTGGCTGTGTCTCACCTCATTGCCTGTGTCTCACCTCATTGCCTGTGTCTCACCTCATTGTCTGTGTCTCACCTCATTGTCTGTGTCTCACCTCATGCCATTGCCTGTGTCTCACCTCATTGTCTGTGTCTCACCTCATGCCATTGCCTGTGTCTCACCTCATTGTCTGTGTCTCACCTCATGCCATTGCCTGTGTCTCACCTCATTGCCTGTGTCTCACCTCATTGCCTGTGTCTCACCTCATTGTCTGTGTCACCTCATGCCATTGCCTGTGTCTCACCTCATTGTCTGTGTCTCACCTCATGCCATTGCCTGTGTCTCACCTCATTGTCTGTGTCACCTCATTGCCTGTGTCTCACCTCATTGTCTGTGTCTCACCTCATGCCATTGCCTGTGTCTCACCTCATTGCCTGTGTCTCACCTCATTGTCTGTGTCTCACCTCATGCCATTGCCTGTGTCTCACCTCATTGCCTGTGTCTCACCTCATTGCCTGTGTCTCACCTCATTGTCTGTGTCACCTCATGCCATTGCCTGTGCCTCACCTCATTGTCTGTGTCTCACCTCATGCCATTGCCTGTGTCTCACCTCATTGTCTGTGTCACCTCATTGCCTGTGTCTCACCTCATTGTCTGTGTCTCACCTCATGCCATTGCCTGTGTCTCACCTCATTGTCTGTGTCTCACCTCATGCCATTGCCTGTGTCTCACCTCATTGTCTGTGTCTCACCTCATGCCATTGCATGTGTCTCACCTCATTGCCTGTGTCTCACCTCATTGTCTGTGTCACCTCATTGCCTGTGTCTCACCTCATTGTCTGTGTCTCACCTCATGCCATTGCCTGTGTCTCACCTCATTGCCTGTGTCTCACCTCATTGCCTGTGTCTCACCTCATTGTCTGTGTCTCACCTCATGCCATTGTCTGTGTCTCACTGCATTCCATTGTCTGTCTCACCTCATGCCATTGTCTGTATCTCACCTCATTGTCTGTGTCTCTCCTCATTGCCTGTGTCTCACCTCATTGCCTGTGTCTCACCTCATTGCCTGTGTCTCACCTCATTGCCTGTGTCTCACCTCATTGTCTGTGTCACCTCATGCCATTGCCCGTGTCTCACCTCATTGTCTGTGTCACCTCATTGCCTGTGTCTCACCTCATTGTCTGTGTCTCACCTCATGCCATTGCCTGTGTCTCACCTCATTGCCTGTGTCTCACCTCATTGCCTGTGTCTCACCTCATTGTCTGTGTCACCTCATGCCATTGCCTGTGTCTCACCTCATTGTCTGTGTCACCTCATTGCCTGTGTCTCACCTCATTGTCTGTGTCTCACCTCATGCCATTGCCTGTGTCTCACCTCATTGTCTGTGTCTCACCTCATGCCATTGCCTGTGTCTCACCTCATTGTCTGTGTCTCACCTCATTGCCTGTGTCTCACCTCATTGTCTGTGTCACCTCATGCCATTGCCTGTGTCTCACCTCATTGTCTGTGTCTCACCTCATGCCATTGCCTGTGTCTCACCTCATTGTCTGTGTCTCACCTCATGCCATTGCCTGTGTCTCACCTCATTGTCTGTGTCTCACCTCATGCCATTGCCTGTGTCTCACCTCATTGCCTGTGTCTCACCTCATTGCCTGTGTCTCACCTCATTGTCTGTGTCACCTCATGCCATTGCCTGTGTCTCACCTCATTGTCTGTGTCTCACCTCATGCCATTGCCTGTGTCTCACCTCATTGCCTGTGTCTCACCTCATTGTCTGTGTCTCACCTCATGCCATTGCCTGTGTCTCACCTCATTGCCCGTGTCTCACCTCATTGCCTGTGTCTCACCTCATGCCATTGCCTGTGTCTCACCTCATTGCCTGTGTCTCACCTCATGCCATTGCCTGTGTCTCACCTCATTGCCTGTGTCTCACCTCATTGTCTGTGTCTCACCTCATGCCATTGCCTGTGTCTCACCTCATTGCCTGTGTCTCACCTCATGCCATTGCCTTTGTCTCACCTCATTGCCTGTGTCTCACCTCATGCCATTGCCTGTGTCTCACCTCATTGCCTGTGTCTCACCTCATTGTCTGTGTCTCACCTCATGCCATTGCCTGTGTCTCACCTCATTGTCTGTGTCTCACCTCATGCCATTGTCTCACCTCATTGCCTGTGTCTCACTTCATTGCCTGTGTCTCACCTCATTGCCTGTGTCTCACCTCATTGCCTGTGTCTCACTTCATTGCCTGTGTCTCACCTCATTGCCTGTGTCTCACCTCATGCCATTGCCTGTGTCTCACCTCATTGTCTGTGTCACCTCATTGCCTGTGTCTCACCTCATTGCCTGTGTCTCACCTCATTGCCTGTGTCTCACCTCATTGTCTGTGTCTCAGCTCATTGTCTGTGTCTCACCTCATGCCATTGCCGGTGTCTCTCCTCATTGCCTGTGTCTCACCTCATTGCCTGTGTCTCACCTCATTGCCTGTGTCTCACCTCATTGCCTGTGTCTGACCTCATTGTCTGTGTCTCTCCTCATTGTCTGTGTCTCTCCTCATTGCGTGTGTCTCACTTCATTGCCTGTGTCTCACCTCATGCCATTGCCTGTGTCTCTCCTCATTGCCTGTGTCTCACCTCATTGCCTGTGTCTCACCTCATTGCCTGTGTCTCACCTCATTGCCTGTGTCTCACCTCATTGTCTGTGTCTCTCCTCATTGTCTGTGTCTCTCCTCATTGCCTGTGTCTCACTTCATTGCCTGTGTCTCACCTCATTGCCTGTGTCTCACCTCATTGCCTGTGTCTCACCTCATTGCCTGTGTCTCACCTCATTGCCTGTGTCTCACCTCATTGCCTGTGTCTCACTTCATTGCCTGTGTCTCACCTCATTGCCTGTGTCTCACCTCATTGCCTGTGTCTCGCCTCATTGCCTGTGTCTCACTTCATTGCCTGTGTCTCACCTCATTGCCTGTGTCTCACATCATTGCCTGTGTCTCACCTCATTGCCTGTGTCTCACTTCATTGCCTGTGTCTCACCTCATTGCCTGTGTCTCTCCTCATTGCCTGTGTCTCACCTCATTGCCTGTGTCTCACCTCATTGCCTGTGTCTCACCTCATTGCCTGTGTCTCACTTCATTGCCTGTGTCTCACCTCATTGCCTGTGTCTCACTTCATTGCCTGTGTCTCACCTCATTGCCTGTGTCTCTCCTCATTGCCTGTGTCTCACCTCATTGCCTGTGTCTCACTTCATTGCCTGTGTCTCACCTCATTGCCTGTGTCTCACCTCATTGCCTGTGTCTCACTTCATTGCCTGTGTCTCACCTCATTGCCTGTGTCTCACCTCATTGCCTGTGTCTCACCTCATTGCCTGTGTCTCACTTCATTGCCTGTGTCTCACCTCATTGCCTGTGTCTCACCTCATTGCCTGTGTGTCACTTCATTGCCTGTGTCTCACCTCATTGCCTGTGTCTCACTTCATTGCCTGTGTCTCACCGCATTGCCTGTGTCTCACCTCATTGCCTGTGTCTCACCTCATTGCCTGTGTCTCACTTCATTGCCTGTGTCTCCCCTCATTGCCTGTGTCTCACCTCATTGCCTGTGTCTCACCTCATTGTCTGTGTCTCACCTCATTGTCTGTGTCTCACCTCATGCCATTGCCTGTGTCTCACCTCATTGTCTGTGTCTCACCTCATGCCATTGCCTGTGTCTCACCTCATTGTCTGTGTCTCAGCTCATGCCATTGCCTGTGTCTCACCTCATTGCCTGTGTCTCACCTCATTGCCTGTGTCTCACCTCATTGTCTGTGTCACCTCATGCCATTGCCTGTGTCTCACCTCATTGTCTGTGTCTCACCTCATGCCATTGCCTGTGTCTCACCTCATTGTCTGTGTCACCTCATTGCCTGTGTCTCAACTCATTGTCTGTGTCTCACCTCATGCCATTGCCTGTGTCTCACCTCATTGCCTGTGTCTCACCTCATTGTCTGTGTCTCACCTCATGCCATTGCCTGTGTCTCACCTCATTGCCTGTGTCTGACCTCATTGCCTGTGTCTCACCTCATTGCCTGTGTCTCACCTCATTGTCTGTGTCTCACCTCATGCCATTGCCTGTGTCTCACCTCATTGCCTGTGTCTCACCTCATGCCATTGCCTGTGTCTCACCTCATTGTCTGTGTCTCACCTCATGCCATTGCCTGTGTCTTACCTCATTGCCTGTGTCTCACCTCATTGTCTGTGTCACCTCATTGCCTGTGTCTCACCTCATTGTCTGTGTCTCATCTCATGCCATTGCCTGTGTCTCACCTCATTGCCTGTGTCTCACCTCATTGCCTGGGTCTCACCTCATTGTCTGTGTCTCACCTCATGCCATTGTCTGTGTCTCACTGCATTCCATTGTCTGTCTCACCTCATGCCATTGTCTGTATCTCACCTCATTGTCTGTGTCTCTCCTCATTGCCTGTGTCTCACCTCATTGCCTGTGTCTCACCTCATTGCCTGTGTCTCACCTCATTGCCTGTGTCTCACCTCATTGTCTGTGTCACCTCATGCCATTGCCCGTGTCTCACCTCATTGTCTGTGTCACCTCATTGCCTGTGTCTCACCTCATTGTCTGTGTCTCACCTCATGCCATTGCCTGTGTCTCACCTCATTGCCTGTGTCTCACCTCATTGCCTGTGTCTCACCTCATTGTCTGTGTCACCTCATGCCATTGCCTGTGTCTCACCTCATTGTCTGTGTCACCTCATTGCCTGTGTCTCACCTCATTGTCTGTGTCTCACCTCATGCCATTGCCTGTGTCTCACCTCATTGTCTGTGTCTCACCTCATGCCATTGCCTGTGTCTCACCTCATTGTCTGTGTCTCACCTCATTGCCTGTGTCTCACCTCATTGTCTGTGTCACCTCATGCCATTGCCTGTGTCTCATCTCATTGTCTGTGTCTCACCTCATGCCATTGCCTGTGTCTCACCTCATTGTCTGTGTCTCACCTCATGCCATTGCCTGTGTCTCACCTCATTGTCTGTGTCTCACCTCATGCCATTGCCTGTGTCTCACCTCATTGCCTGTGTCTCACCTCATTGCCTGTGTCTCACCTCATTGTCTGTGTCACCTCATGCCATTGCCTGTGTCTCACCTCATTGTCTGTGTCTCACCTCATGCCATTGCCTGTGTCTCACCTCATTGCCTGTGTCTCACCTCATTGTCTGTGTCTCACCTCATGCCATTGCCTGTGTCTCACCTCATTGCCTGTGTCTCACCTCATGCCATTGCCTGTGTCTCACCTCATTGCCTGTGTCTCACCTCATGCCATTGCCTGTGTCTCACCTCATTGCCTGTGTCTCACCTCATTGTCTGTGTCTCACCTCATGCCATTGCCTGTGTCTCACCTCATTGTCTGTGTCTCACCTCATGCCATTGTCTGTGTCTCACCTCATTGTCTGTGTCTCTCCTCATTGTCTGTGTCTCTCCTCATTGTCTGTGTCTCTCCTCATTGTCTGTGTCTCTCCTCATTGCCTGTGTCTCACCTCATTGTCTGTGTCTCACCTCATTGTCTGTGTCTCACCTCATTGTCTGTGTCTCTCCTCATTGCCTGTGTCTCACCTCATTGTGTCTCACCTCATGCCATTGTCTGTGTCTCACCTCATTGTCTGTGTCTCACCTCATTGTCTGTGTCTCTCCTCATTGCCTGTGTCTCACCTCATTGCCTGTGTCTCACCTCATTGCCTGTGTCTCACCTCATTGCCTGTGTCTCACCTCATTGTCTGTGTCACCTCATGCCATTGCCTGTGTCTCACCTCATTGCCTGTGTCTCTCCTCATTGTCTGTGTCTCTCCTCATTGCCTGTGTCTCACCTCATTGCCTGTGTCTCACCTCATTGCCTGTGTCTCACCTCATTGTCTGTGTCACCTCATGCCATTGCCTGTGTCTCACCTCATTGTCTGTGTCACCTCATTGCCTGTGTCTCACCTCATTGTCTCTGTCTCACCTCATGCCATTGCCTGTGTCTCACCTCATTGTCTGTCTCTCACCTCATGCCATTGTCTGTGTCTCACCTCATTGCCTGTGTCTCACCTCATTGCCTGTGTCTCACCTCATGCCATTGCCTGTGTCTCACCTCATTGTCTGTGTCACCTCATTGCCTGTGTCTCACCTCATTGCCTGTGTCTCACCTCATTGCCTGTGTCTCACCTCATTGCCTGTGTCTCACCTCATTGTCTGTGTCTCTCCTCATTGTCTGTGTCTATCCTCATTGCCTGTGTCTCACTTCATTGCCTGTGTCTCACCTCATTGTCTGTGTCTCACCTCATTGTCTGTGTCTCTCCTCATTGTCTGTGTCTCTCCTCATTGCCTGTGTCTCACTTCATTGCCTGTGTCTCACCTCATTGCCTGTGTCTCACTTCATTGCCTGTGTCTCACCTCATTGCCTGTGTCTCACCTCATTGCCTGTGTCTCACTTCATTGCCTGTGTCTCACCTCATTGCCTGTGTCTCACCTCATGCCATTGCCTGTGTCTCACCTCATTGTCTGTGTCACCTCATTGCCTGTGTCTCACCTCATTGCCTGTGTCTCACCTCATTGTCTGTGTCTCAGCTCATTGTCTGTGTCTCACCTCATGCCATTGCCGGTGTCTCTCCTCATTGCCTGTGTCTCACCTCATTGCCTGTGTCTCACCTCATTGCCTGTGTCTCACCTCATTGCCTGTGTCTCACCTCATTGTCTGTGTCTCTCCTCATTGTCTGTGTCTCTCCTCATTGCGTGTGTCTCACTTCATTGCCTGTGTCTCACCTCATGCCATTGCCTGTGTCTCTCCTCATTGCCTGTGTCTCACCTCATTGCCTGTGTCTCACCTCATTGCCTGTGTCTCACCTCATTGCCTGTGTCTCACCTCATTGTCTGTGTCTCTCCTCATTGTCTGTGTCTCTCCTCATTGCCTGTGTCTCACTTCATTGCCTGTGTCTCACCTCATTGCCTGTGTCTCACCTCATTGCCTGTGTCTCACCTCATTGCCTGTGTCTCACCTCATTGCCTGTGTCTCACCTCATTGCCTGTGTCTCACTTCATTGCCTGTGTCTCACCTCATTGCCTGTGTCTCACCTCATTGCCTGTGTCTCACCTCATTGCCTGTGTCTCACTTCATTGCCTGTGTCTCACCTCATTGCCTGTGTCTCACATCATTGCCTGTGTCTCACCTCATTGCCTGTGTCTCACTTCATTGCCTGTGTCTCACCTCATTGCCTGTGTCTCTCCTCATTGCCTGTGTCTCACCTCATTGCCTGTGTCTCACCTCATTGCCTGTGTCTCACCTCATTGCCTGTGTCTCACTTCATTGCCTGTGTCTCACCTCATTGCCTGTGTCTCACTTCATTGCCTGTGTCTCACCTCATTGCCTGTGTCTCTCCTCATTGCCTGTGTCTCACCTCATTGCCTGTGTCTCACTTCATTGCCTGTGTCTCACCTCATTGCCTGTGTCTCACCTCATTGCCTGTGTCTCACTTCATTGCCTGTGTCTCACCTCATTGCCTGTGTCTCACCTCATTGCCTGTGTCTCACCTCATTGCCTGTGTCTCACTTCATTGCCTGTGTCTCACCTCATTGCCTGTGTCTCACCTCATTGCCTGTGTCTCACTTCATTGCCTGTGTCTCACCTCATTGCCTGTGTCTCACTTCATTGCCTGTGTCTCACCTCATTGCCTGTGTCTCACCTCATTGCCTGTGTCTCACCTCATTGCCTGTGTCTCACTTCATTGCCTGTGTCTCACCTCATTGCCTGTGTCTCACCTCATTGCCTGTGTCTCACCTCATTGTCTGTGTCTCACCTCATTGTCTGTGTCTCACCTCATGCCATTGCCTGTGTCTCACCTCATTGTCTGTGTCTCACCTCATGCCATTGCCTGTGTCTCACCTCATTGCCTGTGTCTCACCTCATTGCCTGTGTCTCACCTCATTGTCTGTGTCACCTCATGCCATTGCCTGTGTCTCACCTCATTGTCTGTGTCTCACCTCATGCCATTGCCTGTGTCTCACCTCATTGTCTGTGTCACCTCATTGCCTGTGTCTCACCTCATTGTCTGTGTCTCACCTCATGCCATTGCCTGTGTCTCACCTCATTGCATGTGTCTCACCTCATTGTCTGTGTCTCACCTCATGCCATTGCCTGTGTCTCACCTCATTGCCTGTGTCTCACCTCATTGCCTGTGTCTCACCTCATTGCCTGTGTCTCACCTCATTGTCTGTGTCACCTCATGCCATTGCCTGTGCCTCACCTCATTGTCTGTGTCTCACCTCATGCCATTGCCTGTGTCTCACCTCATTGTCTGTGTCACCTCATTGCCTGTGTCTCACCTCATTGTCTGTGTCTCACCTCATGCCATTGCCTGTGTCTCACCTCATTGTCTGTGTCTCACCTCATGCCATTGCCTGTGTCTCACCTCATTGTCTGTGTCTCACCTCATGCCATTGCCTGTGTCTCACCTCATTGCCTGTGTCTCACCTCATTGTCTGTGTCACCTCATTGCCTGTGTCTCACCTCATTGTCTGTGTCTCACCTCATGCCATTGCCTGTGTCTCACCTCATTGCCTGTGTCTCACCTCATTGCCTGGGTCTCACCTCATTGTCTGTGTCTCACCTCATGCCATTGTCTGTGTCTCACTGCATTCCATTGTCTGTCTCACCTCATGCCATTGTCTGTATCTCACCTCATTGTCTGTGTCTCTCCTCATTGCCTGTGTCTCACCTCATTGCCTGTGTCTCACCTCATTGCCTGTGTCTCACCTCATTGTCTGTGTCACCTCATGCCATTGCCCGTGTCTCACCTCATTGTCTGTGTCACCTCATTGCCTGTGTCTCACCTCATTGTCTGTGTCTCACCTCATGCCATTGCCTGTGTCTCACCTCATTGCCTGTGTCTCACCTCATTGCCTGTGTCTCACCTCATTGCCTGTGTCACCTCATGCCATTGCCTGTGTCTCACCTCATTGTCTGTGTCACCTCATTGCCTGTGTCTCACCTCATTGTCTGTGTCTCACCTCATGCCATTGCCTGTGTCTCACCTCATTGTCTGTGTCTCACCTCATGCCATTGCCTGTGTCTCACCTCATTGTCTGTGTCTCACCTCATTGCCTGTGTCTCACCTCATTGTCTGTGTCACCTCATGCCATTGCCTGTGTCTCACCTCATTGTCTGTGTCTCACCTCATGCCATTGCCTGTGTCTCACCTCATTGTCTGTGTCTCACCTCATGCCATTGCCTGTGTCTCACCTCATTGTCTGTGTCTCACCTCATGCCATTGCCTGTGTCTCACCTCATTGCCTGTGTCTCACCTCATTGCCTGTGTCTCACCTCATTGTCTGTGTCACCTCATGCCATTGCCTGTGTCTCACCTCATTGTCTGTGTCTCACCTAATGCCATTGCCTGTGTCTCACCTCATTGCCTGTGTCTCACCTCATTGTCTGTGTCTCACCTCATGCCATTGCCTGTGTCTCACCTCATTGCCTGTGTCTCACCTCATTGCCTGTGTCTCACCTCATGCCATTGCCTGTGTCTCACCTCATTGCCTGTGTCTCACCTCATTGCCTGTGTCTCACCTCATGCCATTGCCTGTGTCTCACCTCATTGCCTGTGTCTCACCTCATTGTCTGTGTCTCACCTCATGCCATTGCCTGTGTCTCACCTCATTGCCTGTGTCTCACCTCATGCCATTGCCTGTGTCTCACCTCATTGCCTGTGTCTCACCTCATGCCTTTGCCTGTGTCTCACCTCATTGCCTGTGTCTCACCTCATTGTCTGTGTCTCACCTCATGCCATTGCCTGTGTCTCACCTCATTGTCTGTGTCTTACCTCATGCCATTGTCTCACCTCATTGCCTGTGTCTCACTTCATTGCCTGTGTCTCACCTCATTGCCTGTGTCTCACCTCATTGCCTGTGTCTCACTTCATTGCCTGTGTCTCACCTCATTGCCTGTGTCTCACCTCATGCCATTGCCTGTGTCTCACCTCATTATCTGTGTCACCTCATTGCCTGTGTCTCACCTCATTGCCTGTGTCTCACCTCATTGCCTGTGTCTCACCTCATTGTCTGTGTCTCAGCTCATTGTCTGTGTCTCACCTCATGCCATTGCCGGTGTCTCTCCTCATTGCCTGTGTCTCACCTCATTGCCTGTGTCTCACCTCATTGCCTGTGTCTCACCTCATTGCCTGTGTCTCACCTCATTGTCTGTGTCTCTCCTCATTGTCTGTGTCTCTCCTCATTGCGTGTGTCTCACTTCATTGCCTGTGTCTCACCTCATGCCATTGCCTGTGTCTCTCCTCATTGCCTGTGTCTCACCTCATTGCCTGTGTCTCACCTCATTGCCTGTGTGTCACCTCATTGCCTGTGTCTCACCTCATTGTCTGTGTCTCTCCTCATTGTCTGTGTCTCTCCTCATTGCCTGTGTCTCACTTCATTGCCTGTGTCTCACCTCATTGCCTGTGTCTCACCTCATTGCCTGTGTCTCACCTCATTGCCTGTGTCTCACCTCATTGCCTGTGTCTCACTTCATTGCCTGTGTCTCACCTCATTGCCTGTGTCTCACCTCATTGCCTGTGTCTCACCTCATTGCCTGTGTCTCACTTCATTGCCTGTGTCTCACCTCATTGCCTGTGTCTCACATCATTGCCTGTGTCTCACCTCATTGCCTGTGTCTCACTTCATTGCCTGTGTCTCACCTCATTGCCTGTGTCTCTCCTCATTGCCTGTGTCTCACCTCATTGCCTGTGTCTCACCTCATTGCCTGTGTCTCACTTCATTGCCTGTGTCTCACCTCATTGCCTGTGTCTCACTTCATTGCCTGTGTCTCACCTCATTGCCTGTGTCTCTCCTCATTGCCTGTGTCTCACCTCATTGCCTGTGTCTCACTTCATTGCCTGTGTCTCACCTCATTGCCTGTGTCTCACCTCATTGCCTGTGTCTCACTTCATTGCCTGTGTCTCACCTCATTGCCTGTGTCTCACCTCATTGCCTGTGTCTCACCTCATTGCCTGTGTCTCACTTCATTGCCTGTGTCTCACCTCATTGCCTGTGTCTCACCTCATTGCCTGTGTCTCACTTCATTGCCTGTGTCTCACCTCATTGCCTGTGTCTCACTTCATTGCCTGTGTCTCACCGCATTGCCTGTGTCTCACCTCATTGCCTGTGTCTCACCTCATTGCCTGTGTCTCACTTCATTGCCTGTGTCTCACCTCATTGCCTGTGTCCCACCTCATTGCCTGTGTCTCACCTCATTGTCTGTGTCTCACCTCATTGTCTGTGTCTCACCTCATGCCATTGCCTGTGTCTCACCTCATTGTCTGTGTCTCACCTCATGCCATTGCCTGTGTCTCACCTCATTGTCTGTGTCTCACCTCATGCCATTGCCTGTGTCTCACCTCATTGCCTGTGTCTCACCTCATTGCCTGTGTCTCACCTCATTGTCTGTGTCACCTCATGCCATTGCCTGTGTCTCACCTCATTGTCTGTGTCTCACCTCATGCCATTGCCTGTGTCTCACCTCATTGTCTGTGTCACCTCATTGCCTGTGTCTCACCTCATTGTCTGTGTCTCACCTCATGCCATTGCCTGTGTCTCACCTCATTGCCTGTGTCTCACCTCATTGTCTGTGTCTCACCTCATGCCATTGCCTGTGTCTCACCTCATTGCCTGTGTCTCACCTCATTGCCTGTGTCTCATCTCATTGCCTGTGTATCACCTCATTGTCTGTGTCACCTCATGCCATTGCCTGTGCCTCACCTCATTGTCTGTGTCTCACCTCATGCCATTGCCTGTGTCTCACCTCATTGTCTGTGTCACCTCATTGCCTGTGTCTCACCTCATTGTCTGTGTCTCACCTCATGCCATTGCCTGTGTCTCACCTCATTGTCTGTGTCTCACCTCATGCCATTGCCTGTGTCTCACCTCATTGTCTGTGTCTCACCTCATGCCATTGCCTGTGTCTCACCTCATTGCCTGTGTCTCACCTCATTGTCTGTGTCACCTCATTGCCTGTGTCTCACCTCATTGTCTGTGTCTCACCTCATGCCATTGCCTGTGTCTCACCTCATTGCCTGTGTCTCACCTCATTGCCTGGGTCTCACCTCATTGTCTGTGTCTCACCTCATGCCATTGTCTGTGTCTCACTGCAATCCATTGTCTGTCTCACCTCATGCCATTGTCTGTATCTCACCTCATTGTCTGTGTCTCTCCTCATTGCCTGTGTCTCACCTCATTGCCTGTGTCTCACCTCATTGCCTGTGTCTCACCTCATTGCCTGTGTCTCACCTCATTGTCTGTGTCACCTCATGCCATTGCCAGTGTCTCACCTCATTGTCTGTGTCACCTCATTGCCTGTGTCTCACCTCATTGTCTGTGTCTCACCTCATGCCATTGCCTGTGTCTCACCTCATTGCCTGTGTCTCACCTCATTGCCTGTGTCTTACCTCATTGTCTGTGTCACCTCATGCCATTGCCTGTGTCTCACCTCATTGTCTGTGTCACCTCATTGCCTGTGTCTCACCTCATTGTCTGTGTCTCACCTCATGCCATTGCCTGTGTCTCACCTCATTGTCTGTGTCTCACCTCATGCCATTGCCTGTGTCTCACCTCATTGTCTGTGTCTCACCTCATTGCCTGTGTCTCACCTCATTGTCTGTGTCACCTCATGCCATTGCCTGTGTCTCACCTCATTGTCTGTGTCTCACCTCATGCCATTGCCTGTGTCTCACCTCATTGTCTCTGTCTCACCTCATGCCATTGCCTGTGTCTCACCTCATTGTCTGTGTCTCACCTCATGCCATTGCCTGTGTCTCACCTCATTGCCTGTGTCTCACCTCATTGTCTGTGTCACCTCATGCCATTGCCTGTGTCTCACCCCATTGTCTGTGTCTCACCTCATGCCATTGCCTGTGTCTCACCTCATTGCCTGTGTCTCACCTCATTGTCTGTGTCTCACCTCATGCCATTGCCTGTGTCTCACCTCATTGCCTGTGTCTCACCTCATGCCATTGCCTGTGTCTCACCTCATTGCCTGTGTCTCACCTCATGCCATTGCCTGTGTCTCACCTCATTGCCTGTGTCTCACCTCATTGTCTGTGTCTCACCTCATGCCATTGCCTGTGTCTCACCTCATTGTCTGTGTCTCACCTCATGCCATTGTCTGTGTCTCACCTCATTGTCTGTGTCTCTCCTCATTGTCTGTGTCTCTCCTCATTGTCTGTGTCTCTCCTCATTGTCTGTGTCTCTCCTCATTGCCTGTGTCTCACCTCATTGTCTGTGTCTCACCTCATTGTCTGTGTCTCACCTCATTGTCTGTGTCTCTCCTCATTGCCTGTGTCTCACCTCATTGTGTCTCACCTCATGCCATTGTCTGTGTCTCACCTCATTGTCTGTGTCTCACCTCATTGTCTGTGTCTCTCCTCATTGCCTGTGTCTCACCTCATTGCCTGTGTCTCACCTCATTGCCTGTGTCTCACCTCATTGTCTGTGTCACCTCATGCCATTGCCTGTGTCTCACCTCATTGCCTGTGTCTCTCCTCATTGTCTGTGTCTCTCCTCATTGCCTGTGTCTCACCTCATTGCCTGTGTCTCACCTCATTGCCTGTGTCTCACCTCATTGTCTGTGTCACCTCATGCCATTGCCTGTGTCTCACCTCATTGTCTGTGTCACCTCATTGCCTGTGTCTCACCTCATTGTCTCTGTCTCACCTCATGCCATTGCCTGTGTCTCACCTCATTGCCTGTGTCTCACCTCATTGTCTGTGTCTCACCTCATGCCATTGTCTGTGTCTCACCTCATTGTCTGTGTCTCACCTCATTGTCTGTGTCTCTCCTCATTGCCTGTGTCTCACCTCATTGTGTCTCACCTCATGCCATTGTCTGTGTCTCACCTCATTGTCTGTGTCTCACCTCATGCCATTGCCTGTGTCTCACCTCATTGTCTGTGTCTCACCTCATGCCATTGCCTGTGTCTCACCTCATTGTCTGTGTCACCTCATGCCATTGCCTGTGTCTCCCCTCATTGTCTGTGTCTCACCTCATGCCATTGTCTGTGTCTCTCCTCATTGTCTGTGTCTCACCTCATGGCATTGTCTGTGTCTCTCCTCATTGTCTGTGTCTCACCTCATTGTCTGTGTTTCACCTCATGCCATTGCCTGTGTCTCACCTCATTGTCTGTGTCTCACCTCATGCCATTGTCTGTGTCTCACCTCATTGTCTGTGTCTCACCTCATGCCATTGCCTGTGTCTCACCTCATTGTCTGTGTCACCTCATGCCATTGCCTGTGTCTCACCTCATTGTCTGTGTCTCACCTCATGCCATTGCCTGTGTCTCTCCTCAATGCCTGTGTCTCACCTCATTGCCTGTGTCTCACCTCATTGCCTGTGTCTCACCTCATTGCCTGTGTCTCACCTCATTGTCTGTGTCTCTCCTCATTGTCTGTGTCTCACCTCATTGTCTGTGTCTCACCTCATTGTCTGTGTCTCTCCTCATTGCCTGTGTCTCACTTCATTGCCTGTGTCTCACCTCATGCCATTGCCTGTGTCTCTCCTCATTGCCTGTGTCTCACCTCATTGCCTGTGTCTCACCTCATTGCCTGTGTCTCACCTCATTGCCTGTGTCTCACCTCATTGTCTGTGTCTCACCTCATTGTCTGTGTCTCTCCTCATTGTCTGTGTCTCTCCTCATTGCCTGTGTCTCACTTCATTGCCTGTGTCTCACCTCATTGCTTGTGTCTCACTTCATTGCCTGTGTCTCACCTCATTGCCTGTGTCTCACCTCATTGCCTGTGTCTCACTTCATTGCCTGTGTCTCACCTCATTGCCTGTGTCTCACCTCATTGTCTGTGTCTCACCTCATGCCATTGCCTGTGTCTCTCCTCATTGCCTGTGTCTCACCTCATTGCCTGTGTCTCACCTCATTGCCTGTGTCTCACCTCATTGCCTGTGTCTCACCTCATTGTCTGTGTCTCTCCTCATTGTCTGTGTCTCACCTCATTGTCTGAGTCTCACCTCATTGTCTGTGTCTCTCCTCATTGCCTGTGTCTCACTTCATTGCCTGTGTCTCACCTCATGCCATTGCCTGTGTCTCTCCTCATTGCCTGTGTCTCACCTCATTGCCTGTGTCTCACCTCATTGCCTGTGTCTCACCTCATTGCCTGTGTCTCACCTCATTGCCTGTGTCTCACCTCATTGTCTGTGTCTCTCCTCATTGTCTGTGTCTCTCCTCATTGCCTGTGTCTCACTTCATTGCCTGTGTCTCACCTCATTGCCTGTGTCTCACTTCATTGCCTGTGTCTCACCTCATTGTCTGTGTCTCTCCTCATTGCCTGTGTCTCACTTCATTGCCTGTGTCTCACCTCATGCCATTGCCTGTGTCTCTCCTCATTGCCTGTGTCTCACCTCATTGCCCGTGTCTCACCTCATTGCCTGTGTCTCACCTCATTGTCTGTGTCTCTCCTCATTGTCTGTGTCTCACCTCATTGCCTGTGTCTCACCTCATTGTCTTTGTCTCTCCTCATTGTCTGTGTCTCTCCTCATTGCCTGTGTCTCACTTCATTGCCTGTGTCTCACCTTATTGCCTGTGTCTCACCTCATTGTCTCTGTCTCACCTCATGCGATTGCCTGTGTCTCACCTCATTGCCTGTGTCTCACCTCATTGTCTGTGTCTCACCTCATGCCATTGTCTGTGTCTCACCTCATTGTCTGTGTCTCACCTCATTGTCTGTGTCTCTCCTCATTGCCTGTGTCTCACCTCATTGTGTCTCACCTCATGCCATTGTCTGTGTCTCACCTCATTGTCTGTGTCTCACCTCATGCCATTGCCTGTGTTTCACCTCATTGTCTGTGTCTCACCTCATGCCATTGCCTGTGTCTCACCTCATTGTCTGTGTCACCTCATGCCATTGCCTGTGTCTCACCTCATTGTCTGTGTCTCACCTCATGCCATTGTCTGTGTCTCTCCTCATTGTCTGTGTCTCACCTCATGCCATTGTCTGTGTCTCTCCTCATTGTCTGTGTCTCACCTCATTGTCTGTGTCTCACCTCATGCCATTGCCTGTGTCTCACCTCATTGTCTGTGTCTCACCTCATGCCATTGTCTGTGTCTCACCTCATTGTCTGTGTCTCACCTCATGCCATTGCCTGTGTCTCACCTCATTGTCTGTGTCACCTCATGCCATTGCCTGTGTCTCACCTCATTGTCTGTGTCTCACCTCATGCCATTGCCTGTGTCTCTCCTCAATGCCTGTGTCTCACCTCATTGCCTGTGTCTCACCTCATTGCCTGTGTCTCACCTCATTGCCTGTGTCTCACCTCATTGTCTGTGTCTCTCCTCATTGTCTGTGTCTCACCTCATTGTCTGTGTCTCACCTCATTGTCTGTGTCTCTCCTCATTGCCTGTGTCTCACTTCATTGCCTGTGTCTCACCTCATGCCATTGCCTGTGTCTCTCCTCATTGCCTGTGTCTCACCTCATTGCCTGTGTCTCACCTCATTGCCTGTGTCTCACCTCATTGCCTGTGTCTCACCTCATTGCCTGTGTCTCACCTCATTGTCTGTGTCTCACCTCATTGTCTGTGTCTCTCCTCATTGTCTGTGTCTCTCCTCATTGCCTGTGTCTCACTTCATTGCCTGTGTCTCACCTCATTGCTTGTGTCTCACTTCATTGCCTGTGTCTCACCTCATTGCCTGTGTCTCACCTCATTGCCTGTGTCTCACTTCATTGCCTGTGTCTCACCTCATTGCCTGTGTCTCACCTCATTGTCTGTGTCTCACATCATGCCATTGCCTGTGTCTCTCCTCATTGCCTGTGTCTCACCTCATTGCCTGTGTCTCACCTCATTGCCTGTGTCTCACCTCATTGCCTGTGTCTCACCTCATTGTCTGTGTCTCTCCTCATTGTCTGTGTCTCACCTCATTGTCTGAGTCTCACCTCATTGTCTGTGTCTCTCCTCATTGCCTGTGTCTCACTTCATTGCCTGTGTCTCACCTCATGCCATTGCCTGTGTCTCTCCTCATTGCCTGTGTCTCACCTCATTGCCTGTGTCTCACCTCATTGCCTGTGTCTCAACTCATTGCCTGTGTCTCACCTCATTGCCTGTGTCTCACCTCATTGTCTGTGTCTCTCCTCATTGTCTGTGTCTCTCCTCATTGCCTGTGTCTCACTTCATTGCCTGTGTCTCACCTCATTGCCTGTGTCTCACTTCATTGCCTGTGTCTCACCTCATTGTCTGTGTCTCTCCTCATTGCCTGTGTCTCACTTCATTGCCTGTGTCTCACCTCATGCCATTGCCTGTGTCTCTCCTCATTGCCTGTGTCTCACCTCATTGCCCGTGTCTCACCTCATTGCCTGTGTCTCACCTCATTGTCTGTGTCTCTCCTCATTGTCTGTGTCTCACCTCATTGCCTGTGTCTCACCTCATTGTCTTTGTCTCTCCTCATTGTCTGTGTCTCTCCTCATTGCCTGTGTCTCACTTCATTGCCTGTGTCTCACCTCATTGCCTGTGTCTCACTTCATTGCCTGTGTCTCACCTCATTGCCTGTGTCTCACCTCATTGCCTGTGTCTCACTTCATTGCCTGTGTCTCACCTCATTGCCTGTGTCTCACCTCATGCCATTGCCTGTGTCTCAACTCATTGTCTGTGTCACCTCATTGCCTGTGTCTCACCTCATTGCCTGTGTCTCACCTCATTGCCTGTGTCTCACCTCATTGTCTGTGTCTCAGCTCATTGTCTGTGTCTCACCTCATGCCATTGCCTGTGTCTCTCCTCATTGCCTGTGTCTCACCTCATTGCCTGTGTCTCACCTCATTGCCTGTGTCTCACCTCATTGCCTGTGTCTCACCTCATTGTCTGTGTCTCAGCTCATTGTCTGTGTCTCACCTCATGCCATTGCCTGTGTCTCACCTCATTGCCTGTGTCTCACCTCATTGTCTGTCTCACCTCATTGTCTGTGTCTCACCTCATTGTCTGTGTCTCTCCTCATTGCCTGTGTCTCACTTCATTGCCTGTGTCTCACCTCATGCCATTGCCTGTGTCTCTCCTCATTGCCTGTGTCTCACCTCATTGCCTGTGTCTCACTTCATTGCCTGTGTCTCACCTCATTGCCTGTGTCTCACCTCATTGTCTGTGTCTCTCCTCATTGTCTGTGTCTCTCCTCATTGCCTGTGTCTCACTTCATTGCCTGTGTCTCACCTCATTGCCTGTGTCTCACCTCATTGCCTGTGTCTCACCTCATTGCCTGTGTCTCACCTCATTGCCTGTGTCTCACCTCATTGCCTGTGTCTCACTTCATTGCCTGTGTCTCACCTCATTGCCTGTGTCTCACCTCATTGCCTGTGTCTCACCTCATTTCCTGTGTCTCACTTCATTGCCTGTGTCTCACCTCATTGCCTGTGTCTCACTTCATTGCCTGTGTCTCACCTCATTGCCTGTCTCACTTCATTGCCTGTGTCTCACCTCATTGCCTGTGTCTCTCCTCATTGCCTGTGTCTCACCTCATTGCCTGTGTCTCACCTCATTGCCTGTGTCTCACCTCATTGCCTGTGTCTCACCTCATTGCCTGTGTCTCACTTCATTGCCTGTGTCTCACCTCATTGCCTGTGTCTCACTTCATTGCCTGTGTCTCACCTCATTGCCTGTGTCTCTCCTCATTGCCTGTGTCTCACCTCATTGCCTGTGTCTCAATTCATTGCCTGTGTCTCACCTCATTGCCTGTGTCTCACCTCATTGCCTGTGTCTCACTTCATTGCCTGTGTCTCACCTCATTGCCTGTTTCTCACCTCATTGCCTGTGTCTCACCTCATTGCCTGTGTCTCACTTCATTGCCTGTGTCTCACCTCATTGCCTGTGTCTCACCTCATTGCCTGTGTCTCACTTCATTTCCTGTGTCTCACCTCATTGCCTGTGTCTCACCTCATTGCCTGTGTCTCACCTCATTGCCTGTGTCTCTCCTCATTGCCTGTGTCTCACTTCATTGCCTGTGTCTCACCTCATGCCATTGCCTGTGTCTCTCCTCATTGCCTGTGTCTCACCTCATTGCCTGTGTCTCACCTCATTGCCTGTGTCTCACCTCATTGCCTGTGTCTCACCTCATTGTCTGTGTCTCTCCTCATTGCCTGTGTCTCACTTCATTGTCTGTGTCTCACCTCATTGCCTGTGTCTCACTTCATTGCCCGTGTCTCACTTCATTGCCTGTGTCTCACCTCATTGCCTGTGTCTCACCTCATTGCCTGTGTCTCACCTCATTGCCTGTGTCTCACTTCATTGCCTGTGTCTCACCTCATTGCCTGTGTCTCACCTCATTGCCTGTGTCTCACCTCATTGTCTGTGTCTCACCTCATTGTCTGTGTCTCACCTCATTGTCTGTGTCTCACCTCATTGTCTGTGTCTCACCTCATTGTCTGTGTCTCACCTCATTGTCTGTGTCTCATCTCTTTGTCTGCTGTGTCTCACCCCATTGCCTGTGGCTCACTTCATTGTCTGTGTCTCACCTCATTGCCTGTGTCTCACCTCATTGCCTGTGTCTCACCTCATTGTCTATGTCTCACCTCATTGTCTGTGTCTCACCTCATTGTCTGTGTCTCACCTCATTGTCTGTGTCTCACCTCATTGTCTGTGTCTCATCTCTTTGTCTGCTGTGTCTCACCTCATTGCCTGTGTCTCACCTCATTGCCTGTGTCTCACCTCATTGTCTGTGTCTCACCTCATTGTCTGTGTCTCACCTCATTGTCTGTGTCTCACCTCATTGTCTGTGTCTCACCTCATTGTCTGTGTCTCACCTCATTGTCTGTGTCTCACCTCATTGTCTGTGTCTCATCTCTTTGTCTGCTGTGTCTCTCCTCATTGCCTGTGTCTCACTTCATTGCCTGTGTCTCACCTCATGCCATTGCCTGTGTCTCTCCTCATTGCCTGTGTCTCACCTCATTGCCTGTGTCTCACCTCATTGCCTGTGTCTCACCTCATTGCCTGTGTCTCACCTCATTGTCTGTGTCTCTCCTCATTGCCTGTGTCTCACTTCATTGTCTGTGTCTCACCTCATTGCCTGTGTCTCACTTCATTGCCTGTGTCTCACCTCATTGCCTGTGTCTCACCTCATTGTCTGTGTCTCACCTCATTGTCTGTGTCTCACCTCATTGTCTGTGTCTCACCTCATTGTCTGTGTCTCACTTCATTGCCTGTGTCTCACCTCATTGCCTGTGTCTCACCTCATTGCCTGTGTCTCACCTCATTGCCTGTGTCTCACCTCATTGCCTGTGTCTCACTTCATTGCCTGTGTCTCACCTCATGCCATTGCCTGTGTCTCTCCTCATTGCCTGTGTCTCACCTCATTGCCTGTGTCTCACCTCATTGTCTGTGTCTCACCTCATTGCCTGTGTCTCACCTCATTGTCTGTGTCTCTCCTCATTGCCTGTGTCTCTCCTCATTGCCTGTGTCTCACTTCATTGTCTGTGTATCACCTCATTGCCTGTGTCTCACCTCATTGCCTGTGTCTCACCTCATTGCCTGTGTCTCACTTCATTGCCTGTGTCTCACCTCATTGCCTGTGTCTCACCTCATTGCCTGTGTCTCACTTCATTGCCTGTGTCTCACTTCATTGCCTGTGTCTCACCTCATTGCCTGTGTCTCACCTCATTGCCTGTGTCTCACCTCATTGCCTGTGTCTCACTTCATTGCCTGTGTCTCACCTCATTGCCTGTGTCTCACCTCATTGTCTGTGTCTCACCTCATTGTCTGTGTCTCACCTCATTGTCTGTGTCTCACCTCATTGTCTGTGTCTCACCTCATTGCCTGTGTCTCACCTCATTGTCTGTGTCTCACCTCATTGTCTGTGTCTCACCTCATTGTCTGTGTCTCAGCTCATTGCCTGTGTCTCACCTCATTGTCTGTGTCACCTCATGCCATTGCCTGTGTCTCACCTCATTGTCTGTGTCTCACCTCATGCCATTGCCTGTGTCTCACCTCATTGTCTGTGTCTCACCTCATGCCATTGCCTGTGTCTCACCTCATTGTCTGTGTCTCACCTCATGCCATTGTCTGTGTCTCACCTCATTGTCTGTGTCTCTCCTCATTGTCTGTGTCTCTCCTCATTGTCTGTGTCTCTCCTCATTGTCTGTGTCTCACCTCATTGCCTGTGTCACCTCATTGCCTGTGTCTCACCTCATTGTCTGTGTCTCACCTCATGCCATTGCCTGTGTCTCACCTCATTGTCTGTGTCACCTCATTGCCTGTGTCTCACCTCATTGTCTGTGTCTCACCTCATGCCATTGCCTGTGTCTCACCTCATTGTCTGTGTCTCACCTCATGCCATTGCCTGTGTCTCACCTCATTGTCTGTGTCTCACCTCATGCCATTGCCTGTGTCTCACCTCATTGCCTGTGTCTCACCTCATTGTCTGTGTCACCTCATTGCCTGTGTCTCACCTCATTGTCTGTGTCTCACCTCATGCCATTGCCTGTGTCTCACCTCATTGCCTGTGTCTCACCTCATTGCCTGGGTCTCACCTCATTGTCTGTGTCTCACCTCATGCCATTGTCTGTGTCTCACTGCAATCCATTGTCTGTCTCACCTCATGCCATTGTCTGTATCTCACCTCATTGTCTGTGTCTCTCCTCATTGCCTGTGTCTCACCTCATTGCCTGTGTCTCACCTCATTGCCTGTGTCTCACCTCATTGCCTGTGTCTCACCTCATTGTCTGTGTCACCTCATGCCATTGCCAGTGTCTCACCTCATTGTCTGTGTCACCTCATTGCCTGTGTCTCACCTCATTGTCTGTGTCTCACCTCATGCCATTGCCTGTGTCTCACCTCATTGCCTGTGTCTCACCTCATTGCCTGTGTCTTACCTCATTGTCTGTGTCACCTCATGCCATTGCCTGTGTCTCACCTCATTGTCTGTGTCACCTCATTGCCTGTGTCTCACCTCATTGTCTGTGTCTCACCTCATGCCATTGCCTGTGTCTCACCTCATTGTCTGTGTCTCACCTCATGCCATTGCCTGTGTCTCACCTCATTGTCTGTGTCTCACCTCATTGCCTGTGTCTCACCTCATTGTCTGTGTCACCTCATGCCATTGCCTGTGTCTCACCTCATTGTCTGTGTCTCACCTCATGCCATTGCCTGTGTCTCACCTCATTGTCTCTGTCTCACCTCATGCCATTGCCTGTGTCTCACCTCATTGTCTGTGTCTCACCTCATGCCATTGCCTGTGTCTCACCTCATTGCCTGTGTCTCACCTCATTGTCTGTGTCACCTCATGCCATTGCCTGTGTCTCACCCCATTGTCTGTGTCTCACCTCATGCCATTGCCTGTGTCTCACCTCATTGCCTGTGTCTCACCTCATTGTCTGTGTCTCACCTCATGCCATTGCCTGTGTCTCACCTCATTGCCTGTGTCTCACCTCATGCCATTGCCTGTGTCTCACCTCATTGCCTGTGTCTCACCTCATGCCATTGCCTGTGTCTCACCTCATTGCCTGTGTCTCACCTCATTGTCTGTGTCTCACCTCATGCCATTGCCTGTGTCTCACCTCATTGTCTGTGTCTCACCTCATGCCATTGTCTGTGTCTCACCTCATTGTCTGTGTCTCTCCTCATTGTCTGTGTCTCTCCTCATTGTCTGTGTCTCTCCTCATTGTCTGTGTCTCTCCTCATTGCCTGTGTCTCACCTCATTGTCTGTGTCTCACCTCATTGTCTGTGTCTCACCTCATTGTCTGTGTCTCTCCTCATTGCCTGTGTCTCACCTCATTGTGTCTCACCTCATGCCATTGTCTGTGTCTCACCTCATTGTCTGTGTCTCACCTCATTGTCTGTGTCTCTCCTCATTGCCTGTGTCTCACCTCATTGCCTGTGTCTCACCTCATTGCCTGTGTCTCACCTCATTGTCTGTGTCACCTCATGCCATTGCCTGTGTCTCACCTCATTGCCTGTGTCTCTCCTCATTGTCTGTGTCTCTCCTCATTGCCTGTGTCTCACCTCATTGCCTGTGTCTCACCTCATTGCCTGTGTCTCACCTCATTGTCTGTGTCACCTCATGCCATTGCCTGTGTCTCACCTCATTGTCTGTGTCACCTCATTGCCTGTGTCTCACCTCATTGTCTCTGTCTCACCTCATGCCATTGCCTGTGTCTCACCTCATTGCCTGTGTCTCACCTCATTGTCTGTGTCTCACCTCATGCCATTGTCTGTGTCTCACCTCATTGTCTGTGTCTCACCTCATTGTCTGTGTCTCTCCTCATTGCCTGTGTCTCACCTCATTGTGTCTCACCTCATGCCATTGTCTGTGTCTCACCTCATTGTCTGTGTCTCACCTCATGCCATTGCCTGTGTCTCACCTCATTGTCTGTGTCTCACCTCATGCCATTGCCTGTGTCTCACCTCATTGTCTGTGTCACCTCATGCCATTGCCTGTGTCTCCCCTCATTGTCTGTGTCTCACCTCATGCCATTGTCTGTGTCTCTCCTCATTGTCTGTGTCTCACCTCATGGCATTGTCTGTGTCTCTCCTCATTGTCTGTGTCTCACCTCATTGTCTGTGTTTCACCTCATGCCATTGCCTGTGTCTCACCTCATTGTCTGTGTCTCACCTCATGCCATTGTCTGTGTCTCACCTCATTGTCTGTGTCTCACCTCATGCCATTGCCTGTGTCTCACCTCATTGTCTGTGTCACCTCATGCCATTGCCTGTGTCTCACCTCATTGTCTGTGTCTCACCTCATGCCATTGCCTGTGTCTCTCCTCAATGCCTGTGTCTCACCTCATTGCCTGTGTCTCACCTCATTGCCTGTGTCTCACCTCATTGCCTGTGTCTCACCTCATTGTCTGTGTCTCTCCTCATTGTCTGTGTCTCACCTCATTGTCTGTGTCTCACCTCATTGTCTGTGTCTCTCCTCATTGCCTGTGTCTCACTTCATTGCCTGTGTCTCACCTCATGCCATTGCCTGTGTCTCTCCTCATTGCCTGTGTCTCACCTCATTGCCTGTGTCTCACCTCATTGCCTGTGTCTCACCTCATTGCCTGTGTCTCACCTCATTGTCTGTGTCTCACCTCATTGTCTGTGTCTCTCCTCATTGTCTGTGTCTCTCCTCATTGCCTGTGTCTCACTTCATTGCCTGTGTCTCACCTCATTGCTTGTGTCTCACTTCATTGCCTGTGTCTCACCTCATTGCCTGTGTCTCACCTCATTGCCTGTGTCTCACTTCATTGCCTGTGTCTCACCTCATTGCCTGTGTCTCACCTCATTGTCTGTGTCTCACCTCATGCCATTGCCTGTGTCTCTCCTCATTGCCTGTGTCTCACCTCATTGCCTGTGTCTCACCTCATTGCCTGTGTCTCACCTCATTGCCTGTGTCTCACCTCATTGTCTGTGTCTCTCCTCATTGTCTGTGTCTCACCTCATTGTCTGAGTCTCACCTCATTGTCTGTGTCTCTCCTCATTGCCTGTGTCTCACTTCATTGCCTGTGTCTCACCTCATGCCATTGCCTGTGTCTCTCCTCATTGCCTGTGTCTCACCTCATTGCCTGTGTCTCACCTCATTGCCTGTGTCTCACCTCATTGCCTGTGTCTCACCTCATTGCCTGTGTCTCACCTCATTGTCTGTGTCTCTCCTCATTGTCTGTGTCTCTCCTCATTGCCTGTGTCTCACTTCATTGCCTGTGTCTCACCTCATTGCCTGTGTCTCACTTCATTGCCTGTGTCTCACCTCATTGTCTGTGTCTCTCCTCATTGCCTGTGTCTCACTTCATTGCCTGTGTCTCACCTCATGCCATTGCCTGTGTCTCTCCTCATTGCCTGTGTCTCACCTCATTGCCCGTGTCTCACCTCATTGCCTGTGTCTCACCTCATTGTCTGTGTCTCTCCTCATTGTCTGTGTCTCACCTCATTGCCTGTGTCTCACCTCATTGTCTTTGTCTCTCCTCATTGTCTGTGTCTCTCCTCATTGCCTGTGTCTCACTTCATTGCCTGTGTCTCACCTTATTGCCTGTGTCTCACCTCATTGTCTCTGTCTCACCTCATGCGATTGCCTGTGTCTCACCTCATTGCCTGTGTCTCACCTCATTGTCTGTGTCTCACCTCATGCCATTGTCTGTGTCTCACCTCATTGTCTGTGTCTCACCTCATTGTCTGTGTCTCTCCTCATTGCCTGTGTCTCACCTCATTGTGTCTCACCTCATGCCATTGTCTGTGTCTCACCTCATTGTCTGTGTCTCACCTCATGCCATTGCCTGTGTTTCACCTCATTGTCTGTGTCTCACCTCATGCCATTGCCTGTGTCTCACCTCATTGTCTGTGTCACCTCATGCCATTGCCTGTGTCTCACCTCATTGTCTGTGTCTCACCTCATGCCATTGTCTGTGTCTCTCCTCATTGTCTGTGTCTCACCTCATGCCATTGTCTGTGTCTCTCCTCATTGTCTGTGTCTCACCTCATTGTCTGTGTCTCACCTCATGCCATTGCCTGTGTCTCACCTCATTGTCTGTGTCTCACCTCATGCCATTGTCTGTGTCTCACCTCATTGTCTGTGTCTCACCTCATGCCATTGCCTGTGTCTCACCTCATTGTCTGTGTCACCTCATGCCATTGCCTGTGTCTCACCTCATTGTCTGTGTCTCACCTCATGCCATTGCCTGTGTCTCTCCTCAATGCCTGTGTCTCACCTCATTGCCTGTGTCTCACCTCATTGCCTGTGTCTCACCTCATTGCCTGTGTCTCACCTCATTGTCTGTGTCTCTCCTCATTGTCTGTGTCTCACCTCATTGTCTGTGTCTCACCTCATTGTCTGTGTCTCTCCTCATTGCCTGTGTCTCACTTCATTGCCTGTGTCTCACCTCATGCCATTGCCTGTGTCTCTCCTCATTGCCTGTGTCTCACCTCATTGCCTGTGTCTCACCTCATTGCCTGTGTCTCACCTCATTGCCTGTGTCTCACCTCATTGCCTGTGTCTCACCTCATTGTCTGTGTCTCACCTCATTGTCTGTGTCTCTCCTCATTGTCTGTGTCTCTCCTCATTGCCTGTGTCTCACTTCATTGCCTGTGTCTCACCTCATTGCTTGTGTCTCACTTCATTGCCTGTGTCTCACCTCATTGCCTGTGTCTCACCTCATTGCCTGTGTCTCACTTCATTGCCTGTGTCTCACCTCATTGCCTGTGTCTCACCTCATTGTCTGTGTCTCACATCATGCCATTGCCTGTGTCTCTCCTCATTGCCTGTGTCTCACCTCATTGCCTGTGTCTCACCTCATTGCCTGTGTCTCACCTCATTGCCTGTGTCTCACCTCATTGTCTGTGTCTCTCCTCATTGTCTGTGTCTCACCTCATTGTCTGAGTCTCACCTCATTGTCTGTGTCTCTCCTCATTGCCTGTGTCTCACTTCATTGCCTGTGTCTCACCTCATGCCATTGCCTGTGTCTCTCCTCATTGCCTGTGTCTCACCTCATTGCCTGTGTCTCACCTCATTGCCTGTGTCTCAACTCATTGCCTGTGTCTCACCTCATTGCCTGTGTCTCACCTCATTGTCTGTGTCTCTCCTCATTGTCTGTGTCTCTCCTCATTGCCTGTGTCTCACTTCATTGCCTGTGTCTCACCTCATTGCCTGTGTCTCACTTCATTGCCTGTGTCTCACCTCATTGTCTGTGTCTCTCCTCATTGCCTGTGTCTCACTTCATTGCCTGTGTCTCACCTCATGCCATTGCCTGTGTCTCTCCTCATTGCCTGTGTCTCACCTCATTGCCCGTGTCTCACCTCATTGCCTGTGTCTCACCTCATTGTCTGTGTCTCTCCTCATTGTCTGTGTCTCACCTCATTGCCTGTGTCTCACCTCATTGTCTTTGTCTCTCCTCATTGTCTGTGTCTCTCCTCATTGCCTGTGTCTCACTTCATTGCCTGTGTCTCACCTCATTGCCTGTGTCTCACTTCATTGCCTGTGTCTCACCTCATTGCCTGTGTCTCACCTCATTGCCTGTGTCTCACTTCATTGCCTGTGTCTCACCTCATTGCCTGTGTCTCACCTCATGCCATTGCCTGTGTCTCAACTCATTGTCTGTGTCACCTCATTGCCTGTGTCTCACCTCATTGCCTGTGTCTCACCTCATTGCCTGTGTCTCACCTCATTGTCTGTGTCTCAGCTCATTGTCTGTGTCTCACCTCATGCCATTGCCTGTGTCTCTCCTCATTGCCTGTGTCTCACCTCATTGCCTGTGTCTCACCTCATTGCCTGTGTCTCACCTCATTGCCTGTGTCTCACCTCATTGTCTGTGTCTCAGCTCATTGTCTGTGTCTCACCTCATGCCATTGCCTGTGTCTCACCTCATTGCCTGTGTCTCACCTCATTGTCTGTCTCACCTCATTGTCTGTGTCTCACCTCATTGTCTGTGTCTCTCCTCATTGCCTGTGTCTCACTTCATTGCCTGTGTCTCACCTCATGCCATTGCCTGTGTCTCTCCTCATTGCCTGTGTCTCACCTCATTGCCTGTGTCTCACTTCATTGCCTGTGTCTCACCTCATTGCCTGTGTCTCACCTCATTGTCTGTGTCTCTCCTCATTGTCTGTGTCTCTCCTCATTGCCTGTGTCTCACTTCATTGCCTGTGTCTCACCTCATTGCCTGTGTCTCACCTCATTGCCTGTGTCTCACCTCATTGCCTGTGTCTCACCTCATTGCCTGTGTCTCACCTCATTGCCTGTGTCTCACTTCATTGCCTGTGTCTCACCTCATTGCCTGTGTCTCACCTCATTGCCTGTGTCTCACCTCATTTCCTGTGTCTCACTTCATTGCCTGTGTCTCACCTCATTGCCTGTGTCTCACTTCATTGCCTGTGTCTCACCTCATTGCCTGTCTCACTTCATTGCCTGTGTCTCACCTCATTGCCTGTGTCTCTCCTCATTGCCTGTGTCTCACCTCATTGCCTGTGTCTCACCTCATTGCCTGTGTCTCACCTCATTGCCTGTGTCTCACCTCATTGCCTGTGTCTCACTTCATTGCCTGTGTCTCACCTCATTGCCTGTGTCTCACTTCATTGCCTGTGTCTCACCTCATTGCCTGTGTCTCTCCTCATTGCCTGTGTCTCACCTCATTGCCTGTGTCTCAATTCATTGCCTGTGTCTCACCTCATTGCCTGTGTCTCACCTCATTGCCTGTGTCTCACTTCATTGCCTGTGTCTCACCTCATTGCCTGTTTCTCACCTCATTGCCTGTGTCTCACCTCATTGCCTGTGTCTCACTTCATTGCCTGTGTCTCACCTCATTGCCTGTGTCTCACCTCATTGCCTGTGTCTCACTTCATTTCCTGTGTCTCACCTCATTGCCTGTGTCTCACCTCATTGCCTGTGTCTCACCTCATTGCCTGTGTCTCTCCTCATTGCCTGTGTCTCACTTCATTGCCTGTGTCTCACCTCATGCCATTGCCTGTGTCTCTCCTCATTGCCTGTGTCTCACCTCATTGCCTGTGTCTCACCTCATTGCCTGTGTCTCACCTCATTGCCTGTGTCTCACCTCATTGTCTGTGTCTCTCCTCATTGCCTGTGTCTCACTTCATTGTCTGTGTCTCACCTCATTGCCTGTGTCTCACTTCATTGCCCGTGTCTCACTTCATTGCCTGTGTCTCACCTCATTGCCTGTGTCTCACCTCATTGCCTGTGTCTCACCTCATTGCCTGTGTCTCACTTCATTGCCTGTGTCTCACCTCATTGCCTGTGTCTCACCTCATTGCCTGTGTCTCACCTCATTGTCTGTGTCTCACCTCATTGTCTGTGTCTCACCTCATTGTCTGTGTCTCACCTCATTGTCTGTGTCTCACCTCATTGTCTGTGTCTCACCTCATTGTCTGTGTCTCATCTCTTTGTCTGCTGTGTCTCACCCCATTGCCTGTGGCTCACTTCATTGTCTGTGTCTCACCTCATTGCCTGTGTCTCACCTCATTGCCTGTGTCTCACCTCATTGTCTATGTCTCACCTCATTGTCTGTGTCTCACCTCATTGTCTGTGTCTCACCTCATTGTCTGTGTCTCACCTCATTGTCTGTGTCTCATCTCTTTGTCTGCTGTGTCTCACCTCATTGCCTGTGTCTCACCTCATTGCCTGTGTCTCACCTCATTGTCTGTGTCTCACCTCATTGTCTGTGTCTCACCTCATTGTCTGTGTCTCACCTCATTGTCTGTGTCTCACCTCATTGTCTGTGTCTCACCTCATTGTCTGTGTCTCACCTCATTGTCTGTGTCTCATCTCTTTGTCTGCTGTGTCTCTCCTCATTGCCTGTGTCTCACTTCATTGCCTGTGTCTCACCTCATGCCATTGCCTGTGTCTCTCCTCATTGCCTGTGTCTCACCTCATTGCCTGTGTCTCACCTCATTGCCTGTGTCTCACCTCATTGCCTGTGTCTCACCTCATTGTCTGTGTCTCTCCTCATTGCCTGTGTCTCACTTCATTGTCTGTGTCTCACCTCATTGCCTGTGTCTCACTTCATTGCCTGTGTCTCACCTCATTGCCTGTGTCTCACCTCATTGTCTGTGTCTCACCTCATTGTCTGTGTCTCACCTCATTGTCTGTGTCTCACCTCATTGTCTGTGTCTCACTTCATTGCCTGTGTCTCACCTCATTGCCTGTGTCTCACCTCATTGCCTGTGTCTCACCTCATTGCCTGTGTCTCACCTCATTGCCTGTGTCTCACTTCATTGCCTGTGTCTCACCTCATGCCATTGCCTGTGTCTCTCCTCATTGCCTGTGTCTCACCTCATTGCCTGTGTCTCACCTCATTGTCTGTGTCTCACCTCATTGCCTGTGTCTCACCTCATTGTCTGTGTCTCTCCTCATTGCCTGTGTCTCTCCTCATTGCCTGTGTCTCACTTCATTGTCTGTGTATCACCTCATTGCCTGTGTCTCACCTCATTGCCTGTGTCTCACCTCATTGCCTGTGTCTCACTTCATTGCCTGTGTCTCACCTCATTGCCTGTGTCTCACCTCATTGCCTGTGTCTCACTTCATTGCCTGTGTCTCACTTCATTGCCTGTGTCTCACCTCATTGCCTGTGTCTCACCTCATTGCCTGTGTCTCACCTCATTGCCTGTGTCTCACTTCATTGCCTGTGTCTCACCTCATTGCCTGTGTCTCACCTCATTGTCTGTGTCTCACCTCATTGTCTGTGTCTCACCTCATTGTCTGTGTCTCACCTCATTGTCTGTGTCTCACCTCATTGCCTGTGTCTCACCTCATTGTCTGTGTCTCACCTCATTGTCTGTGTCTCACCTCATTGTCTGTGTCTCAGCTCATTGCCTGTGTCTCACCTCATTGTCTGTGTCACCTCATGCCATTGCCTGTGTCTCACCTCATTGTCTGTGTCTCACCTCATGCCATTGCCTGTGTCTCACCTCATTGTCTGTGTCTCACCTCATGCCATTGCCTGTGTCTCACCTCATTGTCTGTGTCTCACCTCATGCCATTGTCTGTGTCTCACCTCATTGTCTGTGTCTCTCCTCATTGTCTGTGTCTCTCCTCATTGTCTGTGTCTCTCCTCATTGTCTGTGTCTCACCTCATTGCCTGTGTCTCACCTCATTGTCTGTGTCTCACCTCATTGTCTGTGTCTCACCTCATTGTCTGTGTCTCACCTCATTGCCTGTGTCTCACCTCATTGCCTGTGTCTCACCTCATTGCCTGTGTCTCACTTCATTGCCTGTGTCTCACTTCATTGCCTGTGTCTCACCTCATTGCCTGTGTCTCACCTCATTGCCTGTGTCTCACCTCATTGCCTGTGTCTCACTTCATTGCCTGTGTCTCACCTCATTGCCTGTGTCTCACCTCATTGTCTGTGTCTCACCTCATTGCCTGTGTCTCACTTCATTGCCTGTGTCTCACTTCATTGCCTGTGTCTCACCTCATTGCCTGTGTCTCACCTCATTGCCTGTGTCTCACCTCATTGCCTGTGTCTCACTTCATTGCCTGTGTCTCACCTCTTTGTCTGTGTCTCACCTCATTGTCTGTGTCTCACCTCATTGTCTGTGTCTCACCTCATTGCCTGTATCTCACCTCATTGTCAGTGTCTCACCTCATTGTCTGTGTCTCACTTCATTGCCTGTGTCTCACCTCATTGCCTGTGTCTCACCTCATTGCCTGTGTCTCACCTCATTGTCTGTGTCTCACCTCATTGTCTGTGTCTCACCTCATTGTCTGTGTCTCACCTCATTGCCTGTGTCTCACCTCATTGTCTGTGTCTCACCTCATTGTCTGTGTCTCACCTCATTGCCTGTGTCTCACCTCATTGTCTGTGTCTCACCTCATTGTCTGTGTCTCACCTCATTGTCTGTGTCTCACCTCATTGTCTGTGTCTCACCTCATTGTCTGTGTCTCACCTCATTGTCTGTGTCTCACCTCATTGCCTGTGTCTCACCTCATTGTCTGTGTCTCACCTCCTTGTCTGTGTCTCACCTCATTGTCTGTGTCTCACCTCCTTGTCTGTGTCTCACCTCCTTGTCTGTGTCTCACCTCCTTGTCTGTGTCTCACCTCCTTGTCTGTGTCTCACCTCATTGTCTGTGTCTCACCTCATTGCCTGTGTCTCACCTCATTGTCTGTGTCTCACCTCATTGTCTGTGTCTCACTTCATTGTCTGTGTCTCACCTCATTGTCTGTGTCTCGCCTCCTTGTCTGTGTCTCACCTCCTTGTCTGTGTCTCACCTCCTTGTCTGTGTCTCACCTCATTGTCTGTGTCTCACCTCCTTGTCTGTGTCTCACCTCCTTGTCTGTGTCTCACCTCCTTGTCTGTGTCTCACCTCATTGCCTGTGTCTCACCTCATTGTCTGTGTCTCACCTCATTGTCTGTGTCACCTCATGCCATTGCCTGTGTCTCACCTCATTGTCTGTGTCACCTCATTGCCTGTGTCTCACCTCATTGTCTGTGTCTCACCTCATTGTCTGTGTCTCACCTCCTTGTCTGTGTCTCACCTCCTTGTCTGTGTCTCACCTCCTTGTCTGTGTCTCACCTCATTGCCTGTGTCTCACCTCATTGTGTCTCACCTCATGCCATTGTCTGTGTCTCACCTCCTTGTCTGTGTCTCACCTCATTGTCTGTGTCTCACCTCATTGCCTGTGTCTCACCTCATTGTGTCTCACCTCATGCCATTGTCTGTGTCTCACCTCCTTGTCTGTGTCTCACCTCATTGTCTGTGTCTCACCTCCTTGTCTGTGTCTCACCTCATTGCCTGTGTCTCACCTACCTGTCCATGGTTCTCCTCACCGAGTGGTCTGAAGTCTCTGGCTGGTCTCACCTCCGTATCTGTGTCTCACGTCTCTTGCATTGTCACTCCTCCTGGCCAAGCCTTTGCCTCACCACCTTTCACTGTCTCACCTCTTTATCTGCATCTCACCGCCACGTCAATGCCTAACCTCACTGCCTGGTCTCCGCTTACTGCTCTGATTCACCTCACGACCTTTGTCTCATCTGCCCACCCCTGTCTCGCCTCAATTCCCGTTCTCACCTCTGTCTTTGTCTCCTGTAACTGCCTTGTCTGACATACTTTAATAAAGAAAAAATATTGTCTTAATTATCACCAATACATATTTGTGAAACACAATCCGTGAGCTGTCTCTTGCACCACAGGCTGCTCCCATGTCTCTCTGTGTCCCATGTCTCTGTCATTGTCCTACCTCACTTACTGGTCTCGCCTCTCCACGTGTATCTCACCTCTGACTCACCTCACTGCCTGGTCTACTCTCACCTCCTTGAGAGTATCACCTCTCTGTGTTGGGCTTAGCAGTTTTTCTTCAACTCTCATTAAGAAAGATTAATAACAAGCATTTGCAATGCAATAGGTCTCGCAGTTGTGAGAGTTTGAGCTTTTGGTATTGTAAATGGCAATGTCTTTTATTTACTTGTTGGTTTTTAAAACATAAATAAAAGGCATTGTTATTTACAATGCCAATAGCTTCTGTTTGGGTTGTTTCTGTGAATTTCATACCAGTGGCCTGTGTTTATTATTACACTGCACTTCAAATTTCGATTTTTTAAAAATAGATTGGTAAATATTTTTATAAAATGTTGAGTAAGCTCCTAGAGGAGAATCCCGGCACTAATACTGCAGACTCTGAAAAAAAGCGGCTGATGATACTTAGAAGAGCCACGTTTTTAGCAATTTCCTAAACCTACGGAAATCCTAACCAGATCGAATTTGAGGGGCTGGCCTGTTCCAGTGATGGATGACTAGGTAAGAGAACAAACAGCCCTACTTTTGGGTCTCACGATTGTGTCGTGAGGTTGACTGTGCTGTATCCTTAGACCTCAGGTTTCTACCCAGGTGACACCATGAGAGCCTTGTGCGAAGGTAGTCAGGCCATTGGCAAATAGTGCTCTGTGTGATGGATGTGTGTTTAAACAAAATACGCTTCCTTATGGGTAGCCAGGGCAAGGCTCTTAAGGTAGGTTCAGTTCAGAGGGAGAACCGGAAGGGAGCTAACAGACCAACCGGGCTGCTGTATTTTGTGCCACCTGTAGTTTGGACAGGAGAGTTTCGTTCACTGCCACCAAAAGTGCTTTACCATAGTCTTGGCGCCTCATTATGAGAGCCAGGCCATTGTTTTCCATGAGCTGATAGAAAACCAAGGGAACACTCTCCTGTGCAGTCGCAGGGGGCCGAAACAAGTACCACAGGTGGAAATCACATGTTCCTTCATAGAGAGCTTGTCTGCTAGAAAACCCAGATTTTAAACTGCTCCCTTTGGACAAGGGGCACTAACAAGCTCTTTCGGCCATCAGTCGTCTGACCAATGTTCCTGCCCCTTACCGAACAGGAGGATTTCCGTTTTTCTTCCAATAAGTTGTAGGCAGCTCAGATTCATCCAATAAGAGACTTTTCTCATGCAGTCAAAAAATATTGCTTTAGAGGCTTCTGGGTCACCAATTGGATGCCTTCCATAGGATATTATTTCAGACCCGCAGGATTTGACATTCTTCGCAAGCAGGGCAACAAATATTATAAAGCAGTGATTTCTAATGGAAGGGAACAGGCCTTCTTCATGTCAGTTTCAGGGAAGAAATGAATAGTGTTCTGTTAACAGGTCTACTAGATTCACTCTGCAGGATCTTTCTCTCAGTCTATGTGGGGCCTGGATGGGCGGCTGCACACACTGTGCAACCATGAGTAAAAGTGACCGTGGCAAATGTGTGTATATGCTTGTGTGTGTTTGTGCAAAAACAACAATTGATGGACAGAATGTAGAACAATGTCATACATTCCCCCCACTACAGAGATCTGGGCCTAAATCCATCGTTTTTTCGATCCCCATGCCATTCCAGTTTGAACCCAGCATATGCAAATCAGTCTTTACCCTGCGTCTAATGGGAACTGAACTGCCAGACCAGGTCCTCCCTGGACAGGAAACAAGCATCCTAGGAACGGTTTTGGGGTTTCACCCCTCATCAGCCAGGATAGCTTGACTCCAGTGGCATGGAGAGCACGGAACCCACGTCTGGGCGTACCAGTCCCTCATGGGGTGACAAAGGCAAAAACAACAATTGACGGAGAGAATGCATAACAATGTCATACATTCACCCCAGTACAGAGATCTGGGCCTAAATCCATCCTTTTTTTGCTCCCCATGCCATTCCAGTTTAAACACAGCCATATGCAAATCAGTCTTGACCCTGTGCGCAAGATCACAGGAATCCATCTCAAGATTTCTTTATGTTTTTGTCTACACAAACTGAACGCCTAAGATGAGATTGGCCTATGTTTAACCTGATGGTAGACATTAGAACTGCCACTGTAGCTGTGCCACAATGTTTTTTGGGTGAGGGTGGTGTATCCTCTTTTTCGTTATTTGGGGGGTACCTTGTCAGGACACTAATAGTTACCCCCCTAAAGGCTCTTTCTGCTGTGAGACAAGGACAGTGGTGGCACCAGTCTGAGTCTAATATACAAAAAAATAGCAGCTGCCTAAACAGTTCGGGGCCCTCCTTTGGAAGACACCTATGGTGACCCTGCACGGAACATGCAGGGGGGATGCAGAATCTGAGTGAAGGTTGCTTTCAAAATGCTAACATTGCACAAAGCTGATTGGCTAGACAGAGTACACATATTGAACTATTTTCTGCTCAGTGGATCAAGAATCTTCTTTACCAGGGATAGGAGTCGGTGCTTGAAACACACTGAGCTCAAGGGATAGAATATTTGATCACCTGCTCCCCTTTAAGTTTGGAACAGAATGTAGTTAATAAAACCTGCTGGAAGGGACGCTTGAGAGAAGCGAACAAGCTGGGGGCAGGGTAGTGAGTGTTAAAAGAATAACCCCGAGGAAGGGAATTGTCTAGAAATCGGGACAACCGCCCAGGTATCCAGGGATCAAGGTATAAAACTTTATAAATAAATAAATAATTAAATAAACTGTGCAGGAAGGACAAAGAACAATCAATCCTGTGTGACCTAGAGAGAGGATCAGCTCTGCAAGGATCTCTGTGGTAAGCCCCCTCTGTCCTTGACCCCAGTGTGCTGTTACGCCCCCTCCACAGGAGCTTCAGATTACTTGTTTTTGTCTCCTGGCCTTGAGGTGATTAATAGAGTTATTAGGTAAGGTTTTCCTGAGCAACATTGAGCAGCCTGCATGTAAAGCCATGCAGCATATTTCCCTTTCAAGCCCCGCCCTCCATGAGTGATGCTTTGTTCTCGCCAGTGGCGTAGCAAGGTCAGGTGGTACCTGATGCGGAAAATTTGTTGTCACCCCTCCCCATTGAATATTGAATATAAATTGTTTTTAATAAAGTGTTGCGAGCCTCAAATTTTTTTATTTTATTTTAAAAATACATATTTTTGCCATTTTGTCACCCCGCTCAGTGATGGCACCCAGGGCGGCCCACACCCCACTTCCTATGCCCCTGTCTCCCACCATGCGCCCTCCTGCTGTCTGAGTGCATATGAACAGCCATCCGCATTTGTAGGTCTCATAGATACTGCTTGTAAAGTGTTACAGCCTCAAATATTCAAATCACCTTCTGCAGCTTAGTAGATCAGTGTGTGCGAAGTGTGACAACATATTCCCTAGACCCCTCATAGCCCTTTTCACATAAGAAAAACTATAACAGGCACTGGCAAAGCCAAAAGGTCTCGCCTCTGCGAGAGCCATTGGCTTTGGGAATGTGTTTAGCCATGTTTTACGTATCATCAATTGGTGGAGGGAGAGAGAGTAGAGATCCTTTCAATCTCCTTTCAATAATTATAAATCAATGTGGAAAGGATCACTGGTCCTGCATAACCAAGGTCTGCAGGTGGATCGGTAGGTGTCTCCCAAATAAAAGACCCTCATACACGTGTTTTTTCAGAGTCGTGTAGCGGTATATGATGTGTCCCCGCTTCTTGTAACACGTGTCTGTGCGTAATCCTTGGGTCAGTTTTTGTTTGCACCCTCCGCCTTGGGAGACACCTACCGATCCACCTGCAGACCTTGGTTATGCAGGACCAGTGATCCTTTCCACATTGATTTATAGCCATGTTTTACACCAGCGCGACTGCTGTTGTGCATGGATGAATTTTAGTGGCATGGAGTGTCCTAGGGTAGAGCAGTGGGAGTACAGTGTCAGAGACTGGATTTGTTGGAGTAGAGTGCTGTGGTAGAGTAGGGGGAGTAGAGTGTCATAATGTTGAGTAGAGGGGAGGAGAGTTTAGTGGTTCAGTAGCAGAGAGTGGCATGGACTGGAGTGGCATAGAGTGGAGTGGCATAGAGGGGAGTGGATTGTAATGGGGTAGAGTGGGGTGGAATAGGGTGGAGTGGGATGGAGTGGATTGAGGTAGTGGGGTGGATTGGATTCGATTAAGGTGGATTGGAGTGGTGTCAATTATAGTGGTTTGGGGTGGGTGGATTGGATTGAGTGGGGCGGATTGGATTAGAGTAGGGTGGGTTGGAGTGGGGTGAATTAGAGCAAAGAGGGTGTCCTGGAATGGAGGTGGAATTAGAGTGGGGTGTACTGGATTGGAGTGGGGTGGATTGGACTGGAGTGGGTTGGATTGGATTGGATTAGGGTGGATTGAACTGGAGTGGGGTGGATTGGATTGGAGTGGGGTAGATTTGAGTGTGATGGGCTGGATGGATTGAACTGAGTGGAGTGCACTGAACTGGGGTGATATGGATTGGATTGGGGTAGAGTGGGCGGATTGGAATAGAATGGGGTTGAATGGACTACAATGGAGTGGGGTGGGCTGGAAGGGGTGTATTAGATTGAAGTGGGGTGGGTTGAAATGGAGTGGGGTGGACTGGGTTGTAGTGGATTGGAGTGGGGTGGAGTGGAGTGGAATGGAGATGGGTGAATTGGAGTGGGGTGAATTGGATTGGCATAGGATGGGGTGGAGCAGATTGGATTGGAGTGAGGTGGATTGGATTGAGTGGGATAGTTTGGATTGGGGTGGATTTGATTGAGGTGGATTGGATTGGGGTGGGATGAACTGGATTGGTGTGGTGTGGATTGGATTGTGGTGCATTGGGGTGGGGCGGATGGAGAAGGGTAGGTTGGATTTGGCTGGATTGGGGTGGGGTGGATTGGTTTGGGGTGAGGTGGATTGGACTGGGGTGAGGTGGATTGGACTGAAGTGGGTGTATTGGAGTGGGGCGGATTGGAGTGGGGCAGATTGGAGTGGGGTGGATTGTTTTAGATTGGAGCAGGACAGATTACTTTAGATTGGATTGGGGCAGAATGAAGTGGAGCAGATTGTTTTGGATTGGAGTGGGACTGATTCGAGTTGAGTAGATTATTTTGAATTGGAGTGGGGTGGATTGCTTTAGATGGGAGTGGGGCAGATTGTTTTGCATTGGAGTGGGCAAGTTGGTGTGGGGCAGATTGGAGTGGGGCAGTTTGTTTTGGATTGGAGAGGGGCAGGTCGGAATTGGATGTATTAGAGTGGGGCAGTTTGATTTGGATGGATTGGAGCTGGGCAGATTGTTTTGTATTGCAGTGGGGCGGATTGGGTGGGGTGGATTGTTTTGGATTGGATTGAGGCAGACTGGAGTGGGGTGGATTAGAGTGGGAAGATTGTATTGGATTGAAGTGGGGCGGATTTTTTGGGATTGGAGTGGACAGATTGTTTTGGATTGGAGTGGGGCTGATTGGTGTGGGGCAGATTGTTTTATATTGGAGTGAGGTGGACTGGAGTGGGGCCGATTGGAGGGGCGGCAGATTGTTTTCAATTGGAGTGGGGTAGAGTGGAGTTGGGTGGACTGGAGTGAGGCAGTGAAGAAAATAAGTTTTTACTAGGTCCTGTTAATTTCCTTACATTCCTCCAATTCTTGCCATCTCGTGACAAAACCCTGCCTACAGCCTCCGTTTCTGATGACGCTAAAAAACTATCACCTACCCAAGCCCCCTGTTCTTTGCAGTAACCAATTAATCAACAGAGAGCCATGAGACACCTACGCCCTGTGTAAACAAGCTTGTTTTTCATCTTCTGCTCCCTGCTTGGTAAACATTCTTGACGCCGTGATCAGGTCATCTGGACAATGGTCTGACTGACCGAGCCTTGATCAAGCTGATTGAACAATGGTCTGATTGCCGAGTCTTGATCAGGTCATCAACTACAAACACAGCCGTGATCAGGTCATCAACTACAAACACCGCCCTGATTGAAAAATGGACTGAATGCCAAAAGAATGGAATAAAAATGTATATAAGGCTTGTTCGATGTGGAGTAAAGCAGCAGCCTCCTGGGTTTTGTCTCTGACTAGCTTGGGACTCTGTTCCATAGCCCGGGCTATTGTAATAAAGGTGGTTCTCTCTGCAGACAAAGGTTTCCGGGTCCACATTATTATATAAGGAGGGTAAGAGTAGACTCGGGTGATTCCTGCACCGCCAAGCTCATCCTTGAGGTGGGGTTTTCTTGGTTCTACAGCAGGTTGGAGTTGAAAGGATTGGAGTGGGGCAGTTTGAAGTTGGATGGGTTTGAGTGGGTCAGATTGTTTTGGATTAGAGTGGAGCAGATTGTTATGGATGTGAGTAGGGCAGATTGGAGTGGGACAGATTGGTTTGGATTGAGGGGGCAGATTGTTTTGGATTGGAGTGGGGCAGATTGTTTTGGATGGTAGTGGGTCAGATTGTTTTGGATTGGAGTGGGCAGACTATTTTGGATTGGAGTGGGGCAGACTGAAGTGGGGCAGACTGTTTTAGATTGGATTAGGACATATTGTTTTGGATTGGAGTGGAGCAAGTTGTTTTAGAGTGGGGCAGACTTTTTGGGATTGGAGTGGGGTGAATGTTGGAGTGCGGAGAATTGGATTGGGGCAGATTGTTTTGGATTGAAGTGGTTTTGAGTGTAATAATGGTGGTTCTCTCTGCAGACGAATGTTTCCGGGTCCACTTTATTATATAAGGAGGGTAAGAGTAGACTCGGGTGATTCCCGCACCGCCAAGCTCATCCTTGAGGTGGGTTTTTCTTGGTTCTACAGCAGGTTGGAGTTGGAAGGATTGGAGTGGGGCAGTTTGGAGTTGGATGGGTTTGAGTGGGGCAGATTGTTTTGGATTACAGTGGATCAGATTGTTATGGATGAGAGTAGGGCAGATTGGAGTGGAAAAGATTGGTTTGGATTGAGGGGGCAGATTGTTTTAGATTGGATTAGGGCATATTGTTTTGGATTGGAGTGGAGCAAGTTGTTTTAGAGTGGGGCAGACTTTTTGGGATTGGAGTTGGGTGTAGGTTGGAGTGCGGAGAATTGGATTGGGGCAGATTGTTTTGGATTGGAGTGGGGCAGATTGTTTTGCTTTGGAATGGGGCAGACTGGAGGGGGGTGGGTTGGGAGGAATTGAGTGTGGTGTATTGGAGTGGTTTGGATTGGGGTGAGTGGTTTGGATTGGAGTGGGGTGGATTGGATTGGATTGGTCTTGGGTGTATTGGATTGAGTGGGGCAGATTGGTGTAGGGTGAGGTGAGGTGGATTGGCGTGGATTGGGGTGGTATGGTTTAGAGTGTACTACACGAATATGTGTTAAAGAATAATTTCAGAAACTATATATAGGCCACTTTGCAAAAAGATAAATCTCATCTTTTGAGAACAGTGTCTATGAGCAAAAACAAAAGAAAACATGAGTGCAAATTGAGAAAATAAGACTTGGCAAAATAAAAGAAAGTTAACTATAAAAAATAAATCTTTGTAATTTTGTTTGTCCTGCTGGGTATGTGTTTGCCAGTCACACGCCTTCTGTTTGCAGGGCACTAAAAGTGAAAAAGAACAAAATAGCACCTCAATCCCATCGGGAGCAGCGGACGGGCACTGAATAAGTTGAATAAATCGGTGCCTGATCCCTCCTCCACAGAGAGGAACGGAAATAATGTTAGGCCTGCCTTGACGAATTACGAAGTTGTAAAGAAGAGTGCCACACAAGCCAAAAATGGTAAGCTACAGGCAGGCTACAAGCAATTTTTAGGTCTCGCTGAGCCAACGCGCATGCGTTGCACTGCGAGAGTTAAGTAGGGACTTTCAAAAATGCTCACAAAGGCTGCAGGCGGATAGGGTACAGTGCATGTGTGCCGGGCGCGCGCACCATTTGTCACCCTGCAGCCTTTGGGAGCACTATCGAGGCCGCTTTGATGTTCTCAGTGAGCCGCACGGGCCACTTAGAACATCAAAGCGGCCGCGAAAGTGCTCACCATTTGCCACCCCCTCACTTATCCCACTTCCTGCTTGTTACAAATTAATCACGGTTTGTCACTGTGCTTGGAGCGCAGGACCACAGTAGTAGGCACGTTTTTCTTTCGCCGATTACCGCATTTACGACACAACCCATTCATTATCTGCTACATAATCTGCTTATCTTAACCCAAAAAAGTTGTTTCCAGCTCGAGAGGACAAAAAGTTAACTAAAAGCACATACTGCCAATGCAGTGGCAGGCCCTTTGCAAAGGTTGGCTGAACACCATGTTGTTGCTTGTTTAATTTTATTTTCCGTTTGCTGTTCTTTTTCGGCCTGTTGCGCTGTAGCCTTTCATGTCCGGAATGCACGTAGGGTGTTTTTCATCTTCCACAGAGCAATGTTTATGGTGCGTGGGCGTGCTTGGAACAAAAACCTACAACAGCTCTGTTCCCAGTGCCTCTTTTCGCACTAATTGCTGGACTTGTAGACTCAGGCCTTCTGTACCTCAGCGCTGACCCCTGGCCTGAAGCGTTTCAAATTAAGGCAAGGTGCTAATTTCCTGCCCATGGCTGCCCAAAGACCTGCTAATTACTAATGTCTTTCGTATCTGAGGAATGAGACTTTATGTCTCCCTTGTAACTATTTAAAATACACAGACCTCACTCCATTTAGCTGCATAGAGACCAAGCAATTAATCTGTTTGACTAGGCAATGACAGGCACATCACCGTCTGAAAATGCATATTTTCTTGCTATGATTCAAAAAGGCATTTTATATGTACTCGGAATTGAAGTAACACCCAGGACAATTCTGTTTCAATCTAAAGTATATTATCCGACAGTCACAAAACTGTCAGAACACCCAGTCCCAGTGGTTTCTGCTTTCAGGCCCAAAAGGTTAACCTCTATGGCATCATATAGTCTGAGGCTGAGTATAGACCAAGGCAGCTGGAATTTGCAGCAGTGGAGGCACACATTATGTGGCAGGTTTGGCTACATTATGTGGTTAGAAAAGGATTCCCGTTCATACAGCATAATACGGGCACATTCAGTGGCAGTATTACTTGGCTAACTTTTCAATTTAGTGCATATGAATTCCTTCTCGGCAAAAGTATTTCCCTCTGTAGAAGCGTACTACATAAATAGAATAATAAACAACACAAATGTCACCAGTTAACTTCGAAAAAAAGCCTGCCGCTGACTGGCCCAGTGGGTAGTCTTTTTTACGAACCTTTTGATCCCGTTGAGCTAGAAACTATTTATTTGTTTTTGAAGTGAACACTTATACAGCAGATGTTGGAATATGTGACAAATGCGGTAAAACCACAATTATGCGGAAAACATTGGGACACAGAATCCCCTCATTTCTGCTGCACTGATTAAAGTGCACGGACAAGCGACCATTTCGTGATGGATATGTATCCCATTAGCTGGAAGTGGTTGGCATAGTATGCACCAGTTTTCTAACAGTACCTTCATAAAGAGGTCTCCACTTGTATCAGACTTTACCCAGTACTAGTGATTGCACTTAGCACTGTCGCTGATGAAAACTCCAGTAATGTTAGCAAAACGTACAATTGTATTGTTACCCACAATCCGACATACAGAAGTTCACAAGTTTGCATCTGTGTGTGTTGGAATTTATACCTCCCCCTTTCTAGCAGGAGGGTAGGTCTCCTCCTCGTGCTATTCTCACACTGCGCCAAGGACCCACGGTCGCTGAGCTGAGCTTCTAGGTGAGTGTAGGAGTACGTCTTGCAGTCCCAGCCCGTCTCTACTCCCCTTTCACACATTGCTGCCTCCACTGCTCTTTCGCATGTCTTCACATAAGTGCCACATGACTTGTTCAATAAGCTCTGACTATCTGTAGCATTATATCACAGAAGCCTGCCAGTCAAAGAACTGCAAACTGGTAAATAGCAGCACCGGCCTTGAGGCACCACCTCGAGGTAGGTCTACATTACTACAAAGAACCCTAATGGGGTAATTTTTCAGTTGATTGGAAATGCTGTGGTAGGCAAAATAAAAATGTATCTCCAAAGTTCTAAATTCTTACACTTCTGTCACCAGTAAACGACTGGCATAATGGAAAATCTATCTCCTTGCTCTTGTCTTTTTTTGTTGCTAATCACAGGCGCTGTTTACATGCAAACTCTGTGCTTGGATTCACTTTACTAGAGCACACGCTGCATTCCCCCACACACAGTGCTGCTGTTGACACACCCCAATAAGCACTAAGAGCCCCTCATCCCCTTCCTGCTCCATTAAGGTGTCCTGCCACTCTCTTTGTTGGCCTCGCTCTGCTTTTACTTCCACTCTTTTTAGGGCTCGCCTGCTGATGCGCTTCAGCGCATAGCTGGCGAAGCTCTATAGGGGCTTATCCAGTGTTTATCCACTGGCGATTCCTTCAAGTGCATGTGCTTTTTAGGTCATTGCGCTTGCGCAAGCCCTAAAAAGCGCGTGCACAATGCCACCAGCCGCCTGCCTGCCTGCCTCGCATTACCACATCAAAGGCAGCCCTCCGAGCGCATTTCTCACCCCCTAATTATTCACGGCCGGCCAGCAGGCACATCAAAGGCTGCTGCTGCCGTGACTCGCATTTCTCCTCCCTCCTCCCCTATCACTGCCCAGGCCGGCCGTACTTTCTCTTTACAAGGGCCCCCATTCCTGAATCACTTGAAATCTCTCCACATTATTTGCATTTTGTTAATTAAAAAAATTAACTTCAACACAGCGTTGCACATTTTTCTCGACTTCGGAAGGATGAGTCCCAATCTCATTTGTACAAAGTGTTGTAATGGGATTATTGGAGAGTTAGAGAAACGTGCTCACAAGTTACATTTTTATGCATATCATCTGAGTAAATAAACAATAGCATGGTGCCGTTTGCGTCCTTGACTTGATCTGGTTTTTATTTTTATTTTGCTATTATTCTCACAAAGGCTAAGAAGGTCTGCCTACTTTAGTATTAAGTGCTATACGTCGCATAAGCAACAGCTAACCATTCACTCACCCACGCAACGCCACTCACCCATGCAACGCCACTCACCCACGCAACGCCACTCACCCACGCAACGCCACTCACCCACGCAACGCCACTCACCCACGCAACACCACTCACACACGCAACACCACTCACACACGCAACGCCACTCACACACGCAACGCCACTCACACACGCAACGCCACACACGCAACGCCACACACACACGCAATGCCACACACACATGCAACGCCACACACACATGCAACGCCACTCACACATGCAACGCCACTCACACATGCAACGCCACTCACACATGCAACGCCACTCACACATGCAACGCCACTCACACACGCAACGCCACTCAACCACGCAACGCCACTCACCCACGCAACGCCACTCAGCCACGCAACGCCACTCACCCACGCAACGCCACTCAGCCACGCAACGCCACTCAGCCACGCAACGCCACTTAGCCACGCAACGCCACTCACACACGCAACGCCACTCACACACGCAACGCCACACACACACGCAACGCCACACACACACGCAACGCCACACACACACGCAACGCCACACACACACGCAACGCCACTCACACATGCAACGCCACTCACACATGCAACGCCACTCACACATGCAACGCCACTCACACATGCAACGCCACTCACACACGCAACGCCACTCACACACGCAACGCCACTCACACACGCAACGTCACTCACACACGCAACGCCACTCACACACGCAACGCCACTCACACACGCAACGCCACTCACACACGCAACGCCACTCAACCACGCAACGCCACTCAGCCACGCAACGCCACTCAGCCACGCAACGCCACTCACACACGCAACGCCACTCACACACGCAACGCCACTCACACACGCAACGCCACTCACACACGCAACGCCACACACACACGCAACGCCACACACACACGCAACGCCACACACACACGCAACGCCACACACACATGCAACGCCACTCACACATGCAACGCCACTCACACATGCAACGCCACTCACACATGCAACGCCACTCACACATGCAACGCCACTCAACCACGCAACGCCACTCACACACGCAACGCCACTCACACACGCAACGCCACTCAACCACGCAACGCCACTCACCCACGCAACGCCACTCAGCCACGCAACGCCACTCAGCCACGCAACGCCACTCAGCCACGCAACGCCACTCAGCCACGCAACGCCACTCACACACGCAACGCCACTCACACACGCAACGCCACTCACACACGCAACGCCACTCACACACGCAACGCCACACACACACGCAACGCCACACACACACGCAACGCCACTCACACACGCAACGCCACTCACACATGCAACGCCACTCACACATGCAACGCCACTCACACATGCAACGCCACTCACACATGCAACGCCACTCACACATGCAACGCCACTCAACCACGCAACGCCACTCACCCACGCAACGCCACTCACCCACGCAACGCCACTCACCCACGCAACGCCACTCACCCACGCAACGCCACTCACCCACGCAACGCCACTCAGCCACACAACGCCACACACACACGCAACGCCACACACACACGCAACGCCACACACACACGCAACGCCACACACACACGCAACGCCACTCACACATGCAACGCCACTCACACACGCAACGCCACTCACACACGCAACGCCACTCACCCACGCAACGCCACTCACCCACGCAACGCCACTCACCCACGCAACGCCACTCACCCACGCAACGCCACTCACCCACGCAACGCCACTCACCCACGCAACGCCACTCACCCACGCAACGCCACTCACCCACGCAACGCCACTCACACACGCAACGCCACACACACACGCAACGCCACACACACACGCAACGCCACACACACACACAACGCCACACACACACGCAACGCCACACACACACGCAATGCCACACACACACGCAACGCCACTCACCCACGCAACGCCACTCACCCACGCAACGCCACTCAGCCACGCAACGCCACTCAGCCACGCAACGCCACTCAGCCACGCAACGCCGCTCAGCCACGCAACGCCGCTCATCCACGCAACGCCGCTCATCCACGCAACGCCGCTCACCCACGCAACGCCACTCACCCACGCAACGCCACTCACCCACGCAACGCCACTCAGCCACGCAACGCCACTCAGCCATGCAACGCCACTCAGCCACGCAACGCCACTCAGCCACGCAACGCCACTCACACACGCAACGCCACTCAGCCACGCAACGCCACTCAGCCACGCAACGCCACTCAGCCACGCAACGCCACACACACACGCAACGCCACTCAACCACGCAACGCCACACACACACGCAACGCCACACACACACGCAACGCCACACACACACGCAACGCCACACACACACGCAACGCCACACACACACGCAACGCCACTCACACATGCAACGCCACTCACACATGCAACGCCACTCACACATGCAACGCCACTCACACATGCAACGCCACTCACACATGCAACGCCACTCACACATGCAACGCCACTCACACACGCAACGCCACTCACACACGCAACGCCACTCACACACGCAACGCCACTCACACACGCAACGCCACTCACACACGCAACGCCACTCACACACGCAACGCCACTCACACACGCAACGCCACTCAACAACGCAACGCCACTCAGCCACGCAACGCCACTCAGCCACGCAACGCCACTCACACACGCAACGCCACTCACACACGCAACGCCACTCACACACGCAACGCCACACACACACGCAACGCCACACACACACGCAACGCCACACACACACGCAACGCCACTCACACATGCAACGCCACTCACACATGCAACGCCACTCACACATGCAACGCCACTCACACATGCAACGCCACTCACACATGCAACGCCACTCAACCATGCAACGCCACTCACACACGCAACGCCACTCAACCACGCAACGCCACTCAACCACGCAACGCCACTCACCCACGCAACGCCACTCAGCCACGCAACGCCACTCAGCCACGCAACGCCACTCAGCCACGCAACGCCACTCAGCCACGCAACGCCACTCAGCCACGCAACGCCACTCACACACGCAACGCCACTCACACACGCTTCGCCACTCACACACGCAACGCCACACACACACGCAACGCCACACACACACGCAACGCCACTCACACATGCAACGCCACTCACACATGCAACGCCACTCACACATGCAACGCCACTCACACATGCAACGCCACTCACACATGCAACGCCACTCAACCACGCAACGCCACTCACCCACGCAACGCCACTCACCCACGCAACGCCACTCACCCACGCAACGCCACTCACCCACGCAACTCCACTCACCCACGCAACGCCACTCACCCACGCAACGCCACTCACCCACGCAACGCCACTCACCCACGCAACGCCACACACACACGCAACGCCACACACACACGCAACGCCACACACACACGCAACGCCACTCACACACGCAACGCCACTCACACACGCAACGCCACTCACACACGCAACGCCACTCACACACGCAACGCCACTCACACATGCAACGCCACTCACACACGCAACGCCACTCACCCACGCAACGCCACTCACCCACGCAACGCCACTCACCCACGCAACGCCACTCACCCACGCAACGCCACTCACCCACGCAACGCCACTCACCCACGCAACGCCACACACACACGCAACGCCACACACACACGCAACGCCACACACACACGCAACGCCACACACACACGCAACGCCACACACACACGCAACGCCACACACACACGCAACGCCACACACACACGCAACGCCACTCACCCACGCAACGCCACTCACCCACGCAACGCCACTCACCCACGCAACGCCACTCACCCACGCAACGCCGCTCAGCCACGCAACGCCGCTCAGCCACGCAACGCCGCTCAGCCACGCAACGCCGCTCATCCACGCAACGCCGCTCACCCACGCAACGCCGCTCACCCACGCAACGCCACTCACCCACGCAACGCCACTCACCCACGCAACGCCACTCATCCACGCAACGCCACTCATCCACGCAACGCCACTCATCCATATGCAAAACGAAAAATGTCAAACTCTTCTATTGCGAGACCTATTGCATTTTCAATGCTTGTTTGTTTTGGTGTCCGAGAGCTGAAGACCATAATTACGAGACTCATACCAAGAAAACCATAGCCTTTTTATGTCTGAGGGGAGATTGCAATGTGACATTTAGAGGAACAATTTGTCTAGAGATGGAGCATGCGATTTTTGGTTCCTGCCTCACAAAAAACAAAGAAGCAATGGTACCATAAATCAGAAATGAAGTAAAACCAGTGTAATGTTTATCAATAAAGTAGTAGTCTTGGTTATGGAACTTAATTCACATTGATCTCCTTTGAGTATTGCCATTAGAGATTGTGTCTTTATTTAAAATGCCTAGATACTGCACCCAATGCAGGCCAACTACTAGGCACTCGGGGTACTGAGTAGGCCCCATCCTACTTAGGACGCAGATCCGTTTGAAAAGATTTGAGTGTGCAACTCTGAGTGCCTAGGAGGATAGCTTTGTTCTGTTTTTTTCCCTTCCAAACAGTGAAACGCATTTTAAACAAGCTTTGCTAATTGCTTGTTGGTGCGAGCTGTGCTTTTGTTGAAATTTCTGTTCAAATGTCCCAGCTTTCGGCGAAGCTGTGCACTGTCTTGACTGTGTTTGCCAAATAATCCCTGTCTTGGGTGTCTTGAAGCCACGGTTTGGTGCAGAAAAGAAAGCTTTCAATCCTTGCTCAGCTAATTCCCCGTTTTTAAGTTCTTCCACGATGCTAACCTTCTCGGTGGCGATTTTGATTATGCTCTCTTCTTCCGGGGGTTGTCACATCGCTAACATCTGTGGGCATTGTCGAGCAAACTCCGCCTAGGAGGGAACTTCACGAGAAGAGAGGTGAAGTGTTTGGCCTGCCCGGCACACACAGTGTGGCAGTGCCTGTACCCCCAGGGTCCTACTCCTACGACTTTTCCTGTCATACAATGGGTACTCCTTTCACCTGCTTCTAATGCACAGACCAATCGTGCGCCTGGCACCTCCCTCTGAAGTACCTGTCACACCCTGTGAGCAGAGGGAGGTTCAAGTACCACGAAGTGCGCGTGTCCTCTCACCCCACGCCTTGTATGTCTAACAAGGAGTACTCCTTTGTCTGTATCGTATGTCATTCGCCCCCTCATGCGGCGCTGCTTATCCGAGCAGCAGCGACTGTCCCCCACCCCCCCTCTGCCCCATAGGTCCGGCCTGTTCCACACAGAAGCATTTCCCCGGTCACCCTGCCTCTCCGCTGCCTGTCCCTCGCTCTGGTCTGCCTTCCACACTCGCTCTGGAGCGCCTGTCGCACCTTCGCTCTCCCTCCTTCCTCCCTTACACCGCAGCCCTCCGTGCCCACGCCTCATTGTTGCAGGCTGCCGTCTTGTGCAGCCTCGCCCCGACTCAGACCAGCTTCCAGTGGAGCCCCGGCTCTCAGGTGGATGGGGTGGCCTGCCGCACTTCTTCCACCCTCCACTCGTTAAAGTGCCGGTGCTCGTGGCTTCGAAGGCGACCCCTTCCCGCCAGTCGCCCGGTGGACGGCCCTCAGCAGGGCTCAGCCCATGGCTTGCTCCTGGGCCCCAGTGCAGGACAGGCTGCTGTGTATTCCGCATCACCTTGCGGCAGGTACGTCGGGGGCGTCTGCACATGTTCCGGGGCTGCTTTACAGACATTCGCCGGCCCGCTGGTGAAACCGGAGTCTGTAGAACTGTGTGACCCTCTGCCATAATCGAAGCCACGGGAGGGCACTGGCAGTGCTGGGTGTTGGTGGTAAGCATTCTGCTAGCTACGAGCGCACAATGACTCTCAGTGCAGACTGACTTGTCTCCAAATGCTTACATAGATTAATGCCACCCACCTTCTGTTTGGCACCCATTTTGTCGATATCAGAAAGATGGCAGTAAAGCTTTTGGGGTATAGTCCCTGTTGGTAGGACCTGCCTGGTAGAGACGTGAAACGTGGGAACGGCATTGGCACAATTAGTCATTTATAGGAAGCATTATAGTAGCAGGACGACGATAAAAGGATGCGTGCCTGTCTCTAACGACACGGCAGCCGGGATTGCTGCATTGGTATCACATATATCGACAGTTGTTTATCTGTGCAGCTCCAGAGATGCAGGGCGGTGGCACTCTTCTGTGGGCATTGATGCAGCACATGTTAGTAGTGTGTAGAGCAGGACGGTGTGGGGGGCATCCGACCCGACACACAACGGATTGTGTACTTTTAAGATGTATGTATGGTGCTGTGTAGATGTTAGTACAGGAATGATGGCATGGAATGTTGAAGGATGCTGCTTTATGTTGGAAATGGGATTTGCGCAGCTTGAATCATTCATTGCTGGCTAAGATTATACACCTTGGGAATGCTTGTCTCACTACCGCTGCAGCAGGTTGTTGTGCCAGTCAGGATTGATGTGCTTGCCTTGTGTCCCAAAAGAGTGCACGACTGCTCTGTGGTTCAATATGGTGGTGCGCCAGCAGAGAGAGCTGTTTCCAGCACAAAGAACTCAGCAAAGTGCTACATGTAAGAAGTGGGTATGCGGGCAGAGTACCAGTACTGGAAGTTCAGGATAATGCCACGATTTGGTTGAGCACCACTATCAGAGGAGTGTGCCTATGGTGTTTTATAAAGGATAGACTGTGTTTCTACTCCATCAGCCACCCGCCACCTAGGTTTTCGGACACAGTACTTATGAATCTGGATTGTCAGTTCAAAAAATAACTTTCAGTGAAGGGAGAATACTGCCTTCTTTCCTAAGGTCCATTTGACGTATTCTAGGGGTCGTGGACTTCGCAGAAGAGCCCCTTTCCTCGCCTGAGGTGGAGGTGAAGCAGAGGTATTTTTAAGATCCATGGGTTTGATGGTTGAGTTTATTCTGTCCAGTATCGTGAACATATGCTTGCCAGAGGCGAGCCAGGCATTGAAGACTTCGCTGCACTCAGGAGAATGATGTCGTTTGGCATCCAAGACTGGTATTATATGAAACTTTCTTGAAGACTGACAAAGTTGTGAATTGATCGTGGCATCACCACTGGCTGTGTTTTTATCAGAAATGTAGGACAGGAATTGTTTTGAAGGTCTGAGGTTAAAAGCAGTTTATATAATTGAGGCAGCAAGTTGGACATTTTTGTGTCAGATATCTTATGGTTTTATTTATTTTTTAAACTACTGCTCTGCTGATTTTTGCAATTGTTTAGTCCTGTAAATAACCAACTTCATTATTAGTCAAGGCAGTGGTATTCAGTGTATTTTAAAGACTGAGTGTGTTATGCTGACATTCAAATCTATTGATTTGAAGGCAGTGTGACTGGGCAGTGGTGGGGGGTAGGCTGTGCGACTGGGCAGCGACGTAGTAAGGCTCTGCACCTGGCTGATCCCAGGAGCTGGCTCTGAGACTGTACTATAATTTTTCCTATTTTCCAGTCTGTCCTGAACTTCCTTCTGCTCTGGGTTCCCATATCTGTTTCCTGAACCTCTTCCCTTCATGACACAATGCTATGTCAGCAGTATCTTCCTGGAACTCACTCTGTGCCCAGTCGAGATCAATGCCAGGGTTCATCTTGTCTAATCAAAGACTGTTGCCATTTACCTGTAAACATTCACATTGTGTTTTTCTTTTTTGTAAGTACAACGCTTAGATTACCTGATTTTGAGATTATCGACAGTGGCGCAGAGGATGATCCCCTAACCATTTTATGTGGGTTCCTTCCCTGGTGCTTGGGTACAGGTATTTGAATCATTTCACTCATTCCCTATGTCTCTTCCATCTGGTAGGAATAACATTTCTTCCAATATGCTGTTTGAGCTTTGTATTTTGTGATGCACAGGACTTCTTACACCTTACAATTCTTTTGGGTAAATGCACAGGGAAGGAAGAATGGAGAGATTAGTGTAATGAAACGTGATCTTCAAGTGCTTATGTGGTTGCAAAGGCCTGCTGTGGGGAGGACTGTATTGATGGGTCCATTAACTCTTGTATATTTGTTTGGATTAGTATTTGTAAAGTCCATTTTAGAGCTGCCATGCAAAAACTTAAGGCGAAAAGAAGCCATATACAGAAACGCCAAAATATAAAGCTCAGTCACAAGCTGCCAGAGTAGGAACACTCATCTATAAGCTATATACAGCTGATGTCAATGCCGTAATCCCACAATACTGCGAAAGATCAGCTAGGCATCTGTCACAGACAACTTGGATCCCAACCACTAGGTGCCTGCTGTATGTGTCAATTGAATTACCTCTGACAGGTAGCACAGGAAGGAGTTCAAATCAACGCCTACACCATTAGAGCTGCTCTGGATGAAGCTTTTTGTGCTGTCCGCTTGTTTATTTGCTCTAAATCGTCAAATGGTAGACTCATTTTAGATCATAGTCAATCTAAAGATTCTACTTTGAGTCAAAGTGGCTTCTGATGTGATTTACTTGATTTTGTGGATTGCCACACAGTACTGTAAGCGTGAGACGAGCACAGTTTAAAAAAAATGGTTTCCCATGGTCCTCTTTTAGGATTGGACATATTTTAGAGTGACGACAATGAGTCACAGGTAAAAGAAACATTATCCAAACAGTAGCCTACCATTAAAGCAATCTCTAAATTAATGTACAGGAGCTGTAGCCAAGGCCCCGTTAAATGATCTGTTAAAAGGGTTTATATGCCAAGGGCCAGACAATGGTCATAATCTTGTCGCCATTCCACTATAGGCAGTTGTCCTGCATCAAACTCTGTTCTGCCATGAGTACTCTTAACACTGACCTCAGCAAGCCCTCAGCAGGGCCGAAGGAAGCATATATAGATTGAAACATTAGGCAAACAGGGCAGATGTTTTAGGAGTTCTGCATTCTAGAGGGTACTGGTAATTATATAAAACTACCCAAGGATCTGACTCATCCATATGTCTTTATGCAAACGCCTATTAAGTACACCGTGCACTGTGGTCCATCCAGTCTCTAAAACCGGAGCAAAGTTCTACATCACGACTATTGCTTGTCTGTTTTTCTTTCAATTGCAGTATCTTCTCCCTGGTTACACTGTTGGGGGTGGAAGTGTGACTGAAAGTCTGAGAGTACACTATTTACTTCAATATAGGCTGTTAGTTCCGCCGCTACACCTAGTTAGATGGCTTCTCCAGTAGATTGTGAAGGAAGGAAGGTAGAGTAGGATGAAACTTAATCAGATACATGGGATCTGCATTTGCCTTTTTATGTCTTGGCTAGAGTGTGCATGCGCGGTCTCGAAGAGACAAGTTGTGTTCAATTGGTGGACTTCAGCCCCCCTATAGACTTACTAATAGCTGGCTCCTTTGTTGCTCTCATATCCTTTGTCCCCATTTGTCTATGGCATGCATGGGTCAATCTTCTCCTTGCGTTTAGCCCTCCTTGGGACCAGGAACCAAGTATTTGTGTCCATCCACGGCTCCGTTTTAGGAGCTACTTTTTTATTTTTCATTGAGCATTCCAAGAGAGCTCATGTTCTCACTGTCCTCTGTTCCCGTCCAACCGCTCTCCATTAGCGTTGCCTCTTCCCATTCCTACCCGCCCCATCTGACTCTAGCGATCAATGGGGTGTCAGATATTTTAGATCGCCCTTACATCCGAATATGGAGGAGTCCAACTCTGTATATAAAGTTCATGATTAGCGAGCTATTAATGTTTGGGCGAGAGGTAAACAGCAATAAACTTATCACTATGCATGGCTGACATTACTGTCACAACAACTGGAATGTAAATGTATGTAAATTATCAAGTGAGAGAATGGACACTTGTAACTACGTGACCGTAGGTTGAATTGAATCACCCTCATAAACGCTATGTCAATTATGCGGTGTATATCGATTCTCCGCCCCACATACGCGTTACGGCATTATCATTGGGTGTCCAAATTTGTGCTGTATGCCAGCCTCAACCTGAGGCAACCTCTGGTATAGGTAGTAGTGTCCAGAGATGTAAGAGGCACCCCCAAAAAGAAGGTACAGGAAGTTGGGAAGTTGTATCTAAAAAACAAAACTCCACCGAAAAGAACTTTAATATAAAAAGGTGAAGTTTTGTTATTAAAAATGATAGGTATAACTAGAAATTGAGTTACTGGATCCCTTTATATCATTCAGTTAGCAATGTCGACATGTTTCTGCTCCATTCCGCCCAGCCGGGTCTACGGAGCATTCGTCAGGACAGACAAAACAAACAACAAATCAGTTACTTACACAACTTGTGAAATACTAAGTAGTGTTAAACTGAACACTCAGTTTCTTATTTGCTCAAGTTCCTTTTTACAGGAATCTTCTCGCCCCTAGGGCAGAGCCAGCACAATACGCGGAGACTGTTCCTCATGTGGCTCAGGACCAGAGAGTCTTTATGCTCCCTGCTGAAGCGCAAAGATTCCTGTAAAAAGGAACTTTAGCAAATAAGAAACTGAGTGTTCAGTTTAACACTACTTAGTACTTCACAAGTTGTGTAAGTAACTGATTTGTCCGTCCTGACGAATGCTCCGTAGACCCGGCTAGGCGGAATGGAGCAGAAACAGGTCGACTTTGCCAACTGAATGATATAAAGGGACCCAGTAACTCGATCTCTAGTTATAACTATCATTTTTAATAACAAAACCTCACCTTTTTATATTAAAGTTCTTTTCGGTGGAGTTTTGCTTTTTAGATACAACTTCCAACTTCACGTACCTTCTTTTTTGGGGGTGCTCTTACATCTCTGGACACTACTACCTATACCAGAGGTTGCCTCGGGTTGAGGCTGGCATACAGCACAAATTTGGACAACCAATGATAATGCCGTAACGGGTATGTGGGGCGGAGAATCGATATACACCGCACAATTGACATAGCATTAATGAGAGTGATTCAATTCAACCTACGGTCACGTAGTTACAAGTGTCCATTCTCTCACTTGATAATTTGATATATTACTGGGGAACTGAATGGACCAGAAACCCTCCTCCCTACCTGTTGATTACGATGTAAATGTATGTAGCCACATATTTAATTTCAGAATATTTTACATATATATATTTTAAGCTATTCCTACATTTCCTAAATGCTCCTTGCCTATATACAAAGAGCTGTGCATGACTTAATCTGAGGTTTCCTCTACCCTCCCTTCGCCTGCCCCTTTCGTTTGTGCTCCTAGATTGTCTTAAAGCAGAATGACTGAAAAAAAAAAAAAAGCCACCACCTTGGAGCAAGGAGATTGCAGGTCCAATTAAAATAGATGTACAGGGTAACAAGCAAAAAGTAAGACGTGCCATTTTAATGCAAATGTGAACGTATGAAAAAATGAAGAGAAATATACTGCATTTGCTGCATTTTTGTATGTTAATATTAAATATACCCTAAACATTCTAAAAAAGAATTGACCATTGTCTAAACCAAAATTTTTCACTCCGTTTACAATACCTGTGCAGGTTGGTGCTTCCTTTGTGTTTTCCTCAGAGCTGAACTGTTGAACACAAGAAAAATGCTGCTGAGCCTTCATCATACTTGCCTTTGAGTTGCCTTTTACCCCTTTTCTATGTTGCCGACAGCCAGACGCTGCTGTAGACCATGTTCGCTTCTCAAGCTTAGCTTTGCTCGTTTTGGGATCTCGCTTGCAGGATCTTTGGCTCTCGTTCCTGAGAGTGAGTGCACTTTTACTTGCAGCACTTTGGACTGATGTTAAGCAAGAAACATGGTTACATTATAATTGACGTTCTATTACTACTAAGAGTTGCGGTGCTTTCGAGCATTTGGGATTAAAATGAGCTTTTCTGACTTTTTTGTCCAATGTGCCGTTAAGTCACCGAGTCACGTACTGTTCGCCTCTTTGTTCCTCATATTTCTGTTTTCTTCATTAGCTTAGTTATCATTTTGCGCCTTAAAAAAGCCACATCTGTCTGTTTCAGTGTTATTCAACCAAATAGTTTCACTTGACCAATCCTTTACTCCTACGATTTGTGTCTCCATGTTACTTTCTTTTTGCATTTAATGTTTGAGGGATGATTTACCCTGCACATGTTTCTTTTTAACTTTTGTTCTTATTTAAGTCGACACTCTCTATAACATCAGTTGGAAGCAACTACTGCTAAAATAAATTCACATTGACAACGCCAATAGCTCGGGCATTGCTGAGACGTATTGTCATTGCCAATGCTTGTTTAACAACTGTAATGTAGTAGAATGTCTGCAGTTGTGAGAGCTTTTGCTTCTCTGCAGCTGAGCGTTTATTAGTATTATACAATTTTGAGAAACAGTTGCCCATCCACCGATGTACATTTTACTCACCACGCATCAGCCGTTGAAGGCAAACAGGCAAAATATTTTCTACACTAAGGTGGCTTAAGAGTCACTGATCCATCTACCTGTGCTTCATTTGCTAAGATACGTATATAAATAAGTAAAATCTTTTGAAAGAAACTCATCAAAACATACTGTATTCACTGTGAAAAGACATTAACCTAGTTAACCGCAGCTGGAAAGACTAGATATTTAAGTCTTGGAGATTCTCACTATTATTGAAAGCCTCACCAATCCACACATCTTAATATATCTTCTTAACCTGAGGAAAATATTTTTATATAACCCTTATGTTGTGCTTTAGTAAAGATTTACCCCAAGACATTTTTTTAACCACCGTTTTTAATTGGTACACCTCGGGGAGAGGGCTTTCAAGTCTTAATGCTTTCTGCTTTTTACTTGGATATCAATTTCTCTTACATGGATTGGTGAGTGGTGTTTAAAACTACAGTTCACCTCATTATAATAAGCAGCCAACGAGTTGGGATTTCGAGTGATGTCTAGTTAAATGTCACAATTACGACTCTGGTATTCAAATGTTTCCCTGAAGAAGGTACTGAAATCACAAACCAGATGAGATATGTCTCACCCCTGTTACAATCAAGGGCTCACGCTTGCCAGGTTGGATATGTTTTAGCTACAGGGCTGTCTAGTTCGGTAGATTAGAGGGTACCTAGAGCACTGCAAGGGGGAAGATTGGGTGGACTTTTGTGTATCTAGTACTCCTTTTTTAGGGCTCGCCTGCTGATGCGCTTCAGCGCATAGCTGGCGAAGCTCTATAGGGGCTTATCCAGTGTTTATCCACTGGCGATTCCACTGGCGATTCCTTCAAGTGCATGTGCTTTTTAGGTCATTGCGCTTGCGCAAGCCCTAAAAAGCGCGTGCACAATGCCACCAGCCGCCTGCCTGCCTGCCTCGCATTACCACATCAAAGGCAGCCCTCCGAGCGCATTTCTCACCCCCTAATTATTCACGGCCGGCCGGCAGGCACATCAAAGGCTGCTGCTGCCGTGACTCGCATTTCTCCTCCCTCCTCCCCTATCACTGCCCAGGCCGGCCTTACTTTCTCTTTACAAGGGCCCCCATTCCTGAATCACTTGAAATCTCTCCACATTATTTGCATTTTGTTAATTAAAAAAATTAACTTCAACACAGCGTTGCACATTTTTCTCGACTTCGGAAGGATGAGTCCCAATCTCATTTGTACAAAGTGTTGTAATGGGATTATTGGAGAGTTAGAGAAACGTGCTCACAAGTTACATTTTTATGCATATCATCTGAGTAAATAAACAATAGCATGGTGCCGTTTGCGTCCTTGACTTGATCTGGTTTTTATTTTTATTTTGCTATTATTCTCACAAAGGCTAAGAAGGTCTGCCTACTTTAGTATTAAGTGCTATACGTCGCATAAGCAACAGCTAACCATTCACTCACCCACGCAACGCCACTCACCCATGCAACGCCACTCACCCACGCAACGCCACTCACCCACGCAACGCCACTCACCCACGCAACACCACTCACACACGCAACGCCACTCACACACGCAACGCCACTCACACACGCAACGCCACTCACACACGCAACGCCACTCACACACGCCACACACACACGCAACGCCACACACACACGCAACGCCACACACACATGCAACGCCACACACACATGCAACGCCACTCACACATGCAACGCCACTCACACATGCAACGCCACTCAACCACGCAACGCCACTCACACACGCAACGCCACTCAACCACGCAACGCCACTCACCCACGCAACGCCACTCAGCCACGCAACGCCACTCACCCACGCAACGCCACTCAGCCACGCAACGCCACTCAGCCACGCAACGCCACTCACCCACGCAACGCCACTCAGCCACGCAACGCCACTCAGCCACGCAACGCCACTCAGCCACGCAACGCCACTCACACACGCAACGCCACTCACACACGCAACGCCACTCACACACGCAACGCCACACACACACGCAACGCCACACACACACGCAACGCCACACACACACACGCAACGCCACTCACACACGCAACGCCACTCACACACGCAACGCCACTCACACACGCAACGCCACTCACACACGCCACACACACACGCAACGCCACACACACACGCAACGCCACACACACATGCAACGCCACACACACATGCAACGCCACTCACACATGCAACGCCACTCACACATGCAACGCCACTCAACCACGCAACGCCACTCACACACGCAACGCCACTCAACCACGCAACGCCACTCACCCACGCAACGCCACTCAGCCACGCAACGCCACTCACCCACGCAACGCCACTCAGCCACGCAACGCCACTCAGCCACGCAACGCCACTCACCCACGCAACGCCACTCAGCCACGCAACGCCACTCAGCCACGCAACGCCACTCAGCCACGCAACGCCACTCACACACGCAACGCCACTCACACACGCAACGCCACTCACACACGCAACGCCACACACACACGCAACGCCACACACACACGCAACGCCACACACACACACGCAACGCCACTCACACACGCAACGCCACTCACACACGCAACGCCACTCACACATGCAACGCCACTCACACATGCAACGCCACTCACACATGCAACGCCACTCACACATGCAACGCCACTCACACATGCAACGCCACTCACACACGCAACGCCACTCACACACGCAACGCCACTCACACACGCAACGCCACTCACACACGCAACGCCACTCAGCCACGCAACGCCACTCAGCCACGCAACGCCACTCAGCCACGCAACGCCACTCACACACGCAACGGCACTCACACACGCAACGCCACTCACACACGCAACGCCACTCACACACGCAACGCCACACACACACGCAACGCCACACACACACGCAACGCCACACACACACGCAACGCCACACACACATGCAACGCCACTCACACATGCAACGCCACTCACACATGCAACGCCACTCACACATGCAACGCCACTCAACCACGCAACGCCACTCACACACGCAACGCCACTCACACACGCAACGCCACTCAGCCACGCAACGCCACTCAGCCACGCAACGCCACTCAGCCACGCAACGCCACTCAGCCACGCAACGCCACTCAGCCACGCAACGCCACTCACACACGCAACGCCACTCACACACGCAACGCCACTCACACACGCAACGCCACACACACACGCAACGCCACACACACAACGCCACACACACATGCAACGCCACTCACACATGCAACGCCACTCACACATGCAACGCCACTCACACATGCAACGCCACTCACACATGCAACGCCACTCACACATGCAACGCCACTCACCCACGCAACGCCACTCACCCACGCAACGCCACTCACCCACGCAACGCCACTCACCCACGCAACGCCACTCACCCACGCAACGCCACTCACCCACGCAACGCCACTCACCCACGCAACGCCACTCACCCACGCAACGCCACTCACCCACGCAACGCCACTCACCCACGCAACGCCACACACACACGCAACGCCACACACACACGCAACGCCACACACACACGCAACGCCACACACACACGCAACGCCACTCACACATGCAACGCCACTCACACACGCAACGCCACTCACACACGCAACGGCACTCACACACGCAACGCCACTCACACACGCAACGCCACTCACACACGCAACGCCACTCACACACGCAACGCCACTCACCCACGCAACGCCACTCACCCACGCAACGCCACTCACCCACGCAACGCCACTCACCCACGCAACGCCACTCACCCACGCAACGCCACACACACACGCAACGCCACACACACACGCAACGCCACACACACACGCAACGCCACACACACACGCAACGCCACACACACACGCAACGCCACTCACCCACGCAACGCCACTCACCCACGCAACGCCACTCACCCACGCAACGCCACTCACCCACGCAACGCCACTCAGCCACGCAACGCCACTCAGCCACGCAACGCCGCTCAGCCACGCAACGCCGCTCATCCACGCAACGCCGCTCATCCACGCAACGCCGCTCACCCACGCAACGCCGCTCACCCACGCAACGCCACTCACCCACGCAACGCCACTCACCCACGCAACGCCACTCACCCACGCAACGCCACTCATCCACGCAACGCCACTCATCTACGCAACGCCACTCATCCACGCAACGCCACTCATCCATATGCAAAACGAAAAATGTCAAACTCTTCTATTGCGAGACCTATTGCATTTTCAATGCTTGTTTTTTTTTCTCACCTTCAAACAGACAGCAGGCACCACAAAAGTGGCCGCTTTGATGTTCTAATTCTCACATGCAACTGCCACAAATCCAAACTATTGACCAGTTTCTGCTTTAGCAATGGTCTTCTGCTCCTGTAAAATCTGCCTATTAGGATTAGTCATTAGTCAACGCGCCAAAGTTTCATTTGACTGTGCAGCGCTTCGAAACAGACTCTAGCAAAGGCAATAGTTTTGGGCTATGCAAAGTACTATTTATCGATTTTTGTATTCTATTTATTTCATATGTCACAACAGTAAAAAAGGGAAATAAAAAACATGCCACCACCCAAATGTGCAATCCGTGTACATGTAAAGAAAATGTTTTTTTATTAATCATAACTTTAATAGAGAAGTTACTTTGCTTCCTAGTGGGTAGGTATAGAAACTCTTTTTAGTTTTGGCGCACCTCGTATGTGCCTCTGAGTGGCCCTCAGTGTGCTGTTTAAACCTCAATGTTATAGTTAAAACCTCCTTGTGCCACATCACGCTAAATATATTCGCCCCTACCACTGTAATTTACTCCATCCACGTCCCTCTGTTCCATGAGCTCACTCTCGACCTTTGTGCTTCGGGTCCAGTTTGAGCTATATAAAACTCCATAAAAATATTAAACTTCTCTCCCTATCACCAATACACAATTCGTCCCTGCCCGTAGAGGACCTTCCGTTTCAGGGCTAATTAATCGGTGACTCTCCTAGCACGCATTTCACTCAAGCGCCAAGAGACCTTTCGAAATGCAGTGCTAATCATTCGGTACTTCTCAACATCATACGCTTACCATACACGTGCCTACGGTGCATTGAGACTGCACTGCAAATAAATCCCCGCTTCTCACCAGCATCCTGTTCATGTAGGCGCCTAGAGGCCATTCACAAGTGCTTACAGTACCATGAGCGAGACCTCTCACCAGCACCCTGTTCCACACTACACCACACACACACACACACACACACACACACACACACACACCACACACACACACAACACCACACACACACAACCACACCACCACCACCACCACACACACAACCACACAACCACACGACCACACACATACACAACCACAATCACAACCACACTCACAACCACACTCACAACCACATTCACACAACCACACACACTCAGTGCACGCTTCCACCAGGCACACACCACCAGACGTCAGTGTACGCTTTCACCGGGCACACACACACCACCAGCCGTCAGTACACGCTTTCACCAGGCACACACACACCACCAGCCGTCAGTGCACGCTTTCATCAGGCACACACACCACCAGCCGTCAGTGCACGCTTTCACCAGGCACACACACACCACCAGCCGTCAGTGTACGCTTTCACCAGGCACACACCACCAGCCATCAGTGCACGCTTCCACCAGGCACACACACTACCAGCCGGCAGTGCACACTTCCACCAGCCATCAATGCACAATTTCTACAGGCACACACACCACCAGCCATCAGTGCACACATCAATTGTTAACGCATCCACAATTAACTTTTGTAGCAATCGCAGTATGGCGCACTTTACATGTACGGCATGTACAATCCAACAAATTGCACTTAATGATTTAAGAATGCTATACCACTGTTGAGAATGGATAGGATGCTATTTCTAGTTTTTGAAATGTTATGTTCTATTCATTTTTCGCAGCACATGCTCCCTGATGAAGGGCTATGTAAAGCCCCAAATGCATTGGATAAAGCAATAAGAATCTCTGATGTTATGTAAATATATCACATAAAGATGGAATGAAGATGAATTTCATGAGAAAAAAACAATATTATGAAGTGAAAAACAATAATAAAGTAAACTATTTCAATGGAAATCTTGAAGATAATTTTCTTTTAGTACAATAAGGAATCCTTGTTTCACCACCAAGGCGAGAAGGTGTGCACCAGGGGATGCGACTGATTTTCAATTAGAAGCACTGTTGTGGTTACTTTACATTTAAACATATTCATCTAAAGCGCAGCATGCCACCATTGCTACAAAAATAAATACACTTTTTTTGGCCTACAATTTATAGACTTTTGTTGCAATTGGTGTTGCAATATTTAGCAATGCCAATAGCTCAAACTTAATTAATGCGAGACCTATTGCATTGAAAATGCTTGTTGTTAACAAGTGTCTCGCAGGCTTGACTCTAAAAACAGTCTCAAAGTTTCAGCGCACATGTGCCTGTGCCAGTCTTGCCACTTCTATCATCCTTACTAGACCTGAGAGAAATTTACGTAATTTCCTTTGCAGAAATTACATGAAAAATTGAGTGAAATTATGCGTTAGCGCCTGAAGTGCTGACTTCTGCACTTTGTACAAAAACCGTCCTTACATCCTTAAAAAATAGCACAAAATCATGCATGACATTGATAACAGCTGCTGGTGTTCCGTTTCCTTGGGCTCTTCCTGCGTTCCCGCAATAGGATGTTTACTCTAATGAAGTTTCGATTACACAGCATTGTATAATGGCGTAACCTCACGCCTTTCCCATAACAATCGTAATACGAAATGCCCAAAATTATGAGAGATTATGCCGGCATAAATCCCAGTCAAGTTTTTAGCTTCTTCTGTATTTCTTCACTGCCTAGTTTTTACCTCTCAGTGTTTCACACTAGATAAAATAAAATATGACTTTGACCTAGCAAAGATATAAAAGCTCATTTGAAGCCTTACCTCCCTTATTCGAAGGCACTTGGTAGACTCATGGGAAATTAATGACTCATTCCCAGCCCTATAGGTCTACCATAGGCAGTACACGAAATGTAACTAACCTACCTCTGTCTGGAAGAGCAGAGGTCATAGGAAGCTGGAAGGTCAGAGGCTAGATCAGAAATGTCTTAATTTTTCCAGGACTTCACTCCTCTGTTCTTTTCTTTGCCGGTTCATCACCTCTATAGCTTGCATATTCCTTCATCTCAAGGCAGGCCTACAGCCCCTCTTCTTCTTTTTTTCTGCCCATCCTTTCCTCTATGTTCTGCTCTCCGGCAAGAAAACATCATGGGCCTTATTTAAAAGGTTTTGGCGCAGGGCAGCTACGCAAAGAATCTTGCAGTGCTGCCCTGCATCAAAAGAAAAAGGGCAGGTTTGCGCCGTATCTAGTCCTTTTCACCTGAGCTGGTGCACAATGGGCTGCCATGCACCAACGCAGGCATCCTTGCACTATAGTGCAAGGGTGCCTGCGTTGCGGGGTTGATACATTTTGTGCAGGAAGGAACACCATTTTGCACAAATGAATCAATTGAGGCAATTTCCTCTTTCAATGTGTGCTGCACAATGCAGCACTCATAAAAAGAGAGAAAACGAGGAGAAATGAGAAAAATTCTCCTCATTGTACCTCCCTAACGCCACCCCTGGGGTGGTATTAGAATCCAACGCATTCACAGGTTCACGATTCCTTTGTAAATCTGTGAATGCTTAAGATTCCATAGGCGTTGTGTGGGAAAACCCACAGCAACACCCATGGAAGGTCCCTTTCACACAGTTATCTAGGAGCACATATTTACAAGCCCATGCAAAGCCACATAATGTGGCTTTGTGTGGCCTTGAAAATATGCTTTGGCAGATTGTGCCACCAGAGCGTCAAAAAAGTGGTGCTCCTCGGGCACAAAAGTGCCACAAGGGGAATCATAAATGAGGCCCTGTGTCTTTCTTTTTATTTATTATATTTATTTGTGCTTTTTAGGTCGAGCGACCTATCTCAATGCGCATGCGCATTGAGCGGGAGCGAGATATATAGGGGCTTAAATAAGCTTACCTAGACTGGCGATTTGATGCTGTGCCCGTGCGCTTTTAGGTCAAAATGCGCGTGCACATCATCAAATCGCCAGTCAATCACCAGCAGCACTCCTCCCACACCTTTGAAGTGAAGCTTAGCTTCACTTTAAAGGCCCCGGCTGCTTCAGACCCTCATGCCGCTCTCCCCGCTCTGCCCCCTCCCCTGCCTGCCGTGTCGCATTTCTCCTCCCCCCTCCCCACAGCAATGCCCTCCGCCGGCCGTACTTTCACTTTGACTCTCGTGTTTCTCCTTGTCTTGTTTAAGCTTCTAACCTGCAAAGCTTCATTCTCAGAGGCTTGCGAATCCCGACGTTCAGCATAAAACAGCACAGTGCAGGAATACCACATCTTTCACTAATATGGGTTTGGAAATCACCGTAAGATACAGCAACCTCTCCTAGTGCTGTCCCTTTGACGTTTGAGTTTAGCAATAGGATTCTTATTCCACCGCTCGTTTACAGGACCTTCCCCCAGCGCCTGCCCCCTCCCAGTACTATCCTTCAGTCCACGGGCAAAACAGCAGACAGGGCACTCCAGCGCTCCAGGCCGCCGAGGTTGCAGCCCCTTCCTTTTCTTGTTTAACTTTCTAATTTAGCGTTTCCTTTCTTTCTCTTCCTCTGTGTCTTTTATTATTTTCTGATGTCTGCGCCGGTCTTGTTTCCTTATACACTCTTTCACTCCCTCTGTATTTCTCCTTTCCTCTCTGCCTTTGTCCTCGTTTCACCCCCTCTAAATCTGAATCTAACTTTTCTCTCTCGTTCTCTTTTTTTGTTGATACCTTATCGAGCGGGTGTACCAAGAACTGCATTTTGTAAAGGAAATCCAGAAAAGTAAAACAGAGGGAATGGGTACATTGAATGATTTTGTAGCCCAGTTTAATTAAAACAATTTATTCAGCAATCCATCCAGTAATAAAGAAAAAAGCACATCAAACTTACAATAAGGCTCATAAAATGGTGGACAATTGTGCGTGCACCTTAATATGGAATTTTAAAAACACATACACTTCCTCTGCATCAATAACGTTAATTACTACCCTAGCACACTTTGTAGGGCCTCACCACGCTTCTGTACAATGACCAAGCACTTAATATGTAAACAAGTATTGGCATATCCAATAGGTCTCGCATTTGGGACCTTATAAGTATTTAGTTATGCAGCACAATATCCTTGGTGCAACAACATTAACTGTTGCATGGTTGAACACTTATAAGGTCCCAAAGGCGAGACCTATTGGCTATGCCAATGCTTGTTTATATAGCGCGGACGTTACCCGAAGGTGTCAGAGCGCTTCACAATAGGAAACAGAACTGATACATGAGAACATTACAAGTGAACAAAATACAAAAGCAAACGTTACATTAAATGAAGCAAAAATGACAATCGTGAGCGGACAAAATACAAGCGGTAGCAAACGGTGCATTACAAAAGTGACAATCGTGAACCAACAAAATAAAAGAGGTAGCAAACGGTGCATTACAGGAGGAAAAAGTGACGTGTGCAGGTTACAAAAGCGTACAAAGTAAACATAGAGGTATAATACTGCAATATATGGAGGGCACTCAGGCACAAGAGCAAACGTTACGTAGGCAATGGTGGCACTTGTGCAGGTATCGAAAATAAACAAATGTAAGAGGTAGAAAACAGTGTGTTACAAGGGAAAGTGACGGTTGCATGTTAGACACGAGTACCAAACACAGGTAGAAAGATAATACTGCACTAAATGGCAGACTCTCAGACCACAAGAACACACTGGGAAAACACTTCCATAGTCATGTAAAGTAGATTATTCTATAATGGAAGGGCTTCCTTCAGATAATAGAGAGGGCATGGATTATATTTGGAAGTGTCTTTGAAGGAGGAGAAGTTTGAGGTTAGTTTTGAAGGCCTGGGAGGAGGTGGTGGTCCGGAGCTGCGGCGTAAGGGAGTTCCAGATTCTCACCGCGTTGCCTGAAAAGGATTGTGCCATCGTTCTTTCCTTCTTGAAAGTGGGAGGTTCAAGCAGAAGATTTTCCGCATTACGTGATGGTCTAGAGCCTCCAGAGAGTTTCAGTTTATTCACCAGGTAGCGAGGAGAGGAGGAGTGCAAGGCTTTGTGGGTGATACAAGCAGTCTTGTGGATAGCTCTAGCCTCGATTGGAAGCCAGCGGAGGGTGGATAACATCGGTGTGATGTGGTCGTTTCTTTTGGCTCCATAAATGAAACGAGCTGCTGAATGGAGGACAGATTAAAGGGGGGACAGTTGGGATTTGGGGAGGCCAGTAAGAAGAGAATTGCAGTAGTCAAGTCTGGAGAGGACCAGCGATTGCACTAGGGTTATAAGGTCCTGCTCCGGGAAGAAGCGATGAATCCCCAAAGAAGGCGCAGATGGTATCGAGCAGACTTTGCAATAGAATTGATGTGGGGGTTTAGATTGAGTTTTTGTCGAGAATGACACCCAGGGATTTTGCGCTGTCGGCAATGATGGGTTTAGTGTTAAGTATATTCAACTGATCCATCCATGATTGCACCGGGGGAGGAGAGATTGAAGAGGAGAAGAGGAGGAATTCGGTTTTGGAGGGATTCAGAATCAGTTGATGAGTAAACATCCAGTTATGAATGGAGTCGAGAGTAGAGCTTAGGATAGAGAGATCGTGAGTGGAGGCAACCTTGAGGTAGATTTGAGTGTCATCAGCATAGAGATGATTGTGGATCCCGGATTTATTTAGGAGATTTCCTAGTGGTTCCAAATAGAGATTGAACAATGTGGGTGCAAGTATAGAGCCTTGAGGAACACCTTGACCTACTGCCACAGGAGATGAAAGACTGTTCGCTATTTTGATAATTTGGGATCTATCAGAGAAGAAGGAGGCAAACCATTTAAGCACAGTGCCCTCCATGCCCATTCTCTGTTTAAGAATGTTGAGGAGGGTGTTGTGATTGACAGTGTCAAAGGCTGCAGAAAGGTCAAGGAGAATTAGAAGACAGGACTCCCCGAGTCGAGGATCCTCAGCGCGTCATCAACCACTTGCAGTAGGGCTGTTTCAGTGCTGCAGTTTTGAATGAAGCCAGACTGGAAATTGTCAACAAGATCATTGTCTTTGATATGACGAGAGAGTTGTTTCGCTACACATCTTTCTGTAATCTTCGCAAGAAAGGGTAAGTTAGTGAGAGGGAGATGTTGACCAGAGTGGTCCAGTAGGAGAGGGAAACGGTATAAAAGTCAATCGCAATGGCACTGGGGATGGGGTCCAGATGATGGTTGGAGGGCTTTGTTTCGCGGATGCACTTGAGAAGGGCATCTTCAGATATGAGGTCAAACTTTTGTCAAATGGCTAAGGATTTGGACTCCTCTGGAGGGGTAGGATGAGCGACCTGATCCACAAGTGATTTCTCTTTTTCGTCGAAGAATATAGCGAAATCCGCTGCTCTCTTTGCAGAATCCTCCAACTTGGAGGATGGGGGAGAGCAGTCAGGAATCTTGATGAGACCGAATAGTTTTTGGGGCCTATTTTTGGCTGAGTCAAGGAGGATTTTGAAGTGCGCCGCTTTCCCAAGGAAGATGTGTTTGTGGTACTTGGATCTTGCGGAGCGAAGCGTGGACAAGTTATCGGTGGAGGGCACTTGCCTCCATTGTTTCTCTAGGAATCTTAGCTGCTTCCTTTCTTCATAGAGGGATTTGTTGAACCAAGGTGCTGAGGGGGTGGGCCTTAACCTTTTGCTTTTGAGTGGAGCGACATTATTGATTTCATCTGCAAGAACTGTGAGGCATTGGGAGGTGAGATCGTCAACATCTAGGTTCCAGTCTAGCCTTGGAAGTAATAACAAAGCTGATTCACAGAGGGGACCGACATCAATATTTTTAACATCACGGAACCAGGAGATAGCCCTCTTGGGTTGGCCAAGTGTTATCGAGTGTGATAGTTGAATAGAGAATGGGATGAGGAGGTGGTCAGACCAGTCTACATGAATAGGGGTAGTGATGGAAAGCATGCCTGCTTTAGAAATAACAAGGTCCAAGATTGAGCCCTTAGAGTTTGTTGATTCTGAGCAGTGTTGGATGAGATCGTTTACAGAGAGGAAGGTGGCCAGAGAGATTGCGGAAGAGTCTTGCGGAGAGCCCCAGTGGAGATTGAAGTCACCCATGAAGGTCTGATTGTCACTTTGCGAGTATTGGTCACTGATGAAGTCAGTGAGTTCCTCCAAAAACGAAGGGCCACTACGAGGCGGGCGATAAATGACATGGAATCTAAGGGGTGAACGGTGGTGCACTTGTAACTCAAGAGAAAGGCATTCAAAGGTGTGGAAGGAGCTGATAGGAGAGGCCTTAAGTTGAAGGGAGTTTCTAAAGATGACTGCAACACCTCCCCCCGTGCTGTCAGTTCTGTAATTCCTAAGTATAGAATAGCCTGTAGGTAATAGGAGATCAAACATAGAATGCGAGGTATCTTCGAACCAGGTCTCTGTGAGGAAGAGCAAGTCAATATTGTGGTGGGTGATGGTATCTGAGATTTCAAGTCTGTGTTTTACTGCAGATCTGCAGTTATGGAGCAGACAGCGCAGCTCTGTCAGGACTGTTTTGGTGACGGGGGCACTTGGGCTCTGGAGGGTGATCGGGATGTTGTGCTTATGTGGAGATGCTCGGGAGGGTTTAGGTGGATGCTTGGTTCTGACAGAGGAGATGGTTGTAATAGTGTAGATAGTAGGGTTGCTAGGGTATGCAGGTTGAGGAAGGGCGGCGTTCAAAGGCGTGTGCGAGTTAACTAAGTTTGCAAAGACTGATTGAGCTTGGCTAAATTGAGGAGAGGGGGCGAGGTGCATCTCGTGGGAAGTTGGGAAGGAGAGGGGGTGCAAGGAAAGGTGGAAATCTTAGAGCTTAGAAGTGAAATTGCAGCTGTAAGCTGGGATATGGAGGTGATAAGGGTACCTAGCTTATTTTCCAGCGAGAGTAATGCAGAGCACGGAAGGTTGGGTGGATCGATGGAAACCGGACGGGGGGTGGAATTGGTGGTGGAAGGCAGGGAGAGGTGGGGAGACAGGAGGTGAGTTGGGGTGTAGGGTTCAAAAGTGGGGAAAGGTGGAGGTTGAGAGCGGGAGTTAATGAATCGGAGGATAAGGGAGAGTTGCCTTTGTTGGTGTTGCAAGAAGGAGAGGAATTAGGGATAACTTTAGGGGAGAAGGGTGCGGAACACAGCGGTAGGGAAGAAGGAGAGGGGAGGACTGTGTGGAGTCATGGGAATGAAGGAGGTTTGGGAAGAAAAGAGGTGAGGTGGTTGTGGAGAACATGTCAGGTAGGAGAGGAGGCTGTGAGGGAACGGGCATCTGGCAGAGTGGGGGGGGTTGAGAGAAAGGTAAGTTGGGGAAAGGAAGTGGTACTGTTGGACCCGAGGGCGGGAAATGGACAGGGTAACCAGGGGGGGGAAGGGAGTAGCATAGCATTGCTGGAGGAGTGGGAGGGAGGAGAGAGATGCAGTGGGATTGTGGAGAAATCCGGGTGAATAACGAGGGGAGGGTGAGGTGGACAGGAGGTATGGAAGAAGGGATAAGGGGAGCGTAGGGAAAGTTCACTGGGGGAGAAGGTTGGAGGAGAGGTGGACTAAAAAGGGGGGTGACTGGAAGGAAAATGGGGGAGGAGAAGAGATTGGAGTACCGGGATGATGCAGATTGGACGAGGAGCGCATTAGCTAGCGGTGAGGCTGAAGTGAAGTGGGAGGGGGCATATTGTGAGGGGGAGGAATAGGAGAGGAGGTCACAGGGGCGGGGGCGGGAAGAGGGCCGACCTGTGATTCTTGAAAGTGTAGCCAATTGGAGTGTAGGGGGGTCAGGGGAGGAGAGAGGGAGTAATGGGTGGAGCTAGAAGGAGAGTCGGGGGAAAACCCGGTCGCAGAGGAGGGGAGTAGGGAGGGGAAGAGGTGGTCAAAGAGCGAGAGACAGGTGTCATTGCCTTGGATCATGACAGTACCGTTGTTATAGAGTGAGATAGTGAGGTAACCGTTGAAACGCGCAGAGGGGGAGATTTTTAGCTATTTCCCATGAGGGATAGAGGAGGAGGAGGTGACATTAAGGGAATTGTATAAGCTAGTGGACCAAGAGGGGGTGTCGTGAGTGAAGAAAATGAAATCATTTTTGAGCCTCCCAAAACGACTATTGTGAAATTGATCAACAAAAAGGGAATCCGGGAACCGTTCAATAGTGTTATGCTTCAATCGTTTTGTTGCAGCTTTAGTCAGGCTGGGAGGATAAATGATTTTGTAGCAATTAGTTCCAACCTTAACGCGAGTGGTGGCCATGATGGGAAAATGTGGCGGAGGAGGGTGGGGGGGATAAGGGGAAGGTGTTACTGGGAAAGCGGTGGAGAAGAAAAATAAAAGGGCATAAAGGGGGTACATAATCCAGACGTTACGGCGAGGATATCAGAGCTAATGTGCCGTCCGGGACTAGCAACGCCTAAGTATGCACAACAGCCTCATCATCTTAAGACCACCTGTAGAGGTGCTCAGAACAGGGTGCGGAAAACATACTACATGAAAAGCAATTTCTAGCACTTACAAATATGTACAGGCCTGGCGCCCTACAAACCTTGCAGACTCCCTTGCCAACTGGCCATCTCAAAAGGGGACTCAAATGCCCTGAAACCATAGTGTCAATGGTGCTGTCCCTGCAGCAGGACTCCAACTTAATCAGACCTGTCCCCACAGAAAAGTAACTTAAAAGGTGCAGCTGGCACTAATAGCCGCGCAGCTGAAAAAGGTCTAAACAATGCAGCTGGAAACAGCTCAGTGAGCTGCACATCTGTTAATGGCCTAAACGATGCAGCTGGCACTACTTGCTGCGCAGTTGTAAAAGGCCTAAATGGTGCAGCTGGCACTACTTGCTGCACAGCTGTGAAAAGGCCTAAAAGAAGCAGCTGGCACTACTTGCTACGCAGCTGTAAAAGGCCTAAACGGTGTAGCTGGCAATACTTGCTGTGCAGCTCTCAATGGTAGTCCGGGGCTCCCATCCCCCACGGGGGGGCAAGTGCCATCTTGGAGAGCGCTGGGGCAGGGCTTCCCACTGAGTTTGGACTGCAATGGGGAGTTAACTATGACAAGTACCATGACAACCATGACAAGTTCAGGCAGCAGACACCATTGCAATGTATTTAAATCTGTTTCCGACAACCATGTGGCTAAACTTGGCCAAAGTTTAGTGCACATCCTTCCAGTGGATAAAGTGAAGGAGAGAGGTGAAAGGGAATGATGGTACAAGAAACAAGCATTTACATAGCCAATAGGTCTTGCATTTGGGACCTTATAAGTGTTTAGCCATGTAACAGTTGGTGCATAACTAAATACTTATAGGGTCCAAAAAGCGAGACCTATTGGCTATGCAAATGCTTGTTTGTTTTTTGTTTCTGTTTTGTTTAAGTTGCCAGAGCTACAATAGCTGGACATGGTTTTTGTTAACAGTTCTTTGCATCAAATGAACTTGTTTTCATTGCTCTGAATGTTGTTTCCATTCTGGTTGTAGGAAGCAGTAATGATGTGGGGCTGCCTAGCGGTGCGCATGAGCTGAACTTTGCAAATGAGAAAAAGCCTGGTGCAGGCGCAATTTACAAGTGTGGAGTGAGTGAGCCTCAGGCAGCATGACTCACTCACATAGGAGTTCATGCACTACACCTGAATAATCAGCATGGTTTAAGGAAATTCGACCCACTCCCTCCCAGGCAACAAACACATATTTACCAAGAAACTCTGAGAAGAGCACTGCCTGCTGCACTGATGGCTGATGGTGTGTGTGCATGGTGAAAGCATGCACTGATGGCTGGTGGTGTGTGTGCCTGGTGAAAGCATGCGCTGACAGCTAGTGGTGTGTGTGCCCGGTGAAAGCGTGCACGGATGGCTGGTGGTGTGTGTGCCTGGTGGAAGCGTGCACAGACGGTTGGTGGTGTGTGTGCCTGGTGGAAGCAGAAGCATTAACAGTGATAGAAGACACAAATGAAACTGATGAAGAGGGAGGGGGAGAAGGGAGAAGGGAGGGGGAGTGCGAGTGCGAGCAGAGGAGCATGATTCACAGCTAGAAGATGCAAATGAAGCTGACCAGGAGGGAGGGGGAAAAGGGAGAGTGGTATTGCAAGTAGAGGAGCCTGATTAAAGCAATAAAAACACAGATGGCGGGGGGCGTGGCTTGGCTGGCAGCGAAGGCGGTCGTGTGTTAGGCTCGCTCCGTCCAGCCCGATAATTATTCTTGTGAAAATCCTGCCCTGAGCGCTCAATACTCGCTGTCCGGTGTGTGGAGACCTGTTGCCGCGGATCGCTGCCCCCGGAGACCGGCTGGGGCTCCTGGAGCATTGCGGAGCGCCTCGTAGCGAGCGTATGGCCTGTGCCCTCCTGCGCATCCGGAGCCGGGAACTTGCTTGATTGGCCTGGCCGGCGCTGTGGACCTCGGACCGGCGGGCGAGATCTGGGTGCCAGTTCGAGCGGAGCGCCTTATCTGCCCACTCCCGGGCCGGAGGGAGTCTGTAAAGCCGGGAGTGCGAGACAGACGGCCGTGCCCCCCTGGGGGGGCGGCAGTGGCCGTGAGTGACTGTGTTGGCCGGGAGGCGCCGCGTGAGCAGGAGCGTGAGCTGTTGACTGGCCCTGGAGGGACGGCGGCCATTTTCGGTGCCCTGGACGGTTGGCTCTGATTCTAGTGGCACACCAGCTGGACCTGGCTGGGCGCCGGGAGCGGCGCTGTGGATCCTGTGCAACCTTGCTGTGGGCCCCTATCTTGGCGGATTGGAGGTAGCTATGGCGGAGAGCAGACGGCGCTGTGGTGTTGCCGAGAGGGATGGCAGCCATTTCTTGGCGCCATAAACAGTGCGCTGCGCCACCGTGGACGGTGAAGGGCAGCCTGAGCCAGCCTCGTCAGTGGGACATTTGTTGCAGGACGAGACCTGGTTTGGGGCCCACCCTGTTGGCCCGCCCGCTCCCTGGTTGGCCGGTGCTAGTTTGTGTTGGTGTGCGGGGCCCAGTCGCCTACCATATCCTTCGTGGCCACGATGACTCGGGCGGCCACACTAAACAAGGGACTCTGGACAAGTTTATGGTGGAGGGCCGCCAACCTCTGTGCCGGTCAATGCGGCGCTATTGGCGGCCATAACACAATCGAGGGACATGCTGGATGCCAAGATCAGGGCCGTCGGCTCTGACATGATGCTGCTCCGTCAAGATTTATGGAATGCGGTGGAGCGGATTACTGGTGGGGAGACACGTATATCCGAGGTCGAAGAAGATGTGTCAGTGCTAAAGAAAAAAGTAGCAGCCATGAAAAAAACACAGAAGGGCCTCCCCATAAGGGTCGAAGATGCAGAAGGGCGTGCTAGGCGAAATACCCTGCGTTTTGTGGGATTTCCAGAGGGATGCGAGGGAACAACGCGGAGCGCTTCCTGGCCCAGTGGCTGGAAAGCTGGCTCCCCTCGGACGCTCTATCTCGCTGCTTTGTTGTGGAGCGGGCCCACTGGGCCCTCATGCAGAAGCCCCCTGCCAGAGCTCGCCCACGGCCCATCATTGCCAGATTCCTGAATTACGACGACCGGGACACTATCTTGCGGCAGGCGAGGGCGAAGGAATCTCTTATGCACGATAATGCCACCATTCTCATTTTCCCAGATTATACGCGCCTCGTGCAGCAGCAGCGTCAATCCTTCCTCGCTGCCAAGGCCCGCATTCGGGCCTCAACATCCAGTATGCCTTGTTGTGCCCGGCACGTCTGCGTGTTATTTTTAAGTCCCGCACGCTATTCTTTGAGTCCCCCGAGGAAGTCTTCCAGTGGACAGATGAGACAGTGAAACTCCGCGTCCCCACGGCTCCAGGGGGGAATCAGATTCATCATCAAGTGGTATGGCCCGGGGGGCCTCCGGAGTCAGCAACGTCGCCGCGGGAGATCGCATTCTGGCCGGAGCTCGAGGTCAGGCTCTGTACGGCGCCAGGGGAGTCCAGCGCCAGGTCGACCGCAGCAGGAGGGGACTTGAACGATTGCAAATTCCCTGGGACATTAATAATGGACATTATGGACGCTCAAGTGCACAGGTATTGTGGGCTGGTAGCCTGCCCTAGTTGAGGCGGGGGGGTTTGGGGAGTGGGAATCGCGTTATAATGGGAAACCACTCCGGGATCCATTGGAGGGGGCGGTCCAGGGTCCCCCGTTGGGGCCCAGGCCTTGGTCTGGCCGCGATAGGTGCTTCCATGTTTGGGGGGTGCAGGGTTGTGGGGTTTGGGAGATGGGGGTTGGGGTTGGGGTTGAGGGGGTTGTTTGCGCTAGCTATGTTGTTGCTTGTTGGTTGCATACGATACATGTTGAGACATCTGGACGCCTGTAACTTACGTAATGGTTTGGTCTTATGTCTATGCGGGGTAGGGGGGGGTCGGGTAGGTCTTGGCTCCTTATGTATAGTGAGTTGGAATGTGCATGGGTTGTTAGATAAGGTGAAGAGGGGTGCCATTCTCCAGTACACTAAGAGGGTGGGGGCAGACGTTCTACTCCTTCAGGAAACGCATTTGCTGGGCACGAAGATACAGTGCCTTCAACGGTTTGGGTTCAAACAGGTATACCATTCAGGCTTCACTAGGGGCTCTAGGGGGGCTGCCATATTGATTCACCGAAGGGTTGCATACATACATGGGCGACTATGGACAGGCACACAGGGCAGGTATGTTTTCGTGCAGGGTAGGATAGGGGGTGACATGGTGACCCTGGGTAGGGTCTATGTCCCGCCGCCTTATGCCTTGAGAAGCTCATGTCCCTCTGGAGCGATATGCTCGATACCCTTTCCAATGTGGGGGGGGGGGAACTGGAATGATGTAATGGATTTGAGCAGTGACAGGTGGCGTAGTGGGCAGCTGCTGGGAGGGGTGTCGCAGGAGTCTCCATCACCAAATTACACGCCTTATCAACAGGACTGGACTGGACAGATACATGGCGCTATATGCATGGCTCGGGGAGAGAGTACACATATTTCTCCGCTGTACATGACTCGTTCTCTAGACTTGATTATATATTTGTTCCCCGGGGACTGACTTCTAGAATTCTGTCTGTGGACATTCTGCTGAGAGTCTTGTCTGACCACTCACCAGTAGCCCTCACTGTTAATATAGGTCCGGCCAGGCAGCCGTTTCATTGGCGTTTGTCGGGATGGCACCTGACGCAAGAAAACTATAGGGCTCACATGGCCCTGGAATTGGATCGATATCTGGAGTCCAATGTAGGCCCGGTTGACTCTCAGACTAGTATTTGGGACGCCTTAAAGCCCGTTATGCGTGGCGTAGATATTTCCTGGTGCGCGGCTGCCCGCAGGGAGCGGTGGAAAGAACTTGTGCGGCGAGAGGCGGAGCTGGAGGGCCTAGAGCGTAGTTGTCGAGAAATGGACGGGGGCCCTGACAGGCGACGGCAGCTCCTGGCCCAGTAACAATATGCTGCAATACTGATGGACGAGGCGCGACAGGCTTGGCTGGCCACTCCTAGTCGGGTGTACCAATGAGGAGGCAAATCGTGTAAAATGCTACATCGCCTATGTCAGGGCACATTGCACGACCAACCGTTGCTTTGAATAGTGGACCCTGGGGGCGGGCCTATACTCGAACCCCCGGCAATTGCAGACAGCTTTGCTCTCTACTACGAGGAGCTGTATGCGCCGCGGGAGTGCTTGCCGTCTGATACGATCCAGCACTTTATTGATGACCTCCCCCCACGGGCAGTATCAGACGAAGTGCGGGACTTGCTGGATAGACCATTGACCGATGATGAAATAGGTACGGCTCTGGGTGAGCTGAATTCCGGTAAGGCGCCAGGACCAAACGGTTTCCCCTGCAAATTTTTTCAGAGGTTTTTCGTCCAGCTGGGCCCACGGCTCCGGCCAGTGATAGAGGAGGCGCGTGAGGGGTGAGTGCTCCCAGCGGATTGGTGCCATGCGGAGGTGGTGATCTTTTTGAAGCCGGGCCGGCCCCCGGAGAGTCATGCGTCCTACCGTCTGATATCATTGTTAAATACCGAAGCTAAGGTTCTGGCCAAGGTCCTAGCCAATCGCCTTAAGCCTCACATAACATCCGGCGTGCTCATGTTGCGGTCTCTGCGTGGAGGACCCTTGGGGAGCCAGCGGCGTTATTTCTTGCAGATATGGACCGCGCCTTTGATTCCCTGAGCTGGGTCTACCTGTTTGCCCTCCTGCAATGCCTTAACCTAGGTCCGCGATTTTTGGCGTATGTGCAGCTCCTCTACATGGACCTTACGGCCTCAGTGCGCGTCGGGGGAGCGATATCACGCTCCTTCGCGGTTCAACTGGGGATGTGTCAGGGCTGCCCCCTGTCCCCCTACTTGTTCGCGCTCGCTATGGAGCCTCTAGCGGCGTGGGTGCGAATAGATGCCCAACTTAAGGGATTCCGATGATCAGTGGGCCTTGCAGACAAAATAGCGCTTTACACAGATGATGTGTTGTTTTTTCTTACTGATTTAGATAGTTCGGGGCCGCGGCTGCTGTGCATTCTGCAAATTTTTGGTGAAGCCTCGGGTCTCTATGTGAAACCTGCGAAGTCAACGCTATGGGTGCTTGGCGGGCGGGGACGGGCCGGGGAGTGGGCCTCGGGCCTCCAGATTGCGTCGGGTGGAGTGAAATACTTGGGAGTGTACATGTCAGAGGAGGCGGTGGCCTCCCGGGAGCGCAACCTCACCCCTGTCTGGGATCGTGCGGGTGAGGACAAGAAGGTGTGGTCCCGCATGCCATTAACCATCTATGGCAGATCGGCCATCTTTAAGATGGTGGCTCTCCCTCGTTTAGTATACCAGTTACAAAACCATCCATATCGTATTCCGCCGTGCTGGTTCCAATTGATCAACTCTACGCTGAGTGGGTTCTTGTGCGAGGGTGGGATCGCGCGTGTGGCGCTACAGACCTGTTTCTGCTCTACCTACACGGGGGGACTGGCCACATCAGACGTTCTCTCGTATTATCAGGCTACACACCTACTGGTCCTGAACGACTGGTGGTACGGGGACAGGGGAGACCCTGCATATGCAGCTGAACGATTCCTCATGGGCTCGGCTTCGGTCCATACGCTGCTGTATTCGGCCGTGCTCCGGCGCTGCCTTCCCTCGGCCACCCAGGTGGTATTCTATGTTTGTAGGCAGACGCTACGTAGAATGGGTTGGTGGAACGTGCTCACCCAGGAAACCCCTTTGTGGCAAAATGGTCACCTGCCCCACCTGTCTACGCTCCTGGGCTTCCGGGGCTGGGACGCTATAGGTATCTCCTCGCTGGGGATGTGATGTCAGGCTGCTCCCTGAAGTCGTTTCAAGACTTGCAAGAGGAGTTCGGGATGCTCCGTTCCCATTTTTTTCAATACCTTCAGTTTCGTCACGCCCTGACGCCCTATTTGGCTGCCCTGGAGCAGCTCCCTGATTTTAGCCCGCTGGAGGCTAAACTATTCATGGGTGAGTTACCAGACAAGAAACTCTCGCGCATTTATCAGACACTGGTCCACCACTGTTCGTCTGACTTATCTAGACTTAAGACTGCATGGGAGGAGGACGTTGGAGACCTAGAGGAGGAGGACTGGAATGAAGCCCTGGCAAGTCTGCGGACTGCCACAATATCCAGTCGCCTGCACCTGATCCAATTTAAATATTTACATCGCACATACTTTACACGGCAGCGCCTGTGGCGGGCGGGAATGGTGGGCTCCCCGGAATGCCTTAGGTGAGGCTCAGCCGTTGGCACACTCCTACATAGTGTCTGGAGCTGTTCGGCCCTGCAGAGGTTCTGTGGGGGGGGGTTATGGGGCCTGTCGGAAGTGCTGGCATGGGTGCTTCCTCGAGATCCTAGGTTGGCATTGCTACATGTCATGGAAGGAATTGGGGGTAACAGGTATAAACGTCACTTGTTGCTGCTGGGCCTCACCGTGGCCAAACGAGACATTGCACAAGCTTGGAAGGCGCCCCAGCCCCCGCCTCTGGCTGCCTGGAGGAGTGGTATGGACTTTTGTATGGGGCTGGAGCAGCCTGTATTCTTGGCCAGGGGTTGCCCTGGCAAGCATTTTAAGATTTGGAAAAGGTGGGCCGATTATCGAGGGCTGGATTTGGACCCTCTGCCTGATGGAGCCGCAATCCCGTCACCTTGACTCCCGGAAACTTGAGATCATTATGCTGTGTCCTGTTTCGACTCCGTATGTTTTCTGTACAATCATGTTGTTCTTATCTCAATAGCTGCGCATTAGGGGGGGAGGGATGAGATGTGGGTTGGGGTAAAGTTTTCTATCAAAGGTCTGTCTATTGTATTTTTGCTATGTCATTGCTTGCAGTCATCTCCGGGGTTCGGAGCAGTGCATCACATGTGTGTCCAGACAAATAAAATCTATTTTCAAAAAAACCCCACAGATGACAGCTGTGCATGTGCACGAGCTCGTGAACGCAAGCTGTAGGCCAGCAAAAGCCTGTGGTGGCACTTTTAAAAGCCACTTACTAAATGTCTCGAAGGGTAGCGCATGCGCTGTCTCAGGCGAGACCTACAAATCCAGGGACATACATGACAGGGAAACTCTACATTGGCAGTGACATGGCAGATATCAAGCTCACATGCAATCAAGAGAGGAGGGAGGGTATGTGCAATCATGTTCAAACCATCGTGTATCAAGCTGCTTCTAGGGTAGGACACCTTGATTAATTAGAAGGAAGCTAAAATCTGAACACCCTCAACTGGACTACAATGAACAAAGGTAAATCTTTCAATCTCCAATAGAAGCAAATCCAACTAGTGAAGAACTACTACATGTAAGTCAGAGGTACATAACTTACCAAGTATTGGCTTTAAGAGGTTGCATAAATGACACTAGAAGTATTGGCAAAGTCATTAGATCCTGCCTATGCAAGATCTATTGAGTTCACCACTGTTTTTAGCCATGTTGCAAATTGCTGAAAGTAAAGATAAAATGCTTTATGACACAGCAAGCATTGACTGCATCATCGAGTTTTCTTTTTCACTTTCAGCTGTGCTGCACTGAAGCCAGTGCTGCTGTATGATCTATACTATAATGTACCTATAGATCTATAGTCTAGGGGCCGCAAGCTCACTCCTGACCTTTGTATGCGGCCCCTCTTCAAAATAGGCCAGCATTTATTTACAAGTTAATCAACATGAAAGAAAGCAAATATCTAGTGTATGATGCACAACTAACATTTGGGCCACCTTCATTGTTAAAGATATTTCGCAACAAACGAGTAAAATATGAAAAAGACTCTTAAAAAAATCACAAAAAACATTTTAATCACACGCAGAACTGTTTCACCTTAGTAGTAGAAGTACATCAGACTAAATCAGTACAAGTATTTGTTAATGAACAGTTTTCAAACATTAATTTTGAAACATTCATGCATCCCCCCCACCCTGACAATGCCAATAGAGAACTAAGAGGCAAGTCAGTTATGCGCACCCTCTGGCTGGCCTGGGTTGCTATTCTACGTGGACAACGTTTTAGTAAAAAACAAATGTTTAGAGAAGGTTTCATATAGCGTACATCCTGAAGAATGTATTTCAAGATCGTATTATATGCAAAATTAAAGTACAAGAATTGGCAAAGCCAATAGATTTTGTTTATGCGAAATCCATTGTCTTTGTCAATGTTTTTTGTAAAAGTTGAAGATGGCTATTATAAAGATGTTAAGTAACGGTAAGAGCTGCCGACTTGGGGAACCAGGTTCGAGTCTCAGCCGTAGCGCCACATTATGTGATTCTGGATTCAGATTAAGAATCAATTTATTTGCATCAGTTAATTACCACCATTACAAAAGGATAAAAACTTTAAAAACTGTGAATCAGTTTATGCAAATAAATAGATACATTTTCAAATCGCCCTTCTTTCCCTGTATTGAACCCTCTAACAAATGACTGCTCTATTATCTGGGGGAGGTGGGTTATATGATTCTAACTGTTTCTTTGGAGACAATAGAGCAGTTTAGTGCTAGTGCCATACTATATTCACTAAGGGCCATATTACCAAGGTGAAGTATCGCCGCTTTTTCAGCGAATTGTGCCGAAAAAGCGGCGATACTTCTAGCGCCCTATTAACAAGGGCATGCTAACGCCTGCCTCAAGCCCACTTTGCATGTCAGAGAGAAACATCGCTAATTACATGCAAAGTTGGCGTTCCTACGTCTAACCACATGTAAAATGTGGTTGGAGGTGGTAACACCCTATTACCAAGGCAGGCGTTGGGAGAAGGAGACCAGCAACAAACTCGTTTATCGCAGGTCTCCCAACGCCTGCTCTGATCAGGTGTTAGGCATTGATAACATGGGGGTGTGGATCATAAAGCTGAATCCACCCCCCATATTATTAAGGCACACATTAGCGCGTGACTACAACGCTTCTTTTCACACGCTAATGTTCCCTATCGCCGGCTATCGCCGTATTTAATATCGCCTACGTGTTGCGCGTTGATAATGACGCGCTAACACGGCGATAAAATCCGGCGATAGCCGGCGATAGGGAAATATGCGATGTGCGTTTTTTAACGCACATCTTGGTAATATGGCCCTAAGTTCAGAAAAAGAGATTAAAGTGAGTTAGAGTTTGCTCAGGATCGGTAGGCCCAGCAAACGAATATACATGGTCCCACTCCGGGTTCTATATTTTAGGGTAGCTGATAGATAGGTCTAGGCTTTTGCTACCAAATACGAAGAGTTTAAAGGGCACAAGAACTCTGTTGATTTTACAGAAGCTTGATCTTGCTGAAATGAGGCCAGTCCCACTTGTCTGTTGATGGTCTTTTTCCATATTGTGTAGGACATAGGCTCCAGAGTGGTCGCTGCTTAATTTATTGCAGTAGTTAGTACCACACTCTGAAGTTGTTTATTCCACAGGGATCCTGTTTTTGTTTCGAAAATGACTCTGAAGCAGGCCTTGAGCGAGTTCTCTGGTGATTTTAATATGCAAATGTAAAATTTAAGGAAGTCTGCCTCGATAATGAGGGATTGTTTTACCAACCCAAGTTCCAATCTGGGTCTTGCTCTACGGAGGTGTTTCGGCGGTTGAAAGATTTTCTTATATCCATGCACTGCGCATGTTCCAGGTGTTCCGAGCATGCTCAGGGAGGGCTTGATGGCCATATTGCAGTGCTGGGAGAAGAGAGGCTTGAATGACTTTGCTTATTCCCTCGGCAGATGGGCTGTTTAAGTTGGTATTAAGCCTGTCTAAGCCATAAATGATTGCTGTTGATTTACTTTTTAAATAATTTTTTTGAGCAGGCGATTGAGCAGATTCAGTGAACCACAGACCCAGATACTTATATTTTAGGGCTGAAGTGAGGATCATAGGTCCCATTACAAGACAGCTTTTTGTTTTTGTAGTGAACGGTTTGATCTGGGTTGATGGTAAGAAAGTTCTTTGCATTATATGGGTGTAGGCTGGTCAGTGCTCGTTGAATCACCACTTTGGTGTGGTCCATAATAACAATGTCTTCCGCATATTGAAGAATTTGGATTGATCTATGACCTAAACGAGGGAGGGTACAGCAGCTGTTAGCCAAGGCTTTCCCCAAGTCCGCTGTGTATCGATAAAAATATTGGGGCACTAGCACACAACCTTGTTCCAAACCCCCAGAAATGAAAATGTTGGCGGAGAGTGTAGTCGGGCCCGGTTTCACACAAACCCAGAGTACAGGGAGATTATGGCCGTTAAAAGAGGTGATGAAATACCCCAGCATGCCAGTTTCCTCCACAAAGTCTGTCTGTCAACTTTGTCAAATGCTGCAGTAAAATCAATAAAACAGCAAAAGAGTGGGAGTTGTTTATGCTGCACGGCTTGATTGCTAAGGGTGCTAGTTCAATGATATTGTCATTAGTGGCTGCTCCTCCACGGAAGCTTGTTTGGAAAAAGGGGAGCAGCTCATTTTCTAATATCCAGTTTTCTAGATTTGTTTTGCAAAATTCGGGCATAAGATTTTACCTCCTAGTATAGCAAATCTATTAGGCGATTTTTACATGTTTTTTTTAGATATTGGGCATAGGGTGGAACCTCTCCAAGCTTCTGGAATTAGACCCAAGCTGTAGGGTGGGTTGAAAAGCTGAGTCAGAAGAGATGCCCAGTCCTCTGGTGCACATTTGAAGTTTCCAGCTGGGAGACCGTTTGGGTAAGACGCTCCATTGCCTTTCATATCCTTAATTATTTTTACAATTTGGGATGGTGAGGTTAATTCTTGTGGGTCTCCTATTTGCTGATCTCTGATCTCCTTCTTGCTGGAGTTTGGGCGAAATTTACCTAAATGATCTCAGCCGATGTCAGGTTTTTCAAAGGTGGAATATGTTGTAGTAATGGTAACAGATTCCGTGTTTAATGTATCCAAGCGGCTGTTAGAGCTAAAATGAGAGATAAATGCCAGGCCCGTGTCAAGATTGCCCTCTCCCATGTGTGCTGCTCCCATAGTGGTAATTTTGCCTAACTCCTGTGACTGCGGGGTAGTAGGTACGTTGCTATTCCTTCTTAGGGAGTCGTTTGACTGAGCGCTCCTGGGATGACTCGTCATGTGAGATTGGCTGGGATTATCCATAGGGGGGTTATAATGGATCCTGGCAAAATCATGTAATCTCCCCAGTGCCATAAAAAAGGTGTCTTTGTGAAGTGTTACTGGTGCTCTTATAAGGCACTTAATTACATTACAGAACCTTTAAGTACTTTTATAAAAGCTACCCGTACTGTGAAAAAGGTGATCTGCACACTTTTAAGGTGTGCCAGTGTCCTAGGTGAGGAGAAAAAGAAGCCTGCGAGGGAGGAAGCCCGTGAGGGGCGAGTGGAAGGGTCATAAAGCCCGACGGTGGAGGAGGCAGTGCTCGTACTGCACAACAGGGAACACGGGGATGACAGATGGGGGCATATGTAGGAAGGCGTTTGCGATTCGCAAACGCTGGAATTCGCAGAATTCTGGCGTTTGCGAATCACAAACGCCTATTTGGTATGTAGGTGGCTCTTAGCAAAATAAGGAATCGCAAAAATTGCGATTCCTTATTTTGCTTAAGCATTTAAGGAATAGCAATTTTGCGATTCCTTAAATGCTATGTAGGGGTGCCTTAAAAAATGCGATTTTGGCATAAGGAATCGCAAAATACCACCTACTTCAAGTAGATGGTATTTTGCGATTTCCTTTAAAAATGCATTTTTTTTTATTCAAAGTGCCATGTGGCACACAGACATGCCCTCAGGGCATGTATGTGCGCCACATGTACTTACAGGCACATTCCAGGGGTGCAGCAGGTGTCCTTTGGACACCCTGGCACCCTTGGAATTGCGATTCTCAAATTGCGATTATCTCACAGAAAATCACAATTTGAGAATGTATCCCTATTCATTCCTATGGGCCTTTTGGCCTATAGGAATGAATGGGACACTCATTCCTTAATTGCGATTTGAAATTTGCTAATCGCAAATAAGGAATGTTAGAGATTCGCAAAAAAATTGCGAATTATTACCTACATTCCATTTTGCTATTCTCAAATAGCGATTCCTTAAAAATCGCTATTTGAGAATCGCAAAATGGAAATTACCTACATATGCCCCTTGGTCACTAGGGAGCACAGAGATATCGGCCATAGCTGGTTCTGAGTTGGGGGTAGTAGTAAAATATATCAATAATTGGTATTCAGTGGGTTTCCTATACCTTTTGACCCCTTTGCCACTGCACCTTCTGCATCATTCAAATCATGCCACTAGTGGCTGCAAGGTAATTGTACTTGTGACAGCTTGTTTAATAGTAAAATATAGCAATAGGCTTTTGGCCCCTCTCCCACTGCACCTGCTGCACCATTCAAATCTTGGCCATACTGTAAGATAAAATGTAAGATAATTGCACTTGTGACTGATTATTCATAAAATATAGAAAAGATTAGTATTCAGTGGGTTTCCTAGATATTTTGGCCCTTGTGCCACTGCACCTGCTGCACCATTCAAATCCCGACCCTAATGCCTGCAAGGTAACTTCACTTGTGACTGCTTATTTAGTAGAAGAATATAGAAATAATCGGTGTTCAGTGTGTGTTGTAGACCAGTTGGCCCATGTGCCATTGCACCTGCTGCACTATTCAAATCACAAACTTAGGTCCTGCAAGGTAACTACACGTGTGACTGCTTATTTCAAAGTCGAATATAGCAATATTCCTTGTTCAGTGAGTTTTCTAGATCTTTTCACACGTGTGCCTCTGCGCCTGCTGCACCAGTCAAATCACAACCTAAGTACCTGCAGGGACAAAAGAAGAAAATGTTTATATCCAGTAATATATGTGTTCCAAAAAAGGCTCAGTTGCAGATGGAATACATAATTAATGTGTAGCTAAACATAAACACAAAGGCTTTCATAAATATGCCTTTTAACTTGTACAACTCTCCAAACTGAATTGCCACATATGTCATAAATAAATCATATGCTTTACACATCAAAGTGAAAAACAAGTTTTGTTAAATTGTGTTACAAAGTGGCTTGCTCTTTCCTGTGAAAAGACCTGTGCGTGACAGTGAAAGGGCCATAAACATTGTAAATTGCCCAAGATCACCATATGTTAGGCTGACACTGAGACTGAAATGTGGTTTTGTACTTTGTTCCTAAAAAGGCAGTTTCACAAATTAAATGGGTTCAACAGAGAAGAGGAATTTTGCATAAAACATGTTAAATATGAAAAAGTCTCTGCAACAATTGAAAAAAGGTATTTCATTCACATGCAGAACTGTTTAATCTTACTAGTACTATTTATTTATTTATTTAAAGAGTTTTATATAGCGCTGGCTAGACCCGAAGGTATCAGAGCACTTTACATGAGAATCAACAATGTGACAGAAAAAGATCAACAATTACACCATACATCAAAAAATAGGAAATACATTAGGAGAGGAGAAAAAGGAGAGAGAAAAGTAGTGGAGGGGGCAGGGGAGGTGAGAAAGGGAGGAAAAGGGAAGAGAAAACAAGGATAGACGAAAGGAAGTCTGTCTAAAGACCGACTGGGTAGGTGACGACCAAGGAGGGAATCCACGGCCCATCTCCCCTATAGCTAAACCAGGTAGCTCAAGTACACAATTTGCATCTGCACTAACCTTTTTCGGTATAGCTAATGTCAGTGCCTGTGGAATAACTATCAAACTAAGTGAGATCCCGCTGGTCGAGGTTTCACTAGAAGAGAATGATAGAATAGGTCGGGAAGTATTGTTCTGAATTACCTCTTAGGTGTATGAATAAACTTTAATTTCAGAGTAGAGCAGAGTTAGTTGTTGAAATTGCTTGCATTGTTTTGCATGAATTGCTTAAAGAATGTGCTCGACAGAAAATTGAAAAGGAGGGCGAGCTGCTGCAAGGAGAGGGCGCTTAATACCTACAAGCCTATAGTCCATCCAGACAGATTTCAAGGAAGGGTCGAGAAAGCCATACGCTAGATGGCAAGCAGAACAGAAAGCTTGGAGAACTGACATGACAAAGGGAACTAGACTATATCAAAACAAACAAAATTATAAATATATTATATATATATATATATATATATATATATACATATATATATATATATATATATATATATATATATATATATATATATATGTATATATATGGACAACTTTTGGAGCGATAATTAACACGCCGTCCAGCCGCGGAGTATGCACCACCCCGTAATTCTTGGGGGTCACGAAAGTGAAACAGCAGCCGTATACAGGATCGAGGACGGGCCCACTTGCAGGGTCCATACAGGACTTGATTGTGTGCTCTCCACACTACACTTCCCATAATACACAGTCTCATCTGAGCCTCCCATTAGTGGGTGTGTCATATGGAAAATGGTGAAGTGGGTCAGCGATTGCGCACACCGCTTCCGTTAAAGCCTCTGAAGAGAAGCATATGGAGCTTCTAAACGCGTCTGGCAAATCCATTACGGAGCGGCAGCTACAAGCGGATCCCCGTCCTTACCTACACATAAATCAAGCTGATGGTCGTGTGCTACTTAAAGGTGGATAACTTTTGGAGTGATAATTAACACGCGGGCGTCCAGCCGCGGAGTATGCACCACCCCGTAATTCTTGGGGGTCTCAAAAGTGAAACAGCAGCCGTACACAGGATCGAGGACGGGCCCACTTGCAGGGTCCATACAGGATTTGATTGTGTGCTCTCCGCACTACACTTCCCATAATACACAGTCTCATCTGAGCCTCCCGTTGGTGGGTGTGTCAGATGGAAAATGGTGAAGTGGGTCAGCGATGCGCACACCGCTTCCGTTAAAGCCTCTGAAGAGAAACATATGGAGCTTCGAAACGCGTTACGCAAATCCATTATGGAGCGGCATCTACAAGCTGATCCCCGTCCTTACCTACACATAAATCAAGCTGCTGGTCGTGTGCTACTCAAAGGTGGACAACTTTTGGAGCGATAATATATTATATATATATATATATATATATATCCATCCTAAAAGTCTCCTCTAGAAGAAAGAGCAAAGGCCTCACGGGGACTGTAAGGAAACACCTTTCTTGAAATGAATGCGGCATAATGCATTTCGGCCCTTAACCGGCCTTCTTGGGATGCCTAAGTGTCTTTAAATGGCCAACAAATGTGATGAGATAAGAACAAGATTTAACGGCCTGTTTATACAGAAAACTAGTTTTCTGGAAGAATACTGTAAAACCGGCTTTGGCATGGGGTGGTACAAACTTGAGCTGGAGAGCCTAAGACAAATAAAGCCAGCAAATTTGAAAGCCAGAAAATGTGAGTTAAAAACCACAAATAGATGGGGTAAGTAGCTGGATATAGGTCCAGTGACTCGTGATCCTAAATAATAATAGTATTGTTACTGAGGAGAGTCACAGTTCCTATGAAAGAGTAAGGGAGAGAGAAGGGAGTGCCGTTCTTTTTAGAAAAAAGGGGACAGTGTATCCTTTACTTGATGCCCTCACACACCCCGAAGGATGTCATGCTTAATCATGGGGCTGTGCTCCCCATCAGGCCGGCTCTACAATGCCCTACGGGTCCCCTGTAGGTTCACTTTGTCGGAGATCTTTTTTAGTGATCTAGCCAAATGGGTGTGTGCGGGTCTTAGGTTGGGTGGTGTGATGTCCAGATGTTAAAAGATGGCTAAAGGGAAGTGAGGGTAGTACAGTTTAATAGAAAAAAATCACTCTGTCATCATTAAAAAAATGGAAGGTTGTGTGCTGCTCGAGGGTGATAATGGCCCTCAGTGGCTAGAAGAGTGTAAAGTCTGTTTAGGATGGGGATAGGGTCGACATGTTTTGCGCAATAATGTGGTCTCAGGAGATCTTTCGTGCTTCTTCAGGACCGTGATGGGAGTGAGGTAAGTACAATTTAGTAGTGCCACTCATTGGACCCGTAGAATGATCCTACCTATATGACAAAGGAACAAAGAGAAAAGTGGATTTTGGGCCCTAGCTCAGCTGGCACCTAGGGAAACCTAGCAAACCTGCAGATGTTTGAAAACTAGACTCCTGGGGAAATCCAGGGAAGGGTGACGTGTGGCGGCTCTCAACAGTTTTTCCTACCTCGAAGTTTTTACAAACCTAAAACGCTGACTAAAAAATACATTTTATCACATGTCTGTGATAGAAATGTTCTGGGATCTGAGGGGAGCCACACATTTCTTAACGTTCCCACAAGTTTCACGATAAAAATAGCATCTCACTTGTGTGGGTAGGCCTAGCGCCCATGACAGGAAAGGGCTCAAAACACAAGGGCAAATCCCAATTTTTCCACTCACTACAAACTCTTTTTTGCAATGTGGTTGACTGTGGGTTTTGGTTTCTAGCTCAGCTGGCACCTTGGAAAACCTGCACATTTTTTAAAACTAGGCTCCTGAGTTAATCCAGGGTAGGGTGACTTGTGGCTCTCACCAGATTTTCCTACCCAGAAGCCCTTGCAAACCTCAAAGCTTGACTAGAAACACACATTTTCCTCAAATTTCTGTGATGGAAAGTTCTGGAATCTGAGGAGAGCCACACTTTTCTACCAGCCAGTGTTCCCCAAAATCTCTCTGATAAAAACGGTACCTCACTTGTTGGAGTAGGCCTAGTACCTGCGACATGAAATGGCCAAAAATACAATCCGGAGACATCATCATTTCCTGTCAAAAGTTGCCTTATTTGCAATGGAGGTAGCTGCGGTATTGGGGCTCGGATTCAGCAGGCACCCAGGAAAACCTACCAAACCCAGACATTTCTGATAACTAAATACCCAGGCGAGTCCAGTGTGGTGTACCTTACATGGATCCTGCAAAGTTTTCTTACCAACAATGTCTTGGAAACTTTAAATGTAGATTAAAGGCACACATTTGTCTTCCATTTCTGCCTGCGTCAGTCATGCATCAAAGCAGAGTCAATGGGAGTCCAACCCTGGACTCCTATGGATGTCTAGTTTTCAAACATGTCTAGTTTTGGTAGGTTTCATTGAGTGCCGCCAAGCCCTTGTCCAAACATTGGGGCTACCCCTAATGCTGAATTCTCCTAATTGTGTTTGGGGGGTCTTTTGTATCACAAATGCTAGGCCCAGCCTCACAAGTGAGGTAGTGTTTTTAGCGTGACATGTGGGTAGTCCTGAATAGCAGGACTTTTGTGCAGTCAGGTGGTTTCCGGAGGATTAATTCACTGAAACTCAAGGGAATTGTGCAATATTAGTCAAAGTTTGAGATTTGTACGGCATTGTGAGTAAGAAAATGTTGTGGGATCCTTGTGAGGCACACCACTTTGGACTGCCCCAGGTGTCTAGATTTCAGAAATTCCTAGGTTTGGTAGGTTTCCCCAGGAGGCAGCTGGCCGGAGCCCGAGATGTGCAGTCATTCAGCATAGGAGTAGAACGATATTGGTATTTAACCTCACTCTTCTAATTTTCCCCATTTGGCATAAGGATGGAGATGATTTCGTCCCCAAGGGGGCAGAGGGATTCTATTTCCCATTCCGGGGGAGAAATATTGGTTCAATGCCAGAGTTGGTCCCTCTAGGTTTTGATTTGTTTTGGCACCATGTTGAAATCCTAGTGTATAATGGCTTTTAAGTCCTCTGGGGGCAGGTTTTGGGTAGACACCCCCAATTCACCCTCTGGGGCTTATGGGGGGGGGGCAGAAAGAATGATGCACCTGTTCAGGGGTGGGAGCACGGCGTAATGCCTGGTTAAGCTGTTTTCCTGCATATTTTTCCCTTGGTGGTTGGTGCCTTTCTATCCCACAGAGGCAGAATTTGGCTTATCACCCTCAATCCACCCCCAAGGAGGGGGACAGAAAGACTGATGCACCTTTTCTGGGGTGGGAGCACAGCATGATGCCTGGGTGAGGTGCACCCCACACCTGTTGTTTTATTCTCTAAATCAAGGATATTTCAGAGAGCGAGAAGGCAGGACCTGATGGAAGATGATTACTCAGTCAGAAATGAGACAAATATCCCGTCCACTTTCTTAGAAGTGTATTAGCTGCATTTTTAGTAAGACAGATGGGATATCCGTCACATTTATGAGCTAATATCTATCTGTCAACCTCTAAATCAGGCCCTAAGTCTCTACAGGACGGCAACGTGAAGATCAACCTTGAGATGGTGATGGGAAGGTTGAAAAAAATCCAACACTGAACCGTTGACAGAGGAGCATGTTACAACAGAACAAGCAGTGGATTGACAAGCACTACCCAGTGGTGATGGTGGAGCAGATACTTGAGTCAGGGCCCAAGCTGAAGGGCTAGTTCTTGATTCAAGATTATACTACCTTTAACAGTGTTTCCAGGGTGCACTGTCTGCTCCATGGAAGGCACTGAAGAAGGAGCAAGGGCTTAATTTCTTACTCCTTCCTGAGAGGGGACACATTGATGATGTTTTGAGAAAGGAAGAGCCCTACTTAACTTGAATAGATGTTAGGTCAACAGATTTAAAATCAATATCTGCCACAATATTAATGGACAATCACTCGGGTTCTTTGTTTGCAAGACTTGGATTTTCACAATGCAATGCCCTCAATGACACATTCTGCCATTTCAATAGTTAATAGTTAGGAATTAGATCATAATTCCGACCTCTAGCTGTAAAAACGACCATGCCATGAGTCTTACTGACGGGGTTTAATCTTTCAGAAAGGATGTTATAAATTCTAGTAATTTCTGTAAAATGTATAGGATATGTGCTCACTTAGAAGGGGAATTTTTTGGGAAAGGTGGTGCTATGCAGAAGAGGGGTTGCTTTTGCATAATTTATGTGTTAGATGAGCTATGACGTCTGCTTTCCATATGTTTGCAAAACATAGAACAGGGTTATATTTCAGAAGTTATTTTAAGTGTAAATAGCGACAGCATGAGGATTAACTTTACAAGACACATTTTAGGTGTTCAGCAAAGAAAACTGGTGTCATCACTAATACTAAGCTTCTATTCTTCCTGACGATTCATTGGTGTGGACCTACAGTTACCCCTACATAAAGAGGTCAACGAAGCCACAGCTTTGATTGTAAATTTACTAAGGTACCATGGAGCGGCAGGCCTGGGCAGAGATAAGATATGGTATTCAGGTGCATCCAAGCTGAGCTGGTTCAGGGCTTGAAACCTAACATCCTCGTCGTCCACCTGGTTGGGGATGGACTTACCAGTTTAGGTACTTAATTTAGATGAGCATCATTATGGCTAATACAGAGTTCATTTTGTTGTGAAATATTTAGGGGTGGGCAGAATTCACTGAGTTTCACACCCCACGCCCCCGGGATTCCATGGAGTTGCAGAAAAACTCTGCAAGATTCTGTGTAATTCTGTGAATGGGCAGAAAATATGCAGCTTTTGTAACTTGGGCTGCAATATAGCACCGGTAGCACGAGCAGCACTGAAAATCTACTAGAACAGCAGCAAATCTACCTGAACAGCAGCCCTCTAACCACGACCACAAATGCTGGTGACCCACGACATTAAATTATTGAGCTAGAGGAAGCCAAATCTGGCTCGTCAGCTCACATATTCTGTAGCCTTGCAAGAGAACATTTTTGCTATTGGTGTAAATTTGGCCAGAACTCCGCCTTAAGGAGTGAAGCAGAGTGCCCACAATTCTACCCATTTAGTTGGCTGACCGGAACATACCGCCCACCACTAGAAATAATTGCCAGACCCATATGACACAGCTCAAGATCACATATATAGTTGAAAAATCCTTCTGATACGTAACATGCGCTCGCGTTTTGCTGCTCTATACGTCGGTAGCTCATCTATTCGATGAGCATTCTGGTACTTGTAGTCATAAATGTATAATACACAGATATCAATTCGCTTTCTTTTCAAAACTACCAACTACTACTTGTAGCCAGATTGAGTATTCAGTGTCCTAGTTAGTAAGACTCCTAGAATACTGACATTTATTTAAACAGCTTGTTGGCCCCTGAAACTGTGTACCCTGACAGTGTCTGGCCACACTATGTCAATAAAGAGACATTTGATTCCAGATGGACGGAATTTTCTGAAGTGCTGAATGTTAATATTTGTAATCTTGCATGAATACCCACCACCAATTGCACTAAGCAAATTTTACTTCCTCCTGGGAAGTCCGAGAACATTTATTTAAGTGACCAAACTGTGCATTTTACTTCATAATTTGTACATACGTGCTAAAAAGCGATACATTCTTAAAAGGTACTGATGAAATGTTTCGATACTTTCATGGCGGGCCAAGCAGGGTTGACCCTTACATCAGAGAAAATGCTGCATTTATCATCACAGTTTCCCCCCAAAAATTAACTGCCTTTTCTGAAACAGACAACTCTAAAAATCAATTACACATGGCCTATAATTGTTCCTAGCATTCTTATACACATCTATAAATCACTTCCTTTATTGTTTCTATCATGTCTGTTCCAAGAAGGCTCTTAATCATTTGTTATGACTACTTATTGCCTAGCAAGAAAGGCTTACCAAAAAATATTACTAACTCAAAAAACTGCCTATTTTTCATCTAAAATTTTAAATTCTACTAATAAGTCAAAGGAGATCTTCAGGATAGTGAACGACCTCTGTAACGATGAAAGAACTTCTCCTCCGGTTGTTCCTACACAAGCTTTATGCAATTCCCTGAATGATTTCTTTAATGAAAAGATTTTACTGATCAAACAGCACATCTCCACTCTTCCAATGTGTGCCCCTGTGGATGACATTTTTTTAAACCCCCTAACTTTACACTCTTTTCCCCTTATGGACTTGAAAGTCTTTTCAGAGCTATTAGCTAGAGTCAAATCGGGCTCCCCTATGGACGTCTGTCCCCCTCAAATCATGAAGGAAATTGGTCGTGCCATTCCTAATAGTATGCTGTCCCTGCTAAACAACTCGCTCATCTCAGGGACGGTTCCTAGCAGTTTTAAGCAGGCTTTATTGATACCCCTTACGAAGAAACCTGGTGTGGATCCATCGGACCTCACGAATTACCGGCCTATATCCCTGCTGCCCTTTTTGTCCAAAATGCTGGAGGCCCATGTTACCAACTGCCTCTCAAATTTTGTGGAAGAATCGGGCTATTTGCAACCCAACCAAGCGGGATTTCGGCCTGGCCATTCTACTGAGGCAGTCATACTGGCTGTCCAGAACATCTTGAGGTCCAATGCTGACAATAATCTTCACCAAGCCCTTGTGCTCCTCGACCTGTCTGCCGCATTCGACACGGTTGACTATTCCATTCTGGTCAACCGTGTCGAACAGGCAGGCCTTAGAGACTCTGCTTTGGCTTGGTTGAAATCGTTCTTATTTGAACGCACCCAGTCTGTCTGTCTAGGATCTTTTTCAGCTCCTAAACTTAATTCCTTCTGCGGGGTCCCTCAAGGCTCTTCCCTTTCCCCCTTATTATTTAATTTGTATATGCGGCCCCTTCTTTTTGCTCTGAGTAAACACAAAGTCACTGTATATAACTATGCAGACGATCTGCAGCTAGTTTTTACACTCAATTCCCCAAATGCTGTGGAGGATTTTCAATCAACCATGACTCTGATCCAGAACTGGATGTCTTTAAACCATCTAAAATTAAATCCGGGGAAAACCGAGCTGATTTTGCCCGGCAAGAGTGAAATTGGCTGGAGCCCCAATTTCTGGCCCACGGACATGGGCCTTCCCCCAAAGAAATCACAAACAGTAAAGAGCCTGGGGGTTACTCTTAGCGAGGACCTTTCTTTAAAATCTCAGATCGGTACGGTGGTGTCCTCTGGTTTTTTCCAATTGAGAAAAATCAGGAAAATTGCACACCTCCTTACCCACTCTGCCCTAATCCAGGTGGTCATGGCTCTAATCCTCTCCCATATTGATTTTTCTAACAGTCTCTATTTAGGCCTACCTATAGGCCAACTTAGAAGACTGCAGTACCTGCAGAACCAAGCCGCGAGACTGATTTGTAATGTTCCCAAATGGGTCTCGATCAAATCAGGCTTGGAGACCTTGCATTGGCTTCCTGTGGCTCAAAGAGCTGAATTTAAAGCTGGCTGTATTATTTTTAAGGCTTTGCAAGGGAAGGGCCCTTCCTTTATCAAACAGCTGATTGGCAGATACGTTCCTTCACGTAGCTTGAGGTCAGCCCACAAAGACCTACTCGAGGTACCTCGCTTTAAGAAGAAACGACAGGGAGGTAGCAGCTTTCATTTTTTAGCAGCAACCCTGTGGAATTCTTTGCCGCCAGTTCTCAGGCAGTGCAAGGAGTTTCTTGCCTTTAGAAAGGCATTTAAAACGCATCTATTCACACAGGCATATTTGAAATAGAGACTTTCGTTGTTTTATCCTTGTTATGTTTTTTATCTCTTTCCAGCGCCAAGAAGCCTTTGGGCGTATGCGCGCTTAATAAATTTTAATTAACATAACATAACATATGACTAAGAAGCTCCTCGTGAGGGATACGGTGGAAAAATATTAAAATACACAAATCTTACAATCTCTGGACATAGACAGGAAAGTTGAGCAGATTTACAAGCTCATACAACAGTGCTATTACTTAGGCGATGGAGACTTTACAGTTTATAATATCAAACAGGTTACAGCAGTTTTACAGGCCAGGGCCTCAGACAGCAGTAGCGATGATCACTCAATTATTAGTTTAAATATGTTTTTCACAATGCAATACTTTTGTCGTCAATCATCAGTTTTTAAGTTTCACGAAAACGAAAACGTAATGCTGTCACATACAAGCATTTTCACTTAGAAGATTAACTTACTTCCTTACCTAAAAAGTGCATTGCTTTCTTGGAAAAAGATACGATCTTTGTCCTGAAATACCTACTTTTCATTTTTAGTCAATGCATGTTTGGTGTCTAACTATCATTGCATCGTTTTCATTAAGTACTCACATGTATGGAAGCCACGTGTTTTGCATGTCCATCATGCAATGAATGCCAACAATATGCCCAGAATTACCATCATTACACCAGACCAATATTACCAGAATAAACCTGGAAACATATATCAGTGCTATTTGCATTTCAGTCACATGTGTGCATGCACACACACACACACACACGCACACACACAAATATTTATTTATTTGTTTCTTGTTTTCTATAGCGCAAACATGATCCACAAGTGGATGTCAGAGCGCTTCACATGAGCATTCAAGACTTTTTTTATACTTACTGTGTGAAGTTGTGAGAGTTGTATGTATGAAAGTATATGGCATTTCTATAGTGCAAATGGGGCCAAAAGACAGCAGTGAGCTATACAGGGTCAACGAGTGATAGAAAAGGTAGCTGGGCTGTGGACAGGTAATGCATTGTGATATAGTGGGGCATATTATCAAGGGGGTTTATCTCCGCTTTTTTGGCTTTAAAAGCCAAGAAAGCGGAGATAAAATTATCTCCCTATTACCTAGCTGTCGCTAACACCAGTTAGCGACCGCTAGTAGGAGATAGCGACCATCTTGGGCCCCACTTTGCATGTCAGTGATATTTATCACTAATGACATGCAAAGTGGGCGTGCCAAGATGTTAGCGACTGGAAACAGTCGCTAACATCGCTATCTCCTATTACCAACTTTTGGAGATATTCGCGCTAAGCGCGAATATCTCCAAAAGCTATCACCTGCCCTGAGCTGTTCTTAGCCATGTTATCCAATGGGAGGTGGATAACATGGCTAAGAGCATTAGCTCGGTAATGCATGAATATCTCTGACTTTTCAGCGATATTCATGCATTGCGGCCGTTTTTTATCGCATTTGCGATAAACCTTGGTAATACCAAGGTTTATCTGCGATAAAAATCGCCGCAGCTCTGCGGTAAATTTTTGTCTCTAACCAAGCAATAGCGATAATTATCGCTATTGCTTGGTAATATGCCCCAGTGTTCTTTAAAGAGGTGCATCTGCAACTCCTTCCTAAATTGAAGCAGAGTTTGGGTGGTCCTGCTGGAAGTTATGCTACAGCTGCCTTCCACATCTCTGCCCCGCTATCGACCACACAAGTCCTGGTTCCCACCAATGGCAAGCACTGCACACATACTAAAACTATAATTGACAGTGAATGGTCCATGACACTGCGATTCACCATGCAACTTAAGAGGGTTCATTTAAACCCATTCTCCCTCTTGGTGGTCTCCATAGAATCAGGGCTCTTGTGCAGTTGGGAAGTAGGGTCTTCCAGTAGGTTGCTTGTCTGCCACTCCTGTGTGGCCATTATAGAAGACTAGAAAATGTCATAAATGACATACAACTCTTTCACTTAGACCAGACTATACACTCTCTTCATACCAAACCCCACAAGCATCAGAATGTCTTCCTACGCCATAATCAGAAGATAATATTCATTCCAAGTAAACACAAAAGTGACCCTATGTCCTACTTTTCTCTGCATCAATCTATGTTTATTAGCAGCAGCACATTTCAAACAACAATTTGTAGCACGCCTGTGAGTCTCACACAGGACACAAACATGACTTCTACATAGTCCATAGCACCACATGCTATCAACCATGCACAACAAATGGAGTAGCCTTTTTTGAAAGTATACACAAATGCCTCTCCCTCTCTCTGACACCACCCTGGTCCACACCATGCTTAAGTGCAGCAAAGTTTTCTGCAACATGTTATGAGCAGTCCTCCAAACCTCAACACAACACCAAAATGTTTCCCAGAAAGGATATTTAAGGATATTCTATAAACCTGTACACTCCCAACCACGTACAAGAAGAGTAGTATTTTACTCGAATTTTGTTCAATTGCCAGGGTGTCAACATGTTTTACAAAGGTGCTACAATACAATGCAATCCAGCTTAGTGGGAACTATGACTTCTATGCCTCTGGTTTAAAGGTAATAATGTTAACCAAACCCCTCTTCAATCCCTATGTGGACCTTTTAAAGATTTATGGGCTTTTTACCTATTGTTGTGAATTTGTAAATTGCTTGTTAAGTAAATATGGAGTCCGCTTAATCATTTTGCAGACTGCATTTACTATATATTTGTGCAAGTAGAGTTTTAAAGTTTGTAGAATCTAGGTTTTGAGTTTCAACTGCATTACTGGCTCCATAAGGCAGGCCTCCAAAGTTGATGCATCTCTGCACAGTCAGAAGCTACAAAACAGTTGACTTGTAAGGATACTCCTGCTGGGCTTGTCAGCGAGTATAAAGTAAGGCCTAGCTCTCCAAATCATGTCAAGGAGCCTCGGATATGGAAGGCTCAGAAAGCTTCACTTGAACACACTATAGCTGTAGTTCAGGGTGCAAAATTCATTATTGAAGGCATGAAGGGCGGCAATGATTTTAGATAATGCACAAATTCTAATTTATTATAATTTAACAAAAGTATTGTACAGACCCCTTTTCCCCTGAACATTAATTTCCTGTTTTGGTTTTTCAGGTACAACCTTCTTAGTTTCCAGCATATTCTGATTCCTGCTTAAGAGTGTGTGGGGTGGACATACATTCCTAGGACTATCAACAACGAGAAGGAGGAAATGAACATTTTCAGAATTTTTTGTTTGCACTTTACACCTTTCCCTCCAAACTGGAAAGTTCCTTGGGCTGCCTTGATTTTACTTTCTAGAAATACTAGGCCAAGACGAGGAGAGTACGAATTCGAAAATAAAAAGGCACATTTTGCACAAATATGAGTGATAGGTTGGGTTAAAAAAAGACATTTTTAACTCGATCTGAGGATTCATTTTGGATTTCAACCTGGGACGTTCGTGCTCTAAATGTATGTAAATTTTGAGTTCAAATTAGCAGCCCTTTGGGCTCAAATTAAATAAATGTCCTGGTCATTTTAGAGTTTCAATGGACATATTTGCGGATTTTCATTCCTCTCCCCGTCTTCACTGTCTCCAGCGCCCAGGTATTTATGCTCAGATGTAGGACAGATGTCCACTTTGAGGGTGAAGATGCTGACCAGGTCCAGTTTTACACAAAATACATAATATTAGAAGAATGCTTTGGAAAGCCTAAAATGAAACTAAGAAAAGTTTACAGTTAAAATGTCGTTCATAACAACAATTGTAGCCCTCTCAAAGAGAGCAAGTTGAGAGCAATGTTTTGAGTCAGAAACATAGACATTAGTGATTACATCCATTGAAAAAAATTCTTTACGCACAGGTATTTTGTAACCCTGCAGTCCTCTCAGATCCACATGCAGGTTTCAAGTCATCATTTCCTGTTTCTGGAAGACGACAGGAAATGCGGGAAAGTTGACAAGGGCTCGAACATATGATAGAGCATGGATCGAAAGGTGGGAGACAAGAAAGAGAAATGAACGCTTTATAGAGGGCACCATGATAAAGAATAGTGGAAGAAATGTACCTGCATCAGTGTCACCTGTTCCAGATCACACAATACACCTGCACATACAAAAAAGAAGAATGAATCAAAAACACATATTTAGGTATCAAAAGTCCGGATCTTGGGTTGAGAAAGAATTTGGCCAATTAAGGTCAAAATCAGCTTTCTCATCTTAGGAGCTATGCAGCCACTCATCAGAACACAACCTGTTGTCGAGGAAACCTCTCTATTTCTTTTTTGGCAAAATGTAAGCATTTCAACTGGCCTTGATATTTTATATCTTATGTTATACAATTTGATCAATACACTATAAATATGTGAAAAGGCAGCTTTATTGAGGCAGTTTATAGAAATCTCCTGAACCATTGCCTTACAGAGGCAGTATGCCTCTCTAAACAATTCTATTTTTAAACAATATACCCACACCCCTAAATACCACCCTTCATAATTTGTCACACAACTCCTTAACAAATCTCACTCAATCCTTTTGTTCAAATCTCCTCACAGTCACTGCGACAAACTTCATTTCTTGTATACGTCTCATCCTTGTCCCCACCGCAGCTGATCCACCCACTGAGCAGTGTACCCAACATTCAGGTGGCCTATAAGCAATCGCATACCTGCCATGCAGACAACACCTGCTTACCAACAACAACTTTAAAAATGTCGCCCCTACGCACATGTATAACTCTACCACCTCTATTCATATACCCAATATCACACCCCATTATGCTAAGGGTTGGTAGGGTGGGCCTGCCTAAAAAAACTGCCTACTCCCCCTGAAGTGGCCTACGTGCCACGTGACCCTCTAAGAGGGCGAAACTAACCTCTTTGTCTCCTGCCACTTATTGCGGCCAGCCCAGACCCTTATAACCACCGGCCAACGAGCCCCTCCGCAGTCAATGGACTGCACTATCCTCATGAAAAGCCTGGGGTGCAGGGACCTCTGTGGCCCACCCCCCAAACCACCATTGGGCAGGTCCCTCCAAATGTAGTCAATTGCTCAAAAATGTGATTTAGAATTGGTTTTGAAAGATTCAATCCTCTGTTGTAAACACACAGCCCTACAGCCTGGGCCATGTGTTTGATGTCTCCTACAGCTACAATCTTGAGAAATCTGTCTTTTGTGACTTTGACTGCTGTTTACCAAAGGGATTCTGTGAAAAGCGCCCGGCCTCGAAGCCAGAATGAGTCAGGCCCATTCCTTGAGGGTGAGACTTGATATGGCTGTGCTTGACAGCTGTCAGCCCGCCATCTGCAGGATAAAGCCCAAAGCACGATCATATTTCGATTTTCGCCCCTCTTACAAACCCCCTCACTCTCAGGAGTGGAGGGCGTACTATCAGGAGAACAAATATTCCATTATACTTGTTGAAAATCTGGACGCACTGTCTACATAGATCTTTGTCTGCTGAATCTGTCACTCCCCTTCCTGTCTGAAGAGTGAGGGGGGGAAGGTAAACCATCCCGTGAGGCTGTCGAGTGACACATCTTGGCATCACACGGCAGCAAGCGTGAGAGAATTATGGCGGGTCATGGTCACTGCCCCATAACCAGTGGCGGCCCTCAACATTTTGAACAGGTGCAGCACCTGGGCTGGGAATGCACAGCGCCGGGTACATGCGCATTCAAAACCTTTTTTAAGAAATTGCCACCTGTGTACCCTCTAGAGCACAGGGACGTAGGCAGCAGCTGGGCTGTTCCAAATAACAATGACCTACTAGATCTACACTACTTCTCGAAACATGGTCTCCGAGCGACAGCAGAACCATGTGGGAGATGACGTGGAATATCACGTAAGTGATAACTGATCCATAGCTCCCATATTCACTAACCGATCCACCTGATGCATTCCTCTTAGTGAGCTAAGCACCTGCTCCAGACATCTCTCAGGGTGACACAGGACAAGTGGTCCACTCCCCCCTTGATCTGCATACTAACCATTGGAAGCCAAGTGGATCACAGCTTCTCTTTCCCTCCCCCTGATGATTGAAGAAATCTCCCAGGGACCTACATCTCACTAATGCCTTACCTATAAAGGTTGTGTATTGCAAGACATTTGGAGCTCTTACTAACCCCATGCGGGTGCTGAAGCTACTAAGGCTTATCCTAGTCTGCAGTGCTGGATATGTTCTTCAGGGAATAGAAGATTGCACTTGATCCCTTCTGTGAGGGTGGTGGGAAGCATGCTTAGCTTCTGACATGAGGCACCTGTTCTGTGAGGAAGCAAAGCTTGCGTTGTTCCTGCCCGATTTCTATCTGCAATGTGATGGAGAAGGTCTGCACTGCTGTCGTCCTAGCTGAATACCCCTGTGAAGGAGGGAAACTTGCACTGTTCCTACCCAAGGTGAACCTGTTCCATGAAGAAAGAGTTTTCCTACTGCTGCTGCTGCATAATATGAAACAAGCATTGGCGCAGCCAAAAGGTCTGGCTATAATGAACTAACAAATGTAAACGCAGACATTCACACATGCTGCTTTCATGTACAATGCATGTAGGAGAAAAAAGAACTGAATGTGACAAACATCATAGTTGAGTTATGTTTCAGGTGTAGAATAACCCCTTGTATATTTTAATTGAAGCACTCCCTTGAAGGTGCAATGATACATCACCAGCAGAATGCATGAGGTAAGAGAGTAATACTTCTCTGGGTGGACCAAAGCCAAAATCCACTCTATGCATATTTTAAAGAATTGCTAAAAATATGTCATCCAGACAGCAGAGCCGTGTAGCCACAACGAAAATGGAAGTTTATCTTTCCTACGTAATTCATTATTATAAAAAATGTCGGACAGTCATGCACTAATATTGGGTGCGTATTGTCAATCACTTACATACTACTTTGGGAGTCATTTATAATATGTGGGAAGCTGTAAAAATCCAGGGAAATTTGTTTTCAGTACATTTAATGCAATGTGTGCATTTAGAGAAAATCACTACATTCCGTGCCTACCAAACAAAAGCAAAAAAACTGGTGCTAGTTTTACATCAATAATTGAGGAAAAAAGGCACAAAAACAATGCGTGGAAATTTTTCTCTAATTTGCGATAATATCATGATAATTTGTCGTGGTAACAGTATTACCAAATTGTGGTACAACATCAAAACATCCAACAATCTGTAAATAATAACTCCATTAGTGGGTTGGCACTCATTTCCCCCAAATGACAATGCAGCTCAGTGCCAGTACACAAAAATATCAGAATACCGTTCTGAAAGTGCTTCCACTGGTGCCCTAAAACGTTCTTCTAACTCTTTCAAGTGCTAATCTTTTCTATGTTGCTTAATGCCACTAGGAGCTTTATAACAACGTCCCAGGTATCAACCAGTGACTCTACCCCAGGATTCCCGATACTGGGGGTTGATAACTCCAGGGAGGGAGCCGGTATGAATAGAAATAACAGGTATCGCTAGCGGTACCACGAGGGTTGTCTTATAAATGAGGGCGTGTTATGAAGGTACTCATTGATTCTCCTTTTTCTGGGACGTCTGGTTGAAATTGTGTCGCTAATTGTGATTGTTTTATTTTGGCAAGATTTTTCCATTAAGTCTGTGCCACACACTTTGATAGGTAACAATCTGAGTAGTAAGTATTCTTGAGGAGCATTTGTTTTTTTATCTGTTTCACTTAACGCTTCAATGAAATCATCGAAATCATACAGCCATTCAGCGTGTTAGGTGCCCAAGCAGGTTTTTGGAGTTATTACGAATAGATCCGGGAGTCTTAGGAATGGGGTTTAGACTTTGCTTGGCTTGCTTTCAGTCAACATTGTTTTGCGTGTGTGTTCTTTGTGCTCACATTTAGATAACTCAGTGTTCTGGGTCACTATTTGTTTTTCTGTCTAATAAGTCCGTATCCACATTATTTTTTTACTTATCTTGTTCAGGTTGATTATTTGTTACAAGTGTCTATTTTTGTGTTCCACCTGACCTTGCAGTGGCCGCCTTCATTTATTCCTATGGTGGTATTCTTGATTTAAAAATGGCCACCACACTACGCGTTTGATCCTTTGCCTGTTTTGCTGAAAATAGCTCCTCCCACTTATGTATGCGGAGTACAGATTTGCAATTTTTGGGGGGTGGGGGAATCGAAAAACGTTTGTGCTGCTCCTGATGCTGTGGGCTGTTAAGGAAACTCCTTTACTGTTATGAAATACACTTCTTGGCCATTTGTAGGTGGAGTGCGAGGACTTGCCTCTTCCCTCATTTCTCATGTCTTTAGGCTGTGGCCTCTCTCTGCTGACAAAGTACCTCTTCCACTCTCCCCCTTTTTAGGTCTCGCATAGGCAGTGCTGTATTCAGGATATGGACTTTACACTCTACCCATGTTCACCCATGTTTTTTATTGGCTCCTTGATCGGCCTTTTGGGAAAGTTTTGTTTTCTTTGGTTAATGTCTTTAATAGTCCCTCTTTAGTATCTTCCTTTCTCCTGGTGTACCCTTCCATAAGGACTGGTCCTGTTACATGTGTTGGTACTCAGGATATGTTATTTACAGTTTGTGAGCACTATTTTGTTAAATTACCTTTTCCGCTCTCTCATTTCCAGAAAGCAGAGTCCACGTGTTTTCCTGGCTAAGCATGGTGCTCATTCGCCTTATACTACCCCCTCCAACAAAACTGCTTGCCCTCACCGCCCTGCTTGTCTGCCCCCAACACCCCCCTGAGGTCGCTGCTCGTTTCTTTTCTTTTTCTGTTGTCTTCGTTAAGTTTCAGCATGATGTAGTTTGTTAAGCTGCCCGGCACTCGTTTGCAATGTGCTCCTTCCCCGTGGTAGAAAACATTATAGGACCTCCCACCGCCACCTTGGCAGGAGCTTAGAATGTGCCACTTTCATATTTCCATCAGCTGCAGCCACATCAGTCGCACCCCTCAGAGCTGCTAGTTAGAGCAGCCACACTCCTATGAGCTGCAGCCCCATTTGGCCAAAAACACGTGGCTCTCTGAGACCAAGAGCAGCAAGCGTGTGAACGGCAAGGGGGGAATACCAGCAAAACCCAGCACTGCAGCCAAGTGGTTTCTTTTTTTTATTTCAGTAAATTTTTATTGAAAAATTATATTTACATGGTGCAGAGGATATACAGGATATACATGGGAGATAACTGAAAACAAGGGAAAAGGTCCAGGAAGAGGCGCCCCCGGGGTGGGGGGGTTAAGCAGTGACTTGCAGCCGTTTGTTCATTTTATCCTTGCTTCTTCTTTCTTTCCGTTTTTTTCGGCATTCCCCCTTCCCCCTTCCATACTGTCCGATTGTCTTTTCGTTCCCCTGGTGGTGCGGAGAGAGAGGTATAGAGATAAAGAGAGTAAAGAGAGTAAAGAAGCGCAGTTAGTTACAGAGTAGGCGATCTAAGTAGTCTATTCAGTGGTGCCTTATCTGGCTTGGGGCTTCTTTCCCGGTTGTCTCCCTAAAGTTCAGGGTGGCTTGTGTGAGGACAGGTAGTTGTCCAGCGAGAGCCACATTTCGCTTTTCTTCCCTGAGTTCGGTGAGTTGCTTGTTGTTATAGTGTCAGCCCCCCGCAGGAATGTGACCCAGTTGAACCAGGCTTTGAAGGTGGCTTTCGCTGTGTCTTTCCAATTGGTCAATACCGTCTTGACCGCGGCTGTGAGCAGGAGGTCAATCAGGTCTCTGTCTGTTTCGGATCTTATGGAAGGATCGGTGTACCCCAGTGCTAGATGGTGGAAGTCGAGTGTTAAAGTGGCCCCTGTAACGTCGTTTATTAGTGTGTTACTGAGTCCCATAATTTCCTGACCTTGGTGCAGTGGAAGAGGAGGTGTGCCAGGTCTCCTTTCTGATTATTGCAGTTCCAGCAGGAATCGTTTTCTCGAATACCCATGGAGGCTAGTCTGGCTGGGGTCCAGTAGGCCTTGTGTATCAGCCAGAATTTTGTCTGATCTAGTGTTGTAGTCACCTTCCTTCTTGATGTAGAGGACCAGAGGTCGGCGCTCTCTTTGTCACTAAGTTCCCTCCCAGCCACCGTTCCCCAATGGGTTGTTATTTTGTTGTTCAGTTTAGAAGTCTTCGGGGACAGGGCTTTGTACATGTGTGCCACTTGGTGTCCTATTATGTTTAGGCTAGTGGCATATTGTAGTATTTGGATCTTAAAAAATCAAATGAAAAAAAAAACAGTATGCCCGTTTTAGAGCAGTAATATTTCCCTGCAGGTTCAAATGGATTTCTGATTTTTAATTTTCTCTAGACGACCTTCTTATAAGTTTAGTGTGATTGGGCAGTGTGTTGTTTTTATTTACATTGGTAACATTCTGCTGGTGCATACAGGTTGAACGTTGTTTTGGCTCTGAATCATTTCAAATTGAGGCTTGGCAAGGACTGTTTCGGTGTTTTGTTTCCACTCTTAGCGCCAACCACAGACCTACCGGTTACAACGTACAAGCCATGGTTTTCTCTATATTATTCTGCTCATTCTGGATCCATGGAGGGTACCCACCAGATTTACGGCAGCCACTCAATATGGTGTTAGAAACCTGATGAGATTAGCACCATCATGCTGCTTAATGTTATAATTATTCCAAACAATAGTTCAGGAAAAAGAATACATATTTCAACACATTCACAGAGGGAATTAAATTCAACCCAGAAATATATTGTTTTGCAAAAGAAAAAAAGAGAATAAGGGACACATAAAATAAGAGGGGGAAAAAAGGAAAAAATAAAGTGAAAAAAAGGGGGAAGAGACCAAGGAATAAATAATATAATTCATATAACACAAAGTAAAGAATTACAAATCCAAGGTGAATTTAGAAAAGTATCAAAAAACTTTTTTATTATTTGTTATTAGTCAAGCTAATGCGCTCATGAGTGAGATGTTGTTTGTTAAAAATACAATACTTCAGAATAAAAACCAAACATGTGGCGAACACAATTTCAGTTCAAAAATAGTAGGGTATCAATATATACATCAAATCATAAACCCTCTATCATTTTGGTGCCACCAATATGTCGACGGCGTTTCAACCGCAGTGAGAACTTGCGGTCATCATCATCAGGACAGGAAGAATGTAGGAGCATGAATAGGTCTATTCAGATTGCCTAAGGGTGTGGTCAAAAGTCCACATCCAATGTTGGTAATTTCATCCGATATTTTTAGAAAAAGAGGAATGATCGCTTTTGTGTAGCAAAAGATTACTCTTGCGTGATCCTACTAATAAATGTCAGGCGTTTTGGAGAGCTGAAAATAGCCAGACAGTGGACCTTGGCATGTAGACGCGTTATATCCGTCTGCAGAAGGTCTTGATACGATATCGTGTCCCGTACAAAGTTAGGAATCTATGGAGGGTACCCACCAGATTTATGGCAGCCACTCAATATGGTGTTAGAAACCTGATGAGATTAGCACCATCATGCGGCTTAATGTTATAAAACACCATTGAGTAAAATGATCAGGTGACTCCTGTTCTCTTGGACTCAATATATTCATACCCAGCATTTCCCCTTATCAATGGCAGCCACCACAAACAAAAAGCGGTGGGCGAGTGGAGGGGTCACAGTGAGGAGCACAGGGGATAGTTAATAATAATTTTTAGAAAAAAATTATTTACCTGAAGCTGCCAGCCCCCTCCAGCGTTGTGCCTCGGTGTTCTTCCTGTTCCCAGCAGACACTGCAATCCCAGCGCTGCTCTCATCCAATGAGAGCAGGACAGGGATTGGCCTGAGCGGGCTGGTTTGACTCTCTTCTCAGGACAGAGTCTGTGCTGTTGCTCCAACTGTTCAATGCAGCCTGGTTGGAGAAACCTAAGTGCGCATGAGTGTTTGGCCGGTCTAAGACGGACGGTCAATGCACACTTAGAAGTGCACCAGTCCTCCTCCCCTCTCCCAGGGTCCCGGCCCTCCCTAAGCAGGCTGGCTTAGCCAGCAGGTGATAAATAAAATAATGATAGAAAATCGTTTCAGTTTCCACTGCTGGCTCTGAGACAGTGGTGCGATGCTTCACTGCTATTACGGAGGAGCCGTCCCTGCCCTTTATATAATAAAGCATTCTCATTGTGTTCTTGATGACTACATAGTTTTGATTTGCAAAAGGAAATCCAGGATTGCTTTAGACTGTGCCCCATTTGCAATGCAATAGGTTTTGCATTACTGAAAGTTTGAGCTATTGGAGTTGCAAATAATAATACTCATTAGATTATTTTTGTCAAAAAATATCCCAGCAGTAGCATTAGTAATGGTGCAGTATCTTATGTTGCTGATAGAGGTCCCTTTACAACTCCACAGGGACACCTAGTAACAGCCTGTGGTACTGCACCCTTTTCTTACTTCATGGATTTGATTTGATTACTAATGCTACTGTAGGGATATTTTTCACACAAAAAAAATCTAACAGACATTATCATTTGCAACGCCAATAGCTCAAACTTTTAGTAACCTTGTTTTGCTGCAGCTCTCACTGGGGTCACTTGCTTTTCGCCTAAAGTTACGACTACGACTATCAGTTACATGCAAGCTGCCTGTTGAAATGACTTTCTAACCAGTCGTCTTGTTGGGTGACAGCTTTCCAGGAATTACATCATATTAGTCAGGTATTTACAGCTTGCTCTGTGTTGTTTTAAAAGAGGAACAAGTGCCCACAGACAAGCTCTCCCTCCTCAAGCCTCTCCCTGCGTGTTTGATAGTCCCCAGCTCCTGGGTTCCACCCCTTTCTCACATTCACCCCTAGTACATTTTACTGCTCCTACGAGTGCTGATCAGTTTGTTGGCCATTCATATCTTGTCCTTCATAAGTCACAATTGCATCTGGTCGGGAGTAATGAATGAATGTTGCACTTTTAAATGTGTGTTTTTAAGCAGAGCTGCAAGCAGATTAAAAAGGGTTGAAAGCTATGAAGCGATGTTTGTAAGATGGTAAAGGAAAATGGACGGATGCAGTGTTACCACATTAGAAAGAGAAATACAGGGAGGGGAGCTAGAAAGAGTGGACAGAGAGGGCCATGGCTGTAACGTAGTCCCTCATTCATTTCAATGCAAGGAGGACACTAAGTGGAGGCAGAAGGATACACTCAAACAGCAAATAGCATTAGGTGAGAGATGAATATTCAAGTGGGATGAGCCAAGATGTGATTGACAATGCCTCAACATTTCTGTGAGAGGCTTGATGCAGAAAGCCAATGGTTGAAAAGGATGCGCCCAAAGACCAATATATGTATAAAAGTCTCTTTGACAGTGCTTCTGTCAGAACCAAGACTTACAATTATGTTTCCCTGACTCTTAATGGGTAGTAAAAGCCACCTGCAATGGGGGTACGATGATGCCCTGGGAGACCTGGAAAGCGTTACAGATATCACAGCAATGCCCTGGGAACTGGATGGTTGGTTCAGTGTCAGGCTCTTGAAGTTTTCTTTACAAGTACTGGTGCCCCTTATGGGCAGCCCCTGCAGAATGTGCTAAGTCTGGTAATTGGATTTCTTTCAGGCAACTTGTCTGCCCACATTTGCCTTGTGGACTAAGTGAACTCTATCATATGTGATAATTAAGGACTAACTATAGTTGTAATTGTCACTTTTCTCAGCGCCTTTTTGACTTACTCTATCACAGACGTGTGCTTGCATAATCTTAGCAAGAAGAACCTGCATGGGTAGATAGCTGGATGCTAACTTGGGTTAGCTTGGGTTTACACTGCGAGTTCGTCAAATGTTGAGATAAAGCTGCCTTCTGCATAAGGATCATTGAAGGATAGCTGCCAGAATCCCTTCAGAACTCATTGCTAAGAAAACTGCCCTGCTAGACAAGATTAAAAAGATGACACAACTTAATGACCAAGCAGAAACACAAAAGAAGCAATCAAATGAGCAACAATCATTCTGGTTACAAAACAAAGCAAAAAAGAAAGCTTGAAGCCACCCACAGAAGATGGTCCCGGACAAAAGACTAAGGCAAAAACAGAGGCAAGGCTAAACAAGAAGCACAGACAAAAAACCACAAGTACGCTGCAAATGATGTTCAGACTACCCACATGAAGAAAAACGCCCTGCAATGGGTGAAGGATTTCAAACGTGTGGCAAATGAAACCCCCACAAGAGGGTGTGAAAAAGGCATGAGAAAAAGAGAAACTCAGGCGTTAAGAGACAACAGAGCGTGCCACAATGCATGTTCAGTAAGAGGCAAGAGCAGAAACTCGTGAAGATCCTGAACAAGGTCACGGTGAGTATCATCACAAGAATCTTACACTAGTCATCCTAATGATACTTATGTGACTGTGAAGAATGCCTGCTCAACAATAGAAAATACTCAGCAGTCGCTGATGCCCAAGAGATGTCCTTAAGATGGGAAATGACGTGACACTGTTTGTGTTAGGCAGCAGTGCACCCCTGAACAAAAGTGGTGTCACAGAATGTTGGTATATGCATCCCAAACTCATTCAGGAGAAAAATTGCACCTGAATGGCAAGTAAACCTCTGAAGTGCCTGAGAAAATGCAGGATACCATGAACCTACAAAAGACAGTCCTGTAAATGTACCCATTTACGTAACAGATGGAGAGGCTTTTGCAGACGGTCGGCTGAGCCTCCCAACTGCCAAATAACTCGTGATAGTTGCCATCTTATACAAAACGGTGGAAGACACCCTTATAGTAAGGAAGTACCCCAAATTATTTACCGGCAGGAAAAAATAAAAGCTTTCGAAAATAAATTACAACTCAATGATGACCCACGGTGCAGCTCCACAGGAAGAGTCAGCATTCCTTCAAAAGCCAGCAGGAAATGAGCTTCAGGAGCTACCTATCACTGAGATCATAGAATAATCGAGTGGGCCTACAGCACTGCTGCTAGTCTCTCAAAGGAATGCATTGAAGAGCAGGTCTGCCTATGTGTTGACATACAGAAGCAAACACTTCCATAGAAAGAGAAATACACCATGGGATGCACATGAGTGACATAATCATGCTCCTGAACAGCTCTGCAATCTTTTCCAAACTTGACTTGAATAAGGGATACCATCAGCTACAGCTGCACAAGGACTCAAGGTGCATTACTAAATTCACCACTCAGCTTGGGCTGTTCTGATACAAGAGACTAGGGGCCAGATGTAGGACCCTCAGTGTTTGCGACTCGCAATTTGCATTTGTTTAGTCTCGCAGATTGCAAGTTACAAACACTGATGTACAACAGTGTCTGAGACACTGTTTGCGCTTCCCAAATGGGTTGCAAAGGACCTGCCTCATTAATATTCATGAGGCAAGTCACATTTTGCAACCTTTTGGGAATGGCTAGCACTCACAGAGATGGTGGCCTGCTGGGGTCAGTAGACCACCATGTCTGCAAGTGCTTTTTCAATAAAACAGTTAAAAAAAATGAATCCTGTTTTCCTTAAATGCAAACAGGATGCATTTAAAAAAGAAAAATGAAACATTTGCAGTGGGCTGCTCGTAAAATCATTTTTGCTGCCAATCACAAAGGGGAAAGGGTCCCCTGGCCCGTGTCGCAAAACAATCTTACATTCCCCTGCGACTCGCTATTAGGTAGGGATGCCCTACGCATGCCCCTTCCCAATAGTGACTTGCAACGCCTATTTTGCTAGTCAGTAAATTCACAAAATAGGTTTGGTACATGCTACAACCCTTTTTAGCGTTTGCAAATGGGATGTTTTCCTGTTTGCGGCTGCTAAAATGGTGGTGGATCCAGTGGCGGCTGCCTTCGAGCAAGGGTAGTGGGCCGGGGGTAAGGGATTAAATAAAAAAAGTTAAACTTACCTTCTCTTCACCACAGCCACTGCACGCCTCTCCTCCATCTTCTTCGTTCTGCACTGAAAGCAGCCACCAAAAGCAGACTATCCCAGCCAATCACGAAGCTGCATGAGCAGCGTTGTGATTGGTCTGAGCATCTTATTTGGACACCCAGGCAGTGCCTGGGAAGGCTGGGCGTGTTCTCCACAGGGCTGTGCAACACAGCCCAATTGGAGAACATGCCAAGTGTGCTTGGCTGTTTGGCTGGCCTTTCTGGGCCAGCCAAACAGTCATGTGCACTTAAGGAGCGCAAAAAACACTCCTCACTCTGCCAAGCTCTGCCCAGTACCGACCTGGCTCAGTCCCTCACAGAAAAATAAAATGGTAATAATGGCTCATTATTACCATTTTATTTTTCATTTTCATTTCATTTTGGACATTTATAGAGCGCCTGGAAGTATGCCCACCGGCGTGTCCCCGCGCTGTGATAAGTGAGAACTGAAGATCCACCCACCCTCCCAACCGTCTACCTGCTAAACAAAAGGGTCTTGAGTCTTTTCCTAAAAATCAATTCCGATGGCTTTTCTTGCTTGCACTGCTTAAATAGCAGTGGGGTGATGCTCCTCCACCCTAGAGGAGAAGCCGCCACTGTGTACATTTGGCCCTGAGTTTCTGAATATCCTCCATAGCAGAGATATTCCAGAAAGGCATCAATAGATGAATCAGGTCAGTCATGAATGCCCACAACTACAGTGAAAGCAATTATGATAAAGCTTCATATCAAGTTTGTTTAGTGCTACATCAGCTAAAACTGATTCTAATGCTTCCAAAGAACTCAACTCAAATTTTTGGGATGCATTATTCTGATATGGGCATATGTCCAGATAAAATCTAAGATATGAATGAAATGCTAGCTCCCACGGATGGATATAAACAACATACAGTCCTTTTGGGATTGGCTGGCTACTGACTGAGGTATATCAGAAACTAGGTCACCATCAGCAGTTTTTTGACACACTTCACAAAATAGGAGTTTCTTTACGAGTGGACACAGAAGTGTGAACTAGAATTCCAAAATGATGCCAGCATCACCATAAACATGTCCTATTTTACACCACATTGGAAACAGAACTCACAGTTGTTTAACACTAGAGAGGAACAGACCACAGACGCAGTGTCATATACCAATTGGAGCCTTACGCAAATGGAAAAGGCAAATTTGCAACCAGAAAGGAAAACTTGGCAGATTTGTGGGCCTGTGCAGACTACCACATTTTCAAGTATGGAAAACTCTTCACCATAACAACGGACAACCAGATGCGTGCAACTCTGGTTGGAAACCTAAATCCTGCTATACTACCACATATTGAGAGATGGAGACTTCACCTGCAAGAAAATACCAACTCTATAATGCACAAACTAAGAAAAGATAACAACCTGGTGGATTACACGTCCAGACACCCACTGCCGACATGGAAGACCAGAAGAATACATTATTGTCATAATTCACGCCACACCACTGTCTGTTCTCTAGAGATCCTAACAGCAGACATGCTCAGTGACTCGATGCTAACAGAGGTGAAGAGGAGAACCGAGCACAATGTTTGGCAACACGTTCATGACACACTAGTGGACAATAACAAGTACTGAGTGAATTCTGGTTTGTATAAGATAACTATCAGTAACTGACTGTGGCCTCATACTGAAAGATAAAAGAATCATAATTCCAGCTGCACTAAGACAGTAAATTGTTGAGCTGGCACATGAAGGACTTATCCTGGGACGGCCGGACATAGGTAGGTCCCTTGTTAGCAGACACTCTGACAAAGTTTGGTCTCTTGCAAAACCGGTGAGCAGCCCGGCTCAGTTGGGGCTGATCAACCCCCCTAATTAGGTGCACTTTTTCCAGGAGGTATAAAATGTACCTCTTGTTTTCACCATTTAATAGGACTACAATTGAGTACATACTTTAGAGGACGTGACTTCCTTTTTCTAAACACAGTACACGCCGTCCCCTAGAAGTAGATGAGGCTACTTAGGTCTTGCTTAAATGCTTAGATTCGTTTGGGCTGTATAGGGCATGAAACTTGTCGACCCCCTGCACAACTTATTTTTAAACCACACTTACATTATCCCACTTCTACTCGCCACACATCGGCACCCTCCAAATCATCTTAAAGCTTCACAACGGCAAACCGAGAAGGCCTCCGGCAAAGAGCCCCCCTACGAGGCCCGTTGGGCATTGCAACGCTGGCCCAACGAGGAGCTACCCTATGATGAAGCATGACATCCTTCGGGGTGCCTGAGGCCCTTGCTCCTTATTGGAGCTATCCCTCTGCAATCATGCATCCTCTTACCTATCACCTGTTCATAACTAACATACCATTCCCTGACTGTCACCCAGGCTCTTTTTCCTGCTCCCCCTGCTATTACTGTCACCTTTTCCCTAATATGAACAGCATACTCTTTCTGTTTCACTATAACTGCATGGGACCTGTATGCTGGACCTTCTAAGCCCCTGCCCCTACTTGTGAGATTAACATGAAGGTCTTAACCACTGAGTAAGCAGCCACTAATAGATATTACAGCAGCATGGTTGGTTTCCTAATCTAGATCAATTAGTAGAAGAGACACTGTAGGCTTGCCAACAATGTCAAGTAGTCAACAGGAGTACATGACCTCTCCTACCACAGATGACTCTATTCCCAGAATGGGCAAGACAAAATGTGGCCGCCAATTTCTTTGGCCACTTTGAGGAATGACAAGTACAAACTCGCTGTCATTGGCGAAATACTCCTGCTTTCCATTGGTCAAGTCACTATCGCCAGCCAGTGCAAAGGCAGTCATACCTGCCTTAGATAAAATGTTTGCCAGATGAGAAATTCATAAAGTCATCAAAACAGATACTGAGCTCACATTCGACAGCAAAGAATTCACTCAATTTGCAACACATCTGAATTTCGAACACCAGCGAGTCAAACCCATGTGACAATAAATGGAAATCTAAAGAACACAAAAGAGGAGACAGAATATTAAAATACCCTCATTTGAAACATACATCTAATCACACAAAGCATGTGCAGCTTAGAAGAGTTCTTTTCAGTCTTTCATTCTTGATTTATCAACCTATTCATCAATACATTCACCCTTACATGTATTCATCCACACATCATTAATATTCATGTATCCTATCTAGCCTTTCACTGTTCTCTATCCCCTCATTCCTCCATCTATTCACACTTTCACATGTTGATCCTTTCATTCTACCAATACACTTTTCACTCTCCCAACTACCCATCCTTACACCCATTAATTTGTTAATCCTTCCAACCTATCTTTCATCTTTTTTCCTTCCTTCAGTTCACATTTCCTGTGAACATTCCCTCTTGTCAGAGCCGTCTGCAAGCGCCATGAGACTCCCCGCATGTGATTTGTGCGCTATACAAATGCCCCTGACTTGACTTGACTTGACATTCCTTTCTTCCCCTGTTCTACCTTTACCTTTCTACAGTGCTCAATTTGAGCAGGTGGTTGCTGCTTATTTTTCTTCAACAGACATTGACTGCCAGCGAGAGGAAAAAACACACACAGAGGAAAGATGTAGTAAGAAAAGATGGAAAACACATTGCAAAGGGAGAAATCAGGAACTTGCACGTGTGAGATAAAGGGCCAGAGGGTGTCTGATACTGGATTGTAGAGCCATGAGGCTGAATCAAGATTAGGCAGCCTTAGAATTCGGTGCACTGGCCGCAGCTTTCTGAACTGAGCTTTGGGCACCAATACTCTTTCTGTTACAAATTAAGCAATGCCTTTCTATCTGCCCATCCAATTTCCCTCTTCAGTTCATTATTTTCTTTTTCACCTTATTATCTCATGCTCTTTTTTTCTATGTGTCCCGCTCTTATATGTTTCCGATAATTGATTTTTTTTTCTAGTTTTCTGTTTCTTTCAATGTACATGCCAGCAGAGATGGCCTGTCATTACGGATGTGGGAGCTCCGCAGTCAGGGCCGGACTGGTGATTCTGGCAACCGGGCAATCCCCCGGTAGGCTGCATGGGGTGGGGGCCGGTTTTGTAACAGGGGGCCGGTTTTGTTGCTGGGGCCGCAGGTCGTGGCTTTAATTACATTTTAGCCCCAGTGTGTTACCGAATTCTCAAAATAATGGAAGCGTGCAATCTGCTTCTTGGGGCTGGGGGGTATGACTCAGCACCGGAGCGAGGTTTGTTTACAATCTAATGTTACATTCAGCACTGACGTCATGAGTCAGTCTGATTTTGCACAATTACTTCTGCCCCGACGAGGGATAGTCATGTGACCTGCGGCGCGCGAGCAGTGCACAATTTAAAGTTTCAATTCAAACAGTGCAGGCAGCTGCTACTGCTGGCACCGTGCTGTTACATTATGGGTTCCTTTTCTATCTTAGTAGAAACGGAAATGAAGCTGACCACTCCTTATTTAACCCCATTGTGCCGTTAGCCGCAGTCCCTCACCGTTTTCCAATATGATGAGCATCTACAGGCTGAGAAAAAGGGTAGTTTGACAGACACTCACCTAGTCAGGATCAGACAGCCAGGGACAGTGGTGTAAGAAAACTTGAGGGGTCCTCCCTGCAAGATAAGCTGATTGGGCACACACCACATGTTTCCTCACTCCAAAGAATCAAGTAAATATGCATATTTGTGGGCTGTGTTATAGTCTAGATATGGAATTGCCCACCGCAAAACCTGCAGCCCTAACTTCTATTTATTATATTTGTATTTTGTTTTGAGGTACACAAAACAGTAGTAATATTTCACTGAAAACAATTTTAAAAAATCGAGTTTAAAACACATTACATATTTTACAGCTACATACCACTTGAATATACATTAACTCTTTACCTATCATAGAACCTTAAAACCAAACAATTGTGGAGGATTTCCAGTACCTGCAATTCACAAAGTCATAGGGTTTGCAACCACAACATGAGTTTTTTATATGGAATAAACCTACTTGCAATTCAGTATAGCCTTTCAGACTCCCCTTTCAGCAATAATTCCCTTACAGCCACCTGGCATTATCATCATCTGCCCAATAAAATCATGTACTTGGTCCCCTTCCCAGAAGGCCCATAGACACTGCTTTTGTATCCCTTGTTATGCACCAGAGAGGGATTTTAGTTTGGAAACTAAAATTGCAATGATGCTGAACATTCCTGTTATTCCAGTATGAAAACACAAACGTACTTTTTCAAAACAATGAAGGAAAAGGTTTTTGTGCTGTGTATGTGTAAAATAAATCATCCTTTAGACCCTACACACATTGACCTCGCATTTTTCCATTTCCATTATGAGTAGTTGATGCACTGCATTCTGGTACTTGTAGTTATGTCTATAATGAGGAAAGCAAAATATCAAGACTCAGGTTGCAGAACAGATACATCTGACAAGAGAGAGGTTGAGATCTCTGCTTTACAATACTGCAACTTAAAATGGTTATTTAAATATTGAATTCACAGAAACTTTTATGTAACACAAAGGCAATCTATTTATTTATATATTTTAGAGTTTTAAATAGTGCTAGCAAGACCCGAAGGTATCAGTTTGCTTTACAAGTTGTGAGCATAGGTTAATTCGAGATACATGTGAGGATATGTGTGGGTCAAATGCAGTCAAAGGAAATTATTTACAAAACATCATTAAAATAGTGAGAACCATCAGAAAAAGTACATAGCAAATGCAGTTAGTGTCAAAGTACGGACTGACTGTGTCAGGAGACCACAATGAAAGAGTCTGTAGAGTGGGGCAAGTTATTTGGGGAACGTGGATCGCCTTGATATGTGTTGAAGTAGTTGTTAAGCAGCAGAGATTTGAGGTCTCGTTTAAAGCAAGAAAAGGAGGGGTTGCGGCGGAGGTCTCTGGGTAGTTCATTCCAGGGAATTTCCTGGGAAGGCCAGCGCCGGAGTGGATTTCTTTTTCAGATTAGGGGGTATAAAAAGAAGTGGGTTGGAACTTTTTAGTGCCCTGCCTATACCTGCTCTCAAAAGTTTGGTTTCTAGGTATTTGGGATTTTTGTATGAGAAGCTTTGTGGGTGATGCAGGCAGTCTTGGAGATGAATCTTCCTTCAAAAGAAAGTCAGGTGGGACGCTTAAGGGCAGGTGGCATGTGCTTAAACTGCTTTATTCCTGTGAGAAGTCTGGCCGCTGCATTGAGAGTGTCTCTCATGGGTGCAAGGTGACTTTTTGGAGTTCCAGTGATAATGGCTTTGCCATTGTCCAGTTTAGGGGGAGACACATGATTCGCCTACAGTCTTAAGATCATTGGGGTGGATAAAAGTTTTGATTTTATTTTAGATATTTTGGTGTGAAAAGGGCTCGTATGTCTGAGTTGTTGATGTGCTCCTTCATTGACATGTTTCTGTCCAAGGTGATACCCAAAGATTTTAGATTTTTTAATGTTGTGCTTTTATTGATATAATTTGTCAATTATTTTTCAATTATATGTATTGCATGTTGCTTTTAACTTTTGTCTGACACCTTGTTCAAATCATGCCGATGGAAACAGTAACTCTTGAGTTCTATCCAGATCCTTTAATAGAAACATTGGGAACTCACTTGCAATGACTAGCATTTAATGTCGATACGAAAGGGGATGATGGACGGAGCGTTTGAGCAAATCAAACACTCACCCTCAGTCAACTGATCTGGGTTTAATCCATTACCATTCTTTAGCTCACTCCACCACCCCAGTTCAGACATGGCCATATGCAAAACAGTCTGACCCTGTGCCTCATGGGAACAGTCCAGCCCGAACTGCCAAGCCATGTCTTCCCTCGACCGGAAACAAGCATCTTGGGACCGGTTTCGGATTCATAATCCTCATCAGCCAGGCTATCTTGAATGCAGTGGTAGAGTGAGCAAGGGACTCACGTCTGAGCATACCCTGCCAACTTAGGGCGAGCAAAGCGATACCAAAGGGGATGATGAACGGAGCGTTTGAGCAAGTCAAACACTCACCCCCAATCAACTGATCTGGGTTTAATCCCTCACCATTCTTTAGCTCACTCCACCACCCCAGTTCAGACATAGCATTTGATGTCGTCGATGGTATTTCTTTCCTTTATCAATACACACCTCCAACAGTTAATGTAAGTAGAAAACACTTTAAAACATGTTTCCAGCTGCCCTAATGGTCCCACACTGATAGCTCAAGTAAAGAAAGACAGAAAGGCACTGTTAAAGTGAATACAGATTATTTCATACAAAGTTCCACTAAAGAATCATGTGCAAGCCTTTGCAGAATGTTAAAACATGAAAAGAGAGAGATTACATTTTTCTCTGGGAAAGGTGGTAACTCTACCTCTGTTCCAGTCATTTCTATGCTTCCTCTTCCCCTCTAGTAGGAGCTGTGCTCTGTTGAGCATGCTCTCCTTCAGGGGGCCCCACCCACTCATAGAAGGTGCCTGGCTGGCTGGGACTGAAGAGAAACAAATACGTTATTCTTTATTTTCATTCCTGGGTCTGCACAGTGTCAGCTCAGAGTATGCTGCACAGACATGCTGAGGAGAGGGTCCCTTTCATGTAGAGAAGACTGTGGGACCGTCCACACCATGGAGGCTGTGGGGTGTCCATTATGCGCCTGGTGCCCGGGTCGTCTAGTGATTTGTTTCCTGGACAATGTACAAGGACCGAGTCACATATGGCAGAAGAGTCTCATGAACCCACTGTACTTTCCAAGTCCCGGCAGCCCAGATCTACTAAAGGCGACAGATGTGATGAAGACCCCAGGGACACTGCTAAGAAAGTAAGACTGAAGGCCACCGGTGCCCATGGCAGCAGCCCTAGAAGACGCCCCTCCTACCTGTCCTCCTGAGAAGGGTGTGGCTTTTCTATCAAATTAATAGGAGGTAACTCGCAGGTGTTGCCTGGGGGGGCCTGCAGCAGAGAGCTTGAGGCATCAGAGGGAAGCAACCATGCAGAATCAGAAGATGGTGACAGAGAAAGAAAGAGAAGGTGAGAGAGACATAGCGAGGGGTGAGAGGTAGAGAGGGTGGGAGAAAGGAGGAGAGACTAGCAAGAAGGAGAGAGAAAGAGAGAGACAGACACACATACAATGTGAAGGGGAGAGGCACAAAGCAAGGAGGGAGAATGAGAGAAGGGGAGACACTAGAGAGATGGAGAAAGAAGCAGATAGGGAGTCACACATATGAGAGAGCGAGGGTGAGAGAGACAAAGCAAGGAAAGCGAGATTATGGGGGATATTGAGAGAAGGGGAGTGACTATAAGAGAGATAGAGTGCGAGGGAAAGACACACAGAATAGAGTATGTGTGTGAGAAAGGAGAACGTGACAGGGACTGTCATAGAGAGAGAGAGACAGGTAGCCAGAGAGAGGTGGTAGAAAGAGAGGCAGAGTGGTTGTATGAGAGAGAGGAGAGGGTGTGAAAGAAAGACTAGGAGCGAGACCCACAGAGAAACAAGCATTTGCAATGCAATAGGTCGCACATTTACACCAGATTGAGCTATTGACATTGTAAATGACAATGCCTTTTATTTGTTTTCATTTTTAAAACATAAATGAAAGGCATTTTCATTTATAATGCCAATAGGTTAAACTCTCGTATACCGAACACGTAGGCATTCTATATATCTGCTGTGATAGTGATCTCACACCTATATCTGCAGTGATAGTGATCTCACAACTATATTACAGTTGAGGGGACTGTTTTTCAGGAGCTCCTCGGCACCACGGCGGGCCAAATGCCTTTGGGAGTGGAGGAGTCTTCCATCGCATATAATAAATGGGTGGAGCAGGCCTACTGTAAAGTAGCCCCCGTAAAAACCCTTTCCCCAAAAGATTACAACCCTCCGCTCCGTGGTTTACGGAAGAATTGAGAAATTAAAAATCATGTGTAAACGTCTTGAACGGAGCTGGAGGAAAGGTTACAACGAAACAGAGAAAAAGTTACATAAAATTAGCCTCCAGAGTTACAAACAACTCCTTTTCTCCACTAAACAAACGTTTTATGCAACCCAAATTGACTTAGCGAAAAATTTGGTGAAAGAGCTGTTTAGAAGGGTTTTAAATCTGGCTACCCTCAGTCCAGTTAAAGTTCAATCCAGTCAAGAACTATGTGAAGATATCGCTAAGTACTTTTTGAATAACGTGGCGACCATCTTCTCAGCCTTCAGCGACCCTAGCACTGCCGGGGTGAATACGGCAATGGAGGAACTTGAACCCAAAGAGGCTCCCCCCTATACCCTGGATAAATTCGTACCACTATCCCAGAATGACATTTTGGGCTTCTATGGCAGCCAAGTCAGGGTCGCCCTTTGATCCGTGCCCAGTTACCGTGGTCAAATTGGCCCCGGGCCTGGTTGCTTTAGCACTTTCATCTATCTACAATGGCATGTTTGAAACAGGGCATTTCCCTAAACTTTGGAAGGTTACTTCAATATCACCCCTTCTAAAAAATCCTAGCCTGGACCCTAAGGATCCAAACAACTTTCACCCTATCTCACGTCTCCCTCTCCCAGCAAAACTGATTGAAAGAATGATAAATCAACAACTCAGTGCCTTTCTAGGAGAAACAGAAGCCCTGGATTCCACCTAAGATAGCCTCCAGAGTTACCAACAACTCCTTTTCTCCACTAAACAAAAGTTTTAAGCAACCCAAATTCACTGGGGTGAATGTATGACATTGTTCTGCATTCTGTCCATCAACTGTTGTTTTGCATTTGTCACCCCGAGTGGGATGGGTATGCTCATACGTGAGTCCCATGCTCTCCACACCACTGGAGTCCAGCTATCCTGGCTGAAGACGGCTGATAGCCAGAAACCGGTCCTAGGATGCTTGATTCCGGTCCAGGAAAGACATGGCTTGGCAGTTTGGGCTGGACTGTTCCCATGAGGCACAGGGTCAAGGCTGATTTGCGTATGGTCATGTCTGAACTGGGGTGGTGTGGAGTGCAAAAAAACGATGGATTTAGGCCCAGATCTCTGTACTGGGGTGAATGTATGACATTGTTCTGCATTCTGTCCATCAACTGTTGTTTTGCATTTGTCACCCCGAGTGGGATGGGTATGCTCAGACGTGAGTCCCATGCTGTCCACACCACTGGAGTCAAGCTATCCTGGCTGAAGACGGCTGATAGCCAGAAACCGGTCCTAGGATGCTTGATTCTGGTCCAGGAAAGACATGGCTTGGCAGTTTGGGCTGGACTGTTCCCATGAGGCACAGGGTCAAGACTGATTTGCATATGGCCATGTCTGAACTGGGGTGGTGTGGAGTGCAACAAAATGATGGATTTAGGCCCAGATCTCTGTACTGGGGTGAATGTATGACATTGTTCTGCATTCTTTCATCAACTGTTGTTTTGCATTTGTCACCCGGAGTGGGATGGGTATGCTCAGATGTGAGTCCCATGCTCTCCACACCACTGGAGTCAAGCTATCCTGGCTGAAGACGGCTGATAGCCAGAAACCGGTCGGATGCTTGATTCCGGTCCAGGAAAGACATGGCTTGGCAGTTCGGGCTGGACTGTTCCCATGAGGCACAGGGTCAAGGCTGATTTGCATATGGCCATGTCTGAACTGGGGTGGTGTGGAGTGCAAAAAAAACAATGGCTTTCAGCCCAGATCTCTGTACTGGGGTGAATGTATGACATTGTTCTGCATTCTGTCCATCAACTGTTGTTTTGCAGTTTTAACTAGAGCAGGCCCTCCGGTGTGGCTGCCTGGACCACTTCTTTTTCCAATCTCAACACATCCTCTTCCGCCTTTTTCAAGTCTGCCAATCGTTCCTTCTTCTTATTGGCTATCAGGGACAGGGCCTCTCCCCGGACCACTGTTTTATATTTTTCCCACAGAGTCAAAGCCGAATCCACCGTTTCCCTATTTTCCTGAAAATACCTGTCCGTGACCGTAATCAATTCCTTCTTAGTGGTGAGGTCTTTCAAATGCCAAGCACTAATGGGGGCAATTCTGCCTATATTAAAATAGTTTATCTCCAACCAGAGTCAAACCGGCGCATGGTCTGAGATGCCTCTCCCTAAATGCCGCGCCTCCTGAACATTGTGAGCCTGAGCCGCTGGTACCAGTATGTAATCTATCCTAGACAGGCTACGGTGTGCAGCGGTAACATGCGTGTAGTGTATCCCATTCAGATTGCGCACCTGCCAACCATCCACCAGCCCCGTCGTCTCGAGAAAGTCTGGGAGCCACCTCTGTGCCGGCCGCAGCACCCGGGCGGGTTGTCGATCCACCTCACCGTCCATGACTGCATTACAGTCACCTCCCATCACTAGGAGGCCTAAGGGTAGAGTGAAAAAGATAGAGCCCAAATCACGAAATGTTTCAGAGTGCAGACCTGGCGGGAAGTAAATGGAAACAAGGGTAATCGTCCTTCCCTCCCACTGGCCAGATATTCCAATGTATCTGCCTCGCTTGTCAACCCAGGTAGCCTGAACAGTCAGAGGGAAGGAGTTTTTAATCAAGATACCAACCCCCCTTGACCCTGAAGTGAACCCCGCATGCGCCACCAACTTATAACCCCCCATTATGCAAAGCCATGCAACGGTTCCCAATGAGATGCGTCTCCTGCAGCAGCGGCACATCCGGGGAGTGTCTTCGGATAAATTGACTAACCATCCCTCTCTTAATCTTGTCCCCTAGGCCATTTGCATTCCAGCTAAGTGCACTTATTTCCGATCCCTGTCTAACTTTCGACATTTTGTTGGTATAGAAACAATACACTCACATCCTTGTCACCTGATGAGAACAAAACCAAACAAAACACAAACAATCCCTTGAACCCCCCGTTACCTGACATTAACAAAACTAAACCAATCACGATCAATCCCCGTCGGACATCAGATTAGCAAGGTCCCTCAACCCCCACCCCGCCTCACAGCACCCCTGCTCATGGCTTCTGCCCATCCCCAACTAGCAGTGTGCCTGTTGTCCCATAAACTAAGCTACTAACTAACTAAAAGTAGAAAGGAGGAGGAAACCAGGACCCCGTCTCCCCCTCCGACCCCATCAAAGAACTACCTCACTCTGTGTCCTTAACGGTACGCAGATCTGGGACCAAAACAAATAAATTATACGTGGGTCAAACCCACTACCTGACAAATGTCAAAAGCCCCAAATAGTCTGTGGTCGCTGTCATTCCTGCTCCTCCAATCCGCCACCTCCATCACGGTCTTGAAGCTCCGATCCACTCGGGGACGATTTTCCAACCAGTCTAAAGCCACCTCTGGATTATCAAAAAAACAAACCCTCCCTTTGGCCTCGACTCTCAACCGGACAGGAACCATCATTGCATACTTCAGACCTCCATCTCTGAGCTTCTTCTTCACTCCGAGGAAACTTTGACGCTGTTTCTGGACTGCTTGGGTGAAATCCAGGAAAAAGGAGATAGTAGAGTTTTCATATTTAAGGCGGCCTCCCGACCAAGAGGCCTGCAGGATAGCGTCCCTGTCCCTGAAGTTTAACACCCTCGCAATCATTGGGTCGAGGAAGGGCCCCAGGCCTGGGCCTCCCCCCCGCCACTCAATGCGCTTGTTCAATCGTAAAGAAGTTACCCAGTCCCTTGGGCTTGAGATGACTGAGGATTATGTCTTCGACTAACAGGTCTGGAGCCGGGCCCTCGGCCTTCTCGGGAACGCCAATAATACGGACATTATTATGGCGAGCCCTTCCCTCATAGTCGTCCAACTTCCAATTGGTCAGTACGCTGGAGGCCATAAGGTCTCGCAATTCCTGTTGGAGCTGTGCCACGTCATCTGTTAAGCTGGCGGTCTTAATATCTAGAGACTTGAGTTTTTCACTTGTTTTGAAAAGATCCTCCCATATGACATTGACTTCGTTGGTAACAGTATCCAGTTTGTGGTCCAGCATGACCCCCGAGGCATCGTACAGCGATCCAGGTTATTAGACTGGACTTGTCGTGACCCCTTGGAGGTTCTTGACTGCTGTCTGTCAACCTCGGGCTTAGATGCCATCATAGATGCCACCTCGATGGATCCCTGGCCACACCACTCCACCCAGGCACAGCAAGCACAGCTTCCTCCGGTTGGATGGCAACGAGCAACCGAACAGCACCACCAAATGGACCGGGTCCCAGAACGGGCCACCAGACAGGCCTAGTTGCGAGTGCCGCTGTCGCTGAGAATCGCCTGGACCTCCGGAAGTCCGATCTCGGGCCACAGGGAACGCACCGGCGCAGACAGGCGCAGCTGCGCCCACTCAGGACAGCTGCGTCAAGGGCCAGACCCAGCGAGCTGACCGCCAAGCCCAACGAAGGATGTTCAGGGGCTCCCGCAATGTCTCACCCTCAGGAGGAGCCCGTAATACAGAGGACCATCGGGAGGTCTGGCGTTTCAACAGTACAAACCATTTTGAAGCACTGAAGTATCGCTGCAAACAGCCTTCATATGCCCAGTCTCTGAACTCGAACAGTTTTCCGCAAAGAATATGTAGAATCTAAAAAGCACTTGAATTATCGCTGCAATAAGCCTCCATTTATCTTGTTTTGAATTCGACCAGTCTCCCGTACAGAAGACATAAAATCGAAAAAGTAACTTGCCGTTTACTCCGTTTGATCGCCGTACCATTGGTTACTCCTTGGACCAACATATTTGAACACTCTATTAGCTTCACTAGAAGGTCTACTATATGTTGCAGTAAGAATTAAGAGATATATAATATCAGATGCTACATTAAAGAAGAAATATCAATTGCCTTATTATTATTCATCTAAACACCACATTATTTTTATGTTCTTTCGAATATATGTGCGAATGACGGTCACCTGATGAAGGCAGATTGCCGAAACGCGCGTAGTAAAATCCAACCGCTTTGCCTACAACAATAGACCATATATCGGTCCAGTGTGACATTTTGTAAAAAGTCTTTTTGTGGTTTTTTGTCCCCCTTTATGTATTTTGTTAATTGTTTGCTATGCCTGTAAATCTCAAAAAATTTATGAACTGCAAAATGATAAACATATTTGAGAATTAACTATGCCTGACTTTAAAATATGAAATAAAATGTTTATATCAAAATAATTTGTGTTATAATACTTTATAATCGTAACAGTTAGGTCGCTTTTTCCTCCCTTTTGTTTTATATAGTACAAATGTTTGTTGTTTTGAGAGATATGGTACTTATTAATTGAATGTTTGCTATAATTGCACTTTTCCTATATTGTTTATTTCCCTACATATAGCGAACTTAGTATTGTAGGGGTCCCCTGTTTTTCAAATAGTCGGTCACCCTTAGGAGGGGACAGCTCTGCAATCCAAATGCACAAAAGAAGTAGTCCAAGGAGAGGGAGCGCTCCTCCACTCAGCCAGTATCCAGATGGAGCCACTGAGCCAAATCCGCCGTACACAGTGACCTTTGCCCACTCAAGGATCAAGGAGTTTAGGTGCCCACCAGGTCAGTGACCAGAGATATGTGCAGGTCTCACCCACGGGACCCCCAGCCGCCAACAGCCTGCATACATTCAGGGTGGGGCACTCAGGCAGCAGCCCCCACTCCGAGGACCAGTAAGCTGCTACACTGCCCCCTCAAGCGCTCCGCAACCAAAATGCACCTTTGGTAGACGGGAGGGGGGGCTCGCCTCACCACCGATGATCCCTCGGCCAAGGCAGACAAACGGGCTCCCACAACATGCCACACAAGTTGGGGCATCAGACACTGCACAGCGCTGCTCCTGGGCCGTCAGCCCCTGCCAATTCATCTCCCCTGCTCCTCTGGGAGCCATCTGTTCTCGTTCCGCAAGGCAGGGGGGGGCTACCCGCAATCCCCAGTGCTAACGCTGCTCCGCTCACACAGTCCCGGGCGGGGGGGCCATCCACCGCTCACTATGCCACCACAGCTCCGCTGATATCTTGGGCAACAGTCAAACCGTACTGGGGCCCGACCGACGACTTCCGGTCTGCGGCCCCACTGTTGTTATCCTAGCGGCCGGCCCCCTCGCCAACTCGAGTCCCTGGTTCCAGCCAGCAGTCAGGCCTCGATCAGCAAGAGGCGTAGCTCCAGCCCCCAATGCCGCAGCGGGGCCGGAGTAGCTGGAAAGTGCACCGCTAACCCTCCGCTAACGAGCGGCAGGGTCTACGACCAGGATGAACTTCAGGATGTTAGGGTAGGGGAACATGTCTGGCGGAGCTGGACTTTCACGTGGCCATCTTGGTCCGACGTGAAGCTCCTCCTCCTCTGCATGGTTTTTAAGACTTTGCAAGGTATAGGACCCGACCATTTAAAATGCCAGTTTCAATGGTACACTCTGAAAATAACTCTTTGTTCACTGGGAGCCTAGTTTGTCATAGTGCCACCCACAAAAAAAAGTATTCTGAGGTGGTAGAAGTTTTGCTTTCAGTGCAGCTAAAGCCTGGAATGACCTTCTGTTCCACCTGAGAAATGCCACTGATCTACTGGCATTCAGGAGGGGCCTTAAAACCTGGCTTTTTGATATATAAATCGCTCTTCTTCCGTTCTCTTCCTAAAGGTGAAGTGACTAGCGCTAGGACACCCTCAGGTAACCATTGCGCTCTACAAATGTCCTTAACATAACATAACATCAAAGCAGTTTCCTCTGCCTGATTCTTCAACCTATGCATGTTACAAAAAATCTTCACTTGGCTTCCCCAGAACACAAGACATACCGTCACACAGGCCCTCATCACAAGCTGACTCGACTATGGCTTTCTATGCAGGGATCCCCACCAACCTCCTACAAAGACTTCAGACCATACAGAACAACACTGCCAGACTCATTCTCAACCTCCCTTGGTGAACACCCATCACCCCACACCTTGAAAGACTCCACTGGCTCCTCATGTAGAGAAGATGCAAATTCCAACTGCTGATCCATGCATAGTAGGCTCTACATAACCAGGGACCTGCATACACTTACCAATGCCTCAGCTTTAGCCCACCCCTCAAAACATCTCTGTTCCGCAAGCCTCTCTCTCTGTCCCCCACCTATGCACCAATATCCACAGCAGCAGGAGTGGTGGACTCTCCTTCTCATATCTCACGGCCAAGACTTGGAATAGACTGCCTCTGCAGCTTTAGACCTCCTCCTCTCTACTGGAATTCCAAAGGGCTCTGAAGATTTGGCTGTTCAACTGAGCCCCTCATTCTCAGAGCCTGGATACCTCCCCTCCCTGGGTGATTAGCCGCACTATATAAATACACTGATTGATTGAAGGGTGAGAGAGCAATGTGGAGCGAGCAAGGGAGAAGCACATGACGGGCGAAAAAGCAATAGGTGGGAAATACGGCAGAGACCAACATGGAGTGCGTGGGGAGAGAAGTACATAAGGGAGAATACTGGAAAAAAAGCATGCACTCTCACAAACAAAGTAGTGCTTGAAAAGCAAGCAGTGGAAGCACAGAAGCCAGCCAATCATAAGTGGTGAGGCAGAATTTAAACTATTAAAATGATGATCACCCCACTGATTAACTATCTGATCAGTATGCTCCCGCTCCTCCTCACAGATGATTTCCACTGCGAAGTAGATATCCTGATCTCTAAATTCCTTCAGCGAGGGAAGAAAGTACGGATAAGCATAAAAAAATTAAGACTAGATAAAAACCAAGGAGGGGCATATCTAGCAGACTTCAGATTATTCCAGTTAGCTTTTCTGGCAAAACAAGGCTCATACTGGATTTCACCGCCAACCGGCTACACGCCGGCTTGGTTACAGACGGAGAGGGCCATCCTAAACAACCTAAGCCCACTCGTTTATTAACAGCAAATAGATACCACCATACCTCCAAGTCGATCTTTAAAAACGCAAAAATCTCCCTACTAAAGGAAGATATGAAGCTAGAGAATAGCATCAAAGGGTCTAAAATGGAATCACTCTGGGTCAATAGCAAGATTCTTTATGAAGGGAAAAGCCTAGCCTTCGATAAATGGATTGAGAAAGCTATCTACTCCCCTTACCAACTAGAAAACAAAACATACCCCATTACATTCACAGACCTCAAGTAAAGACATGACCTAACTGACATTGAATTCTATACCTTTTTGAAAATCAGATCGGCCTTGACTAAAACCAAATTATCCACCTCACAACCTTCAATCTCCCAGTATGTGTCAAACATCAATAAATTAGGGCACCAGGTCTCGCAGCTCTACAAACTCCTCCACCCTAAATCCTCTAAACTTAATGACAAGACAGTTGCCTACCCTAAAACCACACATAACGAACAAGAATGACCCTCACTATGGACCTCGGCCTCACGCAACAAGATCTCCCCAGTGCTCTGAAAAACAAAATTTTGGCTGCTCCACAAGGCTTTTTGGACCCCTGCACGGTTATTCTCATTAGGCTGGAATTGTAACAAAGAAAAAGGTGACCTTGCACATCTAATCCTTCACTGCCCATCACTCAAAACATTCTGGGAGAAAATCTTTGTTTTTATAAATAGATTGTTTGACTGTACGCTAACAAAAGAATTCTCCACCCTGACCACGGCATTTACGAGCACAGAACTGAGATCGGAACACGACAAGGACCTACTAGACCTGCTACTGACAGCAGCAGTGAAAATGGTCCTCGCCAATTGGAAAGACACAAGTAAGACATCTTACAAAGGCTGGTTCAACTGGATCACGCATCTTAGAGGAGCAGATCATATAGCACTACAGAATTCACCCTGGAAACCAGCCTCGAGAAGGATGTGGTAGTCTCTTGACACATACCTTGACTCTTTTGAGACTCCATGAAAACAAGACAGGTCAGCGAAAAACATTCTGGTACCCTTAAGTACGCAACACCCTGACAACGGAACTTTACTGGGCCCTACTTGTCGCAATCAATGTGGCCCTCTTGGGCATGTATGTGTGTCATCATATGTACCAACATCCCCACTGTATGTCAGATGTAATTAACAAGTAATGCAACTCTCAGTGCCTGTCCACTACCTCTTCTTTCACCCCTTGCTTTCCAGCCTTTTTCTGTCTACCTTTCATTCTTTTTCACTAAATAACATCATGTGGGGTTAGCTAAGAATACGTGTCATAATGTCTCAGGACACCGATGTATAAACTGCAATTGGTACACCCTATGCTAACCCTGTAACAGAATTGTTAATGTGTTCTTGTATAAAATTAAATAAAACACGCAAAAATAAAAAATAAAAAGTGATGGTAAAGAGGCAAAGCTTCATGGGCGTGATTAAACAAGACTCACAAGCAGCGACATGAATAAGAAGCAGGGAAATGAGAGTGTGAGGAAAGCCAACCAAGGTAGGGATTGGTTAAAAAGATGCACAATCATGGTTAAAGCCAAAACATCATGACTTGGTGCTTTGAGGTCAATGAAAAGCACGAACGTGCTTACAAGATAAGAAGCAGCAAGTGCATAAAAGGCTGCACAGACATGCTGAGGGGGCCCCCTTCTTGTAGAGAAGAATGCCCACCACACCGCAGAGGCTGCAGGGGTGTTCATTATGCCCTTGGTCAGGGGCGCTAAATGCACTAAAGTGCAGGTGCCTTGAGGCGCGAGCCAAGTTTTGCATAGCTGAAGATCTCATCGCCCTTATGGCACCAAAATCACCAGACTGGAAAATCCCTCTGAGGATCCTCCCCGTCAAATGATGGGGGATGTCACAAATATAGTCGATCCTGGGCACTGCAGGTGTAAGCCTTGAAGAGCCCTGTGATGACTGTATCAGAAATGCCTCACATCACCCTTCCCTAACCTGTCAGAGAGTGGAGTGGAATCAGCAAGTCTCTCTGAACCCACTGTATTCTGTGAAAAGTTAGGGAAGGTTCTCCTCTCATTGGCTAACCCATGACAAGATTAGCTAAGGAAAGCAGGTGGTGGGATCTTCTGTTTCCTGCTTTCCCTCTCGATGTGTCCAGCACCTCATCAATTGTCATGCTTCTCCCACCAACCACTGGTCTTGTCATCACTGCTGCCGCCCTGTAAGTGCCTTATTGAATGTTTGGGTGCGTGTGTGTATGTATGAATATATGTGTATGTGTGCATGTGTGTACTGTGAATGAGTGAGTGCAAGTGTTTGAGTGCATATGCTTGCAAATGGTTGGGAGTGTGTGCATGCGTGTGTACTTGTGAATGGATGGGTGTGAGTAGGTGTGTGTGTGCTTGTGAATGGATGGGTGTGAGTATGTGTGCTCCTGTGTGTTTGTAAATGGATCGGTGTGAGTATGTGTCTGCGTATGTGCTTGTGAATGGATGGGTGTGAAGTGTGCGTGCTTGTGCCTGGGTAGAAGTGAGTGTGTGCATGTGTTCCCGCCCACTACTTCTGCAATTTACCACTTGCCGCTGCATTCCAGCTCAGGCCCTACCGCACTCTTTCATGGTCATTTATGAGCATTATGTCTTCATACCCGCAGACAAACGAGGCCCAAAAACAACTAATTGAGGCTAAGGTGGGACCAACTTCAACAGCCCTCGAGGCCGAATGGTAGCCCCTTTACTCTGCTAGAGTAAGGGCTTTCCTGATCACTGATGGAAAAAGCACAACCACCTTTCACCTGCTCCCGGCCACAAAAGTCAATGGAGAGCAATTTGAGTAAATGGAGAATCGCCTTTCATCTGTCCTCTCATACAGGTCAGTGGCGTACAACTCTTTAAAACAATGAATGACCTTTCATTTAATTTCTGAATAAAAAAAAAACATGAAATGCAATGTAAGGCAGTAGGATAGCCCTTAACACACAACTCTCCAAGGAAATCAATAAATCCAAATTGCCTTTTCCCACCCTCTCCCTCTTGTTTGCTTTGCATTCACAATTACTTGATGATGATGTTAACTATATTAGTTTTAACGCCTTTCAATTTAGTATAGACTCTGCTTTACAAAAATAAAGGGGATAATTTAAAAAAATACATTCTGTCTGACTTCTCCAATTGAACGTGTGAACTGGACAATATTAAATGAAAGAGTCTATTATCATTAGTGTCCCAGGGTAGTAGATACAATTACAAGGCAGACTCGGAGGATATGTTGCAAAGGCTGAAGTGGAATACTATATTGCGAATTTTGTATAACTCTTAATAATGGTCAATGTCCAGTAAGTTCTGTTTCCTTGGAAACAAATTCCTCCTGAAGAAGAGGGTAAAGTTAAAACAAAGACTGTCAATGGAAACTAGAGGCGCCCTGAACTTATGTTTTTTAAGACATGATCCGAAGTACATTTACTCACTATAACATGGCATAAAACATAATAGTGGCTCCTACCTGCACTTTGTTTAGACTAATGCTACCCTATCGGGAAGTATTTGTAACCACCTGGAAGCATTAAGATGTTCTGAAATTACAACTTGTTAGGTATCGCCTAGGCAGCGCTTGCTCTGTCTCTTAGAGACACGCTGTATTCAAGAAAAGGGCATGAAGCTCTACCCACTTTCTAATTGCCTCCTGTCCCTATCCTTTGTAAATGGTGGCTTTTCATTGGTCAATAGGCGTAGTAGTCCCTCCTTAGTACCGCGTTTTCTCTTCCAGAACCCCCTATGAGGACACCCCCTGTAATATGTGTTGTTCTTCAGTAGGTTTTAATTACAGCCTCCGAGCACTCATTTCTTAAAGGCATTTTTCCTGCCTGCTTTCGAGAGCAAGACACTCTCTCCCCCAATGTTTTAAAAAAAAATATATATTAACTAGCGCACTAACCTCAGCACTTATAATGGCGGCAGCGCTTTTTTTTTGTTCCTTGCGATCGCCGAATGTGGCTGCATGCCTTTTTAAAAATGTATTTGCTTTTGTTTACAATATGGCACTCATGCTTTAGCTTTAAACATTTTAAGCTAAAACGCGGGTGCTGTGATTGCTTCGAAAGTATAGAAACAGAAAAAATTAGCATTTTTCTATCCATTCCCTTTGAAGCAATCTTGGCACCCGCGCTTTAGCTTAAGATATTTAAAGCCTAAGCACGGGTGCCGCCATTGTAACAAAAGTAAAAATATAGAAAAAAAAGCATGTGACCGCCATTTTTCTCTTCTATTTGCTTACTTTTGTTACAATTGCGGCACCTGCCTTTAGCTTTAAACATCTTATGCTAAAGTGTGGGTGCGACAATTGCTTCAAAAGTAAAGATTTTTTTTTTTTCTATTTCTTTACTTTTGAAGTAAGTGTGGCACCTGCGCTTTAGCTTACGATGTTTATAGCTAAAGTGCAAATGTCACAAAGGTCTCGCATTTGCAAGAGTTTGAGCTATTGGCATTGTAAATGGTAATGCCTTTTATTTATGTGTTTACAAAACCTGCAAGCGGTGTTTACTCACCGCTTGCAGGTTTTCAAAACACATAAATAAAAGGCATTGTCATTTACAATGCCAATAGCCCAAACTCTCGCAAACGCGAGACTTATTGCATTGAAAATGCTTGTTTTCACAAATACCCACAAAGTGAGCAGAAGTATACAATATGTTTCTGCGTGCCAGACAAACTTACTGCAACAGCTTGTTGGTAACTGACAGGAATTCCAATGCAGCAAATGCTAATTTTGCTGATGGACAAATATTAATTGAATTTTAAATGAACTACCTTTTTTGACAACAGGAACTTGGGTTTATTTTGCAGTTGAGGCTAAAAAGTGAATATATGAACTTATAGCTTGTAATTTACCAGTCATTACGATGTTTTTCTGGCCTTTTATCAGATTCTGAAGTTGCTGGAACCATTTACTTGTATAAAATGGGAGATATGCAATAAAGAGTGGCTGGATATAAAATTGCGCAAAGGCCAATTAAAGAGAGTAGGTTTCACAATAAGTTGCTCAAAGGAACAACTGGAAATCGGCCACTAACGTCCCCAATGGTTCTCCTCTGTGAAAAACAAGGAGTATAAACTAAAGCAAAACTGTCCCCGAGCAAAATCACACAAATAACAATTCTTTAAGAAAGAAAGATTCAGATTCTTGTCTTTCCATATATTAGAACAATAAGTTCCATTTATTTCTTTTGTTCTTTTTTTCTTTCTTCTTTTTTCTTCTCAACAATCAAACTTCCACTAGATCTTCAGATAGTCATACAAATGTAGCAAAAAAAAACGCAAAGCCGACACGTGTTTCGTCAAGGGACATTCACCCAATGACTTCTTCAGGGCAAGGATAATTCCTCTTAGAGTGAAAAAATTTGCAGTTCAGAAAAACTGTCTTAAGCACAGTGCAAAGTCACGTTGGAGTAATCTAAATAATGATATCCTCTTTCCAAATAGGGGTCCACTCATCCATAATTGGTCAATTCGATATCTTTAACTTCTCAGTAATCCAAGTAGACAAGGGTATGTGTATTATCGGTGAGTACGCCAGACATCATCAATCTTGCCTCATAGTACGTGGTAAAATGGGAGATGTCATGTGTCTCCTACTGATTAAGATACCGGATGAAAAAATGGGTTTGTTGTACCTTGCCAATCCGACTTTTTACTGAAAAATGGCATCAGATATGTTTTTTAACTCTTTCAGTTAAATCACTTCGAAACTGATGTGTATGTTTTCAATTAAAATAATGTTTTTTGTGAAAAGCAATACTTAGATATTTTTCTTAAAGGTAGGCTAAAATATAATTGTAAAATTAATCACCATGCCAGTTTTTAAACACATCTCTAACTATGACACTAAACAAATGCACTTATAGAGGTTAAGACTGTACCCTTAAAATCTAACCTTTTAACCTGTAACTCCTAAAGCCCAAATCCGTAACGCTATACTCTTAATTCTATACCTACAATTATTACATTCAAGTAATTAGTTGAAATTATAGCAAAATTATGTGAAATGCCCATCTCAAAAGTGCACCATGAACAACAGCCGCTCACGTTCTCTTATTACTGTGCGTACCACAAATTATGCTTTTGGCAGTAAACTTTTAACACAAAAGGAGCATAATTGTGTGAAAAGTCGTAATGGCATAATTTAGGATTTTCGCATAACATGCATAATGCCAAATTCCCAAAATGATGGACAATATGCCAGCATAATTTAAATTTCACCCAGGCCTACCTATAATCCTACACACTGTTCCATTAACCTCTATACCCATATACCCTTAATCCTACACCATTAACTGCAACCCACATACCATCAACCAGTAAATTTAAAATTAGACCCCAAATCTTAACCCTATTACTTTAACCCTTTACAATAACCTTAAACCCTATACCTTAACCTTTAACTCTATACCCCAACCCTATGTACATAACCCCTTGCCCTTAACCTCTAACCCTATATCCTTATGCTTCAACTCATAGCCTTATCCTTAAACCCTAAACTCTTAACTCTATGCTCTTAAAGGCTATACGCAAAAACCTGAACTATTTATTCTAACTCCTAACACTTTATCACAAACCATTGACCACTATATCCGTAACCCTTACTCTTACTCCAAACCTTTAAACAATAACCCTGTACTTTGAACCTTTACCACTATTCCTCAAACCCATAACCCTTAAACATATACTTAGTCCATATTGTTTCATCCTACACCCTCAACCATATACCTTTAACCGTTAACCTCAAAGCCATACCCTTGTTCCCCTAACCCTATTCCTCAAACCCTCAAAACTATACCTTTCACCCTACCAGTAAACCGCAACACCTAGCCCCATAATATTAAACCTTATACACTTAACCTACACCTAAAACCATTTCCTACTTAACCCCTAACATTTTAATATCTACGTCCATACATCAACCCTATTACCACATACCCCAAAACTTTAGCCTATACTGTAAAACTTTTACCTTTAATCCCTACACCCATATGCTTAACCCAGATATCCTAAAACTCCTAACCACAGTTCCTTAACTGTTTTCCACTTTCATGCTGTCCTTACTTCAATTCATTTTGGAAAGAAACACTTCGGAACATGTTGCTTAGGAAGTTTTCACTTTTCTGAATAGGTTTATTTGGCTGCCCAATCAAGGTTTTCTCATGGTTGTTTGTAGTGCAGTACTGATCCACCGATACACAGACGAAGGATTGGTTCAGATTTCCATTTCATGGTTTGGTTTCTCTTGTCACATCTCATCGGAAATAAGGTAACAATAATTTCTTATGAGAATTCAGTGGCATGGATAGCTGCCCAAAGTGCTGATCATCAGTGACGATAAGGAGGAGTCCTGGGGGGTCCTAGGGAAAGAAGACATCAGTTTCAGACCCAGTGGGTGTGCCTGAGATACTCACAATTGAGCCTGGGCTCATGAGTCAAAGTTTGTATGAAATGAAATGAAAGTAAACCAAATGTGGATTGAAGTTGTTACCCATGTTTCAGTTCAACGAGGTTATAAGGTAATTGTAGACTATCCCAACCAATGCCTAAATATATGAACTGAACTGATGAGTAGATTACTGACTGGAGCCAAAACTCCCACTTTGCCAGGGCTACTAAGATACAGGCCTCCTCAGTTCATATTGTTAAGTGACCTCAAAATATAAACCATCACAACTTTGGAACTGCTGGTCATGGATGATGCATTGGTCCTATTCCAACCCATGCAACAATTTTGTTATCTCAGTCTAGAAGGGCCAAAGTTCAAATCGACCTCAATGTCTGCGTTTACGAGCTCCAAATCTGGGGTGCAAACGACTGCTGGTTGGTGAACATTTGCACAGCCTGGCAGGCTCAAGGGGGTAGGGGATTCAGTGTGGCACACGGACAGTATTCAGGCATGCAAGCTTAAGGCCGGGAGCAGAGCTCGGCTCATGCCATACCAGGCGGAAGCTAGGAGCACTGTATATGGTGGAAAGGGAGGTCCCTGCTTTAATACAAGAGCGAGTCGCATTTTAGGAGAATGTGTTTGTCAAGGAGAGAAGCTAACCTGCATTTTGCTAATCTTCCAGATAATTCTCACCGCCATTCCATATGAGGGATCCGTGAAAGGCTTCAATGTCCTCTAGACGGTGTAGCTGCTCTCCTTGAGTTGTCTAGAAGGAGGGGACGTTTTTTCAGATGGCGGGCAGAGTGGGGCAGACCTCCAGGTTTGTTTCCATTCTTAAGAAAACCGGCAGAGTGCAGCTTCTGTTCACAAAGCATCAGCAATATACACAGGCCCAGTTTATAGCAGATATTCATGTCATTGGACTGGAGCTCCTGAGTATATCTTTAGTTCATAACAGCAGCCCAGTACCAAAAAGATTGAAGACAAATTTCAAAGAATGTCTACCCCACCTCCGTTGCCAGGATTTAATATTATGTTTTAGGCACTCTGTGGGGCAGATCTACAAGAAAGTGCCGCAGTGCGGTACCGCAAGCCCTTTGGCTGCGCCATGCTGTGGCACTTTCAGAGCACAGGAATGCGACATATCTACAATGATATGTCGACATATCTACAAAGATATGTCGCATTCCTGTGCTCTCCCCAGCGCTGGCGCAGAAACAGCAGCCATGCGCCGGCGCAGGCACCCTTGCACCCTTGCACCATGGTACCAGATGCCTGCGCCATGGGTATATTGCTTTTGTGAAGGAAGGGGCACCTTCCTGCACAAATGCAATCACTGCAGGCATTTTCCTCTTTCGATGCGTGCTGTAGAATGCAGCGCGCATTAAAAGAGGAAGAAACGAGGAGAAATGAAAACATTTCTCCTCATTTCCCTTTGGTGTCGTAGCAAACTGACTCATTTCCAGGTTTATGATTTCTCGTAAATCTGGAAATGCATCAGTGGACATGGGTGTTGCGTGGGAACACCCACAGCAACACCCATGTCCCACCCCTAACACGCAAGGTGCTGCGTGAACAGGGGCGATATTTACAAGCACAGGTGTAGTCACGCAGGGTGACTTTACCTGTGCTTCTAAATATCCCTTAGCAGGCTGCGCCACCGGTGCGTCACGAAACGTGATGCACCGGCGGCGCATGGGGTTTGTAAATCTGCCCCTCTGTCTCCTCATGTCTCAAGTCTCGTGGTGGCACTTCTTACAGCAGCCTTAGTGTAGCCTTGGCCGTGCTGTCATTAGCCATTCACAGAGACTGCCTCTGTGACAAACATAGATCTAACCTTGCTGAGGTTAGAAGTGTATTTCAACGTCACTGTCCACACAAGCTCAGCTGGAAATTCAGTTGTTTTTTTTGACAGAACAAGGCTTTTCTCATCCTAGCATTTACTTATCCATGGCAAGTTTCACAAGCTCCATTTAAGGGCCGATACTTGGGTAGGAATAATTGTGGGTTCCCCAGTTAGAGAGGAAAAAAGAAGGGGGGGGAGGGCTAATCATGTTCCTATGTTGGTAGAAAGTGTTTTTAACCTAACAACTCTGTCAGGAAGTTCACAGTTGAACACACATCCATTGGGCCATCTTACCTTCACGTGAAGGATTGTCTATACAAGGATTTGCTGGACTTTATCTAGGGAGGTTAAAGACCCAAAAATGATTAATCTCTGCTGCCAGCTAGTAGCCTTACACTCAGTGTCTGTGTGGTCCCTTGGCTTAGAGCCTACTTGATATACTAGAAAGGTAGAGGAACAGTCAATAAAATGGAAAATATATAAGATAGGACAACAGGAAAAACATATGTGTATTTTCATTTATAACATCTGCAAAATATTAAGGCACAGTATGTATTTAATCTCTGGGGAAACTAGATAGAGGCTTATCTGGAATCAGCTCAAGAGCATGGGCATGGTGAAAAGTGTTAACGGGCGATCAATCAAAGTTCATGACTCAGTTTCTGCTTTTTCAAAACCAGGAACTGTCTTGGACTGGACTAACAGCTAGATTCATCAAAGACCCGTTTTGCGAGTCTTCAATAGCGATTCATAAGGAATCGCTATTAAGGACTTGCAAAACGGGATTCATGTAGGAATTGCAAAAAATATTGCGATTCCTACATCTTCCTTATTTGCAATTAGCAATTTGCTAATTGCAAATAAGGATGCGATTTCAAGGGTGCCAGGGGTGTCCAAAGGACACCCTGTAGCACCCCTGAAAAGCAAATGTAGCCAGATGTTCCGCACACACATGTCCAAAGGACATATGTGTGTGTGTGTAACATACCACTCAGAAAAATGCACTAAAGTGCATTTTTCTGAGTTTTCGCTATTTACCACGAAGTTACAATTCGTGGTAAATAGCGGCCAGAATTAGCGAATTCGCTAATAGAAAATGGTTAATGAATTGCATTTAAGGAATCTCAAATAGAGATTCCTTAAATGCAATTCCTCTCAAATATGCGAATTCACAATTAGCGATTTTTGCATTTGGGATGATGAATCCCAATTGCAAAAATTGCACCCGCAAAGGGCCAGATTCTCAGAATCTGGCCCTTTGCGAGCCGATTTTTCTTTCATGAATCTACCTGTAAGATATATATTTCAACTCCCAAGCTGGATATTAGGTCAAACACATTATTTAAAGATTCAACTGTGGATCTGAGGAGGGACAACTACCCAGGTTGACTCTCCAGTGGTGAAATTATGCCATCCCAAACATCCACCACTTGAATAGGCTTTAGAGTCATACTTTACTCTTATTCACCGAACAATATTGAATGGAACAAATTATCTCATTTCTTTCTGGTAATGTCTATTACAATGAGCACACCTCCATGTCACAATCTGTACATCATGAGGTATAAAGGGAGGAAGCGGAACTGGTACACATCCCCATACTGATAGAGTACAAGAGCACAAGGCAATGATTCGCCCAGTAAGCACTCAAAGGGAATATCAATCTCCAGAAATACAACCTGCACTGCTAGGCACATAATGATTGTAGGAAGATGGCTACCTGACTATGGTTACCCCAGATTTTTTGCCTTGTGTTTAGCTGGTTTTCGACTTAGTTGACCTAGTTCCCTGCCAATCAGGGCCCCAGGCCATCTGCTCTCTCTGTAAAATGGATTCCATGTACCCTAGGTACATACCACAATTGGAAATGGACTCCTTGTCAGCCCCTGTACCATGCACTATAGGTGCTCAGGGCATAGGTGCCACCAAGGCCTACCAGGGGCTGCAGCATATCTTTTGCCACCCCTGGCTGGTTCTTAAATTGACACAACTGGCTGATCACTCAGCTGGGGCAAGTTGGTGTAATCACCTCTTGCTTAGGTATAGTATACCTATATCTAAACCTATATCTGGACACATATAAACCTGTGAGCCACTCCTATGGAAGGCCTCATCAATCCTGGAGGCAGAGTGCGTGGTTTAATGTGAGATGGAGCTCTAGCATTAGCTGAGCCTGTCTGCAGCTGTCGGGAACAACTCCCTAAGCTGTTTCAGGATAATGCCATACCATATACTATTAAGTGCATTATAATCCTCGCGGTTATATAGCAACTTTGGTTTGGCTTTATCAAAACATGTCGTGTAAGGTGTCATACGATTTGGAATACTATCCCCTCGCCAGTTCTGGCGACGGGGATAGCATTCCACCCCTCTAGAGAGAGAAGACATGTTACTTTGCTGAAATGCGGTTAATTTCTAAAAGGGCCTCAGATCCACAAAATGGATGCTTCTGCCACAGACACGAGTCTGACCCCCTGCAGCTGACCGAAACTCAGCCAAGGGGGCCTGGACAAAGGGTTTCCTGTCGCAGGAAGGTGTCACACCACCCCAGACAGGAGATAGTGGATTGTAGCAGGGAGGTTTGAAAGAAACCAGACACTGCATGGGGAGCACAAGGCTGCCCCTTGCATAATCTGGTCAAACCGGTTCTGGGGCACACCAGCCCCAGTCCCAGCACGGCCTGGATCAAAGGAAAGGGGTGTACCCACCCCCTTCCTGGGTCCCACCCATAGGAGGGGACCTAGCAGCTAATCCAGCCCCCTAGATTGGTATAATAATGGAAGCAGTGCCAATGCACTTCAGATTATCCTGATGAAACTTAAGAAACAAAACTCTGGACCCTTCGACATCCTACTCGACGTAGAAGACTGAAGAACCTCCCTTGTGGTCAAGGAGTGACCACCCTGTGCAAACAGGCACCATCCAGCCATCAACGTCTGCTTTGTTGCAGTTCCCGCTAGAACTCGAGCAACAGAGATCAACGAGATTAAGCTTGCCTGCCTTCCAACAGCCTGATCCACAGTCCCTACAGAGCTGAGACCCGTGGAGGTGACCGGAAGCGTGGGGCAGGCCATCTTGAAAAGACCACAAGACACTGACCGTGCAGCCCACGAGTGACCCTGGAAGCTGTACAACGGGGTTTGAGAAGCCCCAACCCTGAGCCACTCTTGCACTGAAGTTCATCCCTCCACACTCGATGAGTGCTGCGTGGGGCCCTTCTGCTTCTTTTGGCTCAACGCATTGGCCCAGTCCCTTGCCAGCTGGCTTGTGGCCCCTGTGCCAATGAAACTTGAAATACGACTTGTGATTCTGGTTGCTCCAGATTTGCACCCGCTCCCCTGAAAAGGAGCCCCCACTCTGACCCTCCTGGACCGAGTGAGAAGCAGTCTTCCAGTTCCGCATGGATTGCTTTTGCCAAGTGTTGTTTGCTCCAATCTTGAAGCCGACAGCGCCGATGGCGAGAGCCTGTGTATGACAGATCGTGATTCGCTCCTGGATGTCGCAGATGCCCCAGAGCCTACGTGACAGGGGAGAGAAGCTCCTCAACAACCAACTGATTGCGCCCGACATTGCCTGGTTCCGTCCTTGTTCCACCCTGGTCACTGCTGAGTGACCCAGACTCTGTCCCCTCTGCTTTCAGGTAATTTTCGACTTGGGTCCACCCTTGGACCCCACCGGACACTTCTACTTCACCTCGCCTGCAGCCCTTTCAGCTTCAAGCACCAAGAACCTGCGTGACGAAACCCGACTCAACTTCGACCCTGTGCACCCGCTTCCTGTGGGTGAGGTAACATTGCAACGCTGGTGTTCCCACACTGGTACACACCTCTAGGGTCTGTGTCTAAAGTTTTGTCTTTCTAGGTTCAGCGGAAGTGTCCTTAAACTCTATTTGTGTACCTTTTACGCACCATTGGTTAACATTGGTACATGCTTGTGCTTTCAGCACTGCACCCGAATCCCGCGGGCTTTTCCTGACTTCAGCATTGCTTGTCCCGACTGCTCCCAGCGATTCCCTAGGCCCTAGGCCTAACCACTGATCGATTGGTATCTCTTATACCACTTTTTTAGTATATGGTTTGAGTGGCCCCTCGCCCTCATCCAAAATTGTGCAACTTTGTATGTTAGACTGTGCTTTTGATTTAACGCTTGTGCCCCTTTGTTCATAAAGAATACTGGGGATTGTTTTTAGTAATAAATCCATACATTTTTATAATATACTTGTGTGGTGTCCTTTCTTTTGATATTACAGGACTGTGATTGGTAAAACAGCTCGCTTAACACGACCTCTTGAGTTAAGCCTTCAAGGCTGCTTAGTCTATGCTACCATTAAGATAGCTTGTCTACAAGGTTGACTTACAACCAGACACCATAAGGGGTTGTTTGGACTGATACAAGGTGGTTCCAGAATAAGCATGGGCGGATTTTGCGGATTCGGAATCCGCGAATTTGCGGATTTGCGGATTTGCGGATTGCGAAAATCCGCAAAATCCGCGAATTCTCGCGGATTTTGCGGATTTTTTTTGGGATGTGTGTTCGCACGGGTTTCTGCAAGTTCGCGAGGGTTTTGTACAATTTCGCAAATTGCGAACTTACTTGTCGGGTCGCCAGTTTTGCGAACTTGTTGTTTCTACGTGCCCAGCCTGTTTGCAAGGCTTTCTTCATCACTGCCACCCTCTGTCACCACTAGCACTCTCTTTGTTCACCCATGCCACCCACTGGCTCACCCATGTCACCCTCTGTGTCATCATCACAGCACCCTCTGGTTCACCAGTGTACATTATTGGGGCAAAGCAAAGCACTGCCATCCTCTGTCAACACTGGCACTCTGGTACACCCATGTCACCCTCTGGCTGGCACACCCATGCCACCCTCGGTGTCATCACAGCACCCTCTGATTGACCAGTGAGTGTAGATTATAGTGGCAAAGCAAAGCACACCTGCTAAGTGCTTTAAGTTTTGCAAACAACAACACCTGCCCTGCCCCAACTGACATTAATGAAGGCTGGCACCTGCTTGTCTGCTCCCTTTCCTTTTTGTTGCAATGTAAAAATTTTTTAACAGGATGCAATGGCATACTTTTAACTATTCTGTGACTGTCAGAGCAGGGTCACACAATAGTTGCAAGTAGGCAACCGGATTCTGGAGGGCCCCTTCAGGAAACACTACAGGGAAATGGTTACAAATGATGAGCTCGAACTTTTGCACCTGCTCGTTGGTTTTGCTTTTGCAAAACTCGTTTTTCGGTAATTTTGCCCTATTCGCGAGGCGCGGCGTCGTGCGAACTCGACCGTGGAAGCCGCAAACTCGTGCGAGTTACCCCAAGGTTGAGTACGGGCACCGCCATTTTGCTTGCGTGACGTATTTCCGTTTCCGCCCGCTATGTGTAATCTCGCGGAATTAGCGCCTAGCGAATGCAAGTTCGCACGAGTTCGCGAGAGAAATCGCGTGCGAACTTACTTACGCGCACGTGATCGGGCCGCCATCTTGTTTTTCATTCATTCCTATGTGTCTGGGCATGGTGTTTCTATCCTCTTTATATCTCTGCCATCCTTTGCTTGTTTTAATATTTTTTTGATCTATTTAACTTATTTTCTATCCCTCTATTTTTCTAGGTCTATATTTTTGTGTTTTAGGTTACTTTTGTTTACTTTTCAACTACTTTTTTAAACTTTTATTTTCTTCTTCCCTAATCTTATTCTTTTTCATTTTGTCTCCTTGCTGCTAACACCTGCCCAGACCATGGTGAAGACAGCTGTGAAGCTGCCCAAGACGGCCCCCGCAGCCCGTGCCCGGCTCCCGTGTGGCCGTTTGAGGGCGGAAATGGTGGTGCCCAGGGTGATCTTCAGCCCTGAGGAGGTGGGCGCACTTGTTTTCTATGTACAGCGCCGCCTCCCCAGGACCATCGCGGCAGGCGGCAGGATCGCTGGTGGCTACACCAACCGCCAGGAGCGACGGAAGCGGTGGGAGCAGGTGTGCCGGGCCCTGTTTCACATCTCGGGGGTCCAGCGCACCTACAATCAGGTGACCCACCGCTGGACCGATATCCTGGACCGGGAGCGCGACCTGCTCGACCTGCTGGGAGTGGAGGTCCCCGGGCTTGGTGAGTAGTATTAGCAATTTTTTCATCACTCACTACTCTGTTTTTTATCCTGCTCTGTGTGTTATATTGCAAATGTTTGCTTTAACTTTTTTACAAAGAGCAATAATGCTGCCGATTACATTGATAGGAGAGGTAAATTAATATTTCAAAATCTTCTGTGCATTTCAGGTGAACTGCTCTCCTTCTCTGTGGCGGTGCCACTGCTTATTTGTTTTCTATTTTGTGTTCATTTAATTGGGCTGAGTAATGTATGAGTGTACTTTACAGAACTGCGTAATGCTAGACACAAAGGGGCAGATTTACAAGCCCCTTGCGCCACGTTTACGCTGCCTTACGTGGCGCATCCCTGCGAGTCATTTACAACGTGATGCATCTAAGGAGATGCGCCACGTTAAGGCCTGTGCCTGCGCCACAATGGGTGCATTCCCACGCAGGGGGGTGGGGGGATGGGTGGCGGTCAGGCAGCTGTGCTCCTCGCAAAAGTGCCTGCGTGAAATCTACAAGATTTAACGCAGGCTCTTCCGCGACGCTGCTACGTCAATTCTTTATGCCTGCTTGCTTGAAGCAGGCGTAAGGACTGATGCGGTATGTTGAGTATTGGGCAGCCCTGAGCATTGCTAGAGTTGCATCGCGCCTGCGACGCGACTCTAGAGATGCGCCCCTCTTTCGTCACGAGATGCGTCACGCATCTGACTACCCTTGCGCCAGGGTTTGCCGCATTGTAATTGCGGCGCATCTGCCGTGACGCAAGGTTAGTTTTGCGTTACGCATTTGTTCTGGTGCACCTCTGAGTAGAGGCTCAGGTGCAGTTCTTCCTTTGTAGCCCTCTTTTTGGCTGAAATAGTTGGTTCTTGTTCTTTCTAAATGTTTGATTTGGTTGACAAGGACATCGACAAGCAGCAATCATCAATGTTTTCTGTTCTTTCTTTCATGTTGTACGTCAGGTCCGCCCAGGGGCAAGCGGACGGAAAAGGAGGATGCTGTGGCTCCAAAGGAGGAGGATGCAGGCCAGGGCGGCGAGTGCTCCTTTGCTGGCCCCAGTAAGTTTTCATTTAAATATAGAAGACCTATTGTTGTCCAAGCGTTCCTAATTTAATTTTTTTGAAATAGTGTTTAGATAGGAGCAAAATCCATAATACTACTGTTGCAGGGACAATTCTCCACAAACCGAACTATGGACACCAAAAACCAGAGTAATAATATTTCAGAGTGGCGTGTTTGGCACACTGTATAAACCTGGTAGTGTCAGCGGCACGGTCTCCTCCTTGCAAAAATTGCAAAACCTTTCGCTCAGTCACTCGAGTCTGGAGGACCAAAAACCACAGAGTCTATTCAAGTTTAAAAGCTTTATTAAAAGTAAAAGTAAACACATATATTAAAATAAAGTTAGCTGGAAATGGAAAAGTGCTTGGTGCTGAGTTGATGAGTAATGGAACACATTTCTTGTGGTCGAGCCGAGCTTTCACCTGGTTTGAAGTTGATGTTGCTCTTGTCCTTAGAAGTCCAGCTTCTGTCTGTTCAGAGAAAAATGGTGTGTGTTAAAATTAAGCAAGCATTCATCAATTGTGACAAAAAAGTGCAGCAAGACAACAGCCTTCCCTGGAAGGAGGGACATTTTTACTTTAGACTAGAGTAGACAGTCAATTACTTTTTCTGTTGTTTTCACATTTCTTCATTCCTAGACCAAATACTAGTGAGTGGTGTAATCTAACATTCTTAAATCTACTTTGTAGGTGGAACATCTGGTGGCGGGGCCAGCTCGGATGTGGTGGTGGTGATAGACTCCGATGACAGCTCTGGGGAGGAGGCGGCGCAAGAACAGACTGTGAGGAAGCAGACAGTGGCGGTGGCGGGTACAGGTAAGCTGGATCATGGTACTATATGACTCTTAGATAGCATATGATGTGTATCTACAGAGAGTAGACGGTCACTGGATGAACTACGAACATACTATGAAATGTTTCCAGGGGGGGGTGCAACATCATCACCATCTCCTGAGTCCTACTCCTGACATGATTGAGCACAAGTATTAAATACATTTTTTTTAAATCTAACACGACATAGAGCTTAAATAAACAAAGAACCCCATAGGGTGAAGAGAAAAATCTTGTGCAGCACCACAGCAGACGACCTGGCAACTAAATTAAAACAGAGGGAAAAACAAAAAATGCCAGAAAAAAAAATTCAATCTAAATCAGGAGGATGTGGTTATAGAGCATGGGTCCTCACAAACTTTCTCTCGGGGCCAAATTGATAATGTGGTTTGTGGCCAAGGGCCGCACCGAAGGGGGCAGGGTCAGTGGGGGAGGGGGGTGGATCTAGAGCAACAACAAAAAATATGACCATGAAATTGAACTCATGCCCCTGCAGCGGATGCCTTCGTCCACTGAGCCACCAGACCTGGCATACACATTACACACATCTTTCTTTCTCTCTCCCCCTCCCTCTCTCTCTGTCTCCCTCCCTCATCCTCCCTCTGTCACCCTCTGGCTCCCTCCCTCTCTCTCTCTCTCCTTCTGTCTTCCTCTCTCTCTGTCTCTGCCTCTATCTGTCTGTCGGTCCCAGCCTGCTGTAGTTACCATATTGTAATTTGTCACTGGGCCAGCACTGGATGGACCTGGAATCCAGGGGGGGGAAATCGCGCCCTCTCTTGCCCATCCCTGCGGACGCCCATGATATTGGCCTGAATAGTTTCTTTTGTACTGCGCTGGCTAGTTGCTAGTTGTACTGTGACACAACTTCCTGCTGAATCATTTTGTGTTAATCATATTCTTAAAGAGCATTGGTTACAGATTATGTCTTTCTTTCTTCATATAGTTGGGCATACTAGAACATCAAAACCTACAAGGAGTATGTAGGCTGTACTGGCCCGGCAACGGAGGCTGGATGCAACTGTTGCCCAATATCGGCGGCTGGTGGAACTGGAGGGGGACGACACGCAGTCCAGTACTTCGAATGTAACATCTGCATCCTCCTCCGTGACCCCACGTTCTGCCGGTCAGCGCAGTGCTCCAGCCAAACGGAGCCGTGCTGGCAGACGCCACCGCCGAGCAGCAAAGGCTGCACCTCACAGTACTGTAAAGGCTCGCTTGCGCCGTGCAATCCGCAGAGTGTCGGACCTGGAGGCGGAGGTCCGGAAATGGAAAGAATATCAGAATTTGTTGGAGGGCCTCCGTTTAGATCACGCCACCCTCCGGGAGCAGTATGATGCCCTGGCCCTAAGGCATGATGCCCTGGAGGCCAAAGTCAACACCATGCATCCCTAGAGTGTCCCTTGCCCCTTTTTTAGAGACTTTTGGGGGGTGGGAATTGGGAGTTGGGTTTTTTGGGGACTTTTGAGGGACTATTTATTTGTTGGGGTTAGGGAGGGTCTTGCGGGAGATTATTTTGTTAAGGGTTATAAAATTATACTTTTTCAAACTTTATCTGAGCATATCTTTTTTTTACTACTTTTGAGCCTGGTGGGTGGTAGTTTTGCAGTAAGTTTGTTTTCCTGAAACTTAAGTGGCATCTTGATTCAAGTTGTGTAAGTACTAGTAATTGCCCAAATGATTTCAAAACTAAGTGCCTGTCACAGAGTTTGTTAATTGAAGAGTCCTAGGACTTTACTACTAGTACCACTGTCACTCTCTCGCCTCTCCTAATACTCCATTATACTACCTCCCATCCAAACGCTTATCTTACCTGTAATTTGTGTTTGAGGGCTGGCTCCACCTGGAATTCACAGTGTCCTAAAGCGTTCTGCAGCAGGGCCCCAACTGGAGTTTCCCGGCGTGGATTTTCTGCAAAACAATAGCATTTAACATTAGAAATATGGCAGCGGTGCTCACAGACCCCAAAATCCTAGAAGCCCCACAGACAGCACCCCTAAGACAGGCAAGCGAGCAATAATAACGCCTAAACGTTCACGTGTAATAGGCCAAATGTTTTCCAAAGTAAATGCCTAACCAATTTCATCCCTTAATAGACCTTGCCAGCAATGGCCCAGCCAAGACCCGTAAACCCAAACGCAAAAAGGTCACACTTAGCAAAATGTATTTAAATGAGGACTCACTACTTCCAGACAGTCCCTCTTTAGGGGACTCGTCAACGTAAGATTCTTCATTGTGCAGAATCCAGGCATCAGCATTACGGGAAATGGATAGGGTGAGTCTGGAGGAGGAGGATAGACGACCAGGACTGAGTTCTTGTCAACTAACTGTTGTGAACCTGAGGAATGCTGCGGCATCAAAATCAAGACAGTTCTGTTGATGGGCTTGTTGTTTGATTGGGTGATTACAGTTTTGTTGTGAATGTGATGAAGCACTTGCTAAAAAAAGAAAGACAGACACACAGGAATAAAAGTGAATAAGGACTAATATTAAAGTTAATGAATCATTGACTCATTTTCAGAACTCGCTGTCAGGGAAGCAGAGCTCGTCCTCAAACTCTGCAAATTGAGTCGGTAGTACTTCTGGTAACTGAGGAGAACTTTCCTCAGGTAGGTCGGTGTCCTCTTCTTCCTGCGTTCATTCTCGTACTTTGTAATCTGGTGGTATGAAGTGCTGGTTCATCTTTATCATGGTGAGCCGCTCCACATTTGCGGGCAAGAGGCGGGACCTTTTGCAAGTCACAATGCCACCAGCAGAACTAAAAACACGTTCTGAAGACACGCTTGCGAGTGGGCAAGACAAGTAATTGATAGCCAGGTTGGTGAGCTCTCGCCATATGTTTCTTTTCCCATGCCAATACGCCAATGGGTCCTCAGTAATATTGACCGGTGTTGAGTCATCCAGATAGGCCTGCACCATTGAAAGAATGTCCTCCCGGATTCCTGTACTTTGCACTTCTGTGTCCCTTCTGGGACAAGGAAACCCTAGCTCACTTAGCCAATCCGCTTCAGACATATCGCCTGGACCTGGTGCAGATGATACGGTTGCTGGTGTGGTTAACGGCTCAGAGGAAAAGTCACTCACTTCTGCCACAGGCACAGATGCAGAAGTGTTTTTTTGGGACGCCTGATGGCCTGCTGATTCACTAGTAGTACTGTCTTCTCCTACAGTTTCCTTCCGCTCTCTTTCAAAACGAATGGCTGACTGAGCTAGCCAACCTTTGTACTCTGTAACATCTGATGTTTCAAAAGGAATTATTACTTTGCCAAACAATGGCTTTTTGTAACGTGGATCCAGAATAGTAGCACAAATGTAGTGCTGTTGTTTCTTGATATTTATTTATTTATTGCTAACTAGGCGTTGTAATAATCTCTGCGCCAACTCATATGCTTTATTCTTTCCAGCATCTTTTAATTCTGAAGACACCACCTTGACTTGGTGCTCGAGCTTCAGCAACAATGGGATAGCTTTGCTCAAAGAACAGTCCTTCCTGCTGACGTCACGCGTGAAGACCTCAAAAGGACGAAGCATGTCTGTCAGGCTTTTAACTAGCTGCCATTGCTCCACCGCTAGCATCATTTCTGTCGTATCACCATTCACCACCCAGGTTGTAGAAATACTCATTGACTACTGGAAACAGTTCATGCAGACGCTCAAGCATGTAGAAGGTTGAGTTCCAACGTGTTGCCACCTCCTGGATAAGTGCTTTCACTGGCATTCTACGTACATTTTGCTGGCGCCTCAGCTCCTTCCGGGCCTTAAAAGAATGGTTGAAATGTGTGCATATTCTTCTGCAGATGGTCAGTATTTTGTCGACTGCAAGTTCTTTTTTCAAGAACTTTTGCACGACAAGGTTCATACAGTGCACCAAACACGGCACTCTGAAATAGTAACCGTTCTCCATGGCCTTAACTACATTGCTGCCATTATCAGTAGAAACATAACCAACCTTGCAATTTCTTGGGGCCAGCCATTGCGAGACCTTTTTGTTAAAGTCATCCAAAATGTTGGCTGCAGTATGACTTTTCTCCATGCCAAACATGGCTAATGTTGCATGTTTACGAGCACCCTTAAAAATCTCGACCAAGTCACCACCTGCATTTATCTGTTTTGCAACCCCTGAAAAAGAGACCCAGTGTGCAGTGATGCACATGTAATCAAGGGCTTGGCAACTGGTCCACATGTCTGTTGTCAGGTGTATAGTGTGAACAGCACTCTTCTGCAAAGCTGCCCCAACCAACTCAAGCACCTCTTTATGTAGTGCTGGAACAGCAACCCTGGCAAAATAGAACCGGCTAGGAACCTTCCATTTAGGGGCCAGTGTTGCCACGAGTTCAAGAAAACCCACACCTTCGACAAACGAAAAAGGGAGAAGGTCCACCGCTAGCATTTTAGCCAGCTTAGTGTTATACAGGCGTACAATTGGGTGGTTGCGTTGAAATTGCGCATCTGAGGAGAACATGGCTGAAATGGTGCGCTGGACAAATTTACTGGATGATGCTGATGCCTTCTTCGACCCACTTCTGCTCAGTGTTGACATTTTCCGCATTGGTGTGTCTCCCAGACTCTCAGTGTGCCTCCTATGTGTTCCGGAGGGTGTGGTGCTGCCAGGGGTACTGGGTGCAACTGGACAAATGTCTGACGCTTCTTCTACCTCCCCGTCATCTTCAGATGAAACACCTAGTATGGGTATATTTTGGCCACTTGCCCTTTGGGATTGCTTTCCCTGATGTTTGCTAGGTGCGCAAACCATTCGACAGCGTGCCTTCTTTGAAGATGACCTATCTGGCTTCCGGTTCCATAGTTGGTACCAGTCTTACCACGGCTAACTCTAGTCTTACAAATGCAACAAACGGCTATGTTATCATACTTTGCATGGACACTAAAAAAGTTCCAAACTGGGGACTGGAAACTTCTGGATGAAGCAGTGGTGGATGAGCCTTGCAGACATCTACTGGGATGTGCAATTATTGCAGCAACCCTACTTGAGGGAGTCGAGCTGGATGGAGTCCCCCTCTGGGGAGAAAATATGGGAGCTGTACGTTTTGTTGAACTTGTTGTACTACTTGACTGCGTTGGTGGTGCTACCAGTGCCCCGTCGCCAGGGTAACGCTCAGCATGACGTCGGGATAGGGTATAAATGTCTGTCTGCTGCATGGCCGGTGTGGCTGGAATGACGTGTGTGATGACTAGGTCATTGCTGTCATCCTGTTCAACAACATCAGAATGCACCACTTCATCAAGTCCGACGTTCGGATCCATAAGTATGAGCTTTCCGGGGCCCTTCCTTTTAACATTTGATACCTTTCGCAGCTCATGGTGTGCCTCCCTCTCAGACGTCGGAGATGGTTGCCAATCTAGATCCAGATCATCATCTGATGGAGCGGGGCTTGAAGAGGAACTTCTACACACACTCCTTGATCTTTTCCTTGGTGGGGAGCTGGGAGAAAATGAATCATCAGGAGGAATGCCTTCGTCTTCCTGACATGATACCCCGGCTCCAAAGTCAATTTCCTCCTGTGCCCCTACTTCTGGAAGAACAACCATTGTGGGCACTTGCACCGCTCCATGCGCCGCTACATGGGCCTCTTCACTGACCTCTACTTGCAACTCTCCATGGACCTCTCCTTCTCGGCCTTCTCCTTCTCGGCCTTCTCCTTCTCGGCCTTCTCCTTCTCGGCCAGCTCCTTCTCGGCCAGCTCCTTCTCGGCCAGCTCCTTCTCGGCCAGCTCCTTCTCGGCCAGCTCCTTCTCGGCCAGCTCCTTGCGCATGTACTTGTGCTTGTACTAGTAGCCCATGCAGTTGTTGTTGCGGCTTTGGTTGTTGAATAGTACTTGTGAGATGAGTTACAACCTGTGTTGATGGTGTGCTGCTATTTTCTTGCGATGAGCCTACATCACTGGTCGTTGGTGATTGAACCACTAAACAGGCTACCTGTGCAGCACTCATGGTGGGCCTTTGTTTTTTCCACAAAAATGTAGTGGTCGAGCCACCAGTCTCCTTGGTAAGTGGTGCCACTTGCTTCTTCTTCTCCTTAGTAGAGACATCTTTCTTGCAAGAGGAGCTACGGGCACCTCTTTTTGGAGCCATCTTCTTCAGAGGTCGGAACAACAGGCCGCAGCAGGACTTCTTCCTGGCACTGATGCTCAACGATGATGCAGAGTTATTGACTTTTTGCACCTAAAAGCAAACAAAGACAGAGGGACATCAGTAAATATATGTTGCATATGTAGCGCTTCAATAAATAGTTTGCAAGTAGGCATTTATGAATACACACGTGCACACCACACAATATGGAAATTTCAAAATTAGGAATTGCTAAATTTTTGGGAAACAGGAATTTAACATTGATCCAAGAGAGCACACACAGAGAGGGTTATAGTTTCATGTACCACTGACTCCCCCTGGGCACAATGGGTGAAAGCAAGGCAAAATGGTTGCAGGCCTATGGCACAAAGCTCACTGCCTGCCTTCAAAATGGCCGCTTGACCCCCATCCACATGGCCAGGACCATGCCTCAAAATGGCCCCCACCAACATAGCTAGCCACCAACCCCTACTCCAAAAAGTCAAAAAACACAACACCAATCAAATCACCACAATCCAATGCCATCCATCAAGTTTCAGAAGGTTTAGGCTGCCTGCTGGTGGTTTTCTGGTGCAGAATTGCAATTTTAGCAATTTCGCGAGTGCAAGATTGTTGCTTCACGACGCGAACGTGGCGAAAAACCAGCAAAATCCGCGAACAGACGGATTCTGTGCCCCCTGGGCATGATAAAATCACAGCACACTGGGTGCAGGCCTATGGCACAAAGCACACAAACTGGCTTAAAAATGGCCCCTAGACCCCCACCCACACGGGACAGGCAATAAACTGGCCCCCACCCACATAGCAAGCCCCCAACACCACCCCAAAAAGTCGTAAAACACACAAAAGTCACAACAATCCAATGCCATCCATGCCCTGGCCAGAATAATGTTAAAATTAAAGAAAACAGTTGTATCATGCATGCACCCATAACTAAGCCTGGTAGTTTTCAATTCATGTGCAGAATTGTAATTTTTACAATTTCGCGAGTGCGAGATTGTTGCTGCGCGGGACGCGAGCAGTGCGAACACAGGCAAATTTTTTTTTTTAAAAAGCCGATTTTCGGGTAATCCGCGGCAGTTCGAGGCCCCCTGGGCATAATGAAAACAATCAGAGCAGACTGGGTGGGCCTAGGGCACAAAGCACACTGCCTGACTTCAAAATGGCCGATTGACCCCATCCACATGGCCAGGACCTGCAGGACCATGCCTCAAAATGGCCTCCCACACATAGCCAGCCCCCAAACCCACCCCAAAAAGTCGAAAAACACACACAAAAATCACCACAAACAAACAACATCAACTTATCAACTTACTTGTAAATCAAATTTCTAATCAAAAAGTAATCCAAAAGTTCTCAAAGCCAAATCTCCAGCAGCATCCACAAAAAGTAATCCTTCCCAGTCAAGATCGAATTCAAAGTGGCCAGGAAATGGACTAAGCAATGGGAGGAGCTTGCTGGACAGGAAGAGAAAGTTGGAGACTGGGTCACTTCCTTCACTCCTCCCCAATTGTAATTTTTGTAATTTCGTGAGTGCGAGATTGTTGCTGCCCGCGCCGCGGCCCGCGAGCAGTGCGAACACAAGCAAAAAATCTGCAGCGCGCGGATTTGCATATTTTCGCCACATCCGCGAGAGTTCGCGGATTGCGGATTTACCGAAAATCCGAAAAATCCGCGAGCTTATTCCAGAATTGGAAACATCATATATCAGGCCAACTTCTCACATTGGTGTGCAGCGGTGCGGATTTGAGCTTGCTGTTGTTTTACCATTGCAATCTTTTTATCAAATTGAAAGATCACATCAAGTACCTTAGGTACATATAAATCAAAAGCTTAGCATATTAAGTTCTACTGAACTTAGTAGTTGTAGATTAAAGGGATTAGCACACCCTGACTACAACTCACTAGCAAGGTACAGTAGGAAAACACTTAGTGTAGGTAAGTGCACCACTTACACCTCACTATCAGTCATGTCTGGCACAGGTGAAGCTCCAAGCTCTCTGCCTGTGACAGTTGACCTTACCCAGGCAACTTCCAGCTATGACAAACTTAGCCACAAAGACTTGTGTGCCTTGTGCATATCAAGAGGGCTAAAAAGGGGCAGAGTTCCCACCATTCCAACCCTGATAGCCATTCTAGAACAGGATGACTTAGCTAAGGCGAGTGCAGTTCCCTTAGAGTCAGGAGATGGAGTGAACCCCCCTGTAACTGAAACCACTCCAGAGGAGGAAGAAGAAGAAGAAGAGGAGGAAGAGGAGGAGGAAGGTTCAGACTTAGAAGAACCTGAAGATCAGGATCAGAGGGGTAGCCAGGTTGTAGTTGCCAGGCTTAGCCAGGCCAACTTAAACCTACTTGGGAATGGAGAGGGCCAGCACCTCCCCAGACCCTATAACATTCTCCCAGGCAACAGAAGAGTGAGATCTCCAGCAGGGGACTCTCATATTTCTAATGCCTCAAGAGAATCTCAGAGAGGAATGACTCCCTCTCAGAAAAAAGAGCATGAGGCAAGAATGAGGGCTGTCAAACTCCAGATAGAGAGAGAGGAGGTAGCCCTGGCTCAAGCTAGACTTGCCTAGGCAAGAGAACAGAAAATGTGTGGCTTAGATGCCACTGGTGGCAACAATATTCCTAGAGAGAAACCCAGGTCCTATGATAGTAGAAACCTGACAAAGATTGTGCCCCCCTACAAGGAAGGGGATGACATCCACAAATGGATGACTGCTCTGGAAAGAGCCTGCATGGTACAGCAGGTTCCTGAAGAACAGTGGGCTGCAATTTTATGGTACTCCTTTTCTGAGAAAGGGAGAGATAAGCTCCTCACTGTCAGACATGAGGATGCAAACAATTACAAAGTCCTGAAGAGTGTTCTGATAGATGGGTTTGGCTTAACCACTGAACAGTACAGGTTAAGGTTCAGAGACACCCAGAAGACACAGACTCAGGACTGGACTGATTTTGTAGATTGTGCTACTAAGGCTCTGGAGGGTTGGCTACATGGCAGCAAAGTACATGACTTCACAGGATTGTATAATTTGATTATGAGGGAGCAGATCCTAAGTAATTGTCAGAACGAACCAGCTCTTACACCAGCACCTGGTGGACTCAGATTTGACCTCTCCCCAAGAATTGGGAAAGAGGGCAGATAAATGGATCAGAACCAGGATTAGGCCTAAGAATCAGGACAGTAACCAGAAGAAGGAGTCTACCAAGCCTCAGGAAAAGGGTGAGGATAAAAGTAAGGAAAAGACTTCCCCAGGGCCCCAAAACTCCAAGAATGGGGGTGGGTCCCAAGACACTTCTTCAACTCAGAAAAAGCCTTATTGTCATGTCTGTAAACAGGTTGGGCATTACAAAACAGACAACTGTTGTCCCAATAATGGCAATAAAGAGAATATACCTCCAAAGCCAGCTCCAACACCTCCTGTTACTGTCAGCAGTAATCCCCCAGGAAGTGGGAGCACATCCAGGAATCTGGGTGGGCTTACTTTTGGAGCACAGGTGGACCCTGGCCTATCCAGGTCCCCATCACCCAATAATCTTGTTTATGAGACTGGCATGGGGTTTGCCAACTTCTCTGATTGCCCAAATACTTTGAGCAAATATAGACAAGAACCCATCATCACTGGTTTGAAAGTTGAAGCCTTTAGAGACACAGGGGCTAGCATCACCATGGTGGCTGACTGTATAGTCCCCTCTAAGCAACTTTTACCAGGTGCAACATACCAGGTAACAAACATTGATGGAATCCAAACAAATCATCCCATGGCAGTAGTAAGTCTCAGCTGGGGAGGTGTCACTGGCCCAAAGAGAGTGGCAGTGTCACCAAACTTGCCTGTAGACTGCCTGCTTGGTAATGATTTGGAAATCTCAGCCTGGGCTGAGGTTGAACAGGAAACCCATTCTAGAATGGTAAATTCCAATGGAAAGGTTAGTGGGGCTGTAATGGCTACAGCCCCAATTCAAGATGTCCTTCCTGAAAAGGTTGGTAGGGCTGAGCAACTCTCTGCCCCATCTTTAACAGAAGCTCTTCCTGAACAGAATAGCAAAGCTGTTATGATAACAGCAGAAACCCAAACTGAGTCCCCTCCTGAAAAGGTTGGTGGGGCTGTGATGGCCACAGCCCAAACTCAAACTGATATGTGTGTTGTGAAGCCTGAAATGATGGATAACTCCACACAAACTGAGAGCACAGAGGAGGACGAGAAATCTCCCCCTCCCCAGACTTTAGGAATGAATCAGCCTCCTCAGGGAACTGATCTTACCCCTGATGAAGGAACTGCCCCAGAGGTGGTTGGGCCTAGCCTGACAGAGCCTCTGATGTCAGTGGACCCTTCTCAGGTGGGACCCAGTCTGGAGCAGGTAACCTGCCCCTCTCTACCTTGCCTTAGCCAGCCCAGGGCTGCAGAGGACAAGAAGGACAGTGAGACCCAGAGAGCCCCCTGTCAAATAAAGCACCCCCATCAACAGATTAGGGGCACCAAAACTAGTAGCCCTAGTGAGGTGAAAACTTTAAAAACTCCTGAGGGAGCCCCCTTAAAAACAGTTAGGGACCTCCCACAGATGGATTCTGTTGGGCACAGCCAAACCTGGGACCCAAAGGGCCCAAACCTGAACTGTCCCTCCAGCCAACCAAACAGTGGGACCCAGCCTCCAGCTTTAGGTAGCCAGAGGTTGACCCTGAGAGCACAGTGCAACTCAGTTGAAGAAAGAAAGGCACACATGGTGGAAGATACTTGGAGGAAGCTGAGCCCTAAATTAGTGGAGCCTCACTTCAATACTCCATATCCAAACCAGCCTTTGACTTTGCATAAACACACCCAAGGTAGTGATTCCCTATGGTGGAGACCCTCTAATACCCCAAGGGTGAGGGACTGCTTAGTGGACCATGAGACAGGGGGTACCCATGCAAGTGCAGGTACTTCCTTATATGGCCACTCAGGCAATATAGGCTTACCTGGCCAAGGATAGCCTTATCTCCTTTCGTTTGGGGGGGGGGGGGGGTTATGTAGGAAGGTGGCTACCTGACTATGGTTACCCCAGATTTTTTGCCTTGTGTTTAGCTGGTTTTCGACTTAGTTGACCTGGTTCCCTGCCAATCAGGGCCCCAGGCCATCTGCTCTCTCTGTAAAATTGATTCCATGTACCCTAGGTACATACCACAATTGGAAATGGACTTTTTGTCAGCCCCTGTACCATGCACTATAGGTGCTCAGGTCATAGGTGCCACCAAGGCCTACCAGAGGCTGCAGCATATCTTTTGCCACCCCTGGCTGGTTCTTAAATTGACACAACTGGCTGATCACTCAGCTGGGGCAAGTTGGTGTAATCACCTCTTGCTTAGGTATAGTATACCTATATCTAAACCTATATCTGGACACATATAAACCTGTGAGCCACTCCTATGGAAGGCCTCATCAATCCTGGAGGCAGAGTGCGTGGTTTAATGTGAGATGGAGCTCTAGCATGAGCTGAGCCTGTCTGCAGCTGTCGGGAACAACTCCCTAAGCTGTTTCAGGATAATGCCATACCATATACTATTAAGTGCATTATAATCCTCGCGGTTATATAGCAACTTTGGTTTGGCTTTATCAAAACATGTCGTGTAAGGTGTCATACGATTTGGAATACTATCCCCTCGCCAGTTCTGGCGACAGGGATAGCATTCCACCCCTCTAGAGAGAGAAGACATGTTACTTTGCTGAAATGCGGTTAATTTCTAAAAGGGCCTCAGATCCACAAAATGGATGCTTCTGCCACAGACACGAGTCTGACCCCCTGCAGCTGACCGAAACTCAGCCAAGGGGGCCTGGACAAAGGGTTTCCTGTCGCAGGGAGGTGTCATACCACCCCAGACAGGAGATAGTGGATTGTAGCAGGGAGGCTTGAAAGAAACCAGACACTGCATGGGGAGCACAAGGCTGCCCCTTGCATAATCCGGTCAAACCTGTTCTGGGGCACACCAGCCCCAGTCCCAGCGCGGCCTGGATCAAAGGAAAGGGGTTTACCCACCCCCTTCCTGGGTCCCACCCATAGGAGGGGACCTAGCAGGTAATCCAGCCCCTTAGATTGGTATAAGAATGGGAGCAGTGCCAATGCACTTCAGATTATCCTGATGAAACTTAAGAAACAAAACTCTGGACACTTCGACATCCTACTTGACGTAGAAGACTGAAGAATCTCCCTTGTGGTCAAGGAGTGACCACCCTGTGCAAACAGGCACCATCCAGCCATCAACGTCTGCTTTGTTGCAGTTCCCGCCGGAACTCGAGCGACAGAGATCGCCGAGATCAAGCTTGCCTGCCTTCCAACAGCCCGATCCACAGTCCCTGCAGAGTTGAGACCCGTGGAGGCGACCGGAAACGTGGGGCACGCCATCTTGAAAAGACCACGAGACACTGACCGTGCAACCCACGAGTGACCCTCGAAGCTGTACAACAGGGTTTGAGAAGCCCCAACCCTGAGCCACTCTTGCACCGAAGTTCAGCCCTCCACACTCGACGAGTGCTGCGTGGGGCGGATGTATGACGTTACAACTCATACTTTTACAACGCATACCATTACAACGAAATTTTTACAACGCAAAAACTATTACAACGCATGTATTTACAACGCAGGTACCTTTACAACGCATACCATTACAACGTAAGTATTGGTAAGTATATATTAATTTTTTTAATTTAAAATAATTAAAAATAATCTAATTTAATTTAATTTAATGTAATGTTATTTAATTTAATTTAATTTCATTTCATTTAATTGATTTAATTTAAATTTAATTTTATTTTATTTTTACCCTGTACCCTTGTACCCCAAAAACCCAAAACTGACCCTGAACCCTAAAAATACCCCTGTACCCCAAAACCCAAAACTGACCCTGAACCCTAAAAATACCCCTTTACCCAAAAACCCAAAACGGACCCTGAACCCTAAAAATACCCCTTTACCCAAAAACCCAAAACTGACCCTGAACCCTAAAAATAGCCCTTAACCCAAAAACCCAAAACTTACCCTGAACCCTAAAAATATCCTTTTACCCAAAAAACCCAAAACTGACCCTGAACCCTAAAAATACCCATTTACCCCAAAACCCAAAACTGACCCTGAACCCTAAAAATACCCCTTTTCCCAAAAACTGAAAACTGACCCTGAACCCTAAAAACACCAAAAACCCAAAACTGACCCTGAACCCTAAAAATACCCCTTTACCCAAAAACTGAAAACTGACCCTGAACCCTAAAAATACCCTTTTACCCAAAAACTGAAAACTGACCCTGAACCCTAAAAATACCCCTTTTCCCAAAAACTGAAAACTGACCCTGAACCCTAAAAATACCAAAAACCCAAAACTGACCCTGAACCCTAAAAATACCCCTTTACCCAAAAACTGAAAACTGTCCTTGAACCCTAAAAATACCCTTTTACCCAAAAACTGAAAACTGACCCTGAACCCTAAAAATACCCCTTTACCCAAAAACTGAAAACTGACCCTGAACCCTAAAAATACCCCTTTACCCAAAAACGGAAAACTGACCCTGAACCCTAAAAATACCCTTTTACCCAAAAACTGAAAACTGACCCTGAACCCTAAAAATACCCCTTAAAAAACCCAAACATATAAAATTTAAAATATAATTATATACTTACCAATACTTACGTTGTAGTGGTATGCGTTGTAAAGGTACCTGCGTTGTAAAAAAATGCGTTGTAAATACATGCATTGTAATGGTTTTTGCGTTGTAAAAATTTCGTTGTAATGGTGATGCGTTGTAAAAGTTGCGTTGTAAAGGTTACATACCGCGTGGGGCCCTTCTGCTTCTTTTGGCTCAACGCGTTGGCCCGGTCCCTTGCCAGCTGGCTTGTGGCCCCTGTGCCGACGAAACTTGAAATATGACTTGTGATTCTGGTTGCTCCAGATTTGCACCCGCTCCCCTGAAAAGGAGCCCCCACTCTGACCCTCCTGGACCGAGTGAGAAGCAATCTTCCAGTTCCGCGTGGATTGCCTTTGCCAAGTGTTGTTTGCTCCAATCTTGAAGCCGACAGCGCCGACGGCGAGAGCCTGCGTGGGATAGATCGTGACCCGCTCCTGGACATCGCAGATGCCCCAGAGCCCACGTGACAGCGGAGAGAAGCTCCTCGACAACCACCTGATTGCGCCCGACATTGCCTGGTTCCGTCCTGGTTCCACCCTGGTCACTGCTGAGTGACCCAGACTCTGTCCCCTCTGCTTTCAGGTACTTTTCGACTTGGGTCCACCCTTGGACCCCACCGGACACTTCTTCACCTCGCCTGCAGCCCTTTCAGCTTCAAGCACCAAGAACCTGCGTGACGAAACCCGACTCAACTTCGACCCTGTGCACCCGCTTCCTGTGGGTGAGGTAACATTGCAACGCCGGTATTCCCACACTGGTACACACCTATAGGGTCTGTGTCTAAAGTTTTGTCTTTCTAGGTTCAGCGGAAGTGTCCTTAAACTCTATTTGTGTAACTTTTGCGCACCATTGGTTAACATTGGTACATGCTTGTGCTTTCAGCACTGCACCCGAATCCCGCGGGCTTTTCCCGACTTCAGCATTGCTTGTCCCGACTGCTCCCAGCGATTCCCTAGGCCCTAGGCCTAACCACTGATCGATTGGTATCTATTATACCACTTTTTTAGTATATGGTTTGAGTGGCCCCTCGCCCTCATCCAAAATTGTGCAACTTTGTATGTTATACTGTGCTTTTGATTTAACGCTTGTGCCCCTTTGTTCATAAAGAATACTGGGGATTGTTTTTAGTAATAAATACATATATTTTTATAATATACTTTTGTGGTGTCCTTTCATTTGATATTACAGGACTGTGATTGGTAAAACAGCTCGCTTAACACGACCTCTTGAGTTAAGCCTTCAAGGCTGCTTATTTATTATTTATTTATTTATTTGGTGTACTTGTATAGCGCAGTCCTGTCGCCCCAATGGCATCCTGGCGCTTGAGATCCAGTCAACCACACCACCACTGCTCAGCCAGTTCTAGGGAAACAGATGCGTTTTTAGGGCTTTCCTGAACGGAAGATAATCCCTCTGACTTCTCAAAGAGAGTGGCAGGGAGTTCCAAAGTTTGGCCGCTGCGACACTAAACGCGCGGCCGCCCATCCTAGTTCTTTGGAACCTCGGAACCACAAGCAATAGGGCCGAGGAAGAGCGAAGGGTCCGCGGGGCAGAATACCAGGCAAACATATTTTGCAATGGCACTGGGCCCTGTTGGTGTACCGCCTTAAATACTAGGCACGCCGATTTGTACACTACCCGCAAATGCACCGGCAACCAGTGTAGAACCCTTAGGGCTAGGGTGGAGGAGCTCAGATGAGGGCGAGAAAGAGCCAGCTTAGCGGCCATATTCTGCACCCGTTGTAGCTTCCCCAGCAGGTTTTTTGGTGCCTCCAAAAGTAGTGCATTGCAGTAGTCTAAGCGACTCAGTATGGTCCCGCGAACTATTTCCGGCCTGGCCTGTACAGGGAGAAGGGGCAGGACTTTACGTAACATACGTAGCAGCATCATGCACGAAGAGATGGTCTTATTAACGTGCATGTCCAGCTGTAGGTTAGGACCGAAAATCACCCCTAGGTTACGAGCTGACTTCGCAGCCGACACCGTCTCGGGGAAAGTAGAGGGCCAAAAATTCTCTGGAAGTGCCCGCGGAATTCGATCCATGGAGCAATGGAGCACCTCAGTCTTTGTGGTGTTAAATTGTAGGGAATTGGCCCTAAGCCAGTCAGCTGTAGCTGCCATGCACCGATGGAATGTCTCCAGTGGGATCGCATTATTTCCTTCCAAAGAGAAAACCAGCTGGGTATCATCGGCGTAATTAAAGGCCGAGATACCAAAGGATTTTATAAGCTGGACCAGGGGGCGGAGGTAAAGATTGAAGAGTATAGGGCTGATGGCCGAGCCCTGTGGAACCACCTGCCCTACTTTCCGCAGCTCTGACCGAAACGGGGGAAGCGAGACCATCTGCTGCCGATCCTTGAGATAGGATACCAGCCAGTCTCTGGCCCCCTCTGTGACCCCGCACTCCTCCAGCCTCCTGATGAGGGTCCGATGGCACACCGTATCGAACGCGGCCGACATGTCGAGCAGCACCAAAAAGGCTGCCCGACCACTATCGACACGCGAACGAAGATTGTCCAGAACGGTTACCAGTGCGGATTCCGTCCCATGCGCAGGGCGAAAACCAAACTGCGCCTCATCGAACCATCCGATTTCTTCCAGGAAGCCTGAGAGTGAGTGGGTCACCCACTTTTCCACGATCTTAATAGGAAAAGGGAGCAGGGAGATTGGCCTGTAGTTGGAGAGGCAGACAGGGTCCAGCGTCGGTTTCTTAAGCAGTGGTGACACGACTGCCAACTTCCAGCTTAGTCTATGCTACCATTAAGATAGCTTGTCTACAAGGTTGACTTACAACCAGACACCATAAGGGGTTGTTTGGACTGATACAAGGTGGTTCCAGAATTGGAAACATCGTATATCAGGCCAACTTCTCACAATGATAAAGGATAAAGTAACCTGGATGTGAACAAGATAAGATTGCAGGTGAAGAACCTCTGCACAGCAAACTCCACACCAACCAAAAAAAAGAAAAGACAAAACATAATTTAAGTGCCTCTACAAGGCTCTCAAAGGCTCTGATCTGTTTGGAAATCTTCAGATTTCACAATAAGACCAATCCTTTAAGGGAGGACAGTTACTTCGACAGTGTCAGAAATGCATTGCATCCGCTTCAGATTTCCAAGCACCTCCTTGCACAGTCAGTGGTATAAAAAAGGGTAACTGCATGTTCTTCAGTGCTGGGCCTTCAGAAACGGTGCCCCCCTCCCCCCCCCTCCTGATTACTATACACATTTGCCAGGAGGCTTAAGTGAGTGTTCTTTACTGGTGGTTTTGAAATGACAAAATGAGTAGCAGCAATTTTAAGGGCTTTAACATTTGTGCTATACCACTGAGTGTAGGTCCCCATCATTTAGTTACATCTCTAGGTGTAAAGGGAGAGAGACTGGGTGACTGGTACTGAACAATTCATATGAATCCATTGCCTTTTGCAGGAAAAGGAAGCCAAATTAGCACAATTGCGATTTTTGAGCAGTAGAATAATGGCACCTTCTGAAGCCTCTCCTTCACTCCTGAGCAACCCACCGATGAGATCTGGGTAGAGGCAGTCAGGGTAAATATTCTGTGGCGCATGCTTTGTAGAGTCTATCCAGGAGCAAAAGTGAAGCAACCCACTGGTGGGATCCGAATAGAGGGCAGTCATGATACATAATATGTGGTGCATGCCTGGAAGAGTCAATCCTAGAGAGACAGAGGAGACACCCACTGATGTGATCTGAGTAGAGGCAGTCAGGGTAAATATTCTGTGGTGCATGCTTTCTAGACTCTATCCAAGAGCGACTGAGGAGACACCCACTGATGTGATCTGGGTACAGGCAGTCAGGGTTAATATTCTGTGGTGCATGCTTTCTAGATTCCATCCAAGAGCGACAGTAGAGACATCCACTGATGGGATCTGGGTAGAGGCAGTCAGGGTAAATATTCTGTGGAGCATGCTTTGCAGAGTCTAACCAGGACTGACAGAGGAGTAACCCACTGATGGGATCTGGGTAGAGGCAGTCAGGGTAAATGTTCTGTGGTGCAAGCTTTGTAGAACCAGTCCAAGAGCGACAGAGGAGACAGAGGAGACACCCACTGATGGGATCTGGGTAGAGGCAGTCAGGGTAAATATTCTGTGGTGCATGCTTTGCAGAGTCTATACAGGACTGACAGAGGTGCAACCCACTGATGTGATCTGGGTAGAGGCCGTCACAGTAAATGTTCTGTGGTGCATGCTTTGAAGAGTCTATGCAGGAGCGACAGAGGAGACACCTACTGATGAGATCTGTGTAAAGGCAGTGAGGGTAAATATTCCATGGTGCATGCTTTGAAGAGTCTATCCAGGACTGACAGAGGAGCAACAATCTGATCGGATCTGGGTAGAGGACAGTGAGGGTAAATATTGTGTGGTGCATGCTTTGTAGAGTCTATCCAGGAGAGACAGAGGAGACACCTACTGGTGGGATCTGTGTAAAGGCGGTCAGGGTAAATATTCCATGGTGCATGCTTTGCAGAGTCTATCCAGGACTGACAGAGGAGCAACACACTGATGGGATCTGGGTAGAGGACAGTCAGGGTAAATATTGTGTGGTGCATGCTTTTTAGAGTCTATCCAGGAGAGACAGAGGAGACCCCACTGATGGGAATATGGGTGGAGGTCAGTCAGGATAAATATTGTGTGGTGCATGCTTTGTAGAGTCTATCCAGGAGGGACAGAGGAGACACCCACTGATGGGAATATGGGTGGAGGTCAGTCAGGGTAAATATTGTGTGGTGCATGCTTTGTAGAGTCTATCCAGGAGAGACAGAGGAGACACCTACTGGTGGGATCTGTGTAAAGGCAGTCAGGGTAAATATTCCATGGTGCATGCTTTGCAGAGTCTATCCAGGACTGACAGAGAAGCAACACACTGATGGGATCTGGGTAGAGGACAGTCAGGGTAAATATTCCATGGTGCATGCTTTGCAGAGTCTATCCAGGAGGGACAGAGGAGACACCCACTGATGGGATCTGGGTAGAGGCAGTCAGGGTAAATATTCTGTGGTGCATGCTTTGTAGAATCTATCCAGGAGCGGCAGAGGAGACACCCACTGATGGGAATATGGGTGGAGATCAGTCAGGGTAAATATTCTGCGGTGCATGCTTTGTAGAGTCTATCCAGAACAGACAGAGGAGAAACACACTGATGGGATCTGGGTAGAGGACAGCCATGGTAAATATTCTGTGGTGCATTCTTTGTAGAGTCTATCCAGGAGCGACAGAGGACCAACCCACTGATGGGATCTGGGTAGAGAGGAGTCAGGATAAATATTCTGTGGTGCATACTTTGTAAATTCTATCCAGGAGCGACAGAGGGGCAACCAACAGATGAGTTCTGGGAGAGGCAGTCAGGGTAAATATTCTGTGGTGCATGATGTGTAGACTCTATCCAGGAGCAAAAGAGGACAAACCCACTGATGGGATCTGGGTAAAGGCAGTCAGGGTAAATGTTCTGTGGTGCAAGCATTGTAGAACCAGTCCAAGAGCGACAGAGGAGACACCCACTGATGGGATCTGGGTAGAGGCAGTCAGGGTAAATATTCTGTGGTGCATGCTTTGCAGAGTCTATACAGGACTGACAGAGGTGCAACCCACTGATGTGATCTTCGTAGAGGCAGTATCAGTAAATGTTCTGTGGTGCATGCTTTGAAGAGTCTATCCAGGAGCGACAGAGGAGACACCTACTGATGAGATCTGTGTAAAGGCAGTCAGGGTAAATATTCCATGGTGCATGCTTTGAAGAGTCTATCCAGGACTGACAGAGGAGCAACAAACTGATTGGATCTGGGTAGAGGACAGTCAGGGTAAATATTATGTGGTGCATGCTTTGTAGAGTCTATCCAGGAGGGACAGAGGAGACACCCACTGATGGGAATATGGGTGGAGGTCAGTCAGGGTAAATATTGTGAGGTGCATGCTTTGTAGAGTCTATCCAGGAGGGACAGAGGAGACACCCACTGATGGGATCTGGGTAGAGGACAGTCAGGGTAAATATTGTGTGGTGCATGCTTTGTAGACTCTATCCAGGAAGGACAGAGGAGACACAAACTGATGGGAATATGGGTGGAGGTCAGTCAGAGTAAATATTCTGTGGTGCATGCTTTGTAGAGTCTATCCAGGACTGACAGAGGAGAAACACACTGATGGGATATGGGTAGAGGACAGTCAGGGTAAATATTCTGTGGTGCATTCTTTGTAGAGTCTATCTAGGAGCAAGAGAACCAACCACTGATGGGATCTGGGTAGAGAGGAGTCAGGATGAATTATTCTGTGGTGCATGCTTAGTAAATTCTATCCAGGAGCGACAGAGGACCAACCCACTGATGAGATCTGGGTAGAGGCAGTCAGGGTAAATATTCTGTAGTGCATGATTTGTAGACTCTATCCAGGAGCAAAAGAGGACAAACCCACTGATGGGATCTGGGTAAAGGCAGTCAGAGTAAATATTCTATGGTGCATGCTTTGTAGAGTCTATCAAGGAGCACAAGAGGAGCAATCCACTGATGTGATCTGAGTAGAGGGCAGTCAGGATAAATATTCTGTGGTGCATGCTTTGTAGAGTCAATCCAAGAGCGACAGTGGAGACACCCACTGATGTGATCTGGGTAGAGGCAGTCTGGGTAAATATTCTGTGGTGCATGCTTTGTAGAATCTATCCAGAAGCTACATAGAATCATCCCACTTAAGTGATCTGGGTAGAGGCAGTCAGGGTAAATATTATGTGGCACGTGCTTTGTAGAGTCTATCCAGGAGCGACAGAGGAGCAACCCACCAATGTGGTCTGGGTAAAGGCAGTCAGGGTAAATATCTTTTAGTGCATGCTTTGTAGAGTCATTCCAAGAGCGACAGAGGAGACAGAGGAGACACCCACTGATGGGATCTGGGTAGAGGGCAGTCAGGATAAATATTCTGTGGTGAATGCTTTGTAGAGTCTATCCAGGACTGACAGAGGAGCAACCCAGTGATGTGTTCTGGGAAGAGGCAGTCAGGATAAATATTCTGTGGTGCATGCTTTGTAGTGTCTATTCAGGACTGACAGAGGAGCAACCCACCGATGAGATCTGGGTAAAGGCAGTCAGGGTAAATATCTTTTAGTGCATGCTTTGTAGAGTCAATCCAAGAGCGACGGGAGACAGAGGAGACACCCACTGATTTAATGTGGGTAGAGGCAGTCACAGTAAACATTCTGTTGTGCATAGTTTGTAGACTCTATCAAAGAGTGACAGATGAGACACCCACTGATGGGATCTGGGTAAAGGCAGTCAGGGTAAATATCTCATAGTGCAGGCTTTGTAGATTCTATCCAAGACTGACAGAGGAGACACCCACTGATGTGATCTTGGTAGAGGCAGTCAGAGTAAATATTCTGTGGTGCATGCTTTGTAGGGACCATCCAGGAGCGACAGAGGAGCAACCCACCAATGTGATCTGGGCAGAGGCAGTCAGGGTAAATATTTTGTGGTACATGCTTTGTATAGTCTATCCAGGAGCGAAAAAGGAGCAACCCACTGATGTGATCTGGGCAGAGGCAGTCAGTGTAAATACTCTTTGGTACAGTTTGTCGTGGAATCTCACTTGTATGAGGAAACTGTCAGAATGCTTTGGAAGGCTCTCATGTGAGAGAATTCTGAGAGTTGACCATTGCTGCTCCTTCGCGGTTGGATGAGGTGTAAAGATCAAACAACTCCTACCTTTAACCGCTTCATCTGTTCTTTATCACAACATCACAATTCTGGCGACGTTGGGTGGGACTCGTCTTCATGCTGCATTTATCACCATCATACAGCTCACCAAGGCGCGTGGCAGCTCGTTGTCGCAGCTGTATGGTGAGATGCTGAGTTGGTCGTTTTTTGATGGCGGACCTCGAGTCATGTAATTGACAGAAGCAGGGCTTTAAGTGGGCCGGGTCTGTCTGGGTCTGAGCACCGGCAGTTTTTTTTTCGGACCCTCGAAACGGGTCTCTATCAGGCTCTATTTTCGCGGCTGGCAAAGGTAGTCCTTTCTTCATTTTTTTTTTCAGACCCGTTTCGTGGGGCCCAAAAAACTGCCGGTGCTCAGACCCAGCTCACTTAAAGCCCTGACTGTGCCCAGGCAGAGCATGTCTGCAGCCTGTGTTCAGTGCAGACACCTTCCCATTGACTGACTCTGCACGTGCACGCCCCCTCCCATCACTGGCTCCAGCGCACGGTTATCTTGGTCTGTCTGAGGTCTTCAAGGCTGACTCGTATCAGCTGCTCCTTTCTCATTATTTGCGCTTTCTCGACAGTAAGGTCGGTGTCTGAAGGCTGGAACCGAGAGCTATCCATACAGAATGCCACGGAGCTTGGCGAGGGAGGTAAAGAACAGCCAGAGGGTGCCCACTCCTTGGGCATGAGGTCACAGAGTGCAGCCAAGGGATTTCAGATGCGCCCATGCGGGCGTGAAGGGGTAAAGGGTAGATAGAGGTATCTGCTCTCAGCTCATATCAGGGTCCCGGGGTAAAGAGCATTCAGGTGGCCTCTGAGCTCTGCCCACGAGCACTGAGGTGGTTGAGAGTAAAGTGTGGGGGTAAAGAGCAGCTGGAGGGCACTAAGGTTCTGGATGCAGGATCTGAAGGGGTAAAGTGCACCTGGGGGCAAGCCTCCCATAACCCCAGGGGGGTAAGCTATCTGGAAGAAACTATACTTCAGAACCGGCTTTAACTGCAGCCCCACACTGCCACCTCTGCCCGCAGCCATAACAGAGTGAATTATTGCCTCCTGTGGGAGGCAGGATTGCCTAAGCAAGCCCAAGAATAAAAAAATAAAAAATGCTCTTCCTATAACTCGCCCCCATGCAAGGCTCCCCTTCGTGTTACAATAAAAGGGCCCTGTGTCCTCCACTTTCCATGATTACTATTAAGTCTCATTTATGCTTGGTACCCGTACATGGCTATAAGGCCGGGGTCTCCAGGGTTATGACAAGCAAGACCTGGGTTGAAGAATTGAAGCTTAACAGTAGTTTATCAGGGCATAGAGCTAGAGCTTATAGTGGTCCTTTCTGTGAATTGTAGGCAAAAAGTTCAATTTTCTGTGTCTGTTAAAGTCCAACTGGTCAATTCCGGAGAAAAATATGGGAGATCTTTCAAAAAGGCTGTAAGCCTCTATAAGTATTTCTGTATTCAAGATGGACAGCTAAGGGGGCTAGAACGCGATCTCTGAACCTATGCTACAGCAGTGAGAGCTCAGTTTCCTCACTGAGAAGTGGTCACGGCATGACGTGGTGCCAGCCTGGAACGATGAAAAACTGAAGAGGCAGAGGACCCCAGCCAGGCGTGCAACACCCATTGGACTCAAAGGGCATCAGCGTCAGGCCCCCCTCTAACCCCACCCCCTCGTGTGTGTCAGCACGCCTGAGACACTACTGTATGGCGGCTTTTCCATATTGATGGTATTTTCATTTGTTAGATGCTGTTTGTGTGATTCACAAGAATAAAACGTAAAACGTAAACCTAAAAACAAAACTGGTCACCAAAATGCCTTTTGACCCATTTTGGTTCAATCAAATGACCAAATATGGAGATTAGAGGGTCAGCCAGAAAATATTCTAGAGGTTAAGTTCACAGTAGAGGACCTTCATTCCGACAGAAAGAGAGGAAGACAAAACACAGAGAGAAGAGTGTGGCGGGGGGAGTGAAAGGAGTGTGTGGATGTGATACGGGCGAAAAAATAATGTTTATACTTGGCTGCCCTTGACAGCCCCGGCTCTCAACCTGAAAGTTCATGCAGAAACACTGCACAGTTTTAGTTGGGAGAAAGTCACCGAGGGATTAAAGGGATCCCGTGAGCAGCAGTGCTAGTTATCTTGATTTAGACCACGCCCCTACTCGGATAGGCCACACCCCTTTAAGAGATTTACCACGCCCCTTTTAGAGCACCCCCAGTTTTTTTTCCCACTTAAAGCCCTGGACAGAAGCATTCTCTATTTTTGTTTGGGCCAGGGATCCTCGGTGAGACGATTCCTGGCATATCTCTGACTTTGAGACACTGTCTCTGCTTTGAGCCTGCGCATCTCGTCTGTTCAGATGCTGCTTGTGGATGACTGGTAGGTGCTCTCCCTGAGCGATATTGATGGCGTATGTGAATTAAGAGCGTCCCATGGTGTGTGTAATATTCTTGCTCCTGGGCTCAGAGGAAAGACTATTCTGCCTCTAGCCCGTCCTTTCATTGCTTTTAAGCGTTCAGAGGACTGACTCTTCTCCCTCCGACGCTGTGGCCACTGTGTTCGCTTTGCGCATGTGTCAGTCTTCAGGAAAGGAGATAGTTTATTTTTCAGACAACTAGAGCACGTAAAGCAGAAGGATGCAAAATACCTTCAATTTCACTCATATCTAGAGTGCTCAGAGCCTAGTTCGAAGGAACTACTCTTTGCCCTCCAACTGTAATGTTTTGTAGGAAGTGCATGCTACATTAGTAATATTTAAATGTACAGTATCTTAATAATTTGTAGCACGGAGGAACGTCGAGTTCACCCTCCAGATTTTCTTGAACACGACGTCATTCTAAAAGAGAAAAGACAAACTAACTGTAAATCTGAGTGACAAGTCCATGGCACTACTCTAGTTATTGTTGTGCCTTTTAGTTGCTCAAAAGAGTTATTAGTTTAAACCTTTTCTTCGTATTTATCTGCTCTATGTATGTGTTTCTCTATGCTTAGTATGACACATGAGTTTATTCCTGCTCTATGTTCATTAACATTGACATCATGTTTTAATGTGTACAATTTAGATATTTGAAACTAAAGAGGAAAATGCAGAATGTAACGTCACCCCCTCCCTTCCCCTGGTGAACCATCTATAGAGTGGTCAAAGTGGAAAAAGGTATTTGGTAACTATGCACTGGTTTGTGGTAATAATTCAAGTGCTGAACGCAAACATGTTTTGTTGTTACATTGTTTAGGAGCGAAGGGGCAGGAAGTTTTGGAAAATGTACCTGATCTCTCACACGCAGAGGCACATGACTTAAATGAGTATGAAATTACGATTGCCAAGTTAAATCGCCATTATTTACCACAAGTAAGTACAATCTTAGAAAGATATCCTTTTGGTTTAAGATGTCAGGGTAAGGATGAATCTGTGGAAGAGTTTGGGACTGCTTTGAGGAAATTGGCATCTAAGTGCAAATTTGGGGTTGCGACAGAAGAAAGGATTAGAGATCAGTTGATACTGTGCTGCAACAGTGATTAGTTACATGAGGAACTTTGGATGAAAGATGAACCACCTCTTGAGGAGGTTCTTATTATTGCTCAGCAAGTGGAGCATATGATGAAGTGTGTTGGCGAGCTTAAAGCAGGGAAAGAGGTGCACACTTCTAGTGCTTCAGATACAGAAAATACTATAGAAGTTAACACAGTCAAATCTCATTGTATCAAATCTCAAAGTATTCCTGAAGTGAAACAGTCCTCTGAGGTCAGAGGTGCCAGGAGTAAGGAACAGAATCTCAATGTTACTTTTTTCAAATGTGGATATGCTGGTCATAGAGCCAATGATAGATTCTGTCCTGCTTTGTGCCAAGTTTGCAACTCCTGTGGCATCAAAGGTCATTTTAGTAAGTGTTGTAGGAACAGAAACAAAAGCTATAACAAGGGCAGGAACAAGGAACCGTGTTAGGAGATTATGTTGCAAGTTAGTGAGTCAAAAAGAACATTTCCTTCAGAAATAGTTGGTATAGATGGGAAAGACACCATAATGACATTCGATTATTGTTCCCGCATCACCATTATCTCTAAGCAAAAGCTATTGAGTTTGTTCCCAGATGATAAGCGGTAAAAGTATGAGTGGAAAAATGTATGTTTCTTGCTAGGGGGATGATATTTGGGTTGGTGTCACCAGAAGGAGTTGGGTGTCAGTCTACATCCAGGTAAAAACCCACAGGTACAAGTTGACCAGGTTGATTATAATGATAACAAGTTTGGCAAAGAGTTCAATGACTTGTTCAAAAACAAATTTTGTAAGTTAGTTGGTTATAAACACAAGATCAGACTAAGGGACTATGCTACCCCTGTTGTGGCGAAGGTAAGGAGGATTCCCATGCATTTGCAAGCAGAGGTTGACAGCGAACTCAAGAGGTTGGTAGAGTGTGGAGTCATCAAAGAGGTTGAAGCTACGGACTGGTTGGCTCTATTGTTGTTGCACGCAAGGGCAATGGGGGACATTTGCCTTTGTGTGGACTTGAGGGAACTGAATAAAGAGGTTGTGGTTGACAGATTCCGCTACCCAACATAGAGGAAATGATCACGACCTTTTCCAATGCAAAAGTATTTAGCACATTAGATCTGATGTAGGCCTACCACCAGGTCGAATTACATGAGAGTTCACAGGGTATTACAGCCTTCACAACTCCTTTTGGCATCTTTTGTTTTAAAAGGATACCATTTGGATTAATATCTGCTGCTGTAATTTTTCAGAGGATTAAGTCTGTGTTTTTTAAAGATCAGCCTGGTGTGAAGTGTTATCAGAACGACATTATTATTTATGGTTCCAATAATGAGAGCATGACCAGCGTGTTTGCCAGGTGTTACGGAAGCTTCAGGATACTGGTCTAACACTAAAAGCAGAAAAGTGCAGGTTTGGTGTCAATAAAGTAAGCTATTTAGGTTATAAAGGATTAGACCTAAGAATGACTTGTGGATACAATAAAAGCCTTGAAGGAACCCAAGACAAAAGAAGAACGTTCATCTTTTTTGGGAATGGTTGAGTATTATAGCCACTTCATAAAAGATTTTGCAAGTAGAACTTACCATCTGAGGAAACTGTTAAAAAAGAAAAATGATTTTGTGTGGGGTGCAGAGTGTAAACAGGAATTCACAAATGTAAAGCAGGAGTTCAGCAATGCTCCTTCGTTGCAATCTTTTGAGGCTTCGTCTAAGACAAAGATTCTGTGTGATGCAAGTGGTAAAGGGTTAGGTGCTCTACTTATTCAAACCAAGTATGGCAAGGAAAATCTTACTGTGTGCATATCGAGAACTCTCAGGGATGCAGAACGCAACTATTCTGTATTTGAACGAGAGTCGTTGGCTGTGTTCTGGTCCATAATGAGGTTTAAGCAATTTCTCTGGTGGCATCAAATTTGATGTGCAAACTGATCATAAACCCATAGTGGAGGTATTTGCTAAGTAGGGACTTGATTCCATTTCATCCTGTCTACGGAGATGGGAGGTAGGTTTGCAGGACTTCTTCACTCTCCAGTAAGTCCCAGGTGCGAGCAACTTTTCTGCTGACTGTTTATCTAGACTTGTTAACATAGATGTTGCCCAGTCTGATGGTAGTGATGAACCGTACCAGAGAAGGGAATTAGTGTGTGTGAGTTCACCGAAGGATCCATTGGTGAAGAGGAGTGGTTGGATGAATTTCAGAAGGATGTGACTTTGTGCAAAATTAGAGATATTGTCAGTTTAGGTACGAGGTGTAAATCTCAGCTCAAGGAGTGTGCAGGAAGTTGGGAGAGGATTGTGGATGAACTTGCTGTTGACAAAGGGTTTTTGTTGAGAGGCACAAGATGAATCCCTCCCAAAAAGTTGACAGCCAAAATATTACATTTAGCCCATGAAGGTCACATGGGTATTGTTAAGACTAAAGGGTGGCTTCAGAGAGATTTTTGGTGGCCTTCCCTTGATTGTGATGTTGAGTGTTTGATTAGAGATTGCACTGAGTGTGCAGTTTGTGACAGGGGCCTTAAAACCAATCAGCTACCCATAGTTTGCAGAACTCTGACCAAATATCTTTGGGAAGAGGTAGCAATGGATATTCTTGGGCCAATAAGAGGTGAACATGCCACACCCTATGTCATTGTTCTCATGGACCTATATTCCAGGTGGGTTTAGGTTTCATGTGTGCAGGACATTTCTTCTTCGGCAGTTATCAGGTTTCTGGACGGTGTGTTTAAGAGAGAGAGTTTTCCCAGGCATTTACAAATGGACAATGGGGTGCAATTCTGTTCTCGTGGGACGTAATCGTTTTTGCAGAAGTGTGGCTGTCGGCGTTACTTCGGACAGTAACGCCGACAGTGACTGACGAGTATTACCTCCCGTCTTCGACATAAGAGTTCAAAAAATACCACTCTAAGCGGAGCACTGCCCGTTTTCGTCGTGTCTACTCTCTTATCATTAAGGTTAAGGTGTACTCCCGGTCCTTTTGGTGGAGCCGTGGATTATGTGATTCTGAATTAATTTGGACTTGTCTAATACCTTGTGCAACATATAGTCCTGAGGATGGTCTTGGTGAAAATGATACGTTAAAGACCGAAACGTCGACGCCCCTATACCATTTGGTTTATATTCATCTACAAAAGGATTTGTATATAAGAATTGATGAATTAACTGCTTGATGTTATGCAATTACACTATGTATATATGTGAATAATACATATGATGCCAATGGTATAGTACACTACTGGAAAGGTGTATCGATAAATGTAGTATTATTTGTTGCCTTAAACCTGTATAGTTCTGATTCTGTTAATCTGATTATTCGATTATCTTACATAAAATTGAATGTGATATCACGTCTCTTATGTTCTTTTCCGCTTATGAATTGATGTACTTGTAAAAGACTCAAGAGTAAATAATTGAAAAAATTGAAATAATTCCTACAGGAGCCTTTATCTATTGAATTATTATTACCCAGTTCCTTGGGGATAATTGGGTTGCCCTTTTTCTTGTCATTCACAAAAAATTGGCACTTTATCATCCAGAGACTAATGGTGCCATTGAGAGAGTACTCAAAACCTTAAAGGAAGGCTTCCAAATGGCAAAAGGGAATGGCTTGGATTGGAAGAAGGAATTGTCTAATAAACTTCTGGGCTATCGGTTCTCACCCCATGGCTCTACCGGGAAGACTCCTTTTGAATTGTTCAAAGGTAGATCTCCGTCTACTTCTGTGTGTCCAGGATGGATGTGTTGGGGCAAAGGCTGTGTTGACAATACTCCTGGTTTGTGGAGAGAGAAAGAAACTGCTATTCAATGCAAGAGAAAGAAGACTTTGATTTCCGCAAGTGTGTGAGAAATGTTGAGGTCAGTGTGGGTGATTTTGTCAAAATCAAAGCTCCCAAAGGGTGTGCCGTTTGGTCAAAATTCATTAGGGAGTTACAAGTGATCAAATGTTTCAAAAATGCTGTTAAGACACATGGTGATCGCGTATGGAACAAGAGTAAAGTTTCTGTTATACGGCAAACGCCTAATTCTTCTGACAACTCAACTTTAAAATCACAACCAGGTGTAAGTGGAGTGTGTAATTCAGGTTTACAAAATTCTTCTAGAACTACTACTACAGTTCACAGGAGAAACATGTAGGGAGAACAGGAAACCTGCTTATCTCAAGGATTTTGTGGTGTGATATGTTCTTCATGCTGAATTTACTTGCTTACATTGTTTGAGATCTACATTTTGCCCTCTATTGTTTCTTTGTTTTATTTTTTAAAGATTTTCCATTTGTTTCCTCAAGCATTTGTTCATTATCTTTTTGTATGCAGTTTGTTGTATGGGAAGGAGAAATGTGTCATGGAATCTCACTTGTTATGAGGTCACTGTCAGAATGCTTCGCAAGGCTCTCAAGTGAGAGGATTCCGAGAGTTGACAGTTGCTGCGCCATCGCTGTTGGATTAGGTGTAAAGATTAAACATCTCCTACCTTTAACTGCTTCATCTTTTCTTTATCACAACATCACATACATGCTTTGTAGATTCTATCCAGGACCAACAGAGGAGCTACCTTGAGGCCTTGACTAAATTCCTGTGGTTAAGGCTGATGCGCTCTAGTCTTTATTCGAGCGATGTCAGATGCATACTGGCAGAGATGGTAAATGCTCTGCAGACCCATCCTGAAGTGACATAAGAGTGCTCCCTGGCGTCAGTTTATCAGCCTTGCAAAAGGGCAGCCAGTCCTGCTGAGTGCCAAACTTGTACTATACACAAGTAATGCCCTGATATGCTTTTTTGGAGGACTATTCTCACAAACCTGTGAATAGTGGCTGCCATCAGGCAAGGTCTGGTCACTTTGGTGTATTTTTATGCTTTGCCCAGCTCACAAATCTGCTCGCGTTTCAACGGGGAGGTGTAGGTATTCTCACTTTCTGCCCTGAATCGAGGGCACTTGTGGCCGCTGCATCATGCACACTGGAGAGCAGGGCGAGGACGGAAGAGTAGCTGCCGATCCCAAGATCTGACGGCCAGCTTTGGCCTTGTTAGGGAAACATCTGCTGCCGCCTCCAGTCTTTACAGCATCGGTGATTCGTCTTTGAAGGGGATTTCGCACCATTAATGCGAAGGAAGTCAATACACTTTGCAATTTGCAGGCACCAGATGTTTTCATTATGAACGGAAAAAATATAGGAAGCGCCCGGGTTTAGGGTAATGGCTAAAATTCAAACAATTTGTTCAACTCATGCCGGTGTGTGGAAATATGTTTCTGCTTATTTGAATCCGTGTGCTTGAAAAATCCGATTTTTTTTCTGATGGAAGAAGTGGGCTCTGGAATCCTGCCCTGGCTGCGCCAGTCACTCTGCGTTGCTTTCCTGAGATGGATGAGCGCCTGTGTAAGGGCCGCGGGTAAAAGCATCACTTGCATGAAACGATTAATGACATCATCATGTCTATGCGACTCCAGTAGCACAGCCCCAACAGCAAGGCCTAATTATAAAGCAGTCGCAGGAGTCCAGGCTCTGTTTAAGAATCCTGCTGGGTGATATTTGTTCAGTACTTCTTTCTACAGTACTGGTGTGTGTTTGCAGCAGAAGTATTTGCTAAGAATAGAGTTGCAATCGTAGTTAACATCTTAGGGGTGCAAATGATGTTTGTGCTGCTCAGTCAAAGAAGCAATCCCTTACAGGAGGAGGGATCTATGTAATTAAGAACTTAGCTTAAAACATGTGAACAAATATTCTGTGCTTCACACAGCAGGCCTTTTACTTTAGTGCCTTTCTGAGAGTTTTATATTCTTGCATCCAGACATACTACACAACAACAAACATTTGCTTAAAACAAGCCAGACATGAAGAGGCCTATTCACAAAACCACTTAGAGTACATAAAGTAGTAGTCCTTTAGTACACTTTTAGTACTCTTACGTGAATGCAATTTTTCAAAAGTCGAAGCAAAAAGGGAATATTCAGGGAATACTCAAATATATTTAGTAAAAAGAGACAATTGTGCCCTTGTGTTTTTACTAATAGGGAGTTGGACTTTTCGGGTCCGATCCACAAAGACATGTAACAGAGTGCTAAAGAGCACTCTAGTATCAATTTTTTATCCTTCTTAATGCTTTTGTGAATCTGCACCCTTGCCTTTGCCAATGCTTGTTGGCACTATAAGAACAATGAGTACCAATAATCAATTTGTGGCGAAGAATTAGAATAAAAGATGTTTAATGTCTGAAAATAACAGTTAATAAAACATTAATAAGGCCTGCAGAAGGAGGAGTGCTATTTTAAGTGCCTCAATCACATCTGCACTCCCCTTCACACGACTTTCCTCTGCTATCTCTCTCTGTTAGACACTTACATCTCCTTCTATCCCACAACTTGTTGAACTATTCCATCTATATATCTCCCACATAATCTCCTGCCACTACATCACTGCCTCTCACTCTGTCCTTCTGCATATATTTCCTTCAAGCTCTGCACCTTCAGTAGATACACGCACACACACACTCTTTCTCTCTCTCTCACTCATCATCTGTCAACACAACATTTTTTTTTCTTTGGTACTGTCAATATTTTAAAAGATGTTTATATCTCTACACATGTTTACATCGAATGGTAATTACAGTTGGCATTTATGCGCTCTGCATACAGGCCACACTTTGAATGAGGGTGTATTTTTAACATCTTCAAGAACCACTGACAGGCAGCTTGAGAAATTTGATTTGCGCCACTTCTAGCTTCAATTCCGGAGCTCTCGATGGTGCACCGTCATGAACAAACAAAACCTGAACCCACCCACACTCCTGAGTAACTCAGTTCACAGTCTGTACTATGCAAGAGTCATACGATGCATGAGAAAAAGGAAAACTAAACACAACATCTGCGAAAAGGAAATAATACTCATGGGGAATACAAAATTAAGTAAAACGTGGAAGTGAGCAGATACTGCAGCGCTGACATGGGTTACCTAGAAGGATTTTACAGCCATTGCTTTGAAGTGCTTTACTCAAAAGAAGAAAGTGGTGCTTGAAGAGAAAGCAGTGAAGCATAGAGCAAGCCATTCAAAAGAGATGGTAAAGAGGCTATGCTCCATGGGAAGGACAAACACAAGATTGACAAGCTGGAACACAATTCTGAAGCAGGAAAATGAGAGTCATAGGAAATCCAGTGGTAAGTAATGGGCAGGCTCCATGCCGCTGAACGTTCTTGGTAAACGCACAGCATGTCTTACAACAAGAAGTGCATGCGCTGTTTAATAGGTTAAAAATAAAAATCTGTTTATTCACAACACTACTCAGATGGTGAATTACGCCTTTAAGAAATTGATTTTTCTTGCTAATACTTTAGGTCTGATTTTTAATTAATCAATTCTTTGATTGTCACGTACTAATTGCTTTTTTTAAGGCTTCATTAGTTACTGTCAGGAAACAGTAGTGATTTTTAACCAGTCGATTTGTATTTTGTTTTCGGTTTTCTAGGGACAAAATCTCTGAGGCAAAACAGAGACCATTTTTGAAATAGTCCGCAAACAAATTTGATGCCAAATTCCCACACTGTACAAATTAAATTCACCACAGATTGGAGATTAATGTTTGTCCAGCGTTTGGGTATCTGACCCATGTGCATTGTGCGACTTAATACCAACTACATGCGGTCAGCATTTTAAAGTCTGGGACTCATAGTTTCATGTTTTTTTCCATAAGCATGGTTATAGAAGACGAACATGACTAACGCCATTGGCTAAAAAATCAAAGTCTTACAGAAGGTGTCACACCTGCCATGAGGTAATCAGTTAAATATAGGGCACGCTTATGGTCTTATGGAATTTGGTATACATCTATCCTCAATGTATGTCTCAGTGAAAAATGTTCACATTCACAGAACAACTGAAGTCTTACTTCTGAGTGATGATAACCGCCCGGCTGCAAGAGCTCACTAGGAACACTTGAGAGAAAGGGGAAAACTGATGTACAAGATGAAAAAAGTATAAAACCTTTTGCAAAACATTCATTTTTACAAAATTGCTTCTGCCTATTAGCGTAAAATTAAGTTGAGACCACCAATCTAATGATTCCTTGATATTACATATCAACGGAGTCTAATTAGCAGCAACCACTTCTAGCATCGACGCCCTTAGTTTAATACCCAAAATATGTCACTTCTTTTAGAACTATAACACAAAAAAAACAAGATTATCAGTGCATAGCATTTGAGTTTTAGTGACATTCAATTTATATCCTGAGGCTTGACCAACAATTTTTGCTAGCTGCTCAATGTCTTGAAGTGCAGATTGTGGCTCAGCCGATGCCACCACAATATCATCAGCACAGGCAAACACTGAATATTGAATATTTTGTACAACAAAGGGTTTCATCAAGGGGGTGTTACCTAACAGCTCAACAAACGGATTGAAATATAAGGCAAAAAGCAATAGTGGGATTTTATACCCGATAGGCAGAAACAGGTTGGCCCGTTATCAGACAGATATTTGATTGACTGTCTCTCTTGCACTGTTCTTGGTTTTTAACTAGGAGGTGTGGCTCGTCCGCAGAATAAAGTTATTAGTAGGAGGACACTCCATCCTATTTTAAAGTCACTATTTCTTTGTTCTTTGTTGCACTGCTATTCACTTGACCATCAAGGATCAGCCATCACTGACGGTTCGCGTATGTTGGTGGACCAAATCCTTAACCAGCAATAGATGGTGCGGTGTTTGCTGTCCCAATGATCAGGGGACCAGACTGACATGCACTTGGGTTTGGCCAAATGATAGGACTGATCACGGAGTCTATTTGATGGAAACCCTTCACTAATTGTTCTGGATTTGTCAGCCATGTATGAATGATCTGCGCTGTGTTTGCTTTTCCTATACACATGGTGTTCACCGTATATTGAATTATGCTGTCTTCATGTGATTTATACACCCCGAGATCCTGGTGACTCGGACTGACAGTCCAGCTATATAATTAAGCTGATAGACCCTCTGTGTTTTCTGTGTTATACATATAGAAGTTGCTGGGGATAATAACCAGGTACGGGTCTTTAAACCTTATATCCCTTGGACCCTCCCTGAATCCGTTTTGTTGTTGATTTTTTTAAAAAGCAATAGTGAACAAGGGCACCCTTGCCTGGTTCCCTCGTAATAGCAACTACATCCAATAATAGGCCCATTGATGCAATCTTAGCGACCTGTGAAGAGTACAATACCTGCAGGGCAGTCATAAATCTTTTACCAAAGCCCAAACGGCGCATCAATTCCCACAGGTATTCCCACGCCACGCGGTCGAATGCCTTCTCCACATCCAACAAAATTAGCCCCAAGTCCCGTTTCTCCGACTGAGTGACATCAAAAAGCGTCACCACCTTGTTCACATGAGTAACTGTCCCTCGTGATCGTATGCACCCATGCTGATTTTGAGAGACTAACGATCTAATAATCTTGGAAAGACGGGAGGCCAGAACCTTCGAATATATTTTACCGTCACAATTTAATAATGAAATCGGACGATATGACCCTACCAATTCCGGGTCTTTGCCCTTTTTGCTAAAAACCACTATAGTGGCTTCTGCCCAAGATTTAGGGGCATGTCCCTCCTGTGTCGCCCTATAAGTACTCAACATATCATCTTTTATTAAGTTAAAAAAAGCGTATAAATCTCCACCGGAAGCTTATCAGGTCCAGCGGCCTTCCCTAAAGCTAAAGTGTTGACTGCCAGTTCTAATTCTTCCATCGTAATTGGGCACTCAAGTTTTGCCGCCTCAACAGGATCTAAATATGACATAACCCCTTCCATACACCTATTAACATCAATACCCTTCTCTACCTGTCACGTGTACAATTCAGTATAAAACTGATGAAAAATTGATAAAATCCCTGTGGGGTCCTGGAGGACTATCCCTGCGTTATCCTTCAGCGCCTTAATGCAGCGAGCAGATTCTTTCATGCACAGCTGTAGCGCCAGACACCTGCCAACTGCTTCCCCAAACTCATGATTCAGTTTTTTATAAACCAGATATTTCTGGCATTCTCCAAGTTCCACTCTCCCTGAATTTGAGCCCGGCATCTCGCAACAGCCTCTTCTAGTGCCGGAATATTATTAGCCTGGAGTGTTATACCCTGAGTTAATTCACCCTCCGCTTCTCTCAGAGCAGAATATAGTGCCTGCATCTCTAGTTTTCTCTTTCTTTGCTGATGAAAGCCAACACTTAGTACCTCCTCTCTGAAGCATGCTTTAAAGGTGTCCCAGACAATTGATCTCTGAGCTGAATGCCTATTATTAGCAAAAAATTCATTAATCCAAACAGACATATGGTCTCTAAAATCATCATTTAGACAGGGTTTCCAATCAAATGAGAACACTTTAGGAGGCGAGTGACAACCAGCAGCGGCAATTTCTAACACAATTGGAGAATGATCCGAAGCTATCCTAGGAAAAATTTGGACCGAGGCCCCTACCAAAGCAGCGACAGATGTAAAAATTGTATTCTAGCCGCACCATCTATTTATGAGGAAAAGAGTAAAAGGTATACCCTGGGTCGAGCGGATGTAATTTACCCCATGCATCAATAACTCCATGATCATTTACAAGATTATATAGGGCATTAAATACCCGTGGTTTGCGGCCATTGTATCTTCAGGATCCATTCTGAAGCTCTTGATTTGTTAAGTTAATATTTATATCACAGCAGATTACCAGCGGGGTCCCCCAAGTTGCTAATTCTATATTTAGCTCCTCAAGAATCATTGCCTCATCTAAATTGGATCCATAAATGGTACAAACTGTATATTTAGTATCTCGAAACCTATATTCGGCATAGCCCATCTACCAAGCTTATCTGAGAGAGTATGTCCCGTAGCTACAACATTATATTTAGCTAAAATCGCCACCCCCCTGATAATTGAGGATTGCTGCGAGGACACCACCAATGAAAACCCAAGTGTTTCTAAAATTGACCGTTGCCTCCACGGTATGTGTGTCTCTTGGAGACAAACCAACTCTGGCTAAATGCTTCGCAATTCTGCAGCTACCCTATCCCTTTTGGTCCAGCTATTCAGGCCCGAGACATTTAAAGAACAAATCTTTATCCCCTTAGATAACATAATGGCAGCCAAAGAAAATGACTTCTAATATATAGTAGACAAACATAATGACAAGCATACATTCCCATATGGCATAAAAAGTGATTTTTTACTGTGGATTTTGTACCCCTTTTACCCCTTTCACCCCCCGCCGTGACCCACCCCAACCCCCCCGTGCCCCAAAAACACTCAACCCCCCACCCCAACTTAGGGGGGTGAGGTCCAAATTTTGAAGGTGAGCTGGCTGCCTTTGTGTAAGATCCCATGATGAAGAGGCGCTATGGCCTTGAAACGCGTCGAACCTGAGAATTGAAGGGAGAGGGGGCATGAGAGCTGCACAGGGGCCAAACAAGCTGGATAGCTGAGCAACGTAGTGTGCCTTCTCGAAGCTCAAGGGCTATTTTGTTTACTTGTATACTCGCACGGCTTGCCTTGCAAGTGGAGAAGTGCACCACTCCCTCCATGCGGATAGAATTACTGCATGCGGGGAGGCTGCAGCGAGAACTCTTTTGTGGCCGTGCAGGACGTTTTCTCCATTAACCAGCAGCTCTATAGCCCTGCCCTCCTTGCCTACTAAAGGTTTTTAATGAACTCTCAACAGCACACCAAGGTTTGCAAACTACTCAAGGATGATTGTACTCACCTTCACGGACTGCGCTTACCAGAATGCTGGTGGATGGTACTTCCAGCCACGCCCACTAAGGGCGGAGAAATTCAAATAGATACAAAATTGAATTTTGAAGGTGAGCTGGCTGCCTTTGTGTGAGATACCATGATGAAGAGGCGTTATGGCCCCGAAACGCGTCGAACCTGGAGAATTGAAGGGAGGGGAGATATGAGAGCTGCACAGGGGCCAAACAAGTTTGAAAGCAGAGCAACGTGGAGTGCCTTCTCGAAGCTCAAGGTCTATTTTCTTTACTTGTATACTCGCACGGCTGGCCTTGGCCGTGGAGAAGTGCACCACTCCCTCCATGCGGAGAGAACCACTGCATGCGGGGGGGCTGTGGCGAGAAACTCTTTTGTTGCCGTGCAGGACGTTGTCTCCATTAACATGCAGCTCTACAGCCCTGCCCTCCTTGCCTACTAAAGGTTTTTAATGAACTCTCAACAGCACACCAAGGCTTATAATCTACTCAAGGATAATTGTACTCACCTTCACAGACTACGCTTACCAGAATGCTGGTTGATGGTACTTCCAACCACGCCCACTAAGGGTGGAGAAATTCAAATAAATAAAAAATTAAATTTTGATGGTGAGCTGGCTGCCTTTGTGTGACATCCCATGATGAAGAGGCGTTATGGCCTTGAAACGTGTCGGACCTGGAGATTTGAAGGGAGAGGGGGTATGAGAGCTGCGCAGGGGCCAAACAAGCTGGATAGCAGAGCAACGTGGTGTGACTTCTCAAAGCTCAAGGGCTATTTTGTTTACTTATATGTATGTATATATATATATATATATACTAGCAGCCCGTCCCGACGTTGTCCGGGTATGAAATAGAATGTGTGTAAAGTGTGTATTTGGCAAGGGCAATTTATTTTAAAATCTCACGGTAGACAACATTTTTTGTTTCATTAGAATAGGGACGGAGAAGGCCCAGCTGCAGCCCTGGTTGATGTTAGCAGGCGCGTGTAATTGGTGTAGTGATCCGCCGCCTGAGCCCGGCTAAAGCCCTGGTTGAAGTTAGCAGGCGCGTGTAATGTCGTTAAATGAGAGAGTTATCAGCCGCGGGTAAATCCGTTTAATGAGAGAGTTGAGTGACAGCGAGTAGGAGATGCTGAAGTAATTGTCCCCGCAGACACGCTCATTTGCGTGTTCCCCCGCTTGAGGCCCAGATGCAGGCCTGTTTGATGTTAGCAGGCACGTGTTCCCCCGCTTGAGGCCCAGCTGCAGCCCTGGTTGATGTTATCAGGCACGTGTAATTAGTGTACTGATACGCCGCTCGAGCCCGGCTAGAGCCCTGGTTGATGGTAGCAGGCGCGTGTAATTTCGTTGAATGAGAGAGTTTAGTAACAGCGCGCAGGAGAGGCTCCAGTAACGTTACTTACCAGGCCTCCAGGTGAACGCGTTTGTCACGCCCCCAGCAAACGGCCACAGCAGACGATCTTCTGATTAATGTACGACCCACATGGCACGAAGGGCGGAACGTAGCACACGCCCCCAGCGTTTCTCACGCTCCCAGCGTGCCCCTTGATGCGGCGCAATTGTGTTCACATGGCATGAAGGCCGGGCACACGCCCCCAGCATGTCACGCCCCAAGCGTGCCCCTTGATGCTGCGCAGCAACGTAATTGGCGCTTGTATGTACGACTAACATGGCATGAAGGGCGGACACACACCCCTAGCGTTTATCAAGTCCCCAGCGTTTGTCACGCCCCCAGCACACACCCACAGCCCACGATGTGATGGCCGTACCACACACCCCCAGCGTTAGGCACGCTTCCAGCCCACGCCCACAGCACAACGCAGACACGCCCACAAGGGACTACTTTGCTGGCACGGTTCTTTTACCTTTTAAATGTGTAGAGGAGTTGGCCTAACGGCTAAGGCGCTCGACGTCGGACCTGGGGATCTGGGTTTGAGTCTTGGTAACGACGCCAAACATCCTGTGATTTTGGGCAAATCACTTAATCTCCCCGTGCCTAACAAAAATGAATGTGTGACCTCATGTAACGTAACTGGTGCTATGTAAAGCGCTCTGATAAAATAAAATATGGTGGCCGTCTGCATAGCCTATGTCCTTCTGCTGCAACTGCCCTTTCCAACGCTGTGTTGGGTGTTGTGATTGGAGCTGTGGTTACTGAGATTACCCGCCTCCAAGGTTTGGGCTCTCTCTTTATAATCCAAATCCAGGAAAGAAATATGCAGCACTCGTGGGGTTAGTTACAGCAGTAGCAGTTTTATTTCACAGACGCGTTTCGGCAGATTACCTTCGTCAGTGTGTCTTTTCAATGTAAGTGCCACAGAACGCCATTTAACTAAGAACATTCAGTGAAATGAAAAGAGGACTGGTGCCCCCGTGTCAGTGAAAACACGCGCCATCTTTAAACAGTCAAAATTACGACCAACGAAGCATGCCCGCATTCGTAAACAGTGAGTGTAAACAAAGCTCTAAAAAAAGAGACATTTTGCATGAAATCTAATTGCAAAAAAGACTTTTTAGATGTCATGTAACCAACGCTAAGCAGTCATATATATATATATATATATATATATATATATATATATATATATATATATATATCCATTAGATGGTAGTCAGTTGTGCTTTGGTTATAGATCTTCGCATAACAGTGGCTATTAGCCAGTTGTCTGTATGCTTCCAAATTATATTGTTTGCTTCTCTGTAGGATGATATTCCCACCCTTATCTGATGGTTAACATATTATGGTTGCGTCTTGGCATAAATCACTCCGAACCAATTGTTGTTCTTTTTGAAAGTTCATGACCGTTTTCGAACATCCACGTTTATGTTGTCGTAGACGTACCAGATCTTTAGTGACTGATTCAGCAAATATATCTATGGCATCCACTGGCATCTGTGGAAGAAATTGTGAAGTGGGTTTGATTAAACTCTGTCCTCCACTTTGTTCCACTCCCGCTAAAGCCACTTGTTGAGTCAAGCCTCATGCGGGAGTGCCCCCGCTTCTGGTGAACTGGGAGCTGTAATTGAATTTACAGTGCACCGTCAATGCGCTCAAAACGGTGAGGAGAACGCACACGAGTCCTCGGAAGGGGCAACCCTTGGTCTGGTATATTGGTATATTGTATGTTGGTCTCAAGATGGCTGACAGCAATTCCAGGATGAAGTGCTGACAGCCATATATGAAATTTAGAAAATGTATTGATATCACAAATTGCACGTTGTTGTGTAACGGTATTCCGATGAAATGGAGGAACTTCTGTTTTTACACAGTGTTAAAATGGCGGTGTTATTCACATTCACATTGGTGATTGACATGACAGTCCTTCGTTTGTGTTGCCTACCTGAGAATGCATTTTGTATATAAAAAAATGGTGGCCCAAGCGCGTCCGACAAACATCTATAAAGGCGCCAGCCGAAACGCGTCTGTTTTGGCCGGAGTCCGAGTGGATAAACTATGGAAAACTCACACCCGAGAGTGCTGTGTTCTTTGCTGAGTACGATTACCCGGGAAACCTGGGAGCTGGAATATGCATGCGGGAGCACCCCCACAGCTAGAGCACCCGCCTGTGAGTACACCGTATATATATATATATATATATATATATATATATATATATATATATATATATATATCAATGCTCGAAGGTGTCCACCTTTGAGTAGCACGCAAACAGCAGCTTGGTTTATGTATAGGTGAGGACGGGGATCCACTCGTAGACGCCGCTCCGTACGGGATCTGCCCGACGCGTTTCGAAGCTCCATACGCTTCTCTTCAGGGGCTTTAACGGAAGCGGTGTGCGCAACCGCCAACCCACTTCTCCATTTTATATATAACACACCCACCGATGGGAGGCTCAAATGAGACTGTGCATTCTGGGAAGTGTGGTCCGGGAAGCACACAATCAAGTCCTGAATGGACTCCACAAGTGGGCCCGTCCTCGATTCCAAGTACGACTGCTGCTTCACTTTAGTGACCCCCAGGGTACCGGGGTGGTGCATACTCCGCAGCTGGACGGCCGCGTATAAATCAATGCTCGAAGGTGTCCACCTTTGACTAGCACGCAAACAGCAGCTTGGTTTATGTATAGGTGAGGACGGGGATCCACTCGTAGACGCCGCTCCGTACGGGATCTGCCCGACGCGTTTCGAAGCTCCATACGCTTCTCTTCAGGGGCTTTAACGGAAGCGGTGTGCGCAACCGCCGACCCACTTCTCCATTTTATATATAACACACCCACCGATGGGAGGCTCAAATATATATATATATTTATACTAATCGACAAAGTCACTTTTTTCCATAATCCTGGCCTTGCAAGGCTATTATATATATATATATATATATATATATATATATATATATATATATATATATAATTTTTCACAAAACAAAGGTTACAGGCATGCTGTAGTTAGGTTTACAGTTTGCCCACACAATATCATAGAAATTCAGAAGTTATAGTTATACTTATATTAAGAAACAATGACTCATTGCCTAAAGTTACTTTATGATTCAGAAAAGGGGGTGGTGAATCGTTAAAGTTACTTTATGGCACAAGTTATAGTTTATTTCTTGTGGATACCCATAAGTAATTCCTTATCCGCGGAGGATCTGTGTCCCTAAATATACGAACCTTTATTTCTGTAACAAATTAGAAAAAAAGGATCTTTCTGGATCTAGAGCTAGCTTTCTGCCTAATGGGCTTAAATGCATTTAGTGGTTCGGGCTCTAGTTGTGCCTAAAACTACAAAATCCCAATAGACATTGCATGGGGAAAAAACATATTGGCACCCCCCCATTTATGAATCAGCCCAAATCTTTCCACACCGCAGCTCAAGTAAGTGGAAAACTTGTTTTGAAAATGTTGTGAAGATTCATCAAACGGTGCCAAAGTTATTGGCAAAACAAAAAATGCTTCTTCTATTTGAAAAATTGGTCTCATATATATATATATATATATATATATATATATATATATATATATATATATATATATATATATATATATATATATATATATATATATATATATATATATATATATATATATGTATGTATTACCTACTGGCGGTCGCCAGTAGGTAGTTATAGTTAGGACCTACTTTCCATAGGAAATCCACACCATTCTATTTGGAATAACTTTGGCTTCGGTGGACGAATCTTCGTGAATTTCCTCAAGATAATGGCCTGCTCAGTTCTGCTCCTTCCCTGAAAGTTTGGGGTTGATTCGTCAAGTGGGGGCCGAGAAAAAAGGGTGGTCCCAAAACATGTTTTTCCCATGCAATTTTCTATAGGGACCTTTAGCCAGGCTACAGCCTGAACGGCTGAACGGAATTACACCAAATTTGGCAGAGAGGTAGAGTTCGGTTCGCAGATTGTGCTTTTTGTTAAATGGTGTAAATCCGTTCAGTAGTTTCTGAGAAAATTACAAGTAAAATCATAGCAATATCTAGAGACAGAGTTCTACACGCGAGCTGCATGCTGATTGGCTGTGAACTGTCTGTCAACACTCGAAACCAGGAAGTGTTGGCGGCCATGTTGTGCCTCGGTAGAACCGAGTCACAAGAAAACAGTAAAACAAAGTTGAGAAATAAGGGAAGGGGGCAGGCTAGAAACATTCTGACCCTTTACGCTTGCTCAGGGGGTCGTACATGGATGTTTAGGCTCTTTTTTTATTTAAAAGAAAAAAAAAAGAAAAATCTCGGCGTACGGAAATACGTACAATTACAAACAGGAGCTGCATGCTGATTGGTTGTCAATACTCCAAAACATGAAATGTTGGCAGCCATCTTGTTTGTCGCGAGAGCCGAGTCACAAGAAAACAGTAAAACAAAGTTGAGAAATTAGGAAAGGGGCTGGGTAGAAACATTCTGACCCTATAGTCTTGGTCAGGGGGGTGGTACATGGATCTTTAGGCTCAATTTTAATTTTTTTAAAAATAAAAAATGGCGGGGTACTCGTGCAGTACTTGTACGCGGTGGAAAAGTTGAAAAAAACTAGAAGTCCGTTTTATTCATTAGGTCTCGGGGGGGCAAATTACGGGGGCAATTTTTAGAGCTATATTTCTATGACAGTATGTAAAACTTTCAGGTTTTTTTTCCTGCATCAATTGTACTCTCTACGCATGCGCAGCCATGTTTACATGTGCACTTTTTTTCTTTTTCTTCAAGTTCGCCAAGCAAACCTCTCCTGATTTTAGGTATTAAATTTGCCGCTTTCTTTTCCCGGGTGGTGTGTGTCATCCGGTGATACTTTTGTAATATATTAATAAACATATTGTATATTACGAGCACGAGCTGCATGCTGATTGGATGTCAACTGTCTGTGAAAACTGCAAACCAGGAAGTGTTGGCAGCCATTTTGTTCGTCGCTAGAAGCGAGTCACAAGAAAAGTGTAAAACAAAGTTGAGAAATAAGGAAAGGGGGCAGGGTAGAAATATCCTGACTCTCTAGGCTTGCTCAAGGGGTCGTACATGGATTTTTAGGGTAAATTTTTTTTTAAATAAAAAATGACGGCGTATGGTACTCGTACGCGGTGGAAAAGGGAAAAGAAACTAGAAGTCCATTTTATTAATTACGTCTAAGGGGGCAAATTCTAGGGGCAATTTTTAGAGCTATATTTCCATGACAGTATGTAAAACTTTCCGGTTCTTTTTCCTGCATCAATTGTACTCTCGACGCATGCGCAGCCTTGTTTGCAAGTGCACTTTTTTTCTTTTTCTTCAAGTTCGCCAAGCAAACCTCTCCTGATTTTAGGTATTAAATTTGCCGCTTTCTTTTCCCGGGTCATGTGTGTCATCAGGTGGTATACTTTTGTAATATATTAATAAACATATTGTATGTATATTTATTTGAAATGTAGTTTCGAGGCCCCAAACGTTGATTACATACTCCGTCCAACCGCCATTTTAGTAGTTTTCCTCCGTTATTTTTATTATACCTGTTACTTTCATTTTACCCTGCGTATATTTTCTCTGTGATCGATGAGATTTCGTGCCACAGATACCACGGTGTTTGTCCTTGGCCTCCGATCTTATCAGACTTGGTCATACGTATACCTAGAAACTAATTTGAAGGACGTAAGGCACAGCCATTACAACACGTGTTGGTCAACAAAAAAACATTATTAAGATTGTGCGTTTATCATGTGTGGTAAATGCATACTAGTTGTAAAAGCATGTGTGGAAAAGCGATATGCGTGCTAATGGTTTTGTGGTGACGATCACGCATGCTTATGAACCGGGTCTGGGCGTGGTGGAGTTTAGGGTACCAGGCGGAGGAGCACATAGCTGCACTCGTACAATATAAAAGTAATATAGGATTTTTAAACCTTTAAAAAAATTATTCCATAATTACCCTAGATTAAGTCTTCTGTTAGTATGTTCATTAAATACATGAATATATGTTTTTAAACAATTAAAAACATTTGCGTCGTTTTTGTACGGGTGCCGTACATGACATCACACAGAAGCGACGTGTAACGTCAAAGGGTATTCGTAGCGTATGCTGAGAATGATTAGCAGTAAAAACTATGGTGTGATCACTCTCTCACTGTCAAACAGGAGCACAGGGCGCGCTATGAGAATAGTTAGAAGTGGTCACTCATTGGAGATCCAATTCAGGTGTGTGGCTTATCCACAGTATCATAACGTTATTTTTTAACCTGGTTAAGTTTGAGGTTTGTATGAAATACTATGCTATAGGATGATATGGATGTTTAGGGAGCGCTTATCTGCATGAAGCTTGGTTATTATCATTTACATATAGGTGTCTGAGGGAGGGAAAAGAAGTCTATGTGAATGGCGAGGATTGCACAATAGTAACAGATCACTCCTGAATTTGTAGACACATACAATTGCATGGCTCTTGTATACAAGATGCGACTAATTTGGACTGAGTTTTGAAAGGTAGTCCGACACCTGCTATCATAACAACGTTCAGTTTACTGGAAACTGGAGTTATTTACTTTGAAATAATGGAGATTGTTGTGCAATGTTAGCAGGCATCGCTTACATGATTACGGTAACTGAGCGTGTGGTTTGATAAAAAAAAGTTGTGTTACCTCCTCTGCATGGGAAGCTGTTTTTTTCTATCTGACTGTCGATTTCGACCTTGAAAGCAGAGTCAACCAAATGAGTCGTATAAGAGCGCTATTGTCTCAAAAAGAGGTCGCTCTTATATCTGGTACAGAAACATTTGTCCTTCATGTAGCAAACACCCGCACAGAAGTGCATGATTTATTAAATACAGACGTGCTCTTGAATTTTGGGGAGTTAATTTAGAGTATCTTTAATGTGTCCTTGATTACGGGGTTACCTTACTTTTTTAAAGTTAGAAGCAGTGGCCTTGTGACTTCTATAGAAAGTATATTTGGTGTCTTTTTGGGATTTTTTCATTCGATTTTTTCCAGCATCTTTCCTGGATTGCGCTTAATACTCGCATTAGTTGCCGGTGTGCTTTTATTAATTTGTTTACATAAATATGGATGCACATCCTGCAGCAGACGACAATATGTCCCGGCTGTTGATGGTTCGCAACCGAATGATTAGTTATTACGGAGCGCTGCCTTTGGCTACATTGAGTGCAGTTTATGGATTATCGTTTCGATTTTCCTTTTTCACATGCGTTCAAACTGTGTTCCATTGCCTGAGCTGCGATTTCGACTAGGCCCTGGATTTGTGGCTCTGCAGTACGGTGTCTCCCAACGCGGATTATGACCAGCTGATGAGCCCCTTAGTGGTTCATGACGTGCTCTGTTCTGGCGGCGGGATTATGGCCTTAGCAGCGACACATGGATTAATGGGACGTTGGAATGTTTTTGCAGTGGCGCTTGAGTTCTTGGCACGAAGTTACATTGAAGATGACTCGCGTTTTCCTCCGATGGTGATAGAGTCTTGGGTCGTTGAGGAACATGTATGTTCATTCCCGCTATTGAATTGGATGGCTGAAATGTTTTCAGATGAGAACAATGACTTCCTGTTGGAGGCTGTTGCTATATACTGAGCTTACACGCTGTTGGATTAAGACTCTTTGATTTTTCTACATATTCTTTATTATTTAGCTACTGCTCTCTATCAAAGAGCGAATAACTTTTTTGGGGAAATGTGAACTTGACTCTGCTTTTTAGGCTTGGACTCTGCATTCCTAATTCGCCCAGGTTTATATCACGTGCTTTGATCAAGAAAGGGTGCCGTGGGGCTGAGCCTTGCACTCACACCCTATTAAGTTAGCATGGGTTTATTAGAAGCTTACACGCGATTTTTGCTTTCCTGCTCTGCTTTGCACTCGACACGTACTTGTGATATTGTTTAGAGAAGGCTGAGTATTTTGCTTTATATGAGTATAATTTGGTATGCTAGATTTGTAAACTGCCTCGCTAGGTTTGTGTGTATAGTGAGAGCATGGAACATAAAGGTTATCTTGAATACTGTGTCTGTTATTCAGAATGATCCTCACACGTTCGAGCCATAATGCATATGCAGCTGTGGCCACCTCTGATACTTGCGCGTTTCACAATGCATTGTGGAGGCAAAGTTACACACAGTTGGAGAACATTTGTATCTTCACAGTTTGTGGAGCACTGAATGTGATCCACTACTGCTGAGTACCAGAGGTATGGGTCTGCCCATGTAATCCAATGAGACTTTCTGTAGTTAAAAACTAATCTGCTAGGTAGGGAGGGTGAAATGTAGGTATATTTTAAATTTGTTTACCATTAGCATTATAGGATGCTTTTTCCGTTTGTTTTTCATAAAATAGTAACAATGCTGACAGCCTTGTTTCTGATAATATGTTTGGTTGTATTTTCTAAGGTACTGTGCATGAGATTATTTTTTATTTTTTTATTTTAATTTTTTATTAGGAAAGATGGTACATAAAAGGACATATTTCATAAATTATTAGATACTTGGTAAGGACATTTTTATACATTTTTTATATATTTACAAGCATTTAATCAAAGAAACATATTAGCGAGAGCAAGTAAAATGAGTATGAAGAGATAGGAAACCGTTTCAGTTATATTCAAAATTAATTAAAAACAATAAACATTTTAGCCATTTCTATCTATTCTCCAATTTGTTACAGGAGCCCACAAGCGTATACCGTTCTTTCGCTCTCTCTTGCCTTTAAATTCATAGAGACAAGATTCTATATTATGAATTCCTAACAATCTTGAGAGCCACATCTGGAAGGATGGAGGATTCGTATCTTTCCAAGCCGCAGAAATTAGAATTCTGAGTACAGCAACAGATAAAAACACTAAATCTCTTTCAGCCTCTTCCAAACCCAACCTGAAGTCTATACCAAATAAAATTAAGGTAGGGGATAGGTCGATGGACTGACCTAGCAGCCCCTCCATAAATTTAATTATCTCTTTTTTAATAATATCTAGCTGTTTACAAGAAGAAAACATATGTATAATATCAGCCTGACTTTCATTGCATCTAGGACAATTGTCATTTTCACTTAAACCCCAGGCATATATCTTCGCAGGTGTATGATAAAGATTAAAAATAGTCTTGTAATGTTGTGCGCGAAGATTTGATGCCCGGAATATTTTTTTATTCAGTAAGAGAGCAAGATCTAAATCGATATCCGGATCTCCTAATTTTAATGCCCAATTGGACTCAACCTTCTCGATATCATCCGGTATTTGGTCCAATAAACAGTTATATATATTCTTAATCTTCCTACACCCTCTATTTAATAACTCGATCATTGGAAAGTCTGCTGTAAATGAAATCCGAGGCCTAACTGCCTTAATTGCCCTGGTAACTTGGCCATATACCAACCAGTGACTATCTGGAATACCAAATCTTCCCTGTACAATTCCAAACTCCAGGATTTCTCCTCCCTCCATCAAATCTCCCAAGGATCTGAGCCCCGCCCTTTTCCAAGTCAACAAGTTTCTATCATTTTTTAGTTGGGGAAATAGAGACGAGTTATATAGTTGCATATAGGAATTAACTTTCGGAATATTAAAGATTTTCATAATTACTTTCCATACCTGCCATGCTCCGAGCAATGTCTGCAATCTTGTTTTTTTATAAAAGCATCGTTCTAATTCACACTGAAATAGGTTTATAGCCTTTTCGCCCAATAGCATCCTATATATCTGTGGAGGACAGTGTTGATCCACTGGACCAGTTGCTGTTTCAGGTAAAGATGCCGATTGGAATAAGACAGTCATTTAAGTTAAGAGACAGGCCCAGTGATATAATTTTAGATTCGGTAATCCCATCCCGCCCCTTTCTCTGGGTAATGCCATTAAATTTTTTGATCGCCATACCCTTCCATATTGCCATACAAATCTTATAAACAGATTCTAGTTGTTTCATGATCTTGTCCTCAATTAATAGTGGGATGGCACGGAACAGGTAGAGAACTCTCGGAAACATAGACATTTTAACTGCGTTCACCCTTCCTATTAGTGATAGATGGAGTACATCTATTCTTTTCAATTCTGTCTCGATATTCTTAATGAGCAGCAAATAGTTCTCAAATACGATTTTCTCCACGTTGGCATTAATTTTCACCCCTAGGTACATGGCAGAATCAACGAATCTATAATCAGTTTTAGTAATATTTTTGGAGCAAATAACCTGCGTTTTTGTTTCGTTTAGAAGGTATCCTGACTCTTCCCCAAACAGTTTAGCCATCCGAATGAAAATAGGAAGGGTTTGTTGAGGGTTATTTGTTATCACTGCAAGGTCGTCTGCATAAGCCAGAATTTTATTTGAATAGCCATTGCATATCACAGGAATTATCCCTGGACAATCAAGGATACCCTGGATGAGGGGGTCTATATACAGCGCAAATAAAATAGGGGAACAGGGACAACCTTGCCGAGTCCCTCTCTTTATATGTATAACCCCAGATTTTTCGCCCATTACTGTCACCTTAGCCGTAGGCTCTACATACATAGCTTTAAGGGCACCTATAATATTGGGACCAAATCCCCTCGCCTCTAAAATGGCCCTGAGAAAGCTCCAATCCACGCGATCGAACACCTTCTCTGCGTCGAGCAGGATCATGGCCATCTCCCCCCCCACGGCGGCCATGCCATCAAACAAAGATATTGCCCTGCAAATGTGATCAGTTGTACCCCGACCGGGGACAAACCCATGCTGCCATGGGGAGACGAGGCCGCCAATGACCCTGCTCAACCTCTTTGCCAGAATTGTGCATGAGATTATGGCGTTAGAAATAAACATTTCAAAGTTGCACATGTCTTTATTTACATCTTGTTTTGGACTGGTGTAAGACTATATTGAAAGAGTGTTCTTGTTATCCACTTCACTTCATTTAATCTAAGTCGCATGTTCTGGGTTGACTAGTCATTGGTGTTTTTGCTCTAGGGCTAAGAACCAATGAGTCACTGATTGCTAGTCTGGTAGGGGGTTTGTGTAGTAAGGTGGGTTTTGGTACACCGTAATTCACTGAGGTCCTAAGTCTTTATTCACAGTTCTGTGTATGAGCAGAATTCCTGGAACAGTAGTTACAACAAAAAGGCTCGATAAAGGGCTTGCACTTTGAAAATGAATATAAAATAGAAGAATAGTTGATAATCACATCTAAGGAAAGCAGCGATTAGATGTGTGTATGTGTGGATGATGTGTAGATTGAGTGGAAGATGAAAAACGTGAAAAATAAGAAAGGTTGGAGAGATGCAAACTACCCACTGCATTGTCAATGAAGTGGATCTTTGGATTTCCAGGTCATTACACAGATATGGTGTTGGATTCCGCAGTGGGAGCAAGAGAAACTAGTACCACATCTAAGGAAGAAAACTAGAGCATAAAGTACACACAGTTGGGCAGATTTACAAGGTTGTGTGTTAGGATCTAGCTGGTTGCGCCTGCCAAAGTATGTGAACTACTAATCCCAGGGTGCTTTGCAGTGGAGGCGCGGTTAAAAAGAAGCAACGCGCACTTCCGCGCGTGCGCAATTCTGATTCTCACGACCGATGGGGCAGAGTACGAGGTGAGGAGGATTTGTGACTCTCAATACCGCAGGGGACGATTGTGGTTCCTGGTCTCGTGGAAGGGGTATTTGGAGGAGGAAGATTCTTGGGTGCCCGACGGTGACGTACACGCCCCGCTTGTGGTTCGTTCCTTCTACAGGAAACACCCGGGGAAGCCGGGTTCTAGGAGGCGCTGGGGAGGAGAGCCTACTGTTAGGATCTAGCTGGTTGCGCCTGCCGAAGTATGTGAACTACTGATCCCAGGGTGCTTTGCGGTGGAGGCGCGGTTAAAACAAAGCAACTCGCACTTCCGCGCGTGCGCAATTCTGTGTTCCAGCCGCGTTGGTTGCTTCTGAACGCGAGGACTCGAGTGACGGAGAAGCGGTTATCGTGCCAGGGAGAGGACCCCCCCTGTTGGAAACCCGCAACCGCAACACACGTCAAGGCCAGGTAGGGAGAGAGGAGTCAAGTCTTGGCTCTGTTTCTCTTTCACTTCGGAGCATTTCGAACACGGCGAGGGTTAGCCCGTGAAGGAACGGGACCACCCTAAGACTTGTTTGTGTACGGCTGAGTTCTTATCAGCCGGTTCTCTTCTCCGGACGAAGGAGCCACTCTGACAAAAGGTTACAGCGCCGGATTACACTTAAGGCGCTGGATTGTGAAGCGTGTTGATCCCCCGTGAGGAGGAGCGCTAGTATGTATTTGTTTTGGGGAAATAACTGCTTACCGGCTCAGGACAGCGTGTTGATCCCCCAGTGAGTCATTGTACTGTATTGCTTTTGTTTCACAAGACTTCCTTGGAGTGGGGAAGTGAAACAGGACTTCAGCAAGCGTTTCCCTTTTGGCTTGGTTTCTGCATACATTTTAAGAAGCCTGGCTGGTAGTCTCCTGGCTAGGAGAGGATCTATGGTTTCTATTGATATTCTTTGGAGCAAAGGTTCTGAGTCTTAAGGTGATTACTGTTTAGTGAGACCATAATGAGAGTAGCAAATGCGATGTGTGGAGTGTGTTAATGGTGTCTACTTATGTTTTACAGAGCCTTTTTCCCTGCAGTCCCCTTCCATCTTTTATCCCCTGTCTGATCTGACCAGAACTCTGTGTATTACAGTCAGAGTTCGGAACGATCTGAAAGTGGAACCCTTATAGCATCTTCCTGACCCTGAGGAGCATGCAGAACCTGACAGAATTGCGCACCCACGAAGGTGTGCTCCTCCTGGTCAGGTCGGTGGCTATAATGACGACACTTGAGGATGTAGTGCATATTTTAGAGACCCTACAACAGGAACTAACCGCTTCACGTTTAGAAACGGCTGCTCTGAGGGAACGGGTGGACAGGACAAATAGGAATCCCTTTGATGCTAGTACAGCGGCTGTACCCCCGATACAGGTCACGGTAGCCCCACCGATACCCTTGGCAACCCCGGAGAGGTATATGGGAGATCCCCATAAGGTTCAGGTGTTCCTTACGCAGATCTTGCTGCATTTCTCCTGCCGGCCTTCTTCGTTTCCAACAAACCATTCGAGAGTGGCTTTTGCCATTTCCTATCTTAGTGGAGATGCAGCCAACTGGGCAGTTCCATTAGTGCGCAACAACGACGCGGTGCTATCGGACTGGGATGCTTTCAGGAGCACCTTCGAAGGGGTGTTCGACAGGAGAACGACCTCGTTCAGTGCTGACAAAGAGTTGCTTTCTCTGAGACAGGGACAGGGGGATTTAGTCACATACCTCACCAACTTCAACAGGTTGGTGGCGGAAGCAGCCTGGCCTGAAGAAAAGCGCATGTCACTTTTTTACCAAGGCCTGTGTGGAGAGCTTAAGGATGTGATAGCCAGGATAGACCCTCAACCCCGCACGTGTGCGGATTTGGTCAGTCTATCATTGCGTCTGGATGGGCGCATACATGACAGAGGTGGAGAGAAGGGCCCAAAAAAGGAGGCATTGCAAGGAGAGGCAGGGGGGGAACCAATGGAGATAGGAGCAGTACGGGCTCCTTTGTCACGTACAGAAAGAGAGACACGCCGCACCCAGGGTCTCTGTATGTATTGCGGAAAAAAGGGACACTACGTGCGTGAATGCCCTATGAAACCTAAGACACAAAACCCTTCCTTTAAGACAAAAAGGGCAGCAGTATCCAAAGTAGGGACAGATGGAGGTCTTTCTGAGTTGGAGATCAAGGATGAGAAGGCAGGTATGAAGATACCCTCTCTTGCGTCTGACCTTCCGTAAGCCACAGAGGCTCATATAGTGCTACAAGGAGGCTTGGTTGTGGGGTCACAAGTGCATCAGGTGCTGGCCATGTTGGATTCAGGAGCCACGGGCAACTTCATTGACAGTGGTTTGGTTCGACTGTTGTCCATAGGAAGAGTAGCATGGAAAATTCCCGAAGAAGTGGTGGCGGTGGACGGGAAACCGTTAAAATCAGGAAAGATCACTTCACAGACAGAGGAAATGAGCTTAGTCCTATCGGTAGACGGAAATCAACACCCCGAGAATATAGTGCTCAACATCATCGATGCACCGCAGTATGAGCTCATATTGGGGATGCCTTGGTTTTGTAAGCACAACCCAGAGGTAAATTGGGCAGATAGGGAGGTGAGGTTTTCGTCTGAGTCTTGTAGAGCACACTGTCTGACAGCAAGTGAGTCTCCTGCGACCGCGCTAGCCTCACCATGGTGCGTTGCGACAGCGGTGGAAAAGGAAGTAAGTCTACCATTAGAATATCAGGCTTTTGCGGGTCTCTTTAACAAAGCAAAGGTAGAGACCCTTCCCCCTCATAGAAGATACGACTGTCGGATAGACTTGATAGACGACAGCGTACTCCCAACTTGTAGAGTATATGCCTTGTCAGAGCCCGAAACAGTGCATCTTCGGGCATACTTAGACAATTACGTTAAGCTGGGGTTCATCCGCCCCTCCCGATCACCAGCTGCCTCCCCTTTGTTCTTCATCTCAAAGGCCAATGGAGAATTGAGGGCTTGCTGTGACTACAGAATGCTGAATAAGAACACGGTCAGGAACAGATACCCGCTCCCCTTCATTAACGTCCTTTTAGATCAGGTACGGGGGGGTAGTAATTTACACCAGACTAGATCTGCGAGGAGCCTACCATTTGGTGAGAGTCAGGCAAGGGGACGAGTGGAAGACCGCCTTTAAGACCAGGTATGGGTTGTACGAGTACCTGGTAATGCCGTTCGGGCTCTGCAACGCCCCAGCGGCATTCCAGTACTTTTTAAATGAAGTATTGTCTGAGTTCATGGACCTGTTCATTGTAGTGTATCTTGATGATATACTCATCTATTCAGACACAATCCATGAGCATTACCAACATGTGTGTAAGGTGTTAGCGAAACTTCAGGAAAATGCCCTTTACTGTAAATTGAGTAAGTGCGAGTTCAGCGTGACTGACGTAGAATTTTTAGGGGTGAATCTCAGCCCAAAGGGGTTATGTATGTCTGAACGCAAGGTCCAAGCAGTAATACACTGGCCCAAACCCAAGAACCTCAGGGAAGTGCAGAGTTTCTTGTGATTCGCGAACTTTTACAGGCGTTTTATCAGCGAGTTTTCATTCAAGGCAGTCCCCATCACGTGCCTGTTGATGAAAGGGATGCCCTTTGTTTGGGAGGCAGAGGCCGACAGGGCTTTCGAAGAATTAAAGAGAGCATTCACTACGGCCCCGGTGTTGAGACACCCTCATTTGGATGCGCCTTTCATAGTGGAGGCAGATGCATCGGACATAGCAATAGGCGCAGTTCTTTCACAGAGAGATAAGGAGAGGGGTAGGCTGCATCCCGTAGCTTACTTGTCCAAGAAACTGGACACCGCGGAAATCAATTACACCATTGCGGAGAAAGAACTCCTTTCCATCAAGAAGGCCTTTCAGGAATGGCGGCCGTATCTGTTGGGAGCTTGCCATTCGGTCACAGTATACACCGACCACCGGAATCTGCAATACATGCAGTCAGCCCGTCATCTCACACAGAGACAGATGAGGTGGACTCTCTTCTTTGCGGAATACGATTTCCACATCACCTTCCGCCCTGGAGTAGACAATCGTAAGGCTAACGCCTTATCCAGACAAGAAAGTACAGAGAATCAGGAAGCTCACGCCCCTATGGCTATAATCCCACAGGAGAAGGTGATATGCATGGTGACAGCTGATGATTTCCTGAGGGAAGTTCACAACAACAGAACAACCGAAAAATGGGAGAAATGGGCGGAAGAAGCAGAGGGAAGAACAGTGAGAGAAGGTCTCCCCTTCGTTCATAACAAACTGTTTCTGCCTACCGGAAGTTACAAAGGAAGGCGTATTTTTGGTGTCATCAGTCACTGTTAGCAGGTCATCCGGGGATCAAGAAACCACAGAACTTCTGCAGCGCAAATTCGGGTGGAGGTCCATGACAGTCTTGGTCAAGTAATGGGTGTCAGAATGCGAGACCTGTGTGAGAGGGAAAACGGATCATACCAAGGCCAGAGGGAAACTCATGCCTATGCCCACACCTCCTTATCCGTGGCACACCATCAGTCTCGACTTCATCACGGGGCTGCCTAAGGAAGGGGACAAGTCAGCGGTGCTGGTGGTAGTTGATAGCCTGACCAAGATGGGTCACTTTGTGCCTTGTAGAAACTTACCTACAGCGGGTCAGACGGCACAATTGTTGTTGCAGAACATCGTACGTCTTCATGGCCTTCCAACTGTGATAGTGTCGGACAGAGGCCCCCAGTTTGTGGCTAGCTTTTGGAGGACGTGGTGCAAGGCACTACGTATAGAGGCAGCGGTGTCCACCTCGTTTCACCCCCAAACGGACGGGCAAACTGAAAGGCTCAACCAGACCATGAAGAAGTACTTGCGTTGTTACGCAGAGGACGCCCAGGAATCATGGGTTTCGTTGCTTTGGTTGGCGGTGCTCTCATACAACAATGCATTGCACAGCTCCACAGGAATCTCGCCTTTTATGGCCAATTACGGCTATGCTGCAAAAGTTCCCCCCGTGGAAATACCGTCAGAGGTGAGGGACCAACCCACGATACAGGCCCGCATTAAGGCCTTGTTGATCCTACACAAGAAACTGTCGGGTAATCTTCGCAGGGCCAAGATGGTCTACAAGACATGGGAGGACCGAAGGAGAGTGGAAGGGCCTGAGTACAAGGTGGGAGAGCGTGTCTGGCTGTCCACAAGAAACATACGGTTTAAGCTCAGGAGTGTGTTCCATCCTCGCTTTATTGGACCGTACGAAGTGATCAAGAAGATAAACCCGGTGGCCTACAAACTCCGGCTACCTGCAAGACTGAGAATACACCCGGTGTTTCACTGCAGTCTGTTGAAACCTGCAGGACCAGCAAGGAGGAGGGCTCCTCCTCCGATTCTCACGACCGATGGGGCAGAGTACGAGGTGAGGAGGATTTGTGACTCTCAATACCGCAGGGGACGATTGTGGTTCCTGGTCTCGTGGAAGGGGTATTTGGAGGAGGAAGATTCTTGGGTGCCCGACGGTGACGTACACGCCCCGCTTGTGGTTCGTTCCTTCTACAGGAAACACCCGGGGAAGCCGGGTTCTAGGAGGCGCTGGGGAGGAGAGCCTACTGTTAGGATCTAGCTGGTTGCGCCTGCCGAAGTATGTGAACTACTGATCCCAGGGTGCTTTGCGGTGGAGGCGCGGTTAAAACGAAGCAACTCGCACTTCCGCGCGTGCGCAATTCTGTGTTCCAGCCGCGTTGGTTGCTTCTGAACGCGAGGACTCGAGTGACGGAGAAGCGGTTATCGTGCCAGGGAGAGGACCCCCCCTGTTGGAAACCCGCAACCGCAACACACGTCAAGGCCAGGTAGGGAGAGAGGAGTCAAGTCTTGGCTCTGTTTCTCTTTCACTTCGGAGCATTTCGAACACGGCGAGGGTTAGCCCGTGAAGGAACGGGACCACCCTAAGACTTGTTTGTGTACGGCTGAGTTGTTATCAGCTGGTTCTCTTCTCCGGACGGAGGAGCCACTCTGACAAAGAGTTGCAGCGCCGGATTACACTTAAGGCGCTGGATTGTGAAGCGTGTTGAACCCCCGTGAGGAGGAGCGCTAGTGTGTATTTGTTTTGGGGAAATAACTGCTTACCGGCTCAGGACAGCGTGTTGATCCCCCCGTGAGGAGGAGCGCTGGGCAGGTTTTAGGATAGAGCTTAGTCGCTCTGAGACTTGAGTGTAGGCGCTCATTGTACTGTATTGCTTTTGTTTCACGAGACTTCCTTGGAGTGGGGAAGTGAAACAGGACTTCAGCAAGCGTTTCCTTTTTGGCTTGGTTTCTGCATACATTTTAAGAAGCCTGGCTGGTAGTCTCCTGGCTAGGGGAGGATCTATGGTTTCTATTGATATTCTTTGGAGCAAAGGTTCTGAGTCTTAAGGTGATTACTGTTTAGTGAGACCATAATGAGAGTAGCAAATGCAATGTGTGGAGTGTGTTAATGGTGTCTGCTTATGTTTTACAGAGCCTTTTTCCCTGCAGTCCCCTTCTGTCCTTAATCCCCTGTCTGATCTGACCAGAAATCTGTGTATTACAGTCAGAGTTCGGAACGATCTGAAAGTGGAACCCTTATAGCATCTTCCTGACCCTGAGGAGCGTGCAGAACCTGACATTGTGGGAAAAATTATGCAAAAGTGGCGCAAGGGACTTGTAACCTGCCGCAGTGTGTGGTAGAACAGATGCAAGAAAGGACGGAAGTGTGCAAATTACCCACTGCTATTCACGGGTAGTAGTTACCAAGAAGGCTGAATAAAGGGCCTGTACTTTGAATTTGAATTAATGAAGAATAATTGAAAAGCTCAGGCAAGAATGGTAGCAAGTAGGTGTGTGTATTTGTGGTTGTTGTGTTGATTGAGTGGAAGATGGCTAAGGTGAAAAATTAGAGAGGTTGCAGAGATGCAAACTTTCCATTTCTTTGTAAAGGAAGTGGGTGTTCAGTTTTCCAGTGCATATATATATATATTCACTGAAAAAACCATAGGTTTCAGGCACGTTATAGTTAGGAATTAGCATTTAAAAAACCTTAGAAATTCACTGAAAAAACCATAGGTTTCAGCCACGTTATAGTTAGGAATTAGCATTTAAAAAACCTTAGAAATTCACTGAAAAAAACCATAGGTTTCACCCATTTTTTAGTTAGCGGGACATTTCTCTCATACAAAACCATTGAAATTCCTCCGTTATAGTTAGTTCAGCTAACTATAACTCGCGTGCCCGCAATGCACTGCTGATGACGTCACATATTACATCACTCATCACATGGTCAGTGACATCACTGATGACATCACTGATGACATCACTGATGACATCATCCTTGTGAAAGAGTGGCAGACCTCCTCTCACCCTAATATAACCTTTGATACACACATTCAAAAATAGATACTAAATTTTTCAAAAAATGGAGATACCAAAACCAGTTTCAACAACCTATTCAGTAATTCCAACATCTACATACACATCCACTCATCCACTAACAGTTCTATATAGTCACTTAAACATGTACTCACTCCTCATATGTACTCATACACCTATACATCCTGTTACACACTGATACCCATCCATACTTTTACTCACACACATACTCACACATGCAAATAAACTATAAAAAATCAATTTGTTTGCATATACAGCTATACACACACCACTACACTTACTTGTACAGAAACGTACACATACTTACTCTCTTAAACAATCAGTTATAAAAACACATACTTATTTATACAGGAACTTTTTCAATCTGTCACTGTCATATATCCTTACTTATATACATCAATACTCACATATACTAGTTTAAAACATATGTACTTACTCATAAAGACAATATTGAGGCAGTCATTCACTCACTAGCACACCCATACACACATTCATCCACCCATACAGTCCTGCACACATGCTGTCTTCAAAACACATACAAACAGTGAGTCAGTCATTCATGCATCTGTGCCCTAAATAATACCCGCCACCAAACCATACAGACACTCATTCTGATACTCAAAAAAACAACTAATAACCCATATAGACACTCGTGTAGCTACTCACCAAACCATGCAGCCACTTATACACAAAGTGAGACACTGATACAGATATTTACATATTTAAACATTACTCGCTAATACATGTATTCACTAAGATACACTTAATAAGTCAGTTATACACTTTGCCACTGGATTCAAGCAGGCCGGGCTGAAGACGGCTGGAATGCCAGAAACTGGTCCTCGGAAGCTTGTTTCCGGTCCAGAGAAGGCATGGCTTGGCAGTTCGGGCTGGACTGTTCCCATGAGGCACAGGGTCAGACTGATTTTCATATGGCCATGTCTGAACTGGGGTGGCAGAGTGGGCTAAAGAATGGTGATGGATTAAACCCAGATAAGTTGACTGGGGGTGAGTGCTTGTATTGTCAACGCTCCGTCCATCATTTCCTTTGGTTTTGCTATATTTACTATTCTTCATCCAGTCAGTGCAACAGTAAGGAAAGTGTTGGACTTCGGAGGGGTTAAATTAAAATTCCTTCTCCAGTCTAAGCAAAAGTAAGGAAAGTGCTAGATTTCTGAGGGGTGACATTTATGATTCCCACTCCAGTAGAAGCAACAGTAGGGAACTTTTTGGACTTCCAAGCGGTTACATTTATTTATTGTGTTTTGTTTCGAGTGAACGTGAACCACAGGTATTAGAGCGCTTCACAGAGTTTGCATGGCAGCAAGAGTTACAGTTTGAGTAAGTAAATCCATGATGGAAGCATGTAAATGAGGTATATGGAAGACATCAGTATATGTTGACAATACATTTTTGAGGTAGATAGAGCTTAAAAGTATACAGCACTTTACATAGTTAGCAAGGCAGCATAGTACTACTCCACTCCAAGGCAGCAAGGTACTACTCTTACTTCAGTTGGCGCAACGGTAGGGAACGTGTTGAATTTTGAAGGTGCATAATTTACTATTCCCTCTCCAATCCACGCAACAGTAGGAAAAGTGTTGGATTTCGAAGGAGTGACATTTACTATGACCACAGTCTAAGCAACAGTTGGGAACATTTTGGACTTCCAAGGGGTTAAATGTATTATTCCTACTCCATTCAGCACAACAGTAGGGAAAGTGTTTGACTTTGAAGGTGCTAAATTTAATATTCCTACTCAAATTCAAGCAATAGTAGGGAAAGTATTGGAATTCAGAGGGGTTAGATATGCTATTCATGCTCCAGTCAGTACCATAGTAGGGAAAGTGTTTGGATTTTGGAGGTGTTAACAAAACTACACAAAATATTAAATACATTTATTTCTATATAAATGTTAACATATAACATAGAAATGAAAAAATAATATAACATAATAATATCAACCTCACTAACTATGAAAAAACAAGCTCAATAATAAATTATCACTTAACCATTTAATTTAAAATAAATAAAGAGTGAATTTTAAATAACAAATGTCATCTCAAAACAAATTCTCAAACAAATTATATTACAAAAAATAATGTATATAAAACAATATGCATAATTTATTTCCAATTAATAAATTACATACATGTATCAATTAATATGCACAAATGTGTATATATATATTTTTTTTTAGAAGCCTACTCACCTAACCAAATAATACAGTATAAAAAATATATGATTAATAAACATAGAAAAACAAACATAATTATTGAAATAATAAATTACAACAGTTACAGAATAATGAATAAATTAGGCAAAATACATCATAATCAAATAAAAATAATCTTTAAACAAATAACAATAATTAAAATCTTTTCATTTCATTCAACTACTCACCATAATCTCCTACAAATCCAGCAACCCTCAACTAAAATATAACTAAAACAAATTGGTATTAATTATAATTTACATAGTTAAAATTAATAAACAAATAATTAACAATTTAAAATGAATTAATAATAATTTCTATTTTTTTCAATTAAGACAATTTCCACCCTATACCCCTAAAAATCCAGTAAACCACAACTAATGTATGTAAATGGTATTTATTTTTTCAACATTTCCGTCTGTATTTATCCATATTTATTTTTGGGGCATTTTATCTGTATTTATCCATATTTATTTTATATTTCGCGTATAAATGTAGTTGTAAAACTGTACATTTCCATATTTATTTTAATGATAGACGTGCACTCATACTTTGATGTCTGTTGTGTTTAAGCTATTTAAGTTGCCAAATACTACATAGCAGTACATCCACTGGCTAATATTAGCATCATACCACAAATGTATGTTGATACATGCATTTATTTAAAGACATTTCATTCTGTTTTTTAATTTCCCATGCTGGCCATCTGCTCAGCTGTTGGGCTATCATTCATGAAAGACAGCACGAAGAGTCACTTAAAAAAAGGCAATTTTCTGTATTTATCCACTTTTAAAAATATATTATCTGTAAAAATATGAAAAAACAGAAAACAGGGAGCCTTAATAATAAACTATTTACATCATTAAAAATAAATGATATAATTCTCAATTAAAATCTAATTACCAATACATTTTAAACCTATACCCCTACAAATCCAGTAACCCTCTACTAATGTATGTTAAATAAACAGGTAATAAACTATTTATATATTTAAAAATAAATTATACAGGAGAGTGGCTTGGGGCATCAAGAGGGTGGTCGCACTCTAAGAGTGATCCGGACCATTCCATCATCGGCCGTCATCTGTCTCACTGTCCTGCCTGCACTAGCCAGCAAACCGTTTTCTGGGATCCCTGCGCCTTATCTCTCCGTGCACTGGGTGTGCAATTGAGTCCTGGGACAGTGGGGATTGCTAAGACTGAGTCTTAGCCAATCGTCAAGATGGCGGCACTGTGCGGGGCCTAGGTCTCTGGAGCAGAGGGATCAGCCTGAGCAGCGTTGCACCCCAGCGCCTGCAAGCTCTGAGTGCCATGCCAAGGTTCATTAGGAAGGGCAGCAGTGAGTGGGGCTTGTGGGAGTGACAAATTCCAGAGTGCCTGGCCTGCAGCTGAAGACGAGTGCGGGAGGAGTTGGGGGTCTGGTGGTTGCTGGGTGCTCACTGATGGAGTCACCTTTGATCAGTGCCAGGGGCCCTGCCTCCCCCAACCTTACCCCTGCCTGGGTGGACTCTTTTGGTGCTTTGGGGACCCTTTGGTCCATGTAGTCTCCCCGGCTGCTCGGCTGTTGAGTGGGCTCCTGGACAGGTGCCACAGCTGCCTGTTCCAGTGTTTGGGGTCTTCGCTCCAGGCGATGCTCCCTGGTCCGAGTTGGGAGTTCTGAAGCCCCGGTAGGCAGGTGAATAGGCAACACCTAGCCCCCGGGTGCCAATCAGGCCCACCCTGCAGCAATCGGATGACTGTCCTGACACTCCGCCTCCCTGACTGATGGCCTGGATCAGAGAGAGCGCTGGGGGCTGCCTGGTCATTGTGGGACCCCGCTGCCTGGCTATTGCTCTAGATTGGGAAGCTGGCTCATACATCACCTGTTTTTACTTGCCAAGCTTACAGAACTCTACGGAGGACCCCTGGGCCTGGGCTGCTGTGCCACCTTTTATGACCATCTGGGTCCTCCAGGCAGATTGTGAGGTATCTTGGGCTGGGTGACTTGCTGCAACCCTGTTCTACTGGAATTCATAGAGCACAACAGTTGTCCTCTGGAGTGGGGCTCAACGTTATGAGGGTCCCTTAGGGCTCAGTGGAGGAGCATGCTGCTGGATGGGGGTGGAGACCTCACTTCCCAGTCCTGCATTCCTGAAGTATGTGCTGCCCCCCAGATGGGGCCTGCAATTCTGAGTGCATTGGAAGAACAACTGGTGGATGGGATCTTCTGTGCTGTGTGGTGGAGATCCTTATCTTTTGCATCTCTCCTGTGAAGCTCTGAGTTGCATGGTGTTATACCAAGCTTGAGATGCATAGAGGCCACGCGGGCTCCCCCCTTGACATCTACACTGGTGGGGCCTATTGCACTCGAGTTCTCCCACCATCAGTCTTGGAGGATCTCCACTCTTGGCTCCTTCCCTTCTACAGCAGTCTTCTATGTCTTTAAATTGTTGACACCTGCAGTGGGGTAGACTTGAGTTGGAGATCTGATCTCCCCTACTGTACAACAACGCCCTTCATGGCTAAATGTTGGACTTCTCACAACCTCCCGGCCCAGTGAGACAAGTCGAGGGAGAGAGCCACCCAGCACCTGGCTGCTTGTGCTGCCACAGATGTGGGACATGGGTCAGGTACCCGGTAACAGTGGTGTTACTCACCCCAAATCAACCATGGGAAAAGACAAGCCCGCAGAACCCCATCACCCTCAGCCACACATTGATCAGTTTCCAACCTCGCCTGGAGCGGTAGGGATGACCTGGACTATGAATCTGGACAAATTTCTGCATGCCATCCAGGCCTTATCGGCTGCAGTTGAAACATAGATCGGAGAGGAGCATATAGATGTTGCGCTTCTCTGCCAGGACCTGAGCAATGCAATCAGCCACATTACAGAGGCGGAGACGGTTGAAGACAAAGTCATAGACCTTAAAACCAAGGTTGCATGCCTCCTCACTCATATGAATGAGCTCCATCATTGAGCAGATGTATGACGTTACAACGCATACTTTTACAACGCATACCTTTACAACGCATTTTTTACAACGCAACATCCATTACAACGCATGCCAATACAACAAATTTTTTAAAACTACCTTTACAACACATTCCATTACAACGCATACTACCTTTACAACGCATACCATTACAACGCATACCATTACATTGCATGTATGGTAAGTATTGGATAGTGTAGGGGTACAATTAACTATTCTAACTCCAGGGGTGTGCAACAGTAGGGTAAGTGTTGGATAGTGTAGGGGTATAAATGACTATTCTAACTCCACGGGGGTGCAACAGTAGGGTAAGTGTTGGATAGTGTAGGGGTAAAAATGACTAACTATTCTAACTACAGGGGGTGCAACAGTAGGGTAAGTGTTGGATAGTGTAGGGGTAAAAATTACTATTCTAACTCCAGGGGGTGCAACAGTAGGGTAAGTGTTGGATAGTGTAAGGGTAATATGCGTTGTGATGGTATGCGTAGTAATGGTATGCGTTGTAATGACTGCGTTGTAATGACATGCGTTGTAGTGTCATGCGGTGTAATGGTTGCGTTGTAATGGCATGCGATGTAATGGATGTTGCGTTGTAAATGTTTTGTTGTAATGGGAGTGCGTTGTAAAAGTTGCGTTGTAAAGGTTGTTTCCCCATTGAGCAGAAGATGCAGATAATCGCTTGAGGCTAAATATTTTGCGTTTCATGGGTTTCCTGTAAGACACGGAACATAATCAACAGGCGTCATTTTAGGAGTAATGGCTCAAGTCATGGATGCCAGTTGACAAACTGTAATTCTGGTTTGGAGTGGAGCACACCCACAAAGCACTTACTCCGAAACCCTCTCCTGTAGCATCATGCCAGCCTCTGATAGTGCCATTTTTCAACTTTAAGGACAGAGATGCTATTCTGCGTGAGGCTCAAACACACGCAGATCTCCAATATCAGAACTCAAAAATACAATTTTTTCCAGGCTATACACAATAGGTCGAAGCCAGGCTCAGGTCTGATGAGTCTGTCAAGCAGAAGCTCCGGGCTCTCCAACTGTCCTATGCACATTTGTTCCAGGCACGCCTCAAAGTACTTTATGCAGGTAAGACTCACTTTAAAAGTCCTCAATCAGCATGGAAATGGATGACGGAAGACAGACAACTACACCAGAACTGGTTCCTCAGTGCCACCACCGCCGCAAAGATTGGATCCCCCTCAAGGCTGAGAGTGATTTTCAAGTGTCGTCCTGTAATGAAGAACGATTGAGGCGGACACCTTCCCCCATTTAATGGTATCAAGGGTGGACCGTAGGTTCGCAGGTCTGGCCTGGACTCGGCGAGCTCCTAGCGTAAAGCACCTAACAGTCGTTGCAGAGGCAAACATTGAACTAAACTGATTCTACTTTTGGAGGGGTCCACCACACCAAACCCACCTAAGAAGAACTGGTTATCAGTTGGGTAATATGTTATGGTGCAACAGATGCTTTTCAGAGGGGAGCATGAGGTGGGTGGAGTTGGGGGTAAGGTTTTCGTCATAGAATTTTATAGTCTTGTGTTTTTACATGCCTTCTTGGTTTCTCTCCTTTTCAGGTTGTCACAGAGTCCCATTCCAATCCAGACACTTATTCCTGTTGCAAACTCAACCATGCACACATCACGCCTGCGCCCAACGCCTCTCACAAGCTAGACATGCCCCTAACGTGCAACTCATGTTCCCAGTTCCACCATAGCCCCTTACAGTGTAATGTCTAGGAACGTAAATGGTCTTTTGGATGGGGTTAAATGATCAGCTGTGTTGCGTTATGCACACCGCTATCTCCCTTCTATTCTAATGCTCCAAGAGACATATCTGATCGGTACCAAATGTCCATTTCTCGCATGACAAGGGTTTGACTGAGCCTACTATGCGGGCTACCTGCAAGCGTTCCAGGGATGGCGGTCCTGATGTGCCGCTCCTGCCACATAGTTGTGGCACAGACCTGGATAGATCCTCAGGGTCGGTATCTTACGATGGCGGGGAAGACCAATGGAAGCCACTTGAATATTCTCTGCCTCTATGCCCCCTGCACAGTGTTGGACTCCTTCTAAGCCAAAATCCTTAATGTCATTGCTCAAATGCCCCCGAGTCTTACTATTATAAGAGGTAGCATTAATGCGGTCCTGGACCCAGGGCCCGACTCTAATGGTCCCCATCAGATGTTCGCTGCCAAAGAGCTAACTCCTTACACAAGTGGGTGACAACTCTGGGTTTGTGTGATGTGTGACAAATCTGGAATCCTATACAGAGGCAATACAAACATACTTCTGCAGCACACCACATTCATGCATGCATTGATATGCTTCTAATGCCGGCTACAGATATCATATCAGTTTCACAAGTTCAGGTACTCCCTGGGGAAATCTTCGACCGTGCCCCTGTGCTTCTTTGCAACTGTATACAGGACTCCACTAGACGTCCAGTCTGGTGACTTAATGCTTGGCATCTTCAAGATGTGACATAAACTTGGGATGTGAGTAGCAAAATAATGGCATATTTCCAAACTAACACAGGGTTGGTCCATTCAAGGGGGACACTCTGGGTGGGCTGCAAGACCACTATCAGGGGACACGCCAAAACTCTTCTCTGGCAAAAAGAAATGGTGCCACGTTGTTGTTTCACCCAGCTGGAAGCATGTCCTCTTCGCCTGGAGAGTGGAGATACAACTCTCGGGCAAGGGTAATTGAGCCACCACCAGGGAACTGTCCCTGATCCGTGAGGAGATTAGAGCCCACTCACTTGAAGCAGTGAAACAAATCTGGTGGGCACCTACAGCTAGGCCTGGGTGGTAAATTCTGTTCCGCTCGCTGAATTTGCAGATTTTGGATACTTTTGCATTCCGCAGAGAACACGGAATTGTCAAAAATTCTGCGATCTGCAGCTTTCCAGAATTTTTTGCTTGTTCGCGCTTTCAAAATGCGTGTTCACAAGATATTTCTCCCCGAGCACGCAAACAGCATTTCCTGAACAGGAAAAAAGCATTGCGAACGGGCGGAACAAGCGATTCCACATATTCGCAGAACTTTTGCGTGCTCGCAGATATTTTTTACCATTTTGCGGAGCTTTGCATAGCGCGCCTACACAAATTCTGCCCACCTCTACCTACAGCATGGTAGTCTGAGTGGGGAGACAAAAATGGGAAATTGTTATATTGGCTGGCTTCTTGTACCTTGGCCGGTTGGATTATACATGAGGTGATGGATAGCCAGGGCTCTATACACTGTTCCTCCCTGGAGGTTGCTCAGATCCTTGCAGACTACTATGCCATCCTGTATGTGGCCGCACCCGCCCTAACATTGAACAGGCCACACGCCTTTTCGTCTCAAGGAGGTACAGTTGCCCAGCATCTCCGTGGATGCGGCGGTCGTTCTACGCTGTGGATAGAGGAGAAAGACAGCAAGGTAGTAGCTCGTTATTGCTGTAGAACATGCTGCGTAATTTTCTGGAGTCTACACTGCCAAGCAGCATACAGGAGCGTGGAACTCAGAGAGCACCTTGATAAGGGGACCAGCCTCAGGATGAGATAACCATCAGAGCAGAGGCAAGTGGGCCTAGTTAGGTCAGTAGGTTACCACAGCAGATGCAGAAATGGCTGGGCAAGGACAACTAAGACACCCCCACCTCATGAGGTAAAAAATCAGGGCATCGCATATGGGGGGGACCTGGAATGAAGAGCCCCCATAAAGCAGTCAGGCCAGGTCAGAGAGCAGCCACTCAAGTTCCAGGGATCTTCAGGGGCTAGGAATATGTTCCTGGACAGGACCCAGTCCCTGCGTCGTCCTCGGGTACCTCACCTGCCAGGGCTGGGGACAGAAGTGCAGTCCCCATAGAAGTCCCACGACAATTACAGGGTCGGACACGGGCCCCGTGGGCTCTGCAGATGCTGAGGGCCCAGCATACGGAGATGCCCAGACAGGCAGAGAGCAGCTGTGGTCAGAGTCACTGGCCCTAATCGACCAGCACTCATCACTAGGATATGCAAGTGACTGGAGCAGACAATCGAGGATCCAGGAACAGCAGGAAGCTGCAGCGCACGCAATGAAATTTGTTTTATTTATTTAATTGTTTACTTACCTCTGTTCGGCCGTATTCTGGATTTTACTACCCCCACCCAGCCCCTCCCCCACCCCACATCACCACCCGGCAGCACTCCCACCATGAGTCGTACTGGTGAGACCATGCCTTCAAAGGTGGGAATGGAGAGGTGGCGGGAAACTTTGTATTGATTTAGACTATAGTTGTTCTTCCATTATGTTAGAAGAGGAGGGGAAGTTAATTAGGTGTGTGAGGTGTCCTAGTAGCTACTGCTGCAGTTACAGTTGCTAGTTGTAGCCAAAATGTAAGTTGATCACAATTCAACTGTCACATACAAATTTCATTTAACATTAAGGGACAAACTTTCTCAGGTAAGTGAATCTGGGTACTTTCTGATAGATGGTGTCCAATTAAAACTGTCCAAGTGAAAAGCCATCAAATGTAGCACAGAGGCCCTTAACAAAAAGGAATGTCTGATAGAGTTGGTCCACCCCTACAAACTATAATTCCAGATTGAAGGCAAGAACTTTATTATAACCATGATTTTGGAAGGGTTCAAGGCGCTATGAGTGAAAGTCGAAGGACCCAATACAACAATGGCAGGAGCCTCCGCACCACTTCCTGGCAACAACAGAGATCAAGGAAAAGTGGTCCTGTTAATGAAGTCAAAGGGGAGGACCATCACAATGTCATTAAAACTACAATTGTTCTTATCATATGTTAGAAGGGAAGGGATATTTATTGGGCAAGTGAAAGGTGCCCAGGTAACTATTGTTGCAGTTACAGTTGCTAGTTGTCACCTAAATGTTAGTTGATCACAATACGACACTCACATTCAAATTTCATTGAACATTTTGCCTCAAAAATACCCAGCAAAGTGAAGGTAGGTAATTTCTGAAAGAGTCTAAAGGAAATATAGTGCTATTAAAAGAAATTCCCCTGTTGAACACACAGATCAGTAAATAACTTGGCATTACGGCAATGATCTAAATCTCACAACAACCATGCCTATTTGACCAACCTCCGATGGTGTTCAGGGTGGTTGGACCAGCAGGTGAGAGATAGGCTGATTGGGAAGATTGGTACTCATGAAGATTTGGAGCCAAGCTAGCGTAGCATGCCTGGCACAAAATGGAGGGAGGTGTGATCTAAATTCCTGATTGTGCCTAAGATGGCTACTGCTGTGTGTTCTCACAGGAGCTCCCAGGAGATGAGGCAACTCATGAGATCTTGCACGACGGGAAACACAGGCCTCAACAAGGAGGTGTGTTCTGATTGGTGAGGTACAGAGGGGCACATGTGCGGCCAGTGGTGTGAACCACGGGTTAACCAGATAGAGTCATTGGTGGGTTGGGAGGGCGGAGAAAAGGCACAGAAAGGAGATCTGACCAACAGAGAAAAGGGAAGAGAGGTTTAAATAGCCACTAAACCTTCCTCACCATTGTAATATCTAACACAAAATGAATAGGGCAATAATATCCAACTAACCATCACAACTATCTTTTTTAAAATCTGTTAGGGTAGCCCTAAAAAACATACAGTAGGCCTTTACCCTACACTGTTTTAACCTCCTCTCAAAACTCCTTAAGGTGACTCTAGTTTTGAGACACAGAGTTGGAGATTAAGGTAGACAGAATGGGAGAGAGATTTTGAGGGGGCTTGTTGCTGACAATAACTGGTGTTACACCCCCAATCATGGCCAAAATCAATTCTTCACCATTATCAGCCTATCACTCAAGTGGATCGTGGAGAGGAAATTAGTCCGTTCAGATTACATTATTTAAGACATGGATCAACTTGCATGGATGGATGGCTATTGCAAGTGTAACCTCAAAATAATAATGAAGTCCACTAGGTTGACCTTGATCTGCATGGTGTTTGGAGATCCCGGCACTCCTTGTTTTTCGTGAATATGAATCTGCATTGAAACAGCAAGGATTTAAGTTAAATCAGGTCTGAACAGAGATTGGGCAATAACAATGAAGACAATACCCCAGCTCCTTTATACCTTTCCAGCAATTTCTAGCAGAAAGATTGTTGTAGAAGAAAGCTCTCGCTTGCAGTTCCTGATGGGGACCTGCATATTTCACATGTTCAACAGGAATACAAGTCTCAGTACAAGTATGTTGTTGTTCAAAGGAATGTCCACAACTGTATGCAGAGTACTTTGGAGTGGTTGCCCAGCTATAGGTACTTTTTCTTTGACCAGCTAACAACATTTAGGAATTCGTTGAAATTATGGAGCTGAGAGACGAGGAGAAAAATCAATTTTCTGGGAGAATGGTGCGTAATAGATCAGATTTTGCATAGATTTTAACCCATGATTCTGCTTAAATTTTCAGTCCAGTGCCGAATCCCAGCTGTACTGATTCAAACTTCATCCTTCTGAAGCCGACAACAAAACGCATGAGTTGTACATTGAAAACAAAGATAAAAAATGGCACAGACAGCCAATCCAGTTTATGTTCTGAGCTCTCTAAGTGGTCAAAGGTCTTCCTACACCAGGGTGCACACGTAGCCTCTGCAGTTTTCATTCCCATGTTATTTTAATCCGAATATTTTAAAGTTTCCCTACTCAGGGCAGAAGAAAATGGCATAATTGTGTGTAGGAGGGAAGAGCTGTGTGGGACCCTTTGCAGGAAAGCCGTGAATCCAATGTCATAGTTAAATAATAACTGAGTCTTGAAATATTGCAGTGTTTGATTGTCTCAAACATCTCTGGTTTTGTGGGGTGAGTGACCTCCTGGGGTAGCACCAATGCGCCCTCAAACAAGCAACGCAGGGATTGTGTCCTTGTGTTGGTGCACGGCCGTTCACAGCTAAACAACAATGCCGGCCCCCGGGGGAAGTGAAGGTCGCAGACCAGTCTTCCTCTGGGGTATTCGTGCAATGGCCGGAAGGGCAAGGTGGGGTGGGATTATAGGAGTGATGGAAGGGGCGGGAGTTGGGAGTTGGGAGGTGGGAGGGTATATAAGGTGTCAGGAGAGGAAGATCCGGCCTCTTCCTGACACCTGAGCACCACTGGGGGAGGTGGGGATAGAAAAGTTTGTCCACCCACCCACCCTACAGGTCTTAAGCAAAGGATTGGGGTGTTTTTGGGTCTATGCATGCCAGTTTAGGGCAGAGTCGGTAAGGTACTTTGGAGGGGTGGTGAGTCACATACGGGCAGATCCCCCCCTCGGGGAGGGGAATGGGGAGAACGATACACAGGTGACTGATAACAGGGAACCAGAGGCAATGACCAATGAAGGAAATTCAACAGAGGATGCTTGGAGGGCAAGTGAAGGTGAGACTGGGGAGAGCAGGGAGGTCACTGAGTGAATATGGGAAGAGTCAAACAGGTGAGATGGTTTTGAGAATGGATAAAAGGAGAATGAGTCAGTATGGGATGGGGAAAGTTGATTTATTGCATTTATGTACTGTTTAATAAAGTCTTAATGATTGCAACCTTGTCCTAATGAAATGCCCTTTTACGCTTCAAATAACAGAGTGGAGCGTAGATCTTGTGTAAAAAACACAACTCTGGATCTTGGCATTTTCCGTCAGCTGGCTGTTACATTTTATTCTGTATAAATAAACATGTTTCCAGTGTGAAAAGAGAAAGAATCGCACGAACGAAGATGTCAAGTGCCGGAGGCAGGAAGTTTTGTTTTGGGGCACCCCTGTTTCTGGTAAACACGCTTCTTGTGGCGCAGGTGCCACGCTCAGTGCGCATTGTTCTGACACCTGCTGTCCTCCCAAACAGTGGCTACATCCGGAACCCTCCGTCCCCCTGCCGGAACAAACCCCCACCGGTGCGCAGACGATGGGGGTGGTAAAGTCTGATTATTCTTCGATAAAGTATTTTAACAAGTACGAACGATCCAACTTTTAAATTAGCCCCCATCTGGTCCACGAAAACAAACGCAGATAAAAAACAACTGGAGCACAACAAAAGCCGACTTTGTTGTTTTCGGTTCCCTTCCCTTGCTCAGTCATACAATGGTTTCCCGGAACAATGTGTTTTCCAGGCCCTGAGAGCCGCGGAGTTCTCACTCAATGAAGGCCAGAAATAGCTGCCAGAGAAGAAATTCATGAATGGACCCTTGGCCGGTACTGACGCAGGTTACTGCCCAGACTGAAGGGTTGTCTGGCGGTCGAGAGGCTGCGAGCGTTTCCCCCCGTAGGTTACAGTCAGCCCGTTAAGAGTAAGAGCGGGAGGCCCCGTCTGTGAAGTGCCTTTGTGTTCCGTCCTCAGCGCCTCATTAGGTGACAGTATGTGGTGCGTTCCGCCTCGGTGAAAAAACAAACATGGCGGCAGACAGCAGCTGCTGCTTCTGGTTAGCCCAATTAAAGTCAGGCAATGTAGGCCCGGCAGCCTCACCCCGTTTGCACGCTCCCCATCCCGCACACACGACCCGGTCATAGTTCTGTTGCAACAATATCAACTTTGAAATGCTGTTGTGCTGAACAGGCTTTCTGTGTATGCTGTTTTCAGTTTAGCAGACAGCGTTTTAGTGAGAATCAAGACCATGTGTGGATTCCTCTGGGAAAATGTGCCCTAGAGGGAAGATTGTTTTTGTGGCAGAGAGATCCAATTGATACACAATGTGAAATTGTATGATTCCGCTGTGGAAAAGGAAGGTGACAAGCTATTCCTAAAGATTGAAGGATGGTAGGTTTCAAGGTAGGAACAAAGCGGGTGATGTAGCGTAACCACCTCACTCCCGGTCATCATGGACTCTGTCTCGTTTCATGAACTGTTGTCTTGTTTGTTAGTGTAACTAGTTCAATAAGACCAAAATAAGACTATGATATTCAGAATACATTTGATTACCACAGGAAAGTCCAGGACAGGAAACTGCCTGGAGGTGGTCACCATAGGGGCATGGCGCTTTAAAGGGGGAGGGCGAAGGGGACTCGAAGAGCAAAGAGGTGGCAGATATCAAATTTGAGACTATATAATCCCGCACTTCTTGTACAAGAGGCAACATGGACCATCCTGCCAGAAAGGTAACTCATTTTTGGAAGGGGGCAAAGGCCCTTTGAAGTAGCATGATGGAATATTCTTTTGAAGATGTAAAAGATACGTTCTTGAAAAAGGTAGTACAAAGAAAAACCCACTCACAGAGCAACCAGTCACCAGGTAGAGCCAAAATGAAAATGTGTACCTGAAAACTGGTGGAAGTATTGTATTGTATTGTAATTGCATTTATATAGCGCTTACTACCCCTGACAAGGCATCAAGCGCTTTTTCAGTGAGTAGCACGCTACTCAGGAAAACCATAAAGGATTAGTGTTGAATTAGTATAGTGAAATATGAAAGTAATTTGAGTGGTGGATATTAGTCAGTTATTTGTGGTGCTCTTTTGGAAAACTAGACACTCAAAGAAGGACATTCCACCTCAAAGAGTTGAGAAGGACTATTAGATCTAGAACTGGGAGGAACGATGAAGCTTCACAAAGACAGTGATCTTCAGACAGAAAGAGTTGAGGGAATTGTCACCACAAAGAAAGGAAAATATCTAACATAAGGCAATCCTCCCAAACATCTATTGTTCATTTGAAAAAAGTCAAAGAAGTTGATTACCTGAAGAATAGCGCTAGAGGTAGTCTGATTGAAACTCATTCATCCAAAGAAGAACATTTCCTGTGATTAATACGTTCTGTAAATTCGGAAACAGTGCAATAGACTAGGATCTTAAAGAGTTGCAACTGATCTAAAACTCTAAAAGTGTGAAATTACTTTCTAATAGAGGAAATTTGAGTGGTTTAAAAGAGGCATAGTGGACTTTCTATGAAACCATGGGCCATCTAAAATAGTATGTCTTCTAAGGCAAGATATCAAGAATGAAAGTACACTCTTGGCATCAATTGTCCTGTCCTGATTTTCTTTGTTTGTCCCTCAGTGTTTCCCATTTCATTGGCTTGGTTGTATATACCCTAATCCAGGGACATAGCAAACATCAACTCTACTTCCCTGCACAGCTATTATTTTCTGTTGGTGCAAGGATGTCCTCAAAGTGTTCCCCTGCAATTTTTGTCAAAGGACCATTTCACCCTCATGAGCATACTAAAGACATTATTGGCCTAGAATGACATTTCTAGGAAGCTATTGACCAGTGTCATTACTTTCATAGTTTTGGAAATAACATCAAGTGACCTTCCACTACACCAGGAGCCCTTTCCCTCTCAGTTCATAATTGTGTTTTGGGAGGAGATAATGTGAATGTGGATTAGACTGTGCCTTATTAGAACAAGGCTGTGTGCAACAAAATGGCAGGTATGTAGCGTCACCGCTACATGGCTATCTACACCGTGGAGGAATCTACAAACTTTCCAATCCAGAGGGCAGCTTTAAATCTGCTCATCACTAATAGTATTGACTCTTCCTGCAACACGCTGTAATCTTTGGTCTACCTAGCAACGTCATACTCCTGGTTAGGATGTCTGACTTGTTGCTTTGTAATGAATATGTGAAACACCATAAAGGGCAATTAGAAGTACTACAAATGAGCAACCAGCGTAAAGCCAAATCTCTGAAGAAGAGCCTTCATTTGATTGGAAATTGCCTGATACAGTGGTGTTGCAAACCATGAATAAGGGCAGGAACTCCAATCCCCAAGTTGAAGACTGCTATCAATTTAACCTGCATAATCTGAGGCATGACTAATTGTATGCTCTATGCTCCGTAGGCTGGGTCCAAGCATGAAGTGCCCTTGGATGTGCTGCTTCTGCCTGTCTGCCTTGCTGAAAATGCTGTCTGAGAGCTGACCTTAGGCAAGCTTATGGAGACTAGAAGTACTGTTCCAATTTCTCAGAAGCCATTCTGAGGCCCCTTGGCAGATGAGCTAGTGTAAATGATGGCAAAATTGAAGATGAGCTGACCCTGATGACCTTTTGTATCGCTTTTGGCCGCCATAAGTGTGGCAGGGTATGCTCAGACGTGAGTCCCTTGCTCACTTTGCCACTGGATTCAAGCAAGCCGGGCTGAAGACGGCTGGAATGCCAGAAACTGGTCCTCGGAAGCTTGTTTCCGGTCCAGGGAAGACATGGCTTGGCAGTTCGGGCTGGACTGTTCCCATGAGGCACAGGGTCAGACTGATTTGCATATAGCCATGTCTGAACTGGGGTGGCAGAGTGGGCTAAAGAACGGTGATGGATTAAACCCAGATCTTTTGACTGGGTGTGAGTGTTTGATTGATTCAGATGCTCCGTCCATCACCACCCCCTTTTATACCCCTGAAGAGCTTGGCAAGAATGTTCCCCTTGATAACCCTTAATTATTCCCTGGCGCAGACTAGCCTCCATCTAGTTTACAATTAGGATGCATATTGCATTAGGATGTAAAATAACCTACCTTTGTAGTGGATGATTATCTCAGAGGCACACTGACGCTGCCAAGCTGTGCCATATTCCAGCAGTGGACTATCCTTGCCATGCAAATAGTTTTAGCTCATTCACCTGGTTCACAAAGTCGATTTAGTGAGTTTCTCCCACCTGAGCTTGAATTATCACTCTCATTTTTAGGTTGCAGCCTACCAGACAAGACATCTTGAGGACTTTCAGAAAGTTGACCTAGGAATGTATTCCGCCCCTTGATTATCATTGGCTTTGTGGTTTGTAACTATCATTTTCGGATTTTCTATTTGCTGGCTTTATTTGCTTTAGGCTCCAAGTTTAGTTTGTTGCTCCAGTTGCCTAAACAGACCTTTAAATCTCATTCTTATCTTGTCACATTTGCTATGCACTCAAAGACAGAGGTCAAATGTCAAGCTGTGTCTTCTAGGGAGCTTGGTGTCTATTTTTATTTCTCCAACTTCGAAGTGAGAGGATTTAAGTGCCAATCATGCTAGCTCTGGATAAGTGCCCAAGGAAGTCTTTAAGATGCTATTTCTTTTCTAGCACACATCACAATTTAAATGTCTATGAATGAACTGTGCTAACGATCCAATCAATACACTAGGTAATGACATTTCCACATATTGTTTGTGTATTGTATATGTTTTATCAGTAAAACCGTATGTGAGTCCAAATGTAACAGTCATTTCAATTAGAGATGTATTGTCTGTAATGGCAGTATGCTACCATACCATCCATACTCCTTGTTACCCCACTCCACTCTACTGTGCACCATTCCAAGCCACTGCACTTTACACTTCACCACTCTACTCCACTACACACTGCATCAATGAACTCTGCTTTGCACCGTTCCACTCCATGCTTTTCTACTCTACACCTTTCTACTCTACTCTATGTCGGCACAGTTTTTTCTTCACACTACTCTACTATGCACCACTGCACTCTTTGCCACTGCACTCTACATTACTCTGCGCCATTCCATTAGATGCCACCAGACTCTGCATCACTGCACTCTATGCCAATCCATTCTACTCTATACCACTCCACTATAAGCCAGTGCACCCTATGCTAATTCCCTCTTAGCCACTCTACTCTGCACCTCGGCACTCTACTCTGAAACAATCTACTCTACTGCACTCAGCGCCACTGCAATCAATGTCACTCCACTCTACTCTGCACCACTCTGTGCCACTACACTCTATGCCAAAGCACTCTACACCACTTTACTCAAAATGAATGCACTCTATGCAAATCTAATCTGCACCACTACACTCTATGCCTCTATCCTCTATGTCGCTGCACTCTATTCCACTACTTTCTACACCATTGTACTCTGTCACTGCACTCTATTTTACTCTATTCTACTCTGTTCCACTGCACTCTACACCACTGCACTTTATGCTAATGCACTCCACACCACTCTACTATACACTATTGCACTCTATGACAGTATACTCTACCACCCTGCTGTATGCCAATCTACTTTGTGTCTCTCTACGCCACTGAACTCTATGCCACTGAACTCTGCATCGCTTCACTCTAAACCACTGCACTCTACACTAATCCACTCTAAGCCACTCTAATCTACTCTGCACCACTGACTCAATGACAGACAACTCTGTACCACTGCACTCTATGCCACTTCACTCTACTCTGAAAGAATATACTCTGTGCCACTATAGTCTACACCACTCTTTTCCGCTCTGCGCCACTCTGTTTTAAGCAACTCCACACACCACTCCACACCACTGCACCATTCGCCACTGCACTCTTCACCACTGCACACTGCACCAATGCACTCTACACCACTTTACCCAAAACCAATTTACTCTAGACCACTGATTGTATGCCAGTTTACTCTGTACCACTGCACTGTGTGGCACTATACTTTACACACCTGTATGCCACTGCTCTCTCCACCACTGCACTCTCCACCCCTCAACTCTACACCATTTCACTCAACAAAATTCTACTTTGCACCACTGCACTCTCTGCTACTGAACTCTATTCCACTCTACTCTATGCCACTCTACCCTGCTCCACTCTACTCTGTGCCACTCTACTGCACTCTATACCACTGCCCTCTATGCCACTTCACTCTACGCTTATCTGCTCTACTTTGCAGGCACTCTAATCTATGCCAGTATACTCTACCCCAGTGTACTGTGCACCATGGCACTCTTCGCCATTGCACTCTACACCACTTCAGTCTAGGCCAGTCCACTCTGCATTACTCAACTCTGTAACACTGCACTGTATGCCAATGCACCTTACACTCCACTCTACCCTGCACCACTCCACACCACTGCACTCTACTCTGAACCAATCTACTCTACGCCATTGCACTCTATGCCAATTAAATCTTCTCTGCACTGCTCTACTCTGTGCCACTGCACTCGATGCTACTCTACATCTCTGCACTCTACACCAATGCACTCTACACCACTTCACTCAAAACCAATGCACTCTAGGCCACTGCACTCTATGGCAATATACTCAGCGCCATTATACTCTGTGCTACTTCACTCTAGGCCAATCTGGTACATTGCACTCCACAATATTCCAATATATTATCCTCTACTCCACTAAACTGTGCTCCTCTGATACTCTACTCCACTCTATGCCACTCCACTCTACAGCACTGTACTCCACTCTATGCCATTCTATGACACTACTCCACCCTATGATGCTCAATGCAACTCCCACTGTGCCACTCTACCCCACTGCACCATACGCTGCAAAACTGTATGTCTCTGCAGTATACGCTATGCCACTGTACTCTAAACCAATGCACTCTAAGCCAATGCACACTACACCACTTTCTTCAAAACCAATGCACCCCACACCACTGCGCAACACCTACTACTATGCACCAATGCACTTTACACCACTATACTCTACAACATTCTACTCTATGCCACTACACTCTATGCCACTGCACGCTACGCCACTCTGCACCATTTCACTCTACATCACTGCACTCTACAACACTGCCCTCTACGTCACTCTATTCTACTGTGCACCACTGTACTGTACTTCACTGCTCTCTGCACCATTCTTCTCTGCACCACTCTACTTTGCACCACTCTACGACCTTGCACTCTACGACCCTACACTCTGACACTCTATTATGTACGACTGCACTTTATGCCACTGTACTCTACTCTGCAGCACTACACCACAACACTGTACACCACTACACTCCAAGCCAATGTACTCTATGCCACTGCACTCTACCCCACTCTACTCCACTCTGCGCCACTGATTGATTGATTGACTGATTCGGTATTTGTATAGAGCTGACTGTCACCCTACGGGTATCCTGGCGCTTCTGACTGAAGAGAAAGACCTTGGTAGAAAAAAGGTTAAGCTGAAAGTATAGGAGGCAGACAACTAACCTTTAGGGAAAAGCCAGGTCTTAAGGCTCTTTCGGAATTCCAACAGGGTGTCTGCTTGTCTCAGATTCAGGGGAAGTTCATTCCAGAGGCGGGCACCCACAACACTGAAAGCCCTCCCTCCTGCCCTGGCCCGTTTGAACCTAGAGACCGACAGAAGGCCAGCACTAGAGGAGCGGAGGTGCCTCTTGGGTTGGTACCACATGAACTTTTCCTGCAAGGGGATTGGTCCTAGCTTATGCGCTGCTCTAAAGATCAGACATAAAGATTTAAACTGGACCCTTTCCTTGATAGGCAGCCAATGCAGCTCTCTCAGGGCTACTCCACTCTCCACCATTGCACTCTAAACCACTGCAATCTACTTTGCACCACTCTACTCTAAGCCACTGCACTCTATCCTACTCTACGTCTCTGCACTATATGCCAATGCACTCTACACCACTTCACTGTAAACCAATGCACTCTATAACAATTTACTCTGCACCACTGTACTTTACACCAATTCACTCTAGGCCACTCTTCTACACTTCACTCTTTAATACTCTACTCCGTGACACTCCATTCTGTGTGGACTACCCCGTTAAACTGTGCTCCCCTGACACTCTACTCTACAGCCCTCTACTCCGCTCTATGCCATTCTGTGACACTACTACACTCTACGCAACTCTCTTTATGCCACTCCATGCCACTTTACTCCACTTTATTCTATGATGCAGTACTCCACGCCACTCTACTCTATGACAATCTACTCCACTCTACAGTACTCTCCTCTATAATACTCTACTCCACTCTATGTAACACCCTCTACTCTACTCCTCTCTATTCTCTCCACGACACTTCACAACAGTGTATGCTACTCCATGACACTCCACTTCACTTTTCTCCTCTCCACGCCAATCAATTCTAATGTACACCACTCCATTCCACCCTACACCACTCCATAACACTCCACTCTACTCCACTTTATGACACTCCACGCCACTCTCCTTTACCCCATTAATGTTTAGCCAAGCTGAACAGCAGCCATTTTGGTGTAAAACACGGCTAAAACATATTGGCAAAGCCAATAGCTCTTGCATAGACCTATTGGCTTTGCCAATACTTGTTGAGTTTGCAAGCACTTTTAGCTCTTTACATAGCCAAGTGGAACTTTGTCTGAACATAGGACCAATAACCGTGTGTGACTAGCACCTATACAATTTAGCTACAGGGTCCTCAGCGAGAGGGAGTTTCGAGCCCTGACATGAGACTATTTTCAATCTCAATATTGCGCTATATTTCTATGGTCCTTAATAAAGTGTAATCTCCTTTTAATTAGTGATCCTGATTTACCATTCAGATTTTCTCTGTTTTTATAATCACTGCTTTCTATCAGTGAAATGAAATTAATGTCAAGGTCCTTCAACATGCATACTTGTACATAAAGCACCCTGCAATCATCGCTGGTAGGTTCAGGCACATAATAATCATTCTGTTACCCAGTATGAACCATTGTTAAATAAGTCCTTGAACAAATGGTATCTAGTTATACACAACAAAACTAGAGCACCTCAACTCTGGTCTAGGACAAATACCAGAACCTTTTGGAAAGTGCATTCAGACTCTGAAAGTGCTACAAAGACATACAAATGATGGACGTGATTTATGGAAATGAGCACAACTAAACTTCCATGAGCTAGACCAGGGGTCTCCAAAGTCAGGACTGACTGGAGGGCCAGATCCCTCTGTTTGGAGAACCCTGAGCTAGACCAGTACCGTTTATCCTAGAAACATAGGATAATCAAAGAGGCATTGGAAGTGTTGAAGGATCTAATCTCTTTCCCAGTATCCGCGTAATTGGGGAACCCTTGCAGTCGTGCAGTTGATACTATAGCCTTCTCTACCGGCCATTAAAGGCCCACTCCAGCTTTTAACAAGGGAGCGGACCTTTAATGCTCGGTAGAGCCCACTACAGTAGGCTCTAAGGCTATTCGAAAATTCTGCCCTTAGAGGGCAGGATGTTCTAATTTGTAAAACAAAAGCCTCATGGAGGCCGACGGGCTTGAAATCCCCTTCGGCTCTGTGAGACCTTTGATCACACCAACTGCTGTGAACAAACAATGGAATGTTGATATTCCGGGCTTCTACCAGCTATTAGAAGCCCAGAGTACTCCATTTTCTTCAATGGATGTCCCAACATTCCAATGTTCTAATATTAAATGGTCCCTAAAACGTCATTATCTTGGAAAAAGTCTAACAAGATGCAACTGTATTGATACAAAATGAGACTTTACTCTGAAACATTGAGGAAAGGGATACCAGTCCAAATGAGCGGTGAATGACTATCAATTTACAAATGGTCTATTAGAAATAGGCCACATGGGGGCGTGGCTACGCAAGCGGAGATGGCGGTCGCAGCTTGCTAGAGCTCCCGCCAGCCCGCCATTAATCCGACTACTTATCCTGGTCCCTGACCCCGAAAACCCACAACCAAAGCGGGGCGATTGTGGCCAGGGGTGCCGGGGACCCTCCGGTGTGCTCAGCGGTGGTCCCGCGCTCCGGAACCGGACTGGGCTGCGAGGCGAGAGGTGCGGCCTGGAGGGCTGAGGAGCAGCCGGGGCCTCGATTTTGGAGCTCCCCGGCCGGGGAGCCATGCAGTGAGTCGCCTGGCCTAGTGGCGGCCGCGACGTTCAGCAATCCGGGGCACCGAAGACGCGAAAGGATTGCGCAGGATTCCTCTTCCAGGGCCCAGCTGCATCGAGAGGAGACACAGGGGCAGCAGACGACCGGAGGCAGCCGAGATGGCCTGGCGGCCCAGGCGCAGCCGGGACCTCGATTTTCGCGGCCCCGCGTCTACCAGGGGCCTACGGACTCGGAGGGGGTCGGACGCCTTGATGATCCCGCCCGGCGGTGGGTGGCCCGGGACACAGATGACCGGCGGGGCGACTGGCGGCAACAGTGAGTAGTGGCCCTCCCCATAACCCCCCCGGACCAGAGGAGACACCGGCGCTGTGGCGCAGGTTACACTTGGACTATCCACCTTTCAAGGGGAGGGTTGCTGGTCGTGGGAGACCCTGCTCGTTGGCGGTCATTGAGGCCTGCCCCGCTCTAAACTTGACATTGGGCCATACCAGAGCGAACCCTCCAGGACCCACCCGGGGGCCAGCGACAGGACATTGCTTTCCCCCCCACCCCCCTCCCATTGTATTGGATAGACTTCGACGGGGGCGGTCGGAGTCCCACACATTCAGCTTCATCTTGGGGCCCTTATAACCTCGGCAGTCATGACCAGAGGAGGCGGTGGCCCCACCAAGCAAGTGACAATCGATAAATTTACGGGGCCCGGTGGGGGCCCTGGACCGTCGGGGGGTGCTCCACCTGGAGGGGGGCCGGACAATGCAGCCCTTATGGCGGCCATCACCCAGTCAAGGGACATGCTAGACGCCAAGATAGGGGCAGTTGGCGCGGATGTGACCCTGTTGCGCCAGGACCTGAGAAATGCCGTGGCGCGAATCACCGAGACCGAATCCAGGGTGTCGGTGGTAGAAGAAGACGTGAATACCCTTAAAAAGAAAATGGCGGCGATGGAATCTGCGCAACGAAACACAGCGCTCCGGGTGGAAGATGCCGAAGGGCGGGCACGCCGCAATAACCTCCGCTTTATTGGCTTTCCGGAGCGCTGTGACAAAGGCAACATGGAACAATTCCTCACACAGTGGCTGGAGTCCTGGATGCCCCCAGGGACGCTATCTGCTTGCTTCATTATTGAAAGAGCGCACCGCGCCTTGACGCAAAGGCCACCTGAGGGCGAGCGGCCTAGGGCGGTAATCGCTAGACTGCTGAATTATCACGACAGGGACGCCATACTGAGGGAAGCTAGAACCAAGGAAGCCCTCCTTTATGAAAACAGTAAAATCATGATTTTCCCTGATTATACTAAACTTGTGCAACAGCAGCGTCGTTCTTTCTTGGCCGCCAAGGCAAAGTTGAGAGGCCTTAAGCTCCAATATTCCCTGTTGTACCCGGCGCGCCTGAGGGTGATCTTCCAATCACAGACACTGTTCTTTGATACACCGGAGGACCTTTTCAAATGGACAGATGAAACGGTGCGGCTCAGACCGAATTCTCAACCAGGGCTCAATCCAGGCTCTCCTGAGGGATCACCACGGGCGCAGAGACACCGGACGACGAAGAATGGTCGGAACAAACGTTCCAACTCGCGCAGGCGCGCGGCCTCGGTCGATGGCACACAGAACAGTGGTAGAACCGAGGATTCGGAGCAATCTGGGACAGATCACTGAGGGCTCCGGGGCCTCGTCTCCCCTATTCTACTGTTAATGCTGTGAATTCTGGTTGGGCTCACCGGGTCGCCTGAGACCCATTGATTACCTGGCTATGTTGCTGCCCTGGGACAGTACTGCTTCTGTCTCCTGATCGTGGATAGAGTTGTGGGGTGGGGGTTCGGGGACTACGTGATAGGGGCTACCACTCTCCCGTTAGAGAGAGGGACACTGAGGGAGGGGGGGTGACTTTACTGTTCCTTTTGGGGATGTTGGGATCCATTGGTATGGGTGGGCCCGGGCCCTATGTTTTGGTCTCGAGACCACCCATGCCGCGACAGGTACTTCATAGTTCATTGAGGTATAGGGCGGGGGGAGGCGGGATGTGGGCGGTCGGGGATGTGGCCGCTGAGTTGGGGATGGGGACTGTTTGGGGCTGTGGGACTGAGGGGTTGGTGGGTTTCTTTTTTGGGGTAGACAGTAGTATGCATGTGTGTGTCGCAATAATGTTCCATGTGGTGTGCGGTGGGTGGCGCGGGATGGAGGGCTCGTATGGTGGATCTTAATGGACCATGGCTGAATCGACTCATAGACGCCCTGAAGACTCTATGCGGGTGATTACATGGAATGTCAGGGGTTTATTAGACAAAATTAAACGCGGGGCTGTGTTACGCAGGGGGAAGAAAGAAGCTGCAGATGTGCTTTTGCTTCAAGAAACTCACATGATGGGCACGAAGACTCTGGGCCTGCAGAGGTTTGGTTATCAACAGGTTTTCCATGCGGGATTTTCTAGGGGGTCCAGGGGGGTGGCCATATTGATTCACCGCAGGGTGGCGTACGTCAATGAGAAGCAGTGGGTGGATCCGCAGGGTCGCTACCTGTTTGTTAAGGGCATGGTGGGCACGGAATCTGTGGTATTTGGCAGTGTTTACGCCCCCCCCCCCCTACAGTGGGCCCTGGCCGAGAGGTTGTTTGCAGTGTGGGAGGACATCTCCGGATCGCTGGCAGTGATTGGGGGTGATTGGAATGATGTGATGGATATATGTGTGGATCGCCGAAGGCGCCTAGAGGAGACCGCGATCCCCCCCCCCCTTCCCCTCCACCCACCAGATTGCATGCAATGAGTGAGGGGTTGGGCTGGGTAGATGCTTGGCGACATATGCACCCTGCAGCCCGAGAATATACTTATGTTTCAGCTGTACACGGCTCGTTCTCGAGGCTTGATTGTGTGTTTGTGCCTAGGGAATGTTTGTATAGGGTGAAGGGCGCTGACATCTTGCCGAGGGGCCTGTCTGACCACTCCCCCGTCTCAGTTAGGGTGGAACTCCTCCGGAGACGACAGCCGTTTAGATGGAGGATGTCCTCGTGGCATCTCCTGCAACCAGCATATACTAAACACCTGCGAGAAACCATTGACCACTACTGGCGAGAAAACCTGGTAGAGGGTGCTGATGTAGGAGTGGTGTGGGAGGCTATGAAGCCTACCATACGGGGGGTGGATATCGCATGGTGCTCGGCGGCCCGTCAGAAGCATCGAGAACAGACTACCGAGGCGGCTGCGCGAGTGGCGACCCTGGAGCAGGAAAGCCGCGAGGGAGGTGGTGAAGTCGGGATACGGCTGCTTCTGCAGGCACAGCAATCATACGCGTCCCTCTATATGGATGAAGCCAGACAGGCATGGCTGGCCACCAGAAGTCGGGTGTACCAATGGGGGGACAAATCATGTTCAATGCTCCATAGACTGTGCCAACACAATTTCCAACCCCTCATGCTGCCAGGTCTCACGAATGGCGGTGGGGAGGTCCTGACCGACCCAAACGAATTGGCGGCGAGCTTCGCCACGTACTATACAGCCCAATACGCTCCACGCGACCAATTGTCTGAAGGCGACTTAGCTCGTTTTCTCGCTGAGTTGCTGCCTGTACCGGTTTCAGATGAGACCAAGACGGCCCTGGATGCACCCCTCACAGCCGAAGAGCTGGGAGACGCACTGGGGCAACTCAATACTGGTAAGGCCCCTGGCCCAAATGGCTACCCGTGCGAATTTTTCAAAAAATTTCATGTGCAGCTCGGATCTCATTATCGCCGGGTGCTTGAGGTGGCACGTGCACGGAGGGTATTGCCCCCGGACTGGCGCCATGCGGAAATCGTGGTCTTTTTGAAGCCGGGCAGACCCCCAGATAGCCATGACTCGTATAGACCCATCTCATTAATTAATGTTGAAGCCAAGATTTTGGCCAAGGCCCTGGCGAACCGTCTGGCTCCACATATCTCGGACTTGGTCCATTCGGACCAAGCAGGTTTTATGCCTCACAGGGCAACGCAACATAATATCCGACGCGCACAGGCGGCGATCGACGCTGTTGGGGTCTTGGGGGACCAGGCGGCGTTGTTGCTGGCCGACATCAACAAGGCCTTCGACTCTGTTAGCTGGTCGTACCTATTTGCATTACTGCGCTGTCTTAACCTGGGCCCAGTTTTCCTGTCATACATCAAACTCCTTTATACAGACATCACAGCCTCGGTGCGGGTCGCCGGGGCAGTTTCGGAGATGTTCCCCATCGGCCGTGGGACCAGACAGGGATGCCCTCTTTCCCCCTATTTATTTGCATTGGCCATGGAACCTCTAGCTGCCAGAGTGCGCCAAGATGCGCTGATACGGGGCTTTCAGTGGAATGCCACCCTGTCGGATAGGATTGCGTTATACGCGGACGATGTCCTCTTCTTCCTTACCGACTTGCAGCACTCGGGCCCGCGTGTCCTAGAGGTTATGCAACTGTTTGGGGAGGCTTCAGGCTTATATCTGAACCTACATAAATCCACGCTGTGGGTACTGGGAGGAGGCACGGTGACGGATCCCTGGGCTTCGGGGTTGCGAGTGGCTACGACCGGTCTGAAGTACCTTGGAGTGTTTCTTTCGGACTCGGCGGACACTGCCTGGGAACGTAATCTAATGCCCGTCTGGGAGCGGGTACAGACGGATGTCAAGACTTGGTCTCTGATGCCCCTGTCAATCTTTGGCCGATCCGCTATTTTCAAGATGGTGGCGCTACCGCGCCTCCTATACCAACTACAGAATCATCCGTATCCTATCCCGCCTCAATGGTTTAAGCAGGTCAACTCAGTGTTGGGCCGCTTTCTTTGGGCTGGGGGTGCCGCCAGAGTGGCGCTGCGTACGTGTTTTTTGTCCACCTACTGTGGGGGCTTGGCCACATCAGATTTACAGTCGTATTATCAAGCCGCGCATCTTCTCATTCTGAATGAATGGTGGTATGGTGACGGTGGGGATCCAGCCTATGCCCTGGAACGTGCTTTGATGGGCGATAACTCGCTCCACACCATCCTCTACTCACCCCGACTGCGTCGCTCGCTGCCGAGGGTTACTCGACTTGTCTTTGCAGTGTGGCGACAGGCCTTGCGTCACATGGGCTGGTGGGGCAGACTGACCGCGGAAACGCCCTTGTGGCGTAACGGCATGCTGCCCGAACTGTCCAAGCTATCAGGCTTCGATGGCTGGGACACGATCGGTATCTCGCAGCTGGGCCATGTGATGTCCGGAGCGACGCTCAAGTCTTTCCAGGCCCTTAGTACCGAATTCGATATGCCCCAATCTCAATTTTTTCGATATCTACAATTCCGGCATGCACTGATGCCCAGTCTTGCCAACCTTGACTCACTCCCGGAATTTAGCCCAATTGAAGCGAAGGTCTTTATGGGTGACCTTGGGGATAAAAAAGTTTCACGCATCTACCAGACAATGGTCACCCATTGCTCCTCCACCCTTCTTCCACTGAAGACGGCCTGGGAGGCTGATATCGGTCAGCTGGATGAAGATGATTGGCGAGAGGCCTTGGAATCCCCGAGGGGAGCGGCTATTGCAATACGGTTTCGACTCATACAATTTAAAATTCTTCATAGAGCCTACTATACACGTGAGCGCCTGTGGAAGGCAGGTCTGATTGAGTCCCCGGAGTGTCTGCGATGTGGGGTGGAGATGGGTACGTTGCTCCACACAGTATGGTCGTGCCCCAGACTGGTTGGCTTCTGGAGGGGTGTATGGGACTGCTTGTCGGAGGTGCTGGGCTGGACCCTCCCCCGTACTCATCGTCTGGGCCTACTGCACATCCTGGAGGGGGTTGGTGGCAATGCCTACAAGAGACACCTGCTCCTTCTGGGGCTAGTGGTAGCCAAAAGAGACCTAGCCCGAGCATGGAAAGATGTGAGGCCCCCCCCCCTGAGTGCATGGAAGGCTGGCATGGACTTCTGCATGGGTCTGGAGAGACCGATCTTTGAAGCACGGGGATGCCCCCGTAAGCACTTTAAGGTATGGAGGAGGTGGGCGGACTACAGGGGCTTGACACTGGACCCCCCAGCGGAACAGGAGGAAGACCTTTAGCCCCATGTGGCCCGGTGACCCCGTTTCCCACACACACAATTGCCACATCAGGACTTTGCATCGGCACAGTACGTACACACATGCATGGGGTTAGGGTGGGTTCCAGGGAGGGTACTGGGAGTTGGGTGGGTAAGTAACCGAAAAGATAAAGAAGGGGAAAATGTTTCTTTGTGTCCTTGAGTTACATTGGTTCCTCGACTGGACACTCAGTCCTATTTCATGATTGTATCGGTATGTTGGTGGTACCATCCTGACTGTGGGGTACCACTCTATTTCATATGCTCATCTTTATCAATAAAATTGTTGTGAAAAAAAAAAAAAAAAAAAAAAGAAATAGGCCACATGAGTAGATCATCAGGGCTGATTCAACTTGCTGTAAACCATGCGTTCTTTGGTTTTTACCCCAGAAAAATTGTTGTTGCCATTCTGTGCAGCCGCGGTCGGTAGGGGAGTACCTGCCGGGGCGGTGACGTGGGGATGGGGAGGGGCAGGGTGGGGGTTAGTAATGTATGGATAATGGAGGTTTGCAGGTAAGTAAACATTTAAATAAATCAAACGAGTTTCGTTGCGCGCACTGCATCCCCAAATGCAATGCAGTGTGCGCAACAAAATTCGTTTGATTTATTTCAATGTTTACGTACCTGCAAACCTCCATTATCCATACATTACTAAACACCACCCTGCCCCTCCCCATCCCCACGTCACCGCCCCGGCAGGTACTCCCCTACCGACCGCGGCTGATTCTGTGGTCTGTGACCCTAGAGAGATGACGCTGGCGAATCTCTTCTCCCACCAGAGAACTATGCTGTTGCAAGCTGGTAATTGACCCAGCGTGCACCAAGTCCTTGAGGTAGTAGTTTTCCCCAACTGGATATGGAGAGACTCTCTGCTTGATGTCTCAGTATCATATATTTGGAACATATCGATTTTTGTACCTATTGGCCCTTTGTAAATTCCACACCGTCCAGTGTGCTGAGGCCACTTCTTTGATCTGTGTGTGGTGATCTTGATGTAGAATAACGGATGATCAGGAGACCTGGGCCCACCATTATGCTGTCTTTACAGAAGTGGACCAGTCCTCTGCCTGTACTCCTCCTCCGCTGAGCCCCATCAGAAAACACTCCTGCCCTGATATTCAGTTGTCCAGCTGGCAGGAGAACACAAACTTTCACACTGTCAGATAAGTTGTAATGAACAGTGGTGATGCCTGGCTATGGTATCTCATAACACCCATGTTTTATTACTAACATGAAACCCTGCTAGCCGGAACTTCCCATCTCCATTATTATGGGATATGAAGAGCTCTTGGCACCCAAAGAAAGCATTTTTGAAAATGTGCTGCTTCTGTAAAAACCGGGCTGGTATTTTGATACATTTGATGGCCATCTGCTCTCGATCCCATGAGCTCACCCTTGCACCTGCTTTCTGAAGTTTTGAAACTCATTGACATCTGACCAAATTCAATAAACTTCTGTACTAAGGTGTAGACCGGGCGCTGCAATCGTGCAATTGTTTCTAGATTCTAAGAAAACTGCACTGCGTTTCAGGATTTTTTTTTTCTTCATAAAATGTAATTGAGAGTTAGCAGTGAACCTGCAGACCACTGCCAGCTCTCCCTGAAAATGTTTTCAAGAGACGGAAAGGGGTCCGCTTCCCCTTCTCCTTTGTAGACCCCTTTGAGAATCAGATGCCACCCCTTTGAGATGTGGGTACCTGCTCAATGGTTTGTGACCGCAATTACGTCCAAAACCTTTGATACATTCTTCTCTGACTCATAATTAGAAGCAGTGCTTAATTTGTAAAAAAAAATATAAGTGCCAGGGCCCTTCTCAGGACACCATTGGCCTGTACCCCTCATTGCCCCTACCAGCGCTGCCAATGCACAAGTACTAACCATCAAACTGCTACAAGTGTGACAAGTCAAAGTATCCCACACCACCCAAAGCTATAATAATGGTGTGAACGGCAGATTGTATTACTTTTTAATGTGTATGGACTTATTAAACACCGTTGGTGTGTTTATCTCAAAATGTGAAAGAGAGCACCACTATGTGGTGGACTGTCACTAGAGCGGGTGCTAACAATTGAGTGCAGTGCTGAGCCCCACAAACTACTGGCTCAAATTAAGCACTGATAAGAAGTGGAGTGCCCCTTTCATGCCCTTCCTGTTTTAGGTCACAAAAACCTTTTATAAAGCCAGAAAGAATTTTCTGATTTTTAAAAGGGAGTCTATACATAAAGGTAAGCCTGCATGCGGCCGCAAATCCTGCGATTTAGCGAACTGCAGACTTTGCAATTTGCAAACGGGCTTCGAACATGCGGCCCGAAGCCCTTATTAAATAATTCAACACAACTTCTAAATGAGTCTAAACTTTCCCCTGGCTCCAGTACTTTCAGCCTAAAAATGTATGTTCTGTATTTTCTTCTATTCGTCATATTTATTTATTTATTTCAAGAGTTTTATATAGCGCTGCTGGACCCTGGAGTATCAGAGCGCTTTACAACAGAGTTAAACACAATACGAATAAATATCAGTATATGCAGAGTTAGAAAACGGGATAACAGTATTGAAGAAGGTATATGATAAGGGGGGAGTGGGAGACAGGTAAAAAATTAGAATTAAAAAACAGGCGAAACAATTAACATGGGAGAAGAAGAAGAATTCTGACAGGGTGGGGGGAGGGTATACAAGTAGAGAGAGTGGACATGCTAGGTGCCCCAATATTTGTTGTGGAGAAGTAGTTTGAGTTCTTTTTTGAAAAGAGAGTAAGAGGTGTTGCAGCGAAGGTCTTTGGGGAGTGAGTTCCAGATGGTAGGAGCATTTCCAGAGAATGCACGGGATTGAGTTTTTTGACACTTTAGTCTGGGTGGGATCAGGAGAAGGGAGTCGGTGCTTATCAGGGACCTGGTGCAGCCTGCTTTTTTTAGTTTAGTTGCAAGGTAGGCAGGGGTATTTTGATGAAGAGCTTTGTGGGTGATACAGGCAATCTTGTAAGAGGATCTACCTTCAATTGGGAGCCAATTAAGATTTTTGAGGACGGGTGATATGTGGTCAAATCTTTTACAGTCAGAGATAAGTCGGGCAGCTAGATTGAGGACCGATTTAATCGGTGCAAGATGGGATTTAGGGGTGCCGGCAAGGGTGGCGTTACCATAGTCAATCCTGGAGAGGACTAGTGATTGGACAACCATTTTGAAATCATCAGCTGGAATGAAAGGTTTGATTTTCTTGAGGTGGAGAAGGGTGAAAAGAGCGCTTTTGGCGGCATTTTTAATGTGGGGTATGAGGTTCAGGTTCTGGTCGATGTTGATGCCAAGTGATTTAACAGAGTTAGAGGTGGTGAGGGAGCAATTGAGAGCTTTGATGTCATCGATCCAGATTTGGATGGGAAGGGTATTGTTTTTGGGGGTGAAAAGAATGATTTCAGTTTTTTTGTCATACTGAGGTGCGTGGTGACATCTAGTAGTCAGTGCTGATGATTAACCTCACCACAAAGCATTCTTATGACTATTTGGTACTGGACCAATCCACCTTATGTGGAGTTCAGTCCCATAAAGCACTGATTGGGTCAGACGGAATTCTTTTTTTAGATCAGTTGACTCCTACACTGCAAATATATTTCATTTACTTGCTTAGTTAGTAACACGCCTAAGCCATATGTAACCAATCTCACAAAACTACTGATTCTGTCTTGAATCAGCCTAGAAAAAGCTTAATGTGAGGTTTCAAGATATGTTTCAAATTCTTTCTACTCAGTTGTCCCCCAAATGCTGTGTGATGCATTGGCCTCTTATTGCTTGGGAGAAAGCAGGAACATAAACACCCTATTTATCTCAAATATACAGAGACGCAACACACAAACCCAACCAGAAGCATATACCCGAACAGTCCACAAAGAAGTACCTCTAAGGTCTTCTCCCTACTGTGTCGAGCTCTTGCTGTGATAGTGGGATCCTTGCAGAGATGATGAGGTAACACCGCATGGATCCTCATTTGAGCCCAGGTGCCATTGTGCAGCCATTACAGCCATGGGTAAATACAAAACCCATGTGATCACTCTGGCCATTCACCAGACCAATGAAAACGTTTCATTCTTCTCACGTTTTCTGGATGTTTCTTTCTTACTTCCATCAGTGGCTGGCGGCTAGCACAGGTAACAGCGGAGAGGCCAAGTCAACAGATGATGGGGTAGGTAAAATTAAATAAAAAAAAGAAATAAAACCATTTACCTTGCCGAATCAACGATGCAGCGAGAGCAAGGTAACTGTTTTTTATTTTTTTAATTTTATTTTACCTACCCTGGCGTCTTACTGCCCCCGCCCCCATCTCCCCGTTTTACCGCCTCACCGCTCTCACCTGTGCCAGCCGCCACTGCTTCCAATTCACCAGTTTTCCATCGAACTTTAGTCCTTACTTCTGTATGCTTATACTTATTAAGAATCTCTTTATCTTACCTGAAGTTATCTTGGACCTCAGGCATTTCTTTTGTCGCTGACTCCCTTTTAACTGTTTTAGTCTTTATTTCTGATGTTCAGAATCTTTTCTTTAGAGATCTTTTCCCATTATGTATTTGTAGAAGGCTGTCTTGTGTCTCTTTACTTTTATATGTCAGTGCTAAATTGTCTCTTTTTTTTGTACTGAACTTTGACCCTGTCATCCGTGATAATAACTATCTCCATATACTATTGGTTATTCATTTCTCCTTTTACACTTGAAAGGCATGTCTGCCTTTTAGAGAACATATTTAATTACTGTAACCAGGGCTTTCAGTCAGCCGAGTCCATCCAGGTCTCTGGCCAATTAGTAATTAAAAATGGACATTAACACAGGTCCCTATCGAACCCGATATTCAAGTCCTTAACTGAAGTAGCAAAAACACTGATCGATTTCTGAATAAGAAATGCAAAAAATGTTGAGATAATATATATCAGCGATTTAGATGCAGGTTTATGTTTCACGTTTTGCTTAATTTTGCATTCCGTAAGAGTTTTAGCTATTTCCATGATGTTGTATTTCTGTATTTTTTTTACATGTAGTATATCACTCTAATTTACTGCATACTTTGCAATAACTAGCGCCGAGACACCCAATCTCACAAATAAATAAGTGGTTATAACGGCCACTATTTAGACCTCTAGAGTGGAGGCTAAAGTCAGTTTCAGTTTCTCCTAGTGCCTGTCAGTGGGTCAAAGGTGTTCACAATACGTGGTCATCCAATCCTTGACCGCTCTGCAAAGCACATAGGACAATGGTTACGTATTGCAGTTGCAATTATGATTCTGTACAAATGTGTGTGAAGGAGGTATACAGTTAACAAAGGGAAAGTAAAAGAAAATGCAGTGCTTACAGAAAAGTAAGTATGTTTTGTGTTTGGGTGTTGGTGAAGTGAAGTGAAGGAGATCCAAGGTAGTGCATTCAGGAACGAATAAAAAGAGAGTTCTGAAGAGGAAAGAGATGAGGTGTAAGATATGCAGCTGGAGGAGATGTGAAAAGAAAAAGAGCATACATGTGTTACATAGAATGGGCATAACAAGAGTGATTGAGGTACCTTGAAGACCAGTACCCCTTCTATAGGCCTCAGTAATGTTTAATTCACTTTCTCATAATTTCAGAATCTAAACATTTTCAATATTAATTATTTATAACAAAATAATTGTTGTTACTCATTAATCTTAAACAGCTGACAACCGTTGACAAAACCAATAGTCCTGGCTAGATTTAGGTGTATGTCAGTTGTTGTGTATATATATACCAAAACGCTTCGAAAGGAACCAAAATACTGGTCAGGTAACACACTATGGGAAGCACTTGTCTACATATTTAAGCCACACCCTTATTGATATAGGTCACACCCTTTTAGAGACCCCACCCTTTTGTCATCCCACTAAAAGCCTTGACTGTATCAATGATATCTACTGCATACATCAGATCTTTCTGACTTACAATGACTGGCTACTAGCTGTTTGGAAGGATCCCCTGCTGTATTAACATCCCTGGCCTTTTCTGGATAACAAACAACAGCATTGTATGATTTGCCACTAGAGGCCTCTGCTGCACCATTGCCCTTTGATGTAACGAGACTCACAGCAGGGGGTCTTACCATCAATAGGGCAGCAGGTGTTGTGGCACCTGGGTCCAGGGCTGCGAGGTGCCTTCTGCACCTAAACTATGTGTTGTGTGCTTGTGGGCCTTAATTCTCGTGTAGGTCTCGAGAGTATGAGCGTGATGACTATCACGCTCATGTTATCTTTCAAAGATGTTTGCTCGTGTGAGAGAATGGGGGGATAGAATGTTATGATTAGAAATATCAGTGCACTGTGTGTTTGGGAGAATAATGACGTTTAGGCGTTCACGAACTGACTTCTGATACCTGCACATCTTCCTGAATAAACGGAGTATCTTCAACTTTTTAATTGCCTGTTTTCATTCCGCTGCTCTTATCCCACACTATGGTTATATTTCAGTATCTAACCAAGGGTTGCTTGGACTAGGGTCCACGGCATGCTTGCAAGGCCATTGCTGACAGCACAGTAGTCCCTCTGGCTGGCAGACAGAATGCAGGTGCCTCGTTGTATTGCTGTGAAGCTAAGGCACCCCCTAGTTACTTTAGGGTTCAAGAGGAGGGGGAAAGAACATGGACAACTATAAAAAAAAACTCTTGTCAAACCCAATAAATTTACATTTGGCAATATCTCTATATTAGTCCATTATGTGAACAGCACAAAAACAAATAAGAACATAAATTATATTTTTCAAGTGATTTGAATTTATTTTGTACAAAAGTATTTTTTCATCTTTTTAGTATAAAAACTTTTTTTGACTTTTTTTGATACATAAAAAAGAAGGAACAATTCATTTTCATTTTTCAATAGACATGATTGTTTTCAAATTTCTCAATAGTTTTCTATAAATGTCAAAAGTTAGAGACCCCCACAAATAAAACAGAACACAGTAAAATTGTAATCACAAATCATATTTATCTTGTACACTACCTTACCAATCACACTACTCACGCTCACTACCTCACACGTAACACTTTTTCAAAGGAAAAAGAGAAAGAAAAGAGAGGCACATCTGATCTGATCTGAAACAAATAGTCATTTTTGGGTCTCGCTGGCAATGCATCCGCAAGGATGCATTTGTCCAGCTGGAGACCAATAGCGATCAGTGTGGGGGGAAGGAGGACAAGAGGGTGTACGAGCTTGGATTGCTTGGATTCGTGTGCGCGAAGGCACACGTCGCGTCCCGCGCCATACACATGCGCGCGCAGACAGACACTCGCTCACACACACACACCCCCTCCCCCACAGTCACACACACGCACTCCAAGACACATACACACACGCACACACGCACGCACACACACATACACAGCCCGCGGCCCCCCCCCACGCGCGCGCGCACACACACATGCTCTTTCCCCCCCCAACAACCCACTCACCGGCTTTCTTCGTGCGGCGGCTCTCGGCGGCTCTCCTCAGCTGCAGGGCCCGGCAGCAGGACTCTTCTTCCCTCCTTCGGCACCGGGGCGCAGGGTAGGCTCCTGCCTGCTCCGGTGCTCCAAACACGGCTCCAATCGCGGCTCTTCCGTGGGAGGCGGGGTAGGCTCCCGCCCTCCTACTTCCTGTTTCCGGTTGTCGCGCCGGCCTGCCTGACTTCCTGGTCGCAGGCCGGCAGAGTGACGGCGGTGATTTGCGGTATTTATTTATTTAGTTATTTATGCATTTTTATATAGCGCGGACTTTACCCGAAGGCGGTATTTATTTATTTATGTATTTATGCATTTTTATATAGCGCGGACTTTACCCGAAGGCGGTATTTATGTATTCATGTATTTATGCATTTTTATATAGCGCGGACTTTACCCGAAGGCGTCAGAGCGCTTCACATTAGGAACAGAAATGAAACATAATGAGAAACATTACAAAAGAACAGGTTGCAAAAACATACGTTACATACATAAGGTAATAGTGACAATTGTGAGCAAACAAAATACATGAGGTAGTAAAAACTATGAGCAACCAAAAATACATGAGGTAGTAAAGGTAATAGTGACAATGGTGAGCAAACAAAATACTTGAGTAAAAATTGTGAGCAACCAAAATACATGAAGTAGTAAAGGTAATAGTGACAATCGTGAGCAAACAAAATACTTGAGTAAAAATTGTGAGCAACCAAAATACATGAGGTAGTCAAAAGTGCACAAGAGGAAAAATTGTGAGCAACCAAAATACATGAGGTAGTAAAGGTAATAGTGACAATCGTGAGCAAACAAAATACTTGAGTAAAAATTGTGAGCAACCAAAATACCTGAGGTAGTCAAAAGTGCACAAGAGGAAATGAAAGTGACAAGTGTGCAGTTATAAGAGAAAACCGAGTATAATTAGAGGTATAGTCCTGCAATAAGTGCTAGACACTCAGGCTCAGGAACAAGCGTTACATGGGCAAGGTGGCACTTGTGCAAGTATCAAAGGTAAAGACATGTGAGAGGTAGCAGCCGTGTGTTGCAAGGGCAGAGTGGTGTGTGCATGTTACAAAAGGGCACCGAACACCAGTACATGGAAAATACTGCAAAAAGGCAGACCCTCCAATCACAGGCATACACTGGGAAGGCACTTCCATGGTCATGGAAAGTAGAAATTATCAGTAGTGGGAAGTCTTCCTCACAAATAGCAAGAGGACGTGAATTACTTTTGGAGGTGTCTCTGGAGGAGGAGAACTTTGAGGTCCCTTTTGAAGGCCTGGGAGGAGGCGGTGGTCCGGAGCTTTTTTTTGTCCTCTCGCGGTTTGTAAATACAAAACATATTGCATTACAAATGCTATAGGTATCACATTTACGAAAGTTATAACTATTGGCATTGTAAATGACGAAGCTATTAATTTAGCTATTTAAAAAAAAAGAAACATAAATAAAAACTTTGCCATTTACAATACCAATAGCTCAAACTTTCCTAATGCGAGACCTATTGCATTGCAAATGCTTGTTATATAAGGGACATTATTTTATCCTCTTGCTTGTCTGGGGCTTTCTTTTGGTTGTTTCTCTTAGAATGTATCTCTCAGATGTGCAGAAATGGCCTACGTACGTTTCGGTGATTTGATATTTATATCACCTTCATCAGGGCCGAAGAAAGAACAACAATATCCACAGAAAAAAGTGGAGAGTCTAAATATATTGAGGGTTCCTGGTAGGAGGATCAAGAAATAAATCCTAGTACTGGATCATGAGGTGTCCCAGTTCAAACAATGGCAGGGGCGTCCTTTTAGATAAGTATGATAGAAGGCTGAGGGCTATATCTATAGAATTTTGTTATGGTCAGTCTATATTAGTCCATTATGTGAACAGCACAAAAACAAATAAGAACACAAATTATATTTTTCAAGTGATTTTTCTTATAGTTGCCTCATTGTATTGCATCATTCCATTACCAGGACTGTCCATCAGGTGTCACTGTTGACCCAGTGTATTCCAGTGCCTTACAATCAATCAATCAGGGTTCTTGTAAAGTGCGACTACTCACCTGTTAGGGTCTCATGGCGCTTAGGGTGGGGGCGTGGATATGCACGTCAGTCTAAGATTCCTGAGGTCCTTCTTGAATTGCGCAGAGACAGTGATTGCCTAAGATGTAGAGGTATAAGGGGTTCCAGGTTTTTGCAGCAAGGTAGAAGAAGGGTCTTTCTCCAGCTGAGGTCTTGAAGATCTGTGGGATGGTGCTCAGGGCCAGTTGGGCGGAGCAGAAATGTCTGGTGTGTGTATGGAAGGAGAGGCAGCAGTTGAGGTATGCAGGTCCGGTGTTGTGGAGGGCATTGCAGGTGTGCGTGAGAAGCTTAAAGAAGATTCTTTTGTTGATCAGGAGCCAGTGGAGTGTCCAGCAGCATCTCCAGGGCACCACTCTAGGTGTCACTGAACTGAAATGTCCTTTTGCAAGCAGGGAGTTCAGTGGTTTTTGTTTTGCATGGTAGAGAACTACAAATAAGAAATTACTTAAAAACAGTCAGTTTTACTGTGTGGAATTTTATAGACGGCATAGCACACAGTCAACTCCCACCGATGTATGGACGAAAGGCAATGGAGGAAAGAGAAACCATGAGATTTCGTTGACAGCTCGACGCCACAGTGCTCTCCAAACTCGGTCAAAAATCAGATTTTCATGCAGGCGACTCTTCCCCAGACCTGCCTTCTTCCTTATTTCCAAGTCTGTGGCTTGTCACCTCTGTGGTAGTCCAGAAATGCTGCTCGGTTGCTAGTGAAAACTATTTTTCCTGAATCATCAGGACAGGAGAGACTCTGTGCCTGCTCCCTCCCGTCTGCCCCCCCCCTCCCCAATCATAAATTCTTCCTAAATTGGATATGAAATGAAAACAGAGCCTGGTGCTGTAGATGCACCCCACACCCCGTCTCCCCACCCCCCAACTCTGACACACGATAACATCTTCATATTTCTGAGGCCTGCAGTGCCTCAAGCCGGCACGCTGGGAGGCGCCTGTGAGTGGTTCCACGCATTCCCCCAATTCCCCAGCTGTTCCCTCTTGACCGCAGGTCCCTGCACCTCCTCTCCTTGATGTAAATTGTATATGGCTGTCCTAAGTGGGGAAGGATCGAAGCGCTTCTTTCAGGCGCCAGCACGGCACGAGGACTCTGTGAATGGGTGGAGCCCCCCTCAAGATGGGGCCGTGCTTTAGATCTCTGATGATATGTAGCAGATGTCAGGCGCACACCACTAGGCCTCGGAGAGAGAGAGAATATTTCCTCACGGATCTCTACTGACAGTCCTTCCATCCACCAGGAACCTTGCTTATTTTACAGTGCTGTACCACTGGTATCTCTGCACCATACAGGATTAAATGGTGCAAAACGACGAAAGCACCAGCTCGCGTGGCTTTCAGCGTTGCAGGAATGGCACCAAAGGTTGCCATCTTGGGTGGACATGACGCAAAGGCGTGACCACTCTTATGTGTAAAGTTAGATCACAAAAACATCTTTTGAGGTGCACATCATTGGTCACGTGTCCACAAATCATTGAATGTCTTCAACCATTAAATGGAGAAAGTGTGACCAATGAACACAAATCGTGACCCACCTTGTAGTTAATGGGTGCATGACGCAAGTCAACTGGACTCCGTTCATTCAAAGAGTGCAGGCCATGGAGCGGATGGACACATGTTACACAGCTGGTGCAAGTTACAATGTAAACTGCTTCAACTAACGCTAAGGCTGCTAGTCACCAATTAACTGAGCACAGCAAACACACAGCGGGGTAATTGAATTGCGCAGCTTAATTCTTATTGAAAACAGAAACAGTCATGTTGGCTTGATAAACGTATTAACTGGAATTTCCGGCCTTGTCGAAGAGGAACACGACTGGCATCCAAAAATCTGCTTTTCAAAGTGGTACAAGTAGAAAACATGTGCATGTGTTGACATTTTTGAAGGCCATGTGCTCTTTGTGCACTCGCATTCTCGCTCCCACGAGCCCACCCGTGCACCTGCTTGTTAGATTAGTGAAACCTAGGAACATGTGACTAATTCTGGAAACTTCGGAAAGTGTGTAAATGTGTCTGCTACCTTCCTGGGAGAGCTGCAATAGTTAGCTGACGCAGGGGACCCGCTGTGGGGTTAAGCACTATCCTGACACCTTCAACCTGGGCTTTTGTTACGAAGCCTTGGTTTAGGCCTAAAACGTGTTGCAAGAAAGATCTTCGTGCACTCGTCATTTTGGCTGTATCAGTATTTACATGTTCTGCTAGCAATTATTTCTAATCAAATGTTCACATTTCCTTCTCACAACGAGCTACTTTGTTTTATGTTAGCATTTTCATCATAACAGAGTTACTTTGTACTAATGATTTTTTTTCCTCAGTATGAATTGTATTGTATCAGAGTTCAAGTTCTCCATATAAAGGTTACTTTGTATGGTGACATCATGTTCTCGAGGACTGAGTTTACCATGTTTGTATTTCCCAGGTCTAAGCAACTCTTCAGTCTGTGGTGAGAGGGGAGTCTCGGTGGTTAATGGAATGTACATTTGGGGAAGGGACTTCCAGAAGACCCTGCTGCCTCCTTAAATTGGCTGAAGTTGTCATGGGTCAGCCAATGAGAGGAGGACCTTACCATAGACATCGGAGAATGGGATGGGGTCAGTGAGACTTGCTGACCCCACCCAACTCTGTGACAAGGCGTCACTGAAGGACTGTAGCCCCTTGGCACATATTGTCTTAAAGCTAGGGCTGGATAGAGGGTGGTGGTAATTTCTCATGTGGACTTGGCTATTTCTCAGCTTGTAAAAGCAGTTCTACTTTTACATGTGCAGTTTTACAGCATGGTAAAACTGAGTGTGTTTCCACATGTGAAGTCGGATGGAGAAAATGAATGCATAAAACAATGTAGTCATTTCACTACGCCCCAGAATTCCTGTCCGTTCAGACTCTTTCTAATGTTAGCAGCAACCCCTTTATGAGGTATTTACCAATTCATTTGATCCACAGCTCCTCATATGAATTTTCTATAGAATTCCACCCACACCTCTCAAAAGCAGATCCTACAGGTTCGTCATTTTTTGGTGGATTTGGAGTGGGGTGTGTTAGCGCCCAAAATGGTCTCTTAGATTAAGCACTACAATTTACTGATTGACCCTTGGAAATTCAGATGGCACTTGGCAGGTCGGATGGACCTTTGCCACCATATTTCGAATGAAGCTAGAACAAAAACACAGGTCACTCATATATCATCAGCTGCCAGATACTTAATATTCAGTTAATGATGAGATGTTGAAAACGTTTTCAAAACCTTTATTTATCTTTAGAATTTAGTAAATTTGTTAATCTTTATTCAGATTAGTCCAGTTTTCAGAAATGACGACTGAAAGGTTGATTAGTGACAGCATAAATCAACACAGCATGTTTCATAAAGGAAATTGTCACTAAACTAGCTAAAGGACCTAATCTACTAGAAAAGAGCAAGATTTTCCAAGCATAGATAAAGACTAGAACATCCCATAAAGAGTTGTTTTGGAAAGTCAGCCAAGTTTCCTACAACTACAGTAGCAAATGTTAAAATATCAGTGATAGAGGTATGATTGTTGTAGTATCATTGATCAAAGAAAAATCAGAATAAGGAAATAGAATAAAGTCACCTTTAGCAATAGCTGTTGGTAACAAAGGGCAAGGATATAAAAGAGTGACTGTCCCGTAGTAGAGTCATAATGGATCTCTCTCTATCTAGGAACACATAATATAATATATAAAGTCACACAATAATGTAACAAAAATAAGTAGGTGCCTTAAATCTTTCATCAAGTGGAAACTGCTCATCCGATGGTGTTGTCAACATCATGAGAACTTTCTCCCTAAGCTAAGAGCTATGTTCAATGTCCCATTGTAAATACAAAAGGCTAGTCAGCTGCACTGAAACAAATCTATTAATATTATCCTAGTTAAGCATACATAAAATATATCTAGATCATTATGCGTTCAAGTAGTCTATTATTATGAATTCACAGCAAGGTTCATTGTGTTATTAAAAGTGATCTAATATGGTGTGATGAAGCAAAAACAACACCATCTTGAAGTCAGCACATTCTTTAGTAAGATGCTGGTGCCAGACAAACTGCCCTAAATAAACGCCTACTAGCTATAAGCAGAGTCGAAAGAAAAGGCATGGCCCTAATTATTGGGGTACCTTTAAGAATGATAGCCTTGTACACAAAACTTTCTGCGTGTTATTTTTTCATATATGGTTAAAGCAGAATTAAAATGTATTCTAATGGATTACTGCACGTTGTAAAGCAAGCACATTTTTCCAACGTGTTATTTTTCTAGGTGAAAATGTTTCTGCACGGTTTAAACACATTCTAAAGTGCAATTCTAACATGGTCAGCAAGTCGAAATTTGTTTCTAAAATTAATTCCTTACAGGTGTCTCTAAATGGGACACACAGCTGTTCAGAGATGAAGACATAGGATCTAACTAGCCAGTAGCTTGTGAGCTACATCTTCCAGTGGACTGTGCCCTCGCCACTCCAGCATTCACGAATCTTGTTTGGTCAATTTGGGGAGTAAACAGCTAGTGGAACTAGTATAAGTTTAATTTAGCCCAATAATGTCCCACTCCAAACACTACATCGTGCTGAACCATTCCTATATGCACTTTCACTTCCCAGAGATATCTTTCCTAAACATTTCATCTTCTTTTCTGGTGAACGCAAACCCACCCCATTACCTCTCTTTTAGGCCTGCTTCCTTCCTAAGTTTCTCTCTCCCTTTTACCTCATGCGAGAAAGTGGCTCTATATATACTGGACCAGAATAAGGTACAGTGTGTTTAGAGTCCACAAACCCCAGAGGTATAACAGAGGTTAAAGCCAGGTGTGACCTTGCTCTCTAAAGTGGTAGCTTGGTCGAGCAGTAAGTAAGTACCAGAGGACAGTGTAAAGCACTTGTTATACACATTCAGTCAGCAAAAGCTTTCACGCACTCAAAGACGGAACTCCAGGACAATTGTTTTTATATCAAAAGATATAGTTGTTTTATTTCTAGAACCAACAGGTATCAAAATATACTGTTCTCAATATGAGAGATCTCAGATGAGTACTTTGCAGAAAGGCAATAAACTTTGTAAATACAATAGGTACAGGGGTTGCAGTAGGCAACACAATTCTACACACAATTTAGCCTTGAGCTCAATGGATTTCCTTTTATAAACACAGATGATTACTTTGTAGATTACTTTCCTAATTCCAGGACTAGCTCCTAGGTTCAGTCCTGGGGTCTAAGCTGAAAACAGTTTGGCAAAAACGTTTTAGGTATTGTAGTGATTTTTCAGGAATAAAAAGCTATTTTAAAAGTTCACACTTAAAAACTTTTCAACAGAAATCTGGCAATGTTATCCAATGGGAGAAAATTCAGGTTGCAGGTAAAGTACAATCTCTTTACTTTTGTAATCCAGTACTGGACTCCTGGGGCCAGCACTGGGGTCTCAACTTAAAACAGGTAAGTAATTACGTTTCAGTATTTCGTATGATTTTTAAAGAATATTTCTAGTTTTCAAAAGAAGACACTTAGAAGAAATTTCATAGAAAAGTAGACAATGGATTCCTATGGAGAAAATACAATTTACTAGTAAACCCGCTAGGGATTACTTTTGCGGTTCAGTACTGGGCTGCAGGGTACAGTACTGGCTCCTCTCCTGACAACAGGTGAGTATTTCAGAATTCGGAATTCAGATGATTTTATATGAATATTGTACGTTTTCAAAAGTAGACAAAAGATTTTTCGAGTCAAACCAGTCAATGTTATTCAATGGCAGGTAAGTGAGTTACCTGTTTCCTGGTGAGTACTCGACTGGTGAAGTTGTGGTTCTGGGCATAGAGTCAGGGGTCCCCCAGTGTCAGGTAGGTACAGTTGGTTCACCCTCAGCGGCGCAGGGCGGCCGGGTGCAGAGGTAGTTAGCCCCAATGTTATCCAATGGGGGACAGGGGGCCTCCGGTTGGTGGCTGCTGGCTAGCAGGCCACGCGGCTGTGGGGGCTGTGCTCCTGGTCTCTTGCTTAGGACAAAGGGGGAAGCAGGATAGGACAAAGGTGGTACAGCCAGCGGTACTCGGGCGGCTGTGTGCCGGGTGATTTTGAGCCATCGGGCGCTCAATGTTATCCAATGAAAAAGGTAAAAAGGGAACAAAGGCTGCAGGCTCGGGGCGAAGACTCTCCAGGGGCGACCAGCACGTCGAGAGGTAAGTTGGTTTCTTGGAGCACAGGTAGGTACCCCAAAGGGAGGAACAGGGGCTGTAGGGCACCGGGTGCAGGGATGTCTTTGGGTGTCAGAAAAGCTTACCCTCAGCTGGTCGTGGTTGGGGGGGGCCCTGGTTCTGAGTCTGCAGGCGTTGTCTGGTTCGTCGAGGAGGGTTTTTGGGCACTGGACTTCGGGTCCCAGTTGCCGGGGGACGTCCTCGTGGTCTTGGATCACTCGGGCACGGGCCGGGCTCGGCGGGTGCAGAGTGGGCTGGTCCGGAGCTTCCTGGCTGGCACCATGGGGGTTGTTGCAGCAGAGCCTCTGCTGATGGGAGTCCCAGGCTTTAAGAGGGATAAGGCAGGCAGGTCATCTGGGTGTCCCAAGATTGCTGTCCACAGGAGTCGCCAGGCTTTAGGCAGGAGCAGGTTCCAGGATCGACAGGCCGGTAGGGCTGGGGCCAAGTCAGTTGTTGTCGTCCTGTTGTTAGCAGCTGCACAGCGGGTCCTCTTCCTCTTAGTCTTCTTTCTTCTTTTCTTTTTGGGATCTGACGAAGGAAGGTTCAAGGAGCACCTAAATACTGAATTTAGGGGTGTTACAGGTAGGGCGAGGGAAGGGACCAATAGGTCCCTATCCTGGGGTGGGTACACCCTCTAGCCTGCTCCTCTCCTGTGGAAGGGGGCAGGAGCCTAGCTGTGATTGGGCAGGGCTCCCCATCTTCAAGATGGCTGGAGCCCAGGGTCGTGCTTCACCTCGTGTCCCCCACCTGAGGGGTGGGGTTGGCCCAGGCTGCACACCCCCTTCCTGACGTGATTTTTCCCGCCAGTCTTCCCGGCAGAGTGGGGGTCAGAACTGGTGGGGGCCAGTTGCTGGGTACAGCAAATGGTCTGGAGAAGCTCACAGAGGCGGCATGCCTTTGAAGCTTCCCCCTGCCCGTCCTGGGGGAGGAGACCTAGCACCTCGCCCAGGATGTGTATTGTTGCAGGCCCAGGAGAGCAGGGGGGCTCTCCACCCAGGGGTTCAGCAACATGTCTGCTGTGTGGCAGCCTCTGCAGCCACTCAGCCCAGACGTGCATTGTAGGTTACCTTTTCAGGGGGCTTCTCTCAGATGCCCCCTGGTGTACATTACATTAAATCCCACACTGGCATGAGTGCAGGTTTAATGTGCTGAGAAGTTTGGTACCAAACTTGTTAGTCTTCAGTGTAGCCATTATGGTGCTGTGGAGTTTGTAATGACAACCTCCCAGCACCATATACTCTTAATGGCATCACTGCACTTGCAGTGCCCAGGAATGGCCCTGGGAACTGTAGGGGCACAGGGCTCATGTACCTGTGCCCACACCTCTGGCATAGGGCACCCAGCTAGAGGGGTGACTGAAGTATGCCAGGGCAGTAAGTTCTGTGGGCATGTCACACAGGGATTTGTGTCATGTTGACTCTTTACTTAGGTTTGTTCTTAGACACTCGGGCTGCAAAGGCAGGGTTTGGGTGTCAGGGTAAAGGGCCCCTGAGGGTGGCACAATAAGTGCTGCAGTTCTCAGGGATCTTCTCTGGTCACCATGCCCTGGGTACCTAGGGTACCATTTACTAGGGGCTGATAGGGGGCCAGAGATGCCAATTGGGTTTTAGTTTCAACACAGTTTATAGGGAAGGAACACAGGCCCTGGGTACCTGGTTGACAGGAACCCAGGGCACACTCAGTCAAAGTACATCATCAGTTCAGAAAAAAGTGGGGGCATACCAGTGCAAGAAAGATGGCACTTTCTCACACCTCCTCTTTCTCCAACCATGATTCTCTTACTCTATTCCATGCTGCAACCTTTCTCCCGAGTCCCTCCTCCTCATTTGCATCCACTACTTCCCTTAACCTTGTTAGTAAGTCAGTCAGTCAAAACACTTTTATTCGATAAATTAATATCATAAAAAAACACAGGTACAGTTATATTCATATAACATAAACAACAATAGTTATACATGTTAAAAATATCCTAAAAAATGTGTTAAAAATTCATCAAAAATAATAAAAACAAGATATCAGTTTCAATTTGAAAATACATTAATACCATTGATCTAAAAAGGATTCAATCTAAGTCAGGCTGAAATAGATGGGACACATATACTCTTGTTCTTAATCCGCACACCAGCCACTAAAAAACTTGCAACATAAAATATAATATAATGCGGGGACTACTTAGCAATTGTAAATACAGAAGGGCTGGCCTGACCTGTAAAAACCCATCCTCCCTCAGAATAGGCAGCAAGAACTTCTTCCTGATGTCCGAGTAGAATTTGCAAAACATAATAAAGTGTCTTGTGCGGAGAACTCATCACATTTACAGGGGCAAGAATTTTCTGGAGTGCCCCAGGTAGAAAAACAGCCTAATGTCAGATGAATCAAATTAAAACGAAATCTGGTTAACAGGTGCCGATGAAAGGGGCGAGTCACCATAGTAAGATAGGGCTCAAGTCCAGGGGAGCTGACTAAAGCATAGTTCGCTCTAACAGTGGGTTTCCTCATTTCCAATTCCTCCCTCTCTAGCGACGACTAATTCAGCAAAGCATTTTTTGTCTGTGTGACATCCTCTCTTGTTATAGTCTCAGGAGAGGAAAAAAGCTCAGGTCTCCCTATTTTAAAAAAGCTTGATTTAATGTACGCCAGCCAAGGGATCCTACTGGCTTTATCCAATGAGAGGCAATCTTTGAGGATCATATGATTCAAAGACATTTCCTGGTTAAGCCAGGTCTTCAGCCAGCAGGTCAGGGGGGCAATTTTTATTAGATCTGTTACATACCCCACCCCTAGCTCTGTGTGAATAGTATAAGTGGCTGTAGACTGTGGCACTGTTAAAACCGATCTTAGAAATTTATTTTCAGTCACCTGAATTCTACCTTGGGGGATATAGCCCCAGATCGAGGAACCATATGTGGCAATCACCAAATATTTAGCTTTATAAATCTTCAATATCGCCTCCATTGGTCTAGCCCCCAGCTTTTTTGTAAATCCCAAGAGTGCTAAGGTAGATCTGGCAAACACATTACTACTGTTATTTAGTTGCGGTCCCCAGTTCCCTCTTTCGTCAAAGAGGACCCCTAGGTAAGTAAAAGTAGGCACACTTCTAACTTCTTCTCCACCACAAAAAAACTTTTTCACTTTTTTCTTTCGGCTACATTCCCCTACAATCATGACTTGGGATTTTTTTTGTGTTTATTTTCAGATCCAGAGTCTCCATAAAACTGCCAAAGGTATCCAGCAGCCTTTGTAGACCTACCCCAGAGCGAGCTAGAAGAACGGCATAATCCGCGTAGAGGAGGACTCGAATAATCATTTCTCCTATACGCGGTACATCCAGGGATGCCTCCCTTAGAACTGGCTCTAATGCATTGATATATAGCGTGAAGAGAAGAGGGGACATAATGCACCCCTGCCTGACTCCCCCTCTGACCTAAAGTGACTTGTGCAACGCCCTTCCTGGGTAACCCTAACCGAGGCTAAAAGACCACAATGAAGGTCAGCTAAAAAATTGACTAGGGACGGGTCAATGCCCATGTCTAATAACATTTGCCACAGCTTTGACCTGTTCACCAGGTCAAAAGCTGAGGAGAAGTCCATGAACCCCATATACAATGATCCCTCCTTGGCTTTGGTGTATTTACTAGTTAAAAGTTGTAAATTAAGACACTGGTCGAGGGTACTCCTCTTTTCTCTAAAACCATATTGGACATTTGACAATACCCCTCTGCCTTCCAGTCACTCCGTCAGTTTGTGCAGGATAACACATCCCAATATTTTGACTGCGGAGTCTATCAGGGAAATAGGCCTATAGCAAGAGGGGTCTTCCCTGTGCCCCTTTTTAAAAACCGGAATGATAATGGATTTAGTCCAAGATACAGGGAAACTGTTTAAACCTGAAGCGTTAAATACGTTCGTCAGGATTTTGGCCCAACATGTAGGGGCGCACTTAAACAAATCAGCAGGGACCCCATCGGGGCCTGGGGCCTCATTCTTCGATGTCTCTTCTATGGCCCTTTCCACTTCTGTAACCTGGAAGACTACTGGGGCGATTGGATTTAGGAGCATGAAAGACTTAATATCCTTAAACTTGCTATCAGTTCCCTGTCTCAGGGGCTTGTTTTCAGGGCTTTAAGTAGGGCAGAGTGTGCCTTAGAGCAACTACCGTCGAACTATCTTTTATCTTTATGTCTCACCTGTTTATTTCTGGTCAACAAGCTATTATTAAGTTGTATAACAATGGTGTCAATAGCACCGACTATCTCTAAACTCGATGCCTTATTGTTCAAACATGTAGCTACCTCAGGTTCAACCATGGTCAAAACTTCCTTCAAGAAGGTTTCCGGTACCACTTTAGACCATTTAAGTCTTCTACCCTGATCTTTCGGGGTCACATCACTACCACCCCTATGCAACACTACCTTAAAGCCCAAAAGATCCCCTGGGACCACCTCTATTATCACGGGATTGTGATAGCTAAAAACAGAGACCTCAACCTTATACGTTAAAATCCTAGGTAAAACAAAAGGTGAAAAAAAAATGTAGTCTATGACTGTACCCGAGTCTTTACCTTTGAACGTCGAGGCCCTTGGGCCAACCTCCCCACACCAGGACTCATAGAGGTTTGTAGTGGCCCAAAAAATTTCTAGTGCCTCCCCTTGCTTAGTGTGTTCAAAGTGTGTAAGCACCGAATATGGGGGTCCTTCAAATTCGACACTGGCACAATATTGACCACATGGGTGAATATTAAAATCACCCATCAGTATAACCTCACAAGTGTTTGATTTTAAACTATATACTGACAAAAAGTTCTCTAATACAACTAAATTTTGATTTATGTAATCACTCTCACAGGAGTTGTAGAAATTGATGAATAACAATTTAGAAGTTTGTGAGGCTGTCAGCTCCACTATTAAACAATTTTGACAGCCTGAGTCGAGTTGTATGAGGGAACCTTTCAGCTTAAGTGTGAAAAGAACTATTAAGCCCCCCTTAGCTCTACCCACCGAGCCAGACTTTGCAGGAATGCAGAAATGGCTGTATCCATCTTGAAAGAAACTGTTTGGTGAGTCCCACGTTTCTTGGAGAGCTATGATATCAAACGTTTTTAAAAAAACTCACCCAATTGCCATCCCCACTTTTTGACCTTGTTCCGGCAATGATTCAGCTTAGGATTCTGCGAGTGCGAACTTGGGTCTGAGCTATTTCATCTGACCCAGAGGTGGCTCCTAGTCAATCGTTCTCCTCCAGTTGGGATAGAGGAAAGAAACGATTGGTTAGGGGTAAGCCCGAATCCATCGGACTATCAGACCGTAACTGTGTATTCCGGGCCACTGGGGAGATCTGTAAGGGGTGAGTATTAGTGTGAAAAGAGACGCAGGGTACCATGTCTGTTTTAATGGAGGGGGATAGAAAAATCCTAAGGGGAGCGGCCTAATGTCAGTATTTGGCAAATCGGATCCATCCCAGAATAAACTTTCTACTACATTGTATTTGTTAAAATTTATAACAATACAGTCCCCTTCTAGACTCTTTTGACGAGGACCAACCCACCCTACCCTTCTTACCATGCTAATATTTGAGGAAATATCTGTGTCACCACTAGAATACTGCCTGCACCAATTCTTAGATTTTCTTAGGAGCTCCTGGGTGCTTTCTCTACCGTTCAGTTCTAGCGGTGGGACCCCTGTTAATACTGCCACCAAACGGGCTGCTTCGGGGGGAAGATGCAGCTTAGTCTCACAGGGTACTAAGGGATTCCTATTAGTAATCAGGTGGCTAGCTACTTGTTTTTGCCTATAACCATTTTCTACTGGCAGTTTTATGAGGGATGGGAGTATAGGGGTAACACTTGAAACATTGTTAACTACAGACAAAGTTACAGTAGTTTGTATTTTACTTAACCTAACATTAATCGCATCACTCTCCTTGTGCCCTGTACCGGAAGTATGTAATTTCTGAGGGTACTTTACTGAATCATGCAACCCACGAAATTCTTGAACAAAAGTATCAATAGCGTCACATCTCTTAAGTTGTGATCCAGCGGGCTATAGAAAATATATCATAAACTACGCTACCCAACTTCATAACCTATAAACAAAATTCTATACTAAACATGGACCCATTTATGAACCTGATATATTTTGGGCCTACTGAATCAGGTGGTCAGAATAAATCTATATACACATTATTTACAAACTATAAACATTTTATACATTTGCAGAAAGAATATTGTCATTAGAATAAAACCCAACCATTTAAACGACCACCATAGGCGACGTGATCTAGCTAATGGTAACCTATACTTCTAAATAACCAAGACCAGCTTGTTTGTTAAAAGTAAGATTTTATTTTCTAAATTATGGTATATATGTTGTAAGTTTTATAAATGAAATTTATTTGCAATAAAGCAAGCATGATAGTAAGAAATAAGAAAAATACAAATTAAGCAATTGAATCAATTTAAAGAAATTATATAAAGTTTAGCATTTCTAAAACCTATTTCCCTAACTGAGCTAAATAGACAGAAATTAAAGTAAAGTTCTTTGAGGATTCTTACGTGCTCCACGCAAAGTCCAGCAGCACTTCACCCTCATCGGAAAGTCAGAAAGCAGCAGCCAGCCCAACCCTAAGGGCATGACTTTTTATACCTTTCTACGCTAACTAAACTAGCAAAGGAAAGTTTTCAGAAATACTCGACGTCCCATTGGCTGAGAGTGACAAGTGACATGTCACCCGATTCTTAAAAAGTTCCACAAAATCATGTCTTACAAAGACCATTGTCTCTTCCACGTGAAGCCAGAGGCTTCCTGCGATTGCAACTTTGTTTTAAGTCATCCTCGCAGCTTCCATAGTCTTACAGTGCAACTTCCGCGGATGCCAAGTTAAGGACTGACAAAAAGTTCACTTTCGACCTTGGCCATGTCCGACAGAATGATGTCAGCTCATCAGTTTTTGCTTTGTGAATGCAGCTTCAATAAACGTTTTAATTCAGAATGGGCGTCTCGTGACTTTCTGCAGAAATATGGATTAGCTCTCTTTGTGCGGCTCAAATAGTTAGGCCTCAAAAGCAGTCAACTTATGATTTCTAGTATAAAACAAACACAAGAAAAGTATTAATGTAAGAAATAAAGTATATTCTGTATCCACCCCATGGTTTACTAAATAATTAACCCACCCGATTAATCAAAATGTTACCTAGCCATTGCAAACAAATAAAGCAGCGTTTATATTTACCAGTCTCCGTTTTTCTATGAGACCCTTATGCACCTAGAATAGTAGAAATGACATCACACAGACAAGGAAAAGCAAAACAAGCACATGCTTATTTTAAGTTTGCAGCAGTTAGTAATAACAAAACGAAAACAATAAATTATTTTATTATTTTGCACGAACAAAAAGATGCAACATTTATGCACGTTTATGAGCACACATGTTAGTCCCCCCACGTGTAAAGTTTAATCTAGGTTGTATTAGCACGACATATCACAAATCATTAATAATTTTATTCATGTTATGGAAATGTGACTTTGCGAGTTTAAACAAAATTTTGTTTTCTATCTCGCTCCATCAACTCCCTCATCTGGTGATTAACAAATCACCACACCAGCACTCAAAATTTTGGTAAATTAAATTTATAAGAAATCGATTCAAATTCATTTGTATTAGTAAACCTAAAAATCTGTTTCAGCATAATCTTTACAATTAGCATGACGCTCTCTATGTAACTCCTGCAACTCAATCTCCCTTTCCTCTTCTTTTCTCAGTTTATAAATTCTCTTCTTTTCTCTTAAATGCTTCTTTCTTTTATGCAACAGACAACCTATTTTAGTCAAAATAAAAATAAATATAATTATAATCAAAGGTGCCAGAATCTTGCCAAGAATTGAACTTCCGATATTATGAAACCAGTTTTTAATTGCTTGAAACCTATTTGAAAGTTTCCCAGTAAAATCTTCTTCTTCTAAAGGAATTATTTCAGAATGCATTTGTGTAATATTCTTAATATACATTTCAATATTTTTACTTTCATCCGGTATATATGTACAGCAATGTTGGACATGTAAAATGCCACAGACTCCTCCCTCCTTTGCTAGGAGTATGTCTAAAGCAAGACGGTCTTGAATTACCATGGATCTAATTGCAATAACTTCAACATTCACTAATTGAAACCCATCAGCAGTGTCAGTTGATAATCTATCAACTATAGTGGACAATTTTCTGATTCTCCCTGCATTTAGGGTTATACCAACAAAAGGTATTACAGCTTGGAAAATATCTCCCAGAACTTCAGTAAAAGTTTCTCTTTTAGCTCTATTTACATAATTATGAATTTTAAATAATCCTTCTGAATCTCTGTCAACATGAAACACTTTAGGAAAAACAATTCCCACATAACAAGTTCCATACCAATGGTCTGGAAGGTTGTAGTAGGCTTTGTCACCACAAACAAAATAAATTCCAGGAAAGATAGGATCTTTTCCACCTTTAAATCCCCAACCTCCCATAATCTGATAAGTATCTTCACAGTTGCTTGCACCTACAAAATAATTATCAAAAAGTGTGTTATCTCTTCTAATGCAAAGCTTTCCACTAACAGGTTTGTCTATGTGAATTGCAATATTTTCAAGCATTTTGTTATTTAATTTCTCATCCTCTTTTTGCCAGAATGATGACTTAGTCTGCTTGACTAATTCATTTCTCTTATAAATTGCTCTTCTCTCCTCAACCATATTCAGAAATTTCTTCCCTTCAGCACTTAATTTACATGTTAGATTATTCTTGTAAGCATACTCATAAGTGAGTTCGTTAGTAACAAGGAAATATTCTCTCAATTGTTTAGCTTTCTTATGCTTATTTAAAGCATTATCAATCTTGACATTAGCAAAAATCTCATCATAATTTGAATAGTAATATTCTAAACGACCAGTTTGATAAAATAAACTAGTTAATACACTACATGTTACAGCATAAGTGAGAGGAAGCATATTATATGTTACTCCCTCAGAAACAGAAGCGGGTAACTTAACGCATACATAACAATCCTTTGCATCCATTACCTTTACATATTCACTCAAAAGCTTTGTGAAAGTATTACTTGAAAAATCACCTATTGATTTATCTTGATGAATGTTAGGCTGATGATCAATTACTTTTGCAGATGCACTATGTTTAGTTTGGCTAACCAGAGCTTTGCTTGTTATGTTAACTTTGTGTAATTCTCTATTCATTTCTAAAGGTATAATCACAGCTAGTACCAACCAGAGCAGAACTAAAATGAGCAGACACACCAGAGTCATCTTACAGCATCTTTTAAAAACAGAGCATTTTGAAGTGCTCTCCTTAATGTAAGGCATTTTTAGGTTAGTTTTAGCCTCAAAAATAAAATAAAAAATAAATTTTAAAATTTATATACACCCCCCTTTTAAAATATATTTTTCTTTTATAACCCTAAACAAGATTTCTTCGACCTTATGTCATACATAAGTTTTCTTCTACTAGACAGTTTTTCTTCGACCTTGTGTCAACTAACAGGATTTCTTCAGCCTTATGCCAATTTAATAATTTTGTACTTCAATCATTGTCACTAATTTCTTGGATTTCGTTTTCTTCTTCACTACTATCATATATGTCTATAACAGGTGGAATCACTAAGTAAGTCCACTCAGGAGACTTGTATTTCTGGTTTGGTCTAATTATTCTCTTCCCTTTTCTTGATATCACTTCTATTTTCCTTCCAACTCCAACCTCTTTTCCAGGACTCTTTTGACTACTGATTTCTTCAACTTGTTCTATTGGCTTTTTAATCAATCTGACTCTCAATCTTCCACCAGGCCAGTAGTCTGCTTTTCTCACGTACTTTTTCTTCGGTTCAGAATTATTCGATTCAGATTTCCAAGTCCTTTTCTTTCTGCTTTCACTTCCACCTTCCACGTCACTTTCCTCAGTTTCGTAGTCTGAAATTTCAATTGACTCAGGAACTTCTCTATTCGGCAATTTCACTCCTTCAGGAACTTCACTTTGTCTTCCATCACTGGTACTCGGTAATTCGTTCTCCTCCTCTTCCTCAATTACCTCTAGCTTCCCAGATTTCGGAATTTTGTTCCTTACTTCAGAGCTTGTTCTCTGCCTTTCGATACTCTCCTGGTCTGAAACTTCTTTTGGTTCAGCTTCTCTGTCTTCAACATAGACAACCGAATCCTCAGTTATCTCTCCTTTTAGCAGATTCTCTTCACCTTCAGAATCTATTTCAATTATTTCTAAGTCTTTTCTTGACAGATTTCCATTCACTGGCACAGTTTCCAGATGTCGACTTTCTTGTCGATCTTCAGAATCTGGAATTACTTCACCTTCTGTTCTGTCTTCTGCTTCAGAATCAGAGTCATCTGTGGTATCACTTTCAACATCAGAACTCTCAGGAGTTGGTATTGGAATAGTATGACTTGGATGAATCCAGCGCTTCAATCCTCTGCACTTTACAGCATTAGTAGTGATCAAGATTACCTGCCTAGGTTTCTGCCATCTAGGAGATAGACAATTCCTCCTCCGATGTACTTTCGTTCTGACCCAGTCTCCAGGTCTCAGATCATGTGTCAAAACTTTGTCATTTGATTGTGCTTCAGTTCCCACCTGATTAGACACAGAAGTTACCATATCAGATAACCTTTTACAGTAATCCAAAATTGCACTGTCATTTATGCTCAACAGTTTACCTACAGGTACAAAAGCTTGCCTCATAACTCTTCCCATCAAAATTTCATGAGGACTCAAACCTGTCTTTTTATCTGGTGTACTTCTTATTGACATCAAAACAAGTGGAAGAGCATCAGTCCACTTAACTCCTGTCTCTAGACACATTTTTCCAATTCTGTTTTTGATAGTTCCATTTATTTGTTCAACCACACCTGATGCCTCTGGTCTGTATGCACAGTGTATTTTCTGCTCAATGCTCATAGCTTCACAAATTAACTTCAATAGTTTGTTATCAAAATGACTTCCTCCATCACTCTCAATAGTAACTGGAAAACCGTACCTTGGGATGATTTCTCTGAGCATTAGTTTTGCTACTGTAATTGAATCACAATGTCGTGTAGGAAAAGCCTCTACCCACCTTGAGAACAAGCATACAATTACAAGTACATATTTCAAACAGTTGTGTAAGGGCATTTCAATGAAATCTATTTGTAACCTGGTAAAGGGACCACCCTCTCGACCAATTATTCCTGTCCCCACCACTGATTTTCTGTTTGGATTCATTTGTTGGCATGATAAACACCTTTGACAAAAAGATTCTGCAATGGTTCTAAATTTGGTATTGAACCATGTTTCTTTAAACAGTCTGACCATAGAATCTCTTCCTAAATGTGCAGGACCATGATATAATCTGGCCATGTCAGAAATCATGCAATTTGGTAAAACTACTCTGCCATCTTTGTAAACCCACACTCCATCTTCATCACGTTGTCTACAATCTGATCTTAACCACTGGTCTTTTTCTTCATCATCTGCTTCGTTTTGTAAATCTCTAATCTCATTCCATGTTTCTACAATAGTTGTTAGCATTAATGAATTTGAATCAGTTTCTGTACTTCTATTCCGATTGTAAGAATAATTTTTCCTTGCGCAGTACTTTGCTGTTTCATCTGCGAAGGCATTTCCTTTGGAAATATAATCAGTTCCTCTAGTGTGTGCTGCACACTTGACTATGGCAATTTCTTTTGGCAATTGTATTGCTTCAATTAATCTTCTAATGAAAACTGCATTTTTAATTGGTGATCCTGTTGATGTCATGTATCCTCTCTGTGACCAGAGTTGTCCATAATCATGCACAACTCCGTACCCATACTGGCTATCAGTAATGATGGTAACTCTTATATCTTTTGATACTTCACAGGCACGAATTAAAGCAATCAATTCAGCCACTTGTGCTGAACGAACTCCTTCAAGACATGATGCTTCTTTAATGTTTTCGACTGTACAAACTGAGTATGAAGCTTTCAAGACACCACCTTCGGATCTTAAGCATGAGCCATCTACAAAGTAGACAAAATCCGATTCAGGCAAAGGTCTGTCTTTGATGTCTTTTCTTGGTTTTGTGCAGAATTCCATGACATCTAAACATTCATGTTCTGTCTCAATGTTATTAACGATTTCAGAATCAGGCAGTAATGTAGAAGGATTCAGATTCAAACATCTTGAAATCGAAACATTATCTGCTCCTAGTATGATTTTCTCATACTTTGTCAATCTGCTACTTGTTAAATGTTGAGTCTTACCTCTTGTCAGTAATATTTCAACTGAATGAGGCACAAAAACTTTCACAGGAAATCCCATAATGATTCCTTCACTTTGTTCAAGACTGATACTTGTAGCTGCGACTGCTTTTAAACAACCTGGTAATGCTTTTGCAATTGGATCAAGAACTGCAGAGAAATATGCAATAGGTTTCTTTAGGTTTCCATGTCTCTGAATTAACACAGATAATGCACATCCTTCTCTCTCGCTGCAATACAGTTCAAAATCTTTCTCATAATTTGGCATACCCAAAGCAGGAGCTTGGCATAAGCTCTTTTTCAAGTTCTCAAAAGATTCCATCTCAACATCATTGAGAATAATTGGATCTTTTACATCTGATTTGGTCAGTCTTTGTAGTGGTTTCGCAATTACTGAAAATCCACTTATCCATTGTCGACAGTAACCTACCATTCCCAAGAACATTCTGACCTGTCTTTGTGTTCTTGGCGGTAACATTGCTTGAATCATTTTTATTCTCTCTATTGTTACTTGTCTTTTTCCTTTCGCAATTCTGTGACCAAGATATTTCACTTCTTGTTTGCAAAACTGTAGTTTTGCTGGGGACACTTTATGTCCTTCTTCTGCAAGGCGATTTAACAGAATTATTGTGTCTGTTACACAATTTTCTCTTGTCTTAGCAGCTATTAACAAATCATCAATATACTGCACCAGCGTAGACCTACCTGGTAAGTCTAAATCTTCTAATGATCTTTTTAACAGTTCGTTAAAGATTGAAGGACTTTCAGTATAGCCCTGAGGGATTCTTGTCCATCCAAGGGTCTTACCTTGGAATCTGAAAGCAAAGATTTCATAACTGTCTGGGTGTAGAGGAACAGTAAAGAATGCATTGCAAAGGTCAATGACTGTGTACCATTCAGCATCATATGGAATCTGAAATAGAATTACTGCTGGATTTGGAACCACAGGACAACATGGAATAACAATTTGATTAACCTTTCTCAAATCTTGTACGATCCTAAATGTTCCGTTAGCCTTTTTAACTCCCATAATTGGTGAATTACAAGAGCTACTCTTCATTTCTTCCAATACACCTTGCTTGATTAATTTTTTAATTACAGGTGTAATACCTTCAATTGTTTCTGTTTTCATTTTATACTGTGGAGTGTTTGGAAATTCTATTCCCTGCTTCAATGTAATTTTAACAGGATCTACGTTTTTCATCAGACCCATCTCATTCCCAGTAAAATCCCATATTTCAGATTTCACTGTTTCTTTTAGCTCTTCAGGTAAATCTTTTTCTTCAAATGCAGGAAACAATTTTGTTTCTTCTGCTTCCATCATCATCATTGTCATTCTGTACAAACCATCTTCCTCCATTGTTTGTAATTCAACTCCTTCAGGAGAACAATATATTCTGCAATTCATTTTACATAGGATGTCCCTACCTAATAGATTTACTGGACTACTATTACAAACCACAAATCTGTGTTTGTCTCTGTAATTTCCAATTTCAACTGGTACTGGATCAGTTAAATCTGTTTTAATTTGCTGATTACTTACTCCGACAACTTGGATGGTATCCCCAGAGAGAGGTAGGTTTTCAATTTCCACTGATCTAACAGTAGAACGGGTAGCACCAGTGTCCACTAGAAAAGTGATGTCTACATCATTAACTTTCCCGTTTACATAAGGACCAGACTGGTCAACCTCAAGAGTGGCTCCAACAACACACTCTTCCTCCTCTCTCGGGCACCGTCAGCAATAATCATCAGAATCACTGTCTTGGCTTTCTGTTAATAAAAATTGTTGTGAAGCATTTTGCATTTGAACCCTTTGCTGCTTTTGCTGTTTTTGTGGTTTTATTACCTGTTCACATCCCTGAAATCCCACGTTTGGATTATATTTTTGAACTCCCCCACAATTCGGAAAAGGTGGTTGTGGCAACTGGTCCTGACGATTATTCACCTGTTGTTGTTGCTGTTGTTGTAATTGTCGCTGAATATTAAATTCATTTAACCCCTGTTGCATCTGTAGCTGTTGCTGTACGTTAACACCATTCTGCATCTGTGGATTCAATAAGGGATTCTTTAAGTTTCTAGGAGGATGAGGACACTCGTCCCTCCAATGTCCAATTTCGCCACAATTAAAACAAGGTAATCTTTGTTTCAGCTCTTCTATCTTTGGGCTAAATTTCTTTTGGAAATTATTACCTTTAAACTTTCCTTGTATCTGGTTCGTATTTCCAGTTTGAACAAAATTAGTGTTCTTATTTCCCATGCTGGCAATCTGTTGCTCAGCTACCTTTACCTGTGCCCACATGGCTTTCTCCTTTAGCTTCTTCTGTTTTACTTCTAATTCATCGCTACAATATTTTGCCTTTCTCAGAATATCATCAATAGATAGTGCTTGCCATCCGACAATGCTAGTTCTGATCATTTCTCCAATTTCAGGTTTTAGTCCATAAACAAATCTATAGATAAAATGACTCATGTCTTTCTCATCTAATTTTTCATAACCACTGTATTGTTTAAAGATTAACAGTAGTCTTTCATAAAAAGAATGAACTGATTCTTTTGTTTCCTGCTCTGTTCTTTCTATTTTAACCCAATCAACTTCTTTGGGTGGAATTTTGTTTTTCATCCAAACAATTACTTTCTCGTAAAAATCCATTACAAGTGGATTTGGGGCACCTGTTTCTTTGATTCGCTCAGGTTCTGTTTTTGGCCAACTAATAGATATTTTACATTCTGTCCAAAGATCAGATGGAACAACAATGTCAAAAAATCCATCCAAATCAATCCACAGAACTTTTGACACTTTGATAAATCTATCGACTTGCCTGTACCACTCAACAGGTTTCTCTCTTAATTTAGGAAAATCATTTGTGAATAACAGAATGTCTTGTCTCGACCATGGGACATGAACATATCCTCCACCTGCAACTTCTCTCATTGGAAATTGTTTTGACATTCTTTCTAATCTTTCATCTTCCTTCCTTTTAGTCCATTTCACTCTCCATTTGTTCAGTTCTCCTAGCTTTTTGATATAGACAATTAAATCTTTAATGTGAACTATTCTTCCCATTGAGTTCAAACTCTCAATGTCGCCTTCTGAGAAATCTAATCTGTAATGTTTTGCAAAATTCTTTTGTTTACTCACATCGATTTCAAGTTCTGCAGCTAGATCCTCTAATTGATCATATTTATTTTTCGTTTTCCATTGAATACTTTTGCAAATGAATAATAGTTCATCATCCCGATAGTAATTTAAACTATCTGGGCCAATTGTTCCAATTATTAATTCTTCTATATTCGCTTTTAATTTGGCCACATCAAGCTTTGGTGTAGTTACCCTGACTTCAGGACTTCCTACATCTGACATAGCACCCATTGGTGTTTTTGGAGATAAATCCTCATTAAAGGTTAAATCAGGCATTCTCGATCTAGAAGTGTTTAATTCTGTCAAATCTGAATAAAATTTTTCAGCAGGCTTTTGAATTTCTGTATTTAAAGGAATAGTTAATCCAGTTTTGTTTGTATTTCTTTGATCAAATACAGGCTGAACAGGACCTATTGTTACAGGAACTGTGACAGCTTCCATGCCTTTTGTCATTCTTTTGATTAATTCTTCTTTAGACCTTAAGTATTCATTATAATCGACCTCATCAACATTTCTTGTTTCTCTTGTATAATCTTTTGGAGGTTCCCTTGCTCTTGGAGTCATTGAAAAATGTCTACCCTCATTTCGAGCATTCTCAAATTCTGGTCTTCTAGGAGTTTCAGTGATTTCACAATTATTTGGATAAAGCTTAGGAGCTTCACTAATTGGAGGTGCACTCGGTGAAGTTTCAGTAGAAACCACCGGAGTAGACCATGATCTAGAAGGTCTCAAAGGCTGATTAGGCTGTTTATTTCTAGTAGTTGTATATATTTCTTCCATAATTGCATCCTCAGATTCACTTTCCATAGATTTTCCTGTAGGAGAACCCATTACCATTTCATGAATTAAATACAATCCTTCACTCATGTTTCCCTGTCTCCACATTCGTAATCTATCTTCATGAGTTTCTCTTTTCCATGATGGACTTTTAGAAGGTCTTTTAATTCCACTAGCTTCTCTTTGTAACTGATACATCTCATCTTCCCACTCAACTAAAGCTTCAAATTGAGTTGGTCTCGGTTTTGGAACAAGAGCATTCATTTTCTCTCGTAAGTTTCTTAAAACTCTTACATTAAATGAACCATCATCAGGCCAAGCCAAAACACCATCGTTTTTAGTATAACGTTTCCAACTGTCGAACCATAAGACAGTATGATATCCGTATTCACCTTCCATATACGCTGCAGGTGTTTTATACTTATGAAGTAGTTTACCACCTCGCGTTTCGATTTTCTTGTCAGGTGAAAATAAATTCTTAAATTTCTGAAATAATGTTGTCTTCTTCTCAGCATATTTAAAATGATAACTCATTTTTAAAAGTTAAATTTAATTCACAAAATCGTTCGTAAAATATTTCCGGGATGTTCCGCAAAACAACCAATCCGTGCGCGAAACACACCAACAAGCCAATGGCAGTTGAGTTACGTCAGTTTCCTGCTCAACCAATAATTTTGGAGATTTTCCTAAGGACCAATCAGCTCACAGGCCGTCAGAGACTCAGGAGCCAATCAGAATACAGCTTGTGACGTAGGTCACCCAATCCCAGCGCGGCTCTGTGACGTACACAGCAGCTGCGGTTTCTCGCTTCTCACTCCTGGCGCTTACCCCTCCTTCACAAAATCTTTTCACAGCGCCATTTTAAGAACACTTTTCAGTGTAAATTAATTCTTAACAATGACTTATAAAGACAACATCTGTTCGTTTCACTAATTAGGATAGTTTACATACATTCAAGTATCCACACTTCGGAATAGACGGCGCTATTCACACTAAGGATAATATTCAATTGTCAGTAGAGTAACCTTACCCCACCCTTCTAACACGTATAATTATGAACTCGCTTTGCTCTGAACCCACCGCGAAGTGAAAGTTCTAAGAGTTCCACTTGAACATAAAATACAACTCAAACTCGCACTTTTACACTGAAAATTCCCTAATTTCAAACACACACGAAATCCGTACAGGACTCTCACCTGTTTATAGAAATCATGCACCGTCAGCAAAATAACGACGTTATCCGTACAGGGCTCTCACCTGTTTATAGATATGAAACATGTACCCGTACAGGACTCTAACCTGTTTATAGATAATCATGCACCGACGCTAATTTTACCCTTCATTCAAGCTTGGATATAACTAATACTCTCATCACAGTGAGTTTTATGGAAGGCGCTTTGTCCCTATTCTCATGCTGCTTTGATTTCTTAGAAAATCCTCACTATACAAGAATCAGACCTAGCCCTAAAACTGTGCTGCTCGGCGACAACACTATGGTACACGGCGATACCTCTTGTGATACTCGGCGATATCACTACAAACGAACAGATGGCTTGCGTGACTAATTTCTCGCCACACAATCTATACCGGTATAGCTTACAGATAGGCACGAAAAACGAACTTAACGAGTGTTAAAACATTGATCCTATTTTCATACCATGACGCAATCCTTAGCAACCAACATGTTACCTTGGTTACCCCTTAGCAACCATCAATTTCTGCTACCAGATAATTGATCCAGCGGGCTATAGAAAATATATCATAAACTACGCTACCCAACTTCATAACCTATAAACAAAATTCTATACTAAACATGGACCCATTTATGAACCTGATATATTTTGGGCCTACTGAATCAGGTGGTCAGAATAAATCTATATACACATTATTTACAAACTATAAACATTTTATACATTTGCAGAAAGAATATTGTCATTAGAATAAAACCCAACCATTTAAACGACCACCATAGGCGACGTGATCTAGCTAATGGTAACCTATACTTCTAAATAACCAAGACCAGCTTGTTTGTTAAAAGTAAGATTTTATTTTCTAAATTATGGTATATATGTTGTAAGTTTTATAAATGAAATTTATTTGCAATAAAGCAAGCATGATAGTAAGAAATAAGAAAAATACAAATTAAGCAATTGAATCAATTTAAAGAAATTATATAAAGTTTAGCATTTCTAAAACCTATTTCCCTAACTGAGCTAAATAGACAGAAATTAAAGTAAAGTTCTTTGAGGATTCTTACGTGCTCCACGCAAAGTCCAGCAGCACTTCACCCTCATCGGAAAGTCAGAAAGCAGCAGCCAGCCCAACCCTAAGGGCATGACTTTTTATACCTTTCTACGCTAACTAAACTAGCAAAGGAAAGTTTTCAGAAATACTCGACGTCCCATTGGCTGAGAGTGACAAGTGACATGTCACCCGATTCTTAAAAAGTTCCACAAAATCATGTCTTACAAAGACCATTGTCTCTTCCACGTGAAGCCAGAGGCTTCCTGCGATTGCAACTTTGTTTTAAGTCATCCTCGCAGCTTCCATAGTCTTACAGTGCAACTTCCGCGGATGCCAAGTTAAGGACTGACAAAAAGTTCACTTTCGACCTTGGCCATGTCCGACAGAATGATGTCAGCTCATCAGTTTTTGCTTTGTGAATGCAGCTTCAATAAACGTTTTAATTCAGAATGGGCGTCTCGTGACTTTCTGCAGAAATATGGATTAGCTCTCTTTGTGCGGCTCAAATAGTTAGGCCTCAAAAGCAGTCAACTTATGATTTCTAGTATAAAACAAACACAAGAAAAGTATTAATGTAAGAAATAAAGTATATTCTGTATCCACCCCATGGTTTACTAAATAATTAACCCACCCGATTAATCAAAATGTTACCTAGCCATTGCAAACAAATAAAGCAGCGTTTATATTTACCAGTCTCCGTTTTTCTATGAGACCCTTATGCACCTAGAATAGTAGAAATGACATCACACAGACAAGGAAAAGCAAAACAAGCACATGCTTATTTTAAGTTTGCAGCAGTTAGTAATAACAAAACGAAAACAATAAATTATTTTATTATTTTGCACGAACAAAAAGATGCAACATTTATGCACGTTTATGAGCACACATGTTAGTCCCCCCACGTGTAAAGTTTAATCTAGGTTGTATTAGCACGACATATCACAAATCATTAATAATTTTATTCATGTTATGGAAATGTGACTTTGCGAGTTTAAACAAAATTTTGTTTTCTATCTCGCTCCATCAGTTGTCCCGCAATGCAAGTGTTTAACGTGCCCACAATATCTTTTGCAATGCCCACCAAGACGGGCTCTAGGTGAGAGTTAAACATTCCCTCTAGTTTATCGATCAATTTGTTCAGAATTACTTCTTCCACATGTGTAGGTGGGTTAAATCATGGGCTATAATCTCATCACAGATTGTTCCGACTAAAGGGACTGTCTGTGATGACTGAATGTCTAGATTTACCCCGTCCATGATAAGTTCAGATAATCTCGGCCCAACCTCCGGTACTACCGAAGGGGACATACCTAGCTCCTTCTCAGCATTTGCAATTTCTTTACTAATAACACCCACAGCTGATGTTAAATAAGAGATAATTGAATCGGATTTCCGAGGTACTTTGGCTTTCTGGCCCCCTTGTGCCCCATTGCAAAGTTGTTTCCGCTTACCCATTTCGTACTTTTCAGGGGGGTGGCCCGGCCCGGCCTCTTCTGGCCCCTGATGGCCACAGATGGCCCGCCCTTTGCCTGGGCTTTGCCTGGCGCACGTCTGCGCAGCGGATATGATGTGTCAAGTATGAAGTGCCTCTAGCGGAAAGGGAGGGCTGTGTGTTCCGCTGGCTGCCCCCGATGGCTCTTGGGGCTTGTAGGCACTCTCTCCGGCCCCCACGCGCCCTGGTCACTCTCCGCTGCATCTCCCACGAAGCGGGGGACGCAAGGTCTTTAATGGAGATTGCGGGTGGAAAGGGAGGGCTGTGTGTCCCGCTGGCTGCCCCCGATTGCACCTGGGGCTTGTAGGCACTCTCTCCGGCCCCCACACGCCCTGGTCACTCTGCGCTGCGTCTCCCCTTGTTAGCATTTCTGTCTCACACTTGCCTTCTTCTTCTTCTCTAACACTGATTCCTCCCTCTCCTCACTCGTAATGCAACCCTTTCTTCCCCATTGTATCTACTCACCCTTTTTGTTTCTAAAAAAAACCTTTTGTGCTCTGTAGTTGTTTGAGTCTGCAAACGCATTCATTAAATAGATGCGATCATGGGCAAATTGAGCAGGATGTATCCCAGCATTTGCCAAGCAGTCGAATCAACGAGGAAAGATAGCACACATATTTAGATCCACATTTTTCAAGCTTCTAGAATGTCACCTATCACTAGGTTTCCCTATTTTAATGATCAAAGCATGAATTAAACCATGGAAGCTGTAAAAAAAATAAGAGTACAAGGTCTTCAAATGCATCCATACAATGTCAGAGTTTCTTCTAGCACAGCAGTTTTCAAAATTCACACTTCAAGGTGCCAGGTATATTCCTCATCTCGGCTGAAGGACGGGTTACTTCCAGTTAACGTTTACTATTGTCACGACAACATGGCAGTGACAAGTTACTTTATTAAAGCATTGTGCATGGCAATTTTCATTGAGTGCACACTTCTCAACTCTTTGCACTAAATGGCAGTAACATTTCAGCTTCCCCACTGGAGACTCCTTTTTTATCTAACCATGTCCCCCAAATTCTCCCCTCCATACCCTCTCTCCACTGCTTACCTACCTCTGCTCCTTCAATTCCTCTTCTTCATAATATTTACTGTCATCACCTGCCTGCGAATCCATCAGTGCACTCCTCATGGATCATGTTGATCACCTACTTTAGCTGACTCAAGGCTTCCGAATTATCTCCACGCAATAAAACAAAGACAAACCCTAACACTCCAGCTCTGACTGAATTAAATAGGATTCCTAGCAGGCTCTAGTCTGTCTTTTCCCATCCACTCTATACTACTCTCAGCCCTATCCTTTTGTTCTCTTCCCCTATTCTGCGCTTCCCATATTAAATACCCCATATTTTCCACTCCTGTTATAAACTCCCATCTCTCTTTCCTTGCTACACAACTCCATTCCACTTTCTGTCTTGGTGTCAGAATTCTAGCTTTCCAACTATACAAGATATCCTACTCCTACACATCATTTGCTTATCAACTACAGCAATCTTACTTTCCTTCTAGTTACTAATTTCTCCATTTCCCCACCATTCTCGACCTCCCCCAGGTTGGGAAGCCTTCTAAACAATGCAGAATTGATTAACAAGAACCGCATAAACATTGATAACCTGATCTCAGATTCCAACCCTGCCCATCTGCTTAGCACCAAAACATCACGAGGAAACAATAAAGGACCCACCTTTCACGAAGCTATCACTCCTGGATATGGAGCCTTGACCAGGAGCTAACCTAATACGACAAGATGTATATACAAGAACAAGGGGCAACCCAGTAACCCCGGTACCTGAGTAATTAAGCGATAAAGAAAAACAATGGTTCCTCAAGGGGGAAGTGTGAACCTCTACTTCCTCAGAAAATATTGGTTTATCCATCAACAGATTGTTCCCTTTCAAAACAAAACAGTTTTATTCAATTTGTTCAACAACAGACAAAATCATTGGAATTTCATAATCAAGCCAATTTAAGGTAAAAAAGTGATCTCAAAAGGCGCAGTGGTGCAGTGCAAGTGAGTGTAAAAGTGCACTGCTGCTATACAGTCTGTTGTCGCATACCCACTGAGAAATGAGACGCAGGAGTAGGAGCTGAGGTACATGCTTCTTTATTTCTTAACTGACAGCATGCAACTGTCTAACTGGTTCCCCTGTTTCCGGTGACACGCTTCCTGTCCCCCCTCTTCCTACTCGCCTGCCCTGTCCCTGGACAGAGGTCAGGCATAACGATACGACACCTCCCCCTTTTGTACAAAGTCTCACCGTCTCTCATATTTCTTCGATGAGTCGTGTTGGCCTTCTAGTTTGACGTTTCGGGCGGCTCTCTTGTTCTGGTGTCCTGACGTGTCGATCTGGGTTGTTGTCGAGTTTCAGGGGGCTCTGATGGTCGTGGTCACTGATGTCCCTATGGCCCGTTGAGTCAGTGGATGTTCGACTCGATTGGGCCTCCCGGTGGTTGTTGGGATTGCATTTTTTGAAATGCGATATGTTTCTGGTGATTTGCTTGTGGTCAGCCTTCGCTGTGACCATGGTTCCCTTTCGTCTGCTCACTCGGAGAGGGTGGTCAAGATATCGACTGTCCGCCTTTGTTCGCCGGTCACTCCGAACTATCACCCAGTCTCCTTCGTGAATGTCAACGTCTCTGGCGCGCCTGCGCTGGTCAGCGTATGTTTTCATCTTGAGTTTCTTTCCATGGTCAATTTCGGCTAGGGTGTCATGATCGATGTTTACAGTCCGTGGCTGAATCATGTTGCTCATCATGGGTAGTCGAGTGCGAGGGGATCTCCCCAGCATCACAGTGGCTGGGCACTGATTGGTGGTGTTGTGCGGTGTGGTGCGGTACGCTCGCAGTACTTCATTCAAGGTTTGCTGAATGTCTCGGTGTGTTAACTCAGCTTGCTGAATTGCCTTTTTCAGTGTCCCCATAAATCGTTCCACCATGCCGTTGGCTTGTGGCCATAGTGGTGTGATTTTCTGATGTTTAAAATTGAGGTGTTCCGCGAACTCTGTGAACTCGCGGCCGTTGAATGGGGGCCCATTGTCAGATTTGACGCGCAGTGGGATTCCCCATGCTGCGAAGATTTCGTCCAGTATTGGAATTACGCCCGTTGCTCTGGTGGATGATACCATGTGTGCGAACGGGAACCAGGAGTACTCGTCCATGACAACGAGGATGTGTTGTCCTGATCTCAGTGGTCCAAAGAAGTCGACGGCGACCTGCTGCCATACCCCGTCTGGTAGTTCTGACATTTGGAGCGGGGCAGGTGGTTCCTCGCGACTCACCAGCTGGCATGTCATGCAGTCTTTTAAGGTTGATTCTACCATCTGGTCTAGCGTGGGAAACCAGACGCGTTCCCGCAGAGTCTTCTTTGTGGCGCTTATGCCTCTATGGCCTTCATGGGCGAGGTTGATCACCCCTTGGCGTAGCTTGTGAGGAATTACAATCCTCCCCCCTCTCAGAAGTAGTCCATTGTCGCTGATAGAGAGTTTGTCCTGTACATGTTGGAATGCTATAAGTTCGCTTAGAGTTGGTCCGGATTCCTGGTTCGCGTCTTTCACGTGACGCCACGAGTTAGTGCGGATGCGAGCCATGACATTTTGTACCAGCGGATCCTGCGCTGACGCGGCTTGGATGGATTCCAGCGGGACCGTAGGTGGGCAGGCAGCATCAATAACGAAATGGATGTAATCCTCAGTCAGGGAGTGAGCGACACCAGTGATGGGTTGAGGGTGTCGGGACATATAGTCGGCTGGGTTTTTGGCTTTCCCTGGCTTGTGGATGATAGTATATATGTAGTCCTGGAGACGTAGTCCCCATCGTTCGATACGTGGCGGCATCTTGGCGTTGGGATTGCCGAAGATGGTGATGAGTGCTTGATGGTCCGTGACGATTGTAAAGTGCTTACCATAGACGAACAGGTGGAAATGTTCGCATGCCCACACCACTGCTAGGCTTTCCTTCTCCGGCTGGGAGTACGCTTTTTCAGTGTTTGTGAGGCTGCGGCTCGCGTACGCAATGATGTGACGCTGGTCAGAATCCTCGCGGTATTGGGCCAGGATCGCCCCAAGACCTACCGGGCTGGCGTCGACTGTGATTTCCGTTCTCCTTTTTGTGTCAAAGTAGGCGAGGTTGATTGCCGAGCCGACAGCGCGTTTGATCTCGACGAATGCTCGCTCGCATGCGTTGGACCATTCGAAGGGTTGACCCTGGCGTGTGAGTTCTCGTAGTGGATAGCTGATGGTGGCGTAGTCGCGAATGTAACGCGCGCAGTAGCTCGCCATTCCAAGGAACGACCGAAGGTCACTCACATCCTGGGTGTCGGGGTGTCGGCAAGAGCTGATACTTTCTCCGGGTCGGGTTTCATTCCATCTCTGGAGAAGATATGGCCGTAGAACTTCAGGGTGTCCTTGTGAAATTCGCATTTACTGGCATTGAGCGTCAAGTTGGCATTCAGTAAAGCGTGGCATACTCTGTCCAGAGCAGTGTCATGTTCGGTTTGGTCTTTCCCAAAGACTAGTAAATCGTCACTGTAATTGAAAGCATTCGGAATGCCTTGTATAACTCGCCGGATGGCCTCTTGGAAAATTTCAGCGGCTGATGAAATGCCAAAGTTCAATCGCTTATAGCGGAAGAGGCCTTGATGCGTGGTGAATGTTGTGATATACCTCGACTTGTTGTGGAGCTCTAGCTGGTGATAACATTTATTAAGGTCAAGCTTGGAGAATACTGTAGCGCCATTGAGGCGTGTGATCATGTCGCTTATGTATGGGCCCGAGTGGCGTTCTCGCTCGATAGCAGTGTTGGGCGCACGCATGTCCACGCATAATCGTACTTTGTTGTCTTGTCCCTTTTTAGGAACCACCACGACTGGTGATACCCAGGGGGTGGGTCCTGACGTGCGCTCGATGATATCTGTTTGTAAAAGGTCTTGGAGCTCATCGTCTACAGCTTGTTGTAGATGGAAAGGTACCTTCCTATGGTGCTGAGCGATGGGTGTCACTCGTTCATCAATGTGCAATTTTACCTTAAAATGATTTAGCTTCCCTAGACCTTTGAAGAGGTTCGGGAACTTTGCCACAATGTCAGGGGCGTCTTCGGTCATGTAGAGAAGTTCCACTAATTTTAGTCGGTCAGCTGTCGGCAGGCTGAGCAAACAGTCAGCCAGATCTGGTCCTTCGACCACGTGGATGTAGGCAGGGATCTTCCGGTCTTTAAATGATAGCACTGTGTGAAAACGGCCCAGGCATGGTAAAGGTTTTCTGGACATCCACGTTAATATGCGGACAGCTGCTGGCTCTAGTTTGGGTCGTGGTTTCATGTTGTGATATTCCAGTGCGCAGATGTAGTTTAATGACGGTCCTGAATCAAGAACGAACTTTGCTGGGTGATCACCAATTTTGATGTCTAGTTTCGGGTATCGCTTCAATCGGTCAGGGTCCGAGACCATGCAAATGTACTCATCACTGTCCTGAGATATAGGCGTGCGTGATGATGATGAGTCGCTGGATGCTGGCCGGTGTGACCGGTAGGAGTTCGTCGGTTGATTCCGAGATCGGTGAGTGCTCACGGATCGGCCTCGTGATTGATATGGGCTTGTCGATTGATTGCTGGATTTCGACGAGCTGGAGGAACGGCTTTCTCTCCCTTTCACAGTGCGTGCATGGTGCTGTGTGACATGTCGAGATTGCGATGGTCTGCGCTTTGACTGCTGGGCCTGACAAGCTATCTCGAAATGATTGTCTCTCCCGCAGCGGGGGCATTGCTGGCCAATCGCTGGGCATTGTCCTGAGTGAGGGTAGTCCTGTCCACATCTGTAGCATGTGGGTGCTGATTTATCAGATCTGTTGTGTCGTGGTTCTTGTCTGGATGATTGTCTCCGGGAGGTCATGGAGCGAGATGGCTTACTTGACTTGTGGGAGCTCAGCGCGTGTCTGGTGGTCTTGTGTGCTTGCATCCGTAGGGCTTGTTCTTTCCTGTCAGACCTATGAGTCTCCATCCGTTTCGCATGGTCCTCTGCCTGGTCATTGATTCTTGTTAGTTCTTCGATCTCTTCAAGGGTGTATTGTTTCTTCAGGAGTCGCCGACGTAGGGACTCAGATTGGCAGCCATCAATGATGCGGAGTCGCAGCGCATCTTCTGTGTTAAAATTGTCGAATTCACAGTGACGTGCTAACCTCTTGATGCGCATAATAAAATCACTCATGCATTCTTCTTTTTCTTGGGTGGCTAGACTGAACGTGTATCGTTCGTAGTCCACGTTACGCTTGTGAAGAAATCGTTCGGTTGAGGGCTTCCTTTATGTTATGTTATGTTATGTTACTTTAATTCTTTTATAGCGCACGGCAACTCCGAAGGAGCATCCCGGCGCTTTGGCAAAGAAAAGAACAGCAAAAAGCAACCACACAACAAAAGGAAGAGGGATAAAGGAACTGTTACCTAAAAAGCCATGTCTTCAGGTCCTTTCTGAAAGTAAGAAGACAAGGGGCCAATCTCAAGGACAATGGTAATTCGTTCCATGCCTTGGGTGTCAGATAGCGGAAGGAACGACCTCCCTGACGAGCACGGCGAATTACAGGGACAGTCAACAGAGACAGACCCGATGACCTAAGAGTCCTGCTTGGCACATACCTGGAGAGACGTTTCCCAAGATATTTGGGGCCAATACCATGAAGGGCCTTAAAGGCCACCGTCAGGCATTTAAAAAGGACTCTCTTGGAGATAGGTAGCCAATGAAGGGTGTTCAGTAAGGCAGTGGCACCAGCTCTCCTCGGGAGTCCAAAGATGGCCCGGGCTGCCGAATTTTGGACCACTTGCAAACGGGTCATAAGATATTTCGGTAGACCCACAAAAAGAGCGTTTGCGTAGTCCAGTCGCGACCCGATTAGTGCCTGAACGACTGTCTTCCTGTGGTTGAGTGATAGTAGAGGAAGAAATTTCCTCAACATCCGTAAGATGCCGAAGCATTTCCCAACCGTGGACGAGATGTGAGGTCCAAAGGATAAGTCACAGTCTACTATCACCCCCAGATTTTTGGCCTTAACAGCGACTTTGTCAAGAGGAGACATATCCAGTGGCCACCAGGATTTCCAGTCAAGTTCCGGAGCGCAACCGAAAAAAAGCAACTCTGACTTGTCAGAGTTGCATTTCAAGCCATGACCTCTAAACCACTCAAACACCGCACCAAGGCAATCCCTGATCTTTGTGCCGTCAAATGACCCAGCCCTGTCACAAGTGAACAGGAGTTGGGTGTCATCGGCATAAGACACGATCTGGGCGCCAAAGGATTCCGCGACTTCCGCCAGAGGGGCCATAAAGATGTTAAACAGCATAGGGCTGAGAATGGAGCCCTGCGGGACTCCCACCTCTAGCGGAGCCATATCAGCGGAAAAAGGAGGCGCCCAGATCGTTTGTCGGCGGTCGGCCAGAAATGATTTTAGCCAGTTCCACACCGTTCCACGAAGGCCACACTCCCAGAGTCTTACAAGGAGGGCATCATGGGGAACGGTGTCGAAAGCCGCCGACAAGTCAAGCATGACTAACACGGCCTTTCCCCCCATGTCGAGTACTTCCCTGATGGCGTCCGTGACCTCCAGCAGAGCCGACTCCGTGCTAAAATTAGTACGGAAGCCGGACTGCGAGGTGTGCAACAGGTCGTTTCCTTCGATGAAGCTGGAAATTATCCTGTGCACATAACGCTCGGCCACTTTTGCCAGAGCAGGGAGCAGGGAGATTGGCCTATAGTTAGCATGTATCAGGGGGTCCAAGGTGGGTTTTTTGAGCAGTGGTAGAATCATGGCTCGCTTCCAGGCCCGAGGCACCTTCCCTGTCGACAAAGATGTATTCAGCAGGGGGTTCACCAAGATGTTAATGGCGGAAGCCACTTTCCCTAAGCATTTAGCCGGACATGGATCTAATGGAGAGCCAGATTTCAGGCTAGACAAAAGCTCCAAGGATGTACTAAGATCCATAGAGGGGAATACAAAGAGGAAAGGGCCATGGTCTTCCACAGGACATGGTAGCGTTAGATGGCATGGATCAGATTGCGCACTGGAGAGAGAGGCCTGGATGGCTGTGATCTTAATGACAAAGAAGGTGGCAAGTTGTTGTATCCACACATCAGTATGAGTGTGGTTGGGGGTGCAAACCACAGGAGAAATAAAATCCTGGACCACTTTAAAAATTTCTTTGCAGACATCATCAGCCTCATCAATACGGTGTTCAAAATAGGCCTTCTTTTCGTCCCAGATAGAATGATGGTAGGCTTTAATGGCTGCCCGAAATGTCAATTTCTCTATTGGATCGTAAGCCCGCCTCCAGGCCCTCTCAGCCCTTTTACACTCCTGACGTTGTAACCTCAACCGAGGGGAGAACCAAGGGGCTGACTCCCTACGCCCTCCGGATTTGGAGCTTTTCTTGGGGATTAAGGACTCAAATCTTGCTAAAAACCAATTGTGTAGGTGAGCAAGATTCTCCTCCAAACTTCCCACAAGAGGGCAAGGAAAGGAGATGAGAGCCTCGGAAAGTAAATGAAACGGACGTGAAGTTCGCGTAGCTGCATTCTTTCTCACCCGAGATAGGGCAGTGACAGGGAGAGAAAAAGAAATTAGAAAATGGTCCGACCAAAGTACAGGCTGGATGGTACCGACCGAAATGGGTTTCGTTGAAAATACCTGATCTAAGGTATGTCCTTTATTATGTGTAGGGCCTATCACAAAGGGGGATAACCCTAACGAAGTCGTGGTATCAATAAATTTTATAGTGTCTGGGTCACAGCTATTGTCCATATGGACATTGAAGTCTCCAAGAAGCATACAGTGATCCGACCTGATACAAGGGACTGCGAGTGCTTCCTGTAGTTCGTCAAAGAAAGGTCCTAATGAACCGGGGGTTCTATATACAAGTATCCCAGTACAGGCCTGGAGGGGGGAGAGATGTAAGGTGAAACCAAGTGCTTCACATCCCTGCAAATTCTCCACCGGGAAAGTAGAGCAGGAAATACTCTCTTCCACGATAAGAGCAACTCCGCCACCTCTGCCCGATGTTCTATCCCTCCTATGAATGTTGTAATTCGGAGGGATGGCATTAGCCAGATCTGGAGCAGAAAAATCACCCAACCAAGTCTCAGTCAAAAACAAACACATAATGTTTGACTTATACAATAAATTCCAAATGTCAGTGGAGTGTCGATTTACTGACCTGGTATTGAGGAGGAGACATTGGAAGGGGACAGATGTAGTGTCAGACCCGTTTGCAGCTGCAGCCGGGAAACGCCATGCACATGACGGACAGCCTTTCCTTAGTTTCCTACCACCAGGGAAAATATGGGAACAGTTTCCTCGAGGGAGGCGTAAGGCAATGAGCTCAGCTGAAGAGTACGTCAGCATACTTAAAAAATTAAAAACAGCAAAGGCCCTAATGATACAACCCACAAGGCAAAACCTGCAACACCGTCCAGCCCCGTCCGCCTCCGGAACGCTGACGGGCGCAGACGGGCTGGACTCTGGCGTGACTCCGGCGCTGTGGAGGCGCCCCCGCTGCGCGATCCCGCTGCGCTCGCAAGGGAGCTTTATGTAGGCTGACTTCCACTACCCACAGAGTGCTAGTCCGCTCGAAATCCCCGCCCCTCTACTGGCCAAACACCACTCAAAGATGGCGGCCGAAGATTAAGCCACCCCGGGACCCGGACCCGCTACAGCAGCGGTGGTTCCACTATTATTGTGCAGGTAAGCGGGAGAGATAACACCCGAATTAAAAACAGGGGATACAAATAATGCAGAAACAAAATAGAAAACAGGGCAATTTAAAAACAGAGCGCGATGAAAAGCGCGAGGTGCGAGCGCTATGCAGGGCAATCCTTTACCTTTACTCATATTGCGCTGTGGTTGCATTTGGCAGTTCTTTGATGATCTGTGCTATTTCTTTGCCTATCAGGTTTCTTAAGGCTGTGAGTTTCTGCTTGGGGTCTTGTACTAGAGACCCAGTCATATAGTCCTCGAAGTCTTCGCTCCAGCTTTTCCATGTGGGCCCCATGCTGTTGCCTGGCGTCAGTGTCAGGGGTTCTGGTGGTCGCAGGTAGGGCACCCCCATGGGCACGTGAGGCATCATGACTGTATTAGCTTGGGCTGCAGTGCCCGCTGTAGCGGTGCCTCCCGAAGTGCTGGTGGTGTCAGGATCAGACATCAGGGCTTGCGCACGCTCTTCTTGAGCTTCAGTGACTTGAACTCTGGTCGTTGGGAGCTTCCCGCTCTTTTAGAACGTGGTTTGTAGGCTGAAATGAGTGGCGCCTGACTTCAAAATGGCCGCCGCGCTTAGATCGTGGGTTATCCAATGGCCAGCGCCTGACCTCAAAATGGCCACCTTCTGGGACGCTGCACAGTCGGGTCTTGGTTCCCTCTGGTGATCCCACAGTCATGCAATGTGTTTGCTGCAAGAGCGGGACTCACCCCTTTGTCGCCTGCTCTCTCAGGATGACGCGTCTCTCTCACGCCGCCTTCACACCGCTTGGTGCCTGAGATTGCTCCCAACGCTGGTTTCTGCCTTTTCGCGCTCTCCGCGCTGCAGGGTGACAGATCGCAGGCTCTCTGGTCGGGCCGTACACGGACGGCTGGCTGGGTGGCTGTCTTCGTATGAGTGCCGCTCTCTCTAGCTGGCGCACTCGCTCTTGGCGGCCCCCGGCGCCGGTCTCCGCTTTTCGCGCCTTTATGCGCGGCCGGGTGATGGGCTGCAGACTCGCTGGTCGGGCCTTGCGTAGACGGCTGGGCTGCGTTCCTTTTAGTGGGTGTGTAGTGATCCCACCCTCGTCGCCATTGTCGCATACCCACTGAGAAATGAGACGCAGGAGTCGGAGCTGAGGTACATGCTTCTTTATTTCTTAACTGACAGCATGCAACTGTCTAACTGGTTCCCCTGTTTCCGGTGACACGCTTCCTGTCCCCCCTCTTCCTACTCGCCTGCCCTGTCCCTGGACAGAGGTCAGGCATAACGATACGACATCTGTGTACATAAATAGTGACTGATTCAGGATGCAAAGGTGGTTGGTACACACTCTGACAATGAGTGAAATGCACCAGAGTAGAATAAGAAACAGTACACTATTGTGTCAACGTTTCTGCTCTAAACATTACATTTAAAAAGGCTCATCATCAGGACGCAGTTTGGGAAGCCCCTTTGAAAGAGAAAATTTGTTTCAGTAGGTCTGCTAATGCTTAGCACAATTTTGAATTTTCAGGTAACTGTTGGGAGGGCCAACTACCCTACCTAGTTTATGAGATGGATGTGGAGAAAGCAAGGTAAACTTTCGGAGGGTACTGCCACATCAGATGACTCAGATGTGGAAGAGAATTAATTCAAATCAGTGGTAGAAAAAGAATGCAGTTATGCCCTACATGTAGGCGTCTCACATGAGCAAATTGCACTGCAATCACTGATCTTGTTGACTCACCTGTCGTGTGTGGTCCTGTTAGAAATGGGGGTCTCTAGTTGGTAGTGGTGTGTATCCTGTCCAAGTAGGGACCCTTCCTTCTAGTCAGGGTAAGTGAGTTACACACCCAAGATAATCCCTGCTCACCTCCTTGGTGGCAGTCAGGCTATCTCAGAGACAATGTGTAAAGCATTTGTATATAAAGCACACAGTAAAACATTGTAAACACTACAAATGGACACCACATCAGTTTAGAAAAATAAACAATCTTTATCTAAACCAAGCAAGACCAAAACAACAAAAACCCAACATAAAGAAACAAAGATATCACTTTTTAAAGGTTTAATCAATTCGGACCATAGAACTTTATGAATGCGTTAATTTTAGCACAAAGTACCTTTGATGCATCAAAATCTGAAACGAAAAGCAGCCTGCAAAGAAGGGAAGCGTCAGAAAACACAGCGATGCATCAGTTCTTGAGTTCCAAGGGAATTCTTCCAGCCGCGAACAGCTAATACGTCAATTCCCTTAGCCGCACAGCAGGGCCTGTGTTGGAGTTGAAGCAGAGGTCTCACACATCAGAGACACAGTGCTCTGGACTCAGGCTGTGGCAATTCTTCGAGCCAGGAACAGTCACGCCGTTGATTTTTCATCCGCACTGCGGCGATGCAGTGGTTTTTCAACTACACAACAAGCTTACGGCAGGAAAAACCGCTGAAGGGCAATGCATGGATTTTTAGCTCATGAAGCAGTAAAACCAACTCTAAGGGCCCAGAACTGGTGTTGGCACCCCTTGGCAGATTAGAATTCCTAGCAGAGGAGTTCAGGGGAGCTGAAATGAACTCTTTGATGGCCCTGAGACTTCCAAAAGGAGGCAAGCACACACAGGTCCTTGGAGAACCTTGGTATTCAGGATAAAAAAAGTCCAGCCCTTCCTCTGACAAGACAGAAGAAGCATGCTTCAGGCCAGCACAACACATCAACAGTAGCGGGGCAGTTCTCTTCCTACAGCTTTTCCAGCTCTTCTTCTTGGCAGAATCTCCTCTTGATCCAGAAGTGTTCTAAAAATGTGAGGTTACAGGTCCAATACTTATACCCTATTTCGCCTTTGAAGAAGGCATACTTTAAAGGATAGTCTTTGGAGTGCACAGATCCTACCTTTCCCTGCCCTGGCTCCAGTAACACTGCAGGGGGGTGGGGACAGCATTGTGAGAGGACAGGCCCAGCCCTATTCAGGTGTCAGTGACAACTCCTTCCACCACTCTAGCACAGGTAGGTCCATCAGACTGGTGATGGGCAATCAGGATATGCAGGGCACCCCTCAGCTCCCTTTGTGTGACTGTCTAGAGTGAATCCATAAATAGCCCATCTGTCAGTCTAAACTAGAAGTGGATTCCAAGGGCAGGCAGAGGCACAGGATGGTAAAGCGAGAACATGCTCACTTTCTAAAAATTGAATTTTCAAATACACAATTTAAAAAACCCCTTCACATAAATATGTGTTTTTTAAATTCTGAGTGCAGGGAACCAACACTCCAATCTCCATCTCTTCCCAATTGAAAATTACACTTGTGAGATGTTATAAGGCAGTTCCAATGATAACCTATGGGAGAGATAGTCCTTGCAATAGTGGAAAACCAATTTAGTAATATTTCACTATCAGGACATGTAAAGCAGGAGGTGTGGCTTGACGCCAATGTGAGGGAAAGCGAACTGCGGAGCTCCGTCCGCGGCTTCCCTCCGCTATCAATAATCCTGCGATGCTGAGGTGGCCCCTTACCGCAAAACTGGTTGCGAAACTCCTGGTGCAAGTGCCGGATTACAGCTGGGGTGTATTTGTGCTGCTACGGGGGTGAAAAAGCAGCTAAATCCCCTGATCGAGCTCCGGGCGCGGCGTAGCTAAGATGGCGGCCACGCACTGAGGCGGAGACTTCCATTGCCTGGGGCAGCGGGAGATCTGCACTCTGTTTATGAGCGGCTGCATGGTAAGTCGGAGCACAGACCACGGCGTTGCCCTCCCAAGATGGTGGCTGTGTGCCACGGTGCGGAGACATGACGCTGGCGGAGGTGAGAGGCAGGCCGAGGCGGCGCAGCGTGGAGGTGCTGGTCGCTGAGGGACTGCTGGTCGCTGAGACGTGCGCCTCGTGCCCAGACCCACAGCATTGCGAGGTGAGGTGGCGGCTGGACCGATTCTGCTGCGCAGTGACAGTTGTGTGGTGGCACTGAGGGCAGAGGCAGGCTGGTGGCTGGAAGATGAGGGAGTGCTGAATTGCACTAAGTGCTGGATGAGGAACTCGCGAATGGCACTGGACTAACTAGTGCACACCGGCGACTTCTCTGAGGCTCATTACTGCTGTGCAAAAAATATGTTACGATAGGAGTGTCTTCCTTTAACAACGGACTAGCGGGGATTGTGTAGCAGAGAGGGAGAAACCACGAAGGCTATGCTGAGGTACTGAATCATCTGCTAGTTGACAGAGGTGAGCACGGCGGGGTGAGGAGGCAACAGACCCTTAACACGGCTCGTGGGCCTCCATATTTACCTGAGGGCTTGACGAGCTACGCGTCCCACAGACGGCCTGAAGGACAAGTAATTCATTTGTTCACACCTAAATCTTTGAGACTGCTCCAATCCACCTCTGATCCTATCGCCGCGGAACTGTGCATATTGTTGGCATTGTTCTGAAGCAATCCAGTGTTCGTACACAAGCTACTCATGATGGTAAGAGTATCCAGAAAGAAGGGGTTAGCAGTCCTGCGCATAGAGGGAGCGGAGCAACATACCGATGATAACGACAATGTTCTAGTGAGGAGGACAGAAAGTGCCCCTGGGGACCCTACCCTAGCTAATATTATGCAGGCCATTACCTTATCAAGAGAAGCACTGGAGATTCAGATAGACTCAATAGGAGCATGTTGGACTTGGCCCCTTTTCCCCAAAATATTTTGCTTTTCACCCCCCTAGTTTCAGGATGTCTCCCCCATGGTAAAGGTTACTGTATAGGCCTTGTGAGGTATGAGATGCCCTGGTTAATGTTAAATGTCATGCAATGGTGTGCAGTTATTAACCACCCATTATAGAAATGTACCCTGATGGAATGCTGTATTCAAAATGGATGCCATGGCTGTACGTTGTGCCACCTGACTGCAGAAGGTTAGCGGTCTAGATGTTAGGTACCCAGCCATCCCTGCATTTGGAGGGAAAGCCTGGCACCCAGGGTGCTCTACTCCTCCCCCTGAGCCAGTTAGAACTAGTTTGCCAGAGAATTCCAGAAGTTGCTGGCCCTGTCTGGGAGGAGGGTATAAATAAGGGGGATGTGCCACCATGTGCAGAGAGATAGATCTGGGACAGGAATGTGAGGGGACCTGTTGCCAGGGGATACCACCACTTGGGCCTGTGTGCTGGACCCTGCACCCATTCAGAATCCCCCTACTGTCCCCAGGGCTTGTGAAGCCCCACTTCAGGAGTTCAGGCTGCCGTGTAGGAGGAGGGCCACGCTGCAGTGGGGATGGTGAAAGCCTACCACCCTGTTTTGATGATGCCCCCACTAACTGCTGTCCTGGCCCAGTAGTGCCTACTGCTCTGTCCCCGGGCCCCTGAGGAAAGAGGGCCCCACTAGGTCCCTAAAGCTGCCGGGACCTTGCGCCATGCAAGCGCTGCGCAAAGAAGCGCCTAGAAGGGAAAGAGCATCTTGGACCTCCTCCCCCAGGAGGTGAGGAGTGTTACCCTGGGGCTTGCTGTTGGGACGGTTCGCCCCCCTTTCGCCGTGGGTTTAGAGGAAGCGCTGTGTGTCAAAGCGCTATGATCTGGGAAGCGCTGTTAAGGAACTGATTGCCTGGCCCTGGATGAATGCCTGCTAAGCGCTCTAACCTCGAGGCGCTGTGTCTGCAGAGGCGCTGTGTGGCCCAAGAAGGGATTGTGGAGCTGAATGGTGCTGTGGGTGCCTACCCCACGTGTTTCCGCCCTTTTGCTGAGTGAATAGCACCGGGGGTGCCTACCCCGCATTTTGGCGCCTTTGTGCCGATCTAATTTAAGGCGGGAGCCTACCCCGCGCTGTGCCCGCAATCACCGCCGCAGCCCGGTACCTGTAGAAGCGCTGTGGCTTCAAAGCACTATTGGGGTATCACCGCCGCTGCCCGTATAGCCCCTGAGGTCCGTTATCACTGCCGCGGCCCGGCGTTTGCTGGGGGGACCCCCACTGCTGTGGATATCGCCGCGGCGGCCCCCGGTACCAGGAGAGGGCCGCCGGAGTGAAGAGCGGGCCGCGCTAGGCCCTGAAGCCACCATCACCCTCATCACATGATGGGGCGCCCGGCTGTGTCATTGGCCGCACCCCCGCCTTTGCTGCTGTACTTTTGACCCGCGGACGTAGCCCCCTAGCCGGCCGCGCTGTGATTGGCGGCCGGCACCACACCCCCAGGAGCCACGCACCGATTGGCTGCCCGGCAGCAGGAAGATGAGCGGATCGGGAGCCTACCCCGCCGGTCTGGTGGAGCTGGAAGCCAGGAGTGACGCTGCGGGGCTCCCGTAGTTATTAGGGAGCCCCCGGAGAGCTGAGAAGCCGGAGGGGCTGTGGCGGGCTCCCGGTGCCGCGAACGTCTGGTGAAAGCGGAGGGGGGCCTCGAGGCACGCTGTCGGTGCCACGGCGAAAAGCCGGGACCCGGGTGAAGCGGAGAGCCAAGCAGAGGCAGCGGCCTGAAGCCGCGAGAAGGTGCTGCAGGTGAACTGCGGGGTTCCCGGTTGAACTGGGAAGCCCCGCGCCAGCCACAGAGGAGAGTGAGCCCAGCAGGGGAAGAGGAGCCAACGCGAGGAGCCCAGTGAGTGGGGGCTAGACTGTATAGTGGGTCGGGGGCGTGTCGGGGCATTTGGTCGATGCCCGCCCCCGGGACTTGTGCTTTGCTGCAACTGAGGCCACCCTGCCCCTGCAGAGAACTGTCGTTGAGCCCTGTTGGCCCCCGTTAAGCCGAGGAGGCCCTGACCCAAGTGAGGTAGTGACTGAGGGTCCCCCTGGACTGGTCCAGTACCCAAATGAAGTGCTGGTTGGCTGTCTTAGGAGACAAGGTTGACCCCTGGCTAGTGAGGGTTTTAAGCCAATAGTGGTTCCCTGTAACCGTTTAGGCCTAATGTGCGGGAGAGCCCCCTGCATACCTGCAGAAAGTTACGCCCAGGATGTTATAGGCCTGATGTCAACGGTTTGCACCTAATGTTTTATTTGAGGGTGTACTTACTTGCCCCCGGGTTCTCCAAAGAGTTATGGATGCCCCATGTTAAAGGTGATTATGCCTGCCTATGCCAGATGTTAATGCCAGGTGCTGCATGTTTCTTTTCACAGGAGACGCGGATGCAGGCCCTGCTGTGTGTTTATGCCTAATGTTTTATCTCCCTCATCTTGACATTGCTGAAGGTTCATGTCAATTGCTAATGTTCTTTTGATTTTAGCTGAACACTAATGGACTTACTGACTTTATTCTCTTTCCCATTTTCCTTGTAAATAATCCCCCTGGTATCCATTGCCCGGGCGCCTGTTGGCACCCTACTGTGCATTTCTGTGTTTACATTTGCAGGTTGGAGACAATACATGAGTTATTCTTTTACTTCCAACCCAGTGTTGTGTCTCTTTTGTAGTGTGCCTGGTATGTTGTCTATGGGAACTGCGTGGATGCTTCACACATGTCCTCTGAAGTTTGGCCTGCCCGCTCTGCTCCATGCTACCCCCTGTAGAATTGGTAACCCCATTTCTACCAGAGCAGATCTCACCCTGCTAAAAGATGACCACCGTAAACTCAAAGCGAATGTGACACTCAATGAGAAAACTATGGAGGAAGTCCCGGAGGTGGTTTCTACATTACAGCGCGCTCTAAAAACTGTGGAAACCAGGATCAAGGTGTTGGAACTGAGGGCAGAGGACAGTGAAGGGTGCTCCCGTAGGAATAAATTGCGTATAGTGGGTGTTACGGAACGAGAAGAGGGGGCTGATGCTGTACAATTCCTGGAGACTTGGCTTAGGGTGGAGGTGGCCCCGGAGGGTCTCTCCCCCTTGTGTGCGCTTGAACGCGCCCACAGAGTCCCAGCTCGGCCGCCTATGCCTGGAGCTCCTTCCCGCCCTATGGTGGCGAGGCTGCTTCACTATCGTGATCGAAACAATATACTGCAATGAGCACGGGAGAAACAGAACATGCAGATTGGAAATAGTAAAGTGATGATCTTCCCAGATTTCTCTATGGAGGTACAACGCCAACGAGCTTCCTTCCTGACTGTCAAGCGGAAACTACGCCAGCTGCAGCTCCCCTATGCCATGTTGTTCCCGGGTGATTGATAAATCAGAGACACATTTCTTTACTACCCCGCATGACGCATGGAAATGGCTTGAACACTGGAACTCGTACCTCATCACCGGGCTCGTCCCGTTAGGCGCCCACCACTCCTTCGCCTCTTCCGAGAGCGCCTTCACCTAAAGGGCGGAGACTGGAGTGGGACAGAGCGGTGCAGGCGGTGGCGGAGATTAGCCTTGGAGACACTAGCCTGAACAGGATTATCAGTGAACATGGAACGGACAGATCTGAGGGCTCGCCTTCGAGCAGTATGATTGGGGAATCTGACGGCAAACTCCAGGACATTACCCCTCAAACTGCGGACAGCATAATCTGAAGCTCGCACATCAGGTCGTATGAAAATGGGACTCCTGCTGCTGGGAGATGACTTTTGCTAAGACCTGCGCCTAGTGATGGCAGCCTGGGGGCACTGATATAGAAGCTGGGGACACCACCTTAACTAGGGGAGTGGGGGGGGCTTGTGGGAGATCTTGGTCCAACAGGGTCAGTTTATGCCCGCCACCTTTTGTGTATAACTGTTCACGTGCATTGGTTTGGATGGGAAGTTGTTTGTACCTGTCCTGGGGAGGGGGAGTTGGGGAGTTTTTATTGATGAGGGGATTTCGTTTGGGTCCAGGCATGTCACTATAGGGGGGCTGCTTCAGGATGGGATGCGGTTCACGCAGTGGGAACCGCCATCGGTATTAAATGTATATCTTGGAACGTTATGGGGATACACACCATGATGCGGCGTCATAAAATACATACATACCTGATCAAGAGAAGGATACCCTTCTATTGCAGAAAGAAGGCGTTGCATTGCAGCGATGATGGGTGGTCAGGTGTTTTATACTACATACTCTGCTTTGGCCAGGGGGACTCTGGTCTGGGTGCGAGCTGGAGTGCCTTTTCAGTGTGTTAGGCAATTAATAGACCCAGAGGACAGATTTGTGGTGGTCTCAGGGAGATTGAACGGATGGGATATAGCGATAGGGAGTATTTTTACCCCCAACGTAGATTAACCCTCATTTTTAGCGCAACTTTCACAGACACTAGCATCAGTATTAACAGGATCAGTACTGCTGGGAGGGGACTTTAACAGTATTACTGATGTCAGTTTAGACCGATCCCACCCGCCGTTTCCTGACGCTCCCACACACAGAATTGCTGAGGCGAGACGAGGCTGGCAACGTCCCTGGGGGTTGACGGATACTTGGAGAGTCCAGCACGTGCGCTTAGACTCGATCCTGTGCTCCCCGGATGTTCATGGAGGGATCAGTCTGAGTGAATACTTGACTAGGTCGATTTCAGATCATAATCCTTTGCTGGTGTTCTTGGACTGGGTGCAGATTAGGCCTAAAATACCTAGCTGGCATTTGAGACCGGAAGCACTGGAGGATCAGACATTTCGGGCCACAATAAGCACCGCTATTGAGGATTATATTCTCGCTAATGCCAATACAGAGACAAGCCCACTCATTGAATGGAATGCTTTTAAAACCATGATTAGGGGACGTTGCATTGGAATTAGTGGTGGGGTTGCAGAAGGTTCTCCTACGCGATGTACAAAGTACGGAGCAGCGACTTAGGGAGGTAGAGAAGGATAGACCGGAGAGAGTGGATAGACAAGTTGACCTCCTTGCAGCCTGAGAGACATTGAAGACACAAGTAGAAAAGTTGCGTTGTTTCAATTATAGGGCCTATATTGCTCAGGCCCATGCTGAGAGAGATAAGTCTGGAGCTTTGCTGGCTTGGCTGGCCCGCCCAGCATGCCGCGGGACGACGATACTGGAACTGCGGGGCCGAGAAGACGAAGTCTATTATAGCCAGCAAGATATTAATCTCCAGTTTTTAGAATATTATAGTGAGCCCTGTACCAGAGTAGGCTCGACCCAACAGTGCTAGAGGAGGTGGGATTTCTAGCGGATGTAGAACTTCCTCAGATTGATGCTGAGGCTGCAGAAGCCCTCAGTAGAGAAGTCGAAATTGGGGAGGTATGTGGCGCCATCAAACACATGGCCAGGAATAAGACACCAGGGACTGATGGGATCCCAATTGAGTTTTATTCAACGTACGTAGACATTTGGCTCCTCAATTGGTGGCCCTATATAATAGAGCGAAACGTGATGGCTACCTACCCCCTTCAACGAGGGAAGCGGTAATCATTCCGCTTTTAAAGCCTGGCAAACCGGCTTGGGACCACACTACGTATCGGCCCTTCGACATGCTCAACTTGGTCGATAAGGTCTTAAGTCTCATATTGGCAAGCCGACTGCTGGTCCACATGTCGATGCTCGTTCATGGGGACCAGACGGGCTTTATTGCGTCCAGGAATACAGCAATGAATATACGTAGACTTCTACGAATATTGGACGCGAACACGTACAACACAGAGGAGGCATGCGTTTTAACAATCGACATTGAGAAAGCTTTTGATAGCCTCAAGTGGCCGTATATTTTTAGAGGCCCTCAGAGCGTTCGGGTTGGGAGAAGGTTTCGTAGCTTGGACAACAATCCTATATCAGAATTCTACTGCCAGAGTTAGAATAAGAGGGCTTATTTCGGATGCCTGCTTGGTGGGCAGAGGAACGAGACAGGGTTGCCCATTGTCTCCCCTATTATTTGCGCTGGCTGTGGAACCTTTGGCCAAGCATGCTAGATCAGGCCGCTACTGTCAGGGGTTAGAAGTGATGGGACAGCTCCAATATATAGCACTATATGCGGACGATCTCTTGATGTTTCTAGCTAACTCTGGAGATGCTACGAGGAGCCAAAGATCTGCTGGGTATACAGGGAAGAGTCGCAGGACTTAAGGTAAACTGGACCAAGACGTGCTTTTTCCCTGCTCTTTCGGAGAGGGTTGGTCCATTAGAAACAGAAGGCGTTTTGTGGGAAAACAGATGCCTGACTTATTTGAGTGTTAAAATATATCACAATCCTGTAGATCTACTAGAGGGCAACATAGGGTGAGCTATATGAAGCACCAAAAGTAATTTTGAGTTCGGGGGACCCTCCCGCTGTCAGTGGCGGGTAGGGTAGCACTATTAAAGATGGTCACGCTGCCTAGACTGCTATATTATTTTGGATTGCTACCACTCTGGATCCTGCACAGAATTTTTGCCCAAACTCATCACACTGATCACAGGTTTTCTGTGGGGCACCGGAAGGTGGAGAGTAGTGATTACCACCATGATGTGGCCCAGGGCAGAGGGGGGATTTGCAGTGCCAGATTTTGAAGCCCATTACCATGCAGCTCAGTTGCAGGGTTCACAAAGTGGATGGCGGGACGTCTCAGGAACGCAGAGGACCCTGGAGGCTCGGATCTGAGTCTGCAGCTCCTATCCCGCGTGTTGTTGCGCCTCCCCTTGAGGGATGGGATGGCTCCTTTGGATCTACGGGCAGTGCGCCGATGTTGGAATCGGTCCTTTGGACGGGCACAGATAAGATCCCCTTATACGCCAGAGATTCCGTTGTTGATCTGTGAGGCACTGCCCCATGGGGGTGGGGACATGGAGGGAGGCGGGGATCTCTACTATTGGAGATTTATATGAGGAAAATACCTTGCTCCCTTTTACTGATCTTCTAGAGCGTTGTGCCCTCCCAAGGGGGGATTTCCTTCTACATGCTGCCCTGATGGCAGCAATTCAGAAACATTGGCAGGAGGGACTGGTGGAACCTCAGACCTCCCTGATTTGTCAGTATAGCTCTGCTCTCGGTGAAGTCAGCTTCTAAACTGCACCCATAAATGATATGAAAAAGCAACTTTACATGTGAAAAAGCATAAAACAAATTCACAAAAGTGAGCTTTGAAATTGAAAAATAACAGGCAATGAGAAAGGTGATGATGTTGGGGTCCCTCCTAACCTAGTGAGAGAACCAAGCAGATGCCTTGAACACAAAGAGCATATCATGCTGAACAATTGAGTGGTGGTCCCATACTCTTAGGACCACCCCAAGTACAGTTATTATGGGCAAAAATACAATTCCAACCCAAGGCCCTGCAAAGCATTATGGGATGAGTTTAGCAGTGGGCAGTGAATAATATAGTATCCAATATCAAAATAATTCTACAAAAAGCTGCAGTTCAACTCATCGTTACTAGGTGTCCCTCACAAGTCAAATGCAAATGCATTGAAACCCTTTCATGAAGGTGTAGTTCAGCTCTTTGTAGAATTTATAGTATTAGCTCTCAGCTCAGGGTTTCAATGCTTTTGCATTTGACTTGTGAGGGACATCTAGTAACGACTAGTGGAACTGCAGCTTGATGTAATAATTTCAATGCTTTTGCATTGAAATTATTATGTGTAACTATATTAGAATGTACACTGGAATTAGACTGTAATTACAATATTAGCTCTGCAATGCTATTGATCGTTCTATCACAAATTAATAAAAATCTGTTTACAAAAAAAAAAATCAGGACATGTAAAGCACACCAGTACATGTACTACCTTTGACATAGGAGCACCCTGCCCATGGGGCTACCTTGGGCATACCTTAGAAATCAGGGGTGGTGGGTGACATTTGAAAGTGGTGGGGCGCAAAGTGATTTGCATACAGCACCGTATCGAGCGAGCGAAGCGAGCGAGCCCGAACCCCAAAAAGGGAGTTTGGGAGGAAACCCCCCCCCCAAGAATTTTTTTAAAAAAAAGAAGAAAAATCGTGCATTTTCAAGCAAATTTGAGAAAGCAGGAAGGTTAATAAAGCAATTGTGAAAGTGCAGTTATTACATTAATAGATGGCATAACATAGGTAGCTGCTTATTCAGTATAACCACAGAGCTTCATACATTCCGTCCTATTACAGACTCCGATATCAGCTTCAGCAAGGTTTCCAACAGCATAGCACCCCTTTGCTACATACAGATTACAGGTTCAGCCACATGATGAAAATAGCAACTTATTCAGTGTGATAATTAAGGGAGCAGAGCGCATGGAAAACATATTTAGTGATGGGCCGAGCAAAACACAACAAACAAATTAACTTCTTTCATCTCCTTTATTTCAAACCATTTACAGGGCTCAGGTGTTTTGAACCTTGTGATAACAACAAGCTAATTTGGTGAAAGCATACTTAGAAATCTTTATTTATGTATTGTAATTGTAGACTGGACCAAAAAAACGAGTGAAGGGGCTTCACCAAAGCAGATATGAAGATATGGCTCCTTACCCAATGCAGATGTTAACATTACAAAAGCCCTCCCTGTGGGTCTACTGACCTCAATAGTGTCAAGCTGGGCAGTGGCAAATTTGAGGTATAAATCTTTTGTGATGGTAACATCCCCGGGGCTTAAAGTGTCATGTGCAAAGAAAAGGTCTGGCCTTCCTATGTCCTGGAAGGATTCCTTTATATAACGTATCCACTGGATTTTTTTTACCATATTCCAAGGCCAGACAATCTGCTAAGATCAGGCTGGTTAAACCCTTATCTTCACATGTCCACATCTTTATGCAGCAAAGTAAGGGTCTAATTACCACTTGGTCCACCATATAATCAACCTCAAAGTCTTCATGCACAGACCAAGCTGGCGTACCTTGGGGGACTCGCAGGACCCGGTGCAAAAACTTGTTTTCCACCACATGTAGCCTATGAGAAGGGATGTACCCCCAAACCTCACTGCTGTATAACACTTTCGCAGAGGCCTTGGATTTGCACAATTTTAAAATGACCTCCAGTGCCCATGATCCCAGTCTGCTAGCAAAGGTTCTAATAGCACCCGCAGATTTGTCCAACTCGCTAAGCTTCCCATTTAAGAGGGCTCTCCATTGTAACCAGTCGTTGAATAACACACCTAAGTAGGGAAAGACCGGAACCGTTTGCGAAAATATGGAGACCAACTTTAAAACTTTTCATCCGTGTCCCCCGACATCTGGCAACTAATACAATCAACTTAGCAAAATTAACAGACAGGTCCAGCCTGTCCATAAAGGAGACAACGCCGTCTATTAAAATCTGCAGGCCGCTGGCCGTGCGATCATAATTGTCAAGGGATTAAAACACCACATTAATATTTAAAGGCAAGCCTATTAGTTTTATTAAAAGATCACCATCTTAATAATAAAAATAACTTTGATTTGATAGGGAATCATCAGTAAAATCAATGCATTTCAATGCCATATTTAAAGATTGTGAACAATAATAAGAAGCATTGAAATGTTTAACAATAAACATGAAGATTGTGAACATTAATAAGAAGCATTGAAATGTTTAATAAACATGAAAGCAATTTTTTATTGAATGCAATGTTAAACATGTGTTAGAATCTTTCTTCTTCATGTCTCAGTCCTGATAATAGAGCCTTAAGACCAACCATAAAGGGTTCCTGCAGTCGGAAGATGAAGAGCAAATACTCTAGCTTCAAGAATGCTTGAAATTATCACAAGCTTTTCCTGCAGTCATGTCCTCTATACCCCAAGAAACATAGGGTCAATTTTTGTAAGCTATTTTTAGGGGCCGCAACACTCCCTGCAACTTACCCAAGCACTTATAAAATACTGGTGGTATCACTGCCCAGATTTGGGCACCACCATGCAGCAACATTTATTTAAAGTAGCCAAAGAAAGGCAGGGTACGGTGTTCCCGGGGATGGGGTCGCCGGGGAGTACCACAGCTTGGAGAGGGGGTTTCAAGCCTCTTGGCCCATATAAAAATAGATGCGCAACATCTTTGTTGTTGTTGAGACAGCCATTGAGATCTAATCTTTTGATCCGCTGGGTCCACTCATCCTATGCAGCATGTAAGATACATAGATGTTGAACTGTAATTTCTCAAAACGTACTAAACAGATTTACACCAAATAAAAAAAATGCTTTCTTGCTAAACATCTAGCTTGCTGCCAAATTTGGAGTATTTCTGTTCAGTCCTTTTTTTCTGCATCAGTGTTCAATTCCCCCTTTTTCCTAGGCACTGCTTGATGGGTCACCAAAAGAACTTTCCAGGAAAGAACCTAGGTTGATGAGACTATTTTTTGAAAGTTTTGTGAAGATTCATAATACGGCGTCAAAGTTATTGGGAAACCCCAAAATCTATTTCCTATGAAAACATAGTCCTAATTATAACTACCCAGTTGCAAGTGTTACTAGGTAGTGTGTGTATCTATCTAAATATACACAAACAAATATATATATATATATATATATATATATATATATATATATATATATATATATATATATATATATATATATATATATATATATATATATATACACACACATACACATATATATGTAATAAATACATATATATGTGTATATGTATGTATATATTGCACACCAGGTGCTGTCAGGAAACGCCGTTTGCCTGCCTTCAAGCGCCGGTCCCAGCCGTGGCGACAGCTACCACGATACAGCAAAAGTTCAATTCCACAAGATAGGAACGAGGCGCCACACAAAATTTGATTTCTGGTAGGTTTAATCACCAAACAACAACGCGTTTCAGCCGCAGAAAGGCCGTTGTCAAGTTGTTTTACGATACCTCACAGTCACCATTTTGTATGCATGATGTCACAATGGACATAGAAGAAACACTACGGTCCGCAATTGCGGATTTCACCAAAACAAAACACATAAACTCTTTTATACATGATTATGTCTCTAAAAATTATTATAAAGTCTGAGCAGATTGTGCTATACTTAAAAGTAGAGAGTAGGGACACGTCTTAGAAACAAGCAGATTCGCGGGTACAGGACACCTGCACTTCAGATTTTCCATTTGGCTGCACTGAACTAACTGAACTCATCTCACACAACCACGCGCCAAAGAACAGACTCCATCGCTTGCTGGCATCCCCAGTCCATCTGAAAGAGCGCTCTGGTTGAGAATGAACTACAATTCCATCAAAATCATAGCCAGCGCTATATTTCTGCAAATACAATAACACAACTAGTTTCGTTCAATGAAAAGTATTTGAAAGTTGTTCCTAGTCCATTCAAAGTTTTAAACTGCTAGATGTGCGAATTACGAAATGCGACGTGTTTGATAGCGAACCCGTGCACACCCCCATTTCATCTTTTCATGACACTCGAAGTGTGACGTAAATCGTGTGGGTGACAGTCTGGATTTGTGCAAATACTTCTGGTACATTATTGTGCTCTGCTGCCTGTCTACCGCCTTCCGTAACTAACGGCATGAATAAGGACAACACATCTCTGTCGGCGTCGCCTGCTCCTTAGCGCCCTTTGCCCGGACCCCCATATCCTTTAGCGGTGTGCGCGGCATGTGTCTGTGAGAGACTGAGTGAGGAAGGCAGGCGGCGCAGAAGTTTTTATAACTTGAGCCCATGATGAAACGTGCAGGCCCTCCTCCCTGGCTTGTGTGAAGAAGGAGCGTGCCTGAGTGTGAGAGAGAGTTTACTCGCCTTCCTCACGGCACTCGCCGCCTTTCCTCTTGTTATGTTGGGAGTCATGCCTTTCGCTTTTGTCCCCATCTCTGCGCGCGTGTCCCCGTCAGGTGTGAGCAGCCACTCCTTATTAATTATTATTAACTTACCAGCTCGAGTGACGGTCTGTCTGACAACGCCGAACTCCGTGTCAGACTCTAGTGCGCAACTACTGGAAACGTCACGGCGCGCACGTCCCCGACGGAGGGGGGCACAAAGATTACTCGCCCTGGCGCCATTTCAAAGGACGGGGCCCAGCAGACACACCCCCTGGTCCCTCTCAGTCAACTTGACTAAGTTGACGCTAAGGCGCATGTGCGGGCAAGTTTCCGCCCGTAATTAAATTGTGCAGCAGAGTCAGTCGACTTGTAACCTAACCCAGCCCCACCCCCTGCGCACTCCCTATTCCATCGGGGCTGTCCCGGTCGGAACCCCCGAAGCGCTGCATTTTATTTAGGTGCTCCGTGCTCTCTCTGTTGCAGCCGCAGGTGCGTCCACCAGGCTTAGTGGGGCTACGCCCCTACGCCCCAATGGACGCACCGCTGCTGTTAGAAATGCCTTACATGTAATAAAAGGGAAGGTTTGGGCTTGGCAAGTGGGGGCACTCACCAGGTCAACATGGCAGTGAAAAACTGCCCTTGCAGACACTGCAGTGGCAGGCCTGAGACATGTAGGCCAATTCATATGGGTGGCACAATCAGGGCTGCAGGCCCACTGGTAGCATTTGATTTACAAGGCCTGGGCACATACAATGAACTTTACTAGGGACTTACCAGTAAATTTAATATTGCAGTCATGGATAAACAAACATAATCACAATTTACCCGGGGAGCACTTGCACTTTAGCACTGAACAGTACTGATAAAGTGTCAAGAGTTCAAAACCCAGCAAAAATTAAGCCCTTTTGACAAAAATTAAGCCCAGAATAAAATTAAAAATACAGAAGGCAGAGAAAAAAGGACTGGGATACCATGCAAAGGATGCCAGGTCTAACAGGTCCACAGTCAAAACATATGAAATAACGTGATTCTCAGCGGGATCCATTCGGTGTGGAGTGGACGGCCGATTGGGAAATGGTTCTTCTAACTTAAGAATGAAGGAGTAAAATTAAAAAACACCTCTCTAAAGATGTCCTGGTGTCTTGTTCATTACATACTTCCAGGTCACCCTACACACAAGAAACAGTAATTGCCTACTTGTAACCATGAAAGAATAAAGCACCTTTAACAGTGGCCTTCTGGGGGGGTTGGAAGGCTTTGACCAATTTGATTTACCTCAGCACATCATTGTGCCCTAACCTTCAATGAATTACTTTGTCTAAGAAGAAAATAAGTTGAAGGCACAAATCTGTGCACTAGAATGGAGATAGACGAAATCAAATGGCACAAATAAATTATGTCTCCAATATAACTCAACGAGGTACATAGTAGAGTGGACTGGCATAGAGTGGAGTAGAGTGTCCGGGGAGCAGAGTTTAATGGAGTAGAGTGTCATATCGTGGAGTATCGTGGAACAGAGTGCCGTGGAGTGGAGTAGAGTGGTGTAGAGCGGCCTAGACTGAAGTGGTGTAAAGTACAGTGGTGCAGATTAGATAGGCGTAGAGTGCAGTGGCATAGAGTGCATTGTTTTTGAGTAAAGTGGTGTAGAGTGCATTGGCATAGAGTGAAGTGACGAAGAATAGTGCAGAGTGCAGTGGCATAGAGTAGAGCAGTGCAGAGTAGATTGCAGTGGTGTAGAGTGCAATGGTGTAGAGTGAAGTGGCGCAGAGTGGAGTAGAGTCACGCAGAGTGGATTAGAGTGGCGTAGAGTGTAGTGGCATAGAGTAGAGTAGAGAGGAGTAGAGTGAAATGGCGTACAGTGCAGTGATTTAGAGTAGAGGGGTGCAGTGGAGCATAGAGTACAGTGGCATAGAGTGCAGTGGTGTAGAGTAGATTGTTTCAGAGTAGAGTGAAGTGGAGAGGTGGAGGGTGGAGTATAGTGGTGCAGGGTAGAGTGCAGTGGCATAGAGTGGCTCTGAGTAGAGTGGCGCAGCTTTGATTGCAGGGGTGTGGAGTGGAGGCGTGCAGAGTGGAGTATAGTGGCATAAAGTGCAGTGGCATAGAGTGAAGTGGAGTAGAGTAGATTGTTTAAGAGTAGACTGAAGTGGCGTAGAGTGGAGTGGCGCAGGGTAGAGTGGAATGGTATAGAGAAGTGGTGTAAAGGTCATTGAATTAGAGTGGTGTGGGCTGGTGTAGAGTGTAGTGATGAAGAGTGGAGTGGTGCATAGTAGAGTGGGGTAGAGTACACTGGCATAGAGTAAAGTGGTACAGAGTAGAGTAGAGAGGAGTAGAGTGAAATGGAATAGAGTGCAGTGCAGTGTCAGGATGCAGTGGTGCACAGTAGATTAGAATGGCATAGAGTGCATTGGCATAGAGTGCAGAAGAGTGGTGTAGAGTATATTGCAGTGGTATAGATTACAATTGTGCAGCGTAGAGTGGTGCAGGGTAGAGTGGCGCAGAGAAGAGTGGCCCAGAGTAAAGTGGCAGAGAGTTCAGTGGCAGAGTGTAGAGCTGCAGAGTAGAGCGTCTGAGAGTGCAGTGGTGTACAGTAGAGTGGCATAGAGTGCATTGGTGTAGAGTGCAGTGATGTACAGTGGGGCAGAGTAATATGACAGAGCGCAATGGCATAGAGTATAGTGGCGTACGTAGAGTGCAGTGGTGCATTGTATATTGGCTTAAAGTGCAGTATCTTAGAACGTATTGGTTTTGAGAAAAGTGGTTTAGAGTGCATTAGAGGGGAGTGCAGTGGAGTAGAGTGCAGTGGTGTGGAGTTGCGTGGAGTGGCGTAGAATGCAACAGAGTGGCGTAAACTGCAGTGATATAGAGTGTAGTGATGAGTGAAGTGGCTTAGAGTGCAGTGGTATAGAGTAGAGTGCTGTAGAGTGCAGTGGTGCAGTGTAGATTAGAGTGGCTCAGAGTGGATTGTCTTGGAGTGCAGTGGCATAGAGTTCAGTGGCTTAGATTTTACTGCCATAGAATTAAGTGGTATAGAGTGGCATAAAGTAGAGTTGCAGGATGAGTAGTGTTGCAGGGTATGCCGAAATAGAGTGCAAGGGTGTATAGTAGAGTGGCACAGAGTGCATTGGCGGAGTGCAATGGAGCTGTGTAGAGTGGCAAAGAATGCTGTGGCACAAGGTAGTGTGGCGTAGAGGGCAGAGGCATAGAGAAGAGTGTCGTAGAATGCGGTGTAGCAGAGCAGAATAGAGTGGCATAAAGTGTCGTGGTGTAGAGTATAGCAGTGTTAGGTGATATGGTGCAGAGTAGATTAATGTAGAGTGCATTGGTTTTGAGTAAAGTTGTGTAGATTGCATTGGCATAGAGTGCAGTGGCATAGAGTGCAGTGTTGCAGAGCAGGGTGGCATAGATTGGAGTAGCACAGAGTCTACAGTTGAAAGGCTGTTACCTCGAGATCTAGATTCAGTACGGACTAGATGAGAGGTAGGTTTCACCCCATGCTTCTAGGTCTGGGAAAAAAATTATGTTAGGCCAGTATAATTTCAAGAATGTCATGTTTTTTGCGTTTTCATCCTTATTCAAAATTCGTAAATGTTGCCACTTTGCGTAATTTTGCAGCGTTCAAGGTAAAATTTTACCGAAAGTGATTGGGAAAAATGTCATTGGCGAGAACGTAAGCGGCTGATGCAAGCACCACTTGTGTTTTTCCTGCAATTTGGTTTTTTTTTTCACACCAGATTTTATTCATTTTTATAGGCACAAAATGGGCGATGCCCGACAGATTTATTACAATTAATAAGCAATATTGTAAGTACCATGTTTTTATATTCCAAAACAAGTTGGCTTGTGAAACATCAGGCCAATCAACTGATGTTATAATATGTTATGATAGCAATTTATAGAGGGCACAAATACCCGAGGGTGTCTTGGCGCTATGGACTGTAAAGATAGCATGAGGCTCCTATTGCTCAAATAACCAGGTTTTTACTTATTTCCTAAAAGATAGTAGTGTTGGGCTGGTCTTAATTTGTAGGGCGAGCAGGTTCCAAAGTTTAGCCGTTGCCACTACAAATCTTCTGTCACCCCAGTTAACTTTGCTTGTTCTGGGAACGGTCAGAAGCTTGGCAGCTGCAGAGCGTAGGGCTCTGCTGGGCGCATAAGCTCGGAAAGCTTTTCTCAGGTATTCAGGCTCTGTACCATGAACTGCTTTATAAGCAATGCATAGCGCCTTAAATTTAGTTCTGCTTTTTATGGGCAGCCAATGTAGTTGGCGCCTAACACTGGAAATTGGCTCGAGCTTTGGAGTGCCTGACAGTATTCTAGCGGCTGCGTTCTGTATCCGTTGCAGCTTATTCCACACATTTTCTTGTGCGTTGATCAACAGGCCGTTGCAGTAATCAACTCTTGACATAACAAGAGCACTAATGAGGGTTTTTCCAGCACTCATCGGGAGATAAGGTAGCAATGTTTTTATCATCCTTAGAAGGTGGAAGGACGAAGAAGCCACCGCATTGACATGCTGTTTAAAAGTAAGGCCCTCGTCAAACATGACACCTAGGTTTCTGGCCTTCTTAACAGCGGTAGGAAGTAATCCCAGTTCCTCTGGTCACTATGTTGGAGACCATCCCAGGGTAAGGTTGCCAAAGACCATTACCTCGGTCTTGACTGAATTCAATTGAAGGCAATTGTTTGCCATCCATGAGCTGATGGCCAACATGCCATCATGAAAGCTAGCCGCCACTGCTTTCCCGTCTTTATGCACCGCTAACACAAGTTGATTGTCTTCAGCATTGGACGTGAGGCCCATTTCAAAAGCCTTAATTACTCGTGCTAAGTCTGTCACATATATATTAAACAGGGTTGGACTCAGCGACGATCCCTGCGGAACACCAGAGGGAAGAGAAAAGACTGATGAGTTATAGTCGCCCATACTGACTGAGTGAGTCTGATTGAGGAGAAAAGAGGACAGAAGAGCCTTGGCCTTTCGTCCGACACCTAAGGCTGAGACACGGTTGATCAAGGTGGAGTGATCAACCGTGTCGAAAGCTGCTGATAAATCCAGGAGCACCAGGACTGCGGCACCTCCTCTATCTAGCACCATTCTGATTTCCTCTGATACTTTGATAAGAGCAGTCTCCGTGTCGTGTCCTTTTCTAAAGCCGAATTGGGTGTCATCTTCTATAAACTGAGCTTGCTGGCTATTCATAATTTTTTCAAAGATCTGCGCTGGAAAAGGTAGACGTGCGATTGGTCTGTAGTTTTTGGTTTCTCCTGGGTCTAGATTGTTTTTCTTTATCAAAGGTTGAATAATAGCCCTTTTCCATATTGAAGGATAGGTGCCTGAGCAAAACATAGCATTGCAGATGCTCATTAAATTAGTACCTATCAGGTCTGGACTCATATTTAAGATTGACAGGGGGCACGGGTCAGACGGGGATCCTGATTTAACTGTCTTAACCAGATCAGTGACCAGTTCCACCGACACTGGACTGAATTCCATAAAACTGGGGGAATCTCTCTTCATGTTGTTGTCATCTAATTGATTCAGATCCTCTGTAAGTGTATTAAAGTTAGAATAGATAAGTTGCATCGAACTTCACTGGTTACTCCTGGCCATGTGCAGTGAACTGCATTAAATGTATAATGATCCATATTCCTGGTTGTCTGTTTATGGCATATTAGTGTGTCGTTCGCATTGCTAGGGACTTTATGGAGCGTCAGAGTGTGGTAGAGGGGGTAATTCAATATGCCGATATGTTGCCCAGTCAGACCAGATCTTTCTGTGTTTCTGCTGGAAACCCCGAGCTTGGAAGACTACAATCTCAGCACTCATGCATTTGTCCATGGCTTTTTTCCATCCCTGCAAACTCGGCGATTCAGTTGCTTTCCACTTCTGGGCTATGTCCCTTTCGGCCAACGTTAGGCCCAGAAACAGCAGATGTTGTTTGTAGCGGTTTCCGTCAATCTCGTCAGTGCTGTGAAGCAGCAACAACCTGGAATCGTTTGGAATAGTCCAAGTTAGGACTCGCCCAAGACAGAACGCAACTCTCCGCCAAAACGGTTGTATCACCTCGCAACTCCACACCCTATGTAAGAATGTGCCCTCAGCCTCCGCGCTTTGGGGAGACTGGATAACACCCATTGTCAATTGAAGGGATCGGGTAAAGTATGCGCGATGTACGTATTTAAATTGAATGAGGTGATATCGCGAAGAGGTCGCTGCATTTCGGGGACTAGCTAGACCCTGAGTCCAGTCATCATCGGTTACTTCCCAGGTGGCTCTAGTCTTGTGTAATGTGTTACTTGTGTGAGTGGTCAAGGTCTGATAAATTTGTCTGATCTTATGCGCCCCTAGGTCTCCCATTAATAGTCAGCCTTCTAAGGGGTGGAACAAAGGCAATTCCTCTAGTTGACTAATTAGGGGGTTTAGGGCATGTATCAGTTGTAAATATCTGTAAAGCTGTGATTTATGTAGTTGAAACTCTGTTTGCAACTGCTGAAAGGATTAAAGGGTACAGCCTTGCATGATGTCGCCTAGTGTAGATATTCCAAGGAGGTCCCACTTGTGAAAACCCGTCAACACGGAGACAGAGCAAATATATGTGCCCAGCCACAAACGAGTCGCTTGTGTCAGCCGTCCCATCCAGCCCATGGTTTTCACTGTGCATCGCCATAGTAGTATAACTGCTTTGCAGGCTGGGGGGAGGGTATCTAGGCTAAGCTGACTGTTTAGGAATTTTTGCAAGGGTGTGATTTCCATTGCCAGTCATTCTACAACATAGGCTGGGTCTGATTGTGAGCTATACCACCATTCATTTATGATTAAGAGATGAGATGCAGTGTAGTTTGCATATATATCCGCCGCAGCAATACCTCCACAGTAGGTCGATGGTATGTATGTGTTTAGAGCCACCTGAATTGCTCCTCTCTGCCATAGGAATTTGTTAACGAGTGCATTCATTTGGGTAAACCATGAGCGTGGAATGTGATACGGGAAGTTTTGTAGTCTATATAATAAGTGGGGTAGGGTAACCGTTTTAAAGATGGCGAATCGACTATATAATGATAGAGGTAATTGTGACCAGATGGCAGTTTCTTCTAGGGTCGCAGGAACTTGTGGGGTGATATTACGTGTCCATGAAATCATGGGGCATGATGATAGGAATATCCCCAAGTATTTTAACCCATCAACGGCATGGGATAATTGCGCTGGCAAGGTCTGTCATCCTTGGTCACCTCACACTGGGTAAAGGACCGATTTGGAGGGATTGGCACCTAATCCAGAGGTTTCCCCAAACACCCGCAAGATCTGAATGATGCGGGGTCCCGAGGACCACGGCTCTGTAATGAAAAAAAGGACACCGTCAGCATATAATGATATTCTATCTGAGCATTCGCACGTCCATTCAAACCTGCAAAGCAATGGGATTTAGCTAACCCAAATGGCTAGAGGCTCAATGGCCAGAGCAAATAAAAGTGGGGATAAGAGGCAGCCTTGTCATGTGCCCCGATGGATGGGGAAGGGGGGGTAACTGGTGTTTTGCCACTCGCACTGAGGCAGATAAGTCTGTGTATAGCCGTTGAATATACTCTAAACAAGCATTAGGAATGCATTAGGCCTCGGGTTTGTTTTAAGTTAGAGATAATGGCATTGTAAATGGCAATGTGTTTTAGGCCCTCTGCACTACCACTCTGCACTCTGCACTCTGCACTCTCAATCTGCACTCTGCACTCTCAATCTGCACTCTGCACTCTCAATCTGCACTACCAATCTGCACTCTGCACTACCACTCTGCACTACCACTCTGCACTACCACTCTGCACTACCACTCTGCACTACCACTCTGCACTACCACTCTGCACTACCACTCTGCACTCTGCACTACCACTCTGCACTCTGCACTACCACTCTGCACTCTGCACTACCACTCTGCACTCTGCACTACCACTCTGCACTACCACTCTGCACTACCACTCTGCACTACCACTCTGCACTACCACTCTGCACAACCACTCTGCACTTTGCACTACCACTCTGCACTCTGCACTACCACTCTGCACTCTGCACTACCACTCTGCACTCTGCACTACCACTCTGCACTACCACTCTGCACTCTGCATTACCACTCTGCACTCTGCACTACCACTCTGCACTCTGCACTACCACTCTGCACTACCACTCTGCAATACCACTCTGCACTCTGCACTACCACTCTGCACTCTGCACTACCACTCTGCACTCTGCACTACCACTCTGCACTCTGCACTACCACTCTGCACTACCACTCTGCACTCTGCACTACCACTCTGCACTCTGCACTACCACTCTGCACTACCTCTCTGCACTCTGCACTACCACTCTGCACTCTGCACTACCACTCGCACTCTCAATCTGCACTCTCACTCTGCACTCTGCACTACCACTCTGCACTCTCACTCTGCACTCTGCACTACCACTCTGCACTCTGCACTCTCAATCTGCACTCTGCACTACCACTCTGCACTCTCACTCTGTACTCTGCACTACCACTCTGCACTCTGCACTACCACTCTGCACTCTGCACTACCACTCTGCACTCTGCACTACCACTCTGCACTACCAAATTGCACTACCAATCTGCACTCTGCACTCTCAATCTGCACTACCACTACCACTCGCACTCTCAAACTGCACTCTCACTCTGCACTACCACTCTGCACTCTGCACTACCACTCTGCACTACCACTCTGCACTCTGCACTACCACTCTGCACTACCACTCTGCACTCTGCACTACCACTCTGCACTACCACTCTGCACTACCGCTCTGCACTACCGCTCTGCACTACCGCTCTGCACTACCGCTCTGCACTCTGCACTACCAAACTGCACTACCACTCTGCACTACCACTCTGCACTACCACTCTGCACTACCACTCTGCACTACCACTCTGCACTCTGCACTACCAATCTGCACTCGCCACCAGACACGGCGGACTCGTGGAAAATTAATGAAGTGACCTAGAGGGTGAGGATGGGATACTCCGCTACCATCGAGTTCGTAGAAGAACAAGATCACATACGAAAAACAAGCAGCAGAGAAAGCATATCTTTCGGGATCGCAATTGTTTAAACAAGCAGCACAGAAAGCATCACTTTTGCGATCGCAATTGTTTAAACAAGCAGCACAGAAAGAGATCACTTTCGCGATCGCAATTGTTTAAAAAAACAAGATCTGATGCATGTGATTCTCTACATTGCTGGCCGGCTGTTCATGCGCGCACACAGAGCTGAAGGGAAAAAAAACACAGTAGTGCACACGCTCCCAGCACCATCTGCCTTCAATTACCGGGACCTCGGACAGCTGGTAATTGAGGATTTATGTATTCTTCTGCGCGTGTCCGAACACTTTATGCAGGAAGTGGACATTGACAAATTCCTAAGTCCTATGGCGTGCTGCCTTACTTAAACACAGCCTTGCCTGGACCAATTACCATGCACATGGCAAAATACCACACGCAAAAACCGCACGCTTTCTGGAATGTGGCAGCCCGGACCCCTTTCAGAATTCTTTATTTTTCTAATACATAAGAGCTAGGAAGCCCCGCCCCACTTCGTGGTGACGTAGGCCCGAGCCCTAAAAACGGGGTCCGAAGTTGATGGCGTGGAGGAGTTTAAAAAGGTGCATCCAACTTAAGGAATCAAACACCTTGTCTATATCTGCTAGTAGGACGGCCACAGGCCGACCTAGGTCTCAGGCCTTGGCGAGGGCGTTATGGACTAGTCTGATGTTGTGTCTAGTGGATCGCTGTGGCAAAAAGCCCGACTGACCAAGATGAATGAGATCGTGAATACACAACCGGAGGCGATCAGCTAGGACGTTGTCAAGTAACTTAGGCTCAAAATTGAGCAGAGAGATAGGACGATATGAAGCTAGGTCTTCGGGGGGTCGACCAGGCTTCAAGAAAACCACGATTTCGGCGTGACACCAGTCAGGGGGTAAAATGTGTTGTTCAAGTGCCTCGTGGAGGGCCGCTAAAAAATGTGGGTTCATGTTGTCATATGTGGCCTCAAAAAGTCACTGGGAAATCCGTTGGTGCCAGGTGTGTGACCAGGGTGAGTGTTGGTCAAAGCCCCTCTGACCTCATCTAGAGTTATTGGGGCGTCTAATATATCTCCCAGTTGGTTGGAGAGTCTATTGGGGGGCATATCTGAAATGAATTAGTCGATAAGGGCCTCTGATATATATTCTCTTTGTTGGTAGAGGGAGGCGTATTATGTGGCAAAGACTTGGTCTACCATCGCTGGGGAAGTGCACAGCTCTCCCTTGGCAGAACAGTGAAAGGGGCCGTCTTGGCCTGGCAAAGCCGATGCAGCATTTTGCTTGACTTGTCACCCCATTGGTAAATCCTGTGTTGTGTTGCCAACCAGGTCTCTTGTGCCTCGTTGGTTAGGAGTATGTGTATTTCTTTCTGAGTTTGGAGGAGGTTGCGCCACAGTCCCGGGGTGGTATTGGTTATTATTTACCTCTCTAGCGATTGTCAAGGAACTTCTAGGTCTATTATTTGGGCAAGACATTTACACCTTTCACCTGTCCGAAAGCTAATATCTACGCCGCAGATTGCGGGTTTGAGGGCCTCCCAAAGGATGATTTTGGACGGAGCTGTGTTCATATTTGTCGAAATATAGTCTGTAAAAGCTCATTGAAGAGCTTCCTGATAATTAGGATCCTTAAGATGCCAGGGAGACATACGCCTTCGCTAGAGGGACCGTTGAGATTTTAGGCATAATTTGAGCTGAACCAGTGAATGGTCGGACAATCCCGTGGGAAGGATGGAGACGTAGGATACTCTATGTATATGGCTATGGGGTAGGAAAATATAGTCTAGTCGTGATAGTGTGACATGTACGGCTGAGGTATATGTAAACCCATTTTCAGAGGGGTGATGGGTCTGCCATGTATCTCACCACCCCATGGTAACGGCCAGGAGATTGAGTTTAGACTTCCTGGTGTGGCACACCTGTCCCAAAGTGCGCACCAATGATCTCAGTGTATCATCATGTCATTCCAATCCCCCCAGTATGGATAAGCCCTTGGGGGGTTCTCCCCACACCTGGGAAACCTTGTCTATGAACGTTTGTCCTAGTGGGTGCGGGGCATAAATACTGCCAATGGTTTAGTTGTTCACCCAACAGCGTATCGGTAACAAAGGTGTATCAGTGCTTGGAGATGGTATATGGGACCCGGCGGTGCACCAGGACAGCAGTGCCTCAGGATTCCTTTGTGAAACCCGGTGGTAAATTGTACTGTATCCGACCGGTTGAGGCATGGGGCTTTATTGCCGAGGAGATGGGTTTCTTCTAGTATGAGAACGTCAGCTTTTTAGTGTTTAGCTAATTTCAACACCGCCCCCTCTTGATTTTGTTAAGTAAACCCCTGACGTTCCAAGTCACTATGTTTATCTCCCCTAGCTGGGAGTTAAGGGTATGTAATGCCATCAAATGTCGATTTGTTCAGTTGCCGCAGTGTCGTAGTGTTGGAGTATGTTCTCAGTGTGTATGCGGTGTCTGCCACATTAATAATAATTGCTTTTGCATTAATAATATAACAACACAAAACTTCCCCCCACCCCCATACTTCCATAAAGAAGGAGTATCTTTTGCAGCGGAGAAATCATCGGCGCCCCAACAGGGGGAACCCGAGGAGCTCCACCAACTGGATCCTAACATCCTCAATTTACTAAACATAACAATAACAGTCTAGGGGCGTAACAGTTTCCGTAAGAGGCCCAGAGCCAGTTTAATTGACCCCTAGTGTCTGCATCCAGAGGCAGCTCTGGTATTGGCTGCTAGGCCATCAGGACTGTTTGTCAGAAGTAAGTATCAGTTTTATGCCCCTTCATCTTGCACCTAAGAACACCAGTTGGATTGAGATCTGTGTCGCTGCTTGGAGTTACTTCTGTTTTGGCTGTTTCTTTGTGAACCTTGCGAGGAGTCCGATTTCATTGGCGGTAGGGTATGTGGCTTGAGATTTAGAGTTTCATCAGTCCAGGAGAAGATCGCTTCCGGGGAGTCAAAGAAGTATTACTTTGATTTGTATATCACTCGCATCCGGTCTGGGTAGAGTAGCATGTAAAGACATGTTAAGCTCTCGGAGCGCGCGTTTAGCAGCAACGAAAGACTGTCGCTGTTGCTGTACAAGTCTGGTATAGTCCGGGAACACCATTATAGGTTGTGAGTCAAAGAGCAGACGATCTTTATGAGTTCTTGCAAATTGTATTGCAATCCGACCTGCGTAATTAAGGAGTTTAGCTATCACCGGTCGTGACAGCTCACCTGAGGGGGCTTTTTGGTCAGCACCCGATGGGCTCTTTCTACTATGAATCAGGAGGATAAAGAGTCTCCCGACAACAGAGATCACAGCTATTTTGTCAGGATACCTCACAGCCCTCCGGAAAGTCAACCAGGCGAAAGTTGTTGAGCCGCAAACGGCCCTCTGCATCTTCAACTAGAGACGCTAACTCCTGTGGCACTACTATGAGCTTATTTACTTTTTTATGAAGGGAGACCACTGCATCTGCTACCGCGGAAACATGGGTTTCGGCTTCAGTACTGCCATGCGGAGGTCTTGACACAGGAAAGATCGCAAGATAGCTTCTCGCGACTGATTGATCGCCACCAGTAACATTGCCTTATCCAGAGCTGGGTTGCCGGCCGCCTCGCCTCCAAAGCCGCCGGGAGTAGTAGTATAGTTATCCATGGTACTCTGCTTGGAGCCAGGAGCCGCCTGTTTGTCTTTGCATATGGTGGTTAGGAGGACGCAGAATCGGGGGGCAGCAAAATGAGGTACTGCGGGTGGGTAATCCCTCTAGTAGTTTTTGGTCTGTGCTCCCTCTGACTTCTACTATCAAGCCACCAAGCGTATAGGCTCAAGTCAGTATGCTCCGAGTGAGTCTCCAGAGACCTCCCCAGAACAGGGTCCCAGGCCAGGCCTCATGGAATCCAACTCCTAGACTGCAAGCCGCACCAAGCCTAGCTCGGCCACTTCTGCAGTCTAAGGAGACTGACCTAGTAGGCCCCCTAAAGGGACTGGACTCGCCGGACCCTGACCTGTTTTCCGCCCCGGTGCGTTTTTGTCTTCGGTGTCTGAAGCTTCGGCTGCTACCAGGATAGGCCCATGTGTTGGGGGGGTTTGTCTTGGGGCCCCGTCGGGTAAATGTGTGGACCGTAAAGTGGTCTACTCGCCAATGCCTTCGCTGGGTGATCAGCAGGTGAGTTGAAAGCCCCGGTGTCCAATTGAGTGCAGCAATGGGCCCTTTTAAGCATGCATGAGCCGGCGCCGTGTGAGATGGTGGGAGTTTTACCGGATAACCCTGTTTATATAGTTTTGGCCCCCTTATCAGGCACTGCCTCCTGGACTTCTGTGCACCCAGTTTGTTTCGTCTAACGGCGCGGACCTGCTGCTTCACGCAGGGGTGCCTTGTGGCAATCCGACCCACCCGGGTCTTAAGCGGCGGTTGTGGGCTCCGGGGCATCCAGAATCAATCCTTGATGTTGGCCTGCGCTATCATCCCCGCTGGTGCTGCGGCTCAATCTAAACCCCCAGGGGCGGTCGTATGCGGCTCTTCTCCGGCGCACAGGTCGGTCTCCACGATGTCCGGATTTTGTCGAGCCCGTCTCCGCCGAGAACTCTCGAGAGGGGCTCAAGCCAGCTCAGAACCTTCAGCTTCTCTCGTCACCTTCAAGTCGACAAGTCAGTTACAATTCATTATGGCGAAAAAATCTCCACTACCATCTCCCCGACCTTCAAAGGGAATCTCACCATTTCCATGTACAGAACTGGAACCATTCTCATACAAGCCACCGACCCTCACCTCACCAATTTTGACCACCACTTCCCCACACTTCTCTCCTCTGTAACTCAACTGAACTTTCAAACCCTCTCTCCCCTATCCCCCACTACCCTCACTAATATCGAGGAACCAATCCAATCTCCCTGCCCCGACGACCCTCTCCTCAACTCATGGATATCTACCATCACTCACTACAATCACACTACCCCTATTCTCACTCTGCGTCACCAAACACCCACCATTCTCACTTCTACTGCTCCCCCTAGGAGCAACAAACTCACAACCAACAATCCCCCCAAGGTCAATCTTAACAGCTTGGTCTCTAACCTCAGTCCGCCTGCTACTGCTATCCCTACTGGCACTCCCCTACCCACCCCTGAGAATCTGAATCCTCCTCCCCAACCTTCCCCTTCCTCCTTTACTGCCCCTGTTTCCCCGCCCCTTCCTTCCCCCTGTCAAACGGCATTTCCAATACTGTGGTCTCTCTCCCACTCCTACCTCAGCATTCTCCCCCACCTCCGATGCAGCTCCCCCTCATTCTCAACCTGCCTCCACCACCAATCTTGCTGACAACGCCCAGAACCCTGACGTCCGACCCGGATTTTCTTCGCCTCCTCTACTGGACACCAGCCCCACCTCCCCTACTCTGAATTCCCCGAATAGGAACAGTGCAATACCGACTCCAAGCACACAACCTCCCCCCTCTCCTTTTCCTCTGAACTCCTTCCAACCCGCTCCCTTGCTCAACCTCCCTCCATAGACCCCAGCCATCCTTGACCCATGCCTAAAACCTTAAACGTCCTCAGCTCTATAGCACAACAACTGAACAGAATGGAACAGAAAATTAACTCCCTTGCTGCTGATTTCCTTCAATTACAACAAGGCCTTCTCAACAGGCCCAAGCCTCCGTACTCCCTCCCCCCGAGGTGTGGTGCTCCTTCTTCACCGAATACTTCTCACATAGCCCCACAGAGCATCATCGAGCCAGGCCCCGAGTCCCAACAGAGATAACAAACCCTTTTTGGTACCGAAACTTATTGGACAACTCGTCTCCCACCTCACGCTAGTCCAGAAGTCAACCCCTGTCCACATCCCTGTTATTATCAGCACAAATAGAATTGCGAATTCTGTCTACTCGCCTAGAACCCCCGCTCAGTACACCTCTATCCACCTTACTCCTCGCCCCATCGAGGCTCCCCGTCCTCTCTCTTGCATGCTCCTTAACTGCAGATCAGCAGTACAACACGCTACTGACATTGCTGAAGCTCTTCTCGCAGAAGAAATTGACATTGCCTTCCTCACAGAATCCTGGCTTAACTCCCACTCTACCCCTATTCTTGACATTCTCACCCCTCCAGGGTACAACCTCATCAGACAAGAACGGCTGATCAAAATTGGGGGGGGACTAGCCATCATTCATAGAGACAGGTTACAGATTACTAGACTCAAACCTGTAGAATACCTTTCATTTGAATACCTTGGCGTCAAACTCGCCACCAAGGGCACCCACCCATCAAATTCCACACTATCTATCATCCTCCCGGAGAACGTACCCTCTTCCCCGAAGAACTGACAGACCTAATAACAAAATTCTCCTTGTCCGACACCAAAGATGTTTTCTTGGGAGACCTCAATATCCACTGGAATGACACAGAAGATCCCAATGTCCTGAACCTCTCCAACCTTATGGAAATACATAACCTCAAGCAACTCTGCAATAAACCTACTCACATCAAAGGTGCTGCACTAGATGCGATCATAACAAATAACGATTTGATCTCCTTGAGTGAAATTATTCCCATTGACTGGTCTGACCACCACCTCATTCGGTTCAAGATTAACACACATGCCAGTCTCCAACCCATTTGTGCTATCAAACCTAAACTCTTAACCAGAAACATCAAAGAAATCCCTCTTTGCGAACTTGAAGCCAAGATTCATCCCCTTCTTCAACTCCATCCCGCATCATGGTCGGCAGATGACCTCACTTCCCACTTCAACTCTAGAATGACTGAGGTCTTAGACCTAGTTGCTCCTCTCAAACTCAAACAACTGAGGAGAGTCAAATCAAAACCCTGGTTTAACATGGAGCTGAATGATGAACGGCGCCAACTCAGACAAACGGAAAGGTCTTGGAGAAAACCCCTCGTCCTTGCACCTCACACATCTTAGATCTGCCCGACGGTCATACAAAAAACACATCTTCAGTGAAAAGGCATCTTTTTTCCGCAACCAACTAGACCGAGCAAAAAACAGACCTCGAGAACTCTTCAGCATTGTTAAAAGCCAAACTAACTGTACTCCCTCTCAAGAAATCAAAGCCACCAATGAGCGCTGTGAAGAAATTGCCACCTTCTTCACCAGCAAAGTCGCTAAAATTCATCAATCCTTCTTACAAACTGCTAACCCCCCTTCCCCTTCAACCTGCCTCCCTTCAACCTCCCTGGTTCACTCGAAAATAGCCCTCAACAAAGACAATCAGACCTACCTACAGCAAAAAAACAATACGCATTGGTCTGACTTTGAATTAATGTCGGTAAACGAGGTCTTCAAGATAATTTCCAATCTAAAACCTTCCGCCCACACCACGGACCCCCTCCCTTCCTCAATCATAAAATAACTCAACCACACCATCTCCCCATTCTGGACAAAAATCATCAATGCCTCCCTCACCTCAGGCTGTGTCCCAGACTCCCTTCAACTAGGACAAATCACACCCATTCTCAAGAAACCTGGGGCTGACCCTAACGATCTTAACAACCTCAGACATATCTCTAACCTACCATTCCTTGCAAAAACTTTGGAGAAATGTGTTCTCCTCCAACTCAATAATCATATTGATGAGTTCAACCTCCTTGATGCCTTTCAATCTGGTTTCAGAAAAGGCTGTAGCACGGAAACAGCTATGCTCAATGTCGTGGACGACATTCACAAGGCCCTAGACGAAGGGGCTGCCTGCCTTCTCATCCTGAGGTTCTGTGAATTCTGAACCCTTGGGTTCCATTTTGTGCATGGTAGCCATTTTGTGGTTGCCCTCACATAGGCCTATGACTGTGGCTGAACAAGTCTTTAGGACATGTACACCTTAGCTTGAGTTTGTGCTGACTCCTGTTTGACCTGAGTGAACTGACCCTGTTGCCTGAAGCTGACCTTGTTAAACCAGTTCCTGCCCTTTAGCTGATCAAGATTAAGGATCAAAGCACAGGACATTGTAGAGTTTGGTATGCGCACACACACCCCTTATCTGTTTTCTGGTCCTTCTTTTATGGTCTGTTTATGATATGAGTTGTGGTCCTTTTATTATGAGGTTGTCCGGCTTGTGTAAGAAGGAATGTTAGGCATTTTGCATGCTTGCAAAAGCAAGGACTGCCCCTTACTTTTATGCTGAGTTTTGTAACCCTGAACATATATATAAGGCCTCTGTTCTCTGTATTCCTCAGACTGCCTCATTCAGTTGCTACGGCTTCTGTGTGACCTGGCCTCACTTATTAAATTTAATAAAGATGTCTTTTCATATTTTCAGCTTCTGTGCCAAGTTCTTTTTTATTAGTAAGTATTCCCTGAGAAGGAAGATTACAGTTCTTCAAATGGCGCGGCCAACGTGGGCTTCATCAGAGAAGTGACTTTCTGTGGGAGTGATTTGGTCAGAGGACTGAAATCTACTGAGGAGGACAGAACAGGATTCTACTAAGGAGGTACTCTGTGCACAGGGATTCTGGAGATTCTTTGATTCTGCAGCCCAGTATATTTCTGCTCTTCCTGATTTTGATCCTCCACATGATGTCACTCCTGACTGAGAACCTTTTTGGCGTGAGTATTCTAAAAAAGACCGTTAGGTCATGTAGAACTTGGCAGTTAGAATTTGGATAACCTTTTGATTAAGAAGTACAAGTGGGTCGCTCCCACGACTTTGTTTGGTTTCTTGGTTTTGATTTGGTTATTGCAATTACCAAAGCCAAGGGGTTTGGTTTCTTGGTTTTTGATTTGGTTATTGCAAATTACCAAAGCCGAGGGGCTCGTATATTTGCGAGTGTATTGGTAGAGATAACCCCTTGAAGTTTGAAGCTAGATTAGTGAGCTATAAGATGCCTAATCTTAGCAAATTTGGGACTGTAGCTTTGGAACTTTGGAATTTGTGTTGGCCAACTTTGGATTTGTATAGGTTTGGATATGCGAATTGCAATTTGTGTAGGCAGGTAATGAGGAGATATTTCTCCATTTGGTTTAGTTGAACGGTGCACGTACGAAAAGTACCTTAAGCACCACTTTGATTATAATACGTGCGTATTCCGCAGTATTTTTGGCATGCCTGTTTGTAAGCTCACATGGAAAAATGTGTTGCTTTTTTGGAAGGTACCATAGTGTGATGTGAAGTAAATTAGCCGGCCCCCCTAAAGGGAATATCTAAATAGGTTTAGATTTATAAACATATTTCTTCCTTGGTGATTTTGTATCCCCAGGGAATTAAAATATGACATAATACAAAACAAGGATCCTTTGTTCTGCGCAGTTTTATGAATGCAGATATGCAGAACTATTTTGTTTGGTGTTCTGATAGCCAAAGCTAGTGAATTGAGTGTATTTTCGCTTCTTGGACATACATCAGTCTGTTGGGCTGTTTTTGCAGTCTTTTTGAAACACAATTGAGAAGCGTTTCTTGTAAATATGACTTACAACTAATATTTACAAATGGTTTGGTTTAAGTACAGTCTGTGGGCTGTCCTTTGTTTTTGTTCTGAGTATTGGTTTGTGAGTTAAATGTGTGTTTAAATGTCTATCTGGTTATCACATTAGTGCAAACTTCTGTAAGTGAATAGCGATGGCGCTATTCACGAGATGCATGGCTAAAGCGCGCTGTATTGTGTGCCCTGAGTGTTTTGACCCCTTTCTGTTTATGTCTGAAATGAGCTCAATGTCTGTTTGTGGTTTTTCTTGATATTTTCAGTCTATTAAGCAACATTTTGTAAGCATATTCTTGGGTCTGTTGCTAAATAAAATTGTCCTTTTTAGAAAGAAAAAAATGGCACAAACATTTTGTCATGTTTCAAGTTAGGCGTCTGTGCTTGGGCTTATAAATGAATGCGTCTAAAAATGATAGGCAAGGGATGCAGCTTGCTCTTATATGTGGAATTATCAAAAATAATTGGGTTTATTAAAAAAATGTATTAATTATGAAAAATAATTATTAAAAATAAGTGCTACAAAATTCGTTTTTTACTATTCATGAAGCTTAATGCTCATACTATGACATCCTAGCATTAACATTTAATTTAAGTTGTGCTATACCGCATAATGAGAACATTAGCATATGGAATTTCACTTAGCGCAGGCGCACAAAACTCATTTTTCTAAAGATTTACATGGGATATGTCTGATTAAAAATCTCTGTAATTTGTAAAGAACATTCTGAGGATGATTAATATGTATCACAAGTATAGGATATTTATTTTTAAGTGCCCCAAACATCAAAGTCGAATTTGGGTAAAATAGACCGATTAAAACAGCATTCTTGCCATTTATGATAGCTTTAAAGTGCTTTAGGCTTCAGTAAATGCATACATTTAGGTGTAATACAAATTTGCAGACTGTCCCCATTTGGGGTTTGCTTTTAAATGACCCAGTGAGATCCATTTAAGGTTGATGAAATGAGTACCATTGCAACAAGCATTTGTTCTAAAACTGGTATGTGTGTTATTAGGTTTGGTGAATTATTCACAGTAACTGTTGTTTAATAATCTGGGAATAGAGATAATTTTTAGCGCCTAAAAAGGAGAAATTATTTTTCAAAATAGAGTGGATTATTGCAGGTTAGGAGGAATTAGGAAGGCATTTCACCTTTGTCAGCCTCAGAATGAGCAGAAGCTGTGGGCTAGGAGAACAGGCTGCTCAAGTTGCGCTAAGATGCTATCTTTAGTTTTCCTGTAAACAATGGAAGAGGCTGTCATGTTGACATTTGTGACCTTTTAAATTAGGGCCTTGTCTCTGTGGAATGCAGAATGACCTTGCTAAACAGGCCTCTAAAAGGTGGGGTTTCTGGTCTCTAAATAAGAACATCAATAAAATTAAAGAACTTAATTCCAAAGGGAAAATATTCAAAAAAAGGGTTTCTTTGAAAGTCCCAACATCATGTTAAATGCTCTGCAGAACTGATACATTTGTATTTCTGCTCTAAAAATAATGTCTGCTAGTTGCTTTTATTTGACAGAAAACGAAGTGGTGCATTAAGTCTTAGACAAAAAAATAAGACAAAGCCCTTTACTAAAATTTTGAAGACTACATGCCTAAGTGAGAACGATTTGCCAATTAAGAATTATTTTTCACAGTGGGAAATTGTATGTGCCAAATTAATATGGAGTGTCAGTGTAACAATTTTACTTTTAGGACGGCAAAACTAAGGTGGCTTGATGTTGCAAGCTGCCTGACAAGATGGTAACAGTTAAGTAATGGAAATTTATTTTTGTGTCTGTTAATGTGTATTATGTTTTGTCTTCTGATTAAAAGTTATAATTGATGTCTGTTTGTCATGAGAAATGTCTCTCTTTTGTGTGTTGTGTATGGTTTTTTTTGCTTCTGCTCACAGATCGTCCATGGATTGCTCTGGGTGATTTTAAGGCTGACAAGACACGTGAGTTTGGTTGGTTGAAATGAGATGTGTTTTTGCGTAACTCCTTTGGAAAGAAATGTCCATGCGTTTTTCATGTTTGTGTATTTGGTTCTATCATGAATTGTTCTTGCTGCTTCTGTGTGTCTGAAAAATGTATTTGACAGCAGATATCCACTAATTGGTGATCTACTGTCAAAAAGGAGGGTAAGGATTTTAAACCTGACACGGTGTTATGCGTCACCGCTCATTTATGTATGCTATTGTTTTACAGCAAGTATATCTGATGGCTTGACATGTGCGTTTTGTGCGTTTTTTTGTGCATGTTTTTGTTTTATGTTGCTGCTCTTGATACTATTACAAGTTTACCTGTGTTGTGAAGGGATATACATGACGATGCGTATCGCTCCACAACAGTTGGTTGATTTGCTAAATTCCACAGATATGATATTTTCATTTTGTGAACACGACACGGACAACACTTCACCAGTGTATGTCAAATTTGGCTATAATAGTATTTAAGAAAAATAAAAGAGATATACAGAATCAAAGTGTGTCATCTTCAATTAGTCACAATACTGTCCTCTTCCCTTAAAGGAACAGACAGCCCTAAATGTATGCATCCTGATTGGACGTAAGGATAAATTATAGATTTGTGACTCTTGTACATGGTGACCTAATTTCTATATTACATTACTCAATTTTGTTCTGCTTCCTAAGTAGTATATGGTTTTGTACCATAAAGGAAACCAGGTTTCATTTTTCCCTGAAGAAGGAACTGGAACATTAGCTGAGATTACCGTATATGGTGTAGCGGCCAGCGGTAGAGTTTAAATGTGTGTATTATTTTGACCTTTTGTGTATCACCCATACTCATGGTATTGTGTCACATCCCTGACTATCACCCAAGCGCATCGTGCCTAGTTATTGGGATTTTAGCTGTGTCCTAGTTCCATTTCCCTTTTCCATATTCTTTTCACCAGTTAGCCCATTTCTTTATTGTTGGTGAATTATTCAGGTTCACACTTTCAGATTGCAGTAATGTACCATGGACCCCCATCTTATGTATAATTCCCTTTTGTATAACCAGACTGTTTTCCCTGATAATCTGTATTATGCGATTTTTCTTTTGAGATGTTCTAGATAAGGAATCTAGGAACACCTATATGTAATCATTGAGATAAAATGTGTATACCCCATTAGACGATGCCACTATGTGTGAGGACATCCATTCAGATAGAATTCCTATGTCGCTATCTACCCTTAGATGGTGAAGGATATGCTCTCCCACGGAAACCCAATTGAAGAGCCTAGAGGCACTGTTTTGCCTACTGCCTTTGTTTCTGTATTGCCTTTCAGAATGACAGTGTATTTCAACGCAGAATTGTCCCATGGCGTATGGCCACTCCTTTGAAGATTGCAGGCCACCTGTTTTCAGTCCCCTTGTTATACAATGAACTGTTTAAAGTATCGCACTTGCTCCATCAGACGGCATTGGACATCACAGAACCAGAATTTCAGTGCAAAAAAGCGCCTGTCATGTGCTGGTAACCTCTGACAGTGTGCAGTCCCTTGAGCCCCTTAGCCTGAGTTTTGGCCACACACACCCCCCCTTTTCCTTTGCTCCAACGGAAGTGCAGTGCACCGGAGGATCCAAGATTGGCAAAAGGCACTCCATTCTGGTGCCCATGAAAGAGCAGCCTGAGCGTCCTCTGACACTGAATGATGAGTGTTGGAGTCTGAGAATGGTCCCGGGTGTGCACGAGATGATTTGTGCTCATGATCAATGAAGATCATGCTATCTGTAGTGTCTGCCGTAGAGGAGAGATACTGGTGCACTGCCTTGAGATATTGAGACTTTCGAATGAGCTATGAGTGTTTGCCAGGAGGGCACTCCAACGGATACTGAGAAGCACCATTTACATGAAAGGCCTGAATGAAGAGGCCCATGCGGAAGAAAACAACAAAAGAAGATTTGATCGACAATAGAAGCCTGCCAGAGAGGCTTTTGAACGGACTCTGGGCATAGTTGGTTTCACAAGTGGTTTCCGTGCGATTGCATATAATGGGTGTTAGGAGACTGATTCTTATTATCTTGCTGGCATTGTTTTAAAGTAGTATTCTGTTTAGTAAAAGCAGAATAAAGTCCATTCTCTGTGGAAGAGTATTCCCTTTTCACCTCTCGCCACTGTTTCACCTGAACATATAATAAGTTACTGAAATGCATAGGAGCCATAGAGCCATAAAAATGTTACTAGATAATTTTAGGATTTGCTTTCTGCTTAGGGTTGTGAAAAACGATAAATTTTGTTTGTAATAGTGGTCATTACTTTCTCCTGTTGTCTATATGTTCTTAAAACGTGTTTTCTAGTGTTTTTAAGCATGATGTTGTCTCTGATGGGTGGGATTGTTTTTGCTACCCAGTTGACATCTGTACCCACCTCCCAACCTATGTCTCTTCCTACTACTACTTCTTTGCATTCTTTCCATACTTTACCTGAACATGAACTGGTTAGGAGGTCAGAGTTTACTAATAATTCCTTTGTACAGCTTCTGCATCAACACCAGTTAGTAATGAACACCACTAATTGTTGGGTGTGTGGTCTTATGCCACATACTACAGATAGAGGTATTCCCTATTTTGGTTCTGCCATTTAGTTACAATGGATCTGTATGGGCATATCAGGCGATGTTTATTTATGCCACCGAAGTCTATCCCTTGTGTTCCATGAAAGATAACTCGAGTAATAGTGCCTTGGTGAAGGGAATAACGGATAATATTGATATCGGTTCCGACACAGACTGAGTGATTGCCTATGTAAGGGCAAAAGGAGGGTCTGAGGTTCTGTGAATTCTGAACCCTTGGGTTCCATTTTGTGCATGGTAGCCATTTTGTGGTTGCCCTCACATAGGCCTTTGACTGTGGCTGAACAAGTCTTTAGGACATGTACACCTTAGCTTGAGTTTGTGCTGACTCCTGTTTGACCTGAGTTAACTGACCTTGTTGCCTGAAGCTGACCTTGTTAAACCAGTTCCTGCCCTTTAGCTGATCAAGATTAAGGATCAAAGCACAGGACATTGTAGAGTTTGGTATGTACACACACACCCCTTATCTGTTTTCTGTTCCTTCTTTTATGGTCTGTTTATGATATGGGTTGTGGTCCTTTTATTATGGGTTTGTCCGGCTTGTGTAAGAAGGAATGTTAGGCATTTTGCATACTTGCAAAAGCAAGGACTGCCCCTTACTTTTATGCTGAGTTTTGTAACCCTGAGCCAATATATAAGGCCTCCGTTCTCTGTATTCCTCAGACTGCCTCATTCAGTTGCTACAGCTTCTGTGTGACGTGGCCTCACTTATTACATTTAATAAAGATGTCTTTTCATATTTTCAGCTTCTGTGCCAAGTTCTTTTTTATTAGTAAGTATTCCCTGAGAATGAAGATTACAGTTCTTCAATCCTTATTGACCTTTCTGTGGCATTTGACACAGTAAACCATCCAGCCCTTCTGGAGACCCTGTCAAAACGGTCCGGCATTAATGGCACAGTTCTTAAATGGTTCACCTCCTTCCTTCAACACCGCTCGCAAGAAATTAAAATTAACTCCTGTCTCTCAAAGCCAACTAAAGTCACTCTTGGGGTCCCGCAAGGCTCGATCCTCTCCCCACCCCTCTTCAATCTCTTTATGGAGCCCCTCACAATCATATTGAAAAAAGCCGTAGTGAATTACCACCTTTATGCGGATGACACCCAAATCTATTTCAGGATCAAGTCACCCAGTGACATCCAACTCCTCAATACCACCCTAACCGAGATACAAACTTAATTCTACGTTAACCACTTAAAGCTCAACCCTGACAAAACATGAACTAATCCTTTTCTCTCCAAAAAGTACCCATCGCCCAATCCAAGAGTGGCTCAAGAATCTAGTTGCCCTAAACTGCCCCCTTCCTCTATCTGACTCAGTTAAGTCTCTAGGCATCACTCTTGACAAGAACCTGTCAATGGAGGCTCACATCAAAAACTCTGCTAAAAGTGCACTATTCTCTCTACAACATCTCAAGAAACTGAAACCTTTCCTACCCCACGATGACCTCAAGACAGTAGTCCAATCCCTAGTTCTCTCTAAAATCGACTACGGGAACGCCATCCTTACTGGGACTCCAAAAGCTCACCTAGCCCCTCTAAGAGCAGTGCTGAACATGTCCGCCCGACTCGTATCTGGAGTCAAAAGATTTGAACACATCACTCCAGCTCTCAACTGCCTCAATTGGCTCCCCGTGGAAGGGAGATGTATTTATAAACTGAACTCCATCACACATAAAACCCTTCACTCTCCTGACCCCAACTACTTAAATAACAAACTGAGGAGAGCAGGTCAATCCAGAACACTAAGAAGCTCCAACTCACTCCTTCTTATTCCTCCGAAAGTGAAAAAGAAAACCACCCAACACCGATCGTTTTCGGGCAACACGCCCAGGATTTGGAACGCTCTCCCTGGAGTCCTCAGATGCAACCCCTCCTTCTCCTGTTTCAAAAGAACCCTGAAACGCCATCTCCTTAACAAATACTTTCATGACCAACGTCAACTAACCTAGTCTTCCTTATCCGAGTTGTCTCCTACCTATCTGGACATTCAAGAATAGTGGTGACTGGACTATGTCACTCTTGCCTATTTCTTTTATTGCTCAGTCCCCCTTCTCTCCACTGCATATTTATCTACCATGCTGGATGGATTCTTGTTCTGTGGTTTGCTTCCTTACTTCCTACTATGTAATGTAATATCCTTCTGCTGTTTACTGTGTGTTTGTAAAGCGCTCTGATACCTACGGGTCAAGCTAGCGCTATATAAAACTTTAAAAATAAATAAAATAATAAATAAATAAAAATATGAAGCTCCTCGGCCCAGGTCCAATCCCCGGGAGGTCTCGGCGCTCATGCCAGCTGTCGTAACAATCTCCTGGGCCGCGGGCGATCTTCATGCAGTGGGGCCGGGCTCACCCCTGTAGAGTGTAACACCGGGTCTCCTCACCTGCAGCCATTCTCTCACTCGGCTAGTGACTCCACTGCGGATCCGGCGGCACAGCCGTCGTGGTCCACCTCCCAATATGTCTGATCTGTGGCGTTTTCATGGATGATTCCGGATTCTCGTGTAGCACCGTCCTCTGTGCTTACTTGTCGGCTTGGGATAGTCGTGCTGGGGTCCGGATTTTGTGCAGATGATAACAATAATGGCTCTGGCCGGCAGAGCTTATTTAGAGCATGTCTGCCATGTTGACCTGCCAAGCCACACCCCCTTCCTGCTGATTCTCACAAGAAATGTGCATGCGTGGGCGCCCGTGCATGCACAGTTTTCACTGCGAACGAGATGAAGAGAGGAGGCCAGCTGGGGATGACACAGATAAGGTAAGGTGCTTTAAAGTTATTTTTGTTAAACTTTTGCAATTGTTAATAATAGGGTGGGTGGAAGGCGGGGCTGACGTTTTTTTTGTCAATCTGTCACTTGACTGGTGTCCATTTCGCTCCCAAAACCCCAGCCACACAATTGTCACTGATTCCCACTCCCATTTGTCCCTCGCAGCAGAGAGGCCAGGACTTTTATGCTTGCAGTGCGAATTACTTTCTCTCGCCCCCCTCCAGGATCTACAGTGCAGCAGGACCAGGAGCTGGCACTTCTGAGTGAGGGGAGGGAGAGACCATGAGAAGTGAAGGGAGAACCTCTTTCTGGTGCTCCCAGTCTAGCAACTTCACCACCAAGTGCAGCATTGTATTCACTCAAGTTGTTACATGCGATTGTTTTCAGAATAGAAGCTATTCAAAACAAGAATTGGCAAAGCCGATTCGATTTTTTTTGCTTTTTATTGCAAATACATGCCACCAAAACAAGGAAAACAAGCATTTGCAATGCAATAGGTCTCGCATTTAACAAGTTTGAGATATTGACAATGTAAATAACAGTACTTTTTATTTATGTTTTAAAAGCCAAAACATAAATAAAAGGCATTGTCATTTGTAACGCTAATAGCTTAAACTTTTGAAAATGCGAGACATATTGCATTGCAACTGCTTTTATTTATATATTGCAAACTGGAGAGGAAAAGCAGTGCCTCGAGACCCACCGCACGGACCCGACTGCCATGGACCCAGCCCTACACGCCTTCCCGGCCCCGTTCGCACTTCACTACCAGCAAGTCATGCACCGTCGCAGCCACAGGTACGCAAGCATGCAATACACACATACCACGCCACAGCATATGTGAACACTGTTACCTGTTCACACCTGCTGTGTTGGATTAGCAACGAGGTCATTCGGGCACTGCCCGAGGGGCCGGTGTCCAGTCCCAGCTGAGGGCTGCTCCTGTGGGCAGCCGTGGTGGACCGATTTGGGCGGTCCCTGCATTTGTAAACGACCGCCAGCGGCCCAGTGGGTGCCTGAGAGGCCTTCCTGTAAGTAAATGTGCGTTCATTGCCACCCTCCCATCAATGGCAGAGGTGTCACTCCCTTACTCCTGCTGTGCCGGACCAGTAATATATGAATATTGAGCGTTGCAGGGGGCATGATCAAAACTCGCCTCACTTGTTGTCAGTTGCATCACCAGTGTGAACTAATCCGTGGTAGACAGGGCATGTTGTAAACACAAGAAAGACACAATGCAAGTAAACAACAAGCACGGACACTGACAAAGTACACAACATGAGTAACTGACTTTATTAAACATCACAAAGATAGCACTTGGATGTACCCAGGAGCTAGCCCAGTGGCCAGTACACATTGCAGAGCATGTCCATGAGAAGCTGCACAACTAAGGGGCAAGAAGCAGCACAGTTCCAGGCAGGGCAATGAGACAGTGCAGAGCATGTCCATGAGAAGCTGCACAACCAAGGGCCAAGAAGCAGCACAGTTCCAGGCAGGGCAATGAGAGAGTGCAGAGCATGTCCATGAGAAGCTGCACAACCAAGGGCCAAGAAGCAGCACAGTTCCAGGCAGGGCAATGAGAGAGTCAGAGCATGTCAATGAGAAGCTGCACAACCAAGGGCCAAGCAGCAGCACAGTTCCAGGCAGGGCAATGAGACAGTGCAGAGCATGTCCATGAGAAGCTGCACAACCAAGGGCCAAGAAGCAGCACAGTTCCAGGCAGGGCAATGAGAGAGTGCAGAGCATGTCCATGAGAAGCTGCACAACCAAGCGCCAAGAAGCAGCACAGTTCCAGGCAGGGCAATGAGAGAGTGCAGAGCATGTCCATGAGAAGCTGCACAACCAAGGGCAGAGAAGCAGCACAGTTACCACAGAGCCAGTGGCCAGAACAGAGCAGGTACATCTGAGGCAGCACATGAGAGGGGCACATTGCATCACATTACTAACAGGGCCAGTGGCCAGAACAGAGCAGGTACATCTGAGGCAGCACATGAGAGGGGCAAAGTGCATCATAACACAAACACGGGCAGTGGCCAGAACAGAGCAGGTACATCTGAGGCAGCACTTGAGAGGGGCAAAGTGCATCATAACTCAAACAGGGCCAGTGGCCAGAACAGAGCAGGTACATCTGAGGCAGCACATGAGAGAGGCACATAGCATCATAACTCAAACAGGGCCAGTGGCCAGAACAGAGCAGGTACTTCTGAGGCAGCACATGACAGGGGCACATAGCATCATAACTCAAACAGGGCCAGTGGCCAGAACAGAGCAGGTACACCTGAGGCAGCACATGAGAGGGGCACATAGCATCATAACTCAACCAGGGCCAGTGGCCAGAACAGAGCAGGTACATCTGAGGCAGCACATGAGAGGGGCAAAGTGCATCATAACTCAAACAGGGCCAGGGCCAGAACAGAGCAGGTACATCTGAGGCAGCACATGAGAGGGGCAAAGTACATCATAACTCAAACAGGGCCAGTGGCCAGAACAGAGCAGGTACATCGGAGGCAGCACATGAGAGAGGCACATAGCATCATAACTCAAACAGGGCCAGTGGCCAGAACAGAGCAGGTACATCTGAGGCAGCACATGACAGGGGCACATAGCATCATAACTCAAACAGGGCCAGTGGCCAGAACAGAGCAGGTACACCTGAGGCAGCACATGAGAGGGGCACATAGCATCATAACTCAACCAGGGCCAGTGGCCAGAACAGAGCAGGTACATCTGAGGCAGCACATGAGAGGGGCAAAGTGCATCATAACTCAAACAGGGCCAGGGCCAGAACAGAGCAGGTACATCTGAGGCAGCACATGAGAGGGGCAAAGTACATCATAACTCAAACAGGGCCAGTGGCCAGAACAGAGCAGGTACATCTGAGGCAGCACATGAGAGAGGCACATAGCATCATAACTCAAACAGGGCCAGTGGCCAGAACAGAGCAGGTACATCTGAGGCAGCACATGACAGGGGCACATAGAATCATAACTCAAACAGGGCCAGTGGCAAGAACAGAGCAGGTACATCTGAGGCAGCACAAGGACGTGTGTCATACGGACAGTCCCATGGACAAGAATATTGCAAGGGTGGTTACAATGAACAGTCCAGACATCAAGTACAATGAGATTTGAGTGATGGGAACTGCACCTCACAGCACAGAATCAGGTGGACTGTGGGACGTCGTAGCTTCGGACACACTGGCAGGCCCTGATACAGGAGTGTGAGAAACAGCCACAGCTCTAGTGACTGACACATGAGCGATAGACCCTGGCACACTGGCAGGCCCTGATACAGGAGTGTGAGAATCAGCCACAGCTCTAGTGACCGACACATGAGCGACAGACCCTGACACACTGGCAGGACCTGATACAGGAGTGTGAGAAACATCCACAGCTCTAGTGACTGACACATGAGCGATATATCCTGACACACTGGCAGGACCTGATACAGGAGTGTGAGAAACAGCCACAGCCATAGTGACAGACACATGAGCGATAGACCCTGACACATTGGCAGGACCTGATACAGGAGTGTGAGAAACAGCCACAGCTCTAGTGACTGACACATGAGCGATAGACCCTGACGCACTGGCAGGACCTGTCCCTGGACACTGACCAACAAATACCATGCCAGCATCTGAGACATGAGATTGGAGGACACACACAGTGGCAGTACCTGAAACAGGAGAGGGCACAACTAACACAGTGCTACTACATGAGGCATGACAGCAAACAACAGACACAGTGGCACTCTCTGACGCAGCTGACCCACTGTGACCACTGAAATGATGAGCCACAGGGCTGTATGGGCCAGGAGGCAGGGTGGCTCTGGGAGCTGGGAACAGCTGTACTTGTGCGACATTGCGGTAGTCAGGTGTCACCGGTGTGTGTTTCCGTTTCTTTGGGCTTTGGAAGGGCACCCTGGAGATGACTGGACTGGTAAGTGGTGCGGGCTCATCAGAAACATCACCCATTAAAGGTGGTTCATGTGCATGTGGGGGTCTGCTCTCTGGGGTTGTGCTGAAACCTGCTTGACGCTTGCTCTGGCCATGCCTTCTGCCCTCTGCATCATGTATAATGGGGGATGCAACAACAGTATACTCTTTCCACTGCTTCACCGGGGTGTGGATGGGAGTAGAGGTATGGGGGGCCTCCACCTCTAAACATGTGCTTTACGTTCATTCACCAGCACCAGCTTCAGGGGACGCATGGGTGATGGATGTCTGTCCTTGGTGGATGTCCTGTCCATGGGAGACACCTTGGCCCTGGGAGGTGCCTGCTCCCTGGGAGGTGCCTTGGCCGTGGGGGACGCCTTGGCCTTAGGAGGTGTCCTGTCTTTGGAATGTGCCTTTTCCGTGGGAGGTGCCCTGTCCTTGGGAGTGGGCCTGTCCTTGTGAGTGGGCTTGTCCTTGGGAGGTGCCCTGTCCTTGGGAGGTGCCCTGTCCTTTGTAGGGGCCTGGTCCTTGGGAGGTGCCTGCTCCTTGGGAGCAGCCTTGTCCGTGGGTGGTGTCCTGTCCTTTGCGGATGCCCTGTCCTTGGTCTGTGCCTTGTCCATGAGATGTGCCTTGCCCTTGTGAGTACCTTTTGAGGGGGATGCCTGTGTGTCCTGTGAATCCGTGTCCCCCATCACCCCTTGAGGGTCCTGTGTGTCATCTCCAGGGTAGCTGATGTCGTGTTCTGTGAAAGATTTCCCTTTCCCAAGGGATGGTGTATGTGGCCTCAGTTGCCTGCCTTGTTGCCTGTGCATGCTTCTAGTGCAATACCCTGAAAATGATGCATGTTCAGAAGTGTCACTCTCCCCTGAGACAGTAAGTGGTGTGGATGGGGGAACTGAAGTAGAACCTTGTCCATGTGTCTGTTGAATGGCTGCAGACACTGTGTTTGATAAGGACTGTACTGTCCTGTGGAGACCAGCAACATCTTCATGCATCCCCTCCATGAATGCTACCACCTGCCCCAACTTCCTTTCGTGGTCCAGGCAGCAGCGGTGCGTCCATTGGGGCGTAGGGGCGTAGCCCCCAAGCCCCATGGACGCGCTGCTGCAATAAAATAAACTGGTATGACTGTCACTGTTTGTTTAAAAAGTTCGAGGGAGCGCCGCAGGGAATCACCCAAGTTATCCAGGAGTGGGGAGTGCAGGGGGGCTGGTCTGGACTGCTGCGCAGCTTGAGTGACAGTCCACGACCACGTGACACACTCAGCTGCAGCAGCAGACAGACAGCCAAGGTATATAGCGCGCAAGTGATGTTTAGGGCAGAAACTTGCCTGCGCATGCGCAGCAGTGTTCCCCCATAAGGGGGTGCTTGTTTAAGCTGGCCGCAGCCCCCGGCTTCACAAAGGCAACACAGGGCGACCATTCATGAGCCCCCCTAGGCGCCAGGATTGGCCGGTCACCGCAGGGCAATCCATTATTGGATGCCGCGCGTGACGTTAGATCCAGCCTCTCTAGTCTCTCGTCTCTACCCGCCATTAACGAATGTGAGTATTCCTGGCTGAAGGAATTGGGACTGGCCGGGGGAGGAAAACCATGGGGTGTATAACGGAGCTTGGGGAGGGAGAGGAGAGGTGAGTGGATTCTCTATATTTACTAGATAAGCATGCTGTGCTGCTACTCGCCAGCTTAACTCATCCTCAGTACGTCCAGTGCTCCGTGGGCCGCCTCCGGTGCTCTCTCTGGCTGCCGGCTCTGATTTGCGGACTCTGCCGGCGGCACCGGCAGAGTCCGCAAATCAGAGCCGCCCGGTGGTGCTCGCCCTAGTAGCTGGGATTCCTGTGGGCTGGCAGGTGGCGCCGCCACGCCCTGCGCTCGATTATCTGGCCTCGCTCCACCTGTTGAACTAACATCCAGCCCTGCTGTCCGCGCCTCGGGCCCCGTCACCGCTGCCAGGTTGCGTGCTGCAGGTTGTTGCCCCGGAGACGAGGCCTGTGCACTCGAGGGAAAGGCCGCTGGAGACACGGGGCAACGGCTGGACTCGCCTCTGTGTGCAGTGTGCAAGGCGGCAAGGCGGCTTCAGCCTTGGCACTCCCGGCCATGTCGTCCTCCGGGACGCCAGGGCACATGTGGCTGGTATCTGAAGACACCTCACACCTGTCATCATAGCAGCTAATGAGTTGATTTCTGAGTTGGGCGATGTCACTTGAATCGATGTTTGCATCTGAGTGCCCCCTTTCGGTGTTGTCATGGGAAGGGATGCTTGGGGCCACACAGCTCCATTTCGCTGTGTGTCGTCATGGTGCCCAGTGCTTGGACTCGGAAGTTCTTGTTGTATGTCGTCGTAGCAGCCAGTGCTTGCATGTGGGTGAACTTCTGTGTGTGTCGTCAAGGGACGCTGTGCTTGATTCTTGGGGTGTCTCTTGTGTGTTGTCGTAGCAGCCAAAGCTTGCATCCGGGTGCCCCTCTCGTTTGGTGCCATCCTGATGCTCGTGTGTAGCACGTGGGGATCCCTCTCGATGGGTATAATCTTGGGATATGTTGTTAGGGTTTTGGTTCCCCTCCCCAGCATCATAGGAGTTGTCAGGGTCTCCAGCATGTTCTCCATGGCATAGGGCCCCCTCTGATCCACAGATGGCCCCAGGTAGGGTCTCTTCCTGGCCTCCAGGGCATAGAGTCTTGGACAGGGTACCACTGGGCTCACTTTCTGCCCCTATCTGCTCAGGGGGCATACTCTCAACAAAGGTTTCCTTCTTGGGGCAGTGGCTGGCATTGCCTGCTGAGGGCATCTCGCCAGAACATATTTCTTGTGTTAGGTGCGTGTCCATGCTAGCAGCGTAAGAGTGAGATGTCTGCGCAGTCAACAAGGCCATTGGAGAGTCAACGGGGTGACAGGTGGCTCAGACAGGCAGGCCCTAGGGGCCACAGGCACTTGGAAGGTACTGGCAGGCGACAGTTGTCTAAGGCAGGAAGAAGGGGGCACCTGGCGCAACAAATGGGTGACAGGCGAGCAACACGTAACTCAGGCAGGTGGCAGAGGCAGGTGGGAAGTGACTCCGATGGATAACAGGTAAGCCACTGTAGTTGTGTTCTGTGCATGGAGGGAACGTTTGATTACATCTCCACGTGTCTGACGTCAACAAGTTGCAGTATAGTTTTCTCTCGTTGTGTTGCTTTATGCTGAGGACGAAACTGCAAATATAAATCTGGGACTAAATGATCTTCGCATGTGTTAAGTGGGATAACCTGAAATTTCATACACCCAGGCATTCTTTAACGACTGGCCATTGGCCACCAGTTCCCCCTCCTTCTTACTTATGGTCCTGTGTTGTGCCTGCTCATGTGAAGGACAATTTTTACTTCAATGATCAATGTCCGGATCGAGATGTGTATCCAGTGTTGTCTAGTATGTTTTGCGGAGCTATCGAAAATATCTGGTGGGCTTTGTGCAGGCACTGATCCTGTGCCATGTGAGGGCATATGAGGGTTTGATTGAATTGACATCTGGGCACCTGCTTCCAGTTGTTGCTTCTATTTCTTAGGTGAAGATTACACCACTCCGATGTAGCAACTGTTTGTTTTGGGGCAAAATTAGGACAAGCCAGAGTTGCTCCTTAGACACGCCTTTACATTTTTATCCTAAATCGGAGGCAATATTCCTAATACAGTAGCTATGTTTCCACGATCAGAAAATGCAGTTTTTCCCGATTCAGGAGTTTTCTCAGGAATATGTGGAATAAGACGTTGGCGATCATGTTTATCATTAGTTGTCTGTATTGATGTGCAGAGTAGTTTATACCAGTGTTGAGGTGATGTTAATCTCTGCCTTATTTCCATGCTCCACGACATTTTAAGTAGGTGGGTTTATCATATGGACTTTTAAATAAGACTTTTTTGCTCGGTTAAAACTGAACTCTCTGCACTGTAGGGTTTGCGGGCCCAGGTGCTCCTGTGCTAAAACATGCTTCAGCATTTGCTTTTTTACCCTTGATACAGCATAGCAAGGTGTGTGAAGGAGTTAAATACTCTGAGTGGGGATGTAGTACTTTTTACAACCCTCCTGATTTGCTGCACAGAGGCCCCTGTCCTATCCTGACCCCTTTGTAATTGTGACCTTAAAAGCTTTGCCGTTCAAGCTATTTTAGTATAACTGAGTAAGTGGCATGATATTTGGGAAGGTGATTTATCACAAGAGCTTCTTGTGTTGCACTGCTGCAATATATATGCGGAATGACACCCCGTCTGGTGCTGGCACGTGGCGGCTGGAGGGCCACACTACACCCCGACTGCTACTGTCACATGTACTGCAGCGGCTGAAGGGCCACACTACACCCTGACACCCCCTCAGATGCTGGCACGTGTACTGCAGCGGCTGACGGGCCACACTACACTTCGTCAGCCCTTTAATGCAGCAAGCTGTACTGCAGCGGTTGTAAAGGTCATCCCACTATCCATGGCGGCCTCCTGCAGGAATGGCATGTGTACTGACACCTGCATTAATATGGCTGCAATGACCAGACCCTTCTCCACCCCCTCCCCCCTTATCGGGGCAGCACTTGCCCTGCATTCTGTTTTTTTTGTTGTTTTTTTTTCAGATTAGGGGCTGGTATTTGGATGTGACTAAGGCATGCCTCCTTGCTGAGTTTAGTCATAGCTGGAAAGTGGTCCAAAGTCACACACAACATTTTTAGTCACTTTTGATTTTTTGGGGTCAATACAATTTCTCTGCTAGGACATTAATGTCTGGAGAAATAATACCTGCAATTAGCAGAATACAAAGTTATGTTCGGTGTGCACTAGATGGCATTGAACCAGTTGGCACGTATGAGAATCCGGGATGAAAATACAATCCTAAAATAGGGGTAAACTATCTTTACCAACAATGGTGCAAGCTGTGTTCAGGGCATCTGCCCCTCGTCTCCTTAGGTGGCTGGAACAGTTATTTAAGACTTGCTGAGTGACCTAGCACCTCTTACCTGGAAGGAATTACATTCTGGAAATATTGGAGGCAAACGGGAAAAAAGTTGTAGAGTGTACAGGCGATTCACATATTTGTGGTGAGCAGTCTGACATGGCCGCCTATAATGTTTCACCATGCCTACCCTGTTCCCTTTATTTCTTTCTTCTACTGTCATTCATTCTTTGATACTCACTCAATCTATCAAGTGGATTTTCCTTGCTCTCGTGGATGAGTTATATCAGTGTTTTGATGGCAGTAGTGTCAGGGCTCTCACGTCATTGGATCTCTTGGCAGCATTGGACAAAATTGAACATGCCATCTTGGTCAACTTTTTGGCAACTTTGGTGGTAGGGAGAACGTTTTTCCATTGGTTTAGTTGTTTTTTAACTAATTACGCAATGAGGTAGTGCTTCTCCCTTTCTTTTTACACTCAATTTACCTTTTCTTTCTGAGGTCCTCATATCGCCTCCTTAAGCACTGCTATATTCAATGCTAGTGTCAGCTGTTTTTCCTGATTTACTATTAACTGATAAATCACTTTTGTCTCTGCTTCATTATATCTGTGGTTGACACCCAGATTTTCTTTCGTATTGATGGGGTGGTTTGAAAGTCCCCTGCCCCAGTAAAGTTCCCTGCCAGCCATCCATTCCTGGATGCAGGTAAACTATCTCTAGATCAATGACTGTTAAGCGGCAATCCGAATCTGTAAGGCTCAATTACAAGTTTGGACAACAACCTGGTCCAATATATTAGGTTGACGTCCTCTGGGTATTCAACTGATTAATAGGTTTTTGATGTCAGCACAAGTCCAGGTCATTTCAAAAGTCTTTTGTGTATCAATTTCTCTCAAGAAAATGCTCCCATTGCTAACTTATTCAGAGCGTTGTATTTTGATGGTATTGTTACTAGCCCATTGTTTAGATTTTTGCAACAGTTTTTTTGTCTTGTCCTACCTAGTACCTGATTGTTCAGTCGTGACAGCGTCAAAATGCATTTGCCCAACTTGCTCTCATTATCAATCCTCATCAGCACTTTTCTTCGGAGGTCTAGACAGCTGCGGCCTGTGCAGGTAAGAGCAATGGCTTTTATTTTTTTTATAATTAATACGTTAATAAAAGTTATTGTAATTTATAATGGCAATAGCTTAAAATGTTGTAAATAACTTTTGTGAATATTATGTTCAGTGTATTTTATTGTGACGAAAATCCAAGAACAGAAGTGAAATATTAACATCTTTTGGTGACATTTGTAATGTAGCTTGAAACATTGAGAGAACATATTTGAACCAGTTGTTGTTGAATGGTTGCACAGATTGATGCTGTGGTGGTACTTGAGTCTTGGTTACCTGGTAGCACCTTAGTTTGCAGCTCTGCAGCATTACCCAGACCAGGAGTAAACGCCCCAGCAACCAAGCCAGGAGTAAACGCCCCAGCTCATCTGCTGCAGCTTTGGCAGACTTGTCAGACCGCATGCAATTTATGTGTAAATAATTAAGGGAGAGGTGCTTTGGTGGAGCCCCTTCACTCGTTTTTTGGTCCAGTCTACAATTACAATACATGAATACAGATTTCTAAGTATGCTTTCACCAAATTTGCTTGTTGTTTTCACAAGGTTTAAAACACCTGAGCCCTGTAAATGGTTTGAAATAAAGGAGATGAAAGAAGTCAATTTGTTTGTTGTGTTTTGCTCGGCCCATCACTAAATATGTTTTCCATGCGCTCTGCTCCCTTAATTATCACACTGAATGAGTTGCTATTTTCATCATGTGGCTGAACCTGTAATCTGTGTGTAGCAAAGGGGTGCTATGCTGTTGGAAACCTTGCTGAAGCTGATAAGCTGGAGGGTACTTTTAATGCCAATATTGGAGTCTGTAATAGGACGGAATGTATGAAGCTCTGTGGTTATACTGAATAAGCAGCTACCTATGTTATGCCATCTATTAATGTAATAACTGCACTTTCACAATTGCTTTATTAACCTTCCTGCTTTCTCAAATTTGCTTGAAAATGCACGATTTTTCTTCTTTTTTTTCAAAATTTTACCCCCCCCCCAACCCCCTTTTGGGGTTCAGGCTCGCTCGCTACGCTCGCTCGCTACGGTGCTGTATGCAAATCACTTTGCGCCCCACCACTTTAAAATCTCACCCACCGCCAAGGCATTTATCATGTTTGTTTGTCCTACACACAGCTGTCGCAGCAGATCAACCGCCTCAGCACTAAGGGCAGTTTGTGTTACAGGGGCAGGGGCAGCGGTGCCTGCACCAAAGGCCACTCTGCTCTCCCTACTCTTGCGAGCACGAGCAGTACTTTTTGCAGTTGGTGGCAGTGTGGGCCCAGTGTGCTGTGTACCGATTGAAGGTGTAGATCATGGGTACTCACAAACTTTCTCTCGGGGGCCACATTTACAGTGTGGTTTGTGTCCGAGGGCCGCACTGGTGGGGGCGGGGTCAATGGGGGAGGGGGCGGGTCTAGAGCAACAAAAAACTGTGACCATGAGGTTGAACACAGGTCCCTGCAGCGGACGCCTTCGTCCACTGAGCTACCAGACCCGGCATACTCACACATATCCATATATATTTAGATTTTTTAAGCACAAAATGTGTTCTCATTACGCCTGGGCTTAGTGGGTGTCACTGGGCTGTGCGGAGCGCCATGGAGTTGATAACAAACTCCGTGGCGCTCCGCGTAGCTCCGCTACGCCATCCACCTCCCAGCTGCCCTATTATTAACAATTGCTAAAGTTATAAAACATAATTTTAAAGCACCTTATCTGTGGGGTCTGCATGCGTGGGCGCCCATGCATGCGCAGTCTTTCACGGCAAACGAGATGAAAAGAGGAGGAGGCCAGCTGGGGACGCCGCAGATAAGATAAGGTGCTTTAAAGTTAAAGTTATTTTTTTTAACTTTTGCAATTGTTAATAATAGGGCGGGTGGAAGGCGGGGCTAGGCCAACTCTGCTCTGCCGCGGAGTGTGCGGGGTTTTGCCTACTCCGAGTTCTCCGCGGAGAAGGCAAAACTCCACACACTCCGTGGGCAGAGTGGAGTTCTCCGCCCACGGTTAGTTCTCATGTCAAAAATTGTCATAAGGATACTTTTGCACGATAAAATATAGGGTTAAATGATAGATTTGCATTTCATGTGTGTAAACAGAATTATGCGTCATTTATTCTAAATTTCTCGTAATTATGCAAAAGCAAATTACACAAGTTTTTCACACCTCTACATATTACTCCTGAACTAGACCACTCTAGCACCTCACTGATGCATGTCTTATTGTCACAATCAGCATGCCACTATTTACTGCAGCGCGCACTAATGCTGCTTCCACCAATTTGCAGATGATAGCCCAGCAGGCAGGGCAGGCCCCAATGCTGCAGAGTCCCGCGGGTTTCTAGGGTGAACCCAGGAGAGCATATGGATTGGGCCAATCTGGTGCTCAGTATGCATCCCTCTACCTAGCTGCCCACCAGAACCTTTTGGCTAATTCATACTAATACATTGATATGAACACATCTCATATACTCATTAACCTATTTAAGAACTAAAAAGAAAATTACTGAACTCAAAAGGTCATCTTGCTTGCTTGAACACAACATGTCATGCATCAGGTCCCTCTGAATCCTAGACCCAGTAGTAATTTAAAACGGACCTTGAAACGGATTTCTTTTGGGTCTTGTATTTATGTCCTTAACTTTCCATGCTAAAGCACTGAGAAATGCGTGAAAAATGTAAAAGGTTATCCATGTTGTTCCTGCTTATATTTCACATGCTTTACTTAACCCTGCATTCTCTATAAGTGTTTACTATTTCCAGGATGCTGTGTTACGTTTTTTTTTTCCAGGCAGCATATTACTTGTCTAGTGCTTAATTTGACTTGAGTCGCACCAGGTGTTCATTACGGGGCACAATTAAGGTGTGGCTAAACGCAGTGCAAGTTTCTTTCAGTCGGGCAAAAATGTGTTCGGAATACGACGTCATCCAATCCTAGGCCTCTCTGCAAAGCGCATATTGCAACGGTCACGGATACCAGTTACAGTTGTGATTCTATGCAAATGTGTGGGTAGGGTGGCACGCTATGGAAGTTTTAGTTTCTATGTTTAAGCCACGCCCTAAATTATATAGGCCCCACCTCTTTCAGAGACCTCCCCCACCTCCGCACTATGTCATCCTAAAAGTCCTGTAATCCACTCTGTATTTTTTCCATTTGTTCTCTATTTTTAGGGCTCGCCTGCTGATGCGCTTCAGCGCATAGCTGGCGAAGCTCTATAGGGGCTTATCCAGTGTTTATCCACCACTGGCGATTCCACTGGCGATTCCTTCAAGTGCATGTGCTTTTTAGGTCATTGCGCTTGCGCAAGCCCTAAAAAGCGCGTGCACAATGCCACCAGCCGCCTGCCTGCCTGCCTCGCATTACCACATCAAAGGCAGCCCTCCGAGCGCATTTCTCACCCCCTAATTATTCACGGCCGGCCGGCAGGCACATCAAAGGCTGCTGCTGCCGTGACTCGCATTTCTCCTCCCTCCTCCCCTATCACTGCCCAGGCCGGCCGTACTTTCTCTTTACAAGGGCGCCCATTCCTGAATCACTTGAAATCTCTCCACATTATTTGCATTTTGTTAATTAAAAAAATTAACTACAACACAGCGTTGCACATTTTTCTCGACTTCGGAAGGATGAGTCCCAATCTCATTTGTACAAAGTGTTGTAATGGGATTATTGGAGAGTTAGAGAAACGTGCTCACAAGTTACATTTTTATGCAAATCATCTGAGTAAATAAACAATAGCATGGTGCCGTTTGCGTCCTTGACTTGATCTGGTTTTTATTTTTATTTTGCTATTATTCTCACAAAGGCTAAGAAGGTCTGCCTACTTTAGTATTAAGTGCTATACGTCGCATAAGCAACAGCTAACCATTCACTCACCCACGCAACGCCACTCACCCACGCAACGCCACTCACCCACGCAACGCCACTCACCCACGCAACGCCACTCACCCACGCAACGCCACTCACCCACGCAACGCCACACACACACACACACGCAACGCCACACACACACACACACGCAACGCCACACACACACACACATGCAACGCCACACACACACGCAACGCCACTCACACACGCAACGCCACTCACACACGCAACGCCACTCACACACGCAACGCCACTCACCCACGCAACGCCACTCACCCACGCAACGCCACTCACCCACGCAACGCCACTCACCCACGCAACGCCACTCACCCACGCAACGCCACTCACCCACGCAACGCCACACACACACGCAACGCCACACACACACGCAACGCCACACACACACGCAACGCCACACACACACGCAACGCCACTCACCCACGCAACGCCACTCAACCACGCAATGCCACTCAACCACGCAACGCCACTCAACCACGCAACGCCACTCACCCACGCAACGCCACTCACCCACGCAACGCCACTCAGCCACGCAACGCCACTCAGCCACGCAACGCCACTCAGCCACGCAACGCCACTCAGCCACGCAACGCCACTCAGCCACGCAACGCCACTCAGCCACGCAACGCCACTCAGCCACGCAACGCCACTCAGCCACGCAACGCCACTCAGCCACGCAACGCCACTCAGCCACGCAACGCCACTCAGCCACGCAACGCCACACACACACGCAACGCCACACACACACGCAACGCCACACACACACGCAACGCCACACACACACGCAACGCCACTCACCCACGCAACGCCACTCACCCATGCAACGCCACTCAGCCACGCAACGCCACTCAGCCACGCAACGCCACTCAGCCACGCAACGCCACTCAGCCACGCAACGCCACTCAGCCACGCAACGCCACTCAGCCACGCAACGCCACTCACCCACGCAACGCCACTCACACACGCAACGCCACTCACACACGCAACGCCACTCACACACGCAACGCCACTCACACACGCAACGCCACTCACACACGCAACGCCACACACGCAACGCCACACACACACGCAACGCCACTCACACACGCAACGCCACTCACCCACGCAACGCCACTCACCCACGCAACGCCACTCACCCACGCAACGCCACTCACCCACGCAACGCCACTCACCCACGCAACGCCACTCACCCACGCAACGCCACTCAGCCACGCAACGCCACTCAGCCACGCAACGCCACTCAGCCACGCAACGCCACTCAGCCACGCAACGCCACTCAGCCACGCAACGCCACTCAGCCACGCAACGCCACTCAGCCACGCAACGCCACTCAGCCACGCAACGCCACTCAGCCACGCAACGCCACTCAGCCACGCAACGCCACTCAGCCACGCAACGCCACTCAGCCACGCAACGCCACTCAGCCACGCAACGCCACTCAGCCACGCAACGCCACTCACACACGCAACGCCACTCACACACGCAACGCCACTCACACACGCAACGCCACTCACACACGCAACGCCACTCACACACGCAACGCCACTCACACACGCAACGCCACTCACACACGCAACGCCACTCACACACGCAACGCCACTCACACACGCAACGCCACTCACACACGCAACGCCACACACACACGCAACGCCACACACACACGCAACGCCACACACACACGCAACGCCACACACACACGCAACGCCACACACACGCAACGCCACACACACACGCAACGCCACTCACACACGCAACGCCACTCACACACGCAACGCCACTCACACACGCAACGCCACTCACACACGCAACGCCACTCACCCACGCAACGCCACTCACACACGCAACGCCACTCACCCACGCAACGCCACTCACCCACGCAACGCCACTCACCCACGCAACGCCACTCACCCACGCAACGCCACTCACCCACGCAACGCCACTCACCCACGCAACGCCACTCACCCACGCAACGCCACTCACCCACGCAACGCCACTCACCCACGCAACGCCACTCACCCACGCAACGCCACTCACACACGCAACGCCACTCACACACGCAACGCCACACACACACGCAACGCCACACACACGCAACGCCACTCACACATGCAACGCCACTCACACATGCAACGCCACACACGCAACGCCACTCACCCACGCAACACCACACACACACGCAACGCCACACACACATGCAACGCCACTCACACATGCAACGCCACACACGCAACGCCACTCACCCACGCAACGCCACTCACCCACGCAACGCCACTCACCCACGCAACGCCACTCATCCACGCAACGCCACTCATCCACGCAACGCCACTCATCCACGCAACGCCACTCATCCATTTGCAAAACGAAAAATGTGAAACTCTTCTATTGCGAGACCTATTGCATTTTCAATGCTTGTTACCTTTTCATATCTTCATTCGCTAACCATTGTCTGCAGCACCTCTAAGCCTCACCACGTCGGGGACTCGTGCACCAGTTCTGTTACTCTGCAAAGCGCCTGCCGAAGGAATCCAACTACTTTCCCCTCTAGGCAACACATAAAACCCAAGGGGAAGAAGGTCAAGAGAAGGACGACACGACGTGATGCTTTCTTCATGGCCAATGGCAGGACACTCAGCACCATGAATCATTGGGATCAAAGGTCATTGCCATTTGGTGGACGGTGTGTGAAAAAGCTGACGGTTTTTTAGTCAATCTGTCACTGGACTGGTGTCCATTTCGCTCCCAAAACCCCAGCCACACTATTGTCACTGATTCCCACTCCCATTTGTCCCTCGCAGCAGAGAGGCCAGGACTTTTGTGCTTGCAGTGCGAATTACTTTCTCTCGCCTCCCTGCAGGATCTATATTGTAACTGGCAGCAGGACCAGGAGCTGGCACTTCTGAGTGAAGGGAGGGGGAGACCATGAGAAGAAAAGGGAGAACCTCTTTCTGGTGCTCCCAGTCCAGCAACGTCACCACCAAGTGCAGCATTGCATTCACTCAAGTTGTTACATGCAATTGTTTTCAGAATAGAAGCTAATCAAAACAAGAATTGGCAAAGCCGATACGTCGTGCTTCAGCAAGCCGATTCGATTTTTTTTGCTTTTTATTGCAAATACATGCCACCAAAACAAGGGAAACAAGCATTTGCAATGCAATAGGTCTCGCATTTAACAAGTTTGAGATATTGACAATGTAAATAACAGTGCTTTTTATTTATGTTTTAAAAGCCGAAACATAAATAAAAGGCATTGTCATTTGCAACGCTAATAGCTTAAACTTATGAAAAAGCGAGACATATTGCATTGCAAATGCTTATTTATATATATTGCAAACTGCAGCATTTGATGAACAACAAGGGGTTTGCTTTTCAGGGGTTGGAAGTGCAGCAAGATCATATTAGTATGTATCATTTATACAACCCCCCTCCCCAAAAGGCCACAGATGATAGTTGTATGTCTAGGGGGTATGAATAGGCAAGTGGTTAAGTTGGAAACAATACATCTACAATTAGCACTTGGTATCAGAGATAGAGAATGCTTCATTTTTATGTCTTAAACTACAAAATGGAATACATAAGTGGAAGGTGTGTAAAAAAATGAACAAGATCGGTCCTGAAGCCCTTGGAACCTCCAAACCACCATCCCATACCCCCTCCCCCAACCGCTACACACTACCAATAGGATGTGGGGAATTGTGCCATGGAAAATAATATTCTTTGTACATTTCTGTAATTATTTTAACACATTTTGTAAGTACTCTTTTCAGTGAAAGTACTCATAACCTGCGTAGGTGCTGTATTCTGTGCTGCTAAAATTAGGGACGCACTCTTTCCGCGCCCTGCGGCCAATCAACGCCATTTCTAAACAGCCGTACAATAAACCGTGCACCACTGTTTTATTCATATGCACAAGAAAGGTGGCTTCAGTAAGACAGGGCTGCAGGCTCCAAAACCAACCAGCAGAAACTATAGCAACCAGGCGCCGCATTCTGGGTGTGTGAAGAAAGAAGTCCTAGCTACTCTCTATCGAAGGGTGGGGGGGGGCGTTGCTGGGGAGGAGGGAGGCAGGCAGGAATGGGATACCGAGGACCAGGCATCGATTCGTGCACCGGCTTCGCCCCTTATCGTCTAATATATGATGTGGCTCACACGATGGCCATGGAAAGAGATGCTTTCAATCTTATTCTGATCAAAAGGTAACTCAAGAAACCTGGCGCTTTAGAATTTCTCGCTTTAACCGCATCTTTTTAAAATAGGAGGAGCCATGAGGCTGTGATATAACACAATGAAGCAAATCAGCAATTGATGCAAAGTTAAGTTCCGCAGACCTTTTTAAACAGTTTAGTTGGTTACACAAAAGCAGTCCTCTGAGCAAGGACTGAAGCAAAAAAAAAAAAAATGGTGCGCGCGCACCACAGAGGAGTAGGGGACGAGGGAGCACGGCAGCGAGGCGAACGCGTGCTGCTGCGCGTAATAGACACCGATGGGAGTGGACGGAGCAAAGGCGAGACATGCGCCCGCCTTTGCCCAATTGTGTGCCTTATTTGTTTTTAAAAACACGCTAAAGCCAATGGCAGCTGGCGAAAGCAGAACCACACGCACAAGTGTGTGGTCAGCTTTCAGAACCCCGTACAAGAGGTCTCGCACTGTGCGAACAGTGCTGCGCACTACAACGCTAGGCGTGAGACCTAAAAAGAAAGCACTCCGCTGTGTAAAAGTGGCAGCCATTGCTATAAACACGTTAAATGAAAATAAATACAAAAATCAATAACCGTTGCATACAACTGAAATAGATCAGCATGGGTGCTTCCTAGCAGGCAGGTATCAGGAAGAGGTATAGAAAATCTATTTCATGTTAATTCACATCACAATAAAATATTTTTGTTATTAGTACAAGAGGCTTAGCTACCTGTGGTGTCGCCCGTGGCGGCCACTGCGTTTGCTGCCCGCCCTGCGGCCGCGTGAAGAGCGAGGGGGGTAGGTGATGGCGTGTTCCGCGATGGCCGCAAGTACGGGGGGGGTTGGCCTTAGCCCTCCTCCCCACACCCCCTTGCTACGCCACTTCCCAATTGCAAGGCAAAAGAAACATTTACCTCCGTGACAAATTGAGTTCTTCCACCATCAGAGGCACGGTTTTGACTCCTACTACTGCAAAGTAGTGTGCTGAGTCATTTAGTTCAATGCCGAAAGGTACATCCAGAGCACTTTGATTGGTGCACTGAATTTAGATGGAATTGTCCTTGGCACCAGTAGAATCACATTTGTTTCTGCAGAATGATAGAATCAATGTGTTAGTATTGTCAGTCAGTCCAATTCAGTTATTGGGTATTCAAGCCATTGCAATCATAAGGTGATAATGCATTTGAGACATACTTGCATAAAAGCAGGTTATAACTGCATGTGCACTATGCAAGAACCTTTGTATAAAAGCTAAATCCATTATATATATGCAATAAACGTTCCCCAAAATACAAGATTACAGTGAGGGTGTGCCTTGGGTACAAGTTCCACAAAAAACTGTGTAGCTTAAGGAAGTGAAGGTAAAGAAGCTACCACTGAACAAGTCCATAAATCAAATCTAAAACACTTCCCTGCATTTCTAAAGCGCTATTACAGCACTACATAGAGATGGTAAAATGCAGCTATTAACAGGGCGAGACCTTTAGAATGCATAAGGACAAAGTGGTCATGAGAGCAAATCCAAGATGTATTCCGTAGGTAGTATCAAACTTACATGTCCATTAAAATATACATCAACCCTCTTTATTCTGGCATACAATTATTACTGAAAGGGAATTCCATATGTTGGATGTCAGAAAAGTCACAAGCCCTAAACAAGACACCAAACCAATGCATAAACCTGCACTGTACATAACAATCCATGAAACTGAACCGCCCCTGCACCACAAGTACCAGCCTCACCAGTAATAAACGGTACAATAGCAAGATGGATTATGAAAACTATACAGTTAAGTCACCCAATGGGACAATCATTAGAAGTAAGGCCAAAAGATCATATAACAAGAAAAAAAGGCAATAGTAGCATACTTTGTTGACGCTTCATTCAATGACATTAATGCACCGACCAAACGGTTGTCAGTGCACAGATTTGCTAAACATTATTGTTTGATCGTTTAGTCTCAAAGAGAAGTATAAGTGGGTCAGACAGTTTTAAAACATTTACAAGGCACCACTTACTCTCCACTCATGCCCTGGGAGGGGACAACTCTGCTGGGTAATCGCTGCATAATTTGAATCTACAATATGGACGTGTTGCAAAAGAAACTAGTTTTTTTAAGTAGAACAACATTTTTGCAGCATGAAATTGTTGGCGAGTCACCTTTGACCCTCATAACTCGTGATGAAGGAGAGAAGTTAGTGCACCAGCAAAATATTTTAAAAACAATGCACAAGACACTCATGGCCACCTAGAGTCATTTGTTGTGTGGGATTTTACCCCAAATCAGGACACAGACACCGTGGGTAATGTATGTGAATCCTCACTGATGAAATCACTCTAATTCGCGTGAATGCAAAAGGTGGAATAATGTCGATACACGTTTGAGCGTAGGGACAATAACACAAGCATCTGGTGCCGCGACTCAACCAAACTGGATGGTATCGTCAATTTATAATTTTTTATTTTTATTTTTAATGTTAAAAAAAAAACAGAATCGTACAGCTTGACATCCACATAGCAGTTTGCAGTTCACAGTGACATTACATTCTAGTATTCTCCTTGTTTGCATCACAAGTACCATATCTCAACCACATTACTCAGAAATAACAGTAATACATAGCCGAATAAAATGCATTGATAGCCTAAGGGACAATTATAGGAATAAGGGAAGACTAGGGATAAAGCAGACCAGAACAAAAGTGTCCATCATAAAAGTTTATTGTTAATCAGCAGTACTGTATCTCCAGATATCCACTGACAGGGAGCAACGTCTATCCAGTACGGCCCTATCAAGGCTCCAGGAGGAGCAACCTATATCATCCAATATTCATGAACCATTAGCAGGGGCGGCTGGTGACATTTTACAGTGGTGAGGCGCAAACTGATTTGCAAGTGCAGGCCCCAGGCCACTCAGGCCGGCGGCGACCCCCCCCCCCACACACACAACACTCAAAGAAATGTATTCACACACGCATACACACAAACACATCCATTCACACCGCTCTCCACCAAACATTCATGCATACACGCACGCTCGCACCAAACACTTTAAAAGAAAAGAAAAACACACACTCTTACCTTGCTGCCGGTCCCGGTCCACGCCACCTGTGGGCTCTGCTCCCCACACGTCACAGGCTCACAGCGCCCCTGGCCAATCCTGGCGCCAGGGGCACAGGTACCCTCTCGCCCGCAGCACGCCCATTAGGGCTCCTGATGCGCATGCGCAACGCCGCAAAAACACAAGTGCGCATGCGTGGGCACGGGTAAAAATTCACCCTCCGTCCCCACGCATGCGTACTTGTGTTGCCGCCTGTACGATCTCAATGAATCAACATGACGCCCGCCCGGCGGTCTGACGTCATGTTGATTCATTGACATGATTGTCATGAGGGAGCTGCGGGCGGCGTCGGGCAGGGGGGCTACGCCCCCACGCCCCAATGGACGAACCGCGCCTGACCATTAGTCTATGATGAGTCGGAAGCCTCCACCTCCCTTTGGATGAGGAAGGTCTGGAGCGGACCCCAGCAATCTCTAGGTCTAGAGGCCATCGGCTGTGTTTCAGCATGTATAGGTGTTTGCTCCTGACAACTTAAAACATCCATTAACCATTCCTTAAACTTTGGGGCTCGACCCCTACCCCACCGTCAGGCCATCCTACGCTTGGCTAACATGAGAACAACATCGAGGAATTTCCTGTACTGTTTGGATATTCGTGCAGTGTAGCCCAGCAACATAATCAAGGGGTCCCTCTTCAGTGTGCTATCTATAATGTTTTTTAAGGGCCACAGGTATTTTCGTCCAGAACTCCCACACCATCGGACACTCCCACGCCAAATGCAAGAAACCCGCCCCGGGCCTCCCACACCTTTCACACCTGCCGTTTTCTGATAGCTAAAATCTGTACTTTTTGGCAGGAGTGTAATATAAACGCGGCAACATTTTATAATGTATTACTTTGAATCTACAGCTGGCAGAGATGTGCTCAGTTAGCGTGCAACAATACAGCCACTGGTCGTCTGTCACTTCCTGTCCCAACTCCTCACTCCAATGCATGCCGGCCGGTCCTTTGATACCTCTTCGTTGTGTTCGTATGCAACAATATATACCCGAAACCAGATGCTTCCCATCCGGAAAGCCAAGCATAAAATGTAGCGGGACAAAATTCTCCGGTTCATGGGGGAAAGTCAGGAATGACTACCCTCATCCCCTGCCTCAGTCGCACATATAAGAATACATCCAATGGCATAGGCTGCACACCTTGGAATAAATGCTCCAAGGACCGAAACATGCCTTCATGGAACAGGTCCCCCCATGTGCTGATATGAAGTCGCTTGGACAAAGCATGAAAGCCTTTTTCCTGCAATATCACCATAGTTGGGTGATATGATAGCGGAAGCCGTGGAGAGTACAGTAAAGGGTACTCAAAAAGATCTGCCATTCGACTCCATGCATTCACTGTGCTGGTCACCGTCATGGGTAGTATCCCTCTAGCGCGAGCAGGTCCATGAATGAGACCACTCAATGGGAGAGGATGTGACAGCCAGTCTTCAGTAGCTATCTGTGGCATGTATGGTGTGGGCCGCATCCAATGGTATGCATAGTGGGCCTGCGCACTGATGTAGTAGACTTCAAAGTATGGGATATCGAAGCCACCCTGGTCATAGGGCTGTGTGAGGATGGACCATTTAAGTCTCGATTGTTTGCCTCCCCAGAGTAAATGAATCAATTCAGTGCGTATTTTAAAGAAAAACGCTCCGGTGATAGGGGATATTGAGAAATAGATAAAGGAATTGGGGGAGTACTACCATTTTTATGAGGGAGGTTCCAGTAGAACCTTTGTGATTGTGTGCCAAACTTTGGGTCTCACCTGCTTTCGACCAGAGTGACCACGCTGCCCCCGGAGCTCGCCTCCCGCCGCCGCACATGATTCCACCCAGTTGCGGCCGCTGAGCGGAGTGCGGGCTTGCGGGACTACATTTCCCAGCACTCCAGGCACCCGGAAACCGCGCCAGGAAGCGCAAAAATAGCAGCGTCTTCCCCGGCAGAGCGGGGACTGTTCCAGTAGAACCTTCGTGATTGTGTGCCAAACTTTGGGTCTCACCTGCTTTCGACCAGAGTGACCACCCTGCCCCCGGAGCTCGCCTCCCGCCGCCGCACATGATTCCACCTAGTTGCGGCCGCTGAGCGGAGTGCGGGCTTGCGGGACCACATTTCCCAGCACTCCAAGCGCCCGGAAACCGCGCCAGGAGGCGCACAAATAGCAGCGTCTTCTCCCGTGTCGCGGGACCACGCGCGTGACGAGCCGGGCTAAGCCCGGGCAAAGGGCGGGCCCTCTGTGGCCCTCAGAGGCCAGAGGAGGCCGGGTCGGGCCACCCCATTAACATCTACGCCCCCGAAAACCAGCGCCTCCCGAAAAAAGGAACCAACAAGATTTAAATCATCGATTGGACCTTTAAGTACCCAGTGGTTTTAACATCTTACTTCACACCGTTCGCCTTCATTACTATATCAGTGCTCAAATTCCTCTTGAAAGTAAGCCCGGACGACTGCGTCTACCAACAATGTCCTCAAAGGGAGGAAAGGCAGATAAGGGTAGGAAATCTCTAGAGGGAGGTCGCTAAGGGGCACCATTGAGCAGTATCTCACCAAAGCGGCTTCAGCCCTAGGAGAAGAGATTGCAATGGCTGAACGCCGCCTGTCCACAGAGCTACAGAATAGACGCTCTTCGTTAGGACCAATCCAACTAGTCACTTCCCCTAATTCGAACAACAGGAAGGATAAATCCCCAAACGGTGATACAAGTATCCCCTCAATATTCCTCGAAACTACAACAGTATCGGAACCCAGTAGATCCTATAGCAATACGAGCTCCAGTATAGACCCATCGCTAGAAATTATCCCTGAGGAATCCCTGATACTCCATCCCTTAATGATGAACCAAAAGAATAACTTGCAACCTCCATCCTCACTCCCAACCAAAAAAACAACACTAAAGAGAAAGAGGGGGGGAACAGTCATAGGGGAAGGCAGGCAAAACTACCTAATAATGCCAGTAATTCCCCACCGACGAGAAAGACAGGACTTGATAACACACCCCTAGTAAAGATACCGGCTCACCCCGCCTCGCATCAAGATCTAATAGGGAATGTAGATACTCTAGTTAAATCCTTAATATTACCGTTAGTGGAAAGAGTTAAAAGGTTAGCAACACATTTGGTCTCCATAGAGGAAACCATCACTTCTAACACAATTCTATTAAAAAGCTTGTTATTAGATAATAGTGAGAAACCTGGAACATCCAAAATCAACAAAGGGGATAAAATTGTAAAACCGTTACTTCTAAGCAAAGGGGAGAAAACTGTAAAACCAACATCCCAAGCACTGGAAAATATACACCCTACCTCCAAGTCTAAGAGTGACCCACAAACATCTAAATTATCTAGTTTTAAGGGATTAGATGTACATCCTAGCAAAATAGTGGATAACCGTGGAGAAAGCAATGGGGAGAAGTTAGACCCCAGACACTCAACATGTTCTAATGTACAGATCGATTTGCCCCCAGAGGCTGCCCCTTACGTGGCAATACTGACAGGGGTTCCCAAACTGAAACCAGGGTTAAGGGAAGGATACACAGACCTTAAAAACAAGGTAATTTATTGGTTAGTGAATAACAGACCTCTACCTCCTAATATCAACGGGGAAATCATAAACGTTAGAAGGCTCGGATGGGTAGGCCAGAGGCCCAAAAACACACAAGGAGATGTAATAATTATAAACTTTAGGGACCGTAGGGTCATTCCGTACCTAAACGACTGGTTCCAGGAATCTGAGAGTGGCGGGGAGGGGATAAGGATACATGACCTGAGCTACTTCTATCCTAGGTAATTAATATCCCGGCAACAAAGGAGAAGTAAGCTACACTACGGCAACACTTGGGGGGGATGTTCCCTAACATTCAAATTTCAAACAGATCTGATCCCTTTGTAGGGTTGGACGAGGTCGATTGACCCACCAACGTACTACCTAAGGCTTCATGTGGATCAAGTATTGTGAATATGTTAAATCCCAATACGGGCATAACATCATCCACCTCTGAGTCAACAAGCAAAAGGACTGTCATCGATTGGAAGGGTTCTCCAGAAGAAGGTGCTATTGATCAGTCCCTTTTATGTGATATATTTAAGCCCATACCCCCCCCCCCAACTAAAATAGAACTACCATTGGACCCAGATATAAACAAGCTGACAACAGATACTCCGAATTGGAAAACAATTCTCACCCCAGTGCCCCCAACCACATTTAAAATAATACCAACAGAAGGAGAGGAAAATGTTAACCTAATCCCTCCTGGTCGGGATCTATTAAGCGCCCCCCACCAAACAACTATAATACCAACAGTAGACGTAGAACAAAGGGACAAGATTACAAACCAAAAAAAACTAAACCCAAACGTAGTACTAGAACACCGGATACAACCCTGTTTATAAAAAAACAGCTTAAACCCCGACCATACAAGTAATCAAACTACGTTCGACATTATCTTCTGGAATGTGGCAGGGCTAAAAAATAAAATAGTAGATAGCAACTGGAGACTAATAGTAACACCATTTGATGTAATTGCCTTACAGGAAACCTGGCTTTGCTCACCCTCTCACCTCTTGGGCTATAAAACCTTCTTTTCGGAAGCAATCCCATCGACTCATGGTAGACCAAAAGGAGGTCTTATAACATACATATAAAACACTCTCCCTGGGTAAAGTTGAAGTTCTGATGTTAGATCATAACTTTCAGATCTTAAAGATAACTGGTCCCAAAAGGTTCATCTATTTAATGATTAATTTTATAATAACCTCGGGACAGCCGACTTAAATGAGACATTAAATACTATCTTAGGACTGCTTCAAACCCTATATACTTGATATTCTAACAAGTCAATCATGTTAATATGGGGAGGCGATTTTAATCTGCACCTTTGCAAAAATAGTGGTCTTGTTAACTGTGGCATACAGGACGAGCTTGATAACAACTTATCTCATTTTGAACATACAGCCACAGGAAACCGAATGAACGAGATCATGGCCATTGCAGATCTGGGTTACGCAAATGACTTGGTTAGTCCTCCAGTTCCCTTTACAACTACCTTTAACGGTCGGGGAACAAACACAATAATCGATTACATTTTAGTTTCAAACTATTCGGGCCCGAGACTCCAAACATTTGAAACCTTTATAAACACATTCAGTGATCATTCTCCTAATAGCGTCCAAATAACCATTCCCCCTAGTTTAACGGAGAAGGTTTATTGGAACCTTTTGGACCAACAATCCCTTGACATACACAAGGTAAATGGCTTTACGTTAAAATGGGTAAACGTAGATCAAAAGGAACTTTTGGCAATCATTTTAAGGAAGGCTCTACCAGCAGTAAATGCATGCTTAGACCAGAATTCCAGCCCGAGACAATACTTTCTAGTTATGAAGACATTACTAAAGTAATAAGAGATGAGCTAACCATCACTAGAAAATCAAACAGGTGCAAACTAAAGGGTTGGTTCAACACTGAATGCACGAAAGCGCTAACCAGTCTGAAGAAGGCACTAACTAAAACCACAAGGGACAGGCAAGAGATCGCCGTCTTGAGAAAGGCTTATCAGTTAGCCCAAAAGAAACGCCAAGCCCAGATTAAAGACTCGTTATGGAAACAACGTCATCAAAGCTGTGCTGCGAAGGACTCCATTACCTTCTGGAGAACAATTAGAGCACCGTTTCTCTGCGGTGATAAGGATTTCCCAAAATTAGAAATAGCAGTAGATCCTGACACCTGGGTGGACCATTTCTCAAACATCTTTAAACAAGTTGAAGATCCAACACTGGACCTACCTGAAAATTCTATACAATCAACTTTCCCCATCCAGATAAGCTTTCAACACAAGGAAATCATCAGTGCTCTTAACAAGTCAAAATCCGGAAAAGCACCAGGACCGGACGGGGTCCCAGTAGACCTATTTAAATCTGAACCGGACCTGTGGTCCCCCGTCCTGACAAGAGTACTTGAAGCGACCACCCAGGCAGGACTAGTTGAATCCTGGTCAACATCGATTTTGGTTCCCATCTTCAAAAAAGGTGACCGTAATAACCCCGGGTACTACCGGCCCATCTCGCTTTTGGACACACTAAGTAAAATAGCAGGGCGCATCCTTCTGGAACGACTCCAATGCTGGGCAGAAGAAAACACCATCGTCTCAGACCTGCAATACGGCTTCAGAGAAGGGCTCGGGACAGTTGACCAAGTACTAAACCTTCCCCTTCTAATGGGAAAATACGTATCAGCAAAAGGTGGGCCCCTGTACATGGTCTATGTAGACCATAGCGCAGCATTTGACTGTGTAAGCCACTCAAAACTTTGGGCTAAAATCATGGACATGGGAGTCAAACCTGCACTGGTCAACTATTTAAGAGAACTCTACTCTAATGCTACAGCAAGGGTCAGATTTGGTCTGGATGGAGATCTCACCAAATCTTTCAAGGTACAGAGGGGGGTCAGGCAAGGGTGCGTCCTGGCCCCCTTCTTATTTACTTTGTATACCAACAGCCTTGAACAAGAAATGGTGCGAGATAGTAAAGACCTGCCCGCCATTCAGCGCCGTCCAATTCCGGCACTATTGTATGCCGACGACGCTGTCATCTTAGCAAGAACTCCTGTCCAACTTCAGCGTTCGGTGGACAGATATTGCGAGTACATGTTGTCTTTGAACTTAAAAGTAAATATAAAGAAAACATTCACGATGACTGCGGGGTCAAGGAAAAAGAGTAAAAAAAGGACATATACATCAATAACACTGCCCTGGATATGACGACTTCCTATCCTTACCTAGGAATTTTAGTTGATAACAAACTAACATGGACAAAAGCTATCGACTCAAGGAAATTATCCTTCCTTAGGGCTACAGCAGCGCTAATCGCATTAGCCCAAAAACTTGGGAAAAGAGCCCCCGAGGAAATGTTACAAATATTCCATGCCAAGTGTATCAGCGTTGCTAGTTACGTCGCGGGTGTATGGGGGATATTCAAATACAGACGTCCTTCAGAAAGTGGAGAATTTTTTCTTTTGTTATCTCCTCTCAGTCCCCAGAAGCACCACGACATACGGGTCCCATTTGGAATTAGGCATGGATTACATTTCAGACATCTTAAAAATCCAACCCATAATGATGTGGAGGTGTATCTGGACGAACGACCAATGCCAACTAACAAGAGCCCTTATTGAGGACTGTATGTCATTAGACAAATCACACAAAATAAGATGGCTGGAATACGTAAAAGTGTGGGCACCCAGACTTACTTCACTGACCCTACTTCGATCTCTAAAATTTTAAAAAAAGACCTTAAAAGGACATGTTTGTCACATATGAGAGATCTTAGACTGGGTCAAGAAGTCGGTAAAAATTCAGTTCAACATCTAATCTCTATTCAAACCTCCCTCTCACTAGAGCCATATTTAAAATACGAGCTTAATCATTTTGAAAAGTTTTTACTGACCAGATTCAGATTGGATAATTTTTATCGGCTTATCTCGTTCCCAAAACAAAATGACTGGTCTACTCACCTTTCAGCCTGCCTGCCCCTGTGATTCTGTGTCCACCCAAAGTAATATCCACACAGTATTCTTTTGCAAATTTTTCACGGCTCCCCGTACCTACTGGATAATTCCAATAGTAAAGATTATGGGTCTCCAAACATGCTGCCCAGCTTTTTTAGCATTGCAAATGCTGGATAGCGAACTATATGCCAAATCGATTGTTTCCTTTTTAAAATTCTGTATCAATCATCATCCCAATCTGAATATTGAATGATTATTATGTCTCAATGAATGCAATCAATATGTAAATCAATTTTAACAGGTTTTTAACGTATTTTACTGGAAAAATGTTTTTTATTGTTCTTTTATGGGCTTCTTTGAAAATCGAATAAAGATGATTTGATTTGATTTGATGAGGGAGGCTCTGCCTGTAAACGATAAAGGTAGAGAAATCCAGCGTGTGATATTACTGGCCAATTTTGTTATAGCTGTACCGTAATTTTGTCAGATCGTTTCCTCTCTATCCCTGGACACCTGTATGCCGAGGTACCGAAGGTCAGAGTCACACCACTCAAGGGGAAAATCCAGCTGAAACTTAGGTACCACAGGTGTAAGAGGAAATAATTGCGATTTCCCCCAATTGATATTGACACCGGACAGCCTACCAAACACAAGAAATCGATCGCTATAGCAAATAGCAATGGGAGAGCGGGCACCCCTGCCGGGCACCCCGCGATATGGAAAAGGCAGGGGACAGGTGACCGTTTATCAACACCCTAGCAGAGGGTTGATGGTACAACAGTTGTATCCAAGAGATAAATAACTTAGGGAAACCCATTCTCTGTAACACACCAAATAAATAATCCCACTCTACAGAATCAAATGCATTGGAGGCATCTAAAAAAACAGCGGCAAGCGGGAAATCTGGTGCCACAGTCTGTATTAGGGAAAACAGAGTTCGCAAGTTGTGAGTAGTAGCCCTACCAGGGACAAAGCCGGACTGGTCGGGGAGAATGAGCTTGTCCATAAGAAGAGTCAGGCGAGTGGCCAGCACCTTCGCTAAGATTTTCGTGTCGCAATTAATAAGCAACAGCGGCCTGTAGGAAACGCAGGCCCTGCGGGTTTTGCCTGGTTTCAATAGGGACGTTATCACCACTTCCCTCATCGAGGGGGGAAGTATCCCAACTTCAAAGGACTCCTCAAAAACTTCCTTTAGGACCGGCGCTATGATATCAATGTAGCTTTTATAAAACTCAGTGGTCAGGCCATCCAGGCCCGGCGCCTTCCCGTTCTTCAAGGCCATGATTGCTTCCCTAATATCGTCAATCTCGAATGGAGCACTAAGAAACTCCCTATGCACGTCACTGAGCCAGCCTAACGCTACATCCCCCATGAATGCACCAAGATCCACCGTCCCATGTCGCTGCGTGGTGTATAGAGCAGCATAATGTGAAGTGGTTGTTTCGAGGATACCGAGGGTATCTTGACAAATCGTTCCCACAGGCTTCTCTATTTCGTGGTAAACCATGGGCAATGTGTTATCTCAGCCCGAGCCCTCCCTGGGCGCTCCCCCTCCCCGTACCTGCGAGCCACCCAGTAGCACCCCCTGAATTTCACCTCCCTGGCAGCAACCACTTCATATCTAACACAAGAATGCTTCCTCATGACCTAAAGTCTTCTTTTACCTACATTAATTCAATTACAAAGTGTGAGCACCAAGGACATTTCAAATACTCAATCAATTAACAAACATATATTATTTTATTTCATTTCTTTTCTTCTTTTCAAAAAAGAATTTCATCATCTTATTCTTTTTTTTAGCAAAGATTTTTTAGAACATACATTAGACAGCACCATACAAACTATTACAAATAGAGATACACATATTTCAATAGAAAAAATAATAACGCATTATATACAAGAAAAATAATAATATTATCCCCAGGTAGAGAGACACAACCAAATTCACATACAACCATTCACACCACACTCTTACCAAACCAGACCAACCTTCACACACATCACATATATCTGGGAAGCTCAGCCACAGAATAACATCGTAGTTTCAATGACCAAGTCCAACAACTGCATATAGCAGGATCTTAAACAGCTATGGTTGACGCGTTTTGGTGACTACAGAGACGATGACATGCCACCTTCCTCAGGACCTGTCAGCTATAGAGCCTTGAAAAGAGCCGCTCAACCCGGGGGAAAAGCCCAATTGATGAATCTTCAGGCTTTTGTAAAGGTGCATCCAATTTTATGTATATCCAACACCAACTAGGGGGAATGTTCTGTTATCCCTCCTCTAGATTGCCAAACTTTAAGTCGTGTTCTAATATCCTGGAGACGACTTTAAAGAATATGTTGCCACTTCTTATACAAATGATACTTTCCTTTCTAAAGCCCAAATATTGCCGTCGATAGTACTTCTCCAACAAATAAGTGTAATGTCGGCGTTCTCACACGATCACCAAGATATATCACTTGAAAGGCGAAAAACTGCTGATCCCAGCAAATCCTCGATCTCCGTATATATCACGGGTCCTTTTAGAAAAAACACTCCTATTCAGGTCTTTTTATTGACTTTCTCCTCGTGCAAATCACAACCTGCTCCACATGCAAACAGCAGTACACTACGTCCTCTAACGGTCTTCACAATGTATTGTAGTTCAACCAAAAAGTTGCGGCACGCCTCCAGGTCAGCCCGATCAGCTGATCGGGCTAACCTGGAGGCGTGGCGGGTTGTGAGACAGCTGTAGCCAAAGCTGTCTATAGGCCAGAACTAATAAGAGTGTCAAATGGCAGGGAATGCCTGACCCATTAGACAGCCAGAGCACAAAAGTATTTTCTTTCATGGACTTTGACTATATTTTGGGTAAACATCATTAGCTTACTACACCATTGAAGAAAATGAACTAAATATTGTTCAGTGTGGTTCCAAATAACACAATGGAAGGGCATATATTTGGAATAGTTTGACTGGCTGGTACCAGTCTGCGATGTAGTCATTTATATATTTACATGCATTTTTTAATTGGTTGCATACCACCAGTAGCAACATGTCAACACTTTAATAGGAAACTGCCATATCAGAGATTCCCATTACTTCTGTGCAAGTACCTGAATATGTTGATGGTGAATCCTTGATGAAGAGAGATCCAGGAAATTCAGTGGGTGACCTCAATCTTTGGTGAATGATAATTGGGAGTAAAGGGTGGTGGAAAGAAATAAAGTCGTCTGTGACATAACGGTACTGAGGATTCAGGTTGACGTGGTATCAGTCCCTGAGGTGCAAGGGCCCCCAACTCTTAAGGGGGGGTCCCCATTCAGCACAACGCTAATGAATATCTGTGAGATAAAGGAGACTCATAGGGGCCCTCATTACATTCTTCAGGGGTACCCCATCAATTTGCATTGCTCCACTGGGTGGACTCCCTCTGAACTGTTTGCCTTTCAGATAAAAACAGAATTCAGACCTTTCCCAAATTTAGCTATGTTTTTTGGGAGTCTAGGGTGTGCAGTTATACCATTTCAGAGTGTTACGTCCTATGTGAGATCCTAGCCTGCAAAATATGTTCACCCAGATCAATAGCTCATCTGTTTGAGATCTGAACCTATAGTGTCCCTGTTAGCTTAGCCATGGTTACACTCTATGAGACCAAACTCTTTCAGATCTCTGTAAACTGAGGAATAGCGCTGCTGCTTTTAGCCACAAATTCTAAGGACTTTTACCCTGAGAGATCAATCTGTTTTCTGAGACCTGCACCTGTAAGATCTGTGTAACATGATGGGTAGATCCACTGTCTGAGATCTAAGCTTGAGAAATCTGATTGAAAACGTTGTTGTCTGGTATAGTTATGCTATCTAAGAACAGATCTGTGAGGTAGATAGAAGCTTCTCCACTTCTGGCCTGAGCCTGTAAAATATGTTTAATCTGAGAGATATGCTGGCTGAAATCCAAGCCTAGTAGATTGCTTAAACCTATGTGTTAAAAAGTGCCCTTTTTGTCACGGTCACCCCCACTTTTTGCTCTAGGTGCTTTCTTTATAGATCTAGAAGTGTAGTGGGATCAGCTAACCAGGCCCCGGTGCCAGTGCTTTTTCCATTAAACTGTAAAGTGTTGAATTGGTACACCCAATTGGCAAGCACTTATCACTCCTTTTAAGTCCATAGTAGATGGTTGCATGGGTACCCAGGGCAAAGGTGATAAGAGGGGTCACCAGGGCTACAGCAATTTATTGTGCCATTCTGAGTGACCCAAGTAAAAGTATGTCTGCATGTCTGCCTTTGCAGCCCTGCACAAGCAGCCTGTCTGCTTAAGAGTGACTTTACACACACCCTGTGCTGCAGAGCCACACCGCCTCCTTAATGCAAGTAAGTCACTCTTAATGTTGTCTTCCTAAGCTCTGGAAGTAGAGTGCATTATATTGAAGGTGTATATATGTGTATATATATATATATATATATATCCAATTTGCGAATTGGATATTGCCTTTGCACCGTCGTGAAAGAAAAGAGAGACGTTCTCCCGGACGCGGAAGGCGGAAGGCGGAAAGCAGGCTCGACGGCGGACACGGGTGAGTCAGTTGGCTTACACGCTCGCTGTCCTGTTTGTTGAAAGCCGTGTGCCGCGAGCGCATGCAGCGCAGTGTAATAAAGCAGGTGAATCATACACTGCTTAAACTCTACAACTGGGGCGAATGGATAAGGTTAAGGAACGGTAAAAATATTGGCACACGAGAATCAGTCTCCATTATAACAAACAACGATGTACTCTGGTCGTCCTGTTGCTGCAATTTTGAAAGAATAATTAATACAACCTTATCCACGGAGTGCGGTCCGTTCCTTTACTTGAAAAGGAAATTGAGCGGTAATTGATATATATATATATATATATATATATATATATATATATATATATATATATATATATATATATATATATATATATATATATATATATATATATATATATATATATATATATATTAATACATATATATCCCTACAGTAGCCCTGTAAAACAAGGTTTTACTGTAAGTGACCGGAAGTCCATAGAGTAACATAGGCTGGCTACTGAGAAAGCTCGAGATAGGCAGCTCCATTATGAAACTACTGAATTGTGTTGTATTTGGCATCAAACACTATACATTTTCACCCCAAAATGTCATGTTGACAGTAAGCTGGCATGCACCAGGGTTCCACCCTGCGCAGGTACACCTCTAGGATACAAAGCTCTAGTGCCTTGGGCATCCTTAAGCCATTTGCCTCCAAGACAAGAGTCTGCCCTCCTGGTGGGATGTGCTAGCACTTCTCCAGAACAGAGACAAAGGCCTGGGTAGGAAGGAGGTTAAACCTCCATCCTCCCAGGACCGCTAGTATTTACAGGCAACAAGGAGGTGAGCCTCATAGGCTTTCACTTCCCTTGATGTATAAATATATTGTCCCCCAACTGAGGGACAAAGCCATTCCGGCTCTGCAGCTCAGGCAGGCAGGAAAATGTGTTATTCGGGAGGTGTACACTCCCCAAGGCCTAGCCACACCTTTAGGGTGGGCTAAGAGGTCGGTATAAACGAGGAAGGGTTCTGCCATTTTGGAAGACCCTAAAATAGAGTATTCTGGGTTGCACAGTGATGTACACCCACAAGTTGTTGTCACTACAGGGGCAAGTTAGCCGTAGGGACCAGTAGCACTTTGGCCAGTGCCCCTTACGCCATTAATGCCCCTAAACTAGGATTTAAGGGGCTCCCCTCGCACCAAATCTTCAGTTCTAACTTGGAATCTGAGTAGAGGAACAGAGAAGAGGCCGACAACAGGGCTTTGGACTCTGCCATAGCACAAAGAGAGGACACTTAAGAGCCCTGAAGAGAACATATACTGAAACCGTGTGTCGACGTGTCTCTGTGCTGAAAGCTCATTGCTCCCAGCAGGAGGGACTCCAATGGACAACAGAAATCTGAAGCAGACTCCCCTGGCTGGTGGAACCAGTCAACTACAACCTGCAGAAGAATCGACTTGCTGCTTCACAAGAAATGCAACCTGCTGGGCGTAAACCCAAAGAGAAGTGGTGTCCTGCAAGCCAGGAGAGGTAGCCAAGCTCACACCACGTTTCAAGCTACTAGTCCACTCATGTCGATTTCCAGCCATCGAAGCACCTGAAGACTACTTTTGGCGCAGCCAAGGCTTTTGTGATCATCAGTTAGGCGATTGACCCCTTGGCTTGCATGCCCATCTCGAGATCAAATCACAACAATAGTGACCAACATTGGCAATGACCCCCGCTGCTGTGTCCCTGCATCCTGAAGTTAGAGTTGTAGAGTGTGTGGCAAAGCATCCGTGGCGCAACCTGACCCAGTGATTGACAGCTGCCAGCTACCTCTGCACCCAGAGCTGCTGATCAAGGTGAAAGAAATCCAGCTGTTGTACGCGGGTCCTGGGAGCCCAATGGCCTCTACTCTCTGAGGGTATGGTGTAACTCCATCATCAACTGTAGTTTTGCCTAGTGCTGCATTTTTGACAGCTCCTGCGGATCTCGTCTGCACCAAAGACAGCCCAATAACCTCTGCTACGGACTCCCTGGGCAAGGTAACAAAGTAATGACTGTTGAGTCTTGGTCTAGGGGTCCACAGAACCTTAACCACAAGAGGGTTAATTTGAATTCTCCCTGCAACTATCATTTTGCTAAGTGTGTTTTCCCCCATTGACTTCAACTGTGAAAATTTGACAGCTTTCATTGTATTTATTGTTTAATCCCTTGAAAATCTATGACTCTGGTTATACGCAATGTATCAAGTTTGTTTTGGTGCCTATATTTATATAAAAGTACAATCTATTTTTATAAATTGGTGTCAAGGTTTCTTTTGAGTCATGTCACTTACTTATTTTCAATGTTGGTACTGTGAAATGCTTAACACATGTGCCTTTGAGTATGCCTGACTGCTCTGTGCCACACTACCAAGACTGCGCTAAGGCTGCTAAGGGTGAAACTAAGGTCCATCTCAGTTTATTGTGTTAGTTTATTGTGTTAGTATTTCATGATAAGGTCTCCCGGTCATATCTCATAATACACCCGCCTTGCAACACTAAGATAGCTCTGCTGTCTGAGACATGAACCTGCAAGATCTTGTAACCTGACAGGTAACTCTCCTGAGACTTGTGCTTATAAAATCTGTGTAACCTGAGAGATGTCTCTTCTATCAGTCATAAGTCTGGTATGCCTCTGTGACTTAAAAGATAGCTGTGCTTTCTGGGACCAGTGCCTGTAAACCTTCTATAACATGAAGACTGATGCAGCCAGATTAGAAACAAAAAGCATGGCTTGACTATAGGAAAACGATACAGAAAAGGGGGTGGTGATGAACAGAGTGTCTGAATTAAGCAGACCACTCTTACCCAGTCCAAAGATCAGGGCTTGATCCATCACCGTTATTTATCTCACTGCCCCATCCCAGCTCAGAACCTGGCTATATGCAAATTAGTCTGTCCCTGGCCCAGTGCATCATGGGAACAGGGCAGACCAAACTACCAAGCCAATTCTTCACCAGAAAGGAGACAAGCTACCGGGGACCGGTTTCTGGCATTTCAGCCTCTTCGGCCCGGCTTGCTTGAATCCTGATGGAGCAGTGAGAAAGGGACTCATGTCTGAGTATACCCTGCCACACCTATAGTGGCCAAAAACGATACAGAAAAGGGGGTGGTGATGAACAGAGTGTCTGAATTAAGCAGACCACTCTTACCCAGTCCAAAGATCAGGGCTTGATCCATCACCGTTATTTATCTCACTGCCCCATCCCAGCTCAGAACCTGGCTATATGCAAATTAGTCTGTCCCTGGCCCAGTGCATCATGGGAACAGGGCAGACCAAACTACCAAGCCAATTCTTCACCAGAAAGGAGACAAGCTACCGGGGACCGGTTTCTGGCATTTCAGCCTCTTCGGCCCGGCTTGCTTGAATCCTGATGGAGCAGTGAGAAAGGGACTCATGTCTGAGTATACCCTGCCACACCTATAGTGGCCAAAAACGATACAGAAAAGGGGGTGGTGATGAACAGAGTGTCTGAATTAAGCAGACCACTCTTACCCAGTCCAAAGATCAGGGCTTGATCCATCACCGTTATTTATCTCACTGCCCCATCCCAGCTCAGAACCTGGCTATATGCAAATTAGTCTGTCCCTGGCCCAGTGCATCATGGGAACAGGGCAGACCAAACTACCAAGCCAATTCTTCACCAGAAAGGAGACAAGCTACCGGGGACCGGTTTCTGGCATTTCAGCCTCTTCGGCCTGGCTTGCTTGAATCCTGATGGAGCAGTGAGAAAGGGACTCATGTCTGAGTATACCCTGCCACACCTATAGTGGCCAAAAACGATACAGAAAAGGGGGTGGTGATGAACAGAGTGTCTGAATTAAGCAGACCACTCTTACCCAGTCCAAAGATCAGGGCTTGATCCATCACCGTTATTTATCTCACTGCCCCATCCCAGCTCAGAACCTGGCTATATGCAAATTAGTCAGTCCCTGGCCCAGTGCATCATGGGAACAGGGCAGACCAAACTACCAAGCCAATTCTTCACCAGAAAGGAGACAAGCTACCGGGGACCGGTTTCTGGCATTTCAGCCTCTTCGGCCCGGCTTGCTTGAATCCTGATGGAGCAGTGAGAAAGGGACTCATGTCTGAGTATACCCTGCCACACCTATAGTGGCCAAAAACGATACAGAAAAGGGGGTGGTGATGAACAGAGTGTCTGAATTAAGCAGACCACTCTTACCCAGTCCAAAGATCAGGGCTTGATCCATCACCGTTATTTATCTCACTGCCCCATCCCAGCTCAGAACCTGGCTATATGCAAATTAGTCTGTCCCTGGCCCAGTGCATCATGGGAACAGGGCAGACCAAACTACCAAGCCAATTCTTCACCAGAAAGGAGACAAGCTACCGGGGACCGGTTTCTGGCATTTCAGCCTCTTCGGCCCGGCTTGCTTGAATCCTGATGGAGCAGTGAGAAAGGGACTCATGTCTGAGTATACCCTGCCACACCTATAGTGGCCAAAAACGATACAGAAAAGGGGGTGGTGATGAACAGAGTATCTGAATTAAGCAGACCACTCTTACCCAGTCCAAAGATCAGGGCTTGATCCATCACCGTTATTTATCTCACTGCCCCATCCCAGCTCAGAACCTGGCTATATGCAAATTAGTCTGTCCCTGGCCCAGTGCATCATGGGAACAGGGCAGACCAAACTACCAAGCCAATTCTTCACCAGAAAGGAGACAAGCTACCGGGGACCGGTTTCTGGCATTTCAGCCTCTTCGGCCCGGCTTGCTTGAATCCTGATGGAGCAGTGAGAAAGGGACTCATGTCTGAGTATACCCTGCCACACCTATAGTGGCCAAAAACGATACAGAAAAGGGGGTGGTGATGAACAGAGTGTCTGAATTAAGCAGACCACTCTTACCCAGTCCAAAGATCAGGGCTTGATCCATCACCGTTATTTATCTCACTGCCCCATCCCAGCTCAGAACCTGGCTATATGCAAATTAGTCTGTCCCTGGCCCAGTGCATCATGGGAACAGGGCAGACCAAACTACCAAGCCAATTCTTCACCAGAAAGGAGACAAGCTACCGGGGACCGGTTTCTGGCATTTCAGCCTCTTCGGCCCGGCTTGCTTGAATCCTGATGGAGCAGTGAGAAAGGGACTCATGTCTGAGTATACCCTGCCACACCTATAGTGGCCAAAAACGATACAGAAAAGGGGGTGGTGATGAACAGAGTGTCTGAATTAAGCAGACCACTCTTACCCAGTCCAAAGATCAGGGCTTGATCCATCACCGTTATTTATCTCACTGCCCCATCCCAGCTCAGAACCTGGCTATATGCAAATTAGTCTGTCCCTGGCCCAGTGCATCATGGGAACAGGGCAGACCAAACTACCAAGCCAATTCTTCACCAGAAAGGAGACAAGCTACCGGGGACCGGTTTCTGGCATTTCAGCCTCTTCAGCCCGGCTTGCTTGAATCCTGATGGAGCAGTGAGAAAGGGACTCATGTCTGAGTATACCCTGCCACACCTATAGTGGCCAAAAACGATACAGAAAAGGGGGTGGTGATGAACAGAGTGTCTGAATTAAGCAGACCACTCTTACCCAGTCCAAAGATCAGGGCTTGATCCATCACCGTTATTTATCTCACTGCCCCATCCCAGCTCAGAACCTGGCTATATGCAAATTAGTCTGTCCCTGGCCCAGTGCATCATGGGAACAGGGCAGACCAAACTACCAAGCCAATTCTTCACCAGAAAGGAGACAAGCTACCGGGGACCGGTTTCTGGCATTTCAGCCTCTTCGGCCCGGCTTGCTTGAATCCTGATGGAGCAGTGAGAAAGGGACTCATGTCTGAGTATACCCTGCCACACCTATAGTGGCCAAAAACGATACAGAAAAGGGGGTGGTGATGAACAGAGTGTCTGAATTAAGCAGACCACTCTTACCCAGTCCAAAGATCAGGGCTTGATCCATCACCGTTATTTATCTCACTGCCCCATCCCAGCTCAGAACCTGGCTATATGCAAATTAGTCTGTCCCTGGCCCAGTGCATCATGGGAACAGGGCAGACCAAACTACCAAGCCAATTCTTCACCAGAAAGGAGACAAGCTACCGGGGACCGGTTTCTGGCATTTCAGCCTCTTCGGCCCGGCTTGCTTGAATCCTGATGGAGCAGTGAGAAAGGGACTCATGTCTGAGTATACCCTGCCACACCTATAGTGGCCAAAAACGATACAGAAAAGGGGGTGGTGATGAACAGAGTGTCTGAATTAAGCAGACCACTCTTACCCAGTCCAAAGATCAGGGCTTGATCCATCACCGTTATTTATCTCACTGCCCCATCCCAGCTCAGAACCTGGCTATATGCAAATTAGTCAGTCCCTGGCCCAGTGCATCATGGGAACAGGGCAGACCAAACTACCAAGCCAATTCTTCACCAGAAAGGAGACAAGCTACCGGGGACCGGTTTCTGGCATTTCAGCCTCTTCGGCCCGGCTTGCTTGAATCCTGATGGAGCAGTGAGAAAGGGACTCATGTCTGAGTATACCCTGCCACACCTATAGTGGCCAAAAACGATACAGAAAAGGGGGTGGTGATGAACAGAGTGTCTGAATTAAGCAGACCACTCTTACCCAGTCCAAAGATCAGGGCTTGATCCATCACCGTTATTTATCTCACTGCCCCATCCCAGCTCAGAACCTGGCTATATGCAAATTAGTCTGTCCCTGGCCCAGTGCATCATGGGAACAGGGCAGACCAAACTACCAAGCCAATTCTTCACCAGAAAGGAGACAAGCTACCGGGGACCGGTTTCTGGCATTTCAGCCTCTTCGGCCCGGCTTGCTTGAATCCTGATGGAGCAGTGAGAAAGGGACTCATGTCTGAGTATACCCTGCCACACCTATAGTGGCCAAAAACGATACAGAAAAGGGGGTGGTGATGAACAGAGTGTCTGAATTAAGCAGACCACTCTTACCCAGTCCAAAGATCAGGGCTTGATCCATCACCGTTATTTATCTCACTGCCCCATCCCAGCTCAGAACCTGGCTATATGCAAATTAGTCTGTCCCTGGCCCAGTGCATCATGGGAACAGGGCAGACCAAACTACCAAGCCAATTCTTCACCAGAAAGGAGACAAGCTACCGGGGACCGGTTTCTGGCATTTCAGCCTCTTCGGCCCGGCTTGCTTGAATCCTGATGGAGCAGTGAGAAAGGGACTCATGTCTGAGTATACCCTGCCACACCTATAGTGGCCAAAAACGATACAGAAAAGGGGGTGGTGATGAACAGAGTGTCTGAATTAAGCAGACCACTCTTACCCAGTCCAAAGATCAGGGCTTGATCCATCACCGTTATTTATCTCACTGCCCCATCCCAGCTCAGAACCTGGCTATATGCAAATTAGTCTGTCCCTGGCCCAGTGCATCATGGGAACAGGGCAGACCAAACTACCAAGCCAATTCTTCACCAGAAAGGAGACAAGCTACCGGGGACCGGTTTCTGGCATTTCAGCCTCTTCGGCCCGGCTTGCTTGAATCCTGGTCCCCGGAAGCTTGTTTCCTTCCCAGTGTAAGAATTGGCTTTTGTAGTCTGGTCTGCCCTGTTCCCATGATGCACTGGGCCAGGGACAGACTAATTTGCATACAGCCAGGTTCTGAAACTGGGATGGTGCAGTGAGCTAAAAAACGGTGTTGGATCTAGCCCTGATCTCTTGACTGGGTGAGAGTACTCTGCTTAATTCAGAGACTCTGTCCATCACCACCCCTTGTTGTAAATTATTTTGTCCACCCTAAGCGTGGAAGGGTATACTCAGATGTGAGTCCCTTGCTCATTGCACCATCAGGATTCAAGCAAGCCGAGCCGAAGACGCCTGAAATGGCAAAAACCGGTCCCTGGAAGCTTGTTTCCTTCCCAGTGTAAGAATTGGCTTTTGTAGTCTGGTCTGCCCTGTTCCCATGATGCACTGGGCCAGGGACAGACTAATTTGCATACAGCCAGGTTCTGAAACTGGGATGGTGCAGTGAGCTAAAAAACGGTGTTGGATCTAGCCCTGATCTCTTGACTGGGTGAGAGTACTCTGCTTAATTCAGAGACTCTGTCCATCACCACCCCTTGTTGTAAATTATTTTGTCCACCCTAAGCGTGGAAGGGTATACTCAGATGTGAGTCCCTTGCTCATTGCACCATCAGGATTCAAGCAAGCCGGGCCGAAGACGCCTGAAATGGCAGAAACCGGTCCCCGGAAGCTTGTTTCCTTCCCAGTGTAAGAATTGGCTTTTGTAGTCTGGTCTGCCCTGTTCCCATGATGCACTGGGCCAGGGACAGACTAATTTGCATACAGCCAGGTTCTGAAACTGGGATGGTGCAGTGAGCTAAAAAACGGTGTTGGATCTAGCCCTGATCTCTTGACTGGGTGAGAGTACTCTGCTTAATTCAGAGACTCTGTCCATCACCACCCCTTGTTGTAAATTATTTTGTCCACCCTAAGCGTGGAAGGGTATACTCAGATGTGAGTCCCTTGCTCATTGCACCATCAGGATTCAAGCAAGCCGGGCCGAAGACGCCTGAAATGGCAGAAACCGGTCCCCGGAAGCTTGTTTCCTTCCCAGTGTAAGAATTGGCTTTTGTAGTCTGGTCTGCCCTGTTCCCATGATGCACTGGGCCAGGGACAGACTAATTTGCATACAGCCAGGTTCTGAAACTGGGATGGTGCAGTGAGCTAAAAAACGGTGTTGGATCTAGCCCTGATCTCTTGACTGGGTGAGAGTACTCTGCTTAATTCAGAGACTCTGTCCATCACCACCCCTTGTTGTAAATTATTTTGTCCACCCTAAACGTGGAAGGGTATACTCAGATGTGAGTCCCTTGCTCATTGCACCATCAGGATTCAAGCAAGCCGGGCCGAAGACGCCTGAAATGGCAGAAACCGGTCCCCGGAAGCTTGTTTCCTTCCCAGTGTAAGAATCAAAAATTTGCTAGCATTCGCGACAAGAATTTTCAATTCTATTAAGGACACGGAGGCGAGGATTATGCTTCTCAAACTTTACTGCATCAACACAGCAGCCAATGAAAATATATTATTTTCTCAAGTAAACAATAAATTACTACATTTCCCATGAACACCATGGTTATAGGCACGCCCCCACAGTCCATAAGAACCCCTAGCGTGCACATCACTTCCTCTTTCTTTGAGGCGAAAAGTCCATAACGTGAACCAAACAAAAGAGTCCATAACATGAACCAAACAATCCTCCAACGTGGAAGAAGAACTTCAGATCGTCATCTCGACGTCAGTCGTGTGTCGGTCCGACTTTGTCTCATCCTCTCCGGATTCGATTAATCCGACTTCTTATCCGATCCTGAAATAAAGGAAACAACACCCCGTAATTCTCGCATAAAAGGGTGGGTAAGCTTAATACATACAGTACATTAAGCCGGGTGAGATAATCCTCGCCTCCGTGTCCTTAATAGAATTGAAAATTCTTGTCGCGAATGCTAGCAAATTTTTGATTCTATTACAGGACCGGAGGCTTCAGATTATGCTAGTTTAACGCTGTTTAAATACCACAGAAGTAATATCTCCCACCGGCTTGTAATAAAACGTCTTAAACGTTGAATCAGAGGACCAATCTGCACAATGCATAATATCTTGGATACTGGATCCTAAACCATATGACTTGGACGCCATCGCGCCTCTAACTGAATGAGCACCAAAAATACTCGTATCAACACCAGCTTCCTTCATAATGAACCGAAGCCATCTAGCAATAGTGGCAGCCGCCACTGGTTTAAAGGGCTTTTGAATAGAAATCAACAATTGCGAACAGCCCTGCGGCCGCAAGGCCTTCGTACATTCCTCGTAGGTCTTCAAACAATGGACCACACATAGTTTTTCATTGTCAGGAAAAGCATTATAAGAAATATGTCGAGACATTGTTTTAGTACGACCTGTAATATGAAAAGAAACCCCCTCCGGGGTAAACACTCTACCTGTTACGTCGAGCGCTCTGACATCTGAAGATCTTCTGCAAGAGGACAGACAAAGCAACATGGCTAATTTAGCCCACAATTGCTTCCTGGACAGGAGAGAATTAACCGGCCATCTGTCGAGCAAAGAAATCACCACCGAGACATCCCACAAACCTGAATACTTGGGTTTGGGAGGGTTGGCCACCCTGATGCCTTTCAACAACTTACAAACAACCGGGTGCATGCCTACCGGTTTACCATCCACCAGGGCATGCCCCGCCGAGAGGGCTGAGCGAAAGTTGTTGACTGAACGATACGCTAGGCCACTTGCCGCCTTCTCGGATAGAAAGTTCAACACTTGGGGTAATCCTGCCCCCACGGGATCCAGACGTCGTCCCACGCACCAATCCACCCAGTTCTTCCAGGCAGCGGAGTACCGCTTCCTGGTGGAAGGTGCCCAAGCCTGCTTGATAAAGTCAGCAGCCTTGTCCGAAATTCCTGGCATTTGCCACTGTTCCCTGAAAGCCTCCATGCCATCAGGGATAACCTGCCCTCCAACAGCAACGGGTGCTGTTCCTGACGAGGGCCCTGCAACAACCACTTCAAATCCGGCAGTAGCCGGGGGCGGTCGCAGCTCCACTGTAACAACTTGGGAAACCACGCTTGTGATGTCCACCACGGAGTCACCATGACAATTTCCGCCGCTTGCCGTATCACATGAGTCATTACTCTGGGAATCAACAGAAAGGGGGGAAATGCATACTGGGTCCCCTCCGACCAATCCTGGAGAAATGCGTCCGTCGCTTCTGCCATCGGATCCGGTCTCCAGCTGAAGAACCTGGGAAGTTGATACGTCAACCTGGAGGCGAACAGGTCCGTCTGAAAAGGACCCCAAATCGCCTGTAACCAGAGAAAGACCTGGGGAAGCAGCTTCCAGTCGCTGTAATCCCTCAAGTGTCTGGAATGCCAGTCCGCCACTTGGTTGGCCTGACCCGGGATGTACTCCGCTATGACTGAAATCTGGTTCTGTAGACAGTACTGCCAAAACTCTTTGGCTATCTGGACAAGAAGAGACGACCTCGTGCCGCCCAACTTGTTGATATACCTCACTGCGGACACATTGTCCAGGCGCAGGAGGATGCAACATGATGTCTGCTTCGGGGATAACGTGCGGACCGCGAACGATCCTGCCAGTAATTCCAAACAGTTTATGTGAAGTTCCAGATCCTGAGACGACCATCTGCCGCCTGTGGAAACCTCTCCACAGCGCGCGCCCCAGCCCCATCTGCTGGCGTCCGACTCGATTACCACATCTGGTCGCGACCCGAAGATCGCTCTGCCGTTCCAGGCATCCACGTGGCCTAGCCACCATTGGAGTTCGTGCCGAACTTCGTCCGTAAGCGGAACCGAGTCCGTATACGAGAGACCCTTCTGAAGGTGTCTGATCTTCAGACGTTGGAGGGCTCTGTAGTGCAAAGGACCCGGAAATATCGCCTGGATAGAGGACGCCAGGACTCCTACAATCCTGGCCAGTGTTCTGAGCGAGACCAATTGCCTGTCCAGCAGTTTCCTGATCTCCTTCTTCAAGTCCCTCAACTTCGCCTGTGGAAGAAGCAGCTGCGCCATGAGGGAGTTGACCGTGAACCCCAGAAAGTCTATTACCTGAGTCGGGGTCACTACTGACTTCGCTAGATTTATCACAAACCCCAGGCCTTGCAACAAGGAAGTAGTCATGGTCAAGTGTTGCTGTAACACTGACCGGTCCTGCGCCATGATCAGAATGTCGTCTAGGTAAATGATCATGCGCACACCCCTCTCCCTGAGGAAAGCCACCACAGGTTTCATTACCTTGGTGAAACACCAGGGAGCCGAGGAGAGACCGAAAGGAAGAGCTAAATACTCGTACCACTGGCCGCTCCACTGAAATTGCAGGAACCTGCGGTGTGGAGGAAAAATCGGAATAGAAAGATATGCATCTTTCAGATCTAATCGCACTAACCAATCTCCTTCTTGTAACAAATCTGCTTCTATAAAACTGTGATCTAGTTGGGAAAAATGGAGAGGTGGCGGGGGAAACGCTTGCGCAGGAGGAGAGTAGAATTCCAGCCTGAATCCCTGAACAGTCTGCAAGACCCAAACATCCTGAGTTAACATTTGCCATTGCCGCAGACAATGCTGCGTGCGACCCCCCAAAGGAAGGAAAGACACATCTGTCAGACTCACCGGAACTTTGATGGGCCTTGAAATTCGCCCTGTTGTTTCCCGACTGGAAACGGCCCTTGTTGAAGCCTCGTCGTGAGGGATAGAAGGTTCCTCCGCGGGTAGAGTCCCACTCGCCGCGGCCGCGGCCAAAATCCCCTCTCTGGGAGCCTCTCTGGAATCCTCGGCCTGACGAGCGACCCCCGCCTCGCCCGGCCCTGTTGAAAACACCCTGCGTGAGGGCGCGTTTAATACCACTCTGGGCCTTATCCAATGCGGTGAAGGTGCCAACATACTTGGTGACGTCCTTCACGAACCTGTCTCCGAAGAGACACCCACCGGCCAGAGGGCCAGGTTCAGCTTCCGCCAGCTCCGTTAAGTTGCTGTCCATGCGCATTAGTAAGGACTTGCGCCTCTCCGAAGAGACGGCGCAATTTGCGTTACCCAGAAAGCAAATGGCGCGCTGAGTCCACTCAGCCAAGATGTCCGGATCTACAGGAGTCGCACCCTCTTTGGCCGCTAAGGCCATCTCTAGGATCTTCGCCAGGGGCCCAATGACATCCAGCATCTTGTCTTGACAGCCCCGCCAGGCCCTGTCAAGCCCCCTCTTAGGATCCTTGGAAAATTTTTTAAGAAATGTCAGCATGCTTGCGTCTATTTCCGGTGTGTCAGCGACACAGTCCGGAATATCCGGACGCGGGCACTCCGACCGCAGTCGGTTGCGCACCTCCCGAGAGAAGCTCTTCCGGAGGTGATCATGAATATAATCAGAGACGTCCGCCGGCGGAACCCAGTCCGAAGACCGGGGGTGGAAGATGTCCGAAGGGTCAAAGTGGAAAGCCTTAGAGGCTTTGTCCTCCACTGATTTGGAAGCCGGCTTGGCTTTCTTGGGTGGAGGAGGCTGCTCCTCCGAGGTATCAGTATCCGTATTGGTGTCAGTATTAGTGGTGGTAGTATCCGTGTCTATCACTACCTGGCGCTTACTCTTCGCCTTGCCCCCAGAACGATGGTCAGTTGGGGCGTCACGAGCCGGCAATGAGGCCATGGATTGCGCATGCGGCCACAGATTGCGCTCTTCAGAAATAGAGGTAGAGGTAGAGGGAGTAGCCCGCTTCTGCTTCCTACCCTTGTCATATCCGTGTCGCTTAGCAAACCCTTCTAACTGCTTGCGAATGGGGCGCAGGGCCACTGCTAGTGCTTGCTGCACAGTCTGGGGGACCTTCGTCTCCATTGCTCTGTCCACCGAAGCTTGAACCGAGGCATCCAAGGCTTCGACTATATTGTCTTCCAGAACAGCTTCCTGCTGCCCATCATTATTATCTTCCCCATCAGCCTCCTCTTCTTCGGGGTACTTAACCCAATTCTCCATGCTCACTTTCTGATAGTAACTCACTGAGGCAGGTGTAGGGGTGGTGGGGGGGGTCAGCCCACTGCACACAAATAATCAACTGACAACTGTACCCAAACCCCCTCAGCAAAGCTGTATTCCACAAGGCCAAAGACCTAGGTCACAAATATATAAAGAGTGTGTGCTCACTCTGGACCTTATATTATTACAGCCAGCTCTGGCGGTAAAACGAGGGGCCAGCCGGTGTGTGGAACGAGAAAAAACGCGCGTTCCAGTGAGCCTGGGGAACGAGCTGAGGCGCGCCGCCCAAAACGCTACCAAAAGCTACTAAAAAGTAGCCCAATTGAGCAGCGCTTTTTGACGCGCGCGTCGGCCGTGAGCCACCCGGCCTTTACACGGGGCGCATTAGGGAGCTCCCGTGCGCCCGCAGGCTGCCGGTGAAACGGGCTCAACTGCAAAGCGCGGCGGCCCCCCGCCGGTCAGCGACCGTTGTAGCAGCGCTGAGCGCGCGCGCTCCACAGCGGGAGACGTCTGAGGCAAAAAGCCGGCCCAAGCCGAGCGCCATGCAAGGTGAGCGCTCGCGATCCGTCTGCCCCACAAAAGTCCTAAAGCATGCTAAATTGCAACAAGCGCACCAAATAAACATATGTCCCCAATTATGTAGCGGAGCGAACCGCCTCAATTCACAGGTTATACACAAGTCTCCCTAGGACCCCCAAACCCACAAGCAGAGTGAGGGAACAGGGAAGGTGCACTTAACTCTGGCTTGAGCAGCAAAGAAAGAGGAAGTGATGTGCACGCTAGGGGTTCTTATGGACTGTGGGGGCGTGCCTATAACCATGGTGTTCATGGGAAATGTAGTAATTTATTGTTTACTTGAGAAAATAATATATTTTCATTGGCTGCTGTGTTGATGCAGTAAAGTTTGAGAAGCATAATCTGAAGCCTCCGGTCCTGTAATAGAATTGGCTTTTGTAGTCTGGTCTGCCCTGTTCCCATGATGCACTGGGCCAGGGACAGACTAATTTGCATACAGCCAGGTTCTGAAACTGGGATGGTGCAGTGAGCTAAAAAACGGTGTTGGATCTAGCCCTGATCTCTTGACTGGGTGAGAGTACTCTGCTTAATTCAGAGACTCTGTCCATCACCACCCCTTATTGTAAATTATTTTGTCCACCCTAAGCGTGGAAGGGTATACTCAGATGTGAGTCCCTTGCTCATTGCACCATCAGGATTCAAGCAAGCCGGGCCGAAGACGCCTGAAATGGCAGAAACCGGTCCCCGGAAGCTTGTTTCCTTCCCAGTGTAAGAATTGGCTTTTGTAGTCTGGTCTGCCCTGTTCCCATGATGCACTGGGCCAGGGACAGACTAATTTGCATACAGCCAGGTTCTGAAACTGGGATGGTGCAGTGAGCTAAAAAACGGTGTTGGATCTAGCCCTGATCTCTTGACTGGGTGAGAGTACTCTGCTTAATTCAGAGACTCTGTCCATCACCACCCCTTGTTGTAAATTATTTTGTCCACCCTAAGCATGGAAGGGTATACTCAGATGTGAGTCCCTTGCTCATTGCACCATCAGGATTCAAGCAAGCCGGGCCGAAGACGCCTGAAATGGCAGAAACCGGTCCCCGGAAGCTTGTTTCCTTCCCAGTGTAAGAATTGGCTTTTGTAGTCTGGTCTGCACTGTTCCCATGATGCACTGGGCCAGGGACAGACTAATTTGCATACAGCCAGGTTCTGAAACTGGGATGGTGCAGTGAGCTAAAAAACGGTGTTGGATCTAGCCCTGATCTCTTGACTGGGTGAGAGTACTCTGCTTAATTCAGAGACTCTGTCCATCACCACCCCTTGTTGTAAATTATTTTGTCCACCCTAAGCGTGGAAGGGTATACTCAGATGTGAGTCCCTTGCTCATTGCACCATCAGGATTCAAGCAAGCCGGGCCGAAGACGCCTGAAATGGCAGAAACCGGTCCCCGGAAGCTTGTTTCCTTCCCAGTGTAAGAATTGGCTTTTGTAGTCTGGTCTGCCCTGTTCCCATGATGCACTGGGCCAGGGACAGACTAATTTGCATACAGCCAGGTTCTGAAACTGGGATGGTGCAGTGAGCTAAAAAACGGTGTTGGATCTAGCCCTGATCTCTTGACTGGGTGAGAGTACTCTGCTTAATTCAGAGACTCTGTCCATCACCACCCCTTGTTGTAAATTATTTTGTCCACCCTAAGCGTGGAAGGGTATACTCAGATGTGAGTCCCTTGCTCATTGCACCATCAGGATTCAAGCAAGCCGGGCCGAAGACGCCTGAAATGGCAGAAACCGGTCCCCGGAAGCTTGTTTCCTTCCCAGTGTAAGAATTGGCTTTTGTAGTCCGGTCTGCCCTGTTCCCATGATGCACTGGGCCAGGGACAGACTAATTTGCATACAGCCAGGTTCTGAAACTGGGATGGTGCAGTGAGCTAAAAAACGGTGTTGGATCTAGCCCTGATCTCTTGACTGGGTGAGAGTACCCTGCTTAATTCAGAGACTCTGTCCATCACCACCCCTTGTTGTAAATTATTTTGTCCACCCTAAGCGTGGAAGGGTATACTCAGATGTGAGTCCCTTGCTCATTGCACCATCAGGATTCAAGCAAGCCGGGCCGAAGACGCCTGAAATGGCAGAAACCGGTCCCCGGAAGCTTGTTTCCTTCCCAGTGTAAGAATTGGCTTTTGTAGTCTGGTCTGCCCTGTTCCCATGATGCACTGGGCCAGGGACAGACTAATTTGCATACAGCCAGGTTCTGAAACTGGGATGGTGCAGTGAGCTAAAAAACGGTGTTGGATCTAGCCCTGATCTCTTGACTGGGTGAGAGTACTCTGCTTAATTCAGAGACTCTGTCCATCACCACCCCTTGTTGTAAATTATTTTGTCCACCCTAAGCGTGGAAGGGTATACTCAGATGTGAGTCCCTTGCTCATTGCACCATCAGGATTCAAGCAAGCCGGGCCGAAGACGCCTGAAATGGCAGAAACCGGTCCCCGGAAGCTTGTTTCCTTCCCAGTGTAAGAATTGGCTTTTGTAGTCTGGTCTGCCCTGTTCCCATGATGCACTGGGCCAGGGACAGACTAATTTGCATACAGCCAGGTTCTGAAACTGGGATGGTGCAGTGAGCTAAAAAACGGTGTTGGATCTAGCCCTGATCTCTTGACTGGGTGAGAGTACTCTGCTTAATTCAGAGACTCTGTCCATCACCACCCCTTGTTGTAAATTATTTTGTCCACCCTAAGCGTGGAAGGGTATACTCAGATGTGAGTCCCTTGCTCATTGCACCATCAGGATTCAAGCAAGCCGGGCCGAAGACGCCTGAAATGGCAGAAACCGGTCCCCGGAAGCTTGTTTCCTTCCCAGTGTAAGAATTGGCTTTTGTAGTCTGGTCTGCCCTGTTCCCATGATGCACTGGGCCAGGGACAGACTAATTTGCATACAGCCAGGTTCTGAAACTGGGATGGTGCAGTGAGCTAAAAAACGGTGTTGGATCTAGCCCTGATCTCTTGACTGGGTGAGAGTACTCTGCTTAATTCAGAGACTCTGTCCATCACCACCCCTTGTTGTAAATTATTTTGTCCACCCTAAGCGTGGAAGGGTATACTCAGATATGAGTCCCTTGCTCATTGCACCATCAGGATTCAAGCAAGCCGGGCCGAAGACGCCTGAAATGGCAGAAACCGGTCCCCGGAAGCTTGTTTCCTTCCCAGTGTACGAATTGGCTTTTGTAGTCTGGTCTGCCCTGTTCCCATGATGCACTGGGCCAGGGACAGACTAATTTGCATACAGCCAGGTTCTGAAACTGGGATGGTGCAGTGAGCTAAAAAACGGTGTTGGATCTAGCCCTGATCTCTTGACTGGGTGAGAGTACTCTGCTTAATTCAGAGACTCTGTCCATCACCACCCCTTGTTGTAAATTATTTTGTCCACCCTAAGCGTGGAAGGGTATACTCAGATGTGAGTCCCTTGCTCATTGCACCATCAGGATTCAAGCAAGCCGGGCCGAAGACGCCTGAAATGGCAGAAACCGGTCCCCGGAAGCTTGTTTCCTTCCCAGTGTAAGAATTGGCTTTTGTAGTCTGGTCTGCCCTGTTCCCATGATGCACTGGGCCAGGGACAGACTAATTTGCATACAGCCAGGTTCTGAAACTGGGATGGTGCAGTGAGCTAAAAAACGGTGTTGGATCTAGCCCTGATCTCTTGACTGGGTGAGAGTACTCTGCTTAATTCAGAGACTCTGTCCATCACCACCCCTTGTTGTAAATTATTTTGTCCACCCTAAGCGTGGAAGGGTATACTCAGATGTGAGTCCCTTGCTCATTGCACCATCAGGATTCAAGCAAGCCGGGCCGAAGACGCCTGAAATGGCAGAAACCGGTCCCCGGAAGCTTGTTTCCTTCCCAGTGTAAGAATTGGCTTTTGTAGTCTGGTCTGCCCTGTTCCCATGATGCACTGGGCCAGGGACAGACTAATTTGCATACAGCCAGGTTCTGAAACTGGGATGGTGCAGTGAGCTAAAAAACGGTGTTGGATCTAGCCCTGATCTCTTGACTGGGTGAGAGTACTCTGCTTAATTCAGAGACTCTGTCCATCACCACCCCTTGTTGTAAATTATTTTGTCCACCCTAAGCGTGGAAGGGTATACTCAGATGTGAGTCCCTTGCTCATTGCACCATCAGGATTCAAGCAAGCCGGGCCGAAGACGCCTGAAATGGCAGAAACCGGTCCCCGGAAGCTTGTTTCCTTCCCAGTGTAAGAATTGGCTTTTGTAGTCTGGTCTGCCCTGTTCCCATGATGCACTGGGCCAGGGACAGACTAATTTGCATACAGCCAGGTTCTGAAACTGGGATGGTGCAGTGAGCTAAAAAACGGTGTTGGATCTAGCCCTGATCTCTTGACTGGGTGAGAGTACTCTGCTTAATTCAGAGACTCTGTCCATCACCACCCCTTGTTGTAAATTGACTATAGGAAAAAGCAGTAATTTATTCTTTGTGCGGGAGGCTACTCATTCTGGTGCTACCTACCTTACCTCTGTCTGATCTTTCTCTCTTTATGATTTAATCATTGTCTGAGGAGAGCATGGGAGAGACACCTACATTACTGCGAATACCATGTGTGTGCCAGGCAGCGGACGTTCTCAGACTTGGATTTGTGTGTAAACAGGGGCCAGCCTCAGCTGTGTGGGGACTGCTGACCGCTGGGGGCCCAGGGGTTGCTACATGTGCGCGCCGCGAGCATGCACAGAACTCACACACACTACAGAGTGCTGGTCTGGACAGGAAGTGCCGTGCCACTTCAGTCCGTTTATTTATCTCTTTCTGGCCACGCCTGGCCAGAAAGTGTTACAATGTGTGGCAGTGCTTCCGGGGCTCAAGGGAGACCCTCGGAGCACTAGAGCGCTACATCCCTTCCCAACTTGGATTTGAAAACAATTGTGAATAACAGTTCAGCATATGAAGTCCGACAATTTCTGGCTCGGCTTCGGGTTCGGCCTGAGGTCGTATCTCCATCTACCTCTGGTGGGTGCCTGCTCAGGTCCCGGGCCTGGTGATGGAGGAATCGCTTCGTCTTGTCCTGTGGTGTCCGAGAGCGTGCTCGCCTCGCTGGGTCTTCCCGCTCCTATCTCGGACTCCTATCCTGCAGGTCCCTCTTGGCCGAGTGGATGCTGACGCGTCGATGGTATTTGTTTGAACCAGGAGACATTCCTGGTTACCTCTTCTCCGTTCCGGCGAGCTGTGACAGCTGTGCCCCGTGTTTCTTTGACGACCCACGGTTCTGGTTCAAATGCTGTGTTAAATTTTCCTCCAGGTCTTTTGGTCCGGATTAACACAGTCTCCCCTGGTTGTATATTCCGGGATTGAGCTCTTCTTTTGTGACTTGCTTTCTCATTTGTTCTCCTTCACCTCTCTTGGGTGCGCCCGGGAGAGTATGGTGTTGGTGCCCAGTTGTCGGCCATGGGGAGTAGGTCTCTTCTCGGCCCAGCGAGCATTAGCGCCCACGGTGATTGCTGTGTAGTGCTGTGGGGTGTGCTCCTGTACTCCCGCAGGAAGACTTGCAGAGCTTCTTCCGGGTCCTTTCCTTCGGCCGTGGCGATTCGTAGGATCTTGTTGGTTGTCCTCATAAAGCGTTCCACCTCGCCGTTTGCTTGAGGCCACTGAGGCGTGATCCGGTGATGTCGGATGCCCAGGTTGTGTAGGAACTCCCTGAACTCGCTCCCCTGGAATGGGGGCCCATTGTCCGTCTTGATGACGAGAGGGACTCCAAACATGGCAAATGATTTGCTCAGGAGAGGGCGAATGTTTGCGAAGCTGGTAGAGGTGGCTAGGTCTACAATTGGGTATTTCGTGTAGTTGTCAATCAGCACGACGGTGACTCTCCCATCTGGGAAACTCCCAAAGTCCAAGCTGAGCCATGACCATGGTGATGGGGCATGTTCCTCCGTGATTATTGGCGCTGGAGCATCAGATGAGCTGGTTATCTGGCATGCTCGGCATTGGCGTACCACGGTGTCAACGGTTTCTTCTAGGTTGGGGAACCAAACCTTTTCTCGCATCCTGGCCTTCATCCGGCGGGTGCCCTGGTGTCCTTCGTGCGCTAGGATTGTCGCCCTTTCTTGTAGGGTCTTGGGGATGATTACACGGTGGCCTCTGAGGATGAGATCATTGCTTGCTCGGCTCAGGTCATGTCGCACTCTCCAGAACTGCGTTAAGCGTGTCCGGTCCTCTTCGCTCCAACCGCTGACATTCCGTAGGAAGTTTTCCCAGGAGCCTGACTGTATGGAATCTGCTACTCGTTGAATGACCGCATCGTTCACATATTCAGATATAATGGTGTCTGCTGTGAGAGCTCGGGGACATGATGCAGCTGACAACATGTTTACAAATTCTTCGGTTTGGTTCTCGAGTTCTGCTGGTCGGCATTCCCTGGGCCAGGGTGTCTAGATAGAAAATCTGCGGGGTTCTTGGCTCCTGGGCGATAGGTGAGGTCCATTTGGTACTGTTGCACTTGTATCGCCCACCGTTCTATCCTTGGGGGTGGGTGAGGAGCGGTGCCTCTGAACAAGGGTATTAGCGGCTGGTGGTCTGTCACCATGCGAAAAGGGTGTCCGGAGATGTACAGGTGGAAGTGTGCACACGCCCACTTCACTGCCAGGGCTTCTCTCTCTATTTGCGAGTATCTTGATTCAGTCATAGTTAGTGCCTTACTCGCAAATGCCAAGGGCGACCATATTCCTGGTTCGGTTTCTTGTGATAGTAGGGCTCCTAGGCCTACTGGGCTGGCATCTACTACTATTTCGGTGGGTTTGGTAGTGTTAAAGTATGCCATCGTGGTGCTGTCTAGCAATGCTGCTTTGATTTGGTCGAAGGCTTTGGCTTCAGTTTCTGTCCATTTCCATGGGTTCTCCTTCTTTGTTAGGTTTCTCAGCGGTTCCGCAATCGTGGCTAAGTTGGGGATGAATCTTGCACAATATTGCGCCATTCCCAGGAAACTTCGCACTTCTGACGCTGTAGTAGGTGCAGGGGCATTCTTGATTGCCAGCGACTTGCGGGGGTCCACGGTGACTCCTTCTGACCCAAACACAGCCAAAGAATTCAATGGATTTCTTGAAAAACTGACATTTGTCTTTGTGAAGTGTCACACCATATTGTGCAAGTCTTTGCAGCGTCGCCTTTAGTCTGTTGTGATGTTCTTCACTCGTTTTGGCGTGGATTAAAATGTCGTCGCTGACGTTCAGCACTCCTTGGAGCCCGGAGAGGATCTCTTTGATTGTGTTTTGGAAGATCTCGGCTGCAGACGAGATCCCAAAGTTTAGTCTCTTGTATCGTCTCAATCCAAGGTGCGTCGAGAAAGTTGTTATGTATCGGCTTTCTTCTGCTAGCCTTAGTTGGTGATACCCCGCGTTGAGGTCTAATTTAGAAAACCATTGGGCGCCGTTTAAGTCGGTCAGGATGTCGTCGACTGTAGGTGTGAGATGTCGCTCACGCCGAATGGCTTTATTTGGGATCCTCATGTCGATACAAATTCTGATTTTTCCTGGTTGCCTCGGCTTCTCGGCTATCACCATGGGGGACACCCATGGCGTCGGTCCGGATACTTTTTCAATCACCCCTTGTGCTTCTAGCTGGTTCAGTTCTTGCTCGACTGCAGCACGTAGGTGAAATGGCACTCTTCGATGCCGTAGCGCAATCGGTTGTATGGCAGGGTCTATGTGCAGCTTGATGGGAGGGTGCTTGATAGTTCCAAGGCCTGTGAATAATTTGGGGAACATGAGTAAAATGTCCTCTGTCTGCAGCGCCCGTACTGCGTTTGCGAAGGCAATGAGGCCTAGGTCTTCTGCTGTGTTGCTCCCCACCAACAGGTCTGCCTCCTTGTCGATCACATGGAACGTGGTCAGCACCTCCTGGTCTTCTGCTCGGACCTGTACTACCATCTTCCCTCGCAGTGGGAGGGGCTCCTGACTGCCGTAGGTAAAGATCCTGGCTTTAGATGGAACTAATTTGGGTTTCGGGTTCAGCGCTTTGTAATGTTGAATGCCCATCACATTCACCGTGGCCCCTGTGTCGATGACTCCGATTGCTGGCGATCCGTGGATCTGTATCTGGCACTTGGGTTGTGGTCGTCGTCTTTTCTTCAATTCACTGACAAACGATACGAAATAGCATTCGTCTTCGTCGTTCGTGGATGAGTCGTCATAATGTGGCTGTTGTGGTCTCTGTGACTTGGTTGAACGTGATGGCGTGGACTCATCTAGCGACAGTTGCTTGACTGCTCCAGTGGCTGTCTTCCTTCCTGAGGCGTTCCGTCCTCGAGAACCTCCTCTGCACACACTGGCGAAGTGGTTGGGGATGCCGCACTTTGAGCATGTCTTCCCTCGTGCTGGGCAGCCATCTTGGTTGTGCTCTTCCCTGCCGCAGTAACCACACGGTGTCCGGCGTTGTGTCCTCGTCGGCCCTCGTCCTCTGCCTCCTCGGCTCGAAATGCACACTGCGTCCACGCGTTCTGTCTTTATGACTGCTCCTGTGTCATGTTGTGGGTTGAGGGCCGCCTCCATTGCGGTAGCGCGGGCATCAGATAGTTCGTGCGACCGTGCAAGGATTAAGATTTCGTCGAGGGATATTCGCGGCTGTCTCAAGATCAAGGTTCTCAGGTGTTTGTTGCGACAGCCCTGGATGAGTTGTGCTGTGACTTCTTTCTTTTCGTCGTCTTCAGTGCACGTGCTTATGAGGTCTCTTAGTCGCGCGTGGAATGCGTCCATTGTCTCCCCTTCTCGTTGCTTGGATTGTCGGAACTTGAATCTCTCATAGTGAGGATTCAGCTGGGGGTCGAAATGGGCATTTAGGGCGTTGACCGCAGCATCAAAGTCAGTGGCGGCTCCTGTGTTAGGGAGGTGTCTGAATAGCTTATAAAGTTCCGTGCCCCCAAAGTGAAGTAGCAGTGACCGTTTTACTTCATTGTCTTTCTCCCTGGTGGCTATGAAATAATTATTGAGTTGCCCCAGCCACACGGCCCATCGTGGCGCTGCTGTCCCGGGGTCAATCAATTCACTGAAAGGCGGCAATGCCTGTAGTTGTGCGTGCGCTGAGGGGGTTGGAACCTGAGCTGTAGGGGCTGCTGCTGCTGGTGGTGTGCCACCGGTGGCTCCTCCTTGAGTTTGGGACATGCTTGAGTGAGTTGGGCCTTATCAGCCTTATCAGCCTTGTCTTATTGCTTATTTCGGGCTTGGCTTGGCTTGTGCTTCTTTTATTTTCTCTTTTTTTTTTTTGAATTTGCTCGTGCTTGTTTTATTCCTCCGCCTTGCGTGCGTGTGATATTCCTTGCCCCTGTGCCTTCAGTGTCTGGTCTCGCGCTGCCGTGCTGGCGCGCTGTTTCTTCCTCCTCGCGTGTCTTCCTCCTCGCGTGCTCACGCGACGTTAGGCCTGGAGAATGCGTCGGCCTCTCCTCTCTGCGCATGCGCGCACTGCTCGGCCAGCCGGCGGGGCCTTTCTCCGGTGCTGCGTGCCTCGCTCCTGAGTGTCGCCGGTACCGGTCCCTCACGCAGCTCCTTGCATACGCTGCTTACCGGTAGGCGATTTCTTTCTTCTTCCTTGTCTCTGGGCCTCCGGTGTCGGCCTCCGGCGCTGGGCCCGTGGGGTTTGGGCCCTTTTCGGAGCTCGGCGTCTCCGGCCTCCCTGTCAGCTGGTCCGTACGTGGATCTAGGCAGATCCCACCCTCGTCGCCAGTGTGGGGACTGCTGACCGCTGGGGGCCCAGGGGTTGCTACATGTGCGCGCCGCGAGCATGCACAGAACTCACACACACTACAGAGTGCTGGTCTGGACAGGAAGTGCCATGCCACTTCAGTCCGTTTATTTATCTCTTTCTGGCCACGCCTGGCCAGAAAGTGTTACAATGTGTGGCAGTGCTTCCGGGGCTCAAGGGAGACCCTCGGAGCACTAGAGCGCTAAAAGCTGCTTCTCTGATGAAGGGCTTGTACTTGGTCCGGTGTTCTAACCATCCAGGCTTCCCCGCCTATGGATGCCTCCTGGAAGTGCCTGTATCTCTATGCTTCCTATGAAACCCAGGGGACAGGCACAGAAATGCCCCAAATATTTGAGTAGAGAATGATTTACTATTCTTACTCCAATCCTGAACTAATTGGGGGAAGCGTTTGTTTGTGAACATTGCTGTTCTTTCAGCATCCGGGTAAATTAAAAATGCATGCATGCCAGCACATGCGTGAAATACATTTGCAAGCACAATGGCGGCTGTGGGCATTGATAGACAGGGAGAATAAACAGATAAAACACAGGGCCTGCTTAACGGAAGTGTTGGTTTTTGACTCATAGGAACAAGGGCAAGTTTCCAGTGCAGTGGAACGTAAATACAAACTCATTGCTTTGTGTGTCTCATTGCTTTTTGTAGTGAATCTGGGCCTTTTATCTTTTTTTTAAGTTCAGAATAAATGTATCAAGGGAAATGCAAATCTCAATACAAAAATCAAATAAACAATATACAGTCACATGAGTCAATTTTCGGATACAAAGAGAAAGTTGTTGTATATAAAATTAAAGTTGGTCTTCTAAAAGAAAAGGATTAATGAAAGTATATTAATACGTCAACAGAAAAGCAGAGAGATTTCAATTCACAGAATACAAAGACATAATGCAGGTTTAAAATGATCCAGCAAATAAAAAAAAATTTAAAAAACAATGAAAAGAAAGTCATGGAGGTTTGGAAACTTCTTGTTGTACAGGAGTGAAAAAAGAGGAACGTTTAGCACTAGCTTCAATGAACAATGAAATAGATAAACACAAATACAGACATTTTGTTGCCATGGTAATAGGGTGCACAAAAGATGTATCTAATCTATGATTATAACAAATAGCACACCACTAGACTTGACAGGATAATTTGGCAAAATCTTTCCAATTTTTAGTCATCTGCTGAAAGCCAACCGCCAATAATAGGTCTACTATTTTTGTGTTAGAAGTGCGTTCTGACCATACCGAAGATAAACTTCCCAAAAATACGTTAGAAACAGAGAAAGGATATTAGGAATGAAAATTTAAATTGATCTGAGCCCACCCCTTTTCCCAAAAACCGTAGACAAGTGGGCATGTAAAAAGTAAATGATGTACATCCGCATGTGGGGAAGAGCATGACCAGCAGTCAGATATCAGCATGCCTTTTATGTAGAGCAACTGGAGATAATAAAAGCCTATTATATATAAAAAAAGAGTGTCTGTGTAGTATTAGCAGCTCTTGAGGATTTTCTGATTTTAGACCATATCTTATTCCAGGTGTTTATGGACCAACTAACACCTAAATCCTGTTCCCAGAAGAGTTCCTTCTTAGTTTTTTCTCGTGTAATACATGAAAAATGTAAGTATTTGTAAATAACAGAAGCCTTGGACAGGGAGTGCAATTTATCAATTGAAGGGGTAACAAGATCAGGGGTAAGAAGATCAGTGGAGGAATTTGAAAGTATGTATCGGGTATAGGCAGTCAAAATAGCTTGTTTGAAGTTTGTATATTTAGATTGGAAGGAGATTGGTAGGTCATAGAGTCTTCTAATCTGCGCAAAATACATAATCTGATCTTGTATATATAACTGATATATCCAGATTAGGCCTTTTTGCCTCCATGATTTCCAATAGAAGAGCTTGTCGTGTATCAATATCATGTTCTTATGCCATGTCGTGGAGTTGGAGAAAGAAGTCCAATTTATAGAATCCACTGAAGATGTGGGTTTCAGAATTTTGGATGTGTATTTAATAATGGGGGTTGAAAGGTGTTGTGTTTTGCTAGAGAACAATAGGTATTTCTTTAAAGGAAAAAGGGGAGAGAAAAGAAAGTTCAAGTTTGGCCCATAAAGGGTAGTCTTCAAAGGAATGAGAGCGCCATCTTGATGCTTGATGGAGCACAAAAGATTTTTGATATATAGGAAAATTGGGAAAATTAACACCTCCTTCTGACTTTGGACGAGTCAATTTTGATACGGACATGCGTGGCTTTGTATTGCTCCATAAGGAGGATAACGAGGAATTTATTTTCTTTAAGAATTTTAAGGGAGTGGATAATGGGATATTGGAGGTCATATAAAGAACTATGAGAGACAGAATTATTTTTATGGTATCGAGACGATCCCACCAGGATAAGTAAAGAGGATGCCATTTAGCAGTCAAAGAAGTTATTCTCTGCATACAATTATCCATACATCTTGAAATTGTGTTTGAAATAGATGGAGTGAAATGTAAACCCAAATACTTAATATATTGAGGACACCAAGCAAAGTTTGAGGAAGCAAAGTCGTCTTTAAAGTATATTTAGTTAAGGGTAATAGTTCACATTTATCTTTATTTAATTGATACCTAGATACGGCTGCAAAAGAGTTAACTTCATGTAGGAATGCAGGGAGAGAAGATTGGGGTTGTGAAATGAATAACAATACATCGTCAGCATATGCTGCCAGTTTGATGTGAGTGTAGTTGAAGTTAAAGCCATGAATGTCTTTATTTTGGCGAATTCGTGATAGGAAGAGTTCCAGGGCTAAATTAAAATAAGAAGATATGGTGCCACTAGCGCACATGGTTGCTCTTGCGTTATATATATAGAAGTGAGATTAAGGAAAATATTTTAGGTCCAAAACCAAACCATTGAAGAGTCTGGAAGAGGTACATCCACTCTACTCTGTCAAACGCTTTTTCTGCGTCCAATACAATGGCTGCCAAGGGATGTGAAACATGAGAGGATTTAGATAAAATATCAAAAAATAAACAGGTGTTGTCTGTGATAAAACGACCTTTAACAAATCCTGACTGTTCCACCTCCAACAAGTTGGGCAAATGGGAATCTAATCGTTATGCCAGAGATTTTCAAAACATTTTGTAATCAACATTACCCAGAGATATGGGCCGAAAATCTTTACAATATCTCAAGTCTTTGCTATCCTTGAGGATAAGACAAATTAGAGATTTAGAGAAAGAGCCTGAGGATTTACCCGAGGACAAAAAAGAGTTTAATAAAATATGTAGTTTGGGAATTAATAGGGAGGCAAAATGTGTGAAAAATTCAACAGTAAAGCCGTCTGGGCCTAGGGCTTTATCTTTTTTAAGTGCCAATAGGGCGGCAAAGGTCGGATTCTAAGATAGAAAGATCTGATTGGGTAAGAGGTGGTCATTGGATGTCAGACAAACACTGAGAGATATGCTGCTCTGTGGGAAGGACTTCTGATGTGAATAGTGTTTTGTAAAAATTAAAAAATGTATTTAAGATTTCGTCATCTTTATATTTCAATGACTGCTGTTCATTCATGATGGATTCTATATTAAGTTTGTTATGTTTGACTTTCAAATAATTAGCTAGTACTTTGCCGGCTTTATTCTGCCCACCATAAAACTTCACACTGGATTTTAATAAATAAGTGGAAGCATTATTCGTCGACTCCTTATTAAACTGAAATTTAACGTTAATAAGTTCCGACAAACAATATTTTGATTTTGAGGAGTAAAAGAATGCTCCAGTCTCTTTATCTTGGCTAGAAAAGATGCGGTAAGTGTTTGCTACTTTTTACGCTTTTTAGATACATAACCAATAATAAAGTCCCTAGTTGCTGCTTTGAAAGCGTCCCATATCACATGAAAAGGTAAATCATAGGTCAGATTAAACAAAAAATACTCATTAAAAAGGAAGTAAATGAGGAAGTGAATACCGGGTCTAAAAGAAGAGTGTTGTTGAAGTACCATTTACGAGGGGTGCATGGTTTCTGTAAAATATCTAACCGTAAGGTAATAAGGGCATGATTGGAAATTAGGATGGATCCAATCTCTGATGCCATTAATGATTGTGATATATTATGTGAGATGAAAAAGTTGTCCAATCTTAATTGAGTGTGGTGAGCTGGAGAGTAATAGGTATTTTCTTTGGTGGTGGGATTGCAAAGTCTCCAGGCATCAATGAGCTTATATTGTTTGATAGTCTGTACGAAGAGTTTGTGGCAGTGGCGTCACTGGGGTTGATGTCACCCGGTGCGGGTAACTCATGGTGTCACCCCCTCACGACTTACCGCATGGACCACCTCTGTCGGAAATGTATGGCGCTAGGTACTGTCTTACTCCCTCTAGCTCCCTCTCTCTGTCTAGCTCCCTCTAGCTCCCTCTCTCTGTCTTACTCCCTCTAGCTCCCTCTGGTTCCCTCTCTCTCTGTCTTACTCCCTCTAGCTCCCTCTCTCTCTGTCTTACTCCCTCTAGCTCCCTCTCCCTCTGTCTTACTCCCTCTAGCTCCCTCTCTCTGTCTTGCTCCCTCTAACTCCCTCTCTTACTCCTTCTATCTCCCTCTCTCTCTGTCTTACTCCCTCTAGCTCCCTCTCTCTCTATCTTACTCCCTCTAGCTCCCTGTCTTACTCCCTCTAGCTCCCTCTCTCTGTCACCCGGTGTGGGTAACTCATGGTGTCACCCCCTCACGACTTACCGCATGGACCACCTCTGTCGGAAATGTACGGCGCTAGGTACTGTCTTACTCCCTCTAGCTCCCTCTCTCTGTCTAGCTCCCTCTAGCTCCCTCTCTCTGTCTTACTCCCTCTAGCTCCCTCTGGTTCCCTCTCTCTCTGTCTTACTCCCTCTAGCTCCCTCTCTCTGTGTCTTACTCCCTCTAGCTCCCTCTCCCTCTGTCTTACTCCCTCTAGCTCCCTCTCTCTGTCTTGCTCCCTCTAACTCCCTCTCTTACTCCTTCTAGCTCCCTCTCTCTCTGTCTTACTCCCTCTAGCTCCCTCTCTCTCTATCTTACTCCCTCTAGCTCCCTGTCTTACTCCCTCTAGCTCCCTCTCTCTGTCACCCGGTGCGGGTAACTCATGGTGTCACCCCCTCACGACTTACCGCATGGACCACCTCTGTCGGAAATGTACGGCGCTAGGTACTGTCTTACTCCCTCTAGCTCCCTCTCTCTGTCTAGCTCCCTCTAGCTCCCTCTCTCTGTCTTACTCCCTCTAGCTCCCTCTGGTTCCCTCTCTCTCTGTCTTACTCCCTCTAGCTCCCTCTCTCTCTGTCTTACTCCCTCTAGCTCCCTCTCCCTCTGTCTTACTCCCTCTAGCTCCCTCTCTCTGTCTTGCTCCCTCTAACTCCCTCTCTTACTCCTTCTAGCTCCCTCTCTCTCTGTCTTACTCCCTCTAGCTCCCTCTCTCTCTGTCTTACTCCCTCTAGCTCCCTGTCTTACTCCCTCTAGCTCCCTCTCTCTGTCTTCCTCCCTCTAGCTCCCGCTCTCTCTCTCTTACTCCCTCTAGCTCCCGCTCTCTCTCTTACTCCCTCTAGCTCCCTCTCTCTCTCTTACTCCCTCTAGCTCCCTCTCTCTCAGTCTTGCTCCCTCTAGCTCCCTCTCTCTGTTTTACTCCCTCCAGCTCCCTCTCTCTCCCTGTCTTGCTCCCTCTAGCTCCCTCTCTCTGTCTTACTCCCTCTAGCTTCCTCTCTCTCTGTCTTACTCCCTCTAGCTCCCTCTCTCTCTCTCTTACTCCCTCTAGCCCCCCTCTCTCTGTCTTGCTCCCTCTAGCTCCCTCTCTCTCTGTCTTACTCCCTCTAGCTTCCTCCCTCTCTGTCTTACTCCCTCTAGCTCCCTCTCTCTCTCTCTTACTCCCTCTAGCTCCCTCTCACTCTGTCTTGCTCCCTCTAGCTCCCTCTCTCTCTCTTACTCCCTCTAGCTCCCTCTCTCAGTCTAGCGCCCTCTAGCTCACTCTCTCTCTGTCTTACTCCCTCTAGCTCCCTCTCTCTGTCTAGCTCCCTCTCTCTCTGTCTTGCTCCCTCTAGCTCCCTCTGTCTCCCTCTCTCTGTCTTACTCCCTCTCTCTCTGTCTTACTCCCTCTCTCTCTGTCGTACTCCCTCTAGCTCCCCCTCTCTCTGTCTAGCTCCCTCTAGCTCCCTCTCTCTGTCTTACTCCCTCTAGCTCCCTCTGGTTCCCTCTCTCTCTGTCTTACTCCCTCTAGCTTCCTTTCCCTCTGTCTTACTCCCTCTAGCTCCCTCTCTCTGTCTTGCTCCCTCTAGCTCCCTCTCTTACTCCTTCTAGCTCCCTCTCTTACTCCTTCTAGCTCCCTCTCTCTCTGTCTTACTCCCTCTAGCCCCCTTTCTCTCTGTCATACTCCCTCTAGCTCCCTCTCTCTGTCTTACTCCATCTAGCTCCCACTCTCTCTCTCTCTTACTCCCTCTAGTTCCTGCTCTCTCTCTTACTCCCTCTAGCTCCCTCTCTCTCTCTTACTTCCTCTAGCTCCCTCTCTCTCTGTCTTGCCCCCTCTCTCTGTTTTACTCCCTCTAGCTCCCTCTCTCTCTCTGTCTTGCTCCCTCTAGCTCCCTCTCTCTGTCTTACTCCCTCTAGCTTCCTCTCTCTCTGTCTTACTCCCTCTAGCCCCCTCTCTCTTACTCCCTCTAGCTCCCTCTCTCTCTCTTACACCCTCTAGTCTAGCCCCCTCTCTCTCTGTCTTGCTCCCTCTATCTCTCTCTCTCTCTGTCTTACTCCCTCTAGCTCCCTCTCACTCTGTCTTGCTCCCTCTAGCTCCCTCTCTCTCTCTTACTCCCTCTAGCTCCCTCTCTCAGTCTAGCGCCCTCTAGCTCACTCTCTCTCTGTCTTACTCCCTCTAGCTCCCTCTCTCTGTCTAGCTCCCTCTCTCTCTGTCTTGCTCCCTCTAGCTCCCTCTGTCTCCCTCTCTCTGTCTTACTCCCTCTAGCTCCCTCTCTCTCTGTCTTACTCCCTCTAGCTCCCTCTCTCTCTGTCTTACTCCCTCTAGCTCCCTCTAGCTCCCTCTCTCTCTCTCTTACTGCCTCTAGCTCCCTCTCCCTCTGTCTTGCTCCCTCTAGCTCCCTCTCTCTATCTTAATCCCTCTAGCTCCCTGTCTCTGTCTAGCTCCATCTCTCCCTGTCTTACTCCCTCTAGCTCCCTCTGTCTTACTCCCGCTAGCTCCCTCTCTCTCTCTTACTCCCTCTAGCTCCCTCTCTCTCTGTCTTACTCCCTCTAGCTCCGTCTCTCTCTGTCTTACTCCCTCTAGCTCCCTCTCTCTCTGTCTTATTCCCGCTAGCTCCCTCTAGCTCCCTCTATCTTACTCCCTCTAGCTCCCTCTCTGTCTTGCTCCCTCTAGCTCTCTCTCTGTCTGTCTTGCTCCGTCTAGCTCCCTCTCTCTCTGTCTTACTCCCTCTAGCTCCCTCTATCTCCATCTTAGTCCCTCTAGCTCCCTCTCTCTGTCTTGCTCCCTCTAGCTCGCTCTCTCTCTCTCTTCCTCCCTCTAGCTCCCTCTCTCTCTGTCTTGCTTGCTCTAGCTCCCTCTCTCTCTATCTTACTCCCTCTAGCTCCCTCTCTCTGTCTAGCTCCCTCTCTCGCTGTCTCACTCCCTCTAGCTCCCTCTGTCTCCCTCGCTCTCTGTCTTACTCTCTCTAGCTCCCTCTCTCTCTGTCTTACTTCCTCTAGCTCCCTCTCTCTGTCTAGCTCCCTCTAGCTCCCTCTCTCTTGCTCCCTATAGCTCCCTCTGTCTCCCTCTCTCTCTGTCTTACTCCCTCTAGCTCCCTCTCTCTCTGTCTTACTCCCTCTAGCTCCCTCTCTCTGTCTACTCCCTCTAGCTCCCTCTCTCTCTGTCTTCCTCCCTCTAGCTCCCTCTCTCTCTTACTCCCTCTAGCTCCCTCTCTCTCTGTCTTCCTCCCTCTAGCTCCCTCTCTCTCTATCGTACTCCCTCTAGCTCCCTCTCTCTGTCCTAGCTCCCTATCTCTCTGTCTTGCTCCCTCTAGCTCCCTCTCTCTCTGTCTTACTCCCTCTAGCTCCCTCTCTCTGTCTAGCTCCCTCTAGCTCCCTCTCTCTCTGTATTGCTCTCTCTAGCTCCCTCTCTCTGTCTTATTCCCTCTAGCTCCCTCTCTCTCTGTCTTGCTCCATCTAGCTTCCTCTCTCGTATTCCCTCTAGCTCCCTCTCTCTCTGTCTTGCTCCCTCTAGCTCCCTCCCTCTCTATCTTACTCCCTCTAGCTCCCTCTCTCTGTCTTACTCCCTCTAGCTCCCTCTCTCTCTGTCTTGCTCCCTCTAGCTCCCTCTCTCTTATTCCCTCTAGCTCCCTCTCTCTCTGTCTTACTCCCTCTAGCTCCCTCTCTCTCTGTCTTGCTCCCTCTAGCTCCCTCTCTCTTATTCCCTCTAGCTCCCTCTCTCTGTCTTACTCCCTCTAGCTCCCTCTCTCTTATTCCCTCTAGCTCCCTCTCTCTCTGTCTTACTCCCTCTAGCTCCCTCTCTCTCTGTCTTGCTCCCTCTAGCTCCCTCTCTCTTATTCCCTCTAGCTCCCTCTCTCTGTCTTACTCCCTCTAGCTCCCTCTGGTTCCCTCTCTCTCTGTCTTACTCCCTCTAGCTTCCTCTCCCTCTGTCTTACTCCCTCTAGCTCCCTCTCTCTGTCTTGCTCCCTCTAGCTCCCTCTCTTACTCCTTCTAGCTCCCTCTCTTACTCCTTCTAGCTCCCTCTCTCTCTGTCTTACTCCCTCTAGCTCCCTTTCTCTCTGTCATACTCCCTCTAGCTCCCTCTCTCTGTCTTACTCCATCTAGCTCCCACTCTCTCTCTCTCTTACTCCCTCTAGTTCCTGCTCTCTCTCTTACTCCCTCTAGCTCCCTCTCTCTCTCTTACTTCCTCTAGCTCCCTCTCTCTCTGTCTTGCTCCCTCTAGCTCCCTCTCTCTGTTTTACTCCCTCTAGCTCCCTCTCTCTCTCTGTCTTGCTCCCTCTAGCTCCCTCTCTCTGTCTTACTCCCTCTAGCTTCCTCTCTCTCTGTCTTACTCCCTCTAGCCCCCTCTCTCTTACTCCCTCTAGCTCCCTCTCTCTCTCTTACACCCTCTAGTCTAGCCCCCTCTCTCTCTGTCTTGCTCCCTCTATCTCTCTCTCTCTCTGTCGTACTCCCTCTAGCTCCCTCTCACTCTGTCTTGCTCCCTCTAGCTCCCTCTCTCTCTCTTACTCCCTCTAGCTCCCTCTCTCTGTCTAGCGCCCTCTAGCTCACTCTCTCTCTGTCTTACTCGCTCTAGCTCCCTCTCTCTGTCTAGCTCCCTCTCTCTCTGTCTTGCTCCATCTAGCTCCCTCTGTCTCCCTCTCTCTGTCTTACTCCCTCTAGCTCCCTCTCTCTGTCTTACTCCCTCTAGCTCCCTCTCTGTCTTACTCCCTCTAGCTCCCTCTAGCTCCCTCTCTCTCTCTCTTACTGCCTCTAGCTCCCTCTCCCTCTGTCTTGCTCCCTATAGCTCCCTCTCTCTATCTTAATCCCTCTAGCTCCCTGTCTCTGTCTAGCTCCATCTCTCCCTGTCTTACTCCCTCTAGCTCCCTCTGTCTTACTCCCGCTAGCTCCCTCTCTCTCTCTTACTCCCTCTAGCTCCCTCTCTCTCTGTCTTACTCCCTCTAGCTCCCTCTCTCTCTGTCTTACTCCCTCTAGCTCCCTCTCTGTCTTGCTCCCTCTAGCTCTCTCTCTGTCTGTCTTGCTCCGTCTAGCTCCCTCTCTCTCTGTCTTACTCCCTCTAGCTCCCTCTATCTCCATCTTAGTCCCTCTAGCTCCCTCTCTCTGTCTTGCTCCCTCTAGCTCGCTCTCTCTCTCTTCCTCCCTCTAGCTCCCTCTCTCTCTGTCTTGCTTGCTCTAGCTCCCTCTCTCTCTATCTTACTCCCTCTAGCTCCCTCTCTCTGTCTAGCTCCCTCTCTCGCTGTCTCACTCCCTCTAGCTCCCTCTGTCTCCCTCGCTCTCTGTCTTACTCTCTCTAGCTACCTCTCTCTCTGTCTTACTTCCTCTAGCTCCCTCTCTCTGTCTAGCTCCCTCTAGCTCCCTCTCTCTTGCTCCCTATAGCTCCCTCTGTCTCCCTCTCTCTCTGTCTTACTCCCTCTAGCTCCCTCTCTCTCTGTCTTACTCCCTCTAGCTCCCTCTCTCTGTCTACTCCCTCTAGCTCCCTCTCTCTCTGTCTTCCTCCCTCTAGCTCCCTCTCTCTCTCTTACTCCCTCTAGCTCCCTCTCTCTCTGTCTTCCTCCCTCTAGCTCCCTCTCTCTCTATCGTACTCCCTCTAGCTCCCTCTCTCTGTCTAGCTCCCTATCTCTCTGTCTTGCTCCCTCTAGCTCCCTCTCTCTCTGTCTTACTCCCTCTAGCTCCCTCTCTCTGTCTAGCTCCCTCTAGCTCCCTCTCTCTCTGTATTGCTCTCTCTAGCTCCCTCTCTCTGTCTTATTCCCTCTAGCTCCCTCTCTCTCTGTCTTGCTCCATCTAGCTTCCTCTCTCGTATTCCCTCTAGCTCCCTCTCTCTCTGTCTTGCTCCCTCTAGCTCCCTTTCTCTCTGTCATACTCCCTCTAGCTCCCTCTCTCTGTCTTACTCCATCTAGCTCCCACTCTCTCTCTCTCTTACTCCCTCTAGTTCCTGCTCTCTCTCTTACTCCCTCTAGCTCCCTCTCTCTCTCTTACTTCCTCTAGCTCCCTCTCTCTCTGTCTTACTCCCTCTAGCTCCCTCTCTGTCTTACTCCCTCTAGCTCCCTCTAGCTCCCTCTCTCTCTCTCTTACTGCCTCTAGCTCCCTCTCCCTCTGTCTTGCTCCCTCTAGCTCCCTCTCTCTATCTTAATCCCTCTAGCTCCCTGTCTCTGTCTAGCTCCATCTCTCCCTGTCTTACTCCCTCTAGCTCCCTCTGTCTTACTCCCGCTAGCTCCCTCTCTCTCTCTTACTCCCTCTAGCTCCCTCTCTCTCTGTCTTACTCCCTCTAGCTCCCTCTCTCTCTGTCTTACTCCCTCTAGCTCCCTCTCTCTCTGTCTTATTCCCGCTAGCTCCCTCTAGCTCCCTCTATCTTACTCCCTCTAGCTCCCTCTCTGTCTTGCTCCCTCTAGCTCTCTCTCTGTCTGTCTTGCTCCGTCTAGCTCCCTCTCTCTCTGTCTTACTCCCTCTAGCCCCCTCTATCTCCATCTTAGTCCCTCTAGCTCCCTCTCTCTGTCTTGCTCCCTCTAGCTCGCTCTCTCTCTCTTCCTCCCTCTAGCTCCCTCTCTCTCTGTCTTGCTTGCTCTAGCTCCCTTTCTCTCTATCTTACTCCCTCTAGCTCCCTCTCTCTGTCTAGCTCCCTCTCTCGCTGTCTCACTCCCTCTAGCTCCCTCTGTCTCCCTCGCTCTCTGTCTTACTCTCTCTAGCTCCCTCTCTCTCTGTCTTACTTCCTCTAGCTCCCTCTCTCTGTCTAGCTCCCTCTAGCTCCCTCTCTCTTGCTCCCTATAGCTCCCTCTGTCTCCCTCTCTCTCTGTCTTACTCCCTCTAGCTCCCTCTCTCTCTGTCTTACTCCCTCTAGCTCCCTCTCTCTGTCTACTCCCTCTAGCTCCCTCTCTCTCTGTCTTCCTCCCTCTAGCTCCCTCTCTCTCTCTTACTCCCTCTAGCTCCCTCTCTCTCTGTCTTCCTCCCTCTAGCTCCCTCTCTCTCTATCGTACTCCCTCTAGCTCCCTCTCTCTGTCTAGCTCCCTATCTCTCTGTCTTGCTCCCTCTAGCTCCCTCTCTCTCTGTCTTACTCCCTCTAGCTCCCTCTCTCTGTCTAGCTCCCTCTAGCTCCCTCTCTCTCTGTATTGCTCTCTCTAGCTCCCTCTCTCTGTCTTATTCCCTCTAGCTCCCTCTCTCTCTGTCTTGCTCCATCTAGCTTCCTCTCTCGTATTCCCTCTAGCTCCCTCTCTCTCTGTCTTGCTCCCTCTAGCTCCCTTTCTCTCTGTCATACTCCCTCTAGCTCCCTCTCTCTGTCTTACTCCATCTAGCTCCCACTCTCTCTCTCTCTTACTCCCTCTAGTTCCTGCTCTCTCTCTTACTCCCTCTAGCTCCCTCTCTCTCTCTTACTTCCTCTAGCTCCCTCTCTCTCTGTCTTACTCCCTCTAGCTCCCTCTCTGTCTTACTCCCTCTAGCTCCCTCTAGCTCCCTCTCTCTCTCTCTTACTGCCTCTAGCTCCCTCTCCCTCTGTCTTGCTCCCTCTAGCTCCCTCTCTCTATCTTAATCCCTCTAGCTCCCTGTCTCTGTCTAGCTCCATCTCTCCCTGTCTTATTCCCTCTAGCTCCCTCTGTCTTACTCCCGCTAGCTCCCTCTCTCTCTCTTACTCCCTCTAGCTCCCTCTCTCTCTGTCTTACTCCCTCTAGCTCCCTCTCTCTCTGTCTTACTCCCTCTAGCTCCCTCTCTCTCTGTCTTATTCCCGCTAGCTCCCTCTAGCTCCCTCTATCTTACTCCCTCTAGCTCCCTCTCTGTCTTGCTCCCTCTAGCTCTCTCTCTGTCTGTCTTGCTCCGTCTAGCTCCCTCTCTCTCTGTCTTACTCCCTCTAGCTCCCTCTATCTCCATCTTAGTCCCTCTAGCTCCCTCTCTCTGTCTTGCTCCCTCTAGCTCTCTCTCTCTCTCTTCCTCCCTCTAGCTCCCTCTCTCTCTGTCTTGCTTGCTCTAGCTCCCTCTCTCTCTATCTTACTCCCTCTAGCTCCCTCTCTCTGTCTAGCTCCCTCTCTCGCTGTCTCACTCCCTCTAGCTCCCTCTGTCTCCCTCGCTCTCTGTCTTACTCTCTCTAGCTCCCTCTCTCTCTGTCTTACTTCCTCTAGCTCCCTCTCTCTGTCTAGCTCCCTCTAGCTCCCTCTCTCTTGCTCCCTATAGCTCCCTCTGTCTCCCTCTCTCTCTGTCTTACTCCCTCTAGCTCCCTCTCTCTCTGTCTTACTCCCTCTAGCTCCCTCTCTGTCTACTCCCTCTAGCTCCCTCTCTCTCTGTCTTCCTCCCTCTAGCTCCCTCTCTCTCTCTTACTCCCTCTAGCTCCCTCTCTCTCTGTCTTCCTCCCTCTAGCTCCCTCTCTCTCTATCGTACTCCCTCTAGCTCCCTCTCTCTGTCTAGCTCCCTATCTCTCTGTCTTGCTCCCTCTAGCTCCCTCTCTCTCTGTCTTACTCCCTCTAGCTCCCTCTCTCTGTCTAGCTCCCTCTAGCTCCCTCTCTCTCTGTATTGCTCTCTCTAGCTCCCTCTCTCTGTCTTATTCCCTCTAGCTCCCTCTCTCTCTGTCTTGCTCCATCTAGCTTCCTCTCTCGTATTCCCTCTAGCTCCCTCTCTCTATCTTAATCCCTCTAGCTCCCTGTCTCTGTCTAGCTCCATCTCTCCCTGTCTTATTCCCTCTAGCTCCCTCTGTCTTACTCCCGCTAGCTCCCTCTCTCTCTCTTACTCCCTCTAGCTCCCTCTCTCTCTGTCTTACTCCCTCTAGCTCCCTCTCTCTCTGTCTTACTCCCTCTAGCTCCCTCTCTCTCTGTCTTATTCCCGCTAGCTCCCTCTAGCTCCCTCTATCTTACTCCCTCTAGCTCCCTCTCTGTCTTGCTCCCTCTAGCTCTCTCTCTGTCTGTCTTGCTCCGTCTAGCTCCCTCTCTCTCTGTCTTACTCCCTCTAGCTCCCTCTATCTCCATCTTAGTCCCTCTAGCTCCCTCTCTCTGTCTTGCTCCCTCTAGCTCGCTCTCTCTCTCTTCCTCCCTCTAGCTCCCTCTCTCTCTGTCTTGCTTGCTCTAGCTCCCTCTCTCTCTATCTTACTCCCTCTAGCTCCCTCTCTCTGTCTAGCTCCCTCTCTCGCTGTCTCACTCCCTCTAGCTCCCTCTGTCTCCCTCGCTCTCTGTCTTACTCTCTCTAGCTCCCTCTCTCTCTGTCTTACTTCCTCTAGCTCCCTCTCTCTGTCTAGCTCCCTCTAGCTCCCTCTCTCTTGCTCCCTATAGCTCCCTCTGTCTCCCTCTCTCTCTGTCTTACTCCCTCTAGCTCCCTCTCTCTCTGTCTTACTCCCTCTAGCTCCCTCTCTCTGTCTACTCCCTCTAGCTCCCTCTCTCTCTGTCTTCCTCCCTCTAGCTCCCTCTCTCTCTCTTACTCCCTCTAGCTCCCTCTCTCTCTGTCTTCCTCCCTCTAGCTCCCTCTCTCTCTATCGTACTCCCTCTAGCTCCCTCTCTCTGTCTAGCTCCCTATCTCTCTGTCTTGCTCCCTCTAGCTCCCTCTCTCTCTGTCTTACTCCCTCTAGCTCCCTCTCTCTGTCTAGCTCCCTCTAGCTCCCTCTCTCTCTGTATTGCTCTCTCTAGCTCCCTCTCTCTCTGTCTTACTTCCTCTAGCTCCCTCTCTCTGTCTAGCTCCCTCTAGCTCCCTCTCTCTTGCTCCCTATAGCTCCCTCTGTCTCCCTCTCTCTCTGTCTTACTCCCTCTAGCTCCCTCTCTCTCTGTCTTACTCCCTCTAGCTCCCTCTCTCTGTCTACTCCCTCTAGCTCCCTCTCTCTCTGTCTTCCTCCCTCTAGCTCCCTCTCTCTCTCTTACTCCCTCTAGCTCCCTCTCTCTCTGTCTTCCTCCCTCTAGCTCCCTCTCTCTCTATCGTACTCCCTCTAGCTCCCTCTCTCTGTCTAGCTCCCTATCTCTCTGTCTTGCTCCCTCTAGCTCCCTCTCTCTCTGTCTTACTCCTTCTAGCTCCCTCTCTCTGTCTAGCTCCCTCTCTCTCTGTATTGCTCTCTCTAGCTCCCTCTCTCTGTCTTATTCCCTCTAGCTCCCTCTCTCTCTGTCTTGCTCCATCTAGCTTCCTCTCTCGTATTCCCTCTAGCTCCCTCTCTCTCTGTCTTGCTCCCTCTAGCTCCCTTTCTCTCTGTCATACTCCCTCTAGCTCCCTCTCTCTGTCTTACTCCATCTAGCTCCCACTCTCTCTCTCTCTTACTCCCTCTAGTTCCTGCTCTCTCTCTTACTCCCTCTAGCTCCCTCTCTCTCTCTTACTTCCTCTAGCTCCCTCTCTCTCTGTCTTACTCCCTCTAGCTCCCTCTCTGTCTTACTCCCTTTAGCTCCCTCTAGCTCCCTCTCTCTCTCTCTTACTGCCTCTAGCTCCCTCTCCCTCTGTCTTGCTCCCTCTAGCTCCCTCTCTCTATCTTAATCCCTCTAGCTCCCTGTCTCTGTCTAGCTCCATCTCTCCCTGTCTTATTCCCTCTAGCTCCCTCTGTCTTACTCCCGCTAGCTCCCTCTCTCTCTCTTACTCCCTCTAGCTCCCTCTCTCTCTGTCTTACTCCCTCTAGCTCCCTCTCTCTCTGTCTTACTCCCTCTAGCTCCCTCTCTCTCTGTCTTATTCCCGCTAGCTCCCTCTAGCTCCCTCTATCTTACTCCCTCTAGCTCCCTCTCTGTCTTGCTCCCTCTAGCTCTCTCTCTGTCTGTCTTGCTCCGTCTAGCTCCCTCTCTCTCTGTCTTACTCCCTCTAGCTCCCTCTATCTCCATCTTAGTCCCTCTAGCTCCCTCTCTCTGTCTTGCTCCCTCTAGCTCGCTCTCTCTCTCTTCCTCCCTCTAGCTCCCTCTCTCTCTGTCTTGCTTGCTCTAGCTCCCTCTCTCTCTATCTTACTCCCTCTAGCTCCCTCTCTCTGTCTAGCTCCCTCTCTCGCTGTCTCACTCCCTCTAGCTCCCTCTGTCTCCCTCGCTCTCTGTCTTACTCTCTCTAGCTCCCTCTCTCTCTGTCTTACTTCCTCTAGCTCCCTCTCTCTGTCTAGCTCCCTCTAGCTCCCTCTCTCTTGCTCCCTATAGCTCCCTCTGTCTCCCTCTCTCTCTGTCTTACTCCCTCTAGCTCCCTCTCTCTCTGTCTTACTCCCTCTAGCTCCCTCTCTCTCTGTCTTACTCCCTCTAGCTCCCTCTCTCTCTGTCTTCCTCCCTCTAGCTCCCTCTCTCTCTCTTACTCCCTCTAGCTCCCTCTCTCTCTGTCTTCCTCCCTCTAGCTCCCTCTCTCTCTATCGTACTCCCTCTAGCTCCCTCTCTCTGTCTAGCTCCCTATCTCTCTGTCTTGCTCCCTCTAGCTCCCTCTCTCTCTGTCTTACTCCCTCTAGCTCCCTCTCTCTGTCTAGCTCCCTCTAGCTCCCTCTCTCTCTGTATTGCTCTCTCTAGCTCCCTCTCTCTGTCTTATTCCCTCTAGCTCCCTCTCTCTCTGTCTTGCTCCATCTAGCTTCCTCTCTCGTATTCCCTCTAGCTCCCTCTCTCTCTGTCTTGCTCCCTCTAGCTCCCTCCCTCTCTATCTTACTCCCTCTAGCTCCCTCTCTCTGTCTTACTCCCTCTAGCTCCCTCTCTCTCTGTCTTGCTCCCTCTAGCTCCCTCTCTCTTATTCCCTCTAGCTCCCTCTCTCTCTGTCTTACTCCCTCTAGCTCCCTCTCTCTCTGTCTTACTCCCTCTAGCTCCCTCTCTCTGTCTAGCTTCCTCTCTCTCTGTCTTACTTCCTCTAGCTACCTCTGTCTCCCCCTCTCTCTCTTAATCCCTCTAGCTCCCTCTCTCTCTGTCTTGCTCCCTCTAGCTCCCTCTCTCTCTATCTTACTCCCTCTAGCTTCCTCTCTCTGTCTTACTCCCTCTAGCTCCCTCTCTCTCTGTCTTGCTCCCTCTAGCTCCCTCTCTCTTATTCCCTCTAGCTCCCTCTCTCTCTGTCTTGCTCCCTCTAGCTCCCTCTCTCTCTATCTTACTCCCTCTAGCTCCCTCTCTCTGTCTAGCTTCCTCTCTCTCTGTCTTACTTCCTCTAGCTACCTCTGTCTCCCCCTCTCTCTCTTACTCCCTCTAGCTCCCTCTCTCTCTCTGTCTTACTCCCTTTATCTCCCTCTCTCTCTGTCTTACTCTCTCTAGCTCCCTCTCTCCCTTTGTTACTCCCTCTTGCTCCCTCTCTCTCTGTCTTGCTCTCTCTAGCTCCCTCTCTCTGTATTACTCCCTCTAGCTCCCTCTGTCTCCCCCTCTCTCTTACTCCATCTGTCTTCCCTGGATTTGTATAAACAAGAGTGCGAGCAACAGGTGGCACTGTAGTGAAGAGCAAGTTGAAATTTGGAACTGGTTCACTGGAAAACTGAAGAATGCAAGATACTGAAAAATAGGAAACCATGCACCCTCAGATGAGCTAGGCTGCTATAGAGTTGCCTTGTGAGCAAAAAAAATTGCAGTCAAGCATTGCAGATCTCCTGCGAGACGCTCTTGCACAGGGAGCGACAGCAAAGGTGAGAGCAGAGGCGAGGCTGCAGTGCAGATTGGTGTCACCCCATGTGTTGGTGTCACCCGGTGCGGGCCGCACTCCCCGCACCCCCCTAGTGACGCCACTGGTTTGTGGGCTTTATGAGGGGCAAAAAAGACCATTGAATTATGATCCAAAAAGGGATCAAAAACTGTAAGAATGAAATTATCATTATTACAATTTGCAAGCTGCTGAGCTAAGGATAACCAAAAGGAGGGGTCACCAACAGTGGGTGTTTATATATGTAATAAAGAAACAGGAGCATTACCAATCAAAAGTTTAGTAAGCAACCATTGACCGCTTCCATCAGAGCGTTGTGACAGCAGTTTAACAGAAAGTGTTTTACGACATAAGGTCAGAACCCCATTTTGCTTGCTATCTCCTGGTGAGTAGACAACCTCTCCAACCCAACCTCTCTTCAATTTTACAAATTCCTCTGCTGTTAAATGGGATTCCTGCACACAAGCTATATCTGCACCCAGTTTGGCCAAACGAGTCAAAACTCTTTGCCTTTTAATAGGAGAGTGTAAACCTCTTACATTCCAAGATTATTTAAAGACATGAAGTAAATGGGAATGGAAGTAAGAAACAGCAATCCATATAGGAAAACAAATAAGAAGAAATATGTCAGGAAACAGACCAACTTTCTGCAACGTAGAACAATATTGAGGTAAAGGAGCAAAGACAAGAATGAAAAAATAAGTTAACATGCGACAAATGCAATGTAAGGTGAGAAAGAACAATATGTGTGAGATTAAAAAAAGAATGATGAGATAAGATAAGTCACGGAAGTATAAGTGGAAAGATAGAAAAGGAGAAGGAAGGAAGAATGAGTAGAAAGAAATGCTGTGTAAAGACAAGTTAGAGGCAAAAGGCAGAGCTGGAAAAAGCTGGAGAAGAAAGAAATTACTGATAAAAATAGTACAAAGAGAAAAAGGAACAAAACTGCTGATAAAAATAGTAAAAAGAGAAATAGGAAAAAAATGGTACCTAGAAAGACTCCAAAACATAAAAAGAGTGGGGGGGAGGAGGCCACATGGAACGATGACACGTCCGGACTCCACGAGGTGAGACGAGGGAGATTTTCCCATAAGAACGACCACAAGCCAAAAGGGTTAGACAATAAGGAGAGGAACCTATTAGGAGAGAAAAAGTTGATTAGAGCAATTACAAACATTGTTAACATACGAGCACTCAGTTTACCTTTATAATTACGAACTTACAAATTCAAACATTAAGTTACAATGAGTAGAACAGGCCAGCGTTTAAATGGTAAATGATCTATGAACATAACAAGAAACTCAACAGATTAGATATATAAGGCTATATATAGGAGTTGCTAAGAGAAAAGAATCGTCATGGACGTGATTTAGGAATATCCATCTTCTCAGGGCAGTGTGAGTTCAGGAACCTTTTGAGTTGGATCGGGTCCTCATAAGTGACGTTGTTGTTGTTGAAACTTACTTTGAACAGGCATGGATGAAAGAAGCCATATCGTGCACCAATAGAACATAAAGCTGGTCTCATGGCCAAGAATTCCTTTCTTCTGTCTGCTGTAGCATAATCCTGCGAGAAGAAAAGTTGAGTCCCTAATGACGAAATCTGCTTCAAGGACCGGACAGCAGCTGGTACTTTGAAAAGATCTGTATATGCAACAAATAGAGTATGACGCCTCTTGGTTTGCGTGCGGCAGATGGTGACGAATGGAGAGGACCCAACCTGTGAGCACGTTGAATATTCAAGACAGTGGTTTCTGGCAGATTAAGCACTTTCAGCAGGAATGATTTGAAAAAGGCTATAGGGTCAGATACTTCTGAGGTTTCCGGCAAACCATATATGCGAAGATTGTTCCTCCTGTTTCTATTTTCAAGATTTTCAATCTGCCTCTGACATGAGTAAGTAACATTTTTATTGTGCATGGTTAGTTAAAACCTTTACAAAAAGAGTAAATTTCAAAATAGCTTATTCCATTTAAATAAATAATTAAAAATACATTTGCGGATTGATGTCCTTTTTTGGAGAAATAAAGTCTAACTTTCAGTGTCTATCTTCAAAGTCATTTATTTCAATGAGACTTTAGGTTTTGTCCCATAGGTCACCTCTTTTTGCGTTTTTCACCAGAAGGAGGCTCGCTTTCTGAAAAAATCTGGTGGTCCTGCAGGCTATCTGCAGGTGTTGGCTGTTCAGTACTAACATAGCTGCCGACCGACATGTTCTAATTTGGAAAAGGCGGAATATTTGAAGGAGATCATACCGTCTCAATTTACTCAGAGAGGGACAGATGCACAGGATGTGAATCAAAGTTTCTTCGGAGAGACCACAAAGCCTGCACAGTGCTGTTGGCCATGTTTGCCGCCATGCCGGGATCTGATCTTTTGAGGTGTAGGTTCCCAGCCGTAATCGTAGTAGCATATGTTGCGTGGATGGTGTTATGTAGTTAACTAGATACGGTTGCGGGTCGCATCTCTCATACGTGGCCAGTACCATCCCGCCGTGTTTTTTCTTAGCCAGTGCTGCTTTGTCCGCAATCCAGGATTTCTGTTTTGCCACCCCATTGGCTACTTTTTTGAAGGCCGCGAAGGTATGTTTGGAGTTCCACGTCTCTTGCATGTCTAAGCTTTTCAATGCTTCTTCCAGTGTTGTTTTCCAAGCCTTTTTTCCTTCTGTTTGATTGTTAATTTCAGACCAACAGTGACCCATAAGTGTGTATTCTTGAGCTGCTCTTAGTTTCCAGCACGTTTTTATTGTGGCGGCTTGTCTGGCTTGGTACTGATTTAATAACCCGAATTCAAGGCGTACCTGCGCCTGAGATGCAAACTGCGTGATTTGGTAAAGATGTTTAAACAACACTGACTGTTGGAGGTTCAGGAAATTAGCGTCTTTGCCTCTATATAGGTCTGAGCTATACGTGAGGGAGGGTAAGAATTTGGCAGCAATCACTTTCAGCAGATATTCATTGGATGGACATTTTAATTTTGTTTTTAGTATGTTTAAGGCGAACCGCAGTTTGTTTGTCTGGGCTTTTCTGTGCAGGGTGTGTTCTCTTAATGACCATCTTGAGTCAACCAGTACTCCCAGATACTTATAGGTGGTACATTGCTCTATGTTATGTCCAGCGATGTACCATCTGAATGTTTGCTGCCCTGGGTGAGACGCAAAGCAGACCACTTTCGTTTTTTTGTAGTTGAATTGCAGCCCATGAGTACAGATGTATTTGTGCAGCTTGTTATAGCGTGTTGGAGACCCAACGGGGTCTGGCTGCAAAGGACTATGTCGTTGGCGTACTGCATACTCCTTATTTTGTGTTGTGCTAAATTTGGAGTGTCTGTTTGGATCTCTGAGATGCTCTTGTCGAGGTCCGCAGTGAAGATGTTGAAAAGGGTGGGGGCCAATACACAACCCTGCTTGAGGCCGATGTAGGTGGGGATTTTTGGTGTTGTTCTGTCCCCGTTGCCAAGTTTTATCTTAACCCAGGTAGATGAGTACAGATTTATAATGGCCCGTAGCAACTTCGGAGGTGTGCCCCAGCTGGCCATCTTTTCCCATAGGATCTCCCTTGGTACTGTGTCGAATGCCGCTTTTAGATCGACAAAACAGGTGTACAGTTTTGTAGATTTGGCCTTTGCTTTGTCAACAAGAAGATTCAGCGCTGTCAGGTTACATGACGTGTTGGTTCCAGGCCTGAACCCTGTCTGGGTGATTGGGAGGATGTTGTTACTGCTAACCCATGCCTCTGACATGATACAACCTGAGATTGAAGGACTGCAACCTGAGTTCAAGCGGAGCCCAATGAGTCTACACAATGTTCAACCGCAGTAATTCTCTCCTCCATTTTTGCCCAACCATCAGCCAAAACTTGTATCTTGGAACTCGTCTCCTCTATAAATGGACGAAGTGTGTGAATTTCTTCTAGAAGAAGATCCATTGAGACTGACGTGGGTTGCTTAGGTGGAGAAGGGGGATCTTTTTTTTCAACTGCCTGGTCGACACCTTGGTGGCTGTAGAAGAAGAAGTGGAGGCACTTTTAGGAGAAGAGGTCAGAGATTCATCCATATTGTTATGATAAGTATGAAGGTGTGAGCGAGAAATAAATGAGCGATTTGCAGAGACCACCAGTGACCTTACGGTTTTCAGTCTGCGCATATATATGACAATTAGGAATAGTATCACCTCAAGTATGAGTTAAGCAAGTGAAGCCTTTAGCACTGATAACAACAAGCACCTCAAACATCAGAGTGAAAAGTGACATTAAAAATTAAGCACTGCAAAGTCCAAACCTGTAGGAATTGTCCTGAACAGAAAAACATAAAGAACCATATGACGAAAAGAGAATATCAATAGCAAAGTGTGAAGGAGAAGACTGCTAATTCACATGTGAAAAAAAGCTCTTTGAAGCCCACTGGTGTCTGGGAGAAACAGTAGTTATCACAAAGAAAACAGCACGGTAAAGAAATGGTGCTCTGCACTTCAACAATATTGCGTCAAAAAAGCAGAAGAGCAAACAGTGCCACAATTAAAATTGCCTGCTTGAATGCCATGGTGACAAAAAGGAAGCATGGACTAAATAAGCAGGGTTAGACACAATAGACATTCATCTTCTGACGGAAGTCAATGCACGCTGGATCCCATGAAAATCCTTCACTGAAGGGCATAGAAGATGCAAAATGACCGCTGGTATCACTGATGAAGAAGAAAAAGTACCTGGTGGTTGCTTGAGGCAAGAGGCAAGAAGTCACCGTATACAATGCCCAATTAAATAAATCTGTCTCCAAGCAATTTACATCGCAGTATGAAGAAAATTGAAAGCGCAATGGAACAAAGTTGAGAGTTCCCAAAAGAAAAGAAAGTCCCCTCAGGACGCAGGCCTATTCAAAATGGCGGGCGCCATATTGCGTCGGGGAAAAGGAAGAATTCTAACCAGAAAGAGGGTAATTTCCGGGGCGAAAAGTGCCTCAAACGTTAATGCCTAGGCTTGACGGTCACGCTGCCATTTCTGCCGTTTTAAGGTTTCGCCTGTTGAAAGCTGCGCAGGCAGCCTTTCGCGCAGGCGAAATCTTATGTTTAACAGTATGTGCACTTCGTCCCGCCTTCTCTTCCATTGGCTAGCTCTATAAATGGAGGCTAGCCATTGGAAGAGCGATCTGTCCGTCATTTCCGGAGCAGATTCGTGGGCGTTCCCGCGATTTTTACTCATCCCGTCCCCTTGCGATCGTCATGCGGCGGTGGGCGGTGTTTTTTTTTTTTTTTACCTTTCTTTTGGTCAGTTCTCTGAAGATGGCGGCTGGGCAGTAGCCTTCATGGCGTGGTCCGCACGCGATAGCCTCAGCGCTGTACAAAGTCTGACGAAATGGCGTCCGAAGCAGCAGCAGCTCCGGATCAAGCACAGCCGCCTACCTCTCCCCCACAACCAAACAAACCGGTGAGTTAAGAATGTATCGTGATGGCAGTCTTTCTCGTCCCAGACAAATAGCACGGGCCAAGGAACCCCGAAAAAGGCAATGTGTATTTTTTTTTTTCCACAACTGAAATACCCTTTTTGAGCACCAGCCGCCTAAAGACTGTGGTGAAATTTCACCGCAATACTAAGCCAATTGCAGTGTAATCAGCGATCCTGGTCAGAAGAAAGGCCTTTTTACGTGAGTCGTGACCCCCAAAATAAAAAGATGCATCTACAGTTTAGTAAACGGTCAACAAAGCACCTCTAACCACGCATGCAGATGCTGCCTGCTGGTGCATATTGAGAAACGTTCCCCGAATTTAAGGCTCGCGGCACTACAGAAAGTACTGCCATTTGAAAGACAAAAATACCCCAGGAGACTAGTGAGAGCCCAAAGTGTAGGCAAGGAGTGAAACTCGTTAAAGTATGGCCAGTAATGTCTGGCTGCAGAGCCGCCTGCCGTGAGCAAAGCGCTGTTCTGGAAGCAAGGAGAGGAAACTTGCGTTCAAGGCAGTACGTGGATTTGTAGAGTTGGTTCCCACCATTGGATGCCCCAAGCGCTTTCAGAAGCGTCTGCCCGACTGGAGTCTGCGATGTGCTCATATTGTGTGTCAGTGCACTTGCTGTATGTGAATGTATAGAAGCGGTGCTCTGTACACCGATGCGTTGGCAGCACTTCGTTTAATCATTCCAACGACTGTTATTGAGAGTACTATCCCTGCCGCAGGTGTGGCTGCGTGTGTTACTTACTGGCCAGGGTGCTAAGGACTCGTTCCGAGACAAAGATTGCCGCCGGAGATTCTCACCTGTCGGGCCTAGCGTGGACAAACTGTCGAGGCCTCCCTCGTGGGCTGGTTGTGACTCGATGCAGAGTTTACAGTTGTTACAATGCCTGTAAACTGGACTGTCCACTTCTGTGGCAAGGAAGCTAGCATTGCTACTGCCAGCGCCCAATTTGTGTTGTGCAGATGTCAGTCACGCACCTGAGGGAAACCTTCTCTGTGTCGCCTAATGTGTGGTTTATGCGGGAATTCCCCCCTGGTCGTGAACAACTATCCTGTGTGTATATTTGTGGCATAACGGCCAGAGCGGCCGACTTTGACGTTAGGGAACCGGGTTCGAGTGTGAGCAGGGATGCTCAAACATCCTGTGATTCTGAGCAAATCACTTAATCTCCCTTTACCTGAAAAACGAATGTGACCTGGTGCTCATGTAAAGGGCTTTATACCCTCGGGTCGAGTTCGCGCTACATAAAATTGCAAAAAAAAGCACTAGCTTGTTGGGGTATCCCACGGGTCGTATGCGTTATCTCAGGAGGTGAGGCAGGAGGCCGCAGTGGTCTCTAGTCACTTCTCAGAGAACGTGTGCAAACCGGGCTCCAAGCCCGCGAGGAGTCTGAGACATTCATTGGGGTCAGACACCTTTGTTTTAGAGGCTGCCAGGGATGGACGGTCTGTTCACTCAGAGGTCAGCCAGTCTGCGGCACACAGCCCTGTGTAGGTGAAAGCAGATTAACTTTCTTAGATGTATGCACTGCAAGCCTGACCCCAGGGGTCCCTCTGCCAACCCCACCAACTGCATCTTAAAGCAAACCTAATATGTGTGAAGGGAGAGAGTCACAGGCTTCCCCACAGTCTGAAGGAGCTCTCAGACTGAGGCAAAACTCGTGATGTCCGCAGCCCTACCCTGCCCCTGACATGGATTTCGCTCTCAGCTGGTGATTTTCAAGCTGCTGGTTAACCACTGCACAATGCTAAGAAAAGCAAAACAGCAAAACAAGCATTGGCAAAGCCAGTTGGTCTCGTCCATGCAAGAGCTATTGACTTTGCCAATGTCTGTTAGCAATGTTGTTGACCAGCATAGATGCTGTGCAGCATGGTTAAAAGTTGTTTAAAAAAAAGTGCTAGTGCATGGTCAGCGCTGGTCATATCATAGCACTTTTCTGAGTGTGTGTGTGGCTCTGGGTGGGTGTGTGTGGCTCTGGGTGGGTGTGTGTGGCTCTGGGTGGGTGTGTGTGGTAGTAATTGCTGTCTGCTGAGCTTGTCCGTCCGTAGGGTACAATAGGTCTCACATTTGCGAGAGATTAAGCTAATGGCAATGTAAATGACAATGCCATTTATTTATCTGTTTTCAAAACCAACACATAAATACAAATTTTGTCATTTACAATGCCAATAGCTCTAACTTTTCCAAAGGCGAAACCATTACATTGTAAATGCTTGTTCTTAGTGGTGAGACATCGCAATTCCCTCTGCTTCACCCCCGGCACCAGGAGCATCACAGAAACGCAGCCATCCTCCTTGGGCGCTAGCCACGCTCCGGGCCTTTTATCTTTGACCTTCCTGAGACCTCTAAAGTGGAACAACATTCAATTTCTATTAGGAGTTGGACTTGTGAGACCTCCAGAGCCCCTTGAAGCCAATAGATCAGTGGTTCCCAAACTGTGCCCCGCGGCACCCCGGTGCGCCGTTAGGAGTAGCCAGGGGCGCCGCGCACAATCTGGGAAAGATAGGTGGCCGTGTGCTGAGCAAGCTCATCATGTGAGAATGTGGGCCAATAAAATAATATGCGTCTTTTGACGCCTACCTGAATGCAGCAAGTGAAGTTCATTCCAGCCGCAGCCCAACTCACGGGAAGTTACAAATGCCACCTGCATAATTTGGGGTTTGGCCCAGGGGTGCAATGCCGCCATAGTGCCTACGTGCTTTCAAAGACGTAGCCTCCGCGCTTTCAAAGAAGTAGCCTCCACATACGCAGCGTGACTGTCAGCGTTATTGCTGCCAGCCGCGTTCTGCCGTGCCGGACGACCCTCTAGAAAAGTTAAAAGTAGGGAAGAGGGCTGTATCACTGGTCGCTCATTAACGGTTCTAATTTGACAAGTCGAATTTGAAAGGGACAAGTTAAATAAATGTGCAGTGGCCCACAGTCTCGACGGAAAACAGCAGTGCATCTTAATGAATACTAAGGCTCCTCTCAGAACAATTTAAGTAAACAGGTGCAAATGAATGAAATTTATGGCGCAGTAAAGTGTCCTGGGGAACAAGAGTTATGTAGGGGGAAAACACAGAGTGACATTTTCACTCCAATCAAGATAAAGATTTCAAATATTGCTCCAATTTCACACAGGCCATGTATTTATATGCTGGCTGCTGTTTCTGCACTTACTTTGTGTGAACTTGAAGAAATACCACGCCAGATTTTATAAACCAAAATGTTTTTATTTCTGTGAAGAGGAGTGCAGCAGAGGGATGGGTAATTCAGGAAACTAAAAGTGACACCTGACTTTCAGTCTGAGAAAGCATGGAAGAAGGAATGCACGGGGGTAAAGCAAAGTTTGAAAGAATCAAAGGGGAAGAGAAGGAAAGCAGGACATAAAGGCAGAGCGAGGGGAGAAAAAGAACGTTGAAGAGCAAAGGTAGCAACAAGAGGTGGGGAAACGAAAAGGATGAGGGAATAGAAGACGCTTTAGCAGGCTTTTTCATAATTTAAAGTTTCACAAAGTGTCATCAACTGACCAAAAACAGATACAGCAGAGGCTGTAACTATGCAAGCTTCCTTAAAGCACCGAACAGGCACACATATAGCTGCTCTTTTTTTTAGCTTTTAGTAGTGCATTCTTGGGCTTGTAGTTTGCCTTTTTTACATTATTATGCTACCTAATACATTTTAGGGAGACAACTGGAAGTACTGCCAAGGTCGGGATTACATTCCCCCACCGGTAAAAAAAGGTCGGGAGCCATGGCCAACAGCCAATTAGGTCAAGGGAGCCACAGGTCTGAAAAGTTTGGGAAACACTGCAATAGACAAATGGTCCTGTGGACCTGAATGGACCTGTAGTGTGCTTTCATTAATTATGCTTGGTGTAGGTTGTCCTTCAACCTGAGACCCTGCTGTAAGCAAGGACGGCTTAGAGTAGTGCGACCGGTGCCGACTTCGCCGGAGGGGATGAGGGTGCCATCTTTACAAGCATATCATAGTTTTAAAAGCACCTGCTGTCGCATTCCTGGCCTCCAGAAATGTTCAGGCAACAATAAAAATGTCAAGATAACTGGTGATTAATGTTCTTCCTGGAGAGAGACTCTGAGCCTAGTGGTTTTCCTTATCAATAATTGATAGTTTACCACACTGTATATAGAGAAAACAATACCGTTCTTTTGGTTACAATAAGGTAAGTGCATTAAATATTATTTGCTTCACGTGGTATTAGTTTTGCTTGTGCAAGGTAAGGTACTTGTGCTTCATAACATTACGCAGCATGATGACGGAACATTACATATATGGATTATAACTGTGTTGCTCCACCATTATACATATTATAATCTGGTTATGAAGTCTTTATGCTTGTGTTCCCCTTGTTACTTAAAATACTTGGAAGCAACACAACTATGTTGCATAATGTCAGAATGTTGTTTGATATGGGCAATAATTAGGTTGCCTCTAAGTTAGCTCCTAAACCGCTTTTTCAGCAACTATGTCCTGTAATCGTGACTGACAATGTGATGAAATTCTGCACTATGATTAAGGAGATTTCAGAATTACTGGGGGTTAGAAGAATGAGACTGTTTTCATGTTAAACAGTTTTCTATGTAAATTAATGGTGTACATGTTTCTTAATTACTTCAGGCCCTCAGAAAGTTCTTTCCAATTAAACAGTCTGGAGGGAAACGCGTGTTTTCAGGCAGAAATGTTACTATAATTAAAAGTGGGATTGATTTTATAAATATAGTAAAGATAATTTGGATGTAATAAGCGAGAAGAGACTTCTTGGATCAATGAACACAATTCTAAGTTGAACTGTTGACAAAGGTCTTATATAGCATCAAATATTAGAGGTGAGAATTACAGCAGTTACTGGAGAGTGTGCTGAACGATTCTGCATTGGCTTATGGAATGTGCCGTCATTCTTGCAGTTTGGACATTTTAAGCGACCAAATATTTAAAAGAGATTCAGCCCCTGATTAGTTTATAGATCGGGAAATAATTGTGAACAGTAAAGGTGTGCGTGCTAGTTGCTTCTTAAGTTGCTAATTCGTAATATTTGACTATCAAAGTAACATTGGACTAGTAGTTCTTCAAAGACTCAAATCTGATAGCTTCGCATGCTCTGTTGTGGTTACACCTCTTTAATCCGGTAAACTACAGAATAGATCACTACTTTTAATTGGAAACCATCATAATATCTGGTGCATCAATCTTAAATGAATGCATCCAATCTTTAATAAATAAAGATATATATTTAAAACAATACCTTTCACTGTAGTTTGACCTTTTATTGATTGTAATAACCTGTGTTACATCGCATCTTGTGCTTTTTTCCACCCAATTTCATTGATCAACCGCAGCTATCTCTGGAAAGGTTGTTTTACCAAAATATTGCCTGAAATAAATATTGTGTACTAAATATTGTTTACAACAATATTGCTGAGTTGGAGTTAGTAACAGAACATTTACACCCAATGGGTTAATAGTTTTGTTAACAACACGTAGGACACAACATTTATGTGAGGATATTTCTGTATGACTGACATATAAGCCAAAACAGCCTAAGAACCTTCAGCGTATTGCCTAACCATTGAAACCATAATATTCAGATACAGGGCCCCTAAGGAGAACATTCAGTATCACGTTTTACATCCTATAATCCAAAGGATTTGAGGAAAAAGTCTGACACTCATAATTGATTAAAAATGAGTGCTTTAGTGTTAAAGATCCCTGTGGCCAGTGCACCAGTAAAGACCCAGCCTGAGGCGTCCAGCCAACTGCACTGGTAGCCAGTACCATCTTAACACATGGGCACGCTGGGAGCGGGGCCCCATGAGCATAGGGGCCCGACGCTAATCTATGCAACATTTTTATTCCTGTGAGTGGTTGTGTAGGCAGGGGCCAGTGCACTGCTTTGTACGGGGGCCTATAATGCTGTTAAGATGGGCCTGCTGGGTGCCTACCTCTCCATGAGAAAATATACTCCTAAGTGCCCAAATGAAGAATTTGGGAGTGTTTGTTAGATCATAACTGAGAGAAGCATGCATACTGTGCTCATTACAAAGTTGACTTTACTACCAAATAGTTTTGAGAACATTCTTTGTTCATTACACTTCAATTCTGGAACCAGATCTGTCAATGGTGTATGATTCCAGCAGTGTCTGACTTGGACTTCCCAAAATGTCATGTGTCGCCCTGAGTGGTTACAAAACTCAGCCTCTTGGCTTACTGTGCGATTGAAAGAAGAGAGAGCTTCTCTGCCACTCTCTGCATCCTACCATGGCTCCATATGGTCTTCCAGATTGCCTTTAAGACCCTCTACAATGTCCATTGCCAATACCAGAGTACAGACCCTCATTTCCTGCTGGAAAAGTTCAGACCCTACTTTATTCTTATAATGCCTTTCTTCTATATATATAGTTGGCCTGGGCGATGTTTGCGGTGTTCATCGTAATTCCGCTGTGCAATGCGGAGTTCCGCTATCGGTGGAGTGCGTTAGGTCGCCCGGTGTGTGCAAATTTTTAGCGCCGGTGTTTTTCCCGATCTGGAAAATCAGCGCAAACAGCACTGCGCACAGCGCAAGGGGGCGCTGCTTCTTTCTGCCGCTCGAGTCGATGTTCTACTCGAGTGGCAGTATACTCAATGTGAACGGAGGGTTTCTCAACACGAGTGGTAGCAGCCATCCATGACTGCCCAAGTTGAGAAATCTCGCTGGAAGGTGGTCTGGAGTAAGATTTTCCTCACTCGCGCTCGCCAACTTTAATGTTGGCGACCGAGGAAAAAACTCTGCGCTCTGGGAAATACTCTGCAAACTCCGCGAGCGGAGCAGAATTTCACGACGAGTTCTAATGAAGTTCAAGATGACACGTGCTCAGACATTATCTTCATCCTCACTGTTAAAGCACATTTATGTCCGAGGCGGCTTGATCTGAAATGAAACACAAGAATTCTAAGGAATTCCAGAAGCTGACAACTTTGACCGAGAAGCAGTATCCCCTATTCATGAACAATAGCAGCGAAGGATTGGCTGGACGACCAGAGAAGCAGAACTAAGAAAGCAAGACAGAGCAAAAGACACAATCATACGATGCAGATAGACTAGGCCTCGGGAGGGAAGAGCAAACTCGATTAGCAAAAGAAAGGTACGCTGATTTCTATTTTTCACTGACAGTCAATGATGGTTGGCTAGGAAGGATGAATGTAAATGTAAATGTATTTATATGAGACCGAGTTCTGAAGATGAGGCTGAGCAAGAAGCAGGCAGCCCAATTCCTAACAATACAGAACCTCAAAAGAGGCTGGCGAGAGGCTATGGATGCCTGGAGTATGTGTCCCCTACCTTCCACATGGAGAAGTGTTGGGGTTTTCCTAAGAGTACTCAGTGAAAGATAACACGCAAAGGCCACTTCATTGATAAGAAGTGATGCCGGGTGAAACTTTCAATCCTCCGTTGCATACATGAAATGCCCCAAACTGATACGAAATTACATAAAATGCCAGTCCAAGTATCTCACATCCAAATTTGATGTGAGGATGCAGTTAATGCCAAAAAATAGTACATAATTGTCTCCGATGGCACTAATATGTTGGCATTCAGTTCTTCTGCATTGTTCTCATGCAGCTGCAGTCTTTTTTTTTTTTAACCTAACGAAATCTCGTTAAATACCAGTCTAGAACCTCGCATCCGAAATGGACGCGAGGATGCATTCCGTGCAGCACAAAATTATTTGTGATGTAAACATTAGCCACTCGTATTGAGTTGCCCTGCTAACCTCGTGCTCCTGCAATGGAAATATTGTACATGCAGCGTGGCAAATGGTGTAATCTCGTTATCTCGGGCATTTTACTTAACAGTCGTAGGGTGAAATGTGTGAAATTTCACGAGATTCGACTGGCCCCCGCCTAAATTAAAAGCACAGATTGTGATTCATCAAATAGGAGCCCAAAATGACACGACTCGGAGGCTGGAGAAAACAGAAGTCTGAGAGCCAATTGCCACAATGCTAGGAACCAGGGGGCAGATGTATCAAAGCAATTTTAAGTCGCAAACGCTGTGATTCACAAAAAAGCAGAGTTTGCGACAAAAATTTCGCTAAACAGTATGTATGAAGGAAATTGCATAGCAAAATTAAGGAATCGCAAAATTTGCAACTCCTTAATTTTGCGTAACCATTTAAGGAATCACAAACTGCGATTCCTTAAATGCTATGCATCAAGCATTCAATTATTGCGATTTCTCCTTAAGAAATCGCAAAATTACCACATTACCACCAACTTCAAGTTGGTGGTAATTTGTGATTTCTTTCACAAATGCAATTTTTGGCATTTGTGAAGGTGCCATATGGTGCACATACATGCCCTAAGGGCAAGTATGTGCGCCATATGCGCACACATGTAAATTTCAGGGGTGCATCAGGGTGTTCTTATGACACCCTTGCACCCTTGAAATTATTCTCAATTTGTGATTCTCAAATTGCGAATCGCAAATTGAGAATAACTTCGCATTCTATGTGCCTCCTGGCCCATAGAAATGAATGGGAAATTATTCCTTAATTGTGATTAACAATTTGCTAATCGCAGTTAAGGAATTTTAAGAAATCACTAAAAAAATTGCGATTTTTTTTCTATACATACCATTTTGCAATTCTCAAATAGCGATTCTCAAAAAATCGCTATTTGAGAATCGCAAATAGGTATTTTGATACATCTGCCCCCAGATGATAAGAAGGCCATTCAGTATCTTGTGTCGCAAATCAGCGTTTTGCATACTCTGCATCAGCCTGACAATAAAAGCTCTTTTCCTTTCTGTCTTCGAATGCATTATTAGTCAGGGTCTGCAGCACCGAGGTGCTTACACCGAATCCGCAGACTTCTGACTGTCAGAGATACACTTTTTTTACATAACATAACATGACGTAAGGTTACGTAACGCAACATAACATAACACAACATGAAATAACATTGGGATAGAAAATGTTGCAAAACAGACTTGCACCACTAGCCCTCGAATGAGCTACCAGCTGGTGGGCATTTGTCTGCAAGACCTCTTGCATGATGGCTCACAGGCCCCATGAATAGCTGCTGTTGGTGACCGCCGGCATGACAGCATCTCACATCCTTCAGCACACCATCCTTCCATCAGTTCACCTTATATTCATTCAGCAACAAAAAAAGACAAGAGCACAACTCTGGTCCTGATGCAGGGCATAAATAAATAAATAAATTGAGAAGATCCATGCAGGCTCCATCACAGACAGCTCTTTTATCCCTTCCAGTTTTACCAAGTATAGTTCTACCTATCTTCACAGGCCGTAAGCGTTTTATCAGCTAATGTAATGACTATACAATAGAATGGCAGACAGGAGGCAGGATTGGCAGGCACAAGGCGAGAGCAAACGACAAAGTGCTCAAGAATGACCAGCTAAAGCTGGGAACACCAGACGTGATTTGGAAATGCCAGAGAGAAGGGTGACATACCATCAAGAGCAGGGCCTGAAATACCCAAGGCAGGAATGTTGGAAACAAGATCACAATGACAGGCGTGAGATAGCAGTACGAGGCGCTGGTGAGAATGACTGACGCAAGTGGGGATGATGGACAAAAGTCAGGAAGGACATGCCTGAGCTCAGAACACCAGACTCGCGGCACTAAGGCATGCACGAGGCAGCAGGTATTCCAGGCCTTGTTTAGGAATACCGGATCCAAGGCAGGAATGGCATGCACGTGGGAGGAATGTCTAACTTGGTTTAAGAGCAACAGATATACGCTAGAAATGTCACACACACGACGGGAATGCCAGGCACGAGGCAAAAAGGGCAAACACTAATCAGTCATGACAAACAAAAGGCGGAAAGCTAATTCACACGGTGGGAATGTCAGACCTGAGTTGGAAATAAAAGACACAAGGTCATAAATGAGGAAATTACATTTACAAGACAGAGTGACAGGCATGAGGCGGGAAATGAGATAATAAAGGACAGTCATAAGAGCAAAATAACTGACACTAGGCAGGAATACAACACCGGTGAGAATGCTGGCCATCAGATGACAGCACCAGACACCAGGGAATGACAGGCACTAAGCAGCAACACCCTACACGAGGCACTAATGGCCGGCATAAACGAGGGGACGACAGAAAAGCTTAAGTAAGGACAAGCATAAGTCGAGAATGGCAGGCAGGACTGACAGACTTACAGAAATAATTTTTGGCATAAGGAGGGACTGTTGGCCACAAGTTTGGGCAGCCAGGCACAAGGCAGGAATGACAGATATAATGCGATTCAAGCTGGGCTGGATGGAGGTGGTGTACGAATACTAGATCTAAGTCAGAAACAATGGTTATCAGGTACTTCACACTGCCCAGGTATTTCTTCCCCCCCCCGGCCCCCCCCCGCGGTCTCCACCCATAAAGCACAGCTTCATGGTCTAGGATCATTCGAATGACTTCCACCCAACCTGGACGTTGCACACTGCACTCTGGCCAACTAATATCAAAAGCTTCATCAGTACTGCCTTCTCCATCACCCACAAGCATCTCCTCTCTGAGAAGACCTCCAATTGACGGTATCCATGACGAGACATCAGGTTATATGGTCAGCCAGCTCAAATGTTTCATAACTGCTTGTGTAAATTACACGTAAATCCATGCAGCATGTCTCATGGTCAGGATGAAGAACCTTTTCTTAGTGGTTCACTTCTATATTTGACCGCCAGCATAAAAAGAATTGAAACATCTGAATACAATCTGAAAGTTCCTCTGCTGAAAAAGACAGAATTTCCTGCTGGTGAGAGTGACCAAGGAAAGAGGTGTGAGGTGGATGAACCTAAGGAAATGCAAGATTTTCTTTGAAGTAGGCTCAAGTCTACAAAATGAGTCACAACTGGCCAAAAGTTGACCAGTAAATAGTTAAAAGATGCTCCATTGGTTAATAGGACGACCCCTAATTGCTTAGAAAATGTGCCAATATTAAATATATGAGCCACGTAAAGAATGTATGATGATTGATTTGGTGAACGGCCACTTTAGAGTAAGGCTGGGTGGTGAACTCCACTCTGCCAGCGGAGTTAGCTGAGTTTTTTTAACTCCATGCTCCACTTGGAACGCTGAGTTCAGCAAAAACTCCACATTCATCTGAGCAGAGGAGTTTACTGGAGCCCGGGAGGTTAGGTTTCACGTTCATCATGATCATCATCACAGTTACGATGAGAGACAGCACTATGCATGTACTAACTGACTAGTAGATGGCCGCGTTACACAAAATAGGCTGCTCTAAGCTAGCATCATGTGGCCAGTCTTGTCTAAAAGCCTCGCCCTCTCTATGGTCCACAGTGCACATTCCCAGACTGAATGTCCGGCAATCATGTGAAGCTCTGCATTGGTGGTTGATGGGGAGGTGCTGCAGTCTCTTTGTTCGCTGGGGGGGTGGAGTGAGCCCTATGAAGCCCTCGGGGCCATCACAGTACGTCACAGCCGGAGTTGAGGGGGTTCCTGGAAGCCCGAGATGGGGGGCCTGGCGCAGCTGCAGGACAGCCAGAGCCTGGACGGCATTAGCCGGGACTTCACCGATGGCAAGAACCACCATCTCCAGTGCCCTAGAGCACCTTGAACCACGAGGGGGACCTCACCTCACCTGACACACTTTACGGCAAACAACAACCTGCAGCTGCGAATCCAGCTGAGCAGCATGCTGCATGGGCTAAACCACGGGTACTCATAGTACTGCTCACAGGCCGCCAGCGGCCCGGAAAACCTACCTTCGCGGCCCGCTGACCTTGCAGACATCGTGCCTGTGGTTTTTTTTTGTTAAGAGTTTCAGCAAACACCGCCGGTTGCATAAGTGCGGACTCAGAGAGACTCTGCTCTATGCGGGCCGGGAGAATCCAGCGATAGTCAGAGTGGAGATGCAGGGGCGCTAAGAAGAGGTGAATAAAACAAAGCCTCATTAATAAGTAAATGGTCTTTTAAAGACCTGTGAAGTACTCGGGTGCGGCTGTGTGTGTGCCCGGGAAGCTGTCTCTGCCCGGGCTGCCACACACGTGGGGTGAGGTGACAGAGAGTGATAGAGGACTGCAGGGTGTGAGAGCCGGGTGAGGTGATGGAGGGCAGCAGGGAGTGAGAGGTGTGTGTTAAGAACCTGTGATGTGATGTTTCCCGCCAGCCTGTAGTCAGAGGGTTGAGCCAAGGCCAAGGAGCTCAGGCCTGGTCTCCGCTCTAGCACCACAGCGCACAAATGCTCACCGCCAGGCTGGCGCTATATATAATGGATGTATGCATACCTACACGGATGGGTAACTGGCGCCACAGGGGGGCTTTGATCTGACAGCTCGGCGTGAGAGTCATAATTAAAGCCAGTGGCAGATTTGAGCCCAATCCCAGTGGTGGGACACAAACCCCACAAAGCAGCAAATTCAGAGAAAAAACGAGCTGGCTTGTACATTACACAGGGAGAGGGGGAAGGGAGGGGCTGTCTCTGGGCTGGTGACGGAAATGTGTAGACACAGTACGTGTGCACTGCCCGAGGCACAGAGACACATAGAGACAGAAACAGACAGAGACAGATAGAGATAGAGACAGGGATAGACAGACAGAGACAGGGACATACTGACAGATAGAGACAGAGGCAGATAGAGGCAGAGACAGGTAGAGGCAGAGACAGGGGCAGACAGAGCAAGATAGAGGCATAGACAGGGACAGACTGACAGAGGCAGAGACAGATAGAGGTAGAGACAGACAGCGATAGAGACAGAGAGAGAGAGACAGAGACAGAGAGAGAGACAGAGATAGAGACAGAGTTAGAGGCAGGGACAGATAGAGGCAGAGACAGACAGAGATAGAGATAGAGAGACGGAGAGGGAGACAGAAGGAGGAAGGCAGAGACAGGGACAGACAGAGACAGGGACAGACAGAGACAGGGACAGACAGAGACAGATAGAGGCAGAGACAGGGACAGACAGAGACAGAGAGGCAGAGAGACAGAGAGATGGAGAGGGAGACTGAGAGGGAGAGGGAGACGGAGGGAGAGAGAGGGAGTGAGAGGGATAGAGAGGGAGGTAAAGGGAGGGAGAGGGAGGGAGACAGAGGGTGACAGAGGGAGGTAGAGGGAGGGAGACAGAGAGAGAGGGAGACAGAGAGAGGGAGAGAGAGGGAGACAGAGAGAGGGAGAGAGAGGGAGACAGACAGAGGGATACAGAGAGGGAGACAGAGGGAAGGAGACAGAGGGACAGAGACGGAGGGAGACAGAGAGAGGGCGACAGAGGGTGACAGACAGAGGGAGACAGACAGAGGGAGGGAGACAGATAGAGGTAGACAGATAGAGGGAGACAGATAGAGGGAGACAGATAGAGGGAGACAGATAGAGGGAGACAGACAGAGGGAGAGAGAGGGGGAGGGAGGCAGAGGGAGAGGGGGAGGGAGACAGAGAGAGAGAGGGAGGGACACAGAGAGAGAGAGAGGGAGACAGGCAGAGGGAGACAGAGAGAGGGAGCGTGAGAGAGATGGAGAGAGGGAGAGCTAGAGCGAGAGAGAGAGAGAGAGAGAAAGAAGGAGATATAGAGAGAGATGTGTGTATACCGGAGACAGAGAGAGAGGGAGGGAGACAGAGAGAGGGAGGGAGAGATAGAGAGAGGGAGTGAGACAGAGAGAGAGAGAGAGAGAGAAAAAGAGAGAGAGAGAGAGAGAGAGAGAGAGAGAGAGAAAGAGATATATAGAGAGAGATGTGTGTATACCGGTTCTGGTGGCTTAGTGGACAAAGGTGTCCGCTGCAGGGGCCTATGTTCAACCTCATGGTCACAGTTTTTTTTTGCTCTAGCCCCGACCCCCTCCCCCACTGACCCCGCCCCCATCGGTGCGGCCCTCAGCCACAAACCACACTGTAAATTTGGCCCTTGAGAGAAAGTTTGTGAGTACCCATGGGCTAAACAGTTAGTGAGGGTGAGGGAGAGGGGGCAGGAGCTCAACAGTGAGAGAGGAGAGAGCTGCAGGGGTGGTTCGGTGTGTGCTTGTGAATGTGTGTGTGTCTGTACTTGTTTGTGAGTCTTTGTGTGTGTTCCAGGGAACACGTGTGTGTATGAATGCGTGCATCTGTGTGATGTGTGAGTGTGACAAAAAGTAATTTTTAACTGTATTTTTAAAATAGTGATTCTAGCATTGTGATTTTTGCTTCATGCGTACTTTGTCATGTTTCTTGAACACGTAATATCATTATTACTTACACATTTTTTTTCCCAAGCAGATTTCACATTGGGAGGCACATTTGTTGGCAATTACTTCTGTGGCCCAAAGCTAATTCATTTTGCTTTAAGAGGAGTCTTTGTTCCCGGAAGTCTTTTTAAACACTATGATTTTTTAAATTAACCCAAGTCTTCTTCTATAAATCAACTATATGATATAACATTTGAATTTTATGTTGACAATTATGTGTGCCGCTGCAGGCACATTCTATGTATTCGTCTCTCAACAAAGATCCATAAAACGACAGCTGATGAGCAACAAATCAAAATTATAAAGCGAACAGCTGCCAAACAAGGCATCATGGAGGCTGGAAGGTGGCTACAGGGCACATATAAGCTAAAGGTTGAATAACAATGTTTTACCTAGGCGGAGCGGAACTCCGTGGAATTCTACAGAATCTTTATGCAACTCCACGAAATTCCACGTAGTGCAACTCCGCGAGCTCCGCCCACCCCTGCTTCAGAGTAGTAGACAGAAATGATAAGAAAAGAAGAAAATAAATTACAGAATGAAAATGAAACATGTTTCTTTCGAAAATGTGTGTGTTAAGCATCTGCCCCCCCCCACCCACACCAGAAGGTGAAATCTGTTTAGTCAGAAAAGAAGAACTATCACAGAAGACTGTTCATAATTGGTTGGAAGATTGTAACAGTTAATTCAGGAGATAGGACACGGTGGTGGGAAAAGCTATTAAATAGGAACATATTTGTTCAGAAGATATAACTTGCTCAGTTAAATAATGGTCATAGCTGGTTAGTTGATTGGGTGTACTAAGGTAGAAGATGGACTCTGGTTGGGAGAAAATGAGATATACTTGGAGAAAAAAGACGGGCTGTAATAGAAACCAGAATTAAGTCTTTCCGAATGATTAGAAATGTAATGAAATGTATATAATGGAATGAAATGCAATAAATGTAATCAGAATTTTTGTAAAAGCATCAATAAACAAGGGGACTGATTGCTTAATCATGCAATCAATCAATCAGGATTTATATAGCTCTGCTAATCACCCGCTAGGGTACCCAGGTGCTGCAGGTCCCGGAGGCTCCGTCGAATAGCCAGGTCTTGAGGGCCCTTCGGAATTCTGGAAGAGAGGTGATGGTCCGGAGCTGCATTGGAAGGCTGTCCTAGGTCTTTGCTGTGTTGTAGGAGAAGGCTCATCCTCCCCTTCTGCTTCAGTGAATGCAGGGCATATGTGCAAGTGATAGGGAGGCAGAGCCTAATCTTTTCAACAGTAGGTGGAAGTTCAGGTGGTGGTTAATGTAGGTAGGTCCTTGGTTGTGTAAAGCCATGTCTGAGTGGGTCAGCAGCTTGAATTGGCATCTCTTCTGTACAGGGAGCCAATGGAGTTGCCTGAGATGGGGTGTGATGTGGGTTCATCGGGGGATGTCGAGGACGTGTCTGGCTGTGGCATTCTGTATGGTTTGAAGTCTCTAATAAAACAACAAACGGGGGTACTAGTGGTCTATAAGGGCTTAAGAGATTAATGCTTACTCAAAAAATGTTGTGTGCGTGTGTGAGGACTACTAGGTGAAGAAAAGAAAACCCATCAGCCCGCCCATTGGCGGAGCTTCATCATTTGGGATTTTTTGTATAGACTGGCATCCACCAAGTACCTTGCTTTAGGAGATTGCAAGGGAACTACTGGTCACGGATCCACCAGTGATGAGCAGCCAAAAAAATGTTGTAGTAGGGGGCTGTGGGAAAACAAGGTGTTGCAGTGCTCAAAAAAGGTGTATAGTGGTAATGTGATGTTAAAATTGACTATCACGGTGCCAAACAAGAAACTTTATTAAGAGGGCCACCATGATGGCAAAATTAAAAGCAGAGTGTGGATAGCATTGCAAACAAATATTGCTATCCGATGGTCAATGTACTGGTCAACATGTTTCAGCCATTAATGGCTTTCTTCAGGACCTATATTTATTACTACTGCAACTGTGAAAACAAAAGTGAACTCAATTGTCCCAAATACCATGCAAAATAAAATATAACATACCATGAAGTGATGCTAAATGGTAAGGGATGAAGTCATGGTTGGAGGGGATCTTCTCCTAGAACAAAATATGTGCAATCATAAACATGTTGACCAGTACATTGACCATCGGATAGCAATATTTGTTTGCAATGCTATCCACACTCTGCTTTTAATTGTGTGGGTGGCCCTCTCAATAAAGTTTCTTGTTTGGCACCGTGATAGTCAATTTTAACATCACATTACCACTATACACCTTTTTTGAGCACTGCAACACCTTGTTTTCCCACAGCCCCCTATTACAACATTTGTTTGACTGCTCATCACTGGTGGATCCGTGACCAGTAGTTCCCTTGCAATCACCTAAAGCAAGGTACTTGGTGGATACCAGTCTACACAAAAAATCCCAAATGATGAAGCTCCGCCAATGGGCGGGCTGATGGGTTTTCTTTTCTTCACCTAGTAGTCCTCACACACGCACACAACATTTTTTGAGTAAGCATTAATCTCTTAAGCCCTTATAGACCACTAGTATCTCCGTTTCTTGTTTTATTAGCTAGATTAGGGGATAGGGTGCGTGTAGGTCTTTAAACTTCTTTCCCCTGGGACTCTTTTACAACTGTTGTTTTTTTGCTGGTTTGAAGTCTCTGCAGGAGGTGCACGGTGATTCCAACGTAGAGAGCCTTGCCATAGTTCAGTCAGCTACTGACGAGGGCCTGTGTCATGGTGAGTCTTGTGGACAGGGGTAGCTGGTTGAAGTGCTTTCATAGCATGCGCTGAGTGAGGAAGCAGGCGGATATAACGGCATTCATCTGTGACTTCATGTTGAACCTGTTTTCAATGATGATTCAGAGGTTGAGCTGGGTGGTGAGGTTCCTGGCGGATCCTTTGGCTTCTGAGATTAAAGATGTGGTGCGGGCATGGTCGTTGGCAGTTCCTAAGGGGTTGGATTTCATGATGAGGTGGTGTCCTGGCTGGAGAACTGGTTTCAGCTGGTCAGTCTGTGATTTATGTCAATTGAGGTGAGGGCGTATCAGTTGAGGAAGTCCATGGATGTAGGTTAGGGTGTGAAGTTTCTGTATTTTGTTGCGATCTTGTCATGGAAGAAGTTGGCGAGGCTGTCATAGAGCTCTTGTGAGGGTGTGATGTTTTTGCTGACAGCCGGGTTGGGGAACTCCTTAACGATGTTGAAAAATGTGTTGCTGTTGTTGGCACTGATTTCAATGCATGGGGCTAGGGCTGTCTTCTTTGTTGCCCTCAGCTGGCAGTGGTAGAGGTTAAGGAAGGTCTTGAAGGCTGCCCTGTTGGGGTGTCCTTGCTGGCGTGCCATCTCCTCTCCAGATATTTGCTGTCACGTTAAGCTGTTCTGAGTTCTTGGGTGTACCGGCTGGTCTTTTTGGAGGATCTTCTGTGATTGTTGCTCTTGATGGGGGTGATGCCGTCATTGCAGTTGGTGATCTAGGTGTTGAAGTTCTTAATTCCCTGTTCCAGGCTGAGTGCGACAGCTGGGTTGAAGGTGTTGAGGGTGTCCACCCAGATGGTTTCTAAAAAATGTACTACAACTGTAGTGGGGGGTGCCATCTTGGTGGTGGCAGTATGGGGGCTGGAGATGCTGAAGTGAATGATGGAATGGTAAATTCTGTGACGTGGCTGTGTTTGACCCAGTTGCTGGAGGTGAAGCATGTGTCCTGCTGTGTGTGTGTGTTTGCGGCTGATTTGAGTCAGTCCAATGATGCTCATACTGTTGGGGAGGTAGGTGGTGGTGTTGTTAGGGTCATTGAGGTGGGAGTTGAGGTCGCCGAGGAAGATGTAGTCCTTGGAGTCCAGGGCGAGGGGTGCAATTCATTCTGTGATGGTATTGCAGAAGCTGGAGCTCGGGCTGGGGGTAGGTATGTGAGGGTGCCTCTGATGGTTGTATTGTCATCCGTATGGCGCTTAAAGTTGAGGTGTTCCATGGGAGGGGTGGTATTGATGATGCTGGTGGTGCACTGTATGCTGTCTTTGCGGATGATGGCTATTCCTCCTCTCAGCTTGTTGATGCAGTCCTGGCGAATGATTTTATATCCATTGGGAATGGCTGTGGTGATGTCAGGGGAGTAGGGGGGGTTGAGCCATGTCTTGATGAGGAGACAATGTCAGGTGAGAGGGTGGTAATGAGGTCCCATAACTCAGTAGGGTGCTTGCCAATAAAGTGTGTGTTGAGGAGTGAGCAGTGGAGTCAGTGGAGCGCTTTTGGTGTGCTCTGGCAAGAGGTTGGCATGGGGCTCTACGATGTAATGGTGGTCATGCTGGTGCAGGAGAAGATGCAACTGGCACAGGAAAACTGGCCTATTGTAGAGTATGGTGTGGCAGCAGTGTTCACTGGGTCGTCCTGGGTACAGGGCGCAGAGGACAGTGGTGTCATACCTGCGAGTGGGCTGGGAGCCAGGGGTCCTGGAACTTGGCAAGGTCCAGGCATGAACTGGTGCAGACGGGTTTGCCTTTGGTGCACCTTTGGCACATCCGCTGCACTGCTGCGTTGTGGCCTCCATTAAGTTGGTCCTGGGAGGAGGGAGGGGCACTGGGAGACAGTTGGTGGGGCTGGGTGGGAGGCAAGAAAACGGCCGACAATGATCAGGAGAGGAGTTTTGCGGGAGGTAGGAAGAACGGGTAGGTGACAGCACCCAGGAATGAACAAAAAAGTGTGCACAATCAAGAGAAAAACACAAATAAAGAGAAAAGCACAAAAGATAAAAGCACAATGAAAGTGAAAGGTGCAAAAATTCAAACACAATCAAGAGAAAAGCACAATGAAAGAGAAAGGCACAAAAGAGAGAATCACAACCATAGAGAGAAGAGCACAAAGGAGACAAGCACTGGCGTTGCCAATAGGTCTCGCAGTAGGAAAGTTTGAGCTATTGGTTTTCTAAATGACATTTTATTTTTTTGTTTTGTGATTTACAATGCCCATACTTTTAACTTTTCGCTTTAGGAAAGTTTGAGCGATTGGTATTGTAAATGACACTTTTTTAATTTACGTGTTGGCTTTGAAAATAGCACATCTACTGTTACTTACTGTGACCATGATGTCAAATGCTGATTTCTAGAATGGATATTTTAGTCAACAGAGCAACCAGACATGACTTATTTCACTGTGTTGCCCTCCGGTCACATTGTGCTTTTCCCATAAAGCATATTTGTTATCTGGCATGGTTTCAACACCAGAATTAACTCGAGATCCCTGAAGAAGTGTGAGCCACAGTTAGGACTGCCCTAGTTCCTGACAGGGTGTGGAGAAATCCAGGCCTAAATTGGCCCCTGAGCACACCAGATCTTGAGTTATAGACTGCGCTCTTTGCCTGTTTCCACTCAGGGTCAACCCAGTGACTCGAAATCAGTATCCATATCCATCCTGATCACCAACGATTAGCTCCAAACCCTTTCTTGTAAACAATAACCCTGCATGCAAGACCTAATGCAGGGCTCCAAGCTCTGTATTGTAAACAATACCCCTTGCAAGCCATGGTTCATGAAGCGCATGTGCTGTCGCAGGTGAGGCCTAAAAAATTACCATTCTCATAAATACATTTTAAAAAACATGGATTAAAACAGACATGAAAGCAGCCGTGGCACTGATGTGGACTACTTTTTGGCAGTCGTGCACTAGTGCACAAGCAAAATGCTGTCACTCGTCGTGCAAGAAAGCAAGTGACTGAAGTTGGGTGACTGGTTGCTTTATGCTATATGTGGTAATGAGGGAAGCAAAATGTGCGTGACACTTGAGCAGACCAGTGGATGAAGAGGGCTGATCGAAAACCCTTTTATGTATATATAGATGCATGTATTTTTATTAGGAATATGTTGGAAAACATGAGCGTAGTGAGATTGTCCAGGCCACACCCAAAAATGTCAGGGTGGGACAGCTGGTACCATCAGCCCCTGAGTTTCACCACTGCCCTCCCATTTGCTTGACCTGGATTGAGGTGGGGTACAAACCTGTGATTTGCACCTGACAGATAAAACTGAAGAGAGATACCCATCCTGTGGATCTTCCAAAAGCACCGGCAGCAGAGAAAAAAATGTAAAAAACAAACGGCTCTTTCTAGAGTAGTGGAAAACTGTGAGAGAAGAAGCACTATTGGCCATAGCCAAGAAAGGTAATGTTTTTGGATATTGGTAAGGGGGTTCAATTTGTTTGAGCAGCGTGTGTAACGTCACATCACACCTGAGGAGGAAAGGCTTTATTTGTGTGGTTGTGTGTGTCGTTGTGTGGTTGTGGTGTTGTGGGTGTGTGGGTGTGTGTGTGTGTGCAGTTATGTTGGTAAATACACAGTCATTCTGTGACGTTTGACTGATCTCGTGCGGGTTGGAGTAGGCCGATCTGTACTCTGCTAGGGGAGTGTTTTAAGGGGAGGTAGTCAGGATCTGGCAGTTAGATGTGAGACTGGTGGTGACAGTTTGTCGCGGCGCGCACATGCCCTCCTACTTTGATGTGCGATTGTAGGGAAAGGGAAAGTTCTGGGTTTGACTCCGAATGGTGAGTTTGAGTGATGGTCGAACACAGGAGCCAGGACATGGTTTCCCTGCATCAGCGGACGATTTCCGACTGACAGCCTATTGTGAACTGAACGGTCAATCCCCGTTGGTTGGGTGTGTGTGTGTGCAGTTATGTTGGTAAATACACAGTCATTCTGTGACGTTTGACTGATCTCGTGCGGGTTGGAGTAGGCCGATCTGTACTCTGCTAGGGGAGTGTCTTAAGGGGAGGTAGTCAGGATCTGGCAGTTAAACGTGAGACTGGTAGTGACAGTTTGTCGCTGCGCGCACATGCCCTCCTACTTTGATGTGCAATTGTAGGGAAAGGGAAAGTTCTGGGTTTGACTCCGAATGGTGAGTTTGAGTGATGGTCGAACACAGGAGGCAGGACATGGTTTCCCTGCAGCAGCAGACGATTTCCGACTGACAGCCTACTGTGAACTGAACGGTCAATCCCCGTTGGTTGTTTTCCTAAAGTACTGTACACGTTTCTGTAGCTCAGCGTTGTTGGTAAATGACACACAAAGCTGATTTCTATAGTGTTATGTTTTCTGCAGTGGTGTGGTGTCCCACCCTCCTCCAAGTCACTCAAGTAGCTTACCCCACCCCGGTCTGTTCTTGTTGCTCACTCCTCTCCCTCACCTCCCTCGGCTTGTTTTATTTCACGGCTTTGAGCCGTCGTGTAAACTTTGATTTAAGGATTACAAGGCACGGACTAGCTGTGTTTCTGTGGCTTATTATTGCGACTGTTAAAAAGCCTATTCGTTACAAGGGTGCGACTGAACACTGTGTGTACAAAGGTTGTGTCTACATACGAGTGAATACTGCCTGACTGAGTTCATGATGGCGCATAAAGGAAATGTGCATAGTGTGTGGCTGCACGCGTGTACACTGATTGCTGGTATTTGTTTTAATTACCTATGGGGGGCACATGTGTCCTGATTGCATAGTACACACTACTATTGTGTGCCTACTTTCGTCATAGCTGCCAGCAAGCCTTCCTCCTTTCATCTGTGTTGTTCTTATGTGCGCAATTCTTGTGGCTGCATGTAGGGGTTAGGTGGATTGTCTATACATGTGCTGATCTTGTATATGAACTTGTTTGCGTGAAGAGTGAAAAATGTGTTTCTACACACATGCGTGCACCACTGGCATCAGTATTGTGGTGGTTGTATATGTATGTTGTAGTGGGCTAAGGGCGCGCAAGTGTAACCGTGTGTTTGTTTCTGTTTACACGTGCATAGTCTGTAAGCATTATACCTCTGTGTTGGTTATGTAGAGATCAGAATGAGGGAATGCACACGCGTGTGAGAGGCACCCTGTCTGCACATATGTATTTATAGTGTGAACACAAGCGTGTACGTGTTGAATCCGAATAAAGGGTCAGTGCACATGTGAGAGAAAGAAAGACATTGAAAATATTTGCACCAGTCTGAAGACGATCGCATAATAAATCACCAGAGTACACTAAGGAATTCATCATTCCATGTCTGCATGTGTCAGTTACAAATTAACCACTGACTAATAGAATACAAGGCACGGGCTCAATGCGTTTCTGTAGCTTACTATTGCGACTGGTAAAACAAGCATTTGCAATGTAATCAGTCCGATTGCATTGCAAATGCTTAAGTTTAAAACTGAGCGCCGTGCCGCTTCACGGACATCACGCTCGGTTTCTTTATATATTTCTTAACTTCAACACTGAGCGTGGTGTCCTTGAAGCGGGCGCTGCACTCAGTGCTAAAGTTAAGAAATATATAAATAAACCGAGCGCGGTGTCCGTGAAGCGGCGCCGCGCTCAGTTTCAAAGTTAAAGTTAAACAACTGAATGGCAATCCTCAATGAGGTCCAACAAGATCAGCGGAAAGGAAACGAGCCTGGCTACAATCTGAGGTGCCAAAAGAATGACGAACTATAAAATGCGCAAGGTTTCCTAAACATCGAGCTGTTGCACCGAGATCATACACTTGAAAATACAAGAGCAAAGACAGGAGAGAAGAGCTGATACTTGGAGATGTGAAAAGAAATGTAGAGAGGAACTGGAGTAGAGGGGATGATGAACAGACAGTGAGAGACAGGGAGACAAAACGACAGAAAAAAGATACATGTGAGGAGTGATGAGGGAAAGTAGGGTAAAAAGGTAAATGCGTGACAATAGCAAAGACGTGAAATGAGAGAGAACGGGTGTAGCAAAGACCGGAGAGAGAAGCAAAGACAGGAGAGAAGAGCTGATACTTGGAGATGTGAAAAGAAAGGTACAGAGGAACTGGAGTAGAGGGGATGATGAACAGACAGTGAGAGACAGGGAGACAAAACGACAGAAAAAAAGATACATGTGAGGAGTGATGAGGGAAAGTAGGGTAAAAAAGGTAAATGCATGACAATAGCGAAGACGTGAAATGAGAGAGAACGGGTGTGTGAACAGGAAGAGCGGCCGGGAAACTGAAAGTACGGCCGGCCAGCCATGATTAATTAGGGGAGGAGAAGCCGCAGAGCGCACGCTGGGCGAAGCCCTTTGATGTGCTGTGCGGCCGTTAAAAAAAAATGCAATTAGGAGGGAGGGAGGCTGATGCGCGTGCTTGTTTGGTCACGTGATTCACGTGAACTTAAAGAAAACCGCAGCAAGAAGCCCTTGGTTTATTTATTTATTTATTTATTTGCAGAGTTTTATATAGCGCGAACTAGACCCGAACCGAATCAGGTATCAGAGCGCTTTACATATTTTTCCAGTTACGTTACATTTTTACGTTTTCCAGTTACTTTCATTTTAGGCACGGGGAGATTAAGTGATTTGCCCAGAATCACAGGAGGTTTTGGCGTCGTTACCGAGACTCGAACCCAGTTCCTCCAGGTCCGAGTTTGACGAGGATTTTGAGGACATGAATTCTCGCTCCGCTCAATGCGCTTGCGCGCATTGATAGGTCGCGAGACCTAAAAAACACAATGAAAGAAAAAGGCACAAAAATCAGGCACAATCAAAGAGAAAAGCACAAAAGAGAAAACACGATCAAAGAGAAAAGCTCAAACAAGAGGCGACCATGGAGTAGGAGCAAACAGGAAATAGGGGGCCAACAGAGAGGGCAACAGGAGCACATGTGTGCGTTTTAATAGCCTTGAATAGTGGCATATATTAATGTTGTATTTTTCTGTTTGTTGGAACATTGTTAAATCTGATTATACCCAATGCATGGTTCTTTCTGGAATTATAATGTGGGTGAAAAGAATATTGAGCTTTAATGCAGCGCAAATAATTACCAGAGATTCAAGCATTTAATTTATCATTTTTTGTTTTCTTAAGCTTCAGTATGGATTTGTCAAAACATGGGTCACCTGCCCGCTGTGTCATTTGACTCAAGCTGCAGCTCATGGACGAGACCCAAAAAGGCTGATAGTGTTCTGGGGTACTATGTGTTTCCGTTTAGAGAAAACCTGCCTGGTATCTCACATTGGACTGTTCCTATTGGGCATGGCCAAGTCTGATCTGAAAAAGGCTGGATTCTCTCTGGGCTTGCATAGTGGACACAAAAATGGACTGGTATGCAACTCCAGCCGGAGACTGAGGTGAATTCAAGTATTCCACCCATTTTTAGGTCGAGCCTGGGTAGCGAATGCACTGCTCTGAGAGGCATGCAGTATTCAGGTATGGACTTGAAGCTCCGTCCACTCTCTGCCCATATTTTTTATTGGCTTGTGTCATTAGCTTTTGTAAACTGTGGCTTTTCATTGGTAAATAGACTTAGAAGTGCCTCTTTAGTACCACCTTGTCTCATTTGTAACCTCCCATGAAGACACCCCCTGCTACATGTGTTGTTACTCGGTAGGCTTTAATTACAGCTTCTGAGCACTATTTTGTGAAATGATGTTCACCTGCCTGCTGTTGCAAACAGGATACGCTCTTTCACAATGCTTTTTTTTTTTTTTATAGCACGACACCTCCACGTGATACATTGGCGACCGCGCCTTTGGTTTATTTGCAGCGCTGAACGCGGCTGCATGTTTTTTTTTCTATTACTTAACTTTTTTTGTTACGAGTGGCCCATGCTGGGCTTTCATGTTAATGGCAGCCACGGCCCTTGCTTTAGACAAGAAGAAAGCATTGCGCCGCTGCTATTAAAGTGAAATCGCGGCATGGGGCGATTTAACAAAAAAGCGCATTTGTTTCTTAACTTGACAAACAGATGCTTTTTTTGTAAAATCGCCCCAAACTGTGCTTTCACTTTAATGGTGACCTCGCCTCATACTTTAGACACGGCTCGTCTAAAGAAAGATGCGTGGCCACCATTAAAGTGAAAGCATGGCATAGGGCGCTTTTGACCAAAAAAAGCATTTGTTTGTAAACTTGACAAACAGACGCTTTTTTGTAAAAGCGCTCCATACCATGCTTTCCCTTGAATGGCGGCTGTGCCCCTTTCTTTAGACGTGAGACGCGTATAAAGGAAGGGGCGCGGCCACCATTAAAGTGAAAGTGTGGCATGGGGCGCTTTTACAAAAAAGCATTTGCAATGCAATAGGTCTTGCATTTGCAAGAATTTAAGCTATTGGCATTGTAAATGGCAAGGCCTTTTATTTATCTGTTTTAAAAACAACACATAAATAAAAGGCATTGCCATTTACAATGCCAATAGCTCAAACTCTCGTAAATACGAGACCTGTTGCATTGCAAATGCTTGTTTGTTTTTAAAAGGCAGTAAGATGGGCCATAATTGTTAAGGTGGGAGGTAATTGGCTAAAAGATGTGATCGGTCAGAAGGGGGCATTGGCTCAAAAGTGCTGACCAATTTTACGGTCCCAAACATTCCAAATCACAAAAGTGAAGTGTTTCTGACCACAAAATTGGTATTTCTTATGTATGAAATCCATTTTATGAGTCTGTAAACTTTTACTGACTACTAAAACGGGTATCCGAATGGTTGCTGATTCTTTATTTGGAAGGGGCATGTTTATGGCGTTCTATCAAAATTGTGAACTTGTACCATATGCATGAATGGTTTGCAACCAGAATTCCGGTCACAAACCATTGAAACATTACCGACGGAAGTTGGGGAAGGTAAACTTTACGCAGAACGGATGAGGTTCCCTTTGGGCCCCTTGCCCTTTGTGAATTGATGTAAAAGTGTCAGTGGAAGTAGACAGTGGTTCAGTGAAACACTACTAACTCTCATGGAAACTTTTTTTTTTTAAAGCAATGCTTTTTTTTTTAAGCAGTCCCATTTCTTGTAAGGAAATAGAGCTGCTTTTAAAAATACTTTATTTAATATAAATCTCGTCGTCTGCATGGCCTCAGTAGGCTACCATCCCTGTGATTGTGACCAGCGATAATAAGTTGCAAATTGAGACCTGCCTAATAAAAATCCATTAGGCATGGCCGTCTGTCTATCACAGCAATTCCGTATCTTGCCAGCACCTTATTAGCAATCTGAATTTTTTCGCAAAAAGAATGTGCCCATTTTGTGACCTTTTTTTCAAATAGTTTGTTAGTGCATCTGGCCCAGCCTCTAGCTGAAAATTTTAAATATTTTATTATACATGCTGGATCTAGGTAATGCTCAGATGATGTGACATGCTTGCCTAGGTGATAGAGAGACTGTTGTAGAAGGTCCCTTGTTTGTAAGACAGGATATGCCCAATTGACAAGTGTATCATTTCTATTCAGCTCGCCATACACAAGGGCCAGCCACTCGACCAGACACAAGACTATGCAAGACAATCAAGCTTTGACCACAATCTAGGAAATGTATCGATGAATGGAGGCAATATCTTTAAACGTCCTTGTGCCTAAGGCACGACGGGCTACACCACCATAAAGGGTTAGTAGAACAAAACATTGCAAATAAATAGTAAAGGAGCCATGCAGGGCAGGAGGGACAGGGGTCCATATAAGCACGATTCCTATTAATACTGAAAACGAGTCAAAGGCACTCCCAAAAAATATTAATTGACAAAAATGGTCTGACCTGAGTTAATGGGACCATTTGGGGTCGGTCTTATTCTAATTAAACCATTGTGCTCTAAACGAGATCCAGATAGGCCACGCATTTCGGCTTCCTTCATTTCCTTTCTGAGACTACTGCTTTGTAAGGCCAATGCTACCTTTGCCTGACCTGAAATTCTGAACTAAAATCATATTAGCCTAATATCCTGGGATAGCTACGGAACAGAGCTGTTATTGTGCTCAGCCGTAGCCTCCGTCTTTATGGGACAGCGGGGCCTCCTCAGAATGGAGCAAGATGGACGCCCCACTTGTCCTGACAGCTTCGCGCGCGCCAGATATTGCTCGCTTCCGCTGCTCCGTTTAAGGACCCTCTGCCCATAAAGGGGATTTATTAGCTGCGGCGTGTGCATTTGTAATCCGTGGGGACATTCGCGCGATGGATGCTAACTTGCAAATTTATGTTAAGGGCTTTTTCATAAGTGGAGCCTAAGCTTGCCCCCAGGCCTCGCGAGCTGAGGTAAATAAAAAGATATGACGCCTTAAGCCTTTCTAATACGGTTTTATTAGCATCTCTAAATTACAAGGCTGAGGCGAGCACAGTCTGAGGATGCCCTCACACCCCTAGGCAGAGGTCAGAAACGTAAATAGACCGCTATCAACTGTCAAGCCGAACTTTACAACTATTGGGAACTGGCGCCAGCACTACGACGACCAGCTCCAACTCGGACTGTACCAAGATCTTGAGATCCAAACTACTGCTTAAATTACTTAAGGGCAATGTTCGTTACTCTAGCCATCGTCTTCTTTATCACAGTCATAAAATAGTGAAGCTTATCCTTGTAGCATAGACACTAATTACTCTGCTTTAAAAAGTAAAAAATATATCTATCATTTATCGACCACCCCGGAGGGAATCCATCTCCCATTGTACACATAAATTACAGAGCAAAATCACATGACTTTCTCTACTATTTTAGCTTAACAGAGACTACGGGTTAATCGAAGTGCGTAGACGTATGTCCTGTTGCACGGGTGTATAAAAACTACAATATGCCTGCCTAGTGCCGGTCTGTCATTGGACTGAGTGCGAGACAACATTGGAGTAAGTGATGAGGAGGGCGATGGCCCTTGCGACTACTACTAGTGCTGTTGCTAGGGTACCTGATGGCGTATTCCATCCTGCTGATTAAGAATTTCTTTCTCTCCTTCTCTCTCTCTCTCTTTCATTCTGTCTCTCTCTCTCTCTTTCTCTCTCTCTCTCTCTCTATGTATATTTATATAAGTATATATATATATATATTCACTGAAAAAACCATAGGTTATAGACCATATATAGTTAGGAATTAGCATTTACAAAACCTTGAAAATTCACTGAAAAAACCATAGGTTATAGACCATATATAGTTAGGAATTAGCATTTAGAAAACCTTATTTTACTCACACAAAACCATTGAAATTCCATATATAGTTAGTTGCACTAACTATATATCGCGCACCCGCAATCCACTGCTGATGATGTCACATATTACATCATTCATGACATGGTCAGTGACATCACAGATGACATCACTGATGACATCTCAAATGACATCACTGATGACATCATCTAGTGTCTGTGTGTTTTTGTAAAGTTTAAATACGTTTTACATATTGAAGAATGACTGGATGTATGGAAGACTGAGTGTGTGTGTGGCTGACTGGGAGGTGTGTGACTCTGTGCATATCAATGTGTACTTGTATCAGTGATTGTATAAGAGAGTAAGTATGTGTTAGTATATGTGTGAAAAGTATGGTGTTCTGTGTTTAACTATAGATGAGGAAATCGAAGTGTGATTGATTCTTCACAGGACTGACTAGGTGTATGAGTGCATATGATAGTGTTCTAATAATAACTGACTGTATGTATGAGTAATTGTATGGGTGAATGAGTGAATGTGTGTGTAGACGTACGAATCAGTGAGTGCGTATGTAGTAACTGGTATTGGTGTGTCATGATGTCATCAGTGATGTCATTTGAGATGTCATCAGTGATGTCATTTCAGATGTCATTAGTGATGTCATCAGTGATGTCACTGAAGTATGGTGTTCTGTGTTTAACTGTATAGATGAAGAAATGGAAGTGTGATTGATTCTTTACAGGACTGACTTGGTGTGTGAGTAACTCCATGGATGAGTGGCAGTGTGTCACTGTCTGCATAGGTGTATGAGTGCATATGATAGTGTTGTAATAATAAGTGACTGTATGTATGAGTTATTGTATGGGTGAATGAGTGAATGTGTGTGTAGACGTAGGAATCAGTGAGTGCGTATGTAGTAACTGGTATTGGTGTGTCATGATGTCATCAGTGATGTCATTTGAGATGTCATCAGTGATGTCATCAGTGATGTCATTTGAGATGTCATCAGTGATGTCATCAGTGATGTCACTGACCATGTCATGAATGATGTAATATGTGACATCATCAGCAGTGGATTGCGGGTGCGCGATATATAGTTAGTGCAACTAACTATATATGGAATTTCAATGGTTTTGTGTGAGTAAAATAAGGTTTTCTAAATGCTAATTCCTAACTATATATGGTCTATAACCTATGGTTTTTTCAGTGAATTTTCAAGGTTTTGTAAATGCTAATTCCTAACTATATATGGTCTATAACCTATGGTTTTTTCAGTGAATTTCATTGGTTTTTTAACAGCTAATATCTGTAGCTGTAAAATGTATTCTTCTTTAAATCCAAAAATATATTTTATATGTTTATGAATAATTTTTTTTTAAAATATTTTTTTTTCTTCGTTCCCGCTTCGCGAATCGGGAAGCTTCCCGTTAGCTGACCTTGATGCCGCGAAATAGACCGCGAGCCGGTAAACGTTTCTTTACCGCAAGTGCCGCGTTAGAAAACAACATCGTGACGCCTCCCGTCCGCATGACGTTTCACGTTGTCGCGTGATACGTCATATGACGTGCTACGTTAGCGAACTGGTACGCGAAGCGAGTCGCAAAGCGCAGGTTTCTGGAAGCAAACCGGGAGGCCCTGCAAAGCGCTTAACGTAAACACAGCAAGTCATGTGACTTGGTAATAACACTTTTCATTGGTTCATTTCACTTTTGGTTTCCTAATGATGTAAGACTAGGTCATATAATCTAAAATGAACACTTTTGATTGGTTGAGAACTCTTGTTTTTCCCAAATGATGAAAATCCCTCCTTCTTTCCTCACTCTGACTTTCATCATTGTGAGAGAAAGACCCTTTGTGATCACTGAGCAATGGCTTCTTTAGTAGCTTCAGCTGGTGCTTCCCCACCACCTCCACCACATCCAAGGAAGAGTGGACCACCTGCTCAAGTTATAATTCAGCAAGAAGAGGAAGAAGAGGAAGACGAGGAAGAGCAGGAAGAGAGGCAGTTTTTGCCTGAGGAACCCAGGACGTCTCACCGGAAAGAAAACTTCATTTGGCAATTTTTTAAAATTCCCAAAGGTCAGAAAAAAGTAAATGCAAGATACGTAACTTGCCTTATATGTCAAGATAGACTGTCCAGAGGAACCGAGAAAAAATACAGTTTCGGAAACTACACAATGCATCGCCATATGACTAGGTGGCATCCTAACAACTACAGTGCTGCACAGTTTCGGAACGACCTAGATAATCTCCCTATTATGGCCAGAAGATCTGTTGTACCGGAAGTAACGGGACCAGAGGGCAGGGAGATGGTGCCAAATATACAAATGAGATTTGGTGAAGTAAAACACATCTGCGTATTTTGCGATGGATTCATTTGCTACGGAGAAAGAAGCATCACTCTGATCAACAGAGCTATTGACTATCATATGCAAGTTTGTACGAAACGCCCAAAAAAATAAATACTTTTTTTTTGTTTTGTTGCTCCTGTTGAGCCCTTTACAATGAATCGTTTTCATTGCCCCCTCCAAGAAAAACCCCCAAAAATATAAAACTGTTCAGAAAAATTCAAAAAAAGTAAAAAAATGTTCTGAAAAATAATAAAAAAAATATAAAACAACAAAAACAATAAAAAAAAAGTTCTTTTCAGAACTACCTCCCCGTTATTAAAAAATTGGTACAATATTTGGAACTGTGCCAACCTCTATTTCTCTTAGTTCGCTTCCCAGTTCGCTCGCCGGTACGCGAACCGGAAGCGAACCAAAAACAGTAAGTATAAGGGAAGGAAACAGACACTTATGTTAAAAGAAAGACAGCTATAGGGGAGTAAACTAGAGATACTATTACCCGTAATCCACTGCTGATGATGTCACATATTACATCATTCATGACATGCTCAGTGACATCATCAGCAGAGGATTGCGGGTTTTTTGGCAACGTGCCTTATCCACGGTTTAATAACGCTGCCTTTTGCTTTATATAAGTTTTCAAATTGTATGAAATATATACCAATAGGTCGTTATGAACCTTTAGGTAGTGCTTTTCTTCATGAGGTCTGGTCGCTTCCATACACATACAGATGTTTCAAAGATGATCAAGAAGTTTATCTGAATGGAGAGGAATGCACTGAGACGCCAGATCATTCACTAATGTGTAGGCACATACAGTTACACGGTTCATGCAACAAACACCGACCAAATATGGCTTGCGTGTTGCAAGGCACGCCAGTTCCTGCTATCATCCCCACGTTCAAGTTGTTGGAAAATGGTAGTTTTTTGATGCTCAATAATGAAGATTGTTCTGAGTTAATTAAAAGTATTCCTTTTATCGTAACAGTAAGTGAACGGGTTATTTGCTGCAGAAATGTTCTATTTTCTCCCACACATGAACATAGGGAGTTTTCAATCTGGCCACAAATACCAACCTTGGGAGAGATTTCAACGGCATGGCAAGAATAAGAGCTCTTTTGTCTCAGAGAGAGGTGGCCTTGAGTTCGGCCCGTGAAACTTTCGTGCTTCACATAGCGAACACCCGTACAGAGGTGCAGACCCTTTTCAATTCAGATTTGCCTTTCAATTTCAGCAAGATGGTTCGGACTATCTTTAACGCATCCTCCACAAAGACCCTGGCGCACTTTTTTTAAAGTTGTTACCAGTGGTCTCGTGACTTCATTTGAGAAAATCTTTGGAGTCATCCCCGCTTTCTTTCGTTCTATTTTCTCCACTCTGCTTCGTGGATTGGCATTTTTACTTGCATTACCAGCGGACGCTCTTGTGCTTTTTTACATTTTTAAATATGGATGTCCCTCCTATGCAACCTCCCACCCTGCAGCTGCTGACACTGTTCCGCAATCGCATGCTAGAATATTATGGCACAATGCCGTTGGCGATATTAAGCACGGCATATGGATTATCTTTTCGATTCTCCTACTTCACCTGTGTCCAGCCTGTATTTCACTGCCTGACCTGTGATTTCGATTGGGCCATTGATTTGTGTCTCTGCGGACCGGTTTCTCCTGACGTCGACTTTAATCAGCTGATGACTCCTATCATTACTCACGAGTTGGTTTGTCCTGGCGAAAGGATTATGGCTGTGGCATTGATGCATGGACTAATTGGTCCCTGGAATTTATTGGCGGCAGCACAGTCTTTCTTGGAACAGAGCTTTCTTGAAAACCCACCGAGCTGTCCTCTGATGGTGATAGAGGATCCGGTGCTGGGAGAGCACGTATGTTCTTTTCCGCTTTTAAATTGGATGGCTGAACTGTTTTCGGATGAAGACGGTGACTTCCTATTGGAGGCTGTTGCAGCTTATTTTGCATACACAGTTATGTCATAGACCTTTTTCATGTTTGATATGCTGAGTACTAGCATTTCATTGACAATTCATTGACTTATTTGTCAAGTTTTTATTATTTACCTTGCCTATTGGCTTAAGACTCGATAAAGTACTTGGCTGTTGTATTTTTCTTTAGCATTAAATTTTCCTAGTTTTTAATGCTTTACCTTGCGGACCGTCCACATATAAACTTGCAATCTGCTCTCATGAGATGGCACTTCTATTATCTTATTCAGTTCGTTTCCGGATCATGGGGAGGTGTCATCTAGGTCCTGGATATCTTTACACCGTGTTAAGTTAGCATGGGCTCATTACCGGTTTAAACGCCATTTTTCCTTTTTTGCAACTTCTGCACACGACACTTAGTTGTTGCTTTAGCTTTCCACCTAGTAGTTCATCGTGGTTTACATGAGAATAATATGTTATTGCTCTACTATCTGCTTTGCTTGTTAAACTATATCTGTACAGCGAGTGCTAAAGTTTCAAGAACAACACGATACAGAATTGTTATGAGGTCTGATCTCCACGACTTCATACTCATAACATAAGTGCAACTTCTGCCAATTCTGGGCATGAGGCGGGTTTTATATTGCTTTGCCGAACACACATACACAACAGTTGATGCGGTTCACATGAAGAGAGAGCTGGTGTATGCTGATGTGATTCCTTCAAATCTAAGACACTAAAGTATGGGCACGCCCTAAACCAACACAAAGAGACCTTCTTAGCAAATAATATAATATGTGTATTAGGGAGGGTGAGATATAAGCAGCCGCTGGCCGTGGAGGGAGTTACGGTGAGGCAGGGAGGCGGGGAGGGGGAGAAGCAGGGTGGAGCCCTCTCTACCCTGCCCCTCCCCCTCCCCGCCTCCCTGCCCCACCGTAACTCCCTCCACGGCCCGCGGCTGCTTATAAGTGTTGCTAACTCTTATTCATTTACAGCATGTTAACATACTGTCACCATTCGCTTTTTATGTACTAGTAACTATGCTGGTAATTTTGCTACTGATAATATGTGTACTTGTATTCTCCACCCTGCTTCTCCCCCTCCCCGCCTCCCTGCCTCACCGTAACTCCCTCCACGGCCCGCGGCTGCTTATAAGTGTTGCTAACTCTTATTCATTTATAGCATGTTAACATACTATCACCATTCGCTTTTTATGTACTAGTAACTATGCTGGTAATTTTGCTACTGATAATATGTGTACTTGTATTATCTAAGATACTACGCCTGAGAAGACGGCATTAGTAAATAAACATTTCAAATACACATGTGTTCTTCTTAACTCCATGTTCTGGTTTCTAAGAAATATATAACGACCGACTGTTCATGAGTTCCACGTATCCTGAGGTACTATAAGTTCATATTCTGGATTGTCTAAACATTGAGAGTTTGTTATATCCAATGTGACACTGTACCTAGCTTGCTAAGGAGTTTTTGATTACTAACGTGAGTTTTGGGACACCCTAATTCGCCGAGGTTCCAATCCTCTGTCCACAGTTCTGTGTGAGAACAGAAACCCTGCGACAGGGGCACCCCCAACCCTTGCTGGAGCTTCATCACACTTGCGATACAACTCCAGCAATGCGCCACCTTTACGGCACAGATACATCACGCATCTGTGCTGTTTTTGCCCCATGATGCGCCGCATTGTAAATGCAGCACACCATAGGTGACGGAACAGCGGCACAGAATGACTAACACATCCCTGGTGATGCGCCAGTCATCATAAATGTATCCCTATGCTTCTTATCTTGTTAGAGATGAACCGCCATATGTATCATCAAAGTTTTTTGCATTTCCTAAATAGCGAACTTTAAGGAATAAATAGCGATTCTTTACCATTCCTAGTTTGCGATTAGCTATTTGCTAATTACAAATTACCCATTCATTTCCTTCATTTCCATAGGGCGGTTGGACTCACTTTTAGCTCGAACGGCTGAATGGATTTCCACGAAACTTGGCAAAATTGTAGGGACTGGTAGCCCGATGTGCCTTTGCTATGTCTCAAGATATATGCTCCAGTGGTTTTTACGAAAATGAACTTTGAAAAATATATATTGGGCTACATTGGCCTATATATATGTTGGAGCCCAAATGTAGCCCAATGTAGCCCAATGAAGCCCAATGTAGCCCAATGTAGCCCAAAGATGGCCGCCAGACACACAAAAAAACAAATGTAGCCCAAATATCAGCCAGATGTAGCCCAACTATAGCCCACTGACAGAATGACCAATCAGCTTCGCAAACCTCCGTTACGCGAAGCGGAGCGCTGTTACAGATATATATCTTTTTTTGAACGTTAATTTCTCAAAATCCACTGGAGCACATATATTGAGACCTAGCAAAGGCACATCGGGCTACCAGTCCCTAATATTTTGCCAAGTTTCGTGCAAATCCATTCAGCCGTTCGATTATTATTATTATTATTTTTTTTGCCCCGCTGGGCCCTTTTAAAACCTCCACATCAAACCTAGGGGGTCAGCGAGGATCTACTATGCCCCCTTATGGTTATTTCCCCCTTTGTTTTGGCCTCCTCTTGTCTCTCGATCCTACCGAGAGACAAGATGGCGGCCGCTACGGACTTTTTGGAATGTTGACAGACGCCAGAGAACCAATCAGCTTCGCTTCACAAAGCTCCATTGCGCGAAAAGTACGCGTCCTGGGACGCTGCCCGGTCCGCTGTTACAGATATATATCTTTTTTTAAACGTTAATTTCTCAAAATCCACTGGAGCACATATATTGAGACCTACAAAAGGCACATCGGGCTACCAGTCCCTACAATTTTGCCAAGTTTCGTGCAAATCCATTCAGCCGTTCGGGCTAAAAGTGAGGCCAACCGCCCTATGGAAAACTCAATGTTAAAAACACGTTTTGGGACCCCCCTTTTTTCTCGGCCCCCCCTTGACGAACCCCCCCCAAATTTTCAAGGGCTGCTCAGAAACAAAATGTGCCATTTTCCTGAAAATTTCAGCCAATTCCGTCCACAAACGCCAAAGTTATTAGACATAGAATTTTCAAAAATCCCATAGAGAAAAAATCCTAACCATATATACCTACTGGCGACCGCCAGTAGGTAATTTATTTTGAATGATAAAAACAAAGGAAACAGGGACGTTACAGTTAGGCTCATATTTCACTCGTACAAGATCATCGAAATTCAGGAGTTAAAGTTACCTAAGCTAACTATAACTTAAGTCCCCCCATTACATTACTCATGACATGGCCAGTGACATCACTCATGACATCATCGATGGCATCATCCAGTGAGTGTGTTTTGTAAACGTTTCTGAGAGTTAACGATATATACTAAGGTACTGCATAAGTTAGATTGCTATTCTTTTTGTACTACTAATCAGTGACACTGTTTCTGCGATATGTAATCTCATTGGCCCTGTGACTGTCTGTATCAGTTAGGAGTGGGTGTCTGAGTGGCTGTATGGGTGAAAAAGTGGGTGTGTGGGTAGCTGGGTGAGTGAGTGACTATGTGAGTGGGTGTATGGGTGGGTGAATGTGTGTGTGAGTAGCTGTATTGTTGACTGTGGTGGCTTTGTGAGTGCTCTATGGGTGGATGAGTGTGTGTAAGTGGCTGTATGTGTGACTGAGTGGTTGTGTGAATGGTTCTATTGTAGTGTAGTTCCTATATTCCCAATAGGCTCTGCGCATTGGAATAATATAAACAGCAGTGTAGACGTAGGAGTGAGGTCGACTAGGTCTCTACTGACTATATTAGACTTAATTAGTTTTGCCAGCTAGCTCAGAGGTCACTAGAAACTTTCTCGAGTAAACAAGGAGGAGTTTAACTTCCCTGGATAGACAAGAAGGGATTAGCTTCTGACAACCATATAACATGACAACTTTGCTCCCTCTGAATAAAGAGTGTATCTCTAGAGTCGTGTGAAAACAATAGACAGTTATTTCGCTCAGTCAATCGTGCATACTTAGTTTCACCAGAGTGCAGAGAAATAGAGAGACGGGCGTTTTCAATAAAAGGTGTTATTTATTCTCATGCAAGAGAAATGAATTGCCATAACTGCAATACTTATCATAAAGTAAAGTGCGTACAGTAAAAGGAGTATTATGAAATAATACTGTAAAAGCATTGATATGGTTTCTTAGCCATATGATACTTTAAAATGGATAAAATATATACATACATAAAAACATTAACTAACGTACTCAACTGGTGCTTCTAATCTACGCCTACGCCGGTGTACCTGACCTAAGCCTAATACGTGGGAAGGAGTAAGTAAGTAGCAGTTTTAAGTTAAGTTGGTTTTTGCCAAGGAATCTGAATCAAGAATTCTCTCAAGGGTTTAGTCAGCTCCGTACCTGGGTAATAGAAAGCAGGAGGTCTGGTACCTCTCTCTGAGGACTCGATATCCAAGCAACCCGCAAGGGTGACTGGAAACGCCGGAGCTGGATTTTCTCGGCTGGAGAAAAAGACAGCGTCTTTCTCTTTTTTTATTTTTTTATTTTTTTAATTTTTATATAGACCTTCATTGCGTAGATCACTGTTGACATTCCTCGCCTACAACCCATCGGGCCGGCTTCCAGTAAAACATTACGGTATAATAGTACGATGACACAGCCTTATGCCGTCAACCCGGGGGTACGGCGGCGCAGTGGAGCTCAAATATAAGAGATCCCTGAGGATATTGGAGGAGAAGGAAGGTCATATTTTACAGATTGGTACGGATAGTAGGTCCATAGTACATACTTTCTGTATCTAGAAAAAGAAGCTAACAAAAAACAACCACAAAAAACAAACCCCCCGGTAGCTTGGTCGTCAGTGTACAGTACAGTTAGGTTCTAGGCAGTGCCGATGTGTGTACAGAGACTCGAATTCCGCAAGCGCCGTGAATTAGTCAACAATGGTCAGTGTTACATAGCCAAGGAGCTGGACTGCGTGGTTGGAGGAGGCTCACATATATTCCCCCTGTATTCATTCCATCTGGACCATATTTCTACCCATTTGCGGGAACATCCCCTTGAGACATATACCGTCTTCTCCTGCAGCATACACCAGTCCATATCACATTGCCAGTCTCTTAGTTTTGGTGGGTTAGGGTCCCCCCATAGCCCAAAACCTCCCTCTGTGAGTCAGGTCCGTGGGTTCCCAAATGTTGAGTAGACATTTCTTGGCCTCAGGTCTAATTTCAACCTCCCACACCTCCTGCATGCAGTGCACCACTCTCCCCCAGTATCGTTGCACTGTTTGGCACCCCCACAGGGTATGAAGAAGGTGCCCGCCTCACCACACCCCCTGCGACAGAGCCCATCTCCACCACCTCTCATCAGTTGCAGCCTTGTACAGGAGATATAAATTCTATGTAAAATTTTAAGTTGAATTAGGCGCAATCGGGCAGAAATGGCGACCTCACGGGGGGAGGCCAAAGCAGACCTCCATTCCTCCTCATCGATTTCTAACCCATCAGCAATCCATTTCTCTTTTAGGGGTAGGAGAAGGTCTGGGGAATTGTTTATCAGTTTTTTGTATGTGAGAGATATGGCGTGTTCTGGAATGTTCCCGTCTAATAGCCTGTCCTCCAGAGGGGAGCTCTGAGGCAGTGTGACGTCAGGTGGAATGTGTGTTTGTAGGGAGTGTCGCACCTGTAAGTACCTGAAGTATTCGGTATGTGACAGGTCGTATGTGGCCTGCAGTTGAGCGAATGTGTGAATCCCTTTAGGGCCCCAGATATCTTTAATTTGGGAGATGCCTATAAGGTCCCAGTTCCGAAACCCTTTAGAACGGCCCAGGTTGCCCAGCTTTTTGGAAGCCCAGAGCGGTGTAGCCATGGTGAGGACCCCTGACCATCCCAGTTGTTTCTGTGCTGTGTGCCATATCTGCACCGAGTGTTGTGTAGGCCCAGTAAGGCGAAGTTTGCCTAGTGTAGAGTAGAGAGCTATTTCATAGTTCCCCCCCGGAAGTTGCCACCTGTCCATCCCATAGGCCGGATCATTCCCATCCCCGTAGGTCCCCTGATTAATCGCGGAGAGATGAGCCGCCCAATAGTACTTGCGAATGTCTGGGAGGGCTATGCCACCGTCATACCACCCCAGCGTGAGTTTCGACAGAGCAATACGCGGACAGCGTCTTTCTCAGTGCGTCAAAAGGGAGGGGTGGCTTCCGTGGGCTCTCGCATCAGCTGGGCTCTCGGGCAAGTAGATAGCCGCTCTGCTCCAAACCACCGTGTGTTTGCTTAAGGCAACATTGGTATATTTATACCTGAAAGGTGCCGGGTTTGACGTAAGGTTGGACATAAGACGTCAATAAAAGATGTCACTAAGAACTGGCTGTTCTTTCAGTGTTCGCAGGAGTTTTAGGACAAATCAAAACAGAAGCATGGGGAATTCCCAGGTTGTTGGAGGTTTGGTTTGTTTACCCCCTTCCATGCTGCCGCGATTCTGCTCTTGTGCTGAAGATTTCAGCGCGGGTGCGGTCATGACGGCCCCCAGCCGTCATCAGCACACGAGCACTGTAGTGCATGACGGCTGGGGGCCGTCATCAGCATGAAAGGGGTTAAAGAACGCGTTATACTTTCTAGGAGTCTAGGGAAGTAGCCTTGCCTGATTTGGACGGGTCCTAGATATAAACACAACACCCACTCCACGAATTAATGTCCATCATTACTAAAACTAAGCAATATTAAACATATAACAATGCATGTGTGTTTTCCAACCCACCCCAAAATACATAAATCGCATTTGAAATGGTATATGGTAAATATACGAAAATGAGTATTGGTACTGTACGCTTTTCAAGCAGTGGTATCATTCAGTTAAATGCATATTTATATCAGCTGAATGAATTGCGAAAATTACACATGAAATGGCTCTGAGTACAGAAAAGAAGGTCGAGACCATTTCATCACATATTTATACAAAATGCTGTACATGTGCTAGAGGCTGAGGTAAAATATTGTCTCTAGAGTGCCTAAATTAGAAGCTCTGTTCTCTAAGAATAGTTCTACTTTAAGCAGATTACTATGTGCCAGAAAAAGGGTAAATATTTTGGAAGTGAAAATAATAATTTCGCTTTCAGGGAAAAAAAATAGTCCCAAATGTTTTCAGTAGCTGTGTTTATCAAAAACTGAAGGCCGAATTCAGAGTTCAGGGAACGCTGTGTGCTCGTTGCTTTAAAAGTTATTCTCAATGCTCAGGGGAGAATATCATTTCAGACAGACTTGCAAAAAATTGGTCTACAACATCAGGTGAAAGTTTCGACCAAGATTGTGCACATGTGAGAATGATTGCTATCATCGATGTCTGGATCAGCAATGCTCACAGAAGGTTGTACCTGTTTGGTGCTGCTTTCCTCTCGTACTTCACCGCCACCTACTCGTAGTGGTGAAGTCTTAACGAATGCCGTCATCAGAATAGGTAGCCTCTGGGGACAACACGATGCATGAGTCGTTACAGGACCTAGCAAAGTATCGATATCCATTGGTACTGCTGATGGTAGTGTAAGACAGATGTCCAACACTCATTCTTCTCCGCATAGCAGACAGCGAAGCACAGGTAAGATGCAATTCTGCCAGATTGGTCTGAATGAAAGAAACCAAGTTGTACTTAAATCTCTTAGCCGGCAAATCCGAGGACTTTAGTGATGCGGTCCCGGTAGCGTATAGCTAGGATCGTTTCTCCCATCGTTGCTGGAGTCTTGTCTGTGGCTTGGCTTGCCATATCGGAGCAGAAGGATCAAAAATAAAATTCCTGCTACGAGTCCCAATAGAAGAGGCAGACCGCCAAAAATGGCATGCACAAAATTCAGGATAAAGCCCAGAACTGTTTCAAAGGGTGCTAACAGTCCCGAAAAAATTGTCTTAAATACATGTGCGATGCCACTGGTATCAGACATGTTTAAGATTTGACTTAACATTTCTACGAAATGCATGGGGCAATTTGTTGATAATAGGGAATGTATCTCTGCCGTTGTCCTTGCAACTTGCAGATCATACGTTTCTTTAGACGAGGTCAAAGGCACAGTTGTCTGTAAAAGAATGGATTTCATTCTGCTTAAAGTATCAATTCGAATAGAAGAGATATTCAAATAAGGCCATATTGCCGCCTCCATGTCTGGATTGCTGTTTGGATACAATACTTGCATACAGCAAGTGACCATGGAACTAACGCTCACGAGATAGGCTTTTCCTGGCACCATGCCACAACAGCTGTGGTCACTTATTAGAACATAGCTGCAGTTGGAAAGCTGTCTAAAGAATGGCTCTATCTGTGTTGCAGGAGTGCCGTGCAGGTAACATGAAAGGTTATTCGAAGACCCTTCGCAAGCTCCGTGCAAGTTAATACCATGACACAGAAGTGTACCGCTTAGTGATTTTTTACGATTGTTACCACTAAGAAATATCTCCTTTTTCCTTTCACTATAACATTTGTGTGTGTAAGGTAATTTCCATGTTGACTTGATGTAGCCTTTACCCAACCTTTCATACTGGCCCGCTGGTATATATTCTTGGCAATATTTAAACTGGAAAGTTGTTATCGGAATTGTAATTATTCCGTGTATTATCCATTTAATGACAAGGTCTTTCTGACATTGTCAATGGTAATCTCTCAAGTTTTTCAATGCTCAGAATCGTATAGTCTGCTCCTTTTTGTGCCAAACTGATTTGTTTATCAGTAAGGTTAAAGATAGGGAATAATGACGTTGTGTTGATTAAACGCCATGGCACGTAGCCTGAACGCAGATTTTGTAACGTCCAGCCAAGCTGTACAATAGAACGTAATTGTGACTGACCATGTTGTAACAACAGTAAGTCTTGCTCTATTATATCAATAGCAGATGATACCATACTGTCCAGTGAATATATTCTGGAGGAGAGAGTCGTTAACCCATTGTCCACAACGGAAAGTGATTTTTCCAAATTAATACGATCAATTTCTCGTATTTTTTCTGCTGTTTCAATTTGTGCTACTTTCCAAGCCTCGTTGTATGCAGCGTATATACCGGCCGCTATGAAACGTTTTTGACGCTGTTTGCGTGGTCCCAGTATGAAATCACGCAAGTCAGCACCGCCTTTAAGTAAAGTCAAGTGTTGCTTAATTTCAGCCAGTGTGGATTTCTGTAGCCACTCAAGGCATAGTTTCCCTACACCGTATGTTGTAACTATCTCTGGATGTTGTCTCTGGGAGTATCTTGGGTCTGGCCTGTTCAGTTGTAATCCCTGTATTTTGTTCAGGAATCTATCTTGACAGTTATTTGTGTCTGTGGGCCAGATCAACCATTTTTTCCAATCAGGATGTGTTCTGTTTTGGTGTAAAATATGGGATACGTCTATCTCCACATCTGTAGTGCTATTACTATCAGGTATGGGCTTCGGAATAGACGGTTTATTAAGTCTTTTATCTTGGCTAGACCAAGACAGGTTGTTTGCTGAATGGTGTCATTCAGGAATATTAATTGTTCTGGGATCATGCAGGCTCTAAATAATGCTTCTAAACCTTGGACCTGCCATTCATTTGTACCCCAGATGGTTTTTGTTTCAATGTTGTTTTTCCAGAATTCAAAACCAAATGTAGTCATTTTTTCATAAAATGTTTCAGAATAAATCAATTTAGTATTTGTCAACATAGTTTTCATTCCTGTCTTATTTAACATTTTAAAATAAAACGTTTCTGCATCACCTGTGTTAAACCCTGAGAAGTATGGGCATTTCTCCAAAAATGTTTTCTAGCTGCCTTTAGGTGGTGTTGCACAATGTTCCCATTGGTTATAATTAAAAACATTTCTAGGCTGTGCAGATTTATGCAAATAGTGATGCCCAAAATGAGTATAGCAGTACATTTCTTCATATTTTGCTGAACCCTGCAAATATTCTTGTTCAGTGAATTTTGCTGACATTACTAAATCTGACATCATATTATTAATATTGTCAAAGTCCCAATCATCAGAGAAAGTACTTGTTTTTACAAAGTCACTTAATGAAACCTTGAACTGGTGTGGATATTTCAATAGCTCAATCGGGCCATAAATTTCATGATCCGTTTTGACCCATGCTACCCCACTGGGTATTGGATTGGCTGTGATGTTCACTGATGATAATTCTCTTTTCTCGATGTGAGATCACTTATGAGGCTTTAGGACCAAGTTGATGTTCTGACTTGCTGTGTCCATTGTACTGTATTTTCCTTCAATGAATTTTCCCAAACAAAGAACCTTGATGAGCCAAAGCAGGAGGAAAAGTACACCTAACACAGTCCAAAATTCAATCCATGGTGAGATCAGATAGGTTTCTTTTAGTTGATGAAAGAGTTCAGTCGCTTTGTCTTTGAAAGTTTTTGTTGCTGGTGTTTCTTCATGTTCACTTGGATCATCAGAAAAGTCATCGAAATTGATGAAGTAGCCAGATGCAGTTCTGTCAATTGTTGGAATTGCTTCCGGGTTTTCTCTAGTCTTTGGATCTTTCTTGGAGACATTAGTATAGTCCTATGCTACATCATTGTAGACAGGTGTTTCTTGACGAACTGTTGCAATTTGGGTTTCAAGAGGCACAAGTTCCATGGCTTTGTTGCATAGTCCTTTTTTATTCACTGCAGGTTTATCAAATGTGATTAGTATCTCAGTTTGAACCTCTTGGATTGTAGCAAATTTTGGTATTCTGCTATTTCTTGGGAGTACACTGGGCCTACTACTTATTATTGGCCACATGACTGTGGTTTTACCAGGTCGATGGATACAACTCTGTTCTCCTTTTTACCAGCAAGGGGCGGTAGTACAACTGATCTTGTTCCGCTGACAGCTAAGACAGGTACTGCTTTTCTGTAAGAAGGCCCAAATTCCTTCTTAACCGCGATCTTCTCTCTGACGAGATCCCCAATCTTTGGAATCCAGACAGGTCTTGCTGGGACAGGTGGTTTTTCTTGAGTGGCTGTTGGCTGTTGCTTTAACTTTATATTGCTCAGGCTTCTTCTTGTTTCATTCAAGTCCTGTAAAACAGCCAAACGGTCTTTGATATCAAAGGATTTTTCTTCTACCACTGAAGTGTGACTATCTAGATCCTGAATGTGCATTCTAGTACCGAACAATAGTTCGTACGGAGTGAGAACTTTTAGAGAATTTCTTGGCAGATTATTAAGACTACGTTGGACACTTGTTAAATGTTTGACCCACCCATCACCCGAACCTAATACCCTCGCCGTTATAGATTGCTTTATGTCCCGGTTTTTTCTTTCTACTACCGCATTTCCCTCAGGATGGAATGGAGAAGAGTACCGCAATGCAATGCCCATGCTGGCCATGGCCTCCTTGTAAGCCCGAGAGCTAAACGCAGGACCCTGGTCAGAATGTAGCATGCCAATTGCGTATGTGCCGATAAAGACTCGCAAATCTTTTATAACAGTTCTGGCGTCAGCCGAGTGCTGGTGTCTACATTTTAAGTGAATCTAGTCTTAAATATTATGGGTACGCATTTATCACATTATTAAGCTTTCTGCATGAAACCATGATGGCTGGCTTAGCTGTCTGCTTCACTTGCTAACTTGTAGCTCAGGGAAACTCAAGGTCACAGCTGCCCTTCTTGTGGGATGCGCACATTCTAGCAGAGCCCGCTCCTGTACTCCCCGGGCTACAGATAGACAGGGAGGCACCTTACTGACCTGCCCCCGGAATAGCTTAGGCCTAGGCTACTTGCAATCAATTGTGCCTTATATGGGTATTCCTGCTGGCTCACTGACAAATTGCATCTTTCCTAGTAAGGCAACTTCGTGAGGTGTGAGAAACGTATATATGCCTTGTATCATCTGTATGTATGCAGTCTCCTCTGCGCACCTCCGAGGGTCATGTAGACTGAGGCTCCCCTGTCAGGGCTTGTATTTGTATTGAATAAACGATTGAACTTTCTCCATTGCCGACTGAATTCTTATTAATAACTTTGGTATATGGGCTATTGGTGAGTATGGTCCATTAGAATAATTTTGAATCCTTCAGTTGGCGACTCCGCCGGGACTCCGCGATAGGGTCGTCCCCTCCTGTAAACAGGAGTGAAGGGACAAGGAGGAGTTCTGGCCGAGTGGGTGGACGGAAAGAGGATCCTTGAAACACCCGTTTGTGGTACGAAGACAAACAACTCCACTCTCGAGCCCAGTATCCCTCCCAGCTGCTGAAGACCCTACGCCCGAGTCCTACGGGCTTAACCCGAGAGAAGAACAGACTGTGTCGGTCTGTTTAGGTGTCGGCAGTGGAGAATTCGCAATCAACCTGAGTGCACCAGGTGAGTGACTTTGTGATTGGATTGGATAAGGAACACTCGGAGGAAGTGTTTTCCCTTTTGGTAACAGTTAACTGTTTTTGACGGTGGCCGCGGAGTGGCTGTGCGGGTAGATACCTCAATGACTTGTTTCATGAAATTTTAAGACAACACCTGGTGCCTTAGCGGAGTACGGAGTTACTCGCTCTGCCGAATCCCCTTCGGGAAAGCCCTGGGAGCAACTGGGTAAGCTAGGGTTCTGGCGCCACGTGCCCAGATGCCCGGCCCAACCTGAACAGGACCATGGGATGGCCTGTAAGGGGGTTCACGGTCCGCCTGCCAGGTGATCTCAGACCAGTCTGGTGAGTGTTCCTTTTGTTTTGGAATTTTGTTGGTCCGGAATTTTTTTGAATTGATTCCCCGAGCAAGAGTCGACGGGCTCTGTTCGTTTCGTTTTGAAGACTTCATTTGTATTGACTGGGGGTTATTGCCTTGCACTGTTTTACAGCACTTTATGGTAACGATTGGAAGAAAGTGAGAGAGTGAATGATGAAAAGGACGCGTCCGAGTATGAATGGGTTTTGATGTTTGTGAATAGAATTGTGTGATTATTATCATAATGCCGTGTTTTAGCAAAATATGTTTCGGACGCTGCTGCCTGTGAGGTGCAAGGCTGGAAGAAAGACAGCCTGCCCCTCCCGAGGGCAGTTCCAGTTTTGATATGTACGTCAAACATGGTCTGCACCCAATTTTATTCAATACCCTTTGGCACAAATATACCAAAGATAATGTTGGTTTACAATGGCCTCTTACGGGGTCTTTTGATGAGAAAAATATTAATTATATACAAAACAAATTGTTTATGAAGAAAAGCCATCAGTCGATGTTCGATTCCTTGAACCTATGGTTGAAGGAAGCAAAGAGACGACGGATTAGAGAAGAGAAGTTGGCAAAGATTAAATCAGGACAGACAGTCACTCAGAAGGCCGTGGCATACGATAAGGGGAAGGTAAAAAAAAAAAAAGATGGATAGACAGTTTCGCTTAGAAACAGAAAAAAGTTATGTGGCTCGACCAGAGACAGGAGACGAGTTAGAAGATTTACTGGAAGCCCGACCACCTCCCCCTTATGCCCTGCAGGGCTTGCACCCAGCTGTGCCCTTGGTACGAGCTGATCAATTGGAGCTGCATCGGTCGTTAAAGCACCGGTAGGACCGGTCGCCACGCCCCAACTGATGGATCAGGACATAATATTTTACTTTCCCCTCACTCTCTTCGACAAACTACCTCACCCTTGATATCCCTCCAGCCGGACGCGGCTGTCCCTTCTCCTTTGTACCCCGTGTTTCTCTCCCCTCCGATTCAGACTGCCTTAGATCTCCGAAATGCAGTTGGTTTAGATACCACGCCCAAACGACCTTTATCTGACTTGAGTGATCAACAAGCTTATACTCGGTCGTTGTTGGGGACAGACGAAAGGAGAGCCATAATAGTTCATGCATCACAGTGGATGCGAAACGCGATTTACACTTTGGTGGACATTTGGAGCACCATGAAAGATTTCGAACCAGTTGCACAACAGCTGGCTTTAGAGAGCATGGCGATCCGACTAATTTCACTATGGGAACAGTGTTTTGAGGAAGGACTCCCTCCTCAAATACTGCGTGATATAAGGGATCGAGCTTATAAATTTCATTTAGAAACTAATGAAGTGTATCAGAATGTAGTAACGCTTTTGCATTACCGAGAACGGTTGCACCGAGAAAGTGCCAAGTGGGGAACACAGCACCCCATGAGACAGGTGCATCCTCTCTTTTTCCCTGAAGTACCTGAAATACGGGATAACGGAGGCCAAGTAACTAGGGCCCGAGTGGACGCTAGGCTTCAGGAACAATGGGTCTATACCTCTTGGAAACGAAGCGAGGTCCTCACATTAAAAGCTCAGCTCCCCGACCCCCGTAAAAATCCTACAGCTTACTATAAGGAATTGACAGAGGCCGCCAATTCCGCTATTCTGACCATAGCTGATATCGAGTTATTCTTTGGTCTCCTGACCCCAGTAGATATCTGGAGACAGATACATGATACGGATCATATTCCCGAACTAGGAGGAACATGGGATCAACTAACAAATGCGATAAGGAACGGAAGCCTGGTGAGAAACCTAGGGATGAAGTCTTAGCGGTACCAGATAAAATTGTTATGTTCAGGAAGACTCTTCTCCCTCCTAGAAAAGTCGATTGGGATAAATTAACAGCGTGTAAACAAAAGAAAGATGAAAGTGTGTCGGATTTCTTTACAAGGTTTGAAAAGGTTTTCATAGATCTTAGTGGACAGGACCTCTCTACGGAAGGGGGGATACGGTTATTTGTGAATAGATTTGTTACAAATTTGCTCCCTGAAGTTATGTCCCGTCTCCAATCGGCTGAGAGCACGTGGACTGCGGCTGCCCCGTCTGTAATTCTCAGCATGGCCCAATATTATGAACATCGAGAGAATGAGAGCAAAGAAAAATCAGAGAAGAAGACTAAGGACTTAAAAACTAGAGTACTGTTGCAGCAAGTCAGTAGAGGACAAAATTCAGGCCGAGGAGTGCGAGGCTCGTTTCAGAGGGGAACAGTAGCAGGAAGAGGTAGAGGAGGTGCTCCAAACATTGGGATACATCAATGTTCTTATTGTAAACAGGAAGGACATTAGCGGGTGGATTGCCCTCTGTTACTGGCGAGGAATGGTCCTAGTAGAGGACGAGGAAAGGGTCGAGGAAATATCAACCAAAATAGTATGCGAAGAGAGGATTCGCAACATGAGGGTTCTCGAAAGAATTATTTCGATGACCACCAGAATAGACAGTACGACAACGAGACTTATAGAGATGACGGGTATGATGGACAGGATTATGCATGAGACAGCCATGGACAGAGCGAGGGCCATATTACAGTACCAGTTGACTAGGAGGGACCTTATGTACAAGGAGAACTGTTGGGTACATCAGGAAATTTTTTAGTGGATACTGGGGCAATGAATAGTTCGGTTGCCCATACACTTGTCCCAGGGGCTGCTCTGTCTGGCCAAAATAACGTATCAGTAGGATTCTCTGGAATACCGGTGGTAAGCCCTGTTTCGAAACCTCTGCCTTTCACCATAGGCCCCATTTCCATGCATACGCCTTTTCTTTTGACTTCTAATTGTGGCGAAAACCTTTTGGGTTTAGATATTCTGAAGAAATTGAATGCACATATTTATTGTTCCCCTGATGGTGTCTTTCTGACTATGCAGAAACCGCCTGTGAAAATAGCTCAATACTTTGCCAAGAATGAAACCCTTCCCCCTGAGTTCTCTACAATTCCCTGGACACTGTGGGCTACAGGGGACACTGATGTTGGTCTGTTAAGAATAGCCCCCGTGTCAATAACCTTGAAACCTAATGCCCAGCTGCCCCGCATTCCTCAGTATAAGATTTCACCGGAAGGTGAATAGGCCCTGTTGCACATTATTCGTGACCTCGTTAAAAGAGGTGTAGTAGAAGAGACAGCTGCTAAGGTTTGTAACAGCCAGATTTTACCGATTCTGAAGAAGACCCCGATTGATGGTGCTCCTGATTATAAGAATACATATCGTTTTGTAATTGACCTCCTGGAGGTCAATAAAATAGTGGTTCCACAATACCCAGTGGTACCAGATATTACTGCAATTCTAACAATGATTCCCCCTACGGCGAAATATTTTTCAGTAATTGATCTTAAGAACGCTTTCTTTAGCATTCCGATTCATCCTGATAGTAGACATATCTTCGGATTCTCATTAGCTGGCCGAAGCTTTAGATTTACACGCGCACCCCAAGGCTATACAGAAAGTCCTAGCATCTATAGCCAGGCCTTAAAGGCAGTTCTTGACAAATTAATATTGCCAGCTGGAAATACAATCATCCAGTATGTGGATAACATTTTGGTGGCCTCCGATACAGAGGAGGGCTGTAAAGAAGCAACGGTTAAATTGTTGAAACATTTGGCTGAAAAAGGGAATAAAGTCTCGCTGTCCAAATTCCAATATTGTCGACAGGAAGTGACCTACCTTGGCCACTTACTGTCGAAAGCGGGGAGACGTTTGACTCCAGAACGAATATCTCTGATTACTAACATGTCTGTACCTTGTACTCAACGTGATGTTCGTGCTTTTCTTGGCATAACCTCTTACTGTCGCCAGTGGATTCCTAACTATTCACTCCTCTCTAAACCCTTGTTGTATTTGACGACCAAAGATGTGCATGAACCCCTACCCTGGACGGATGAATGTCAAGAAGCCTTTGACTCTTTAAAATCTGCTCTTTGTTCTGCACCTGTCTTGGGTACTCCAGATTACCGGAAGCCTTTTTCACTCTATGTGCACGAGGTGGACGGTTGTTCGCTTTCAGTGTTAACACAGGGTTTCGGCGGAAAGCAGAGACCCTGTGCATTCTTTTCATCCGTTTTGGATATTATTGCACGGGCTCTACCAAGTTGTCTAAGGGCCACTGCTGCAGTAGCGGTGGCCATCCGACAATCAGAAGGGATAGTCCTGAACACGGATCTCACGGTCATGGTACCGCATGCTGCGGATATTCTTTTGAATAGAACTAAGACCCAGCACCTTACAAGTGCTTGTTTAACTGGATATGAGTTAACATTGTTTGCACCACATATTACGATTAAAAGATGTGCTACTTTGAACCCAGCCACATTATTGCCTCTCCCTTCAAATAATGGAAAGGACGATATCCATGATTGTATTTTTAGAACTGAAGAAGAAACAAAAGGGCGTGTAGATCTCACTGACACCCCTTCATCAGAACCCCAAGGAGAGCTGTATGTAGACGGTTCTTGTTTTAAGTTGCCAGATGGTACTGCAACAGCTGCATATGCTGTCACAACATTAAAAACGGTGGTGGAAACCGCAAGGATTTCTCATCACTCAGCTCAGGCAGCTGAACTAATAGCCTTGCTGAGAGCATGCGAGTTGAGTGAAGGGCTGAGGGTGAACATTTTTACAGACAGCCAGTACGCCTTTGGCGTGGCCCATAGCTTTGGGAGGCTGTGGAGGGAGAGGGGTTTCTTTACCACACATGGCCAGAAAATTCAACATGGTCCTTTAATTGATCGATTGTTATTTGCCTTGACACTACCAGAAAAAGTAACCATCATTAAATGCAGCGCCCATAAGAAAGTCACTGATTCTATCGGGAAGGGAAATGCTTTTGCTGATTCAGTAGCTAAGGAAACGGCTCAAACTAGAATGACTCCCATGTTTCCTAGTGCTTCGGCTCGGTGGGTGGCGGAAAAATCTTTGTTTGATAATATCATTGAAAGTGTGAAAGAACTACAAAAGGAAGCTACCATAGATGAGGCACAGAGATGGGAACAGGAAGTAGGAAAATTAGATAAAAATTAATGTTGGATAGATCGAACTGAGAAACAGCGATGGTTACTTCCTAATGCATTGGTGTATGCTGTAGTGACCATGGCCCATGGTTCAGCCCACATAGGAGCAAAAGGTATTTGTGCCGTATTGAACCCAGTCTGGAATAACCCAAACATTCCCAAGACTGCAGCACACGTAGTTAAATATTGCCCCGTGTGTTTACGTTACAATCCCGAGGGTAGAGAATCTGTCCTGAGTGGGAATTTTGCACCACCATCTCTGCCTTTTGAGGTAATACAAATTGACTCCATACAAATGGAAAGAGTGAATAACTTGAAATATGTGTTGGTGGTGGTTTGTGCTTTTAGCGAATGGGTTGACGCCTATCCCACCAAAGAAGCCACTGCGGTTGCAACTGCCAAAGCCTTGGATAAGGAATATTTTCCCCGCTATTGCCTGCCCCGGATTGTCTGGTCTGACAACGGGACACATTTTTATTCTTTGTTGGTTCAAAGTGTCTGTGATGGTTTGCAGATTAAGCAAAAGTTTCATGCTGCTAGACATCCCCAATCGGCTGGTCTGGTTGAAAAGTATAACGGCACTTTAAAATTAAAAATGGCCAAAATTTGTGCAAGTACTGGTTTAAAGTGGCCCGATGCACTTCCCTTAGCATTATTGTCTCTAAGAACAACTCCCCACACCAGAACTGGTTTATCACCTTATGAGGTGATCTTTGGCCGTCCTGCCAACGTGTGGGGTGTCCCCAGACCCCGATCTTTTAGGGATATTGATTATCCTTTGATGACAGACTATTTGTATGCTTTAACTAAAGACCTGGGTTCTATTCATCAACAGGTATCAGACACATTGCTACCACTACCAGAGGGTCCTGGACATCGGCTTGAACCAGGCCAGTGTGTCTTGGTGAAAAACTATCAACGGAAATCGAGTTTGGAACCAAAGTGGTCCGACCCCTACCAAATAATCCTGGCAACCAGGTCAGCGGTGAAAGTGCATGGGAGAAAACACTGGATCCACATCAGTCATCTGAAATGCCTGCCACTACCTTTGCCCTTTGATTTGCAAAACCGCGAAGGAATTCCGAGCCAAGAAGGAGAGTTGCTTGAAAGCTTTGTGCCCTTTTCAGACGCCCAGGAAAAGGGGCAGCCGAGTGAAGTGATGCCCCCAGGTGAAAGGGCGTCGGCTCAACCAGCGGAGGCTGTTGTTTCTGGTGCATCACAGGGTTTGAATGCATCAGATGCCCTTGCAGCAGAGTTGTTTTCTGACCAGGAGCAGCCTGGCCGCAGTAAATACGACCTGCAGCCCCGAAAACAGCGCGGTACCCCAGATTCTAATGGTAGGAGTTAGACAAAGACTTGAGTTGAGCAATATCGGATAGATTTACTGGGGTACTGAGCGAGACACTGGACTGAACACGTTGAGAGCTTGGAACACTGTGCTAAATAGCTCTGTTCAGAAAGAAAGACTGAGTTAAGGGCCGCGGTCGTTGCATTGGGGAATGAAAAGTTGTTTTCCTTTTATTGAACAATAGGAGTCTACCTGTGAGGCTCTAACACGGACACAGGGAGAAGATCCCTTGGTGGGAAGAAGAACCCCTCTGGTGGTGCGTGTATTTTGTGGATACTAGATTAGTTTTGGACTTTTAGAGAGAACCCGAGTTAGATTTCGGACTTTTAGAGAGTATGTTTCCGTTTGCTCGATTTGCACTGGAGGATGAAAGGCCACTGGCCCCTCGACGGTATACTGATTATATGCAGTCATTTTCCGGATGGTCCACCAGAGTGAAGGTGGCATTCATTGCTTTTATTGTTATAATCACAATAATTATGATGTGTGTATTTGTGTAATTGGAATATCAGCATCCTGTACAAAAACTGTTAGGAACTACCCCGGCTCCAGAAGAACACCTCTTTTATTCTTTACCTCCACATAAGGCTAGGCACAGAGAAACATATGTGAAAAACGTTTTCATTGAAATGTTGCATCAGACTCACAGTACAACCAATAGAACGAATTGTTGCGTTTGTGGGTTACTCCCGTCAGTAATGCACCAGCATGAATTGTTTATTTCCTTGCCCATGTCTCATTTGGCTAGCTGCGAAGCTTGGTTCCAATTATTGTCATTAATGTATTCACATTATGTAGCCAATCCTAAAATATATACTGAAAAAGATTACGAGGCAATTCTAAAGTACATAGAGCTGCATCAGGGATTTGATGCCGAAGGAAATGGAGGAGAGGGATCCTTAGACCCAAATGCATGTATGAATGTATATACTGAGTATAAAAATTCTTCCTGGTTAGAAGAAGAAATGCAGGATTTCGAACTTTTTAATTCCACCCTGTATTTTCAACATTTCAAAGAACGAAACGTCACGAACGACAAAGCATTGCCTATCCCTATTATAAACACTACTTCCCCCTTTTGCATTCAGGGTTGTGGTCATGTTAAGGTAGGGAGCAGTAAATGTAACTATACCTACACCTTGCAGACATATAGTACACCCCCGGTGATCACTCCTCCTAATGTGTATTTTGTATGTGGGGAAAATGCATACACTTGGCTTCCCCGGGGGTGGGCAGGACGGTGTTACTTGCCATTCCTATATCCCCCAGTTTACATTGCCCCAGCGGACTATCACAAGACCCATCAGCTGTTTAAAAGAGAGATAGAATCCAACCGAAGTGTTTGAAGCTTTGATCTAGATAGCACAGATGAAACTGATACCTCATTACAGCAGTTTGAAGATTTTGCCAAAGGTCTTACCCCATTTTGGGGGCCGATTTTCAATAGCCGAAGTATAAGACGCCTATCAAGAATAGTGGAAAATGTAGTACAGACCACCACTGGGATTTTGACTAATCTTACTGTAGAACTTCAGGCGACGAGGCTTGTTTCGCTTCAGAACCGGATGGTTCTTGACGTCATCCTTGCCGATAGGGGAGGAGCCTGTCGTGTGATCGGCAGCTCTTGTTGTGTTTATATTCCTGATTCGGCCCCGACCATACATCCAGCCATTCAGAAATTACATCGATTAGCTAGTGAAGCCCATGTCGACCATGGTACTTGGTCCCTTAGTGGATGGTTCTGGGGTCTTCTAGCTGCCTGGTGTTGAAAAGTATTTGTGGTACTTGCGGGAGCCTTTGGAGTCATATTTACCTGTTGCCTGTGTCTCCAATGTGGCCCAGCTTGTTGCTCTTTCTGTGCAACAAGGATAACATCCGCTCTGAATTTTTCTCGTCAATCAAAGGTCGAAAAGCAAATGATTCAAAAGGAGGTTTCAGATCTTATGCAGATTGATGAGGGTGTATTCGTAGAATACATCTAGTTATATTGGCTATAGTAGGCCAAAAGGGACATCTGATGGGATATAAATTCAATAATCACATATATTGGCCTAATATATACAATATAACCGTATAACTGTATGATTAGCATTGTATTGTTTCATTGTATTAATAAAGTGTAAGATAATTCACGCTAGCTTACCCAGGCCTATTGACATGACCGAAACCCTGTATTTGGTTTCCCTATGTACAAATACTGTTTTCCAGAAATCACGTGATTAAGCTTTCTGCATGAAACCATGATGGCTGGCTTAGCTGTCTGCTTCACTTGCTAACTTGTAGCTCAGGGAAACTCAAGGTCACACCTGCCCTTCTTGTGGGATGTGCACATTCTAGCAGAGCCCGCTCCTGTACTCCCGGGCTACAGATAGACAGGGAGGCACCTTACTGACCTGCCCCCGGAATAGCTTAGGCCTAGGCTACTTGCAATCAATTGTGCCTTATATGGGTGTTCCTGCTGGCTCACTGACAAATTGTATCTTTCCTAGTAAGGCAACTTCGTGAGGTGTGAGAAACTTATATATGCCTTGTATCATCTGTATGTATGCAGTCTCCTCTGCGCACCTCCGAGGGTCGTGTAGACTGAGGCTCCCCTGTCAGGGCTTGTATTTGTATTGAATAAACGATTGAACTTTCTCCATTGCCGACTGAATTCTTATTAATAACATTGGTATATGGGCTATTGGTGAGTATGGTCCATTAGAATAATTTTTAATCCTTCAAGATTCCTTGATCTCTTGGTGCCTTAGACCCAGTCCCATGTGTGCTGCTTCACTCAAGAAGACTCTCCTGTTCGTGTTTGGAATTACTCTATCCCGCACTCCAGGGATTTGAGCAAAAGGAACGGAGTTTGCATCTATTATGTATGTATAATTGAGTGGATAGCCGAGAGGTAATGCTGCATAGTCGCCTTTTAATGAGGTTTTTACCGCGAGCATTGTTTCTCCGTCTATGTATTTTTTATCATCTTTTACTGAAGCACTGACAGCTTGCATTATATCGCTGTCTATTTTTGTTTTTGACCGGGTGATAGCAGCTACGGAAGCCGTTTGCACAGCCGCCTTCGCTGCTTCATCAGCCAATGAATTCCCCGCAACGTGAACGCCATCACGTTGATGACTCAGTGTATGTATCACGTGAGTCTTTCGTAGTTCTTTCTGCAAAAGAACTACTTGTTCCCAAAGCTTTTTATGCTTTATTGTGGCACCTGTGTCATCTTTGTAATCGTTTTGAACCCAGTTCTGCAAGTCATTGTTGTAAGACTTGACGCAGAAATGCGAATCACACACTATTAGTGTTGGGAATTCACGATCGGCATTTTCAAGCGCCATCTTTAAAGATCTTATTTCAGCTCCCTGAGCTGAACAGTTTCTGAGTGATTCAGTTTTGGTTATTATTGGTCTAAATTTACCAAAGCGCCAGCGACCTTTAACAATCCCGCACGCTGCGTTGTAGGATTCTTCCTCTACATTGTAGTATTGTGCAAATCTGTCCATGTAGATTACACATGTGTACTGTTCGAGAGGCAGAATTTCGATTGGCAGAGGATATTCTTCTTCATATTCTAGATCTTCTAGTTTTTTCATTTTCGGGTCAAAATAGTATTTCACGTCTTCTGCAGCAAGAGAATTTTCCCATTGTATCCATTTTGGATCTAATGCCACGGTAGTCAAATTGCGTGGGCTTGTTAGTGCCTCAAGGGCCGATTCTGCTGTTAAAACAGTTATTTTTCTGCCTTGGGCTTGGGCTCTTTCTTTTGCTACAGCAGTTTGAACCACTATTAGAATTTTTTCAGTAGAACTGAATTTCATTTCAGCTTGTGTGTACAAGTATGATTTGTAAGCTATTGGTACCGTTTCTCCCTCATTAGAGGTTAGGTACGTGAATCCGCATCTTCCTGGGATGACTCGGATTACAAGGTTGCGTACGTTTTCGCGTGTTTGCAATTTTGTTTTAGCTAACATGTCTGTTTGCAATGATCTTAAAATTTCTGTGTGTTTCTGAGTCCAATTTATTGGTTTGAAATCAGGTTTTATTAATTCATAGAGAGGTTTAACCCTCTCTGCATAATTTAGAATGTATGTTCTTCCGAAATTCAGGAAACCTAGTATCGATTGTAAGTTCTTCAGCATTTTAGGTGCTTGGAGTACAGCACACTTCTCTAAGAAGTTGTCTGCTAGGCTTTTGCCTTCACTTGATAATTCATATCCTAAAAATAGGACAGTTAGATGGGCAATTCGTGACTTTTTAAAGTTGAATTTGTAACCCTCAGCTGCAAACCCAAGTATTATGGTGTTTACTCTTTTCAAGTGTGTCTCCAGGTCATCATCTGTTAGATAGATGTCATCGACATAAGATAATGCCTCATCATCATATATTTGTAGTAACTCTGTTACTCTTGCTGAGAATAATCCTGGGCTATTCTTGAATCCCTGTGGGAGTCGACAGAAGTGTTTTTGCGACCCCATTATTGAGAAAGCGGTCAAATACCTGCTTTCAGGTGCAATATTTTGACAAAGGAATCCATTAGAGATGTCTAATGTCGTTTTATATTTTTTGCGCACAATGTTATTCATTAGTGCTGCACTGTGTGAGTTTTGTACTGCAAATGTTTTGCAACAGGAGTTTAAGTGTCTGTAGTCCAAAACTAGACGATATGAATCGTCTGGTTTGGAGACAGGAAACAAAGGATTGTTCATTTGTGAGGTGCATGTTTCAATCACCCCCTGGTATTCAAGTTGATCTAAAATCTCCCTGATTTGTTTTTTAGCTTCTTGCTTAACTGGGTACTGCCTTTGTGCAGTAGGCTGATTTTTTAACTGGATTTTGTTAGGAGGAGAGTCCTCATCCCATCCTACATGATTTTTATATAATGCAGGAGCTTGGGCCACTGCCCATTTTCTTGTAAGTGTATATTTTTTATGAATTGGGATATGATTTGAGAAGGCAGGCATAATCATTTCTTTGCCATGAGGGCACTCCCTGACAAACTCTCGTGGCCAGTCTTTCTCAGCTAACAGGATGTCATAGCCTTTCGAAAGGTTATCCCAAAAGAGACCCCTTACTTTCCTGGTCTTGTCCCCCTCTATACATGATGTTCTTTCGTATAATTTATGGGGTTTGCTAACTCTGGTATCTGCAGTTTCCACCTGAATGTATTCATTCGTGTCCACTGTCTGCAGAAGATTCATCAGGATCTTGCGAGCTATTGTCACTTCTGCTGCGCTGTCTAGCATTGTCTGAGCCCACTCTCCGTTTTTCAGTTGTGTCCTCAGCATCCTCGGCATGTTTAATTAATTTAATACTGGCTACCTTCTTTCTTGGAAATTGTAATTTTTTACTTTGATGAGCAGGTTCCTTGTCTTTGGACTTGACGTGCTCTTCCTTGTGTTCTGACCGTCCTCTTCTTTCCGATTTCTGTGAGGAAGTCTGAAAAGATCGAGAGGGACGTGTATCAATATCTTGAATCTATCAGGTTTCTTCAAATTATCCCTATTTCTAAGGTTGTATCTTTTCTCAGAGGGCTCCTTTTGGGGAGACTTGCCTCCTCGGTCTGGAGATCTTTCTCTCCGTTGAGGAGACCTTCCTCTGGACTGGAATCGTTTTTCTTTGGGAGTGGATTGTTTATTACCATCCCAACTCTTTTTCGGAGTATTTGGATTATTTTTAATAAAGGTCTTTTCAGGACTTTCAGTTAGTTGGGGTTTTACTGGTTTCCCACCCAAACTATCTCTTCCTAGTTCTTAATAGGATTTTTTTATGATTCTGGCAAGTTCAAACGGTTGTTCTGCTATATCTGTTTCTTTCAATTTCTGGCAGATCGCCACGGATGCTGCTTCTCCTTTTATGTTGGCTAATAATATAGCCGAGACCTGCTTGAAATCTTTCAGTAATTTCACACCCAGAGTTAAAGCAGCTTCTGGACCGTATTCCTTTTGAATCAGTCTTAATACGTCTGGTATAACCGCCATGGACGGAACACCATGTGTTTTTGTGTAGATGGAAGCAAAGACTGTGCCCCAAGTGTCAGAGTCCTCCACATGTGGTGCGATCCCCATTGGAAGGCAGATAGTCAGAATTCTGTGTTTCACGGTAGGTGTAGTATGAGGAAATACTGCCTCTATTTGAGTGTTTTTTTGTTCTTACCAGAATGGAATTTGTTCCCGTTTTGCGGGTATTTTACCAAGACATGATTGTATGTTCTGTGGTGTAATTTTGTTTGTGTTCCCCTGATGAGGGGTCAGCTGTGGAATGTTAATTGTTGGTTGGACTGTTGAAGTCCGCATGACATATTGGACCAATTGTCTATGTATTTTAATTAGTAATTTTAGCTGAGCTAAAAGTTCCCGGTCTGACATTTTATCAATGTCGGGATGTGGTGTGTAGCTGGCTAGAACCGGCCACGTGGCTCCTGGTCTACCTAGTGGACCGTGCCTGGTGATGTGATTTTGATGTTTTAGGGCGCCTTTAAACCAGAGCAGGTGCTCTTGGTAATTTAGTGGGATTTCAACATCCTCGAAAGGAGTGTATTCATCCGGAGGTTCCTCTATTTTGTAATAGTGGAATTGTTTTATTACAGGGTTTGCTGCTGGAAAGTGTATCCATGAATAGAATACCTCTGTCTGCCGATATTCATGGGCCTCTACCACGAATATGACTGTACCACCTCGTGATGTCAGTCCATTTTCTATAAGTTTAATAGTTATAGTTCTTCTTATGTTGACCGGAATGAATATAGCATTCGGGTCATTTTCTTGGAGACTCGTGTCATCTGCTACGAGTTGAGCTGCTATTCTAACTCTCTCCGCTTCCTCGTCACTTTCCACCATTTTACTGACAGAAAGTTTTGTTGCAGATCAAGTTTCAAGGAAACAAAGATTAGGTGCACAATATTTTGGAACACTGTATCCTTCAACGTTGACTAAACCAAAAACGAATACATAGGAATCTTTTCCTACTAAGTTCCGGCGGATTTTAACCTTTTACCCACTCCAGACGTCTTTTGGAGTTTTTACGGGAAAAGGGTCTGTGTGAAAGAGCACGACTGAGTTACTCTAATGTCTTGCGTTAGATTATCGTCTTACCAAACGTTGGGCGCCATGTAGTGTAGTTCCTATATTCCTAATAGGCTCTGCGCATTTGAATAATATAAACAGCAGTGTAGACATAGGACTGAGGTCGACTAGGTCTCTACTGACTATATTAGACTTAATTAGTTTTGCCAGCTAGCTCAGAGGTCACTAGAAACTTTCTCGAGTAAACAAGGAGGGGTTTAATTTCCCTGGATAGACAAGAAGGGATTAGCTTCTGACAACCATATAACATGACAACTTTGCTCCCTCAGAATAAAGAGTGTATCTCTAGAGTCATGTGAAAACAATAGACAGTTATTTCGCTCAGTCAATCGTGCATACTTAGTTTCACCAGAGTGCAGAGAAATAGAGAGACGGGCGTTTTCAATAAAAGGTGTTATTTATTGAGCAGTCTTCTTTCTCATGCAAGAGAAATGAATTGCCATAATTCCAATACTTATCATAAAGTAAAGTGCGTACAGTAAAAGGAGTATTATGAAATAATACTGTAAAAGCATTGATATGGTTTCTTAGCCATATGATACTTTAAAATGGATAAAATATATACATACATACATACAAACATTAACTAACGTACTCAACTGGTGCTTCTAATCTACGCCTACCCCGGTGTACCCGACCTAAGCCTAACACGTGGGAAGGAGTAAGTAAGTAGCAGTTTTAAGTTAAGTTGGTTTTTGCCAAGGAATCTGAATCAAGAATTCTCTCAAGGGTTTAGTCAGCTCCGTACCTGGGTAATAGAAAGCAGGAGGTCTGGTATCTCTCTCTCAGGACTCGATATCCCAGCAACCCTCAAGGGTGACTGGAAACACCAGAGCTGGATTTTCTCGGCTGGAGAAAAAGACAGCGTCTTTCTCAGTGCGTCAAAAGGGAGGGGCGGCTTCCGTGGGCACTCGCATCAGCTGGGCTCTCGGGCAAGTAGATAGCCGCTCTGCTCCAAACCACCGTGTGTTTGCTTAAGGCAACGTTGGTATATTTATACCTGAAAGGTGCCGGGTTTGACGTAAGGTTGGACAAAAGACGTCAATAAAAGATGTCACTAAGAACTGGCCGTTCTTTCAGTGTTCGCAGGAGTTCTAGGACAAATCAAAACAGAAGCATGGGGAATTCCCAGGTTGCTGGAGGTTTGGTTTGTTTAAAGAACGCGTTGTACTTTCTAGGAGTCTAGGGAAGTAGCCTTGCCTGATTTGGACGGGTCCTAGATAGAAACACAACACTATGGGTGAGTGACTGGGTGTGTAAGTGGATGTATGGGTAAGTGAGGGTATGTAGGGGGCCATTTTTACAGATTCGGTAAATTTACCGAATCGGTAAATTTACCGATTCTCTAAAATATCGAATCGGTATTTTTACCGATTCGGTAACGGCCAGATGTAGGTGGGACTCTTCAGAGTCCCTAAAGCCTTACAGATTCGGTATTTTACCACCCAATCCAATTGGGTGGTAAAATTCCGAATCCAGGTGTGCATGCACATGTGTGCATGCACACCTAGCCATGTGACAGACAGACATGCCCTTAGGGCATGTCTGTGTGCCACATGGCACACATGCCCGTCTTTGGGGTGCTAGAGGGTGTCAAAGTGACACCCCCTGCACCCTTGCTGAAATCGGTATTTACCGAATCGGTAAATACCGATTCGGTATTGCCCATTGATTCCTATGGGCTTCAAGGCCCATAGGAATCAATGGGCATTACTGAATCGGTATTTACAGAATCGGTAAATACCAAATCTTAACGATTCGGTATTTACCGATTCTGAAACATCTACATACCCCCCCCTCTATTTTACCACTTCTTAAATACCGAATCGGTAAAATTCGGTATTTAATAAGTGGTAAAATAGAATTACCTACATCTAGCCCCTAGTGTGAAATGTTAGAAATGTTGCATTAATCAGCAGTATGTCGATTTACAACAGGAACAATGTAGTGGTAATATGGTGATTTGCAGAAGTTCATTTCACCAAGACAACTATTAGTTGACTCAACATGAAATTGTAGCCCCGATCTTGCTCTAGCCCATGGGTACTCACAAACTTTCTCTCGGCAGCCAAATTTACAGTGTGGTTTGTGGCTGAGGGCCGCACCGGTGGGGGCGGGGTCAGGGGGAGGGGGCGGGGCTAAAGCAAACAAAAATTGTGACCGTGAGGTTAAACACAGGTCCCACCAGTGGACACCTTCGTCCACTGAGCTACCAGACCCAGCATACACACATCTTTATCTCTCTCCCTCCTTCTCTCCCTCCTTCTCTCTCTCTCCCTCTCCCTCTGTGTCTCCCTCCCTCTCTCTCCCTCCCTCTCCCTCCCTCTGTGTCTCCCTCCCTCCCTCTGTGTCTCCTTCCCTCCCAGTGTGTCTCCCTCCCTGTCTCCCACTCTCCCTCTGTGTCTCCCTCCCTGTCTCCCACTCTCCCTCTGTGTCTCCCTCCCTGTCTCCCACTTTCCCTCTGTATCTCCCTCCCTGTCTCCCACTCTCCCTCAGTGTCTCCCTCCCAGTCTCCCTCTCCCTCTGTGTCTCCCTTCCTGTCTCCCACTCTCCCTCTGTATCTCCCTCCCTGTCTCCCACTCTCCCTCCGTGTCTCCCTCTGTGTCTCCCTCTCCCTCTGTGTCTCCCTCCCAGTCTCCCTCTCCCTCTGTATCTCCCTCCCTGTCTCCCACTCTCCCTCTGTATCTCCCTCCCTGTCTCCCACTCTCCCTCTGTATCTCCCCCCCTGTCTCCCACTCTCCCTCTGTGTCTCCCTCCCTGTCTCCCACTCTCCCTCTGTCTCCCTCCATGTCTCCCACTCTCCCTCTGTGTCTCCCTCCCTGTCTCCCACTCTCTGTTTCCCTCCCTCCCTCTGTGTCTCCCTCCCTCCCTCTGTGTCTCCCTCCCTCTGTGTCTCCCTCCCTCCCTCTGTCTCCCTCCCTGTCTCCCACTCTGTTTCCCTCCCTCCCTCTGTCTCCCTCCCTGCCTCCCACTCTCCCTCTGTGTCTCCCTCCCAGTCTCCCACTCTCCCTCTGTGTCTCCCTCCCAGTCTCCCTCTCCCTCTGTGTCTCCCTTCCAGTCTCCCACTCTCCCTCTGTGTCTCCCTCTGTGTCTTCCACTCTCCCTCTGTGTCTCCCTCCCTGTCTCCCACTCTCCCTCTGTGTCTCCCTCCCTGTCTCCCACTCTCCCTCTGTGTCTACCTCCCAGTCTCCCACTCTCCCTCTGTGTCTCCCTCCCTGTCTCCCACTCTCCCTCTGTGTCTCCCTCCCAGTCTCCCACTCTCCCTCTGTGTCTCCCTCTGTGTCTCCCTCTCCCTCTGTGTCTCCCTCCCAGTCTCCCACTCTCCCTCTGTGTCTCCCTCCCAGTCTCCCTCTGTGTCTCCCTTCCAGTCTCCCACTCCCCCTCTGTGTTTCCCTCCCAGTCTCCCTCTCCCTCTGTGTCTCCCTCCCTGTCTCCCACTCTCCCACTGTATCTCCCTCCCTGTCTCCCACTCTCCCTCTGTATCTCCCTCCCTGTCTCCCACTCTCCCTCTGAGTGTAAATTAAACTATTCCCTATCCTGGAGCGCCCCCCAGCTCAAGTCGTTGTAACGACTTGCGTTGTAAAAGTTGCGTCGTAAAGGCACAGCGTTGTAAAAGTTGCGTAGTAAACGCTGTTCCCCAACAAAATGTGTGAGAAAATCTCTGAATGTATTCTGTAATAATGGTTTCTTTTTGTTTGCTTCTTATTGGTGAAACGCCTTTTGAACCTTGTACTCATTTAGTAAAAGAATGAAATCCTGTTTTTAAAGTCCTATAAAAGAATGGAATTCTTCCATGCTAGAGAGGACCTCTTTCCCCATTCTTTGGCAGTTTGCTTATTCCAGAGCTCTTGGAGTTCTTGGGTTCATACTTACTATTGATTCATATGCTTATTGAGATAACTAAGTGATGGCCCAGCTTATGCATTTCTGTAGCTGATATTCTTTGAGTAAATCTTTAAACTTTAGCCCTTGCCTGGTGTTCTATAAGCAGAAATGCTTCCAATCTAATATTCCATTTGTAAGATTTAACTAATAGAGAGAGAGACAAATCCAGCGGGAAGCACCAAAGTCCAACAGAGACTACACCGCTCCCAGTCCAAGCTGTTGATGTGCACAAGATGGTAAATGATATACAGGTTTGCGCGCTGACAGACCTGTTAGCAGAGCCAGTGGTTCCGACAGGAGCCACCGGCACTGACTGGACCTAATTGAATGTGGTTAATTGGCCATTGAACCAACTACTGTACCAACTACTGTACCTTCATGGTTCAGGCACTTTTGCCCTGAGATTCTAATTGACCCAGCGGGATCCTGATTCTGGAAGACTGTGGGGAGGTGAGGTGGTTGACTCAGTAACCTGAAGAGAAAGATGTATCAACAGGGAACATTGAGTGTGTAAGGACATTTGATATTTGAGTAAAGAGCAAGACAGTGCACGTTGAGATTTGCAGTCGAAAATGGTGTGGTGAGATGCAGTGGATGGAGTTTGAATTCAACTACTATGTGACATTATTTTTTGGACTTGTAGTGACAGCAATTATTGTGTTCTTGACAATGTTTTTGACTTTTGAAAAGTGTATAAATCATTCTGGCATAAAGAGACTTGTGGTATAAGGTTGCAGAGTGATTCCGCAGTCAGTTGTTGCTTGAAATTTGGGCCAGATGCACGACCTTTCACTACTGCGAGATGTAAATTGTGTCGAATTGCGACTCGCAATTTGCGACTCACAAAAGTGAATGTACAACAGTGTCACAGACACCCCTTCCTAATAGCGAGAGTTGCAAACGCTATTTTGCGAGTCAGTGACTCATAAAATAGCGTTTGTACATGCCATGACCCTTTTTTGCGGTCACACACGGGCCGATCTCCCGTATGTGAGCGCAAAAAAAGGTCCTTCATCTGGCCCTAACTGTATTGTCGAAGTAGTCTGCTAAGGTGAGGTGTGCTGTGAGGCAATAACAGTCACAGCAGGATAGGGACGTAACATTTCTGTTGTGCGATTATAGTAAAACAAGGTTGGCATTAAATTATTTCGAGTTACAGCAAGCTCCCTCAAGTCAAGAGTCTGCTACTGAGTTAAAGTGGGTAGTATAAGTTGCGAGATTAATGTAGGTGTACACTGAGCACAGTGGTATGAACTATACCCTTGGGGACAACATGAGAGGATTTCTCACTTCTTTTTTGTATGGGCTGCCACCCGAAATCATTACTCAGAAAATACAGGGTGTCCTTTACTGGCAAAGCAAGTCACAGATGAGATACTGCAATATGCAAAATATTGTAACAACACATTAGACACAAAGTGGAGAGGACTAAAGCAAAAGCTCATGCTCACACAGACCAAGACAGCACAGAATGTAGGGATGAGAGGAATGAATATCCCTGTTCTAGGGCTAGACCTTGATACAAGTATAGAGCTGAAGATACAGGGAGTCTCCATGCCCTATGGAGGAAATACACACGGGATGGGGAGAGGATGGGGGGGGTATGCATGGAACAAGTGTAGGCGCTCTGAAGAGAATTACCTGCTGTCACATTTGCAACAAGGCACACCACTGGAAATATGAGTGTCAATACAACCCCAACCGAGTGATGGTCGATGCTCAAGTACCTAATCCCATGATGCAAGGGGAACTTCCCCCAGTGCCAAGACCCATATGAAGATCCAAAAAATCTCAAAGACCAGGAACACCACAAAATCCCCTGGTGCCCATACAGATGCAATGAGGGAACCATTACTTCCATCCAAGCGTTAGAGCGCAGAAGATCCAATATTTGATGCAGGCTTCCATATCTCCCATTATGTTTGAAAGTTTAGTGGAATCCGACCGGGTCCAATGATGGTGCCTGACGGGGGAGGAGAACTACTTACAGAGCATACTTGAAGCAGTCCTGGAAGTGGATCAGAATGGCCCTCATGTAGAAGGGGGATAATGGACATCCTGTATCCTTATTGATAGACACCGGAGCAACTCGTTCAACCATTGGCAAACTTGAAATTCTGAACCTACCCCCTCAGGAAAAAAAGTCCAAGTTGGTGGCATCACAAATGACAAATTAGCAGCATACTAATCAGGTTTTGTCCCCAGACTCAGTAGAAATAAAGGCCATCGGAGAATGTCACCAATTTTTCATATGCAATTTAAGCCTTGTGAATTTGTTGGGGTGAGACCAACTCTGTAAACTTAATTGAGTGATATATTGCACACTGGATGGAGTAGAGTTAAAGACTCAGATGGTGGATGGCAAGTTTAAATTGCTGGTGCAGGAGTCAGTGGTGAGATTGGATGTATGATGGAACCAACCATGCCATTACTATGCATGCCTTTACAATGCAATTTTTTTACCATACATATGCCTTTACCATGCATGCCATCACTATTCACATTTTTGCCATGCATGCCTTTACAACGTAAGTGTAAGTATTTTGCAGGTAAAAAACAAGAATATATTTTATATATATATATATATATATATATACTAGCAGCCCGCCCGACGTTGCCCGGGGGAGAAGGGGGCTGGGGGCAGCATTTTAAGGCTCTGTGCACGCCCGCACCGACATTGCCCAGACCACATCCCTCCCGCCTCCCGCCTCGCCGCCGCCTGCCTCCTGCCTCCAGCCCTGACATAGCCCAGCCCGCCTCCCGCCTCCAGCCCCGACATTGTCCAGCCCGCCTCGCGCCTCGCGCCTCGCTCCTCCCGCTCGCCTCCCGCCTCCCGCCGCCCGCCTCCAGCCTGCCTTTGCCTTACCTGAGCCGCCCGCAACGGACTTCACCGCCACTCCTCGCCGCCGCTTACCTGAGCCGCCGCCCACTCGGGACTCCACTGCCACTCCTCGCCGCACGTCACCGCTCCTCCCCGCATATCGTCATTACGTCTAGGTCGCGGTCAGCGCTACGTCGCGGCCGGCGCTTGTTTTTAGGGGACTACTTTGTTTACAAAATTAAATTTTTTGATTTACGTTTTTTTTTAATTTAATGTCGCCTATGTCCATCTACACACCCTGAGGATTCCAACAATGTATTGGGTGTGTGGATTGGCGCTGTGGTTCCCGCGTTTACCTGGCCAAAAGGTGCAAGTTCTATCTTTATAATAGTAGTATAGATATATATATATATCTACAAAGCCAGTTACTCCTTCTGGATCCCCGCGACCCGTGAAAGGTGGCGTGTACGTCGGCGGAGTTATTCCGACAGTAATTTGCTCTCATGCACCAAAAGTTCATAAAACACGCTCTCAGGACAAAACGAGGTAGTCACCACATCCAAACAGTGGAATAAACAGCACTGTTTGGATGTGGTGACTACCTTGTTTTGTCCTGAGAGCGTGTTTTATGAACTTTTGGTGCATGAGAGCATATATATATATATATATATATATATATATATATATATATATATATATATATATATATATATATATATATATATATATATATATATATATATATTCTTTACCATACCAAACTTTCCCATTCAAAGAAGGCGCTGACTCCGTGAATCTCAGTTCAAAACGTTTATTCCATGTTCAGTTGCTGCTCAGACGCGTTTCGGCGGCTTGCTCCCGCCTTGCTCACTAACTATATATACACATTGGCGGCTCCTCCTCTATGGCGGAAGAGCGTTGCCCCACTGCGCAATGATAATAACATATTGTGATGATCATTGTATTTTTCCTATTGAATGAAAACAGTGGCTCTAGGGGCAAGGCGGGGCTTGCCAGAGCCGGGGAGAGGAGTGGTTTGCACTCCTCAAGTGGGCACGACCCTCTTGGACTGGCAAAACAGTCATGTGCGCTTTGCATCTTCCCCAGAAGGCTGCATTACACAGCCTGGTGAGGAACATGCAAAGGCTCCCATTCCCCATCTGAGCGCCGATCCATGGTGCTCAGACCAATCACAATGCTGCAATGCAGCGTTGTGATTGGCTGTGGGGAGCCTGGGTGGGTGCTTCCTGTTCCTGCAGCCAGAGGAATCAGGAAGAAGAGGACCGAGGAGAGGCGGTGGCGGCCTGCCAGCTCAGGTAAGTGGTTACTTTTTTTTTTATTTCTAATGCTGCCGCCTAGACCCATATATATATAGATATACATACATAGATACACATATATATATATATATATATATATATATATATATATATATATATATATATATATATATATATATAGCAGCTCCAATCGTCCCTCTCTCCAGAAACGATAACGCACTCCCGGGGGTTATTTTTGAAAGCAATCCTTTATTCGGCTTAAAGACAAGAAAACAGACGCGTTTCAGACATCAAGTCCTTCGTCAGTGTTTTTATATATAAACTCCAAAAGGAAGAACACAAGCCATCACAGGGTCAAATATATAATTTTAATTGTAAGTGGCCTGCAACGTGTTTCGGCGAATCTCTGCACTGGCCATTATGCATGTACAAATAGCATTAGTCAAAGTGGTGGTGCCTGTGTTTCTCCATCAAAGCTGCCGAACTCCAGGACTTTGTATTTACATGTTATGCCACAAACTGCTGCTTTGGATGTGTGGCGGCCATACAGGACATAATTTGAAGAATGACTGGAATTCAATTTCCCATTTTGGATGCTTCCTAGTAAACTTTGTGTTCTGTTTTCCCCGAAGGCAGACTACTGAAGGCCAATTGTATATTTGAATTACAGGGGCTATACTATTCGGTGGAATATAGGCACCACCACATGGATTGATAGCATTTGCACATGCAAATATGGCCAGCGCAGAGATTATTCATACAAACAGATGATCGTAGTCCTTTTTTGATTGTTCATTTATGTCATCCAATGACAGCGCTTTGGGACAAGTTCAAATGTAACCGCCTCATTGGTGCTCATTTAGGAGTTAAAGGCATTGACAAAGGCAAGTTCGACTAAATGCATTTGCCTACCACTTACAATTACATTTGGATATTTGAACCCATAAGTGCCCGTGTTATTCTTTTTGGGGTCTTTGTGAATATTCTGTGAGTCCATCCTCACATATAGGACACCCATCCTGGAGTTTCATCAGCTTTTGATGGATTTTAGGAAAAGAATATATATCATACTGTAGGAAGGTGGATACCTGACTATGGTTACCCCAGATTTTTTGCCTAGTGTTTAGCTGGTTTTCGACTTAGTTGGCCTGGGATCCTGCTAATCAGGGTCCCAGGCTATCTGCTCTCTCTTTAAATGGACTCCATGTACCCTAGGTACATCACCAATTTGGTACTGGACACCTTATCAGCCCCTGTACAGTGCACTATAGGTGCTCAGGGCATAGGTGCATCCAAGGCCTACCAGGGGCTGCAGCATATCTTTTGCCACCCCTGGCTGGTACTTAAATCGACACAACTGGCTTTTCACACAGCTGGGGCAAGGTGGTGTAATCACCCCTTGCTTAGATATAGTATACCTATATCTAAACCTATATCTGGACACATATATACCTATAAGTCACTCCTATGGCAGGCCTTTACAATCCTGGAGGCAGAGTGCTTGGTTTTATGTGAGATGGTGCTCTAGCATGAGCTGAGCCTGTCTGCAGTGTTCGGAACCATTTCCTTACTGCTGTTCCAGTGATACTGCCATACCATATACTCTTAAGTGCATTATAATCCTCGCGGTTAATGCTAACTTTGGTTTGGCTTTATCAAAACATGTCGTGTTTGGTGTCATACTCTTTGGAATACTACCCCCTCGCCAGTTCTGGCGACGGGGGTAGCATTCCACCCTTCTAGAGGAAGAAGACATGTTACTTTACTGAAAACGCGGTTAATCCTAACCAGAGCCCCAGCATCACAAAATGGATGCTGCTGCCACAGACACGAGTCTGGCCTCCTGCTGCTGACCGAAACTCGGCAGAGGATGCTTGATCAAAGGATCTCCTGTCACAGGGAGGTGTCACACCACCCCAGACAGGAGATAGTGGATTGTAGCAGGGAGGGTTGAAAGAAACTAGACACTGCCTGGGGCACACAAGGTGTCCCTGGGCAGATTCCAGTCAAACCGGTTCTGGGGCCATCCAGCCCCAGTCCTGGTGGCAAACTGGACAAAGGGAAAGGGGTGTCACCACCCCCTTCCCAGGTCCCACCCATAGGAGGGACCTAGCAGGTAATCCAGCCCCAGATTTGGAATATAGGTGGGAGCAGTGCCACTGCACATCAGATTATCCTGACTGAAACTTATGAAACGAAACTCTGGACCCTTCAGCGTCCTACTCGACGTAGAAGACTGAAGAATCTCCCTTGTGGCTGTGCAAACAGGCACCATCCAGCACCTCGACGTTTGCTTTGTTGCAGTTCCCGCCGGAACGCGAGCAACAGAGATCGACAAGACCCAGCGTGCCTGCCTTCTAACAGCCCGATCCACAGTCCCTGCAAAGCTGAGACCCATGGAGGCGACCTGAAGCGTGGGAGCGGCCATCTTGGAGGAACAACGAAGCTGACCGTGCAGCACCCGAGGCTCCCTCGAAGCTGTGCATTAGAGTTTGAGAAGCTCCAGCCCCGAGCAGTTTGTGCACCGAAGCTCACCCCTCCACACTCGACGAGTGCTGCGTGGAGCCCTTTTGCATTTTCCTGCTTGACGCGTTGGTCCGGTCGCTTGCCCGTTGGCTAGTGGCCCCAGAACCGGACGAACCTAAGAATTTACACAGCTGGTCTGGTTGCTCCAAACTGGCGCTCGCTCCCCTGAAAAGGAGCACCCGCTCTGACCTTGCTGGTCCGAGTGTTAAGCCTTCTTTGAATCCTGCGTGGGTTGCCTTTGCCACGGTTTGTTGACTCCGATCCGGAAGCCAACACCGCCGACAGCGAGAGCCTTTGTGGGACAGCTCGTGATCCACTCCAGGACATCCTCGGTGCCCCAGAGTCCACGTGGCAGCAGAGACAAGGCTCCCGACATCAACCTGATTGCGCCCGACATCGCCTGGTTCCTTCCTGGTTCCTTCCTGGTCACTGGCTAGTGACCCAGACTCTGTCCCCTCTGCTTTCAGGTACCCATCAACTTCGATCCACCCTTGGATCGCACCGGACACTTCTCTTCTGGACGCCTGCAGCATCTTCATCTCCAGGCACCCTAGATCTTCGTGACGAAACCCGACACATCTTCGCACCTGTGCACCCGCTTCCTGTGGGTGAGGTAACTCTTGAACACCGGTGCTCCTGTAGTGTTTAACACCTATAGTGTCTAAGTCTAAAGTTTTGTCCTTCTAGTCCAGTCGGAAGACTCTTAAAACTGTAACTCGATAACTTTTACGCACCATTGACTTTGCATTGGTGCATGCGTGTGCTTCCTGCACTGCACCCGAATCCAGCGGGCTACTCCCGTCCTAACTGCTGTTAGTCCAGTGTAGTCCCAGCGATTCCCAAGGCCCTAGGCCTTACCCCTGATCGATTAGTGATTGTTATACCACTTTATTGATATATGGTTTGAGTGGCCACCGGCCTCATCCATAAACGTGCAACTTGTATATGTTATATTGTGCTTTTGTTTAAACACTTGTGCTTCATTGCTCATAAAGAGTAGTGGGGATTATTCTGAGAATAAATACATATATGTTTATAATATATAACTTATGTGGTGTCCTTTCATTTGATATTACAGGATTGCATATGGTAAAACAGCTGGCTTCACATGTCCTCTTGAGTTAAGCCTTTAGGCTGCTTAGTCCATGCTACCTCTAGGATAGCTTGTCTTTAAGGTTGACTTACAACCACCACCATAAGGGATTGTTTGGACTGATACAAGGTGCCCACAGAACTGTGGACATCATACATCAGGCCAACTTCTCACACATACCCACTCACACCTCCGTAGAACCTTTTATACACCCACTCCCACTCAACCATTAAGAAACCTATGCACAGATCCATACCTGTAATTACACAACCACTCATGTTATAGTTATGCTCAGGTTTCACTCGTACAAAACTAGTGAAATCCAGCTGTTATAGTTAGCTGCGTTAACTATAATTTGTGCCGCCGTAACGCACTGCTTATGACCTCATATGAGTAAAATCTGACCCTAACTATAACATCTTTACAACCTTTGTAATTTTTAGTGAACTTCTAAGGTTTTGAAAATGCTAATTCCTAACTATAAGGTCCCTGTTACCTTTGGTTTTTTCAGTGAATTTCTAAGGTTTTTAAAAAATGCTAATTCCTAACTATAACGTCCTTGTAACCTTTGTTTTTTTCAGAGTATTTCTATGGTTTTTAAAGTAGTAGTCATGTTTGCATAGTAGTGAAGAAAGGGGGGCCTCCGACCAGCTCACAGGAATTCCGCTGTGTAGGACTTACAGGAGGTACCATGAGGGCTTCTTGGCCCCTAAGGTCCTCTGGAGCTAAGGGTACTTCCTCCCCCAATTAGTAGTGTGCCAGGATGCATGTTTGCAGAGTGGTGGAGAAAGGTGGCATGCTTCTGAAAACTTCTCAGCAATCCTGCTGTGTGGAATTTACTGGAGGTAACAGGAGGGATAGTTGGCCCCCTCGGATGTCCTGGGGTTCAACTACCCCTCCTATTACCTTCAGTAAGGCCCAGACAACTGGATTGCTGAGAAGTGGTCAGATGCCATGCCCCCTTTCTCTAATACTCTGTAAACAAACCTCCTGGCACATTGGTGCTTGTGTGAAGAAGGTCCTCAGGAAGCAAGGGGATGGCATTCCCCACCAGCGGTGGCCTGAGAGGTGCATTTACAGAGTGGTGCAGAAAGGGGGCATGGCCTCTGACCACCTCTCAGCAATCCCACTGTATGGGGCTTACTATAGGTATCAGTAGAGCTAGTTGGCCCCTCATCTCCAAAGGGAACTTTATCCCCCAACCAAGAACACACCAGGAGGTGCGTTTGCAGAGTAGTGGAGAAATGAAGCAGGGCACTGGCGAGTTGCAGGATTCAGATTTTGTGAGGAAGGAGGATGTGTGCCCCCCCCCCTTCCTTTGACCTCTTTGGGGCCCGGGGACCCCGTCCCCGGGCCTGAGCCATTCTTTCATGTTTTAATGAAATGAAACTGGAGAGGGGCTGCGCAGTCCCCCTCCTGAGGATGATTTTGGCCCCAGGGACCCCATCCCCCGGGGCTAGGACTTTATGTATATCTAATTTTTTTAAGGGAGAAGGGCCGTGCGGCCCCCCTCCCTAGGCCGAGTTCGGCCCCGGGGTCCCCATCCCCCAGGACCCAGCCATTTTTTTAAAGAGAGGGAGGCCATGCGGACCCTCTCGGGCTATTTTCGGCCTAGGGGACCCCATCCCCCGCGGCATGGCCATCTAGCTGGGGACCGCGGTCACGGCGGATCTCACCTCCTGTGGGAGCTGCCATTGCTTTTTACACCCAAGTAGCTTCTGACATTTAGCGCCCTGGGTGTAAAAACCAAAGTGTGCTCTGCTTTGAACAAGCGAGAGCAAAATGTTCTTGCTTGTTCAAAGCGGAGAACACTTGTTTGCAAACTGCAATGTCTCGGGGGTGGGCACCCTGGGACATATCTGGAGTCGGCGCTGGGGGGTGGCGGTCTCCAGGGCCATTTACGGCTCACTCCCATCTTGAAAATAGCCCGGGTAGATGGTGGTCCACTGGGCAGTGGGGGCATGTGCCCCCCATATTTTTGTATAGTAGCCACGGGGAGGTGACAACCCCGGGGGCTGCGTGGGGGGCCAAAGCCCCCACACACATCTTATTTACATATAGCCCTGGGGAGGTGGTGTTCCCTCGGGCTGCAGGGGAGCTACATGGCCTCCCCACATTTCAAACAATTAGCCAAGGGAACATGGTGGTCCCCAGGGCTGCGTGGGGGGACTGGCACCCTCCCCATACATTATTCTTAAAAATAGCCCCACGGAGGTGGCGGTCCCTGGGGCTGCTGGGGGGCCTCATGGTCCCCCTACATTTTAAAGAATTAGCCCCAGGGAGGTGGTGGTCACCAGGGCTGTGGGGGCTGCGTGGGCCCCACATTATTATTTTTTAATGCCCTCCAGGACTGGCCCACCCAAAGGCCTAAATTAAACAAAGCGCGGGAGCCTGCGCTTTGTTTTAAAAAAAACATTGGCGTGATTCGCGATCTAACGTGGCTCTCGCCTAAATTTTTAAAAAAAATGCTTTTTTAGCCCTTGGGGTCCCTGTGGGACCCCTGAACAGGCCTTGGGGGTCAGAGTGTTTCTACCCTGCCCCCTTTTCTTTTTTTAATCTTTTTTCTTGTGACTCGGTTCAACGGAGTCACAAGAAGGCTGTCAACACTTCCTGTTTTGCAGCCAATCAGATCTCAGGCATGAAATCGGGAGGGTTCACGCATCAACCGCAGTCACAGTTGTATATCCGAGAAATCTTCAAATTTCTTAGCAACTACAGAACGGATTTACACCATTTAACAAAAAGAGTGCTTTCTGGACAAAGGGATACTTTTTTGTCAAATTGTGCCATTCCTTTCAACAGTTCGGGCTGTAGCCGTGTCTAAAGTTTCCAAGCCAACCTGAAATGAATAAAAGCCCCTTAATTCATTCCAGGTTGGCTTGGTTGGTATTTTACCAATTGAAAACTGTAATATTGTGCCTGGAGTGGTAAAAGGCTTTTGGCATTTTATAGCTCTGCATGGATAGTACTGTGCTAGTCCTATGCTTAAAACCTTTGCTGGTAAAATGGCAAAAGACTTTGGGCCTTATTTATGAAGGCCTTGCGCCACCGATGCGTCACTTTTTCCCATGTTAAAAGTGACGCACCGGCGGCGCAAGGCCTTCATAAATAAGGCCCTTTGTCCCTTTCTATCTCGGCATGGATGGCACTGTACTAATCCTATGCTTAAAGACTTTGATAGAAAAGCAGACATTTGTGGTGGGCAAATTTTGAGAGGCGCTGGTGTTGAGGGTGCTCTATACAGGAGCTGCTTTCCACCTAACCTTGAGAACTACCCACAGATCTCTGGATCCTACCACAGTGAGGTAGGACAAACAAGCCACTCTGGTATTGGGATGAAAAATATCATTTAATGGCACATATATATACATATATATATATATATATATATATATATATATATATATATATATATATTACCTACTGGCGGTCGCCAGTAGGTAGTTATAGTAAGGATTGTTTTCCATAGGGAAATCGCAACATTCTATTGGGAATAACTTTGGCGCCGGTTGAGGAATCCACAAATTTGCCTCGCGGCGCTCCGCTCCTTCCCTGAAAGTTTGGGGGGGATTCGTCAAGCGGGGGCCGAGATAAAAGGAGGGTCCCAAAACGTGTTTTCCCCATGTTAATTTCCATAGGGCGGTTGGACTCACTTTTAGCTCGAACGGCTGAATGGATTTTCACCAAACTTGGCAAAATTGTAGGGACTGGTAGCCCGATGTGCCTTTGCTATGTCTCAAGATATGTGCTCCAGTGGATTTTGAGTAATTTAAGTTAAAAAAAATATATATATCTATAGCTGCGCCTCGGTACGCGCACCGGGGAGCGCTCCCGGCGCGCACCGCGAGTTCGCGCGCGGAAAGCTGATTGGCTCTCGGGTGTCTGTAAACATTCCAAACAGTCCGCAGCGGCCACCATCTTGTGTCTCGGTAGGATCGAGACACAAGAGGTGGCAAAAAGAAAGGGGGAAATAACCAAAAGGGGGCAGGGTAGACCCCCCCTGACCTCCTAGGTTTGATGTGGGGGCCATAAAAGGGTCCCGCGGGTCCAAAAAAAACGACCCGGGAAGCGTACCAGGGAGCGTACTTTGGTGAAAAATAGTGAAAATAGTAGTGTAAAATAATAATTTTGAGTGATTAGAGGTAGGGTAGCTCTGAAAAGAGCTTTTGGGTTCTGTGGCTGATTTAGGTACCTACAAGTACGTCCCACACACACCCACACGCACACAACCCCACACCCCCACACCCACACACTCCCCACACACACCTCACACACGCACACCTCCACCCACACCCAAACACCCCACACCCCCACACCGACACCTTACACATCCACACCCACACCCACACACCCCTCACACCCACACTCACACACACACCTCACCCCCCCACACACACACAGACACCTCACAGACACACCCCACACATCCCACACACACACCTCCCCCCCCACACACACACACACCTCACAGACACACCCACACATCCCACACATACACTATCATACCAAGGGAGGAACCGAGCCCTTGGTATGATAGTACCTTAGCATCTCTTAAGAGGGCCTGTAGACAGGCCGAAAGATTATGGAGGAAGTCGTATGATCCAGATCTGAAGATCTGCTATCTTGCCAAGATTAAGATCTACCACAGGGCAGTGTGTCAAACACGTGCTTCCTCTTATGCTCATGAGTTTCGGAATTCTGCTAACCCATCGAAACTCATTTTTAAAGTATTAAAGGACCCAATGGTTAAGAGAGCAACTGCGGTGGAAATATGCTCGGACACCCACTGCGAGGGTCTGGCCTTCTTCTTCCACGAAAAAGTGCAAGCCATCTATCGCACTTTCCCAACGGGTTCGCTGACGCTAGAGCAGGTTGGTTGCACCTTAGGTGAGGGGGAGTGTCTTTCCATCTTGCCCCCCTTATCTATGGAGGTGTTTGACTCTCTCAGCGTTAAGATCAAGTCGGGATCTCCGGCAGACCCGCTGAAACCGGCCCAACTTAAGACCTTGGCGTCGGTCTGTCGCACCCCGGTGCTGTCTTTGATCAACCTGTCTCTCTCTTCTGGAGTGGTTCCCGTTAGATGGAAGCAGGCCGTAGTCACGCCAATTTTGAAGAAGGCGTCCCTCGACCCCCTTAAACCTGAAAACTACCGCCCTATCTCCCTTCTCCCCTGGGCCACGAAAGTTGCGGAGGCCCATGTGAATGCCACTCTCTCAGACCATCTCGGTAGGTTTAACATTCTTGATCCTACTCAGAACGGGTTCCGAGCGGGTCACAACACGGAGACGGCCCTTCTCTCTATGGTCGAGCACTTGCGTTCCGTGCTGGACGCTGGTCGGATGGCGGCACTATTGTTATTAGATCTCAGTGCCGCCTTCGACACCGTCTCGCACGGGATTCTGCTTCGACGACTTGAGGAAATGGGCGTCTCTGGCCTCGCCTTAAGCTGGTTTCGATCCTTTCTTACGGATAGGTCATTCCAGGTGGCGATCCCGCCCGGTAAGTCGTCATCTTACCCGTTGGACCAGGGGGTCCCACAGGGGTCATCACTGAGTCCCACCCTTTTCAATCTTTATGTGAGACCATTGGCTGCGGTCGCCAAGCGGTGGGGCCTGACATTGGTCTCTTACGCGGATGACACGCAGCTGGCGGTCACACTGAGTGGGGACTCAGGTCTGGAGGCTCCCAGGTTCTGTGATGGTCTGCGGGAAGTGGCTAACTGGATGAATTCCAACTGTCTCCAGTTAAACACCAAGAAGACGGAGATTATGGTGGTTGGTAAACAGGTGGCTTTGTGGGGCGACAAATGGTGGCCTTCGGATCTTGGTGTGACTCCCCTCCCAGCATCAGAGATAAAAAACGTAGGGGTGTGGCTTGATCCGTCTCTTAGTTTCATCTGTCATACCAAGAAGGTGGCGGCTTCTTGTTACGGCATCATTAGAGGACTCCGACCCCTCCTCAAATTCTTTGATGCACCCACAAGACAACTGGTGGTCCAAGCTTCAGTGCTGTCCAGGCTGGACTATGCCAGCTCACTACTGGCAGGGGTTAACCAGTCGGAACTCTCTCGACTGCAGCGGGTTCAAAACGCTGTGGCCCGACTGGTGACAGGTCTGCCTAGGCGATGCTCGGTGTCCACATCCCTGCGCTCTCTCCACTGGCTCCCGGTGCAGCAGAGGATTAAGTTCAAGGTACTTTGCCTGGCATTTAAAATCCTCAAGGGTACTTCCCCACAAATTCTGGAGAATCTGCTGAATCCTTATGTCCCCTCCCGTACTCTTAGATCTCTCTGCCAGAACTTAGTAGTGGTCCCGCGCTTTAAACTGAGCAGAGTTGGTGGCTGCTCCTTCCGAGTCCTGGCGGCGAGCTGGTGGAATTCTCTTCCTCTGCAAATCCGGGCCATCGACGAGCTCCTTCAGTTTAGACGGGCCATCAAGACCTTTTTATTTGTTTAGCTCCTTCGTGGTGTCTCTTCTCCTTTCTGCCTTATTTTTTAGTGCTGTGTTGTGTTTACCTCTTCAAAGCGCCAGGACTCCCCTTTGCTGGGGCAGCTGTGCGCGGTACAAATAAAAATAACATAACATAACATAAAATAACAACACACACATCCTACACACATACCCCCACACCCACACACCCCCCACACACACATCACACACCCACACCTCCACCTACACCCAAACACCCCACACACCCACACCCACACACACACCTTACACACCCACACCCACACCCACACACCCCACACACCTGCACACACCTACACACCTCACCCCCCCACACACACACACACCTCACAGACACACCCCAAATATCCCCCACACACACCTCCCCCCCTACACATGGGGAAAACTCAGTGAAACAGTAAAATTATAATTTAAAGTGCTTAGAGGTAGGGTAGCTCTGAATAGAGTTGTTGTGTTGTGTGGGGGATTTAAGTACCAACATGTAGGTACCAATGCAGAGTCTTAAATTCAATGTACACCTTTTTTTCTTTAGATATCTTGCATGTTGTTATAGAAGTTATTGTGGTATATGGAATCCATACCATAGTCTGTCAGGAAAGCAGAAACAGATCCTTTAAGTACACCGACACCTTACACATCCACACCCACACCCACACACCCCACACACCCACACTCACACACACAACTCACCCCCCCATACACACACACACACACACAGACACCTCACAGACACACCCCACACATCCCACACACACACACCTCCCCCCACCCACACACACACACACACACCTCACAGACACACCCACACATCCCACACATACACACACATCCTACACACATACCCCCCACACCCACACCCCCCACACACACGTCACACACCCACACCTCCACCTACACCCAAACACCCCACACACCCACACACACACCTTACACACCCACACCCCCACCCACACCCACACACCCCACACACCTACACACACCTATCAATCAATATATCATACCATTTGTATAGCGCACTACTCACCCGGGAGGGTCTCAAGGCGCTTGGGGGAAGGGGTATGCTACTGCTCGAACAACCAGGTCTTGAGTTGTTTCCTGAAGGCGAGATGGTCCTGGGTCAGCCGAAGGTGGATGGGGAGGGAGTTCCATGTCTTGGCAGCCAGGTAAGAGAAGGATCTTCCTCCGGCGGTGGCTCTTCGGATGCGTGGTACGGCTGCGAGGGCGAGGCTGGTGGACCGTAGCTGGCGGGTGGGCGTGTAGAAGGTCAGGCGGTCGTTGAGGTATTTGGGGCCCAGGTCGTGCAGAGACTTGTGTCCCTGGGTGAGGAGCCGGAACGTGATCCTCTTGTCGACGGGGAGCCAGTGCAGGTTCCTCAGGTGGCTGCATCGGGGGACATCCAGGATGAGTCGGGCGGAGGCGTTCTGGATGCGCTGGAGTCTTTTCTGTAGCTTCGCTGTGGTTCCGGCGTGGAGGGCATTTCCGTAGTCCAGTCGGCTGGTGACGAGTGCCTGGGTGACAGTCTTCCGGGTCTCGGTCGGGATCCAGCGGAAGATCTTGCGAAGCATACGCAGGGTGTTGAAGCATGTTGAGGAGATGGCGTTGACTTGTCTGGTCATTGAGAGGGAGGAGTCCAGGATGAAGCCCAGGTTGTGTGCGTGGTCGGTAGGCTTGGGTGCGGTGCCCAGGGCTGGGGGCCACCAGGAGTCGTCCCAGGCGGAGGGCGAGGATCCCAGGATGAGGACTTCCGTCTTGTCCAAGTTCAGTTTCAGGCGGCTGTCCTTCATCCACTCGGCGACGTCTTTCATCCCTTCATGTAGGCAGGTTCTGGCGGTGTCGGGGTCTCTGGTGAGGGAGAGGATCAGCTGGGTGTCGTCGGCGTAAGAGATGATGTTGAGGTTGTGCTGGCGTGCGATGGCTGCAAGAGGTTTCATGTAGACGTTGAAGAGGGTGGGGCTGAGTGAAGATCCTTGCGGGACGCCGCAGATGACTTCGGTGGCCTCGGAGCGAAACGGGGGGAGGCGGACTCTTTGTGTTCTTCCGGTGAGGAACGAGATGATCCACTCCAGTGCCTTCTCTTGGATACCGATGTTGCTGAGGCGCTGGACTAGGGTGCGGTGGCAGACAGTGTCGAACGCAGCGGAGAGGTCCAGGAGGATGAGGGCCACTGTTTCCCCCTTGTCGAGCAGGGTCCAGGTGTCGTCGGTGGCTGCGATGAGGGCGGTCTCGGTGCTGTGGTTGGCTCTGAAGCCGGACTGCGAGGGGTCGAGGGATCCGTTTGTCTCGAGGAAGGCGGTCAGCTGTCTGTTGACGATCTTCTCGATGACTTTAGCAGGAAAAGGGAGGAGCGAGATGGGGCGGAAGTTTTTGAGGTCGGTGGGGTCCGCTGTAGGTTTCTTCAGGAGGGCGCTGAGCTTGGCGTGCTTCCAGCTCTCCGGGAAGGTGGCGGTGTTGAAGGAGGGGTTGATGATGTTCCGGAGTTGGGGTGCGATGGTGGAGTCGGCCTTGTAGAAGACGTGGTGTGGGCAGGGGTCGGTCGGTGATCCGGAGTGGATGGTGTTCATCGTGCGGGCTGTGTCTTCGGTGGTCACCGTGGTCCAGGTGCGAAGGGTGGCGGTGGGGGGCGTTGGTTCGACGGTTGGGTGCGTGGGTGGTGCGCCGAAGCTGTTGTGGATGTCGGCGATCTTGCTTTGGAAGAATGAGGCGAGTGAGTCGCAGAGGTCTTGTGACGGAGTGATGTCGTTGGTGCCAGTGCTGGGGTTGGAGAACTCCTTGACGATGCTGAAGAGTTCCTTGCTGTCGTGGGTATTGTTGTCCAGTCGTTCCTTCAGGGATTTCTTCTTGGTGGTGCGGATGAGCTGGTGGTGCTTGCGGGTAGCGTGTTTGAGGGCGGTCATGTTGCCTGTGGTCCGGTCGAGGAGCCAGGCTTTCTCGAGGGTGCGGCAGGTCTTCTTGGAGTCCTTGAGTTCGTCGGTGAACCAGGATGCCTTCTTGCTTCTGGGTCTGCTGGGAGGGTTCTTCAGTAGTGCGAGGTCGTTGGCGCAGGCGGACAGCCACTGTGTGAAGTTGCGGGCAGCTTCGTTGGGGTCCGTTGTGTTGGCGGGTGGGCTCTGGTTGAGGGAGGTGGTGAGCTGGTCCGCGGTGATCTTGCTCCAATTCCTGTGAGGTACCTGTTGCGGGTGGTGGTGGGTCGTGGTTCTTTTGAAGCTGAAGTGGACGCAGCTGTGGTCGGTCCAGTGGAGTCCGGTGGCGTGGCTGAAGGTGATGTACTTGCTGGATGTATGACGTTAGAACGCATACATTGACAACGCGTACCTTTACAACGCGTTCGTAACAACGAAAGTTGTTACCACGCATTGCGCTGGGGGGCGCAAAATTGATTAATTTAATTTACTATTCCAACACCAGTCCCCGTGGATAGTAGGGAAGGTGTTGGGATAGTAAATTAAATTATTTACTATCCTTGAGCACCCCCCAGTGCAATGCGTGGTAACAACTTTCGTTGTTACGCCCGCGTTGTAAAGGTATTCCGTGGTAATGCTTGCGTTCTAAATGCTGCATACCGTACTGGCTGGAAGAGAAGACGGGATCAAGCGTGTGGCCGGCGTAGTGGGTGGGGGTGCTGACCAGTTGCTTGAGTCCGAGGTTGGCGAGGTTTTCCAGCAGGGCGGTGGTGTTGCGGTCCTTGTTGTTCTCCAGGTGGAAGTTGAGGTCCCCTAGGAGGATGTAGTCAGCGGAGGGGAGGGCGTGTGGGCTGATGAAGTCTGTGATGTCTTCGCTGAAATGTGTGCGTGGTCCCGGGGGTCTGTAGACGAGGGTGCCTCTGAGGGTTGTCTTAGGGTCGGTTTGAATCTGGAAGTGGAGATGTTCGGCTGCGGCGAGGGGGTCGTTGGCGTCGGTCGTGATGCGGATGGTGTTCTTGTGGACGATGGCGATGCCTCCTCCGGTCTGGTTGATGCGGTCCCTCCTGATGATCTTGTACCCGTCCGGGATGGCGATGGCGATGTCGGGTGCAGAGGAGGCGTTCATCCAGGTTTCCGTGAGGAAGGCGACGCCTGGTGATGTAGCGTCGAGGAGGTTCCAGAGTTCCACGGCGTGTCTGTGGACGGAGCGGGTGTTGAGCAGGATGCACTTGAGGTGGTTGCTGCTGGTGCTTGTCTTGGCGGGTGCGGTGCAGGTTCGGAGGCAGGTGAACTTGCAGGTGCAGCAGGTGAAGGGTCCGTGGGTGCGTCTCGGGGTGGCTCGGCAGCAGGCGTGGGTCCGGCCGGCATTGAGTGCGTTGAGAGTGGCGGTGTCGTAGGTCAGACGGGTGGTCTTGCATCGGCGGGGAGGTGTGGAAAAGTAAATTTTGCCATGTTCTGTGTCCCTACGCGTCCTCCATCATATGTTATATGTGCATGATTAATATGCATATGTTATTCCCCATGTTTGATTAAAGACGCAATTACAGTTGTGTCCACCTCTAGTATGGCAGTTTCCAGTTCTCGTGAATACTACGAGTATTAGGCCTATGTAAAGCTACGCTGCCACGTTTCTCAGTGAGCACGTTATTCCATTGTAAAGTCCCCGTTTCTAGGCCTCAAAAGGGCCTGGACACCAGATTCAGCTCCTGTCTCCTGAAGCCCTCGCTGAGGAGCGATACAGCCCCCACCTGTATCCTCGACCCTTCACTTACTTCCTGCCTCGCAGTGCCCGGCTCCGCTTGGCTCTGCCTCTGAGTCTGCCAAGAGTATGTTATGATTCCAGTTATCAGTTCAGCCCTCCTTCTCTGCATTCCTAAGCTACTGAATCGCATCAATAGTTTCCGTCATTGTCTAGCTTTTACGTCTCCATGTAAGAGAAATACTGTATTAATGGTCATTTAATATTCTTCATCACGCACTACATGTAGAATAATGCATGGTCCAGTCTTAGTGTCTGTTAGCCTTTCCCCTCCTGACTTCTAGTTTATATCAACATGTTCCCTAAACATCAGATACTAGATACTGTTTAGGTACATGTCGCCCTGACTCTCCAGACTTCAGTCTCTGCTCCTAGCACAGAGTTCGAAGCCCCCAGCTTCTCCTAGTGATACGTCATTGCCAGTTTGCGCGCACCATCAGGTTAGAGGTCCCGGCTCCTCAGGTAGCCCCCTCCATGGTTTCCGCCCCATTCATGACATATTCTGTTACGTTTGCATCACATGTCTATGTATACGCCCTGTTACACCTCTTTTCACCCTTATCTTTCGCGACTGCTACGCGTCACGCCTATTGCTCCACCCACCGCTACGCCTATTGCAATGTAATGCTATGTGTTTGCGTTATGTATATATGCTCATGTACTGTTATTAAAAGTTAGCCGTTACGCCGTCATTCCCGATCCTGTCCCCGGCAGCTGCCATCCTATTCCCGTGCAGGTCGTCCTGTTCCTGTCCTTATGCTGTATTAAACCTGCAAAACTCCTACTACCTCGAATCTTGACTCTTATTTATTGAGCTATCTGTTATTCATTTATTCATTCAAAAATAGGGTATTATTTATTTATTTACCACATAATGGCGCCCGAATAGGGACTTGCCCTTTCCCCACGCGTCGGTGAAGCCACGCCGACCCCCTGACCCTCTGCAGTCGTGACGGAACTCTTCTGCGCACCGGCAGATATTTCTGCTTCAAGTATCCCTCAGGCCCACGGAGGAGACGGAGGAGGCGGTCCAGCATCCAGACGAGACGGTGGAGGAACGCGGCGAGTCCCGACCAGAGCCCAAGCCGAGAGTCCAAGGTCCGAGGTATCCGGAGGTCCACCCGTAACTAAAGTCCGAAGTTCGTCGTCCGTCGTCGTAGCAGTCCAGTCCAGTCCGAGGCCTTCCGTTCTTGCTGCCCGGTGAGTACCGTTACTGGGGTGGTATCTAGACAGGGTCAATCTAATTGACTCTGGTCTGTGGGTTGGTGGTACACAGACTCACAAACGAAGTGTCCACTTCGGTGGATGCGGGTCCTGAACGTGTCTCTTTATGAGACCGGTAAGTTTCGTACTGTTTCAGCAGTGCATCTAGTCTCTGTTCTAGTCAGTTCTGTTCTCGAGAAAATTCATGTGTTCTGTTCTCAGTATTCCAGGTAGTATTCTGTTCGAACTGTTATTTTAAATGTTCTTCATGTATTTTAATGTCGTGGTATGAATGGGGAATAAGTATCGTGTTCATTGTGTATTGTATTGTGTCTAGATTACAGTTCAGTCATGCCCCTGTTTTCCAAGTTACGTCAGTTAAAAACTAGAAAGGGTCTGCTGGAAGCAGCAGTTCCAGTTCCGCCTAGGGACAGTCCAGGTCATTTTATGTATCAGAAGCATGGCATAAGCGCCATATTGTATCTAGATTTATGGGTAGAGTATACCAAACAGTTAGAAGAAAAGTATAGATGGCCCGTATCGGGCACATGGGATGCCGAGTGCATCATGCGAGTAGAAGAAGCATTATGGAAAAAGAAAGCCAGACAGTCACAGAAAGATGCCATCGAGTTATGGCGCAAAGAATCTCATAAAAGAACCGAAAAAGAAATCAGAAAGTCAGAATTAAGTAGAGAATCCTTGGAACGAGCCCAAGAAAGGGAATTAATCGAGATTGGTGAACGAGTTAAAACCGAACAGTCAGACAGACAGAGGCATGCTCTTATTAAGGGTATGTATCCTCTTCTTGCCGAGGGCTTGCCAAAAGCGACCTCAGAGTCATCCAGTAATTTCCCGCCACCATTAGTTCCGACTAAGCTACGTCACAAACCGACCGCAGCTGATATTTTTATTTCGTCCTATTTGGACGACACAGTCCCAGAATATGCAAATCCTGTTCGCGCTCCGCCAGTCCCTGTAAATCAGGCACTTCCCGCTCCTCCAGACACCGGAGTACCTGTTACGGTACCCCCGGTCCAGCCCGCCATACCAGTTCAGCCCGCATTTCAATTTCCTGCCACACTAGTACGAAGAGGATCAGTCGACGATTCTAGTTTAGGGGCCGCAGGGGGAGGTCCTCCTCAGACCCCGCCGCCACATAAGCGTTTAACGACAGCCGAATTACATATGCATGCGTCACAGCGTACGCCCAGACATCAGTCTGTAGCAGAAATAAGAAAAGCCCTTAATGAATGCGGCTATGATCCAGTCCCAGGCGAGGATAATATGGTTTTATATTCATTACGTGTAAGAAGGGTGGCCGAGTATCTAGTCACCCTACCGAATATGAAAGAAGACCTAGACAGAATATATCGTTTCATCCGTACAGGGGATGATCCAGAAAGCATTGGCGAGGCCATGTCTCAAAGGAAAGCTGAGACCCAGCTCATGATATTAAAGTTTCTGATCAATTGTCTAATAAGAGAACAAGATTACCCGTCCAAAGATCAAGCCGAAATGAGAACCCTGACAAAGTGGAGTGATAATATAGCCGAGGGTAAGCACAGAACCATGAGTGCTATGGACAGTATGTACAAGAAAATTCGTAAAGAAATAATAAGGTTACACGATCAACGTAAAGCAGCACAAGTAAGCGAGAAAGAAAGTAACTCTGATACTGAAGAGGTAGAGGACGAGAATCCCGACAGAATAGCGTATGTAGGAAAATCTAGATTTCCAGATCGTCATTTACGCCTAGAACACAAGTCTACTTTCCATCATCCAGCACCAGAACAAGGTTCTCTAGAACAAGTATTCCAAGCTACCGATCACATTCTGAAATCACGAATCGGTTACAGTGAGTTGAGTACCATGCATGAACAAGAACTAGTCCGATCAGCAGTCCGATGGATTACTGATTCTACCACTTTTCCAGACGAAATAGTGGCACAAATGTTTCTGAAACTGCCCCCAGCCGAGCAGCGACTGGTGGGTATGTATATGATCCAGCACCTCATTACATTGTATGAGGGTCAGCACTCTGATCCAGGCCCGTTACATGATATCCTGAACGAGTTACTCCAGTATAGATGGAAAGGTTTAGGTACCGATTTAATTAGTGTCGTTCTAGAACAACGTCACAAATATAGAACGTTTTTGAACCCGCATTTTGTCCATGTCTCACCCCCAGAAAGTAAACCATTTTACATGGAGAGACAGAATCCGTTACGAGAAGTCCACCCAGTTAGAGGAACGGGTGGCGAACTAGAACGAGTGTTTGTTTACACTCCGATTACAAAGATGGAACTCCTAGAGATGAAGAAATTAATTCCCTGTCATGATAAAGATCCAGCAGGGTTCCACCGAGAATTAAAAGACATGCTCCGTATGGGAGAATACACGTATCCAGATATAATTAAAATGTTAAAGGTTCTGCTGCCCGCAGGGGTGTATGAAAAGCTCAAGGAAAAAGAATGGGAGGTGGGAGAGAAAAAGATCGATTGGGCAGTTCTAGAAGCTGAAGATAAGGCACGAGTACCAGGTACCGGTCTTGGAGCGAAATGTAAAGAATTACCAGAATTATTAATACAAGTTTTACCCAGATTATTGACAACTAGAAAAGAAGACTGGGATGCAATCTCAGCCTGTAAACAGAAACAAGATGAAGACATTAGTGATTTTTATTCTAGATTTGAGAAATGTTTTAGCATCAACAGTGGCCTCAAGACAAGTAGTGAGTCATACCCTCATCTTTTTGTTACTAAATTAGTCGAGAATTCAAGTCCACAAATTAAAAATCGAGTTTTGAAAGTCGAAAGTACCTGGCAAGCTAATACCCCGTCCCAGATGTTACAGATGCTCCAATACCACCAGAATAGAATCAGGGAAGAGCAAGACCACGAAAGGAAGCGTATGAAAGACACGAAAATGAAAGTACTAGTTGCACAATCTGTTCCTCAAGACAGTCAGAAGAGGGGTCCAAATCAAGCCAGTCATCCTGCAGCTCCCGTTAAAGGGAACTGCAATTATTGTAAACAGCCAGGTCATGTTATAAACGAGTGTGCAGTTCTGAAACATAACATAGCTACCGGTAAGACTAAAGAAAGACCACGTCCGCCTAGACAAGAACAAGTTTCACAGACTCCTCAGCCACAGAATGCACCACAGACAGTTACAGCACCGCAGCCCATCGCTGCAACACAGCATGTTACACAGCAAATGTACCAGTATGCACAGTCCGAGTATCCAGAGTACCAGCAGTATTCATGAAACAGCCTAGAGAGGGAGGTAGGTTTGCCTCTCATCGAGATACCTGTAGATCAAGAAGGTCCCTATGTTCATAGTCAAGTATTAGGGAAAGACAGAAAGTTTTTGATTGATACAGGGGCAAGTAGGACCACAATTAGCCACGCCGAAGTTCCAGGGGCTCCGCTCTCAGGCTCTAGAAATGTTTCCCTTGGATTTTCAGGAAAACCTATCGTAAATGAAATTTCAAAGCCAGTTACTCTAGAAGTAGGTCCATTGTCCCGTACTACTGATCTGTTACTTACTAAGTCATGTCCAGAAAACCTATTAGGCATTAAAACACTGAAAGAATTAGGTGCAGTTATATGCTGTTCCCCAGAGGGAATACGTCTGTTCCTACGTGACTTTAAGGGTCACTATGTATTACGAGATTTTGATCCAAGATTGTCTAATGTTCCGCAGCATTTATGGGTGCAAGGTCCAACTGATGTAGGGTACATGCAAATCACACCCCATCGTGTGACTCTCAAGCCAGGTGTAGTGTTACCACGAATCAGACAGTACAGATTGCCACCTGAGGCTGTAGCAGCCTTATCCAAAATTATTGACGAACTCATCGCTCAAGGAGTGGTTGTAGAAACTGACTCCAATGTATGCAATTCTCCGATCATTCCTGTTATGAAACGTACTGATCCAAATGCACCCCCAGTATATCGATTAGTGATTGACCTACGAGAGCTTAACAAATGTATTATTCCCCAGTACCCAGTTGTCCCAGATATATCTTCCCTATTAACAGCCATTGATTCCGAAGCTTCATTTTTCACTGTCATAGACCTCAAGAATGCATTCTTCAGTGTTCCCATTCATCCAGACAGCCAGTTTCTTTTCGGATTTTGTTTAAATGGAAGGAGCTATATGTTCACACGAGCTCCTCAAGGTTTCACAGAAAGTCCTAGTATTTACAGTCAAGCACTCAAGAGACAACTAGACAACATTCACATGCCAACTGACACTGCCCTGCTCCAGTATGTCGATGATCTACTGATCACAGCCCGTTCTGAACGTGACTGCGAGCGAGCGTCACTGACGGTTCTGTATTTTCTAGCCGAGATGGGGCATAAGGTGTCCCCTTCGAAGCTTCAATTCTGTGTCCAGCAAGTGGTCTACTTGGGACACTTACTGTCCAAGAGGGGTAGGCAGTTGACACCAGACCGTATCCAGTTAATAGCGAGTCTTCCTCAGCCCAAGACCCAGAAGGAGGTACGTGCTTTTATCGGCCTCACTTCTTATTGCCGACAATGGATTCCTCAGTATGCATTCCTAGCCAAGCCACTGATACAGTTAACGACACAGGAGGCAGCCGTATCGACTGTCCTCCCTTGGACATCTGAACATACACTCAGTTTCAATGAGTTAAAGAAAGCCCTATGTCAAGCTCCAGTTCTAGCTACACCAAACTACAGTAAGCCTTTTACACTTTTCGTCACTGAACGTGAAGGTACAGCATTATCTGTTCTCACACAAGATCAAGCAGGACAATACAAGCCATGTGCTTATTTTTCGAGCACATTAGATCCTGTAGCCCAGGCTCTGCCTGCGTGCCTCAAGTCAGTTGCAGCCACAGCACTAGCTATCAGACAAAGTGATTCCATAGTATTAGGACACTCCCTGACAGTACAAGTTCCACACTCCGTGGAAGTTCTTTTAAACCGAACACAAACTCAGCACTTGACAATTGCACGTTTAACAGGTTATGAATTGACACTGTTTCAGCCACACATAGAAATCAGACGCTGCAACATCCTGAACCCTGCTACACTGTTACCATCAGTTAATTCAAATTCTGACACACACGACTGTGTGGAAGTAGTTAACATTACGACAAAGCCAAGACAAGATCTGACAGATATTCCGTTACCAGATCCCGACCTGACACTTTATGTGGATGGTTCATGTATGAGAACTAGTACAGGAGAACTAGTCGCCGCATATGCAGTGACTACTGACACCGAAGTCATTGAGACACACCGTATTGACACTCTGTCCGCTCAAGCAGCAGAGCTAGTTGCTCTGACACAAGCCTGCATACACGCTAAGAACCGGAAAGTTAATGTTTACACAGATTCACGCTACGCATTTGGAGTCGTACACGACTTTGGAGTGCTCTGGCAGGAGAGAGGTTTCATGACTTCTCATGGAACCAAGATTCAGCATGGTCTCCTTATTCAAGCTCTGTTAGATGCCATACATTTACCGACATCCATTGCTATCATGAAATGCAAGGCACACACGAAAGTTACTGACATTATTTCCCAGGGTAACGATCTGGCAGATCGCACAGCCAAGCTTACAGCACAGACTCCAGACATTCCAGTTAACATGACACACACTCCAGATCCGACTACATGCATGACAGTTAAGGACCCTACACAAGATGTCATAGATATCCAGCTACATGCTACTCCTGAAGAAATCAAGAAATGGTCCGAACAAGGAGGGGTCCAGACAGATCAAGGATGGTTAACGAAGGGTAGAGCCACATGGTTTCTCCCCGACTCTATGGTTCAAGTCATTATCAATACCGCACATAGTCCAGCACATTTAGGAGAAAAGGCTATGTTAGACAGTATCCAGAACATTTGGTTCAACAAGCATTTACGAGCTGCAGCCAAGCAGAAAGTCCGTACCTGTATGATATGTTGTCAGTTTAATCCAGGTAAAAGTGTCCCGGTGGAACAAGGTGGATTCCAACCTCCTGACCACCCTTTTGAAGTCCTCCAGATGGATTATATTCAGATGGAGCGATGTCGAGGTTTCAAGTATGTCCTTGTAGTTGTATGCGCTTTGTCCAGGTGGACAGAAGCATATCCAGTCCCAGATTACACAGCTGCGACCACTGCCAAGCAGTTGGTTCGTGAGTTCTTCCCCCGTTATGGACTCCCTAGGGTCGTATATTCTGATAACGGCCAGCCATTCTCATCAGAGTTAATGAAACACGTTTCCCTATTGTTAGGGTACCAGTGGAAGTTCCATTGTGTACGCCATCCTGAAGCAGCCGGTCTCGTAGAGAGACATAACCAGACCCTGAAAATTCGCATCGCTAAAATTTGTAAAGAGAAAGGTGTGGACTGGCTAGTAGCTCTGCCAGTTGCCTTGTTCTATATGCGCATGGTCGCACATTCCAGATCAGGTCTGTCCCCGTATGAGGTCGTTTTCGGTCGCCCCCCTAACATGTGGGGTACTCCTAGACCCCGAAGTATTACCGATGTTTCAAGTAATATGCTGACAGATTACCTAGCTTCCTTGATGTCTGCCCTCAACTCTTGTCGTTCACAGGTTGCCGCCGCATTTCCAGACAATACCGAGGTGGCACCGCATGAAATCGTTCCAGGATCCATGGTCCTTGTCCGGAATTTTGACCGCTCAAGTCCGCTGGAGCCTCGTTGGAAGGAGCCCCGACAGGTCCTCCTCGCCACCCGTACAGCCGTGAAGTTGGAGGGTCGCAAAGGCTGGGTGCACCTTTCGCACGTGAAGAAGTTTTATGGACTGAAACCCGTCTCAAAGAACATTTCCCAGGATTTGAAGGATTGCCAAAATATTGTTCTCAAGGACTGTCCCGCAAAAGACATTGCTACAAACCCTCCCCTGTTAGAGAAAACTCCGCAGCAGGAGTATAAGTTGAAACTCCGGTCTAGTAAAATAAGTCAGCCAGTTTGATTGTCTAAGTCCTCCCCTAGGTGAAACGGTTAGACTGTTTCTGACATGTATAAAATAGACCCCCATAGTGAGAGAGTTAGTCAAAACTCAATCCGATGTATCATTTTTCTATGTTTCATATTATTTCTCAGCATTATGATTTCCTGCACCAGTTATGCATTTTACCTGTGTTTCCCAGTTTCTCATGTAAATAAGTCTTCTAATGCTACAGTAGAACACACGTTTAGTGATCTGCCTCCTCATGAACTCTCTTACCGCCTCGCTATGCGAAATAATTCTTTTATCCGCATGCTACATTATTCACACCAAACCAGCAATGCCACTAATTGTTGGGTGTGTGGTCGACTCCCCCCTTTCCAGACACCGAAGGGAGTTCTGCCACTCTTTCCTTATCCTTTTTCACATAATGGTTCGTGTGGAGCATGGTCCACGTTAACGTCATCCTCAACAGATATGTCTTTTCTTAACAGTACATGTTTTCCAGACAAGCAAGGTCTCCCCCACAGAATCGGGTTAGATCTAGAAAATGAAGTTTACAATTTAGGTAATTATTCTTCGAATTTCATGGTCCTGAATGTTCAGTCTGATACTACTCCAGACTTACCTGCAATTTCAGTACTACCAGTCAAAGGCGAATTATGTGTCCGAAATAATGGTTCCGTACACGTAGGACATAGTGATTGTACTACTATTGTCAAGTATAGTGACAGTGGGAAATCTATCTTCAAAGCTTCACGTCATTCTTATTATATTTGTGGTCAAACTGCATATGTTCGTCTGCCCCTCGATTGGGAGGGAACCTGTTACATTGCCTTCCTACTGCCACCAGTTTTCCTAGCCCCATCTGATTATCATAGAAACACACATCTAGTACACATTAGACATAGAAGGGAGTCCCCAATTGTCGATTATACTGAAACTGCTCTAGAACAGTATACAGATTTCAATAGAGGTTTCTTTTTCTTTATAGGACCTATCCAGAATAGTAAACTAATCCGCAGGTTAACCAGAACCCTTGAAGCTGTAGTAAATGAGACTGCCTCTGCTCTAGGTAACTTAACCGAAGAGCAATCTGCTATGAGATTTGTAGTTTTGCAAAATCGTCTCGTCCTTGACGTCATATTGGCCGATAGGGGCGGGGCCTGTAGAGTCATCGGATCTAGTTGCTGCATTTTCATTCCAAATAACGCGCCGTCTGTTTATTCAGCTATAACCAGACTCCATAAAATTGCCCATCTGTTACACCAAGATCCAGGCACCTGGACATGGTCCGGTTGGTTCTGGAATATAATTTCCGCCTGGGGATGGAAAGTCTTGTCCTTTCTAGGTATTGCAGTAGCGATTATATTCAGCTGCTGCCTCTGTATACAATGTGGCCCTGCGATTTGCGGCATTTGTGCTACCTCTTGTATTCCCAGTCCCAAGCCCCGTTCTAAATCCCGTTCCAAGAAAATTCGAGACGAACAAATGATACTGTATGAAATGATAGATGGTATCATGAATATTGATGTTTCCTGAAGGAAACGTAGTGACAAGGAGGGAATGTGGAAAAGTAAATTTTGCCATGTTCTGTGTCCCTACGCGTCCTCCATCATATGTTATATGTGCATGATTAATATGCATATGTTATTCCCCATGTTTGATTAAAGACGCAATTACAGTTGTGTCCACCTCTAGTATGGCAGTTTCCAGTTCTCGTGAATACTACGAGTATTAGGCCTATGTAAAGCTACGCTGCCACGTTTCTCAGTGAGCACGTTATTCCATTGTAAAGTCCCCGTTTCTAGGCCTCAAAAGGGCCTGGACACCAGATTCAGCTCCTGTCTCCTGAAGCCCTCGCTGAGGAGCGATACAGCCCCCACCTGTATCCTCGACCCTTCACTTACTTCCTGCCTCGCAGTGCCCGGCTCCGCTTGGCTCTGCCTCTGAGTCTGCCAAGAGTATGTTATGATTCCAGTTATCAGTTCAGCCCTCCTTCTCTGCATTCCTAAGCTACTGAATCACATCAATAGTTTCCGTCATTGTCTAGCTTTTACGTCTCCATGTAAGAGAAATACTGTATTAATGGTCATTTAATATTCTTCATCACGCACTACATGTAGAATAATGCATGGTCCAGTCTTAGTGTCTGTTAGCCTTTCCCCTCCTGACTTCTAGTTTATATCAACATGTTCCCTAAACATCAGATACTAGATACTGTTTAGGTACATGTCGCCCTGACTCTCCAGACTTCAGTCTCTGCTCCTAGCACAGAGTTCGAAGCCCCCAGCTTCTCCTAGTGATACGTCATTGCCAGTTTGCGCGCACCATCAGGTTAGAGGTCCCGGCTCCTCAGGTAGCCCCCTCCATGGTTTCCGCCCCATTCATGACATATTCTGTTACGTTTGCATCACATGTCTATGTATACGCCCTGTTACACCTCTTTTCACCCTTATCTTTCGCGACTGCTACGCGTCACGCCTATTGCTCCACCCACCGCTACGCCTATTGCAATGTAATGCTATGTGTTTGCGTTATGTATATATGCTCATGTACTGTTATTAAAAGTTAGCCGTTACGCCGTCATTCCCGATCCTGTCCCCGGCAGCTGCCATCCTATTCCCGTGCAGGTCGTCCTGTTCCTGTCCTTATGCTGTATTAAACCTGCAAAACTCCTACTACCTCGAATCTTGACTCTTATTTATTGAGCTATCTGTTATTCATTTATTCATTCAAAAATAGGGTATTATTTATTTATTTACCACAGAGGGCCAGGGGTCCTGGCGCTGGGCGCGGTCCAGGCACAGACGGGCGCAGACAGGCTTGCCTTTGGCGCGCCTTTGGCGCACAATCGGCGCGCCCGCTGCGCGTACGCACGGCCGCCATTTATGGCGAAGTGGGAGGGAGGGAGGAGCAGCTGGGAGGCGGGCGCGGGGAGGGTACCGAAGGAAAAAGGGGGCGTGTCTTCAAGCAGGCGGTGGGAAGCGGGGAGCGGGGCGGGGGGCACAGGGGGGGAGAGGGAGACAATATGGGCACGGGCAATCAACAAATATGGGGGACAGACAGTACAGTACAGAATGAGGCACAGAACGAGGAAGAACAGGCAGAGATCAAAACAATCACGATAACACGGCGGAGGGCGGGGTTGACGGGGCGGGCTCAGCGAGGCTGAGATCAGTAGCGAGGAGGAAGCGCACACTAATAAAGCTGGTGGCCGTGCGGCACAGGGGTGTCCTGAGGTCAGACCTACGCACCTCACCCCCCCCACACACACACACACCTCACAGACACACCCCACACATCCCCCACACAGGGAAAAACTCAGTGAAACAGTAACATTATAATTTAAAGTGCTTAGAGGTAGGGTAGCTCTGAATAGAGTTGTTGTGTTGTGTGGGTGATTTAAGTACCAACATGTAGGTACCAATGCAGAGTCTTAAATTCAATGTACACCTTTTTTTCTGTAGATATCTTGCATGTTGTTACAGAAGTTATTGTGGTATATGGAATCCATACCATAGTCTGTCAGGAAAGCAGAAACAGATCCTTTAAGTACTCCCTGAGAAGACCTAGGGGATCATGGGTAGTCTACCCTGCTCCCTTATGATGTTTTAAAATTGCACAGTATACTGTAAGTTTCACTTTATACTATAATATAAACATAATCATTTTGGTAGTACTTCATGAATTAGATATAAAAATGAATAATGTCTCAAACAAAACTTCCAGCATTATATCATCTGGAATCTCCTCAAAAATGCATGTTTCAATATCTTGTAAACATTCAATAAATTGTTGATCCAAAGACTGATCCATAAAATCTTCTTCAACAAAATCTTCATTAAGAATCTCCTCATATGTAATCTCGAAAGAAATATTGATGTTTTCTTGCTCCCCTTCCATTTTTTTGCTGTAAATTGCATAAAAAATAACTATATCAGTAGAGTTAGGGTACTGTTGGGTTTAAGTTCAGACAGGTAGTTCTGATTTTTTAACAGTGAAGTTAACTTTGGGCAGTGTATGGTAACAGGCAGGAAGTAGAAATATAAAAAAGTGCCTGTGAAGAAGCGTAAGTAAATTCATAATTATAGCAGAGAAGCCTAAATCAATCCATAAATATAACAGAGGAGCCTATCTCTATCTATAACTATAGCAGAGGGACAGTAAATAACTATCAGAAAACGTTTTTACAAATTAACTTAAAGTGCCCCTTACAAATTAACAACTTACTTTACAGAGAGGTGAAGAAGAAAAAATGCAAAAATCCTTTCAAGATGTACCTCAGGTAGTTGTAGTCAAAATGGCCGTGTTTCCCTCTCATTTTTCATTTATATTCATGTACATAACCAATCAAATGTCAGGAAAAAAAAGTAGAAAATGAAAGTAACATTTTAATTGGTTGTAAATTCTAACACTTCATAGGTGTTTTTGTCATGTAATTTACCTCAGGATATTTAGACAGTGCTACAGCTCAAATGGCTCAATGGAATTCCACCAAATTTGGGAAAATGGTAGGGACTGGTATGTAGTAGGGCCTATTCTATATTTGGTGAAAGTGTCTCCAGTGGTTTTTATGTAAATTAAGTTTTAAAATTTTTGGGGAGCGCTTCCCGGTGCGCGCCCCGGTACGCGTACCGGCAGCGCTACGGGAGTCCTCCATCTTGTGTTTCGGTAGATTGGAGACACAAGATGGAGGACAAACAACGTTGGGAATGGGTAAAAGGGGACACGGTAGACACCCCCTGACCCACTAGGTTTTCGGAGGGGGGCTTCGGAGGCCCATATAGGCCAAAAAAAACAATTTGTTTTCTAAATTTTTTGCGGGGGGAGCGCCCGGTATGCGCACCGGGGAGCGTGCCGGGGAGCGTACTTTGGTGAAAAACAGTGAAAAAAGTTAGAGAAAAATAATCATTTTGAGTGATCAGAGGTAGGGTAGCTCTGATAGGAGCTTTTGGGTTCTGTGGCTGATTTAGGTACCTACAAGTAGGTTCCATGCACAGTCTTATATTCAGGAGGAATATTCTATTCCCCTCATCTGAGAAGTGCACACCATCTCCTCTGTAGATATCTTGCATGTTGTAACGCAAGTTGTTGTGGTATATTGAACCCATTCCATAGTCTCTCATGTAAGCAGAAACAGATTTATTCACATGTTTCCATGCTTTCTCAAATTGTGGACAAAATTGGTTGGACCACTTCCATTTCTGTCTTTGGCATATATTGGAATATACCAAGGCAGTTTGAGGAAAAAGTGCCATCAATTGCTCAAAGGTGTCCTTTAAAAGCATTTCCAGACCTACCCCAGTCAAAGTGCCTAAGTCATTTCCACCACAGTGCAGAATTATGAGGTTAGGGTGTGGCAGATGCAAAAAGGTTTTCACCAATGGTATCAATTGATGACATCTCAATCCTCTTTGGCCAATCCATTTTATGTCTACATTTGGTAAGTCAAGGTTGTGAAAATTTCTGGTAGCTGCATACCTTTGAGCCCTGTGGATGTAGCTATGTCCAATAATCCAGACAGAATACATGGTAAGAGGAGGTTCTGGTGCAGTCAGATGAAGTGTGGGAATGAAATGGCAGTTGGAACAGTATGAGTTTGCAACAAAACAAAACTGTGGAGTTTCAGTGCTCTTCAATCACAAGCAATGATTGGTGGATTCAGATAGTTGAAAACTGGAAGTTAGGGTGCATTGTTTTGTTCTGTGAAAGAAGCAATTTGAATGGTTAAGAAAAAGTCATTTAAAGAAAGATTTCAGCGGATAAGCTGGTGTATTGAGAGGTCAAACATCCTTGCTTAGTTCATTTGCAACATTGTAGAATAAACTTTTAGCCCTGAGAGCTCAGTGAGGAGGGAGTTGCTATGGTAACAGGTAGAAAAGGCTGAGGGGGGAAGGGTGTTGGTTTGAAAATAGAGAGGGAAGAGTTTTGATTGGTTACCATGAGCAATATGTGTGTAGAATTAGAGGTTTTCTGTGCCTTTATGGTTTGCAGTGCCTGGAGAACATACCTTTTGCTCTGCTAAAGAAATATTGGTGTGTGTGTGTCTGACACTGTTCTCAATCTCCTAAAGCATTTGTAAAGGTGAGTAATGATTCGTTTAATATACATAGAGACTTGTATACTCTATGGAGAAGATTTGGAAGCAAATTGTGGTTTTTTAATGTTGCTTTGTGTCATGCTTTTTGATAATGCTTGGTAAAAAGTTTTTACTGCATAGAGGAATTGTATTTTGTAAAATTGTGAAGTTTCAGTAGTGACATGGAATGCTTGTACATAGGACCTGTGCTGTGTTTCTTAAATGTGATGTCAAAAACGATTTTGGGGAAAATGAATGGCTTTTACATTTTTTAGAAGGAATAAATAATGTGTGCATGCTTAAAGAAATACATTTTACCCTTTCACAATGATGTTACCTGTGTTAACTCAGTGTAGGAAGCACATTGAGTTTCTTTGCATAGAGGAATTGTATTTTGTAAAATTGTGAAGTTTCAGTAGTGACATGGAATGCTTGTACATAGGACCTGTGCTGTGTTTCTTAAATGTGATGTCAAAAACGATTTTGGGGAAAATGAATGGCTTTTACATTTTTGAGAAGCAATAAAGAGTGTCTGCATGCTTAAAGAAAAAAAATTGACCCTTTCACAATGATGTTACCTGTGTTAACTCAGAGTAGGAAGCACATTGAGTTTCTTTGCTGTTGGTTTGTGTCATTTTTTTTTATAATGGTTGAATTTCAGTAGTGAAATTGAATGCTTGTACATAGGACCTGTGCTGTGTTTCTTAAATGTGATGTCAAACACGATTTTGGGGAAAATGAATGGCTTTTACATTTTTGAGTAGGAATAAATAGTGTCTGCATGCTTAAAGAAATAAATTTGACCTTTTCACAATGATGTTACCTGTGTTAACTCAGTGTAGGAAGCACATTGAGTTTCTTTGCATAGAGGAATTGTATTTTGTAAAATTGTGAAGTTTCAGTAGTGACAAGGAATGCTTGTACATAGGACCTGTGCTGTGTTTCTTAAATGTGATGTCAAAAACGATTTTGGGGGAAATAAATGGCTTTTACATTTTTGAGAAGGAATAAAGAGTGTCTGCATGCTTAAAGAAATAAATTTGCCCCTTTCACAATGATGTCACCTGTGTTACCTCAGATTAGGAAGTAGATTGTGCAGATGAGGTGAGGCATGTCCAGAGGTACAGAGGAGGTGAGGCCTTTGTTCAAGACTGTAGTGGGAGAGAGGGCTTTCCTGGGGAGCGTAGGTGGTGAGGCTTGTGTCTAAGAGTGCAGTGGACTAGGCTTCATGAAGCCTATCCCCCACTGCACTCTTAGACACAGGCGTCAATTTGACTCTTTCACAATGATGTTACCTGTGTTAACTCAGTGTAGGAAGCACATTGAGTTTGTTTGCATAGAGGAATTGTATTTTGTAAAATAGTGAGGTTTCAGTAATGACATGGAATGCTTGTACATAGGACCTGTGCTGTGTTTCTTAAATGTGAAGTCAAAAACGATTTTGGGGAAAATGAATCGCTTTTACATTTTTGAGATGGAATAAATAGTGTTTGCATGCTGAAAGAAAGAAATTTGACCTTTTCAGAATGATGTTACCTGTGTTAACTCAGTGTAGGAAGCACATTGAGTTTCTTTGCATAGAGGAATTGTATTTTGTAAAATTGTGAAGTTTTAGTAGTGACATGGAATGCTTGTACATAGGTGCTGTGCTGTGTTTCTTAAATGTGATGTCAAAAACGATTTTGGGGGAAATTAATGACTTTTAGATTTTTGAGAAGGAATAAATAGTGTCTGCATGATTAAATAAATATATTTCAACCTTTCACAATAATGTCACCTGTGTTACCTCAGATTAGGAAGTAGATTGTGCAGTTGGGGTGAGGCATGTCCAGAGGGACAGAGGAGGTGAGGTCTGTGTTCAAGACTGTAGTGGGAGAGAGGCCTTTCCTGGGGAGTATAGGTGGTGAGGCCTGTGTTTAAGAGTGCAGTGGACTAGACTTTATGAAGCCTATCCCCCACTGCACTCTTAAACACAGGTCTCACCTTCTTTGTACCCCTGGACAGACCTCTCTTCCACTACACTCTTCAATACAGACCTCACCTCTCCTGCACCCCTAGACAATCCTCACCTCATCTGCAACCCTGAATAGACTTCAACTAATCTGTATCCTTAGACAGGCCTCAGCTTATTTACACCCTTGGACATGCGTCACCTCATCTGCACCCAGTTACCATCATTTATACTCAATACATTGAGGCCTGTCCAGAGGACACAGATGAGGTAAGGCTTGCCCAAGAGTGAGAGGAGGTCAGTCCTCTCCACTGTACTCATGGACACTGAATGCTTGTACATAGGACCTGCACTGTGTGTCTAAAATGTTATTTAAAAAACGATTTTGGTGCAAATCAATGACTTTTAGATTTTTGAGAAGGAATAAATAGTGTCTGCATGATTAAATACATATATTTCATCCTTTCACAATAATGTGACCTGTGTTACCTGAGATTAGGAAGTAGATTGTGCAGATGAGGTGAGGAATGTCCAAAGGGACAGAGGAGGTGAGGCCTGTGTTCAAGACTGTAGTGGGAGAGAGGCCTTTTCTGGAGAGCGTAGGTGGTGAGGCCTGTGTCTAAGAGTGCAGTAGACTAGGCTTTATGAAGCCTGTCCCCCACTGCACTCCTAGACACAGGTCTCACCTTCTTTGTACCCGTGGACAGACCTCTCTTCCACTACACTCTTCAATACAGGCCTCACCTCTTCTGCACCCCTAGACAATCCTCACCTCATCTGCAACCCTGAATAGACTTTAACTAATCTGTATCCTTAGACAGGCCTCAGCTTATTTACACCCTTGGACATGCGTCACCTCATCTGCACCCAGTTACCATCAATTATACTCAATACATTGAGGCCTGTCCAGAGGACAGAGATGAGGTAAGGCTTGTCCAAGGGTGAGAGGAGGTCAGTCCTCTCCACTGTACTCATGGACACTGAATGCTTGTACATAGAACCTGCACTGTTTGTCTAAAATGTTATTTAAAAAACGATTTTGGTGCAAATCAATGACTTTTAGATTTTTGAGAAGGAATAAATAGTGTCTGTATGATTAAATAAATATATTTCAACTTTTAACAATGATGTCACTTGTGTTATGTCAGATTAGGAAGTAGATTGTGCAGATGAGGTGAGGCATGTCCAGAGGTACAGAGGAGGTGAGGGCTATGTTCAAGACTGTAGTGGGAGAGAGGCCTTTCCTGGGAAGCATAGGTGGTGAAGCCTGTGTGTAAGAGTGCAGTGGACTAGACTTCATGAAGCCTATCCCCTACTGCACTCTTAGACACAGGTCTCACCTTCTTTGTACCTGTGGACAGACCTCTCTTCTACTACATTCTTCAATACAGGTCTCACCTCTTCTGCACCCCTGGAGAATCCTCACCTGATCTGTAACCCTGAATAGACCGTTTGCTTTTTGTCATTGCTTTGTTGTTTGGTAATAGTGGTCTATAATGTGCTATTTTTTTCTTTAACACAGATTGAAATCAAGATTTCAAGAGTAAGGAAAGATGCCCTCAAGGCAAAGGAGAATAAAACATGATAAACGCAGAAAAACAAAAACAGCAACGGAATTACAGCACTCTTCCACAACAAATACTTCAAAAAACAGGAAAAAAGCTCCTGGTAAGACAGCTAAGTCTTTCTTACGGAACATATGTAGATAAAAAAAAAATGTTGGACAGCATGTAGAAAAAGAGAATGAGAGAGTAAATTTAAAAAGGAAGGAGAGGCCCTCAAAAAATCTTACTACTGGAGCAGGAGAGAATAATATGTATAGGAATAGAAGGCAGAATCAGTTTAGAGACATTCGTAAGCGAATGTTTCGCAATAGGGTGGTTTTAAATTTGTTAAAAAACATTAGGAAAGGTAAACAGAGAGCTGCTTTTTATAAGAAAAAGAAAAGTGTAGAGAAGATTGTTGATCAGGCTTTTGAAGTTAAGAAAAAAATATTTATTTTAATAATCAATAGAATTAGGACACTTAACAAGACAATTGATGTTTTCAAATCAAACAGTAGATGGAAAAGAGTAATTAATCGGACTAATTTTTGTAAAGTGTTTTCAGGAGAATGGATGCACAGTTCAAGTTGTGACCCATTTTTTAATGAGGAGAGTTACTTCCAGGAGAATGATTTAGTGCATGCAGTTGACACCAGTGGTCGAGCATATGAGGTGAAAGACGGTTGTCAGATTGAAAAAGAGAAACTTGTGCCTAGAGAACCAGAAGAGGTGTTAACTGATGATGTTTTAGGGAGACGTACTAAGGGTCCAGTGTACACTTGGAAGTGTAGTCGTATTTGTAGTGTGCGACAGGAATCAATTGATTTGTTTTGTAATTTCTTACGTACATATAGTAAGAAAAGTCTAAAGCAGAAAGTGAAGTTGTTGCAAGACTTAGATCCTTGCAGAGTGAGAGAAAACACAGGTTTGCAAGGGCATTCACTGGCGTGTCTTTCTAGAAAAGTCTGTCAGAGTGTTTTTCATCATTTTAGGATGTTAGCAGTGCATCATACCAAAATGAGGAAATTAGTGAGAATGTTGTATTATGCAAAAAGTCCAGCACTTAAGCTTAAACAATTAAACAGTGCTCTTTTGCATGGAACTGAATTAGATGTGAAGAAGATTTGTAAAGAAATTGAGATTTGTTATTTTGGTGAAAAAGAGGACAGTGTAGAAATTGACACAGCAATTCAAGGTAATGTGGAAGACAATGTACAGATTTCAAGTACAGAAAAGTTTGACCAGGAAATTACCAGGTTTAAGGTGAAATCAAGTGAAAGGCCGAATTTTACTTGTGTGTGTTGTCGACGAAGTCATTATAAGCATCAAACTAGATTAGTTGATTTATACGTAAAAAGTGAAAAGATAAATAATTATAAGTGGAAGGATTTTGCAACTTATTTGTGGGTGGAGAATTGTTTTGATTTGAGTTCTGATCAGCGTATTTGTAAATATTGTTATGATAAATTAAATCAAAACAGAATGCCTGCTAGAGCTGTTCATAATAATCTGGAGTTGGTAGACATTCCCCGTGAATTGATGGATTTAAATACATATGAGTCTATTTTGAATCAATATGTCCATCCTTTTCAGGCAATTGTTCGCATGGAGCCTAAGATAGGGAAATTGCGTCCTACAGATTTGCAGAGAGGATTAAAGGGAAGAGTTGTTTATTTGCCTCTAGATTTAAAAAAAAATATTGATACAATTGGTATAGAAAAAGTAGAAGAGGAACCTTTAGTTATTCTAGTTAATGGGGTTCCGACAAAGAGTAAGAAATTCTGGCAAGATTTAGTGGATGTTAGGAAAGTCAAAAAGGCAACGTTGTATTTAGTCAAAAACAATGAGTATTACAAACATGTATGTGTTGCAGCAGAGGAAACAGCTGCAGATGAAGACAGTGATTGTTCAGCGGCCAAATTGAAAAAGTTGATGTGTCTAGAAGTGAAGAAATATATGAACATTATACTGTTCATCCTTTGCATTCCAAAGAAGTAATGGGGAATGCAATTGAATTGTTTCAAATGAAAGCAGCAAAAGGAAGTCCCATTAGTGTATGGGAAGAAAGTTTGGAAGCTCGTTGTTTTCCACACCTATTTCCAACAGGGCGAGGTGGACGATATGACGATCGACCACTTCAAATTCCTGCATCTGAATATCGAACTGTAAGATTATATGCTGAAGATCCAAGGTTTCGTCAATGCATTCCCTATTTGTTTCATTTATTGTATGAAAGTGACTTGTCTGGGCTTTCTTATGCAGTAAACCATATACTGAAAAGTGGAGCACATTTGCAAAATGTTTTGGCGAGGGACTTTATGGAGAAAGTGAATCTGCAAGATAATATTTTGGAATCTCATCTAATCAATCTCATGGCATGTCAGCGTGGTACAAATGAGTATTGGTACCATCGTCATGGGGAATTGAAATGTATGCTAAGAAACTTAGGAACTCCTACATGGTTCCTCACTCTTAGCTGTGCCGAGTATGCATGGGACGACTTACTTCAATTTCTACGAGAGGCAAATGCAAATATACAAAATATAGAATTCAAAACACCTGGAGAACTGTGTTCTTTGGATCCAGTGAATGTATGCAGATATTTCAATCATAGATTTGAAGCTATGATGTCTTTTATTACCAACAAAAAAAATCCTCCCCTTGGAGAGGTTTTGGATTTCTTATGGAGAAAGGAGTATCAAGCGAGAGGTGCTCCTCACATACATATGTTGTTGTGGATTAAAGATGCACACAAATTTGGAACAGATTCGGATGAGACAGTGATGAGCTTCATTGAAGAGTATTCAACATGTGCTGTTCCGAAAACTACCGAAGAAAACAGTTTAAGGCAACAAGTTTTACGCTTTCAATCCCATCGTTGTGGAAAGTACTGTAGTCGAAAATTCAGAAACAAGGACAAGTTCTACACGAAATGTCATTTCGGCTTTCCACGACCAGTGATTTCTAAAGGAAGAGTAAATAATTTGATGTCTTCTCTGCGACATACTGTGACGGGGAAATCACCAAAAAATACATACAATTTAAAAAGAAACGAAGAGTCCAAGTACATCAACGACTACAACCCAGTGATTTTGTCCATGTGGAATGCTAACATGGATATTCAATTCGTTGCTGACAACTCTATTGCTGTGGCTCGATATGTGACGTCTTACATCACAAAAAAAGAAAAGACAGAACTGAAGGAAATGTGGGAGGACATTTCACATGAAAAGAGTCTAAGCAAGAAATTATACAGTTACAGTCTGAAGATGTTGTCGCATCGAGAAATTGGAGCATATGAATGTTCTGATCGATTGTCATCAGCAAGTCTCTATGCCAAATCTAGAACCATCATTTGGGTGAGTCTAGGTCTTGCTGCAACACGAAACCGAGTTTTGAAATCTGTACAAGAAATAGAGTATTTGGCGGAGAAAGAACCAGAAAGTTCAGATATTTTGAAGACAAACATGTTGGATACATACTATCCAAATAGAAGTAGTCATCTTGAGAACAGTTGTTTGTATGAAGTTCTGCAAAACTATATTTATAAGAGAACCATCAGAGAAGATATCAACAATGGAATATATGCTATCATTGGGTGTGAAGGATGTCTAGTGAAGCAGAGAAAAGGCCATTTGATTAATCATCGAAAATTGAGTTGCGAAAATCCAGAGAAAAGGGAATTTTACTATTTAGCTCTTTTGCAACTCTTTAAGCCATGGCGTACAGAAGAGGAACTACTTGGAGATTTTCTCTGTTACGAAGATTCTTTTAATGCAACCAAGGATACCATAGAATGTCCTGTTTTTCCAAATTATCTGCAAATGTTGAACGAAGAAATAGAGCAAGAAGCCACAATTGCTGCAGAGATTGCTAGAGACAGTTCTCAAGACAGTCAAAGTTCTGCTTCATTGAGTCAGGATCCACTTGGAGGACCAATTATTCAAAATGAAGCTGCCACTGCCATGGATGAGGTGGAAAGAGCTATGGAACAAGCTCAAGATGATGTAGTTAACTTAGAAGATTTGATGAAACAACTAAACCTTGAGCAGAAACAGATATATGACGAAGTCACAGAACAGATTGAACATGGATTCACTCATGAGAAAAAAGAGTGCTCATGTACATCATTGAAACCAGTCCAACTGTACGTGAGTGGAGAAGCGGGAACTGGAAAAAGTTTTCTGATTAAAGCAATTGCAACTTATCTGCAGAAAAGGACTGAATCACCGCTATATTGTGTTGTTACCGCTCCAACTGGGCTGGCAGCACATAATATTAAAGGGATTACTTTACATCGTTTACTGATGCTGCCAGTGGAGTATGATAACAAATTGCAATACCTCAAGCTATCTGGAGATGCGTGTTCCGAAGTTTCGAGAGTCCTGAAGAAAATGAAACTTCTTATCATTGATGATGTAAGCATGGTGTCAAATATAATGCTTGCTTTTGTGCATTTGAGAATGCAAGAAATTCTTAGAAAAGACTATGATGTCTTATTTGGAGGAAAACGTATTATTGTTTTTGGAGATCTACTGCAGTTGACTCCAGTGAAAGGACAACCTGTGTTCAAAATGCTCACGCATGAAGATACCAGGAAGTGCCTAGGAAGCATTGGAAACGTTAATATATGGTTAAACTTCAAATATGCAGAACTGCTTCAAAATATGCGGCAGGCAAAGGATGCAGATTATAAAAATATTCTACAAGATGTAAGAATCGGAAAAGTAAGTCAGCATGGGAAAGAAGCTTTACATGGACGATTTCTTTCAAATTTGTACCCAAATGAAAACATTCTTCCAGAGAATATTTTTAAGAAAATTAACGAGAAGAAATCTGGCATATGTTTGATGCCAACTCTGAAAGAATGTTCCATGTTCAACAACAAAATGTTAAAGTTAGAAAATGAAGAGATAGTGAAACTGGAAGCTATAGATAAAATTGAACATATGGGAGCAACAATTATTTTGTCTGAAAATTTGAAATCAAAATTGGATTCATTAGAGAAGACTATATCTAAAACTGCTGGTTTTGAAAAAACTCTGAATGTGTGTTTAAATTGTCGTATCATTTTGAGAAGGAATTTAAATGTTGAAAGAGGTCTGGTAAATGGAGCAATGGGTCATGTTGTTGGTTTTGTGAATTACAAAAATAGAGATGGAATTGAAATTTTAAAAATTAAATTTGATGGCATTGACGAAATAGAACAAATTTGTCGTTGTTCAGCTAGATTTTTGCTTGTGAAAGACTTATATGTTCGCCGAAAACAGTTTCCTATTTGTTTGGCATATGCGGTGACAATTCATAAATCTCAAGGTTTAAGTGTAGATAGCGCTTTGGTGAACATTGGAAGTTCTGTGTTTAAAGAGGGTATGGCATATGTGGCATTATCACAAGTCAGAACTTTATCAGGATTGTACTTGATTGAGTGTGATGAAACAAAGATTTGTGCAGATCTAGATTGTGTTAAAGAATACGATAGGTTAAGAAGAGAGTATGCTCCACATTTGCCTCAATATCCTCTGTTTGAAAAACGTGTGTTAGGCCGAAAAAGAAGAAATGAGAATAATTGCAGTGAGGTAGTACCAAAAAGACAAAAAGTAGATGAAACTGTAATTGTAAGCAGAAAGAAAAAGGATTCTGTTGAAGGTGTTGTTGGATTTCAGTTTGAAAACAGTTCTGGTGTCAACTGCTATGCTAATGTAGTGGTTAATGTTTTTTTTCTTCAAAATTTACAAGAACAGATTGTTGAAAATCGGGATCAGACATTCTGCTGTTTATTGAATTCTGTGTTTGAGAAATGTAGCAGTGATAGAGCAAAAATAGAAAGTGTTTCAGAAATTCGAAATCTTCTAGACATATGTTCTGGTCAAAATCACTTTTCACAGAATATTCAGCAGGATTGTCAGGAATTTTTAATGTATATGTTTGATGTATTGGAAGATGAAGGTGTCAATATAAAAAATCTTTTTAGCCTTTCTTATCAATGGCAGCATGACTGCGACAACTGTAGTTTATCAAATAGTACTAGAATAGACACTGAAAGATTTATATATTTGAGTTTACCAGACTGCCAATCAGTGCCTTTTAATAATCTAGTTAAAGCAGCGGATCACAATATGGTGTGTACCCAATGTAAGTCTGCAATGCTGTCCACATTATTTATACAAAATTATGGTCAGTATGTCATTTTAATGTTCCAACGATGTAGACCTGATGGAACTAAATTGACAACTTCTATTAAAAATTTCGTGGCTTCTCAGTTATCAATATCAGGAAGAACCTTTGCAACTGTAGCTATTATTTATCATGACGGTCCTTCTACAACATCAGGGCATTACACATGCTATTTAAAAAGTTGTAAAGGTTGGACCCACTGTAACAACACTCATTTGACTTTCAAACAACGTTTGCCTTTTGACTTAAAAAAATCATACCTAGTGTTTTTGGAACCAAAATGTAAGTAAAGGTAATTGGCCTATGAAGACGGGGGCAGGTAATAAAGGTTATTTTGCTGTTTAAAAATATATTCTGAGTAAAAGTGATCCAGGTAATATAAAAAATTGACTTGTCATATAGGTACTGTAAGTGGATCTCATAGTGAGTGATATTAGTATTATACAAAATGATGAACATGAGTGAGTCTGAGATGGTTTTACAAATACTTAAATATTGTGAAAATGTTGTATGAGCCTTTCTTTCAGAACGTCAGAAAAACGGTAATTTAATTAATTAAAAGAGTTTCTTAGAATTAATTTGAAAATATACTCATACATCTGACACTATTTGGCCAAAAGGAAAGGTACAGGAATGAGTAAAGAGTCATGACTGAAAAAAAGGAGTATATGAAAATAATGAAAATATTTCAGATGTTTTTGGAGCTTTTCTTCTAGAAAGTCGATGAAATGGATTTTTTAGTGAACAGCAGCGTACTTTGCAACGAGAAAAGGACCTCCATGATATACTATTTGGCCTCAAGGAAAAGTAAGTCAATCAAAGATTAGTGTACATTTGTCATTTGTCAGTATCTAAGGTTTTTTTTAAAACACAATCTTTTAGATTGTGGTTTTTTTCCCACTGTCATATGATGAGTAATTTGAACTCACTGTTTTAAGTGAAATTCAATATATTCTGAGAACAGCAAAAATAAACTATGTAACATGTTGTACAAGCTATTCTATACTTTGGATTGTGTAAATATAATTGTATTCCCATAGTCTGACACTCACTTTCCTTTTTCCATCCTCTTTCAGCTCTTTTTACTCTCTTATAATGTCTTTCTCTCACTCTCTGTAACGGATCACTGACAGAATATCGACAGTCACAATATCGAGATGACAAAATATCGAGGTAAAAATATCGACTGCCAAAATATCGACTTCCTATCTTCAAACAGGTAAGTACAAAAATATCGACTCCAAAATATCGAGTGTAAAAAATATAGACTGTCAAAATATCAAATTTTTTAAATGTCTTAAAAGTAATTTAAAAGTAATATAATAATAAATAAAATTATTTTTAACATATTTAAAATACTTAAATAAACGTAACATTAAAAAATAATTAATATAACTTTAAAAAAAGTAATTTTTTTTAATACATATATATATATATATACATATTATTAACAAAACATATACAATATTTTTACCGTAGGATATAAAGAGGTTTAAATTTACTGTAACAATTCCACTGAGTACAACAGAAGGGAAAGCGTTGGATAGCGTAAGGGTAAAAATTACTATTCCCACTCCAGAGAGTGCAACAGTAGGGAAAGCGTTGAATAGCGTAGGGATAAAAATTACTATTCCCACTCCAGAGAGTACAACAGTAGCGAAAGCGTTGGATAGCGTAGGGGTTAAAATTACTATTCCAACTCCAGAGAGTGCAACAGTAGGGAAAGCGTTGGATAGCGTAGGGGTAAAAATTACTATTCCCACTCTAGAGAGTGCAACAGTAGGGAAAACGTTGGATAGCGTAGGGGTAAAAATTACTATTCCAACTGCAGAGAGTGCAACAGTAGGGAAAGAGTCGGATAGCGTAGGAGTAAAAATTACTATTCCCACTCCAGAGAGTGCAACAGTAGGGAAAGCGTTGGATAGCTTAGGGGTTAAAGTTACTATTCCCACTCCAGAGAGTGCAACAGTAGGGAAAGAGTTGGATAGCGTAGGGGTAAAAATTACTATTCTCACTCCAGAGAGTGCAACAGTAGGGAAAGCGTTGGATAGCGTAGGGGTAAAAATTACTATTCCCACTCCAGAGAGTGCAACAGTAGGGAAAGCATTGCATAGCGTAAGGGTAAAAATTACTATTCCCACTCCAGAGAGTGCAACAGTAGGGAAAGCATTGGATAGCGTAGGGGTAAAAATTACTATTCCCACTCCAGAGAGTGCAACAGTAGGGAAAGCGTTGGATAGCGTAGGGGTTAAAATTACTATTCCCACTCCAGAGAGTGCAACAGTAGGGAAAGAGTTGGATAGCGTAGGGGTAAAAATTACTATTCCCACTCCAGAGAGTGCAACAGTAGGGAAAGCGTTGGATAGCGTAGGGGTAAAAATTACTATTCCCACTCCAGAGAGTGCAACAGTAGGGAAAGCATTGGATAGCGTAGGGGTAAAAATTACTATTTCCACTCCAGCGAGTGCAACAGTAGGGAAAGCGTTGGATAGCGTAGGGGTTAAAATTACTATTCCAACTCCAGAGAATGCAACAGTAGGGAAAGAGTTGGATAGCGTAGGAGTTAAAATTACTATTCCAACTCCAGAGAGTGCAACAGTAGGGAAAGAGTTGGATAGCGTAGGAGTAAAAATGACTATTCCCACTCCAGAGAGTGCAACAGTAGGGAAAGCGTTGGATAGCGTAGGGGTTAAAGTTACTATTCCCACTCCAGAGAGTGCAACAGTAGGGAAAGAGTTGGATAGCGTAGGGGTAAAAATTACTATTCCCACTCCAGAGAGTGCAACACTAGGGAAAGCGTTGGATAGCGTAGGGGTTAAAATTACTATTCCAACTCCAGAGAGTGCAACAGTAGGGAAAGCGTTGGATAGCGTAAGGGTAAAAATTACCATTCCCACTCCAGAGAGTGCAACAGTAGGGAAAGCATTGGATAGCTTAGGAGTAAAAATTACTATTCCCACTCCAGCGAGTGCAACAGTAGGGAAAGTGTTGGATAGCATAGGGGTTAAAATTAATATTCCAACTCCAGAGAGTGCAACAGTAGGGAAAGGGTTGGATAGCGTGGGGGCAAAAATTACTATTCCCACTCCAGAGAGTGCAACAGTAGGAAAAGCATTGGATAGCGTAGGGGTAAAAATTACTATTCCCACTCCAGAGAGTGCAACAGTAGGGAAAGCGTTGGATAGCGTAGGGGTTAAAATTACTATTCCAACTCCAGAGAGTGCAACAGTAGGGAAAGCGTTGGATAGCGTAGGGGTAAAAATTACTATTCCCACTCCAGAGAGTGCAACAGTAGGGAAAGCGTTGGATAGCGTAGGGGTTAAAATTACTATTCCAACTCCAGAGAGTGCAACAGTAGGGAAAGAGTTGGATAGCGTAGGGGTTAAAATTACTATTCCAACTTCAGAGAGTGCAACAGTAGGGAAAGAGTTGGATAGCATAGAGGTTAAAATTACTATTCCAACTCCAGTGAGTGCAATAGTAGGGAAAGTAAATACTTCATATATAAATATAAATTACATAAATAGTAATACCAATTACAAAATAATTAAAATATTTTACAATTGTATAAAATATATTAAATAATTATTTATAAATACAGTTTAAAATTATTTAATTATAAAAATTACCTATTAATACTAATTAATTACCTATTAACAATAATTTAATAATAATTAATTACCAATTAATTCAAAATAAATACCAATAAATTAAATGACATATTTAATAAATTATAATTAAATTACTTCCCACCCTATTCCCCTATAAACCCACAACCCGCTACAGCAAATACATTAATGACATTAACATATTTATCAATTAATCAATTACAATTATTTACCAATTGTATTTTAATTAATTACCAATTATTATTTAATTAACAATTAATTCAAAATAATTAACATTAAATAAATTAACATATTTAATTAATTATAATTAAATTACTTCCCACCCTATTCCCCTATAAACCCACAACCCGCTACAGAAAATAATTTAATAAAATTAACATATTTATCAATTAAGCAATTATAATTAATGACCAATTATATTTTAATTAATTACCAATTAATAATTATTAACAATTAATTCTAAATAAATATCAATAAATAAATTTAAATATTTAATTAATTATAATTAAAATACTTCCCACCCTATTCCCCTATAAACCCACAACCCGCTACAGAAAATAATTTAATAAAATTAACATATTTAGCAATTAATCAATTATAATTATTTACCAATTATATTTTAATTAATTACCAATTAATAATTAATTAACAATCAATTCTAAATACATATCAATAAATAAATTAACAAATGTAATTAATTATAATTAAATTACTTCCCACCCTATTCCCCTATAAACCCACAACCCGCTACAGAAAACAAATGACTAAAATTAAAATATTTATCAATTATTCAATTATAATTAATTACCAATTATATTTTTATTAATTACCAATTAATAATTAATTAACAATTAATTCTAAATAAATATCAATAAAAAAATGTACATACTTAATTAATTATAATTAAATTACTTCCCACCCTATTCCCCTATACACCCACAACCCGCTACAGAATTATATTACACAAAAAATTAAAAATAATATTAACTTACCTTAAATTCGTTATTTTTGTTGTCTATATTATGTCTATTCGATATTATGTCCATTCTATATTTTTGATTCGATATTATGTCCATTCTATATTTTTGATTCGATATTATGTCCATTCTAATCGATATTAATTTTTTCTAGTCGATATTTTTGTTGTCTATATTATGTCTAGTCGATATTATGTCCATTCTATATTTTTGACTCGATATTGTGTCTAGTCGATAATAAAAACTCGATATTTTGACTCTATACCCTCTGTAACCCCCGTTCCTTTACTCCACTTCTTTGACAATCCCTCATTCTCATTTCAACTGTCTGCATCCCCTCTCTCCCTTGCATAACTTTTCAGCTTTCAGTCTCTCTGCTTTACTTCCCTTTTCCGTATTTTCCTTCTTTGCTCTTTTAGTAATTCCTGTTTACTTACTCAGCAGTATTGTCGCACTCTATCACTATAAATCACCCACTCTCCCTCGCTTATCTTTGTTTGCTCCTTTCTTTTGACCTCTTCTCTCTATTTTTCGTTCACTACCTCTATGTCCTCAGTGCCTCACTCTCCTTGTGTTATGTTCACTTGTGTTTATCTACCTTCTATCATTTCTTTTACAACAACTTCACTGCTCCTCTCTCATCGTTCTTCATCCCATTTCTTTTATTCTGGTTCCATTACTATCCCTCATTTCTTTTCTTTCAATGTCCTTCTTTTTACTTTCATCACCAAATTATTTTCTCTCAGTACCACTGTTTTAGTCGTCTTCTCCTCTCTTTCCTTTTTTTGCTCCCTTACTCATTTCCTTTGCTCACTCATTGTACTCCATCTCACTCAGTTTTTCTCTTAGTGTGTCTGTCTACTAACTGCCTCACTCCATTTCCCTCAATCGTTGTATATTATCCTCTCTCCCTTCATCCCTTCACTCTATGACTGTTCTTCACTTACTCTCAGTTATCTTCTATTCCTCATTCTTCTAACTGCATCCTTAATTAGACTCTTTTCCGTCTCAGTCATTATCTTTTTACTTACTACTGTTTCCTGATTTAGTTTTGCTAACTCACATTGTTTTAGTATCTTTCTTACCTTCAGTTCATTTCTCTGTTCTTCTCTTCCTCTCTGTCAGTGAATCTATATGCCTTACTCTTAATAATTTGCTCTCCTTCTATTTCTTTTTCTCTCTTTTTGTCCTTCTACCTTACTTTATTTCCCTTTCTGTGTCCTCTTCATTTGTATCTTTTAATTTAAAATACATATTTTACTAATTATAACTTATTTTTTCTTCTCTCTTTCACAGATACAAAGTGTAGTAAAAAAATGTAATTAAAGTTACATTTATTTTATGGTAAGTGTGACTAAAAAAATGTAGTTTGTCATCACCCTTTAACCTCACTAATATTTTCTCAACGAACCTCACTCCTGTTTCTTTACTCTGCTTCCCTCACTTATTCTCCATGTTTACTCTCCTTTCCCTATTTCCCCTCTCATATTCAACTTCTTTCAGTTCCCATTCTTTACTTCACTTACCATCTGTTCTCTTCCTTTGCTTCTTCACTCATTCTCTTTTTCTTAATTATTTACTTCACTCCTACACACACACCTCATCCCCCTCCCAACACATACACACACCTCTGACATACACCCCACACACACACCACACACACACCTCATACACACACACAAACCCACACACACACTCCTCACACACACACACACATTTCATACACACACATACATCCCACAAACATACCCCCCACACCCACACACCCCTCACACATATCTCACACACCCTCACCTCCACCCACACCGAAACACCCCACACACCCACACCCACAGACACACCTTACACACCCGAACCCCCACCTACACCCACTCACTCCTTATAAGTCACACACACTGCATTACTTACCTTTCTTTGCTGTTTCACTCAGACCCATTCAGCCACTGTTTCCTTTACTCTCTCTGTCCTTTCTCTTTGTCACTCCCCATCTCTTATCCTAATTCAGTTTTTCACCCTCTTTCACCCCTCTTTACTTACACTCACTGCTCTTTTCTCACCCTCCCTCACCGTTGTTCATTTATCCCGGTTCCGTCACTACCCTTCATTCCCCATTTTTAGTGTCCTTTCTTTTTCTTTCAACAGCCACTCACATTCTCCCACTATTTCTACTTTAGTCTTCTTCCTCTCTCTTCCCTTCTTTCGCTCCCTTATTCATTTTACTTTTCTCACTTTCACCCTATTACACCTTCTCTGTTTTTTACTATGTAATAAACAATCCCTTTGTGTTTCTACCTCTAGCTCTCTTTCTCTTAACATTACTCTCTTTGTGTTCTTCCCTCATGCTAACTCCTTCATTAATTTTTTTTTCTTTTTTTGGGGTGCGCGCCCCGGTGCGCGTACCCTGAGGAAAACAAATTGACAGAGATTCTTTAAAAATATAGGTTTCTTTTTATAAATTAAAGGTAGTTCTAAAAAGAACTGTTTTTTTTTCTTCTTTTTGTTGTTTTATATTTTTTTATTGTTTTTTGAACATTTTCTACTTTTTTGGGCTTTTCTGAACAGTTTTATATTTTTTTGTATTTTTTATGGGGAGAAACAAAAAAAAGGGAATTGAAAATGGCTCATCAACTGGAGCCAAAAACAAAAAACTGAAAAAATTAGGGTTTTTTGGGGCAATTGTGGTTGTCACCACCAAGGACGATGAGCTTTACGCTCTTTTCACCATAGGAGATGAGCTTACCATAATAAATACATGTTATTCGGAAATCCTCAAATCGTGATTGAATGCAAGGCATCGTCTCCGTTGTCTCTGGTCCCGATGGAGTGGGTTGCTTTCTTTTGGAGGTGGTCCTTGAAGATTGGGGGAGGTTACTGGCCAGTTCCCTCATCTCTGCACGAGAATAGTTGTTCGGATGCTTGCGGGTCATGTGTCTAATCATGGTATTATTACCAAAAGAATACTTCTTGTTTGGGTTGCCCCTTGAAAGTTCCATGCCACAGATTAGGCAAGTCACCTTGGCCGCATTGACTTTTTTCTTGCCCTCTGGGATAGAAAAAAACTCCCATACAATGTGTGGCCTTGGCTGGTATGGGGTATTGTGTTCATGCAGCCATCTTCTCCCCTCCTCCTCTTCCTCCTCCTCCTCTTCTTGACCACCAATGTAATGTTGTGGTGGTCCTCTTGGTGGTGATGGTGGTGGTGGTGGTGCAGATGCTCCAGCTGCTGCTGCTACTGTAGCCATTTTAAAGTGCAAAATATTTCTCTAAGTTGTTCAAACAGGTCTTCCTCAATTAAAGGACAAAGTCAGAATAAGGAAAAAAGGTGGGGTCTTTCATCATTTGGAAAACAAAACTGTTCTAGACCAATGAAAAGTGTTATTTTCAAGTCACATGATCCGGGCTTTCATCATTTGGAAACCAAGACTGATCTGCGCCAATGAAAAGTGTTATTTTCAGATCATATGACCCGACGCGCTTACGCTAAGCGCCCAGGGGCGCGCCCGGGGGCGCGTAGCGTAAGCGCGTCATGACGTTGCGCGATCGTATGCGCTCGCGTGCTTCCGGGTGCGCTTACGCAGTGCGTCATATGACGCATCACGCGGCTACGCGAAACGTCACGATGTTGTTTTCGTTCGCGAGAATAGTGCTAACGGGACGCTCCCCGGTACGCGCCCTGGGGCGCGCCGTAACATTCCGCTTACCCGTGCGTTCACCGGTACGCGCCCCGGGAGCGCCCCGGGGCAACAAAAAAAAAAAAACTATTTACATAATTATACAATATAAAATTCGTTATAAAATTTTTTACTTTGTATAGTGAAAGGAGGTCTGTCATTCTGTCACAAGGATGGTGCCATCAGTGATGTCATGAGTGATGTCACTGACCATGTCATGAGTGATGTAATATGTGACGTCATCAGCAGTGCATTGCACGCGCAAGTTATAGTGAGTCCAACTAACTATAACGTGGGAATTTCAATGGTTTTATGCGAGTAAAACTTCCAGCTAACTATAACTGGTGTGAAACCTATGGTTTTTCCAGTGAATTTAATAGGTTTTTTAAATGCTAATTCCTAACTATAACTGGTGTAAAACCTATGGTTTTTTCAGTGAATATATAAATATATATATTACCTACTGGCGGTCGCCAGTAGGTAGTTATAGTTAGGACCTAGTTTCCATAGGCAATCCGCAACATTCTATTGGGAATAACTTTGGCGCCGGTTGAGGAATTTGCTTGTAATTTTCCAAAATTTCGGCCAGCTCCGCTGCGCTCCTTCCCTGAAAGTCTCGGGTAGATTCGTCAAGCGGGGGCCGAGAAAAAAGGGGGGTCCCAAAATGTGTTTATCCCATGTTAATTTCCATAGGACCTTTAGACACGGCTACAGCCCGAACCGCTGAACGGAATTACACCAAACTTGGCAAAATGTTAGAGTCTGGTACGCAGATCACGCTTTTGGTTAAATAGTGTAAATCCCTCCAGTAGTTCCTGAGAAAATTAAAGTTGAAATCAATTATATATCTATAAGCGCGCACCATGCGCGCGCCGTGTGCGCACCTTGCCGTGCACGAGCTTCATGCTGATTGGCTGCCACTGTCTGTCAACACTCCAAAACAGAAATGGATGGCAGCCATCTTGTGCCTCAGTAGACTGAGGCACAAGAAAGCAGAAAAAAAAACTATAGAACTCAAAAAGGGGGGCACCCTGACCCCCTAGGCCTGCTCATGGGGTCCCACAAGGACCCCCAAGGCCAAAAATGTTTTTTTTAAAACCCGGTATGTTTATTTAAAAACCCCCCCACACTACTCCGGGGACCGCCGCCCTCCGGGGCAAAGCAACGCAGCCCCCTGGTGCATACTGGAGGCTCCTGGTGGGCTAGTTGCCTCCCAGGGAATTAGTTCCCCCACTGCAAACGTGCCCGTGGGCTGCGCTGCAGAGAGGTGTAAATAAGGGTGTGGCCTCATTACACCTCTCTGCAATGCAGCCCCCTGGGAAATACTGGAGGTTCCTGGTGGGCTAGTTGGCCCCCAGGGACCCCCAGTATGCAAGGGGAATTAGTTCCTCCTATGCAAACGCGTCAGGGGGCTGCGTTGCAGAGTGGTGTACAAACATTTTTTATCAATTTATATTAAAAATATGTAATGTAATTTAAAAAATAATATATCTAAAATAAAAAATGTATAATAATATAGTAAATCAGTATAAAAAATATAACAATTATTACATTAAAAAAATTTCATTTACAAAACCATTGAAATTCACTGAAAAAACCATAGGTTACAGCCACGTTATAGTTAGGAATTAGCATTTAAAAAACCTTTGAAATTCACTGAAAAAAACGTAGGTTTTACACACGTTATAGTTAGGAATTAGTATTTAAAAAACCTTTGAAATTCACTGAAAAAAACGTAGGTTTGACACATGTTATAGTTAGCTGGACATTTCACTCATATAAAACCATTGAAATTCCCCCGTTATAGTTAGTTCAGCTAACTATAACTCGCGCGCCCGCAATGCACTGCTGAGGACGTCACATATTACATCACTCATGACATGGTCAGTGACATCACTCATGACATCACTGATGACATCTCAAATGACATCACTGACGACATCATCCTTGTGGAAGAGTGGCAGATCTTCTCTCACCCTAATATAACTTTTATTACACACATTAAAAAATAGAAAATAACATTTTCAATACAATAGACATACCAATGCCACTTACAACACACCTATGTAGTAATTCCAAGATCTATACACACATCCACTCATTCATCAACAGACATATACAGTCACTCATACATGTACTCACTCATCATATGTACTCATACACTGATACATCCTGATCATCCTGTTACACACCGACACTCATCCATAGAGTTACTCACAGATAACTCATATGTACTAGTTTAAAACATATGTACTTACTCACAAATACACTATTAAAACAGTCATTCGTTCACTAACACACCCATATATACACTCATCCACCCATACAGAAAAAAAAAAATTACCTATATAGCTACTCATCACACACACTCATCCACCCATACAGTCCTGCACATATGCTGCCTTCAACACATACAAGCAGTAAGTCACTCATTCATGCATCTATGCACTACGTAAGACCTCCCAACTAAGCATACAGACACTCAAACACTCCTACTGATAATCAAACAAACAATAATCTATATAGACACTCATGTATCACTCATATAGCTACTCACCAACACATGCAGCCACTTATACAGAAAGTGAGAGACTGATACAGAAATGTATATATTTAAACATTACTCACTAACCCATGTATTCATTAAGATACACTTAATCAGTCAGTTATACAATCTATTTTTCACCAAAAAAGCAGCCATTTATACACTTATATACCCATTTCTTCTTCCATCAACCTTCAGATATACATATATAAAACATATTTATTTTTCAGAAAAACACCCATTCACTGGATGATTTCATCAGTGATGTCATGAGTGATGTCATTTGAGATGTCATCAGTGATGTCATGAGTGATGTCACTGACCATGTCATGAGTGATGTTATATGTGACGTCATCAGCAGTGCATTGCGGGCGCGCGAGTTATAGTTAGCTGAAATAACTATAACGGGGAATTTCAATGGTTTTATATGAGTGAAATGTCCAGCTAACTATAACATGTGTCAAACCTATGGTTTTTTCAGTGAATATAAATATATATATATATATATATATACATATATATATATATATATACTACTATTATAAAGAGAGAACTGTGTCCTTTGAGCCAGGTAAACTCGAAAAGTACACCACCAATCCAAACACCCAAGACATCTTTGAAAAAATCAGGGCAAGCAGAAGGACATAGGCTATTAAAAATAAAAAATATACGTTGTTTAAAAAATGTAGAAATAAAAATAAAGTAGTCCCTTGCAAGTAGCGCCGGCCGCGACGTCTGCTTGATGACATCATTTGCGCTCCCTGGCAACACCTCCTGAAATGGCGGCGAATCGTGCTGCCTGGGGTGTCCGAGGCTGTGCAGCTGTGCAGCTCTGCGGATCGTGCCCACGTGCGTGCTGACATCATTTGCGCTCCCTGGCAACACTTCCTGAAATGGCGGAGAATCGTGCTGCCCGAGGTGTCCGAGGCTGTGCATCTCTGCGGATCGTGCCCATTGACGAAAGATCGCGACCTGCTGGGAGGACTGCCGCGGCCCTGCTTGCTGCTGGGTGAAGTGGCGGCCTATGCAGGCGGGGCACCTGGAGCGGGACCAGACAATCCCTTAGAGTGCGGACGGGGATGAGTCCTGGAGTGACTGGCGCTGCTTCATGCGCGTGGAGCGGGAGGTAGCAAACGGTGAATTACAGGAGGAAAAGCGCCTGGAGCGGGACCGGCAGCTGAGGTAAGGCTCAGGCTCTCCGGGACACGGGCGGGAGGGGGCCGGGGTGGGAGGGGGAGGGGGCGGGAGGTTGGCCCTGAACAACGGCGGCTGAGGTAAGGCTCAGGCTCTGGGACACGGACAATGTCTTGGCGGGCGGGGGCCGGGGCGGGAGTGCACGCAAGCCTGAAATGCTGCCCCCAGCCCCCTTCTGCCCCGGGAAACGCTGGGGCGGGCTGCTAATATATATATATATATATATATATATATATATATATATATATTACCTGGCAGTCACCAGTAGGTAGTTATAATTAGGACCTAGTTCATAGGAGGAGCACTTTTCGTTTTGCCAATAACATTGTAATAGGGGGGCTCAGGGCAAAATCATTGTTTTTGGAATGGAAGGGGGGCGCGTCCCCCCTTCTGGGCTGTTCTTGGCCCTGGGGATGGCCACCTCCCAGGGCCAGCTCCTGCTTTGTCCCGGGCTGCCCACCCCAGGTACATAACTGTTTGATATGGCTTGGCGGGAGCTTGACCGCTACCACCAAGCTATAGCAAACTGTGCTCTGCTTCCAGCAAGCAAGAGCACATTAAAAATACTCTTGCTTGCTGGAAGCAGAGCACAAGTGATTTGACAGAGAGGGAGAGGGAGGTGTATGTTTAGCAGCTCCCTTTCTGTCAAAGCAATGTCGGCTCCTGCAGGAGATAGGGAGCCGACAGGTTCTAAGGGGGCCTTCAGGCTCCTCCTGGAATCCCCATCACTGGTGAGTGGTTGCCCTCGGTGGGACCACAGCACCCAGAATAGAGACGGGCCCTGGGGAATGGTGTCCTCGGGGTCAAAACTCGGCCCAGGGAAGGGGCCTTGTAAACCCCCTCCCCCATTTAAAAAAGGCCTGCCCCCGGGGAATGGGGTCCCCGAGGCTAAAATTAAACCAGGGAAAGGGGCCACATGGCCTCCCCCACCCATAGTACATACATGAAAGTAAAGGAAAAAATGACCGGCAAGTCACCCAAGGACCCACCCTCTTTCACCACCACTCTGCAAATGCGCCATCTGAAGTACAACTGGTTGGGGGATGAAGTCTCCTTGGCTGCAGAGGGTACTTGGGGCCCAACAAACCCTCCTGTTACCTCCTGTAAGTCCTAAACAGTGGGATTGCTGAAAATACTTTGGAGGCTTTGCCCCCTTTCTCCACCACTCTGCAAACGTGGCTCCTGGAGCACTACTGTTTGGGCTATGAAGTCCCCTTGTCTACTGAGGGTCCTTAGGGGCAAAGAAGCCCTCCTGTTCCCTCCACTAAGGCCCACCCAGCAGAATTGCTGAGAGGACTTCAGAGGCATGCCCCCTTTTTCCACCACTCTGTAAACACATTTTGAAACAGAAGACGAAGGTGCACAAGGCAAAAAGTGGAACGAAACGCGTTGGCTGTGCCTTTGATGTTTGAACGAAATTCAAAATAAAGAAGAATTTATACAAAACAAAGCGACTTCGAATACTGACTTTTCTAAGAGTGCACCTTCGTCTTCTGTTTCAAAGTTTTTGTAAATTACGTACCCTACGGCAGCGGGTGTCAGAAGTGTTTGCACCACCACTAACTGTGAAACTAATGAATTGTTGTGCATGACCTGGTCTGCTGCTTTGGTTCTTCTGTTTAAGCACTCTGTAAACACACCTTGTGGTGCACTACTGGTTGTGGAATGAAGTCCCTTTGGCTGCTGATGGTCGTTTGTTTCAAGTACCCCATCTGTTACCTCCAGCATGTCCCACACAGCGGGACTGCTGAGAGGTCTTCAGAGGCCACGCCCCCTTTCTCCACCACTCTGCAAACATGCCTCCTGGCGCACTACTGTTTGGGAGATGAAGTCCCCTTGTCTACTGAGGGTCCTTGGGTGTCAACAAGCCCTCCTGTTCCCTTCAACAAGTCCCACCCAGTGGAATTGCTGAGAGGACTTCAAATGCCATGCCCCCTTCTTCCACCACTCTGCAAACACACCTCGTGGTGCACTACTGGTTGGGGAATGAAGTCCCCTTGCCTGCTGATGGTCCTTTGGGCCAACTACCCCTCCTGTTACCTCCAGTATGTCCCACACAGCGGGACTGCTGAGAGGTCTTTGGTGGCCATGCCCCCTTTTTCCAACAATCTGCAAATGCACCTCCAGGCACACTAATGGTTGGGGAACGAAGTCCCTTTGGATGCTGAGGGTCCTTGGGGGCAAAGAAAACCCAATCCTGTTACCTCCAGTAAGTCCCACACAGTGGGATTGCTGTGAGCTGGTCAGAGGCCCTGTCCCCTTTCTCCACCACACTGTAAACGTGACTACTAGTTAAAAAACTATAGAAGTTCACTTAACAAAAACGAAAGTTACAGGGACATTATAGTTAGGAAATAGAATTTAAAATATCTCAGATATTCACTGGAAAACCAAAGGTCAATCAATCAATCAATCAATCAGATAATTTGTAGAGCGCACTACATACCTGCAAGGGTTCCAAGGTGCTGAGGGAGGGTAGAGGGGGGGGGTGCTGTTGCTACTGGTCGATCAGCCAGGTCTTCAGTTGTTTCCTGAAGGTTAGAAGGTCTTCGGTTTGTCGTAGGATAACGAGGAGGGTGTTCCAGGTCTTGGCGGCGCGGTGAGAGAAGGATCTGCCTCGGGCTGTGGTTCTACAGATGCGTGGGACGGTTGCCAGGGAGAGGTCTGCGGAGCGGAGTTTCCTGTTGGGTATGTAGAAGGAGAGTCGACTGTTGAGGTAGGCTGGGCCGGTCTTGTGGAGTGCCTTGTGTGCATGGATCAGGAGCTTGAAGGAGATTCTTTTGTCGACAGGGAGCCAGTACAGGTTCCTCACGTGGGGGGTAATGTGATCGTGACACGGGCGTGCAGAGGCATTCTGGATTCTTTGCAGTCTGTTGATGAGCTTGGTCGGAACGCCGGCATAGAGGGCGTTTCCGTAGTCGAGTCTGCTGCTGACTATGGCCTGGGTGACTGTTTTCCTTGTGTCTGTCGGGATCCATCTGTAGATCTTGCGGAGCATACGGAGGGTGTTGAAGCAGGCAGAGGAGACAGCGCTGACTTGTTTGGCCATGGTGAATTTTGAATCGAGGATGACTCCCAGGTTGCGTGCATGGTTGGTGGGTGCGGGGGGTCTCCCTAGTGATGCGGGCCACCAGGAGTTGTCCCATAATGAGGGATTGGGCCCAAGGATGAGGATCTCCGTCTTGTCTGTGTTCAGCTTGAGGCGGCTATCCTACAACCATTCGACGACGGCCTTCATTCCCTGGTGGAGGTTGGATTTGGCAGTGAGGGGGTCCTTGGTGAGGGAGAGGATCAGTTGTGTGTGATCGGCGTAGGAGATTATGTTGAGGTTGTGATGTCGGGCGATGCATGCGAGGGGCGCCATGTAGACGTTGAACAGTGTCGGGCTGAGGGAGGATCCCTGCGGGACGCCGCAGATGATCTCAGAGGCTTCGGATCGGAACGGGGGGAGGCGGACTCTCTGGGTTCTGCCGGAGGGGAAGGAGGAGGTCCAGTCGAGGGCCTTCTCTCGGATACCTGCGTTGTGGAGACGTGTGCGTAGGGTGCGGTGGCAGACAGTGTCGAAGGCTGTGGAGAGGTCCAGAAGGATGAGGGCCGCCGTCTCGCCATTGTCCAGTAGGATCCTGATGACATCTGTGGCGGCAATGAGGGCGGTCTCGGTGCTGTGGTTGCTGCAGAATCCTGACTGGGAACCTGAAAGGTTATAGGGATGTTACAGTTAGGAAATAGAATTAAATAAAACCTTAGAAATTCACTAAAAAAACAAAGGTTCCAGAGAAGTTATGCCTTTACAATGCAATGCATAGAGTGGCTCTATGGAGGAATGAGTAGGTTTGTGTATTGGTATGGATCAGCGAATAGATATGTGAGTGGTTGTGTGGGTGTGCGAGTGGGTGAACAAGAGGTTCAATGGGGGTATGAGTAGGTGTATGAGTGGTTCTGTGGATGATGTCATCATTAATGTCATTTGAGATGTCATCAGTAATGTCATCAGTGATGTCATTGACCATTTCATGAATGATGTAATATGTGAGGTCATAAGCAGTGCATTGTGGGAGTGTAAGTTATAGTTAGCTCGGTAAACTATCACTGCTTGATTTCAAGGGTTTTGTATGAGTGAAATCTGTTTCCTAACTATAACGTCCCTTTTACCTTTTTTATCTTTTTTAATTTCACTGTTTTTTTAAATGTTATTTCCTAACTGTAACCTCTAACCTTTCAGAGTGGGTGTGTGAGTGGCTGTATAGGTCATTGAGTGGGTTTGTGAGTGGATGTATGGGTCTGTGACGGTTGTATGACAATCCATCGTACTGAATCACATCGCGGTAATTCACATCGCCGTCACTACATCGCAAATGCAGTCACATCGGCCGTTTTAGCATCGCACGAGGTAGCAACGCAAATGTGGCCATGCAATAGGATCGCGTGTCACATCGCGCGGCTTTACATCGCGCGACATGACAACGCGATGGTTTAGCCCGCACGTTGGAAATCGTTACAGCAAATGGGTTGTTCGCAGGGGCGTAACAAAGGCCCCCGCAGCCCACGCAGTGCGGGGGGCATCGAGCTCCAGGGGGCCCCCTCACAATCCACAGTACCAACGCCCGAGAGCTCCAGACTGCACAGCTCCTAACTTGGCTGCTACCTCTTCTCGTCCGACAGGCTTAAAGGGGCTGGCTCAGCTCCCAGCTAGCTACAGTGTTTTACGCGATACCGCGCATTCTTTGAATCATGAGCCTGCCCCATGATCTAATTTGCCCAATCAGCATAGGTGTCTGAGCGGGCGGCGGCATAGTTTCACCTGTTGTGCAGCCAGCACACTGGGCCTTCCGCTGCAGCTCTCAGCACTCGGCCAGATCGGCGTTATTATTCGGCCGTGACGGTGCATCAGCATGACTGCCTCGGCTCAGGTGCCACCTGCAGCGAGCCCAGTGCAGCTAGTTCTGCTAATGCCATGCATGTCGGCCGGAGAAGAGTGTCCGATCTGGACTGCAGCCGTGGAGCTGCCAGGGACTGTGCAATCAAATCGTCACAACTGGCCTCACCGGCAATGGGGCTGTGCGCTAACAAAGTAAGTGAGGTGTCACACACTGTTTCTTCTTGTCTTCCAACTGCAATTTTCTTTTAGGAGCGGCGACATTCAGCCTAAAATACAGTTACATAGAACAGCTCTGTATGCAGTCTGCACAAAGTCGAATGAGGCAGCGCAGGTAAAGCCAGTGCAGCACAGCAGCATAATATAAAGAGAACTTCGATTATACAATACTATGCTTTATCAGTGAAGGGTCGACTCGAGCCAGTCTCATTGGGATTTACGATATAAAGGTCACACTTGCATGCCCTCAATGTCTAATTATCGTGCACATCAAGCAGGACATGCCTCTGTGAGTGAGTGCACTTAAGGTCATTTAAGAGGTCCGGACTGGCAGGCAGTTTTGGCCCGGTGGTGGCAGTGGCACCTTTATTTGTCTGACTATTAATATCCTGATGCGCAGTGTTGTCCCACTGAATGTTGAGCCGTTTAACAGAGCTGACTCGGCCTGAAGATATTTAGGAGCTCCAGCCGATTGATCGGGGTCTTGTGTTTGCAGGGGCAGTCGGACCCTCAGTCCACAGCACCACCATGCTCACAGGTGTACCGAGAGAGATTGGGGCCTCTGTTTATGTCCGCTCACATGCAGGGGGCTCAGTGGTGCCATGCCTTCTTCTGTCCCGCTCGGCCTTTAACAATGCCACTCAGCTGTAAATTTATTAGCGCAGCCCTGGCCTCAGAAAACCAATCCGAGCAGACTTGGGTTCCCAAGCCTTTGCCCCCACACTCCTGGGGCAAAAGGAGGCACCCCCAGGGTGACGGTTAGGGGTGCCACTTTCTCTGCTGCCCTGTGCCCGCCCTTTCTCTTTAATGACTAACTCCGTCTCTATTTTAGCAGCGTGCCTGCGTGACTGCCAGCTCAGGTCTTGGAGTGTCAATCCGGGATGACTGGGCCTCTCTGTTGCTACTTCTTCCGTCCTGGGGAGTAGGGGGAGGCAGCCTCTAGCGTATGAGTACTAACCCCCTCCGCTTACTTTTAAGTAAGGCTACTTATTTATGAATGGGCCCCGCCAGCTGAGAGCTTCGATTTCTACTCCTGATTCCATCTGTCTGTTTCAGAATGACTGAAACATTAATGATAAGTGAGGCAAAGGCATTCGTTAACTTTTGGTCAGGCATTCTCCCGGGTGAGGGTACAGACCAGTCTGCCCATAGCTGCCAAGGTTTTAGATTGCTATATGTGTCATTTTCATAATTTCATTGTAATTATAGGTCAGCCACCGCAGTTGTTTGCACCACTTTTAAGATCTTAGAGCTCCTCGATCTAATTCATTTCTGACATTTTTATGTTTCCTTTTTTTTATTGCTTGATTTTTTTTACTCGCAAGAAAGTGTCCCTCATACTCGTCAAAATGTCACTCATAATTGTATTGAAATTTTGAAAATGTCACGCATAGAAATCTGAAACCATGGCAGCTATGAGTAAGTCTGGAAGGGGGCCCCTCCATGCACTTTGCAGGGTGGCCCCCTTAGATTTCGTTACGCCACTGGTTGTTCGGGGGGTGGGGGGTATATATTGTGTTGCCCGCCGTGGAGAGGAACACAAATGACTAAATACAGTTAGGTTTTGCTCAATAAACAAAGATTGTGGTGGAGGCTTTTATTTCGCGCATTTTCTGAAATGGAAATGCACATAGAGAAACACATACATTTGTGTTCCTATAAAATATAAGTGCCCTTTAATGTCTGACATTGTGAATTTGTCAAGCAAGACCAGCTAGCTGCGGCCTAGTCATGCTAACTGAAACACATCTGAGTCAGACATTATTTTTTAATCAATCAATTACACTCTAATGGCTACATTATCCTGTCAATGGCAAGTACTACAGGTTTTGTGGAATATAGTTTTTGGGAAGGAGCTAAAATAAGTAAGCAGACAAAGGGTGCGCCTTAGCCAGAAACATAGACGAGCACATCTCCTGAGACGGGTACGACAGCCATGTCGCCTATTCTAAAGGACCAGTATCTCTTTCATACTTTAAAGAATAACTGACCTTAGAACTCACTCAGAGTAAAAATACTTTAAAACAAACCAGCAAGCTATCTTGGTTAGCACGTTTCCAAAATGCACTTTTCACCGTAAGCGAGTACAAAAATGTGATGCTTAAGTATTGGTTTTGTGTGCTTAGTGAATGCGCAGCTCACAAAGCCAACAACTGGAAAAAATATCAACACATTATATTTACTAAATGACGGCATGCTGAAGACCGTTTTTGAGATACGTGTCGAGAGTTGCTAAATTCTCCAGAGCAAAGAAAACGTACTGGCAATTGTTCGTTTTAAGACCCTACAAAGTCCCAGATATGATACTTAAATAGAACTATACAGAAAATCATCTGTATTCATTTTTAACAGGGCACCCACCCATCCATCCACCCATCCCACCCAGCCACCCATCCATCCAGGTACCCACCCATCCATCCACCCGTCCCACCCAGCCACCCATCCATCCATCCATCCATCCTGGCACCAATCCATCCATTTAGGCACCCACACATCCACCCATGCATCCATCCAGGCACCCGCTCATCCATCCACCCATCCCACCCACCCACCCACCCACCCAAAAGAAGTATATTATCTTGATATGAGTGGATGATAGTAGGCTCGCAAAAAAAAGTAAACATTAGCAGATGTTTATGAAATATGATATGTTAATTTGAACACATTTATGTACATTTTTGGTAATTCACATTTATGTACATTTTTGTTAATTCTAAAAAATATATGCTCTTGATATTTGAACACATTTATGTACATGTTTGTTAATTCTAAAAAATATATGCTCTTGATATGAAGGGATGATAGGAGGCTCGAACAAAGTCTGCCTAGCTACACGCTCGCATTCTTTGTGTCAATGTTTGTTAATTGTAAAATGCACAATTCTGCTCTAATACGCAAATAACATACTTCGGTTTTGAATAAACATACTTCCAAATACATTGTGTGTGCTCGCATTCACGCTCGCATTCTGTTTGTTAATTGTAAAATGCACAATTCTGCTCTAATACGCAAATAACATACTTCGGTTTTGAATAAACATACTTCCAAATACATTGTGTGTGCTCGCATTCACGCTCGCATTCTTTGTGTCAATGTTTGTTAATTGTAAAATATGGCATTTTATGACATACATGGTTTGCAATTCCCATTTTATGACATTATTAAACATTGTGCTTCCAAATACGAGGTCATCATTGTGCTCGCTCGCATTCACGATGTCATCGTTAACGATGTAAATGTAAATGCGATGCACTTGCATGCGCACTGATGACACGCGATCTGATGTCGGCCACGATGTAATCGCCGCGTTGCAATGGCAGCGCGATGCGATATATCCGATGTAAGTGGTGCTTCCCGTCTGTGACTGGGTGTGTGAGTGGCTATATGGTTGTCTGAGTGGGTGTGTGAGTAGCTGTGTGGGTGTGTGAATGGGTTTGCGAGTGGCTGTATGGGTTTGTGAGTAGTTGTGTGGGTGGCTTTATAGGTCTCTGAGTGGGTGTGCGAGTGGCTGTATTGGTCTGTATAGTGGATGGATAAAGAGGACAGGGTCTCTGCTGACCTCTAAGCAATCCTGCTGTGTGGGGCTTACAGGTGGTAACAGGAGAGGTTCTTGGCCTCCAAAGAGACCCTCGGCATACAAGGGGACTTCTTCCCCCAACCAGTAATGCACTAGGAGTCTTGTTTGCAGAGTGGTGGAGAAAGGGGGAGGGGCATCTAATAACTTCTCAGCGAGCCCACTGTGTGGAACATAGTGGAGGTAACAGGAGGGGTTCTTGGCCTCCAAGGACCCTAAGCATCCAAGGGGACTTCATCCCTCAACCAGTAATGCGCCAGGAAGCGCGTTTGAAGAGTGATGGAGAAAGGGGCAATCCCTCTCTGTAGGACTTACTGGAGGTAACAGTAGGGGTTCTTGGCCCCCAAGGACCATCAGCATTCAAGGGGACTTCATCCCCCAACGAGTAGTGTGCCAGAAGACATGTTTGCAAAGTGGTGGAGAAAGGGGTCATGGCCTCAGATGACCTTTCAGCAATCTGGCTGTGTGGGACTTACTACAGGTAACAGGTGGGGTTATTGGCCCCCAAGGACCCTCAGCATCCAAGGGGACTTTATACCCCAACAAGCAGTGTGCCAAGAGGTTCATTTGCAGAGTGGTAGAGAAATGGGACGTGGCCTCTGACGACCTCTCAACAATCTGACTGTGCGGGACTTACTTGTGCTTTGAAGAGGGCTTTTTGGCCCTCAAGGGCCCTCAGCATCCAAGAGGACGTCATCCTCCAACCAGTAGTGCACCAGGCAGCACATTTGTAGAGTGGTGGACAAAGGGGGTGGGGCGTCTAATGAGCTGTATCATGATTCACAGTTCCAAAGGAGATGGAGATCATGCGGAGCACCATGGGGGATCAGCGGATTCCCACGCATTGAATGAAAAATTTATAAGGCAATTTATTGCCCTTTATGGGTCCCTCTGTGACCCCTCTAACACACCCATGGGGCCAGGGTGCCTGTACCCTGACCCCTTTATTCACTTTGCACAGAAATCCTCAGCCCCTGGGACCATTTCCTTACAAGCAAAATGGTGGCTGCCACTTTTCTGTGAGGGTGCAGCCAGCCAACCAGGACTTTGCTTTGGCGTGTGGATCTGTGGATTCCCCGCTGGAGAATCCGCTGAAGATCTGCGTCCCTATATATTCAAATTTGCTTTTCAGTTAATATCTCTAAATCTACTGATTGTGTTTACAACCAATCACAAAAGTGTGATTTGTGGAACAAAATCTACCTTTCTACTAAATTTAATCTAATTCCATCCAGCGTTTTGGGCTGTATTCATGTTCAAAACTCCTATGGGAGTTAATATGAGGAAAAATGTGGTTGCCAGTAGGTAGTTATAGTTAGAGTCTAGATTCCATTAGAAAAGCGTTTTTTGACTTACTTGTAACTTTGGTGTTGCTTGGTGAATCGTCACCAAATTTTCCAAAAAACAAGTGGCACAGTATGTCTTGTTCTGCACGGAAAGTTTTTGAGTGATCTGTCAAGTAGGGGCCGACACAAAGGGGGGGGTCACAAAATGTGCATTTCCTATGCAACTTCCCATTGGACTACAGCCTGAACTGCAGAACAGATTTTCACCAAATCCGTTCAGTAGTTATCTAGGCGAGTGAATCCTCTACGTAGCCACCAGATCTCATGTTACCCTATTCCAATATCCCATTGAAACTGAGTGGTTCCCGGTCACTGACTTGTGTTAGACATTCTTTCCCATTTTCATTCATTGAGGGAACCGGTCTGTGTATTTAGATTCCACGGGAAAACTCTGTGGTGGTGTTGTGCTCTCAAGTGCTATACAGAGAGCCCCTCATATTTCAATCAGAGTGTAAAGATGAACTTAGAACCATACAGCTACCATGCAGTTCTACTTTAGTGCAGCGCATTGATGATCTACTTGTGGCACTGATGACAAAATAACCTTGTCGGCAAGATACCATCGCCATACTCAACCACCTTGCTGAGAATGGGCACAAGGTTTCCCCTGAAAAGCTGCAGTACCGTCAGAGAGAAGTTAATTGCCTGGGACACCAAATTGAAAAAGGGAGCCAGAAAATTGTCACATAAGTGCATTGAGAATGAAATTCCTGACCAGACAGAGAGGTGTGTGAATGTTCTTGGGCCTGGTTGGCTATATCCCAATGGATCCCAAATGTTTCCCTTGTGGCGAAGCCTTTATTGAGGCTGACCCATATAGATGTCAGGGACCCGGTACCAAAGGATGACGAGAGCCTGGCGCATTGCAGGAGCTAAACAATTTACTCTGCAGTGCACCCGCTCATGGTCTGCAGACTACAACAAGCAGTTCATACTCTTCTGCCATGATCGTGATGGGTGTCCCCATCTGTGTTGACACAGACCCATGTAGAAGCAAACTGCCTGTTGCATACATTTCGGCAACCTTTGATCCAGTAGCCGCATCATTGCCTGGTTGTCTCACAGTGGTTGTAGAGGTTAGTCTGAGCATACAGCAGACAGAGGGAATTATGATGGGTTACCCGCTGATTGTCTTTAGGCCCCTTTCAATTGAAATTCTCATGACTCACACCCACAAACAGCATTTGATCAACCCTCTATTTGAGAACTATTATGGTTGCAGATAATGTCTCTTTAAAGAGGTTTATTGCCCTAAACTTTACCTCTCTCGTATCTACATCTTATGAAGGTAAGGGAAGCAAATTCAACCATAACCAAATTGATGTTTCAGAGTTGTGCACATAGCCAAGACCGGATTTACTGGATGCAACACTTCTTGAGTCTGGCCATTCCATGTTTGTTGACGGCTCTTGCCTGAGAAACAGACATGGCATTTTAAGGGCTGTGTATGCTGTCTGTACTCTGAATGGAATTGTAGAAGCACCCTACCTGTGCCACGTAAGTTTTCCACAAGTAGCCAAACTGTACCTCAGAGGGCCCTTGAGTCACCAAGTATACTGACAGCCATTATGAATTCAGTGTTGTGCATGACTTTGCTCAACTGTGGTGGGAGAGAGGATTCTTGGCTTCAGCTAGCTCACCTATCAAGAATAGTCTGTATGTCCTTAGCCTGTGAATGAACTTTAGATGCTGCACACAAGAGTGGTGAGGACTTTGTTACGAGAGGCAACCGCTAATGAGATGAGATTGCTCAATACTCCGCTCTTGAGTCCAGCATATTCTATCTGAACAAGCAATGCAGTGCTGAGGGAGCAACATTTTCCAATATACTGTTAAACACTGTGCAAATATTTAACGAGTTGAGGAAACAGCAACTTCAATGACACACCAGAGATCGAAAAGGCAAAGTGGGAAAGGGCAGAATGTGTGAAGGATGCTAGCAACATTTGGGTATCTATTGATGGGAAACCTGTTTTATCTGATTCTATCTGCCATTGCGAGACACATGCATAGCCCAACACATGGGCGACAAGATGTGATGGGGATGACCTTTAGGCAGTATTGGTATAATCCTCACTTCTGCACTACATGTTTTGCCAGAGGCAGGAATTAGGCAAGGTTGTGGTGAATATGAGTCACATAGGGAAATCAGATGGCCCAAACCATCTCCAGATTGATTTTGTGGAGATGCACTGATATAATCAATTGAGTTACATATTGGCCATCGTATGCTTGTTCTCCCCATGCGTTGAGGCTTACCTCACCAAGAGATGTAACAGTCTGACATTTGCCAAACTACTACTACGAGAATTGATTCTGTGATTCAGAATACCAGTTCACCTTCAATCAGATCAAGGGGATCATTACAAAAATGAAGTAATGCAGTTTTTATGTACAATGCTAGGGGTTGACCAAAGATTTCATGAAGTTATAGACCAGAAGCATCAGGTGTGGTACAGAGGGTAAATGGGATGATCAAAGCAAAATTAACTAAAGCCTGTACCTCAAAACCCTGTAAATGGCCTGATGCACTTACCTTTGTGTACTGATGAGCATATAAAGCACTCTGTGTAAGAGAACAGGACTATCCCCTCACGTGGTGTTAAGGGGAGAGCCATGAGAATCCCTTTCTGTCCAGTCTGCTGCTCTTGTGAATATCACAGATGACCTGGTTCTCCAGCACTGCAAGGGATTGACTGATATGGTACATTCTATCTCCCACCAGGTCTACATTGCAAATTCATCTGTGCAAGAAGCTCTATGGCATGATTTGAGTCCTGGTGACTGGATTCATGTGCAGAAACACATCCGCAAGCCGTGAAAGGAGTAAAGTGTGCCAGATTGCCGAACTGGATACATTCCTCCCATAATAAAAGGGTGAGAAGAACAGAGGAAGAAGCAGAGCCTTCACCCACTAACTCCTTGAGTTGACCTAGGTTTTAGGTTTCCAAGGCATCTGAAGAGGAAGAGGAGGGCCAGTCCGAGACTTCTCAGCCCTCCACAGAAGAGCGTCAACAACCACAAGGGCAGAATGGCAGTACAGATTCCTCAGTTATAGCTGACACTCATGGCTCCAGACTGAGTTTACACATATACAGAGAGGAAGAACTTGTAGAAAACTGAAGAACTGGTAGAAAGCAGAAAGTAGACGGCATACTTCCACGTGTCGCTGTTGAATGCATTCTCGTGTAGTGTTTCCCTTAATCTGTTTTATCAGCAGCATTCAATTAAACTCTTCTATACAAATTAAGAATGCCTGTTAGTAAATGTACCTTTTGTCAAACTACCAAACATGTATCTGAGGGCAACTAAGCATGCTTACTGGTTTTCTAAAGCTTTCAAGCAAATAGATCAGCATGACTATATGATGACATTCTTATCCCCGTAACTAATGCAAATTTCACGAATCTTGGCACTCATTACCTAACCTGCAAGATGAGAGAACCTTTGCAAATGAATTAAATGAATGAATAGGACAAGATGAAGAGAAGGGAAGTGAAGGTATGAATCAGAAGGGATCCAGAGGAAAGGAAAAGGGGAATATAGAAGATCCACCCCCACTACTGAGCGTTGGCTTTGCAAAGAAGGGAACCTTTTGCATGGTACGCATACAAGATGGAAACAAGACAATAAAAGATGTAGGATGGAGTGAATGTGAGCATAACTATTTAGTCAAGGATAGAGTTTTTGCTGAATTTGAGGTAAGTATTAAAGGCATATACTATGTGTGTGATACGTTAGTTTGCTTTGAGTTGCCCCACATTTGGATAGGTAGATGCTACGCAGCTTAGTTTTCCCTAAAATGTATCACAATGACAACATAGATACAAATCTTGACATCCACATGAGATAGAGCAAAATCAGTTTCAAGCAAATAGTAAGTGATATCTTCGGAGCCCTAATGCCATCAGTGGGCGTGGTTTTGAACGATGTTATGGTTAGAAAACTATCAATCCTAGTAGATAGACTTGCCACTAAATGCAGAGGTGCCATGGCCGTTGTTAACAAATAACTGCTTGCAATGAGAATCATGCTCACACAGACCCACTTTGCCTTGGACATGCTCCTCACAGAGGCAGGTGGAGTTTGCAAAGCAATTCACATGAGGGAATGAACATCCCTAAAATAGAAAACCAGATTAACAGCTATGTTGCCAATATCACCAATATCAGCCATGAACTAACTGAACTGAAAAAGACAGGTGCCTGGGGAGGAATAGGCTCTGTATTTGGATCTATTGGACAGGGATTTGCCAAATAAGGAGAATGGCTAGAATGTTTAGGTGGAGGAATAATTGCTTTTATCCCCTCTCTTGGTCATATTAACTGTTACTGAATGCGTGCTTTTCTTTCTAAAACTTTACAAAAGAATTCAATCAAATGGCAAAAATATTCCGCCATGCTGAAACGCGAAGTGGGCAAAACTTAGCGAACTCCGCCGGCGGAGCGGAATTTTTTTCCCACACCTAGGAAGCAATGAGTAGAACACAAAGTAAAAGGGTAGATGTAAAAATCGAGGTGATGCAGAATGAATTGTATGACCAGATGAAGAAGTTGGAAGAATCCAAGCAGAAGAATACCAGATTGATGATGATTGTCCCGTAATGCTTAACTCAATAAAGGTGACCCCATCCAGAGAGAGTTTGTGGGATCTATTTTCCAAAATGCAGTGCATAATGTGTGCGGAATCAAGCTTTCACTAACTTAGCACAACTTTGTTCTGTCATCCATCTTGATTGCGACGCCATAGTATATCACGCAATCATTCTGCTGCTGCTATTATTTTGCTGTAATAAAGGATTTTAGGCTTTGCTATTAAAAGACTAAAGCTTTCCAAGCCGCATTAAATGAAATATACTTATCCAAGGAAAGCATAACTGTCTCAGCCTTTACAACATATGATGTAATGAGTCATGTTGCTAATGCAGACCCTGGGAACACCCGAGTCTATTGAAGTAGAATGGTACGAAAATCTCCAAACATAATAAATGTTTCTTTTTGCATGCTTCTTATTAGTGAAAAGTTTGTGAACCATGTACTTATTTAGTGAATGTATGAAGTCCTATAAAAGAATTCCTCCAGGCTAGGGAGGACCCCTTTTCCCACTCTTTTTTGCACATCTTTACTTAGTTTTAAGACAATGCAAAATACCGTTCCAATTAACAAGCAAGAAAAACATTTCCTGCAGTATTACATGTGTAGACAATGCCATCCATACAGAATCAAAGTCATTGGTTGAGTGGCCTATCATCCCTGTGGATACGGAATGTCAAGAATAAACAGTAAACTAATAAACAATATGGCCTATTTCTGATTTTCATTCACATTTTTGTTGGCGTATGGATTACTATGTGCCTGCCCTATTGGAATCAACATGGCCTTGCCCCAGGGATGGGCATGTGTTGGTGCGCATGATGGTGCTGACTTCAAACCTGAGTGTGGGGTCACTCCAAAAAGTATGCAATAAATCATCCCAGTCAGTGGCTATGGGGCGCAGGCAGAGGCCACACACCTCCTCCCTTTGCAATGCCGCAGATTCCGCCGGGACCCATTGCAGCACGACCGCCTTAGGGGTGGGCGGAATTTGCGTAGTCGAGCTACGGAAAGCTCCGCGAAACGATAAAAAATCTTCGCAAGCATGCAGAGTTCCGCAAACACGCGGAATTGCATGTTCCGCCCATTTGCGATGCTTTTTTCCTGTTTGCAAACGCTGTTTGCGTGCTCGGGGGAAATATCTTGCGAACACGCATTTTGGATCGTGGAATTTTTGGCAATTCTGCGTTCTCCCCGGAACGTGAAATTACCCAAATTCATGAGCGGAACAGAATTAACCGCCCAGGCCTACTGTCATGGTGCTGGTCCAGGGAGCAACGAGGCCTTCCACCTCATTGTGATTGTGCATTTGGCCACTACGAGTGCCAAGTCAATAAAGTCTGTCCCTGCTACTCGCGCCCTCCAACGACCATGGAGTCCATGGAGGCATAATTTCGACCTACATATATCCAGACAGAATGTGATTCGGTGATGCATTGCACAGACCTCCTGCAAGAATAGATGCACTATAGGGCATTCCCAGAGCATGTGCAATTTATCTGTGCTGGCTTGTCTACACCTGGGGCTCTCTGGAGATATAATTTTTTGCAGAGTTTTATATAGCGTGAACTTGACCCGAAGCGGGTATCAGAGCTCTTTACATAGCACCAGTTGTGTTACATGAGGACACACATTCATTTTTGTTAGGCACTGGGAGATTAAGTGATTTGCCCAGACTCACAGGATGTTTTAGCGTCATTACCGAGACTGGAACACAGTTCCCCAGGTCCGAGGTCGAGCACCCTAGCCGTTAGGCCAACTCCTCTCCCCTTTTTTGTGATAAATTAGATGCAGTTTAGTTGGGGGTCAGATAAGCATGGTGCAAGATGTTAATTGGATGTACTGGAAACAGGTGTTTCGTGAGACCTTACGTGGGTATTGGAGTATCTGTTGCCATTCTGTAATTCCTTAGGATCCAGTGGGTGATATAGATTGTGTTTCCACTGACCCTATAGTCTCGCTAATAGTTTACCTTCGGGTCAGGAATAACTCTCACAATCAAGGAGACCAGACGGTGTCCAGCTCCCTGTGTACACAAAACCTGAGTCAAGGATTACATGATTGGCCTAGTGGCAACTGCACACCAGAGGCATTTTATCTCAGCAACTAGTCAATAGGAACTGACCCGCCGGAAGCGTGGTCTTCTCTAACAGCATGTCAAATTGGACTAAAGTGTGGTTTTGGTACAGATTCCCCAAGATGCCTACACCCAGGATCTCCCAGGTCACCAGCCCCTTCCTGCCCACAGCCGCACAAAAGACAATGAAACTGCTCAATGGGATGTCAGGAGTATACGGCAGGATGCCTGTTGATAACCTCAAATGTCACGTCGTCAGCAAAGGCACTGTTTGAAACACCACCATTTTACATGCTCAAGTTTCTTAAGTTGCCTTCTGTCTTAAGGAGGGTGACATCTAACATACATTTGCGTGCGTGTCCATGCAGGATAACATTCTCTGCATTGCTTACATTTCCACTTCCTAAGCACACTATTATGACACCGTGAACATTCAGCACAAGGGGTAATGTTCACTGTGCAAATGCCATTGTTATTATTGTCCGGTAGGTGACAGTGGTATCAGACAAGAATAAACAATTGTGACCTGACTGGGGCTTTGACATAGCAACATGTGTGCTGCTTATAATATATATAGAACCACTTCCTTGTTTGGATCAGAGAAGCACTCTGCTGACACTGCAAGATCCCTGCATGTCTGAACTTTGGCTCGGCTGTGAGGAGGGATGCCCAGCTTTACACCAATATGAGCACCCTGATGACACTTACCCGAAGGTAGTGGGGAGTTAAAACACCTGGTAGGGATTTGTCAGACCACTCACCCTAGGCAAAACTAGGTTAGGGAAGTGCTAGGTAGGAGCACACTATATCAAAGTACTTATATGCTAGCATATATTCACTGTTATAGCACGATCGAGAAACGTTTAATCTTTTTCACTGTTCGCGTAATGCTGATTACGCTATTCTGTTTCCTTCTATTAATCATTGCTGTGCACATATTTTACTCCAGAATCACAATGCTTCAATAAATATTAAAACTGCTGGTTGTATATTTCTTTTGTATTTCTTTGGGTATGATTAAGTATCCAAACAAAATTTTTCCATGACTTCCTTGGGGAGTCAGGGTTGTCATGTTCTGAGGTTGCACAATCCATTTGTTACCTGATTATGTTTGGGGTAAAGATGATGCGTAGTAGGATTACAGGCGAACATTTCCTGAGGGTGTGCATGGAACTAGTCTGGCACAATCTTGACGTATATTTTGTCCAACAAACACAGTTTTTACGAGGAAGGATAAAGCCGTACGACACGAGGCCCTGCAGTAGCAGTCATAGAGAAGGCTGGTTGAATGTGCAAGCAGTGATGACTGTGGAAGAAACAGCTCCTGCACCCTGTAGTGTGTTGCCCTGTCCAAATTGGTCGATATCTCTGCCTGATTAAGCTTGGTGAGCTAGCAAATTGGCCACTGGAGTTGCGTCGCTAATTAGTAGTGCTCAAAATTTGAGGCCCCAAGACCTCCTGCAACTGCAGGCAATTGAAGTTTGGCTAAAGCAACTCTGCATCTGCCTTTATTCCAGAGCAAGTCTACACAGCATGCAGAACATTCTTTTTGGGATAAAAATAGGAAGGTTAATGGAATAACAAAGGAGTCTAGGCAGCATGGATAACGCAACCCTACCCTGTACCATGAGAGGGAGTGAGCAACAAAAGGTGATTGGGGATGAAGGGAGTCCCCAGCTCTCATGAGGTTGCCTCCAATAGATCCTTGGGGGAATGATACTTATTGATGGCCAATTAGAGAAATGTGCGGGCTTCCCACTTTATGCAGTGGGAGTTCTCAATCGCTGCTTCCTGGGGGCAGTGTCAGTGTAGAGGGAATGAGAACGTCTTTGCCCAATTCACCCCCAGACCCGATACCATCCAAGTATTGAATCTACACCATGCTGTATACCTTTCACATAGATGCAGACATCTTCTGCATAAAGTGAAACTGCATGTGTTTGACTGCAGAATGAGAGTCCCCTGTCCTGCGCTGACTGATTCAATCCCTGTGCTAGGGGTTCCATTGCCAGTGCAAAAAGCAGTGACGACAGTAAGCATCCCTATCACTTTACCCGCTGCACCAGGATTGGAGCAGATATTAGTAGCCTGATTTTAACTCTGACCGATGACTCTATATATGCCTCCCCATCCGTATCTTCCTCAGACAGCAAACATGTTCCCATTCCAGTGTATCAAACACTTTTTCAAGGTCCACAACCAGGCAAGCAGAATAGGGATGTTGCGCAGGGGCCCCCTCAAGAATCCGATGGAGTCGCCTGAAATTCAGCAATGTGGACCTCCTCGTAGTAATCCATTCCTCGTGGATCAAATGAATAATATATGCCAGTAAGTGTGTGGCAAATACTTTACTGAGGATCTGATAGTTAGAGCTCACTTCCAGTAGGTCTCTGTCTGGCTTAGGCAAGGAAACCAGTAGTGCTTCCCTCATGGAACTAGGGAGGATGCCAACGTCTAGCGTTGTTGCATACATTTCCACTAGCTTGGGGATCAACTGATCAGAGGGTGTCTTCTAGAACTCAATGGAAAGTCTGTCCAACCAGTGGTTCTACATGTTGGAGAGTCCCGTTTAGCACATTTGTAGGAAAGTGGGTTTCTGTTGCAGTAAACTCCCACTTTTTTCCAGATTTCTGATGCACTTTGACTTTCTGTGCTCTGGGTCCAGGGGCAATCAGGTTCCCAGGGCCCTTGTTCTTTCCCAAAGCTGTATATTTGTACCCACAATTGGCACCTCTCTGGCCACATGTAAGTCCTTTGTAACAGGTATCATGGGTACCAAGGGCACTGTGACTAGGGAAGGCCTCTAAGGGCTGCAGCACATATTGTGCCACCCTTATCGGTTCTGTACCTTAACACACACACTGCCTTTCCAGGCTGCATGTTTTGGTGCAGGGAAAATTGAAGCATCAACATGACACACGTAGCTATGTGCCATGCCTTCAATCCACTGCCTGTGGTATAGGTATGTCATTTCTCTGGCTGGGTGCACTATTCCACTGGCGAGGGTACGGTTACATGAGCACTGTAGCCCTAAAATGTCTAAGTTCATTCTTTATTCATTGTACGTGCAGTAAAGCCATAAAGAGTGTATGGTCTGGGAATTTTCATTACAGGATAAACAGCACCATAATGGCTCTACTGCATTCTAGGAAGTTTGGTAGCAAACTTCTCAGCATAATAAACCCACACTGATGCCTGTGTGGGACAGCCACGGCCCGTGCAGGTAAGAGTGGTAGGGCCAGGTGGGGGGGATTTCGACAGGTGACGATAGAATTATCTGTTAAATTTTCCCTCGTGGTCGTCTGTTGAATCTCCCCCTTCCCAACCCGGCCCCATCTCCTCACTTCTCTTACCTGCAGGAGCCACGGCTGTTGTGGGATTTATTATACAATGCACTCAGAGGGCATCTTAGAGATGCCCCCTCAAATATTACCAGCCTCTGGTGGGTTTCCTGACTGGTAAACACCAGCCTGACACCAAGAGACACGTTTCTGGCCCCCGTGGGGGATAGAGTGGTGGGAGCTTTCGCTCCCTGGGCCCAGAAACAAAACCTTTCCTGGGCAAAGGTGTTTACACCTCCCTCAGGTCAGGTGGAAGAGCCACCTGTGGCCGGGGAGCTTCAAAGACCTTGTCATCTTTGCAACGTGACCCTCAACCTCTCCTGCTATCAAGAGCAGGCCCCCTTACTGTGTCACCCACTTTTCGGCTGGAAGACAGGCAGAAAAAATTAGAACAGCCCAGAAGGTGTCCCCACCTCTGTCAACCCCACCTCTCAGGTGGGGGTAGCGAGGTGAAGCCCACTACTCAGTGCCTGCCTTCTTGCAGATGGCAGGCACTCTCCAATCAGGATTATGGATTGTGCCCACTCCCCCACGTGGGGTAAGCACACCAAGGGTGTAGTCACCCTAAGGCCAGTAGCCCATTGGCTACTACCTCAAGACCCCTATAACTCCCCCTAAACACAATATTTAGGAGGCAGCCCTAAACCCAGAAGGCAGATTCGAGGAAGAAAAAAGAAGGACCAAAGACCTGTGCTGACACAGGAAGAAGAAGAGGACACCAACTGCTTTGGCCCGAGCCCTACCAGCCTGTCCTGCCTACAACCTGTCTACAGCAAGAACCTTGGTGAGTCCAGCAGCCAGCAACCCCCTGAGCCCAGAGGACCTGCCCTGCAACTACCTTTCACTCTCTGTCTCCCATGAGCACCGGATTTCCTCAAGCCAAGACTCCCCCGCAGAATCCGGCGACTCCGCCATTCTGCACCACTCTGCACCCGACGCCCATGGCCCGAGTTCGAGTGGCCCAACACCACCAGGAGGGCTCCCCAGTGATCCTTACCTGGGATCTGGTGCTCCCTGCCCTCCCTCAAGCTTTGAGATGAAGCCTTCAGCCTCAACCTGAAGGGTCCCCCTGACCGGGACCAGAGCTGGTAAGAAAACCAGATGCCAAAAAATACCTCTGCATCCGACGCCCCATGGTCTTGGGTGACCCAGGCATCCCCAAAGAACCCAACTTACCTTTCCAGCTGGTGGTCGACTTCAGGAAGTCTTCCTGCCCTAGCCTGCAGCAACTTCTCACAACTGAAGGTCTCCATTTAAACGCACAGGGTCTCAGATGTCCTTTTGCACCCTGCACCTCCCGCTGGTAGTGCAGCTTAACCTTAACCCCAGAATCTTAGCTCCCACAACTGAGTGGTCTGCTCGTCAGTAGTACCTAACCAAAGGCCCCGTTAGCCCTTTTGGCTAACATTGGGCCCCTGCACACTGCACCCGGCTGTCCTAGTGCCGCTAGTGGTGCAACTTGAGTGCCCATCTAGACCTTGGGGAACCTTGGTCCTAACTCCCAAAACTCCCACTTGTAAGTCATGTACTTACCCGAGAAACCGCTAACACTTTTCTCCGATAGGAACCTATGTTAAGAGATTTTGGGTCCTAAAATGTTCTAAGTGTTGAACTGATGTTTGTATGGGGAAAAGAGAATTAAACTGCAAATGTATAAAAAGTCTTACTTACCTTGTGCTTTTCAATCCCTGTCCAATCTTTTCAATCCTTTGATTTTTACACTGTTTTCTGATCTTTTTTATTTATTATATTTCCCTCTCTGTCTCCAAGTGTATATTTTGCATTTTATTTCTACTTTTACTGTGTTTTTTTAAAACTTTTTCGACTGTTTTATATTACTTCCTTTTTGCTCTCCTACTTCCTCCCCTGACTTTATTTTTTACTGCTACATTTTATTTTCCGCCTCGCCCACCCCAGAACTATGGCTAAGGGTACTGGGTCTAAGGGCAAGGCGCCTGCGCCCAAGAAGAGCCGCCTTCCCTGTGGTAGGCTGTCCCCGGAAGGGATGCAAACCCGGTCACTTTCTAGCGAGGCAGAGGTGGCCGTCCTTGTTTTTTTTGTGCAGCGCCACCTCCCCTCGACCTGGGCAGCAGGCGGCAGGCCTGGCTCTGGGTATGCTATCCAGGAGTGTCACTGCCAGTGGGCGAGGGTGCGCCGGGCAGTGTTTTGCTGCTCTGGGGTCCGGTGCACCCATAACCAGCTTGACCCACCGGCGGTCAGACATATTGGACCGGGAGCAGGACCTGCTGCACCTGCTAGGTGTTGAGGTCATGGGGCTTGGTGAGTAGCTATTACTAGTAGTAGTATTGTGTGTTCGCTACACTGTTTTACTGTTATTGCGAATATAATTTTTTGCAGAATAGCAAGAATGCTGGTGTTAACATTGCAGGTAAATTACGTTTAAAAATCGTCTGTGATTGTTATTCTTCTAGACAAAGGAGCTCGGCGCTACTAATCTTACTTGTTTGCAACTTTGCGGCTGTGCTCGCTGGGGCTGATTATGTAAGAGAGCTTACTTTAGAGAACTTAAGTTAGGTAATGCTAGAAAGACTCTAGTCCTTCCTTTGTCCTCCTGTCACTACGATAGTGGTGGATAGGTAGTTTAGTTCCTTAGTTCATTAGTATGAGTCGGCAATTTTTTGTGGTCTGCGTGAAGCATCCTCTGTCACGTCACGTGCTGCTGAGTGCTGCTTACTCCAGTCCGTAGTAAAATCTTTTGTAGTTTGTTAGTGAGTGAGTAATAGGCTTAGCAGAACATCAGCAGCAACCAACCAACAATTTGGTGTATGCAAAAATGTATGCACACATCCTCCACCTATGCATTTTGAGGACTAAACTAAATGGAAATGCAGACTTAGTGAACAATTGGCCTGTTTGGAATAGGTGGGCTAGGTCAGGTGGTAATTATGATTAGGATTCTGGAATCAGACTGGAACACTGGAGTAGTGTTCATAAATGACAACTAGACGGTCCGCGAATCCCGCAATACTACTAGTTGATTACATCAGATAGGTCGATTTTATTGCAATTGTTTCTAAAAATGTTTTTGGAGCGTTTTTAAAAATATTTTATTTGTTTCACACCAATCATCAATGTTTGTCTCTTTCTTTATTATATCTTACATGATCAGCACCCAGGGGAAAGAAGACGGTGTCAGAGTCGTAAGGAGCAGCTGGAGAACAACAAGATGCCTCCAAATCCCTGGGCCAGGACAGCTCCTCTACCCAGGGCTCTCCTGCTGGCCCCAGTAAGTCCTCCAGTTGGTAATATTAATTATATTTCCCCAACTTTTACTGCACCTTATTTTTTCTGAACTATTACTTCCGTTTCCTAATTCTATTTTTTACCAAATCTTCTTCGATCTACACTATCTGTTTCTAAATACTTGTTATCCCTGTCTCTAACTGCCTCTGCGCTGACTCTCTGTACTACTACTATATTAGTCTGTCTGCAGCTAAGCTTGCCTAGTTGGCCACTCTTTATTTTTATTTAAAAGGTTTTAAAACTCAGATTCACCAATAGCTCTAGCCACTGATTCCAGTCCTTTGGGTTATCCTCTTCTAGTCTTCTTAATCTTGAGGGGCTTTTCGACAATTCCCACCAATAATGCCCAACCAGATATTTTATTAGTTTTGAGAGGATAGGACATACTCCTACTACCTACAAGTATCTACTCTACTCTAGTACCTGATTTGTATTAGTGATGTATGTGGTATATATATATATATATATGTTTAAACTTTTTTTTCAATCTTGCTAGTGAAAAAGAATAAATAGGGGGAGGTGTCAATAGCATCTAAAAAATGTGTAAAGTTTTTTCTAGGCGTACCGACCGCCAGCGGCGGGGCAGGCGATGCCAGGCAGGAGGGATCAGGGGATACAGCAGCTGCCACAGAGGTTGGTGAGCCAGCAGCAGTGGCGGGCAGTGGTAAGTTATACTTATATTCCTTATGTATCGACAATAGTTACACACTCGCTGCAAAGGTGTACACGGTATGTTGAGAGAGACTAAGTTGTTGTGAACAATGGTTAAAGAAGACACCCTTTACAAAGCATTAGAGCAATAGCATTAGCGGTGGGAGTGGGAGTGATAGTTGAGTAACTAATGGCCTCTTCTATCTGACTTAAACTCAGCTGGGAAAGTTTTATAGAGAAGACTAAGAGTCAGATGACCTTGATGGATGGGTTGAATTAAAAGGGAAAGAAGGATGGAAGGAGGAAGGAGGGGCGAGATGTAATATATATGACTGGCAGAGAAGGATACGTGCCACGTGGGATGCATGCATAAGTGGCTGATAGGAATCATGCATGGGTGGTTGGAGGATAGGTGGAAGGGGAAAGAAAAGATGCCTGCCTGGGTGGATGAAACTGCATGGGTGATATAAAGAATCCTCATGGGTGTTTCATGGGTCAAGCTCAAAGGAAAGCATGGAAGGAAGGACGCATGGGTGGTGGTTTAAAAAAAGAAATAAAATGTTTGTTGTTGTTGAAACAAACTACGGTTTGTTGAGAGGTTAAGAAGAATGATAGACATGTTTACTTTGAATGGATGGATGCCTGGATGGTATTCATCATAGCATAGGTGGAGACTGTCACTGGATGAAGAGTCTTTGAAGAGAATGTAAAAGGAAATAAACTGTGCCAGAATAGCAAAGCCAAGGAGAATAGAAGTTGCATTTTCAGAATACTCCCTTGACTCACAGTAGTTTGCAAGCACAGCATATATATTGTGTATGTATGTTATCAAGCGCCTCCCTCCGACTCCAAGGCCCACTCACTACCTATGTTAATTTATTTCCAGCTGTGTCAGCCTGCCATGGGTGGCCTATACGCTGCATGGTTCAATCAAAATTAAGTACCTTGTGTCGCTCCATTTTTATAAGCAATGATCATTTGGATCAGATATCATCTGCCTTGTTGTAGTAGTCAAGGCAGGGTGAAAGTGAAATTGAGCAGTTGCCCTTGATGTAACAGAGTATGGCCAGTGCCATCCATAATAGAAACAATAAGATGATTGTGTAGTCAGCTTCCCCACCCGCAGACAGTAGTAAATAAAAATAACGGGAGTCTGTGTCACAAGTATATCTGTCTTGAGCGCAAGCTGACTGAGCTGGTATGCCGGCTACACCAAGGTTACATAATTTAGCTAAACAAGAGAGAAGACGAAAACTGGTGTTCCTAGATACCACAAATGTTATGTACTGAGCTTGATAGTGCTACGGTGCCATTATGTGTAGAATTAATTTTGTGTTACTGTTTTTCTAACAGTATTGATTACAATAGTCTTTTTTATTGTTTGATATAGCTACTCCTTCCCAACCAAAAGGAAAAGCAAAACCAAACAGCAAGGAGTTGGCAGCCATGGCCTGGCGCCTGAAGCTTGAGGCCATCCACAATGAATATCGGTGGCTGGTGGCTCTGGCGGAGGTGGAGGAGGAAGTAGCGGAAGCTGCAGTCTCCTTCAATGCCCCGGGTCCCAGCCAGGCCCCTTGAGTGGTACGGCGCTGCGGTCTGGCAGCCGCCCGCTGCACTTCTTTATCCAGAACTGCTGCCCCCCCTATGGATGCAATCGGCGAGCTTTTAAGCGCCACATTCCCCTCCGAATAGCGCACCTAGAGGAGCAGGTAAAGGAGGTCCTGGAGATTAACCGGAGATTGCAAGCCCCTTTTTTATTCCTTTTTTTGGTGGGTGGGCATTGGGCTACGTTGGGGAAAAGTTGGAGTTTATATATTTATGGACAATTTTATTTTTTAATTTTATTTAACTGACATTAGTTGGACTCTTTATCTTTTTTGACATTGGTTGGGGTTAGGGGGGGGTGGGTCAGGTGTTGTGGGATTCTTTACATTAGTTTATTTTGTTAGGGGATTAAATAATATTTATACTTGAACTTTACATACGATGTAAATGTTTTGTCGGGGGGTGTTACTCTTTTACGTCCCACAGTTTCCTTCCTTTGCTGCTGCAGGGCCGCAGCCAGTTTTTGATTTAAATAATCTGCTGATTTTGTAACACACAAACAGATATATACGGTACCCTCACTTAGTAACTTGTCCTACTAGTACTGTCAGTCTCTCCTAGTCTACACAGTCTGAAACTGGACTCAAGGGTGTGGGTGTGTGAATTAATGAATTAATTTCCATTGATTATGCCTCCCCCAAACTTCTTGTCTTACCTGTGATTGAGGTTTAAACTTAGGCACAGTGATGGCTGCATGGTGATGATGGTTTGGTTTCCCAAAATGCCATGGTTGTGGTGGTAGTACACAGTAGACACTGGCAGTAGCATTTGCGTAAAAAGAAAATGAGGCAGTCAGTCGCTTGAGAGAGACTATGGAAGGAGTAGTAGAACGAAGTACAGTACAGTACACAAGAAGACTGCCAAACAAGAAACCATAATAATGATGATTAGCAATGTTAAAGTAAAATAAAACATAATGGTGGTGGGGATAGCCTGGTACAACAAGTTACAACTCACTGTAGTTGACGCGAGTCACCGACTCGATACAAGCATAACCTTTAATGCTGTAACTTAGGAGGGGGATGATAAATCCAATCGATGCCAGCAATTAATTATGATGGAATATGTTCCTGTGGGAAAAAAATTAACTTGCAAATATACTGAGCATAGGTGGGCATTGGCAAGCAGAAGAAGATCCTCGCCCTGCCTTGATTGAAATTGTATTTGTGTTGCTTTCACCATATCCGCCCCAGCAAGTGTATGATCAATTATTTGTGTACATTTTATTTAGTCACACCCCAATATATAAATCACATAGCCCGGGGGAAGAGGGTTAGGGTTGGATGACTGGTTGGGAAGGGAAAGGTTTGACAAAGACAAACACTGCACGTGGACAACAACAACTGAACACACAATTTTGGCAGACGACCGTCATATATCTGTTAAGGGAGAAAAAGGAAATGTATGCATGATGATGACTTGATAGTTAATGATGATAAGTAGTACTTACTAACTGGACTAGTTGACGGTGCAGGGCAGCAGTATATATTATTAGTCATTATTATGCTATTTGCCTTGCCTGTCTGCTGCTCTCAGACAGACCCAAACTACATACATTTTATTTATGTTCTATTGTACTGTACGTCCTTTTAAAGCTAGCAAAGAAAATTAAAAAATAACTGTAGGGATCAATTATAAGCAAAGAGCAAACATAATAATAATAACATCAAACCACAATGACAAGAGAGAAAAATGATATCAAATGATGTAAAAGATGATGAATGATACTGAAGTTACTGTTTGTTCTCCTGGTCAAATTGGGGAATTGCATCTCGGCATTCCTCTTGGTCCTCCCTTTTATGGATGCTGCGTCCGTCAATCTTGGGTGCCACTTCCTGCCTGGCGGATGCGATTGGTAAGGTAAGTGTGAGTTGTTTTTCCCAGTATAGCCCAGGGTAAAGGCAGGCCTGTAATTGAAGATGGACAAACAAAAAGGATATTGAAAAATCAATAGAAAAAAATGCATAAATTAGCACTTGCCCGTGGCGCCTTTTCCCATACCAATACACCAATCGGTTTTGATCAATGTACACTTCTGTTGGGTCATCTATATAAGCCTGAGAATCTGCTCAATTCTCAGGCGTGCTCCGCTTTGCTGGGCCTCTTTTGCCATTGCATCAGCACGGGACCTAACATGCATAAATTATGGAGGAGTGCAACAAGAACTCTTTCAGAGGCGGCATGGCTAAATCATGTCTTCTCTGTTTCCAGCATTAACCTACAACAGCAGCAGGACAGAGCAGGCCCACGGCGCCAACCCAACCTCCACTTAGCTTAGATTTTGACTGAACCAGACTGTCACAGAGCATACATATACAGCAACTTCGAATTTTTCAAATTAAGTAACTAAATCAATGCCAGGCTATCAGTCCTACCACTACTACACTTGTGACTGACTACTCAACTCCATGACTACTACACAGACATGTAGGTCTGGTGTGGTTGTTGTTGACTTGTTTACCTTTTATGCCACTTCGTGATTTGAAACGCCCTGAGTTATTCCATCAATCATCTCCGATCCAACTGACTGACTGCGAAGATACTATGTGGTCATCATCATGATATTGTCCAACTCAGTCTGTAGTGTACAGAGTGAGTCGAGAGTCCATATTCAAAAAGGCAATGGATCGACCTGTAGTAGAAGTACAATTTTGTTATTAAACAACAAGAAGAGGAACATTGACTTGAGTCACTTTTAGTGTGTACAATAAATAGTAGTAAACTTTGACTTCACTTCACGTACAACAAACAAAAACAAAAACACAAACACCAATAACTCATTCAGCGTCCAATTCATGCCATCATTACCTTTTCCTTCTCATCTTAAGTTAAGGGGCAGTCCCTCTCGGCTCGGAAAAGAGGATAGGTATAGTCATCATGTATGTTCCACTTCTTTTAGAGGGACTCGACAAGGCAACAACATTTCTTGTACTATTCTCCATCCAATGTCTGGCTTGAGGGAAATAGATTTAGGGTGAGTCAGGACTGGAGGATGGAGCAGGACTCGGAAGAGTGGACTTAAATGCACACAGCTGCAACTCCAACATGGAAATAAAAAGAGAAGACTTGGTGATGGATTTTTTGTGATTCGAACCAGAAAGACAGAGACACACACAATCAATAAAAGTAAATGGGGAAGAAAGAAAATAACAAGTGGAAAGCCTAGTTGTCAGGGAAGTATAGCTCATCCTCAAAGTCTGGTGGTTCAACCAGAAGTAGGTTATCATCTAACACACTACGTCCGTCACCTAAGTCCTCAAATCCAATGATATAGGATAAAGCAGGCACAAAGGGTGATCCTTCAAGCTCCAAATCCAAATTAAAAGTGAACAGGACATAGATAAAGCGAAGGGAGGAGCCTGCTGGAGAGGAACAGGTAGTTAGAGACTCTGGGGCACTTCCTTCCCCTTAAAAAAAAACAAAAAAATGAAAAAGGACTTCTTGCACAAAAAAGTGCAGCCAAATGTCAATCTGAGGAGTTTTTTCATCCAAATCATAATTTTCGAGAAGGTTTTATATTGCTCGAGAGATATTCTTCTCCAGATTGAAAATTCTGTGTGTTCGACATCGTGATCTTCACGGAACTTCTGCCAGATGTCCGATGGCGCGTCCGAATGATGTGTTTGCAATCGCACACTCTCGCGGGATCGTGCGGCTGGCTACCAAAATCTTGTGGCACACGCGAACGGACAGGAAATTTCGTCGGCGAACGTAGGGAACCCGGTAAGTCGCTAACGTGCACACGAAAACGCATTTTGAAAGCGATAAGAAGAAAAACACCTCCACACTGCTGCAGATTGCGGAGGTTTCGGTAACTCCGTGTTCTACGCGGAACGCAAAGTTGCCAAAAATCTGTAAACTCCGCGAGTGGAGCAGATTTTAACGCCCAGGGTTACTTGTATTGTGAGATCTTAAGGTGTGGTATCTAGGCATTCCACCCCAGTACTCAAAGTAATTAAAAAGTAACTAAAAAGTAATCTGAAAGTAAGTACTGTGTAATTTAAACTGTTTCCAAAGCATTTACAATCCTGTAATGATTGCAACTTCAATCACAACCGCATTTCCTTGAATAGTCTTGCATTTGAGAGTATATTTAAGTTATCTGTGCCAAGACCTGCTTGGTTCTAAAATAAAACATAAGTGTATCTTTTTTTATACTTACCTAATTGGTCTGTATTCTGTCTCTGAGTGTGTGCCATCAACCTTGATTGAGTGACTACAAAAAATGCTTAACAAATCCTCTGGATAAGGCTAACTGCTCGCCCACACTACCACAAAGAGAGCTGTTAGTACTTACCCAATTCAGCCTCTGCTATACCTCTCGGGACTCCCTGGACTCTGCGCTCTATACCATACTTTGGTATAGTATATATAGAGTCAGCTTCCTACATTAGTGGATCAGTGGTGGGATGTAAAGCCTTGCATTTATTGGACTAACTTAGTCAACCTCTGATCACATGACAAGAATCCCAAAAAATGTCTTTAGTACAACTTATTTATTTAATTGACTTTTTTTTCCAAATTTAAAAATGTCTTGTTAGCTCCTTGTGTTAAGTGCCTGTAGCATTTTTTAGAAAAAATAAAAGTCACTGAAGTTAGGGGGCAGGTATCTAGAACGGTCAGTGTAGGTCTTTCAAAAAGAACCCCACTTTAGAAATATAATGAGCAATCCTGAGTTACGGTTCTCTGTGAAGTCACACAAATAAGAACTGGGTCCCACCATACCAGGGTACAACTCCAGGAGTTCCTGGCAGGGCATGCAAGGGACCACACCACAGAAGACGGTGAAGACCTTCAGGAGAATGGGGAAAGTAGTGAGGATGATGAAGTCCTAGACCAACCACCTCAACTACTAAGGGAGGAAGGGATCTTTGTGTCCTACACTCCATAGCCAAGATATACAGATTCTGGCTCCTACAGAGGTAGGGCCAACTCCATACCAGACAGTCGGGATAACTTCACTGAAGAGGATCTCCTTTTAGTAAGCATAACCAAAAGACTAGACCTGGAGACTAGGCTCCTAGCTCTAGAGAAGAGAAGTAGAGATGGGCCTAAGACCCATCAATGGTGGCAGTAATTAAAAAAGTTTAGAAAAAGAAGGATCCTAAAATCCTAAACAGGATTGTCCCTAAATTTGAGGATGGTGATGATACCACCAGGTGGTTCACTGCCTTTGCTAATGCTTGTGAAGCCAAAAAAGTGATGAAATCTCACTGAGGAGAATCCCTGTGGGAACTGTTCTCTGGTAAGCGCAGAGACACACTTCTGATCCTTAGTGGAGCAGAAGCAGAGTCCTATGAACTCATGAAGGGTACCCTGATTGAGGGATTTGGACTCACTACTGAGTAGTACAGAATTCAGTTCAGGGGGCACAGAAATCCCAGCGTTAATCCTGGGAGGATTGTGTAGACTACTCAGTAAAAACACTCGGTGGCTGGTTCACTGGATGTAAACGGCAGGATTATGAAGGACTTTAGAATTTGATAATGAAGGAACACATTTTAGGTAACTGCATCAATGAAAAGTTGCATCAGCTTCTTGTAGACCTAGGGCCAATTTTTCCCCAAGAATTGGGAATGGAGGCGGACCACTGGGTCAAGACAAGGGTAACCAAGACAACCACTAGGGGTGACCAAAAGAAAGGGGTCACAAAGCCTCCCCTATGGAAAGAGGGTGAGAAACCCAAATATAAAATACAAGAGGCCCCAAAACACCTGTCCAGGATGGTGCATCCAAAGACACCTCACAACCTAAAACTGGGTACCAAGGTAAGAGTTGTGATCACAACAATGTATGAAGTCACAACTGTCAAAAGATAGGACACCAAGGACGCTAGCTACCAGTGAAGACTAAAGGTGTAGTCTGGGCACCAACAGCTGTCAGTGGCCTCTACTGGGTGTCAGCCTTCATGGCAGCACTGTCTTCGGCATGGTGATCTAGCCCCATGCCAAATAGCCAATCAGGCCCCCTGACCCTGTTGGTCATGGTGGGGTTACTCACGCTTTGGGTAACCTCTGTGGGTAAGCTGGGACTTGCCCTAGCTAAGTTAAAATTTGCAGAGAGAGGTACCTCTGACCCAAGCTAGAAAGATGGGGTAAAGACATTAAAGAACTTGGAAAGGAGTATTGGGAATTAGGTCCTGAAACTGTTCATGTAGGCCATCTCCCCAAAGGGACTGACCTGGACAGAAGGATGTAAGGCAGAGTAGGCCCTGTAACTTTCAAACCACTTCCTCTACTCTTACTCGCCTGAAAGACAAGGAAGACTGTCCCAGGTTTGGCTGAGTCTTCGGCCTTTGGGGTGGGGGGAGCTTGTGTAAGAAAGTGAGTTTCTATTGCAGCAACCCCCCTTTTTTGCCTGATCTCTGATGCACTTTGACTTGATGTTCTCTGGGTCCTGACCATCAGGTTCCCAGGGCCTGTGTTCTTTCCCAAAACTGTACATTTGTACCCACAATTGGCATCTTTCTGGCCACAAGTAAGTCCCTTGTAAAAGGTACCATGGATACCAATGGCACTGTGATGAGGGAAGGCCTCTAAGGGCTGCAGCACATATTGTGCCATCATTAGCGGTCCTGTACCTTAACACACACACACACTACCATTGCAGGCTGGGTGTTTTGGTTCAGGGAAAAGTGAAGAGTCGACATGCAACCCGCTGTCACCCCTCTAGCTCGGTGCCCTACACCACTGGTGAGGGTACAGTTGCATGAGCACTACGTCCATTCTTAGACATTGTAAGTGCAGTAAAGCCATAAATTGTATATCCTCTGGGAATTTGTCATTACGAACTCCTCAGCACCATAATGGCTTTACTGAATTCTGGGTTTATTATGCTGAATTCTCAGCATAATAAACCCACGCTGATGCCAGTGTGGGATTTACTATACAATGCACTTAGAGGGCATCTTAGAGATGCCCCCTGAAAAACACCCTTTTTTCTAAAGAGAGAAGGAACCCTGGAAATCGGTGGGACCTAGGGTGTACAAATGTATACCAAGAACAATGGTCCCTTCCAAGACTGAGTAATAGAATTACAATGAAATCTACGTATATGATCTCCAAATAGAGATTTAAATCATTTATTCAGTCAAACAATAATGTAGAGCAAAGGACACTAGTGAAAAAACAAATGGGCAAAAACTGCTGAAATCAAGAGATTTTCAGGCCTCAGGCATTGCACATTTTAAGTGACTGAGAAGGAAATGCATACTCTGTAAGTCACAATACATTAGACATTCTGGGCCGACCGGTAAATGCAATTTGAGATGTAGGGCCCTGTATTTTACAGAATCGGTAAATTTACCGATCGGTAAATTTACCGATTCTGTAAAATACTGAGTCGGTATTTTTACCGATTCGGGCAAATTGATATGTAGGTGGGACTCTTCTGAGTCCCACAAGCATTAAAAAATCGGTATTTTACCATCAAATCCTATTTGATGGTAAAATACCGATTCAGGTGTGCATGCACATGTGTGCATGCACACCTGTGCCATATGACAGGCAGACCTGCCCTTAGGGCAGGTATGCCTGCCACATGGCACCTGAACCCGTTTTGGGGGTGCTAGAGGGTGTCAAAGTGACACCCCCTGCACCCTTGTGAAATTCGGTAATTACCGATTCGGTAATTACCGAATCGGTAATGCCCAGTCATTCCTATGGGCTTCAAAGCCCATAGGAATGAATGGGCATTACCGGTCGGTATTTACCGATTCGGTAAATACCGATTTTTACCGATTCGGTAAATGCACATCTGTATTTACCTACATCTCGGTACTTATATTTTACCACTTCTTAAATACCGAATCGGTATGAATCGGTATTTAAGAGGTGGTAAAATAAAATTACCTACATCTGGCCCAAATGTCTTATTAATGAATCAGTCTTGGAAGGGACCATTGTTCTTGTTATATCCGGAAAAAGACCCAGCCTCTGGGGGTTACCTGACTGGAAAACACCAGCCTGCCACCACGAGACAAGCTTCTGGACCCCTGGAGGGGAGCCTTTGCTCCCAGGGCCCAGAAATAAAACCTTCCCTGGGTGGAGGTATTCACACGTCCCCCAGGTCAGGAAGATCCACCTGTGGCCGAGGAGCTTCAAAGGCCTTGCCGCCTTTGCAACACAACCCTCAGCCTCTCCTGCTATCAGGAACAGGCCCCCTTACTGTCTCACCCCCTTTTCGGTGGGAAGACAGAGGGGAAAAATTAGAACAGCACAGAAGGTGTGCCCACTTCTGCCAACTCCACCCCTTAGGTGGGTAGGCAAGGTGAAGCCCACTCCTCAGTGCCCGCCATCTTGCAGCTGGCAGGTGCTCTCCAATCGGAATTACAGATTCTGCGGACTCCCCCACGTGGGGTGAGCAAACCAAGGGTGTGGTCACCCTAAGGTCAGTAGCCCATGGGCTACTACCTCGAGAACCCTAAAAACCCCCCCAAATATAGTATTTCGGGGGGAGTCCTGAATCCAGAAGGCAGATTCAAGGAAAAAAGAAGAAAGGCCAAAGGGCTGTGCTGACTCAGGAAGAAGAGGACACCAACTGCTTAGACCCCAGCCCCACCGGCCTGTCCCATCTACAACCTGCCTACAGCAAGAACCCCCACGAGTCCAGCAAACAGCAACCCCCGGAGCCTGGAGGACCTGCCCTGCAACCATCTTACAGACTCTGTCTCGGGTGAGCATTAGATTTGCTCAAGCAGAGACTCACACACAGAATCCAGATTCTGGCAACTCCACTATTCTGCACCACTGCACCTGACGCCCACGGCTCGAGTTTGAGTGGCCTAACACCATACAGAGATCTCCTCAGCGATCCTGACCTGGGATATGGTGATCCCCACCTCCCTCAAACTTTGAGACAACGCCTACAGCCTCAACCTGAAGGGTCCCCCTGACCGCGACCAGAGCTGGTAAGAAAACCTGATGCCAGAAGACACCTCTGCACCGACTCCCTATGGCCGTGGGTGGCCCAACCGATGGTGTCAAGGCATTCCCCTAGAACCTAACTTACTTCTCCAGCCAGTGGTTGCCTTCAGGGAGTCTCCCTGCCCCTGCCTGCAGCAACGACGCACAACCGATGGTCTCCATTTAAATGCACAGGGTCCCCAACATTCTTTTTGCACCCTGCTCCTAGCCGCCACAGTGCCTCTGGTGGTGCAGCTCCTGTGTTGGACATTGGCCCCTGCAGTGCTGACCTTACCCCAGCTGCTTTGCTCCCACAACCGAGTGACCAGCTCATCAGCAGTCCCTAATTGAAGGCCCCCTTCACCTGACAGGCTAACATTCGGCCCCTGCACTCTGCAGCCGGCCGCCCCAATGTCGTTGGGGGTGCAACTTGAATGCCCATCTAGAACTTGGGGTACCTTGGTCCTAACCCCCAAAACTCCCACTTGTAAGTCGTGTAGTTACTGAGAAACCTCTAACACTTTTATCCTATAGGAACCTATGTTAAGAGATTTTGGGAACTAAAATGTTGTGTTGAACTTATTTTTGTATTGGGAAAAGAGAACTAAACAGCTAAAGTATGAAAAGTCTTACCTTTTATTGTGAGAGCCTAAGTTGTGGTATCTAAGCATACCACCCCAGTACTCAAAGTAATCCAAAAGTATCTAACAAGTAATCTGAAAGTAATTACTGTGTAATTTAAACTGTTTCCAAAGTATATACAAACCTGTAACGATTGGAACTTCAATCACAACTGCATTTCTTGAACAATTTGTATTTGAAAGTATATTTTACATTTTCAAGATCAAGATTGTCGAGCTTCTCATCTAAAGTCTTAACCTTGTGGGTGAGATTCTCCACCTGCTTATTGAGGGATAGTGTTTGCGGCTGGACATCAGAGAGTTTGCGCTGATAATCAAGTAAAAGTCTGACTCCACCACATCCACCTGTCCTCCAAGACTCGTCCTGGTCTCAGTTATGGCTTGAAAGATGGAGTCCAACTTTGCCATTGCCAAATCAGCCACAGTTAAGCTATCACCAATAGGTTCCATAGTGGGTAATTTTTCAGACGACGAGGCAGGTGCTAAAGGTTTGTCTAGCCTTAGGCCCAGGGCACAAGTCTTAAAAAAAGAAGTGCGGGGACGCTGTAACCTTTCTGGAACCCTACTTTGGTAAACCTCATTTTACCATTCTAGGGGACCTAAATTTCCATCTAGATGATCTGAGTTCGAAAGACACCATTTCTCTGTTGGACCCACTCACCGCATGTGGTCTTCTTCAGTTGGTGAATAGCCCAACTCATTTGGCGGGGCATACTCTGGACGGAGTGTTTTCCAACGACCCTAGGCTCTCGTCGGGTCCCCCTGTTCCCTTGGTTTGGTCAGATCACTTGGCCGTACCTCTAGAACTGACTTCGTCTCCTGTGTCCCTGCCTACACTGTGCTCCGCCAAAAGAGCTCCTAAGAGGAGCTATAGGAATATTACCAATGAATCTCTTGCCCCTTCATAGGGTCTATTGCCCTTCTTTCCACCAATGATGCTGGTGCAGCTGCACAGGAGCTCGTTAATTCCATCTCTAGAGCTGTTGATGTGCTAGCTCCTGCATCGCTCCACTACTCAGCAAGGGGCAAACCCTCTGCCCCTTGGTTCACAGAGTCTCTGAGGCTTATGAGGCAGAGCTGTAGGAGGCAGGAGAGAAAATGGCGGAAAACTTGGGATCCAACTGAAAGAGACTCACATAGGCAGTTGCTGGGAGAGTATAAGGCTAGGATCATTAAGGAGAAACAGGAGTTCTTTTCTAAGCGTACGACGTCCCTTACTTCATCTAGGGAACTTTTTAAGATTGTCGACTCTTTGTGCTCCCTACAAGAACCTGACCCGGTCGTAGGCTCGCAAGAGCTATGCGAAAGGATTTCAGAGTTTTTCCACATTAAAATTGCGGATATACATCGCACGCTAGAAGCACAAAAAAGGACTCTGGATGTTAATCCCGGTCTGACCCCTTCCACTCTAGAGCCCTGGACCAGAGATCCAGCTAAGACCTTTACTGTCTTCCCGCCTCTTACTATGGAAGATCTAGACTCCCTGTTGAATAAGACTAAATCAGGCTCTCCGCTGGACCCCTGCCCTTTGAATGTTCTGAAGGAATGTAGGGACACCTTGTTACCGCCACTATTGGAGGTGATGAACGGTGCTATGCTTCAGGGTACCTTCCCAGCAGCCTGGAAAAAGGCGATAGTTAAGCCCCTACTTAAAAAGCCTACTTTGGACCCAGAAATTCTTAAAAACTTTAGACCAATTTCCTTGTTGCCTGCCCCAGCCAAAATGTTAGAATCTCATCTCAACTTCCATCTCACTGCCTTCCTTGACTCATCTGGATTCCTGGACCAGTCCCAACATGGGTTCAGGAAATCCCATAGTACGGAATCGGCACTTACTGTGGTGATGAATAATATTCGAACTAAGGTCGATCAAGGACAGACTACCTTTCTAGTCCTACTTGATCTGACGGCAGCATTTCACACCCTGTCTCCCTCGACTCTAACATCGCGTCTGAGGGAGATAGGGGTGCAGGGTCCAGCGCTTGGCCTTCTGTCCTCCTTTTTAGAACTAAGAGAGCAGAGGGTCAATCTTGGAGAATTCCTCTCCCCTGCTAAACCATTGCAATGTGGGGTTCCGCAAGGGTCGGCGTTAAGTCCGACCCTATTCAACATCTACGTGGCCCCACTTGCTAGGTTAGTAAAATCGCAAGGGATGGAGGTGGTGTCATACGCTGATGACACACAGATCATGGTGTCCCTGGCTCATTCAGTCAGTACCTCCGCGTTCAGCTTCAGGAACTGCATGCAAGCAGTTTCGGAATGGATGATTCAAAATTCCTTGAAACTGAATGGCGATAAAACTGAGGTGCTGGTCTTTGGTAAGGACCAGGAGAGCTGGTCCAGTGAGTGGTGGCCCCCTTCATTGGGTGCCTGTCCTATTCCATCGCACTCTGCCAGGAATCTTGGCGTTATATTTGACACCTCGCTGTCCATGAATCTCCAGGTGAATAGAACTGTGGCCACCTGTTGGCGAGTTATAAGGATTCTGAGGAGAATCGTGCACTATCTCTCCCCTCAGGCCCGTAAGCAGACAGTGGTCGCGCTGGTGTCCTCTCGGCTGGATTACTGCAACGCTCTGTATGCAGATATCAATAAGGGTCTTATTCAACGCCTTCAAAGTGTGCAGAACGCGGCTGCTAGATTTGTTTTGGATGTCCCCAATTCTTTTTCTGCTACAATAGCCAGGAAGAGTCTCCACTGGCTTCCGATCCAGCTTAGAATTTCGTTTAAGATTCTATGTCTGGTCTTTGGTGCCCTATTGGCAGGAGGTTCTGATGCTATAGGCTCCCTGCTATCTTGGTACATCCCTAGCAGGAGCCTCCGCTCTTCAAACATGAACCTTCTGTGCACTCCCCGCATCAAAAAGGTCAGCTGGGGTGGAAGGGCCTTTTCCACTGTGGCCCCCCGACTGTGGAACCCCCTTCCCGTTGAGATTAAGATGCAACCCTCGCTGGCCCTTTTTAAAAAGGCGTTAAAAACGTGGTGTTTTATCAAGGCCTACCAGTAAGCTTGCTCTGAGGATTCTACAAGCATTTGGTTTAGGCGCCTTGACGCCCATTGGGCTAAGTAGCGTGATATAAATCGGGTTTCATTCATTCATTCATGACGTCACGTCAGGAAGTGTCGTCACGAAAGGTGGCTTGCACCATCTGGCTCATGGCCTCCCCTCGCTCACCCCTTAGATGCGATTGCATCTGCGAAGCCAGAGCGTGAGCAGCATGCTGTGAGCTCCGAGCTCATCCCAGAGAGGACAAAGAGTGAAGTCCAGCTGTTTGGCAGGGGGGACGGTGCCCACCCGGTAAAATAAGTGGGGGGACTCCGTCCACCCATGTGGTACCCTGACTCGAGCCCTGCTTAGGCCACACCATACTCAGTTTCTTTCCAACACTCTACTGGCCAGCCACAGTTTGCCAGGTTCCTTGGCATCACGGTTGAGGCCCGCTGTCCTCCAAGGTCACTACTCGAGACCACCAACCCTGGGGTGGTACGAGCAGCTCTGGCTCCGAGGATCACAGTGGCTCTTTGCTGGGGACTGTGATACAAGTAGGAAAGTAGTCAAGAGCACCATAGGTATTCCTTTTAGACCGGAGGGGAGGGGAAACAAGAAAGAAACCTCTGATGTTCGCCCCCTGAAGACACGTAGCAATGTGCGGGCAATGAGGAAAGGGGAGCACCCTTACAAACTCAGTGCACCTCTACCACACTGTCTACGTTACCCCTCTGCCCCCTTCAGTGCTGGGGAGGCGAGGAGCTCACGCCCTTGGGGTGCCTAGCACTGGCCCTCATTCAGCATACCCCTCTCAACCACTCCCTCTACCCCAATGGCCTCCCAGGCCAACCGCGTCAAGTCATAGTGGGGTGGAGTGATACAAGGCAGCAGCGGTCAGGCACCTCCAGCACACAGTAGGCCACAGCGGTTGCAAGCCCAGCCCACACGCACACTCTCATCCTTGTGCGCGGCGCCGCTTAGCTCCCTGGATCTAGGCATCCTGGGCCAAGACCCCGCCAATTGAAGTGGCAGTCGTAATAGGGATTCCCCGCTCCTCAAAGGCACGCCCCGGGGCCGCCCGGTGGAGTCATGATGCAGGCCCTCTCCCCAGAGCTCTTCAGCGGCACATCCGTCATGTTGCGGTGCCTAGCTACGCCCTCGCCCACTCTTTGTAGGCAGATCTACACCAGTTTGTTTTTTCCAGAGCTCTTAGAGTTCTTGGGTGTATATTTACTATTGATTTGTACGATTACTGAGCTAACTATTTGATGGCCCAGCTTACCATTTCTGTTACTGATATTCTTAGAGTAAATCTTTAAGCCCTTGTCTGTCGGTCTTTAAGCAGGAATGCTTCCAATCTAATATTCCATTAGTAAGATTTAACTAATAGAGAGAGAGAGACGGATCCAGCGGGAAGCACCAAAGTCCGCAAGGGACTACGCAATGCTCCTTGTCCAAGCCATTGACACTCACAGGAAGGTATAAGAGATACCCGTTCGCACGCCAAGGTTTTTATAAATCAGCCATTATGTGATCATCACAGTGTGATTATGTTCCAAATAAAGGAGAAGGCGTGTCTTGTACAAGGCCCACACAAGAGTGTAATTGTTGTCACAGATTTTATTTGAGCAACAAAAGACAGAACGTTGTCAAATACTAGACAACATTTATCACTGGATCTTCAGGATTAAGGACTAAGACCTCGTAAACCTTAGGAATTCAACCAAGTAAACAGAGGTACAGCCCAGAACCTGTTCCTGAGACTTGCTAACACCAGCTGCAGGCTATTAATAGTCAAGACATTGATATGAATGCAAGAGTGGGATTATAAGTGTGTTACCCCTGCATACTTTACTGTCAAGTCAGTCAGTCAGTCAAAATTTTTTACTTTATTTGGTTTATCACAACCATAAAGCATACATGTACAAAATTCTATTAAAATGACAGTAGGTTAAAAGTTCATATAGTTAAAATTTGTTTTTGCATTCATTAATTAAATACTTCCTCCCCTGCATTATCTGTGGTCTGTTTCTATTTTTTGGAGCAAATTCTCTACAGAGTTCATAAATTTTACCCCGCGGCATATTAGAATGTTTGAACCCGCTCCCATCCAACTGGTCACAGCTTGCCTGCAGGTACGGATCTGTTGCATCTTAAAAATAGGTTTCAGTAAATTCTTCCTCCTTTCTATGGAAGATTCGCATGTGCACAGGAGGTGACACAAGGTCTCACTGTGGTAGTCACATAACCTACAACTTCGTCCCTGATGCGTGGCTTTCCATGATGGAATCAAGTCTTTGGAGCAGTGGTCTCCCATTCTGAGGGCCATGAATTTTGTTTTTAAAGATAGCCGGAAGTGCGCTATGAGGTAGGCTTGAGGTTTTAATTGTTTGTAAGAATTTAAAACGGTCCATGCATGGCGCCGCTTGGCCAAAGTCTTTTTATCTTCTATCAAAGATAAAGCTTTTGCATTTAATTTGCAAATCTTTTTGAAAGATGATTCTTCCAGTGGTTTCTTCCAGATCTCCTCTATTTTGAGGGTTTCTAGTGATGTTCGTAGGACATTGCCCCATGAGTTGGCTTCATGTCGGTCATATTGTTTTTTAACTTCTTGCCAACATAAGTTGTTTAAAGAGCCCATTTCCGCAGATCTTAGTTTCCAGCACCATTTTGCTAGCGCCGCTTTCCGTTGGTATATTTGATTTTGTAATCCAAATTCCAGTCTAATTTGGGCCGGGGCTGCTCCTTTGTATAGATGGAACACAGATTTGTATATTTTTGTCTGGAGAGTGTTTAAAATTGCTGCTTCTTTTCCATGCCATATTTCCAGTCCGTATGAGAGTGATGGTAAGACTTGGGCTGCCATTACCTTTAACAGGTGGTCGTATGATGGACATTTCAGTTTGTCTTGAAGGACTTTATAAGCGAAGCTCAATGATTGAGCTTTAGCGGTTATGATTCTTTTTTGATCTGAAAGTGACATGTTTTTGCTTATTGTAACTCCCAGATATTTGTAAGCAGTTGTTTCCTCAATTTGTCTGCCGTTTGTGTACCATTTAAAAGATCTTCTACAATTGCCCGCTAGTCTCACCACTTTTGTTTTTTTGATGTTTAGTTCTAGGCCCTCTCTCTCAAAATAATCTGTTAATTCTGATATTATTCTTTGTAGGCCTATTGGCGTTTGACTTAAGACTACTATGTCGTCGGCATATTGGAGAAACTGAATACTTTCATTGGCTAATTTTGGCGGATGTCCGTTTGCATTCTGTAGATGGTCTTTTAGGTCGGCCAGGTATATATTAAAAAGGCTTGGGGAGAGCACGCAGCCCTGTTTGAGGCCATTAGTTATTTTTAATTTTGCGGATATTCTTCTTCCGTCTCCCAGTTTTATTTTTGCCCATGTTCCGCTATATAGTGCCATTAATGTTTCCATTAATGCCGGCGGTAGACCCCAAAGATCCAGTTTTTTCCATAGGCGTTTTCTGGGGACCCGGTCGAAGGCGGCTTTCAGGTCTATGTAGCAGGCTATTAGTCCAGTCTTTCTTTTCCCTGCTCCTTCGATTAATAACGACAGTGCTGACAGGTTGGTTAAGCAGCCCATACCTTCCCTGAAACCGGTTTGGAATTTAGGTATTATATTATTGTCTTTTATCCAAAGTTGAAGTAGGGACAATATACAGGATGAAAAAAGCTTCGCCTCCACGTCAATTAAGGCTATTAATCTGTAATTCCCGGGTTCCATTCTACATCCACTTTTATGAATTGGATGGAAGATGTTTCCTTGCCAGGACGGTGGGATCTTTTTTTCTTTATAAATATAATTAAATAGTGGAGTCAGGTATTTTGCCCAGAAGTCGGTGTCATATTTGAATAGGGCGTTCGGCATACCATTTGGGCCGGCAGCTCCTTCCGCTTTCATTTTCCTTATTAATGCGGTTAGGTGTTTAATCGTTGTCAACGGTGCTTGTTCCTCTTGGGCAGCGCTTTCCTGCTGGACGTTCGTCCATTGCCCGGGAACTGTATCTTTTTGTTCTGGATCTTTTAGGTTTTTGAATGTTTCAATGTTGATTGGGTCGCTCTGGATGTTGTACAGATTGTTAATATAAGCGGCCCATGTTGTTTCACTTATTCCTATATTGGCTTGTTCACCAACTACTTTTGAGATTTTATTTATTATTTTCCAGAATTCTCCGCTATTTGGAAGTTTACTTGTTCTTAGAAGGTCCACCCAGATTTCTTCTGTGTAAGCTCTTTTAGCTTTTCTGCAGTCCTCTTTATATTCTTTCCTCGATTTTTGTATGTCGTTATTATCTACCTCGTTTCCTGACCTTCTTTCTGCTGCCCTTATTCTTATTTTTTTCGCAATTTCCCTTTTCTTATCTCTTAGCTTGGTGTTGTACCATGGCTCTTTGTATGCTTTGTGACCATCAATTAAAGGTGTATTTATTGCAAATTTTCCTAGCACAAGTTTGTGTAGATTTTCCCAATTTGCTACAGGTGATTGATTTTCCATGCCCGTAGAAGAACTTTCGTATTCTAACACTGCGTCCATTATCTCCTTTTTTACTGGGCCCTTGCTTTTAAGTTTTTTCAGTTTGTATATTTCCGGAATTGCGGAAAGGAATTCTAATTTTGTTTTCTCTTCGGTGTTTAACCTCATTATTGTCTCTTGTGGAAAGTGGTCGCTCTCTGGTCGAGATTGGATACCAAAATATTCTATGTTCTTTTTTAGTTCAGTGCTTGTTAGGGTGAAATCAATTATGGAGTTCTTTTTCCCGCTGGAGAAAGTGGTTTTGGCAGGTATATCTCCCTCCATTTTTCCATTAAGGATTGTTAGACCTAATGTTTCCAGATCACTCCAGATATTATGGATTTTATCCTTTTTGTTATTTGTTTTTATCAGATTACAATTGAAGTCACCAGAAATGAATATCTCGTGCGATTGGTAAGTTCTGTGTAAAGATTTTATCAAATTTATCAAAGTTTGAGCTTTTTCAATTTTGGTCGACTTTTCTGGATGAATGTATAGATTTATAATAAGTAAACTCCATCCTGGGTTCTTTTTGTTTGCTTTCGGCTCTACTTTGATCACTTGTATCCAATTCTCTCCTGAGTCGAGCAGTTCTGTTTTCCAGTCAACATTGTTAGTTATGAAGATTGACAGACCTCCCCTTGGGTGTCCATACTTTGCAAGTTTTTCTGCCATGATGTGATGTTCCTCGTATCCCATGATTTGCCTCGCGGTTACATTCCAGGTTTCCTGGAGTAGAATTATTTCGAATTTACTCAGGTAATCTGTTGTTTCTCTGTCTTGGGACATTTCTTTGAAACCATGTACGTTCCACGAGCAAATCCTTATTTTTGTTTCTGATATTGGGGATAAATCGGCTTTTTCTTTTCGAATATTTTGTATCAATTTGCATGCATCAGGATCGATGAAAGTTTAGCGCCTGTGTCAGCCAGGTCCAGTCATTGTGTTCCGTCAGACCCTGGTTTGGTTGCTTTGTTTTGGAACTACTCAGGTCTTGTTCCGAAATAGATTTATTTCTTGCTCCTTTCAGGATTGTTTGGGTTTTTCCCTTTACGTTGTTAGGTTGGGTAATTTTGTTGATTAATAAGGGGAATGGATATTTTATTGGGGTCAGGCGTTCTAAGGTTATTCCCCATTCTGTGAAATGTGTCCTAGTTGAGAATATGAGTTCTGCTATTTCTTTAGATGCCCAGGTGGTACTACTTATCTCCGAGCCCATATCTGTATTTCCCTGGATAAATTCTACTGCTTTCAGGTCACTTGTTGTTATCCCCCTCAGTATTGGTATCTCTTTGCATAATCGAAGGATATTTCCCCTGTTCAGCGTATCTGCGTTTCCTTTTGTTTGGAATTCAGGCTTGAACAGTAATTTGCATTCTGTTTCCCTTCTTGCTGTTTCAGGGTTTCCGGTTTGGTAAATTCTCCTTTTTCCATCTGTTGCATCAAATCGAATGTGGGTTATGTTGTCATTTTGGCCGGCCATAGATGTTGAGTCCGGACGAATGGCATCTACTGTGCATGCTTGTTGTGGGGGGTGTATTTTGTCTTGACCTGTTTGGAAGTTTCCTTCGTTTTGGCTTGTTTTATTGTTTGACTCAGCTTCCTGGTCTCTGCATGTTCTTCCATTATTTCCTGCTGTGATTATCAGGCCAGTATTTGATTTCCTCGCTTGATTAACTTTTGTTTTATGGTTTTGCTCTTTTCCCTTTTTTTCCTTGGTGTATGGTGAATTTCCTTCAGTATGCTGAATTAATCCTTTGTTGTCCCATGTTTCACATTCTCTTTTTGAATTATTTTCCTTTGTTTTTTGTTGTTCTGACACCTCTATATAATTCGATTTTAGCGTTTTGCTGTTTTCATTAGCTTTGTTTGTGCTTAACCGTTCCTCATCTTTTGATTTTCCTTGTGTGTTTGTTATTATGTTGGTTCTAACTGGAGGTTTTGTTTGTTCCTCTACTTCGTCTGTGTTTATTTCTTTGTTTCCGTCTTCTTTGGTTGGGGTGTCTGTAATTGGAGTGTCTGTAATTGGGTTTATTATGGCCTCTTTTGTATTCTGTTTAAAGATGGCAAAGAATTGTTTTGCTTGCTTACTTTTGATAGCGTTTTTTCTTGCCTTCCTTGCCCGTTTCCGCTGTCTTTTTGTTAGAGGTTCTGATGTGCCCGATGAACCCATTGTTTTGTTTTCTCCCAGACCTCCCTTTATTTGTTCATTTTTTTCGGTATCGTTTAAAGAATTTTCTTCCTCGATGTTGTGACTTATTCGGTTTTGGTTTCCGTTTTTATCTTCCTCTGTGTTTGGATTTTCACCTTTGCTGATTTTCCCACTTGTTGCTGCTAATATTTCTTTCAAGATGTCTGGTAAGGTTGCTAATTTGTCTATTATGTCCTTACAAACGCAGTTTTGGTCTATTAGTTTCTCTTTCCATTTTTTATCTTCCTCCTTTTCTTTTGTGATGTATGACGAAATTTTTTCCAATTTCAAATTTATTCCCGCTATGTGAGATGCGATAAAATTCATCAAATCTACCTGCACGTCCAGTTTGTTGGATTGAAAGTTTAGCGCGTTAATTGCTTGTTGTAAACTTTTTAGGAGCACATCCCCCCAAAGTGTAGATTTTCCTTCCTTTTGTTGTGGGTGTACCCCTGTTGATATATTTAAACTTTCTAAAGAAGAAATAGTTATAGGGTGTTCTTCTTTTATTGTGCTCTTTATTATGGCAGAGTCTTGGCTCTTATCCTCTGGTTTTCTTATTGGGCTTGATGTAAGGATTATTGGAGCGGTTGTTATCTTCCATTCTTGACCCTTAGCTTTTCTTTCGCCAATGTTATCCGGGTATTCCAATTTTCTCAAATTTTCTAGGCTCAGTTGCGTTGGGTCGGCCTCCTTGTGTGTGCTTTCTTCGAGCATTCTACGCAATTCTGTTTCATCGAAGATCGAGAATGATTTAAACCACTCGATCTTTTGTTCGCTTTTCTGCAGATTTGTTTGGGATCCTAGATTGCTCTGATTTACGGAGGCTGGGCTATTTTCGTTAGCCTCATCTGATGTTTTGTTAGGTGTTAACTTTGTTTGATTTTGAGGTGCATGAACTTGTGCCGAGGTTTTTATCAGCCAATTTTTTATTGTCGACTTTTCTTTGAGGTTAGGACTTATACTTATTTCCAAGTCATTTCTTATCTTACGTTTTTTGCATGATGCAATCGAGCCGATTGGATTTTTAGGGCTTTTTAGAAATTTTGCGTCATTGCTTTGTCTTGTTGCCCCTTGCTCTTTTAAGAAATGAAAATTGTGTTTCAACATTTCGCCTCCGAACTTGAAAGGTTCCGCCATGTGAGTAGGTGCCTGGTCAGAATGTTTATTCCTGGTTGACTCTTCTGTATTACTTTTATTCCCTTCATCTTTCTTCTCTTTTACTGTCATCCTTCTTTTTGCTTTCTGTATTCGAGTTTGTCGAATTTTTCCTGACCGCATGTTTGACAAATTTTCCGGAATTTTGCCTTTTCCTGCTCCTCTCCTACGTTGTCTTTCCCTGGAATCCCCAAGCCCGTCTGCCGCCTGCGCGACAGCTGCCGTCGGGGGAATAACCTTGGGAGTATGAACGGGGATTGGATGGTTGGAAAAATAGCTTTTTGATAAGGAGTGTAAGAATTTGTTTCTATGTTACTGCAAATGGACTCCGTTTGAATGGCTGATTCCGCTTACTCAACCCGCCTTTGTGACTTGTTATTTCTTGTTAGTCCGTCAAAATGTACCTTTCTCATAGGTATCACTCTCCAGCCCCTTTGCTCTGGTGCCAAGACTCGGTTGGCTGGGCTAATACCAAAACAAGTGCCAGTGATTACTGTCGCCCCTCTGTTCCTTTACCACTCCTTGCTTGTTTCTTGATTGAGTCCAGGGGGGTGTCACTCGGCTTCTGGCACTTTGCCTCTGCCTCTTATGCTGGCTCTTATGCTGGCTCTGTCTTTGTCTCGGCTCTCTGATCTCTCGTGGTTTCTCAGGGTTTCTCCAGGTTGATGCTATAAGTTTCGGGATCCTGCGCGACACCTCTGCCTCCTTTCTGCCCCTTACTCAGAAAAACCAGCTCGTGACCCAAGATTATACTCTGCTGTTCCGCCTTGTTGATTGGGGGAGGTCAGGTCCTTCCTCGAGCTTCAGTCTTCAAAGTCAAGGGAGTGAGTTGATGATATAACGGCTACAGGGTTGCCCCGGGCTCCCCCGGCTTGATGTCCTCAGCGCCTTGAGCCTCTTGGGAGACCTTTTACATTGATTTTTCCTGAGAAGTACGTTTTCTCAAAGATACGTCTAGGGCCGCTTGTCTAGTGTCAAACCGCTGATTCAGCTTTTACTGAATTCCCCTCTTAGTCTCAAAAGGGGCTCAGAGGGCTTTCTGGTTTTCCTTGGTTTTCCTTGGTGTCCTGGAAAAGTTCTTTATTGATGCCGTGCCTTTATAACCCCCTCTTAGACTCAAGGGGCTTGGGGGGCTTTCCTGCTGTTTAAAGCCCTCTGCTACTATTGTTTCCCCTCTGCCGCTGCCGCGCCTTGCGTTGGTTCTGCCGTGCCGCGCCGGCTCTGTCTGCTCCGTCAGCTCTAACTACTTGCACTGCCCGTGTGCCTTGTCACAGCTCTCGCACCTCCCCCCCCGGCTGACGGCAGCTGAATGTTCGGCGGCTTTTATGGCACTTACTTCAGCGGAGCCGCAGTGCCCCGAGATGCCGTTTGCACCGTGGCTCGATGGCTTAGAGCTTGGCGGCTTTTACTACAGCGGAGCCGCGGCGCTCCGAGACTCAGTTCGCTCCGCTGCTCCGCTGCTTGGTGGCGTTTTGCGAGCAGTTTGTTAGCAGTTTGGGGGTGGCTCGTGGCGTTTACACTCAGCTCCAGCCACGGTTCGGCAAAAGGAACGCCGTCTCTCACCTCCCGCTGTTCACCGCCGCCGCCGCCGCAGCTCTCCGACGCTCTCCGCCGCACTCCGCCTTTCGCCTCTCGCCTCTCGCCTCTCGCCTCTCGCCTGCTCCTGCTCCTCTGCTCCTCTGCGGAAACACTCTCTCTCGTGTTGCTCTCTCTAGCGCCTCCACTGGACAATGCACTTTTCTGTGTTTTTTTAATCACATTCCTGTAGTGAGAGTCCAAAGGTTTAGCAGTAAATTAAACAGACTGTGGATTAAAGGTCGCCCCATGGCGTCATTTTTATGCCTTGCTTCCTTTCTTTGCCTACTTGTCATCTTGTGCCACTCTTGAGCGGTCAGAAGCAGTCTCTTACGCAGGGGACTACCAACAATGAGGTCGATCCAAGCGAAATCTGCCCTGGTACCTACGCAATAGATATGTGGAAACATAGCGCGGCCAGTTAGGTCTTTTGTGCAAGTGCCCGTTGAATATTTTCAGAGGTCAATCAATGTCTGACTGAGAGTGCCTCAACCAGATCCGGGTCAAAGGTGCGAGCTTCTCCACCGCAGGTGCACTCCCTGAGACTCGTCCCTCCGGGTCATGAGCCGTTCAGGAGGAGCACAAGGTTCACGCCGGAGATTCAGCTCAGGTGGTAAAAAAACTGATATGGTAGTGATGAGTAGGCAATGAGTAGAAAGTGTGTGCGTAAGAGTGAGTGAATCGCATCACAAGCACTTTATTTTGTAGCAGAATGAGGAATGTGTGTGCTGCCTACACATTGTTCTTCTGTTCCTACATGCTTTAGCGGCAGCTTTTTGAAACAGCATTTAGGTGAAGGATTTTTTTTTATCTGTGATCATATGTAGGACAGTAAGGTTGGGGTGGGGTGTTCTTTCTGCTGCCACATCTCATTCCAGCCATCGATCTAATCCTTGTTCACTAGCGTTTCCCGCTCTTCAGAGTAGGGCTTCTGATGATTATGAAAAGGCACTGCAGCATTCTCCCACTTACACTACAAGCTAAGGGAAACACTGGGCAGCCATAGGGCAAACTGGAGACCCAGTTCCATGAAAATGACATCCTGCCCATCTCGGGTAGACATTCCACAGCAGGGAAATGAACTTTAGTTTCAACTTGGCAAGTACTGTTGTTAAGAAAGGGTGTCTTGACTTTGGTGGTGTTTTAAAAAAAAAAAAAAATTTAAATGGCACACCTCTGTGCATGACAGGCTTTTTCTCAAATTCCTGCTGGTTGTTTCTAGCATGTAGAATTGTCTAAGGTGAAATGGAATGGTCTCCACACTGCCCCAGGAGCCTCGATACTAGGACTGCAATGGTTAGACAGGACTCTTTAGCTTGCATTTCTCGCCAGTGGTAGCTGTGGTTAACCAATGAAGGTCTAAGGGGCCTATTACGATTGCGTTTTTTCCGCATCCTCCGGGCCGGCGGAAGCCACCGCCGGCCCGGAGGATGCGGAAAAACCGCAGCGGACCCACCAAAGACCCACCGCCACATTAGGATTGCTGGTGGGTCCTGGTTTCCGTCCGCAGCTTTTCCGCCGCAGTTGGCTTACAAACCTGCGGAAAAGCTCTAATATGGTGGCGGTGTCTCTCAGACACCGCCAGCCATATTAGGATGGGCTTTAAAAAATACTTTTCCGCCGTGGAAAAGCATGTGGAACTTCACTGCAGGGGCCCGTTGCGGGCCCCCTGGGTGAATGGAGGGTGGGGGGTGCACATGGGGGGGTACCTATGGTACCCCCCTGCATTTGTATGCAGATATCGGCAGGCACCGCATGGTGCCTGCCGCTTTCTGCATACAAATGCAATGTATGCATTTTTACCATTGCGGCAGGTGCAGCTTGAAGCCGCACCCGCCGCAATGGTAAAAATAGAGGATGTGACCGCCAGGGTGGCGGTCACATCCTAATTGGACAGGAGGGAACTCCGCAAGCCATGCGGAGGTTCCCTCCTCCTCTATGGTCGCGGACGGACTCAAGTCCGTCCGCGATCATAATGGGCCCCTTAGTACATGAGCGGTGGTGTGAAGGCTAGTTTCATGTACAACTCTGGCATTACTTGGTGCATATTGTTTGCCCTATGATGTCAGGGTGTGTCCAAATGTCTTCAATGTGTCCTACTGGTGTTGGGTAAGGTATACATATACCTGGTTTTGATGGAGGTTAGTGAGAGTATGTGGATGTGTTGTTTAAGAAGTAGTTTTCGGACAAATGTATCTCTTTGGGGCTGTGATATGCTCATGATCGTCACAAAGGCCATATGTAGGATAAGTTAAAATCGAATCTGAATAGGGCCGGGTAAGAAGAAGCAATTTTGGGTGGTTAGTGCGGAGGGAAGTTTGCAGGAAGCATATTATTTGTTTTATTAGAACAGAGTTATATTCGTGTGACGTGCTGTCTGGAGTGACCGGATGGGGGATTATATGATGTTTTTGGTGGCATATATGTCCAGTGTTCGATGCATGTGAGATGTTCAGTTTAAACTTTTTGTTGGATGCAGTGGCAGTGAGTGGTGCAGCAGCAGAGCTTTCATAATACAAAGACCAGATGCAACATAAGTGTTGTAGCAGAGGTTTCACAATGTAGGCATTACCAGAGGAGGTCCTCTTATAAGATGCACCCAGACAGCAGATGGTAGAGCCAATTCAAAGTGCAGGGCCCACCCTGCTGCAGTGTGTGCACATTTGTGGAGCAGACGATGAAGTAAGAGTCACGCGGAGGTGTTGGTGCAAGAGACTTATTCACTCAGATGACATCACTGTGGATTTAACTAAATCATTGACAGGCAGGTACCACACACATGCAAGCCACCCCTTCACAGTGGCATTCTAATGTTAATGTTAATGTTGACATTGTAGACCTAAGAACAAATTCTGTAGCCTTGCCGAGACAGTAATCAGCGATGTATCTTGACCCTCTCAAACAATAGCTATGTTGGCATTATCATCACACAAGGTAGGGGGATACAAAGGTGTGTTCTAGGATACCTTTTTACATTTTTTTCAAACTATAACACATCACAGTTCATAGTTGGGTACATTTGCAAAATTGAGTTACCTCATAATTAATAGCTTCTTCTTGTGCTCCCCAGAATCTGCAGACCAGATGGACGTAATCACACTCTACGTGTGTTGGGAAGTGTGCACGAGGATGGAAACGATTGGGAATGGGAACTTAGAGGCTTACGTGGCTCTTCAGCCAGATGAGAGAGGGATGGAGTCACATCACTTCAGCAGGTTTAAATCAGATTGTGCCATCGCAGGATGGTCAATTCAAGCTGAGAGTGAGAGGAAGACCTAGAAGCCTCCTGGTACATCCAGTCTCAGAGTTGAGATCATTGTGCTGTGAGAGAGATTCTCTTTAATGTAGATGAAATGGAGCGGGGAGTCTGCTTAGCTCTCACAGCAAATGTTTGTGAGGTACCCCTAAAATCAATTTTTTGGGACCGTTGAGCATTACTCAATTAATAAGAGAATCATTCATAGGGTCAAGTCAGATGTGCAATTATTAGAACATAGAGTGTCCCTCAGTTTCCATGAAAATAATTTGGGATGTCAATCCCCTCATTAGTGAGAGATTAACAAGGAATATACTGAATTAACCAATCCCCCACCAAGATATTACTGTGGTCCATCCAAAAGTGATTTAATGAGCAGTGTAGAGTGATACAGTTCCTAGAAGGTGCCTACATCTGCTAGGTCCACGAAGATGTGTCCTTCAAACAAAGTGAAGACCCATTTACTTTACAGGAAAGAAAAAAAGTAAGTCTATTCCAATGTGAGGTATTGAAGAATGTAATAATTGATTGAGTTCTCAAGGAAATTAGGAATGTAGAGTTCCTTTGTTCCTAGGAAACATGCTTGTGAAAAAATGTGTAACATGGTTATGTTCATTCTTGGAACAAACTGTTATTAACTGGAATATGCAGGGAGTTGTTTGTGCCAGGTGCAGGACTCAGTCTTAAGAGAGTATACATTGCTGTGGCCCAGATGTTCTTAGAAGTTATAGGTGATAGGCAATCGAGGTGTGTTTCTAGCCTTTTAACAAAGGAGGGAGCTGCCTTGCTAAGCTCCTCTGGCATGCCTGCTGAGAGAAGTGCAGCTGATTATGAACTGGGCAGGATTTGTGACTCAGAGCCCTTTCAGACTCAAATTTGTACAAACAGAGGAGTCACCACAGGCAATCACTCTTTACCTCGCAAGCACTTAACTGACGGATGTCCATCAGGATTTGTAAAGCACAACTGCTTCACCTTTGAGGGTTTCAAGGCGCTGTGTGATCATGCTGCTGGATCATGCTGCCTGTACCTATTGATTGAACCTCCATGGATTGAGGTTCTTCCTGAACTGCCGGAGCGATGGTGAGGCTCTGAGGTGCAGGGGGAGGGTGTTCCAAGTCTTAGCCACCAGGTGGGAGAAACACTGAGTGGTCTGTTCAAATAAGAGCCCAGTTTTACCTCATGGAGTGGTAAGACTTTTTGAGTCAAGGACTAAGAAGGCTTGCCAAGGGAAGCACACAGGGGTTCAAATTGCCAATCAGGATCCAGGAGCCAAGACCTTATACATGGCTGGAAGGTACAACACAAAATCGCGAGGAAGGAGAAACATAGGGAGAGTGTCAGGGAGATGGGGAGAGATCTGAACTGCCATTCAACAGCAGTACCAGCTTTGCTGCACCCAGACACATGCAGGTCGCAGTTTCAATGCACCCTTTCCAATATCAGGAAGAGCACATTTAAGATGCACTCAGAACATCCTCCCAAAAAAGTTTGGCAAATCTCACCTCACGCCTCATAACTAATTGGGTTCCTATATGGTGATAAATATCCTGGTGATGTTGTCCTTTCAGCACAGGCAAAGCAGAATTACTTACTTTTGAGCTAATTCTGAAAAATGCAATAGACCCGCTATTGTAAAGATTTCTCATCATGCAAAACTTTGATGACAACGGTTTTCACTTAGCCCAGGTCTGATTAAAAGATGGTAATGAAGATTCAGTGCAGCTGAGTATCTGGGATGAAGAAACTCTCAGAAGTAGTAGAGGTTATGGTGAGGGAATATAGAACCATGACACGTGAACGTGACCTTTGAGTCATCTTATCCAGTCAATTCAAAGTCACCAACCGTGTGGTCTTCAATGTGAGGAGCAGGCTTGGACTGGCCGTTGCGGGCACCGGGCAATCCCCCGGTGCGCCGCAAGGGTGGGGCCGGTTTTGGGCCCTGGGGGCCGTTTTGCAGCATAGCTGCAAAATCGGCCCTGTAACAAAATCAGCCTTAAACCGGCCCCGGCAAAGAGCTGGGTCCCACCCCCAGGGGGCCGGCCGAGCACTTTGCCAGGGCCGGTTTTGGTTCTCAGTCCGGCCCTGGTGAGGAGCCATGATGATGCGTCTGCTCCTGTTAGGTGCTCTGTGTGGTGCCAACCTATTGCACCAAGTAGGTCTGAGGGATATCAGGCAATGTAAATGCAGAGAAAGTAAATAATCAGAGCCTAATACTGAAAGCACAGATGACAGCAGCATCTTTTGAAAGGCATCTTTGCAATTAGCTGTACATATAGGCTCCAATTTCTGCAGGAGTCTTTCCAGCTCACTGAATATTTCAATCACCCAGGTCTTAGCTTATCTTCACAAAATATTCTTATAATCAATGGCATTGTCAAGCTGTACGGCATTTGTTTGTTGAATTGGTTACCTATTGTGCAGTTGTGTTTAGTGCCTCCAAGAAATAGCAACTGCGGGGTGCCTTTCTATGGTGAGATAAAAATTGACCAGATTTAATTGTCAACTGAAGGGTTTTGTGGTCCCTGGGCAAGACATAGCTCAGGAGACCTGTTCAGGAAAAGTCTGTATTTTATTACTCATTTTCTGCTAATTCAGTCCCCATTATGCTAAAAGTTGAGATGGAGATTTATACAGATGTGAGATAGATATAAAGTACACTTCCCAAAGGGGTCCTTACTGCTCAGGGCCACATTACTCTCTGATTACAAGTCCCAGGTGTAAGAATGGAAAACACCTCCCTCTCTGATTCTAACGCCAGAAAGGGGATCCTTCTCGATAACCACACTTTCCATCTTTGAAATGAGAAAGTACTTCTGTCTCTGATTCTAACCCCTCCCCGGCTGCTGCTCTAAGATCTAAAACCACCTCCATCCCCAATACCATCATACCCCACTTTAAGAACAGAAAACAGCCACAATGGATTTAGGCCCAGATCTCTGTAGTGGGGTGAATGCATGACATTGTTCTGCATTCTGTCCATCACCTGTTGTTTTTGCATTTGTCACCCCGAGTGGGACGGGTATGCTCAGACGTGAGTCCCGTGCTCTCCGTGCCACTGGAATCAAGCTATCCAGGCTGATGAGGGCTGAAAGCCCGAAACCGGTCCTTGGATGCTTGTTTCCAGTCCAGGGAGGACCTGGCTTGGCAGTTCGGGCTGGACTGTTCCCATGGGGCACAGGGTCAAAACTGATTTGCATATGGCTGGGTTCAAACTGAAATGGCATGGTGAGCAAAAAAACGATGGATTTAGGCCCAGATCTCTGTACTGGGGTGAATGCATGACATTGTTCTGCATTCTATCCATCGCCTGTTGTTTTTGCAGAAAACAACCATTCCTCCAATACAACACCTCCCCGAGTGCTTGAGATCTGTTGAAGACTTGGGTGGTGTCTCCAAGGGGTTTGCTAGTGACCCAGCCTTCACTCAACCACAGGGTGCAATAGTCACCGGCTGGAGTGCAATCGAATCCCAACGTGATGATAACCTGAAAAGAACTGAGGCCCAGATTTTCTATGTCTTTGTGCAGGCTATTGCAAAGCTACAAAAATGGCAGCGTCCAATAATTTTCTTATCTAAATTATATTTTGCATGAGGTGACTCAAGCGCATCGTGAAAGGGTTTAATGATGCATAGCTCCAAAGACGCTGATGATGAATGCAAAGGGGGCATAATGGGACTGGAAGAGCACACTGATGTCTGTGATTACATGCAAAGCCATATCTTTTAGATTAACCTACCTGGCTTTTCTTGATGTACGAGTGATAAATGAAACCTGGGACAAATTATAGCCAGGCGAAATATTACATGATAGAGCCATGTGTAACATGTAATTTCCCCCAAAATTCACATTTTATTCAACTTAGTTTTAGGTGGTTGTCTTACATAAAACGTTTGACTGCAGGGTCGGCCATGAGTACAATATAAAGTAAAGTCCACATTTGTAAAGCGCACAATCACCCGTAAGGGTCTCTAGGCGCTGGAGGCCGTCGGGAAGATTAAGCGAGCTATTGCCCAGAGTCACATGGTGCTGGGCTAACCTGCCGCAGGAGCCGGGGATCGAACCGTGGTCCCCACACCTCTCCCCTCACGCTGGACCCTTCGATCTCACCTTAATACCATGCACCAACACCAAGCATCATTCTAAAATAGCATATTTTTGCAAACGCATCCAATGACATCATCAGCACAAGACTCTCTGTAAACATGGCATTGGGCAATTTTGCTCCACCCTGCAAAGTTTCACGCATAACTGAGTGCGTTTTAGTACATCTGAGCCTGCCCTCTCCACATTACAAGAAAATAAAATAAGGGAACATTTGCTGGTACTTCAGAAAAATGAATCAACAAAACATATAACGCAAGTGCATGCACCGGAATTTGCATAAGTATGCTTGTATCTCATGGTGACTGTATCACGAAGAGTGAAAAAACTGCTTTCCTACTTTCTAGTCCTCAACAAGCCGTGTTTGATGGATGGAGGGAGGGAGAGAGAGAGGGAGAGAGGGAGAAAAGATAGAGAGACAGAGAGAGAGAAGGGGGCGGAGAGAGAGAAAGGGGGAAAAGAGAGAGAGAAAGAGAGAGAGAGAGAGAATCTGGTGTCGGAATGCAGTGGGAATCTAATGATACAGTTGCTCCTTGGAAGCTCTGGAAAAACAAACTCCCAAAGCAGCGGGGGAGGGCGAGGAGTGAGTGACAACGCTGGTCCGGCCATGTGCTCGTATTATTAGTGCCCGTGCATCCGGTGACATGGGACCAAAAGAAATGGATTGCATCATTGATCCCGTTCTCAATCAATACTGCCTCAGCATCACGGTAAGCAAAGAACACAAGAATAATGCAGCTCAGATGTGATCAGCACCTCAGTCTCCAAGGCACTGACTGTCATTATTTCATTATTTCTTGATGACCTTTTCCCGTCATTGATTTATTGCAGCAGTAATGTCTAAAAACCTATAAAGGATCGAGCGGGACAGCAGGCAAGAGAATGGGGACAGCTACAAAACAAGTTTCGATCACAGTGATGACCTGAAAGTCAATCCCGGGGGCATTGATTGATAGGAAGTTCTGATTCATTGATTCTAGAAGGCATGTATGAAGAAATAGGAATGGGAAATGTCTGATTCACGAAGTAGCACTTTAGGAAAACAAAGATAGTGAAAACACAAGGCTGACTCCTCTCCTTGTGTGCATGCAATGAGGAGTGAATTGGGGGACTCAGGTGCTTCATTAGGTCGAGCTGGTGTAGCAGTGCGAAGCACTGCGTCCAGCGAAGCATCTATTGTAGTCCACTTCTGGGAATGTGAGACAGGGGATGTGCACGCGCAAGCCCTCGGCGTTTTCACCTCGTTGGCGCGCACGCCCAGCCCGGCGCCGTGCACATCTCCTGTCTCACATTCACAGTAAGTCAGCCTCTCGCCTCTCTCAATCGTGCACACACACACACACGCACGCACACACACACACACACACGAGCACACACACAGACAGACACACACACACACACACACACACAGACACACTCGCGCACACACAGACACACGCGGGCACACATTCTCCCCTCTGCCTCACTATTCTTCAGCCCGCCTCGGCATCTCTCGGGTCTTCACACGGTGGGGGGGGGGTCGCACTTCCTCCTTACTACCCCAGGGTGCTTGGCTGTTCCTCGTCGGCTCTCGTCAGCGAGCCCCGGCTCTTCTCTCTTGAGTTTGCTGAGCCGCAACCGGGGTCCGCCGCAGATGCGTCTCTCGGGAAGGCTGCGGAGCGTAGCTTGCTCAGCACCCGTCTGGAGCCTCCACAGACCCACCGCCGCACCTGTCTTCTCCTCATAGCTTCTCTGTGTGTGCTGCTTCTCTTCTCTACTCCGTACGCCCCCTCCGCTGAGCTGGAGCGTCTTCTTTCCCTAGGTGCATTGGGGTCGCTTCGTCTCTCTGAGCGTCTTCTTGGGGCCGGGCACCATCTTTGTCCGCCTCCTCTCTCGGCCATGGATCCGTCAGAGCCCTTTCCCTGCTATTTCAGATCTCGGAATCTTCCCGTGAGCGCATCACCAGCTACTGCCAACCTTTGGAATTTCGGTTAATCCATGAAAGACGTGGTAAAGGCAGGATTATAGTCTGGATTTAAGTGGGGCAGCCGGAGTTCCTGCGGTTGCGTCTAGTCAGCCTTGTTGCTGGCCACGCCCCCACCGGAATTCAATACTGTCTTAAGCATCGTGTACTTCTACAAGGCCAAATTCAGTTTGGTTCCAGAACTCCTCAGCACTTAGTAAAATAGAGGTGTGACTGGACTGCTCTCCCCCATAACCATGACTTGTTTTAAGTTACTTGTTTAGCTTCTAAATGTATGCTCAATAGTGAAAGAAGGGTTTACAGACACAGTTAGGGGTATTGTAAAGTTGTAGATGTTGCTGGGTGGGTCAGCCTGTGCCACTTTTCTTCCAAAGGGTATAAGTGTCTTACTCCTGTCTCTTCACTGGGACGTACAGTTTTCTCTAGCATTGTCTTGTTTATATTTTTGGCATTTCTAAAACTTTAGCATGGAATGCTTTTGAGCTCATTAAGTGCAAGTGAGAACAAAGGGACAAATAGAGAGGGCAGAATGCTACTAGAATGGGAACAACGATATTGCACTGAGCAAGTTAAAAGTTATTAAAATGGCCTGAAGCATAGGCAGAACTTGAACCATATTTTTGAAAACTCCAGAAAAAGCGAATCTCTTGGTGTAAGCGGAGGAGAGTCGCACACTGTTACTGCTTGCACTGGTAGGAGAATTGTGAGAGGGGCTAAGAGAACAAGGTTGATGAAATCCCTGCAACATCCCCCTTTCATGTTATGTTATGTTATGTTATACTGCATTTCTAAAGCGCACAGCTACTCAGAGTGTCCCGGCGCTGCTACCCTGAAACCCCCACCAACCAGCTAAGCAGGAAGAGCCTCTAAAAGAATGGGCCCAGAACAATAGTGTTTTTAAGTTCTTTTTGAAAACAGCCGGTTCAGAAACCCTCCTTAGAGCAAGAGGAAGCTCATTCCAGGCTAGGCCTGCTTTACGGGTGAAGGAGCAGCCACCTAACCTCTGGCGCAAAAAGCGCGGGTTCTGGATAAGGAGTTGGTCCAAAGACCGCAGAATCCTGGAAGGGATATAGAAAGCAAAGCGCTTCTGCAGATAGAGTGGGCCCAATCCATACAAGGCCCGTTGGACAATGGCCAACATTTTGAATTTCAAACGGGCCTCAACTGGGAGCCAATGAAGGTGGCGGAGATGGACCCGCACACTCTGCCTGGAAGAGAGACCCAGTAGGAGCCGGGCAGTCGCGTTTTGGACTACCTGTAGTTTTTTTATCAGATAGCCTGGACATCCAACTAAAAGCGCGTTGGAATAATCCAGCCGAGAAAGGATCAAAGCCCGGACTACTGTTTCTTTGGCCTCCGCAGGCAGAAGGGGGAGGAATTTTCGCAGGGTTTTAAGTATGCCAAAACAAGTCCCTCTAAGTTTTTTGACATGCGTCGCAAAATTCAAATTTTCCTCAAACCAAACCCCCAAATTTTTTGCAAGGCTCTTGTCTGATTGAGGGGGCGGAAAGTCCGGAGGCCACAGTCTGGCTCTAAATCCAGCAGGAAACACTCCAAACAGGAGCACCTCCGATTTCTCCTCGTTGCACTTAAGTTGTGCATTGGCCAGCCAGCGAAACACCGCAGAAAGACAGCGCTGAGCCGTGTTGACCGAGTCCTCGCCCCTTCTCCAGGTGAACAATAACTGCGTGTCGTCCGCATAGGCCATCACCTTAGCCCCCAATGACTCCGCCAGGTAAACCAGGGGAGTCACAAAGATGTTAAACAAAAGGGGGCTAAGGGAAGAGCCCTGCGGGACACCAGTGGAGAGAGGGGAGGGTGACGAGGCAAACAGGGGCAGCCAGACTTGCTGTGACCTATCCTCCAAAAAGGATTGCAACCAGCTCCACGCCGTGCCCGCAATGCCGATGTCGGCAAGTCGCTCGAGGAGGAGAGAGTCGGGAACCGTATCGAATGCCGCCGAGAGATCCAGCATCACCAAAGCTGCTCTCCCGCCGGCATCCAAACAGTCCCTAATAGCCTCAGCCACCTCCAGCAGTGCTGACTCTGTGCTATGGGCGGCCTGGAACCCCGATTGCGCAGGATGTAGCGCGCCCCCCTTCGCCACATAGTTGGTTAACTGCGAAGTGACCGCCTTTTCGCAAACCTTAGCCAAACTAGGCAGGAGAGAGATGGGTCTATAATTACCGGGAAGCGAGGGGTCGAGGGTGGGCTTCTTGAGTAAGGGGAATAAGAGGGCCTGCTTCCAAGCGAGCGGAACATGCGCCTCGCGAAGCGACTGGTTAATCAGATTATTAACTTCCGGATTGACCGTGTCAGCTAGATCAGCCAGCAACCGAGCCGCGCAAGGATCGTTGGGGTAGCCAGATTTCAACGCCCCAAGGATTTTGCGGGAGGCCAAAAGGTCGATGGGGCTAAAGGCCGAGAAGGAATGATCTGGGTCCTTCGCCACACTAAACCCCCACAGAGGCCGGGAAGGCATCAGGTTTTTTGGGAAAGAATCTTGAATATCCCAGATTTTCTCCCTAAAGTGATTGGACAAGGTGTTCGCCCAAATGACTGAGGGGGTAGCAACTACCTCCTGTGCACAAGGCGCCACAAAACTCTGCACAATGGCAAAGATTTCCTTCGCATTATTGTTCGCCCTGTCAATGCGCGCGGCAAAATGGGTGCTTTTTGCCGAGGAGATGGCTGTATAATACAATTTCTGTTTGTCCCTAAGAGCCTGTTTGGCCATAGGGCAGTAGCGCTGGCCCTCCATATTCTCTCCAAAACCTTACAAGAGTGTTTGAGATCCCTCAACTCTGCGGTAAACCAAGGCTTGGAGGGGGTTTCTCTCCCCAACTTACAGGGGCCAAAGGCCGAAAGGCCCATGAAGGCATCACTAATCCAGCTCGAAAACGTAGTAACATTGTCCGGTAAAGTACTCCCAAAGGTCGGGGGCGAGGCCACCAGCTTAGCGCTCAGAAGCGCAGCATCAATCTTCCTGGCCTTCGGGGCGCGGTGGCAGGGTGGTGGTTGGCGTTCTCGCTGGGCCGTCCACGAAAAGAATAATGGGAAGTGATCTGACCAGGTGACCGGGAGGGGTTTTCGGACCAAAACCGGGAAATTGGAACAAATGAGGTCCAAAGTGTGGCCCCCCTTATGGGTTGGATCACTCACCCATTGGGAGAGCATAGCAAACTGGAGAATATCCCGGAAATCGGCGGCGTCCGGCAACTCTGCCGAGTCTAGATGTAAATTAAGGTCGCCCAGAAGAAGGAAGTTGGAAAACCTTAGGACTCTCTCCGCTATAGTGTCACCACAAGTGTCCAAAAAGACCCCCGCAGGACCCGTAGGGTGGTATAATAATGAGCCACCCAAGGTGAAATGGGGCGACAGTTGCAGGCTGAAGTCCAAAGCCTCACAGCCTACCCAATTATTGGATGCTTCCCCCTTAAGGACCCAACATTCTCTATACAATATGGCAACACCCCCCTCTCCCCAATGGGCGGTCAAACTGATGTATTTTGTACCCAGAGGGGGTGGCCAGGGTAACTATAGTATTAGAGAATGTGTCTAACCAGGTCTCTGTAACAAATAGGAGATCAAGGTCAGTATCCAGGACCAAATCGGAAATATCAGCATGATGCCGTTTGAGGGATCTGGAATTAATGAGGCAGGCTTTGAAACTGGCCGGAAGGCGAGGATCGATGCACCGTGCCTCCGACCGGAGCTGGGTGGAAGGAAGGAAGCCACAGTCTGGACAAGGCAGAACACTCACCGGGTCCGCGGTAAACGTGGGATAGGTGGCGCAGCATGGGCCTCGCAAGGACCTTAGTACCGAGCTGGAATACCGGATACGCGATCCGAGCCGGCAGCATGGCTCGCCCTGAGCCCTGCCTTAGCGCTGACGGGCGCAGACGGGCTTGCCTTAGGCGTGCCTTCGGCGCGCCATCGGCGCGCCCGCTGCACCCGACCGCTGCGCGTGCGGCCAAGGCACATTAAAATAGGGAGTGGCCAGTGCCAGGAGAATCGAGTAACAACTGGACCGCTGACCGTGGAAAGCGCGAGTCAGGTCCAAGATGTCTGCTACCCGGCCGGAATTGGTGTCCGGAGTGGTGCGAGGCAAAAGGGAGACGAGCCCCAAGCAGAATCAAGCGGCGAAAGATAAATGCAGTACAGTCTATACAATAATAGCCCTCACAAAGCCGCAAAGGAAAATAAGAGCAAAATTCAGGCACTCCCCCCCAAATTCCCTTTCAAGCGCTCCCCTCCAAATTCCCTCAGACACACACAAAATTAAAACAAACAGCAAAGGGCAGGTTTAAAATCGAATCAAGGCACTAGCACTAGAGGGAAGGAGCTCACAGTAGCAGCGATCTCACACAATGGGCCCCTCTAAATAGGTTTGCCCAGTGCCGGGAGAATCGAGCAATAACTGCACCGCTGACCGCGGAAAGCACGAGTCAGGTCCAAGATGGCCACTAGCCGGCCGGAATTGGTGTCCGGAGTGGTGCGAGGCAAAAGGGAGACGAGCCCCGAGCAGAATCAAGCGGCGAAAGATAAATGCAGTACAGTCTATACAATAATAGCCCTCACAAAGCCGCAAAGGAAAATAAAAGCAAAATTCAGGCACTCCCCCCCAAATTCCCTTTCAAGCGCTCCCCCCGAAATTCCCTCAGGCACACACAAAAATAAAACAAACAGCGAAGGGCAGGTTTAAAATCGAATCAAGGCACTAGCACTAGAGGGAAGGAGCTCACAGTAGCAGCTCTCTGCCATCCTCGTTAGCTTCAAATGTTTCTGGTTCCTCACAAGGCCCCTCCAGCTCTCGCCTTGCTACATTTTACATTGCCACAGCACCACTCAACGCCACAGCATCACTCCGCAGCACTCAACGCCACAGCATCATTCAACGCCACAGCATCACTCAATGCCACAGCATCACTCAACGTCACAGCATCACTCAACGCCACAACATCCCTCAACGCCACAGCATCACTCAGTGCCACAGCATCACTCAATGCCACTGCATCACTCAACGCCACTGCATCACTCAACGTCACTGCATCACTCAACGCCACTCCATCACTCAGCACCACTCAACGCCACAGCACCTCTCAACGCCACAGCACCACTCAACGCCACAGCACCACTCACTCAATGCCACAGCATCACTCAACGCCACTGCATCACTCAACGCCACTGCATCACTCAACGCCACTCCATCACTCAGCACCACTCAACGCCACAGCACCACTCTACGCCACAGCACCACCCAACGCCACAGCACCACTCAACACCACAGCATCAATCAACACCACAGCAACACTCAGCACCACAGCATCACTCTGCCTTCCTTGACCAGTGAGGCCTTTGATTCCTTGAGTTTAAAAATTGAATCGGGCTCTCCTGCAGATCCGCTGAAACCGGCTCAGCTTAGGAACATGTTACCTCTATGCCGTACTCCGGTGTTGTCTTTGATCAATCTGTCACTTTCTTCAGTTGTAGTGCCCATTAGGTGGAAGCAGGCCGTAGTTACACCTATTTTGAAGAAGGCTACCCTTGACCCCCTCAAACCTGAGAACTATCACCCTATTTCCTTGCTTCCTTGGGCCACAAAAGTTGCTGAGGCCCATGTGAACGGCATCCTGGCAGACCATCTTACCAGAGCCAACATTCTTGACCCTACCCAGAATGGGTTCCGTGCGGGCCACAGCACGGAGACGGCCCTACTTTCTATGGTCGAACACCTGCGTTCTGTGCTTGATGCGGGTCGGACAGCGGCACTATTACTATTAGATCTAAGTGCCACGTTCGACACGGTCTCACACAGGATTATGCTCCAGCGACTTGAGGAAGTAGGTGTCAAGGGCTCTGCCCTATGCTGGTTCCGATCTTTTCTCACGGAAAGGTCTTTCCAGGTTGCGATTCCACCCGGCAAGTCCAAATCCTACCCGTTGGCCCTGGGGTCCCACAGGGTTCATCGTTGAGTCCCACTCTATTTAATCTTTACGTGAGACCGCTGGCTGCGGTCGCCAAGCAATGGGGCCTTACGATGGTCTCATATGTTGATGACACGCAGTTGGCGGTCACGTTGAGTGGGGACTCTGATGTGGAGGCTCTCAGGTTCCGAGACGGTCTACGGGCAGTGGCCAATTGGATGAATTCCAACTGTCTCCATTTGAATACCAAGAAGACAGAGATCATGGTGGTTGGCAGGCAAGTAGGGCTGTGGGGTGACAAGTGGTGGCCTCCTGAACTGGGTGTGACCCCCTCTCCAGTATCGGAGATAAAAAATCTCGGGCTCTGGCTTGACCCGACACTCAGTTTTACCTGCCACACCAAGAAGGTGGCGGCCTCCTGTTATGGCATTATTAGAGGACTTAGGCCTATACTCAAATTTTTTGATGCCCCCACCAGACAGCTGGTGGTTCAGGCATCAGTGCTGTCCCGGCTGGACTAGGCCAGCTCTCTCTTGGCTGGGATTAACCAGTCAGAACTTACCCGGCTGCAGCGAGTGCAAAATGCAGCAGCCAGAGTGGTGATAGGTCTGCCTAGGCGGTGCTCGGCTTCAAAAACGCTGCACTCGCTCAACTGGCTCCCCGTAAATCAGAGGATTAAATTCAAGGTCCTCTGCCTAGCGTTTAAAATCCTTAAGGGTACGTCTCCTCAAATCTTGGCGAATCTTTTGACACCGTATGTACCCCCGCGAACCCTGAGATCCTTGGGTCAGAATCTGGCGGTGGTTCCGCGTTTTAGGCTGAGTAGAACTGGTGGCCGCTCCTTTCGAGTGTTAGCGGCGAAGTGGTGGAATTTTCTTCCTTCTGAGATCCGGGCTATTGATGACCTACTTCAGTTCAGGCGCGCCATCAAAACCTTCTTGTTTGCTTAATTTTAGGCTGTTTCCTGTGCCTCTTTTTCGGTGTTGTGTTGTGTTTGCCTTGTCATAAGCGCCAGGACGCCCCTTCGCTGGGGCAGCTGTGCGCTGTATAAATAAAAATAACATAACATAACATAACATCACTCAGCACCACTCAACGCTACAGCATTCCTCAATGCCACAGCATCACTCAACGCCACTGCATCACTCAGCACCACTGCATCACTCAGCACCACTCAACGCCACAGCATCACTCAATGTCACAGCATCACTCAACGCCACAGCATCACTCAACGTCACAGCATCACTCAACGCCACAGCATCACTCAACGCCACAGCGTCACTCAATGCCACTGCATCACTCAACGCCACTGCATCACTCAACGCCACTGCATCACTCAACGCCACAGCATCACTCAACGCTGCTCCATCACTCAGCACCACTCAATGCCACACCACCACTCTACGCCTCAGCACCACTCAACGCCACAGCACCACTCAACGCTACAGTATCACGCAATGCCACAGCATCACTCAGCACCACAGCATCACTAAGCACCACAGCATCACTCAGCACCACTCAACGCCACACCAAATCACTCAACGCGACAGCATCACTCAACGCCACTGCATCACTCAGCACCACTGCATCACTCAGCACCACTGCATCACTCAGCACCACTGAATGCCACAGCACCCCTCAATGCCACAGCACCACTCAATGCCACAGCACCATTCAACGCCACAGCACCACTCAACACCACAGCACCACTCCATGCCACAGCACCACTCCATGCCACAGCACCACTCCACGCCACAGCACCACTCCACTCCCCAGCACCACTCAACACCACAGCACCACTCAACGCCACAGCATCACTTAACGCCAAATCATCACTCAGCACCACTCAACACCACAGCACCACTCAACGCCACAGCATCACTCAGCACCACTCCACTCCCCAGCACCACTCAACGCCACAGCACCACTCAATGCCACAGCATCACTCAACGCCAAAGAATCACTCAGCACCACTCAACGCCACAGCATCACTGAACGCCACAGCATCACTCAGCACCACTCAACACCACAGCACCACTCAACGCCACAGCACCACTCAACGCCACAGCATCACTCAGCACCACTGAACACCACAGCACCCCTCAACGCCATGGCACCCCTCAACGCCACGGCACCCCTAAACACCACAGCATCACTCAGCACCGCTCAATGCCACAGCACCACTGAATGCCACAGCATCACTCAGCACCACTGAATGCCACAGAAACACAGCACCACTGAACGCCACAGCATCACTCAGCACCACTGAACGCGACAGCATCATTCAGCACCACTGAACGCAACAGCATCACTCTGTGCAACCATTCAACAACAACTGGTTCAAATATGTTCTCTCAATGTTTCAAGCTTTATTACAAATGTCACAAAAAGATGTTAATATTTCACTTCTGTTCTTGGATTTTCGTCACACTAAAATACACTGAACATAATCTTCGCAAAAGTTATTTACAAAAGTTTAAGCTATTGCCATTATAAATTAAAATAACTTTTATTTAAGTATTAATTATTTAAAAAAATTAAAAGCCATTGTTATTTGTAATATCAATACATCTAAGACACGTAAATACAACACATATTGCATTACAAATGCTATAGGTGTCACGTTTGCGAAAGTTAAAACTATTGGCATTGTAAATGACAACGCTATTAATTTTGCTATTTTCAAAACCAACACATAAATACAAAATTTGTCATTCACAATACCAATAGCTCATACTTTCCTAATGCGAGACCTATTGCATTGCAAATGCTTGTTTTTAAAGATGGATGTGCTTGGTGTGGTATCACGTGGGTTCCCACTGCCTGTATGTCTGAGCTGGTGTCTGAAAGGCTGAGAGTGGAATGCTGAAAGTGAGTGAAGTAATAGAGTGCTGGTATGTGGCCTCCAACAGAAGCTGGGAGATTTTGCCTACGGGCAATCCCACAGTGCTTGATGGGCTGGTTTGACAGGCCAGTGTGAGGGCCATTTTTTGGGCTTTTTGTGGGCCTGTTTTATGGTCTGCTTGGCCGGTGTTTACTGCTGAATTTGCCTGATATTATCACAAACTCTGTCTGCAGCAAGCACAAATGCATGTGGCAGTAGCGGCCCGTGGTGGGAGTGCTGCTGAGAGCTGACGTGGGGCGGGGGAGGGGCAGGGTGGGGGGTAGTAAACTATGGATTACAGCCGATTAGAGGTAAGTGAACATATAAATAAATAAAACGAATTTCGTTGCACAATTCGATGCAGTGCGAGCAACGAAATTCGTTTTATTTATTTATATGTTTCCTTACCGCTAATCGGACATAATCCGTAATGTTCTACCCCCCCCAACCTGCCCCTCTCCCGCCCGACGACAGAGCCCAGCAGCACTCCCACCACTGGCCGCTACTGGCATGTGGTATTCCAAATCTTGCAAAACACATATGCAAGGTGTCTTTACAACTTGCAGATATGAGGTACTTTTTCAGCGATCTGATTCACTACTGGGGGTAACGTTCTTTTGTGCCCATGCCTATTTTCTGCCCTGTCCAACCCTGGAGATAGGGACAGTTGAAGGGAGGATTGAGCCCTGACAGAACCTACCTGCTGTTGCTGTAATCTAAGGTCCTAACATAAAATAAAGAACTGTCCCTATGCCTGAGTGGCTCCAGCCTCTTATATGAAGGCCCTACCCTCCAGCTGCCAGATTTTAGTAGCAAAATGTTAAGGACTGGCTTCAAAATGGAGAAAGAATTTGGTGGCAGCTGGGTATCATTTCTGGCAGTGGAGGTGGCCTATCACGAGAAGGAGGATGGCCCTTTCACCAAAGAGGACTAGTTTGGGGCTGCAAACCTTCAGATCATCTGGCAAGTGGTGCCAGCTCAGGCTGCTTGGCAGAAGGAGCCCAGTGACGAGATTGGCCAACGAGCTCTGGGGAATTATAAAATGAGGAGCTGGATCCAGTGAATAGGCCTCAGGTCAATGCTATAGAGACAGTTGCCTCCGAGCTAGAAGCAGACTATATATATATATATGTATTTGTACAGTTACATGTCCGTTGTAGGTAGTTAGATGATGGTATCAATTATGCCCCGTGTATTTAAATTCAAATTACATTCACATCCTTCCTCTCGAATACATGTGGCGCAGACGCCTTTTGTTTGTAGTAAAATAATGAAGGCCAGATGAAATGTTGATCCATCGATTACATAATGCATATATACAATTGAGGCATTTGTGCCTTTAATATGATCATTGATAAAATGTATATACCATTTAGTGGAATGTATCTAATGCGATTTATTTAAACTCTGCCTGGCTTTGTTCATATGAGATAATGTTTGATTTATCTATGTATAATTACCATTACAAAATGGCGTCCACATTATAGGTTGTATAGGAGCCCATGTATTTTTGTTAGTCCTTCCTTTTTGTTTACGAAATGTGAACCTTGGCACCAAACTGCTAAATTTAAATGAATGTGTTTCGCTTTGCTAAGTATCAGTGAGCAAGGGCACGGACGTGCCCGAAACGCGTCTGATGGCATTTTTTACCCACCTTATGAATTAAAATACAGCAACCTTACATCTTCTGCCTCGGAGTGCTGATTTGGCTGTCTGCGTGCTTTTCTGTGCAGCAAGCACATTGTGGAAAGCTGGATTCCTATATATATATATATATATATATATATATATATATATATATATATATATATATATATATATATATATATATATATATATATATATATATATATATATATATATATACACATACATACATACATACATACATACATACATACATACATACATATATATATATATATATATACATATATTTATTTGTTTATTCAATTTATATAGCGCATTATCACCTATCGGTCTCTAAGCGCTTGTACTTGGAAACACTGGGCATTACAGAAACAGGCAACCGATTTATAACACGTCCCATGCATCTTGGAACAGCACAGTTTTTAACATCCGACGAAACGGCAATAGATTAGACTCCTTTCGAAGGCAATATGGCAATTTATTCCAAACTGCCGGAAGAATGGTCGAGAAGGCAAGTCCACCCAGGGTAGACAGGCGGAAACGAGGGCTGACCAACAGAATATCCTCGGACGAGCGCAATGTCCTCCTAGGGGTATACCGCAACAGTCTGGCTTTGATGTAACTAGGCGCATTGCCATATACTGCCTTATGCGAGATGCAGAGACCTTTAAACATTACCCTCTGCTTAATAGGAAGCCAATGTAATTGGCGCAGGAGCGGCGTAACATGTGCACTCCTGGATTATATATATATATATATATATATATATATATATATATATATATATATATATATATATATATATATATATATTAAACACACATGTTCCAATATTGATGGCACTCCACTCGGGGATAGTTTTGCAAGATTATTTATTTCAGCAATTGAGATCGCCTACGCGTTTCGAACTTCAGCGTTCTTGATCACGGCATTGTTTTAAGACAATTAGTTATGTGTATATAATATTGAAAGCAAAGAAGGACTAATGTGTGTTTAATACGAACGGGAGACTGCCTTGACCCCGTGAATGGCACCAGCTTAACAGAGCTCCCCCTGCGACAAGGCAAAGTGTGTGAGAATATATATATATATATATATATGTATATATATATATATATATATATCCTCGCAACTTGCCTCGTCGCAGGGGGAGCACTCTGGAGCTGGTGCCATCAGCGGGACCAAGGCAGTGTCCCGTTGTTATATTCTCACAAGTTCGAAAAATCGACAATGACGGCACTCCACTCGGGAAACTTTTCAACAGCGTTTTATTTTACAGCTGCGATCACCTACGCGTTTCGAACGTGTCGTTCTTGATCACGGTATCTATTCAAACAGTGAGTCCCTTTTCACTTTTGCATTATATACATACATGTGACACGCAATGCATTATGGGCATTGTAGTTGAATTAACGTCATTCAACCAATATGTTTTTTACAACAAGTTGCTGTGTAAATCGACTTCATATTCTGAGTATAGTACATCATTTTAGAGATAAGGTCAAGATAATCAACATTTTTCGGACTGAGTGCCCCATATTGCCATGCATGCGGTGTCTTTGTTGCTGTAGTATGTTCTATGTGAGACATTCCTTCCAGATATTACAGTGGTATAGCGGTGTTGAGTATGCCCTATATGCTAATTTATGTGTGCAGTGTTGTGCTGGGAATGAATTCACTGCTTGTAACCCAACTAGTGCAGTATAGCTGAATGGGTATAACTCCATGTTTCCTGGGCTGAGTGCCCTTGCCACCGCTAATCATTACCACTGATTATGGAAGTGTAGTGCTGTGTATGTTTCAACTCTCGTTATTCTTTCAGTAGATTATATCGATTTTTGCAAACATACTAGTCAGTTCAATTTGAGATGCACATGTAATTCAGCATCTGCATTGAGTCCCATAGGTTGTACAGTCTTGAATCTCATGATTAATTTTGATTCGAGTCGCCTCAATTTCAATCTTCTGTCCCCTCCACGCTCATGTTGAGGTATTGCAGCCAGACCTGAATATGACTTATTTGTCCAAGTATATCCTGGATGGCTTGACATATGTTTTGCCATGGCATACGAAAAGTCTTTATTCTGTATTGCCCGTGTGTGCTCTAGGATGCGTTTTTTTAAAGGACACGTTGTGCTTCCAATATATATTTTACCACATTGGCATTGGAGTAGATATACAACAAATGGAGTTTCACACGTTATTTGTTGTTTTATTTCAAATTTCTTTTCTGATGGATCCAATAAGTACTTTAAGTTCTTTCCAATTTTACAGGCCTTACATACTAGGCATTTAGTAAATCCTGATTGTTTCGTTCCTAGCCATGGTTGTTCTTTGCGTAGTTCAAAGTGGCTATGCACCAGATGGTCTGATAAGTTGGGAGCTCTTTTATATGTAATCGATGGTCTTTCTCCTATCTCATTTCCAATGTCAATGTCTTTCTTAAGGACATGCCAGTATTTTGTCATGATTTTTTGTATTTTAAAGCTCTCCTTCGTGTATCTGATTATCATTCTCGGTTGTTCCTCCATTGTTGTTTCTTCCATCTCACTTGTTTTTGTGTCATCTGTTCGTTGGTGTTTCTTCTCTTGCCAAGTAAGGATTTTTTGTTTGAGGTTAGCATCTCATGTCTGTTCCTATTTCTTGCCGCTGCTTCCCCTCTTGTTATGTCAGTTTTTTTATATCCTCTTTGTTGGAAGCGAGTTTTTGTTTCTTCGAATTTGCGCTCCATTTCGCTTTCTTCCGAGCAATTTCTCTTCATCCTTAGTAATTCTCCGTAAGGAATGCTTTTCTTTAAACTAGTTGGATGAAAGCTCCATCCATGAAGGAGACTGTTAGTTGCTGTCTTTTTGCGATGAACAGTTGTCTCCAATTTATTATCTTTCACGTATATTCTGGTGTCCAGAAATTCAATTTCTCTTGGGCTGATGTTATAGGTGAATTTCAGTCCCACTGCATTGTTATTTAAAATTTCAAAAAAGTTTTTGAATTCCTGTTCTGTGCCTTTCCAGAGCAAGAAAAGGTCGTCTATGAAGCGGAGCCACAACGCTACGTTTGCCATATATTGGTCGTTTTCTTCTCCCCAAGCCACACACCTCTCCCACCACCCCATCATGAGATTAGCATAGCTTGGGGAAAAGGAAACTCCCATGGCAGTTCCGCAGCGCTGTTTGTATATCTTTTTATTAAAGATGAAGATATTGTTATACAGACAGAGTGTTATCATCTGTATGAGCATTTTAGAATGTTCATATAAATTGATTGGTCTTTGTTGGAGAAAATATTGGATTGTCTTGAGGCCAATTTCGTGGTCAATGGATGTATATAACGAAACAACATCGATCGTTATGAGTAGATAGTTAGGTTGCCATTCTGTGTTGGATAGGATTCGCAAGAAGTCCCCTGTGTCCTTTATAAAAGATGTTAATGTGGGCACAATGGGAGCAATGAAATTATCCACATATAGTGACAAGTTCTCATACAAGCTTCCGCAGCTTGAAATTATCGGCCTCCCTGGTGGTTTGTTAAGTGTTTTATGTACTTTCGGGAGAAAGTATATGGTTGGTACAGTTGGATTGTCAACCATCAGGTATCTTCTTTCATGTTCAGTTATGAGGCCAGCTTTTTTTCCAACTTTCTAGTTTGTTTCTCAAATCAATAGTTAGTTCTTTTGTCGGATTTCTTTCAAGCATCGTGTATTTTGAAGTATCTCCTAATTGTCTCATTGCCTCTTCGATGTAGTCTTGTTTTTCTAGAATGACAATGTTACCCCCTTTGTCGGCGGGTTTTATCTCGATGGTGTTGTTCAATTTCAAAGATTGTATGGCTAGTCGTTCTTTTTTTGTGAGATTTTCAATTCCTTTTTGGTTTACGTTAGTCATCTTGTCAATTTCTCCCAATACTAGGTCCTATTAGATATCTATCTTGTTGCCCGGATGGAGGTTTGGACAGAATTTGGATGGAGCCTTAAACACTGTTTTGGGAGATTTGTTTGTTGTAATGGCCATTTCTTCTAGGATTTGTGTATTTTTAATTTGGGTACTAGTTGTCTCATTTGCCAAATCATAAGCAGTGCGCAGTTGTGGAATTTCCTTTATATGAAATTGTGCTTGATTATCTGTTCCTTTATCGCCTTTTGGTTTGTCTGGAGGTTGGGGATATCTTTTGAAATGTTTCTTTAGTTTTAGTTTTCTTATATATTTGTACAGATCGATTTTGGTTTCAGTAGTTTCTTGGTGTACTTCTGGGCAGAAGGATAATCCTTTATTGAGGAGGTCGTTTTCATTTTTTGTCAAGGTGTATCTGGATAGGTTGATTACCAGATCAGGAGGTTTCTTGTTTTTGTTTGCATTTTTATTACTGGAGGCTATTTTTTCACTATTGTTCTGTTCCTCAGATTGTATCCTCCACTTTGGTTTCCTGCTTCTCCTGGTTTTGCGCCCTGTTTTTTTGATTGCGAAAATCCGCTTCCTCTTCCTCGTGTCCGAGTGAATCTTCCTCTTTGAGATGTTGCTTTTGGTGCTGACTGCTCCATATGGAGCATTTGAAGTTCCTCTAAAAAATTAAACCTTTGATCTGCTAGTTGTCGCTGACGTTGTTCCCCTTCACTCCAGTCTGACTCCTCTTCAGTAGCTGAGTTATTGTTAGCTCCAATTGAGGTTTTATTCCACTGTTTTTTGTAAACATCATATTTTTTGGCAAATGTTAGAATAGTACCAAACTCATGATCGTCTTCATCCCTTCTAAACTTCTGTTGTTTTCTCATTTGGACTTCATCCTCATGTTTGTCCAAGTTCTTTTCCATATCCGCTCTCATTTTCTTGACAACCTCGGGGTCTTCTTGTAAGTCTAATATTGATTTTTCAATTTCAGCGATGGCTGTGTGTAGTTCACTTACTTCTATGCGGGCATATTTTATAATTATCAATAGCATGTTTTTGGAACATTCCATATTGTTCTTTCCCCACTCCTCCAGCATCTCTGATCGTGTGTCTGGATGGTTAGGTAGTGTGAAGATTCGTAGTCCTCTGGGGACCATTGCACATTCAACATATTTTTCCAAAGTGATTATTTCCCATGAGCGCGATATTTCTTTGCGCTGTAGTTTTTCCAATTTTGTGAACAATTGTTTTATATTTGAGGGTGTCACAGTTGCGCTTTTGTTGGTTCCCTCACCACGTTTGGTGCCGGGGTGGGAGGGTTTGGGGGTTTAAACATGTTTTCTGCTTTAGATGCCCGTTTTGCGTTTCGTTCTTCCATCCCAGTGTTTGGTTAATCGATTGCCTCAGCTTATTTATATGTATTTGTTTATATCCAGCACTTGTCTCACTTGGCTCTCTCTGGCAACTGATAGTGAAATCAGGGAATCTTTGTCTGAGTAATTGAGGAATATTGTGTAATTTTTTCAAACAATATATTCCTCCTTTGATCGCAGTTGTTGTTTGTCCCCGAGTGAGGTGGGTTAGCTCAGTTCATTCTGCTGAGTTGTTCTTGTTCGTGTGGGGTTATCAGTAACCTCCGTATAAATTACCACCTCGCTAACAACGCTTAACAGAAGGACTTTCTCCTTCACCCAAATTTCTCTTACCTGGGAGACTCCCGGCCGTGTCCTCGTCCCCCGACCCAGCACGTCGGCCCTCAACCAGGCTGGTGAAAGGGTATTTCGCTTGTCCTTCAATCTCGTAATCTTTCGGTTCTGTGCTTATCGCCTCCTCACGTTGTGCTTGGTTGCGCTCTCCCGCACCTTCACATCGCTCGGCTGAACCAAAAGTCAGATTGTTTTCTGCTTGGCGAGATAGGCGTTGGGCTCTCCCCTGTGTATTCACATATCCTCGCAACTTGCCTCGTCGCAGGGGGAGCACTCTGGAGCTGGTGCCATCAGCGGGACCAAGGCAGTGTCCCGTGGTTATATTCTCACAAGTTCGAAAAATCGACAATGACGGCACTCCACTCGGGAAACTTTTCAACAGCGTTTTATTTTACAGCTGCGATCACCTACGTGTTTCGAACGTGTCGTTCTTGATCACGGTATCTATTCAAACAGTGAGTCCCTTTTCACTTTTGCATTATATACATACATGTGACACGCAATGCATTATGGGCATTGTAGTTGAATTAACGTCATTCAACCAATATGTTTTTTACAACAAGTTGCTGTGTAAATCGACTTCATATTCTGAGTATAGTACATCATTTTAGAGATAAGGTCAAGATAATCAACATTTTATACCCATTCAGCTATACTGCACTAGTTCGGTTACAAGCAGTGAATTCATTCACAGCACAACACTGCACACATAAATTAGCATATAGGGCATACTCAACACCGCTATACCACTGTAATATCTGGAAGGAATGTCTCACATAGAACATACTACAGCAACAAAGACACCGCATGCATGGCAATATGGGGCACTCAGTCCGAAAAATGTTGATTATCTTGACCTTATCTCTAAAATGATGTACTATACTCAGAATATGAAGTCGATTTACACAGCAACTTGTTGTAAAAAACATATTGGTTGAATGACGTTAATTCAACTACAATGCCCATAATGCATTGCGTGTCACATGTATGTATATAATGCAAAAGTGAAAAGGGACTCACTGTTTGAATAGATACCGTGATCAAGAACGACACGTTCGAAACGCGTAGGTGATAGCAGCTGTAAAATAAAACGCTGTTGAAAAGTTTCCCGAGTGGAGTGCCGTCATTGTCGATTTTTCGAACTTGTGAGAATATAACAACGGGACACTGCCTTGGTCCCGCTGATGGCACCAGCTCCAGAGTGCTCCCCCTGCGACGAGGCAAGTTGCGAGGATATGTGAATACACAGGGGAGAGCCCAACGCCTATCTCGCCAAGCGAAAAACAATCTGACTTTTGGTTCAGCCGAGCGATGTGAAGGTGCGGGAGAGCGCAACCAAGCACAACGTGAGGAGGCGATAAGCACAGAACCGAAAGATTACGAGATTGAAGGACAAGCGAAATACCCTTTCACCAGCCTGGTTGAGCGCCGACGTGCTGGGTCGGAGGACGGTGACACGGCCGGGAGTCTCCCAGGTAAGAGAAATTTGGGTGTAGGAGAAAGTCCTTCTGTTAAGCGTTGTTAGCGAGGTGGTAATTTATACGGAGGTTACTGATAACCCCACACGAACAAGAACAACTCAGCAGAACTGAACTGAGCTAACCCACCTCACTCGGGGACAAACAACAACTGCGATCAAAGGAGGAATATATCGTTTGAAAAAATTACACAATATTCCTCAATTACTCAGACAAAGATTCCCTGATTTCACTATCAGTTGCCAGAGAGAGCCAAGTGAGCCAAGTGCTGGATATAAACAAATACATATAAATAGGCTGAGGCAATCGATTAACCAAACACTGGGATGGAAGAACAAAACGCAAAACGGGCATCTAAAGCAGAAAACATGTTTAAACCCCATTCTCCCCCCCCCCCCGGCACCAAACGTGGTGAGGGAACCAACAAAAGCGCAACTGTGACACCCTCAAATATAAAACAATTATTCACAAAATTGGAAAAACTACAGCGCAAAGAAATATCGCGCTCATGGGAAATAATCACTTTGGAAAAATATGTTGAATGTGCAATGGTCCCAAGAGGACTACGAATCTTCACACTACCTAACCATCCAGACACACGATCAGAGATGCTGGAGGAGTGGGGAAAGAACAATATGGAATGTTCCAAAAACATGCTATTGATAATTATAAAATATGCCCGCATAGAAGTAAGTGAACTACACACAGCCATCGCTGAAATTGAAAAATCAATATTAGACTTACAAGAAGACCCCGAGGTTGTCAAGAAAATGAGAGCGGATATGGAAAAGAACTTGGACAAACATGAGGATGAAGTCCAAATGAGAAAACAATGGAAGTTTAGAAGGGATGAAGACGATTATGAGTTTGGTACTCTTCTAACATTTGCCAAAAAATATGATGTTTACAAAAAACTGTGGAATCAAACCTCAATTGGAGCTAACAATAACTCAGCTACTGAAGAGGAGTCAGACTGGAGTGAAGGGGAACAACGTCAGCGACAACTAGCAGATCAAAGGTTTAATTTTTTAGAGGAACTTCAAATGCTCCATATGGAGCAGTCAGCACCAAAAGCAACATCTCAAAGAGGAAGATTCACTCGGACACGAGGAAGAGGAAGCGGATTTTCGCAATCAAAAAAACAGGGCGCAAAACCAGGAGAAGCAGGAAACCAAAGTGGAGGATACAATCTGAGGAACAGAACAATAGTGAAAAAATAGCCTCCAGTAATAAAAATGCAAACAAAAACAAGAAACCTCCTGATCTGGTAATCAACCTATCCAGATACACCTTGACAAAAAATGAAAACGACCTCCTCAATAAAGGATTATCCTTCTGCCCAGAAGTACACCAAGAAACTACTGAAACCAAAATCGATCTGTACAAATATATAAGAAAACTAAAACTAAAGAAACATTTCAAAAGATATCCCCAACCTCCAGACAAACCAAAAGGTGATAAAGGAACAGATAATCAAGCACAATTTCATATAAAGGAAATTCCACAACTGCGCACTGCTTATGATTTGGCAAATGAGACAACTAGTACCCAAATTAAAAATACACAAATCCTAGAAGAAATGGCCATTACAACAAACAAATCTCCCAAAACAGTGTTTAAGGCTTCATCCAAATTCTGTCCAAACCTCCATCCGGGCAACAAGATAGATATCTATCAGGACCTAGTATTGGGAGAAATTGACAAGATGACTAACGTAAACCAAAAAGGAATTGAAAATCTCACAAAAAAAGAACGACTAGCCATACAATCTTTGAAATTGAACAACAACATCGAGAAAAAACCCGCCGACAAAGGGGGTAACATTGTCATTCTAGAAAAACAAGACTACATCGAAGAGGCAATGAGACAATTAGGAGATACTTCAAAATACACGATGCTTGAAAGAAATCCGACAAAAGAACTAACTATTGATTTGAGAAACAAACTAGAAAGTTGGAAAAAAGCTGGCCTCATAACTGAACATGAAAGAAGATACCTGATGGTTGACAATCCAACTGTACCAACCATATACTTTCTCCCGAAAGTACATAAAACACTTAACAAACCACCAGGGAGGCCGATAATTTCAAGCTGCGGAAGCTTGTATGAGAACTTGTCACTATATGTGGATAATTTCATTGCTCCCATTGTGCCCACATTAACATCTTTTATAAAGGACACAGGGGACTTCTTGCGAATCCTATCCAACACAGAATGGCAACCTAACTATCTACTCATAACGATCGATGTTGTTTCGTTATATACATCCATTGACCACGAAATTGGCCTCAAGGCAATCCAATATTTTCTCCAACAAAGACCAATCAATTTATATGAACATTCTAAAATGCTCATACAGATGATAACACTCTGTCTGTATAACAATATCTTCATCTTTAATAAAAAGATATACATACAGCGCTGCGGAACTGCCATGGGAGTTTCCTTTTCCCCAAGCTACGCTAATCTCATGATGGGGTGGTGGGAGAGGTGTGTGGCTTGGGGAGAAGAAAACGACCAATATATGGCAAACGTGGCGTTGTGGCTCCGCTTCATAGACGACCTTTTCTTGCTCTGGAAAGGCACAGAACAGGAATTCAAAAACTTTTTTGAAATTTTAAATAACAATGCAGTGGGACTGAAATTCACCTATAACATCAGCCCAAGAGAAATTGAATTTCTGGACACCAGAATATACGTGAAAGATAATAAATTGGAGACAACTGTTCATCGCAAAAAGACAGCAACTAACAGTCTCCTTCATGGACGGAGCTTTCATCCAACTAGTTTAAAGAAAAGCATTCCTTACGGAGAATTACTAAGGATGAAGAGAAATTGCTCGGAAGAAAGCGAAATGGAGCGCAAATTCGAAGAAACAAAAACTCGCTTCCAACAAAGAGGATATAAAAAAACTGACATAACAAGAGGGGAAGCAGCGGCAAGAAATAGGAACAGACATGAGATGCTAACCTCAAACAAAAAATCCTTACTTGGCAAGAGAAGAAACACCAACGAACAGATGACACAAAACACAAGTGAGATGGAAGAAACAACAATGGAGGAACAACCGAGAATGATAATCAGATACACGAAGGAGAGCTTTAAAATACAAAAAATCATGACAAAATACTGGCATGTCCTTAAGAAAGACATTGACATTGGAAATGAGATAGGAGAAAGACCATTGATAACATTTAAAAGAGCTCCCAACTTATCAGACCATCTGGTGCATAGCCACTTTGAACTACGCAAAGAACAACCATGGCTAGGAATGAAACAATCAGGATTTACTAAATGCCTAGTATGTAAGGCCTGTAAAATTGGAAAGAACTTAAAGTACTTATTGGATCCATCAGAAAAGAAATTTGAAATAAAACAACAAATAACGTGTGAAACTCCATTTGTTGTATATCTACTCCAATGCCAATGTGGTAAAAGATATATTGGAAGCACAACGTGCCCTTTAAAAAAACGCATCCTAGAGCACACACGGGCAATACAGAATAAAGACTTTTCGTATGCCATGGCAAAACATATGTCAAGCCATCCAGGATATACTTGGACAAATATGTCATATTCAGGTCTGGCTGCAATACCTCAACATGAGCGTGGAGGGGACAGAAGATTGAAATTGAGGCGACTCAAATCAAAATTAATCATGAGATTCAAGACTGTACAACCTATGGGACTCAATGCAAATGCTGAATTACATGTGCATCTCTAATTGAACTGACTAGAATATTTGCAAAAATCGATATAATCTACTGAATGAATAACGAGATTTGAAACATACACAGCACTACACTTCCATAATCAGTGGTAATGATTAGCGGTGGCAAGGGCACTCAGCCCAGGAAACATGGAGTTATACCCATTCAGCTATACTGCACTAGTTCGGTTACAAGCAGTGAATTCATTCACAGCACAACACTGCACACATAAATTAGCATATAGGGCATACTCAACACCGCTATACCACTGTAATATCTGGAAGGAATGTCTCACATAGAACATACTACAGCAACAAAGACACCGCATGCATGGCAATATGGGGCACTCAGTTCGAAAAATGTTGATTATCTTGACCTTATCTCTAAAATGATGTACTATACTCAGAATATGAAGTCGATTTACACAGCAACTTGTTGTAAAAAACATATTGGTTGAATGACGTTAATTCAACTACAATGCCCATAATGCATTGCGTGTCACATGTATGTATATAATGCAAAAGTGAAAAGGGACTCACTGTTTGAATAGATACCGTGATCAAGAACGACACGTTCGAAACGCGTAGGTGATCGCAGCTGTAAAATAAAACGCTGTTGAAAAGTTTCCCGAGTGGAGTGCCGTCATTGTTGATTTTTCGAACTTGTGAGAATATATATATATACATATATATATATATCCAAGCTCCTAAGTATCCATGGGATTTACCCCATAAAGAAAGTAGCACTCGCAGGGGTTAGTTCCAACGATGATTTTATTTCGGGAACTGCACAGCAACAACGACGCGTTTCGCCATAGGGCTTCTTCAAATTGTGCAAGGAGCCGCGGCGCCTGTCTGCCTATAAAGACGTCATACATATGATCAAAAGCAAGAGAGGACTATCAAACATATCTACAAAAGGCCGCCATCTTAACATGTAGTGACGAATATCGCAGCAATACGGGTGTTCAATACCCAGATAGTTGGCCCATCCATATACACTATATACATATATACATAGATGATTTAAATAAATCCAAGGTGCATAAAGCCCACGATGGGCTAAGATAGTCCTAACTTCGCGTGTAATACAAATACACCCATTATGGGTTGGTCTTAGGCAGAGTCGTTATATCAAAAACATTTCATCTCGCCCTGTATGGGCTAAATCAAAACACATATTTAAAAAACATTGTCTTAAAAAGATTCAAAATTTTCATCTGTACATATCTTAATCTGTTATGACATTTAAAATATCATGCAGGATGGATGTATCTAAAGGCAGTTTGGTGATTACAGGTACACTCAATAAGATACTAATCTCAGAATTATCATGTCACTATGCATGTCAGCCTAAATGTACTGCTAGCTCTTCATGCATATTGAGAACTTTGGGATTTTTGCTCTGCATATCTATGATATACCTAGATTCAAGACGTCTGAGTTTTAATAGTCTATCACCCCCTCTGATGTTAACCGGTACACTGTCAAGGTAAACATAGGACAACAGGTCCCTGTTGCTCCCATGCATCCTTTCAAAATGCCTTGCTACAGGGTAAGATTCGTCCTTCTTGGCGATCGCACGCATATGCTCCAAAATACGCAGCTTAACAGCATTGGTCGTGCTGCCGATATAATTCAAGCCGCACGGACAAGTAAGACAGTAAATTGCATAAGGCGTGGAGCATGTTAGAAATTTCATAATCCGTTTAGGATTCGCCAATCCAGGTATTTTATAGGTGAGTGTCCGCTTGCTAAATTTGCAAGCCTTGCAACGGCCACATGGGTAAAAACCATTAAGAGCAGGCAGTTTGGGGGTTTCTCCTGGTTGAAGAAAATGACTTGAGACTAGATGGTCCCTCAGAGATCTCGCCTTCCTGAAGGTAACTAAGGGGTTAGTGGGTAGATCAGCCTTAATGATGTTATCGGACAAAAGGATATTCCAATTTTTCTTTAAGATTTTCTTAATTTGCCCCGCATTTTGAGAGAAAGTAGTGATTAAACGAAACGTCCCATTATTCGATTTCGCAATCACTTTCGGTTTCAACAACTCAGATCTTCTCATTTTCTTAACTCTCTCATAGGCTCGTGTTAATACAACATCATTGTAGCCCCTTATTTTGAATCGTGTCAGGCTAGCATCCGCCGCCCTCACAAAGTCTTCATCATTAGAGTTATTCCTTCTTAGCCTTAATAGTTCCCCATAAGGAATACTGTCAATTAATTGACGGGGATGACCACTTGCAGCACAGAGCGTAGAATTCCCCGCAGTTTCTTTTCTGTACAATTTTGTCTGCATTTTCCCATCTTTGTCAATGTAAACTGTCAGATCTAAATAGTTTACAGAGGTACTACTGATCTGACCAGAAAACCTTAGATTTACATTATTGTTATTTAGAACATCAACATATGCACCGGCTAATTCTATGGTGGAATCTAGGATGATAAAAAGATCGTCTATATAACGATGCCACCCTACGATCCGATTATTCCATTCTTGGTTGGCACTGCTCCAGGCCATCTGCTCTTCCCACCAACCCACGAAGAGATTCGCGAAGCTGGGAGCAGAGCAGGCGCCCATCGCCACTCCAGACACTTGCTTATACATCTGTTTACCGAATAAAAATATATTGTTGTTAAGGCTAAATGTCATGAACTCCAGTAACATCTTGTTGTGTTCATAAAAACGTGCAGGTCGTTTGTCTAAAAAACTGGCCATAGCTTTCAAACCGTCACAATGTGCAATGCACGTGTACAAACTGGTGATGTCAAGTACCATCATACAATAGGTGTGTTTCCAATTAACTTCATTAATGCAATTCAAAAAATGCTTAGTGTCTCTTAAATAAGACTTTAAGGACATGACCAAAGGAGAAAGAAAAAAGTCCACATAAATAGAAAGATTCTCTGTTAAACTCCCATTGGAAGCTACAATGGGACGACCAGGTGGATTAAACATATCTTTGTGAACCTTAGGGAGGTAATAAAATGTAGGGATAACAGGACTAAGGCAACGTAAAAATAAATGTTCATCAGTACTGAGCATATTCAAATGATACCATTTTAATATCATGTCATGGTATGCACTAACACTCTGATTATACACTTTTTCATTCACAGTCATGTAGGTGTTAGTATCTTCCAATAGACGTAAAGCCTCCGTTTCATATTGGGTCGTCGTGAGCAGAACAATATTTCCCCCTTTATCAGAAGGCTTACATACTATGCCTGCATCCTCGCTCAGAGTTTTTAAAGCCACCTGTTGATGTTTGGTAAAGTTCCCCCTAGATGGCACGAATTTATTCGTGTTCCTTAGCCTCGCAAGGTCCCTCAACACAGCTTCGGAGAAGGTGTCTATGGCATCAGTTGCCATCATCGGCATAAAGGTGGAAGCTGGTTTAAAGACACTGGCTCCACCTTTTTGTTGTACATCACATATTTCCAACATCTGGGTATTGGTTACATCACCATCACCTCCTGTGTTGATTTCCTGATGTAGACCCTCCATAGTTCTCAAGCCTCCCAAGTCACTACATCTCAATTCTGTAGTCTTAATGTCTATGGTCGGCATAGTTTATTCACAATGTGGTTTTAACTTGAAAAATTTATGTAGTTTAAGTTTTCGTGTGAACTTAAAAACATCAATCCTGGTCTGCGCGAATTCAAAGTTTCTGCGTGGACAGTAGGATAACCCCAATTTTAATATGGATTCTTCTTCTTTATTCAACACTTTATTAGTCAAGTTGATAATAGTTAGATTATCTGAATCCACTCTCAATTCTTCTTCTTGTAAAAGGGTTTCCTGCTGCGTGTGACGGGTGGGGATCCTAGTGGGTTTCTTCCCACCGCCCCCCCCGCCGTGTTTTCCTCTTGCCACTTGATTGTCCGGAGGCTTTCCCCTGCCTCCCTCCAATTGTTGTTTGCGCATAACTTTGTACTCTACATGAAAAGGAGAAACGTCATCAATGCCATCCTCGCTAACCGCTTCTTCAGCGGTGGCGTCTGATTCCGATGTAGCGGGTTTCAGCAATTACTGGTCCAATAACCTTTGTTCTCAATTGTTTCCTAGTATATTCATACTTTTTGGCAAAGGTCAGGACTCTTCCCGTCTGATAATCATTTTCGTCCCTCTCGAATTTTTCTTCTTTGCGCTGTTTAATTTTTTGTTCATATTTTTTTAGGCGTTTTTTCATCTGTTCACGTTTTTCTTCCAAATTAACTTGGTCTTCCTCCTTCGTTAATTCATTCTCGAGATCCTTGATTTGTACCAATGCCTTTTCTCTATCGCTCCAAGCAAAGCGTACTAATATTATTAAGCTCCCTTTACATGATGCAGCCGTGTGTTCAGCCCATGCATCAAGCAACTGCGGATCAGGGTTCTCGTACGCTGGAATAGTGTATATTCTCAGGCCTCTGGGGACACGATCAACATCAATATAGTTCTGCAAAGATCTTGCTTCCCACCATTTCCTGATCTCACGTTCGTATAAACGCTCCAGTGAGATCAGTTTGGTGTTCAAAGTTGTATTCGCCCAACTTCCTTGACCTGTGCCTGTTTTTTGTGCCCCATCCACTTTTTTCTTGTTTTTAAACATGCCTCGTTCGGCTTCACGCCTCTCAGCCTCGTCAAACATAATAACGGTAGCGCAGCCGCAACTACCAAGATGTAAATGCTGTTTCTCCCCCTTCGCTCTGAGTAAATGCCAAAGTTCGTGGGGGCAGATTTATGTTAACTGGCGCATCCCCAGGGATGCGCCAGTTAACATGCGCCACAGTGCGCCACTGCTCCGCCACCCATGGTGCGCCGCATTTATGATGCAGCGCACCATGGTGCAAGGCAGTGAAGATGCGTGACGCATCTCTCGGCGCACGGGCGGCGCATTGCAGGAGTCATGTCGCAAGTGCGACATGACTCCTGCAATGCACAGGGCCCACCTGTTCAATGTATGGTGCGTCACCCTTACGCCTGCTTCAAGCAGGCGTAGGGAATTGACGTAGAAAGTGACTGAGTGAAATCTCATAGATTTCACTCAGCCACTTTTAGGAGGCGTTCCTGTGCAGGAACGCCCCCCCTGCGCAGGAACGCCTCCTTATGGCGCAGGGGTTTCCAACGTGACGCATCTCCTAGATGCGTCATGTTGTAAATAGGGCGCATTGTTTGCGCCGCCGTTGCGTCACATTACGTGATGCAATTGCGGCGCAAGGAGGCGCAAGATCCTCATAAATCTGCCCCAAAGTCTATAATATACATATATAAATGGTATCATTTGAATATGCTCAGTACTCATGAACATTTATTTTTACGTTGCCTTAGTCCTGTTATCCCTACATTTTATTACCTCCCTAAGGTTCACAAAGATATGTTTAATCCACCTGGTCGTCCCATTGTAGCTTCCAATGGGAGTTTAACAGAGAATCTTTCTATTTATGTGGACTTTTTTCTTTCTCCTTTGGTCATGTCCTTAAAGTCTTATTTAAGAGACACTAAGCATTTTTTGAATTGCATTAATGAAGTTAATTGGAAGCACACCTATTGTATGATGGTACTTGACATCACCAGTTTGTACACGTGCATTGCACATGGTGACGGTTTGAAAGCTATGGCCAGTTTTTTAGACAAACGACCTGCACGTTTTTATGAACACAACAAGATGTTACTGGAGTTCATGACATTTAGCCTTAACAACAATATATTTTTATTCGGTAAACAGATGTATAAGCAAGTGTCTGGAGTGGCGATGGGCGCCTGCTCTGCTCCCAGCTTCGTGAATCTCTTCGTGGGTTGGTGGGAAGAGCAGATGGCCTGGAGCAGTGCCAACCAAGAATGGAATAATCGGATCGTAGGGTGGCATCGTTATATAGACGATCTTTTTATCATCCTAGATTCCACCATAGAATTAGCCGGTGCATATGTTGATGTTCTAAATAACAATAATGTAAATCTAAGGTTTTCTGGTCAGATCAGTAGTACCTCTGTAAACTATTTAGATCTGACAGTTTACATTGACAAAGATGGGAAAATGCAGACAAAATTGTACAGAAAAGACTCTGCGGGGAATTCTACGCTCTGTGCTGCAAGTGGTCATCCCCGTCAATTAATTGACAGTATTCCTTATGGGGAACTATTAAGGCTAAGAAGGAATAACTCTAATGATGAAGACTTTGTGAGGGCGGCGGATGCTAGCCTGACACGATTCAAAATAAGGGGGTACAATGATGTTGTATTAACACGAGCCTATGAGAGAGTTAAGAAAATGAGAAGATCTGAGTTGTTGAAACCGAAAGTGATTGCGAAATCGAATAATGGGACGTTTCGTTTAATCACTACATTCTCTCAAAATGCGGGGCAAATTAAGAAAATCTTAAAGAAAAATTGGAATATCCTTTTGTCCGATAACATCATTAAGGCTGATCTACCCACTAACCCCTTAGTTACCTTCAGGAAGGCGAGATCTCTGAGGGACCATCTAGTCTCAAGTCATTTTCTTCAACCAGGAGAAACCCCCAAACAGCCTGCTATTAATGGTTTTTACCCATGTGGCCGTTGCAAGGCTTGCAAATTTAGCAAGCGGACACTCACCTATAAAATACCTGGATTGGCGAATCCTAAACGGATTATGAAATTTCTAACATGCTCCACGCCTTATGCAATTTACTGTCTTACTTGTCCGTGCGGCTTGAATTATATCGGCAGCACGACCAATGCTGTTAAGCTGCGTATTTTGGAGCATATGCGTGCGATCGCCAAGAAGGACGAATCTTACCCTGTAGCAAGGCATTTTGAAAGGATGCATGGGAGCAACAGGGACCTGTTGTCCTATGTTTGCCTTGACAGTGTACCGGTTAACATCAGAGGGGGTGATAGACTATTAAAACTCAGACGTCTTGAATCTAGGTATATCATAGATATGCAGAACAAAAATCCCAAAGGTCTCAATATGCATGAAGAGCTAGCAGTACATTTAGGCTGACATGCATAGTGACATGATAATTCTGAGATTAGTATCTTATTGAGTGTACCTGTAATCACCAAACTGCCTTTAGATACATCCATCCTGCATGATATTATAAATGTCATAACAGATTAAGATATGTACAGATGAAAATTTTGAATCTTTTTAAGACAATGTTTTTTAAATATGTGTTTTGATTTAGCCCATACAGGGCGAGATGAAATGTTTTTGATATAACGACTCTGCCTAAGACCAACCCATAATGGGTGTATTTGTATTACATGCGAAGTTAGGACTATCTTAGCCCATCGTGGGCTTTATGCACCTTGGATTTATTTAAATCATCTATGTATATATGTATATAGTGTATATGGATGGGCCAACTATCTGGGTATTGAACACCCGTATTGCTGCGATATTCGTCACTACATGTTAAGATGGCGGCCTTTTGTAGATATGTTTGATAGTCCTCTCTTGCTTTTGATCATATGTATGACGTCTTTATAGGCAGACAGGCGCCGCGGCTCCTTGCACAATTTGAAGAAGCCCTATGGCGAAACGCGTCGTTGTTGCTGTGCAGTTCCCGAAATAAAATCATCGTTGGAACTAACCCCTGCGAGTGCTACTTTCTTTATGGGGTAAATCCCATGGATACTTAGGAGCTTGGACATTACAACGGGCACACCCCCGTTCTGTGTGCACCCGCTCACGTGTGCATCTGGCTGGTGTTTGGGAGCTGAGGGATATATATATATATATATATATATATATATATATATATATATATATATATATATATATATATATATATATATATATATATGCAACAGCAATTCCAACCACTTCCGTCTCGCGGCGAAGCAGGAACTCAGACCGACCACAGCATTTCAGGCAAGGTATACATTTATTTTGTTCTTACACCACAGCCAGCAACGACGCGTTTCAGGCTTCAAGAGCCCTTGATCACATGCAGCTATCTGTATGCTTTTTTCACATTTTATTTTGTGCTTAACACCGTGCACGCCCCCTCCCAGGTGAAATTTTGGGTAATGTCACCATAAACAGTAACAACAGACTATGCGAGGTAACTGCTGTAAAAGTCATTATTTCTGCCTGAATGCAGGGATACATATCATCAAGTACTGCACTCAATATAGATGTGCAGTTACATTATTTAAACATATCTCAGTATAAATACTAGTATTTAAATAATGTTATAAAACCTATGTTAAAAACATTTTATAGCTGGATAAATCCAGGATGTTTTGATCCCATCTCTATTTGTGCACTGTATAATTGGATGTCTATCGTATCTTATTATTTCTAATCTTTACATGTCATGTTGATCAACTTATTGGTCCCAAACTTATCTTACTTGTGTAAATATGCAAAAGTGCTCCAGTGCTTTATTCCTATATCTAGTGCAAATACCATAGATAAAGTGCTACAGAATATGTACAAAGATAAGCCAACAATAAATATAAAGTGCATTTTCATAAATATGTACATTAACAAACATGATATATAAATTTACATCTTAAAAAGCAAAATTCATTTCATATATATCCACTATGAGATTACTCGACAATTCCATGAATAACCATCCGGCACTCGAGGTAAAGTTTTAGACACTTTTAGTACTTTATTCAAAATGAGGGTAACATCTACGCGTTTCAACAGCCACTGCTGCCTTGTTCACGATGTTTTTTAGCACCATTTTTTTCTTTAAAATACCTCGAAGGCAACATTGAAGAGGGACACTACATGCCATAAAGGTAGGACTAAGCCTTTCAAAATTGTAGCTGCCATCTTTGAATATGTTAATTTAAACATGTTCATCATTATAGCATTACATTTCATTTTAAAATTCATGGGGTTCCATAGACAATAAAGTGCATTGATTACAGTGGGAAAAAATTATTGTTCCTCACATTTAAAAAAAAAGCTATTTCACATCTAAAAGAAATATTCTACCCCCAGAGAAGGACACACTTAATTAATACTCCTCAAAAATTTAAAGTGCAAGTGCTTATTCACATTTTAGATATTGGCAACATTATACAGTTTTCTTTGGCCAGTGCCATTTTGGATCGGGTTTACAATTCTTACAAAATAACGTGCAAGTGCATTAGTGCAAAAATAAACATTTCTCCCTTCTATACCTTAGTTGCTCTTTTCCATTAGTTACTTCACTAAAGATAAAGTGCAAATGCTAAATAAATACAATATATCATAATTTATACAGAATAAACAGTCTCAAGAATTATTACAAAATCCATCATTTCATGTATTCAGTAAAAAAAAGAAGTTTTCTTCCTAAAAATGTATTTTTTATAAGAGGGATCTCAATTTCAACGTGCAAATATCTATATAAACTCAAAGAGGACTGCTCTTTCTTTTACCAGAGCAACCTTATTTATCCTTTATGTATATATACTGAAAAAAACATAGGTTTCAGGGACGTTATAGTTAGTTGGACATTTGACTCATATAAAACCAGAGAAATTCGCCAGTTATAGTTAGTTGAGCTAACTATAACTCGCGCGCCCGCAATGCACTGCTGATGGCATCATATATTACATCACTGCATAGGTTGGTGAGTAGCTACATGAGTGTCTATATGGGTTATTGATTTGTTGTCTGAGTATCTGTATGGGTGCCTGAGTGTCTGTGTGGGTGGGTGGGGGGGGTGACTCTGTGCTTAGATGTCTGAATGGGTGATTCACTTGTTGTTTGGATTCAAAAGTGCATCTGGACAGGCCTGTATGGGTGAGTTACTGTGTGTATGGGTGTGTTGGTGAGTGAATGAATGGCTCAGTGGTATATGTGTGAGTAACTACATATGTTTTAAGGCAGTATACGTGAGGGTTGGAGTATATAAATGACTATATGTGAGAGTAAGAGTGGGCATATAAATGAGTGTCTGCTTGTATCAGTGATTGCATAAGACTGTAAGTATGTGTTAGTATCTGCATAAATAAGTGATTTGGTGTGTGTATAAATAACTCAGTTGGTATGTATAACTGTATACATGAGTAAATGTAATTCATTCTTTGCATGACTGACTAGGTGTGTAAGTAACTCTATGGATGAGTGGTAGAGTGTGACTGTATGTATAGGTGTATGAGTACATATTATAGTACTGAATTGATGAGTATCTGTATGTATAAGTCACTGAATGTGTGTATAGACCTAGAAAATAGTCGGCGGTATGTAGTATATGGCATTGTTGTGTGTATGGTTTCAAAAATAGTAGACTGTATTTTAGAGAGGGTGTATCTAAGTTTATATTAGAGCATCAGTATGTGCATAAGATTATCACGTGGATGATGTCATCAGTGATGTCATTTGAGATGTCATGAGTGATGTCACTGACCATGTCATGAGTGATGTAATATGTGACGTCATCAGCAGTGCATTGCTGGCGCGCGAGTTATAGTTAGCTCAACTAACTATAACTGGCAAATTTCTCTAGTTTTATATGAGTCAAATGTCCAACTAACTATAACGTCCCTGAAACCTATGGTTTTTTGAGTGAATTTCTATGGTTTTTTAAATGCTAATTCCTAACTATAACGTCTGTAAAACCTATGGGTTTTTTCAGTGAATTTCAAAGGTTTTTTAAATGTTAATTTCATATTTTAATATTAATAAAACCTATATTTTTTCTAATTATTTTTTATATTTTGCAACTCTATTATCTTTTTTTTTTACTTTAAAAATTATCTAATGTTTTATATCTTCCCCCAAAAATATGTGTATAATTTTTTTTATTGAGAAAACTACAGTCCTGTACCTGTAGTTTACCAAGCTCGATCAGCACGCGAATCCTATCAACCATATTTAAATGACGCGAATTTCATATCCGACGGGTTTGTGGCACCGCGTCCCGTGTAACAACCTATACATATGAAGTCACGCCAGCTGCTACTTAGGTATGCGACGGGTACGCACTACCAAGCCGCGCATTACGTCATATACGTATGGGGTCGTGCCCTCTGTGTGTTGCGTATGCGACGAGTGCACGCTGCAACGCCCTGTGTTACACCATAGACAAACGGTGTTGCGCCGCATAAGCCATTCCCTCATTTTTTTTGTCTCAAAACTATATCTAAATAACTTTAAAGTGTATATGAGAGCATTTAACATAAACACACAGGTAGTAGTGATCCCTCAAAGGGAAATATGCGCACATTCAATGAACACACTATAGTCAATAATTGATTTGGCGTGAAAAGTCAGAATAACTTGCTATATTTATACAAGGGGGTGCTAACTCAGCCCCAAACACCTACCACATAAAGGTGTTATTAGTACAAACCAATGTGCAACCACTTACACAAAAAAACTGAGGCCCGTGGCAGCACTCCATTAAGTCAAATATTGATCCATAAACAGTAAAGATCAGATTTGTAGGATCCTTCAATATAAATCCCTATGCTGAAAGCGGACAAGACACAACAATATTGATCTGAATCAAACTTCCAGACAGGACATTATTCATGTTGTTCAGCAGTCTTTATTCACATTGTGCCAAAATTATTTTTATTCTTAAAACATTCCCAGCACACGATAGCCGACACGTGTTTCGTCTTTTGCTTAGACTTTTTCAAGGCTGGAATGGCAAACATCATAAGATAAACATACATATACAGGGACAAACAGTAATATATAAGACAACATTGGACAATGTACAAACATCACAATGTTACTATTAGCAAAACAGACAAACCTCTATTAATACTACCTATAAAGATAAACACACAGGATAAAATATATGCACATTTCTTTAAAAACCTATCCAGGAGTCCTATATACAAAGTTGTATATGGGAGGCATGTAAAACTTCTAAGTGCATAGGTGTACACACAAGCCCAAATCACCAAAATAGACAAGAAGCTGAGCATAGAGACAGAGGTCTGTGGTTCAGGTAAACGTGAAAAACAGAGTTGTGGAATATTCTCATCCAAGTCTAACCCCACCGTACTCTACAAAACAACCAGCAATGCATGTGTTCAATCCATTATAAAAATTGACCTACCATAAACGTCAGAACCAATCAGGCCAGTACTGAAAGTGGGTTGTGTCTGTTCTTGCGTAACAGAATAAGTAAAAGAACCCCAGTCCGGAAATTACAGTGAAGAGTTTATGACTGTACGTTCTCAAAATTTCATGAACCTATACACCAGGCGTCTCCAACCAGTAGCTCGGGAGCTACTGGTAGCTCACCAGCACCCTCAAAGTAGCTCTCAGAGGGGAAGCCAAACCAATCTGATCTCAGTGATTCTGTGTATATTAAAGAAGGCAGCACTGCTCGTTTCATTACCCGTAAGAGTTACAGACAGCCAAACCAATGGCAGGACTTCTTGATAACACTCAAACACACACACTCTGTTGGCCAATCAATCAATCAGGGATTTATAGAGTGCACTACTCCTCCATGAGGGTCTCAAAGCGCTGAAGGTGGGGGGGGGGCATTTGGGCAGCTTCGGTCATTTGAAAAGCCAGGTCTTGAGGCTCTTCCTGAATGCTTTCAGTGTGGGGCTTCGTCTGATCCTGAGGGGGGAGTTCGTTCCAGGTCTTGGCCGCGAGGTAGGAGAAGGATCTGTCCCATGTTCTGGCTCTGTGAATGCGGGTGAATTCGGCCAAAGTCTGGTCAGCAGAGCGGAGGTTTCTCTTTGAGGAGATTCTTTCATTGAGTTATTGGGGTCTGGTGTTGTGGAGGGCTTTGTAGGTGTGTGTGAGCAGCTTGAAGGTCACTCTTTTTTCGAAGGGGAGCCAGTGGAGGTCTCGTACGTGCTGGGTGATGTGGTCATGTCGTGAGATGCTGAGGACGAGTCTGGCTGCAGCGTTCTGACGGTCTGGAGTTTGTAGAGCAGAGATTGGTTGATTCCGGCATAGAGGGTATTCCGGTAGTCCATTCTGCTGGTGACGAGTGCATGGATGACGGTCTTCCTGTATTCAGGGGGAATCCATTTAAAGGTCTTGCGGAGTATGCGGAGGGTGTTGAAGCATGTGTAGGCTACGGTGTTGGCCTATGGGTCTGCCACATGAACCATCATTATCCACATTAAATCTACCTAAGAAGGAGATTGGCCATGTTATATGCCCTTCTCTGTCAGTCACACCGTGTGTGACATCAAAGAATAGTGGCAGCAGTAACCAGGACAGACCCACCAAAGTGTGTGACTGCAAGAACTAGAATGAAAATGTGTTAGTTGGGAGCATGATCAACCAAAGGGCTGAGGGAAGAGAGTATGCATCCAGGGCAGAGAAAATTAGAAGCATCAGGTTCATTTTTGTGTGGGTGTGTGACATTGTGTCCTTCCCTAATGAACAGTGTTGGTTCCTTAAAGCTACTCCTAGTGTCAAGGGCTGCAAAATATGAATGCTGGTCCCCATCATAAGAGTATTATCTCTGAGGCAATTGTACCAGTTCATGGTATAATTGTGCCATTGCCACAATATTTTCATCCTTTACTATTTTGGGCATACAAGTCTAGTAATTACATACTTGCTGTCATCACTGACATATTAAGAGCATGACTGACTTGCTTTTAGACATTCCTGACAGTGGCAACTGCTTCTCCCATAATAATGTCCGTAACTGATATATGTTGAGCATCCAGCTGTGGCACAGTGGTAGCCCTGGTTTAATGGTGGGCATTATTAGCATAACAGATGCATTAATAGTGTTATGGTGAGCAAGCAGGGCCTATGATTCCACTTCCTCGGTATTTGAAGCAGAATTTGTCCATCAGAGGCATTTTTACATGACGGTACTCATTGAGATCGAAAAACTGATGTTTAGGGACTGTATTTTCTAACCATGAAAACTAATTTGATTTTTAAAGAAAAAATTATGCTTTTTCTGAAAAGGATTTTCTTTTGGAAAATTGAGTTTGATTGTTCAAAGTTGAAAGTGGTTTTGATAGAAAAATATGTTTATTTTTAAAAAACTAATATGCCAATGAAGAAAAAATATTACAATTCTAAAACACATTTAAAGTTTGTTAGCTGAATGCTAATTCAATTTGAGTTGGGGAGACTTACTGCTGTGGTAGTACCCTTTGTGGTACACAGCATGTGATGATTTGAATTTTACTTGATTACAAGCCTTTAATATTGATAAACGTTTTCCTAGCATTCTGCTGATAATTTCATCTGGAATCTTTGGGCAGATACTACTGATAAATCGTTCTTAGGGTGGTCATAGTGTAATGTTAATACATATCATCAGCATTTTACAGTGATAAAATATGCTAGTAGCTCGGCAGGACTCTCCTTGAGCAGAACTAGCTCTCACTACAGAAAAGGTTGGAGACCCCTGCTATACACAAAATCTCATGGGAATCCTCACTTCATGTAGTACGCATCCTTTTGAAAGTTCTGAGGACCAACACCCTAACTCCATTTGTTCAAGTTCGCCAAAAACTGCAATAAGTGCCCATACTCATGTTAATATGGCCACTATTTATATACAGATAACCACCAATCTATGGCCCTTGTTCCATGTAGCTAATTACAAGTTGCAAAACAGTCTACGCCCTATATATACACTCACCCAAGCATCCAAAAAACATTGTCAACAAGATCCCAATATCCGAAAGTGGACCTGGCAGGTCAAAATGATTTTCAGAGCAGCCTGTAGGCAGCCCTCGGGCCTAAAAAACAACCATATGATTAGAATACATCACATGTTTGTGAACTAAGATAGTCTCCTCACTAGAGACCAATTGTAATAGTCCTAATACACTCACCAATAGAGTGGGCCAACACTATGCCCCTAGGTGATGAAAGCACAGTCTGTATTGCACGCCAGTAGTGCCCACCTTGGTTCACAAATACGTGCCATCCTATTTGTTCAAGTGACCAGGCTGAGACGCAATTGTAGTACTGAGAGAGTTTTTCAACAAGAAATTGAGATTCTTAAGAAGCGATTCCCAGCTAGGGGTTATGATCATTCCCTTCTAGAGAAGGCAACATTAGGATCAATAGAATAAAAATAACTGGATTACTCAAACGGAATTGCAGAAAGAAAAACAAATTGGGAAGTGATAAAATTGCGTTTATTACGCAGTACAACTCCCATAGCAGCCATGTCTTTAGAACTGTAAATAAACATTGGCAACTCTTGAAATTGGATCAAGACTTGGATCCATATGTATCACCTAAACCCCAAATTGTGTACAGAAGAGGTAGGACTTTAAGAAAGATATTGAGTCTTTCAGTTATCAGAAGTCCCTCTAATGTTGCAACAAGTATGTGGTTACCAGGGAAACCGAAGGGTTTCTACAAAAACTCTATGTGTAGCGTTTGCCAGTTTGCAGAAGATAAGAAAAAGGAATTCTGCTATAACACCAAACAGAATTACAGGATACAGCAGTTTATCAACTGTAATACAAAGTATACAGTGTACTGTATTAGCTGCCAATGCAACCTTATTTACGTTGGCCGCACGATAAGGCCACTTAAGGAGAGAGTACAGGAGCACGTGAGAGCAATCCGCAATCACAACAAGAACTATCCCTTAGCAGTACATTATAACACTGTACATGCCAATTCTTAAATACTGCTATTGAGGTTTCATGGGATTGCTGCAGTTGAGACAAACCCACGGGGTGGTAATAGGACAGCTGCACTAAGGAAACTTGAATCGAAATGGCTTATTACATTGGGAGCAGTAGACAAGGGGCTCACCACAGATCGTGAGTTGCATGTGTTTCTGCAAGATTAAACTGTATATATAATGGTCATCTTCTTTGAAGTCTGACTTAGAATAAATGTATATGACCAAAATGCTGTATATTTCTGAATCAAGAGGGAAAATAAGGAGTGGTCTAAATGTATGATTGAGGGTATTTAAATATGGAGGGTGTTTATATAAACTCTGCCCATTTCATGGTATACATTTCGACTATTAAATTGTACCTATTTTTGTGTGGTATAGGATACAACATATGTACACATATATCGGTTGAACTACTTTCTTCCCTATACCTTTCCACTATTGCTCAAGTCTAGGGTTAGGATTTCAAACATAGCAGATATGTGAAGTTTAGAATATGGATGGTTGCTGATTTATAACTCTAAACACAATGTTATTGGTAGGATGCTGTAAGCTATGTGACACGATGATCATGTGGAATGTGCGATGTTCCATATTAGACAAGTAGGTCCGAGGCTCTGCAGGGGGGTGTAATATGAGGAAAGGAGGGACTTACTAGTAGATCCCAGTGACTCACTACGTTAGGTGGGGCGAAACGTATACCAAGCCCAGACTAAATATCACAAATTTGCTCCCATAATTATTGCAGGACTTAGGTTCCAACAGGTGGTGTACGGGTTACTTTACCTTAAGTTTGTGCTGCGCGGTTGGAATATAGCGCAAGGGTCTATAAGCGTTTGCATAGCGTGATGTTCTTATAAGCTCGGTGTATAGGCTAAGATGGCAGTAACTTTAGCACACTATTTAGAGGTGTTGGCGAGCCTTTCTTCATTTTGCCGACCACATGTTTACTGATCATGTGATTTCCTCTAATGTGCAAGTGGCGTCTAAGTAAATAGAGGTGTTGCCGCTTCACTCATTTCTCTAGTGACTATGAAGATACGCGGATCGGCGGATACACTTCAACACTGATGGTGAGTGTTTTATAAGGGGGAGGAGTGTGGGCTAGTGCCTTTGATTGACAGCTCATAAGTATAATATGGTTTTATTACGGCTTTAGGGTGCAACGTATTATGGTTGCGTTTCAAGGGTCTCTGTATAGGGAACTTTCAAGAGGAGACTGTGGAAGAGTTAACTGTGTATAAGGTGAGTGAAATGTTGCTGGTGAATAGCTTAGATGCGGACAGGATACTATCATAGGTTGGTTCCCATCTAGTGTGGCTTCTTGTTTTGTTTTACCTCAGGTGACGGATCGTACACAGGAGATTCGTTACGTTTGGTTCACTAAGTAGTTTCGAACCAAGTAGAATGTTGACAGTCGGATATGGAAAATATTGGGTGCTATAGGAACAGACTGTGCTTTCATCACTTAGGGCAGAGTGTTGACCCACTCTATTGGTCAGTGTATTTGGACTATTACAATTGGTCTCTAGTGAGGAGACTATCTTAGTTCACACACACGTGATGTATTCTAATCATATGGTCATTTTTCTGGCCCGAGGTTTGCCTACATGCTGCTCTGAAAATCATTTTGACCTGCCAGATATTGGGATCTTGTTGACAACGTTTTTTGGGCACTTGGGTGAGTGTATATATAGGGTGTAGACTGTTTTGCTACTTGCAATTAGCTACATGGAACAAGGGCTATAGATTGTTGGTTATCTGTATATAACTAGTGGCCATATTATCTTGGGTATGGGCACGTATTGCAGTTGTTGGCGAAGATGAACAAATGGGGTTAGGGTGTTGACCATCAGAACTTACAAAAGGATGCGCACTATATGAAGTGAGGATTCCCATGAGATTTTGCGTATAAGTCAGTGAAATTTTGAGAACGTACAGTCATAAACTCTTCACTGTACATCGGTTTGCTGCTTGTGAACTATAGATAATACAACATAGCCCTTCAATAACAAATGTGTTTGACCTAGGATCTGGAGGTGCAGCATATGTCGTTGTAATGGTTGTCTGTAATTTCTTCTCAGAGCCGAGCTGGTTTTACTCATTTCCGGACTGGGGTTCTTGCACTTATTCTGTTATGCAAGAACAGACACAACCCGCTTTTGGTACTGGCCTGATTGATTCTGATGATGGGTCATTTTTTATAATGGATTGAACACATGCACTGTTGGTTGTTTTGTAGAGTATGGTGGGGTTAGACTTGGATGAGAATATTTCGCAACTCAGTTTTTCACGTTTACCTGAACCACAGACCTCTGTCTCTATGCTCAGCTTCTTGTCTATTTTGGTGATTTCGGCTTGTGTGTACATCTATACACTTAGAAGTTTTACATGCCTCACATATACAACTTTGTATATATGACTCCTAGATAGGTTTTTAAAGAAATTTGCATATATTTTATCCTGTGTGTTTATCTTTATATGTAGTATTAATAGAGGTTAGTCTGTTTTGCCAATAGTAACATTGTGATGTTTGTACATTGTCCAATGTTGTCTTATATATTACTGTTTGTCACTGTCTTTGTATGTTTATCTTATTATGTTTTCCATTCCAGCCTTGAAAATGTCTAAACAAAAGATGAAACGCATGTCAGCTATTGTGTGCTGGGAAAGATTCAAGAATAAAAATATTTTTTTCACGAGAGGAACAAGGGCTGCTGAAAAGCAAGAATAATGTCCTGTCTGGATGTTTGATTCAGATCAATATCATTGTGTCTTGTCCACTTTCAGTATAGGGACTTATATTGAAGGATCCTACAAATCTGATCTTTACTGTTAATGGATCAATATTTCACTTAATGGAGTCCTGCCACGGGCCTCAGTTTTTTGTCTATGTATATGAGAGCAAGCGATAATCAAACATATTTTAAACATTTATATATTTCTAAATGTAATAAACTTATATTATAGTAAATATATTTTTTCAAAATCACGTCAGGTGCGATCTCCTTGCCTGCTGGGTGCGCGATTGCCATGTGACCATAAAAAAAGCATTTCATAAGTTCATAATATTTCCCATTGTACAGTTGGAAAACACCACCCATTTTAGTCAATCTCTGTACTGCATTTGATGAGACCCACCTCTTCTGCTTAGAGAGCTTTTTTCTAAACTTTTTGCAATTTACACATATCTTACACTACACACAACATGCAACCATCTTCTTCATCAATATTCATACTTTGTAAAGTATTCTTCCACCTGTGATAACCATACACCTAATAGTTACATAACCGAAGTTTTCTCCACTACCAGAGGTAACATGGTTGCATACGCTGTCCACAGCACAATGTAATGTAGTACGGCCCAGAGGCAGTATCATGCATAGATAATGAACACACAGACACAGATTGATAGTGGAAGTGGGTACGGGTACGTGCGCTTGACTCCTTTTTATTACCAGTGTCACATATCCAGTGACGTCTGTGCTGGATGCGTGTGGGGTGAGTGTAAAGCAGCCCTCAGGGAACGTTTGCTGCTAGCATCAACTATAACAGTAATCATTGGATCACACACAGAGATTCAATATTAAAAGAATCAATAATTTGTACTGCAGTAAGGTAGGGTCAGTAGATGTGAAATAATACAGAAAACATTCTATTGTAAAAGAACCACAACTTGTGGTATACTGAGACACAATCAATAGATCTGAAATAATACACTAAAAGATTATATCATAAATGCTCCATCAGTTCTAGTGCACTCAAATAGCCACATCAAAAGCATTTGGCATGTGCACAGCCAGCGTTGATGCGTGCTGCGAGCTGACCGTACTAGGAGCAATATCTGTTGCCATCAACACGGCATCATCTGCAATAGCGACTCGATCTGAATTGTGAACACTGCTGTCTGCAGTGTAGGCCAGACAGAGCGGCCAGCAAAGGTCCACAGCCACATGGCATTGACTTGAGCTCCACAGTTTGCAATACGCGAAGCAACAAAAAAGCATGTGCGGAACCTGCAATGATACGCATGAGTGTTGCAAACAGAGCGCACTAGAGCAATGTCTATTCCTGCAGGACTGCGTCATCTACAATACCGACTCAATCTCAAATGTGAACACTGATGTCTGCAGTGTAGGCCAGAGAGAGCGTTCAGCAAGGGCCCACTGCCACGTGGTATTGACTTAAGCTGCCCAGTATGTCATACGCGAATCAAAAAAAAAGCGTGTGCAGAGCCTGCAATGATGTGTATGCGTGGTGCAGACAGAGCGCACTGGAGCAATGTCTTTTCCTACAGGAATGCGTGATCTACAATAGCGACTGGATCTGAATTGTGAACACTGCTGTCTGCAGTGTAGGCCATAGAAAGGATCAGCAAGGGCCCACAGCTACGTAAGGTGGACTTGAGCTACAGTTTGTCATACGAGAAGCAACAAAAAGCATGTGCGGAGCCTGCGATGATGCCCATGTGTGATGCGAACAGAGCGCACAGCAGCAATGTCTTTTCCTACAAGACTACCTCATCTATAATACCGACTCGATCTGTATTGTGAACACTGCTGTCTGCAGTGTTAATTGTAGGCAGTACTCACACAGACATCCATGAATACGTTTTCTCACTTCCTCTTCACAAAATACAACAACATAAATTACAGAAAACTCTGCAATAAATAAATCAAAACAATTCGAATTCCGATTTCTGCTGTCCACAGTGTAGACTATTCAGTGTTCCTTTGCACTTGCAAGATAAATTTAGTCATTGTAGTAAACATATAAGTCATCTAAAAAAATGTCTTCAAGCAAGTATACTAAAAGGATTATGGGGCAGATGTATCAAGATTCCATTTTGCGATTTCTAAATAGCGATTTATAAGGAATCGCTATTTAGAAATCCCAAAATGGAATGTATGTAAAAAATCGCTATTTTTTAGCGATTTCTTAGTCTTCCTTATTTGCGAATTCGCAATTTGCGAATTCGCAATTAAGGAATAATTGCCCATTCATTCCTATGGGCCAGGAGGCCCATAGGAATGATAGTCAAATTAATCTCAATTTGCGAATCGCAATTTGCTAATCGCAAATTGAGAATAATTTCAAGGGTGCAGGGGTGTCTCAAGGACACCCTGCTGCACCCCTGAAATGTACATGTGTGTGCATGTGGCGCACATACATGCACTATGTGCATGTGTGTGCGTCACATGCCACCTTCAAAAATGCCAAATTGTGCATTTTTAAAAGAATTCGCAAATTAACATCAACTACAAGTTGGTGGTAAATTGCAAATTCTTAAACAAAATTTGCAATTGAAAAATGCTACATACATAGCATTTAAGGAATCACATAATTGCGATTCCTTAAATGCTATGGCAAAATAAGGAATCGCAAATTTTTGCGATTCGTTAAATTGCGAAATTTTGATGCATGCCAAAACATGCAAATTTCAGCCTTTGCGATTCGCAAACGGCCTGATACATCTAGGCCAATGTGTATATTTCAATAGATGTTGTAGTTACTGGACTACTGGATTCTATAATTAAACAATCACCACTCAATCTGATTTGGTAACATTTCTGTCTGCAGTGTAGGCCACAGAGAGCGGTCAGCAAGGGGCCACAGCTACGTGACGTGGACTTGACCTGCCCAGTTTGTCATAAGCGAAGCAAAAAAAAAGTGTGCATGGAGCCTATAATGATGCATATGCATGGTGCAGACAGAGTGCACTGGAGCGATGTCTTTTCCTACAGGACTGCGTCATCTACAATAGCAACTCAATCTGAATTGTGAACACTGCTATCTGCAGTATTAATTGAAGGCAGTACTCACACAGACAACCATGAATACTTTTTCTCACTTCCTCTTCACAAAATACAACAAAATAAATTACAGAAAACTCTCCAATAAATAAATCAAAACAAGTCAAATTGTTATTTCTGCTGTCCACAGTGTAGACTATTCAGTTGTCCTTTGGACATACAAGATGAATTTGGTCATTGTAGTAAACCTATAAGTCATCTAAAAAAATGTCTTCAAGCAAGTATACTAAAAGGATATTGTGTATATTTCAAAAGATGTTCTAGTTACTTGACTACTAGATTCTGTAATTAAACAATCACTACTCAATCTAAATTGTGAGCCCTGATGACCGCAGTGTAGGCCGGAGGCACTAATCATTAACGCCTCACAGCCACGTACCGTTGAATTCGAAACCATGGAGTTGGTTGCACCAGATCGGAGGGGTTACGAGGTAATAATCACAAACTTGAACTTCTGACATCTTCAATCATAGAATCAAGACCCCGTTTCACTGTTCGGACCCGCTGGACCGCGGTGTACTCCACTGACTGGTGTCAACCAAGTACAATAATCATGTGCAAAAGTTAGGTACGCAATCACAGAGTCTGATGCACCCTAACGAAGGGAGTTCTATGAAAACCAAGCAACAAGTAATATCGGACATCTTCCATTGTGGAATCAAGACACCGTTCCACTGTTGGGACCTAGAGTTGGTTGCACCTGATCGGAGGTGGTACACAGAAATAATCACAGACTTTAACTTCTGACATCAATCATAGAATCAAGACCCCGTTTCATTGATCGGAGCTGCTGTACCGCGGTGTAGTCCAGCGACTACTGTCAACCAAGCCCAATAATCCTGTACAGCAGTTAGCTACGGAAGCACAGAGTGTGATGCACCTCAACGGAAGGAGTTCTGTGAAAAGTAAGCAACAGGTAATATCCCACATTGTCCATTGTGGGATCAAGACACCATTCCACTGTTGGGACCTAGAGTAGGCTGCACCTGGTCGAAGGGATTACCTTCATCTCCACTCTCAGATGCAATTCTAACATCGTCCATTGTGGGATCAAGACACCGTTCCACTGTTGGGACCTACAGTTGGTTGCACCTGGTCAGAGGGGGTACATAGAATGTATCACAGACTTTAACTTCTTACATCCTCAATCATAGAATCAAGACCCTGTTTCACTGTTCGGACCTGCTGTACCGCGGTGTAGTCCAATGACTACAGTCAATCAAGCCCAATAACCATGTGCAGCAGTTAGCTACGGAAGCACAGAGTCTGATGCACCTCAACGGAGGGAGTTGTGTAAAACCAAGCAGCAAGTAATATCAGGCATCGTCTATTGTGGGCTCAAGACACCATTCAACTGTTAGGACCTAGAGTTGGTTGCACCTGGTTGAAGGGAGTACCTTCATCTCCACTCTCAGATGCAGTTCTAACATCAACCATTGTGGGATCAAGACACCGTTCCACTGTTGGTACCTGTTGGACTACTGTGTTAGTAGTATACAGAGCACTCCACGGTGCTGGGCCTCAGGCTGGGCGCTGTGTGCCTGTGTTGCGGTAGTCAGCGTTAATCTCAGGAGCCTTCCGACTTGGGGACCTCGGCCCAGGAGCTTCTGCCGGCACGTGGTGGGCCCTCTTTCACAAAATGTAGTAGCGAAATGTGAACTGTGGGGCATATGTGCATCGCAGCGGCCATGACAGTTTCTGAGTACCAGCAGGCTGAGAGCGTCATTCATGCAGCCACCTTCGCTCACAGGCTCAACCTTGTGGCGGTGTAAGCTGCGCAGACCTGGCAGACGTATTCGCCATTCCTGAGCAAAACCACACCCACAGAAACGTGCCTTTTATTCCTACCCCTATGCTAGCCTTGCGTATGCCGAGCCAGCCCACTACGCTAAAGATTTGTGTGGGGAAGGGGCACGTACGCACTATGTTTTCGTAATCTTCCCTACTGGCTGGAATATCATGGTTGCGTCCACTGTCTACTTCACTCAATAGACCATCAGTATATGTTCACATGTACATGTCTGTGCTCTGCATACTCAAGTCTGTCCGGCACATCCCCTGAACACTTTGCATTGTATACTTTTATAATCGAGAATCACTTCCCTCCTTTGCACATACTTTGCTCACTCCCCGCATTCTGCATTGTGTGGCAGAGGTGCCATGTTTGGTTTGTATACATGGCTAGCCATGGGTCCCACAGTACATAGTGTTGTTGTGTCTGCTAATGTGTACATGTTGTTTGTCAGGTTGCATGTGATTATATAAGGTAGCACGTTTATTCTCGAACAGGGGTTTCTCCCATTTACATATCGCTGTCTTAAAGTGGATACAGAACTTTTTTCTCCCAGGTGAAAACTGCGATGACAATGGCACTCACTCATTACTATCCAAGAATGCCCAACTGCACGATGCTTCTAAGCTTACAGCCCCCAATCTTGCGTGCTTTATTAAAACCACGCCAACTCCCACAATCAGCAGTTATCTGCTTCTCAATAACATGCACTCCTACGGAATATGAGCTGGCATACCGTCTGTCCTTATTGTTTCAAACTGAGTAACTTCCTGTGGCAATGTCTATTCCCAAGTATAATAAACAAGGGTCTGAGGGAAGTTTAAAGTCCTAATGGGTTCAATCCCCCTTACTCTAATATTCAACAAGCATTTACAATGCAATGGTTTCGCCTTTGGAAAAGTTAGAGCTATTGGCATTGTAAATGACAAAAGTTGTATTTATGTGTTGGTTTTGAAAACATAAATAAATGGCATTGTCATTTACATTGCCATTAGCTTAATCTCTCGCAAATGTGAGACCTATTGTACCCTACGGACGAGCTCAGCAGACAGCAATTACTATCACACACACACACCCAGAGCCACACACACACACACACAGAGCTACACACATACCCAGAGCTATACACACACCCAGAGCCAGCCACACACCCCCAGAGCCAGCCACACACACCCAGAGCCACACACACACACCCAGAGCCACACACACACACCCAGAGCCACACACACACCCAGAGCCACACACACCCAGAGCCACACACACACACACCCAGAGCCACACACACACACAGAGCCAAACACACACCCAGAGCCACACACACAGAGCCACACACACACCCAGAGCCACACACACACCCAGAGCCACACACACACACAGAGCCACACACACACCCAGAGCCACACACACACCCAGAGCCACACACAGACACCCAGAGCCACACACACACCCAGAGCCACACACACACCCAGAGCCACACACACCCAGAGCCACACACACACCCACACACACACCCAGAGCCAGACACACACCCAGAGCCACACACACACCCAGAGTCACACACACACCCAGAGCCACACACACACCCAGAGCCACACACAGACACAGAGCCACACACACGGCCAGAGCCACACACACACCCAGAGCCACACACACACCCAGAGCCACACACACCCAGAGCCACACACACACCCAGAGCCACACCCACCCACCCAGAGCCACACACACACTCAGGGGGCAGGGAAGCAAGCACAGCGAGGGGGCAGGGAAGCAAGCACAGCGAGGGGGCAGGGAAGCAAACACAGCGAGGGGGCAGGGAAGCAAGCACAGCGAGGGGGCAGGGAAGCAGGCACAGCGAGGGGGCAGGGAAGCAAGCACAGCTACTATACGAGAAGAGAAGATACTGAAGCCCTAAATTAGTTGCAAGTTCTAGAAGTTGTTAAATATATATATACTGTGTCTTAAATGTGCCATTACTGAGCCCTGGGTATGCCACAGGTCAGAGGGGTACTGTTTAGGGAGAGACTGCCCAGTTTTAACCCACTGACATCTGTTTGTTTTCAAGATATGATTGGGACCGTTTTAGTACCATGCCATTTATTCAGATCCTTTCTTCAAGAGTATGGAGGAGCATTTTATGGTGCAATGCCAGGTCTTTAATAAAAAGAATCAGAACTAAAGTATCATCGAAAATGTTTAATTGTCATCAAATAAGATCCATTAATTATAATTATGTGCTGTGCTATGCACAGAGACCTGTTTGAAAATAACCGTACGGTTGCTTTCTTTCACAGGGTCCTTATTCTTGGGACACTCAAAGAACATTAGTACGGGTAAGCTGTTGGTGGGGCAAACATTATCATTTGGGACAGCCGTAGATTTTTTAAGCAAGGGTATAACATGTGTTCTTTTGAGTAGTAAACACATACCCATGTTCTAAAAACAAATTGATAACTTCAAACGAGTCTGGAATTGGAGCTGAACTGATTTTCTTTTGACAAGTGAGGAAGTATATGGACAGCTGAATAGCAGAAAGGTTTCATTTGCTTAATGGTGTCTTTAAGGAACTCTTCTCTAACTAGCTTAAAGCTAAACTATGGAGGTATTTGTTTTCCTAGTGATAACCATTTACGGAGAATCAAAGGTGGAGGAGCAGCAGAAATCTTGTGTGGTCATCTTGATTTTATTGTGTAAGATTTGGGGAACTCGTCACATTATTTGCCCACATTTCAAAATTGGATGTTGAAGTGAAAGAATCTTTCAACATTTGAAAGTGTTTTTTCTTGGTCTGTTTAGCCCCATTTATTTGGCCAGAATTACATTTTGTCTTGTAAACAGCTTGTTTGGATTGTTTTGAATAGCTTTGTTTAAAATGTACTAATTGTTTTTTTAAATATAATGAAATATTACAGTTAACCTTATTTATAAAATGTTATTTGCTAGCAGTTAATACATCTGGACTGATAAAACGGTTGTGTCCAATTATAAATCAATGTTTAGCCAAAATTGTGTTTCTGAGCAAATAACTGCAATAGTGAAAATGGCCTACGATGTTAGGGCAAAAACTAGGTTAATGTAAAAAAAAAAATAATAAATAAATAGAAAACAAATGCTAGCAAAATAGGTTTAGGGAAACCATTTTAAAACAAAACATTTTAACCTTGTATCACGTGCTACCTGATGAAAAACACCACATACCATCTAGCAAGAAATTCATTCTAGGAAGGGGTAAACAAAAAACTGCATGCAAGATAGGCTTGGAGGGGGAAGGGACATTGGCTGTTAAAGGGGAGAGAAGTCAGAGGTAGATCACAGTGTGGAGTCAGAAGAGAGAGGGTGCAGAAGGATTTCAAAAGGAAAGGTGAAAGTGGACACAGCCCAAAGATATGAGGGTGATTACAAAATTGGAACGGGCACAGAGCCAAGGGGGTAATGGAGAAGAGCATGGAACCATGGAATGGGCCTATTGGAGAGAACACAAAGGCGATAGGGTATAAGAAGATGAGCGGTGGGAGAATCAGGGGAGATAGTGTGCAGAGAAGGGGTTCAGAGACTAGACTTGCAGTCAGGAGTGAAGGCAGAGACAAAGAGCACAGAGAGTGGTCAAAGAGGAAAAGGCAGAAATGCACTGTTCTCCCACTATTGAGTTTATACTGTTTGTGATACAACATACTGACTTGTAAAGTCAACTGACGTCGAAAGACTCAAGCCACGCTATAGAAAATCACAAATAAATTAATAACAAGTATTAGCACTGCCAATAGGTCTGCCTGCATTTTGAACGCGGACTAAAACTTTTTCAAAAGGACTGCTGCAGTAAGAAACAAGCATTTACAAGTGGAACCGACACTCTGATGCGGCAACTCCTCTCTGTTGGCGACCTCCCGCCACTCCGGCCCAGAGGCCCGAACAGCCGCCGGAGGAGCTGCATGACCCCCCTTCCCCTCCGGCAGACACCAGCCCAAATACAGCCGTGGGGTGCCGGTAGGAGACGGGGTGGGGTGCAGACTCACCGCGATAGCAGCTCCGGCCAGCAATGTCCCGGCGGCCGATTTTGATGCTGTGGAGACTCTGGTGTTCCGCGGCTGTGTGGTTTGTGCCTCTCAGCAGGAAGAAGGGAGCCATAAGGATGCCGCCGAAGACAGTTTCCTGGGGAGAACGGAACATCTCGAGCATCCGCTCAGCCCCAGCTCCATGAAAAAATGGCGGCCGCAAACATCAGGCAAAAAAGAAAAAAAGTAAACACCCACAATGGGCCCACCTCTTCGTGACGGCAAAAAAAGGGGCGGGATGAGTAAAAATGGCAGGAACGCCCACGAATCTGCTCCGGCAATGAAGGACAGATCTCTCTTCCAATGGCTAGCCTCCATTTATGGAGCTAGCCAATGGAAGAGAAGGCGGGACAAAGGGCCATACTAGTAAAAACATAAGATTTCGCCTGCGCGAACGCTGCCGCGCAGCGGACGCCAGGCAAAACCTAAAACAGATAGAATCCATAGGACTAAACAAAGAGAAAGGGTAATTAAACATATACCTCTTGAGACCAATATAGAGGCTGTCGCAACTCTCTATGTTGTTGAGTGTACATCAGAAAAGAAAGCAAAAAAGGAACAAAGAGACAGAAGTCAAGATCTACTCAGGATAATTTGTATCCCATCAATACACAATCATGTGCCCAGTGTCATCATCTGGTGTCCCAGACAACCCTCTACTGCCACTCTTATTTATCAGAGAGAACAGAAAAAGAGCTGTATCCTTCTGTATCCTGAAAATCAGGTCTAGTTCAGCCATGGTCCACACAGGTAATAGTAGAGGGGAGGTGGGGCTGGGTGGGGGGGGGGCTGATTTCAAGGGACGATGCAGAGGGAAAATTACATAAATAAATAATTTTCCCTGGCACAGTCTGTGCGAATCTCCCCTCCAGGCCCCACCGATGTTCCCTGCACGGACTACGACTAGTCTAGTTTGCCTCTGGCCCTGCCTATAGCGCACTTTTCTCTGTTCTGTTCATGTCATTCCCTGTGTCATTTTCGACAGACCCTCAAACATTTCCAAGATTGCCTTAAGAGACCCCTACATTATCCAAAATGGAAAGCAAAAGAGAGTTTTGTGCACCGGGACATGCTGTCATGACAAATAGAAATGAAAGACAGTTTAACAGGCCCGTGCCTGACCAGTTCCTGGAGTTATTATCACCCACAACTAAACAACATTTCACCTTTAAGAATTTGACTTGTAATGTAACTGGTGCTCATGTAAAACGCTCCAACACCTTCGGGTCCAGTTCGCGCATTATAAAACTGAAAAACAAAGGGCCTCATTTATGAAAAGTGACGCATCGCTGCGTGAAAACAGCGATACGTCACTTTTCATTGCGCCCTCCTTGCGACACAATGATACGTCATATTTACAGTATGACGCATCATGTCGAAAGGAGTTACAGATACGTCAGTATTTCTGATGTATCTGTAGGCACAAAAGTGACGCATTGCTGGAGTGTGTCACAAAAGTGACGGAACTCCAGCAATGTGTCCTTTCACATGGGGCAAGCCCCATGTGAAAGGGCCTGCATCAGTCTTACGCCTGCTATGAGGCAGGCGTAAGATTTTGACGCATTTGAGTCATAGACGTGGCGCAGTGAAATCTTATAGATTTCACTGCGTCACTTCCATGACCCATTCTTGCGTCAAAACGCCCCCCCTTGCATACATTATACCTGGCGCAGGTATAATGTGGCGCAGGGGTTTACAAAGTGACGCATCTACCTAGATGCGTCACTTTGTAAATATCGCGCAACATGGCACATTTTTTACGCCACTGGTGTGTATGATAAATTCAAAAACAACAGTTGATGTACAGAAGCAGAACAATGTCATATATTCATCCCAGTTACAGAGATCCATTGTTTTTTTGGCTGACCATCCTATTCCAATTTGAATTCAGCCATTTGCAGATCAGGCTTGACCCTGTGCACCATTGGAACAGTCCAGACACCGGCGGCGTAAAAGTGACGCACGGCCTCATAAACGAGGCCCAAAACATTTCGCTTGTCCTGCGAAGTATTTAGCGCGCAGCATGTACTATCTACTAAACAAAACAAACAAACAAATACGTAAATATATAAATAAATAAATAATTAAACTGAAAAATAATTCGCAGCCAGAAAATATACTGCCGTGTCCTTCACCCATGTAAGTCTATATATATAAATGTTTTTTTTAATGTGTTACGGTTTCACGGAGGTCCTATGCCTTATGATAAATGGCTGCTCTGTTGGGGGCGGGACTTCCGTAGAATCAAGCAGTTTGACAGCTTTATAAAGACGCTAGCGATTAGAAATGTCCCTCGGTTATCTGTGGGCCCATCGCATGCTTCAATGTCAACATTCCTGGAATAATATCAACTGCTTCCTTTTTACACGCACGAGAAACAGTAAGGCTGGCAGAGCTCACGTCTGTGTTTTTAAAGCTTAAGCGTCCTCGATCCACCTGCTCTCCCTCCAGTGACTACTTCGTACACCCCCCCCCTCCTCCCATGCTTCACGATCCCGACCCCATGCATTGGCATGACGAGACGGTAGGCCCCGCCGCGCACAGACCCCCTGCCACCTGGTGGTCTTAATGGCCCCTGATGTGAGGCATTGAATGATGATGAAAACATCTGGAGGTGGGAGGTGAGGAGGCGGAGTAGGGGCCTTCGCTCCCCTCCCCGTCGCCCCCGTCTCTCAATGGAATACAAATGCTTGCAGAGCGCACCTGGGGAGGGGTGCACAAACAGTGTTCTCTTGGTGAGAGGAGGCCGGGGGCGGGAGGGGCTCTGAAGGCGGGCCCGTCTCTAATACACATACCCACAGGCACGTTCATGTCTGTCTCTTTAAACCTGTTTATATCGTGATAATATCTGTGTTTCATCAGATAGGTGCCGTTGAGTCTCCGCGCCTCACCTAAAGTTTATGCAAACTACCGATCGGAGGACTGACTCGGTGATGATGAATCTAGAGTGTTTTCAGAAAGCTAAGAGATGGTACAGCCAGTCACATGTCAGCCTACTGTCTTTGACAGAGATGTAGGCCGGAGACAGTCAGTCACATGCAAGTCTAGCCCAGCGTCTTTGAAAGGGATGCAGGTCTGTGACAGTCAGTAATATCCAAGATTAGCCTAGTGTCTTACGTGTTGATTGTCAAAGCCACTGACTTTGGACGAGTGCAGGTCTGTGGCAGTCAGTGCTATGCAAGTCTGGTGTCTTTGAATGGATTGTAGGCCTGTAACAGTCAGTCACCCTCAAGTAGTCTAGTGGCTTTGAAAGGGATGCAGGTCTGTGGAAGTCAGTCACAAGCCAGCCTAGTGTCTTCGAAAGGGATGCAGGTCTGTGACAGTCAGTCACCCTCAAGTCTGGTCTCGTGGTTTCGAAAGGGGTGCAGGTCTGTGGCAGTCAGTCACATGCCAGTCTAGTGCCTCTAAAAGTGGGTTAGGTGTGGGATGAAGTCAGTCACATGCCCAGTTGAAGCCTCTGAAAGACTAATAAGAGTGGGTGGCAGAGGGTCAGTCACGGGTAGGGCGGATACAACTGTAATGCCAGTAGAGCTGGGGAAATGTCAGCTGCGTTTACGGTGGACCTATAAATGACTGAGGGAGCTATGGGACGATCCTGTTCGAGGCTGCCAAGGGATCTCACGCAAAGCGTTGACCCAAATTTATAAGGACAAGAGCCTTTCACTTATGGCAAACGCTTACAACAGCGGCACCCTCACTGCACGATTCATGGAATCCAAAAAATGTTATGCTTTTGAACCTTTTATGGACTTTATTTTTCCAGTACTGGCGAGGAAATTGTTTGTGCAATGGAGGCTTGGCACACTCCCTACCAAAACTTTTACCTGTAAATGGACTAAAGGGGGTGACAAACTGTGTCCATGCTGCAACACTCATGAGGAAGATGACCTCCATATCATGTTTGTATGCCCTGCCTATCACAGACCCAGGAAATATTGGATAGCGCCGCTCTGCAGAAACCTGGGGTTCAGGAAGTACACACAGGCATACAGAGTTATGAAAACCAGTACTCTGGGCCACATTGTGTTTGCTGTATCCAAATTCCTAATGGCAGTATGGATAATTAGAAAGAAAATAGTCCCCTGAATCATGGTACTGTGCTGCACCCTCTATCCCTCGCTGGTCGAGAAGAGACTTTTCTATAATGTATTTTATACCGTATTTTATATGTATGTATTGTATTTTATTGCATCTTTTATGGTCTATATGGCCGAAATAAAGATTTTTGGATTGGATTGGACTGAGGGAGTGCGAGAAATAGGGCACGAGCCAGCAGAGTGGGTTAAAGTCAATCATGCACCAGGCAGGGCCTGCCACATCAATAAGCTGGGATAGTGAACCACGTGAAAGGTCAAAGCTTATGGTTGGCTAGAAGGGGGTGCAGAGTCAGTCACGTGGCGGTTAATGCCTCAGAAAAAAACAAAACCGGAGTAAAGTCAGTACCATATCAGGCCTATGAAAGATCAGTAAGCGGTGGGCAGTGTGTCACATGGCGGGTAGGGCCTCAGAAAAGCAAGAAGCTGGAGTAAAAGTCTGCGCCATGTCATGCCTATGAAAGTATGTCAGGCCTCCCCCGTCAATAACCGTGCAGGAAGACCCCAAGAGAGCAGGGCGGGGCAGGGGGCCCCCTTCAGGGGGGGGGGGGGGTGTCTAATTCGTCCCAAGACGTTTGTGAGATACGGCATAGTGGAGTCTCAGGAACCCCTCGGTGGGTGTGGGCCCGCGGGAGGGGTGGGACATCATTTTGTGCTTCGCCACTATGGGGAAGAAGACCCCGAGTTCAGGTAGAATATTATCCAGTGAGTGAGATCCGATCCCTGGGTTCAGGGAGAGTGACATTCAGTCTGGAAGACCCATGGGTTCGGGGAGTCCTTTCCATCAGAGAGCGCTCGGTCCTGGGAGAGAGGTGTCCGGATAGACGCCAGGGGTTCAGTGTACGTGTCTCGACGGATGCCCCGGGGCTCCGGGGAGGTGTCAGTCAGTCCGCGAGATTCCCTGTGTCCGTGCGCCCCCGGCAGCCTCCGCCGGAGTCCCAGGGGCGGGGCAGAGGCGCGGCCCGGGACAGCAGCAAATCCCCGTTCTTTGCTTTTCTCTCCTCACTCTGGTGTTTTGGCAGCCAGCGCGCCGCTGCCCCCTAGAGGAGCGCCAGAGATATATATGAAGAGGCGGGCCCGGGAGTCGGATCAGTGACTTGTGCGCTCGGAGAGGAGAGGACAGCTTCACCCGCAGACAGACGGACAGGAGCTCCCGAGCAGCCAGTCCCGGCCAGAGAGGTGAGGAGCCGGCAGGGGGCAGGGGCCAGGTCGCTGGGGAAGGGTGAGGGGGCGGCCACCGGGAGTGCGTCCAGGGTCAGGCACCGGAGCCAGGGAGACGCACTAGTCCGGAGTGCCTACAAGGTAGACTTAAATGAAGCTGCCGTAGGCAGTGTCTGTGCCAACTGCACTCCCTCATCAGCGAAGAGTTAAAAGGGAGGCTGGAAACGGCGAGTACTTATTGGAAATATGTGCCAGAGAGAGGGGTGTGGTGTAGTGTCCTGTATACTCTTCATGTGCCCTGCGAACTTGGGTGGCTTTACGGTGGGCATCTGGACTTGCTGAACAACACGGTTTTGAGAGCATGGGGGGGGGGGGGAGGGTTCTGAAGTCCTCGAAGCAGTGTGCGCTCCTTATAATCATAGTTTCAGCCTTCCATTTGCCCCCGATGCCAGCTTCTCGCACTGAAGGTTGTGGTCAAGTCTCTGCCCATTCAATACATGGCCTCTTTGCTGAGAATGAAGAATACCCAGGGCAGTTAGTATTGTACTTGAGGCGTGTTTTGAACAATTCTGAGCCTGTATCCTCACAGACAGGGGATTTAGATAGTTTGTAATACTAGAAAGTGTTCAATATATGTACATTCGTGCCTGTTTGCACTGTTCTGTTCTTGTAAGTTTCTAGCGCTGAGTGTTTCTCCTGCGGGTACCTTCAGACGCTTTACAGCAGGCTATGCATAGCCAGTCCGCTGCCTTCGCCCTCTTCGGTGCTGTGTTAGCTTTCTGCGTTGGCAGACCTGCATATCAGTTTGTGGACGCAAGTTGTGTGCGCGCGTTAAAATAAAAGGAGCTTGTTTTTATGTAGGTCTGCTTGCCTAGTCTAAGCGCTGTACAGTCGGCGCGCATCGCATGCCTATTTTATATACGGCTGTCCAAGCGCATCCAATGTGTATGTTGCATGGTGTGTGGGCAGGCTATGTGCCTGCGTGCCCCGCTGGTTAACTTAAACACATCATAAGCAGGGTTCGCTTTTAAAGGATGTTTTCCAGAGTAGATATTAAGACAGTTCTATTTGTGTTCCGAATAGTATTCGCATATGTTTACAGTACGGGGGCGCGCATGCGCACTCTTTGTGTACAGTATATTTTGTGCGAGCTGTTTATGAGTAAAGTATAACGCGTGCATACTATTCAAGTACACATTTTCCATGTCATGTCTGTGTATTCTATATGGCGTGTACAGACTGTGTGTGCAATACTCCGACCTAACGTTGTCTGCCTAGTTTATTTTGTGTGTGTCGTCTGTGCATGCCAGTTAAGTTCAGTTTATTAAGAGCATATTATATGTATGGTTAACATATACTCTAAGCGCGCTCCTTTTACAATATACTTTGTGTCCATACCATGCATGTATGGTATGATGTGCATTAGGCGTGTTCACACCTTAAACATTGAGCAGTGCACGTTGTTTTTTCGGTGTCTCCTGTGTGCATGGCAATTGTGCAGAATAATGGGCTTGTATTTTGTGCACAACATATAGCGTTTACAAGATGAGTGAGCATTCCACCGGGTCTGCGCCACTCAACATGTGCACCATAGACATGTAATACAGATCATAGTTTATAGTGTACATTGCGTGAGTATGTATGCCTTCCATTGCACGCGGTATTGTGAACAATGCCACTTGGTGGACAGTAGGCTGTGCTCTGTAGTCTATTTAGGTGCATGCCGCCTATGCAAGGCACAGATTGTATGCATTCCGCGTCTGCCTGCTGTGTGTTTAGAGTATATTGCGTGTGCGTGGTTTATGTGTTTAGCACATGTCTGCAGGCTGTTTTCAAACAGTATAGTCTGCTTGAATTATATATGCATTCTATATGCGTACAGTACTGGGTGTAGATGACGAGTTTTACAGTGTACTGCTTCTGCATGTTTGTTTTCTGTGTTGCGTGCATTTTGGTGACTGTGCAGTGTATTGTGCGTGCAAACTCCGTGCCTGCAGCAGTACAGTGTGTTTTTACAACACACCGTGCAAGCAGTTTTTTTTTACAATCTGGTCGTGCTGATTGCACTCTGTATTGCATGAACGTTCCCTGTGTTTTGTGTGTATACTGCACGCTGTTTATGCAGAATAGTTAGTGTTCACACTGTCTCGAGGCTCTGTGCATATATTGCCTTTTTTTTCTTGTATTCATCTCTCACCATTTGCGCGTCCTCTGGGGCTTTTCAAGGCCCCCGGCCTGAACAATGGGATTCCCCCTATCTTCACACATTTCAATCTTCCATTTATCACCCGTGGCTGCGGACATCTTACATTGTTACCGATGCATAATGGCCAAGTCTGTTGGGCCCAGAAGCCCGGCCGAATCCACTGTCAACGTCTTAAAACTGGGTCCACAAAACGCGTCAGACGGTAATCCACGTCTTGAGTGTCCCGGGGAGCAGGGTGGGGGCGCTGCGGGCACTGATGAGTTCCATCCCACCATGTGACGGTCATTGTACCCCTAACATGTCTATGTGTCACTGAATGCAATAGACAAGCATCGTGATCTCGCTGTTTCCTCCATTAACAATGAACCCCCCGGGCAAGTGTCTGTCAGCGCGTCACAGGTGGAAACAAGAACACCCCTGTCACTTCTACAAAATAAAGAGCCCCCAGACATGTCTGTCATACTGCCTCACTGCAATAAAAGAGGGCACCCCTGATATGTCTCTCGCACTGCGTGACTGCTAGAAATATACAGAGCACCGCAGACCTGTCTGTCACACAGCCTCACTGCAACAAACTTACAGCACCCGTAGATATGCCTATATCACTGTAATACAAATAGAGCGCCAAGATATGTCTATGATACTGCATCACTGCTATAAATACACAGCATCTGCGGATATGTCACACTGCATCACCTAAATAAAAATAGGGCACCACCTATCCGTCTATTGCATTGCATAAATGCTATACATATAAGCACCGCAACACTGCAACAAACATACATGTGCAGATAAGTCTATCTCACTGCAATAAATATAGAGCATCCCTGAATATGTCTCTCACACTCCTCCACTGGAATATAAACAGAGCACCTCCGGATATGTCTACAAAATAAAGAGCACCGCAGACATGCTTGTCTCACTGCATCACCCCCTAAATATTACACTGTCAGCAACTGTGATAGATAAGGCTATCTCTGGGCATGTCTATTGCTCCGCATCACTATGTCTTTTCACACTCCATCAATATGATTAAACGAGGGCCACTGGAATTATGCGATTGTGTGGCCACAGCGATGTTTGCATCATTTTAGAGTTGCCGTATTTGCCATATAATTCATTATCTGACGCATAATCTGCAGATTTTAACCCAAACTGTACAAAGATTACAAAAAATTCAGCGGCACGTGTTGGTGCGCAGTGGAAGGACCTTTGCAAACCTGGACTGGTCAAATATTGCTATATTTGGGTGTTTAATTGGTAGTTACATAATGCAACCGATGCCCAGAGAGTGTTACCAAGTTTAAAAACGACGAAATAATGATGTAATACTGTTACAAAATGTTAAGCAGTATGCTGTAAAATATGCCTTTTCTTGCCGCATAATTTACTCAACCCTGCTGCATAATTTGTCTCTCCTGCCGCATAATTCCAGTGGCCCAGGTTTTATCGCACTGCATCACTATGTCTTATCACACTGTGTACTTACAAGGAGTAAAGAACACACTTGGCTCTTACATCTCACACACCCCGTGGATGTGCATCTTTCGGTTTCACCCCCTATCACAATGCACATCTCACGCGTTTTATCCCAAGGAAGAGCTCCAGTAATTCTTGCCTCACTGTATCACTGCTTGGAACAAAGAAGACGTCGCGGCATGTTTATTTCACGGTTTAAGAAGGAACAAACTGTGTGCCGCCCCTCTACAGTAAGAGGTGTTTTCGGTAGTCCCGGGTCGCTGACCGCTCTGGCATTTTTATGGAGTTTCCCTGAAGTTGGGTATGAAGTTTCCCATCCGCGGCTCAGGTGGAAAACGAGAGCCTTGAACTTTCTCCCGCCTTCGAGTGAGCAGAGTGACAGGGCGTGCGAAGTGAATGTAAAGGTGACCCACGCTGTAACCCAAGATTTTTTATTTTCTTTTGTACCTTTAGCAGGCAGTGGGGGTTGCATGATTTGACGAATGACTCGTGGCTGATGATAGGTGCCGTTTACTCCATTTTGTCGTGCTCTATCCTGCGGGGCTGCGCAGCACAGTAACTTGAGAGAATTATCATTCTCTATAAATCCGGAATGGCGCCTCCAGGTGGAGAAGCCACGTGCAGTCGCCCGAACATGAGCGCGCGCTGGGCAGTGCGGGCCCAGCGTCTGACTGCTGACTTGACTCCGTGCCTCAAGCCAGTCCAAGTGATGAAATGTTGCTTCAGGCATTCAGCATGCTGCGCTATGTGATCAGGCACTCGTCACTTCCGGGTCTTGGTTTTACAGCTGATTTCAGCGGTGCCCTAACCTGGGGGTAGTTTGACCCTTCCGGATTGGCTGGCTGCAGAGCACTAAAGAGTTGAGGTCTTTGTTCAGAGGGTCTTCCCGCTGTGTTTAGTACATGTGACTATTTGTGTTATGTAAACAGCAGTGGGTGCTTTCTAAAACCATAATACACTGTAGCGAGGTCACCGCCTTGAAGAATATTTCGTAATTCATGCATACGATTCACATAAATCGCATGAATAGCATTTTATGCGACAATACAACACAATAATGAATGTGTCCTTGTGTAACGTAACTGCTGCCCAAGTAAAGCGCTCCAATACAGTGGGGTCGAGTTTGCGCTATATACATTTGCAATATTATATATATATATATATATATATATATATATTTCAGTCAATGTGTACTCGTTATTTTATCCAGAAAAACATATAGCGGTGACGTGGGGAGGGGCAGGGTGAGGGTAGTAATCTGTGGAATACGGAGCTTTACAGGTAAGTAAACATATAAATAAATAAAACAAATTTCGTTGCGTGCACTGCATCCCCAAATGCGATGCAGTGCACGCAACGAAATTCGTTTTATTTATTTATATGTTTACTTACCTGTAAAGCTCCGTATTCCATAGATTACTACCCCCCACCCTGCCCCTCCCCCTCCCCACGTCACCGCCCTGCAGGAACACCTACTACCGACCGCGGCTGATTGCTATCAAGTCACTTGAACACCGAAAGGACATTTTAGGTATTGCCCACAGGGGCGGCTCCTACATTAGGGCGTAGGAGCGCTGCCCCCCTGCTTTCTCGCAGTACAAGAAACAGAAACATAAAATGGTAAAACTACCATTTTATGTTTCTGCTTCTTGCACTGCGAGAAACCAGAAGGGTTTAGTTGGGGGCGGGCAGGTGGGTGAGTCTGCTCGAGGGCAGGGGAGGAGTGGCTTGCCGACTGCTGAGGGTGCTGACTATTTGGTCTTCCCTCTGGGGCCGACCAAACCAGTCATGCACACTCTGCAGCCTACATGGAGAAAATGGCCTCCCCATAGGCGCCTGGCTGGTCAGTGTCCCGACCAATCACAGCGCTGCCATTGCAGCGTTGTGATTGGCATAGGTGTGGGAGGCTGCGTGCTTCCTGTTCCCGCTGGAGGCAGGAGAGCAGGAAAATGCGGGACCAGGCCGGCCAGTGGACAAGTAAGGTTTTTAAATTTATTAAATTTACTCCCCGCGTGACCGTCCCGCACAAATCCCCCAACCCACGATTAATGCCTGCTGCGACTGGTTACCCATTATGATCACTGTACGTAGTTCGCCTGTCATCACCTGAATTTGGTTTGGATGTGTGCATCCATTAGGGGAGCAACTAGATCCAAACTTCGGCGGTAAGGCGGGGATCTAGTACTTCGCGCTACAATGAAGGGGGCTACCCCTTCATGCAATGCGGGCAGAGATGTACATAGAGCCACTATGAGAGCACATATTGCCAATATATCTTGCTTTATTGTGCTAATGGATGCAGATATCATTTGCGCATGTCTTTATTTCCATGCTTCAGCACATTAATTCCAGTTCTATTTGCTTTGCCAATAATTTCCACTCAGACACTAAGCAATGCTGGCATTTGGAGAGTTTCACCAGACCTGCAGGCATCGGATGTCAGCAAGATGTTTGGTACATAGAGAGTCTTGAGCCTGAGTGCATATCTAACACATAGAAAAGAAAGCGCTGCAGCCTAATTCAAAGGTGTCTTTTCATACTAAAAGCAACCTGAGACACATAGCAAACAAAACAATTCCAGGGAACAAGAAGATGTGTAAAGTGGATCTCCTAATAAACACAAGAAAGTGCTCTCACAGATATTGAGAAGTAAACTGTTGGGAACCATATTAAAGGTGTAGAATGTGTACTGAGATGAATAAACTTATATGGGGCTTCTATTGGAAGGTCATAAAGTGAGGAGATTCACAAAGAGCTGAAAAGGAAGGGTCTTTTACAGAGTGGAATAAGCAGGATAAGTAAACAATATAAAACGTTATATAGCATAGACTTAGCTGGGGAGTACAGGAGCGTTGTACATTTTGGGGAGTGAGACTCCATACTTATAGTGAGGGTTTAAATCTTTGGATTATCCAGTTACACACGACTACACCATCATAATAGATCAAGGGCCCGATGTAGGTAAATCTGATTTACCGACTCTAGAATAGCGAATTTTACCGATTCGGTATTCTAGATTCGGTAAATCAGATGTAGGAAAAAATTCTGTAATTTTTACCGAATCTGTATGATTCGTAAATTACCGAATCGGTATTTACCGATTTGGTAATTGCCATTGATTTCTATGGGCCTTGAGACCCATAGGAATTAATGTCAATTACCGAACCGGTAAATACCGATTCGGTAAAATTACCTAATTTGCAAGGGGGACAGGGTGTCACTTTGACACCCTGTTGCACCCCTGATTCTGGCTTGTGTGCCATGTGGCACACATACATGCCCTTAGGGCCACATGGCACAGGTGTACATGCACAGATGTGCATGTACAGAGGAATTCGTTATTAACCATGACATAGTATGTTATGGTAAATAACAAATTCTTAAGGGCCGGTGGCACTGTTTTCAGTGCCACCTACATCACAAATTAGCGATTCGGTAAATTTACCGATTCGGTAATTTACAGATTCGGTACATTTACTGAATCTGTAAATATACCCAATCGGTAAATTTAAGGCCCCCTACATCTGAAACTCCAAATACCGGTCGGTAACGGCCGAAATCGGCCGTTACCGACTTGTATTTGGCCTCCTACATCTGGCCCCAAGTGATTTGCCTAGAACTGCACAATTTCCAGTGAAGTGCCACTGTGGATTTAAAACCAGGCCCCCAGGTTGACTGAGTCAATACACTACATCGTCCCTAATTGATGTTAATAAAATTTAAAAATAAATAAATAAATAAAATACACCTGTTCATCTTCACCAATCCTCGTTAACTCATTTTTTTATGTGATATTTTCCCATAGGCACTATACTGTGATCCCCATGCTGTCTAGTGAGTATACCAAATGCAAATTATTGCGGCATCTAGTTGTTATACAGGCGTTGCACCTTAATTACGTTATCTCTCATTTAAGGTTCAGGAAATAACATTAATATTTACATATTCAGCAATAATGTAATGGCTTATTAATAGTGATGTCACTCCCTGGTACCTATCAAGGTGGAACAAAGATCATACTTCAGATCATGAGTACCCTTTTTAGCTGTTGTATTTTCTATCATTCAGAATAACATACAAAGAGTTGATGAATCTTTTTTCAGTTTTTGGTCCTACAATCCTTTCTTGAAATGGCTATGCGCTGCTGTGACACGAAAGCACCAATGTTGCAAATTAGTACTATAAAGCCAGTAACTGTTGTGAGGTGCAGGTTGAAAATCAAAAAAAAAATGCAAACACATGTCTAGGCCAAACTTGCACTCAGTCACATTTTCTTATAAAAATACTAACCAACATTTAAATGTGCACATGCTGCTCCAGAAATGAATTATGGTAGATAATGTTGTCAGCCATGTTTGTGAAGGAGCTGAAGCTGTGGAAACACAGAATACATCTTATTATGGTGAGCATCAACATTACAAGACACTGATGCAGGATTAGCTTGAGAGATACGAGGATAACCAGATAGAGACTTGGGCATAGACCCATGTATGTGGGAAGGTGTAAGCATGCCCATGGGACTGCTGCCCCCCTGGCACCGGCTCCACCAGCTAGGAAGTAGCACATGTTCCTCCACAGGAACAGATGCTTGGGGATCTCTTGCAGGAAAATGGACATAATAGCTAGCAGTCTACTGGAGTGTTTACACCTTTGGCCTTTTGTCTGCTGATGGAACTACAATTGGAGCTTGAGGCTGCAGAAGGAAATCCCTTCTCCTATTGCTTTGAAGATGACCTGCTTTTACAGGCTTTATGCTTCATAGACCCATGCACTCAATTTGGGGTTTGCCTGCTGCAACCAGGCCTGGAGCGTGGTAGCAGAAAGACTTGACTGCTGCATCACCAGTGAATGACAGCATTGTGCATGATGGTTTCTCAAAGCAGGGCACTGGCATGAGTTATATCCATTGGCAGCAGTACTCAGATTGGCAGGAACTGACAGTGTATGATAGCAGCAGGACTCACTTGCAGTCATAAGAGCACAAGTTGCAGGGCATGACAGCACTAAGACCTGGGGGCACTGAAATCAGGACTCAGTGACAGCAGCATTGCTCAAGGATAGGATAAAAGTAGGAGTTGTGGTAACAACAAGACTCATTGTGACAGCTTTAGAAGTTTCACGTCATGTCAGAAGCATCTCTAACAGTATCTTAAGGAAGCGAGGGAGACAACACATCTACAATCAGGATGCCACTGAAATGCGAGTGGCAGCGCCACTCCTACTTTCACCAATACACCAATGAGCAGAAAAGCAAAGGACAAAGAACTAATCTTAATAAAGGGGACTCCATGTTGGGGCCACCGGTATTTAGGCAGGGGCAGGGCCGGACTGGGAACCAAAACCGGCCCTGGAAAAGTGCTCGGCCGGCCCCCCCTCCTACCCCTTGGGGAGGGGGGGATGCCACCAAGCTCTTTACCAGGGCCGCTTTTCCGCCGAATTTGTTACAGGGCCGATTTTGCAGCTTTGCTGCAAAAACGGCCCTGTCACAAAAACGGCCCCCAGGGGCCCAAAAACGGCCCCCACCCTTGCGGCCGACCGGGGAATTGCCCGGTGCCCGCAACGGCCAGTCCGGGCCTGGGCAGGGGGCATCGGGAGCTGGTGATCAATGGCAGTTCTTGCCATTGTGCGCAAAAAATGCAAACTTTCAGCAGGAGCCAAAGAGCAGGCGTCGAAGCCTGCGAAAATGCAACCACTATGAAGTCAGTTGAATTTTAGATCAAACTCTAATTAATATCCCGCAGAAGGCAGAGCACAAACCAGTGGTACATGTGGGTAGATGGAGTCCATCCATTATTTTCACAGGGTGGACGCGATCCACCGTACCAAGAAGCTGGGCCCCACTAAAATATGTTGAACTGGTCCCAGTGAAATTTTCAGCCACTGGGATACATTCAGCTGCACCTGCACTTTACCTGCTGCAAGGGAACTTTGTTATTTTAAATACCAGCTGGGCTCAAAACAAAGGCTAAATTTAAGGGGCAATCAGGCAGGAGCCTCAAGCCTTAATACAAATGCAATGGAGGGTAGACAAGGGTACACATCTGTTATCACTTCATAGGTACTAAAGAGGGGTGTATATAAGTGACATGCATACACTGTAAGAATGTCAAGTGTTGGTCTGCCCTAGTATCTATACAAATAACAATTTGAATGTCACCATTTTTTTTTATTTATAGCACTGCTCATCCTAATGCAGTGTGTCACAGCACTTTACATCACATGTACACAATACAGTGACAATACATCATGCAAGTGTTTAATGTACAAGATGTGTTACATAAGACAGTGAGAGTTTCAAGATGTAGGAGCTGCATGTGCTAGCTCACTGTGCTATATTAAAAGGATTACAAGTTATAAACCGCAAGGAACAAAAGGATCTCTGTGTTAAAAGTGGGAACCCACTTAGTGAACAACGTAAAATAAAATATGCCATCTGCATCTTACATGATGTTCTTTAAGGAGACACATTAACTCTCTTGGCTACTTTGATTCAAAACTGGGACTAGACAAAACACAGACCTCTGTAGCAAATGCGATAACCTCCAAAGTTATCTTTCCGTCACTATTATTCTCTGAGATATATTGGACACATAAAGTAGAGGTGGGTGAGCCAACAAATTAACAGGAAGAGATGAGCCACAGTTGACCGTGGGCCTGGTTTGGCTCATACAGCCCGTGTGTGAGCCGAGCCCTGAAAATGTTTACTATATAAATCACACAACAAACATCACTTAAAATATAATACCCCTCTTCAAAATTAAAAAAGTGCTTTTCTTTAAGATGTGGTAGGTTTGACATTAACCCAGCACATTATGGCAGTGCACTAGAAGTACTTATTAAAAGTTTATGTAAACCCTGTTCATGGCCACAATTATTAAAGAGCAACATTATTGTCTAATAAATCAAACATAATAGGTTTTTGTACAACTGGCAATCCGAAGTCACATATTCTAAAAGGGTTTCATACCTGATTATGAAGAAAAAGGAGTTTTGGTGAAATAAAAAATTGCCTGAGATCACACAATTTAGGCAGAAGCCGCAATTTATCATGGTTTTATGGTTTGATTTTGTAGAAATCAGCCAGTGTATGTGATTATGCCGCTGCAGTGTTTTTTTTTGCATATTTATGGATCTCCTGCATTTGCCATATAATTAATCATCTGCTTCATACTCTGCAGATATAATTTAAAGAAAATGTGTTTCTGGCTCCAATAGTTCACTAAAATACACACAGTGACATGTGCTGACACACAGTGGAAGGGCCTTTATAAACATGATACACATGATATACAATGTAATGTACTTTGTGGATGAACAGCCATGGTGAACATTACATTGTATATCATCTGTATCAGAAGACTATCTGTTTGTTTATACTCTACAATAAACAGGAACGATGCTCCTTACACGTCCTTACAGTTTGGACAGTGTATTTTGTGATACCATACCACTTTTAGTGCTTTGGTTTGTTAAATTATATAATTCGACTTTTTGGACCTTTTCCAGTCGGTCATTAGCCACCTTTGGTCGTAGGGTGCTCATAACCAGTATAGCACCACCAGACTCTCTTTTTGCTCTGTGTTTATATTACTTTACCCACAATAAATGTATATAGGCTCAAACAATGTGCGATACATGAAACCACTACTACCCATTATTGTTCTCCTTTGGTAAAGGTTTGACTGGTCATCTCTCTGTTGCTTATGGCTTCATTTGACTGTTAAACTGGTGCTAATGAGGTGCAACCTATGGTCAGACAGTGTTAACAAGTGTAAAAATGACAAAATAGTGAAGTCATACTATCTGACAATGTGTTGTATTGCAACACACAATTTGCATTTTCTTGCCACATAATTTGGTCAACCTGGCCGCATAATTTGGCCCTCTTCTGACACATAATTCCAGTGGCCCTCAATATAATTTGCCATCTGTGGCTTCTGTACTTGGAAGGTCTGAGATTAACAGCCATGTTGGGGAACAGGGCAGAGATCATTTCAAGTGCATATGATGTCTTAATCATTGCAACTTTTAATGGGGAATCATTGTCTCACCTTAAAAAGAATTATGAATTCTTAAGTACAGAGCCCTGCAAAGCCAGAGCCCTGACCATGGAGTCCAAAAATAAGCTGAACGTGTCTCTTATAAGAAAATAAAATGATTTCTCTTAGGCCTGCTTCTTAAGAAGTGCTTTGCCCAGGCTTTCCCCAGACCACAAGGGCGTGGGGAATGGGGGGGCAGGTCTGAAGCCCTTTTAGCCCAATGTGCATTGCATGCCTGGCATCCAGCCTCTCCAGCAATTCGCAGCCGCCACCACTTATCCCTGCAGGATCAGTGGTGCAGAGAGAATCGAATGGGACTCTCAGTAAGGACCTGTTCGGGATGTCGTTGTGGGTTCCGATTGGCCGGATCGGTTAGACAGGGTGGAAGCACATCCTTTTGAAGACATCTACTGGTGCTAGCAGTGACTGCTGCAGACTTGAGTCGCTCCAAAACACCCCACTTTTGTAGAGCAATGTCATCTTGGGTATTTGGGGGGCCCTTGTAGAGAACAAATTTAAATGTTATTACCCATTTCCTGATAATCCAAGCCCACATGATGCCAAAGAATGCTACATTATATGTTACATTTTAACAGGGTCACAAAAAAACAGTTAAAACATTTCTCCCTATACCTTCTTAAGATGACACTGGTCAAAGAGTTAAAGGTAGCCGTAGGCAGAGAGAGGTTTAGATAGAGAAATATAATTGACAGAGTTCTCAGTTTCCCAGGAGGCCCTAATAGAAGGTGGAAGTCCAGGGCAATTTTGCACTTTGCCCATGTCTTAAAACACCGCTGCTGTAGAGAGCTCTGTCGCGGTCTATCTAGGATCATGCTTCAGCAGTCCCAGCACTGACTGGTCCCCTCCTGATTTGTAGTCTGAAGCTAAATTGTGTAGGTTTTGTTGTGTTCCTTGCTAATCAAACGCAGTTTTTCACAGTTTTACGGCTGCATTTAAGCTCAGTCGGATTGGGACAGAAGATAGGTCTGGGCACGAAAATAAAAGTGGCCCCCATTAGTGAACTAGATACCTAAAAAAGTGTCCCATTTTTGCGAAGTGAGGCCGTTTTGAGCTGGTAAAGTACACTGTGTAGGTGTTTTGCATTGCGTGGAAAGCTGCATGGATTTGAATTGCTGCTGACAATGTTTGTTTTAATATCAGGGATACCAACAGTAAAAACCGGCCCAGCAAACCATAAAACAGGCAAAAAGCCAAAAAAGGGCTCACACACTGACCTGTCAGACCAGTCCATCAGGCACTGCTCGATTGCCCTGTTGTCCAGTCCGACCCTGCATTTAAGGTGGATGCAGCGTCACTTGCCTTATTATGAAACCAGAAACACAAAGGCTTCATCACTGAGGGCACAGAGTTAAAATTGTTGCTTGTCTTAGGTTAAAATGTTTCAGAAGTTAGAAAATGGACATGATGATGAGGAAAGTTCTATGGAACATTTGCTCTTTTTTCACATTTTCATTAAAATTATGACTTTTCAAACGCTTGGTAAGTTTGCATCGAAAAGTCTGAATACGCTAGCTGTTGTGAGTTGATATGTAAAAGAAACAAAAAGTCTTCCGTTTTTCATTTTTGCTACATCTAATTAGCGTAAAAGCTATCACACAAAACAGAAAATCTTTGCATTGGAGAAGGTAGCCTTAATTATGAGGTTTACAATGATTTCCTTAAAACCATCTGAGAAGGGATGCTTCTTGAAGGCAGTGGCAAATTATTCCACCCGTGAGGGCCAATGAGGCGAACAAAGTACCTCCAAATTTAGACTTACTAAAACATGGATTGTAGACATCTTGTAGAGTTGGAATGTCTAAACATTCATGCAAACATGAGTGACAAATATAATTTAAAAACCTTGTGCATGAGACAGAGAGCTTTAAAACAGACCCTTTGCTTGAATGGAAGCCAGGGAAGTTAGATTCCTACTTGTGTTATGTAGTCAAATATGTGTCTTTATGCACCAAGTACTTAAGAGTTCTCTGTTTTTTGGCTATACAAGTTTCAGGGAATCCCAAGTATTGCAAGTTAGAACATGGATACTCGTAAACATTTTCCCAGGGACCAAAATGTATGGTCCGTAATATGACCAAGTATTTGCGCAGGTGCCAGTAAGGTGGCAGATGGAGATTTGTGGGTGAAGGGGGTTGGCAGGTAAGGTGAGTTTAGTGGATGCGAATCATATACATCTGGTGGATGAACTGCACAATGTAAAACCAGAAAACCTATGACTTATCCCAGCTTCTCCACTTGTCCAAACTGTGTGATCCTAGGCAATTTAATTTATATAATCATATGTAGTCAAATATGTGCCTTTATGCACCAACTACTTAAGAGTTCTCTGTTTCTTGGCTATACATGTTTCAGAATCCCAAGTATAGCAAGTTAGAACATGGATACTCGTAAACATTTTCCCAGGGACCAAAATGTATGGTCCGTAATATGACCAGGGTTTTGTGCAGGTGCCAGTAAGGTGGCAGATGGGGATTTGTGGGTGAAGGGGGTTGGCAGGTAAAGTGGGTTTAGTGGATGCGAATAGTATACATCTGGTGGATGAACTGCACTATGTAAAACCAGAAAACCTATGACTTATCCCAGCTTCTCCACTTGTCCAATGTGATCCTAGGCAATTATTTTATTTCACTTTCCCTCCTCTTTCTTCATAATCACATATAAGAGAACCTTGAAATACATGACTTCAGGATGTGCGCTGTACAAAACCTACTCCAGTGCTTGATTTAATAAACTATAATGTTCCTACATAATAGGAACACATGCAACTCAAAGAGAGCACATTACAACTGATTCACCTCTTAGTTCACTATTGACATTGTTGTGATGGGAGGGGGTGGGGCAGGTAGTGGAAGAATTAATGTTACCAAATTCTTGCCTGAAAACTATTCCTTTAAAAAAAATACACTGCAATGCACTGATGTCATCTGACATAGAAAGGGGAAACAGTTCTGCATGTTAATGGAATACACTTTTGGAATTTGGAAGATACTTTATAGTACTTTTGCACGTATGCTGCAATCTGTCTTTAAAAATGAAGGTGTTTCTCAAGTTAAGCGGTGCCAGGCACGGTAGTTACTTCCTTTTTTTTGCTTTTATTAAACCTTCAGATACACTTTTGCCTGTTTATTTAACATCTTTTTAATTTTAGTGCCATGATAAGTTAACAGCAGGTCAGTGCTGCTGTTGACCAGGGCCCCGCAAGCAGTAGCGTTGCAAGGAGGCGCACTTACCTGTGGCCGTCAAGGAAATCACCAGCATCTCACGCGAGGGCCGGACTGGCCATAGCGTGCACCGGGCATTCCCCCGGTGTGCCGCATGGGTGGGGGCCGGTTTTGGGCCCCTGGGGGCCATTTTTGTTACAGGGCTGTTTTTTGCAGCATAGCTGCAAAATCGGCCCTGTACTAATATCGTCCGAAAACCGGCCCCCGGCAAAGAGCTCGACGGCACCTCCAAACCCCCCCCCAGTCCGGCCCTGTCTCGCGCTCTTACACATGGCTGCGTGGCGGCAAACGCAGAGGTCGCCATGGGTCTAGCTACACCACTGACCGCATGCAAAGATCAGATGGCTGCATGCAGCCCCCAGGCCGTACTTTGAGTATCAATCCTGAGCAAAACTAATGTGGAAAGTACTTGATCGTGGAGCACAGGTGCTGAAAAAGGGACACGTTTTCCTACATATTGAAGGCTGTCAAAACAGACTTTGGTGAGTTCACGGATCTGCAGTTTGGATGATCGCTCTGTAGCAAAGATAAGTCCTCAACCAATCAATCAATCAATCAATCAATCAGCATGTGTACAGCGCCACACTGTCACTTCTGGGGTATCTGGGTGCTAGGGTGCGAGGTTTCCCCATTATCAGTCAGCTGCCAGAGGAGCAGGGGGCAATCCCTGCTCTGCTTTGTGTGGTGGTTCCTAGTCAATAAGACTTGAGTTTTCAAGCTTGAAATTTGCAGCTGTCGCAAAGGTTGCTAAGTTTCACTGTGCACTTTCACCCAGAGGGGGTGGGTGTGTTTCCACACTGTGACATCATTCTCGGTGCATAAAGGTCATTTTCACTGTAATTAAATCTCACAAAACTGGAAAATGTCCGCAGATCATTCCTCCGTTGGTTTACCATGGATAGAGTTTCTCTTCGCACAGTGGTATTGCACTGGGAAACAACACTGTTTTCTGTAAAGTATATCTTATGCAGAGCCTCTTGATATATGTGAAATATACCTTCTCAGATAACTTGAGACTTTCTTGTGGTCAAGGTAAAGTGAAAACTTTGCACCCTTCGAGAACTTTTCCACAGAACCGCAGGACACACCAGTGATGTAGACACAGTCCCAGGCGGTTGAGTGGAAGTCAGGGGGCCTTTTAAGGCTTTTATGCTGGTGCCTGGTCGCCCCTGAGCAGCTGCAGTAGTGCTCTGTGTACCCGTTGTCCCTGCGCCCTCCAGAGAGTGACCCCGGAATCCATCACTCCAGGGTCCCCCAACAGGAGATCCGGCTGCTGTGGATTCAACTGAGCCCCACTGTAGCAAGAGGGGGGGCAGAAGCCACTTTAGCTTCATGTAAACATTGAGGTTTATAAGAAACTCTGGTGCCTCTGGAGTGAGAGGCTGGGGTGGGGGAGAGTCGGTTACATGTCAGGCTGCATATGCAGACCCCCCAGGATATAGCGGCATGGATTAGCAAATTTAGCGGCACAAAAATGGAAATTTAGCGGCACAAATATGGAAATTTAGCGGCAATTTTGCGGCATTTTATGTGGCCATTTTTCCTACAACAAACACAGATATCTTCGTTTTTTGAGTTATTTAACAACATGAAGCTATGTATATTTGGTTTCTTTACAATGTAGACACTTTGGGGCAGATTTACAAGCCCCTTGGGCTGCTTTTATGCCGCCGTTGCGTCCGCATTCACAGGGCCAAAAACAAAATTTAGCTAACCTCTCGATTGGGCATCCACATTGTAATTAGCACAGCAAAACAATTCTATGTATGAAATGTTAGCTTATTCTCCAGAAGGAAGAATTGTATGAGCTGACGAAGGTGCGGAGTGCAACTGCACACAAGGAACCCACCTGAAGTCAGCTGGAGCTCCACGCCACCCAAAGCTCCACGCACACTTCTGGAACAATTCTGAAGACCAAATTCCTTGCAAGTAAGAGCAAACTAAAGTAATTGTCAGACCCCATTCGGGTGCACGAGCAGAGGGCAGACGGGCTACTGCCACCAACTGGGGTGATTACAGTAATTAGGCAAACACAAAGAGATGTACGGAGCACTGAAGCTTTTCAGCCACTCGCCCCCAGTCACGGCGGAGACAGACTGCACAGACGGCGTGACTATCATGTATAAAGGAAGCTTATAGGAAACGCTCCAAAATGAAGAAATAATGCAGACAATATTGGGAAAATGTGTCAGACTTCATTTTAAGGCGTGTTTAATCTCAGTAGGCCCTGTATCCGTTATCGTGTAATTCTGCTCTGCAAGAATTCCTCACATAGTTTAATTACCTGCGTTTTTCTGCATGTCTTGGATGGCTCCTTTCCGCTTGTTAATGCTACACCACAAACGGTAATTAGGCAAACACAAAGAGATGTACGGAGCACTGAAGCTTTTCAGCCACTCGCCCCCAGTCACGGCGGAGACAGACACACCCTCCTTTCCATTGGCTCACGGCAAAATGGCACTCGCCCCCAGTCACGGCGGAGACAGACACACCCTCCTTTCCATTGGCTCACGGCAAAATGGCAGATTTCGCGGGCGTTTGTCCAAATATCGCGGCATTTGCACGGATCGGCCGATTTCGCGATTTTTTTGCAAATCGCGAAATCGCGATAAGCTGGAGGGTCTGCATATGCCATGTGACTGACTCTGCCTCAGTCCCACCGGCCTGTCAGCAGAGTACTCCATTTCCTTGCAGGCCTGTCATCCCGGCTTGGATGATATTACCTGGTTCTGTTTGGTGTTATGTTATGTGTATTTGCAAAGTGCACTATCACTCGTGAGGGTGAGTATCCGGGCACTTTCGTGCGTCATGCCCAGTAGAGTAGAAACAGACTGGCATTCCGAGAGCAATTAGGGTGTAAGGCACCTGAACTTTGAAACAGATAGGAGACTCTTGGTGCCAGAAAAAAACTTTCAGGTCACGTTCAGTTGTGTGTAGAGCCAGTGGGCACCTGGTAATGGAAGGCCCATTATTAATGGGGAGTACTTCACTTTAGGGGGAACCAGCCTAGACCAATCGAGCCAGAGGGAACCAGCCTAGCCCAATCGAGTCAGAGGGAACCAGCCTAGACCAATGGAGCCAGAGGGAGCCAGCCTGGACCAATCGAGCCAGAGAGCCCTTTTCTTCTATTGGCCTGCATTGCATTGAGTTCTGGGATTTCTTTAGGGCGCATGGAGACATTGTTCTATTTATAGTGTCAGATATCAAGGACAGCAAAGCGGGAGCCGAAAGGGTTGCATGGTATACAGGGCACCCCAAGGCACTGGTATACCTCGAGGTGTCTCACTGCATGTAATGAAGAGCATCCCCAGGCCTTTCTGTCTCACGGTGTCACTGCTTAGAATAAATAACATCACAGACATGTCTATCTCATGTATAACTGCATGGAACGAGGAGCATCCCCAGGCCTGTCCGTTTCACTGCACCTCTGCTAAGAATAAATGACATCTCAGAAATGTCTGTCTCACTGCACCTCTGCTAAGAATATATAACAACTCAGAAATGTCTATCTCACTGTACCACTGCATGGAATGAAGAGCATCCCTAGGGTTGTCTATATCATCTATCATTGCATGGGATAAATAACACCCACAGACATGTTTATCTCAGCAGTGCATGAAATAAATAACCCCCAGGGCTTGTCTATCTCATGTATCACTGCATGGAATGAAGAGCATCCCCAGGCCTGTGTCTCACTGCACCTCTGCATGAAATTAAGAGCATCCTTAGGGATTGCTATCTGATGCAGCACTGCATCCCCGGACATGTGCACATCACTGCATGGAACAGGAGCATCCCTAGTCATTTCTATCTTCTAATAGCACTGCATGGGATGACAGCCCTCCAGCACTGCTCCGGACTGGCCTTTGCGGGCACCGGGCAATTCCCCGGTCGGCCGCAAGGGTGGGGGCCGTTTTTGGGCCCCTGGGGGCCGTTTTTGTGACAGGGCCGTTTTTGTAACAAATTCGGCGGAAAAGCGGCCCTGGTAAAGAACTTGGTGGCATCACCCCCCTCCCCCAGGGGGAGGAGGGGGGCCGGCCGATCACTTTGCCAGGGCCGGTTTTGGTTCCCAGTCCGGCCCTGGAGTCCTACTGTACCAGTGCGTGACACAAAGAGCACTCCTTTCAATTCCATCTCAGTCAATCAGCGCCTTAAGTAAAGAGCACGTCCGAGCACCCCTCTCACTGGATCAGGGCATGGTCTAAAGCACATCCGGGCCTTCTGCTGCTTTAATCTCACTGTATTGGCGCGAGAGTGCGAGTTTAAACCGAAGCATGGCCGGACCAGGGCTGGGCCTCACAGGATGCTGTGTCCGCGAGCCTCACAGGAAGCTGTGCCCGCGAGCCCCGATAATGCAGCCCGGCCCAGGCCGCCCCTCTGGCTTTGAACCCTTTGAATGCAGTGTTTGGAGGCTGGCTGTAAGCTCCTGGGGCTCAGGAAGCTGGAAATCTGAAGGTTAAATAAAGGGCTCCTGATGGAATCACTGCACATTAATCCACCGAGGTTATCTGCGCCCTTTTGAAGGCGGTAAACCCCGCTTTGATTAAATGCAAACACCTTAGCTTAGTCTGAAGCTCGTTTATGAATGTGTGCACTGGGGCTTATCTTGGAGAAATGATGGCCCCAGCCAGCAGAATACGGCGAGGGGGCCTAAATCTCCGTATATCACAGCTGTTCATTGGCCAGGGCTGAATGGGGACCATCCTAAGGGTGGGTTTAAGTCGGTGCGGCCTTTCTGCGCCTCACTCTTGCAGTGGCCTGGTTTGCACCAATAGGGGTTCACAGACCACACTGTGCGCCTCTCTCCCCTTCCTCCCAGTTCAAGCTGCAGGCATCATTTAATTGTCGCTGGGAGAGAGCACAACGACACAAAGAAAGGGGACAAAGAGGGCAGTGAGACTGTGTGTATTGCATGGCTTACATCCGCGCCGTGAATCCCGGCTCCCACTCTGACTCTCCTTGTGACTTGGGGCTCCTGTGACTCGGTCATGATAAAAGGTGGAGCTTGAGGTAGACCCGCCTAATCAATAGAGTGATAGAGAATCCCGCACATCACATTCTAAGCAATAGAGAACATTCAAGACCACATTGTGACTTAAAACGCCCCTGTGGTGGGATGGGCGCAGTTTGTGTCGTGGCCGAACATATGTATTTATGCGGTCGGTAAGTCTTTCTCTCTTGCACCTAGTGCGCATGTGTTTGTCAAGAGGGCAAACAATACAAGGCTGGAAGAAATTAAATCATACCAGGGGCATCCCCCTTCAATTACCACTGGTCATGGGGGGGCAAGGAGGGCGGTAGCACAGAAAGGATGCCAGGGACCCTGGTCTAGGCAAGGAAACGCCCCCTTGACTGCTTTTGTTCTAGTAAAATACAGCAATTGTCAGTGTTCAAAGTGCCCCCTGGGGCTGTGGACCCCGGTGCCACTGCACCTGTGCACAGATGGTAGCTACGCCCCTAGAGAGGGCCCCGCCGTGATTAGCAAACACATGGTGTGTTAGTTAACCCTTGATATGCTTCTGCACAGGAGGACGCCTTTTAGCGTGAAGCCTGGAGCGTGAAATCAGTTATGTAAAAAGCCCTAGCTGCGAGCTCTTAAAATATTTGCTGTTCTGGGAAATGGTGGTAAGTCTGTTTCCTTTGAACTCCCTCCCCTCGCTCAAATTTAAGGCCGCAATCCAGGCGCTGTACTTGTAAGGTCTTTCCGTGCCTAGTTAAAATCCATCGAGCCATGTTGAATTTAAAAGGGGAAACCTGAACAATTTTGTTTCCATGACCTTTCGGACAAATTAGTCGTTTTTCCCGAACGTTTTTCCCGAACCTCTCCCAGACCCTGAGCCTTGCCGTGGAGACGCCCGGCTGTGAGCAGGAGACGGGCTGTCCCGAGCCCCCGAGTGTTAATGAAGAGGTGTAAAGTTGTCTTTCAGCGACACTGCGAGGGTCAGAATAATTAGACCCTAAGATTGAAAGAGTGTCTCATTTAAAAGGTTTACGACTTGCTGAAGGCCATTTGTGACATCAACAGCCCCCTCCCCTTTGGGCAGTAGCGATTTTCTGGTGTCGGAGACACAGATGTTACTTTTGTGCGCCCCAAACCCGCCCATCCCCCCAGGGAGATCAAACAGGGCCCCCCAGGGGTTCTTAACCACTGCAGCTAGACACACTAACAGGGGAGCCCTTCTTACCAACACCGAGGGAGTGTTCATCATCTTTTGATGCGCCCCAGAAGAGCAAAAGACAGAAGAGAACGCCTATGGGGACAAGAAAAGCATGTTCTAAACACATGCAAACGTAGAGAAAAACATACACGAGGAAAGGAAAAAAACAAAAACATAAAAGACAGCACAGTACTCGCAAATTTGACCTGCATTTTGTGGCCCTAAGACAAGGTTGCTGTTTGTTACTTTGGATGACTCAATGCGAAGAAAAGCTTTAAACCCCGTATCCCGTAGGGTCCTTGACCCTCGGTTGGACGCTTTTGTTTAGGGTCTGGCTAGCTTATGACGCCTTGTGGCCCTGGGATTGGAAGCACTTCCTAAACACATGTTAACACGAAAGGGATTAGGTTTGGTCTCTGAAGCCAAGTGGCCTAGAGAGAGAATTAGAGCTCTGGAGACAGCCCCTGAAAGCCGGGTGTGTCTGCATTCGGGTCATTCACCCCTCCTGTCCCTGCAGAAGGAAGGTAGCCCTGGAAAGAGTGCGTGGATCCTAACCTGGCTCTTGTGAGAGGCTGGTGGGGAAGACAAGAGTCAGTACAAGTAATGCGCTGTCTCTATAAGGCTGGTAGTGCAGTGTGTGTCAGTAATGTTATGAAGTTAGCAGGCTAGTGGTTGTGGGTGGAGCCGAGGGGTGGACAGGAAGAGGAGGGGACGGACAAGGGAAGAGGCAATTAGAGTAGGGACAGGGAAGGCAATAGAAGTATACAATAAAGCTCCAGTAAAACAGTAACCGGAGTCTGTATTTCTTTGTAGCACGATGCTACAACTGGCGACGAGGGTGGGATGCTAAACCCACTATCTGCAAAGCCCTGAAAGAACACCCTGTCCCAAGCAGCGTAGAGGAAAACGCTGCAGAGTAGAGCCACGCTGCCGCCAGAAGGGCGAGGCCAGCAGCTATTGAATCTGCCCCTCCAGAGGCTGCGAGGGAGCCGAGAGGGGCCGCAGAAACGCTCGATAGCCAAGAAGCTAATCGCGGTAAAACGCGTCTCACGCGGGAAGCGTGTGCCTGGGGTGAGTGGTCCGTGTACAGAGGTCGGGAGCCCACTCCGACCCTGTGTTGTGCCCAAAAACAAAGAAGAAGTGCCCCCAGAGCAGCGGACATCGTCCGTGACGGACTGCCAGCGAGCGCGCCACAATCAGAGCCCGGGGGCCGCCGGAGGTTGAAAACCTCCCGCCCGATGCGTGAGGTTTGGCGCGCTGTCGGCGCAGAAGAGCGGGAACCAAGAAAGCGGGCTGGGAGCCCACCCCAACCTCACCTGGTGCCAAGAGAAGATATCCTGGCCGGCGCTGTGGCCTGAAGTTGACTGCCGGTGAGTCCAGAGCAAGTAATGAGCAGAGAGAGAGAAAGCCTCGTGTGTGCCTGCAGTGATGGCGGCCATCTTGAAGTCAGGCATCGGGGAAGGACACCCCTGTGTAGTGTGAAGGCGGCCATTTTGGAGTCAGGCACTGGGCAAAGAAACAAGCATTGGCACCAGAAGTTAAACAAGCATTGGCAAGAAACAAGCATTGGCACCAGACACTAAACAAGCATTGGCAAATAAACGAGCAGTGACAAATGAACAGGCATCAACGACTAAATAAGCATTGGCAAACAAACATCCCATTGAGGCAAATAGGAAGCGGGGCACGCATCGGACAACATGGTGTCTGATGATGAAGTCAATCCACCGCAACCAGGCGATGTCAAGCCCAAGGTTGCAGGTGGGTCGCACCTGCGAGCACCCGAGCCTCTCAAAGTGACCACTGGGGGAAGCATGGGTCCCAGATGGCAAGAATGTCTGGAAGAATTTGAAGACTACATCGAAGGATCGGAAGTGACTGTGGACAAGAAGAAGTTGATTGCCCTGCGCAACCTGGCGGGGCGGGAAATAGTCAAAATAATCAAAGACCTTCCTGCTGCTGAGGCGGACACCTATGACAAAGTGCGTGACGCATTGAACAAAAGATTTCTTCACAAGAAAAACGTAGACTACGAACGCCATACATTCCACTCGGCTCGTCAAGGGAAAGAAGAACCCATGAGTGCCTTCATGATGCGCCTGCGGAGACTAGCCAAGCATTGTGAATTCGATAACTTCTCAACAGATGCTGCAATTAAGTCACAAATAATAGATGGATGTCACTCCGATCAACTGAGGAGGCGACTATTGAGAAAAGAACATAGCCTAGACGACATAGAGGAGATGACACGAGTCTATGACCAGGCGGAGGAGTATGCCGCTGATATCGAAACGGGGCACAAAGGGAGTCACGAACAAGTGCGACGAGTCCACGCCAAAAGTGACAGTCGAAGGAGTTCGGGAGACAGACAATGGAGGTCACGGCGAGAGCCGTGGAAGAAAGAGCGAAAACCAGAGAGAGTGAGGAAATGTTACAAATGTGGGTATGATTACCCCCATGTGGATAGTTGCCCTGCCATGGGCCAGAGATGTCGAAAGTGCGGTCGAACTAATCACTTCAAAGCGATGTGTGGGGAATACAACAAGGAGAGACGAAGTGGTGCAACAAGGACATCTCAGTCTGACACACGAAACAGCACTTCGAGATTATCCCGGTCCGACACTCGAAGACACCATGCGCGAGCTGTCCAAGAACAGACTGAGCAGTCCTCTGGGTCGTCACATTCCAGCAGAGAGTCACGGCGGTCCAGGTGGGAACGGAGGTCACCATCCAAGGAATCGAGACCCTCATCCAGAGACTCAACATACACCATTGAATACCTGAACCTAGCTGCAGATCCGGACCAACTGAAAACATATCCTCGTTTGGACATCACAGTTGGCAATCATGACACAAAGTTCGTATTGGACTCCGGTGCATCCTTGAACTATATTCCGGTCACCGAATATGAAAGAATGAGTCCACGTCCTCCTCTGACATTTGCACCAGTGAGAGTCTTCACGTGGATGGCGAAGAAGCCACTTCCCTGCCTTGGGAAGTTTTCGACGACCCGCAAACATGAGGACACAACCATATCAACGGTCATCCATGTCATCAAGGGCCCAGAAGCAGACTGCCTGCTGAGCCTTCCGACAGCTGAACGTCTTCACCTAGTGGAAATCCTTTTCAAAGTTAGCGGCAACCAAGATGTGACCCGTCAATTTCCCAGACTATTTCAAGGATTAGGCAAATTGAAAGACTGCCAAGTGCGATTACATATCAATGAACAAGTCAGACCCATCGCTCAACATCCTCGAAGGGTACCGTTCCATCTTCAGACTGCTGTTGAGGAAGAACTCCAGGATCTGTTAGCTGCTGACATCATCGAGCGCACGGATGGTCCAACACCGTGGGTGTCCCCAGTAGTTATAGTACCCAAGAAGGGCACTGCCAACAAAGTCAGACTCTGTGTGGACATGCGCCTGCCCAATACTGCAATCGAAAGAGAACGACATCCGGGACCCCATTTGAGCGATATGATCTCCGCCCTCAATGGTGCAACAGTGTTTTCCAAGTTGGATTTAAATAAAGGTTACCATCAGCTAGAACTAGATGTAAGGTCAAGATACATCACCACATTCGTAACCCATCTGGGGTTGTTCAGATATAAGAGACTGAGTTTTGGAGTTTCCTCCGCGGCCGAAATATTTCAGGAAGCAATTCGGCAAGTCATCCAAAACATTCCCAACACGCTTAACTATAGCGATGACATCCTTGTATATGGTTCTGATCTACGAGAACACGATATCGCACTCAATCGTGTTTGTCATGCGTTATTGGAGGCAAACCTGACTCTAAACAAAGAGAAATGCGAGTTTCACCAGAACACACTGAAATTCTTTGGCCATATTTTCTCAGGCGCTGGCATGAAACCTGATCCTGACAAGATTATGACCCTGAACAACACCAAGAGTCCCCAGGACGTCAGTGAACTCAGATCGTTCTTAGGCATGGCTAGTTACTGGGCTCGCTACATCAGGGACTATGCGACGATCAGCCATCCCCTCCGCATCTTGACCAAACAAGGTCTCATGTCTTCATATACGGCAAACATTTCACTTTAATCACAAACCATCAGGCCCTTGTCACCATTTACGGAAACCCACGATCCAAGATGCCCCCAAGGATTGAAAGATGGGGCCTAAGGCTACAGGAGTACACATTCACCATTATCCACAAGCCTGGCAAATCGGAAAACCCGGCTGATTATATGTCCCGGCACCCACTTGCATCATCAGTCTCCAAGTCATCTATCGCGGAAGAGTACATACATTTTGTGACTGACCAAGCCCTACCCCCAGCTATCCCCATGGATACCATCCGGGAGAGTACGGCTCAAGACATCGTCCTGCAGAAAGTCCTTCGCAGGGTTCGAAACAACAGGTGGAGACATGATCCTCAGGATAAAGAGACTGATCCCATTATCAAACGAGAAATGCAAGCCTTCCGGCATGTCTGTGGTGAACTGTCAGCCACCACTGATGGCATACTACTGCGAGACCAGCGGATCGTGATCCCCACTCAACTAAGGCAAGGAGTGGTTGCCCTTGCACATGAAGGGCATCGGGGGATTGTGTCGACTAAACGTGCGCTACGGGAACGAGTATGGTTTCCGTATCTCGATCAACTGGTAGAAGCTACCTTGAAGGACTGTCACCTCTGTCAGCTCACCAGCAAGAGTGATCCTCCAGCACCGCTGCACATGACCACTCTGCCACCTGGAGTCTGGCAAGAGATCGCCATTGATTTCTATGGACCCCTGTCATCTGGCAAATATGTGCTAGCCATCATTGATGAGCATTCTCGCTATCCCATGGCATACTTTGTACCATCCACAAACGCCTCTAGTACCATCAGAGTACTTGATGAAGTCTTTGCCACATGGGGTGTTCCCACAAGGGTGAAAACGGACAACGGACCCCCTTTCAATGGGCAAGACTTCGCAGCATTTGCGAAACACCTGGATTTTCATCATCGCAGGATCACACCCCTCTGGCCACAAGCTAATGGAACGATCGAGAGATTCATGGCCACACTCAAAAAGACTTTTCAACATGCTACCACGGAGGGTAAAGATCTGCAAGTGGCTCTCAACGAGGTCCTCCGAGCTTACAGGACAACTCCTCACGCAACGACTGGGAAGTCCCCGGCGACACTCATGCTAGGACGTCCCATGAGGAACGAAGAGCGAGGTCACTGTCCTTACATGAAGGGGACCATGTTCTCGTCAAGCAAGAACAGCAGAGGAAGACCGACTGCCTGTTCAAGGATGAACCTTTGCTAATCACGAAAAAGAAAGGAACGATGCTGACTGCGGAATCGGAGCATCGGCGAGTCACGAGAAACATCTCGCATTTCAAGAAGTTATCACGAGACACCACCGGAACCGTGGTGAGTGAAATGGACACTCCCAGTTCAGAAGAACCACATTCAGATGGTCGCGATAACACTGGTCCAGCCAATGAGACACTGAACAATACTAGTCCGAGAGCCAGGTCGCCACGACCTCATCGCGACACACGTCCACCCAAAAGACTTATTGAAGAAATGGACTGAGAAGTCAGTATGTTTGTTTGTTTTGTTACAAAGGGGGGAGATGTTATGAAGTTAGCAGGCTAGTGGTTGTGGGTGGAGCCGAGGGGTGGACAGGAAGAGGAGGGGACGGACAAGGGAAGAGGCAGTTAGAGTAGGGACAGGGAAGGCAATAGAAGTATACAATAAAGCTCCAGTAAAACAGTAACCAGAGTCTGTATTTCTTTGTAGCACGATGCTACAAGTAACACGTCAGGCATCTGAAATAATGGCAACACTGACGAAGAGCGTGTCAAATGTGAAGTTTATCCCTCGAAAGTATCAGTCACGTGTAAGGCTGGTGCTCCTGAGTGAATGGTAGCATGCAGCACTTAGGAAGAGTAAGTTACATTTGCAACACAAAACAAGCCAATTAAAAATGTGGGTGGAAAATGGGCGGAGCTTCAAGTCCCTACCTCAATACAGCATGCCTCGCAGAGCAGCGCATGCGCTGCCCATGCTCCACCTAAAAATGATGGACAGAATGTTGAAGATTATTCAACATTCACTCCCAGTCACAGATCTGGGCTAAATCCATCAGTTTTTTGCTCACTATGCCACCCCAGTTTGGACACAGCCATGTGTAAATCAGTCTTGACCTTGCTCCCCATGGGTGCAGTCCAGCCAGAAACCCCAGGCCAGGTTCTCCCTGAACCTGAAACAAGCATCCTGGGACTGGTTTCGGAGTATCACTCTCACTAGCTTGAATCCAGTGGCACAGTGTGCACAGTACCTACATCTGGGCATACCCTTCCCACTTAGGGCGACTATAGCAACACAAAAAGATGATTGACGGAATGCTGAGCATTGTGAACCATTCAACGCTAGTCACCGATTTGTGTTAAATCCATCATTTTTTTTGCTCACCATGATTCCCTAGTTTGGACCAGGCCATATGCAAATCAGTCTTGACCCTGCTCCCCATGGGAACAGTCCAGCCAGAACCCCCCTGCCAGGTCCTCCCTGGACCAGAAACAAGCATCCTGGAACGGGTTTCGGGGAACCACTCCTCATCAGCCAGATTGGCTTGAATCTAGTGGCACAGTGAGCTTGTCAAATGGCAAGTTTATCCCTCGAGCAAAAGACCCAGGTCTGGGCATACCCGTCCCTCTTAGGGCTACTGTAGAAACACAAAAAGATGATGGAAGGAACGCTGAAGATTGTCAAACGTTCACTCCCAGTCACAGATCTGGCTTAAATCCATTTTTTTTGCTCACAACACCACACCACTTTGGACATCTCTTTGTGTTGCTGTAGGGACTGACATCACTGATGAAGAGCCAATCACAACAGACTGGTACAAGTGAAAGGATAGTGATGCTGGATATATATCAGACACATGCCAGGCTCGTGCCTCTGAAACACTTAAATCACTTTGGAAGTGTCTGGTACACATCCCAAGATGGCGCCCATGAAGGAAGAGTTGCCCTGGGAAGGGCCAGTACTATGCTAGGGTGGTGCTTCTGAAAGCTGGTATCACCGGGGGAGAGAAAGTTAATATCACAATGGTTCCTCTGCGAGGAGGGAGGCACATAAAAGAGTCAGTCACATGTCAGGGCTCTAGAAGGCTGTTAAGGTTGGTGAATAATGAGTGAGGCGAGCTTGGCCTGTACCGCTTAACGGAAGGTAGGGCTGGGTCGACAGAGTCACTGCCGGTGTTAGTGCAGCCTTCTCTGGGGTGTGTGATACCCCAGTGGCCGTGAGGTAATGGTATCCTTTGGTTCTGCTTATCCCATAGCTGCAGATATCCTCTGATCTCAGGATATTCGAAGGATTTGGTAAGATTTAACTCCAGCTGCTCCTCCCTGGGAGGATTAGGAAACAAAGGAAAGGTCATGTTTCTGCGGGGCCGGACCACCCTCGTGGGGTGCCGTAAGGAGGAGGTCTCCGGGAGGAAGTTTAGGTCCTGTCTTGTTCGCTGTCATGCACCATGTGTTTTCTGCTGCACCGTCTCTGCCACCCACTGATCAGTAAGGTACAGCTGGTCTGGAAAGTATGGGGTGGCGGTGCCTACTAAGAGCGGCATGGGTGGTAAGATAGGATCCCTTCCAGTGGCACAGGAAGTGGTTCTGATCCACACATATAATAGTCAGCACCTGGTCCTGGCGTCACTCAAACCGAGACAGATTTGTGTTTCCTTGGCCAGGCCTGTGTCCAGCTATACTTGGAGGAGGCCGGAGCCTGAATGTGGGACCACGCCCTCCCTCTCACGGTCCACTTTTATCTGCACTTTAGTAGCCGCCACCAGTTGTTCCGATTGTGTTCAGATGATGCTATAGATGGCTTTATGGTATATTATTCATCAATGACGATGTTGCCCCAGGGCCTCCTACACTTTAAAATGTGGCAGGCTCATCTACTCTACGTTTAATCTTGCACGTCTGCTTCCTCACAGGTATCACCGATCTCACATTTAATTTAATGGTATAATGCTCGACTCATTTTATTGCACTGTAAAACATTTTGGATGTAGGATTATTATAGCTGCGATATTTTAAGCCTGGCGTTGACAAAATGGAAATATTTTTGCCCGGTTTGTATCACATGTGATATTCTACCATGTCCTAACCTAACTCGCTAAACGGATGATGCCATACCTCCCCGACCAACTACCTAAATGGAGCCTCTCAAAACAATCTATCACTCATTCTCAAGGCTCACCTCTGTGGAGCCCCATCTCTTGGTTTTGCACCTCAAGACTGACTAAAAAAGATGCCTATAAATCCTGAAAACTTCTGTCTTCTGTCTTGTCCATACCCAGCCTTTCATCCTTCATCAGGATCAGCAATACAGTGTATGTGAAGTTGCACAGTATTTTGCCTCACACAGTCATGAAGATTTTTTTTTTTTTACAAATTTACAGTCATTGTGGGTTTCTCATAAGTTGAAATGTTGAAAAAAAATGTGGCAAATGGAATGCTTGAATTACCCACTGACAATTATTTGGTCCGCTCGGTAGATTGTGCCTTTTTTGTCTGCTATGTCATGCAAGACAGAGACCATCCATGTGAATTTTTTTCACATGGATGGTTCCGCCTGCACTGTGAGGCAAATTCCCCTTCATATGAAAATACAAGCAACCCCGGCCCATTTTCAGCCTTTTTGCTGTTAGTTACTCTTTTTTATTCTTTGGTAACCATTTGCTACACTTTGTTTGAGCCTAAAAAACTAACTAGCATCTAGAGTAAACCTTGACTCTTCAACCAAAACTAACCATTTCATATAATAAGCAGGGCGACCAGAACCATGCGATTTTGTGGCCACAGGGTTTTCAGCAAACATATGGATATATCACAGTTGCCGCATACTCCATCATCTGCTGCATAATCTGCAGGTTTAAAAAAAAAAGTTTTTATCCAAAAGGGATCAAAATTCATGAAAACGCACAGAAAACGTGATGATACGCTGTGGAAGGCCCCTGGCAAAGTTTTACTGGTTGTCTTTCTGTTGCTTATTGCTGTTTTGGGGTTTCAGACTGGTAGTCATGAGTGGAAGCGTTTGCCCACATAGGGTTAATGTGTAAAAATGACAAAATAATGAGGTAATATTATAACAAAATGTGCTGCATTTTGCCATATAATTCATCTTTTCTTACCACATAATTTAGTAAACCCTGCCGCATAATTTGGTCCTCCCCTGCTCCATAATTTCAGTGGCCCTGTTAACTAAAACCCTGCAACAGTGAGGAGAAACAGCAGTATAAAACACTGATACTATCCAGTACTCACAACCGATTCCAAGCCCAGTAGAAGAGGACACAGATGATATTTACTGCTCTGGTCCCTGGAGTGAGGAATCCATGTGCCCGTGGTTTGTTATGGGATGTGATTGTTTGTGGCATAGTGTTCACCGATTGGCCTTTGGGCTGTTGGGAGGACACTGTTACCTGCAGGTTGTCGATTTCCCGAGGATGTTACTCGGGGGTAGGGTTGGAACTGGTGACCTTTCACCTTACCCACGTGAGCGCCACCTACAGATTGTGGGTCGTACTATTCAGGAGATGGGGGCAGTCTTGGCGGCTGTTACCTACCCTGAATGTGATAGGGGGTCGTGTGCATGTGGTGCCCTGTTGGTGGCATGAGATTGTGTGCTCGTTTTATCTATTGTGTTCCTTTGAGTGTTGAGTTGGAGGCGCTGTGTAGGGGACGAGATTAGGCACTCTGTCATGCTGGTGTTTGTGTTGTGTCTAACGCCGCCTGGGCTGCTTCAAAGCTCTGCAGGAAGGGCTGGGAGTGGCAATGTTCACCTTCCTTCCTTTCGGGAGGAGGCCATGTACACTTGTTTTGGGGAAAGCTTCGTGCGTCCCTCTACTGGGAAGATCTCTTGCGGTTATCTGCCAAAGGCAGTTTTGAGGGCACATACGACAGTGTCTGCTTTCCATCTTGTAAATAACAAGCATTGACAACTCCAGTTGGTATGGCCTTAATAAGTATGCTATTTTTTTTCTATTGCAGGCATATGCAATAGAAATCGAAAGTTTAAAAGTGAAAAAATACTATCTCATGGTACAAAGGGGTCATTCATATCTTTGCTCGGAAAATAAAAATAAAACAGTTCACTCCTTTTTAGGTGGCTCTGTACATGTGATCCGGTTAAACGCTGCCAGTCACTGAGTCAGAAGCCCCTTTCTGTAAACAAATGTGTATTTTTTAGTTAGTTATTTATCTGTTTTTAAATCATGAGGTGACGAAATAGTTAAATATGTCATCATGCCAGACTTAAAACCAGTGGCAACTCTAAGTGTGCCCGTCTTGATGAACTTGTTCTTTTGTAAAGCGCTCTGACACCTTCCGGTAATGTTCGCGCTATAGAAAATCGCATCAAATAAATAAATAAATAAAAATAAATAAATAAATAAATATTGGATTTAATGACACATATTTCTGCACGCCATGGCCGCCGCTTCCTTGAGGAAGTATCCCCACCATGGGCACATCAAACCGATTGATATTCTTATGAGGGCAGCCTCATCTGGGGCGCCCCTTTGCAGTCTGGCCAAGTCAGTGTGTGGGTCACCACTGGCAGCAAGCTGCACCCACACAGACGTCATTGTTACAGACACTAGAATTTAGACTGCCCGGTTCATTTGCACGGGGGCCTCCCTGGAAGTTTCCGATAATCTTTTATTGGTGTCTTGCTTTACACTTGGTTTTGCAAGACCCGACTCAAACACTGGTTTGAGGTTTCCCAATGTTAAACCTCCCAAAAAACCGGGGAAACGTCATTTCTCCTTCCTTCGCCTGGGGGAACCTTCTTTTGAAAGAAAGAAAACACACTGCATCAATCCAAGTTAAATCCATCTCCCTTTCCTCTGCTAGGGCCTAATGCCATGGACATGAACCAACAGAGGCTGCAGGGGGCAATCCCAGAACACCCCCTGCCCCTCTGCCGAGGGGGGTTTCGCTTTAGCAGTGAATTGCTCTCGGTGGGAGGGATAGCCCCACAGGCACACGTTGAGCCCTTGAATCAGTTTTTTTTCACTACACAAATGTTATTTTCTGAATCAAATTAACTCGGCCCTCACCTCCCGGGGCCTGAAGTTCCTTTCTTTTATTATTTTGGGAATGTTTGTACAAGTATGTGCCAAAAGGAATGACCTAGAAAGCAAGGTAAGGCATATTTGTGTGAATGGAATTATTTTTTGTTTAAAAAGTTATAAATGTTTCCACGCTCTGTGTTCAATAGCTCAGGAAAATGAAAACTTTCCAAGCATGTGCTTTAATCTCTTAGAGTGAAAGTAACATTCAAGGAGTTTAAATGACATCATTGTAGTTATATCGTGTCTTAAAAGTCTATTTGGCGAACAGGCCGTCAGAGTGGACCTGTGCACAAGGCTCGTCAGATGAAGACACGTCAGTAAATCTCAGTCAGGGACAGTTCTTTTGTTTCGGACAAGGAATGTATTGATATTAATGTGGCAAGGCTCATTAGGTCTCACCTACCCGACAGCGCAAGCTGGCCTTTGGCGAAAAGACCTGTTGTCACCTCAAAGTTGGCTTAGGGTCCTCCAATTGCTTACTATTGGTTGGTTTTACTGTCACTCTCATTTGCCTTCATTTTATTCGTTAGCTTGTGTGAGCTTTCCTTCCTCTTCTTGTGTTTGGCCCTCCCCTCAAACATGGACGCACTACTTGTGAGCTTCCATTGCATGCTTCTCAAGCTTAACTCTTTTCTTCTGAGTTAAGCACTTCTTGAGAGCACGTGTGTTTTCTTGCAGTTTCTCATGTACTTCTCACCCCATTACACTTCTTGTTGTTCTCCATCGCCCATGGGTTTTTTCACTTCCTCCTCCATTTTGTTGCTTTCTCATCCATGTGCCTATCTCCCAGCTGCTATATGTTGGTCTCTCTCACCCATTGCTTCTATCCCCTGCATCCACCATCTGTGTTTCTTTCTTTCCCCTGTCGTCCTTGGGGTTTTCCCCATCTTCACCTTCTATGTTGGTTCCAGCACCTGCGTCCTTTGAGAAGCTAACCCCCAGCCATGTATGTCTTTCTTGTTGCTCCACCTCACACTCACTTAAAAAAAAAAGAAAAACACTTGCATGCTACCTAATTTTTCTTTTATTTATTGATCCATCGTGGTAAATAAAAATAAAAAACGCTTGTGTTATTTTGTGGGTGCACACATGCATGGTGTGCGTGCCTACAAACTAACGCAGCCACCACATCCTAGCACATTTTTTTTGTTTGTTTTCTTTAGCCATGCTGCACAGCATCAGAGATGCTGTACGGCATGGATACAAATCATTGACAAACTAATTGCCCCAAAAGTGGGATCTTTGGGTTTGCCAATGCTTGTTTTTCCCTCTGGTTCACTGTTCCTTTTGGCACGTTCCCCAACCGCTCCCTGGCACAGCTGATGCAGGGAGGCACCTGGAACACAGGTTGTTTTTACACGGTGCGTGCCGCCAACCTCTGGCTTTGAGGTCTTCCCTTTGGCCATGAAATGGAGGAGGTCAACAGAACCCCAGAACGAGGCATGGTTTCAATACTAGGTTGGTGATGTAGTACTTACTGAGCAGACTTCGTGCTGTGATGGCTTTTAGTTCAGGGAGTGTGGGTGTTTTTGACATGGTGCTGAAGGATAATTACTCAACTTTCCTTGCCTTATGAGTGGGTAGGTCAAGAGTTTTTCTTTACATTCTGGAATTTGTGACATTGTTGATTCAAGTTTAAAATCATGCCTACATCTCCCAGAATGCTAAGGAAAAACCATGGACTGAAGGAGCTACTTATGCATGGACCAGGAAAACATTAGAGCTCTTTAATGGCGCGACTCAGTAGTCTTTGAATAACAGGCCCAGTTAAATCTCCATATTGTCCCTTAGAGACCTTGATTGCAGTGTTGAGGTTGTGTATCATATGCACCACTTTCCAGCCATGGAATAACCATTCTTCCTGCCAACGCTACCTCTGGCAACCCCCTGAAGTTCCCATCACCCTGTCCCACCATTCCAGATGCTGGATGGCTCTAACTCCTTCACTCCAATGACAGACCCCTTGAAATTGTTTGGAAAGCAGTCACAAGTGTGCGTTTAACCTCACAGAACAATCGGGGTGTTTACCAGTGTCTTTTTACATGGTTGTGACAGCAGGGACACATACTTTTCTCTATCATGCATTTTGCAAGCCCCTCTTCAAGCAATGCACACATTTCCAGCGTTCCAACAGTACTGTGCTGGATCTCTCTACCAGGGACACTGGGAAATAGTATTTCTCTTCTTAAATATCTAAGTGGGACCTCTTAGCTAGTCTTGTTGAGCCATGCTGTTTCCTCACACTCAGTGCTTAATTTGAGCTGGTGGTTTCCGTTGCTAGGCCCCGGCACAAAATTGTCAACACCCGCACTTGTGAGAGTTTGCCACAAGGTGGCACAGTCTGGGGAATTTAGAGAGGACCACATCTAAAGTTAATTATAATTTTAATATACTTTAAAATAACTGTTATCTGCCACCCAAGCCATTCTTATAGCTTTGGGGGCCTGAAATAGTCCGAATTGGCACACCTGAAGGAGTGTGATGGTTACTAGTTGGGTTTTTACTGTCATTGGCAGCATGGCAGGGGCAATGTGTGGTGCAAGCTGCAGTGGCCTCCTGACGAGCGCCCTGGCACCTATTTTTACAAATTAATCAGTGCTCAAACTTATGTGTCATTTCAGTTATGCCTCCATCCTTCTTTCACCATTCGCTAGTACAGTCAAAGGGGCAGCTCTGTGAGAAGCTTGCTATGCAAAGGTAGTCGGTCAGTCACTGACTAGTATTAGCCCCCCCTCCCCCCACCATTTTTCCAGATATATCGAGTCAGGGGAGAGTCTTCTAGAGCACTCTTTTTCGATGGTGCATGCTTGAGTGCTTTTGCCATTCCAATGGTGCTAGGCATGAAAGGTAAACCTCAAACAAGCACTGGCAAACCGATAAGCCTTGCCCATGAGACCTGCTGTCTTTAATCCGTGCTTATAAAAGGACAAAAGATTATTTTTTTTCTATGGCTATTTAGATGACCCTGGGGGCTAAATTTGATACTCGCACTGGCATGTGACGGATAGAGATCTCTGATCATGCCAACATTTGGCGATACTGAAGAGGGTGGTATTGTGGTGCGGCACAAAATTTGATAGTAGCCTGTACATTTTCATAAGGGGGAGGAAGCAGAAGGGTATTTTAAGATGCAGAAAGATCAAAAATCAGAAGTACCTACCTTTAGAGAGTGTTGGCACTCATGGCCATGTCTTTGCGTCAATCTTCCATTGGAGCCGTGGTGTTCCTTGGTTCTAATCTAATCACTAAACGTAACTAAAAGAATCGCTTTCATAGATATGCAAATGCCCAGAGTACATTAATAGGCGGTTTGGCACAGCTCTTGGCCCAAGAAGTTGGGCCATATGCATGAGTTGTGTAATATTCTCTCCTGTCATATTACATTCACGGTCCTCATATCCCACACGCCAACCCCCACCCATCTTTCGGCTTCAGCCCCCAGTGAGCAGGCATTCCACTGCTGTGTTTGGGGGTCTCTCTTGACGACAGGGTTACTTTTTGGTTCTGAAAATAGCGGCTTGGAACAACAGAGCTCGGGCTGGCAAAGTTTCTCTCGGCTGTGCCAACAGGCCGGGGGCTTCTTTCATTCTTCATCCCATTGCCCAAATCCCCGGCTTTCTATGTAAATTGGGGTCAGAAGTAGCTCGGAGCTTGGAATCTTAGTTTTCGTAGGAATTATTTGTGGAGCGAGGGTAGTGTGTTGGGGGGCATGGTGGGAGGAGTGAAGAGCAGGAGGGCAGACATGCTTTGGAACAAACATGCAAATGCAATCCTCAGCCTTGGAAACCTGCAATTGTTAATAAAAACTGTATGAAACCGCCTGCCAATCAAGGGCTGGTGCACATTATATGGCGGCTTATTAAGGATCTTTTTATGGCTGGGCTTTTCCATGTATCTGTGCTTCTGAGGGGTACCGGGCGGAGGGGCTGAGGAGCGGCGACCTGATGCACCCCTATACTCGATAGACCACACAGCACCACGCAGATGGGTACTCGAGAGACGCCCCAAGCCCACCTGCCCGCTCCCACCATACCAACCCAGAGCTGTGTCACTTGTGTATGTGGGTGCCAATGGGGGACTGTCAAATTTAATGGAATCAAATCCGGGGAGCCATCCCCCCCTCTCCCTTCTCGTCAATATCGCTTGAGGTGGGCCGCGGAGAGACCTCTTAATCTAAGGTTCTACGTCACCAGATTTCAAATGGGAATCAGACACCTTTACTTTGAGACCCAAAAATAATAACTATCTGACACCTGCGTACACGTTGGAAACTAATTTAAGTGAAGCATTATTTTCGCAAAACAAGGGGGCATATTATCAAGAAACGGCGTTAAAATTACCTTCGCTTTAGCGGCAGGAAACTGCCGCTAAAGCGGCGATAATGGGCTGGATAATAAGCCCTTGTGAATTCTCATAGAAGCCCAAGTTCTGGTGTGAACATGGGCGTCTATGGGAATTCTTCAGGGCATATTATCAAGCCCATTATCACTGCTTTAGCGGCAGTTTCCTGACGCTAAAGTGGCGATAATTTTAACGCCGTTTCTTGATAATATGCCCCAAGATTCCCCTGAGAAGTCAGCGTATCAACCCGAGGCATGAGCGGCAGCAGCTGTGTTGTGCCTCACGGTACAAATCTCGCTGACAGCCGGCTGCTGACGGGGTGTCCCCGTGCTCCGCTCCTCCCGCGCTCCTGGGCGTGCAGCCCGCCCCCCAGCCTCAAACAGCCGCTGTTCTTCCTGGACACGCATCGAGTGGCGGCCATGCTGCCGCCTCGTGCCAGAAAGGAGCGGCCGGCTTCTGCAGAAACCGCTCTGAGGAGAATTCATTCACTCGCTTCCGGCCTCTCTTACTCGGACTCTTGGGGCTTTCTGAGGCTTGGAGACACGACTGTCATTAAGTATCAATGCGAAGGGAATTAACGTATGTTAATTCAAAGCACAGTAACCATTTTTAAGCCAAGTTTTTTTAAACTATTGGTAGATTGACCTCAAGTTCGATCTCGAAACGTCACGGGATGAATTAAATCAACAAAGAGTCCTGAAATGTAACATGATTAATGACTATAGATTCTGTATTTTTATTCCCCCCAGTTGTCAGTCTAATGCAGATGGAACCGCAAATAGTCTAACTAGTATTTTCACATTAGCAGAAAAATGAGTCTCTTGGAAAGTGACAACCTAGTGAGTGCCCTCCGTGAAACCGCACTGAATACCGCTGCCCAAGCTTTACATGCTGACACTGAAACTGTATTGAACTTAAATGATGCTGATCACAGCAAAAGGTATTATTTAAAAAAAATAGATATGTGACTCAGGAGCCATAGGGATGTATAGATTGCAGTTTTTAAGATCAAGGGAGCTGCCGACTGCATAAGCCTACGGTATCAATTCGAATTTTAGTTTGCATTTGAATCTATTATACTTATGTGTTGCGCAGTTCTCAACTTTCTTCGTTGCGCGAGGTGATGCCCAGACTATCTATCTAATTGTGATTCTTATCTTCCATTCTTCTAGGTTTGTGCGAGCACGAGGTGACCAACCATGAGTGCCATTGATTTTGCGTCCATCCTCGATTACCTGGAAAGTGCAAACCTGACTGAGATCAACTTAACATGCTCCAATGGAGAGTGTGTCACCTTGGAGTCTGTCTCATGCCCCAGCACGCTGAACAAAAGTGCCTTGCTGTATGCACTCGCCATTGTTTACATCTTCATTTTTGTCATTGGACTTGTGGCCAACTCAGTAGTGGTTTGGCTGAACATCCAAGCCAAGCACACTGGGTATGAAACCCACCTGTATGTGTTCAACCTAGCCATCGCTGACTTATTTGTGGTGCTTACCATCCCTGTCTGGGTGGTGTCGCTGGTCCAGCACAACCAGTGGCCTATGGGCGAGCTTACCTGCAAGATCGCCCACCTTCTCTTCTCTATTAACCTGTTTGGCAGCATCTTCTTCCTCACTTGCATGAGCATGGACCGCTATTTCTCCATCATCTTCTTCAGTGCCTCCAGCAACCGCAAGAGGAAGATTGTGCGCCGGCTCGTCTGCATCTTTGTCTGGCTTCTTGCCTTCACTGTGTCTCTCCCAGACACCTACTTTTTAAAAACGGTGACTTCAACTTTGAGCAATGAAACCTACTGCCGCCCTTTGTACCCGGAAGAAAACTTCAAGGAGTGGCTGGTTGGCATGGAACTTACCTCTGTCGCATTGGGGTTCATCATTCCGTTCCCCGTCATAGCGGTCTTCTACTGTCTTCTAGCCAAAAGAATCTCTGCCTCCAGTGATCAGGAAAGCAGCAGCAGTGGGAAGATTATCATCTCCTACGTCATTGTCTTCCTGGTCTGTTGGCTGCCCTACCATGTGGTGGTCCTACTTGATGTTTTCTCAGTTCTCATGTACATTCCATTCAGCTGCCAGATGGAGAACTTCCTCTACGCTGCCCTCCACATCACCCAGTGCTTCTCCCTTCTTCATTGCTGCCTGAACCCCATCCTCTACAGTTTCATCAACAGGAACTACAGGTACGAGCTCATGAAAGCCTTCATCTTTAAGTACTCGGCCAAAACTGGCCTCACAAAACTCATTGACGCGTCCAGAGTCTCAGAGACAGAGTACATTGCGGTGGATCAAAACGCCAAATGATGCCCCATTCCAGCTTGGGCAGGACTTCTCTCTGGAGCCTTCCGAGGACCCCAGCAGCAGGACAGGAAGCGGACTCAGACTTTCAGGGACTTTCTGTTTTTTTCTTTTCAGAAGATAACCAGAAACCCTTCATCGATGGGCTTCTCGGTGCTATCAACATAGTCTTGCTGCCAGCAGTACAAAAACCAATGGAGCCACCATGAGGAAAGCTATGTTGACATTCTAGGAGGCGTTGGCACACAGTGGGCAATAACTGCCCAATGGAGCCAACCTGTCCTTCTCATAAAATACAACTAGTTCAGAGCACTTTTTGTTTGTGTTATTAAGACCACCAGTTGCATCTTCCTGCTGGCTTTGATGTCAGCCATTCTAAATGGTCACTTAAGCTGCAAAGCAAAAACAATGATCAAATCAAAGCAAGTTACAAGGAGGGAATGAGTTCCCTGTTTTTGTTGTGTCGTCAGAGCAGGTTTGAGGGTTACTTTTATAAACGTCCCCTTCCTTCAGACCTCTCCTTCACACAAAGCTATGAACTGACTCAACCAGGCGTTGAGTTGCAGGAGGAAGGTACCCTCAAAGGTTTTGTAAATTAGAATATATTTTTGATTCCACTGTCTATTTTATATACCAAAATGTATTTAAAACCAATACTTTATTTACTTTAGCTGTACATTTTTGAATATTTTGTGGTTGAAGGATCACTTGTCATCCAAAGGGCTGGAGCCAAACCTTGCAAATTGACTGGCATTTCATATTTGTGAATTGCCGGGATAACCTCATTGACCATTAAAATTGTTCGTAAATATCTATATCTATATAAATACATATGTATATATTTCAAAACAGAGTTACTGTGTGATTATTTGTTGATGCTGTTTATATATGTTTTGTAATCCTGAAGCTTAGGTGTGCGCTTCTGTAATGATTCTCTGTTCACAGGAGCGATGATTCTGAGACAGACTTAGTAGTGCAAATGCAAATGTAAACTTATTGATGTAGCATATAACACTAGCATTTTATTTGAGCCAATTTCAGCTGATATGGGAATTGATGCTTGAAGAGAAAAGGCGACAGTCCCAAGATCACACACTGTAGTTAGTTAAGCGAGAAAACAGAGTAGACTATTGGTCTCTTAAAAACCAGGTTAGCAACATAGGCACAAACAAGTCCACATCCCCACAGGAGTGCAGCATTGTCACTTACCAGTGGCCTGGGAACAGTGCTGATATTTCCCAACTCTCAGTTACCGATCCTAGGTGTATTGGGAAGTCTGGTGTCAGGGAAAATCCACCCAATTATGAGTTGGGTTCGGAGGATCTACAAAAAAAACAACAACCCACCTGGAAAATAGGTAATTCCAGATCTGATTCCCCTGGTAATTCTTCATTTTGCCCTGAACGTTTATCCAAAAATGTCAGTTTCTGAAAGCAGCTGAAATCTCTGGGTGAAAATAAACAAATCCACAGTGTTTCTGAGCTTCACACGCTTTCTGGTGGGGCCAGTAATCTCTGCTACCGTTCCTAGTGGATATGTGGTAATTTATAATGAGGACCTTACGGCCTCATTTAGAGTAGACTGGTATTTGGTGTGCGGATACCGCACTCCCACACCATAAAAGCCCACTGCATGATATTGACTCTGGAATGGGGAATAACATGCAAACCCAAGAATAACCTTTTCCACATGCCATTCCCCATCCTAAGCAAATAGTAGGCCCCTTTGACACTTCCACTTACCACCTGCTTTTAGCCGGTTCTATATGGCAGCAGGAAGAGCACAGCGGGGCACGGCAGTGCCAGGGGAACATTATCTGCTCCAACTGTGCCGCAGAAGGGAACTGACTGGCCTGCTCATGTGCCCCTGTGCCTGAAGCCCCTGCGTGGAGTCATCCAAATTTTTACCAGGTGCAGATTTGCACCTGGCAAAACGGAGTCTGTTTCCTGGAAAATTACCCCCTGGACTGCCCTCTCCTACCCCCACCCCCACAAAACATCTTCCCCCTCCCACTCCCTGCCCCCTCCCCCTGGAATACTAGCCTGAGCCAGATGTTGTAAGGCATGGACTAGGTGGGCAATCGCCCAGGCCTCCTATCTTTCATAGGGCAACCCTGGCAAAGTGGGTGGGACAGTCAAAATTCCTGCCATAATAACATTGCTCATAAAAAACAGCTTATTTTTCTACTTTCACAGCCAAGCATGTTCAACAGATACGTAAGTCCTGCCCTGGCGCAAAGTCAAGCAAAGCAACTGAAACTGCAGCTGAAACTGCATGGGTATTTACATTCCAGTGCAAATGGTAATTTGTTCTGAAAACGCACCCTTTTCTCAGCACAAATAGTGCTTTGCTGTGCTTTGTACCACTTGATCTAAGGTAGCATTACTTGGGTTGGGCAGGTCAGAGCGAGAACTCCTAGATTTTAATGCAAAGCCCTATCTACTGGGCTTTCCGAAATCAAAGACTGCCTTCTTTAACGTGAAGAATTGTCTTCATTTCTTCAAACACCCATTGCACAGGTACTACACTGCATCACATACAATGTGTGGAATGTTTAAGATTGTGTCTAGGCATAGGATGTTTTACTCGAAGAGTATGCTTTAAGTACAAATCCTCGACAGCACAAACATATCTCTGCACTTTGGGGCCACGGTTGTGTGTGGACCAAGGCAGTTTATTTGTGAATGTAGTGAGTAACAGCAGGGCCTTTTTAAAAAACATAAATATGGCTTTACACAACTTGGTGCTGCAACTTTGGTTGCTCTGCAGCGTTGCACTAAAAAATACTAGATCTGCCCCTTAGTGTGGGTGCCTGGCTTGCCCAAGCTTAACCCTGCACTCTCACGCAGTTGGTGGCAAATAAGTGGAAAAATAATCTTTATGTGCATTTCCCTCTCCTTTCTTCATCTGATCTTTTCTATCTTAACCCTCTCTCTTAACCTCGTTCTTTACCTCTAGTCACCTTTTCTGCCCCTTATATACCAAATAACCTCACTCAAGTACACCTCCCTCTCTGATGACCCCCCTCTCTCTGTCACTCTCTGTGACTGCATTAATATCTATCACTCTCAATCCGTCACTCTACCTCAGCAATCTTTGTACCTCCTCTCTCTCTCTGTACCTCACTGCACACTTTCCATCTGGCCTCACTGGATCCCTCTCCCATCTACTTACCTTATCACGCCACCGTATCTCTAACTCACCTCTTTCTCTCTCTCTCTCTCTCTCTCTCTCTCTCTCTCTCTCTCTCAAGTCTTTCTCTACCTCACTGCTACCCCATCTCTCTAATTCATTTCTCTCTCTCACTGACTCACCTCTCTTTACCCAGCCACTCTCTCTCATTACCTCACCTCTCAATTTACTTAACCATTTGTTCTTTACCTCACTTCTCCAGCTTCTCTTTTTAGGTCTCGCCTATGCAGTGCGCATGCCTTGCATAGGAGACCTTTACCCGTCGTGCAGCTCTTTTTACAAAGCACATACTCGTGCTTGTGGCGGCATACGCCTTGCGGGAGTGCGCAGTGGCGCGCCACAAGCACGAGTATGTGCTTTGAAAAGGAGTAGACTCCCACGTCCCACGTCCCAGCGCACGCATACACGCACTCACTTATCATCATTAGTGAATGCGCTTCTCAATGTCCTTTAACTTCGCGTCTTAAAGGGCTGCCAAACACTTTGACAGTAGCTCCATGTGATCATGCTTCTTCCGCCACTAAGGACCGATCATGGTTGTCCTTTATAAGAAGCCACACCAAACTCATGCAGCACCAATTAAACACATTCATAAATAACATGGCCGACAGTTGCCCTGCTTTTGGATTATCCTGATTGTAGCTCAAATGCGTCTTCAGTGCACTAAACAGTACCTGCATGGTTCCAAGGGAAACTGTGAATTCAGACTAAGGGATCCATTGGTCGTCACTCAGTGAAGAGTGCGCTCCGGGTCAGCTGGCACAGTGGGTGCGGTGAATGCTACAGATTTCTGTGGGTTTTGTTTTCAGATTCCACTCAGCACTTCATGCACACTAAAAGAAATAACTGGATGCCGCTGAGCTGGGCAGTAGATCGTGATATTGAGCACTGAGACAATTGATTTTGATGTGTATGCTGCATACATTTTGTTTTTGTACTTTTGTGCTCACTCTAAATTACAGACGGTGCTGCTGCCGTCCCAGAGGTCTTATGTTGAAAGCCAGGAGTATTTGTTTAGAAAATGATGCTTCTCACAAAGTACACTCCTGCTGAGATTGAATTGCCCATTGTTCTGTACCGTCAGTGGCACTGGCACCAAACAAATACCACCTCCATATATTAGCTCGCAGGTTTGGCATGGTCAGCTCTGTTCCGTTTGGCACTCGTAATAGCATCCATCCCTATTGGGTCCTTGTTTTCCCGTTCTCTCTCCGCGTTAGGAGGCTGTTGGCACAAAGATAAGGTTTGTCTGCTGAAATAGGGTTTCAGCTGAAATCTGTGTGACAGGTAGGTTATTACTGCATAGGTTGCCATGTGACGGTACGAATTTTTGGCAAATAAAAGGGGATTCTATTCTGGTTATGAAGCTCCATAAATGTTTAAAATGCAACTGCAAGAGAGAAACATCTGAAAAACTGAACACAAATGTTTCTGAGAAACTGCAATCCATTGTGAGCATAACCAAAAAGAAACGCTGCTCATTATTTTGGCTTGCTCTTGTTATCAGCTGTGCTGAGTGGCACTACATCTTTTATTGATGCTTTCCATACATTTACTATGCGCACCAAACGTCCAATGAAAGCATACGAACTGGAATGAACAGAGGAGAGTTTTAGTGGCTTTTGAGAATAGTCTGTTTATTAGGCAGTGTCGGCTAGATACAAAAAAATACATTTTCTGATCCCAGAAGCCAGGACACACCTATTGCATACTAAAGACTACAAATCCATTTTTAAAAATGCTCTGGTGAGTGAGAGTACACAAGAGATGACAGCACGTACATAAATATACAACTCCTCTAATGCTGCAGGTCTGTTTGCAGAAGAATTTGCTGGTGCTTTAACCGTAGACTTGTGGCTTAAGATGCAAAAAACACTCCAGTATCATTCACGCCAGCTCTGCAGGCTGCCTATCAATTCTCTTATGCACATCACCGGTGTAAGTGCATCACCCAAACAAGTGGACACACTGAAAATCAACATAGTTATTGTTGCTATCCTTCTAAATCCATATAACTGACTAAACTACTCACCACTCAAATTACTTCCATATTTCACTAAACTAATTCAACACTAATCCCTTATGGCAGTTGTTCCCAAACTTTTTTGACCTGTGGCTCCCTTGACCTAACTGGCAGTTGGCTGTGGCTCCCCACCATTTTCTTACCGGTGGGCGGGTGGGAGGGGATGTAAGCCCGACCTCGGTAGTTATTCCTGTTGTCTTCCGTAAATTAATTGGGATGCAACGAAGAATGATGGTATTATAATCATATTTGTAACAAAACAGAGCATCTGATTTTATTGATAGCTCCCCTCCTCCTTCAATCAATATATATCTCAATTGACTTGAAGGTTACAGACAGCCAGAGGAGCTAATGTTTTAGTTACATATGGCAATCCTCTTTATGCCACATCATTGGCAGCTTTGTCATATTCATTATTTCTTTAGACCTTCTGACTCTACCCAGACCATTTCGACGTCAACAGCTTCTTTACAGAAGTCTTTTATTTCGTCTGGTTTCGGCTTTGAGTTCTCCGCTTTTCTCTCTCGCAACAGAGCCAGAGCCTCAACCACTTCCTTGGTGTTCAAGAATCCATGGCTCAACTACCCGCTTATGCATGAATGTGGAAAGGATGATAGAGTATGAGGTAATGAGGATTGTCACATGTAATCAAAACATTGCAATCTTGTCCTCCCTTCCTTGTCCCAGTCATCACACTTGGCTGATGTATCCAATATGTCTCATCGGTTGAGGATTAAAACCACTCACCACTTATTGATGCTTAACACACAAACAAAATAATGTACTAAAAAAGTACAAAAGTACATATGGAAGAAACACTAAATTTGTCAGTGGCTAGCAGTAGGAAGAACTGTAGGCCCCACACTTGCTACTGTCTCCTCAGACAGTTTTAGATGTTAATGAGTAATAACGGTGGATGGGACTCCCACATGGCCGCTTTACCTATCTCTAAAAAAAGTAATATTTAAGGCTGAAACCCAGGAAGCAGCAACCCTCCTAGTAGAGCAGCCTTGAATTACCGCAGGAAGTCCAACACCTTGTTAAGCATCTGCTTTTGCAATGAGACATTAAATCTATCAACCGAGTGTGGATACTGCCTACTTCAATACCCACTTTGAATACCCACAATTAACAAACAAAAGCTAAAATTCTCTGAAGTCTACATTGCGAACCAGATAACATATATCTGTTCTCTGACATCCTAAGTTTTTATTGACGAAAGAGAAATGTCTAGCCCAAAATCACAAAGCACTATTTCTCTATCCAAATTAAATTCCGGAATAAATGTTGGCAAAAAGGCCATGCCGATCTTCTGGCCAACCCCCGCTTTACACCCGATATCACCTGCATTAGTTTTAGTGTAAAAAAGTAGGTGCCACGAAGCTCGTTAAACAAATCCGACAAAAGAAGCCAATTAGCCAAGGCCTTCTCGCTGGCAGCACTAACGAGCTCCGTGGCGCCTGCTTTTTTACACTAAAAATAATGCAGGTGATAACGGGTGTAAAACGGAGGTTGGGCAGAAGATTGGCATGGCCTTTGATTAATAATTAATGATAATCAAATGCCATGCCGATCTTCTGCCCAACCTCCGTTTTACACCCGCTATCTCCCGCATTCGTTTTAGTGTAAAAAAGCAGGCACCACGGAGCTCATTAAACAAATCAGCTGCAATAAACTTGATTTTCCTAACGTGAATGCGGTGCCCCTGGCTACTCATGACGGCGCACCGGGGTGCCGCGTGCATAGTTTGGGAACCACTGCTTTATGGTTTCCGTAGTAGCGTCCTACTAGCAGAAAAAGCGCTTTGACGCCTTGTCAGGGATAGTAAGCGCTATATAAATGCAGTTACAATACAATACAATATTTAACCAAAAGACCAGCTCAATTCAAGGAAAAACAAGCATTGGCATAGCCAATAGGTCTCGCCTTTGGGACCTTATAAGTGTTCAGTCATGCTACAGTTGATGTTGTTGCACCAAGGATATTGTGCTGCATAACTAAATACGTATAAGGACTAAAAGCAAGACCTATTGGCTATGCCAATGCTAGTTTTCGTTTACCTCTGTTCCCTTTCCTTCACCTCTAAATCTGTTACTCCTTTGTGGTTACCTCTTTTTCTGTATCTCTACCTCCTTTCCACTGTCATCAAATCCTGTGCCTCTCTTTCTCGCTCTGGACCTAATTTTCCATTTCAAACGACCCCCTCCACTTCAAGTATCTCTCTCAACCTCTTTCTTATTATACCTCTCTACCTCACTCTCTTCCTATTTCAAAAATGTCTATCTATGTATAAACCTCACCTCTCATTCTCTATACCACATTCTTGTTACTAACCTTCACTCCTTTCTTCACCTTTCTCTCTTCTCCACTACCTCTTTACCTGGCCCGTTTTCTATACTGCTTCTTATTTTGCTATAACTCTACTTTGCATTTCTTTGTTTTTCTTCAACTCTCTTTGTCTACAGTAACCTCTCTCTAATTCACCACATTTTCGATATAGCCTCTTTCTCTCTACCGCACTCCTTGGAATACTGTACATTTCTCCCCATCTACATTTCCTTCTCCTTTTCTCTGTCTCTCTCTGCCACATTCTAAAACCGTACTAGTCTCTCTCTTTCTCTACCTGCGTCTTCCTCTTGTTACCTCTCCTTATCTTTCCGTCTGGCTATCTCAACTTTCTCTATTTACTTTGCTTCCCTCCCTACCTCACTCATCTTTCTACATCATCTATATCTCTACCGACTTTTCCTGCTACTTCACAATCTTGGTACACTGATCACTTCTCTGTCAATCACTTGTATTCTGCCCATCTCATTTCTCTTACTCACCAGGTTTATAGGTAACTGTCTAGACAGAAAAGTGCACACATATAAAGAAGAAAAGGGGGGACAAGACATGGGAAGAAAAATTAGGAGAAGGTAATAGGATTTTAGTCAATGGAATAGTGAAAATCCTTAGAGCAGAGCTATGATTCTCTCCGGTGCAGCAATAACACAAGTAGTGTAGGGTGATATATTTATAATTCCAAATATTGGGCAACTACGGCTACAATTCGAAGCTCTATGCTCACGTATTACTTTAGTGGTCTAGTGCATAATAGTAAACCTCTAATAAATCGCCCATAGCACGTTTTAACTACAATGGGAGTAACAAGCTTCTTTGACACTGAATTCCACATAAAATGTTGTTACAAGTAAAATAAATCTAGAGTCAAACTCAAAAAGAAATGGCTTTGTCAAACCTTGTTGAAACTTTCTTTTGGTACGGTTGGACTGACATACGCACCGCAGCTGGAGCTTTTGACTGATTTGCGTACTCCTGTTTCTGAAAATTTACATATAATTAAAAATTGTTAGACATCATGAGGGTTTGAATGAGCTGAAAAGGGATAATAAATTCAATGTTGCTCCAAACATGGGGCCCCAAAATATATCATGCCCATGGCCAGTGGCGTAACGAACCATGAGAGGGCCCCCCTGCAGGGTACGTGACGGGACCCCCTTTCGGACTCAATCTAGAGCTCCCCAGCAGAAGTGCGGTGCTGTCGGGGCCCCCTGGAGGGTGAGGGCCCCCCCGCACCGCGAGGGCTGCAGAGGCCTGTGTTACGCTCCATCCCATGGCCCGACATCTACGGGCAACTTGTAATGAGTCTGTCAAGTGATCAGTTAGGGCATTCCATCTACAGGTGAACCTGGAAGTGATCATACACTCAGGTGCAGCAGGGACATCTACTGGCCAGTCATAGTATGGCACTGGCTTTGCGCTTATGCATAGTGGAATCACAACATGCAGACTAGAATGCTAGAGCTAAATCAATATGGTCAAGATTGCAATGCAAGTGGGGGGACAAAGAGAAGTGCTGCAGCGTCATCTGCTCTCCAATCAAAACACAACCAGTGCTTAATTTGTAAAAGAATAAGGGCCAGGGCCCTCATCAGGAGGCCACTGGAGCTTGTACCACCCATTGCCCCTGCCAGTGCTACCAGTCACGGCACCAACACAACTACCAACAATCACATTCCACTCTTACAAGTGTGACAATTCAGACTATTCCATGCCCCTGAAGCTATAAGAATGGCTTGGGTTGCAGGTATTAGTCTTTTTTAATTTATATTGAATTAATAAACAACTGTTGTTGTGCTCATCTCTAAATTATACCAAGTGTGCCATCATGTGGCAGTCTATCAGAAGTGCCGGTACTGACAATTAAGTGGCGGTGGTGAGCACTAGAAATCACCTGCTCAAATTAAGCAGTAAGCATGACATTGGCTAATGTCCACAGAACAGTGAAAAAAACCTATTGTAGCAGTGACAACTTGTGGCCCTTTAGCACATGGTACAGGCTACATTTTTAAAGGAAGCCAGTTAACAGCCAGCAGCGCTATTACAAAGGAGAATTGGAATGAAATAAAATCTTATTCTAATTAAATTGCAATGCTGGGTCCCTTTCTGAGTGAAGAATATGAAATGTCAACTGGACGTGTAGAGTGCACAAATTTAGCAAAGAAAAGAGGGAGGTGTATTAAGATATTGCACTCTTACATACCCCGACCCATTTGGACTGTAACTATTTCATGTGGATTCTTTTAAAGCTAACATCTTAGCTGAGCAATCCCCAATATCCAGTGTGACTGTGAGATTAATGAAAAGGTCTCCCTGGGTGGGATACCGCTCTGTTCAATTTTAAGCTGCCTGAGGTTACCGTAAAAGGTTTGCCTGGACGAGGGAACACTGCACCCAATTTTTTTCCAGATGGAAAATCCATCTAGTAAAACTGCCTTGGGAATGGGCTGCAGTGCAGCCGGCCCCCTGACCAACCCAATTTTAAGGCATGAAGCAGCCCTCCTAAGCCAAATTCTCCACTTCCCCTAGCCACACACCTGGCCCACCTTCTGCCATCTTGCACCGTCCTCCCTGAACACATTTTACACCTGCTCGGAGCCAGGGCCGGCTCTAGGGTGGTGCGATCTGTGCCACTGCACCGGGTGCTGACTTGGGGTGGGGTTGTCACGTTTGCAAGTATATGATCATTTTAGGAGCTATTGTTGCCACATTCCTGGCCTCCACCAATTTTCAGGCATCAATTAATATGTCAAGATAACTATGGGGATTAATCATCTTCGTGGAAAGAGACCGGAGGTTTGTCTATTGGAAGTTTTGACTCATCCTAAGGTAGCACAGAGGGTTAAAATGCCTGCTGCTAAGAACGTGTACAAACTGCATATAATGTAAGTAGGTTAGTGGGTTACTGCTTCTGTAAGAGAGCCCCTTTTGTTACTTGTAGTTTATATAAGTCAAAATCCTAATATATAGAGCATTGAGCTATTAACTGTCAGGAAAGAGCTGCATGCTAACTACAAGGTATATGTTAGAGCTATATGTTTTTTTGCCCAGTCTTTCATTATCCTAATCTTTCTAAAAGGGTTCATTAGGGTAGAACACAATTCTTATTATTAAAGAGAACGCCAGACAATGGTGTTACGTTTTACATTCTGAATGTGTGCTTTAAAGAATAAGGACTCTTAAACTATATTGCCCACCAGTATCGATGACATGTCACTCCTACTTTACACCTTGTAGTCCTGTCTGATGTACCATTGTCTCTGTGCAATGTGTGTGTGATGTAAAGTGCTCTGACACCTTACATTGGCATGATGCTATAAAACTAAATGAATCTGAGAGACAATGGTTATAGAGACTTGAGGGGCACTGTTAAAGGGTGCTCTTGTGGGAATCCGTGGCAGAGGTGGTCATTGGGGGAGCACCAACAAACATTGTCACACAGGGCGCCACCAGTGTAAATACTGCCTGTAAATGTGGGTCTATGCAGCTCTTCCCCCCTCTCCCTGGGGTTTAAGTTGTAAAAGGCAGATATATGAGCAGGGTATTGTCCAGAAATGGAATCCCCGCAACCATTGCCTCTGCACATATATGCCCCTGGCACATAAGCCGGCCCTGAGCGGGAATCATTTGACTGCCTGATGCTGATGCCTGGTTTGCTGATGGCCGCTTCTGCCGAGCAAGACACGTCTGCCATCACACCTCGGCCTCGACGGGTTTCTGGGGTAATGGTAATCCACCTTTCTTCCATCCTACGAGGCCACCTCAGGAATGACCTGCGAGGCCACGTGCTCATGGCACCACATCTGGAAAGCGTCGAACCATGAAGGGCTCCGCAAACGCTGGCACCGCACCTGTCATTAGATCTCCATGGGACACCATCTGCACTTTACCCGTTTCAGAGAGCACTTCCCGCAGAACGCACACTGCTCTATTCACTCAGCTGTTAGTGATAAAACCCTGGGATGTATTCAGAAACTAGGTGAAGGAAGAAAAAGACCACAACCATACGTGTGTGAACCAGGGCCCGGTAAAAATGAATTGCAGTCACGAAAAAAAAAACACTTTTTAGAATTTCAAGTAATTTATTTTCTTGCGTGAGACTGACTCGATGGAAAATGTCTCGCCCAAAAAATTGCCTGGTAAAACCTTTTGATTTTGCTTCCTGTTAGTATGAAGTACTAGCTCTAGTAACATCAGGGTTTGTTTTCAGACTCATGATGACACTGATGTTATGTGACAGGTTTTTTAATCTGCTTCTGGTGACCTCCATTCAATGATCAGTATTGTTTTTTTCCCTACCAGGACTTGAAAGCTGTGCCAGACTACTTCAGTTTTAGCCAACTGAGAGGTACCTCATTGAGCACCTATACCACCAGATCCTAGTGTGTATTGTGCCCTGCGAGGTTTACCAACTGATGGGAAGAGATGGGACCCCCTGGGACTGACTTTTAGCCAGCACAAAGAGAGATGCTAGTTTACTTCAGTTCCAGTGCCTGGCTGTCACATATGCATGGCTGCTGGAATGATTGTGCAGGAGAGGGCCACATTATGTGGCAGAGTTGACAAAATTATGTTGTGTGAAAATGCAAAATATGCGGCATAATGCAGCATGTTTTGTGCCAGTTCATTATTTTGTAATTTTCAGCCATGATTACGCTGTTTTAGCAAAGATCTCCCCTCATTAGTACCACTTTAACACTCAAATACTGTAATAAGCTACTAAAAGGTGACCCGTCAACCTTTGGGAAGTGCCCTCCATTGAGCGGCAACTCACGTCGCTGGATTTGTAATAACTTTGGGGCATATTACCAACAAGTAGCGATATTTATCGCTAAATAGGCTTAGCGACGATTTTTTTTATAGCTGCCTATCGCTGGATATGTTAGCGGAAAAAACATGCTATTAGCAACGTTTTTCTCCATTGTGCTAAAATATCCAGCGATAGCGGTGAAATGTGTGAATATCGCTGAGAATACAGCGATATTCACGCATTAGTGACAAAATGCTCTTAGCCATGTTATCCACCTCCCATTGGATAACATGGTTAAGAACTGGTCTGGGCAGGTGTTAGTATTTGGAGATATTCGCGCTTAGCGTGAATATTTCCAACGCTACGCCTGCCTTGCTAATAGGCGATAGCGACTGCTTTCAGTCGCTAACTGGTTGGGTACGCCGACTTTGCATTTCATTAGCGATAAACATCGCTGACATGCAAAGTGGGCCCCAAACCGCTCGCTATCGCCTAAAAGCTGTCGCTAGCTTGCTAATAGGGCGATAGAATTATCGCCGCTTAGCGGCCGAAAACGGCCGCTAAATCGGCGATAATTGCCTATCACCCCCCATGGTAATATGCCCCTTTGTGAGCTGCTGAGCTAGGAACAATTTTGTTGTGAAAATCTGCAAATTGTGTAGCTGATGATGGATTATGTGGAAAATGAGGCAAATTCATAATGCGAAAATCTGCAAATTGTGTAGCCGATGATGGATTATGTGGAAAATGAGGCAAATTCATAATTATGCGAAAAACGCCGCAGCTGTAGAACCACACACTTGCAATCGTCCTGTATACATGGCAGCACTAGATTATCACAAATGTCAACCACCACTTTGGGGCTAGCCCTTTTACTACAGGCTGGAATGTCTCAGTCTATATTACCAGGAAATGCTGTTGGCCAGCTTTGAGATACATTAACAGATCTATGTATAGACCTCCGACCTGGAATAGCAGAGCAGAGACGTGTTAAGATTTCATTACGGCAATAAAAGGCCTCATGGGTCAGGACTGAAGTGACCCGGCAGAGCTATGTATAGGACCTAATAATGTAAAGGCAGCAGAGCATTCAGGGACTGGTTAAGATGAGCTTGTGAAACTACAGTCAAGAGCCCGTCAGCACACCCACACCCACTCACAGACTTAAGACGTCCCAATGGTCTTTCCTAAGTCAAATCCACTTTATTTGCAAACTATCTAATTCTAAAATAAACATTGAACTTTACTGCCCACAAAGAACCAAACACTAACACAGAACCGAACTATGATGCTTCCGGTTCCGTATAAAAGGGAATCAAGCGTCTCAGTGCCATGTTAAAGGGATATACAAATGCCCATCACTTACATACATGTCTGATTATTAAACTGCATGGGACTGCTTCATACTTACGGGCGCATGTACTGTAGAACTGTGCATGTGCTGCACAATTGGCTAATGTGAAGCTGGTAGGAATAAGTAAAGATATCAAGAACTGGAGAGTTAATGAATCTCAGCCCTCTCCGGATGGTTTAATCCTCACTTAAAAGCATCTGGACACAGATGAAGAAGAGGCGCCTGTGACTTCAATACATGACCAGTCACCAAACCAGATGAACAAAACATGGCCGGCCAGACCAGCAAGGAGTCTAGACTTGAATTTACATTTTTGGCAGACCTCGAAGAAGATCTTTCTTTTTTCTTTTTTTTCTGTTTTTTTGAAAAATCGCCATAGGGCTGGAAGGCACGGTTTGGGTGGACTTTAACAGAAGCTGCCTTTTTTTCTCAGGGGCTGGGAGGGTTTGCATGGCCAGTGACGAGCAGGCGTAACAAATCTGGGTCTCATCAATAAACATGACTAGGAACAAAAAACAAATCCCACAACAAAAGGAGACAGTGAGGAGCTGAAGGCTGGCGCCCATCCAGCCGCCTGTGCTGTCTATCATCAGGCCCACCATAGGAGCAGGACTCAGAGCTGTGCAGTCTCTGAAGACAACATTTGTACAACACCCTCTCTGCAGGCATCTCTAGACCAGGAGAAGAGGCTATGACAGGCGGTCCCAAAACTCCTCTGCGCAGGCATCTCTAGACAAGGAGAAGAGGCTATGACAGGGGGCCCCCAAAACCCCTCTGTACAGGCATGTCTAGACCAGAAGAGGCTACGACAGGCTGTCTCAAAAACCCACTGTGCAGGCATCTCTAGACCAGGAGAAGAGGCTATGACAGGGGGTCCCAAAACCCCTCTGTACAGGCATGTCTAGACCAGAAGAGGCTACGACAGGCTGTCTCAAAAACCCACTGTGCAGGCATCTCTAGACCAGGAGAAGAGGCTATGACAGGGGGTCCCAAAACCCCTCTGTACAGGCATGTCTAGACCAGAAGAGGCTACGACAGGCTGTCTCAAAAACCCACTGTGCAGGCATCTCTAGACCAGGAGAAGAGGCTATGACAGGCGGTCCCAAAAACCCACTGTGCAGGCATCTCTAGACTAGGAGAAGAGGCTATGACAGGCGGTCTCAAAAACCCACTGTGCAGGCATCTCTAGACCAGGAGAAGAGGCTATGACAGGCGGTCTCAAAAACCCTCTGTGCAGGCATCTCTAGACCAGGAGAAGAGGCTATGACAGGCGGTCTCAAAAACCCTCTGTGCAGGCATCTCTAGACCAGGAGAAGAGGCTATGACAGGCGGTCTCAAAAACCCTCTGTGCAGGCATCTCTAGACCAGGAGAAGAGGCTATGACAGGCGGTCCCAAAACTCCTCTGCGCAGGCATCTCTAGACCAGGAGAAGAGGCTATGACAGGGGGTCCCAAAACCCCTCTTTACAGGCATGTCTAGACCAGAAGAGGCTACGACAGGCTGTCTCAAAAACCCACTGTGCAGGCATCTCTAGACCAGGAGAAGAGGCTATGACGGGCCGTCCCAAAAACCCACTGTGCAGGCATCTCTAGACAAGGAGAAGAGGCTATGACAGGCTGGCTGGCCATCTTGGGCCAGTCAGAAAGTCATGTGCACTTTGTATGTTCTCCACCAGCTGCATTGCACAGCCTGGAGGGAGAACATGCACAGGCTCTCAGTGCCTGTTTGAGCGCTTAACCCTGGCACTCAGACCAATTATGACGCTGCTATCATGAAGGTGACAGCAGCATCGTGATTGGCTAGGGGAGCCTGTGTGCTTCATTTTATCGTCGACCGCAGAGGACAGAAAGGCGGCGGCTGGCCTGCAGGTAAGTGGGTTTTTTGTTTTCCCTCCACTCCCTCCTTCCACTGCCGCACCACCCCCATTAAGCAGCAGCCGCCACTGGACGCAAATGCAATGAAACAAACAAATTCAACACCATATGCATTATATTGAAAAATATAATAAGTGAAAAGAAAACATGTTACCATCTAAACAGCAGGCATATGCTTGGAATAACAAAACTAAACATTGCAGTCCGTCTTGTAGAGGTATTATAAACAATCTACGTTGTTTTAAATTTTCAGCATGAATGTCACATTTAAAGAAGCCAATGTGTAGATCATCTTGAAATGTTTAAACAATGATATACTATGAACAACAGTATTCCATAATGGTCTACTAGTTTATACGAAGTTGTCATGTTGTATACGGTGCACTGCAGATGAAATGAGTGGCAAGCATGCAACCCGTTCACAATACCTGAAGAGCTGTACTATCCCCCTAGGAAACATTCAAATTAAAAGAGAAGTTAAGAAATTAAATGAGAATTATAAAAAGAGAAAATCGAAAACTGAAGGACTGGCCAACCATCCCTGCGCTAATTTTCAGGTGGATGTATATACAAGCTCAAAAAATTCCTTCACTCAGAGGGCAAGAGAGCCAATGACTGATGTGGACTGAACCCTTACCCACATGATGTTAAAGATGGAAGCAGAGTCTAAATGACACCAAAGGCTGTCTGTCTGGCTATCTATCTATCTATCTATCTATCTATCTATCTATCTATCTATCTATCTATCTATCTATCTATCTATCTATCTATCTATCTATCTATCTATCTATCTATCTATCTATCTATCTATCTATCTATCTATCTATCTATCTATCTTTCTATCTATCAATCGCTATCCATCTATCTATCCAGCGCGATGATTTGATACTTATAACCATCTGACCAGCACGATGGGTTTGTTTCACAATGGCATATGGACATTACTAGATGTAGAATAACATGAAGGCATCTTCTGTTCAGGATCAGCTCAGGATCAGTGATTAAGTATACATTTGTATTCGAATGGTTTGGTCTGTGCACTATGCACTTTATTGTTGAACAATCTTAAATCCCGATAATAGCAACCATCTAATACACAGTACTAATGAAATGTTCACCATTGATTCACCGTTCTTAAGAATATTTGCATTTACTATTTAAAATTTGAGAATTTTAAAATGTCATGAACTTTTATATGTCTATGATTTTAACTATGTATGAAAGTTGATACCATAATGGCGTACACTAGACTGAAAAAGGCTGCTGCGTCAGCTGAAACGCGTATCTATGCTGGATAGGAGGAGGTTAATTTAATAAAAAGGCCCTAACCCAATTGGTCCTCCTGTGCATGCTCTTTTCCTGATGGGGAGTAGAGGTTTCCTGTTATATATATATATATATATATATATGCACGAAAACTCCCAACAGCCACCTCCAATCCCCTCGGACCGGCGAAGCAGGAGACGGACCACAAAATCATGTGACAATTCTTTACTTGAACAGGTTCAGGTGGTAAAAAACAGCAATGACGCGTTACGGGCTAGAAAGCCCTTGTTCACATGCAGAGAATAGCTGTAAATTTTTTCTTTTTATAATGCAATTTCACCCGCCTACATCCAGCCTCCAGCTTGGTCATGTGACTATGAACATGGAAAAAATACTATGTTAAATAAAACGATAGTACACAATGTGAGTAGTAGATTGTAAGACACCACATATTCTCACCGCATGAATGCGTTAATATCCATATGGAAGTAAACAATCCTCAATATTTATCGACATAGAAGACTGTAGCCTGTCCCATGCATAGTTGGATAAATCCTTAAAATTTCTGGGACTTGCAATTACCATATAGTACTAGGTATAGTCACATATTTCCTTTAGGAACAAAACAAAAAATTCGCTGGGATATATGTAAACGAGGTGATACTAAAGTGCTACTAATCGTGGCTCAAATCCTCTGCCTAATGTGCAAAAAGCTGTGTGCTAAAAAGTGCAATATGCTTAGGTATAAAGTGCTTACGTGTATGATAAAAAACCTGTATACAAATGTTTAAATATTACTATCCTTAAAAATCGGACAACGCCATATTTTTCTTAATAAAGAGCAAATCTAAAACATTTCATAAAACAGCAATTCATCATATTTACAAGTGATATAAAACACCCTATGTGTAATAAAAATCCACAAAGAAAAGAGGGAAAACAGAATATTTGATGTTTTCTTTAGGAGACTGACTGACTATTGTTAACTTCACAGTAGATAACAGGGAACCTGACTACCTATTCCAATCATAAATAGCTGGTGTTTACAGCTCCCCACAAGACAGAGGATCCCAACAGGCAACAGGGAACCTGACTACCCATTGGGGGGGGGGAAAACATCGTAACCAAGACTTACCAGCGACACTTTTAGAGAATATATCGAGAAACAATGCCACAAATGCGGTATAATACAGGGCCTAGAGTGAGGAACTGGGACATATATATATATATATATATATATATATATATATATATATATATATATATATATATATATATATATATATATATACATAGGCAATTGATTCCACTCCTTTTCGCTGCCTTGCCGGGTTGCGCGAGAAGAAACAGATTTACGGACACCATTGAGTCTCGTGGTATGCCAGGTCTTTTATTAATCCAACAGCTTTATGACACGTTTCGGTTAACAACGTAACCTTGCTCACATACAGAAACGCAGTCCGCTTACTGTTTTACTGTCTTACTGTTTTAATACCCACAGTGCTAGTGAAAAGTGCTGTCTCTAGACACGGAAGACAGACTAAAAACGGGGCAACATTGCATTATCTTTGTTTCACATTAGAGTTTTGTGCCCTGCTGTATGTTGTAAATAAATAGCGCTCACAGGTACAATTGATGCAAAAAAGTTGACACTACAGTGCTTAATAAACAGTAGTGGGTAAATGAATATCATTGTTGTAACTGCTTAAATGCAAGATGAATTTCTATTTATTGACATAAATACATCCAATAAATATCAATTAGATATACAATACTACTAAATATGAAGACACATATCTGTGAACTTATATAGGACGTAAGATAACATCAGTTAAATATTTTGTGCTTATAAAACTATAAATACAGTTGCATTAAAATCCTTAATTGATATTTGTTTATGCAGAAAAGCAAAAAGTCCTACTATGGCCATATTGAGGATATTATTGAATAAATTCACAACTTGTAGTTCTAAACCATCATGTATATGCGTCGGAGACTGTGCAAATTCAGCAAACTGTAAACAATTAGATAGCCACCAATTTTACTAGGTATGTATAGCTATGATGTGCAATGTGCTAAAAATAAAGTGCTCAATCTATGTGCAAAAGTGCAAAAAATATATGTATTGTTTATCCTTCACCATTGGGTTTTTATGTTTTCAGAATATTAAAATGTTAACATTTTAAAATAACAATTTTAAAATCTTAAAATTTCAAAATCTTAAAAGAACGGGGGGGTAAGTTACAGCTGAGGGGACAGATTGTTTACACGTTCAGTTCATCTAATTCAGTATATTGTTGAAATTGTTACAGAAATTTTACAACAAATTGTGGAGATCCTCTGTATTATTGAGGCCCCTAGGATGTTTACAATCTAGTTCAAGGATCATCTTGGATTCAAGTTGTCTCAGGGATCGTTCCCGGTTGCCCATCTCGTGTGGAAATGGGGATAGCTGCAATGACATAGTAACTGAGACACTTGAGGTCATTGCCATGCACTGCCTTAAAGTGCCTGGCTACCGGGCATGCCGTATCATTGTTAACAATGGCCCGTAAGTGTTGTAAAATCTTGACATGCAGCTGTAGCTTTGTGCTGCCCACATATCTAAGGCCACAGGTGCATGTCAGGACATATATGGCATATTCGGTTTTGCAGGTATGACTGCCTTTGATCCTGAACTCGTTGGGGCTGAAAGGAGTCTTGCATTTGGTGGTGTTGATACCAAATCTGCAAGCTCGACATGAGGTGCATTTATGGAAACCCTGTCTCGATCATATATATATATAAAAAATGTTGATACTTTTTTTACCATCTATGATCTTAGGGAACCTATAATTTAGCCATACTGACATTCATGAAATTTGTAATTCTAAATATGATATATGTATGGAATTTGATGGTATCCTTGTTCCGATGGTAATGCGGTTGATTTTCGCACTTTGCACTTTTTGATTCACACACTTTGCACTTTTCCACACTTTTTTGCATTTTATCTCTCGCTGCTAATGCACAGATTTGCACATGTATAAAGGCATGCTACTAATAACTTGCTGCGGCAATTATTGAATTGTTGGTGGTTTTTAGAATCATGTGTATTGTATTTATACAGTCTTTTAACATATTTCGTTAATCTTAGGAAATCCAGATTGGTGATGTTTAACAATACAATAGTCTATGTATATGTTTTAGAATGGTTCACAAAGTCAGAATTTCCTTGAATTACTTGGATTTAACCAGTAACGATTGTTTAAGACGCAATGCTATACACAGATATATATACATAAAAAAACTAGCAGCGACAGTACTTTTTCACAGTTTTGCAAACACATGCAACACTGGAGGTCACCACCAGGGGGTGATGACGTTTTTTAAAAATAAGTGTATAAAAGAGCATTACAAACGTAACTATGTTGCAGCGTGAACAAGGGCACCTTGGCCCGAAACGCGTCGCTGCTTCTGTGGGTGATGTGTTAATAAAAATTACATCTTGCTGACTTTGCTGGTCCGTTCCTCTACTTGCTGGCGTGGAAGCGTGGGCTGCGAGCGCAGAGCGTGCAGAGGAGGAGTTGTGCTTTTATATATATTTGTGTGCTGTGTTACAAATAAATTTGTGTAATTACACCCCTGTGAGTGCTTCCTTCGTCCTGCGGATGATTGCCGCGTTGGGAGGCTGAGCGGTACTGGTTTTGCGAGTGCACCCTCGCAACGGGAGCACCCGCCTGGGAGTGCGACGCTTTGGTGCTTTTAGAGCTTCAATATATATATATATATATATATATATATATATTACCTACTGGCGGTTGCCAGTAGGTAGTTCTAGTTAGGACCTAGCTACCATAGGAAATCCGCAACATTCTATTGGGAATAACTCTGGCGCCGGTTGAGGAATTTGCGTGTAATTTTCCAAAAGTTTGGCCAGCTCCGCTCCGCTCCTTCCCTGAAAGTTTTGGGGGGATTCGTGAAGTGGGGGCTGAGAAAAAAGGGGGGTCCCAAAACGTGTTTTCCCCATGTTAATTTCCATAGGACGTTCTGACAAGTCTACAGCCCGAACCGCTGAACGGAATTACGCGAAACTTTGCAAAATTGTAGGGACTGGTACGCAGATGTGTCTTTGCTATATTTGGTGAAAATTGCTCCAGTGGTTTTTTTGAAAATTAACTTCAAAAACACATATATATCTATAGGCGCGCTCCGAGCCCTCACCGGTACGCGTACCGGGGAGCGCATCCGGCGCGCTAAGGGAGTGCGCGAGCGGAAAGCTGATTGGCTGTCGGATATCTGTCAACATTCTAAACAGTCCGGAGAGTCCGCCATCTTGTGTCTCGGTAGAATCGAGACACAAGAGGTAAAAAAAAAGGGGAAATGATTAAAAGGGGGCAGGGTAGACACTCCCTGACCCCCTAGGTTTTCTGAGGGGGGTCTAGAAGGACCCTGAAGGGCAAAAACACATTTTTTTTCCTTTTTCAATTTTCGCGGGGTAAGCGCTGTGTGCGTTCCCATGTACGCTCACCGGTACGCGCACCCAGAGCGTACCACAGGGAAAAACATTGAAAGAAAATATTGTAAAATAAGAATTTGGAGTCCTTAGAGGTAGGGTAGCTCTAAAAAGAGCTGTTGTGTTATGTGGGTGATTTAAGTACCTACAAGTAGGTACCGATGCAGAGTCTAAAATTCACTTCAATACAATCACTTTGCTACTACTTCATAAATTAGAAATAAAAATGATTAATATGTCAACTAATTTTGAATTTGTAAATATTAATTTATTGTTCATAATTTTCATAATTTAATAGAACTTGTAGCATGTCCTCATCTGGAATTTCCTCTTCAATCATATGATCAGGAATGTCCTCATTATAAGTGTGCCATGATGATTCTATTGTATCCAAACATTCGATTAATTCTTCGTCAAGAGATTCATCCCAAAAATTATCCTTGTCATCTTGATTTTCAATAAATATCGTTGAAATTTCAAATGAAATTTCCTTGGTCTCCTCATTTTGATTCATTTTAATTTCAAATTTCTTGCTGTGAATTGCAGAAAAAAGTAATCACTTTCAATTATCGTTTTTAGTAATACATAACATAAAAGTAGCTTAATCAAGTATTTAGTTCTTTAAAATTAATTGGGCAGTGTATAGTATCAGACAGGAACTAGAAATATAAAGCACTGCATGTGATGAAGCCTATCTTAATCCATAATTATAACAGAAGGACTGTAAATAACTAACAGAAAACATTTCCCAAATTATCTTAAAGTGTACAACATAGTTCCCCTTAGATATTAACAACTCACCTTTTTGAAAGTAGAAGAGTAAGTACTGTGTAATTGAAAGTCCAGAAATTGAGCAGCCAAAATTCCTCTCAAAAGTACCTCAGTCAGGAGTATCACAAAATGGCCGTGTTTTCCTCTCATTTAATATATATACATAACCAATCAAACTTCATCACACACGCATTCAAAACTAAAGTAATATTTTGATTGGTTCTAAATTCCAATACTTTCAAATGTGTTTTCCCCATGCAATTTTCCATAGGACATTTAGACAAGGGTACAGCCCGAACAGATGAATCGAATTACACCAAAGTTGGCAAAATGATAGGTACTGGTATGTAGTAGGGCCTTTTCTATATTTCTTTTATGAAAAGCAACTTAAAAAAACCATATATATCAATAGGAGCGCTCCGAGCGCTCACCGGTACGTGTACCGGAGAGCGCACCCAGCGCACTACGGGAGTGTGCGAGCGGAAAGCTGATTGGCTGTATGATGTCTGTCAACATTCTTAACAGTCCGGAGAGTCCGCCATCTTGTGTCTCGGGAAAATCGAGACACCTGAGGTGAAACAAAAGGGGGAAATGATTAAAAGGGGGCAGGGTAGACACCCTCTGACCCCCTAGGTTTTTTGAGGGAGGCTTAGAAGGACCCTGAAGGGTCCAAAACTATTTTTAAAAATGTTTTCGCGGGGTAAGCGCTGGGTGCGTTCCCGGGTACGCTCTCCGGTACGCGCACCCTGAGCGCACCACAGGTACCAATGCAGAGTCTCAAATTCAAGAGGAAGACTCTATTCCCCTCATCTGTAAAATGTACACCATCTCTCCTATAGATGCCTTGCATGTTGTAACACAAGTTGTTGTGGTAAATGGAACCCATACCATAGTCTCTGAGGAAAGCAGAAACAGATTTATTTATATGTTTCCTTGCTTTCTCAATCTGTGGACAAAATTGGTTGGACCAGGTCCATTTTTGCCTTTGGCATATATTAGAAAATACCAAGGCAGTTTTTGGAAAAAGTGACATCAATTGCCCAAAGATGTCCTTTAAAAGCATTTCCAGACCTACCCCAGTCAAAGTGCCCAAGTCATTGCCACCACAGTGCACAATTATAAGGTCAGGGTGTGGAAGATGCATAAAGGATTTTATCAATGGTATCAATTGGTGCCTTCTTAATCCTCTCTGTCCAATCCACGCAATGTCCACATTTGGTAAATCAAGGTTGTAAATCCCTCTGTTGCTTGCAAATTTGTCACTCCAGAAGACATAGCTATGACCCACAAACCAGACTTTTGGCATCTTGAAGGTAGATGTGCTTCTATTCAGATGAGTTGTGGAAATGAAATGGCAGTTTGAAAGTAGGAATTATTTTAAAAAAAGTGGTTGAGATTCAGTGCACTTGAAAACCCAGAAATGATTGCTGCTTTCTTAAAAATCTCTACTGAAAATTAGGGTGCATGCTTTTTTTTTAAAGAAGTCATTTCAATGGTTGAGAAAAAGTCATTTAAAGAAAGATTGCACTTGATTAGCTAGTACATTGAGAGGTCAAACACCCTTGCTGTATTATTTTGCAACATAGTATGATGAACTTCTGAACTGTGTGCTGGGTTAGAAGGGAGTTACCATGGTAACAGGATGAATGAGCACTGGGGGGATGGGTGAATGTTATATGAGTTTCAAAGTCTTCAAATGTACAACCAATTAAAATGTGCAGTTTGGTTTTGAATTTGTGTGGGAACAATTTTGATTGGTTATGTACAAGAATATGGGTCTGAAATGAGTAAGAATCTGTGCCACTATTCTGAGGCTCCAGTGAAAGAAGCATTGTTCAGAGATTCTGCTTAAGAAAATCTGTTGAGTGTGACTGACACTGTTCTACATCTTTCAAAGTATTGTTAAAGGTGGGTAATGATTCTTTTAATAAAGATAGAGTGCTGTATGCACTATGGGGAAGATTAAGAAGCATATTGTGCTTCTTTATTCTTGCATTTTGTGTCATGTTTTTTTGTAATGTTGTTTAAAAATAAAATGGTGCATATTGCCAATGTATTTTGAAAATGAGTTAGGTTTCTGTTTTGTTTCTGTAGTGGTCATTTAAATGAGCTGTGGTTTGTGTCAAAAACGATTTAGTATGCAAAATCTTTTTGGAAATAAAGTCTCCTTTTTAAATTTTGGAGAAGCATTACACTGACTTTCTGTTTGAAATAAGAGAAAACATTTTCACATTTTTCAATAATGTCACCTGTGCCTTGTAACAGTTTGCCTCAATTAGCTTAAAGAGTATTCTTTGCTTGTGTCTCACTTTACTTTGTGCCTGTGTGTAATCTGATATATGATTCATCTAATGAAGATACACTGCTGTTAAAAATATGGTAGTATATGTTTTTGGAAGACATGGTAGATTACATGTAACTTTCTGGTCATGTGCCTAAGATCACACTGTGAGTCAAGCTTGATTTTAAATGGATCTGGGTGAATAGTATGCTTAGTTGATGTCTTTAAAAATATGGAAGTACATGTTTTTTAAAGACATGGTAGATTACATGTAACATCGTGGACATGTGCCTAAGATCACACTGATGGGTGAATTAAGCTTCACTCACAGTGTGATCTTAGGCACATGAGCAGGATGTTACATGTAATGAAAAATTAATGTTATGTCTTGTTTATATATAGGTGGCCTGTTTTTGGCCTGTAGAGACAGTGAAATAATATGAGCAGAAACACACATACTGCTTGCAGAGACAGACATGGTAGATTACATGTAACATGCTGGTCATGTGCCTAAGATCACACTGTGAGTCAAGCTTGATTTTAAATGGATCTGGGTGAATAATATGCTTAGTTGATGTCTTTAAAAATATGGAAGTACATGTTTTTTAGAGTGATGATAGATTACATGTTACATCCTGGTCATCTGCCTAAGATCACACTGATGGGTGAATCTAGCTTCACTTACAGTGTGATCTTAGGCAGAAGACCAGGATGTTACATGTAATGAGAAAATAATGTTATGTGTTGCTTATATATAGGTGGCCTGTTTTTGGTCTGTAGAGACAGTGAAATAATATGAGCAGAGAAACACATACTGCTTGCAGAGACAGACATGGCAGATTACATGTAACATGCTGGTCCTGTGCCTAAGAGCACACTGTGAGTCAAACTTGATTTTAAATGGATCTGGGTGAATAATATGTTTAGTTGATGTCTTTAAAAATATGGAAGTACGTGTTTTTTAAAGATATGGTAGATTACATGTAACATCGTGGACATATGCCTAAGATCACACTGATGGGTGAATTAAGCTTCACTCACAGTGTGATCTTAGGCACATGAACAGGATGTTACATGTAATAAGAAATTAATGTTATGTGTTGCTTATATATAGGTGATCTGTTTTGGTCTGTAGAGAGAGTGAAATAATATAAGCAGAGACACATATACTGCTTGCAGAGACAGACATGGTAGATTACATGTAACATGTTGGTCATGTGCCTAAAATCACACTGTGAGTCAAGGTTAATTTTAAATGGATCTGGGTGAATAATATGCTTAGTGGTTGTCTTTAAAAATATAGAAGTACGTGTTTTTTAAAGTCATGGTAGATTACATGTAATATCGTGGACATGTGCCTAAGATCACACTGATGGGTGAATTAAGCTTCACTCACAGTGCGATCTTAGGCAGATGAGCAGGATGTTACATGTAATGAGAAATTAATGTTATGTGTTGCTTATATATGGGTGGCCTGTTTTTTGGTCTGTAGAGACAGTGAAATAATATGAGCAGAGACACACATACTGCTTGCAGAGACAGACATGGTAGATTACATGTTACATGCTGGTCATGTGCCTAAGATCACACTGTGAGTCAAGCTTGATTTTAAATGGATCTGGGTGAATAATATGCTTAGTTGATGTCTTTAAAAATATGGAAGTACGTGTTTTTTAAAGTCATGGTAGATTACATGTAACATCCTGGTCATGTGCCTAAGATCACACTGTGAGTCAAGCTTGATTTTAAATGGATCTGGGTGAATAATATGCTTAGTTGATGTCTTTAAAAATATGGAAGTACATGTTTTTTAAAGACATGGTAGATTACATGTAACATCGTGGACATGTGCCTAAGATCACACTGATGGGTGACTTAAGCTTCACTCACAGTGTGATCTTAGGCACATGAGCAGGATGTTACATGTAATGAGAAATTAATGTTATGTCTTGTTTATATATAGGTGGCCTGTTTTTGGCCTGTAGAGACAGTGAAATAATATGAGCAGAAACACACATACTGCTTGCAGAGACAGACATGGTAGATTACATGTAACATGCTGGTCATGTGCCTAAGATCACACCGTGAGTCAAGCTTGATTTTAAATGGATCTGGGTGAATAATATGCTTAGTTGATGTCTTTAAAAATATGGAAGTACATGTTTTTTAGAGTGATGATAGATTACATGTTACATCCTGGTCACCTGCCTAAGATCACACTGATGGGTGAATTAAGCTTCACTCACAGTGTGATCCTAGGCACATGAGCAGGATGTTACATGTAATGAGAAATTAATGTTATGTCTTGCTTATATATAGGTGATCTGTTTTTGGTCTGTAGAGACAGTGAAATAATATGAGCAGAGACACATATACTGCTTGCAGAGACAGACATGGTAGATTACATGTAACATGTTGGTCATGTGCCTAAGATCACACTGTGAGTCAAGGTTAATTTTAAATGGATCTGGGTGAATAATATGCTTAGTTGATGTCTTTAAAAATATGGAAGAACAAGTTTTTTAAAGACATGGTAGATTACATATAACATCCTGGTCATGTGCCTAAAATCACAGTGATGGGCTAATCAAGCTTCACTCACAGTGTGATCTTAGGCACATGGCCAGGATGTTACATGTGATGAGAAATTAATGTTATGTCTTGCTTATATATAGGTGGCCTGTTTTTGGCCTGTAGAGACAGTGAAATAATATGAGCAGAGACACACATACTACCTGCAGAAATAGACATGGTAGATTACATGTAACATCCTGGTCATGTGCCTAAGATCACACTGTGACTGAAGCTTGATTTACCCATCAGTGTGATCTTAGGCACTTGATTAGGATGTTACATGTAATCTACCATGTCTTTAAAAAACATGTTCTTCCATATTTTTAAAGACATCAACTGATCTCATTATTTACCCAGATCTATTTAAAATGAAGCTTGACTCACAGTGTGATCTTAGGCACATGACCAGGATGTTACATGTAATCTACCATGTTCTTAAAAAACATGTACTTCCAAATTTTTAAAGACATCAACTAAGCACATTATTCACCCACATCCATTTAAAATCAAGCTTGACTCACAGTGTGATCTTAGTTACATGACCAGCATGTAACATGTAATCTGCCATGTCTGTCTCTGCAAGCCGTATGTGTGTCTCTGCTCATATTATTTCACTGTCTCTACAGACCAAAAACAGGCCACCTACATATAAGCAACACATAACATTAATTTCTCATTACATGTAACATCCTGTTCGTGTGCCTAAGATCACACTGCGAGTGAAGCTTAATTCACCCATCAGTGTGATCTTAAGCACATGTCCACGATGCTACATGTAATCTACCATGTCTTTAAAAAACATGTACTTCCATATTTTTAAAGACATCAACTAAGCATATTATTCACCCAGATCCATTTAAAATCAAGATTGACTCACAGTGTGATCTTAGTTACATGACCAGCATGTAACATGTAATCTGCCATGTCTGTCTCTGCAAGCCGTATGTGTGTCTCTGCTCATATTATTTCACTGTCTCTACAGACCAAAAACAGGCCACCTACATATAAGCAACACATAACATTAATTTCTCATTACATGTAACATCCTGGTCTTCTGCCTAAGATCACACTGTGAGTCAAGTATAATTCACCCATCAGTGTGATTGTAGGCACATGACCAGGATGTTATATGTAATCTACCATGTGTTTAAAAAACTTGTACTTCCATATTTTTAAAGATGTCAACTAAGCATATTATTCACCCAGATCAATTTAAAATCAAGCTTGACTCATAGTGTGATCTTAGGCACATGACCAGAATGTTACATGTAATCTACCATCTCTGTCTCTGCAAGCAGTATGTGTGTCTCTGCTCATATTATTTCACTGTATCTACAGGCCAAAAACAGGCCACCTATATATAAGCAAGACATAACATTAATTAGTAAATCGTTTTTGACACAAAGCAAAGCACATGTAATGTAAATCAGCCTTTTGTTGTATACTAGTGTTTATATTGTTTACTTATTGTAATTGCTATGTAATATGTTTGTAGGGGTCTATAATATGTTATTTTTTCTTTACCACAGATTATAATCATCTATACAAACAAAAAAAAATGCCATCGAATCATAGACGTGAAAAACTTTATAAAAGAAAATTAAGGTCTAAGGAAAAAAAAAATCAAGAACCAACCAAAATAAAATCGGCAGAGAAAAAAAAAGTGCTCCAGGTAAGCAAACTAAAATTTTTCTCAGGAACTTATTGAAATGTCAAAAAAAAATTGAACACCTGTAATTAGAAAGAAGACAGTATGTCCCTCTAAAAATGTTAGACCTGTACAAGGAGATGATATTATCTTTAACAAAAGAAGGAGAAATCAATTTATTGAAATTCGTAGATGAATGTTTTATAACAGAATGATATCTAATTTAATAAAAAATGTAAAGAGGTATCAAAAAAAGACCGCTTTTTACAAGAAAAAAAAACATAGTTAAGATTGTGGATGAAGCATTTAAAGTGAAAAATAAATTGTTTAGTTTAGTAATGAATAGAATTCGTACACTCGATAAGGTAATCTATGCGTTCAAATCAAAATGTAAGTGGAGGAGAGTAATTAATCGGACTAATTTCTGTGATATTTTTTCTGGAGAATGGAAGCAAAGTTCAAGTTGTGAGCCATTTTTTAATGAAGTAAGTTACTTTCAGGATAATGATTTGGTGCATGCAGTTGACACCAGTGGTCGAGCATATGAGGTGAAGGACGGTTGTCCGGTTGAAAAAGAAGAGATTGTGCCTAGAAATACAGAAGAGGTGTTAGCTGATGAAGTTTTAGGGAGATGTCCTAAGGCTCCAGTGTATACTTGGAATTGTAGTAGTATTTCTTAGTGTGCGACAGGATTCAATTGATTTGTTTCGCAATTTCTTACGGACATATACTAAGAAAAGTGTGAAACAAAAAATGAAAATTTTACAAGAGTTAGATCCTTGTAGAGTGAGAGAAAAAAACAGGTTTGCAAGGGCATTCACTGGCTTGTCTTTCAAGAAAAGTATGTCAGAGTGTTTTTCACCATTTTAGGATGTTAACAGTGCATCATAATAAAGTGAGGAAATTAGTGAGAAGGTTGTATTATGCAAAACGTCCAGCACTTAAACTAAAACAGTTAAACAGTGCTCTTTTGCATGGAACTGAATTAGATGTCAGAAACATTTGTGATGAAATTGAGTTTTGTTACTTTGGTGAAAAAGAGGTCAGTGCAGAAATTGATACAGTAATAGAAGGTAATGTAGAAAAGAATGTAGAGATTTTCAGTACAGAAAAATTTGAAAATGAAATTACAAAGTTTAAGGTCAATTCAAGTAAAAGGCCTAATTTTACTTGTGTGTGTTGTCGACGAACTCATTATAAGCATCAGACTAGATTAGTTGATTTGTATGTAAAAAGCGAAAAGATAAATAATGAGTGGAAGGATTTTGCAACTTATTTGTTGGTTGAAAATTGTTTTGATTTGGGTTCTGATCAACGTATTTGTAAATCTTGCTATAATAAATTAAATTAAAACAGAATGCCTGCTAGAGCTGTTCATAATAATCTGGAGTTGGTAGACATTCCTTCTGAATTGATGGATTTAAATACCTATGAGTCTATTCTGATTCAATGTGTGCATCCTTTTCAGGCTATTGTTTGCATGGAGTCTAAAACAGGGAAATTGCCTCCTTCAGATTTACAGAGAGGATTAAAGGGAAGAGTTGTTAATTTGCCTCTAGATTTTAAGAAAAATATTGATACAATTGGTGTTGAAAAAGTAGAAGAGGAACCTCTGGTTATTCTAGTTAATGGTGTTCCGACAAAAAGTAAGAAAATCTGGCAAGAATTAGTGGATGTTAGGAAAGTCAAAAAGGCAACGTTGTATTTGGTAAAAAATAATCAGTACTATAAAAAGGTGTATGTGGGAGAAGAGGAAACAACTGTACAAGACAACACTGATGTCTCTGCTGGGCAAATAGAAAAAGTTGATGTCTCTAGAAGTGAAGAAATTTATGAACATTATAGTGTTCATCCATTGCATTCCAAAGAAGTAATGGGGAATGCTATTGACTTGTTTCAGATGAAAAAAGCCAAAGGAAGTCCCATTAGAGTATGGGAAGAAAGTTTGGAAGCTCGTTGTTTTCCACAGTTATTTCCAACAGGTGAAGGTGGACGATATGACGACCGACCTGTTCAAATTCCTGCATCTTAATACCGGACTTCAAGATTATATGCAGAAGATCCAGGGTTTCGTCAATGCATTCCATATTTGTTCCATCTACTGTTTGAGAGTGATTTGTCTGGACTTTCCTATGCAGTAAAACATATACTGAAAAGTGGAACACATCTACAAAATGTTTCGGCAAGGGATTTTATGGATAAAGTGAAACTGCAAGACAGTGTTTTGGAATCTCAGCTAATTAATCTCATGGCATGTCAGCGTGGTACTAACGAGTATTGGTACCGTCGTCATGGGGAATTGAAATGTATGCTAAGAAACTTAGGAACTCCTACATGGTTCCTCACTCTTAGCTGTGCTGAGTATGCTTGGGAAGACTTACTTGAATTTCTACAAGAGAGGCAAATAAAAACATTGAAAATATTGAATACAAGACACCTGGAGAACTGTGCTGTTTGGACCAGTTAATGTATGCAGGTATTTCAATCATAGGTTTGAAGCTATGATGTCTTTTATTACAAAAAAAAATCCTCCGCTTGGAGAGGTGTTGGATTTCTTTTGGAGAAAGGAGTATCAAGCAATTTAGCTCCTCATATACATATGCTGCTATGGATTAAAGATGCACCAACATTTGGAACAAATTCAGATGAGAAATAGATGAGTTTCATTGAGCAGTATTCTACATGTGCTGTTCCGAAAAGTACAGAACAAAACAATTTAAGACATCAAGTTTTACGCTTTCAAACCCATCGTTGTGGGAAATACTGTCATTGAAAATACAAATCCAAGGACAAGTTCTACACAAAATGTCGTTTTGCATTTCCACCTCCAGTAACATCGAAAGGAAGAGTCAACAATTTTAATACTTCCCTGCGACATACTGTGACAAGAAAATCACCCAAAAATACATACAACCTAAGAAGAAATGAGGAATCCAAATTCATAAATGACTACAACTTAGTCATTTTGTCCATGTGGAATGCTAACATGGATATTCAATATGTGGCTGACAACTCTATTGCTGTGGCTCGATATGTGACGTCTTATATCACAAAATCAGAAATGACGGAACTGAAGGAAATGTGGGAGGAAATTTCACATGAAAAGAGTCTAAGCAAGAAACACAGTTACAGTTTGAAGATGTTGTCGCATCGAGAAATCGGAGCATATGAATGTTCTGATCGGTTATCATCAGCAAGTCTATATGCCAAATCTAGAACCATCATTTGGGTGAGTCTAGGTCTTGCTGCAACACGAAACCGAGTTTTGAAATCTGTACAAGAAATAGAGTATTTGGCAGAGAAAGAACCAGACAGTACAGATATTTTGAAGACAAACATGTTGGATACATACTATCCAAATAGAAGTACTCACCTTGAGAATGTTTGTCTCTATGAAGTTCTGCAAACCTATATTTTTAAAAAGAACGTCACAGAAGACATCCATAAAGGTGTATATGCTGTAATTGGTTGTGAAGGCTGTCTAGTGAAACAAAGAAAAGGCCATTTGATTAATCATCGAAAATTGAGTTGTGATTCTCCAGACAAAAGGGAATTTTATTACTTAGCACTTTTGCAACTCTTTAAGCCTTGGCGTACAGAAGAGGAACTACTTGGAGATTTTCTTACTTATGAAGATTCGTTCAATGCAACCAAGGATACGATAGAATGTCCTGTTTTTTCAAATTATCTGCAAATGTTGAACTAGGAAATACAGCAAGAAGCTACAATTGCAGCAGAGATTGCTAGAGACAGTTCTCAAGATAGTCAGAGTTCTGTTTCATTGAGTCAGGATCTGCTAGGAGGACCAATTATACAAAATGAAGCTGCCACTGCCATGGATGAAGTTGAAAGAGCCATGGAACAAGCTCAGGAGGATGGAGTTCACTTAGAAGATTTGGAAAAAGAACTAAACGTTGAGCAGAGACAAATATATGACGAAGTCACAGAACACATTGAGCATGGTTTATCTCATGAGAAAAAAGAGTGCTCATGTACATCATTTGTACGTGTCCGACTATATGTGAGTGGAGAAGCAGGAACTGGGAAAAGATTCCTGATTAAAGCGATTGCAACATATTTGCAGAAAACAACGGAGTCATCGCTCACTTGTGTTGTTACTGCTCCAACTGGGTTGGCAGCACACAACATTAAAGGGATTACTTTACATCGCTTATTGATGCTGCCAGTGGAGCATGATAACAAAATACAATACCACAAGCTATCTGGAGAAGCTTGTTGTGAAGTTTCAAGAATCCTAAAGAAAATGAAACTTCTTATCATTGATGAAGTAAGCATGGTATCAAATGTAATGCTTGTTTTTGTGCATTTAAGAATGCAAGAAATTCTTAAAACAGACTATGATGTGTTATTTGGAGGCAAACACATCATTGTTTTTGGAGATCTACTGCAACTAACTCCAGTGAAAGGACAGCCAGTGTTTAAAATGCTTACACATGTAGATACCAGGAAGTGCTTAGGAAGCATTGGAAATGTTAACATATGGTTAAATTTCAAATATGCAGATCTGCTTCAAAATATGCGACAGGGAAAGGATGAAGATTATAAAAATATTCTACAAGATGTAAGAATTGGAAAACTAACTGAGCATGGCAAAGAAGCTTTACATGGACGATTAATTTCAAATTTGTTTCCAAATGAAAATATTCTCCCAGAGAATATTTTTAAGAAAATTCCTGAAAACAAATTTGTCATACGCTTGATGCCAACTCTGCAAGAATGTTCAATCTTCAACAACAAAATGTTAAAGTTGGAAAATCAAGAGATTGTGAAACTGGAAGCTATTGATAAAATTAAACATGAAGGAGCAACTATTATTTTGTCAGAAAAGTTGAAATCAAAATTGGATTCTTTAGAGAAGACAATATCTAAAACTGCTGGTATGGAAAAGACTCTGTATGCATCTTTAAATTGTCGTATAATTTTACGACGTAATTTACATGTGGAAAGAGGTTTAGTAAATGGAGCAATGGGTCATGTTGTGGATTTTGTGAATTACCGAAATAGAGATGGAATTGAATTTATAAAAATTAAATTTGATGGTATTGAAGAAGTACAACAAATCAGTCGTTGTTCTGCCCGATTTTTGCTTGTGAAAGATTTATATGTCCGCAGAAAACAGTTTCCTGTTTCTTTGGCATATGCAGTGACTATTCATAAATCTCAAGGTTTAAGTGTTGATAGTGCTTTGGCGAATATTGGAAATTCTGTGTTCAAGGAGGGTATGGCATATGTTGCTTTATCTCGAGTCAGAACTTTATCAGGATTGTACTTGATTGATTTTGATGAGACAAAGATTAATGCAGATCTAAATTGAGTAAAAGAATATAATAGGTTAAGAAGAGAGTATGCTCCAAATTTACCTCAATATCCTCTATTTGAAAAGCGTGTGGGAGGCCGAAAAAGAACAAATGAGAAAAATTCTAGTGAAGTTGTAGCAAAAAGAAAAAAGCTAGATAAAACCAGTAATTGTAAGCAGAAACAAAATGGATTCAGTTAAAGATGTTGTTGGATTTCAGTTTGAAAATAGTTCTGGTGTCAACTGCTATGCTAATGTAGTAGTTAATGTTGTTTTTTTTCTCCAAATTGTACAAGAACAGATTGCTGAAAATCGTGATCAAACATTTTGTTGTTTATTAAATTCTGTGTTACAGAAATGTAGCAGTGATAGAACAAAAATAGAAAGTGTTTCTGAAATTCGAAATGTTTTAGACATATGTTCTGGTCTAAATCAATTTTCACAGAATATTCAGCAAGATTGTCAGGAATTTCTAATGTATATGCTTGTTGTTTTGCAAGATGAAGGTGCAGATGTAGAAAATCTTTTTGGCCTTTCTTATAAATGGCAGCATGACTGCGACAATTGCTCCTTTTCAAGTAGTACTACAATAGACACTGAAAGATTTATATACTTGACTTTACCAGACTGCAAATCAGTGTCATTTAATAATCTAGTTAGACAATCAAATGAAAGCATGGGCTGTACTCAATGTAAATCAGCAATGCTATCAACATTATTTATACAAAGATATGGACAGTATGTTATTTTAATGTTCCAACGATGTAGACCTGATGGAACTAAATTGACAACATTAATTAAAAATTTTGGGGCTTCAATTATCAATTTCAGGAAGAACCTTTACAACTGCAGCAATTATTTACCATGATGGTCCTTCAACAACATCAGGACATTACACAGCTTATTTAAAATGTCAAAAAAGGATAGAAACACTGTAATGATACTCAATTGACTTTCAAACAACGTTTGCCTTCTGACTTACTAAATTCTTACCTAGTGTTCTTACAACCGAAATTTAGGGAAGGTAATTGGCCTATGAAGATTGCGGCAGTTAATATAACTTAGTTTGCTGTTCACAATTACTTTCTGAATGAGAGTGATGAAGATAATAAAAAACATGTAGTTCTCATAGAGATAGTATATGCATATCATATAGTGTGTGCTGTGAGTATTATACAAAATATTTATAAAAAGTAAGCTAGAGGTGGCAATAAAACTCTTGTTTCATAATGTAAAAGATGTTGGAGCTTTTCTTTCAGAAAGTCGGGTAAATGAGAAATTAAGAATACTCTGGACTAATTTCGAAAGAAAAGGACTTTCCATATACTATTTGGCCTCGTGGAAAAGTGGATGGATCAAAAGTGAGTTTAGATATGTTTTTTCTAAATTTTACATTATTTATGAAAAGATTGTATGGGTTTTTTAAACACAATCATTTTGATTGTGTTTTTTTTTGCCCGCTGTTATATGATGAGTACGGGAAACATCCTTTACAACGCAACTTTTACCACGCAGTGCTATTACAACGCAGGTTTTACAACGAAAATTTCACTGTATCTACAGGCCAAAAACAGGCCACCTATATATAAGCAAGACATAACATTAATTAGTAAATCGTTTTTGACACAAAGCAAAGCACATGTAATGTAAATCAGCCTTTTGTAGTATACTAGTGTTTATATTGTTTACTTATTGTAATTGCTATGTAATATGTTTGTAGGGGTCTATAATATATTATTTTTTCTTTACCACAGATTATAATCATCTATACAAACAAAAAAAAAACTTCCCTCGAATCATAGACGTGAAAAATTTTATAAAAGAAAATTAAGGTCTAAGGAAAAACAAAATCAAGAACCAACCAAAATAAAATCTTCAGAGAAAAAAAAAGTGCTCCTGGTAAGCAAACTAAAAATTTTCTCAGGAACTTATTGAAATGTCAAAAAAAAATTGAACACCTGTAATTAGAAAGAAGACAGTATGTCCCTCTAAAAATGTTAGACCTATACAAGGAGATGATATTATCTATAACAAAAAAAGGAGAAATCAATTTATTGAAATTCGTAGATGAATGTTTTATAACAGAATGATATCTAATTTATTAAAAAATGTAAAGAGGTATCAAAAAAAAGACCGCTTTTTACAAGAAAAAAAATATATAGTTAAGATTGTGGATGAAGCATTTAAAGTGAAAAATAAATTGTTTAGTTTAGTAATGAATAGAATTCGTACACTCGATAAGGTAATCTATGTGTTCAAATCAAAATGTAAGTGGAGGAGAGTAATTAATCAGACTAATTTCTGTGATGTTTTTTCTGGGGAATGGAAGCAAAGTTCAAGTTGTGAGCCATTTTTTAATGAAGTAAGTTACTTTCAGGATAATGATTTGGTGCATGCAGTTGACACCAGTGGTCGAGCATATGAGGTGAAGGACGGTTGTCCGGTTGAAAAAGAAGAGATTGTGCCTAGAAATACAGAAGAGGTGTTAGCTGATGAAGTTTTAGGGAGATGTCCTAAGGCTCCAGTGTATACTTGGAATTGTAGTAGTATTTGTAGTGTGCGACAGGATTCAATTGATTTGTTTCGCACTTTCTTACGGACATATACTAAGAAAAGTGTGAAACAAAAAATGAAAATTTTACAAGAGTTAGATCCTTGTAGAGTGAGAGAAAAAAACAGGTTTGCAAGGGCATTCACTGGCTTGTCTTTCAAGAAAAGTATGTCAGAGTGTTTTTCACCATTTTAGGATGTTAGCAGTGCATCATAATAAAGTGAGGAAATTAGTGAGAAGGTTGTATTATGCAAAAAGTCCAGCACTTAAACTAAAACAGTTAAACAGTGCTCTTTTGCATGGACCTGAATTAGATGTCAAAAACATTTGTGATGAAATTGAGTTTTGTTACTTTGGTGAAAAAGAGGTCAGTGCAGAAATTGATACAGTAATAGAAGGTAATGTAGAAAAGAATGTAGAGATTTTCAGTACAGAAAAATTTGAAAATGAAATTACAAAGTTTAAGGTCAATTCAAGTAAAAGGCCTAATTTTACTTGTGTGTGTTGTCGACGATCTCATTATAAGCATCAGACTAGATTAGTTGATTTGTATGTAAAAAGCAAAAAGATAAATAATAATGAGTGGAAGGATTTTGCAACTTATTTGTTGGTTGAAAATTGTTTTGATTTGGGTTCTGATCAACGTATTTGTAAATCTTGCTATAATAAATTAAATGAAAACAGAATGCCTGCTAGAGCTGTTCATAATAATCTGGAGTTGGTAGACATTCCTTCTGAATTGATGGATTTAAATACCTATGAGTCGATTCTGATTCAATGTGTGCATCCTTTTCAGGCTATTGTTTGCATGGAGCCTAAAACAGGGAAATTGCCTCCTTCAGATTTACAGAGAGGATTAAAGGGAAGAGTTGTTAATTTGCCTCTAGATTTTAAGAAAAATATTGATACAACTGGTGTTGAAAAAGTAGTAGAGGAACCTCTGGTTATTCTAGTTAATGGTGTTCCGACAAAAAGTAAGAAAATCTGGCAAGAATAAGTGGATGTTAGGAAAGTCAAAAAGGCAACGTTGTATTTGGTAAAAAAGAATCAGTACTATAAAAAGGTGTATGTGGGAGAAGAGGAAACAACTGTACAAGACAACACTGATGTCTATGCTGGGCAAATAGAAAAAGTTGATGTCTCTAGAAGTGAAGAAATTTATGAACATTATAGTGTTCATCCATTGCATTCCAAAGAAGTAATGGGGAATGCTATTGACTTGTTTCAGATGAAAAAAGCCAAAGGAAGTCCCATTAGTGTATGGGAAGAAAGTTTGGAAGCTCGTTGTTTTCCACAGTTATTTCCAACAGGTGACGGTGGACGATATGACGACCGACCTGTTCAAATTCCTGCATCTGAATACCGGACTTCAAGATTATATGCAGAAGATCCAGGGTTTCGTCAATGCATTCCATATTTGTTCCATCTACTGTTTGAGAGTGATTTGTCTGGACTTTCCTATGCAGTAAACCATATACTGAAAAGTGGAACACATCTACAAAATGTTTCGGCAAGGGATTTTATGGATAAAGTGAAACTGCAAGACAGTGTTTTGGAATCTCAGCTAATTAATCTCATGGCATGTCAGCGTGGTACTAACGAGTATTGGTACCGTCGTCATGGGGAATTGAAATGTATGCTAAGAAACTTAGGAACTCCTACATGGTTCCTCACTCTTAGCTGTGCTGAGTATGCTTAGGAAGACTTACTTGAATTTCTACAAGAGAGGCAAATAAAAACATTGAAAATATTGAATACAAGACACCTGGAGAACTGTGCTGTTTGGCTCCAGTTAATGTATGCAGGTATTTCAATCATAGGTTTGAAGCTATGATGTCTTTTATTACAAAAATAAAATCCTCCGCTTGGAGAGGTGTTGGATTTCTTTTGGAGAAAGGAGTAGCAAGCAAGAGGTGCTCCTCATATACATATGCTGCTATGGATTAAAGATGCACCAACATTTGGAACAAATTCAGATGAGAAATTGATGAGTTTCATTGAGCAGTATTCTACATGTGCTGTTCCGAAAAGTACAGAAGAAAACAATTTAAGACATCAAGTTTTAAGCTTTCAAACCCATCGTTGTGGGAAATACTGTCGTTGAAAATACAAATCCAAGGACAAGTTCTACACAAAATGTCGTTTTGCATTTCCACGTCCAGTAACATCGAAAGGAAGAGTCAACAATTTAAATACTTCTCTGCGACATACTGTGACAAGAAAATCACCCAAAAATACATACAACCTAAGAAGAAATGAGGAATCCAAATTCATAAATGACTACAACCCAGTCATTTTGTCCATGTGGAATGCTAACATGGATATTCAATATGTGGCTGACAACTCTATTGCTGTGGCTCGATATGTGACGTCTTACATCACAAAATCAGAAACGACGGAACTGAAGGAAATGTGGGAGGAAATTTTACATGAAAAGGGTCTAAGCAAGAAACACAGTTACAGTTTGAAGATGTTGTCGCATCGAGAAATTGGAGCATATGAATGTTCTGATCTGTTATCATCAGCAAGTCTATATGCCAAATCTAGAACCATCATTTGGGTGAGTCTAGGTCTTGCTGCAATACGAAACCGAGTTTTGAAATCTGTACAAGAAATAGAGTATTTGGCGGAGAAAGAACCAGACACTACAGATATTTTGAAGACAAACATGTTGGATACATACTATCCAAATAGAAGTACTCACCTTGAGAACGATTGTCTCTATGAAGTTCTGCAAACCTATATTTTTAAAAAGAACGTCACAGAAGACATCAATAAAGGTGTATATGCTGTAATTGGTTGTGAAGGCTGTCTACTGAAACAAAGAAAAGGCCATTTGATTAATCATCGAAAATTGAGTTGTGATTCTCCAGACAAAAGGGAATTTTATTACTTAGCACTTTTGCAACTCTTTAAGCCTTGGCGTACAGAAGAGGAACTACTTGGAGATTTTCTTACTTATGAAGATTTGTTCAATGCAACCAAGGATACGATAGAATGTCCTGTTTTTTCAAATTATCTGCAAATGTTGAACTAGGAAATACAGCAAGAAGCTACAATTGCAGCAGAGATTGCTAGAGACAGTTCTCAAGATAGTCAGAGTTCTGCTTCATTGAGTCAGGATCTACTAGGAGGACCAATTATACAAAATGAAGCTGTCACTGCCATGGATGAAGTTGAAAGAGCCATGGAACAAGCTCAGGAGGATGGAGTTCACTTAGAAGATTTGGAAAAAGAACTAAACGTTGAGCAGAGACAAATATATGACGAAGTCACAGAACACATTGAGCATGGTTTATCTCATGAGAAAAAAGAGTGCTCATGTACATCATTTGTACGTGTCCGACTATATGTGAGTGGAGAAGCAGGAACTGGGAAAAGTTTCCTGATTAAAGCGATTGCAACATATTTGCAGAAAACAACGGAGTCATCGCTCACTTGTGTTGTTACTGCTCCAACTGGGTTGGCAGCACACAACATTAAAGGGATTACTTTACATCGCTTATTGATGCTGCCAGTGGAGCATGATAACAAATTACAATACCACAAGCTATCTGGAGAAGCTTGTTGTGAAGTTTCAAGAGTCCTAAAGAAAATGAAACTTCTTATCATTGATGAAGTAAGCATGGTATCAAATGTAATGCTTGTTTTTGTGCATTTAAGAATGCAAGAAATTCTTAAAATAGACTATGATGTGTTATTTGGAGGCAAACACATCATTGTTTTTGGAGATCTACTGCAACTAACTCCAGTGAAAGGACAGCCAGTGTTTAAAATGCTTACACATGTAGATACCAGGAAGTGCTTAGGAAGCATTGGAAATGTTAACATATGGTTAAATTTCAAATATGCAGAACTGCTTCAAAATATGCGACAGGGAAAGGATGAAGATTATAAAAATATTCTACAAGATGTAAGAATTGGAAAACTAACTGAGCATGGCAAAGAAGCTTTACATGGACGATTAATTTCAAATTTGTTTCCAAATGAAAATATTCTCCCAGAGAATATTTTTAAGAAAATTCCTGAAAACAAATCTGTCATACGCTTGATGCCAACTCTGCAAGAATGTTCAATCTTCAACAACAAAATGCTAAAGTTGGAAAATCAAGAGATTGTGAAACTGGAAGCTATTGATAAAATTAAACATGAAGGAGCAACTATTATTTTGTCAGAAAAGTTGAAATCAAAATTGGATTCTTTAGAGAAGACAATATCTAAAACTGCTGGTATGGAAAAGACTCTGTATGCATCTTTAAATTGTCGTATAATTTTATGACGTAATTTACATGTGGAAAGAGGTTTAGTAAATGGAGCAATGGGTCATGTTGTGGATTTTGTGAATTACCAAAATAGAGATGGAATTGAATTTATAAAAATTAAATTTGATGGTATTGAAGAAGTACAACAAATCAGTCGTTGTTCTGCCCGATTTTTGCTTGTGAAAGATTTATATGTCTGCAGAAAACAGTTTTCTGTTTCTTTGGCATATGCAGTGACTATTCATAAATCTCAAGGTTTAAGTGTTGATAGTGCTTTGGCGAATATTGGAAATTCTGTGTTCAAGGAGGGTATGGCATATGTTGCTTTATCTTGAGTCAGAACTTTATCAGGATTGTACTTGATTGATTTTGATGAGACAAAGATTAATGCAGATCTAAATTGAGTAAAAGAATATAATAGGTTAAGAAGAGAGTATGCTCCAAATTTACCTCAATATCCTCTATTTGAAAAGCGTGTGGGAGGCCGAAAAAGAACAAATGAGAAAAGTTGTAGTGAAGTTGTAGCAAAAAGAAAAAAGCTAGATGAACCAGTAATTGTAAGCAGAAACAAAATAGATTCAGTTAAAGATGTTGTTGGATTTCAGTTTGAAAATAGTTCTGGTGTCAACTGCTATGCTAATGTAGTAGTTAATGTGGTTTTTTTTCTCCAAATTGTACAAGAACAGATTGCTGAAAATCGTGATCAAACATTTTGTTGTTTATTAAATTCTGTGTTACAGAAATGTAGCAGTGATAGAACAAAAATACAAAGTGTTTCCGAAATTAGAAATGTTTTAGACATATGTTCTGGTCTAAATCAATTTTCACAGAATATTCAGCAAGATTGTCAGGAATTTCTAATGTATATGCTTGTTGTTTTGCAAGATGAAGGTGCAGATGTAGAAAATCTTTTTGGCCTTTCTTATAAATGGCAGCATGACTGCGACAATTGCTCCTTTTTAAGTAGTACTACAATAGACACTGAAAGATTTATATACTTGACTTTACCAGACTGCAAATCAGTGTCATTTAATAATCTAGTTAGACAATCAAATCAAAGCATGGGCTGTACTCAATGTAAATCAGCAATCTATCAACATTATTTATACAAAGATATAGACAGTATGTTATTTTAATGTTCCAACGATGTAGACCTGATGGAACTAAATTGACAACATTAATTAAAAAATTTGTGGCTTCAATTATCAATTTCAGGAAGAACCTTTACAACTGCAGCAATTATTTACCATGATGGTCCTTCAACAACATCAGGACATTACACAGCTTATTTAAAATGTCAAAAAAGGATAGAAACACTGTAATGATACTCAATTGACTTTCAAACAACGTTTGCCTTCTGACTTACTAAATTCTTACCTAGTGTTCTTACAACCGAAATTTAGGGAAGGTAATTGGCCTATGAAGATTGCGGCAGTTAATATAACTTAGTTTGCTGTTCACAATTACTTTCTGAATGAGAGTGATGAAGATAATAAAAAACATGTAGTTCTCATAGAGATAGTATATGCATATCATATAGTGTGTGCAGTGAGTATTATACAAAATATTTATAAAAAGTAAGCTAGAGGTGGCAATAAAACTCTTGTTTCATAATGTAAAAGATGTTGGAGCTTTTCTTTCAGAAAGTCGGGTAAATGAGAAATTAAGAATACTCTGGACTAATTTCGAAAGAAAAGGACTTTCCATATACTATTTGGCCTCGTGGAAAAGTGGATGGATCAAAAGTGAGTTTAGATATGTTTTTTCTAAATTTTACATTATTTATGAAAAGATTGTATGGGTTTTTTAAACACAATCATTTTGATTGTGTTTTTTTTTGCCCGCTGTTATATGATGAGTACGGGAAACATCCTTTACAACGCAACTTTTACCATGCAGTGCTATTACAACACAGGTTTTACAACAAAAATTTCACTGTATCTACAGGCCAAAAACAGGCCACCTATATATAAGCAAGACATACATTAATTAGTAAATCGTTTTTGACACAAAGCAAAGCACATGTAATGTAAATCAGCCTTTTGTTGTATACTAGTGTTTATATTGTTTACTTATTGTAATTGCTATGTAATATGTTTGTAGGGGTCTATAATATGTTATTTTTTCTTTACCACAGATTATAATCATCTATACAAACAAAAAAAAAATGCCATCGAATCATAGACGTGAAAAACTTTATAAAAGAAAATTAAGGTCTAAGGAAAAACAAAATCAAGAACCAACCAAAATAAAATCTGCAGAGAAAAAAAAGTGCTCTTGGTAAGCAAACTAAAAATTTTCTCAGGAACTTATTGAAATGTCAAAAAAAATTGAACACCTGTAATTAGAAAGAAGACAGTATGTCCCTCTAAAAATGTTAGACCTATACAAGGAGATGATATTATCTATAACAAAAAAAGGAGAAATCAATTTATTGAAATTCGTAGATGAATGTTTTATAACAGAATGATATCTAATTTATTAAAAGATGTAAAGAGGTATCAAAAAAAGACCGCTTTTTACAAGAAAAAAAAACATAGTTAAGATTGTGGATGAAGCATTTAAAGTGAAAAATAAATTGTTTTGTTTAGTAATGAATCGAATTCGTACACTCGATAAGGTAATCTATGTGTTCAAATCAAAATGTAAGTGGAGGAGAGTAATTAATCGGACTAATTTCTGTGATGTTTTTTCTGGAGAATGGAAGCAAAGTTCAAGTTGTGAGCCATTTTTTAATGAAGTAAGTTACTTTCAGGATAATGATTTGGTGCATGCAGTTGACACCAGTGATCGAGCATATGAGGTGAAGGACGGTTGTCCGGTTGAAAAAGAAGAGATTGTGCCTAGAAATACAGAAGAGGTGTTAGCTGATGAAGTTTTAGGGAGATGTCTTAAGGCTCCAGTGTATACTTGGAATTGTAGTAGTATTTGTAGTGTGCGACAGGATTCAATTGATTTGTTTCGCACTTTCTTACGGACATTTACTAAGAAAAGTGTGAAACAAAAAATGAAAATTTTACAAGAGTTAGATCCTTGTAGAGTGAGAGAAAAAACACGTTTGCAAGGGCATTCACTGGCTTGCCTTTCAAGAAAAGTATGTCAGAGTGTTTTTCACCATTTTAGGATGTTAGCAGTGCATCATAATAAAGTGAGGAAATTAGTGAGAAGGTTGTATTATGCAAAAAGTCCAGCACTTAAACTAAAACAGTTAAACAGTGCTCTTTTGCATGGAACTGAATTAGATGTCAAAAACATTTGTGATGAAATTGAGTTTTGTTACTTTGGTGAAAAAGAGGTCAGTGCAGAAATTGATACAGTAATAGAAGGTAATGTAGAAAAGAATGTAGAGATTTTCAGTACAGAAAAATTTGAAAATGAAATTACAAAGTTTAAGGTCAATTCAAGTAAAAGGCCTAATTTTACTTGTGTGTGTTGTCGACGAACTCATTATAAGCATCAGACTAGATTAGTTGATTTGTATGTAAAAAGCGAAAAGATAAATAATAATGAGTGGAAGGATTTTGCAACTTATTTGTTGGTTGAAAATTGTTTTGATTTGGGTTCTGATCAGCGTATTTGTAAATCTTGCTATAATAAATTAAATGAAAACAGAATGCCTGCTAGATCTGTTCATAATAATCTGGAGTTGGTAGACATTCCTTCTGAATTGATGGATTTAAATACCTATGAGTCTATTCTGATTCAATGTGTGCATCCTTTTCAGGCTATTGTTTGCATAGAGCCTAAAACAGGGAAATTGCCTCCTTCAGATTTACAGAGAGGATTAAAGGGAAGAGTTGTTAATTTGCCTCTAGATTTTAAGAAAAATATTGATACAATTGGTGTTGAAAAAGTAGAAGAGGAACCTCTGGTTATTCTAGTTAACGGTGTTCCGACAAAAAGTAAGAAAATCTGGCAAGAATTAGTGGATGTTAGGAAAGTCAAAAAGGCAACGTTGTATTTGGTAAAAAATAATCAGTACTATAAAAAGGTGTATGTGGGAGAAGAGGAAACAACTGTACAAGACAACACTGATGTCTCTGCTGGGCAAATAGAAAAAGTTGATGTCTCTAGAAGTGAAGAAATTTATGAACATTATAGTGTTCATCCATTGCATTCCAAAGAAGTAATGGGGAATGCTATTGACTTGTTTCAGATGAAAAAAGCCAAAGGAAGTCCCATTAGTGTATGGGAAGAAAGTTTGGAAGCTCGTTGTTTTCCACAGTTATTTCCAACAGGTGAAAGTGGACGATATGACGACCGACCTGTTCAAATTCCTGCATCTGAATACCGGACTTCAAGATTATATGCAGAAGATCCAGGGTTTCGTCAATGAATTGCATATTTGTTCCATCTACTGTTTGAGAGTGATTTGTCTGGACTTTCCTATGCAGTAAACCATACACTGAAAAGTGGAACACATCTACAAAATGTTTCGGCAAGGGATTTTATGGATAAAGTGAAACTGCAAGACAGTGTTTTGGAGTCTCAGCTAATTAATCTCATGGCATGTCAGCGTGGTACTAACGAGTATTGGTACCGTCGTCATGGGGAATTGAAATGTATGCTAAGAAACTTAGGAACTCCTACATGGTTCCTCACTCTTAGCTGTGCTGAGTATGCTTGGGAAGACTTACTTGAATTTCTATAAAAGAGGCAAATAAAAACATTGAAAATATTGAATACAAGACACCTGGAGAACTGTGCTGTTTGGATCCAGTTAATGTATGCAGGTATTTCAATCATAGGTTTGAAGCTATGATGTCTTTTATTACAAAAAGAAAAATCCTCCGCTTGGAGAGGTGTTGGATTTCTTTTGGAGAAAGGAGTATCAAGCAAGAGGTACTCTTCATATACATATGCTGCTATGGATTAAAGATGCACCAACATTTGGAACAAATTCAGATGAGAAATTGATGAGTTTCATTGAGCAGTATTCTACATGTGCTGTTCCGAAAAGTACAGAAGAAAACAATTTAAGACATCAAGTTTTACGCTTTCAAACCCATCGTTGTGGGAAATACTGTCGTTGAAAATACAAATTCAAGGACAAGTTCTACACAAAATGTCGTTTTGCATTTCCACGTCCAGTAACAACGAAAGGAAGAGTCAACAATTTTAATACTTCTCTGCGACATACTGTGACAAGAAAATCACCCAAAAATACATACAACCTAAGAAGAAATGAGGAATCCAAATTCATAAATGACTACAACCCAGTCATTTTGTCCATGTGCAATGCTAACATGGATATTCAATATGTGGCTGACAACTCTATTGCTGTGGCTCGATATGTGGCGTCTTACATCACAAAATCAGAAACGACGGAACTGAAGGAAATGTGGGAGGAAATTTCACATGAAAAGAGTCTAAGCAAAAAACACAGTTACAGTTTGAAGATGTTGTCGCATCGAGAAATTGGAGCATATGAATGTTCTGATCGGTTATCATCAGCAAGTCTATATGCCAAATCTAGAACCATCATTTGGGTGAGTCTAGGTCTTGCTGCAACACGAAACCGAGTTTTGAAATCTGTACAAGAAATAGAGTATTTGGCGGAGAAAGAACCAGACAGTACAGATATTTTGAAGACAAACATGTTGGATACATACTATCCAAATAGAAGTACTCACCTTGAGAACGTTTGTCTCTATGAAGTTCTGCAAACCTATATTTTTAAAAAGAACGTCACAGAAGACATCAATAAAGGTGTACATGCTGTAATTGGTTGTGAAGGCTGTCTAGTGAAACAAAGAAAAGGCCATTTGATTAATCATCGAAAATTGAGTTGTGATTCTCCAGACAAAAGGGAATTTTATTACTTAGCACTTTTGCAACTCTTTAAGCCTTGGCGTACAGAAGAGGAACTACTTGGAGATTTTCTTACTTATGAAGATTCGTTCAATGCAACCAAGGATACGATAGAATGTCCTGTTTTTTCAAATTATCTGCAAATGTTGAACTAGGAAATACAGCAAGAAAGCTACAATTGCAGCAGAGATTGCTAGAGACAGTTCTCAAGATAGTCAGAGTTCTGCTTCATTGAGTCAGGATCTACTAGGAGGACCAATTATACAAAATGAAGCTGCCACTGCCATGGATGAAGTTGAAAGAGCCATGGAACAAGCTCAGGAGGATGGAGTTCACTTAGAAGATTTGGAAAAAGAACTAAACGTTGAGCAGAGACAAATATATGACGAAGTTACAGAATACATTGAGCATGGTTTATCTCATGAGAAAAATTAGTGCTCATTTACATCATTTGTACGTGTCCGACTATATGTGAGTGGAGAAGCAGGAACTGGGAAAAGTTTCCTGATTAAAGCGATTGCAACATATTTGCAGAAAACAACGGAGTCATCGCTCACTTGTGTTGTTACTGCTCCAACTGGGTTGGCAGCACACAACATTAAAGGGATTACTTTACATCGCTTATTGATGCTGCCAGTGGAGCATGATAACAAATTACAATACCACAAGCTATCTGGAGAAGCTTGTTGTGAAGTTTCAAGAGTCCTAAAGAAAATGAAACTTCTTATCATTGATGAAGTAAGCATGGTATCAAATGTAATGCTTGTTTTTGTGCATTTAAGAATGCAAGAAATTCTTAAAACAGACTATGATGTGTTATTTGGAGGCAAACACATCATTGTTTTTGGAGATCTACTGCAACTAACTCCAGTGAAAGGACAGCCAGTGTTTAAAATGCTTACACATGTAGATACCAGGAAGTGCTTAGGAAGCATTGGAAATGTTATCATATTGTTAAATTTCAAATATGCAGAACTGCTTCAAAATATGCGACAGGGAAAGGATGAAGATTATAAAAATATTCTACAAGATGTAAGAATTGGAAAACTAACTGAGCATGGCAAAGAAGCTTTACATGGACGATTAATTTCAAATTTGTTTCCAAATGAAAATATTCTCCCAGAGAATATTTTTAAGAAAATTCCTGAAAACAAATCTGTCATACGCTTGATGCCAACTCTGCAAGAATGTTCAATCTTCAACAACAAAATGTTAAAGTTGGAAAATCAAGAGATTTTGAAACTGGAAGCTATTGATAAAATTAAACATGAAGGAGCAACTATTATTTTGTCAGAAAAGTTGAAATCAAAATTGGATTCTTTAGAGAAGACAATATCTAAAACTGCTCGTATGGAAAAGACTCTGTATGCATCTTTAAATTGTCGTATAATTTTACGACGTAATTTACATGTGGAAAGAGGTTTAGTAAATGGAGCAATGGGTCATGTTGTGGATTTTGTGAATTACCGAAATAGAGATGGAATTGAATTTATAAAAATTAAATTTGATGGTATTGAAGAAGTACAACAAATCAGTCGTTGTTCTGCCCGATTTTTGCTTGTGAAAGATTTATATGTCCGCAGAAAACAGTTTCCTGTTTCTTTGGCATATGCAGTGACTATTCATAAATCTCAAGGTTTAAGTGTTGATAGTGCTTTGGCGAATATTGGAAATTCTGTGTTCAAGGATATGGTATGGCATATGGTATGGCATATGTTGCTTTATCTTGAGTCAGAAATTTATCAGGATTGTACTTGATTGATTTTGATGAGACAAAGATTAATGCAGATCTAAATTGAGTAAAAGAATATAATAGGTTAAGAAGAGAGTATGCTCCAAATTTACCTCAATATCCTCTATTTGAAAAGCGTGTGGGAGGCCGAAAAAGAACAAATGAGAACAATTGTAGTGAAGTTGTAGCAAAAAGAAAAAAGCTAGATGAACCAGTAATTGTAAGCAGAAACAAAATGGATTCAGTTAAAGATGTTGTTGGATTTCAGTTTGAAAATAGTTCTGGTGTCAACTGCTATGCTAATGTAGTAGTTAATGTTGTTTTTTTTCTCCAAATTGTACAAGAACAGATTGCTGAAAATCGTGATCAAACATTTTGTTGTTTATTAAATTCTGTGTTACAGAAATGTAGCAGTGATAGAACAAAAATACAAAGTGTTTCTGAAATTCGAAATGTTTTAGACATATGTTCTGGTCTAAATCAATTTTCACAGAATATTCAGCAAGATTGTCAGGAATTTCTAATGTATATGCTTGTTGTTTTGCAAGATGAAGGTGTAGATGTAGAAAATCTTTTTGGCCTTTCCTATAAATGGCAGCATGACTGCGACAATTGCTCCTTTTCAAGTAGTACTACAATAGACACTGAAAGATTTATATACTTGACTTTACCAGACTGCAAATCAGTGTCATTTAATAATCTAGTTAGACAATCAAATCAAAGCATTGGCTGTACTCAATGTAAATCAGCAATGCTATCAACATTATTTATACAAAGATATGGACAGTATGTTATTTTAATGTTCCAACGATGTAGACCTGATGGAACTAAATTGACAATATTAATTAAAATTTTGTGGCTTCAATTATCAATTTCAGGAAGAACCTTTACAACTGCAGCAATTATTTACCATGATGGTCCTTCAACACCATCAGGACATTACACAGCTTGTTTAAAATGTCAAAAAAGGATGGAAACACTGTAATGATACTCAATTGACTTTCAAACAACGTTTGCCTTCTGACTTACTAAATTCTTACCTAGTGTTCTTACAACCGAAATTTAGGGAAGGTAATTGGCCTATGAAGATTGCAGCAGTTAATATAACTTAGTTTGCTGTTCACAATTACTTTCTGAATGAGAGTGATGAAGATAATAAAAAACATGTAGTTCTCATAGAGATAGTATATGCATATCATATAGTGTGTGCTGTGAGTATTATACAAAATATTTATAAAAAGTAAGCTAGAGGTGGAAATAAAACTCTTGTTTCATAATGTAAAAGATGTTGGAGCTTTTCTTTCAGAAAGTCGGGTAAATGAGAAATTAAGAATACTCTGGACTAATTTCCAAAGAAAAGGACTTTCCATATACTATTTGGCCTCGTGGAAAAGTGGATGGATCAAAACTGAGTTTAGATATGTTTTTTCTAAATTTTACATTATTTATGAAAAGATTGTATGGGTTTTTTAAACACAATCATTTTGATTGTGTTTTTTTTTGCCCGCTGTTATATGATGAGTACGGGAAACATCCTTTACAACGCAACTTTTACCACGCAGTGCTATTACAACGCAGGTTTTACAACGAAAACCATTACAACGCATTGCGCTGGAGGGCGCTCTAGGATAGGGAATAGATTTAATTTACTATCCAACACCTTCCCTAGTGTCCACGGGGACTGGAGTTGGAATAGTAAATTAAACTATTCACTATTCAGCACCCCAAAGCACTATGCGTTGTAATGGTATGCGTTGTAAAAACTGTGTTGTAACAGCATGCGTGGTAAAAGCATGCATTGTAACGTCATACATCCGATGAGTACTATTGAAGTCACTGTTTTAAGTGAAATTCAATATATTCTGAGAACAGCAAAAATAAAACATGTAAAATGTTGTTGAAATTATTTTGTATTTTCTATTATTAAATATATATTGTTTTCCCATTCTCTTATGCTCACTTACCTATTTCCACCCTCTATCACTCCTCTTAACTCACCCTCACTGGCCTTTTTTCACTCTCCCTCACCTCCCTTCCCTTATTCCACTTTCCTCACTTATTCTCATTAACCACTCCTTCACGGCCCTTTCCCTCTCTCCCATCCACTACTTTCCAGATGTCAGTCACTCTACTTCACTCCCCTTCCCCTTGTTTCCTTTCTTTGTTCCCTCAATAATTCCCCTTCTCTCACTCACCTTATTACACTTCACTCACTCCTTCTCTCACTTCCTCTGTCCTCTCACACCCTCATTCCCTTTCCCTCACTCTCTCTCTCTTAGCTTCAGTCTTTCGATCCTCTCACTCTCTCACTCCTCTTCCGTCACGCTTACTCCCTAAAGCTCACCCACACTCCCTTACTTACCTTTCTTTGCTCTCTTACTCAGTTAATTTTTGCCACTCTTTCTTTCACTACCTCCATGTTCTCACTCCTTCACTCCCTTTGTCTCAAGCTCACTTGCTTTTATCCTCTTTTTATTTTCCCTTTTTCATCAACCTCCCTCTCCTTCACTCCCCCTCCCTCACCCTTGTTCCCTTACTTCAGTTCCTTCAGTTATCCTCATTCATCATCTTTAACTACCCTTCTTCTTTCTCTCGTCACGCACTCACCTTTTCCCAATCCCTTTTTTTTCTTCACTTTTCTTCCCTTTCTTCCCTTCCTTTGCTCCCTCAGTCATTCTCCTTCCTTTACTCACCTTACTGCCGTTTAGTCACTCTTTCTCTGACTCACCTCTGTTCTCTCATATTCTCACTTGTCTTCCCTCACTTCCTCTCTGTTACCTTCACTCCCATTGTCTCCTCACTGTCTTACAACCCTACATTCACCCTCACTCACCTTCCATGCCTCATTGTCATTAATCCACCGTTATTCACTCCTGCTTCTCTGTCACTCACTCCCCTTTCATTACTCCCCTTTCTGCCTTTAGTTTTCCTAATGCATATTCCTTTAGGATGTTACTCACTTTCAGTTCATTTCTCTCTCCTTCTCTTGTTCACTGTCACTAATATATCCATGTCATTATCCTTTTAGTAATTTACTCTCGCTCTCTACTTCTTTTTAACTCTCTCTGACCTTCACCATTCCTTTGTTTTTTTTTCTGAGTCCTTCACTTCTACTTTATCTCTTACTAACCTTTTATGACTTTTAATCTCCTACTTTGTCTCTTGTATTGTAAAATATATATTATAAATATTCTAACTTATTTTTTTTGTCTTTCACAGATATAAATTTTAATGAAAATATGTAATTAAGTTTACATTACTCATAAGGTAAGTTTGATGTACAAAATTTACTTTCCCTATACTCTTTTCCTTAACCTCACTACTCTTCTCTGATGCTCCCACTCCTCTGTTCCCTTATTGCGCTTGCCTCACTTATTCTGAATCCCCACGTTTACTCCCCTTTTCCTCACTCCTCTCTCACACTCACCTTCTTTCAGACCTTCTACTTTACTTTCCTTCCTCTCTCTTCTCTTACTTCATTCCTTTACTCTTTTCCCTTCCCTTACTCTCCTTACTCCACTTCACTAACTCCTTCTCTTACTCCCTCTGTCCTCTTACTTCTACACTCCCCTTCCCTCATTCTCTGTCTGTTAGCCTCATTCTCAGAATTTCCTTAGTCTCTCACACCTCTTCTGTCACGCTCACTCCCTATAACTCAGCTACACTCCCACACTCACCTTCTTTCAAACCTTCTCCTTTACTTTCCTTCCTGTCTCGTCCCTTCTTTTGCTCCTTCACTCTTTTCTCTTCCCTTACTCTCCTTACTCCACCTCATTAACTCCTTCTCTTACTCCCTCTGTCCTGTTAGTTCTACACTTTCCTTCCCTCATTCTCTCTCTGTCAGCCTCATTTTCTCCGTCTCTTTAGTCTCTCACTCCTCTTCTATCACGCTCACTCCCTATAACACAGCAATACTCCCACACTCACCTTCTTACAGACCTTCTCCTTTACTTTACTTCCTTTCTCTTCCCTTGTTTCGCTCTTTCACTCTTTTCCCTTTCCTTACTCTCCTTACTCCACTTTACTAACTCCTTCTCTTTCTCCCTCTGTCCTCTTAGTTCTACACTCCCCTCCCCTCATTATCTCTCTGTTAGTCTCATTCTCTCCATCCCCTTAGTCTCTCACTCCTCTTCTGTCACACTCACTCCCTATAACTCAGCCATACTCCCACACTCACCTTCTTTCAGACCTTATCCTTTACTTTCCTTCCTCTCTCTTCTCTTACTTCATTCCTTTACTCTTTTCCCTTCCCTTACTCTCCTTACTCCACTTCACTAACTCCTTCTCTTACTCCCTCTGTCCTCTTACTTCTACACTCTGCTTCCCTCATTCTCTCTCTGTTAGCCCCATTCTCTCCATTTCCTTAGTCTCTCACACCTCTTCTGTCACGCTCACTCCCTATAACTCAGCTACACTCCCACACTCACCTTCTTTCAAAACTTCTCCTTTACCTTCCTTCCTGTCTCTTCCCTTCTTTCTCTCCTTCGCACTTTTCCCTTCCCTTACTCTCTTTACTCCACTTTACTAACTCCTTCTCTTACCCCCTGTGTCCTGTTAGTTCTACAGTTTCCTTCCCTCATTCTCTCTCTGTTAGCCTCATTCTCTCTGTCCCTTTAGTCTCTCACTCCTCTTCTTTCACGTTCACTCCCTATAACACAGCAATATTTCCACACTCACCTTCTTACAGACCTTCTCCTTTACTTTCCTTCCTCTCTCATCCCTTGTTTCGCTCTTTCACTCTTTTCCCTTCCCTTACTCTCCTTACTCCACTTTACTAATTCCTTCTCTTTTTCCCTCTGTCCTCTTAGTTCTACACTCCCTTTCCGTCATACTCTCACTGTTAGTCTCATTCTCTCCGTCCCCTTAGTCTCTCACTCCTCTTCTGTCACACTCACTCCCTATAACTCAGCCATACTCCCACACTCACCTTCTTTCAGACCTTATCCTTTACTTTCCTTCCTCTCTCTTCTCTTACTTCATTCCTTTTACTCTTTTCCCATCCCTTACTCTCCTTACTCCACTTCAATAACTCCTTCTCTTTCTTCCTCTGTCCTCTTAGTTCTACACTCCCCTTCCCTCAATCTCTCTCTGTTAGCCTCATTCACTCCGTCCCCTTAGTCTCTCACTCCTCTTCTTTCACGCTCACTGCCTATAAACTCAGCCATACTCCCACACTCACCTTCTTTCAGACCTTCTCCTTTACTTTCCTTCCTGTCTCTTCCCTTCTTTCGCTCCTTCACACTTTTCTCTTCCCTTACTCTCCTTACTCCACTTCATTAACTCCTTCTCTTACTCCCTCTGTCCTGTTAGTTCTACACTTTCCTTCCCTCATTCTCTCTCTGTTAGCCTCATTCTCTCCGTCCCTTTAGTCTCTCACTCCTCTTCTGTCACGCTCACTCCGTATAACTCAGTCATACTCCCATACTCACCTTCTTTCAGACTTTCTTCTTTACTTTCCTTCCTCTCTCTTCCCTTCTTTCGCTTCTTCACTCTTTTCCCTTCCCTTACTCTCCTTACTCCACTTCATTAACTCCCTCTCTTACTCCCTCTGTCCTCTAACTTCTACACTCCCCTTCCTTCATTCTCTCTCTGTTAGCCTCATTCTCTCCGTCTCCTTAGTCTATCACTCCTCTTCTGTCCCGCTCACTCCCTATAACACAGCAATATTTCCACACTCACCTTCTTACAGACCTTCTCCTTTACTTTCCTTCCTCTCTCATCCCTTGTTTCGCTCTTTCACTCTTTTCCCTTCCCTTACTCTCCTTACTCCACTTTACTAATTCCTTCTCTTTTTCCCTCTGTCCTCTTAGTTCTACACTCCCTTTCCGTCATACTCTCACTGTTAGTCTCATTCTCTCCGTCCCCTTAGTCTCTCACTCCTCTTCTGTCACACTCACTCCCTATAACTCAGCCATACTCCCACACTCACCTTCTTTCAGACCTTATCCTTTACTTTCCTTCCTCTCTCTTCTCTTACTTCATTCCTTTTACTCTTTTCCCATCCCTTACTCTCCTTACTCCACTTCAATAACTCCTTCTCTTTCTTCCTCTGTCCTCTTAGTTCTACACTCCCCTTCCCTCAATCTCTCTCTGTTAGCCTCATTCACTCCGTCCCCTTAGTCTCTCACTCCTCTTCTTTCACGCTCACTGCCTATAAACTCAGCCATACTCCCACACTCACCTTCTTTCAGACCTTCTCCTTTACTTTCCTTCCTGTCTCTTCCCTTCTTTCGCTCCTTCACACTTTTCTCTTCCCTTACTCTCCTTACTCCACTTCATTAACTCCTTCTCTTACTCCCTCTGTCCTGTTAGTTCTACACTTTCCTTCCCTCATTCTCTCTCTGTTAGCCTCATTCTCTCCGTCCCTTTAGTCTCTCACTCCTCTTCTGTCACGCTCACTCCGTATAACTCAGTCATACTCCCATACTCACCTTCTTTCAGACTTTCTTCTTTACTTTCCTTCCTCTCTCTTCCCTTCTTTCGCTTCTTCACTCTTTTCCCTTCCCTTACTCTCCTTACTCCACTTCATTAACTCCCTCTCTTACTCCCTCTGTCCTCTAACTTCTACACTCCCCTTCCTTCATTCTCTCTCTGTTAGCCTCATTCTCTCCGTCTCCTTAGTCTATCACTCCTCTTCTGTCCCGCTCACTCCCTATAACTCAGCTACACTCCCACACTCACCTTCTTTCAAGCTTCTCCTTTACTTTCCTTCCAGTCTCTTCCCTTCTTTCGCTCCTTCACACTTTTCCCTTCCCTTTCTCTCTTTACTCCACTTCACTAACTCCTTCTCTTACTGCCTCTGTCCTCTTAGTTCTACACTCCCCTTCCCTCATTCTCTCTCTGTTAGCCTCATTCTCTCCGTCCCCTTAGTCTCTCACTCCTCTTCTGTCACGCTCACTGCCTATAACTCAGCCATACTCCCACAATCACCTTCTTTCTCTCCTTCTCCTTTACTTTCCTTCGTCTCTCTTCCCTTCTTTTGCTCCTTCACTCTTTTCCCTTCCCTTACTTTCCTTACTCCACTTCACTAACTCCTTCTCTTACTTCCTCTGTCCTCTTAGTTCTACACTCCCCTTCCCTCATTCCCTCTCTGTTAGTCTCATTCTCTCCGTCCCCATAGTCTGTCACTCCTCTTCTTTCACGCTCACTCCCTATAACTTACGCATACTCCCACACTCACCTTCTTTCAAACCTTCTCCTTTACTTTCCATCCTGTCTCTTCCCTTCTTTCGCTCCTTCACTCTTTTCCCTTCCCTTACTCTCCTAACTCCATTTCACTAACTCCTTCTCTTACTCCCTCTGTCCTCTTACTTCTACACTCCCCTTCCCTCATTCTCTCTCTGTTAGCCTCATTCTCTCCGTCCCCTTAGTCTGTCACTCCCACTCCCTATAACTCAGCAACACTCCCACACTCACCTTCTTTCAGACCTTCTCCTTAACTTTCATTTCTCTCTCTTCCCTTCTTTCACTCCTTCACTCTTTTCCCTTCCCTTACTCTCCTTACTCCACTTTACTAACTCCTTCTCTTTCTCCCTCTGTCCTCTTAGTTATACATTCCCTTCCCTCATTCTCTCTCTATTAGCCTCATTCTCTCCGTCCCCTTAGTCTCTCACTCCTCTTCTGTCACGCTCACACCCTATAACTCAGCCATACTCCCACACTCACCTTCTTTCAATCCCCCTACTTCACTTCCATTCCCCTCTCGTCCCTTTATTTGCTCCCTCACTCATTTTCCTTTCCTCTCTCAATGCACTCCACTCCACTCACTCCTTTTGAATTTGTTAAGAATACAGCTCTTTTTTGAGAATTGGAGGTAGTTCTAAAAATAACTGTTTTTTTCTTCTTTTTTAGGTTTTCTTTGTGAACAAAAACAAAAACAGGGAATGTCAAACTGCTCAACAGGAGCAAAAAAAAGAGTAAAAATTAGGGCTGGGGACGGCAGCGGTGGTTTTCCCTTGTACGTACAATGTTCATGATACTTTGTTCTCCGTAACAAAGGAGTTTATCACAGTCCTTACATTTTATAATGATGCCATCAAAAACAGGCTGAATGTTAGGAATCAGCTGCTCAGGTCTCCCTCTCACGGATGATGTAGTTGGTCCTCCAGTAGATGTTGAAGCACCATCCCTTGGGGCATTTCGTGCCAGGGCCCTGACACTCTCCCGGGCATAGTTCTGGGGGTGCCTCCTCTGAACATGCCGAATCATAGTCGAGTTTCCAAAACTGTACTTCCTTCTAGGGTCTCCCCGTGAAAGCACAGTTTGGCAGATTTTACTCTCCACCTTTGGAGCATTAACCTTTTTTTCATTTGGTGGTATGGTAAAAAACTTCCAAATGAAGTGCTCCTTTACCTTGGGCTGAGGAGCCTCTTCCTGAATGAACTCATCCGAGTCCTCACTGCTACTGGTGGGTCTAGCAGCCATTCTTATCACAAAAATGAAGAACAGAAAAGAACAGGTCTTGCTGTCTCCAAAGTGAAAGAAGAAGTGAAGGAAATGGGTGGGGTTTTCATTATTTGTAAAAAAAAACTGTTAACAACCAATGAAAAGTGTTATTTTAAGGTCACATGACTTGACGCGGTTACGCTGCACGCACCGGAGCGCTTCCGGGGGCGCTTACGCGGCGCGATCGTATGCGCGTCCGGGGGCCCTTATGCGGCGCGCCTAAATGACGTTTCGCTAGCTTTTCGGAAATGCTAAATAATTTTAATTCGGAAAATCAAAAATACTACTTTTATAAGTATGATACTGAATGTCTTGCATTATTTTTTATTTTAAATACATATTTTTTTTACGCCTGCGGAAATAGCACTCTCGGTACGCTCTCGGGTGAGCTTACTGGTGCGCGCACCCTGAGCGCTCCAAGACAAAATGATAACCAAAAAACATGAAAAATACATTGAAAAAAACTTTTGAAAATAAATAAATAATAATTAATAGTTATAAAAAAAACTAATAAAAAAACACTTTAAAAATCATAGGTTACAAACTCGATAAACAAAGAAATTAGCTTTTAAAAAACCTTTGAAATTCACTGAAAAAACCATCGGGTTCACAATCGTTATAGTTAGGAATTAGCATTTAAAAAACCTTTGAAATTCACTGAAAAAACCATAGATTTCACATTTGTTATAGTTAGGAATTAGCATTTAAAAAACCTTTGAAATTCACTGAAAAAAACATAGGTTTCACACCAGTTATAGTTAGCTAAACATTTTACTCATACAAAACCAATGAAATTCCCACGTTATAGTTAGTTGGACTCACTATAACTCGCGCGTCCGCAATCCACTGCTGATGATGTCACATATTACATCATTCATGACATGGTCAGTGACATCACTGATGACATCTCAAATGACATCACTGATGACATCACTGATGACATCATCCGGTGTCTGTGTGTTTCTGTAAAGTCTACTAAATCCTTCATCCAGATACTTATACATCCACTCATTCTTCAATATGTAAAACTTATTTAAACTTTACAGAAACACACAGACACTGGATGATGCCATCAGTGATGTCATCAGTGATGTCATTTGAGATGTTATCAGTGATGTCATCAGTGATGCCACTGACCATGTCATGAATGATGTAATATGTGACATCATCAGCAGTGGATTACGGGCGTGCGAGTTATAGTGAGTCCAACTAACTATAACGTGGGAATTTCATTGGTCTTGTATGAGTAAAATGTTTAGCTAACTATAACTGGTGTGAAACCTATGTTTTTTTCAGTGAATATATATATATATATATATATATATATATATATATATATATATATACATATATATACATATATATATATATATATATATATATATATATATATAAATATATAAATATATAATGTTATGTTTATTATTCTGTCAGACAGCTAAGAAGAGATTCAAAGAGGAATTATTACACTACCAATCCCCCCACCCCCTTCCCCCCAGATTGTCAGAGGTGGTAACTAACACTGAAATCCTTCCCTATTCCCTACAAAGGTAATCTGTGACATTTCATGTAAGAAAATACCCATCTGTAGGCTGTAGTTCAGATCTATGGTATCAATTTCTTTTTTGCTAGTTAACCAATCATGCCTCTAGCTGCTATCATTGGCTTTAGCTTTCCCACAAATCAACCGTGAGGCACACACTCATAAACGTACATTGTGCACAAAATTACAGTTGGCAAAGCAAAATACCATCTCTCCTAAGAGTATCTGAAAAGGATTCTGACAGTGCAAATTTTCTATATCCAAGGTTTGTTAGAGGGGGTAGGGGTAATCAGCAAAAAAAAACATTTCTACTACGATAATCTGCAAGATTACCTGTAACAAAACACCTATGTGTAGGATTTAATACAGAGCAATAACCAGCTAACGTTAAATGCTTATAGACTTACAATCAGTATGTCAGGCCTACTGCCTTTATTGTAACTGTTCATTATAAACCATGAGGCCTCTAACCTTTATCATTGGCTTGTCACCACAACCTACTCAGACCCACTGTGTTGGTCATAAACCTTCTCACATGAGGGTGAGTGGTAGGGTCTTTATTAACAGGGTTGATTACGTTTATAGTTTGTATTATATAGAACTGAATTTGCATCTTAGGTATGCACTTATATCTCTTTATTGTCTGATATAGCCACAAGTTTGTCTTATTTATTTCATCATATATAGGAAGATGTTTCACCTCTATGAAGGAAATCTGTGTTACGATTCAAAAACAGAAATACCATACTATATTTGCTATGACAATTTGTTATCACTGTAAAATGCTTAATACAGTTCATTATATAAAAAAAAGCCATCTCACCTATCAACCATCAAGTTAACTGAAATAAAAAAACAAATATGTAGAAAATGAAGTTGTCAAAACCATATAATATTCAGATTAGAGCCTAATAATAAACCGAAGTGTAAATCTGACTTGTTCTGGTCAATCACCAACATCAAAACCATTGTATACTATGGTAATCTGTAAGATTCCATGTAGCAAAAGGCCTGCCTACAGCCTTTAACACAGTGCCCAAAAAATCCACCCTTAAAAGCCTATTGCAGGGGGGCGTTGCTTGGACAGCAATCATGGCGGTCGCAGCTTGAAAGAGCTCCATGCGCCCGCCACCTTTAATCCGCCATTAATCCTAACCATACGTCTCCAGTGCAGCGAATATTCAGAGTGCAAAAGGGAGTAGTCTCTGGTGTACTGGTGTGAGACGAAGAGGGATTCCTGTCAATGCATTGAGGGCGAGTGCGAGGGCAGCGAGGAGGATTCTGCGGCCGGAGCTCGTTGCTCTTTCGCTCATCATCAGATCCTGTGAGGCTGTGGTCGAATCCGAGGCGAGGTGAGAGGGAGCATTAGGGTGCTGAGCGGGGGTGGCTGGCTGCCACATGCCCTTGCCCTACGGGGCCTGCCTGAGTGGTGGTCTTGGTCGCCGGTTGGGGTCCGGGCCGGGGGAGGGCCCGTGTGCCTGGCTGGGTCTTTTTCCCTTCGTGTAGCCGTGGCCGCGGGGCTCGCTCTGGCCCGGGCATCGGTCGGCGCGGGGGTCTGGCTGCTCTGGGCCTTGGGGGTGGTGGGGCCATTTGCCGTGCCTGCGGGGGCCCGCCGGCGCCGTGGGAAGAGAGCTCCCTCTGGGGGTGTGGGCTTTGCCTGTAGCTGGGAGCTGAGTCGCGGTCACCCGCCTGCAGCTGTGAAGCACTGGACGCTCTGTTGGTGCTGGTGCACGACGAGGTGTCAGCCCGCAGCCTTGGTGACTGGCGGCTGCCTTGGGGCCTAGGATTGGGTCCGGGATCTGGACTATGCACCTGCCGCCATCTTGGTTTCCCATAGAGCCTCCAGTTAACATGCTTTGGCTCTGCTGGCCCCTGCATCTATCCTGCATTGCTGGTCTGGGCCCCATGGCTGAGGCCCAGAAAGTGGGATCCTCCTGTATGGTGATACATAGACTTGGTGATACACCATGCTTCTGCTTTCTGCACTGCCATGTAACACGCTGCCCATTAGTAGTCGGGGTACTGAGGGTGCTCTGCACTTGGGGCCAAGGACTTGGTCCGGGATCTGGACTGTGCACCTGCCGCCATCTTGGTTTCCCCTAGCCTCCAGTTAACACGCATTGGCTCTGCTGGCCCCTGCATCCATCAAGAATTACTGGTCTGGGCCCCATGGTTGAGGCACAAAAAGTGGGGTCCTCCTGTATGGTGCTGCATAGACTTGGTGGTACGTCACGCCTCTACATTCCGCACTACTGAAGAGGACGCTGCCCATTGGTAGTCATGGTACCGGGGGGGCTCTGCGCGCTGGTGATATGGTGAGCCAGGTTCTTATAGAGGGGACCTGCTCGGCTGTTTGCTGTGGGTTGCGGAGGCAGCTGGATTAGATCCAGAGTGGCTTGTGACCTAGTAGTGGATGGATTCCGTGCGGACCGTCCACGGTGCGCCCCTTGGAAAGTCCCCAGAGGTAGCAGACAGGCGCCCCGTGACCCTGCATACCCTGCCAGATCAAGATTTGCCCCTAGAGTCACCGGAACAGCTGATTGGTGGGATTCACAGTGGGCAAGGACAAACCTTGCACCCTGTGTCCGAAACAGAGCACCCTGGACCACTTTGCAACATCCACCAGTGGGGGCCCTCCACCTGGCCCCATCCCGGACAATACAGCATTGCTTGCGGCCATTACAGATGCAAGGGATACGCTGGAGGCCAAGATCAGCGCAGGGGGTATCGAGGTCTAATTTTTGTGACAGGACCTGGGTAAGGCTTTTGACCGTATCACTGAGGCCGAGATGCGGGTGTCGTCTGTGGAAGACAACGTGCAGATGCTTCAACAGCAGGTCAATAAATTAACTGTAATTTCGCAAGAGCTTGCTACCTGAGTCGAAGATGCTGAAGGCCGCGCCAGGCGCAATAACCTCCACTTCGTGGGCTTTCCGGAGGGTTGCGAAGGTGGCTCTATGAGCCGTTTTCTTACTTCGTGGCTTAGGGATCTGCTGCCGGCGGACAAGATTTTGGCTTGCTTTGTGGTCGAGAGGGCTCACCGGGCACTTACAAGAAGGCCACCTCCTGGAGAAAATCCACGGCAGGTCATCGCCAAGTGTCAGGATTATCAGACCCAGTGCAAGGAAAAGGCTACATTCAGTGACCTCCAAGATACTTCTTAAAAGAAAAGGATTGAACAAGCAGAGCACAAAAGGGTAAAAGCTGTACCTAAAATGGTCGCCAGGAATAGATCTCTAGAGCAGTCGGTTAGCGCTCTAGCATTAAACAACATTCATCAGGAACCAGGTGTTGCGCCCGACTTCACCTAACTTGTAAGGAGAGCAAGATGTTTGTTGCTGCGTTGCTAAGATTAGTTAGGGAAACTCGCGTCGCGTAGCTCGAGAAAAAATTCACAGAAGAAGACGAGTTTCGGAGAAGCCTCAGCACCAAGTAAGACTGTTCAAGTTATTTACGGAGGCAGTTGTGTGCAGGTTCAGAGAAGTAGAGTCTTTGGTTGGGTTCATGCGCACAAGCATTTATTCTCGAAGAAAAGCAGAGCTCGCTTTTCCGAAGTATTACATTATTGCACTGTTTTAAAAGCCAAGAGTCAGCACAAGTCAAGTGCGGGGACTCAAGACACTTTATATTCAGTTTAAGCAGGAGTGTTGTCCTAGGAAGAGATTTAGTTATCGGAAGTTCAAGGCAACAATTCACTTAGGTATTTAATTTAAATAGAAGTGAGGTAACTTCATGTTAGAGCCTAATTAATAAGAATTAGAGGTCACAGAGAAGAAACTAATTACCAAGGCATTTTGGGTGAAGCAATACTTACCATAAGAAATCACAGAGAATCCAGTTGACACTTTTGCTGAACTGTTAGCAGGTGAGATACCTGTAGGAAATAAATAAAATGAAAATTATAACAGAGAATTCGAATAGGAGGAAACTAATACAATTCAATTAAAAAAATCTTTATTTCGGTAAAAAATTTACCATAAAAGACATATAAGACATACATTTTAAAACTGTAGTTTTGTAAAAAGGTTATACAGTATAAAATATAAGAATCGAGCAATAGGACAGATCCAATTTACACTGCAGTGTCATAAAAGCAATAGAATCAATTACCATCCCTAAGGCATTTCCTTCTGATACTCCAGATAGCACCCAAGTATTTGGCCACAGCAAACACAATATAATCAGTCAGGTTGGTTTTCAGGACTCTAAAAGCAGCCAGACACTTCACAAATCCCAGGTTTCTGCAAAGTGGGACTATCCATTGTGTACGAATCTCTCGATAAGCGGGACAAAAAAAGAGATTGTGGAGTTCAGATTCGTCAGAGGATCTGCATGCTGGGCAAATACTAGTTGCATCCTTGCTCCATTTGCTTGTGAGTGACCGGATGGGGAGGGACCCATGTCTCCACTGCAAGTATAATTTCCTGAGCAGGGGAGGGTGAACTTTGTCTAGAGTTAATTCAAAGTTATAGGTGGCCTTAAAGGACATGAAGGAATCTGTCAATGACCCAGGTTTTAGTTCATTAAGAAGCGACAATGATTTACTGTCGTGATATGCCTTGGCTAGTGCCTTTTTGGGAATAAGTTGGCAAGTTGCCAAGGGGTCAGACCACATTTTAGAAAGTCCCAGACCCTCCAGTTCCAGTTTAATAAATTTGAGCCAATGGATTCTTCCAGCATTCGGCATAGCAAGCACCTCCTGTAGTCCCTGTCTATAGCTAGCCAATTCTGGGGTTGCCCACAGTCTGCACCAATAAGCCAACGGGCGAAAAGCCAATTCATCGTCTAACGGACGCAGACCCAGATCCAACCTGAGAGGGACTAGGGGCGTGCTAAAGGGGAGTCCTACAAGCCTTCGAATAAATTTATTCTCCACTTTCAAAAGGTCTGATGTACCTACGTGCCCCCAAAGTTCGGACCCATACATAGCAGCCCCCTTAGCCTGTGTTTTATAAATCTGCATTGGGGGACCAACAGGCCTAATCGAAGATTTATTATTCGCCAAGAGGCTCATGATGCCCCCCGAGTGTTGAGTCAGTTTGAGGAGAGCTTTCTCGAGATGCGTATTCCAGGATAATTTGTCGTTTAACATAATACCCAAGTATTCAAAGGTTTTCACCCTCTCGAGCCTGCTTTGTGCGATTCTGGGGCTAAAGTGGAATTTCGGTGGGGGGTTGAGGACCATGAATTTAGTTTTCAGAGTGTTAATTTCTAAACCGTGGCCCTGACAAAAGTCCGCAAAACCATCCAGAATACGCTGGATACCCATTGCGGACTTTGATAGCAGCAGGGTGTCGTCGGCAAACATAATTGCCGGCACCCTCACAGCTGCCAACTTTGGAGCGTCAGAGTTGGGGATCCCCTCCAGATGGGAGATAACCCCGTTGACATAGAGGCAAAACAGGGTCGGTGCAAGCACGCAACCCTGTCTTACCCCCCTGCCAACGGAGAACCTCTCGGACAGTACACCCATCCTGCCACATCTCACCTGTGCAAAGTTGGCGCTGTGAAGGCGAACTATCATTTTCAACAAACCCTCAGGAACCCCCAGATTAGCCAGCACCTCCCACAGCTTGGACCGGGGGACCAGGTCGAACGCCGCCCTCAGGTCCACGAATACAGTATAGAGGCTGCCACCCTCCAACTGCACCGTTTTCCAATAAATGAGGACAAGTCGAAAGACCTGGTCTATGGTTGAGACCTTTTCCCTGAATCCTGCTTGAAAGGGACTCGAGATGTTACAGTCCCTAATCCACTCAAGCAGGCGATTTAGCAGCAGTTTGGCAAAAAGTTTTTGTGACACGTCAATCAGGCTTATTGGCCTATAGTTGGCCGGCAGCAGAGGCGATCCCTTCTTAAAGATAGGGACTATCTCTGCCCCCGGCCATGTCGGAGGGATTGGCATGCCATTCAGGATTGAATTAAATAAAACCCTGAGATAAGGAGCCCAGATCTTGGGTTCGTGTTTATAGAGGTCGCCTGGCAACCTGTCAAGGCCCGGCGCCTTTCCAGCAGCCAGGGCCGTGATTACCATGGCGACCTCCACCACACTGAATCCATCCATGGTGACTACACTTTCAGTGGATAAGTGCAGTGCATCTTCAGGTGAAATCGTCAGGAGGTCACTACTGTGTGTTTTGTAGAGATTTTTGAAGTGTTCCTCCCAAACAGAAGGTGCTATGTTGGACTCTACTGCTGCGAGTGGTTCAGCTGAGCCATGCTTAACGATTTGCCAGAATTAGAATAGGAGGAAACTAATACATAATCCCATTTGTAGTTTCAGCATTAGAAATATCAGGACAAATAACCCAAGCAGAAGAGGAGCATAGGTCACATCAAGTCAGGGTAGGTTACTATTAAGAAAAGTCAATATTCAAAAGAAACTATAAGCACTCACAAGTTATTAATGATCTAATATTTCTTACAGTTGTAAATTGCCTGTCAATTAGAAGAAGACAAGCAAAGAAATCGTCTGAAGCTGAAGAAAGGATCAGACGTGGTGTGGCAGTCTCTTGTTTATCCCATCCCCTTTCCCCCCAGAGGTTTCTTAGACATCGTCGCTATATATATATATGAGCGCAGTGCTGTGGAATCTTTGAGAGGCATTGGGAACTTGCGACATTCTGCTCCCGTGCATTTGGAGAAAAGCACAGCCTTATAGAGTGAAGTGCCCACGAAAGTATTAGCACTTGAGCAGAATGGCGAAAGGTATAGATTTTAAAAGATTAGGATAGATCTTAGAAGGAATCCAAAGAGAATGGGTTTCAGTCCAATAAGAGAATAGAGAGTTAAGAAAATAAACTACTGATTTAGCCATAAAAGTGAGTAGTTTAGTGTCCAATCCTAGTTTAAAATATCCAACATTCCCTGAAGGAAATACCGCCAGTGTCTCTGATCCACAACCTAAAATTACTACCCAAGTTATTCATTCCTTGTCCCCTGTAATACCGTTGGCACCTCCTGAGGGATTCAATGGAGATCCTCAGAAGGCTCAAGTGCTTTAGACGTAGTGTACTCCACACTTTATGTGTCGTCCAGCAGTTTTCCCTGATGCGCAGTCTTGAGAAGCCTTTATTCTGTCATATTTGGTGGAGATGCAGCATCTTGGTCAATGCCTATGGTAACCAGAAGGACCCTATTTTATATGATTTGGATGAGTTCAATAAGTTGGTGGTAGAAACTGAATGGCCTGAGAACAAACGAGCAGCAGTGTTTTATCGAGGTGTAAAGGACGAATTAAAAGATGCATTGGCGCAGGTGCCAAAATCGACCCACAGAGATTTCGGCATTAATTGATCTGGTATTAGAAATTGACTTTCGTCAAAGTCAAAGACGAGGGGAGGAAAAGCAAGATTTTCGTCCAAGTGTGGCCAGATTTGGTAGAGCAAGGATTGAAGGTAACAAGGAAAATGAAATGGCTCGCGGAGGAGAACCAATGCAAATTGGAGCAATTCGGGGACCTCTTTCTAAAGAAGAAAAAGAAAAACGACGAGTAAACAAGCAATGTTTTTTTTGTGGAGGTACAGGGAATTTTGTTCAAAATTGTCCCAAGAAACCAAACCAAACGCCGGTGGAAAACGCCTCGTGCCACCAGCGAATGGAGTTGGACTGGTGGTTGCAGAATCTAAGACAGCTCCAAAAACACATACCTTGGCCAATACCTTGCAGTCAGCAGCTCCACATTTAGTTATGATGATGACCTTACGGTTCAGGAAGAAGACCTTGAAACAAGTAACTGTAATGGTAGATTCTGGAGCTATGGGTAATTTTTGTGATTTGAAGTTTGCAAAGAAGATTGGATTGCGGGCAATCAGAAAGAAGAGAAGTGAAGCAGTTCGAGCAGTCAATGGGACAAATCTCTCATCGGGACCTATCGTAAGTCACACGGAACCAGTGGAATTGGAATCAGAAGAAGGACATCTTGAAACCATGCAATTCAATTTAATAGATGCTCCACAGTTTCAATTGATATTCGGCCTGCCGTGGCTCACTGAGCATAATCCTGCAATCGATTGGGGAGCTCGAACAATAGTCTTGAACTCAGACTATTGTAAGGAGAATTGTCATAAAGATTGTAAGAGAGACCGAGAGGAAACTCCAGCATTTCATTTAAGTGAAAGAGAAGCCACGATCTGCGTCATAAATACTACAAGTTTACCAGAAGAGTATACAGAGTTACAAGATGTTTTTAGTGAGGTGGAAGCGGAAAAGCTTCCTCCGCATCAAGAGTTTGATTGCAAAATAGATTTGGAGCTAGGATCTAATCTGCCGTGTAGCAGGATTTATGCTTTGACTGAAAGAGAAGACGAACACTTAAAGCACTATATACAAAAGTACCTTGCCAATGGATTCATTAGGCCGTCTCAGTCCCCAATCTCCTCGCCACTTTTTTTCATTCCAAAAAAGAACGGGGAATTAAGAACGTGTATCGATTATAGGGCCATCAATCGAATAACCATCAAGAATCGATATCCCTTGCCACTAATATCTGTATTATTGGATCAGGTGAAAGGCGCTAAGATCTATACTAAGCTGGATTTGAGAGGGGCCTACCACTTAGTCCGAATACGAGAAGGAGACAAATGGAAGACCGCTTTCAGAACCAAGCATTGTCTCTTTGAATATCAGGTGATGCCCTATGGATTATGTAACGCCCCAGCTGCCTTTCAGCATTTTATTAATGACGTGCTGAAAGAGTTTATTAAACGGAATGCAATAGCATATATCGATGATATTCTGATTTACTCAGCATCCGTAGAAGAACATGAAGAGCAGGTCACGAAGGTCTATATGTCAAGTTAGAGAAATGTGCATTCAGCATCTCTTCAGTTGAGTTTTTGGGATTTGTGCTAGCACCTGATGGAGTGACAATGGATGAAAACAAGATTACGGCAGTTGTAAATTGGGACTCTCCTAAGTCAGTGAAGGAGATTCAAAGTTTCATTGGTTTTGCTAATTTCTATCGGAGATTCATTCAAAATTTCTTCCAGAAGTTGATTCCTCTGACCAGATTGCTTAGGAAGGGAGTCAAGTTTGAATGGACTGATGAAGCAGAAGAGTCATTCACTCAATTAAAAAGGGATTTCACCACACCACTGATTTTACTCCACCCAGATCCATCAGAGCCTTTCTATTTGGAATCTGACGCTGCCAATCTGGCCTTGGTCAGAGTATTATCCCAAAGACACAAAACTATCGGTCAATTGCATCCTGTGGCCTTTCGTTCGAGAAAACTAACTCCTGTAGAAGTCAACTATACCATCACCGAAAATGAGTTATTGGCCATCAAGGATGCCTTCAAGGAATGGAGACACTATTTAATGGGTGCGCAGCATGTGGTCACAGTTTACACAGATCATAGGAACTTGAAATTCTTGATGTCCGCCAGAACCTTGACACCCAGACAGTTGCGTTGGTCATTGTACTTTGCTGATTATGATTTCATCATTACCTATCGACCTGGTTCACAAAATGGTAAGGCGGACGATTTATCGAGATTGGGTTCGGAGGGAGTGTTGGAAGAAGTTGAAAATCAAAGGATCATACCAGCGGAGAAGGTGATTGGAACAGTATTGCAAGAATCTCAAGAACAATAAAATCAGACATCAATGACCTCTGGTGAAATGGAGAAGTGGGTGAAAGAAGATGCAAGACGAGAAATTCGAGAAGGGTAATGTATCACAATGGAGCTTTTTATTTGCCCACATTGGAATTGCAGCAGAAGGCCTTGAAGGAAAGTCACTATAGTATCTTAGCAGGACATAAAGGAATCTCAAAGACTGAAGAACTAGTAAGACAGCGTTTCTGGTGGCCAGGCATGATTAAGGATGTTCGCAAATATGTAACCGCCTGTGAGATCTGAGCTAGGGGAAAGTCTGATCGACAAGCACCAAAAGGGTTACTGCAACCTTTGCCGACTCCACCCTACCCATGGCATACAGTAACATTAGATTTAATAGTGGATCTGCCCTCAAGAGAAGGTTTTGATACCATCTTTGTGTGTGTAGATGCCTTTACTAAGATGACCCATTTCGTGCCTTTACAAGGTTTGCCCACAGCACAAATATTAGCTCGCACATTTAGTCAAACTATAGTCCGAGCCCATGGTATCCCAAAGATTTTGATTTCAGATAGGGGTTCCCAATTTTTATCCCATTTTTGGAAGGCTTTTACTAAAAAACTAAACATCGAAACCAGATACACAACTAGTTATCACCCAGAGACAGATGGCCAAACTGAGTGAACAAATCAGGAATTGGAACAGTACCTTAGACTGTGTTTATTAGATCAAGAGGGCGATTGGCCGGATTACCTGTGGGCAGCTGAGTTTTCCCATAATAATGCAAAAAATGTATCCACTGGTTATTCCCACTTTTTTTTAAATACAGGTAGACATCCTCATCAATCTTTAAGTTTTCAGGAGATGAATGTCCCGGCAGTGTCAGATTTAGTTGAACGCATGACTAAAGTGCATAGTGTTGCCACTGAAAACTTAGTAAATGCTAAAGAAAGGTACAAGTTCTATGCTGACAAGAAACGTAGGAGAGAACTAGAATTGCAAGTAGGGGATAAGGTCTGGCTGAACACTAAGAATCTCAGGCTTAAAGGGATCAGAAAGTTACAGCCTAGGTTTGTGGGACCCTACCAGATTGAGAAAAAATTGAGTGCCCTAAACTATCGGTTGAGGTTGCCCAAGAGTTTACGGGTTCATCCGGTATTTCATGTCTCTTTATTAAAGAAGGCGCCAAATGATTTATGGATCAACCAACCCCCAGAGCCAATCCTCACTGAGAAAGGAGATGAGTACGAGGTGCAGCAGGTGTGAGATGCTAGAATGCAAAAAGGACAATTGTACTATTTGCTTGACTGGAAAAGCTATGCTCCAGCGGAGAGATCTTGGGAGTTGTCCTCTGATGTTCATGCTCCTAAGCTAGTTAAGGAATTTCATAGAAGATTCCCAAACAAGCACAAGAAAAAGGAAAGTACTTTCAGGGAGGGTACTGTCAGGATTATCAGACCCAGTACAAGAAAAAGGCTCCTAGTAAATTCAGTGACCTCCAAGATACTTCTTAAAAGTAAAGGATTGAACAAGCAGAGCACAATAAGGGTAAAAGCTGTACCTAAAATGGCTGCCAGGAATAGATCTCTAGAGCAGTCGGTTAGCGCTCTAGCGTTAAACAACAATCACCAGGAACCAGGTGTTACGCCCGACGAGTGGCGCACTTCACCTAACTTGTAATGAGAGCAAGATGTTTGTTGCTGCGTCACGAAGATTAGTTAGGGAAACTCACGTTGCGTCGCTCGACAAACAATTCACAGAAGAAGACGAGTTTCGTTGAAGCCTCAGCACCAAGGAAGACTGTTCAAGTTATTTACGGATGCAGTTGTGCGCAGGTTCAGAGAAGTAAAGTCTTTGGTTGGGTTTATGAGCACAAGCATTTTTTCTTGAAAAAAAGCAGAGCTTGCTTTTCCGAAGTATTACATTATTGCACTGTTTTAAAAGCCAAGAGTCAGCACAAGTCAATTGCGAGGACTCGAGACACTTTATATTCAGTTTAAGCAGGAGTGTTGTCCTACGAAGAGATTTAGTTATCGGAAGTTCAAGGCAACAATTCACTTTGGTATTTATTTTAAATAGAAGTGAGGTAACTTCATGTTAGAGCCTAATTAATAAGAATTAGAGGTCACAGAGAAGAAACGAATTACCAAGGCATTTTGGGTGAAGCAATACTTACCATAAGAAATCACACCGAATCCAGTTGACACTTTTGCTGAACTGTTAGCAGGTGAGATACCTGTAGGAAATAAATAAAAAGAAAATTATAACAGAGAATTCGAATAGGAGGAAACTAATACATAATCCCATTTGTAGTTTCAGCATTAGAAATATCAGGACAACTAACCCAAGCAGAAGAGGAGCATAGGTCACATCAAGACGGGGTAGGTTACTATTAAGAAAAGTCAATATTCAAAAGAAACTATAAGCACTCACAAGTTATTAATGATCTAATATTTCTTACAGTTGTAAATTGCCTGTCAATTAGAAGAAGACCTTATAAAATGGCTGCCAGGAATAGATCTCTAGAGCAGTCGGTTAGCGCTCTAGCGTTAAACAACAATCACCAGGAACCAGGTGTTGCGCCCGACGAGTGGCGCACTTCACCTAACTTGTAATGAGAGCAAGACGTTTGTTGCTGCGTCGCGAAGATTAGTTAGGAAAACTCACGTCGCGTCGCTCGACAAACAATTCACAGAAGAAGACGAGTTTCGGAGAAGCCTCAGCACCAAGTAAGACTGTTCAAGTTATTTACGGATGAAGTTGTGCGCAGGTTCAGAGAAGTAAAGTCTTTGGTTGGGTTTATGAGCACAAGCATTTTTTCTTGAAGAAAAGCGGAGCTTACTTTTCCGAAGTATTACATTATTGCACTGTTTTAAAAGCCAAGAGTCAGCACAAGTCAAGTGCGAGGACTCGAGACACTTTATATTCAGTTTAAGCAGGAGTGTTGTCCTACGAAGAGATTTAGTTATCGGAAGTTCAAGCAACAATTCACTTAGGTATTTATTTTAAATAGAAGTGAGGTAACTTCATGTTAGAGCCTAATATTAAGAATTAGAGGTCACAGAGAAGAAACGAATTACCAAGGCATTTTGGGTGAAGCAATACTTACCATAAGAAATCACACAGAATCCAGTTGACACTTTTGCTGAACTGTTAGCAGGTGAGATACCTGTAGGAAATAAATAAAAAGAAAATTATAACAGAGAATTCGAATAGGAGGAAACTAATACATGATCCCATTTGTAGTTTCAGCATTAGAAATATCAGGACAACTAACCCAAGCAGAAGAGGAGCATAGGTCACATCAAGTCAGGGTAGGTTACTATTAAGAAAAGTCAATATTCAAAAGAAACTATAAGCACTCACAAGTTTTAATGATCTAATATTTCTTACAGTTGTAAATTGCCTGTCAATTAGAAGAAGACAAGCAAAGAAATCGTCTGAAGCTGAAGAAAGGATCAGACGTTGTGTGGCATTCTCTTGTTTATCCCATCCCCTTTCCCCCCAGAGGTTTCTTAGACATCGTTGCTATATATATATATATGAGCGCAGTGCTGTCGAATGTTTGAGAGGCATTGGGAACTTGTGACATTCTGCTCCCGTGCATTTGGAGAAAAGCACGACCTTATAGAGTGAAGTGCCCACAAAAGTATTAGCACTTGAGCAGAATGGCGAAAGGTTTAGATTTTAAAAGATTAGGATAGATCTTAGAAGGAATCCAAAGATAATGGGTTTCAGTCAAATAAGAGAATAGAGAGTTAAGAAAATAAACTACTGATTTAGCCATAAAAGTGAGTAGTTTAGTGTCCAATCCTAGTTTAAAATATCCAACATTCCCTGAAGGAAATACCAGCAGTGTCTCTGATTCACAACCTAAAATTACTACCCAAGTTATTCATTCCTTGTCCCTTGTAATACCGTTGGCACCACCTGAGAGATTCAATGGAGATCCTCAGAAGACTCAAGTGCTTTAGACGCAGTGTACTCCACACTTTATGTGTCGTCCAGCAGTTTTCCCTGATGCGCAGTCTCGAGTAGCCTTTATTCTGTCATATTTAAGTGGAGATGCAGCATCTTGGTCAATGCCTATGGTAACCAGAAGGACCCTATTTTATATGATTTGGATGAGTTCAATAAGTTGGTGGTAGAAACTGAATGGCCCGAGAACAAATGAGCAGCAGTGTTTTATCAAGGTCTAAAGGACGAATTAAAAGATGCATTGGCGCAGGTGCCAAAATCGACCCACAGAGATTTCGGCATTAATTGATCTGGTATTAGAAATTGACTTTCGTCAAAGTCAAAGACGAGGGGAGAAAAAGCAAGATTTTCGTCCAAGTGTGGCCAGATTTGGTAGAGCAAGGATTGAAGGTAACAAGGAAAATGAAATGGCTCGGGGAGGAGAACCAATGCAAATTGGAGCAATCCGGGGACCTCTTTCTAAAGAAGAAATAGAAAAACGACGAGTAAACAAGCAATGTTTCTTTTGTGGAGGTACAGGGCATTTTGTTCGAAATTGTCCCAAAAAACCAAAACAAACACCGGTGGAAAACGCCTCGCGCCACCAGCGAATGGAGTTGGACTGGTGGTTGCAGAATCTAAGACAGCTCCAAAAACACATACCTTGGCCAATACCTTGCTGTCAGCAGCTCCACATTTAGTTATGATGATGACCTTACTGTTCAGGAAGAAGACCTTGAAACAAGTAACTGTAAGGGTAGATTCTGGAGTTACGGGTAATTTTTGTGATTTGAAGTTTGCAGAGAAGATTGGATTGCGGGCAATCAGAAAGAAGAGAAGTGAAGCAGTTCGAGCAGTCAATGGGAAAAATCTCTCATCGGGACCTATCGTAAGTCACACGGAACCAGTGGAATTGGAATCAGAAGAAGGACATCTTGAAACCATGCAATTCAATTTAATAGATGCTCCACAGTTTCAATTGATATTCGGCCTGCCGTGGCTCACTGAGCATAATCCTGCAATCGATTGGGGAGCTCGAACAATAGTCTTAAACTCAGACTATTGTAAGGAGAATTGTCATAAAGATTGTAAGAGAGACCGAGAGGAAACTCCAGCATTTCATTTAAGTGAAAGAGAAGCCACGATCTGTGTCATAAATACTACAAGTTTACCAGAAGAGTATACAGAGTTCCAAGATGTTTTTAGTGAGGTGGAAGCGGAAAAGCTTCCTCCGCATCAAGAGTTTGATTGCAAAATAGATTTGGAACCAGGATCTAATCTGCCGTGTAACAGGATTTATGCTTTGACTGAAAGAGAAGACAAACACTTAAAGCACTACATACAAAAGTACCTTGCCAATGGATTCATTAGGTCGTCTCAGTCCCCAGTCTCCTCGCCACTTTTTTTCATTCCAAAAAAGAACGGGGAATTAAGAATTTGTTTCGATTATAGGGCATCAATCGAATAACCATCAAGAATTGATATCCCTTGCCACTAATATCTGTATTATTGGATCAGGTGAAAGGCGCTAAGATCTATACTAAGCTGGATTTGACAGGGGCCTACCACTTAGTCCGAATACGAGAAGGAGACAAATGGAAGACCGCTTTCAGAACCAAGCATTGTCTCTTTGAATATCAGGTGATGCCCTATGGATTATGTAACGCCCCAGCTGCCTTTCAGCATTTTATTAATGACGTGCTGAAAGAGTTTATTGATTGGAATGCAACAGCATATATCGATGATATTCTGATTTACTCAGCATCCGTAGAAGAACATTGTTGGACAGGCCGCATGGTCGGGCTGCCCCCTCCCCGCAATGGGACCTGGACCCTGGCTCCCCCTGCATCCCCAGCCAGAGTCCCCGACAACCACCCGAAGTACACTGCAATTCCTCACCCACAAGACACCAGCTCCGAACCCAGCTGGCCCGGGTCACCATCCACACCACGGCCTCGGCCCAGCCGCCATCTTGGGCCACTACAGCACGAGGCCGCGTGGCCTCAACTCGACCCTCACCCTGGGCCCGGCCGGGCCCGACATCGAGGCACCAACCTCCCCCCGGGAGACAGAGTGACCCTTGGCGAGTCAATGGGAGAAAGGAATCGTCAACGGCTCTCCTCCGCCAGGTGTCGATCACCCCCGGCCGCCTGGGCGCTGGCTCCACCCCCCTGCTGGGTGTCTGGACTCCCTCATCCCGGACCTCCCGGCCCCCCAGGCGCGAGGGTCCGGACATCAAAGGGGACCAGACCTATAACTGGGGCAGGACCAGACCAGGAAACCAGTTGTATCCTGGAGTCGAGAGACCCGAGAAGAACTCATCTGTGACTGGCCTGCTGGCGCTGCCGCGGCCCTCTGCCTCGTGAAACCATCGTCTTGGCCTGCTGGCGCTGCCGCGGCCCTCTGCCTCGTGAAACCATCGTCTTGGCCTGCTGGCGCTGCCGCGGCCCTCTGCCTCGTGAAACCATCGACTTGGCCTGCTGGCGCTGCCGCGGCCCTCTGCCTCGTGAAACCATCGTCTTGGCCTGCTGGCGCTGCCGCGGCCCTCTGCCTCGTGAAACCATCGACTTGGCCTGCTGCCGCTGCCGCGGCCCTCTGCCTCGTGAAACCATCGACTTGGCCTGCTGGCGCTGCCGCGGCCCCCTACCTAGGGAGATTATTATCTTGGCCTGCTGGCGCGGCCGCGGCCCGATCCACAGACACTCCAGCTCGAGGATTGTGAGCTCGCCTCTTACCACTACCTGTACCGATCCGGTACCAAGACTGTCCCGCTACCCCCTTTCCCTACAGAGACTAGAAGTGAGAGGACCCCCGGGTCCGAGATATCCTGTATCGCTGATATCCTTGCCTTAAGAGCCTTATATAAAGCATTGAACTCGACTTGGTGTGGTGCCTGTTTGTGGGGAGGGAGGTAACTTGTCTGTACGATCACCGGAGGCGGTCCCCCTCGGGGATCTCTCCCTCAGTATCCGGCCGACCCTCAGGGTCCCCGTCTAACAAACATGAAGAGCAGGTCACAAAGGTCTATATGTCAAGTTAGAGAAATGTGCATTCAGCATCTCTTCAGTTGAGTTTTAGGGATTTGTGCTAGCACCTGATGGAGTGACAATGGATGAAAACAAGATTACGGCAGTTGTAAATTGGGACTCTCCTAAGTCAGTGAAGGAGATTCAAAGTGTCATTGGTTTTGCTAATTTCTATTGGAGATTCATTCAAAACTTCTTCCAGAAGTTGATTCCTCTGACCAGATTGCTTAGGAAGGGAGTCAAGTTTGAATGGACTGATGAAGCAGAAGAGTCATTCACTCAATTAAAAAGGGATTTCACCACACCACCGATTTTAATCCACCCAGATCCATCAGAGCCTTTCTATTTGGAATCTGATGCTTCCAATCTGGCCTTGGGCAGAGTATTATCCCAAAGACACAAAACGATCGGTCAATTGCATCCTGTGGCCTTTCATTCGAGAAAACTAACTCCTGCAGAAGTCAACTATACCATCACCGAAAATGAGTTATTGGCCATCAAGGATGCCTTCAAGGAATGGAGACACTATTTAATGGGTGCGCAGCATGTGGTCACAGTTTACACAGATCATAGGAACTAGAAATTCTTGAAGTCCGCCAGAACCTTGACACCCAGACAGTTGCGTTGGTCATTGTACTTTGCTGATTATGATTTCATCATTACCTATCGACCTGGTTCACAAAATGGTAAGGCGGACGATTTATCGAGATTGGGTACGGGGAGAATGTTGGAAGAAGTTGAAAATCAAAGGATCATACCAGCGGAGAAGGTGATTGGAACAGTATTGCAAGAATCTCAAGAACAAGAAAATCAGACATCAATGACCTCTGGTGAAATGGAGAAGTGGCTGAAAGAAGATGCAAGACGAGAAATTCGAGAAGGGTAATGTATCACAATGGAGCTATTTATTTGCCCACATTGGAATTGCAGCAGAAGGCCTTGAAGGAAAGTCACTATAGTATCCTAGCAGGGCATAAAGGAATCTCAAAGACTGAAGAACTAGTAAGATGGCGTTTCTGGTGGCCAGGCATGATTAAGGATGTTCGCAAATATGTAACCACCTGTGAGATCTGAGCTAGGGGAAAGTCTGATCGACAAGCACCAAAAGGGTTATTGCAACCTTTGCTGACTCCACCCTACCCATGGCATACAGTAACATTAGATTCAATAGTGGATCTGCCCTCAAGTGAAGGTTTTGATACCATCTTTGTATGTGTAGATGCCTTTACTAAGATGGCCCATTTCGTGCCTTTACAAGGTTTGCCCACAGCACAAATATTAGCTCGCACATTTAGTCAAACTATAGTCCGAGCCCATGGTATCCCAAAGATTTTGATTTCAGATAGGGGTTCCCAATTTTTATCCCATTTTTGGAACGCTTTTACTAAAAAACTAAACATCGAAACCAGATACACAACTAGTTATCACCCAGAGACAGATGGCCAAACTGAGTGAACAAATCAGGAATTGGAACAGTACCTTAGACTGCGTTTATTAGATCAAGAGGGCGATTGGCCGGATTACCTGTGGGCAGCTGAGTTTGCCCATAATAATGCAAAAAATGTATCCACTGGTTATTCCCCCTTTTATTTAAATACAGGTAGACATCCTCATCAATCTTTAAGTTTTCAGGAGATGAATGCCCCGGCAGTGTCAGATTTAGTTGAACGCATGACTAGAGTGCATAGTGTTGCCACTGAAAACTTAGTAAATGCTAAAGAAAGGTACAAGTTCTATGCTGACAAGAAACGTAGGAGAGAACTAGAATTGCAAGTAGGGGATAAGGTCTGGCTGAACACTAAGAATCTCAGGCTTAATGGGATCAGAAAGTTACAGCCTAGGTTTGTGGGACCCTACCAGATTGAGAAACAATTGAGTGCCCTAAACTATCGGTTGAGGTTGCCCAAGAGTTTACGGGTTCATCCGGTATTTCATGTCTCTTTATTAAAGAAGGCGCCAAATGATTTATGGATCAACCAACCCCCAAAGCCAATCCTCACTGAGAAAGGAGATGAGTACGAGGTGCAGCAGGTGTTAGATGCTAGAATGCAAAAAGGACAATTGTACTATTTGCTTGACTGGAAAAGCTATGGTCCAGAGGAGAGATCTTGGGAGTTGTCCTCTGATGTTCATGCTCCTAGGCTAGTTAAGGAATTTCATAGAAGATTCCCAAACAAGCACAAGAAAAAGGAAAGTACTTTGAGGGAGGGTACTGTCAGGATTATCAGACCCAGTACAAGGAAAAGGCTCCTAGTAAATTCAGTGACCTCCAAGATACTTCTTAAAAGAAAAGGATTGAACAAGCAGAGCACAATAAGGGTAAAAGCTGTACCTAAAATGGCTGCCAGGAATAGATCTCTAGAGCAGTCGGTTAGCGCTCTAGCGTTAAACAACAATCACCAGGAACCAGGTGTTGCGCCCGACGAGTGGCGCACTTCACCTAACTTGTAATGAGAGCAAGACGTTTGGTGCTGCGTCGCGAAGATTAGTTAGGGAAACTCACGCCGTGTCGCTCGACAAACAATTCACAGAAGAAGACTCGTTTCGGAGAAGCCTCAGCATCAAATAATACTGTTCAAGTTATTTACGGATGCAGTTGTGCGCAGGTTGGAGAAGTAAAGTCTTTGGTTGGGTTTATGAGCACAAGCATTTTTTCTTGAAGAAAAGCGGAGCTTGCTTTTCCGAAGTATTACATTATCGCACTGTTTTAAAAGCCAAGAGTTAGCACAAGTCAAGTGCGAGGACTCGAGACACTTTATATTCAGTTTAAGCAGGAGTGTTGTCCTACGAAGAGATTTAGTTATCGGAAGTTCGAGGCAACAATTCACTTTGGTATTTATTTTAAATAGAAGTGAGGTAACTTCATGTTAGAGCCTAATTAATAAGAATTAGAGGTCACAGAGAAGAAACGAATTACCAAGGCATTTTGGGTGAAGCAATACTTACCATAAGAAATCACACTGAATCCAGTTGACACTTTTGCTGAACTGTTAGCAGGTGAGATACCTGTAGGAAATAAATAAAAAGAAAATTATAACAGAGAATTCGAATAGGAGGAAATTAATACATAATCACATTTGTAGTTTCAGCATTAGAAATATCAGAACAACTAACCCAAGCAGAAGAGGAGCATAGGTCACATCAGGTCAGGGTAAGTTACTATTAAGAAAAGTCAATATTCAAAAGAAACTATAAGCACTCACAAGTTATAATGATCTAATTTTTCTTACAGTTGTAAATTGCCTGTCAATTAGAAGAAGACAAGAAAAGAAATCCTCTGAAGCTGAAGAAAGAATCAGACGTGGTGTGGCAGTCTCTTCCTTATCCCATCCCCTACCCCCCCTAGAGGTTTCTTAGACATCGTTGCTATATATATATATATATATATATATATATATATATATATATATATATATATATATATATTTATATATATATATATATATATATATATATATATATATTATATATATATATATATATATATATATATATATATATATATGTATATATATGAGCGCGGTGCTGTGGAATCTTTGAGAGACATTGGGAACTTGCGACATTCTTCTCCTGTGCATTTGGAGAAAAGCACAACCTGATACCAAGTCGCAGTACAGCAGTATGCTCGCTTGAATAAAGATAAGCTTGTCTTCGACTCTGGGCCCATTATGATTTTTCCGACAAAGACAGTCTTTTACGGCAGCGAAGCGGAGGCTACATGTACTCAACATCTCTTATATGTTACTGTATCCTGCCAGGCTCCGAGTGATCTATAGTTCCAAAACATTCTTTTTCGATTCGCCTGAAGCGGTCTTTGCCTGGTCCGATGAAAGTGCCCACTTTAAACCGCATTCCCCGCCGCCACTGGACTCTGACTCCTCTAGTGGCTCACAGCATTATCGATCGCGCAGGACAAAGTCTAAGAGGTGGCACCGCTCCATCTCTGACCATCGGTCCTCGAGTCCTGTACAAGCATCTTGACTGACCCAAGGCTTGTGATATTCCTATTAGTGAAAAACAAAGATCAAAGTTGCCATGCAACCTTTAAGGGCTTGCTGCCATGCCAACACTGCAGTAATTGTAACAATGTTATCCGTGGACCAAATATGAATCACCCCATGAACGGCACCGTAATCAAACTTCGAGTGAATGCCACTTGCAACACAATGAATGTCATATACATGTTTAAATGCCTATGTGGCTTATGTTATGTGGGGAAAACTTCAAAGAAAATAAGAACCTGCATACTTGAGCATAAGAGCAATATACGATTGAAGCATTCTTAATCAGCTTTAGCAGTTCATTTTGCAGACAAAAAACACAGCATTGCTCAACTTAAGTTTTTGGTATTGGAAACTGTAGAGATTAAAGAAGGAGTGGATAACAACAATAGACTCTTACAGAGAGAGAACTTTTGGATCCATTTTCTAAACACAATGCATCCTAATGGACTGAATGACAGCATGGAGTTCTTATCTTACCTGTAATATGTATATAATATTTGACACATGCTGTTCTTATTGGCATAATTAGGAATTTATTTTCGTATGCCTTCGTATATATAACTATTTCATATGACTTATGAGATTGGAAAAGTTTAGCTACTTTCATTGACACAGGTCATAAATGTGTTTTGTTAGCGATAGGATTTAGTACTAGCAACACAACATAATGCACATCACATCGGTGATTCCATTTATGGCATCGGTTACACTCGCACATCGTACCCAGTTTTGACTGATATCGGCCTTTTTTCTGATTGTTTATTTGCACTATACCGTCGTCGGTTCATGAGAATTTGTTTTATCTCACTTCGCTTTTTACCATATAACAGTGCTTTTCACTTTTCGTCCTTTTACCATGTTAAGATGGCCGCCATTATTCATGCGGTCACGTGACCTCACGACTATCTCCTTTAACTTTCTCCACGAATGCTGAACGCTCGACATCTGTTTTTCCAATGCGACTTGAGCGATACCGTTTTGGCCTTCGCGTCCGTCCATTTATGGAAGTACAGCCTGCGTGCTAACATACCTACATTACTAATCGTTGCAGACCTCAGACAGATTTTTGATGTGTAATGCCTTTTTCGCAGATGCTTCGTATCGACTACAGCCTGCTTTTGGCTCGCTGTCCATAATACGTGACGAAAGACCCTATTGAAGACGCACTTACTAATTTTACCACGTAATTGGATTCTCGCAGTTTATGAGCTTCACTGGCTATCTCTTCGCCTATGTGAGCACTAACCTACACATCTTTCTGTATTTTAGATGAACACAAATTCGAGAACACTTTTTGTAAGTTAACTTGCGTTCAACCCGAGTACAACTTGGTTTATTATAGTGGTCACAGCACATTTCCACTCGTTTCACCTTCTGATATCGTTTCACGTCGTTTCATGTGGTTTTGCATGGAGTTAACCATTTATAACCAGTTAAGTTTTCATTGAGTACAGCAGTCTACGGCGTTTTGAATCAGCCGGTACTGCCTCAGTCACTGAGATTATCTCTAGCACTAAACATTTTAGGCACCAAAATGCATGATTACTCATTTAAGACATGAACATGATCATGATGTATACAGATACAAACATTTGTGAACATGAAAGAATGTTGAGTTTGTGACTTGCGCATATTGTTTAGTTTCATTCACAGATGAATCCCCTGAACAAGGGCAATTATTTGCCCGAAATGCATCGGGAACATTTTATGTTGAATGACAAAAACACATTGGTGAAAAGAAGTAATATCTGAGATTTTCTATCAGATTGGAGAAAAAAGAAAAAACATTAAAGTTTATGTTAACCACATTCTTGGTGGATCTTCACTATCAATTGGATTTAAACATTGAATGCCTATTTTGGCCAGATGGCTGTGAACTAAGGGACATCCCCTAGCTAGGGGATGCTTATTTCGATATCCCTATTAGCACATACCTGACTGTTCATGGGTTGGGTTTACCCTGTGTGCGCTGCACTAAGTTGAGTTGGATGATACGCATTTTGGCTGACCCGCACAGCCGCTATCGCCCCACGGTTTATGTTCTTTGGGATGGTTGGGTCCATTGGAGGGGGGCTTTGGGATCCACAGTTTGGGTCCAGAGGTTCCCCTCACCCCAACAGATTCTCCTTGTTCTTGGCAGTATCTGGTGGGGCAGGGAGGGCATCAAACGGGGGGTTTCAGGAATGTAGTGTTAGGTTTTTTGTTGGTTATGCACACAGACGCACATCCCATTCTTCACTTGGCAGACCATTATTTTCAGACCCAGGCTGGATAAATGGCACCCCCACCAATAAGTTCCCATAGCGGTAAACTGACGGAAGTGACGTGGAATGTCTGGGGCTGCTCAACAAGGTTAAACGGGGGGGTCATTCCCAGGCAGGCTAAACAATATGGGGCCGACATTCTTCTATTGTAGGAGACCCATGTTATGGTATTAAGGTTCCCTGTCTGGCTAGGTTCAGATTCCAACAGGTATTCCATGCTGGTTTCACTAGAGGATCCAGTGGGACCACTATCCTTATTCATGCTTGTGTTCCCTTTCTCCATACCAAACTTTGGACAGACCCTGGGGGTAGGTACGTTCTCCTGACAGGGACGGTTTACGGTGAACCGCTCACGCTCGGCAGTATATATGCTCCCCAAGACGTTTTTGGAAGGTTTGACCCGGCTATAGGGCGAACTCCCTGAGGGTCTGTCCCTATTGGGTGGCAACTTGAATGACGTTGTGACAACACTTGATAGGAGAAGGGGGTCGAGGTAGCTCCCTCCGGGGGCACTTCCAAATTATCATCGCTTGCGTGGGCTTTGGGTTGGGCGGATCTATGGCGAGAATACCATCCCGCTGAGATAGGTTACACATACATGCCGGTGGTACATGGCTCCCTGTCCCGTTTGGAATACCTGTTCACACCACAGAGCTATGTCCACAGGTTCTTCCACGTCACACATCTTCCGAGAGGGTTGTTGGATCACTCCCTCCGATGGCATCAGTGTGATCCTGATTACCAGGAGTGTCTCCACACCGCGATTCACAACTATCTCTCCCTGAACGTTGACTCCACCTCCTATAGACTAACCTGTGGGAGGCCCTGAAATCTACCATTGGAGGGGTGGACATTGTATGTTATGTTACTGGAGTTTATAACACGCACATATACTCCAGGGAGTGGCCCAGTGCGAGCCTTGAGGTGCATATAGGAATCAATTAATTAAAACAAGAATGTTTTGAGCGTTTTTTTAAATTGACCCAAATACTGGAGGCTAGGCAAAGAAAAAGAAAGGGAGTTCCAGGCTGAGGCAGTCATAAATGCAAGCGACCTGCCTCCCATTCTTTGGAGGCGAACACGAGGTATCCGGGTAAGGAGCTGGGATGCTAACCTCAGAAGTCTTCCTGGAGTGTAGAACATGAAGCGCTTCCATAAATAGGCAGGCCCAGACGCATACAAGGCACGGTGTGCAACGACTAGGGCTTTCAACTTCACACGATTAATGACAGGCAGCCAATGCAGTAAGTGCAGGTGTTGTCTAATGCTGCTTCTAATTTGAATATTAAACCGAAACCTATCCGCCCTATTCTGGACCACCTGCAGTTTGTTAAGAGTATAGTCCAGTAGGCCAATGTACAGAGCATTGGCATCATCAATACATGACAAAATTAGTGCCCGGGTTACCGATTCCTTCGCTGCCCTAGGAAGCAATAGGAGAAATTTCTTAAGGGACTTTAATATCCCAAAACAGCCCCCAGCCAGCTTCTTAATTTGGGTCAAAACGGATACATTTTCATTGAACTGAACACCCAGGTTCTTAACTGGTTGACCAGAAGAAGATGGCAATGGATAGTCAGATGGCCAAAGTGATTCTCTGAACCGGGGAAGTAAATTCCCATAAGGAGAATTTCCGACTTATCTTCATTGCATTTAAGCTGAGCCGCTGAGAGCCATTGAAAAATGGCTGTCAAGTAGTTTTTTACCTCCAGAGTAGCAAACTCCAATTTGCCCCAGGTAAACAGGAGTTGGGTTTCTTCGGTGTACGCCACATCTTGGCTCCCAGCTTCTCCGCCAACTGTACCATTAGCTATAGGACTAATGACAAGCGTATGCGCTCCGCTCAGAGGTCTAACCTTGAGGCCCAGTGCGTTTCCTTGGAAACTAATTACTCGTTGGAACCCACTCCAACCCTTCGGAAGAACCTGACCCTTGTACAGCAGCATCTGCACCACCATCTTACAGAGGAGGCGAAAGAAATTTGGCTGGCGTCCCAGTATCGGATATACCAGAGGGAGGAAAAATCCAGTAAAATACTACATAGATTATGTCAAGCCAGGCAGGCCCGGCCGGGGTCCCTGCCATCAGGGTTAGTGAGGGTGTCTTGCCCACTGTTCCCGCGGAGGTGGTGGAAGAATTTGCGCATCATTTTTCCTTGTTGTATAATCGGAGGGAACAGGTCTTGGGCGAAATCATTGCAGAGTTCCTGCGGGATATTCCCCCCCCAGCGGCTCTCAGACCAGATGAGAGATCAATTCGACGCACCCATTACAATGGATGAATTAACAGCTGCGGTTAACGTGATGCGTCCAGGTCGTGCTCCGGGTCCTAATGGATTCCCTATGGAGTTCCTCCGCTCCCACATGGCACTTGGTTTATTATAGTGGTCACAGCACATTTCCACTCGTTTCACCTTCTGATATCGTTTCACGTCGTTTCATGTGGTTTTGCATGGAGTTAACCATTTATAACCAGTTGAGTTTTCATTGAGTACAGCAGTCTACGGCGTTTTGAATCAGCCGGTACTGCCTCAGTCACTGAGATTATCTCAACCACTAAACATTTTAGGCACCAAAATGCATGATTACTCATTTAAGACATGAACATGATCATGATGTATACAGATACAAACATTTGTGAACATGAAAGAATGTTGAGTTTGTGACTTGCGCATATTGTTTAGTTTCATCCACAGATGAGTCCCCTGAACAAGGGCACTTATTTGCCCAAAATGCATCGGGAACATTTTATGTTGAATGACAAAAACACATTGGTGAAAAGAAATAATATCTGAGATTTTCTATCAGATTGGAGAAAAAAGAAAAAACATTAAAGTTTATGTTAACCTCATTCTTGGTGGATCTTCACTATCAATTGGATTTAAACATTGAATGCCTATTTTGGCCAGATGGCTGTGAACTAAGGGACATCCCCTAGCTAGGGGATGCTTATTTCGATATCCCTATTAGCACATACCTGACTGTTCATGGGTTGGGTTTACCCTGTGTGCGCTGCACTAAGTTGAGTTGGATGATACGCATTTTGGCTGACCCGCACAGCCGCTATCGCCCCACGGTTTATGTTCTTTGGGATGGTTGGGTCCATTGGAGGGGGGCTTTGGGATCCACGGTTTGGGTCCAGAGGTTCCCCTCACCCCAACAAATGCTCCTTGTTCTTGGCAGTATCTGGTGGGGGAGGGAGGGCATCAAACGGGGGGTTCAGGAATGTAGTGTTAGGTTTTTTGTTGGTTATGCACACAGACGCACATCCCATTCTTCACTTGGCAGACCATTATTTTCAGACCCAGGCTGGATAAATGGCACCCCCGCCAATGAGTTCCCATAGCGGTAAACTGACGGTAGTGACGTGGAATGTCTGGGGCTGCTCAACAAGGTAAAACGGGGGTCATTCCCAGGCAGGCTAAACAATATGGGGCCAACATTCTTCTATTGTAGGAGACCCATGTTATGGGTAATAAGGTTCCCTGTCTGGCTAGGTTCAGATTCCAACAGGTATTCCATGCTGGTTTCACTAGAGGATCCAGTGGGACCACTATCCTTATTCATGCTTGTGTTCCCTTTCTCCATACCAAACTTTGGACAGACCCTGGGGGTAGGTACGTTCTCCTGACAGGGGCGGTTTACGGTGAACCGCTCACGCTCACGCTCACGCTCGGCAGTATATATGCTCCCCAAGACGTTTTTGGAAGGTTTGACCCGGCTATGGGGCGAACTCCCTGAGGGTCTGTCCCTATTGGGTGGCAACTTGAATGACGTTATGACAACACTTGATAGGAGAAGGGGGTCGAGGTAGCTCCCTCCGGGGGCACTTCCAAATGATCATCGCTTGCGTGGGCTTTGGGTTGGGCGGATCTATGGCGAGAATACCATCCCGCTGAGATAGGTTACACATACATGCCGGTGGTACATGGCTCCCTGTCCCGTTTGGAATACCTGTTCACACCACAGAGCTATGTCCACAGGTTCTTCCAGGTCACACATCTTCCGAGAGGGTTGTTGGATCACTCCCTCCGATGGCATCAGTGTGATCCTGATTACCAGGAGTGTCTCCACACCGCGATTCACAACTATCTCTCCCTGAACGTTGACTCCACCTTCTATAGACTAACCTGTGGGATTCCCTGAAATCTACCATTGGAGGGGTGGACATTGTTATGTTATGTTACTGGAGTTTATAACACGCACATATACTCCAGGGAGTGGCCCAGTGCGAGCCTTGAGGTGCATATAGGAATCAATTAATTAAAACAAGAATGTTTTGAGCGGTTTTTTAAATTGACCCAAATACTGGAGGCTACGCAAAGAAAAAGAAAGGGAGTTCCAGGCTGAGGCAGTCATAAATGCAAGCGACCTGCCTCCCATTCTTTGGAGGCGAACACGAGGTATCCGGGTAAGGAGCTGGGATGCTAACCTCAGAAGTCTTCCTGGAGTGTAGAACATGAAGCGCTTCCATAAATAGGCAGGCCCAGACGCATACAAGGCACGGTGTGCAACGACTAGGGCTTTCAACTTCACACGATTAATGACAGGCAGCCAATGCAGTAAGTGCAGGTGTTGTCTAATGCTGCTTCTAATTTGAATATTAAACCGAAAGCTATCTGCCCCATTCTGGACCACCTGCAGTTTGTTAAGAGTATAGTCCAGTAGGCCAATGTACAGAGCATTGGCATCATCAATACATGACAAAATTAGTGCCCGGGTTACCGATTCCTTCGCTGCCCTAGGAAGCAATAGGAGAAATTTCTTAAGGGACTTTAATATCCCAAAACAGCCCCAAGCCAGCTTCTTAATTTGGGTCAAAACGGATACATTTTCATTGAACCGAACACCCAGGTTCTTAACTGGTTGACCAGAAGAAGATGGCAATGGATAGTCAGATGGCCAAAGTGATTCTCTGAACCGGGGAAGTAAATTCCCATAAAGGAGAATTTCCGACTTATCTTCATTGCATTTAAGCTGAGCCGCTGAGAGCCATTGAAAAATGGCTGTCAAGTAGTTTTTTACCTCCAGAGTAGCAAACTTCAATTTGCCCCAGGTAAACAGGAGTTGGGTTTCTTCGGCGTACGCCACATCTTGGCTCCCAGCTTCTCCGCCAACTGTACCATTAGCTATAGGACTAATGACAAGCGCATGCGCTCCGCTCAGAGGTCTGACCTTGAGGCCCAGTGCGTTTCCTTGGAAACTAATTACTCGTTGGAGCCCACTCCAACCCTTCGGAGGAACCTGACCCTTGTACAGCAGCATCTGCACCTCCATCTTACAGAGGAGGCGAAAGAAATTTGGCTGGCGTCCCAGTATCGGATATACCAGAGGGAGGAAAAATCCAGTAAAATACTACATAGATTATGTCAAGCCAGGCAGGCCCGGCCGGGGTCCCTGCCATCAGGGGTAGTGACGGTGTCTTGCCCACTGTTCCCGCGGAGGTGGTGGAAGAATTTGCGCATCATTTTTCCTTGTTGTATAATCGGAGGGAACAGGTCTTGGGCGAAATCATTGCAGAGTTCCTGCGGGATATTCCGCCCCCCCAGCGGCTCTCAGACCAGATGAGAGATCAATTAGACGCACCCATTACAATGGACGAATTAACAGCTGCGGTTAACGTGATGCGTCCAGGTCGTGCTCCGGGTCCTAATGGATTCCATATGGAGTTCCTCCGCTCCCACATGGCACTGCTGGGCCCGTACTTATTGGGGACGACCCATGAAGCCCTTGAGAGGCAGCTGCTGCCTCGGGACTGCCGTCAAGCGGACATTGTCCTTTTTTTAAAGCCCGTCTGTCCACAGGAGGATCTGTCCTCATATCGGCCTATCTCCCTAATCAACTTTGAATCCAAATTGCTGGGCAAAGTCCCGGTGGACCTCCTGCGGTTGTACATTCAGGATCTGGTCCATTTGGACCAATCTGGCTTCATGCTGCATCGGGCCACTGGACATAACATCTGCCGGGTTCATAATGCTATGGCCTTGGCCACGGAGCGAGGACGTCCTGGGGCCTCACTCTTGGCTGATATAGACAAGGCCTTCGCCTCCCTTAGCCGGGAGTACCTCTTCCAACTTCTAGAAGCAGTTAATTTTGGTCCACGATTTCTAGCTTACATGCGCCTACTCTACACGGAAACCATGTCCTCTGTACGTATAACTGGTCACTGTTCTCCCTTTTTCCCCCGTTGGTCGAAGCACTGGTCAGGGCTGCCCCCTTCCCCCTCTCCTCTTTGACCTAGCGGTGGAGCACCTGATGGCGTGGGTCCACTGGGATCCAGTGCTCAGAGGCTTTGATTGGCCACATTTGCGGCAGGACCGTATTGCGCTTTACGCAGATGATGTCCTGTTTTTTATGACCGACCCTTGGATTTCTGGTCCACGTATTCTGCAGATCCTCCGGGTCTTCAGCCAGACCTCTGGGCTCCACACTAACCCTAATAAATCAGTGCTATTCCCGGTGTGTGTCCATCAGGGCATCAGGGCAGAGGCACTTGGGCAGCCCAGTTAAAACACACCAAAGAAGGATTTCAATTTCTGGGAGTATTTGTGGCCCCCTCTCCGCAGATTTCATGGTCAAGTAATATATATATAGGAACTGCAGCCGGAGTGCATACTTACCCATGGAGGCTTTGAGGCGCTGACGACGGCGAAACATCCAGCCAGAAATGCATCCGCCATATGGACATAATAAAGCCTCCCAAAATTTCCCCAAGGGTCTCTGTTCTCTTTTTTCACGGAAGGAGTTTTCTCGTACATATTCACGCGTCGGCCTGTGACGCGCTCCAGAGTACCCTGCCTCATCTACAGGGCAAAGGACTTCGCAGGCTCGAACTGGTTCCAGTTCTTCATGTGCCAAAGTTATTTGGATGGTCCCCAGCCCGCCCCTAAACCCAGGAAGAAAAGTTGGCAGTAGCGAGGTTAGTTGAACCTCGTGTTGGGCGACAGACACTGTTTTGAAGCACCTGGAACATTGTTGCCTGGAATTAAGGGCGGAGGCGGTAAGGGGAGACGAGGGAGGCTGCGTTGTGGACAGCGAAGCTGGGAATGCATCATCACGTTGGTGGTGTGTTCCAGGGCGCACTTTGGTTCATCCCCGCACGGACGCACATTGGTGTGTAACATCACTCCACCCCCCCCAGCACCAACTACCAGAGTCTCTCGACGGGGGACTATGGGACTTGTAGTTTTTCCCCCAGTACTTGGAAAGCTACTCAGGTGTGCTGCCTTGATGCCCTGGGGGCGTTGCGGACTTGAGCAATCAGGTTAAAAAGATGAGGAACTGCAGCCGGAGTGCATACTTACCCATGGAGGCTTTGAGGCGCTGACGACGGCGAAACATCCAGCCAGAAATGCATCCGCCATATGGACATAATAAAGCCTCCCAAAATTTCCCCAAGGGTCTCAGTTCTCTTTTTTCACGGAAGGAGTTTTCTCGTACATATTCACGCGTCGGCCTGTGACGCGCTCCACAGTACCCCGCCTCATCTACAGGGCAAAGGACTTCGCAGGCACAAACTGGTTCCAGTTCTTCATGTGCCAAAGTTATTTGGATGGTCCCCAGCCCGCCCCTAAACCCAGGAAGAAAAGTTGGCAGTAGCGAGGTTAGTTGAACCTCGTGTTGGGCGACAGACACTGTTTTGAAGCCAGTGGAACATTGATGTCTGGAATTAAGGGCAGAGGCGGTAAGGGGAGACGAGGGAGGCTGCGTTGTGGACAGCGAAGCTGGGAATGCATCATCACGTTGGTGGTGTGTTCCAGGGCGCACTTTGGTTCATCCCCGCATGGACGCACATTGGTGTGTAACATCACTCCACCCCCCCAGCAACAACTACCAGAGTCTCTCGACGGGGGACTATGGGACTTGTAGTTTTTCCCCCAGTACTTGGGAAGCTACTCAGGTGTGCTGCCTTGATGCCCTGGGGGCGGTGCGGACTTGAGCAATCAGGTTAAAAAGAGGAGGAACTGCAGCCGGAGTGCATACTTACCCATGGAGGCTTTGAGGCGCTGACGACGGCGAAACATCCAGCCAGAAATGCATCCGCCATATGGACATAATAAAGCCTCCCAAAATTTTCCCAAGGGTCTCTGTTCTCTTTTTTCACGGAAGGAGTTTTCTCGTATATATATATATATATATATATATATATATATATATATATATATATATGAAACAAACTTCTAACAAAAGAAGGCAGAGGCCAGAGGGGATTTCTGAAGGAACAGCTAGCTTTATTTCAGGATGACGCCAGCAGCGACGAATGCATTTCGGTCTAACAGACCTTCATCAGCGCCCAATGCCGTGTCCTTTACAATTGCTGCTCACACTGCGTGAAATACTTGACTGCACTACTTGCTCCTCCCCCTGATGCTGTAGGCACACCTGCGCAGCTCCAAGTTGGTTCGGGGAACTGCAATTCCCAGCATGCACTGTCTCGGCAACAATCTGGTCAGTGGCGTGAGGGGGAACTTGCTCGACTGTAGGTCCGTGCTGTCACAGGTGAGTTGGAAGGGACAGATAACATCACCCCAAAGTTCGCAGTCATTCCTCTTTGTCCCCGCAATACTGCCACAGCCATTTCCTTGATGCTGAGAAAATACGGGAGAGCTGCCAAATGCGAGGCGTGTTGCTCATGGAAATATAATACCTCCTTCCTCGTGCTGCAGCATCAGGTTCCTGGCGGACACCGACTCTTGTTGATCCCTCAACTACAAACAATGCTGAAACAGCGGAACGCCAGTAAAAGAGTCGGGTCACTTCTCGTGTCAGGGCCTTCTGAATCGCGCCTCTGGCTGGCGCACAGTCAATGAAACAAACTTCTAACAAAAGAAGGCAGAGGCCAGAGGGGATTCTCGCTCCATTTACACCTGCCTCCCACACTCCTAGGCTGGTGCCTGCCTTGTCGGGGGTGCACCCGACACGTAATATCTGCTCCGAAATTTCTCAAACCGCAATCATGCGGACAAAGAGATGGCAGCACTCTCAGGGTAAATGCACAGTATTTATTCAAAAGAACGCGCTTTCGGCACTCGGCCTTCTTCAGTAATGAGTCAACAGTCACGGTATGCCTCTGCCATTTTAAAATCATCACATGACATGTAGACAAAGAAAACGGACTTAACTGAAAACATGTATATGGTCGCCATATTGGAACGGGTAATAATCATAACAATGAATGCATCTATACATCATGTCATCTCAAATTAATCAGTATCGAGGTGCAAATTTCACCCTGTATGGGTATACCCTTAACAAATGCAAACAGTTGGTTGAATACAATAAAGTCTGCACTTATTAGTCAGTCGACGTGTTGTGATCTTGCCCTGGATGGGCATAAAGTCCAATTCCTCTGTCTATGTCAAAGAAATATATGTACATTACATCCATAATACAAGTCATGTATCAAAACAATTGCATATTGTCATAATTCAAAAATAACGGAATCATCCTCAAAATCCATGTTGTTAATTATATCAAATGGACTCCCAAATCTTCGTGCATGTTTAAACCCATTGGCATTTTGGTTTGCAGATCGATTATGTATCGCGACTCTAGTCGTCTAAGTTTCTGTAGCCTATCTCCTCCTCTTTCATTTAAGGGGACAGAATCTAGACAGAAATACGATAACAGATCCCTGTTACGAGCATGTTCTAGATCAATATGTCTGGCCACAGGATAACTTGCATCTGCATTCTGAATCGCCCTCTGGTGCTCTAAAATCCTTAGTTTCACCAGATGTGTAGTACTGCCGACATACCTCCTGCCACAAGGACATGTCAAGCAGTACACCACATAAGGTGTGGTACAAGTAAGGAATTTCAGTATTTTTCTAGGTTTCTGCATCCCAGGAACACTGTACTGTACAGTTCGCTTACTTCCCTTACACGCCTTACAGCGACCACACGGAAAGAAACCTTTCAAGGGTTCTGACTTGGGTTTAGGTTTGTGCTCCTTATGGTGACTATGCACTAGATAGTCTTTCAATGCCCTAGCTTTCCTAAAGGTCACCAACGGGTAGGAGGGTAGATCTTTCTTTATGATGTTGTCAGTCATCAATATATTCCAGTGCTTTCGCATGATGCGTTTTAAATCTGAAGCGTTAATGGAGTAAGTAGTAATGAGTCTAAACTCTCCACCTTTAGATTTCACCTGTTTCTTGGCTAGAAGTGTCTTTCTGTCTAGCTTACTAACTTTATTCAAAGCCTGTCTGAGTACCCCATCTCTATACCCTCTGGCTTTAAATCTCTGTATGCTGCTGCCTGCAGCCTTACAAAATTCCTGGTCATTGGTGTTATTCCTCTAAATCCGGAGTAATTCACCATACGGTATACTATTGACCAGACTGGTGGGATGACTGCTGGTGGCGTGTAACGTAGAATTCCCAGCGGTTATTTTCCGAAAAAGTTTAGTTTGCAGGCTGCCATTCTCAATAAACACTGTCAAGTCTAGATAATTCACCTCCGTCTGGCTGAATTCTCCCGAAAATTTTAAGTTGTGATCATTGCAGTTCAATACTTCAATATATTCTTCAGCCAATTCGACTGACCCCTCTATAATAATAAAGAGGTCGTCAATGTAAAGATACCATCCCTTCACAATATCGTTCCATTTTTTATTTTCGGGTGACCAAGCCACCTGCTCCTCCCACCAACCCACGAAAAGATTCGCGAAGCTGGGGGCGGAGCAGGTACCCATCGCCACGCCTGTCAGCTGTTTAAACAACTCCTTACCAAAAAGAAAAATGTTGTTGTCCAGACAGAATTGCATGAATTTAAGCAGCATTTTGTTGTGCTCAAAGTATTTAACAGGTCGACTTTCCAGAAACCATGAAATGGCTGACAGCCCAATCTCATGTCCTATACATGTGTATAATCCAGTAATGTCAATGACCAACATTGTGTACCCTTCCCGCCATTCAAATTTGTCCATGCAACTCAAAAAATGTTTGGTATCCTTCAAATAAGATTTCAAATTAACCACATGAGGAGAAAGAAAAGAGTCTATATATATAGACAGATGTTCTGTAAGACTACCTAAAGAGGAAACAATAGGTCTCCCCGGGGGGTTCACCAAGTCTTTGTGAACCTTCGGTAGGTAGTAAAATGTGGGGGTTATAGGATTCAGACATCTCAGGAAAAGATGTTCGTCACAGTTGAGCATATCTTTGTTATACCATTTGAAGATCATATCGTGGTATGCTTGAATGCTGTTATAGTAAATGGCTTCCGTGACTCTGATATATGTCGTGGGATCATTCAATTGTCATAGCGCTTCTTTCTAATATTGAATTTTTGTAAGCAAAACAATGTTCCCTCCCTTATCAGAAGGTTTGCATACTAAAGAAGAGTCCTCACATAATTTTTTCAGTGCCACATGTTGTTTATTCGAAAAATTATTTTGATTCACATGATTGAATTTCAAAGTGCCCCTCAATTTCCTCAGATCCTGAATCACCGCCTCAGAGAAAGTGTCTATAGCATCAGTTCCCATAGTTGGCATGAAGGTCGACGTCGGCTTGAAAGATGTAGCGCCACCTTTTTGCTGTATGTCCATTTCACTGACCAATTGCGTGTTTCTCAGATTCGCCTCATTATCCTCAGTTGCATCAAGCCTCAATTCTTCTAAGGATCTTATGCCAGCCAAATCTCTACAGGTCAGTGTGCCATCTCCTGTACTGTCAGCAGCCGTTAATTTGCCAGGTGGTGGTTTCAATTTGAAATATTTGAATAATTTCAGTTTGCGTATAAACTTAAAGAGGTCTATACAAGTCTGCGTGAACTCTAAGTTTTTAGTGATGAATAACAAAGCATCCTTAAGCTTGGACTCACTTTTTGCCCACAAAAAAACTTAGACAGTACAGGAGATGGCACACTGACCTGTAGAGATTTGGCTGGCATTAGATCCTTAGAAGAATTGAGGCTTGATGCAACTGAGGATAATGAGGCGAATCTGAGAAACACGCAATTGGTCAGTGAAATGGACATACAGCAAAAAGGTGGCACTACATCTTTCAAGCCGACGTCGACCTTCATGCCAACTATGGGAACTGACGCTATAGACACTTTCTCTGAGGCGGTGATTCAGGATCTGAGGAAATTGAGGGGCACTTTGAAATTCAATCATGTGAATCAAAATAATTTTTCGAATAAACAACATGTGGCACTGAAAAAATTATGTGAGGACTCTTCTTTAGTATGCAAACCTTCTGATAAGGGAGGGAACATTGTTTTGCTTACAAAAATTCAATATGAGAAAGAAGCGCTACGACAATTGAATGATCCCACGACATATATCAGAGTCACGGAAGCCATTTACTATAACAGCATTCAAGCATACCACGATATGATCTTCAAATGGTATAACAAAGATATGCTCAACTGTGACGAACATCTTTTCCTGAGATGTCTGAATCCTATAACCCCCACATTTTACTACCTACCGAAGGTTCACAAAGACTTGGTGAACCCCCCGGGGAGACCTATTGTTTCCTCTTTAGGTAGTCTTACAGAACATCTGTCTATATATATAGACTCTTTTCTTTCTCCTCATGTGGTTAATTTGAAATCTTATTTGAAGGATACCAAACATTTTTTGAGTTGCATGGACAAATTTGAATGGCGGGAAGGGTACACAATGTTGGTCATTGACATTACTGGATTATACACATGTATAGGACATGAGATTGGGCTGTCAGCCATTTCATGGTTTCTGGAAAGTCGACCTGTTAAATACTTTGAGCACAACAAAATGCTGCTTGAATTCATGCAATTCTGTCTGGACATCAACATTTTTCTTTTTGGTAAGGAGTTGTTTAAACAGCTGACAGGCGTGGCGATGGGTACCTACTCCGCCCCCAGCTTCACGAATCTTTTCGTGGGTTGGTGGGAGGAGCAGGTGGCTTGGTCACCCGAAAATAAAAAATGGAACGATATTGTGAAGGGATGGTATCGTTACATTGACGACCTCTTTATTATTATAGAGGGGTCAGTCGAATTGGCTGAAGAATATATTGAAGTATTGAACTGCAATGATCACAACTTAAAATTTTCGGGAGAATTCAGCCAGACAGAGGCGAATTATCTAGACTTGACAGTGTTTATTGAGAATGGCAGCCTGCAAACTAAACTTTTTCGGAAAATAACCGCTGGGAATTCTATGTTACACGCCACCAGCAGTCATCCCACCAGTCTGGTCAATAGTATACCGTATGGTGAATTACTCCGGATTAAGAGGAATAACACCAATGACCAGGAATTTTGTAAGGCTGCAGGCAGCAGCATACAGAGATTTAAAGCCAGAGGGTATAGAGATGGGGTACTCAGACAGGCTTTGAATAAAGTTAGTAAGCTAGACAGAAAGACACTTCTAGCCAAGAAACAGGCGAAATCTAAAGGTGGAGAGTTTAGACTCATTACTACTTACTCCAGTAACGCTTCAGATTTAAAACGCATCATGCGAAAGCACTGGAATATATTGATGACTGACAACATCATAAAGAAAGATCTACCCTCCTACCCGTTGGTGACCTTTAGGAAAGCTAGGGCATTGAAATACTATCTAGTGCATAGTCACCATAAGGAGCACAAACTTAAACCCAAGTCAGAACCCTTGAAAGGTTTCTTTCCGTGTGGTCGCTGTAAGGTGTGTAAGGGAAGTAAGCGAACTGTACAGTACAGTGTTCCTGGGATGCAGAAACCTAGAAAAATACTGAAATTCCTTACTTGTACCACACCTTATGTGGTGTACTGCTTGACATGTCCTTGTGGCAGGAGGTATGTCGGCAGTACTACAAATCCGGTGAAACTAAGGAACTAAGGAGCACCAGAGGGCGATTCAGAATGCAGATGCAAGTTATCCTGTGGCCAGACATTTTGATCTAGAACATGCTCGTAACAGGGATCTGTTATCGTATTTCTGTCTAGATTCTGTCCCCTTAAATGAAAGAGGAGGAGATAGGCTACAGAAACTTAGACGACTAGAGTCGCGATACATAATCGATCTGCAAACCAAAATGCCAATGGGTTTAAACATGCACGAAGATTTGGGAGTCCATTTGATATAATTAACAACATGGATTTTGAGGATGATTCCGTTATTTTTGAATTATGACAATATGCAATTGTTTTGATACATGACTTGTATTATGGATGTAATGTACATATATTTCTTTGACATAGACAGAGGAATTGGACTTTAGGCCCATCCAGGGCAAGATCACAACACGTCGACTGACTAATAAGTGCAGACTTTATTGTATTCAACCAACTGTTTGCATTTGTTAAGGGTATACCCATACAGGGTGAAATTTGCACCTCGATACTGATTAATTTGAGATGACATGATGTATAGATGCATTCATTGTTATGATTATTACCCGTTCCAATATGGCGACCATATACATGTTTTCAGTTAAGTCCGTTTTCTTTGTCTACATGTCATGTGATGATTTTAAAATGGCAGAGGCATACCGTGACTGTTGACTCATTACTGAAGAAGGCCGAGTGCCGAAAGCGCGTTCTTTTGAATAAATACTGTGCATTTACCCTGAGAGTGTTGCCATCTCTTTGTCCGCATGATTGCGGTTTGAGAAATTTCGGAGCAGATATATATATATATATATATATATATATATATATATATATATATATATATATATATATATATATATATTCCAAGAAATGACGACGCCGTGTGCGGTTTTTACTTTTTATTTTCTGCCGCTACCAAACTTGTTTCGACTAACAAGCAGTCTTGCTCACTGGTAACTAAGTTATAAATCGGGGCAATTTTTTAAAGTGCATAGCCATTACCATAAAACTACTAATGTGACTATTATGGAAAACAGACTCGTAGTTTTTCACTCATGTCATTCATGTTACATTTCTTTTGAAGTTTCAAACAAATGTTATAAACACTTGGGGACAGGATTGGAACCTCGCTCAGAGCAAAGTAGCTTAAAGAGTTCAGAGGTTGATACAGACCTGGATGAGAAAACAAATACCCAAAGAGCAATACCATCTGTAATAGACTAATTTGATTTTTTATGCGAAGAGAGGAATTACAATTTGCGCCAAAGGACACCAGCACAGAATCCAAACCTACCAAGAGGAAGAGGCAGAGGTCGAAGAGGTGGAAGGGGTTAGCCTGTAGGAGGCGTCGAGACAAAAAAGAAAGTGACCAAGTAATTGAAAATAATAAAGAAACAACAATAGTGAACTTGACGAACATTACCCTCACAGATAAAGAATAAGAGACACTAAAATTAGCACTATCATTTTGCCCAGAGGCAGACCTGGATTACACAAACACAAATTGATTTATTCAAATTTGTCAGACTGTTAAAGCTAAGGAAACATTTTCTATCCAACCCTTCATCAAGACCAACAGTGGCACCTAGAACAGTAGCAAACCAGGAGGGAGAACTAGCAGTGAGTGGCATGAACTTAATGCTAGAAATGAGAGCTATGGATTTGGAAGGTACTAATGAAGATACAGCGATTAGTGCAACAGCTGTTGCTCAAGAGGAAAGTATTGACATTTACCAAGATGCACCAACAAGATTTAGACCAAGTTCAAGATTTACACCAATGACGACGAGGGATGTGACTGATGTTTATAATGAATTGGTAATGAATTAATTGAAGCAATTGGGAAAAAACACATTTACCAAAGCTTTAATAAAATGAGTGGCAACAAACAGAGAACTTACTCTTCATAATTTTCCAAGGACAACCCGGTTGCATGTGCCAGATGTGGTTTAGTAGCCGCCTCCGACGTAGACATGTTCTTTGAGTGGCCCTTTCTGTCTACCTTTTAGGACTCTATATGTGCCTTACTAACGACCTCCTTGGGGTTTAAAATTTTTATAAATCTTCCTCTTGTAATATTTGGGGTTCTGGATGGGGCTAGAAGTCCAGCCAAAAATCTTCTTTTCTACTCTATTTTGCTGGCAAGAAGGGAAATTTGTAAAAAATGGAAGGACTCAAAACCACCTTGCCTTCTTGACTGGTGAGCCTCTTTTCCCCAGGTGTCAATGCTGGACTTAGCTAGGTCTGGAAATCAAGAGAAAGTGCCTTTTGGCACTTGTTGAAATGGGATCAATAGTGAACTTGTCTGGGTTATTCCCACCCCAACCCCCCCCATGGTCCAATGATTACGCTGCTTTGTTTTTTTTACCCTGCTTTGTCGGGTGTACACATGTATCCCGGTCCGTTTCTAGAGGCTGGTTTTATGATGGCAGCAACTTTGCACCTTATGGTTTTTCTTGCGTGGGGGTCTAGGAGGCACCGTCAATACTGATTGGTGACGCTGAACGGATGGTTGGCTGTCCCTTTCAGTCATTACTGTGGCAGTTTTTGTCGCTCTCACTTGGCCCTAACGTTTTAAACCAAGGTGGAAAATGAGGATAAAAAACAACAAAAAAAACAGAGAACTTATCATACATTAATTAAGAAATTGTCCGATAAGGATAATTGCATAGTACGCAATGCGGACAAAGGGGGCAACATTGTCCTGTGGGACAAACAAAAATACCTAACTGAGGCTCCCAAACTATTGAACAATTAAGAACTGGTATGCAAGAGTGGATGAGAAATTGATGTTAGCTAATAATAATGATTTTAACAATGAGTTAAAAATGTGGTTTGATCGAACCATCTTGAATCATGATGGGTATCTGTTTTTGAAAATCGATCAACCAGTTACCCCAATTTTTTACTTGATCCCCAAGGTGCATAAGGACCTAATGAACCCTCCCAGTCACCCAATTATTTCAGCCATGGGCAGTGCCCTAGAACACACATCTAAGTTTGTAGACTCATTCCTGAATCCTTTGGAAAGAACACTTCCCTCCTATATACAGGACACAGGGGATTTTCTCAGGAGAATTTACGATCTTCCCTGGGAAGATGATTATTTATTAGTGACCATAGACATGTCAACACTTTACACCAGTAGTAGGCATACTGATGGCCTGAGAGCAGTGGGACACTTTTTGAGAACCAGGTATATTAAACTTTGGGCCCACACTCAATTGATTATTCGAATGGTTGAGAAATGCTTGAAGAGCAATTTCTTCTTGTTTAACGGTCAACTATTCCATCAAACCTGTGGTACGGCGATGGGCACCTGCTTCGCCCCCAGCTATGCTAATCTTTATATGGGCTGGTGGGAGGAGCAGGTGATCCGAGTCCAGTACCAAGGGGAATGGGACTTCCACATTATGCACTGGAGTCGATTTATTGACGACTTGTTTTTAGTGTGGAAAGGCACAGAAGATGAAGTAAAAGCCTTTATTGCGAACATACAAAAGAATGGTCTAAATCTCAGCTTTATGAGTGAAATCAGTAGGAGAAGTGTCAACTTCCTTGATGTAACAGTGTATATTGAGGATGGGAAGGTTGAAACTAAATTGTACAGAAAGCCTACTTCCGGCAACACACTGCTACACGCTCAGAGCTTTCATCCAGTTAATTTAAAGAGAAGTATTCCTTATGAATAAAAGCCTGAGAGTGAGGCGAAACTGCAGTGTGCCAAAATAAACCAAAAAAGAACTAGGTATTTTAACAAAGAGATTCAGGAGCAGAGGGTGTCTAGAGGATTGGATAGATAGAGGAATCAGCAAGGAATCTAAGAAAAAGAGAGAAGAAATTATTTTTTACACCAGTGAGAAAGCCTAAAAAGATAATGAGAAGCAGTGTAGATTTATCACTACGTTTAGCAGACAACATGATGAGTTGAGAAGAATTCTTAACAAGCATTGGCATGTAAGTAAGAATGACCTAGTACTAGGAAAACAAGTCACAAAAAGACCACAAATCACTTTTCGAAAAGTCAGGTCCTTTAAGCAGGCATTGGTAAGCAACAATTTGAAGAAGCCACAAGTAAGAACAACATGGCTAAATAAAAGGCAAGGATTTATCAAATGCCTAAAATGTAAGGCATGTAGACATGGAATTAACAAAGATCAGTATAGATTAGGCCTTACTAACAGAATGAGCAAGATCAAGGGCAAATATACATGTAAGACGGATTTTGCAATTTACGTACTGCAGTGCCCTTGTGGCCTGAGGTACGTGGGCAGCACAAGCCTCAAAGTCCACAAGCACATCCTGCAACATTTAAGGGCTATAAAGAATGGAGACAGAGAATATCTGGTAGCCCGGCATTTTGAGAAAGTCCACAATAAAGATACCAGAGGCCTGACTTATTGTGTAATAGACTCTGTAATGATGAATGTGAGAGAAGGAAACAAGGAGAAGTAATTGAGGAGACTAGAATTGTGTTACATTATCAAGCTGAATTCAAAACAACCAGGAGGCCTGAATATGGAAGAGGATTTGCACACACAACTGTAAAGAGTTGAGAGCAAGAGCATCACCTAGGATCAAAAGGTTTATGAAAATGTTTTTAATAAGGAACACAAGTATGTACAGATTCGGTATACATGTCATAGAAAAAGTTGCATATTTTAAACAGCTTCTTATTTCAAGGTTTAAGCCTACTTGGGCTGAATATGAGAAACATGCTAATGCAATGAATTGTGGTCATAAATTTGCAAAGAAATGTGTGCCACTGAAAATCAGGTAGGCTCACTCGAGCTAAATTTCAGGAATGTCAATATGTGGGTGGAGGAAGTGTCAATAAAGCTCACTGGAGCTTGAACATTGAGTGCATGAATGCCCATTATAAATCGAGAGTTAAATCAGGCATGAAAAATTGGCATTAAGACTAGCGAAATGTTATGAATTTAAAAGTATGTAAAGGAAGTGTTTATAACATTTGTTTGAAACTTCCGCCAAAACCAACCTCCACTAGGGAATGAAGGCTGTCACCGACTAGATGAGGAACAGCCGTCTGAAGCTGAACCCGGACAAGATGGAGGTACTCATCCTCGGACCCACCCCCTCAGCATGGGACGACTCCTGGTGGCCGGCCACATTGGGAACAGCACCCACTCCCTCCGACCATGCACGCAACCTAGGATTCATCCTCGACTCCTCCCTCTAAACAGGTCAACGCCGTCTCCTCCTCCTGCTACAACACCCTCCGCATGCTCCGTAGGATCTACAAGTGAATCCTGACCAAAACAAGAAGAACGGTGACACAGGCCCTCGTCAGCATCAGACTGGACTACGGCAATGCACTCTAAGAAGGAATCCCAGCCAAACACCTACGACAACTACAACGCATCCAAAACGCCTCTGCTCGACTGATCGTCAACGTCCCCCGCCGAAGCCACATCACCCCCCACCTGAGAGACCTACACTGGCTCACCGTCCACAAGAAGATCACCTTCAAGCTCCTCACCCACGCACACAAAGCACTCCACAATGCCGGACCAGCCGACCTGAAAAGCAGACTCAGCTTCTATACACCCACCCGCCAGCTCCGCTCAGCTAGCCTCGTCCTCGCCGCTGTTCCCCGCATCCAACGAACAACCTCCGGCAGCAGATCCTTCTCCTACCTCACCGCCAATACCTGGAACACCCTCCCTACCCAACTACGGCAGACCCAAGACCTACTTGCCTTCAGAAGACTCCTGAAGACCTGGCTCTTCGAGCAGTAGCGGCACCCCCTCCCCTCAGCGCCTTGAGACCCTCACGGGTAAGTAGCACGCTTTACAAGTACTCTGATTGATTGATTGATGGCTTGGTTATCTAAATTGGCAGACATGTGCTCCACGCGGGTATTAAGGGCTTCGATTTTCCCGTCTATAGATGGAAGACTGTTCTGTATGGGTAGCAGTGTCTTTTCCATGGTGGAGGCAGGCTCCGTAGGCGCATCTAGTTCTGAGTTAGAAATGGCTCCTCGACCGGATCTGCCAGGCTTTTTCTGTTCAAATGTGAGCCGAGATTGTGATTTATCAGGTTTCCCCTGATTGATATGGTAGAGTTAGCATTACTCTCTGCGTGGTGCACTGATTGTTAGTCCTTCTATGATCCGTTCAGCGCTGGATCAATGTGTACAGCTCCTCTCTTCACCAGTTGCGCCGGGAGGGCAAGAATAAGAATGAGGAGCAGGCCTCAGTGCCCAGCAATGAACGCTCCCCAGTTGAATCGCCTTAGCACGATGGAAGCCAGGCTGGAGAATGGGCGATATACCCACCCTGTAAACAGCGCCTGCAGGTCAGTGATGGGCCATGTAGCCCGCGAGCACCGCACTGGCGGGTAACCCAGTGAACGTGGTGTTCACAGCCCGCATTTTCAGCTCCCCCACTTCAGGAGCCAAGCTAGAGATCTTACTGGCTGGAATACCCCGTGGAATCCGCAAGTGTGCACGGCAAGCTGTGAGCAAGGGGGTGAGATGGCGCTCACTCTCTGTGCGTGGGTTTTGGCAGGATGGCCCCAGCAATCATGGGATATTCAGCGGTCTGTATGTTAATGGTTTAACTAGGCACCGAAAAGAGAAGGGGACTGGCAACAGGCCTGCAACGGCATCCAGCGGCCCCCGCAACAGCGCTCCCACCTTCCACCGCAGCCGGGCCTGGACATCGGCGTCCTTTGTTCAGGCGGGCCGGCACGTCACCGCGAAGGTGCGCCTCAGCTCTTCCAGATGTCCACTCACATCGCGGTAGTGCAGCCAGTCCCAGGCCTCACCCGCAGTCTCCCTCGAGCTGCCTCAAATTTGGATGCCATGAGCGCCACCACTCATTGTGTTGCCGGGGGGTATTTCGTTGTGTCTGCTGTCCGCTTTCCGTGTGATATGGCCACCGCCGAGAGAGGTCCTGAAGCAACTCGCCCTCAGAGGCAGGTACCCTCTTTCCTGTGTCTTGTTGCTCCAGTTGCCGTGATAAGTTAGAGAGTTGTGCCTCCACAAGTTTCACAGGCTCATCGGCGAGACGTCTCGGTCCGCCACAATGTGAGACCCGATGGCGATGCGGGGGTTAGGATAATTCAAGATGTTTGGTGTCGGTCGGCAGAGCTGCTCTACAGCGCAGCAATCTTGCCGCGCGCCAAGCCACGCCCCCTTGGTCACGTAATATAACTCCGCTCCTCACCAACCTCCGTGACGAGACAGCTATCTGGTCTTCCCTACCTCTCTCGTTATATGGGCGGTCTTCCATTTTTAAAATGGTTTCTCTCCCCAGGGTTCTTTATCGTCTGCAGAATTTCCACACCATATACCGCAGGCGTGGTTCGCACAAATTAATGTCCTCCACAATAGATTTTTATGGGGGGAGGGCCGGTTAGAGTGGCAGTTCAGACCTGTATGCAATCCACTTTTTGTTGTGACATCGCTGTTGCGGATGTATACTCCTACTATGTGGCGGCTCATCTGTTAATCATTAACAACTGGTGGTATAATTCACCTACGGACCCAGAGTTTGCATTAGAACATATGGTCATGGGGAGAACTCACCTCCTGCAGTTGCTTTACAGTGCGCAGAGACTTGACCTTTTACCACACGCCAGTAGAACAACGATCAGGCTTTGGTGTTATACGGTTCGACAAATAGATGGCACATGCGGCTGACGCAGGTGAAGCCCTTCTGGGACGGGAACTATTTACGTCAGGTGACCGCACTGAAAGGATTCCGCCAATGGGACTTGATTGGGATTTCCTCTTTGGGGGACATTATGTGGGGTACCGTCCTTAAATCTTTTTAGCGACTACAAGAGGAGTTCCTTCTTCAAAAAACCCTGTTTTATAGGTATCTCCAATTATGTCATGCTTTGGCTCCTTCACTTGCAGACATCACCGACCTCCCTGAATTTCATCCGCTGGAAGGCCGCCTTCTTATGGGTGACCTAGGTGCACACAAAATAAGGCAGATGTACCAGACGATGACGACACACTCCAATACGACCCTACAAAAAACGAGGAGGGCGTGGCAGGACAACATTCCAGACCTGACGGATGATGACTGTATGGAGGTGATAGCTAGTCCTCGCAGCCCAGCAGTCGCTTCCAGATACCGTCTTATCCAATTTAAGTACGTGCATCGAGTTTACTATACTTGTCTTCGTCTTTGGAGGATGGGAGTGCTGACATCCCCCCAGTGCTTACAATGTGGTAGGGAGGAGGGGACATATCTTCATATGGCGTGGAGCTCTGTGGCTCTACAGTCTTTCTGGCGTAGGGTATCGACCTGCCTTAAAGAGGTGCTGTCCTGGGACCTCCCACACGATCCCTGACTGTTTTTACTTCAAAGTACTGAAGAGATAGGTGGCAACAGATGTAAGTAGCAACTTCTCTTTCTTGCCCTTACACTCGCCAAACGAGATTGCTCAGTTATGGAAGGGTACCTCTCCACCGACAATGGGAAAGTGGTGGAGAGAATTAGACAAATGCATGGGTGCGGAGATGGCAGTTTTCCTAGCGAGGGGTTCCCCCAAAAACATAGAAAATATGGTCTTGGTGGGCCCCATACCGGGGCATTGATCTTCCTCCTCTCCCAACACAATCTCCATAACAGTAACCCTTTGGGAGGTTTGCAGACCACAATGTACATTGTATTTTTTTGTGGGAGTATACAAACATATTGAAACTCGCTTGCCAATGTGGGTGGGGTGGGAAAGTCTACATGTTGTTTTCAGTCTTTGTTCGTTTGTTATTGATATTTCCACGTCTGGTAACCCTTTAATATTTTGTCTTTCTGTGGATTATGTCGGGCAGTTGCCCACGTGGTACTCTGAAAACCTAATAAAAAAAAGCCTATTGCCTTTAGCACGTTTTTTGCAATAAGTAAATAGGACCTACTTGCTTTGTCATAACTTTTCATTATACACATATCACACCTAAGGAATGTGACATACATTTTTCAAGTTAACCAATAAGGCCTCTAGCCTTTACCAAACGTCTTGACACCATATGCAGGAGAGGCCTAGTGAAGAGAACATAAACTAGCAACCATCTGCTTACATTTAAAAAATTGCAAATGTGTACGTAATTACAGTTGGCAAAACAATATACAACCCCTCTCAAAAGAGCCTATCAAGAATCATGGTGAAATTCTACTCACAGGGTTTGTTGGAGTTGATGACTAACAACAAAGCCTTTGCCTACTATGGTAATCAGTGAGATTACATGTAATCAAATACCTGTTGATGCCTGTAAAAAAGTGTGATATTAATCCACTGTTATAGGTGTTTTACATTTTTGACTAATGCTTTTCACAATAAATAAGCCAGACCTATTGTACCTGGAATACCATTTCCCTGCAACCCAATTAAGTCTATAACTGTTCTCATTGGCTTGTCACTAAAATCAACTCAGGCCTTCTGTACTAATCTTAAGCCTTACCACAAGGAAACCATCAGGCATACAGTCATAACATTATAAATAAGGCTCCCTGTTTTCCGTTTTTACTGATTTTTACAGATAAATACAGACAGAAACAACGTGCTTTCTGTCTGCCTGCATTTATTTTTTAAGGTGAATAAATACAGACAATGGTGCTCCTTTAAGTGACTCTTCAGGCTGTCTCTCATGAATTATAGCCCAACAGGTGAACAGCTGGACAGCATGGGAAATTAAAAAACAGGATGAAATTTCTTTAACCCCTTCGGTGCTGATGACGGCCACCGTCATTCATGCACCGCCGTGGGCGTGTGCTGATGACGGCTGGGGGCCGTCATGAACCCGCCCACTACGAAAAACGCCGCACAGGCGCAGAATCGCGGCCGCGCCCAAGGGGTTAAATAAAGAAATACGCCAACATACATTTGTGGTATAATGCTAATGTTCACCAGTGGATGTATTTGTATGTAATATTTGGCAGCTTAAATAGCTAAAACACGACAGGCATCAAAGTATGAGTGCATGTCGATCAGTTAAATAAATATGGAAATGTACAGTTTCACAACTTCATTTTTACACAAAATACTAAATAAATATAGATAAATACAGAAAAAAGGTTCCAAAAACAAATATGGATAAATATCGACGGAAATGTTAAAAAATAGAAATACCATAAAACTGGGAGCCCTAATTATAAATCTAAACAAAATCACAGTTGACAAACCAAAATACTATCTCTTCTAAGAGGGCTTAGCAAAGATTTTCACACTGCAAATCCTATATACCTGTGGTTTGTGAGAGGGGTTCCCCAACCCCAAAAACAGTGCCTACTAAGGTAATCTGTGAGAGTCCCATGTAACAAAAATCTATCTGTAGGCTTTAGTTCAGAGTAACAACAATCCACACTTAAATGTCTATTGACTTTGACACATGGATTTCACAATCAATATTCCAGTCCTACTGTCTTTCACAATAACTTTTCATAAACACACAGACATGTAGCCATTGTCGCTGGCTTTTCACCATAACCAACTCAAGCCTAGTATTCTCAGTGAAAGTTTTCACATGGAAACCATCCAGCATACAATTATGAAAGTACAATGGTATGCAAAACTGCAATTGCCAATTTCAATTTATATCTCTTGCAAGAGAGCCCAACAAGGATTATTGTAGTGCATATCTTCTATCCACATGGCTTTGTGGGGTGGATCACCAACACTTAATACTCCTGCCTACAACAGTTATCTGTGAAATGTCATGTAACAAGCTATAGACAAGTATTTTGTTACATGTAATATTGCAGATTATGGTAGTAGGCAAGGGGTTTGGCATTGGTCACCCACTTTGACAAACCCTTGAGGTTTTTGCTGCAATGATTCGTGTTAGACCCTGTTGAGAGTGGTTTTATGCTGTTTTGCAATGTAAAGTTAACAATGGAAGGGGAGAGTGCTTGAACTGCAAAACATTTCTCATGACTGACCTCTTCCCATCTGTGTTGGTACCAGACAAAAAAAACACCATAAATGATGTATTTATTTAAGTCACTTTAACAGTATGACAATCTCACGTGTATGCCCCTGAAAATTGAAGCTCAGGCAGTTGGATAAATTAACTAAACGATTGCAGCTGCAAAGAGGAGAAAAACACACCTCCTACCCAATCAAACCATATACTCTTGGCTACTAACATGTGGGAGGAGGCAAAGCCCCTCTCTGTAGTACTCCTGAAACCTCTTTTTTTAAGTTGACCAAATTACATCTGGTAACAACTGGATGTCAAGTAAAATCTAAAAATGGACGGACCTCCACTGGATTCACTGAGCGTTGAGTTCTTTGAAGGAAAATATAGAGGCCAGTGAGCTGTTAAAGTGCCTAAATATCCTGAGGAGCTCATATCTCAACTGCTTTGAATGGCATCTTGTGGGTGAAAACTTGGGTCCAGATTTACAAAGGGCTAGCGCTGCCTTTGAGTCACCCAAGGCATTGCAAGCCCTTCAGTAGGATTCACAAAGCCATGCAATGCCACCTTGTGTGACTTTGCGTGACTTAGTAAATCCAGAATAAAGCAAGGTAGTGCAAATCGCTGGCATGCGTTACTCTGCTTTGGGAAGGCATTGCATTGGTGAAGCATGGGCATTCCCATGCTTCCACTCATGGATGTTGTCCAGGAGTGGACGGGATTTGTGCTGCTTTTTAGTGCTAGGAGTTTGTTCTGTGCTGCAAAATCAGTACAAACTGCACCACGCGGTGCACCAGCGGGTGCTGCTTCCTTGCTGCTGCACAAGTAGATTTTATACTCAAGTTGCAGCTTTCTCACTGTGAACAGTCGCAACTGCCCACGTTGAGAAAATCTCACTGGGTGCCATTATATCACCTGAAAATCGTGCTAGAGAATGCCAATTCTCGCTCACCAACTTAACTTTAGTGAGCCATGTGCAAGAAAAAACTCCCCTACGCAGTGTTTGGCAGAGTTTTGAAGGAACTCCGTTTTACAAGCATAACACAGAGTGAGCAAAACTCCGCAAATTCCACCGGAGGAGCAGAATTCATCTCCCACCTCTAATTTTGATGCAGTCCCAGACTGACTAAGGTTAGTAAACCTAGGTTTGCGTCAAAATAGTACACCTCCCCAACAGAGGTGAAACAAGGAGAAATATCTTTAATTCTCCTAGTTAATTCCTCTTTCTACATGGGCTGCATTTTGCAGCACATGAAGAAAGAGGAACATGCCTCAAAGGGTTGTTTTTGAGAGAAAAGGTGTCCCTTCCTGCACGTTGTGGTACAAAAACAGTGGTCCTAGAACCTTTTTTCAAAAAGCAATTAGTCAAAATAACGAAAGTTACATTTGATTCTTATGTTTATACTGGAGCCAGAAAGAAAATTAATTAGAAACAGGCTCCTACCATCATTATTCAATAATTTAAGCATCAATTTTGCATAAAGATAAACAAACAGACAGACCCAGAGGGGTATTCTTGTTCACCAAGTCATTTAATGTACTTAGTCAGGTGAAAGTTCTGAACATATTCAAGAATTGACAGTTTATTAGAACGGTTGCTCCAAGAGGGAATATGCTAGTAGAAATAAATGAGTGCTTCAGTGTTGGTGATTGAAAGAAGGGGGAGGCATAGAAGAGAAGAGATTCTATAGTTTGGAAACAATACAGACGGTTAACATTCACCGTCATATGCCGCCTAGCTACACATCTGTTTATGAACAGTTTGGATTATATATACAAATAAAAATACAGAAATAAATTCGAAGTTCGCACGATAGGGGACACAGAAGTGGTAAATCTAGGCCTTTTCAAGGGCGTCGATGTTTCGATCCAACTTAGGACGCAAGGGCGGTTTGCTGCCTCGGCCGTGCGGATCTTCTTCAGGACAAGGGGGATTTGGGGCAACCAGGAAAGGCGGACTGGATCGCCCTCCGTTGCTGGTGAAGAGCCTCAAAGGTGCTCATCAACCCATGTTGTGTTAAATTTTCTTAAAAACGGGGTAGTCATCACAAGGGAAACCTCTGAGTGAAATCCTCAATAGTCGCGTTGAAGTTACAAAAGTGCCGTCACGGTCCGTGTGTTAATCACGGTTCTGTGATCTGAAACAGCGTTCAGTCTCCCCGCAAAAAGGTTTCCCTTGTGATGACTACCCCGTTTTTAAGAAAATTGAACAGTTGTCTTGAAGGGTTGTGTGACTTTTTAGTAAATCTGGCCCCTGCTGTTGTTTCTTTACAAGCACAGGTTCATATTTTTGTAGACTACATTGGTGTGTACACAAACTGCTCTTAGAGAGTGCTGCTACTGCACCCCCAGTTGCCACTGTGTACTGGTGCTGTTTGAGGAATCTTTACAAAACGTTTTTTAAAGTTCATTCTCCTCAGCTCCTTTCTGCAAAGTTTCAGGGTGATCCATTATGCGCATGTAGACAAATTATGATAGAAAAATTTAATAGGGCAGGATAAGTGTACACGGACCCCCAAGCCCTGCAAAAACAAACATTTTTGGCCTTTCTGCTGTTCCAGCGATACTCGCTCAGGAGCCAAAGGTCATATGCTGCAAAGGGTTGGCTGCAAACCTATAATTTTACACTATTACTTTATGGTAAAAAAATATACCCTTCATTATAATGTATGTTATTAAACAGGCTATCCAGGGTGACTAGGGCACCTACTCATGACCTTCATTGGAGTTAAGGGTAGCCAGCCACACAAGGTGGTTTTGCAGACCCCCCTTCGTTCCTTTGTGTTTATTATATGTTGTAGCTGGGGACCTGAACTAGGAGTGCTCTTTAAATATTTGTTCATCCCTGCGACCCCCCTTCCCCGTTGTTAAGAGATTGTATGAGCAGCTGTTTGGCTGCGGATCGTATTATATTATTTTGTGACTACACTTTGTCAAGGTAGTTTGCTCACAGTTCAATTCTTTTGAACTGTTGAGTAAGCTCTGGTAGACTCCATCCTTATTTTATAGTTTTTCCGTCCCCTCTGGCAAACTCAGAATACTCTACTTGAGGTTCTTTATAGCATTGGTTCTATTATACTCTCAACAGTATTGGCTGTATTAGAATGTTATCATGGCAGAAATTAGCGGTCTAGCTTACGACAACACCGTTTATCAATCTATACTAGACAGCATGCCCAGCATGCTAGAAGCCCTTCCTATTGTAACTACTGGTACCCAGGATGAGTGGGCTAAGGTTCTAACTTTGAAGAAATCATATTCACGTACTTTAGTACATGGTATAGCCATGGCTGAATACCTCAGGGCAAGCTGTGCACCTCCCGGCCTGATTGTTACCAACGCGCCACGGCTTTTTTTACAGGACAAATCATTTCTAAAAGATTGGTCCCTTGTAGCTTGGAGGTGTACTAGGGATTGGCTCATCCTGATTATTAGTACCTCTAAAAGGATAGCTGACACATTACTTATTGAAATCCAAGTGTTAGAAGCCTCAATCAAAGCAACCATAACTGGACCTATTTTTAGAAAACAGCAGGATGAGTCTAATAAGAATTCGAAGGAATTTAATGACTCAATCTTACAATCCAAATTAGATAAATTCAAAAGGATTTGGCAAAATTCAAGCATGAACAAGTATATCCTTATACAAGTGACACATATACTCCACCCGCATTTAGAACTAGTGGAAAACGTTATCGGTCTAACTATTCAGGCTCTAGCTCTGATAGCAGTGACACAGATACAACAGGCACACCATCCTTCCAAAGAAGAGGGAGAGGTCGATCCAACAGACGCTTTTCTTGCGGCAATTACCCGCAGGGGCAGTTCCAACAATGGTGGCCACCCACTCCGTGGGGGTACCCACAACAACAACAGGCCTACCCCCCACCACCAGGGCCCTTTCATGGCTTCCCTAATGAATTTAACAACCAGCCTTTTTTAGGGTTTGGCCCACGCAGGACACGGGCAAGAAACCAGTCGGCACAAGAACCAGGCTTTCACTGGGAAGATCAGTCAGGTCCCCACACAGGGACTCGGAGCCAGACCAGCAAGAATTTGCAGAAAGCAGGACCATCGGGGAGTCAACCCTCATAGTCAATCTCTCAACGAAAACACTAAGTGAGATCGAGAAGAGAGTACTTGTTAAGGGTCCCGGTTTAGTAATGACTAATGATGGAGATCCTTTTCTGTTCCAATGTGAATTGAGCCAATTCTTTCGAAAACTGAGACTTCATTACTTCTTCAAGAACAAAGACAGTGATCCGTCTAACACTACTTAAATAAATACTGGACTGAAATTAAAATCGAAGTTCCAACCACCTGCTCACACAGTCCCCCCTCAAGTTCTAGCATTTGAGAAGGCAGTGCAAGATGATGTCTCCAAGATATGGGAAACAAAGAAAAGATCTTTTAAGAACCTATCAAGAGAGGATCACACTGCATTGAATTCCCTCTCGCAGGACCAGTCAATAATTATTAAGCCTGCGGATAAGGGGGGTGCAACAATTATCTTGAACTCCCTTGAGTACAGGTCTGAATGCCTGCGCCAACTGGATGACAGACAGGCTTACAGACCATTAGAGCAAGATCCCACTGAAGGTCTCCAGAGACAGATCAAAAGCCTGACGGAAGAGGCACTAGCAGAAGGATGGATAACCGTGAAGGAAGCACAATTTCTGACGACTGAAAATCCGGTTATGCCATACTTCTACATCCTGCCTAAAGTGCACAAACCACAAAGGCCGCCATCTGGGAGACCAATAATTTCAGGAATAGGGTCGGTTTTGGAACCGTTGTCCACTTTTATTGACTTCTTTCTTAGACCGATTGTCCAGAAGATGCCCACATACCTTCAAGACACAAAGGATGTGTTGAGAGTCTTGCCTGAGATTGATTTTGACCCAGAGAGAGATCTATTGGTCTCATTTGATGTAGAGTCCCTCAACACTTCCATTCCTCAAGATGAGACTCTAGAAGTGGTCACTTTCATTCTAGAAGCTAGTACACTTGATACAATAACACCTGTACCTTTCATTATGACTCTTGCTCAACTAGCCATGAAGGAAAACTTCTTTCGTTATGAAGAAACAATCTATTTCCAAACATCCGGGACGAGTATGGGCAGCGCTTTCGCGCCGAGCCTAGCTTGTCTTTATGTCCATCAATTTGAGCAGCAACACGTGCTAACACCCATCAACCCTTTCCATTCATCGATCAGATGGTGGAAAAGATACATCGATGATGTATTAGTGGTGTGGAGAGGCAACCAGGAGTCCATTAGAGTATTCCATCAATGGCTCAACAGCAGGAATGAATATCTCAATTTCACTGTCGAATTCCACAAAGAAAGAATTTCCTTTTTGGACCTTTCCATTTATGCCAGACCCATAGGTTTGCAGAGTGAACTCTACAGGAAACCAATGGCAAGAAACTCTCTACTTCTGTACGAGAGTCATCATCCGAAAGCACTTCGGGATAATTTGCCTTATGGGCAATTTCTGAGAGTACGGAGGAATTGTTCGGAAACTGCTGACTTTCAATCTCATGCTAATAACCTCACTAAACAACTACTTGAGAGACATTACCCACGATCACTTGTCAAACGCTCATGGAAACGGGCTAACAATAGCAACCGAGAGGCACTTTTGGAACCTCCAGTATGCAAAGCTCCATCTGAGCGACTGACCCTGGTAAGCACGTTCAATACCAGAAGCAACCATATCCAGAAGATAGTTCGCCAACATTGGCACATCTTGAATTACGGTAGCAACTGTATTGCCCAACCCTTGTTTGCTTTCAAGAGATCGAGTAACATTCGGGATCGTTTGGTGAATACCCGGCCAAAAGAAACTCCTAGGAGAGCAGTAGGTACCTTATGGGATTTGCCTCCAGTAACAGGACACCATCCCTGTGGAACCTGTTCTGTTTGCCCTTAAACAAAACATTCAACGCAAATAGACATCGGCACTGACCTGCCTTGGCTACAGACCCACTTCACGAATTGCAACAGCGATAATTTGATCTACCTCCTTACATGCCCATGTTCGATCAGATATGTGGGAATGACGACGCGGAAAGTACGCGTACGTATGCTGGAACATAAGAGCTTGTTTCGTTGCAGGAAATGCATGACCAGTCTGACCAAACATTTTCTTGACAAACAGCATCGAGAAGAAGACTTCCTATGGACAGTATTAGAGAAGCCATTCATACCATCACACATCAGTAACATCACAAAATATCTCTTTATGAAGGAGCAGAAATGGATCTACAAGCTTCGCACCAATGTGGTGGGACACAATGATGATATACCCTGGGTGTCCTTATGAAGCTACAGGGCTGAATCCATGGTTTATACTGTATAGTTTGTAGAGGGCATACGATATTCACCATGCACATAACCCATCATAGTAGGTACATCAGATATACACGCTTTTTGATTATGTTGCCACTTCCAAAAATACCGGATAAAAATGTTAGGCTTTCGTATATAATCTTGATTACCAATACCTGGTATCATGCTGCCTCTGAAGATACAGAGTGCACACTAGATACATTGATATTTCGATTAAACTGTTGAGGCTTCTAGGGGCTCTAGACTGAGGTATATTCACTAGATACCTAGGCCTCCTGTATCTAGGATGGTCTGTTTTTTATTTGAGCTAATACACCTCCAATATGTGTTTCTATTAAACTGTTGAAGCATCTAGGGGCTCTAGACTTAGGCATATTCACCAGAGATCTGGGCCTCCTGTATCAAGGATGGTCTTCTTTACATGAGATGTATACACCTCCAATATATAACACCATGTGATAGGAGTGATTTTGAATCAAACATAAATAGCCAAAACTTGACAAAGCGCTATCTGACGCATTCAGTAAAAAGACAGACATATAACAATTTATATATCTAGTTAACACATGCCAAATGTTTACTGGTCTCGATTTATAGAACCTTTGTTAAATATTGTTTTTCATTAGAACCCTCTCTGAGCAATCGCCGTGCCGATGACGAGTGGTACACAATATTGAACTACAAATGATGACGCTATGACGTCATTGTGTAGTCCTTAAACACGTGACCGGCCCCTGTTCCAGGAAGTCGCAAACATTAAACTTCTTGCAAGTTCGGCCAACGTGAAAGAAGGTATTTTGCACGAAATTGGGATTTCTTTCTTTCTTTTTTCTTTTGTAAGCTTCTAAATCCTATGGCTAAGGTGATACTTATTGCCCTAGAACGGTAGCGGCATTTCCCCTGCGAGTAATGCGCAGGCTTACAAAGTAGTCCGGTTCGATCAGAACCATAAAACAGCTGCAACCTGCTGCGTTGGTGCCTCCCCTAAGACTCAGACTTGATCTTAGAGGCACCGACGGACAGGTGAGTGCGGTTCACACACGTTTGCTGTCCTACCGGACTTTTTTGCTATATTGAGTGTTTGACAGCAAATACTGGGGCACAGTTATGCCTGAGATATCGGTACAACTGATTAAATGTGCACATAGCGAGGGTATTTGCAATCACTATTATTATCATTATGCCCTCGATTGTTTGCTACAAGGTGTGTGCGTGCCATTGCCATAAGTTGTGAGTGTCCCACAGTGAGGCAATATTATACATATTTGGGTTAATATACGCAACTATAACCCTGCTTTCAACCCACAATTTTGTTATTAACGATTGAGCACATATTAGTCCAATGTTACCAGTAAAGATATATATGAATACTTTTAGATCTCAACATATGGTTTTTACACCGATTGGGTTTGTCCGGAGTTGAGATGGTTATGCTATACAAGGGATGGTTTAGTCCGAGGTGAAAGTGTAATTTATAACCAGGAGGGAACTATGCGGGTTTTGGGGCATCTATAGTATGAGCTCTTTAATCCCCCCTTTTTTCCTTTGGTTATCGTCTTTGATCTTTAGAGCGGGGCCTCGAGAAACCTGAGCATGGTCCAGGTGAGGTGAGGTCCAGTCCCCGGTCAAGCTGGTTGAGAACACTTACATTTTTCAGTTTATGTTGGGTATGTTTGATTGTTACTTTGACATACAGTGTACTGAAATGTGTGCATTTATTTTCTATATCTCTCCATAGATGTGTTCATGCATCCACTGAAACGGAGGATTAGTAAATCGTACAGGTTGTATTTGTTCCAACCTTTAACATGCTTTCTTTTGTTCGCACATTGATTATAATTAGTTTATCACTTTCAAGCAGTAGCAATATTTCAAGAGCAGAGGCCCTGACGAAAGCCGGGGGGCGTTTTTGCCACGCTAGGCAGAAACTTGTTGGCCTTTTTTCACGACAGATATTTGTTTTCACTGTCGTTTGCACTGTTCTGGTTTTAGTAAGGGGAGATGTCCTTATATTAATAAAATTATCTCTCTTTAGGACATCCCACTCTTTTTTAATTCACCACTATATTCTTTTGTTGCACTGCGAGTTCACTATCCTCACAACCATCAATGATCGGCTGTCATAAGTGCCTGTGGACTTGATCCTGCTCTAATATCGAACTCGTAGTTAAATGGTTTAGATGATCAAAGGACCAACCATGTGATACGGGTGAACCAAATGATAGGACTGATCACTAAGTTCATTTGATGGTAATCCACTTTTGAGCTGAATTTAGGTATGAAATTACTGAATATTTTTAACCAGGTCTCATCAATTATATTATCTAATATTAAAGGAGAAGCAGCATCAGTGGTGATTCACCAGAAATTGAGGGAATTTGATGTAACAGAACAACCACAAGAATTACCAAGAATAATTGAAAAATCCTATGTAGAATTAGGAAGAGACAGTCTGGGTGGGAAACTATTAAAGCCACAACTGTCTGAAAGTCCTGAATAGGTCTTTACTAAAAACACTCCTACCACTTCGAAAAAGAAGTGGGAAAATAGCAAACAAACTTCTAAAGAGAAGAGTTCTCAATCTCTAGGTAGGTCTCCTCAAAAGGAGCCCTCTGAAAGGAGGTGCAACCTCAGGAATAGGAATAATTTGAAAAAACCTGATAGATATCAAGAAACTGATACATGTTCCTCTCGTACCTTTCAAACTTCATCACTGAGGTCCGAAAGAAGAGGATGATCAGAAAACAAAGAAGAACGCGTTAAGTCCAAAGATGATCAACACATTCAGAAAAGTAAACCAAAACCTCAATTCACCAAAAAGAAGGTAGCAGGTCTAAAAATCAGACATGCCGAGGATCTTGAGGGCACAACTCAAGAACGGAGAATGGGCTCAAACAATGTTGGACACCGCCAGAACCTGAAAGGTCTTCTGGAGACAGTGTACTTAAATGAAGACATTGAAGTTGAAACTGCAGAAACCAGGGTTAGTTCTCCATAGGTTATATGAAATAACACTCTGGATTGAGGGAGACATACCAAGAAAAGTGAAAGCACTTTCTAAGGGTTACGATCACTGTTCCCTCTAGGGCGCGCGTGCACCTCCCCTGACGTCAGCGCACACCACCTAGCGTGGAGCGCGCACTCAGGACGTCGCTAGATAGAGTCGCGCCGCCAGCCGCTTTAAAGAATCGAGCAGCGCGAACATGAGGCAAGTGCAGATAAGGAGGCGGGGGGCTGGTTGGGCTTGTGGCGCTTGCGGCTGTGTGGGAGTGCGGGGCAGACTGTGGCCTTTTGTTTAAGTATTGCTGTTAATCAGAGCCCCTTCATTGGGCTCCGATTAACAGCAATACTTAAACAAAAGGCCACAGTCTGCCCCGCGCTTTACTAACAAAAGCGTAGTCAGTTTCCAAACACAGCGTGTACTTTAGCACACGCTGTGTTTGGAAACTGTCTCTAGGTTTTTTTTTTGGTTTTTTTTTTTAAACTTTATTTTTAATTTTTTGCAAACAATGACAATCATACAAGGGTATCATGGCACTCGTTCCATCAATGTCAATAATAAACAAGGCACAATATAGGTCAGCAGCTAGAGAAAGGCAGGCAATAGTTATTAGTAACAAGTACATAGATGCATATAGGCATATCGAGTCAATCAGTAATAAGGCATCAATGGAAGCATGATACATCATGCAATCATCAGTTCGCGTGTGGGCAGACGAGTCATATCACACAAAGACAAATATTGCATTAAAGGTAATACGTTGATATGGGAATCGTACATGAGAAACAACAGTAACACCATTAGTATTCTTTACGCAGTTCATATATCCTACTATTCATATGGCATAAATCACGTGTCAGATATATCCTGATCATCCAAGGCATCAGTACCCATCGCAGGTTCTATATCAGGCTGTGAGCTTTCAGTTGTCCCTCCCTGAGATAGAAGATACGTGGTCAGTGGCCCCCATATGTCTTTAGGCCTACTAGACAGTGGTTGTGTGTCACATCCTCAAGCCATTCCTTAAATTTCGGGGCTCTCCCACCACCCCATCTGCACGCCACTCTTCTCTTTGCTAGCAAGAGAGTAATGTCCAGAACCTTCCGGTATGATTTAGGCACATGCAGCGGGTATCCCAGCAACATGAGCATTGGGTTGGCATCCAGGGTCCCACCCACCATAGCCTCCAGGGCAGCGTGTACTTGCATCCAATAATCCCGGACAGTTGGGCACTCCCACGCCAGGTAGAGAAAACCAGCACCTCCTACATGGAAGCGCTCACATCTATCATTCTTAGAGAGACGAAACCTATACTTCTTAGCTGGCGTATAGTACATTCGCTGCAAAAAACGATAGTGAATTATTTTAAGTCTGCAGCTAGAAGAAATATCGGCCGTAATGCTACAGCAATAGCACCATTGCTCGTCAGTGATTTCCATATCCAAATCCACCCCCAATGTGATCTGGCAGACCCCTAGAAGCCCTGTCGTTGCGTTCTGATATGACCATATATGCCCGACACAAGGTGTGAGCCATCTTGTGAACCTAGCAGAAAGTGAGCGGAGAAAAGCTTATGTTTTCATCGACTGCAGCCCGGCAGCCCAGCATGAGAAAATTGCAGCACGACCATCGATGTATGCAGAGGCTGTGAGCAGAGAAAAGCTAAGACTGAGGTCTGAAAGAAACCGTGAGTTGATTCGACTGAAGCTGAAGCTGAAGCAAATTAGAGCTGATGTATGCAGGGGGAAAAAGTTCTCGGGAGTGAAATGCAATCTGCTTTTTTTTTCAAAGTAAAGTCAAAGTTTCGAAAAGACTCTTGATCTCCCAAAACATCTGGCATGCAAGAGCCTTCAAGGTGCAGTTCAAGTAAGATTAGGGCCCTAGAAGGGCAAGGGTAAAACAAGAAGGCGAGGATGGAGACAAAGATATAGAACGATACACGATAAACGATACTAAACGCTGCTTCACGGTCATCCCGCTTTCCCTGCTTCTCAGACATTTTCAGACACTTTAAATTTGTTGCCTGACTTTCCTCCCCCATCACTTTTGCACTACACCCCATCTAGCACTTGTACTGTGCCTGTTTTTTTACTGACCTCCATTGGCTTCACGACGCATCGGGGGAGACTGCCGCTTGTACTAATGTCTCTCATCGGCGCGATTTTCGGCGCGTTTTGTCAGGGGCACTGAGGCCGGAGGCCCAGTACCGGTACCAGCTGAGTCAAGCGTCATCTGCGGACAGACAGAGCGGGTGTAGAAAAAGGTCACGCACAGGGCTTAGTTTGCGTCCTGGTTGCCGTGGTAACGAAGGAGAGCGTAGGATCAAGCTCTGGGAGCACTGCGTGGGTCTTCACATGGGCAGTGACAGCGGCAGAGGTAAAGACTGAGGCTGTCAGAAGCCAGAAGGGGGCAGCACAAGCCTAATAAAGGCTATAAAAGGTGAAGGAGGAAGAAAGAAAGAGCGCATGTCGCTGAGATCTATCAACGTACTGTGTTCATGGTGCTGGGGCCGATCAGATCATAATGAAGGCTACAGGGAGACCAGAGAGGCCAGAAGAAGAAACTGTGAAACTGAACTGACGCCTGCTATAGCTGCGCTTGGTATCAATATCAGGATAACATATGCCTCCAAAATAGACCAGAAACACAGCGCGTGTAAGAGAGGTGCTGGGATTATCAACCAGAGAGGTGCTTGGTTCACTAACAGGACCAACAGGACAATTAAAGCATCTCAGATAACATCTCAGATAACACCAGGGAGGCCAGGGAGGCATGTCAATCGGAAAAACAAAAAAAAAGCGATCTCAGCCTCAATTCTGGTGGCATTTCAGGTGGCAACTGCATGTAGAGACAAAGGTGCAGAGACAGATCCCTAAAAACCTAATAAAGGAGGGAATCGGATCTCCTGCCATAACACAGGACATGGAGGGAGGAGATAAAAGGGATGCTGTCGCTGTCAAGGACACAAGCGATATCGGAGCAGGAAGGCGAACATCCGTGCCAACCAATTTGGAACCCGACAGAGGAAAGATGGAAGGGGAAGGGGGGATTGCCCAGCAAGAAACTTATGTGGCAATGGGACAACCTCTAGAAATACCCCAAGAAACATCGGAAAATACAGGAAATACAGAACACATTGAGAAGTTGGCAGATGACCCACATCCACACAATGTGGAAAAGACAAAGGAAACGGCTCAAGTGACACAAGTACTACAAGTAACTAACGAGAGACAGAGAGGCCCTGAAACTAGAGGGTCCAGAGCAAGGGAAAAGGACTTGGAAAATACTGAACTTCATGATAATGGGAAAAGTAAAAGCAAAAAACTGGAGAAAAAAATGGAGAAGGAGAAAGAGAAAGAGAAAACCAGGCGTAAAATTAAAGAGAAAGAGAAAGAGAAAGAGAGAGAGAGGGGGAGAGATATCGAGGAAGATGCCAAAATGGAGCTAATGGCCAAGAAAGCTCAGAGACTACAAACAATATAAAACTTAAAGGCTAATCCAGGCTCTCCGACAACGTCTCAGCCTAGAATTTCTAATATTTTCAGTCCTCTTCATAAGGATGCTGCGATTAATGCCCCAAAGAGCGAGAAATCACTGATCAAACAGCCGTGTAATACAGGTGGAGCCGGTGGAGCCGGTGTAGCCAGCCCTGGTATGCCCCTAGAGAGCATCGAAAGAGAGGGAAACGCCATCCAAGTTGCAAATATCACCAAGCAGCTCGCAACTCCAAGCGGGACCATTGAAGGACCTAGGGCACCTATTAAAATAAAAACAATAATGACTAACCAAAAGGAGCAATCTGATCTAAGCAAGATGCTACTACAAGGGCAAAGTATACATCCAGAAAATAAAACTTACTCTGATGAAGATTCAGATTCAGATTCTGATATGTATCAAACAGGGATGTCTATTTCTAGCGAATTAAGTGAACAAAGTGACTCAAGCAAAGCCAGTATAGGACCACAAGCGGAGACTTTATCTTCTGGATCCCATGACTCGAGGACAATATGTGAAACAAATCCAAGGAAAAAACTAGGGAAAAAAAAGAGGATAAAAAGCAAACATGAATGCAACATCTTTAACGAAGAGACTACAGACCCAGGCACTAACACTGATCAGGGCAGAACTAGAACAAATCTTCCTCGAAAAAGCCCGATCATAAAATCATTGGGAGAAGCATATCGTCAGAAATGTAGCCAGACTGAGATAGAAGAAGGAGGTCAAGAAACTATCGTAAACGACTGTGGGTCTGGATCGATGAGTGAACCTTCACTAAGCGATGTTTTGAGCTCAATAAAGAGCTTTCATTAGGACGTCAAAAAAGATAGCCAAAGAAATCGGGTAGCCATTGACAAACTGCAATGTACAGTAAAAAAAGTTGAAAATATTTGCACGGAGATTTCGGAGAGAATGGCCACTGTAGAAACTCGAACTGAAAACCTGGAAACAGATGTCATTAAATTGCAAAAGACAGAAAAAGAACATGAGGGAATAATCAAAGATCTTATGGCAAAAGTTGAGGATCACAAGAATAGATCCAGACGGAACAATCTAAGATTCCTTGGTATCCCAGAAAATTTTGAAGGAAATGATCCCAGAGGGTCTATGATTACACTAATTAAATCCGCATTCCCGGAATTGGAGGCCTGGGACCTGGATAGAGAGGTTCAGCGTGTTCACCGCTTCCCTGTGACTCAACCGAAACATGCTCACAAAACACGCCAATATCCTAGGGCTATGCTGATCTACTGTAGAAACTTTCTTCTTAGGGAAGCAATCTACGATCTTGCAAGACCCACAAGCCAAAGGGAACATAAAGGGTTCAAATTCTTTGCAAGGCCTGATTTCGCGCATGCTACCGTAGAGCGTAGGTGGAAAATGCACCAACTATTTGCACCATTTGAAAAAATTGGTGCTAAGGTTTTCTTACAGAATCCGGCACGGTTGAAAATCATATTTAAAGGCTCAACCAAAAGCTTTACGAGTGAAATACAAGCCGAAGAATACTTAAGGGAAATTTCAGAGATGGAGACCCGAAATGCGGGGAAATAATAACATGTAAAGGAGCAGCACATGAAAAATGAACACTTTGGGAATCTATGGGGGAGTACTAGAATGGATAAATATGTCAGGCATAATGGGAGGTTAAGCTTAAATGAATACGATGAATGAAAAACTGCACTGGTATAGAGGTTGTGGTCAATTATACTTTCTTTTTTTTTAGAATAAATCTGCCCGGGCAACGGTGTGCACTTTGGCGATCAGACCATACGGGCGCCCACACCTAGGACCCGGGACCTAGGATGCCTCATGGGATGGTAAGGGAAGGGGAGGGTGGGGGGAACTCAGGGGGGGATGGGGGGAAAGGGGGTGGGAGCTTAGGACCAAGGAATGTCAATCACATGAAGGGTAAAAAATACTGCACTATTGTAGCCACAGACAATCGCTTAATAATTATGAAACAAAGATTTGGATATGATAAGAGAATGATCGCAACAATTCTAATTTAGTATGGCTAAGGTAAAAATTGTTTCTTTAAATATATGCGGACTCAACGATATCAAAAAAAGACAGAAGGTGGCAATCGGATTACAACTAATGGAGGCTAATATCGCCTGCATACAAGAAACTCATATCGAAGGTTCTCAGCACTACTTACTAAAGTCATTAGGATATAATCTCATTACTGCTACTACACAGGGAGTCCGATCAAAGGGGGTGGCAACCCTAGCAAAAGGTGGGGGGCTCCAATTTGATAGAGTATTGTCCGATAAACTTGGGAGATGGGCAATTGCTGAATGCAAGTATAATAAAGGTCAAAATAAAATAACAATCTGCACTATATATGGGAGTGTCTTTGATGAACCAGAGATACTAATAAAGGTCTCCAATGAGCTCGCTCATTGGCCGCTACCCATTATAGTATGTGGGGATCTTAATCTACATCTCCCCGGGGACTGGACAACCAGACCGGATTTTAAATACAATGGTAGAAAACCAAGAGTTTTTCGGGCACTAAAAGATTTATGTGTGGTACATAGCTTAATAGATGCGTGGCAATATAATCACTGGGGAGATCCCGGTTTTACATTTTATTCATATCCACATTCGCGACATGCAAGACTCGACTATATGCTTATATCTAACTCGCTTAAAAATGTATGCATGATAGATAAACTACCACGCCTATTATCAGACCATAACCCCCTAATTTTAAAGCTATCATGCACTCCGAAGAACTACCCAATTAAGAGCTGGACGTTTGAAAGGGCCCTGCTAATGAATGAAAAGTATTGTAAACATATGAAGGCGTGGATCCCCGGCTTCATTGCAGACAATCTTGAAAGTACATCTATAGAAATAGTATGGGACGCACTTAAAGCGGGTATAAGAGGAGAGACATCACAATTCTCTCTGCGAGTTAACAAGGAAGGGAAATCCCATCTGGCTGCTTTACATTATAATGTAGGTAAAGCCGAAGAAAATTTGATTGCTGCTGCTCAACAAGGTCATGGGCTAGAAAGTGCATTAGTGCAGGTAGCCATTGCAAAAATTTTTATTACAGAATTAATAGTTGAAAAAGCTATCATTAAGGCAGCAGTAAACAAGGCAAAGATATATGAATTGAGTGAAATGGTTGGGCATCAGTTAGCGGCACGTATCAGAGAAGAGACATCAGCAAGCACCATTAGAGAAATTCAGGACCCAAGACTAGGCTTAAAATCAGAACCAGATGAGGTTAGGGCTGCATTTCAGAGATTTTATCAAGAGTTATATACCGAACCTATAAATGGATTGGGGGATCCAGATCAGTATTTAGATGGAAACCGAGGACCTAGATTTGAGAAGAATGACCAGGAATTGCTGGATGGATTACCGAATTGGGATGAGATCCTGCTATCCTTAAACGCATTAAAAAGCGGAAAAGCAGCGGGACTGGATGGGATACCATCTGAGTTCTATTTGAAATTTGCAGATCAATTACAAACAATATTGACGACTTTGTTTGCACACATATTTCTAGGAGGTACTCCTCCTCCCTCCTGGTCAGAGGCCAAAATTATGGTCTTCTTGAAAAAAAAAAAAAATCCACTTGAATTAGGCTCTTATCGTCCAATCACTCTAATTAATGGGGACTCAAAAATCTATTCGAAACTCTTGGCGACCAGATTGGCACCAATAATAGATAAAATAGTATCCAAACACCAACATGGATTCATACCAGGAAGGTCAACAACGGACCATGTTCAAAGGGTGATCTCGTTGTTCGACTATGCAGAATCTTCAGGAGACCCTATGGCGCTTATACTTCTCGACGCAGAGAAAGCCTTCGATAGGGTCTCCTGGAGATTTTTATGGACGGCAATGTTCTATAGTGGAATCAACGACAAATTTATTACGGCTGCTCGAGGACTTTATAATAAACCGAGTGCTAGAGTATTAGTTAATGGGCTCCTATCTGAAAACTTTGCAATCACAAGAGGAACCAGGCAGGGATGCCCCTGCTCACCGCTTTTATTTGCAATATATATCGATCCATTTATTCGATGGTTGGATAACTGTGTATATATATCACCAATCACAATACGTAAGCATAATACTAAAACATTGGCATATGCCGATGATATCGCGCTTGTCACCAGCGATCCCAGTATAGCTATGCCGGTGATAGAAGAAGAGGCATACTTATTTGGATTGGTGTCTGGATACAAACTGAATTCTAATAAAACTCAAATCGTGTTAAACAACAAGATTGTGATGGTTGATCCAAGAGTGACTGAGGAGGCCGTATACCTAGGGGTAACAATAAGTGCAAAAATCACAAACATTGTCGATATTAACTTAAAACCTCTGATTTCCCGAACAAAGAAGGAAATGATCCGATTGGATAATCTACATCTAACTATAGGGGGCCGTTGTAACTTGATTTAGATGGTTTTTTTGCCTCGATTTTTATATTTCTTTAGGACCATCTGCCTCGAATTCCCCCCCAAAATCTTTGCGACTATCGACTCCATGCTTTCAAGCTTTATTTGGGGATATAAGAAACCACGTCGAGCTCTTAAAAAATTGACACTACCGAAGGAAAAGGGAGGTCTATCCCTACTGAACTTCAAATTATATTACTGGGCCACTGTTATAAAATACTGTGCCTACTTGATCTCGAATGGTAGAAAGTGTAGTGGAGTCAGGTTATCAGGTTCTCGGGGAAAGTCCGGCAGTACCTCTCTCATCCCTTGACACAGCCGTATGTAATAAAAAACATTGAGTGGGGTAGGGTGGTAGTCTTTAAAAAACAGGTCCATGGTACGGAACTGCCCATCCACAAAAAGGTCTCCCCAGGTCATCACTTTAAGTTTTTGACATAGGAGTTGGAATCCAATCTCCTGTAACAGCACCAGTCCAGGATGGTTGGTCAAAGGCATTCATGCCGAATATAGTAAGGTACAGTTTTAGCTATGCGTTGCCACGCATCTATCGTGCATGTGACAGTCGTGAACTGAGTCTCTATGGCCGTGGCCGGACCATGTATGAGTCCGCTCAGTGGAAGGGGATTCGCCACCCAATCCTCCACCCACCAGTTGAGGCTTGGGTATCATCCAGTGATAAGCATGATGCGCCTGGGCACTCATATAATAAATTTTAAAGTCGGGTATGTCAAAACCCCGTTTGTCATATGGTTGTGCCAATACCGACCACCGGAGCCTCGCCTGTTTCCCTCCCCAGAAGAGTCGGATCAATTCCGTTCTTAATGTTTTGAAAAAGAAGGCCCCTGGATAATAGGGGATATTGAGAAAGAGATATAAAAAACGGGGCAGTATTACCATTTTTATGAGTGAAGCTCTCTCAGCCATGGATAAAGGAAGGGAAAGCCACCGGGTAACAGTAGAAGTTAATTTAGTGATGGCAGTGCCATAATTAAGCCGTAGTGTCTCCTCCCTATCCCTCAATACCTGTATGCCCAAATATCGTAGATCTGAGTGACACCATTCCAGCGGAAAGTCAAGGGAGAATTCCAACACAGCATCTGTAAGGGGAAGAATTGCGATTTACTCCAGTTGATTTGCACCCCGGATAACCTGCCAAAGACAACAAACTCCTGCAGCAAGGGATTTAGGTTATGTAGCGGATCCGTGACAAAGAGCGTCATATCGTCAGCGTATAAGGAAATTGCTATTTGGCGCTGGAAACACTTGAACGCACCAACCGGGTACAGCTGACGGATTCTACAGGCCAGTGGTTCTATGGCTATAGCAAATAGATGGGGGGATAATGAGCACCCCTGTCTAGTACCACGGGTAATTTTAATCGAAGGGGATAGATGGCCATTAATTAGGACTTTAGCAGTAGGCTGTGTATACAATAATTTAACCCAGGAAAGGAACAATGTGGGAAATCCCATACTCTGTAACAGAGCAAATAGATAACTCAATTCAACAGAATCGAACGCCTTAGAGGCATCCAGGAAGATTGCTGCCACCGAGAAGTTCGGGGCCACCGTTTGAATCAGGGAAAATAGGGTTCGCAAATTATGGGTGGTAAAGCGACTAGGGACAAATTCCGACTGATCTGGGAGTATGATTTTGGCCATCAATAGGGACAAACGAGTAGCCAGCACTTTGGCGAGGATCTTCGCATCACAATTGATCAGGGACAGCGGCGGTATGAATCACAAGACATGGGGTATTTTCCAGGTTTTATGAGGGATGTGATTACTACCTCTCTCATTGAACGGGGCAGAATTTCCTCCCCTAATGACTCCTCAAACACTTCACGAAGGACGGGTGCCATTATATCTATGTAACTTTTGTAGAATTTGGCAGGGAGCCCATCCAACCCCAGAGCTTTGCCATTTTTCAGCGACATTATCGCCTCTCTGATCTCAACTAATTCAAAAGGCGCACTCAGAAACGTTCTATGCACGTCGCTTAACCAGCACAAAGCTACGTCATCCAAGAAATCAGCAAAACGCTCGTCACCCAAGCTTTTTGTGGTGTATAATGCGTTATAAAGGGACACAAAGGTATTCAGGATACCCTCGTTGTCACGGCATATCTCTCCCTCCGTGGTGGTAATTTCTAACACAGTATTGCTAAAACGCTGATTGCGAGTAGTGACTGCTAGTGCTCTGCCAGGTCTGTCACCTTCACAAAATTTGTGTGCAGACCATTGTCTTACTCTAAACTTGGCTTCTCTTTCCGCTTCTGCTTCACACTCTGATAGTTTGGCCCTAAAATCTATATGTGCCTGTGTCATCTCCCCCTGTACCATAAGAGTCTCCAATCCCTTCAGTTCACGATCAAGGGAACGTAGCGTCCTTTGTATGTCCCGAAGGACCCCAAAGCTCTTCGAGATACAGTATCCCCTGATCGTTACCTTAAAGGCCTCCCATATGACTTCAACACTGTCAACAGACCCTTTGTTGCGAAGGAAAAAAGCTGCTATCTCCTATCCCAGTTCCACCCTAAAGACCTCATCCAGCAAGGCTGTGGGTTGCAACCTCCACTGTGGCCTAGGACTACCCCAACCCGGCATACGTATCTGTATCAGAACCGGACTATGGTCAGAATATGTTCTGGGAAGGTGTTCAACCCGTTTCAGACCCGTTATCAAACCCCTGGACAGCAAGAAGTAATCTAGATGAGCCCATGTACCAGTCGATGAGGTGAAATGTGTACCTTCCTGTCTCTGCGGGTAAAAGAAACGCCAACAATCAGTCAAACCACCTTCTTCTGTTATTCCGTGTAAGGCTTCCCTAGAGCGACTTTTGTAGAGCGCCACCCCATCCGCCCTATCCTGTGAGGGCACCATAGCAACATTGAAGTCACCCCCCCAAATAATGTGCATAGAACCAATGTCGACAATCTTGCCCCATAGCATTGTAAAAAAGTCAGGCGTATCAACATTAGGTAGGGGCATAGCAGTTCACTAGGGTGACCGTGTCCATCCCCAGACGACCCCACACAATGACATATCGCCCAATCAATCAAGCAGATAACGTTTCAGGTATACATTACAGTCTAGGAATGTCCATCAGTCTCCCAGCCATCGTCCCGGCAGCTAGCACGTGGCCACCCAATGTGGGTCTGCTCCGCTACATCTTCACTCCACTTTGGACAACGCTGCATCCTCCAGCTCATCCGAGTCATGCGGGGCCTTCTTACGTTTCCTCAACGTCTTCAGAAATTTTTCAGCTGATTAAGGCGTATTGTGGAAAGTCTGTGTTCCCTGGTGGGTGATACGTAGTCGCGCCAGATAGAATAAAGCATAGTCCACCTGTTCCTGACGCAATTTCTGCTTTACAGCGTTAAATTTACGGCGTTCCTCTTGCACTCGGGCCGTGAAATCTGGGAAGATAGTGAAGGAGACGCCCTCATAAGTAAGCTGCTTCTTTTCCCGTGCAACCCGGAGCACAACGTCGCGGTCTCTGTAGTTGAGCAGTCGCGCTATGATGGGTCGCGGGGGTGTCCCCGGGGACGGCCGTGGACCCAGCGAGCGGTGTGCCCGTTCCACTATAAATTGAGCTGACAGGGCTCCCTCTGCGGTAATTGCTGTTAGCAGTCTTTCAACATACTGTTCCAGGTGCCCCGTGTTGGTGCTTTCAGGAATACCTAAAATACGGACGTTGTTGCGCTGGCTGTGCGCTTCAATATCCTCATATTTAGCGTTGATTATGCGCATCAATTTATCCATTTGAGTGACTACCTTCTTTAGCTGTTCAGTGGCATCCTCAGTGTCAGATATCCGTTGCTCCGCTTCTTTAAGCCGGGTATCATGCGTATCATGCGTATCTAGTTTATGAGCGATACTGTCCATACGTGTTTTAAGAGTGCCGACTTTATCCGCTATTGTTGCGAATCCCTGGCGCATTTCTGTGAAGATAGTGCGCAGTTCATTGTCCGAGCTGGACGAGGTAGCGCCCGTCATGTCCACCGGCCGTGTCTCCTCTACCTCCGTCAGTTTTTTGGCGGGTGTTTTAGTTTCAAAGGTGAGACGGGGTTGTCTAGTATCCGGTCTGCCCATATCTTCCAGCCCAGGCCGCCTTTACAATTGTCCAGTAGATATGTATATTCCACCCTACAGTGAGGCAATGACCACAAGAGTTTTATAGTCGTATCGGAATAAACACAGCATCAAAAGACCACAGTGGTGAGCAGTACGACCTTATTGAGGAAAATCCAGCGCCCTGCCCTCAATACGAGTAGTAGGCAGGACGATATATCAGCAGTGGTCTAAACGCCAGACCGTGGCTTCAATCAGCGGACACCACCACCATTAAGCCGCCGCTTTTTCCGCACCTCAGAAAGTAAAGTATTCACAGCAGGCAGCCATCTCCCCTGTATGCTCCAGGCGACACGAATCACGCAACCTGCACCCCGCAGCTATTTACGCTGCCATTGTCCTCAAGTGTTCTGGCTGTCCCGACAATGCTGAGCGACAGCGTAGCAGTGTCGTGAGGATTTCCAGGGGCAATTTTCGTCAGTTATGCCGTCTTTCTCTACCACTGCTCCCCCATAAGCTTGAACCGCCGCTGATAGTGATTTATGTGGCAACTGGCAGGATTTACGGGGCGGGTCCAGAACAGTGTCCGCACTCGGCCAGTGTAGGAGTGTGTTCTCAGTGCTTCCCCACGTCAGAGAGGGCTAGCAGGGACAATAGGCATACGATGTGCAGGGGGCTACAATTCGCCCAACAGTTGAGGCAGGGCAAGGTCCTTCAGCCTGACGAAGCCAGGCACCTCTCAGCGAACTCCGCCATTTTGCTTTTGCGGGCCTCCCCCCACTTCTGGCCTCAGTCGATCTCCTTACTTCTGTATTGTCATCCGGGAGGATAGCACACAAGGAGGGTCTTTCGGAGGTTGCCGGAGCCTCGCAGGTGCCACTAGCAGATCGCTGGTCGATGTTGTAAAAGCCCGCACTCCGCCATTTATGTGTGATCTGCGCGCATTGGCACAGCCGCGCCGCTCGAGTCACTGTCGCCGCCGGGCTCAGCCGCCACCGGGATTGCAGGTTGGGCGTGCTCCACCCTGCAGAAGGACGAAAGTGCCACCGCGTGCCTCTCAGTAGCCCGTAACAGCAGTTCGCTGGGATCACCAAGCCTTCAGCCCTTCAGGACAATAAGTTTGACCTCCGGAGGGGAAGTTTCAGCACAGGATTAATTACGGATCAGGAGCCGGATAGCGGGAGCCTCAGCATACTGCGGCCATTCCGCTCGTGCGCCACCTAGCGCCCCAACTGTGTCTACGCTTTTGTTAGTAAAGTGCGGGGCAGACTGCGGCCTTTTGTTTAAGTATTGCTGTTAATTGGAGCCTGTGAAGGGGCTCTGATTAACAGCAATACTTAAACAAAAGGCCACAGCGGCTGGGGAAATGAGCGGAACAGGAGGAAAAAGGGGCACAAAAACAAGGAGAAAAAAAAACGAGTGGCACAGACGGGCAGAAAGGCACAAAAAACAAGTGGGACAGAAGGCAGAAAAGCACAAAAATCGAGTGGGACAGAGGGCAGAAAGGCACAAAAAAGAGGGAAAAACAAGTGGAACACAGGACAGAAAGGCACAAAAAACGAGTGAAACACAGGACAGAAAGGCACAAAAAACGAGTGGGACAGAGGGCAGAAAGGCACCAAAAACGAGTGGAACAGAGGGCAGAAAGGCACAAAAAACGAGGTGAAAATGAAGTGGGACAGAGTGCAGAAAGGCACAAAAAACGAGTAGAACAGAGGGCAGAAAGGCACAACAAACAAGTGGAAGAGAGCAGAAGGGCACAAAAAACAAGGGGAGAACGAAGTGGGACAGAGGGCAGAAAAGCACAAAAAATGAGTGGGACAGAGGGCAGAAAGGCACAAAAAACGAGGGAAAAACAAGTGGAACACAGGACAGAAAGGCACAAAAAACGAGTGGAACACAGGACAGAAAGGCACAAAAAACGAGTGGGACAGAGGGCAGAAAGGCACCAAAAACAAGTGGAACAGAGGGCAGAAAGGCACAAAAAACGAGGGGAAAATGAAGTGGGACAGAGTGCAGAAAGGCACAAAAAACGAGTAGAACAGAGGGCAGAAAGGCACAACAAACAAGTGGAAGAGAGCAGAATGCACAAAAACAAGGGGAGAACGAAGTGGGACAGAGGGCAGAAAAGCACAAAAAATGAGTGGGACAGAGGGCAGAAAGGCACAAAAAACGAGTGGCACAGTGGGCAGAAAGGCACAAAAAAATGAGTGGGACAGTGGGCAGAAAGGCACAAAAAACAAGTGGGACAGAAGGCAGAAAAGCACAAAAATCGAGTGGGACAGAGGGCAGAATGGCACAAAAAAGAGGGAAAAACGAGTGGAACACAGGACAGAAAGGCACAAAAAACGAGTGGAACACAGGACAGAAAGGCACAAAAAACGAGTGGGACAGAGGGCAGAAAGGCACCAAAAACGAGTGGAACAGAGGGCAGAAAGGCACAAAAAAACAAGGTGAAAATGAAGTGGGACAGAGTGCAGAAAGGCACAAAAAACGAATAGAACAGAGGGCAGAAAGGCACAACAAACAAGTGGAAGGAAGCAGAAGGGCACAAAAAACAAGGGGAGAAAGAAGTGGGACAGAGGGCAGAAAAGCACAAAAAATGAGTGGGACAGAGGGCAGAAAGGCACAAAAAACGAGGGAAAAACGAGTGGAACACAGGACAGAAAGGCACAAAAAACGAGTGGAACACAGGACAGAAAGGCACAAAAAACGAGTGGGACAGATGGCAGAAAGGCACCAAAAACAAGTGGAACAGGGGGCAGAAAGGCACAAAAAACTAGGGGAAAATGAAGTGGGACAGAGTGCAGAAAGGCACAAAAAACAAGTAGAACAGAGGGCAGAAAGGCACAACAAACAAGTGGAAGAGAGCAGAAGGGCACAAAAAACAAGGGGAGAACGAAGTGGGACAGAGGGCAGAAAAGCACAAAAAATGAGTGGGACAGAGGGCCGAAAGGCACAAAAAACGAGTGGCACAGTGGGCAGAAAGGCACAAAAAATGAGTGGGACAGTGGGCAGAGAGGCACAAAAAACGAGTGGGACAGAGGGCAGAAAGGCACAAAAAACGAGTGGAACAGAGGGCAGAAGGGCACAAAAACGTGGGGAAAACGAGTGGAACACAGGACAGAAAGGCACAAAAAACGAGTGGAACACAGGACAGAAAGGCACAAAAAACGAGTGGGACAGAGGACAGAAAGGCACAAAAAACGAGTGGACGAGAGTAGAAAGGCACAAAAAACGAGTGGAACACAGGACAGAAAGGCACAAAAAACGAGTGGGACAGAGGGCAGAAAGGCACAAAAATGAGTGGAACAGAGGGCAGAAAGGCACAAAAAACGAGTGGAAGAGAGCAGAAGGCCCCGAAAAAACGAGGGAGAACGAAGTGGGACAGAGGGCAGAAAGGCACAAAAAACGAGTGGGACAGAGGGCAGAAAGGCACAAAAAATTACTGGAACAGAGGGCAGAAAGGCACAAAAAACGAGGGAAAAACGAGTGAAACAGAAGGCAAAAGGGGCAGAAAAATGAGTGGGACAGAGGGCAGAAAGGCACAAAAAACGAGGGAAAAATGAGTGGAACACAGGACAGAAAGGCACAAAAAACGAGTGGAATAGAGGACAGAAAGGCACAAAAAACGAGTGGGACAGAGGGCAGAAAGGCACAAAAAACGAGGGGAAAATGAAGTGGGACAGAGTGCAGAAAGGCACAAAAAACGAGTAGAACAGAGGGCAGAAAGGCACAACAAACAAGTGGAAGAGAGCAGAAGGGCACAAAAAACAAGGGGAGAACGAAGTGGGACAGAGGGCAGAAAAGCACAAAAAATGAGTGGGACAGAGGGCAGAAAGGCACAAAAAACGAGTGGCACAGTGGGCAGAAAGGCACAAAAAATGAGTGGGACAGTGGGCAGAAAGGCACAAAAAACAAGTGGGACAGAAGGCAGAAAAGCACAAAAATCGAGTGGGACAGAGGGCAGAAAGGCACAAAAAAAAGGGAAAAACGAGTGGAACACAGGACAGAAAGGCACAAAAAACGAGTGGAACACAGGACAGAAAGGCACAAAAAACGAGTGGGACAGAGGGCAGAAAGGCACCAAAAACAAGTGGAACAGAGGTCAGAAAGGCACAAAAAACGAGGTGAAAATGAAGTGGGACAGAGTGCAGAAAGGCACAAAAAACGAGTAGAACAGAGGGAGAACGAAGTGGGACAGAGGGCAGAAAAGCACAAAAAATGAGTGGGACAGAGGGCAGAAAGGCACAAAAAACGAGGGAAAAACAAGTGGAACACAGGACAGAAAGGCACAAAAAACGAGTGGAACACAGGACAGAAAGGCACAAAAAACGAGTGGGACAGAGGGCAGAAAGGCACCAAAAACAAGTGGAACAGAGGGCAGAAAGGCACAAAAAACGAGGGGAAAATGAAGTGGGACAGAGTGCAGAAAGGCACAAAAAACGAGTAGAACAGAGGGCAGAAAGGCACAACAAACAAGTGGAAGAGAGCAGAATGCACAAAAACAAGGGGAGAACGAAGTGGGACAGAGGGCAGAAAAGCACAAAAAATGAGTGGGACAGAGGGCAGAAAGGCACAAAAAACGAGTGGCACAGTGGGCAGAAAGGCACAAAAAAATGAGTGGGACAGTGGGCAGAAAGGCACAAAAAACAAGTGGGACAGAAGGCAGAAAAGCACAAAAATCGAGTGGGACAGAGGGCAGAATGGCACAAAAAAGAGGGAAAAACGAGTGGAACACAGGACAGAAAGGCACAAAAAACGAGTGGAACACAGGACAGAAAGGCACAAAAAACGAGTGGGACAGAGGGCAGAAAGGCACCAAAAACGAGTGGAACAGAGGGCAGAAAGGCACAAAAAAACAAGGTGAAAATGAAGTGGGACAGAGTGCAGAAAGGCACAAAAAACGAATAGAACAGAGGGCAGAAAGGCACAACAAACAAGTGGAAGGAAGCAGAAGGGCACAAAAAACAAGGGGAGAAAGAAGTGGGACAGAGGGCAGAAAAGCACAAAAAATGAGTGGGACAGAGGGCAGAAAGGCACAAAAAACGAGGGAAAAACGAGTGGAACACAGGACAGAAAGGCACAAAAAACGAGTGGAACACAGGACAGAAAGGCACAAAAAACGAGTGGGACAGATGGCAGAAAGGCACCAAAAACAAGTGGAACAGGGGGCAGAAAGGCACAAAAAACTAGGGGAAAATGAAGTGGGACAGAGTGCAGAAAGGCACAAAAAACAAGTAGAACAGAGGGCAGAAAGGCACAACAAACAAGTGGAAGAGAGCAGAAGGGCACAAAAAACAAGGGGAGAACGAAGTGGGACAGAGGGCAGAAAAGCACAAAAAATGAGTGGGACAGAGGGCCGAAAGGCACAAAAAACGAGTGGCACAGTGGGCAGAAAGGCACAAAAAATGAGTGGGACAGTGGGCAGAGAGGCACAAAAAACGAGTGGGACAGAGGGCAGAAAGGCACAAAAAACGAGTGGAACAGAGGGCAGAAGGGCACAAAAACGTGGGGAAAACGAGTGGAACACAGGACAGAAAGGCACAAAAAACGAGTGGAACACAGGACAGAAAGGCACAAAAAACGAGTGGGACAGAGGACAGAAAGGCACAAAAAACGAGTGGACGAGAGTAGAAAGGCACAAAAAACGAGTGGAACACAGGACAGAAAGGCACAAAAAACGAGTGGGACAGAGGGCAGAAAGGCACAAAAATGAGTGGAACAGAGGGCAGAAAGGCACAAAAAACGAGTGGAAGAGAGCAGAAGGCCCCGAAAAAACGAGGGAGAACGAAGTGGGACAGAGGGCAGAAAGGCACAAAAAACGAGTGGGACAGAGGGCAGAAAGGCACAAAAAATTACTGGAACAGAGGGCAGAAAGGCACAAAAAACGAGGGAAAAACGAGTGAAACAGAAGGCAAAAGGGGCAGAAAAATGAGTGGGACAGAGGGCAGAAAGGCACAAAAAACGAGGGAAAAATGAGTGGAACACAGGACAGAAAGGCACAAAAAACGAGTGGAATAGAGGACAGAAAGGCACAAAAAACGAGTGGGACAGAGGGCAGAAAGGCACAAAAAACGAGGGGAAAATGAAGTGGGACAGAGTGCAGAAAGGCACAAAAAACGAGTAGAACAGAGGGCAGAAAGGCACAACAAACAAGTGGAAGAGAGCAGAAGGGCACAAAAAACAAGGGGAGAACGAAGTGGGACAGAGGGCAGAAAAGCACAAAAAATGAGTGGGACAGAGGGCAGAAAGGCACAAAAAACGAGTGGCACAGTGGGCAGAAAGGCACAAAAAATGAGTGGGACAGTGGGCAGAAAGGCACAAAAAACAAGTGGGACAGAAGGCAGAAAAGCACAAAAATCGAGTGGGACAGAGGGCAGAAAGGCACAAAAAAAAGGGAAAAACGAGTGGAACACAGGACAGAAAGGCACAAAAAACGAGTGGAACACAGGACAGAAAGGCACAAAAAACGAGTGGGACAGAGGGCAGAAAGGCACCAAAAACAAGTGGAACAGAGGTCAGAAAGGCACAAAAAACGAGGTGAAAATGAAGTGGGACAGAGTGCAGAAAGGCACAAAAAACGAGTAGAACAGAGGGAGAACGAAGTGGGACAGAGGGCAGAAAAGCACAAAAAATGAGTGGGACAGAGGGCAGAAAGGCACAAAAAACGAGGGAAAAACAAGTGGAACACAGGACAGAAAGGCACAAAAAACGAGTGGAACACAGGACAGAAAGGCACAAAAAACGAGTGGGACAGAGGGCAGAAAGGCACCAAAAACAAGTGGAACAGAGGGCAGAAAGGCACAAAAAACGAGGGGAAAATGAAGTGGGACAGAGTGCAGAAAGGCACAAAAAACGAGTAGAACAGAGGGCAGAAAGGCACAACAAACAAGTGGAAGAGAGCAGAATGCACAAAAACAAGGGGAGAACGAAGTGGGACAGAGGGCAGAAAAGCACAAAAAATGAGTGGGACAGAGGGCAGAAAGGCACAAAAAACGAGTGGCACAGTGGGCAGAAAGGCACAAAAAAATGAGTGGGACAGTGGGCAGAAAGGCACAAAAAACAAGTGGGACAGAAGGCAGAAAAGCACAAAAATCGAGTGGGACAGAGGGCAGAATGGCACAAAAAAGAGGGAAAAACGAGTGGAACACAGGACAGAAAGGCACAAAAAACGAGTGGAACACAGGACAGAAAGGCACAAAAAACGAGTGGGACAGAGGGCAGAAAGGCACCAAAAACGAGTGGAACAGAGGGCAGAAAGGCACAAAAAAACAAGGTGAAAATGAAGTGGGACAGAGTGCAGAAAGGCACAAAAAACGAATAGAACAGAGGGCAGAAAGGCACAACAAACAAGTGGAAGGAAGCAGAAGGGCACAAAAAACAAGGGGAGAAAGAAGTGGGACAGAGGGCAGAAAAGCACAAAAAATGAGTGGGACAGAGGGCAGAAAGGCACAAAAAACGAGGGAAAAACGAGTGGAACACAGGACAGAAAGGCACAAAAAACGAGTGGAACACAGGACAGAAAGGCACAAAAAACGAGTGGGACAGATGGCAGAAAGGCACCAAAAACAAGTGGAACAGGGGGCAGAAAGGCACAAAAAACTAGGGGAAAATGAAGTGGGACAGAGTGCAGAAAGGCACAAAAAACAAGTAGAACAGAGGGCAGAAAGGCACAACAAACAAGTGGAAGAGAGCAGAAGGGCACAAAAAACAAGGGGAGAACGAAGTGGGACAGAGGGCAGAAAAGCACAAAAAATGAGTGGGACAGAGGGCCGAAAGGCACAAAAAACGAGTGGCACAGTGGGCAGAAAGGCACAAAAAATGAGTGGGACAGTGGGCAGAGAGGCACAAAAAACGAGTGGGACAGAGGGCAGAAAGGCACAAAAAACGAGTGGAACAGAGGGCAGAAGGGCACAAAAACGTGGGGAAAACGAGTGGAACACAGGACAGAAAGGCACAAAAAACGAGTGGAACACAGGACAGAAAGGCACAAAAAACGAGTGGGACAGAGGACAGAAAGGCACAAAAAACGAGTGGACGAGAGTAGAAAGGCACAAAAAACGAGTGGAACACAGGACAGAAAGGCACAAAAAACGAGTGGGACAGAGGGCAGAAAGGCACAAAAATGAGTGGAACAGAGGGCAGAAAGGCACAAAAAACGAGTGGAAGAGAGCAGAAGGCCCCGAAAAAACGAGGGAGAACGAAGTGGGACAGAGGGCAGAAAGGCACAAAAAACGAGTGGGACAGAGGGCAGAAAGGCACAAAAAATTACTGGAACAGAGGGCAGAAAGGCACAAAAAACGAGGGAAAAACGAGTGAAACAGAAGGCAAAAGGGGCAGAAAAATGAGTGGGACAGAGGGCAGAAAGGCACAAAAAACGAGGGAAAAATGAGTGGAACACAGGACAGAAAGGCACAAAAAACGAGTGGAATAGAGGACAGAAAGGCACAAAAAACGAGTGGGACAGAGGGCAGAAAGGCACAAAAAACGAGGGGAAAATGAAGTGGGACAGAGTGCAGAAAGGCACAAAAAACGAGTAGAACAGAGGGCAGAAAGGCACAACAAACAAGTGGAAGAGAGCAGAAGGGCACAAAAAACAAGGGGAGAACGAAGTGGGACAGAGGGCAGAAAAGCACAAAAAATGAGTGGGACAGAGGGCAGAAAGGCACAAAAAACGAGTGGCACAGTGGGCAGAAAGGCACAAAAAATGAGTGGGACAGTGGGCAGAAAGGCACAAAAAACAAGTGGGACAGAAGGCAGAAAAGCACAAAAATCGAGTGGGACAGAGGGCAGAAAGGCACAAAAAAAAGGGAAAAACGAGTGGAACACAGGACAGAAAGGCACAAAAAACGAGTGGAACACAGGACAGAAAGGCACAAAAAACGAGTGGGACAGAGGGCAGAAAGGCACCAAAAACAAGTGGAACAGAGGTCAGAAAGGCACAAAAAACGAGGTGAAAATGAAGTGGGACAGAGTGCAGAAAGGCACAAAAAACGAGTAGAACAGAGGGAGAACGAAGTGGGACAGAGGGCAGAAAAGCACAAAAAATGAGTGGGACAGAGGGCAGAAAGGCACAAAAAACGAGGGAAAAACAAGTGGAACACAGGACAGAAAGGCACAAAAAACGAGTGGAACACAGGACAGAAAGGCACAAAAAACGAGTGGGACAGAGGGCAGAAAGGCACCAAAAACAAGTGGAACAGAGGGCAGAAAGGCACAAAAAACGAGGGGAAAATGAAGTGGGACAGAGTGCAGAAAGGCACAAAAAACGAGTAGAACAGAGGGCAGAAAGGCACAACAAACAAGTGGAAGAGAGCAGAATGCACAAAAACAAGGGGAGAACGAAGTGGGACAGAGGGCAGAAAAGCACAAAAAATGAGTGGGACAGAGGGCAGAAAGGCACAAAAAACGAGTGGCACAGTGGGCAGAAAGGCACAAAAAAATGAGTGGGACAGTGGGCAGAAAGGCACAAAAAACAAGTGGGACAGAAGGCAGAAAAGCACAAAAATCGAGTGGGACAGAGGGCAGAATGGCACAAAAAAGAGGGAAAAACGAGTGGAACACAGGACAGAAAGGCACAAAAAACGAGTGGAACACAGGACAGAAAGGCACAAAAAACGAGTGGGACAGAGGGCAGAAAGGCACCAAAAACGAGTGGAACAGAGGGCAGAAAGGCACAAAAAAACAAGGTGAAAATGAAGTGGGACAGAGTGCAGAAAGGCACAAAAAACGAATAGAACAGAGGGCAGAAAGGCACAACAAACAAGTGGAAGGAAGCAGAAGGGCACAAAAAACAAGGGGAGAAAGAAGTGGGACAGAGGGCAGAAAAGCACAAAAAATGAGTGGGACAGAGGGCAGAAAGGCACAAAAAACGAGGGAAAAACGAGTGGAACACAGGACAGAAAGGCACAAAAAACGAGTGGAACACAGGACAGAAAGGCACAAAAAACGAGTGGGACAGATGGCAGAAAGGCACCAAAAACAAGTGGAACAGGGGGCAGAAAGGCACAAAAAACTAGGGGAAAATGAAGTGGGACAGAGTGCAGAAAGGCACAAAAAACAAGTAGAACAGAGGGCAGAAAGGCACAACAAACAAGTGGAAGAGAGCAGAAGGGCACAAAAAACAAGGGGAGAACGAAGTGGGACAGAGGGCAGAAAAGCACAAAAAATGAGTGGGACAGAGGGCCGAAAGGCACAAAAAACGAGTGGCACAGTGGGCAGAAAGGCACAAAAAATGAGTGGGACAGTGGGCAGAGAGGCACAAAAAACGAGTGGGACAGAGGGCAGAAAGGCACAAAAAACGAGTGGAACAGAGGGCAGAAGGGCACAAAAACGTGGGGAAAACGAGTGGAACACAGGACAGAAAGGCACAAAAAACGAGTGGAACACAGGACAGAAAGGCACAAAAAACGAGTGGGACAGAGGACAGAAAGGCACAAAAAACGAGTGGACGAGAGTAGAAAGGCACAAAAAACGAGTGGAACACAGGACAGAAAGGCACAAAAAACGAGTGGGACAGAGGGCAGAAAGGCACAAAAATGAGTGGAACAGAGGGCAGAAAGGCACAAAAAACGAGTGGAAGAGAGCAGAAGGCCCCGAAAAAACGAGGGAGAACGAAGTGGGACAGAGGGCAGAAAGGCACAAAAAACGAGTGGGACAGAGGGCAGAAAGGCACAAAAAATTACTGGAACAGAGGGCAGAAAGGCACAAAAAACGAGGGAAAAACGAGTGAAACAGAAGGCAAAAGGGGCAGAAAAATGAGTGGGACAGAGGGCAGAAAGGCACAAAAAACGAGGGAAAAATGAGTGGAACACAGGACAGAAAGGCACAAAAAACGAGTGGAATAGAGGACAGAAAGGCACAAAAAACGAGTGGGACAGAGGGCAGAAAGGCACAAAAAACGAGGGGAAAATGAAGTGGGACAGAGTGCAGAAAGGCACAAAAAACGAGTAGAACAGAGGGCAGAAAGGCACAACAAACAAGTGGAAGAGAGCAGAAGGGCACAAAAAACAAGGGGAGAACGAAGTGGGACAGAGGGCAGAAAAGCACAAAAAATGAGTGGGACAGAGGGCAGAAAGGCACAAAAAACGAGTGGCACAGTGGGCAGAAAGGCACAAAAAATGAGTGGGACAGTGGGCAGAAAGGCACAAAAAACAAGTGGGACAGAAGGCAGAAAAGCACAAAAATCGAGTGGGACAGAGGGCAGAAAGGCACAAAAAAAAGGGAAAAACGAGTGGAACACAGGACAGAAAGGCACAAAAAACGAGTGGAACACAGGACAGAAAGGCACAAAAAACGAGTGGGACAGAGGGCAGAAAGGCACCAAAAACAAGTGGAACAGAGGTCAGAAAGGCACAAAAAACGAGGTGAAAATGAAGTGGGACAGAGTGCAGAAAGGCACAAAAAACGAGTAGAACAGAGGGCAGAAAGGCACAACAAACAAGTGGAAGAGAGCAGAAGGGCACAAAAAACAAGGGGAGAACGAAGTGGGACAGAGGGCAGAAAAGCACAAAAAATGAGTGGGACAGAGGGCAGAAAGGCACAAAAAACGAGGGAAAAACGAGTGGAACACAGGACAGAAAGGCACAAAAAACGAGTGGAACACAGGACAGAAAGGCACAAAAAACGAGTGGGACAGATGGCAGAAAGGCACCAAAAACAAGTGGAACAGGGGGCAGAAAGGCACAAAAAACTAGGGGAAAATGAAGTGGGACAGAGTGCAGAAAGGCACAAAAAACAAGTAGAAAAGAGGGCAGAAAGGCACAACAAACAAGTGGAAGAGAGCAGAAGGGCACAAAAAACAAGGGGAGAACAAAGTGGGACAGAGTGCAGAAAAGCACAAAAAATGAGTGGGACAGAGGGCCGAAAGGCACAAAAAACGAGTGGCACAGTGGGCAGAAAGGCACAAAAAATGAGTGGGACAGTGGGCAGAAAGGCACAAAAAACGAGTGGGACAGAGGGCAGAAAGGCACAAAAAACGAGTGGAACAGAGGGCAGAAGGGCACAAAAACATGGGGAAAACGAGTGGAACACAGGACAGAAAGGCACAAAAAACGAGTGGAACACAGGACAGAAAGGCACAAAAAACGAGTGGGACAGAGGACAGAAAGGCACAAAAAACGAGTGGACGAGAGTAGAATGGCACAAAAAATGAGTGGAACACTGGACAGAAAGGCACAAAAAACGAGTGGGACAGAGGGCAGAAAGGCACAAAAATGAGTGGAACAGAGGGCAGAAAGGCACAAAAAACGAGTGGAAGAGAGCAGAAGGCCCCGAAAAAACGAGGGAGAACGAAGTGGGACAGAGGGCAGAAAGGCACAAAAAACGAGTGGGACAGAGGGCAGAAAGGCACAAAAAATGACTGGAACAGAGGGCAGAAAGGCACAAAAAACGAGGGAAAAACGAGTGGAACAGAAGGCAAAAGGGGCAGAAAAACGAGTGGCACAGAGGGCAGAAAGGCACAAAAAACGAGTGGAAGAGAGCAGAAAGGCCCCAATAAATGAGGGGAGAACGAAGTGGGATAGAGGGCAGAAAGGCACAAAAAACCAGTGGGACAGAGGGTAGAAAGGCACAAAAAATGAGTGGAACAGAGGGCAGAAAGGCACAAAAAACGAGGGAAAAACGAGTGGAACAGAAGGCAAAAGGGGCAGAAAACTGAGTGGCACAGAGGGCAGACGGGCACAAAAAACGAATGGCACAGAGGCAAAATATAGAAATATAGGGGCCGCTAAGAACAGAAGGCAGAATGGGCAGAGAGGCACGGGGGCAGCGAGGGGAACAGAAGGGAAAACTGGGCAGAGACACGGGCAGAGAGGGGTACAGAAGGAAAGACCGGGCCGAGAGAGCATGGGGACAGAGAGGGGAACAGAGGGAAGAAATAGGGGCTAGGATTTTCGTGCTGGTGTCTGATTGTTCACTTTCCACAAGCCCTTGTGTACCCCTAAATAATACACTGCTGTATGCATACATGTCCATGCCAATAGACCCAATTCAGGCTGTCTCCCTCTTGAAATTGCCTCTGCTTCAAAAGGCGTTTTTAAAAAGAAATTTAAGTTGTACAAATTGCTTGGGGGTCCCCGGATTCTAGTAGTGATTCAGTGGAGGTCCTCAGGACAGGAGTCAAAAGTTTGGGAACCACTGTCTGAGAACACACAGTGACCAATGTTCGATGTTGCTGTACATTGTAAAGAGGAGGGGTATCCACTTCCTCACATTACTTACGATCGTCTACCTGAACACTTTCAGATTACTAAATCAGTATGACGCATCAACAACATGCTGGGGAAATAATTGACAACGGTGTATCACATATGCACCAGTTTAAGATTAAGATTGTGATCATTATAGTGCTTACACTCAGTCATTGAAAATACAAACATGAATGGATGAGGCATTTCCGGATTCTTTAATGCATCCATAGCATTTCAGTAAACACACACTGTGCTGGTCAGCCTCTCCTAAAATCGGGCGCTATGATACGCCGGGGAAGTCCGTGATGTAAACATTAAAATAAAGCAACCTACTTTGCTTTAACTTTGTACTTTTTTCTGGAATGGTTTCCTGCACAACTTGATTTGACACTTTATTAGTGGATTTATTTAATGTACAGTCCTGATGTAGCCCATCAAATAGTTAAATATAAAGCATACTCTTTGATGTAACCCAGACTGCCCGCTTCTCCACTTGACCAAACTGTGTAATCTTAGGCAGTTATTTTATTTCACAGTGCTTCCTTTTTCCTTCATTTGACAGCAGCTTTGAATCCACAATTTCAGTATGTGTACAGAACAAAAGCATTTCACTCCTTAGGGTATCCATTTTTGGAATTGTGAGTCTGCCATTTTTTTACATGACGTTTGTTGCATGAATTACATGCCAATATCATGCGACTCAGGCTGGACCAAGGTTTCAGATTGCTTATGTCTTGTGCTTTTCTAAACTTGAAGTGTACTTGTCAGTGTAACCAATTCATGTCTTGGCATGCTTATCCAGTTTGCAAACTGCCCTTAAGACTCTTATTGTGGACCTGTATGTGTGAAAATGCACCATCTTTTCACTTTTTAAAGTAACCATTTTGAGTGCCATTTTGTGCCGCAGACACCCACGGTTTGGTTCCTGGTGCACATAGCCATGGTTGCAGCGCACAGAGCCCTCCACTGCCGCACACAGAGGAAAAAAATTAGAGGGAACATTGGTTACGATATACTTCTGACTGAGCAAGACCTGCCACATGCATTTGTCAGGGAGTGCCAACATGGCGTAGACATCATTATGCCAGCCTTCTCTAACCATATTCCAACTAATTTAAAATACACTTATGCCAGGAAATAAGCAGTAGCCCAGGCCCCAGCATTATACAAAATCATGTAGGATGGGATGAGGACTCGCCTGACCATAAAATTCAGTTGAAAAATCAACCAACTGCGCAAAGGCAGTAACCAGTTAAGCAAGGAGCTAAAAAACAGGTCAGGGAGATATTAGATCAAACTGAATATCAAGGGGTGATTGATGCATGCACCTCGTCAATGAACAATCCTTTGTTTCCTATGTCCAAACCTTTGTCCTGTCTAGTATTGGATTACAGACATCCTCTTGTTGCAAAACATTTGCAGTGCAAAATGCACACAGTACAGCATAAATTTTTTGTTAGAATATGTTTATTTGCATTTTTGTCATAGTACATCATTACACATATACATACAGAAATAATAAATGTCGCTGTAACATGAGGCATTGTGCACAGGTCATTGCTGGCATCCACTCTCGTGCGAAAGCATGGCAACAAGGAATAAGAGCGAAGAAGAAATGCACAATTAAACAGCGTGACAGATTCTCATTACACCGTTCAGTAATGTTAGTGCTCCGCGACAGAGAAAAGCGACATCAGTTCGGAGCATAGGCTATGCTATGGCTGTAAAACCAAAGGAGTTAGTCACAATGACAGTATATCACATATCCAAAGCTGTTTTTTCAAAACAATCAAATGTAAAGAACAATCCAAAGTATACAGTAAACAAGGGATTGAGTGGTGTCTATCGGTAATCGTGCGTGTGTGTGTGAAGACATCGATGTGGACAAAGAGCAGGTCCATAGTGCCACGTGACAGTGGTATGGTGAACGTCATAGGGTTAATCTCGCGTGTAGCAGAGCGCGGGGGGCGGGGGGTCCCATAAAAGGAGGGGCACATAGGGAGGGGGGAAAAGAAGGAGTGGGGGGAGAGAGCAGCAGTAGAAATGGGAGTGGACAGAGAAGCGAAGATATTTACACAATGCTGTGCTGCAAGCACACTCGATGGTAGGTCGTCAGGGCGTTGTCCCAATCCAGCGCTATGGGGTACTTCCTGAGCCCCGCCGTCTACACAGTACAGCATTAATGAATAACATTGTGTGTAAAAAAATATAAAACCACATTAGATATTTCTAACGGTTTCTTTTGTCAAAATATAGCACCTGAAAGTAGGTATTTGACCGCTTGCTCAATAATGGGGACACAACGTCAGTTCTGTTGTCGCCTTCAGGGATTCAAGAATAGTCTGTGGTTATTCTCAGCAAGGGTAACAGAGTTACTACAAACTTATGATGATGAAGCATTGTCTTAAGTCAATCATATCTACATTACAGACGATGACCTGGATAGGCACTTGAACTAGGGTGAATACCATTATACTTGGATTCGCCTCTGAGGGGTATAAAATCAATTTTAAGAAATCAAAAATTGCCCATCTCAACGTCTTTTTTCTAGGATATAAACTTTCTAATGAAGGCGAAAGCCTGGCAGCAAACTTTTTAGAAAAATGTGCGCTGCTCCAACCTCCTAAAACGCTTAAAAACTTACAGTCATTTCTAGGTTTCCTACATTTTTGAAGAACTTACATTCTTAACTACGCAGAAAGGGTTAAACCTCTCTACGAATTAATCAAACCTGATTTTAAAACAGTAAAATGGACACAAAAACACACAGAAATGTTGTGTTCTCTACAAACAGACATGTTAGCAACTAAACATTTACAAACACGCGTAAACGTACGCAACTTATTGATCGGAATCATTCCGGGTCAATGCGGATTCACCTATTTAACTTTTAATGAAGGTGAAAAAGTACCAATCACATACAAATCACATTTGTATACACAATCAGAAATAAAATTCACTTCTACGGTTCAAACTGCTGTAGCAAGAGAAAGAGCTCTAGCACAGGGGAAACGCATTATGGTTGTGACTCCTGTACCTGCCTTAGAGGCAGTGACAAAAGCAAGCATTCCAAATGCTAAAGCTTTACATTCAATATGGATCCAATGGGATAATTCTCTTACTGGAACTGCTGTTGAATATGTTTCTGATCCATATTTAAAAACACAAGCATTTCTACAATACGAACAAGAATGTTCTCTGCCTACTGAAATTCTGCCTCTAGACCAGTATGAATGTATCATCTATACTGACGGATCAGCTCAACCCCCTACGGTAAACTAGCCTACTGTGCGGCGTGCGCAATCGTTAAAGGCCGTATGCGTGATGGCAAATTCAGACCTATGGTCACTAAAACAAAATCTCTTGGAGATTGTACAGCTCATAGAGTGCGATTCTTTCTATTGTGTTCAATCTTACAATGAATATTTGCAAAATTGGCTTTAGAACGGTTTCAAAGATGCAAAAGGTGGCACAATTAAGCATAAAACGCTTTGGAAACAAGTAGTTCAGTTACGAGAAGGAGTAAAAAACACTCATGTGATACACATGCTAAGTCATCAACGTGATGACATTCACGTTGAAGGGAATTCATTGGCTGATGAAGCCGCGTAGCGGATTGTGCAAACGGCTACCATAGTTGCAATCACTCGTTCAAAAAAGAAAATGGACAGTGAAATAATGCAGGCTGTCAATGCAACATGCAAAGGCAGCGGTGCAGCGTTATCTCAAAAATATCCACTCAAATACTCATATATAATTGATGCAGACAACGTTCCTTTTGCTCGAATTCCTGGAGTTGGGGATAGATTAATTCCAAACAGGGAACAAAAGACCGCTTTGATTTACGAAGCACATCTGGGAGAGGGTATGATACATCAAAGGATCTCTAAAATGATATTAGAATTGAAAGTGATGTACTGGTGGCCAGGAATGAATGCACACATTCACATATTTGTAATTAACTGCATAGACTGCAATAGAGATCGCAGCAGAGAACGCAGCCAGATATCTGACTATAGCATAGGCAGCCCAGTACAGATACCATGGTTAGACAGCATTAGACTTTCTACACGCAGACGTCCCTGTGGACGAATGCAGTCCCATTAACACTGAATCAAAGGTTCATTTGGATGTGGCCTCAGCGCGCTGCTGACGCTCGAACTGTTATAAAAAATTTGCGAGTCTTTATCGGCACATACGCAACTGGCACACTACATTCTGACCAGGGTCCTGCGTTTAGCTCTCAAGCTTACAAAGAGGCCATGGCCAGTTTGGACGTTGCATTGCGGTATTCTAGTCCATCCCATCCTGAGGGAAATTCGGTTGTGGAGAGAAAAACCGGGACATAAAGTAATCTAAAACAGCTAGGGTATTAGGTTCGGGTGACGGGTGGGTCAAACATCTAATAAGTGTCCAACATAGTCTTAATAACTTGCCAAGAAGTTCTCTAGGGGGTATCACTCCATATGAGGTCCTCTTTGGGACAAGAATGTTGATCTGGGACCTTGATTGTCACACATCAGTGGAGGAACAAAATAATTTTGATATCAAAGATCATTTGGCTTTTTTCAGGACTTAAATGAACTAAGAACGAAACAAAGCAACGTGTTCCTGAAGCCAACCACCACTGGGGAAAAAACAACCATTCCAGCAAGGCCTGTCTGGATCCCGGAGCTTGGGGATCAAGTTAGAGAAAAGATCGCGGACAAGAAGGAATTTGGGCCTTCTTACAGACAACCAGTACCTGTCCTAGCAATCCACGGATCAAGAACAGTTTTACTGCTGCCCCTTGCTGGTATAAGGAGAACAGGTTTGTGTCTATAGACCTGATTAAACCACACTATGTGGCTGACACTAAGCAGTAGGCCAAGTGGACTCCGACCAAGTAGTAGACGCACTCCTCTAGCTACAATCCAAGAGGTTCAAACTGAGAGACTCATCACCTTTGAAGAATCTGCAGTAAGAAAAGAAGGACTAATCAACAAAGCTATGGAACTTGTACCTCTTGAGACCCAAATAACAGTTCGTCATGAAACACCTGTCTACAACGAAGAAACAAGTGATCAAGTGGTTCCAGCGATTTAAACTAATCCTGATGCTATTCCAACCATTGACAGAACTGCCTCTGGCTATTTCATTAACTTTGATACGTTTTCTGAGGATCCCATCGAACCTGAAAGAACGCCAGCAAAAAAAACTTTCAAAGAACAAGCAACTGACTTTTTTCATCACCTGGAAAAGACTTATCTGGTTTCACCATAGATTGAACTTTGTATTGTGTTGGGAATAATTTTTCTTCTACTTTGGTTAGCTCTGGTGATAACTCTGGGTATGCTGATAAATCAATCAATCAATCATATAATTTGTAAACGGCACTACATACCCGCAAGGGTTTCAAGGCGCTGAGGAGTGGGGAGGAAGGGGGTGCTGTTGCTACTGGTCAAACAGCCAGGTCTTGAGTTGTCTCCTGAAGGTTAGAAGGTCTTCGGTTTGTCGTAGGATGAGGGGGAGGGTGTTCCAGGTCTTGGCGGCGCGGTGGGAGAAGGATTTGCCTCCGGCTGTGGTTCTACAAATGCGCGGGACGGCAGCCAGGGAGAGGTCTGTGGAGCGGAGTTTCCTTTTGGGTACGTAGAAGGAGAGTCGACTGTTGAGATAGGCTGGGCCGGTCTTGTGGAGTGCCTTGTGTGCATGGATCAGGAGCTTGAAGGAGATTCTTTTATTCGACAGGGAGCCAGTGCAAGTTCCTCAGGTCGGGGTGATGTGGTCGCGGCGCGGGACGTCGAGGATCAGGCATGCAGAGGCATTCTGGATTCTTTGCAGTCTGTTGATGAGCTTGGTCGGGGCTCTGGCGTAGAGGGCATTTCCATAGTCTAGTCTGCTGCTGACTAGGGCCTGGTGTTTTCCTTGTCTCTGTTGGGACCCATCTGTAGATTTTGCGGAGATATGTCAAATGGACACAGCAAGTTAGAACGTAAACTTACTTCTCAAACCACACCAATCATCTCATCGTGAACAAAGAGATTTGTCAGCAGTGAACATCACAGCCATTCCTGTACCTGATGGTATAGCTTGGGACAAAACAGAATATGACATTTTTGGCCCATCGGAGCTGTTGAAGATTCTACACCAGTTCAAGATTTCATTAAGTGACTTCGTTTCATCTAGTACCTTTTCAGATGATTGGGACTTCAAGACTGTTAATAGTATGATGTCAGACCTAGAAATGTCTGCAGTATTTACAAATCATGAATATTTAGAAGGTTTTTCAGACTATGAACAAATGTATTGTTATAATCACTATGGTCATCATTTCTTGCACAAATCATCAACGCCTAGAATGTATATATGTATAACCAATGGGAACATTGTCCTACGCCACCAAAGGGTAGCTCAAAAACGTTTGCGAATAAGTTTCCATACTTTTCAGGGTTCAATGTATCCAATCTAGAATCATTTTATTTTAGAAATGTAAACAAAACAGAACAGTATGTTATCGAATACCAAACAGATTTATTCTGCAGCCTTTTTTTCCCAACTGTCTAGACTAGGTTTCGACTTTTGGAAAGACAACATTGAGACAAAAACTGTCTGGGGTACGAAAGATTGGCAAGTGCAGGGGATAGAAGCTATGTTCAGAACCTGTATCATCCCTGAGCAAATAATGTTTTTGAATGACACTGGTCAACAGATGTCTTGCCTTGGGTTAGCCAAGATCGAAGACATGAATATCCCGTCCATACCTACACCTACACCTGACAGTGAAGACACTTCATAGGGGGAGGTCGGCGTACATACTATTTTGCTTCATAACAGAACATATCCAGATTGGACAAAATGGTTGATCTGGCCCACAGACACAAACAACTGTCAAGATAGATTCCTGAACAAAACACAAGGGTTTAAAATCACCAGGCCAGACCCAAGATATGTTCAAATACAACATTCTGGAATAGTAACAAAATACAGTGTAGGGAAGCTCTGCCTTGATTGGCTACAAAGATCTACAATTAAGGATGTAAAGCAACACTTATCTTTACTTAAAGATGGCACGGATCTTAGGGAATTCTTGCTAGGACCAAGAGAACTGTGTCAAAAACATTTTATATATGCTGGTATATATGCTGCCTACAACAAACTATGGAAGATTACGCAAGCAGAGACTGCAGAAAGAATATGAGAAATTGATCGTATTAATTTAGAGAAATCTCTCTCTGTAGTTGACAATGGGTTAACGACTCTGTTGTCCAGAATATATTAATTGGACAGCATAGTATCTTCTGCCATAGACACAATGGAACAGGACTGGGTCATGTTGCAACATGGTCAGTTGCAACCGCATTCTATCATGCTATTAGGCTGGACGTTAAAAAACCGTCACTGTTTTCAGAATTTAATCTCACTGATAAACAGATCAAATTGGCACAAAGGGGAGCAGACTATATGGTGCTGAGCATTGAAAAACTGGAAAGATTGCCATTTATGGTAGCAGAAAAACCAGCTACTGAATGGATAATACATGGAACAATCACTCTGCCTGTTACAATTTTTCATTTTCAGTATTGTCTAAAACACATACCAGCAGGCACATATGAAAGGTTGGGTAAAGAATACATCAAGACATCCTGGGATTTACCATCCACACAGATGTTGGAGTGGGGGACATGAAGTGTTTCTTAGCAGTACAAACTGTGAAAACACATTAAGCAGTTCTCTCCTTTGTCAGGGTATTAATTTACACGGGGCCTGCAATGGTTCCTCTAACAACTTATCCTGTCACCTGCAAGGTTTACCAGTTGCAGTGATTGATCCAATTTTTGGGCAACTTTCGAATGGGAGTTACCTCATGTTGAACGATTACAGCTGCTGTGGCATGTTGCCAGGTATACCATATCTAGTAACTGTGTCATCCAGGGTCGCTTGCTGTATGCAAGTATTGTTTCCACAGACCAAATTAGACAGGGAGTCGCCTTTATGGCCTTCACTGGACGTCTCTTCTATACAAATTGATACTCTAAGCAGAATGAAAGCCATTCTGTTGCAAAAAACTGTGCCACTGACCTCGGCCAAAGAGACCTATGATCTATAAGCCGCAAGGACTTCTGCCGAGATACATGCCCTTTTTAATACAAACTGCCCTATACATTTCTCAGAAATGTTAAGTCGAATCTCTGATACGAGTGGTATTGTACATCTATTTAAGAACGTGTGTTCCGGATTGTTAGCACCTTTTCAAGCAGTCCTCAGAATATTTCCAAACTTTGTGCACTCTGTGTTTGGCGGACTGCCCCTCCTTTTAGGACTCATTGCAGGGATACTATTTTTTATCCTTCTGCTACGATATGGCAAGCCAAGTCACCAGCACCACTCCAAGCACCATAGAGAGAGCTCTATTGGAGATGACGTGTTGTGAGCGCATTGTCCAAATTTTGAGATTAACTCGTCTATGAGAATTAAATACCACATGGTTTCTGTTATTTAGACCAATCTGGCAAGATTGCATCTTACCTGTTCTACGCTGCCTGCTATGCGGAGAAGAATGCTTGCTAGACATCTGTCTAACACTAGGGGTGGGGGGAAGTCACCTAAGGGACTTATGTCGAGCGGCACGGAGATTAAACCAATGTCAGTGCCTCTCCGCATATTTACGTTACACGCCGCCCGCCGCCTGCCTCCCGCCCGCAATATTAAATTACTTTAAGCCTAAAATAAGATGAAAATAAGAACTTACCTTATCCCGGGGTCAGCTTCCTTGTCCCGCTAGCCGTCTTCTTGGTTCCCGCGCATGCACATTCCTGGCAAGGTGGGCGGGCGGCCAACTTCCGTTGCGCCCCCGAGTGTGCGGAGATTTTCCCCGTTACTCCGCCTTCATTGCGAAAGGCGGAAGGGGCAAATCTCCACACATTCCGTGGGCGAAACGGAGATGTCCGCCCCCCCTATCTAATACTCCCATCAGTCATACCAGCGGATGTTGATACTTTGCTTGAACCGGTAACGGCCCATGCTATGTGTTTGTCCCCAGCGGCTACCAATTATGATGACGGCATTCATTGAGATCTCACAGACGCAAAATGCTGATGCTGAGGTACGAGAGGAAACTTCAGGCGCGCAAGTACCATCCAATTCGAACATTGCTAATGCGACCAATGCTGAAGGCGATGCTTCACATCTATGTGCGGTTAATCTTCTAAACAAGGTAATCCAATTTTCACCTACAATGATAGACAATTTTTTGTCAACAGACATAGAAGATTTCATGTTTTCTCCAAGCCCTAACACTGACTTTTGATGTTGGCACACAGTGTTCTGAGAGACTGAATTTGACCTTCATTTTTTGACAGCAAAGAACTTTTTCCTATGATAAAAAAAAATGTCTTCCAAATTTGTATTTTTCATTTTTTTGGCACAAGTAATTTGCTTATAGTAGAACTATTTATAGGGAACAAGAATTCTTTGAATACTTCCAGAGGCAATATATGACCTTGTCCACAAAACAAACAATTTTATGTAATCTGACATGAAATGGTTTCGGCCTTTTTCTTCTCTATTTACGAGCCATTTCATAAATGTATATTTTTATGATTCATTAACATTGCTTTAATGTGTACAGCACCAATGCATCTTTTTTGCTTACAACCAGTTCTAATGCATTTTGTATGTATTTTGGAGGGGTTATAGCACTTCATATGTGGATATGTTTTAGATATGTTTAGACATGTTTAGTCGTACATATGAAAGTGGAGTGGGTGTTTCTGTTCGACTTTAGATTCCGTATGCATTTCCCGATTTATGCCCTTATATAGGTATAATTCACATTGCCCATATATAGGCATAGAAATCCAGTCCTTATTTAGGCGTAGCCCATGCTACCCAAATACAGGCATGGCTACTTACATCCGTTCATCTACGTCACAACAAGTTCTAGGAAAACCAGACTCTTAAGCCGTTGGAACTTTCCCCCTGCTTGAATATTGATTTCTCCAAGAACTCACTTATTATGCATGAACATCTATTCCTTAGGGGTTCATTCATGACGTTCATATGCATGACTTTTACGTCAATACTGGCATTCCTAAACACCTTCAAGGTATAAATATACCTTCACTTGCTATGGCAAAGCACGGTGTGGTTCGGTGCAGTTCGACTAACTACTTGCACGACGCAGCTTGCTACAGCAAGTGCCGAAGGAAGCCAACTCCCCAGCTGACGCACTGACCAGAAGCTGTCATCCTCCTGCCGAGAATCCAGCTCCAGTGTTTCTGACTCCCCTTGCGGGGTGTTGGGAAATCGAGTGACGAGGAAGAGATATCAAACTCTCTCATTCTAGGTATGGAGCTGATTAGAATCTAGAGAAACCTTTGGCATTTTTTGGCAGAACCAAACTATAACTAAAGACAGCACCTACTTCTTCCCTCGTACTAGACCTAGGTTAGGTACACCAAGGTAGGCGTATTTTGGAAGCACCAGTTGAGTATTTTAGCTTGTGTTATTTATGTATGTATTTTTATATATGTCATAGCAACTGACAATGCTATTACAGTATTATTTTATATTGCTGTTTACGCTGTACGCATTATACTTCGCTTTCTGTCTAACGATTGCAGCAGTTCACCTCTCTTGCACGAGAAAGAAGACTTTTCAATAAACCCCTTTTATTGAAACGCCTGTCTCTCTATTTCTGTGCAAACTCTGTAGAAACGATGCATGCACGATTGACTGAGTGAAATAGTTATCTATTGTTTCCACAACTCTGAAGATATTGTTCCGATTTTAGGGGAAACAAAGTTGCCATGTTTATGCGGTTGTCAGAGACTAATCCCTTCTTGTTTATTCGAGAAAGTTTCTAGTGACCTCTGAGTTAGCTGGCACACACAATTAAGTTTAATGTACTCCATAGAGACATACTGACCTCAGTCCTATGTCAAATCTATAGTGTATAATATTCCAATGAGCAGAGCCTATTGGGAATATAGGAACTACACTACAGGGGGACCTATGCATGCCTGTTCCCCCATGGATCAAGATCTAAATCTGTGTATACTCTAAGCTCCAGCTTACCCTGGTGGTAGTTTAGAGACATTGTGGTGGAGCCACACATGCTGTATTTCACATTTGTTTCCATGGGGCAAAGTTCAAACCTTTTAAGTGCCATAACTCAGGCTCCCCTGGGCCGCTTTTGTTGATCTTTGGCTTGTTCTGCTTCTGGCAGGATGCTCTAGCCACTAGGAGCATTTCAACAAGTCCCATAAAGGGGTAGCTGTGCTTACTTTCAGTCTTCTCTCTTGCTCCTAGTCCGCCTCTTCTGCTGGTGGGAGCAAACACCCAGTAGAGTCCGTCCTACCTGGACTCCCAGACTCTATATCTTGCAAACCACCTGGGACGACAGTGGAGTCTAAGTCTTCTCCCACCTCATCTTCAGGAGGCATAAGGGGCCATCATCAATGGCCTGGACAGACCCAGACTAGTCGTGAGGGTCAGCTGGTGACCAAGTCCTTAGTCCATCATGCAGGGCATCAGATGGCTCCTATTTCTAGCTGAGCATCTTTCTGCTGTAGTTGCCTCCCAGGTCCAGGGCTATCTCTATCTCTCCCTTTTGAAAGGGTTTATGAATGGGGTTGGAAAGTTCTAGATGTCAGGCATCCCTGACTAATCGAATGATGCCATATCATCCCTCAACCCATGTACCAAACCACCTGCACAGCATTCTAGTACAATCCAATATGGCACAGCCAAGTTTTCTCTATGAAGATCTTCTCTGAGAGCCTCAGCTTCACCCCTACCTGAATTCACTGCCAGATCCCTTCCTATCCAAACCTCAAAAGTGAGTTCCTCCTGTGTTGGATCAGATGTCTGCACATACTTATTTTTGGCTGACCCAACCCAGGCACAGTGTGACACCTAATTATCAGATGCTTATTTTTCTCCTCATCCTTTTCTTCCTAGAAAATAAGCCAATCACCAATAATTGCTTCTTTAGTGTGTCGAGGCCCCCTGGGACCCTATTTCCTGGGACACATTTTTAAATCAAATGGGAGGTGCATGCAGTCTCACTACCCAAGCCTGTTAAACCCAGAGAGACGCAATCTCCAGGAGCCATCTATCTTAATGACTATATTCCAGGGAGCCTACAGTAGTTTCCCTGCCAGCAGGAGTGTGGACAGGAGACCTTGTCTGCTCACACCTGGCAGGGCTTGCGGGCAGGGAAATGCAGATTGCGCCTGCCCGTCAGAAGCAGACAAAAACAGCTGCTCCTACTGGGCGGGAACAATGCTGGCTGCCTTTGCACCTGTAATGGGTGCTTCCGGGAAGTCAGTGAGACCGTGGAGGTCGTGAGGCTCTCTCACCACCTCCCCCAATGGTGTGTGCTGTGGGTTTCCATGGTGAGGGCTCCTGGACACTCACACTAGGTCTTGTAAGATGGGGCCTCTGGGGCCCGAGAGGATCAGGGAGGGGGACCCTATAAAATTATTACCTTGGGGAATGGGGTCCTCGGGCCTGAAAGGCTCAGTGAGGAGGGCTGAACGTCCCTTCCATTATTTAAAAAAAAGGCTCTAGGGGATAGGATCCTTGGGCAGTTAGAGGTTCGGGGAGGGGGCTGTGTGTCCTAAACTCCTCTAAAAAAACACAAGGCAATGGAATGGGGTCCCCGGGGCCAGTAGATGCTTAGGGCCGGGGATTAATGCCCCCTCCCATCATAGAAAAAGGCCCGGGAATGGGATCCCTGGGGCACCTAGAGGCTCGGGGATGGGGGATGCGCATCTCATCTACTTAGAAAAAGCACAGCCCAATGGAATGGGATCTGTACGCCCCTTCTCCTTAATTAAACAAAATGGCCCTGGGGGTAGTGGAGCACCAAGACCCAAAATTGCTTGAGGAGGGCGGGACTACCACTCAGTAATTTATATATATATATAGTTTACACAGAATAAATGACTCATGGTTTTCAGTGGTGTGCCACTTCCTTCCATTCTGGTTAGGATTTTCTGTATATTCGTGGCTTCTGTCGCCACTGCTGGCACCAAAACAGAAGGGCGGCGTACAGCAATAGTGGCAGTTTCTTATGACTTTATATATAAAAGCAAGGGGCAGAGAACCCTAAGTACCAGCATGCAACAAAAGTGACCCAACTGGGTGACCTTCTAAGGGGGAGAATTGGTTGATAATTAGCGGCTTGGTTCTGCCGCAATGCGACGCACCACCAGCAAGAGCGCCGTGATTGCCCTAGAGGAACCACTGTTGTTGTGTGTGAATGTGATTAAGGACAACTGGCAGCCACCAAAGACGAACTTTGGTATGGTCCTCGGTATCCTTGAGAATAGGAACACTGAGGCGCAACAAGGAAACCGCAACAGCAATTTTAAAAACTCTTTGACATCACCCACTGGAGGGTTCAAAAAGCAAGGGGCAGAGAACCGCAAGTATAAGTATCCAACAAAAGTGACCCAATTGGGCACCCACCAGGGGGCGAACATTATAAATCATTTTCAATCGACTTGTTTAGGTTTCTGCTCAGCGCAAATGATGTCAAGGCGCCCCTTTGAGAAAGGTTGTGTGCGAGCAAAACATGTAAGGCCTGCCGATGCTGTGCATTATTAAACTAAAGATTACCTGCGTTGTGGAGTGCGGCTATGTCTCTTCTAAGGGGGAGAGTTGGTTGAGATATATATATATATATATATATATATATATATATATATATATATATATATATATATATATATATATATATATATCTATACTACTATTATAAAGAGAGAACACAAACCTTTTGGCAAGGTATACTCGGGAACCACAGCGCAAATCCACACACCCAATACATTGTTGTAATCCTCAGGGTGTGCAGATGGACATGGGCTATAGAAAATAAAAAAAACGTAAATTTAAAAATATAACTTTAAAAAAAAGTAGTGCCCTGAAAGTAGCGCCGGCCGCGACGCTGACGGCCACGACGTAGCGGTGGCCACAACGTACGTGATGACAAAGAGGAGCGGCGGTGAAGTGAGGAGCTCGGGGAGGAGCGGCGGCTCAGGTAAGGCTCTGGGACACGGGACAGGAGGGAGCCGGTGCGGGAGGTTGGCCCGGAACAACTGCGGTAAGGCTCAGGGTCTGGGGGCAGCATTTCAGGCTTGCGAGGAGGAGCGGCGGTGAAGGGAGGAGTGGCGGCACAGGTAAGACTCTGGGACACGGGACGGGAGGGAGCCGGTGCGGGAGGTTGGCCCGAAACAACTGCGGTAAGGCTCAGGGTCTGGGGGCAGCATTTCAGGCTTGCGTGCACTCCTGCCCCGGCCCCCGCCGGCCACGACATTGTCTGAGACACAGACAATGTCGTGGCGGGCGGGGGCCGGGGCGGGAGTGCACGCAAGCCTGGAATGCTGCCCCCTTCTGCCTGGGGCGGGCTGCTAGTACATATATATATATATATTTATATATATATATATATATATATATATATATATATATATATATATATATATATATATATATATATATATATATTCACTAAAACATTAAAAAGAAATTCAGGTATTATAGTAAGAGTTATTTCAAGTAACTATAACTTGTGCGCTAGGGTAACAATAACTCATGCCCCTGCCATCCACAGTTTTTGTATCAATAATTTCACTGCAGGTGTTGTAGTGATAATATCATTGAGGCTTTAGAAGATGTCATCAATGATGTAATATGAGGAGTATTAGCTGTGCATGGAGAGGGAATGAATTATAGTTACTTTAGGGCACAAATTATAGTTGCTTGAAATAACTGAAAGTATAATAGTTGAATTTCTATGAGTGTAAATTCAAAACCTAACTATAACGTCTCTGTAACCTTTGGTTTTTTTGGTGATTTTCTACAGTTTGTTCAATGCTAATTCCTAACTATAACAACCCTGTAACCTTTGGTTTCCTCAGTGAATTTCTATGTTTTTTTTAATGCAACCACATACTGCAAATCCTATACTAAGGGGTATGACACAGGGCCTAACTTGCGGCCAGGGCCTGCAGCCAACCCCTGCTTGCATCCAGCTCCATGCCACCACAACCTTTGAGTTTGAGTGGGTCTGTGTGTGGGTGCCTGAGCATCTGAGTGGGTGCATGAGTCTCTGATTGGGTCTATACGTGGGTGCGTGAGCGGGTGTGTGAAAGCTGTGTGGGTTTGTGAGTGGGTTAGTGAGTAGTTGTGTGAGTGTGTAAATGGGTGAGTGAGTGGGTGTATGAAAGCTGTGTGGGTCTGTGAGTGGGTGTGTGAGTGGTTTTGAAGGAGTGTGAATGGGTGTGTGAGTGGCTGTATGTGTGTAGGTGTGTGAGGGTGTGAGTAGATGTATGGGTCTGTGACTGAGTGTATTTGTTATTGAATGGGGTCTGGAGCTTCAGGTCAGGATCCATATCCAGATCTGGGAGGATCCTCAGATTCCTGTGTGGTTTTAATAAAAGGTTTTTGGACAGTTCCTTACCCATGAGAGGTCCCTGACAGACCCTCCATTAGTTTCCTGGGGTCAGGGTACTTTAACCCTGACCCCTTCTATCGCTTTTTAGTTTTATTTTCCCCACTGGGAACTGAATCCTGATAAACAAAACAGAGTCCGCCACTTTCATCTCAGGTTGCGGCCAGCCAATCACGGCATTGCTGTTGATGCGTGGATTCGCGAATTCAAGGAGGATCCACAGGGGATCCACGGAGGATCCATAGAAGATATATACAAATTAGTTGTAAGCTCAATATCTCTAAAACTACTGAACATATTTTCACCGAATAACAAAAAAACACAATCTACAGACCAAAAGCTAGCTTTCTGCCAGATTTGGTGTACTTCAGTCCAGCAGTTAGAGCTGTGGCTGCAGTTGCGTCTAAAAGTCCTTTGGGAATTAACATGTGGAAAACACGTTTGAGACCTCCCCTTATTCTTGGCCCCCACTTCACGAACCACCCCAAAACTTTCCAAACAGCAGCTGAAGTAATGGGCTCATTTTTTGGGAACATTTCATGAAGATTCATCTACCGGCGCAAAAAATATAGGGAACTGAAAATCATCTTTTTGACAGAAACTAGTTCCTAACTATAACTGCCTATTGGTGACCGGCAATAGGTTATATATGATGGTGGAAATCTGTTCAGTAGTTGTTGGGAAATTAGCATTTTGAAAGTGTTATATTTGAGACCTAGCTTGAAGTTTGAAAAGGTGTACTTTTGATTTGCCTATAACTTTAGCTCTGTTTGATGATTTGCATGAATTGTGGCAGAAACAGCTTGTTTACCTTATTCTTGATATTTTTACATTTGTGCAGATTCTTCTTCAAGGGAGCACCTTGAAATGTTGGGTCAAAAATGTCCACTAATAGCTTTATAATCGTTTGGCAAATAGTCATGACATTTGAAAGACATTTATCATGTTTAGTCTGTGAGTAGTTTTCATGCAGATCCATCAATGGAGGCAGGTTTAAAAGGGGCTTGGCAAAAACAATTTCATGGGCTAATTCCTTTGATGCTCTTTAACTAATCTGCATGAAATGTGTCTGGCTGCTAGCATGTAAAGCCCATTGCAGAAATCTCAGCTTTCATGCATATCAAAAAACCTGGGAGAAAAGTAAAATGGGAAAACAAAAAATAATTCATGTGCTAATTGTTTGGTTCATTTTTACTGATCTGCACAACACCTGGCAGACACTAGCAGCCTGATTCATCAACGGGACGTTTTGCGTGGCCCTAATAGCGATTAATAGCGACTCGCTATCAAGGACACGCAAAACGATATTCATGATTATTTTAGAGAAAGAAAAGCGATTCGCACGCGGCCGCAAATACCAGTTGCGAGTATCGAAAATCGCATAAAATACGCAATTACCGGCTACATCCGTGTCGGAATTGCGAATTCTCTAATAGCGAGTTCGTCAATAGCGGGACAGCAAATAGCGCGAGATCGGGAAAACGGGAAGTCGCATGTCGAGCACAGCGATGACATCACAACCAGGAAGCAGCCAGGGCCCACCCCCATTCACCACAGTGAGGCAGACCTCGAGTCAGCAACTGGGAGAGCTCCTGCAAATCTGTTTTGATACAACTCAAAAAGTACAGTGCAGCAATGTCTGAGGATGCAGTTCCTGGGCCCAGCAACACCACAGGGCGGAAGAGAAAGTTAAAATTCTCCGAGCAGGAGCTGGAGAATTTAATAGAAGGGGTGGTGGCCAACCACTCAAAACTGTTTGGGAAGGACTCTAGGAGGGTGGCGGAACAAGAAAAACGCAGGATCTGGCAGGGTATAGCATCCACGGTGAACTCCGTGGTTGTGGCTGATAGGTCGCTGGACGAACTCAAAAAACGCTGGTACGACCTCCGAGGTCGTGCCAAAGAGAGGGTGGCTGAGCGCCTTGGAGAGTCATCGGGCACTGGAGGGGGAGGACCTACAGTCCCTCCAAACACCCCCATGGAGGACCAAGTAGAGAACACCCTGGAGAGAGAGGCGGTCATCGGAGTGACTCATCTGGACTCATCCCGCCCCTCCCAAGACAACCAAGGTAAGTGGCATGCGACTGCGACCCTGTCCCCTATGAATGTCCATGACCAATTAGCCTCCCATATTGTTCCATAGTCATGCCATCGTTCCACATCAGGTAATGCCCTGAAGCATTGTGGGACATGTAGTGTGGGCACAATGTAGATGTACCACAATGCAGCCAGACAGGTTCCAAAGTACGCAAAGCCATAGCCAGTCAGGGAATGTCACCCAGCATGCATGTAGCAACTGCACGTGTGACAGATACATGCAACTAATGAACGTCCACTTCCCCTCACAGGTGGTGCAGACAGCAGCGACAGCGAGAGGCTGCAAATAGATGAGGAGGCACAGGATGAGGAGGAGGTGCCGCCACATACACAGCCACCAGCCCCTGCCCCAGCAACTACTCCCGCAGCCAAGTCCACCACCAGTGTGCCTCCTGCGTCTGGCGCAGCAACTACTCCCTCAGCCAGGTCCACCACCAGTGTGCCTCCTGCGTCTGGCGCAGCAACTACTCCCGCAGCCAGGTCCACTACCAGGGTGCCTCCAGCCCCTGCCGCACCAACAACGCCTGCCGTGACACCACCAGCAGCTGGTGCTTCAACATCAGGGCCTGCGACAGCGGCAACACAGCGGCCACCCACTGTGTCAGGCCAGCAGAGCATGCGTGGCAGGCCTCGCCTGCAGACCAATGCACCTATCAGCAGGAGGGGGAATGGACAGGAGCATGTGAGAGTGAGCGTGGAAAGACGCATGCTCCGTATACATCAGCTGCAAGCACGCCAGCAAGGTGCCATACAGCTACAGCTGTACAACATTGGGCGCAATGTTGCCGGGGTGGGGGACCGGATGGACCGCATGACGGCAGCCATGGAAGGTGTGGGGGAGGGAATGGCCAGCATGACTGCAGCCATGGCAGGTGTGGGGGAGGGTATGGCCCGCATGACTGCCGCCATGGAGGCCAGCACTGCTGCAAATACATCGCAGCGCAACGCAGCACGCCACCGCCACCGTCAGCTATTGACCCGGCTGACCGCCTACACCAGGTCAAATTATATCATAGGCAATGCCACATCACAGTTGTCGCGGCGGTCCCTTGCGCAGCAGCAGCAGCTCATCCAGTGCTGCGAGGATGTGGCCAGGGTCCTTGAGCACCTGACCAGTGCCGTGATAGCACTACACCCTCCTGCTCTACCTGCCACTGTTGGGGGTGATGATGCCAGTGAGGGGACATCGAGTGTGAGCAGCCACTCTGCCTCACACGTAGGGGCACGCAGGCGCATCACCAGGCCCACAGCAGCTGCACGTGCCTTGGATGAGGATGAGCCACAAAGGCGCTTGGGTGGTACGCGCAGGAGTCGCACATGACTCCATATGACTCTTACAGGCACAGGCTGAGTATAAGCCTGCCCTGTCCTGTCACACAGCAGTATGCTCAAATACTGTTAGCAATGACAACATTTAAAGTGTTACCATTATTGTGAATGAAACAATAATATTTATTTTAGCAGCACACATTGGCGTTGTGTCATTATTACTTTTTGCATGCATTTGTGATTTGTGGGGTGAGGGAAGAGGGTGCATTAGAAACTATTCAGTGTGATGTGGTTGCGACGTCTGTGGCCTTCAGCTGGATTCTCCCCGTGTGCATGGCGCGCATGTGCAGGTGGCCGGTCGTCCCCTTCAGATTCACTGCCAGAGATGTCGACAGGTATCCGGCGCTTGGTTGCAATGTTATGTAGAATTGCGCAGACAGCCACAATGCGGCAGCACACTGCAGGACTGTAATACATGGCCCCACCGGTCTTGTGCAGTATGCGGAACCTGCTCTTGAGCAGCCCAAATGTCCTTTCTATGCAATTCCTTGTCCGAATGTGTGCAACATTGTAGCGCCGTTGCTGGGGTGTAGCAGGGTTGAGGTATGGGGTGAGGAGGTAATCACGGAGGGCGTAGCCACTGTCACCTGAATGAGAGGAGCAGAGGGTGAGTGCCTGTGCTGCACTGCTACTTCATAGCAATGTGACATTGTCGACAAAGTGTACTTACCAAGTAGGTGTCCTTCCCCAAAGTCTCCCCTGGCCAGTCGTGTGTGGAGGCCGCTGTGCCGGAAAATGTAGGAGTCATGGGTACTCCCTGGGTACTGGGCCACAATGTCAGTGATGTATGTCTTGGCATTGCAGACCATCTGTATGTTGAGGGAGTGGTAGGACTTGCGATTGCGGAACATATACTCCGTGGCAGCTGGTGGGCAGATGGCGATGTGGGTACAGTCTATGCATCCGAGTACATGTGGAAAATGGGCTACATTGTAGAATTGTAGCTTGGTAAGTCCAAATCCTGTTGGCTGGTGGGAAAAATGATGTGTCGGTGTAGCTGGGTAAGCATAGCGTCAACAAAGGTCTTGAGGCAGCGTGACATGGTGGGCTGGGATATCCCCCCAGCAACCGCTACTATCCCCTGGAAGCTCCCGGAGGCCAGGAGGTGCAGGCTACACAATACCTGCACATGTGTAGGCACCGCATTGGTTCGCCTTGTTGGGTGCTGCATCAGGGGGTCAAGGTCATGTATCAGCTGGATTATCATTTCCCCATTCAGCCTGTATTTAGCATATATCTGCTCTCTGGTTTGGCCCAGCAAGGTGACCCGCTGGCGGAATATCCTGTCCTGGATCCGGCCTCTCCTCCGTGCTGCTCGCTGTAGCCTTCGCCGCCTGACCACCATGTACATTCCCGGCATTGTGGAACTCCTAATGCTGCTGCTGATTGTCCTTATGTATGATTGGTCAGGCCTGAACCTGTTACTGATTGGCCAACAGTTTTTTGAAAAAAAAATTGAATGGCTTTTATGGTTACCACCTGCTTTGAGTTGTCCTTAATTTGCGCCGCGCAAACTGCGATTTTTGGGTTTTTCGCTATTTGAGAATTTTAATCAATACCGATTGCGATTGTATAGCGAATTCGCAATTTATTTCGCAGGATCCGTGGTTTTTCGCATTTTCCGATTCACTAATGCTCTCCTACCGGAATTCTGCGAATATTATTGCGATTTCGGTATTATGTGTTTGCGACTTCATGTTGAATGCCGATTACGGACATTGCGCCCGCAATTGCATTTTCGCAGCGATTGCGGGCGCAATTTTGCTTCATGAATCAGGCTGTTAATATGTTTAGCTTACTCTTGTATTTAACGTTCCATAGAAACTCCGCAAGGGAGAAAAACTGGGGACCAGATGTACAAAGCATTTATGGGGTCGTAAACTGCCTTATTCGTAGAATTGGGTAGTTTGCAACAGCAAAAATAATTTTTCAAAATGTACATATATATTAAAGTGTAATTTGATAACGGTTTACCGAAATGCAATTTGCATTTATGATTTGGTGTATGGAAGGGGCATGTTTAGGCCATTCCTTACAAATACCGAATCACAGTGGTATGTATTAATGTTTTGTGACCGAATTGCGGACACAAAACAGTAATACTTTACCATCAGTTCCAAATTTGTGGTAACCGACTCACAAACAGGAATGAGAGCCTGTAGTACCCCTTCCCTTTTGAGAATGTACAAAATATATATTTTTAAGAGCAGGAAATGATGATCCAATAGGCCACTGCCTTCTCTTAAAAAATGAAACTTAAACGTTTCATTTTCTTTTTTGAAACGCATCCTGTTTTCCTTAAAGGACCACGGGCTGCTTTAAAAAAATGTTTACTTTATTTAAAAGCAATCAAAAGCAATCACAGACATGGTGGTCTGCTGAACCCAGCAGGCCACCATCCCTGTGATAACTGTGATTCCTTATGGGCCACAAATTGTGAACTACCTCATTAATATTTATGAGGTAAGTTGATTTGTGACCCACTAGAAATTCCTATTTTAAAATAAATAGTTTCATACTTTAGGAATTGCATTTTCCTAATTGCGATTTGGTAAGAACTGCAATTAGGAAATAGTATATCCTAATGGTAAATACATGTGGCCCCAAACCCTCAATTACGAGTTGTGCCTACTGGGTCAGATCTATAACATGGTAAATTTACGTACAAATGCACTATTCAATGGAGTAAAAGCAACCCGGTAGCATGCAATTATGGGTTTAACCACAAAGGATTGGAGAGAATTACCACGTGGGACCAGATTTTCTAGCTGTAAAACCACACGGAATTCACAATTTATCTGGGTGTTGTGTGTGGGGTGGGCGAATCAGGTGATGAGGTAGAGTGGGAAGCAGTAGTGAAGGGAGGTGGAAGTGTTTTTCTTGTATGGCGAAGCATTGCATTCTTTCCCATGCTGCGAAAAACGTACTTGAGATTTGGCTGCTGTTAAAACGTCTCTTGCAATTTTTTTGACTGATTTTATCGCACGAAACAACATCCAACTAATAATCATGCAGAGCAAAATTAATGCATAAAAACATGTGTTAATTATGCTCTGTCTGACTCATAATACGGCCCTAAATGGGGTGGTCAAAAAAGCAGCATTTGCCATGTTATCTCCTATAGGAATTGTAGATCCTTGCTACAGAACAAAACAATGAATGGAATTACAGCACACTTGGTATGAAACTAGAACTTTACTCAGGGAAGTGTCTTTGCTTGGTTTGGTAAATATGTTTTTTGAGCTAGGCGAAATTAGCATTACAATAACGTGTCTGTGGGTGTGAAAGGGTTAGAAATTAGCTATGTATGCATATGGAATTGGTATAGCTTTAACCTAGCCAAAAGGCAGCAGAGAACTATGCAGGGTCAAAGACAAGCATAAAGTGAATGATTGAGCGAAGTAGCTGGGTTGTGGATAGTTAATGCATTGTGATGTAGTGTTATTTAAAGAGGTGCAGTCTATGGCCCGTCCATGGACCTATATTAAAAATTGAAAGTACCACCATTTGACAGGGGAGTCTTCAGCTCTTGTCTGGGTCCTCTGTAACAAAGTTGGGCCTGTAAACCCCCTAAAACCGGGTCCATAAATCCTTAAATATTTTATGAAATATACTTTTTCAGGCTAGGCCTCATGGCAGCCAAACTATACACATCAAGATGTGGCAGTCTGTGTCAGGTTAGCAACATTAGTAGCAAATGGACACTTTTTGGTACCCCTCCAGACCTATGCCCCCTGTTAACAGATTTGCATGAAATTCAACATACCAAGGGTAACTTAAATAGGGTAATAGTCTGCCGAATTTCTATAAAAATCTTATTAAAACACACACACAAACATGGACACACACACTCACGCAGAAAATAGCTGCTCCATTCTGACTATCTTGCAAGAGGTGTCCCCCCAACTAACATGTCCACCGAGTTCAAATGTAATTATGTAACACTGTGTATTGTAATCCTATTGGCTGCAAAGGGGTCTTCCCTCACCTAACATGTCTGGTGTGTTCAAACATGGTGACTCAGGAGTGGATTTACACTCTTCCCAATGGATCTTCTCAATAGTTTGTTTCCTCAACTAGCACCCAGTACTGTTTGGTCTAGTGGTTTATCTAGCCGTGCAGCTATCAGCATGTGTGCAGCAAATACTCAGGCCCTGATTTACACACATTTTGCACTGCGTTTACATCACAAAAGTGATGCAAACCAGTGCAATTTTGTAAATATATTTTACAGCGCAATAAAATTGCCTAAAAGTAATGCAAAACAGTGTGAAGCACTGCTTTGTGTTACTCTGAGTCAGAGAGGTGGTACATGAGTGTTGCCAGGCCACCACCCATGCTTTTTTATGCAAAATCCTATCTACTAACAATACTAGATAGGGTTTTGTGCCAAACAATAATGCCACTTTGAAGCAGGCTATAAAAGTAGATATATTTGTATTTCTCCTTTCTTTTTTGACTATGCATATGTGCCGCACTGTACTTCACACATACAAAGTAGGAAATGTTTTGCAGTTTGTCTAGGCATAGTATTTTGTACTGCAAGGGCACTCTTTCAACACCTATGCTAAACTCACCAGACAACTTTGCACTGTGCTGCAAAGGTGTGGAGTTCGGAAGCCTGGTTTTGCGCCGGGGCTAGAGAGAGGGGAGGAAAGTCCCATATCTCTGTAGATATAGCCCTTTCCTCCGGTGTGATAGGGTTGTAAATCTGGCGCTCTGTTTCTTCTTTGGAGGACAGAGCATGGTTCAATACCTGCTAAAAAGCAGCGCCGAGCTTGGCATCCTGATGTTGGGCTCACACTCTTTGCCCACTCATTGGGATCTATAGTCGCCATGTAGTGCGACACCAACCTTTTCCAGCACAGACTACCTCTGTAGCAGTGACTGTCTTAGCCTTGGCTTGGCATAAGAGAGGTTAAGCATTTTATTTTATTTTGACATTTTCAATTCCTTCTCAAAAAAATTAAACCTCAATGTGTTACTAATCAGTGCCTTTAACTACATAAATTATGCAGAAAAAAGGATTCTTTTACAGGCCCATATCATAGAGAATCGGCATCTCTTACAGCTCTCTCCCTAACCCTCCCAAGAACATAACATAACATGTGTATTTGTGAAGTGCACGTTCACCCTTGGGTATCTTGGTGCTGAATAACAGAGGTTTATTGTTACCCAACTCAATGGTACTCATTTTATCGACCTCAGATGGATAAAAGGCTGAGTAGACCCCCGGGATTTAAACCTGTAACCACGAGGTTGAACACATGTCCCTGCAGTTGGCACATTAGTCCACTGAGGCACCAAACCCGACAAGAAGGGTAAAAGCTATTGATCCTTAGGTCCTGCTGAGTGTGTGCACGGGAGCCCCAGTGCACAGAAACCCCCTATCCACCGTGGATCCCTCTGTGCACGCACAGGCCTCACCGCTCTGCACTATGCACCAGTAACTGCCCAGTGACTGAATTGCACGTTTCTGTGCACAGTGAAGCCCTGGCCTTGGTCTCTGCTCTCGTGCTCGCCTCACCTTCAGCCTGCCAACCGGACTCATCGACTATGAGCAGCTGGAGGTGACTGCCCACCTCTTCCATCAGCGCCTGATCATCGCATGGACCAGTGCCTATGCTCGGCTCATCAACAACTCAGGATGAAGAAGGTAGGTGAGTTCATTGTGGGATTTTTATGCTGCGCTGCTGGCAGCTAGGCCGTCATGCTGCACTGTAAACCATACAAGCAGCTGCAACAAAATGACTTGTTTAGAACTCAGTTGGTTTCCTTTGGATTAGCATCTACTGCAAACATTTAGGGCCCGATGTAGGTCACCAAATACCGGTCGGTAACGGCCGAATTCGGCCGTTACCGACCGGTATTTGGTGATTGAGATGTAGGGGCCATTATTTTACAGAATCGGTAAATTTACCTAATCGGTAAATTTACTGAATCTGTAAAATACCGAATCGGTAATTTTACCAATTCGGTAAATCCCAGATGTAGGTAGCACTGTTTACAGTGCTACAGGCCTTCAGAATACGGTATTTTATCACCCAATACAATTGGGTGGTAAAATACCGAATTCAGGTGTACATGCACATCTGTGTATGTACACCTGTGCCATGTGACACACAGACATGCCCCTAGGGCATGTATGTGTGCCACATGACACACAAGCCTGGAATTGGGGTGCTACAGGGTGTCAAAGTGACACCCCGTTCACCCTTGCAGGATTCGGTATTTCCCATTGATTCCTATGGGCTTCAAAGCCCATAGGAATCAATGGGAAATAGCGATTCGGTATTTACCGATTCGGTAAATACCGAATCGTACAGAATCGGTAATTTATTACCTACATCTGCCTGCTTTCGATTTACCGACTCTTAAATACCGAATCGGTATGATTCGGTATTTAAGAGTCGGTAAATCGGAATTACCTACATCAGGCCCTTAGACTTTATGTTCATTTGTGTCCAGGTCTTTCGTACAGTCTTATGAGCCTGTTTTTAAGCACTCCGGTGTTTCTTAAGGTCAGACACCAAGATTATCAAGATCACCCAATGTTGTCACGTAGGAAAGCCGAGAATGTAATCGACCCCTGGTGCGTGAGAGCAACAGCAACAGTGCCCAGTCAGAGTGTTGCAGCACTAATTACAGACACCCACTGACCAGTCGCGGTGTCACCGCAGTTGAAGCCTCAGAGGGAGAAGAGATGGCTACAGCACAGACAAGTGGGCAGTCGCTGATTAAGTGTTTGTCTCCAGTATCAAAGGTAGCAGACAATGCAACACCACTGACACCCACTGTTTACTGCATGTGGCTTTGTCGGCCATCCTGGAATAAGTTGCACACTGAAACGGTAATGCCACCAGTTGAGCTGTTCCTATTATTGCTGCCAAAGATGTTATTTCCACAGTGGGTCCTAATTGGCCGAGCAATACACCACCCACTTGCGGAACTCTGCAGAATTTTGCAGAGCTTTTCAGCAATTCCACTGAGTTAAACTCCATGAGCTCCGCCAAGGCCTAGTGAGGAGAGATTCATTGTGAGTGCAGGATGTGTAAGTGCAGGCTGTGTGATTGCAGGTTGGGGGTTGGGATGTGTGCCAACATCTACATGAAACCTTTCGCAGCCATCGCACGCCAGCACAACCTCAACATCATCTCTTACGCCGACGACACCCAGCTGATCCTCTCCCTCACCAGAGACCCCGACACCGCCAGAACCTGCCTACACGAAGGGATGAAAGACGTCACCGAGTGGATGAAGGACAGCCGCCTGAAACTGAACTCGGACAAGACGGAAGTCCTCATACTGGGATCTTCGCCCTCCGCCTGGGACGACTCCTGGTGGCCCCCAGCCCTGGGCACCGCACCCAAGCCAACCGACCACGCACGCAACCTGGGCTTCATCCTGGACCCCTCCCTCTCGATGACCAGACAAGTCAACGCCGTCTCCTCATCGTGCTTCAACACCCTGCGTATGCTTCGCAAGATCTTCCGCTGGATCCCGACCGAGACCAGGAAGACTGTCACCCAGGCACTCGTCACCAGCCGACTGGACTACGGAAACGCCCTCTACGCCGGAACCACAGCCAAGCTACAGAAAAGACTCCAGCGCATCCAGAACGCCTCCGCCCGACTCATCCTGGATGTCCCCCGACGCAGCCACATCTCCAGCCACCTGAGGAACCTGCACTGGCTCCCCGTCGACAAGAGGATCACGTTCCGGCTCCTCACCCACGCACACAAGTCTCTCCACGACCTGGGCCCCAAGTACCTCAACGACCGCCTGACCTTCTACACGCCCACCCGCCAGCTACGGTCCACCAGCCTTGCCCTCGCAGCCGTACCACGCATCCGAAGAGCCACCGCCGGAGGAAGATCCTTCTCTTACCTGGCTGCCAAGACTTGGAACTCCTTCCCCATCCACCTTCGGCTGACCCAGGACCATCTCGCCTTCAGGAAACAACTCAAGACCTGGCTGTTCGAGCAGTAGCATTCCCCTCCCCCCAAGCGCCTTGAGACCCTCCCGGGTGAGTAGTGCGCTATACAAATGGCATGATTGATTGATTGATTGATTGAGTGAAGGGTGAGATGTGTGCCTGTGTGAAAGCAGGGTGAGCATTGTGTCCCTGTGAGCGGTGTTGCAGGGTGAGTTCCGTGCCTGTGTGAGTCCAGGATGCGTCGTCAGCCTGTTTTACTGCAGGGTGTGCCTGTACATGCAGGATGAGAGAGGTGTCTGTTTGAGTGCACTGTAAGTGCTATACATGTGTGTGAGATGGGTGAGAGGTGCTTATTGCAGTGTTAAACATGACTCTATGCAACATAACTTGTTACTTTTTTTGTAAACTACATAAAGATGCAACGCTTTCCTTGTATGTCCGCAAAGGTTGCAAAAAGCAAAGGCTCCCATGTGTGCACAGCCCTTTCAAGATATAGTTATTGTTGGAGTTCCATCAAAAGCTTTCAGTGGTGTTTACTGCACGTTGGTCTTCAAACCCAAAACAAAGTCTATTCTTATGGTTTACAATAGATCCAAAATCCAGACATAAGAGATGAGCGGTGCAATACAATTGTAGACTAGATAGCGAGAAATGGTTATTAAATTCGAGGTACATGTCTGAGAGGTATAGATGCTGGTTTAGTGGATCTTCTTGGTGAGACTGTGACCACAACTAGGGGTGGGCAGAACTCATGGAGTTTCACTTTGCGGCGTTAGATAAAAACTCTGTGAGATTTTGCGGAGCTCTGCCAATGGGTGGAAAATATGCAAGTTGCCGGTATCGCAAGCAGCGCTGAAAAATCTGTGTGGATGGAACAGTTAAGGTGCACAACAGCACGGCCATTGAAGTTGATTTTGCTGCCGCTCGGGTAGAAGATCAACTTGAGCGGCAGCAAATCTGCTCGAGAAGCAGCCCTCTGATTGCAACCGCCCGCAACCGCCACGTTAGAATATTACACTAGGAGACGCCTAATCTCGCTCGCGCTCGCAAGCTTGCATTTCTGGAGGTTCGTGGGAAACAAATTCTGTCATGCAGCGATTAGCAGGATTTGGCTGGAACTCCGCATTACAAGAGTAATACAGAGCCTCACAATTTCGCCAATTACGCAGGCGGAAGGCACCCCTGACCACAACACAGATGATTAGATTTCCGTTTTTACTTCCTAGGGACTGGTTTCAATGCATTAGTGAAGATGTTTCCTAGCAGCAGAAATTGTTAATAAGGCTCTGGTGAGTGCGCTCCTATTTAAGTACATCAAGAGAGGGAAAACACACAAATCAGAAAGGCGGAGCAGAGAAATACAGAAAAACTGTCACAAAGGGAAAAAGCAGGACCATACAAGAGTGAGATAAAGGGGCTGGGGTTGTCTGGTAGTGGATAAAAGAGGCGTGAGGTGGGTTCAAGACTTCTAGCATTGGAATCCGTCACACCAGCTTTCAATTGCACTGGTGACAGCTTCTGAGCAGAGCTTCGAGCATCTGCACTCATTCTTTTACACATAAAGCACTGGATTTGGAAGAAAGATGGTTTGAACGCGAAGTGCAATCTTGAGGGGAAGTCGACATCCCACTGGCAACCCCTCACAGCCGTCATTGATGTCAGGGCGAGAAGATGTGACGCAGCAGCCAGAGCAGTCGACTAGGGAGCTGGGGAGCCGGGTTCAAGTTCAGTGTCGGCGCAACATCCTGTGATTCTAGGCATATCACTTAGGGCCAGATATATGAAGCCCTTTTCCCGTTCGCAAACGGGCTGATTCACAGAATCAGCCCGTTTGCGAATGGGAAAAAGCCTTTTGGGATGTATCATCCCAAAAGGCCCTCGCAAATAGGGAATTGCAAAATTTGTGATTACCTATTTTGAGAATGCATTTAAGGAATCGCAAATTGCGATTCCTTAAATGTAATACAGGAAGCATCCAAGTTGTGCGATTTTCCTTTAAGAAATTGCAAATTACCACCAACTTCAGGTTGGTGGTAATTAGCGATTTCTTTGAAAAATGCTAATTTTTGCATTTTTCAAAGTGCCATTTGGCGCACATAGAGCATGTATGTGACCCACATGTGCATGCATACATATTTCAGGAGTGCTAGAGGGTGTCCTTTTGAAACCCTTGCACCCTTGAAATTGCATTCGCAAATTGCGAGTACCTAATGGATACTCGCAAATTGCGAATATCTTCCCATTCATTCCTATGGACCTCTGAATGAATGGGAAGGTATTCCTTAATTGTGAATAACAATTTGCGATTCGCTATTAAGGACTAGTAAGAAATCGCAATAATTGTGATTCCTACATACATAGCATTTTGCGAGTCCTTAATAGCGATTCGCTAAAAATCGCTATTAAGGACTCGCACACTGCTAGGATGATACATCTGCCCCTTAATCTCCCTGTGCCCACAGACAGCGCCTGGATACCCTCACTGGTGATAAGTCACGCTATATAAATCTACAAACATAGCTTACCCTACCATTTACAAACTTTAAAAATTGATTTACATTGCTTTGGAATTGCAAATCTAGAAATTAGAGTATGAGAGAGCAAGAAATCCATGTGGCTTTACAAGAGGAGTGTGGATTTCACTCAATGTCACAAGGAAGGACCGATAAGGGCAACACATAATTTGAAGTCACAAAAATCTGGGACAGATTCTGGAGATCAAGGGTGAACTAGGAAACCCTGTGTTGTAGAGGAAGGGGGAGAAATGACCATTGAGTCCTTTATTCTCTATTTCTGTTTCTGAATTTAGAGTAGAGAGAGATGCGAGGAGGTATTGTTAGGTTTGCATGAACTACGGGGCTGATTTACAAGCCCCTTGCGCCTCTTTTGCGCCGCCGTTGCGTCACTTTTGTGATGCAGCAGTGGCACAAAAGATGCGCCATGGTGCGGGGTATTAACAACATGACGCATCTGGAAGATGCGTCACGTTGTAAAGCCCTGCGCCACAAGGAGGCGTTCCTGCGCAGGGGGGGGGCGTTCCTGCGCAGGAACTCCTCCTAAAAGTGGCTGAGTGAAATCTACAATGTTTCACTCAGTCATTTTTAGGTGCGTCAAAAGCCTGCGCCTGCTTGAAGCAGGCGTAAGGCTTGAAGAAGCATTGAAAGAATAGGACCCCCCCAGAGCATTGCTGGAGCTGCGTTGCGCTTGCGACGCAGCTCCAGCAATGCGCCGCCTTTACGGCACAGATGAGTGACGCATCTGTGCCGTTTTGGCCCTATGGTGCGCCGCATTGTAAATGCGGCGCATCATGGGTGACGGAGCTGCGGCGCACAATTACTGGTGCATCCTTTCTAATTTGCAGGGATGCACCAGTAATTGTAAATCTGCCCCCCTGTGTGGCAAGCCCTGTTTATTCAGGCACGGTTATTCAACATGTCTGTTTATGTGGGCAGGATGCACACCTTTGATTATCCGATATTCAACCATATTTTGTCGTCATCTTTTTTTGTAGGTGCGTGCAATTTTCTGTAGTGCTATGCCCAAAGCACAGAGGTACTAACAACATGAAGAAGTGGGACTGTCTCCAGTCCCCAGAAAAGCACAGCTAAACTGCCACATTGGGCTGTACCTATATTCTAACCTTTTGATCCTGCATTAATCCATAGTAATCCATAGTTTTTTCTTTATTCCAAATTTCTCCTCCAAATGGGAACACGCACATCGTGTATACGTTGTTTGTCAAGTTTCTATTACTCAAATGGTGCCGCTTGGGGCTTCAACCAAGAATAAGACTGGTAACGCAAATTCATTCCAAGCAGTCTTTATTGAAGTCACATAACCCAATGCATTTCGGGCCTCCAGCCCTTCTTCGGGGGTCACTGTAAACAATAGTGATATTGCATCATTACACAGCTATTTGTTTTCATTAAACATCATCATAATCTGTAGAGCAGTATATATCTCTAGTTACCTATAATAAATAAAAACGGCGTGATAAAAATATGATCTTCATGAATTGTAAAACCCCCAGATTAGAACCCCTGTATTCTGCGCATTGTGAAATAATGGGGTGGGTAGCACGCTCTACAGATTATGATGATGTTTAATGAAAACAAATAGCTGTGTAATGATGCAATATCACTATTGTTTACAGTGACCCCCGAAGAAGGGCTGGAGGCCCGAAATGCATTGGGTTATGTGACTTCAATAAAGACTGCTTGGAATGAATTTGCGTTACCAGTCTTATTCTTGGTTGAAGCCCCAAGCGGCACCATTTGAATAATAGAAACTTGACAAACAACGTATACACGATGTGCGTGTTCCCATTTGGAGGAGAAATTTGGAATAAAGAAAAAACTATGGATTACTATGGATTAATGCAGGATCAAAAGGTTAGAATATAGGTACAGCCCAATGTGGCAGTTTAGCTGTGCTTTTCTGGGGACTGGAGACAGTCCCACTTCTTCACACGGTTATTCAACAGCCAGGGTGGTCTCAAATGACAAGGCTAAGAGCATTGGTTACCCGTGATGACGAAACAGCGCTGAAACGAGATAGTCCGTGTTCCAGACGGGGCGCGGATCTAAATGAAAGGATTGCGTGTGAATGTAAACTCCTTGAAATAATGGGAAGAGAGAGGAAGAATCTGAGGGGGCTCTCGACCCTTTTCCTTCAGCTCTCGTCCCTTCAGTCACACCTCTGTCACCACAGATAGGCTGTTTCTGTAGGGTGGATTTTGGGAGGCAGTGGCCCGGCGGCTCTGGAAGCCTTGAACTTGACTGACGCACCAGCCCCGGATCGGCATTCTTGAGAATCAGTCAACTGGAATATTCGACTTTACTCCTCAGCGCTGGCACACAATGGGCTATGAATAGGGGGAGGTGACGATGGGGGTGGAACATTCCTGGCCCCTATTTCCCAGACAGGACTGACCTTCTATTATATGCTTCCTCATTCATTGACTAGTGAGGCTTTGGCAAGGGAGGTGTGATTGACAGAAGGATGTAAGGCCTCTAACCTTTGTGCACCTAGGCCTGTTTTGCAATAAGGCCCCGCTCAGATTTAAAATGGCCGCCGAAGCTTACTGTGGTGTTATCACACAGGCCTAGAGCCAGAAGATTTGGAGAAATTGATAAGTTATTCAAACTTTTGTAACCTGTGCTTAATTTTGTGCACCTCCTGAACTTGCGGGCTGGTGCATTTTCCACTACTACTTTCATCTGTCTCACTGTTTCTGTAACATACATGTTACATGTGACCTTCCCTCGCTGTGCAGTTGTTAAAACAAGGATATGATCACCATCCAATCAAATCATATATTCATAATAAATAACTTACATAACCTCTCACTCCTGCCGAGGACAGCCTGCGTGCGATGCTTAAAAATCCATGCGTGACTGACCAGCATAGTTTTTCCAGCATTGGTTGGGAGGGGAGGTAATTTGAGCAGGAAAAAAATGAAAAAGTCTGTGATGCAAAGGAAGTTTTGTCCCCATGTGTCAAGGACATTTGTAAGTCTTGCTTACAATACAGGAACAGTAAAGTGCTTCTATTGGTTGACTTTATTGTCACTCTCTTTTGCTTGCTTCTTATTCGTTTGCTTCCCTTCCTCTTCTTGTATTTGTTCCTCCCATACCTTCTTTACCCTTCTTAAGACTGGCTAACTTGTATCCTTCGACTGCTCACTTTTAGGGAACTACTTTTTTAGTTTTAGTTAAGCACTTCATGAGAGTACATGCATTTTCTAGTTCTCTCACTCGCGTACTTATCACTGTTAAATACCAATGTTGATCGCTCCCTTATGTGCACCTCTCTTCCTCTTGTATGCTTCTCCCCCTGTGCATTATGTTGCACTGTCCCTCATGTGCTTCTTTTTCTCTCCTCCTCCACCCAGCTAAACTTTTATTGTATCTGCCACAGCACTGGTTGCTCCCACCCCCATTCTTCTCTGTTGCTCCCCACCCCTCATGGGCAATTACATTTTGGTTGCCTTTATTTTAGAGGGTCTAGCTGCTGCCATTTGCTGTGCAGTGCACCACTACAAAAATTGCTTTTGTGCAACTAACATACTTTTTAATTTCACAACCAGAGTGTTCTTGTCTTCTTGGAACAATAAATTTAAAAAAAGAAAATGACACCCACATCATTCTGAAGGCTAGTGAGAGCTTAATGGTGCATATATGTGCATACGTCATAATGCATGCACACACCTACATAATGAAACCACTGGCATCAGAGGCTGGATAATGACATCATTTTTTTGATTAGACTATCGTGAGGACACTTTGGGAGATATAGATAGATAGATAGATAGATAGATAGAAAGATAGATAGATAGATAGATAGATAGATAGATAGATAGATAGATAGATAGATAGATAGATAGATAGATAGATAGATAGATAGATAGATAGATAGATAGATAGATAGATAGATAGATGGATAGATGGATAGATGGATAGATGGATAGATGGATAGATGGATAGATAGATCGATAGATCGATAGATAGATAGAAACAAAGGTTAAAATGGCATTATAGTTAAGTATGGTTATGATATCTCACTTTACTTTAAAAACAGAAATTCACTGAAAAAAACGAAGTTTACAGTGATGTTATAGCTTATAGCTAGGTGAAAATGTCAGTTAAAACGTAACATTTTAAACTGAAAAATCACACTGAAATTCACCAGTTATAGTTCACCGAAGTAACTATAACTTGTGCCCCACCATGTAGATTGTTGTACTCAATGATGTTGTTTCAGATATTGCATTGGTATGAATGATGTAATATGTAAGGTCATAAGAAAGCATGGCAAGGGTGTGAAATTTAGTTACTTTAGTTAGCTATAACTGTTGCATTTCAGTGTTTTTTTAGTTTAAAATGTTATGTTTTAACTGACATTTTTACCTAACTATAACATCACTTTAACCTTTGTGTGACAATATGGCCAGGCCCTGTGGACAACCCACCCGGAGGTAGCCAACCCCACACTGCCCATGGCCTTTGCCTGTGCGCAGCGAGAGGTTGAATGCAGGGTCAGGCCTGCAACTGGGTCCTGTGGCAAAGCCCCCTGCAGGCAGCCAATGCAACGCTGTGCGTGCCATTCAGCCTTGCACAGCCTTTCGCGTGCTTAGGATTGGCCTTTAAGCTCTGGGGACCCATGCCCAGAGGCCAAAAAATATATAAGAAGGGGAGGGGGCATGCAGCCTCCCTCTCCAAGCTTTTATTGGCCACGGGGTCCCAATCCCTTGGGGCCATATTCCAATTAAAAGAGGAGTGGGGTTTACATGGCCGCCCTCCCCGAGCCTATTGTGGCCCAGGGGATTCCATCCCCTAGAGACTCTCTAAATTATGAATTGATGCCCTGGTGCCCATCTGGGGCACCCACTAAGCACCACATATTAAGGATACAGGGGTGCCGGACTCCTCTCCAAAGCTTCATTAGGCCCAGGGGACCCCATCCCCTGGGGCTGAAATGCCTAATTAAGAGGTGGTCATGTGTCTCACCTCCCCAAGCTTTCATAGGCCCCAGGATCCCATTTCCCCGGGTCACAGATGGCAGGTGCAGGGCCCTGTGGCCCTAGCCTGCTCCCCTTGTGCTGTAGGAGCCGGCATTGATCGTGTCTTGAGGGAGCAACTGTTTTTGCATGTTCCCTCTGGGCAGAAGCAATATCTGTTCTGTTTCCCTGCCCGCAGGAGTGCGGGCACTAAAACAGAACAGAAGTCTGCTCTCGGGAAGCAGACATGCATGTTTGCTCTCGTCTAGTTGGAGATTTTAAAATCCTTCTGCCAGGAGGGAGCAAAGATATATTTCCCTGCCTGCATCAGGGTGAGCAAAGAAACTCAGCAAGCGCCGGGTAATAGGGTCCCCAGGTTCTTTTTAAGGCTTAGTGAGAGGGGTCACACAGCTCCCTTCCCCCATTATTATAGATTTTGGCCCCATGATTGGGGTTCCTGGGGCCTAATTAGGCTCCCAGAGTGGGCCAGATAGCCCCTGCCTTCTTCTTTTAACCCTCTGCCATAGGGAACGGGGTCCCCGTAGTCTTCTTAGACTCTGGGAGGGGGGCACGTGGCCTTTCTCGCCTTCTTTAAAATATCAGCCCTGGAGGATAGGATCCCCAGTACCTTTTTGAGGCTTGGGGAGAGGGGCTATGTGCCTCCCTCCCCTAAATTCATGATTGAACTGCACCCGAGGCCATTGACCACCCTGGGGTCAGGGGTCTATGTTTTACTACATGGGAGTTCATACTTTTTTTAAATTAATTTAGGATGCAAGCAGAAGCAGTCATCTTTGACCACAGGTTAGGTCTTTCCTAAAAATACAATGTGGGCTGGTTTCTTTGTTGTTGAAGCATTCGTTGTAAGAGTTGAGAGATGAAAAGACCAGCTGCTGAGGATCAAAAGTGAAACAAGATGACATGTAGATGCACAGGAAGCGGGAAGTTGCTCACGCACACTCACTCAGACACACAGATTCGTTCCTGCACCATCACCCACTGCTTCCCCCCTTGAGCTTGACAAGCTGATATGCCTTGAAGTCCCCTGTTTGACCCTTATTCACTTCAGCATTCCTTTAGTGTATAACCCACGTCTTGAATTCCTATCCAGTTGTGCACAAAGTTACTGCCCGATTTGCTATCAAATGTACCACTTGACACACCTCTTCTTAAAGTGTGCCCAGAGGTATTGACAAAACAGTGTGGCGCGTAAAAAGTCTTGCATTACAGTTTGTAAGAATGGGGTGATGTATTTTAAATACTCATCTCTACATTCTTTCAGATAGAACACTGAAGACATGAAAGTTAAGCAGTTTTAAGAAAATGAGAAAAAACATAGCCATCTACGTCTCCTGTCACCTGTTAACGTCATGCTTTTCTTTGACCCTGTTCAGCATTCCGCGGCCTATTGGGTAAGTTTGATCTAAAGCACGGATACTCAAAGTATGGCCCGAGGGCCGCATGCCACCCGTCTGACCTTTAATTGCGGCCCCTGGTGACCAGCAGCGCTGGGCTGCTGCTCACTTGACAGATCAGGAACATTCAGAAAGCTGTGAAACGGGCATACATAAAGGTTTTCTGGTTTTATATTTGTAATTCTGTAGTTTTATATTAAAAGTTATTCATTTGACTAATTCTTGGTGTATGACGAGAATAGAGTGTTGGTGGCGGACAGAAGTCACAAGGCTCGGTTTCTTCTCCACACCATCCATCTGCTTAACATCCCCCTACGCCCTCCTATCATTACCCGACTCTCGACCTGCTGGCATAGGTGCGGCCCTCGGGCATGCCACAGGCAGCAGCCCTCTGGGAAACATTTGCGAGTACCCATGATCTATAGAAACGCCACATACATGTATACACTTGTGCATACAAGTGCACCCCATGATCTTGACTTAGTGGGTGTCTAGAAGTACATTGGTCGGTCCACTCGGAGTGATAAATCCAGTCCATGGGCAGAAATCACCTGCCTACATTCGTTGCTTACGATTTCAGGTGGGACGGCCAGTAAAACCCACTGACCTTGTGCTAACTGCTGGAGCTGTGCTCTAAGTGAATGGGGAGCTTTTGATCTTTTTCTGCTCATGGAAGCCCTTCAGTGGGTCTTGCAGCGCTATTGAAATGCTTTGGAATTGCAGCTGGAATTACTCTGCAAACCCTTCAGTTCTCCACAGTGGCTGTGGGAGGGGCTGTCCTGTCACTTTAAAGGGGGCAACAAAGCCCTTCAAAGCTCCCTCGGTCACGTCAAAGAATACCTCCAGGCTCCAACGGTCTGCTGCCACATCACCGGTTTCCATCTTGTAACCGTCGACCTCCGGGAAGCTGAAAATGGACGACGACACAATTGAACACAGTCTTTTTAATGACTTTTTTTCACATTTATCTCCCGCTTCACTGGGCACCAACGTCCAATTTCCATGGTAGTTCAGCCTTCCGGACTTCTTGTGGACAGACTCAAAGTTCCCGGATCAGGCCTTGGCGGAGGGTCTTTGTCTGGCCAGGTCAGGCCGAGCAACGAGCATAGGGCCTTTATCCCAGGCCAGAGCGCCTGAGCCGTGATCCCGCCCTCTTGCTCTCTCTGTCCCTATTAATGCATGTCGTTACATCGCTCTATCAAAGCGCTTTTCATTTCCTGCTGCCTAATTAAAGCCACAGTATCACGGAGGTCTATAAAAACCAGAACTCGCATGGTGCAGCTGGAGATGCACAAAGGCCGTGCCCCCGCGAGGCTGTGTAGCCCGCACTTCAGAGGATCCTTCCTTTGTGGGTTACACACCAAAAGGTGTCCTCTTTGTGTATTTTGTGGAAATGTTGAATAACGTTTTGGTACTTGGATTTTTTAAAATTAAAAGTATTTATTAAAACTATAAAAAAAATGGCATTAAGGCCTACTTACTTCTGATTGTCTGTGTGCTCTACACATTTGTAAAGGAACTGCTTACTGTGTAGAAGTTTTACTAAGTGACAAACTTCGCCTAGGTCACTTCAGTCCGCACCATGAAAAAATGAAACAAAAACAGGGTGGATGAGAGGGGCCTGACCCGAGGGAATTGAATCCAGCAGGGTTCGTAGAAAGTACGTGGATCCGTCATTCCTCAAGAGTTCCTTGTTGAGGTTGCGCTGTATTTCAACACCTGCCTGAGAAGTTCGATTTTGAAGGTTTCCTGAAATGGACAGAGGGGAAATTTCGCTCTGAGCCGACAAATGAGGGAGTTTCATAGTCTCCTGACTGGGCTCTGGACCGTCTGCTATACTTTAGTCTTTCAAAGGAGTCGAGTTGACTCCCATGAACAGGAAACACACACACACACACACACACACACACACACCCACAACCCACCACCACCCAGGAACTGAGTAGGCGGGCAAGGGCTGGAATCGTCCTGCCGGCCTCCAGGTGGACTCTACAAATCTGTGGCATGGGCCAATGCATAACAACGGGGCACACCTGAGACATTAAGAGTGGTCTGGAGGTGCAACTTGGGCCAAGCTCTGTCCTGTGGGCAATGACGTGGGTGAAGTGAGTAAAATGGGGTCAAGAGGGTCTGACCATCACACAGAACAGCAGTAATTAGGAGCAGCATGGAGCTACACTATCATTGGTGCTCCTTCTTCTCTTTGGGGGTTTAAGCCCTCTACTCACTTTAGCCAATCACAGGAGGGCAGCTTCAATCTGCATACATTAATGTGGCATCCTTTCGCTGAGGCATGGACCCACACTTTGATGGAGGTAGAAAAAGCAAATCAGGATGTCACTTTATGTACTAGGACCGCTCCTGTAGTACCGACCAATTATTTTAGCATGGTGGCACTGCAGTGCCAAGAACATGTCACTCTGACAAAATTAAAAGCTCAGTTTGGAAAGAAAGGAGTGCATATACTATACAATTTTCTAGATTATTTAGGGTAACAGTTTCACAAAGCAAATCATCTCAAAGGAGTTAGACTATCAGGTTTAATTTACCACCGATAAAAAAGTCAAATCTAATTCTAGAGCAACGTGGATATTTTGAAGTAGGAAACAGCTTTGAGAGGCTGGCAGAACTGAGGTAGAGCTATCCTAATGACAGAAGTGTCTGAACAGCAGTTCTAGACAGCGCAGGGGCTGTCTCAGCAAGGACCATTCAGCATAGCTGGAAATCTATAACTTTGGTTTGTGGGAGCTGAAGTCTCCTTTACTGTTTGTTACTTTCTCTGGAAGACTTGACACAACCAAGAATTCTTCAGCGCGCTTGATGGAGAAATGCTTTTATACCATAGGTTGATCTTAGACAATGAATATGACATAGGTTTTATAAAGTGTGTTGGCTGCTTCAACCGGAGCGTCCCAGCGCATGATTGAGTGAAAAAAGCAAGAGAGAGAAACCCTCCCAGCAGCAATGTGCATCAGGGGAAAATGGCGAGACTCGGTCATATCTCTTTAAAGAGATGCGTCTTCAGTAGAGCCTCAAAAGTAGATTCTGAGGAGATAATCAGATGTTCCACAGCTTGGGGGCTAGGTAAGTAAAGGAACAGCCCCCGGCTCTTGATTTAGGAATTCAAGGGATGTACAACAGATTTTGGGTAGTTGATCTTAAGGTTCTAAGGGATGTTTATTTTTTGATCTAGTCTTGAATCCAGACAGGGCACGTCTGTTGAACCACCCTGTATATGAGCATGAGCGCTTTAAATGTTATTCTTTGGCTAATAGGTAACATATGAAGGGCTCTCAAACCCTTCCAAATCAAATTACGTTTTGAAATGTACAGAACCAGTCGGGCCGCTGCATTCTGTACCCACTGTAATCTGTTTGTCAGTTCTTGAGGATATCCAAAAAAGAAGAACATTTGCGCAGTCCAGCCTTGATTTAATTAAGGCGTGGATAATGTCCTTTCGAGTGTCCTTAGGTATTAATTTAAGAGACTTTCTCAGTGATTTCAGTGAATTGAAACAAAGTCCGGCAATAGCCTTTACTTGGGGCTATGTTAGATGTTAAATAGAGTCAGGCTGAGGGCCGATCCCTGTGGTATGCAGCAGTTGACCTCTCTATATCCTGCAGTTTAAGGAGGTAAGTATACTGCTTGCTTTCTGTCAGAGAGGAAGGATTTTATCCAGTTCCAAGCTGTGACAACTATGCCAGCTTTTTCCAGCCGCTGTAGTAAGATGTCATGAGACACCATGTTAAAAGCGTCAGATAAGTCAAGCAGTATAACTATAGACTGTTTTCTAGATCAAGTCGGGTTTTGATGAAATCTGTCACCTCTAGGAGGGCCGATTCTGTGCTGAAACGAGCACGGAAGCCGGACTGCGTGGGATGTAGAAAATTAGTCAATGAACCTGGTGATCTGGTGATTGACCAGAGACTCTAATATCTTCCCTAGAGCAGGGATTAGAGAAATCGGCCTATAATTACTTGGGTTAAGTGGACTAAGATTGTGTATTTCATAAGTGGAAGCACCGGTGCCTTTTTCCAGCTTGTAGGCACAGAGCCAGAGTCTAGGGAGAGATTAACTAAAGAATTGATCTGCAGGTTTAGGGAGTTGACCGCTCACTTAAGAATATGCGGCAGGCATACATCCAACAGGGAGCCAGATTTAGCTTTTTAACTTATAGTAAGTCCCTCAGAGACATCTTCTCAAAGGAAGCTAGTTGAGAGACATTGCCCTGAGATTCAGATGGAGACAAGGGGAGAACATAATTTTTGTTGTCTTTTAACGTAGAGAAATGTTTAAAGCTTTATCATGAAAACAAATTGACAGGCTGTCGACAAACTTCTGTGATGATGAGGTGGATTGATTTCCCGCTTTGGGATTCACAAAGGAGTTTACAATTTGAAAGACAGTTCTAGATACGTTTTCTGCCTCATCAATTTGTTTAGCAAACAGGCAGGCTTTTGCTCTTTTTATGTTTTTTCTAAACTGTTTGAGAGCAGCTTTAGTTTGTCCTCATCTGCGATGTTTCGTTGCAAGTTCCTCTCTAGCTTTTCACATGTAAATTTTTCGGCTTTCAAAATGGCCTAAAACCAAGGAGCAGAGGTGGGAGTCCTTTTAATGCTATTATTTTTCAGGGTCACTATTTTGTCAAAGTTCGCCTTGAGGTCTAAGTTAAACTATATAACTGCAGTATCTATATTTACTGATTGATTGACCATGACTTGGGTGAAAACCGTATTCAAGGCTGGGTCAGGGATGGAATGCTTGGGCCGATAAAGAGCTGCCTTCTTATTCTTGATAACCTGGCGACTTTAAATGGAAGGGTACTAGATAATGATCAGACCAAGCTAGCGGTGATGGAGACCCTACTCCTAAAAAGGGGATATTGGAGAAAATGACATCTAAAGTGTGGCCGCCATTGTGTGTTGGGCGAACTAATCTAAAATCAGATATAACTTTTGTCAGCTGTTAAGCTGCTTTGCAGAGCGGGTCATCAACATATAGGTTGCAGTCACCTAGCACCATAAAGTCAGAGTGCTATAAAAAAAAGAGGCATGATAGCATTAGCTAAGGCCTCGCCAATCTGGGTGTCAGACTTAGGAGGACGATAGACGAGGGCTCCAGGAAGGGAAAATTTGTCAGGGATCTTGATAGCAAAAGCGAGAGCCTCTGCTTTGTCCAATACGTTTAAGTGCTGAATGGAGCAGAGAAACTTAGATAAGTGTATGACTGTCACACCCCCACCTACTGTGTCAACCCTTTCTAGATGTTAAGTTGATTAGCCCTCAGCAAAGGCGAGTTCAAGGTCAGATCCTGAGCTAGTTTGAAGCCAAGTTTCAGTAAGGAATATAAGGTCATGTAAAATGTGACATATTTCTTTTTTATGTTTGAAAAGTGATCTAACGTCGATTAAACGCACCTTTAGAACCCAGTCTCTGGGCGAGTTAATTTGAAGGGCATGGAATTGACTAGAGTCAATCTTTCTGCTCCTATATTATGAGGTCTCTTGCGAGTAAGTAGTTTACAACTACTGGGGCATATATACAAACTGCCTTTCTATAAATTGCAAAAGAGATGTTCACATTTAGCCAACTGCTGGTTTAGGAGGGGTTCTTTACTAAAAGTAGCTCTCCTTATTGGATCTGAAGAACAACAGGCAGCATAGCTGATGCTGGTCACGTTCTCTGCGTGGATGGGCGCAGATGGGCTTGCCTTTGGTGTACCCTCAGCCTGCTGCACGCGTATGCCCCCATGTCGTTGTCATATAGTTAAGGAAGTTAGGTTAATGCCCCACCAAGGCTCCAACAACTAGAGCGAGCGACTATACACGGGGTCCCTAGAAACTGCGCTTTTAGTCTGACATTAGTCCGACAACAAAGGCATAAAAAAATGCAGATTCAGTACACTTCTACTTAAAGAGCACTGAAAAAACATTTAAGAACCCTAACAAAATATCATTACCACTTTTAAAAACAGCCTGAACAGTCATTCAGGGGCTTATTTACAAGACCCCTGCGCCGCTGATGCGTCACTTTAATTATAGGAAAAAGTGACGTACTCGTGGCGCAAGGGGCTTGTAAATAAGCCTCTCAGTTTAAAAAAAAAGAAATTGTCCTTCTTATGAACAATAACGCTTTTGCATTTATGTCATCATTATGTAGTTACGGAGGTTAGACGGATGTCCTCTCAGGCTCTAACAACTAGAGCGGGCAATTAAACAGTGGCATCCCTAGAAACGGCGCTATTAGCCCCACAATAAAGGCATAAAAAATTTCCATTCAGTACAGTTTTACTTAAAGAGCATAAAACATATATATATTTAAGAACCCCACAAAAATAACATAAACACATTAAGAAAAGCCTGAACCGTCGTTCGGTTTTTAAAAAACAAGGTGGTGTCTTGTTAGTGTTAGTGTTGATTCACTAACTTCGCTGCGCTAGCGCTTGGCAGTGATTTGGACTGCTGCAAGCGTCTTTTATCGTTTTTAACCTGTTTAAACTGTTTGCTACTTATTGTGATAACTGTGTGAAATACCTGTATCTTGCTTGTGCACTCCCCGTTCCACCGCAGCTACCAGTGCTGTTTGTTGTGGAGGGAGGCAAAGCGGCACCACTTCCTGGTTGTTCCACTTAGGGCGGCCATTTTAGGAGGTTGACGTGCTAGTCTCCCCCTTCGCCCTCACTACTTAAAGGTTGGACTAACTCGCGCTCGACAGTTGATTCACTAACTTCGCTGCGCTAGCGCTTGGCAGTGATTTGGACTGCTGCAAGCGTCTTTTATCGTTTTTAACCTGTTTAAACTGTTTGCTACTTATTGTGATAACTGTGTGAAATACCTGTATCTTGCTTGTGCACTCCCCGTTCCACCGCAGCTACCAGTGCTGTTTGTTGTGGAGGGAGGCAAAGCGGCACCATTTCCTGGTTGTTCCACTTAGGGCGGCCATCTTAGGAGGTTGACGTGCTAGTCTCCCCCTTCGCCCTCACTACTTATAGGTTGGACTAACTCGCGCTCGACAGTTGATTCACTAACTTCGCTGCGCTAGCGCTTGGCAGTGATTTGGACTGCTGCAAGCGTCTTTTATCGTTTTTAACCTGTTTAAACTGTTTGCTACTTATTGTGATAACTGTGTGAAATACCTGTATCTTGCTTGTGCACTCCCCGTTCCACCGCAGCTACCAGTGCTGTTTGTTGTGGAGGGAGGCAAAGCGGCACCACTTCCTGTTTGTTCCACTTAGGGCGGCCATTTTAGGAGGTTGACGTGCTAGTCTCCCCCTTCGCCCTCACTACTTAAAGGTTGGACTAACTCGCGCTCGACAGTTGATTCACTAACTTCGCTGCGCTAGCGCTTGGCAGTGATTTGGACTGCTGCAAGCGTCTTTTATCGTTTTTAACCTGTTTAAACTGTTTGCTACTTATTGTGATAACTGTGTGAAATACCTGTATCTTGCTTGTGCACTCCCCGTTCCACCGCAGCTACCAGTGCTGTTTGTTGTGGAGGGAGGCAAAGCGGCACCACTTCCTGGTTGTTCCACTTAGGGCGGCCATCTTAGGAGGTTGACGTACTAGTCTCCCCCTTCGCCTAATCTATATGATCCCTCATTTGTCCGCGCAGCGGTAGCGCCGTACACGCGCCGAAGAGGCGCCAAAGAGAAGCCAGTCTGCGCCAGTCCGCGTCCAGGAGCTTCCTGCTGGCCCTCGCAATCGACTCCTACTATGGCAGGGAAGCGTTTATTTTATAACTCCTCTTCGCTACTCGCCCTACGACCTCCCACCAATCCCTCTTGCCGCCACTCGATTCCTCCTACCAACACAAAGTATTACTGTAAATACTGCATTGGTGTACTTTCTCTTCACATAGCTGCCTCTCTCCCCCTGTTCAGAAATGGAGGATGTATCTCCTCAACTGTCGGTCTCTACCGAAACATCACACTGAGCTGCATATGTTGATCGAAGAGCTCAATCCTGACGCTCTTTTCTTAACAGAAACCTGGCTTCAGATAGATAATGACCCGACTATAGTGTGGGTCACCCCTCAAGGATATACCCTCAAACGACTTGATCGTCAGACCGGGAGAGGTGGTGGACTGGCCATAATATATAGAGACAGCTTTGGGTGTCGTGTTACTCCAACCACCTCACCAGCCTGTGAGAGCCTGCACTTCTCGTTAGAATTTCCCCCCACTACCACTTTCTCGGGTATCTTGGTCTACCGCCCTCCTGGCACCCTTAATAACTTTATTACTAAAATAACAGATCTCACTGCAAGTGTTGTGCTGACCTCGCCCAATCTTACTTTGCTCGGGGACTTTAACTTACATCTTGATGACCCCCTCGACACATCAGCCAACAACCTCCGTTCCAACTTGCAAGCCATTGGTCTTTGCCAAAGGGGCCACCAGGTAACCCATAATAGGGGTCATCTTCTTGATCACATCTACAGTAATATAGATGATCTTATTGTGGAGACTCCTATTCCATTACCCTGGACCGACCATTTTATGATACCCTTTACCTGGTTCACCAATTCCCCCTTTTCCTCTCCACATTTTGCCAAGCACTTGGGAAGGAAATGGCCCTCACTTTCCCTCCCCGACTGGGCAGCTGTTCTCGCCCGAGATCCACCTAGGAAGGCAACCAATTCCCTTATGGCCACCAACAATTTTGACAACTGGATCTCTAGTACCCTTGATCAGGTTCTCCCTAAATGCCCCCTCGATTCCATAAGAAGACTCAAAGTTGCCCCTTGGTATACTCCCGCCATTAGATCTAGGAAACTAGAATGCTGTAAACTTGAGAGAGCTTGGAGGAAGGACCATTCCCAGCCTAGAAAGGTTGAATATAGGGCTGCTATAAAGCTTTACAAGACAGAGATCAAGGAGGCACAAGTTCTTTTTTATGAAGGGAAAATTAACGCTGCTGCTAACGCCCCTAAGGAAATTTTTAAAATAGCAAAGTCCCTTATCTCACCTCCTGCTGAGCGTCCTTCTGCTGAAGGCGCTCAAAACCGGTGTAATGATTTGGCCGTTTTCTTCTCTCAAAAAATCCAGACCATATATTCCTCATTCAGCATTCCTAAGGACGATATGGGTTCCACCCCGCCCATAACTCCTGTTCCTTTGGTCCCCTGTGGGCTCGATTCAATTCCACTTCTTGACGCTTGTGGATTAGACAGATTAATTCCTAAGATCACCTCTGGGTCGCCCAACGACCCAGCACCCCCTCAGACCCTTATCAAGGTCCTGGACGTTATTCGTCCGGTCATCTTAGACGTTCTTAATACTTCCATCATTTCTAAATCTGTCCCACCTTCATGGAAGTGTGCAATGGTGAAGGCATTGCTGAAAAAGCCCACCCTGGACCAGAGTAACCTGGCCAATTACCGCCCTATTTCTTTACTTCCGTGGCTGGGTAAACTGCTTGAGAGGCACGTTAATAACACCTTAACGGACTATTTGGAATCCAATAGTCTGTTGCGTGCCTCCCAGACAGGATTTCGCCCTCAGCACGGAACAGAAACCGACATTCTAGCGGTAACGGAAGAAGCAAGAGCCGTGTTGGATCGGGGAGGAAAGGTCGCCATTATCTTATTGGACCTCAGCGCCGCGTTCGACACGGTCAACCATGCCACGCTATTACAACGACTGGCGGGCATGGGCGTGTCGGGCGCGGCCCTGGAATGGCTGACGTCCTTCCTGACCGAACGATTCTTTCAGGTCTTCGAGGGCGAGGTGGCCTCTCCCAAACACCCACTTAGGTGTGGGGTCCCTCAGGGCTCCTCCCTAAGCCCCACCCTTTTTAACGCCTACATGGAACCCCTAGACAGGATAGTCCATCCCTTTGGTGTGCGTATCGTCACCTACGCGGACGATACCCAACTGGTGGTCTCTTTAGACCACTCGGAGGGATCGTCCAACAACCTAGGGCTTTGTCTAGAGGCTGTCGCCAGTTGGATGCAATCTTCCTGTTTGAAACTCAACGGGGAGAAGACAGACATCATCTTACTGGGTAACCCTCCCCCCGTCTACTCTTGCATCCATCTGGCCACCATGTCTGGGCCTGCCCCCTGTTCCCAAACCCCAGATAAAGAGCCTTGGGATTTGGCTCGACAAATCACTTGACTTTTCGGTCCAAGCCACCAAGACTGCTGCCACCTGTTTTGGGCTAATGAGGATGCTCCGCAAGGTGCTTCCTCTGCTCCCATTCCAGGCGAGGAGGGTCATGGTCCAGGCCCTTATACTCTCCCGCCTGGACTATGGGAACGCTCTCAACATGGGAGCCCCGGCCTCTGTTATACAGAGGCTTCAGGTTACCCAAAATAGTGCGGCCCGCCTACTTTACAACTTGCCTCGCTGGCAATCAGCAAAGAAGGCCCTAAGGGACCTCCACTGGCTCCCAATGGCCGCAAGAGTGCAATTCAAAGCCATGTGCGTTCTGCACAAATCTTTTCACCGAGCAGGCCCGGCAATCCTACATTCCATAGTCACGCCCTATGTCCCATCCCACCCCCTCCGCTCTGGTACCCTCCAGCTGGCAACTTCTTTTAAAGTCAACAGAGCCCGTTGGGGCGGCCGCTCTTTTTCCCATTCTGCGGCCAGACTCTGGAATTCCCTCCCTTTCCCTATTCGAGTAAACAGCAATTACATGTCCTTTAGGAAAGCTCTGAAAACGCACCTGTTTGCTAAAGCCTACTGAACTGCCCTGAGCCCGCGTTAAGCAATCAGCTACAAGCGCTGCGAGGCCTCCGGGTAGTTACGCGCTATACAAGTGCAATTTTTCATTTCATTTCTTGCTTATGAAAAGGACAAGAGTATGGTGCTTAGTTCAAAGACGCTTTATGTGAATGCATAAATTATTCAATTAATTGATTAACTGCCAACCAGTCCCACGGGCCACCTGAGGGTAAACTGTCTACTTTTGTGTCAAACGCACCAGTACTCCAAGAGATGCTAAGGTCAGGTGATGCATCTCCAGTGCATGGGCTAGGCATCCGTCTCAGTGGTGTGTACACTTCCCTCCTCCTTCAGTTTCATGCAACCCATAAAAGCTAATATATTTAACTTTGGCATCAGGTCTTTCTTCCACACATTTGTTTCACAAACGAAAATAGACTGGGGGCTGCGTAGCAGTGTAACCCGAATGTATGTCTGATGCTCGCCTTAAACCCATATGCTCTGCTGCTGACCTCAGTCTAGAAACAAAACAGCCTGCTAATCTTCATAGTTTATATAAAAGAAGCCAATAAAAAAAAGGTTACTGCGACTACATTTTCCTTAGCTTTTCTTTCCTGAATCCCTCACAGTTCCGGCAGTGCACAGACACATTACAGGAAATCCCAGCAGACCCTTAATTAAAATGTCCTTTTCCCATCCCTACTCTTCGGTCCTTCTTACCTGCTCTCAAGCAGACCAGAACACATGTAGACAAAGAGTGCTTGGCACAGTGCCCGTACTTCAATTCAGTGTTTACAGCTTTTCTGGGTCCCAGTTTATTCCACCTTAATGTAGAAGTTTACCATGTTAGGATATATATTGGGTTGTGTCTTGTGCTATGTTAGGTCATGTTCAATGATGTCACGTTATATAGTGTGGCATTGAGCTGCGTTGAAATAAGTGACGTGTGGTTTTTGGAGAGCATAATGTTTCCAGCTACCTCTTGGGAGTGCTAGATGATTCAGTATGAAGACTGTGGTTTGCTGTATTGTGAGATCTTCCTATGTGGTGGCCCAAAGCTGACCGTATTTTGCAACCATCACCAGCACGCATGATTACCCGGTGCTGTGAGTCTTGTTTTGCAGTCTTGGCGGGCGTGGCAGTATATGCCTGTCCATAGGAGTGCCTCTTTGCCTCATGAAGTGCTTCTGTGTCTTTCAGTCCAAATTTGCGTTTCAGTTTCTCACTATATCAATTTGCTGGCACCCCTTAACCCATTTTATAGGGTGCCAAAAGCAAGCTGGTAGGACGAACCAATGGAGGAAAAAAACATGAGCCCTAGTTTCAAACCACCCTTCAAATCCATTGTAGTTACAAAACAACTGACTATTCAAACCCCGGGGTACGGGAAAGAGTCTACTGTGACGGGTCACTTGTGGAATATTGGCCATTTTTGTCTCCCCAGTTTTATGGACCTGCAACGCAGAGCAAGGCAAACGTCTGAATGCAATGAAGTGCTGTTGACTGTAACACTGGCAAGGATATTGTCCAAATTAGGAAATCCACCATAGAGGCTGGTGATTGACATATAGACCTACCAACCAGAAAAGAGACAATCTGGCATATGATTAGTCTCTGAAGATTCACCAAGTTGTCAACAGATGGGCATGAACAAACCTTTAAAATAAAGAGTGGTAGGAGCTGCTCCCTTGGCATTAAAAAGAACTCCCAGCTGTTGAGTTAAAAGAGCTACTCACTGGGTGGAAACCTGGCTACTGACCTTTCGGTAAAGAGGGATAAATTAGCTGAAGAATGGCCCATTTGCATTGAAATGAACATTTTTGTTATGTAGTGCACTACTGCCCGAAGACGTTTAGGTGCTTTTGCTGCAGAAGGAAAGGGGAAGGAAGAGCGAAAGATTGAAGAAAGGAGATCCTGCTATGGGGAGAAAAAGAAAAAAGTATTGATTAAAAAGCCATTTTTTAAGGACCTTCCTAAAAGCACTAAGATCTGTACATTCCTTCAGACAAAGAGGAAGGGAGTTCCATCAATTGGTTGTGCAGTAAATGAAACTCCTACCATCCCAATGAGTTCTCTTGGCTTTGAGGATCCGGTCATTGAGGGCAGAGGAGGACTATAAGATTCTGGACACGTGGTACCAAATGAATTTCAGTTTCAGATATTCAGGGTCACGGCCATTCAAAGCTTTAACCCTTCACGTGCTGATGACGAGTTCAGCTCGTCATGCAGCATGGTGGCACTGTGCTGATGACGAGCTGAGCTCGTCATGGCCTCCGCGGAACGCCCACGCAGAGATAATTACCCCGCTGTGCTGGGCGTTCGATTAAGCTGGCGGGGCCATGACGAGCTCAGCTCGTCATCAGCACAGCGCAACCGTGCTGCATGATGAGCCAAGCTCGTTATCAGCACCGCGGCACCACGCGCGGCCCCCTTCCCCCGCGCCGCGGGGGAATTAGCCTGCAGCGATGAGGTTAAAAGCAATGCAACTTGCCTTGAAATCAATTTGCTTGCGAATAGGTAATCAATGGAGCTGTGCTAACACTTGAGTGTTAGAAAGATGCTTATTTTATTTATTTATTTATTATTTATTTATTTTGACGGTTTTGTATAGCGCGAACAAGACCCTTGCGGGTATTAGAGCGCTTTACAGTGCAAATATATCGACATAAAACGTAAAAGTACAATGAATTAGGTGAATACAGTAGTGGTAAATATTAGAGAACAGCACATATTCATAAGAGTGTACAAAAGGTTCAGGTGAATTTGGCCAGGAGAATCGATTTAACTTCTTTTTTGAAAAAAGCTGCAGATGGATTAAGTCTTGTTTCTCGGGGCAAGGCATTCCAAATCCTGGAAGCCATCCTGAGAAGGAACGGTAGTATGTTTTCTTCTTGGAGAAACGTTATGGTTTAAGTAGAAGATTGTTAGAGCTCCTAGTAGATCTGTTACCACCCGATAGTACCAGTTTCTCAGCGAGGTATCTCAGTGTTTTGTGATGCAAAGCCTTATGTGTCATGCAGGCAATTTTCAAATGGATTCTGGCCTCAAAAGGTAGTCAGTTGAGGGCACGTAGGTCAGGGGAAATGTGGCAGTTTCTTATGGATTGCTTAGGGATCCTGAGTATCATGCGTCTCTGCTGTAGATTAACATATAGTGCATTTCCGTAATCAAGTTTCGACAGAACAAGCGCGGTAACCACCAGTTTCTGCATATCTTGTGGGATGAATGGGAAAATCGCACTCAAAAGTTTGAGAATAAAAAAAAATAAGGAAGTCACTGCACTGATATTTTTATCAAATGACAGTTTGTCATCAAAAATAATACCCAATGGTTTAGCTTTGGAAACTGGTGTGGGTAGAATTCCTAGGGCCTGTGGCCACCAAATAGGTAACCATAAAGATGTATTGTTGCCAAACAGGAGCACCTCAGTTTTGCCGGAGTTAAGTTTTAAACAACTGTTGGACATCCAACTGCTAATCTCTAGCATGCAGCTATGGAATCTGCTAACTCTATATTTTGGGTTACAAGCCACTGACACGACAATCTGAATGTCATCTGCTTAACGGATGACTAAAAAACCTGGCATTAAGGCCCTCTGCGGGTTTGCTGGTTCTCTTCCAATGTAGGCAACAGGGCCTTCCAGTAACTCTGAACCAGGGGTGGACCTAGGCCGTGGGGGCTAAGGTGAATCACTACAAGACCCTAATGACAGATCTCTGGCCTTCTTCACGTTCAGCTTATATATGGGAAGATGATGGCTGAGGCTATGGGTCTCTCCTAGCTTCTACCTTAAGATTATGGCAAAGGTTATGCTCCCCCTGCACTTTCCACACTGCTGGCAGGAAAAGCTCCTCTCGGGAGGGACCCCAAGCGAGAAAAAGTAGGATTGAATGCAATGGTTCACCCATTGGATTGATCCAAAGACCCACAACCACAGCTGCCCACATCTACTCCATAAGTTGGATATTTTGGATAACGTCTAGGCACCAGCGACTCAATCTCACAGGGGAGGAAAGGTCTGTCTGAAATCTACTAGCATCAAGCACTCACCTCCATTGAGTGTGCAGATCTCCTTCTCTACCTGTCAAATGAGCGAGCAAAGGGAAAACGTTCTGTTGAACTGAGTCCTGGAATGAATCCAACAATGTGCCCCTTCTGTCACTACATCATCTTATTTATTGGAACCGGTGTTGCTTTTGCCTGTGCCTGAAGGGAGACTCTGTGGAACTGCTGGGGACCCTCGGATTTTGCGGACCTTCCACTGCTGAGATTGCCAACTTCTCGCGGCCCCCGCTGCGCGGGAGCCGCTCGCCCTGTGTGGCGTGAGGAAGAGACTGCTGCCGAAGGGAGACTCTGACCCCTGGACTGTCGGCAGGACTACGAGGACCAGCGTGCAGTGCGACGCTGATCTGCCGCAGCTAGTCCTCTTCCCGTCCCCAACCTCCTTCTACATATATATATATATATGCAAAGGGCGGGCCGTCTAAGGCCGTCCAAGGTCGATCAAGGCCGGGCTCCCCCCCCTTAATTTCGCATCTTGACTGTTATTTGTACATACTTTTAGTTCTTGAAAAACTCCTGCGGATCATAGGTACGATTGTGATTGTTATTTGAAAGTGCGGGTTGGCTGTGGTTATAACTATTATGTCTTTGCGGTCAGGAAAAAATCGCCATGTTGCAATTCCCACTTCTGGCGGGGTGGTTACAGGCACCCTGGATCACTACTTCAAGAGAGCCTCCACCATACTGGAAAAGGAGATTGCCTATGTAGAAAAGCGCCTTTCCTTGGATTTAATAACAGGGAAACGATATTCCCTAGGTCGCATAGGGACGACGGTTTCTCCGGCGCCCATACATATTCCAGTGGACGAAATTAGGTTGGTGGATGTTGGGGATGTTTCAGATAGTTCGAGTACAAACCTATCTTCCCTGAGCCTGTCCCCTAGCAGTGATAACGCTGGTTTGCATAATTCCCCAGGGCTAGCTAGTCCATCTTTCCCCACTTTGACCCAGGGCTCCCCAGTTAGGACGAAAACCAATAGTAGGAAAAGAAGGAGCAGCTCCCTGACGGGCCGTCATGCTAAACAACAAAAGAAGATTTCAAATCCGGCCCTGATTGATGCTGTTCCGCTCCCTATTTCTCTTAGGCCCGATATAGAAGTTACTAGCCCCTCTGATCGTCCAATTGTTCCCGAGGGTGATCTCCTGGGAAAAATTGAGATTTAAGTGAAATCTCTGATGCTGCCACTCCTAGAGAGAACTAGGATGATTAATTCTAAGTTAGATCAGATTGAAAATCAGGTTGGAGAAAATTCACTTCTATTACTTGATTTGGCCAAGGGTAATGCCCATATTAATTCTCCGGACAATACCACAAAGGTCACGGGTCCCGGTATTACTACTGCTAAGGTGGTTGCTGAGGAACCTAGGAAAAAAACTGAAAAAAAAGAAAAAATAGACCATTGTCAAACCCCACCCGAAGAAACAAGCAGGTACATCAAGGCTCGGTGGGAAGGTAATGGATCCGGTACGTGCAGCCCAGCCCTTATTTAGTGGTTTATCAGTAGATAGAAGGCCCAATAGGCAATTCCAGCAGGACAAAGAAGTTTGTAAAGACCAACTTCCCAGTTTGAACCCTCCCCAGAGGCAGCACCATATACAATAGTTTTAGTGGGGGTTCGATCTCTGGGGGCAGGAAAATCAGAATCGTACAGGGAATTGAAGAACAAGGTGGTCTTTTGGCTAAATAGGAACAGGACTCTCCCTCCATCTTTGAACACGGAAATCTTGGGTGTTAGAAGGGTGCACTGGGTGGGCAATAACCCTACAGATCTTGAAGGGGATTGTATTCTAGTGAATTTTAGGGAGACATGGGTGGTAGACCATATCCGGAGAGAACCTAGATTTGGCCGAGAGGGCGATATCCAATCCCTGGGTCTTGAATATTTTTACCCAGGGGTTATGAACAATGGACGCCATAATTCTTGTCCCATTTTTCGACAGAGAGGATTTTTGAGAGCAAATCCATCTCACAGGTTAGTGCACCCTTTCCCAGTCTATAATAGGTTTGATCCCCTAACAGATTTGGAGGGTGTAGATTGACTCCCTAAAGTAAATGATGGGACTAATGAAGACAATAGTCAAATAGGTGTGCCGGACTGTGCTTCTGATAGTAACAGTGAGGATAGAAAACAGCTAAGTGGACCCAGCAGCCCAATTACAACCCAGGCATTACCATCTCGGGCTGTAAACAGGGCAATGAATAATAGCCTAAAAGCAAATGGAGAACAAGGTTCCCTGTCAATTGTTTCCTGGAATCTGGCAGGGATATCAAATAAACCTGACCTGCCTGAATGGGGGTCATTTATTGACTCGCTAGATGTGTGCCTATTCCAGGAAACTTGGGCCAGGGAGGACCACCAGGTCATTGGTTTTGCCTCATTCTCAATCCAGGCAAAATGGGGTGGGAAGGGACGCCCGTCTGGCGGACTACTCATTTGGGTGGGTTCACACTTAGGATGTTCTGTAAGGATACTTGAGACAAACTTTGCGGATATCCAAAGTGTGGCATTGGAATGGCCAAACAAGGCTAAACTAGTTTTAGTCAATGTATATTCAAGACCAACGGGCGTGACTAACGTCTCAGGAACAATTGAGGATTTATCCCTCTTCCTTGGTACCATTCCTCAAGGCACCCCATATTTGGTAGGGGGTGATTTTAATTGTCAATTTGAGCCACTGCCAGCTTTCCTGGAGGGCGCTACGTTGGAGGAGGATGATCAATGGGATATACCACCTGTTGAGGGCCCAACAGTGAAGTCCTGGACCCAAATCATGGCCCTGACTCTTAATAACTCTATAAGGGCCTGCAATGGGCGGGTCAGTGGGGATATTCCCCCGAAACCCACCTTCAATAAACCGGGGCATGAGTCACGCTTAGATTATATCTTTGTGGAAATCCGTGACTGGGCTATGGTAAGGAGTTTTCAGGTAACCCCACGTGACGAAAGTGATCACAATCCGCTGATCTTGAAATTCCAGCTGCCCGGTACTATCACTGAGAACCAGATGTCTAATACCTCACCGGACCCAAGAGCGATCGTATCTAGCGATAGACGCAGAATAAGATGGGCTAAAGTTATGGGGAACCCAGAATCCATTTCCCGGCTCTATGCCACAATAGTACCGGTCCTACAAAGAGTAGAAGAACTCAATTCATTACACCCGTCAGCGGAGAAATACAATACACTTGGGGATCTTCACTTGGAGCTCACCAGTGCATTAGCAGAAGTACTAAACCCGTGAGTAATGAAAAAGAATAGCAAATCGTCAAAAGCCTCATGGTATAACACAGCCAGCAGGAAGGCCAAAGCCGAACTTCTTGAGGCTATGAAGCAAAGGGGTAGCACTATGTTGATTAGGGCAAAGAGGACTGAATATAAACGCCTAATCCAAATTGCCAAGATCGAGTGGGACAATGAAAACTGGTCCGAAATGGTGGGTGCCCTTAACCTTAGAGATGCCCGGAAATTCTGGCAGATTGTTAAAAATGGCTCTGTGGATCCAACACCAGCAGTAGAAGCTAATATTGCCTCTAGTGTCTGAGAGGCTCACTTCCGCACCTTATATCCACAGGCTAGCACAGATCAGGCAGAAGACATAGGTAACCCAGTGATGGGTCTTAGTCCTGTAGCAGCCAAGGAAGAATTCACTGTGACGGAGGTTGGTGCCGCAATTGCCAAATTGAGAGGGGAGAAAGCTCCAGGTTTGGACAGGCTCCAGGGAGACTTGTTCAAACATGAACCAACTGTCTGGGCCCCATACTTACAGGTCCTTTTTAACTCAATTTTAGGTGGGATGGAGGTACCTAGTACTTGGCTGGGGGCAGAGATTGTACCCATCTTCAAGAGGGGCTCTCCTCTGCTCCCAGCCAACTACAGGCCCATCAGCCTCATAGACGTCCCACAAAAGTTCTTTGCAAAGCTAATCCTGGACTGCCTATTAGAGTGGATGCTTGATCATTCAGTCCTGAGCCCTTATCAAGCAGGGTTCAGGAAGAAAGTCTCTACCATAGATCAAATTTTCTGCTTGACCCTTCTGTATTGGAAAACGGTAACGCTGGAGGGTGGCAGCCTCTATACCGTTTTCGTAGATCTACGGGCGGCCTTTGATCTCTTACCCCGAAGAAAACTCTGGTCTGTCCTATCCAACATGGGGGTACCCCAACACCTTTTAAATATGATTGTCCGTTTACACACGGATAACTATGCGCAGGTTAGATGTGGCTGGGACGTCTCTCTATCTAATAGATTCCCCGTTCACAGGGGGGTAAGACAGGGTTGTGTGTTGGCACCGACCCTGTTTTTCCTCTATGTCAACGGGGTAATCGCCCATTTAAATGGGGTAGAGGATGGTGATGCCCCCAGACTTGCCGGCAGCAGGGTGCCGGCAATTATGTTCGCGGACGACACCCTGCTGCTGTCTAAATCACCTATGGGGATCCAACGAGTCCTCAATGGTTTCGAGGTATTCTGTGGAAATCATGGCCTTGAGATTAACACTCTCAAGACCAAATATATGATTTTTAATCCCCCATCTAAAACACGTCCTAATCCATGCATCGGTGCAAATAGGTTGGAGAAGGTTAGAACCTTCGAATACCTAGGGGTGACTCTAAATGAGAATATGTCTTGGGGACATCACCAAACAAAATCACAACTTAAACTGGCCCAACGGGCGGGAGGAGTGGTTAGCCTTATAAATAAAAACAAATCTACTATCAAGGCAATCGGTCCCCCATTAGAGATATATAGAGCGCAGGCCAGGGGAGCGGTTATGTTTGGTAGTGAACTCGGGGCCCATATGTGTAAACGTGAGTTGGTGGCAACGGAAAATAAATTCATCAGGCAGCTTTTATCCCTCCCCCTAGTACCCCTCTGTTGCTGATGAGGCTTGATTTGGGACTAGGGCCGCTTGATGAAGACTTGGGTGCTACGCCCTTGACCTTCTGGCGTAGAGTATGGACCACACCAGAGCTGGTAAACTACAGGTCCAAGCTGCAGGAAATTTTGAACTACTCGATTGTAGGGAATATTCCCTGGTTTCAATATATAAAAAACGAGTTTGTGCGCTTGGGACTAGCCAAACTGTGGTTTGATCCTGCGACTGCTTGCTCCATGGTTTCCCGGAAGCAGTTGCTTTTGTTGTACCACGAAAGCAAAATTGTGGCACATAGACAGGGCACACAGTCTAGTACCCTGACTGACTCCTTCCTAAAGATCAAGGATACTTATAAGCTGGAGGGAATCCTAGACGTCATATTTCCAACTAACACCAGGAAATTGTACCTACAGTGGAGGTACGGAAGTCTACCAATCCGAGCCTTCACAAGCAAATGGAATGAGCCCTCCCTGAGTCACTGCCCCGGGTGTAACTATGAGCAGGAAACTGAGCTGCACATATTGTTCTTCTGTCGATCCTATGTGCACGCTAGAAGGTATTGGATTGTTCCGGCCTGTAAAAATCTGGGCTTTACTCACTGCCTGCAGGCATATAGGGTTCTCAAAACGGACCTCTCTGGCATGATAGTGTTCGCGGTAGCCAAATACCTGGAAACCTTCTGGCAGAAGAGAAGACGATTACTATCCAGGGTTGTTGAATAATTGCCTAATTTAAAATTTTAAATATTATCAACATGTAAATACCATTTTAACATTTTTCATTGTTTTAATGGACTAATTACAGCTCCCTGTATATTGCTATGCATTAAGTTGCTGTTTTTAAGATTTCTGATTAATTGTCCATGATGTAACTAATTGTTTTATCTGTATAATTGTTGTGTCTTATCTTTTATGGCAAACAAAGCCGAAATAAAGATGTTGATGATGATATTGGAACCTCGAGCTCATAAGGGATTTTACAGGTTAGGGGGTAAGCAATCAGAACTACTCCAAGGGTAGTTTTGGTTGCTTACCTCTCCCCTATTCCCCGTGTAATGATGAACCTGCCTCTGTTCATTGGGAAGGCAAGAGTCCTTCTGAACTGTTACCCAGCTGAAGAATAGAGCCATGTCCAGTGTCGTGGGCCTGGGTTTAAAAATTGCAAAGTATCACTCAGTGCCCTCTTATGCCTGAATCTGTTCCTACCTCAACACAAGCAGTTGGAAACACCCATTGTGGAATCCAATGGACTTCAGGATGTTTCCTACTGATGTGCAATTGTCCATTTGAGTCTGTCTATTACAGGTGTGATGGGGGCCTAAATTCACACGCTCTCTGCCCCATCCTATGAGCCTTCCCTCCGCCTCCTAAAAATGTGGCAGTCCAAGCAGTCCAAGCAGACGGCAGCTCTCATGTTTCACCAATCAGGGTAGGAACCATAGAAATTGCTCTTCCTTTCATCCCCAGATAGAATTCTTCCTGGTTAAGGTAAAAAAAAAATCTGTACCCAAGGGGTAAGGTCTACTCACCCTCAAGTGAATTTCTGTGTGATTGTTTATGGTGTGCCACTTTGTCCTTCACCGTTGCGGGTTGATTGGGATCAAGTATGCTTAAGGTCCATGCTGACAGGGCCGGATGGCTGAGATCATGTTCATCAGGGAAGCACCAGACTTCAGCCTCAGGTGCATGTACCGGTGCAGGACACCTGAGTCGCTGTGCTTCCCAACTGGAGGGTTGTCGTTGTTTGTGACCCACTTCACATGCTTCAGAATGGACTCAATTGTAGGGATATGGAAAGTTGAGACACTTAAGACCTCCTAACATCAGACATTTTGTTTTTAAAAATCAGCAGATTGTAAAATGTGATCCTAGGGGTGTTCTCCGAGAAAGGGGCCAAAATTATGGTTTGTGTTCCCACTGCTGAGCGATGAGTGTACCCTTCAACGGTCGCTTACCATCTGATCATCAATGGTACTGCATGCATCTCATTCATTTCTGCCCATAGTCTGATAAGAGAGTGGCTAACATCTTGTTTCCCTGCTAAGAGATATGATAGCCTTGAGTGACAGCGGGAAAAATCAATTTCCTGCTGCTTGAATCTTTGTTGGGCTGGACATAGGTCTGCTGTGAAATGGCTGAAACTTTACACTGGACGAAGTCAGAAACATTGCTCTTCCTCACAAAGGGCGATGTTTCCAGACTTCATCCGACTTAGGGAGAGCATAGGGTTTGACTTTGACCAAACCAATTCCATTTTCCTTAGTGTGCTTCCATCTACACCCTGCCTGTAGGTAGAAGCACTTATAAAAGTTTTTTTTTGTGCCTGATGTTACAAGGTAGCTACCATGAAACACTCCTTGCTCCAGATCGGCTGGCCAGCCAGATTTTGAAGGAACCATTGACAGTGATTGGAGCTGCCTCCTGCCCATCTCCCCAAAGAACTGGATTTACATTGAGCCCTTGGCTTGCAGGACTTGTGCTGTCTGCTTTCCAAGATTTCATAGGCTCAGCGGCCTATCCACAAGACCTGGGACGAAGCTGGGAGAGGGTCAGCCTACGGGGCTGTGCCTCCTGTCTGCTTGGGGAAGCGCTATATGCATGACCAGAAGCCCCCCAGTCTATGGACCTGTCAACAGGCCAGGGCTACTGGCCTGCTCAGTCACGGGCCCTCTGAGTGTTGCTTAAGTGAAGGGACAAGTAACTCTGGAGGATGGACACAGTGTTCGATGAAGACGTACAACAACTAGCAACAACTTTGCAGATGTGCATATCTGCCTGGTGAACTTACCAGCATGGAAAGGAGAAGCTCAAGGAAATGGAAATGGATGTGGATTTATATAGCGCGAATTGCTGCCCGAAGGCGTCCAAGCGCTCGAATAAACAAAGAACCTGTGAGGGAGACTAGCTGAGCTTAGCGGGGCAAATTGAAAAGAAAAGTTTTCAGCTGTTTACGGAAGGTGGTGAGATTGCAATTGGCTCTCAGGTGCAGGGGGAGATTGTTCCATGCCATGGATGCGTTGTAGGCAAACGTCCTGCCGCCAGATCTAGATCTTTTTATTCTTGGTGTCGTGGCCAAGAAAGTCTGGCTGGAGCGGAGGTTTCTGCTGGAGAGGTAGTGAGTAATTAGGTCCCGGGTAATCCTGGGGCCCGTATCCCAGAACGCCTGGTGTGCAATGCACATGGCCTTAAACAGAATCCTCTGACGCACTGGTAGCCAATGAAGGCTAACCAGCCCGGCCTTCACCGATTGTCTACGCGGGATCTGGAGCAGCAGGCGTGCTGCGCAGTTCTGCACAATCTGGAGTCTGCGTATGGTGTATTCTGGGGCACCAAGATAAAGCACGTTGTTGAAGTCCAGGCGTGATTGTATTAGGCCCTGTACAGCCACCTGTTTTGCCTCCATGGGAAGGAGAGGGAAGATCTTATTCAACATTCTCATGAGTCCAAAACAGGCGGCTGAGAGTTTCGTGGCCTGAGTACTGAATGATAAGGATCTATCCAACCAAACCCCGAGGCTCTTGATGTTGTTTTTAGGGGTTGGAGGAAGGCCTAGACAGGGGGGCCACAAGGTGTTAGGGAGGTAGGGATCAGGGGAGCCTAGGAGCATCAACTCCGTTTTGTCCCCATTCAATTTGAGAAATGAAGAGGACATCCAGCCTTTGACCTTCTCTAGGCATTCTTTGAGACCGCCTGGCGCAGGCGTATTGACCTCCTGCGCCAGTGAGACCACCAGCTGCGTGTCGTCCGCATAGGAGATGATCTTAATCCCATAAGGGCGGACGACCTCAGCCAGTGGCCTCATGTAAATGTTGAACAATGCGGGACTCAGAGAGGAGCCCTGAGGAACCTCACACTTTAAAGGTCTACAGGTGGACATAGACTCACCCTCAAAGACTCGGAAGTATCTATCCTCTAAGAAGGATTTGAACCACAGCCAGGCTTTGTCCCTGATCCCGGCGTTGGATATACGGTGCAGCAGGATGTCATGGCTGACCGTGTCGAACGCCGCACTGAGGTCAAGGAGGATCATTGCCACTGATCCTCCTTGGTCCAGGATCTTTCTAGACTCCTCTGTGACCATAAGAAGGGCGGTCTCAGTCCCATGTTTAGGTCTAAAGCCCGTCTGGGTGGGATCTAATAATTGTTGTTCCTCTAGAAAGTTTACCAGTTGGAGATTTATAAAATTTTCTAGAAGCTTGCTCACCCATGGGAGCAGGGAGATTGGACGGTAATTACCAAGATCAGTCGGATCCAGATTGGGTTTCTTCAATAAGGATCTGACCATGGCCTGCTTCCAAGCGGGAGGGACAGTGCCGGTGGTGATAGATGCATTTAAGATATCTCTAATGATCGGCAGAGTGATTTGTGAGGCCGCCATGATGATGTCTGGAGGGGCTGGATCGTCAGGGGATCTGGACTTGACTTTTCGGGCTATGGATTCATGAGTTGCAAGGTCTAGAGAGGGGAAATGGGTCAAGGTGGATGGCGATTGAGGAGGAAAAGAAGTTAGGGTTTCAATAGGTTGGGCTGAAGGAGTGATGTTCCTAGGGGGAAAAGCTGAGTAGATTTTATTCACTTTTTGATGAAAGAACTCAGCAATATTATTACAATGGGTGGAAGATTTGGTGATAGGTAAATCGGGTGGGGGTTTTGATAATTGTTTTATAATTTGAAAAATTTCTTTAGGCTTTGATTTAGCGCTCACAATCTTCTTCGAGTAGTAGGCGGCCTGGGCAATCTTAACTTCTGTTTTATACTTGCTAAGTGACTCTCGATAGAGGGTTTTATTCCCCGTCGAGTAGTCCAGGCGCCAGCGTCTTTCCGATTTTCTGCACTGACGCTTTATCTCTCTGAGAGCCTCGGTATACCAGGGAGAAGTTTTATGAGAGCGTTTTAGCGTGACTTTCTTTTTAGGTAATATGACATCCAGAATTTGAGAAATCCAGTCTGCGTAAGTTTGGTAGGCTACGCAGGGGTCTTCATTATAAGGGGGGTGGCTGCTGGCAAGTTTGATGGACCAGTCATCAATTGCGAGGCGAGACCAGGCTCGCATGACCCTTGTGGTAGGATCAATCGGGGGGGCTTAAGTGAGGTCCACTCGAAGGGGACCAGTGAGTGGTCAGTCCACGGCAGTGGAATTGGTGGGCCGGCTACAAGGTCAATACAATTGCTAAAAATCGGGTCTAGCAGGTGGCCCTTAACATGTGTGGGGGACTTCACATGCTGGGTGAGTTGCAGGGCTGCCAAGTCGTCAACCAGGGTAGTGGCTATAAGGTCTGCAGAGGAATCAAAATGAAGATTAAAATCACCTAATAGGGTAAAATTGGACGAGGTGCTAGCCCGTTCTGCCAGGCTCGTAGGTAGGCATTCATGGAACTGCTTAGACGGGCCCGGAGGGCGGTAAATAAGAGTGCCTGAAAAGCAGCTGTTGGGAGAGAGATCGATGTCGAAAGAGAGGCTCTCACAGCCTGGGATGGTTTCAGAGGTGACACGACATTGAAACCGTTCCTTGTAAATGATGGCTAGACCTCCTCCCCTGCCTTTCGGTCGATCTTGCCGTGTGATATGAAAGCCTGGAGGGAGGGCGACAATTAAGGTGGGGGCGGACTCCGAGGTAAGCCAGGTTTCTGTCAGAAACAGTATATCTGGCATATGCTCCTCTATCAGAAGTGCAATTTCAGCCGTATGTTTCGGCAAAGAACGGCAGTTCAGTAGGAACATATGGAAGTCATGGGTGAAATCGGCAGGAGGTTTAGGTTTGAGGGAGCACTTACATTTAGGACAGGCTTGTGGTAGAAGATCAACACAGTAGGGATGCTGCGTACAAGTGGTGACAGGGGGTCTAAGGCTATACAAGGTTTCCGCACTATAGTGCCTGAGCTCTGATGTTTGTAATAAAGGGGTTATGGCCCTAGGCATGGACTCGGCACGGACGAGCGCAGACGAGCTTGCCTTATGCGCGCCTTCGGCGCGCGATCGTCGCGCCCACTGCGCTCGTCCGCTGCGCTTCCGGTAGAAGCACATGTTTATAGTGAGGAGGTGTGTACAGGGGGCGTGGCCTCGAGGTGGGCGTGTCCCAAACTCGGAGTGGGCAATGGCGGGTGACTAGAATTGCCAATTCCGCCCTTTCCAGCGCTCGTTTTCCACCCAGAAAGGTGCCTGCACACTGCAATCGTGTGTCAGGTTGGGAAGGTGAGTGATTTAAAAAAACGAAAATTTAAGGTTTAAAAGCAGTGAAAAAAGCGCTAAATACAGTCTACTCTCGGCTGTGCCTCAGGAGGTTCCAGGGTTAATTCTATCGCGCTAGTGATTCAGCGCGCTTTTGTAGATCTAGGCAGGGGGCGTGGCCTCGAGGTGGGCGTGTCCCAAACTCGGCGTGGGCAATGGCGGGTGACTAGAATTGCCAATTCCGCCCTTTCCAGCGCTCGTTTTCCACCCAGAAAGGTGCCTGCACACTGCAATCGTGTGTCAGGTTGGGAAGGTGAGTGATTTAAAAAAACGAAAATTTAAGGTTTAAAAGCAGTGAAAAAAGCGCTAAATACAGTCTACTCCCGGCTGTGCCTCAGGAGGTTCCAGGGTTAATTCTATCGCGCTAGTGATTCAGCGCGCTTTTGTAGATCTAGGCAGGGGGCGTGGCCTCGAGGTGGGCGTGTCCCAAACTCGGCGTGGGCAATGGCGGGTGACTAGAATTGCCAATTCCGCCCTTTCCAGCGCTCGTTTTCCACCCAGAAAGGTGCCTGCACACTGCAATCGTGTGTCAGGTTGGGAAGGTGAGTGATTTAAAAAAACGAAAATGTAAGGTTTAAAAGCAGTGAAAAAAGCGCTAAATACAGTCTACTCCCGGCTGTGCCTCAGGAGGTTCCAGGGTTAATTCAAGGGGAGCCTCCATTCCATTTCCACAGGCTTCTCCACGCCTTGCTCTTCTAGTTGGCAGATTATATTTCCACCAACTTTGGGAAGTGTTTTAAACAATTTTTTCTTATTTTAGGAGTTTTGAAAAGTCTGGGAAGTTTACAAATGTGGCAAAGAATAACACAAGAATATGTCTTGTCAGGAAAAAATCCTCTCAGAAAACAAATTGTGTGGAAAAACGTTCACGAAAGTATTTTTTTCGGAAATTTAACAAACATGCAAAGTTGTGTGAAAGTGATTAATTTTAAAACTTCCTGTGTTAAGGAGATGTCAATTCCAATAAACTCTGCTAATGGAGAAAGACTCTACAGGAGTCTTGGGTGACCTTTGCAAGCGTCAATCCCTTGGGCACTGGAAGGGTTAGGAGAAATTACCAAACTCTCACATTCTCCAGTACACTCCATCTTCCCTACAACCTTAAGGGAAAATTTGACATCCATGTGGCGTTTTCGTGTCTTCCAGTCCCATGGTCCATCTCTCCTTGTGTGTCTTTGTGGCAGATATATTTTTCAGGACTCTCTTCCCTTCCAGCAGATGTCTCCTCTAGGATGCATTTCACCCCATGCAGGTGTTCCTCTCATTATAGTACTTTGCACGTCTCACGTCCCTCTCCTTTGGCAGACCTATTTCAGAGCTCCTTCCAAGTGTATCTTCTGAGGAAAAGACCTCTGGACTATGTTTGGGCATTGGATCTAGTAGTCCACTTAGGTAGTGATTCCGTTGTACTTCATGGGTCGGGAGGCCGCCGTGCACTGCAATGGAGCTGCACTGCTCTCAGTGCAGCACACCAGGAACTACAGAGCAAGCTCTTAGTCACTTCAGGGCCACCGGATCCCCCGCCCCAACATATACAACATCCCGCAAATAACACACAGACACAAGTGTTAAGATTGGGAAAAATTGCTGCAGGTTTATTATTACATACAACATTATGTAATCACGGTGGGTTATCTTACGGACGATCCAAGGGCAGGCCGCATTCTCGCCACCTGCCCGTCTGTTGAGCCAATCAGCACAGTGGCGAACCACCCAACTGCTGCACCATTATGGTAAATAAAACTACACACGCCCCTTGCGGGGCGTATCTAGGCAAACCCCCGGTTGCACAGGCCCACAACCGCCCGAAGGACTACTGGGGCGCCGACTCGCATTCCTGGACCTCCCATGAGGTTCCAGGTTAGGCTCTGGCACCCCTATGTGCCCGCTGAAGTACATTGTTGCACCTCTCTGTTTCCGGATCGCCCTGTAACTCCGCCACAGCCCGGCCGGCGGCCACCGTTGCCGTCCGGGCCCCCCACCACTTCGCATTCTAGGGAAACCTGCCACCCTTGCTCTGCAGAGCATTTTGTCGGTCCAAGAAACAAGACCAAAACGACGGTGAGCGGTGGACCCTTTCCACCTCGAAGAGACCTGATACTGACATGAACCTTACATGCCTGACGAAACCCAGGCCCCTCTGCCCTTAATCCGCCGATACCCCGGGTCTTTTTATTGCTTTACCACCATAGTGCAACCCTACCCGGTTACATGAAGTCATACTTCCAGGTAAAAGACAAAGTGATGAGAAGGGGCCCCAACTGCTGAAGGTGCCTCGTATCGAACAATAGGCGTTCCAGCACATGCCCTGAAGCTCAACCACCCTTCACAACAAGCATCAGCAGGCTATACCCAGCTAAGATACAACTCCTGCTGTAATGCCGTTCTCCGCATAACATGGAGAAAGTGTGCTTACAATTGAACGCTTGTGCAGCTATAATCCAAAGAGCACCGGGGCAATTGAAGGGATAAATACATATTATACTATATAACTTGGGCGATGCCTTTGCATATGCCAATGCAGGATTGCACAGGTATAAACCGCAGGCATCACCTGCCCTCTCGGGTTTAGTCTGGCAGCAGCATAGGCCATGCTACCTATAGATGGCTTGTCTGTAAGGGGGACTTACGACTACCACCAAAGGATTGCTGGGACTGAAACCAAGTGCCCCCTTAAGATCCTGACCTGCCTCATGACACGCCAGCTGAAACCAAAAGCCCCTCTGAAACTAGTCAGCATATACCCCCGGGAAAAATTCCCTCTACAGCAATAGTGTAGACTATCCCAGGTTCGAGAGGTCATACCCCTGGAGAGAGCCCAAGAGATGAGGGTGCCTCCCTGCTGATATCGCTCCCTAATAAAACAATAGGAGAACCAGCGCAAGACACTGAGACCCACCACACCTGCACACAAAGCAACAGCAGACTACACCCAGTAAAGTATAACTTCTGCCGGAGTGTAGTTCTAAAATCCAACTGTAAACTGAGCTTATGTGAGCGCTAGTGCAACTGTACTTAAGCAAAGTACCGAGGGAAAATTCAGTGCGCAATGCATAATCAGTAAAACTTGCGGGTGGACTTACATTTTATATACAGGATTGCAAAGGTAAACCCAAGGGATGGGGGGGGGGCCTGCTGCTATCGCACCCTAATCTATACCCTAGGAGAACCAGCGCATGCCACTGAGACCCAACACTCATATTTACGCATGGCATCAGCAGACTGCACCCAGAAACGAACAACTTCTGCAGAGGTGCAGCACTCAAACTTCAACTGACTACTGTGCTTAGTGTACGCAAGAGCTACAAACAAGCAAAGTACTGATGGCTAATAGTGCGAGAAGCTTAATTTAGTAACTTGCGTGGAGCACTTCCATTTTATATCAGGAATGCAAAGGAAACAGCTGGAAACACGTGTCCCCCAGAACCAGGGGGCCGCTTAGACCATGTTACCTCAAAATTAGCTTATCTATAAAAGATGCCTAACCCTTTGCGCATAAGGGAAAATAAGCTGGAACAGGAAGCTCCCCCTATTGGCAATAAGTTGGCCCGCGGTTTTCTTCTCACCTTGGGAGGTGCACCAGGGAACTAAAGGATACACAGGTTCCTCACGAAGCTGTTCCAATGCAAGCCAGGGGAGCCCCAAGCACACTAACCCTGAACACAAGCTGTGTGTCAAATCCTGATGAAGCCCAACGTACACAGCCACCACCAAAAATCGTGAAAACGAAAGAAAAAGGGGGGGGGTTGGAATACCAGAAAGACATTCTGAGTTTCCAAAATAGCTGCCACTTCACTCCTTGCACAATACAATAGAGATAGTTTTCTATGTGACCATTTTTCAGGTATAATGTGGCAAGGGCTTGCGTGCCTACAGCGCCTTCAGCATAAGTAAAATAGAAGGCGTAGGCCTACCAACTAACAACAAGATCTCCACTTAACCAGATCTCCCCCTTACTTACAATTCTAGTAATTCTACTTGCCTCGGGAGTGTAAGTGTCTTCCCAGTGAGACCTAGTTGTGGGAGAGTCTGAACTTGTAAAGTGATCTACCAGAGTCATAGCTCGAAGCGACATACGCTTAATACTAACCTCTCGCAACCGCTAAGTGCTATAAAGCAACGATTGGTTACCAGACCAACACCCGTGGCACTAGCGCCTGCGTAACCATTCGCTCCTGGGTAGGCCTGTCTACCAGCAGGTATGCTTGGGACCACCTGTGGCCCCGGAACCTCTTGGAGAGGTGGCCCACATTCCTGGCCAGAAACACGTGAAAACCAACCCAGGCTGTTCTCACTGGGCTCATCCATAAGATGTGTTCGATACCTATCAAATGTTAATGCTCCAACTGTAAGAAGCAACATCTAGGCTGTGCTACAAGGATAATTAAGAAAATTATAGGTCCGCACGCCCCACATGCAGGACTCAAACCCATAAACACCTTTCGGCTCAAGGGCGAATTCGTCAAGCGGGATTGAGGCCGCACAAATATATGGGCAGGTAGAAAAGAGACAATATACTTAGAAGTGTAGATCCCTGGAGTGCCTGCCCTACACAGTATGTAAATCAACCCGAATTAGGCGATAGACCCCTGAAAAGTGACTGAAGATAACACCTTTGTCACCTGCATCCACGCTGATGTGGCCTACGTGCCTTCCGTGCTGGCGGACGCCGCACTCTCATGATTAGAGGGTAAAGTTAGATGTAGAATAATAACGCTCCAAATGGCCTCAAATTGCGCAAGAGCAGTTGTCCCTACTCATGCGTGTGCACAGAGCGCGCAACTACGCACCTCTACAGGAACGAGCAGGCATACCTGAGACAGCCATCACCCTATATGTGTACACTAGTAGACAGAACTACTGCACGTCCCATGTGCCAGCAAAAGGTTGTGTGTACATAGTGTCCCCACCATGCAGTAGCATTTGTTCGGCCGGTGTATCGCACCTGTCCTAGGAATCAATACCGAATCACGTATGTACTTATCACCTCATGCAAGGATAGCAGCATACCGCTAGTCTGAATCACACAAATCTTAGTCCCGGCACACAATAGCCAAATCCTGCAGATCTAGTTTGGTGCTTGCCTGCTGCCCCATCCCACAACAGTGTACGTTGTCCGAGAGGGCGGCCACACATGTGGAATCACGCATCCAGTGTGACAAGAGGGGCAAAAGGCGACTCCACAAGACTGCCGCACGAGACGTGCATGCAAACCTCATGGGACTAATGCACACGTACATGTCCCCCACAAATAACTGGAAAACGCAGAATGGCTGCACTGGGCGCCAATACCCACATGCGCCGGACATGTCTCTAAATATTTGCCCTTGGGAATGACCGCACACGGATGCCATAACCCACGTGAGCCGGTCATACGAAACATGGCGCCCATAAAATGGCCGCAAACGGACACCGTAACCACACGCGGCGGACCCTGAAAACCATACTGCCCATGAAAATTAACCAGCACCCCAGGTGAACTGCGTGCCCCCTGCCACCACCACCATAGGGGAGTGAAACCGATACCCCGCCGGCCTACCCGCGGAGATACATGGACACTGGAGGGTGGGAAACGTGCACGCAACCGTCTGTTTCCAAGCATATCCCCAACTCCTCTGTGCCGAGGAGGTCTGTGCCGGTGGTAGAAGAACGAAACAATTACTGCCGACCCTTGTGTTCCATCGCACAATTAACACTACGTGCACCCGAACAAAGGACCAGGAGTTCGGCCCATAGGTGCACTAACCCCTTACACACCATTCCTATATCCACCTCCCTTGAAAGGGGGGCGAGACTCCCAACTACAAGGCACCCTATGCTAACCATCCAATGGACGACTCCAATCCGTGCCCAATGCAAAAGGCCTAATGCAGAGCACTGCTGATTCAGCAATATAGGTTACTATACCGAGAATTCCCACACAGATAAATGACAAAAGAATCGTACAGGCTACCTATAAAGTCAAGATTGGTAATTATATACTATCTGCAGAGGTGTACAACTTTACGACGCAGAATCTCAATATTGCAATCCTTCACTTGTTTCACGGTGTTCACATGGGAACGGAGTGAATACTGTGCCTGCCCCATACCTCCATGCTGAACTGCCCCAGCAGGATAGTGACGCTCATCCTCACGGCCACTGCACTGTAGTATATGCGAACATGATTCCGGACACAGAGCAAGCTACAGAAGACTATAGGATACCGGGAAGCTGCTACTCTTACCCGATGAGGATCGCGGCAACTTTACCTGACGCCTAAGCAAGGAGGCCATGCCTAAAGGGTTAATACACCAACAAGTACACACAGTACAATGCAGTTAATGACCAATAAACAAATTAACTGTAAAACAACTGTCGCTCAGAGTGACCCGTGACTCTCGCAGCCGCTCAAACGCAATCTCTCCAGACCGCTGCCTACTGCCCGTGAAGCGTGTGCCTCAAAAGCCACCTAGGCTACCCTGGCGGCGCTGGCTGACATAACGCATGCTAACCCACACACAAGGGCCTTATGGGTACCCTGCACCAATGCCCAAGACAGAGAAACTCGGGCAAAAGGCATGCCCTCGTACTACCGAGGCTGTATCGCCGAGAACCTCCCGGGGTGCGGGGCAGAGGTATGCGCACAAGACCCGTGCAGAAGCATATGCACCACCGCTGTCCCAATGCAAGCAAAGCGCCGAGACACCCCCACTGAACCGACTCACCGCAAGGGAAACACACCGGCGGGAAGCCCAGCACCCGATGCTAAACGAGGCCTCTGGACCTCCAGAAGGCACCCAAAGGCAACAGGGTAGGCAAGGGGGGTGTGGGGGGATGCAGATGCCACCGCAAAACGCGGCATGGAAGCTCCGAACAGGGGTGAAGTTAAGGGAGAACCCCTCGCCCGACTGGCGCGACCTCCGACAAAAGAAGATGGCCGCCCACGGACGCCATTACCCACGTGCACCGGACGATGTACAGCATACTATTATTACATCGCCGTGGATATATAGACCTCAGGCAGAAAAGGCTGCTATAAAAACAGCGGACCGGACGTTAACTGAATAATATAACGGTTACATGATGGCGGGGCCCCCCCCTGAGTGAAACCTTTCACAGCTATATGAGAACAAATGGCTGCACAAAATGGAGACAGCCCGCCACACTGACGATTCTGCAGCCAGATCCGCCGCAGACGTGTTTAACCATCGCCCCAGGGGCATGGCTGTCTGCCCATGCCCGCCTCAACCTCTAATAACCGGGAGAGGACCATACTTGACGCGTGATCCCGGAGACCGACTTACGCTCACATCTAAAGTAGCCCCTCCGATGACTTAGCACAAGGCCCCTCAGATCTGAGAACGCTCGCGTCCCCGCCAGCCCCCGAACAACAGAGACCGTGAACCAGAAGACCACCTGGGCTGCAGGGCACCGCATGCAACATGCGAATGATAAAACCCATCTAACGCTCCCCGACAGAAACCCTAATTATAAAATTATGTCCTTGGAGAGAATCAGCGTTCAAGAATGACTGAGTAGATGAGAACGAAGCGTGAGTTCTTAAACTGACATAGGTTACGTGAAAGGACCAGGGCGGGCCACCCTCATCCGAACCTCGGCAAGGTGTGGAGGCAAAACAAGACCAAAGCCCCATCTCTGGGCTGCGTCCTGGCTCCGCACTACAGGAAAAGAACCAGCTTGGTGCACAAGAGCTTTATACTGGTGCATAGCTAACGTGCTCACCCTGAGAAACTCACTTACGAAAGGACACGTGGGGATGTAGGACTCAGAGGTCCGATTTATGAGCGAGAGAAAAGCGGGCAATACTCAAAGCCAAAGCAGTCGCCACAGATCCGCTGCACACAGTTTCGCTGCCTGACCATAAGATGCATCAAAATAGTGGGTACCTCGCGACGATCATCTGTTCATGCTCATCGACCAAGCACTAGGCTGCGCGGGCACCGCATCCGCGTAATGTGCGGTCTTGATATAACAAATCGACACGTGAAATGCTCCGAACACGGAATGAAGCGCTGGCGCCTAACACACCTAAAAATTTTCAAACCATCCCAAACCGGAAATGCGCACTCCGCCACCACAGACTGATTATAATAAAATCACATGCCTGATCTTACTCAGTGCACTATGGGATGCTCTCATTGCGATCTTTATTTACATCTAGAAATATTACTGAGAAATATAAATTTATGACAATTTAAATTAGCAACCAGTTTGAGTTGGTGTCAGGTTTCGAACCGTGGTCCCTTCCGTCCATGGTTCATGTGGGATGCTGGTTTGACAATTGAGCCATGCGATCCCTTAATACAACCAATTAGTATGCCCGCCTGGCTGCAACCAACATGCGCTCTCGAAGAACTTCTCCTGCCCTTTAAATTACCAGCACGGCTAATTCCATCACAAAGCACGACAATCACCCGTAAGGGTCTCTCGGCGCAGGTGGCCGTCAGGAAGATTAAGCACGCTATTGCCCCGAGTCACAAAGACATATAACGAAACTATCCTCACCACTCGGATCCCTCTAAACTCTTATTGCGCACCGCACGATGGACCCGGCCGGAAACACACTGCCCCCATAGCCAAGGCAGAGAATACATGGCTCACGTGCAATCCAGCCAGGCCATACAAAAACCGGCCACTAAATCCATGTCACCCGACGTAAAGGGACGACTGGAGGGGGCTGGGAATGCCCCGCCACGCACCCAAATCGGGACAGATCAGGGACACGACGTCTAGACAGACAACCGCAGCCGCTCCTCGGCGCAATCCCCTAAGCCAGCTAAACGAGGACGACAAGAGTGTCCCTAAAACACTCACCACGTAAAGAGAAGGACCGGGAACACGACGCCTGACCACCGCAGCAGCTCCTCGGCACGACCACCTAGGCCGGAAAAGACGAGGAAAAGAGTGTCCCCGATGTGGATCGCGCAACGTCCGGAGCGGCAAAGAGGCCTGAGCAATGGCGAGGGGGAGAGATATACCCCCCTCTCCCTGCCTGCCGCCCCGGACGCGCGTCACCTGACCTGCCCACATCCCCAGAGCAACGCCCGCCCTGGGGAGGAGTGGCTGACCATCTACTGGATGGGGGCAGCCCTCCGCGACTAAGGGCCTGCCCTCCTGATGGCCACAGGGTGGCCTCGGGCAGGCGCATTTCACAAGCTTTTCCTCCTCCCAAATCTCATATCCAGCGCGCTAGCTGGTGCCCCCAGCTACGATTGAAGGTGGGGTGCATCTGGAACCTTCTGGAAGCTGACAGCTGTAGAAGGATATGATCTTTGAGAATTCAATACAGTACTCTATCACCAAGTCCTTTACAAGTCTGACAATGTGTGGAGATTCAACCCAAGGAAGGATGACCTACAGTGCCCCACAACCTGGCAGAGGCTGCAGGCAGATTTATCATCACATGACTGCTAGTGAAACTCAGAGGAAATGACACCAAGAATATAATAACTACATACTAACGGGGACCCAGCCACAAATGAGCTCTGAGTGACGACCAATATAGCAAGCATTGACAAAGACAACCAGTCTGGCACTTTCAAATCAAAGCACCTCTTCATCCATTAGAAGATTTGAAGACAGATTAGTTGTCACCATCTGTGATGGGGAACATCCATTACGACGCGGTGTTTACACCACACTACCATTACAACGCTGGCTTTACAACGCAAGTCGTTACCACGACTTGCGCTGGAGGGCGCTCTAGGCTAAGGAATAGTAGATTTACTATTCCAACACCTTCCCTACTGTACGTAGGCTGGTGTTGGAATAGTAAATCTTACTATTCCGAAGTCCAGCACCCTACAGCGCAAGTCGTGGTAACGACTTGCGTTGTAAAACCAGCGTTGTAATAGTAGTGCGGTGTAAACACCGCGTTGTATTGACATACATCCTCTGTGACAGATGAATGCATGAGTGGCTGGGTAAGTAGGTTTTTTTTTTTATCTATTTAAGGAGTTTTATAGAGTGCTGGCAAGACCCAAGGGTATCAGTGGACTTTACAGAGCAAAAGTATGGACAGAGTCGAGTTGGATGGCATATGTTACATCGTATAAACTCGGAGTGGTATCAGGCTCTTTACAGACATGTGCAAATATATATATAAAGGAGTTGAAAGGGTGACAGGTCAACAGTAGTATACAAATAGTCCATTGTAAGCGGACAAGGGCCAGGCTCAGGATCAGGGTTAGGTGTTGGAGTTCAGGGGGTTAAGGTATTGGTTGAGGAGAAGATCCTTTAGTTGTCTTTTGAAGCTCACAAAGGAAGGGTTTGTTCAGATGTGAACTGGGGTGGAATTACAGATTTGGGGGGCTTTTCCCGAAAAGGAGCGTGGGAGGGCTTTTTGTTTGTGTTTCTTTAGCAGGTTGAGAAGCCGAGTGTTGGTGCTCCTTGGAGTTCTTGTCTGGCCAGCCTTAACTAATTTGGACAACAGGAATATTGGTTTACCAGTGAGCTGGACTTTGTGGATGAGGTAGGCCGTTTTGAAGCATTCATTGGCTTCAATTGGGAGCCATTTAAGATTTTTAAGGGAGGCGGAGTTGTGGTCATGTCTTTTTTGTTGCAGTGACCATCCTTGCTGCTCATTTAGTGTAGCTCTTAAAGGGGAGAGGTGTGATTTCGCAATGCCGTTGTAGAATGCACTATTAGCTGAGTTGTTTTTTGTGAGTTGTCTCATGCTCAGGCTTAGGTCAAGAGAGATCCCCAAAGATTTGATGGAATTTGATAGTGTCAGTTTGCAGTTGATAGCCTCAGTAAAAAATGTAGCCATTCTTGGACCTGGGTAGTTTGTCTACTGTTGGAGAGGAGTAGGATTTCTGTCTTATCTTGGTTGAGCCTCAGGTGGATTGTTTGAGGTTGTGGTTAAGTCACCGAAGGTCTTCTAGTGAAGTTATTTCTAGGTAGATCTGGGTGTCATCTGCATAGAGGTGGTAGAAGATGTTTGGTTGTTCGAGAATGGATGCCAGGGACTCCATGAAAATACTGAAGAGTGAAGGAGAGAGAATTGAGCCTTGGGGGACACATCTGGTACTGGTGAACGTGTCAGAGGATGAGTTATTAATTTTTATTTGTTGGGAGCGATTGTGGAGGTAGGACGAGAACCATTTGAGGACCAGGCCATTGGCTCCGGTCCTTTTTTGGAGGGATTCTAGAAGCAGGCTGTGATCGACAATATCAAAGGCTGCTGATACTTTTAAACCTAACTTGTTATTTAAATATTTATTTGGTCGAGTTCCTGCTCCCTCACATGTAGGAAATACTATTGTTGGCCCGGGATTGAATTCATGGCACTCCCGCCTCCATGAGAAAAGGATTACCCAAGGGGAGCAGTGGTTGTTAGATGGATCAGATGTGGGAGTTAGTAGGTTATATCAGGCTATGAGCGGCCTTGCAGAGGGCCATGCGGTAGAGCGGAACTGCAACGAGGTTACAGTCAGGTCACAGCGGGGAGCGTTTGTTCCGGGGAGAAGCGGGGGCCTCTAAGAGCTTTGATTGGATTCGCCAGCTGAGTCTGAGGTTAGTACTGACTTGATTGCTGCCGTGGGATGTGCTTGCTTCCGTGGGTGATGAGAGGACGCTGTGCATGCTCCAGAACACAAACAAGACTCAGGGGGTGTGCAATGGTAAATGGATCCGGCCCCTGCCAGGAGGCGTGGCTCCGATATTATATTGTAATGACCCGGGCTGCTTAGGTTATGGACATTGTTGGCTTCTGGCACTCATCCTTGGTGGCTATGGCATGTGGCTGGGTCAGCGCCACGAGAGCTCCCGCAGGCTCAGCTAGGAAATTACAATAGGGCATCCGATGATTGATGTTTAACATGATTATCACTCTTCGGGTGAAGACAGGCCATGCAGTATTCAGGTGGATGCAGGGAATGCACTCACCTCAGACCGCACTCGAGGGCGATGGGATGGTTAGCACCCTCGCAGTTGATGCCCTTGTAGCCAACACAGAATAGGTCCTTTGTCTGTAAGTTATTTTGTTATCTCGCCCAAGTTTGGATTCTGTTTGTTGATAGGGTGGATGGCCAGGGCTTTTCAACAATATTGCTCCCTGCCCTTGGGGAGCTCAGAGAGCACCCTCTGTTGTGTCAGACATCTTAAAACATGTGCCATGAATATAGAGGGTGTTAATGGATGAGTGAGTGATCTTTGGAAGGGGAGGAGCCTCTTGCCCACAATAGGACTGCAGTCAAACCCTGCAACATGCCCTTTCCATCCGTGGACTATCTCAGGGTTCTCCAAAGTCGGTTCTGGAGGGCCGGATTCATGCCAGATTTTTAGCATTAATGTAGTTATCTTAAAATCTGGCATGGATCTGGCCCTACAGGATTGACTTTGGAGATCCCTGGACTAACTCATCATTTTATTCACCCATTCATCCTCAAAACATTTAATCATGCATTCATCGATGCATTCACTTACTCATTTACCCAGAAATCGATCTATGCATTTATTCAACTATTCATTCATTCAGTTATTCACCTGTTAATTGAAGCATTTGTTCACTCACCCATTCAGTCACCATTTGACTCATACCTGCATTCATCCACTCACTGATCCTCCAAACCCCCCCACACATCCAAAATTGCCATCGATGGAGAACGCCAGTCTGCCGATGCTTTTTTCAGTTCATGGTCAGACATTTCAAGGACAGACACTCTTGTTGTCTGAAGCATTCACTAGCAGGATGGAGGGTCAGGAGGGCTCAAGGGTCAGATTAGACTGCAAGTGTTACCTTAGAGGGGCTCATGGGTGCCCCTACAAAGACATTGGTACCCGAGCGTGTGAGAGGGCTTCAGGGCGTCTTTTGGAGGCCACTGAGTACTAGATTGAGCCTCATAAATTCGCAGAGTAGTCTGAGTTTCAATCGGGAAATGGAAGGCTTGAGGAAGTCATTACTCTCCAGAGGAAGCATAAAGGGTGATGGATATAAGCTGAGTTTGGAGGGCTCGTGGAAGTGGAAGTCTGAGCTGGATCAAGGCTCTGCATAAGTGGCGTTGTCTGCTTGGAGAGTAGACTCTGGGGGGAAGTATGTGGGGGATGAAGGAACTTACTGAAGGAGGGGGTGTGGTGGCGCTGGTGGTGCTCACAAGGCATCAGATCTTGTTGTGGCTCATGAAGGGCTCATACAGGTGAGCGGAGCCCGAAGTGTAAGTGGCTGGAAAGGTTCACAGCCGGCACTAGAAGGGGTTGGATCATGGACCGCAAGACCTAACAGTTTCTGAAATATGGAAATATTTATGGAGACGAATGATATGCGCTTGAATAGCTGTGTTTTGAAGAGGGAAAATTACCACCACAGGAGTCGGCCTGTGCTGCATTTCCAAGACCTCGCAACATGTCCTCGGGGGGCTTCATCCACGTGCACTCAGAGAAGCAGAACACCGACACAATGGGAAGCTCGCTTTCATTAGTCCTGATTTAAAGGTATAATCAGTGGCACGTGCACTCATCGCCTCGAAGCATTCCCTGATTAACAAAGCGGATGTTGAGGTTCTCTCCAGAGATGTTCGGCCTCTGTCTGTGGACTCCAAAAATCTGCAGGATTCCTGCCCAGCATAGCCAGACCGCCTGACTCATACAAAGACATGGAAATTAATTGTATCATATAAAGACATGGACACTAATTGTATCATATAAAGACATGGACACTAATTGTATCATACAAAGACATGGACACTAATTGTATATTTTATTTTAATAAACACGTCTATTGCTGCACTGAAGTGCTTCCGAAAAGACCGGGGTAGAGTATCTTGAGCATTCCAGACTGAGGACAGGGAACGTTTCGGTGAGTTCTCCAGACTGAGTGTTGAATCTGACGAGCGCACAGAGCAGCAATCGTATCTTTGCTACATTAAATCCAGGTTAGTTTGCGTATTTAGCAGAACATGCTAAAAATAGCTTTGGCACTTTTAAATGGCCGTTGGGTCTCTACCTCGAGTCCGTCTACATTTTGGGTCATTGTTTGGGAGTTGGACAGATCCATCTTCCGAGGTCGCTGGCCAGCTTCTCTGCCACCAATTTCCTCCTCGGACTCATCAGCAATCTTCAAGGGCCTAGCTCCAATGTGGGTGTTTGGGGTGTTACACCACCCTAAAAAATGTATTCTGTAATAGTTAGATACAAATGCTTTCAGTCAGGTAATGGGATTTGTCTCTTTATTTATTTTTGCCATTTGTAGAGCGCACTGTAACCCTGCGGGCATCCTGGCGCTGAAGACAACATACGGACCGGAAAACGCTAGACAGATAGCTAAAGGGCATCACTGATACACAAGTTAGAGACTCTGGGAACGGTCTTTGGGAAAAAGCCAAGTTTTCACTTTCTTACGAAAAGGCAACAGGTTCCGTGTGCTCCTGATGTCCAAGGGCAGGCTGTTCCAAAGTCGGGCAGCTGCCACACTAAAGGCTCTGCCTCCCATGGTTTCCCTCTTCGTCCTTGGTATTCTGACCAAATGGGCAGATGCGGATCGAAGGTTGTGATTGGGTGCGTACCATTGAAAGCTGGCTTGGATCGACTTTGGTCCTTGCCCATGAAGTGCCTTAAACTTAACGCACAAGGATTTAAACACAATTCTTTGTGCTACCGGGTGCCAATGAAGCTCCGCTAACGCCTGTGTTGTCGAATAGCGGCGTGGGCAGCTCAACGCGAGCTTGGCTGCAGTTGTCTGAACACTCTAGAGTCTCGCAATCAGATATCCTGGGGATTCCAGAAGCAGAGCATTACAGTAGTCTAGACAACTTAAAATAATGCTCCTGACTACTGTCTTTCTTGCCTGGACTGGCAGCAGGGGTAGTATTTTGCGCAGTCCTCGGATAAGGGTGAAACAAGCTCCCACTACTTTATTGAGGTGGGTCTCCAAGTTCATTTTTTCATTAAAGCTGACCCCCAGATTGCGTACAGTGCTAACTGGTGCCAGTGGGCTGCTTCCATTTGTTGGCCAAAAATCATTCGGCAGTCCTCGAGAGATCTTACCCACTTTACAGTGTAGAATCTCTGTCTTTTCCCTGTTAAATTGGAGCGAGTTGCCTTTTAGCCAATTGGCCATTTCAGACATGCAAGCATGAAAACTTTCCAGTGAGTCTGCTTGGGCGCCATCTATGGAGACAATGAGCTGGGTATCATCGCCGTAGTTGATCACACTGATGTTATACATTTTGATGATTCCCAGCAGTGGTCGCAAGTATACATTAAATTGAATCGGACTGATGGACGACCCCTGTGGGACTCCATATTCGTTTTTTAGGTCGAGCGACCTATCTCAATGCGCATGCGCATTGAGCGGGAGCGAGATATATAGGGGCTTATCGAGAGTTTACCTAACTGGCGATTCCACTGGCGATTTGTTGCAGTGCATGTGCTTTTTAGGTCATTGCGCAAGCGCAAGCCCTAAAAAGCGCGTGCACAATGCCACCAGCCGCCTGCCTGCGTGCCTCGCATTACCACATCAAAGGCGGCGCATCTCAGGCCCCTGCTGCTTCACACCCTCATGCCGCTCTCCCCGCTCAGCCCCCTCCCCTGCCCGCCGTGTCGCATTTCTCCTCCCCCCTCCCCACAGCAATGCCCTCCGTCTTGTTTTACCCGTTTCTTCTTTTCTCTATCTGTCCCGCGTCCCTTTCTCTCTTTGCCTCGCAGGGTCTTTTTTTTTGCTTCTGATGCCCGTTAAAAATTCCACCTCTCCTTGCAAATGTTTTCCCTTTACACCGCATCAGCGTGTCTCAACTCTCCCATTGTCACGTTTTCTGCATTTCTTTTTCTCTCGTTTGCCTCCTCCCCCATTTCCAGTCTCCGCTTATCTCTTGTCTCCTCCATCTATCTACCCTCTCCCTTCCTCCTCTTCCCTATCTTCCTCCCCGCTCCTTCCTCCACCTGTCTAAACTCTTTCTTCCATAGCCGCCTAGTTTCCAGTTCGCTTGTGTGACATTTCAGTGTTTGAAATGTGCTTATATGTGAAATGTCATTGCCGCATTTTCCGTTTTGTGTGCCACTGTGAGTTACAGTTTATCGCAAGTCCAGCTTTGCCTTTGTTGCCGATTTCAGAGTAACCTGTGCAACCTAGAAACAGTGACATGATTAGGAATGTGATACAAAAGGGGATGATGGACGGAGCGTTTCAACAAATCAAACACTCACCCCCAGTCAACTGATCTGGGTTTAATCCATCACCATTCTTTAGTTCACTCAGCCACCCCAGTTCATCATCCCCTATTGTATCGCTTTGTTCGCCCTAAGTGTGGCAGGGTATGCTCAGACGTGAGTCCCTTGCTCACTTGGCCACTGGATTCAAGATAGCCTGGCTGATGAGGATTGTGAATCCGAAACCGGTCCCAGGATGCTTGTTTCCGGTCCATGGAAGACATGGCTTGGCAGTTCGGGCTGGACTGTTCCCATACGGCACAGGGTCAGACTGATTTGCATATAGCCATGTCTGAGATGGGATGGCTGAGTGGGCTAAAGACTGGTGATGGATTAAACCCAGATCAGTTGACTGGGGGTGAGTGTTTGATTTACTCAAACGCTCCGTCCATCATCCCCTTTTGTATCGCCATGATTAGGAATGTAGCTGGGTACATTTTGTTGTTTCCTGTGTAAACGGTATAACATGTTGGGTGTTGCATGCGTCCCAGGCTAACTTATGAAAATATAAGAAAATAGACAAAGACCAGGCTGACTACAGTGCCATTTTCCTAGGGCACAGCTGTCTCTATCAAGCACTGGTGTCAGCAGTTGCTGACTTCTACCATACGTAGCCACAGTAAAGAACAAGCATTGGCACAGCCAATAGGTCTCGCCTTTGGGACCTTGTAAGTATTTCATTATGCAGCACAATATTCTTGGTGCAACATCAACTGTTGCATGGCTAAACACTTATAATGGCCCAAAGGCGAGACCTATTGGCTATGCCAATGCTTGTTATAAATTGAGATTGGTAGGGAGGGAGCGCTACTGCTTGCCACCTGTCTGATAGATAGGAACGCATCCACCCTAATGCCACCTCTGTCACTCCTAGGGATTCCAGTCTTGTCAAAAGAATGTCATGACTGACCCTGTCGAGCAGGCGGACAGGTCTAGCAGAACCAGATTTGCCGATTGTCCCCTGTCCGCCCGCATTCGAATATTGTCCAAGATGGTCACCAAGGCTGTCTCTGTTCCGTGGCCTGGTCTGAAGCCAAATTGTTCCTCCGCCAGTTTGTTATTTTCCTCCAGAAAACGAGACAGCGCCCTACTAATCAGACACTCTACTATCTTGGTCAGATAAGGCAAGAGGGAGATGGGCCTGTAGTTCTTATAACTGCCTGGATATAATATGGGCTTCTTCAGAAGTGGTGTGATAATGGCCTGCTTCCAACTCGATGGTACCAATCCATTGCTGAGCGATTGGCAGCATAGTTGATACAGAATGGGGAACAGCTCAGATCCGAGCTCCTTCAGTATTTTATAGGGGATAGGGTCCAGAGGAGATCCAGATGAGATTCCCAAAGCTGTTTGGGTGAACTCCTCTTTCGAAGGGATCGGGAAACTATCCAAGATGACCATTGGGGTTGTTGAACAGATGTCCTTGTCCCCGTTGTCACACCTTTCCCCCTTCAACTGATCTGACTGTCCAGGAGGGGTTGAATCCCTCAAACCTCCCATGATCGTGTTGATTTTATCTTGGAAGAAGTGATTCAGGCCATCGCACAGCTACTGTGTGGGTTTGACTTTACTATTAATAGAGTCAGGGTGCGTCATATCTCTCACAATCCCTTTAGATATCCCTAGATTATTGTACTTTTGAGGATGGTGGAGGCGAAGTGTTCTGCCTTAGCCATAGCTATTTCATTTTTATATTTTATTAAAGCGAGCCGCCAGCTGGCTTTCTCTCTCTCACCATAGTTCTTCCTTCACTGTCTTTCGGCCATTTTGCAGGCCAGCTTCAAGTTCCTAAGATTTTCCGAGTACCAGGGGGCTGATGGATTCTTTGATTGTCAGCTGGCATTTATACATGCCCACACCGCTGCCAAAAATGCACACACACACTCTCCTCAATGCTTTGAAGCCTCCCCCTCCAGGCTCTCGGTGGTGGGGCGTGCCCTTCCGGGCGCGCCTCACCGCCGATTGGGTGGCACCCTCCCTGGCCCGGATGTCATTATAGGACTTCCGGGTCAGGGGGGCGGGCCACAGGAGGGGCCGGGTGGGGGGCGTAGCCGCCCCCCCCCTTGAGCCCCTTAGGAATAAAGAGGCAGGGAGCGCCCGGGAGACCCTCTTGTTCCCTGGACGCTCCCCCACAGCGTGTCGTGCCCCGCGCTCGGGGGGCTTCTTGTTTTTATATCTTTTTTCTATTTTTATTGCAGGTTCGTCTTAGGTGCGGCCCGAGCTCGGGGGACTTCCTTGGTGGGGCCTAACGTCGGTTGTCCAGTGATTGTCTGGAGTGAGGGCGTCGGGGCCACGTGGAGCGCCATAGTAACTCGCCGGCTGTGGGGGGCACACGGAACGAGGTATTTCTCGGCGGGCGGGTACGGGTTTGTGGGACACGTGCAGCCGGAGTGTAGGCTGAAATTGTGCCTGGATGAGCTGTGGGAACTCCGCTTCAGTGCTACGGGGAGATTGAAGAGTGAAAGACCCGGCACGCTGAACCTCCGCCTTCTCCGCTCCCCACACAGGCGGTTTGATCGATTGTTCCTTTTTTCGCTTGGTCCCTTTGTTCCGCTTGGTCCCTTTGTTCCGCTTGCGCAGCTACTGAATTAACCGGGTGTTCGAGTTAGCCGAGGTAGGTTGCGAAGCAGGGTCGACCAGGGCAGGACCTGGATGGGAGACCAGGGGAAAGAGTGCATTTCTTTGCTGAATTGAGCTATTGTTCTGAAATTTTGGGGGCTGATTAATGGTGAAGCATATTGTCTCTCGATTAACAATTTTGGGTGTTGCTTTAAATCTAGCCTGTTGGAATAGAAAGCAGGGGTGCTTTTAATTGTTTGGGCATACAGGCAGAGACAATATTAAGGGTGGTGGAAAGCCTCCAGGTATTACAACCCCATTTTAGATAAGTGTTGTAACAAATGCTCCCACCTCATACTCCCAGGTATTAATACATTTTCTATTACAGGCAATTTAAAGGGAACTTAGCGGCGTTTTGACTGATCAGCCCGAGGTCGTGGACGTAGGGCGCAGTTGCGGACACAATACCGTCGGAGAGTACGCAGGACTGGTCGGTAAGAGGAGAACGGGGGGCTAGCATTTCATCGCTCCCGGTGGCCGCCGGGTGGGTCTACACTAGGTTTACTCACCCCTGACATAGCCGGATAAGCCGGTGGTGTTGCGGTTGCCGCTGCATGGTGCTGACAGCCCCCTGGGCGTCCTCCATCTGGTGAAGGTACAAAGTGCGTATACGCTCACTTGTGACATTACGAGTGTAGGCAGTTGTTTGTGGTTAGAACATGCCAGGGGCAAGGGGTGGTGGTAAAGGAAAGTCCAAGATGGAGGCTATGATGCAGGCCATGATGCGTGAAATGAACAGCATGAATAGGCGATTGGGGAAAATTGATGAATTAGAGGCCCGCATTAATGAGAAGTTTGATGATGCTCCTGGCCCATCGGGTAGGCCTGTTCGCCAGAGGGCGGCCCCCTTGCCAAGGGGGGATTTTGCTACCCCGCCTAAGAGGTCTAAGGACAAGAAACCCAGGTACACTGGCCCCGCCCCTGAGCCGGTAGTCCCGGTACCTCTTACACCAGTACCTGCGGTACCGGCCCCTCTTACATCTCTGCCTGTGGTACCAGCTCCCGCAGCACCGGCTCCAGCCATCCCGCCGGCGCTCCCACCTGTGGGGCCTGCCCCGTCACCCGTACCGTTGGTACCGATCCCAGTCACGGGTCTGCCGCCACCGGCCGCACCCTTGCCTATTACTCCCGTGCCGCCGGCCATGCCCCCGGTGGCGCCTGCAGTCCCAGCAGGTAACACAGACTCAGTTCCTCCAGAATTGGTATCTCGGATAGCGGACTTGCTGCCGTGGTTGCAGAAGGGGTGTGTGAGTTTTTTCTCATCTGATCATGTAGCAGAGGCGGAAAAGTTGGTAGAGAAGATTAAGGCTGCAACGGCAGCAGACAGTAGTGCGGGTCCATCATCTTCTTCCCTTACAGGTTCCAGTCCCGCTCAGGCGAATGGTGATAGTGTTTTACCCGCCCAAGTGCCCTTAAATGGTAAGGAAGTGTCCCTGCCTCTCATGGGGGATGGCCTAGTGCCAACCAGAAGTGAAAACTTGGGGCAACATGTGTCCAAGGAAGTGAAGGAGATGATTTGGGCGGGAAAATATGTATACATTTTTTCTTTGTTGCTAGACAATAGGGAAATGGAACAGGCCAAGGTATTGAAGGAATGGATGCATCCAAGTGAATGGAGGGCACAATGCTCCAGGTTTAGAGTAGAGGAGACTTTGAAGAATTGGATTAGAGCCTTTTCTGTCCTTTCGGCTATCACGGCAGAACGCCCCCCAAATGTGCAGGCCGCAATGGCTTGCTACCTGAGCAGGATTGTGGGGTGGAGCGATCAATACACTGGGGATGCGTGGAAGGAGTATGATGTTAATTTCAGGAAGGCCAAGGAATTTGACGCATCACTGGCGTGGGACAAGGTGGACTCTATGTCCTGGCACAAGCAGTTTTCAGGTGACACTGCCCCATCTCAGGCCACCAATGCAGTCAGGGTGTTCTCCGCCAGGCCTCAACAGCCCTTTCGGTCAACTCAGGGGAATGAGGTCCCGGGGAAGAATAGGGGGGGGGGGTCAGAAAGGAGAGGGGTATGCTGGGATTTTAATAAGCGCACATGCACAAGAGCCCAGGGCACCTGTAGATTTAGGCATGCGTGTGCAGTCTGTGGTCACCCGTCCCACCCAGAGACAACCTGCAGGTCCAAGCAAGGCAACCATGGTCATAGGGGAAGGGGGAAGCCATAGTAACTCAGACGAGCCGGGTCCCCCCACACCAATAGCTGTGTTCGCATTGATCCCATGGTTAAATAGATACCCTGACCACGCAGCGGCCACCCTACTGCAGGAGGGCTTTTCACAAGGTTTTAGGATCCCGGCAGTGGGTTACACAGGTAGCCTTAATTGCAGGAACCAATTGTCAGTAAAACAAAACCCAACGGTAGTGTCCGCTAACATTGCCAAGGAACTATCCTTAGGCAGGATAGCTGGCCCCTTCCAGGAGGTGCCTGTCCCTAATTTTGTATGTTCACCGCTTGGAGTAGTGCCTAAAAAAGAGAAAGGGGAATTTAGACTGATCCACAACCTGTCTGCGCCTAGAGGTGCATCCTTGAACGATGCGATTGACGAAGGGATTTGTAGTGTCAAGTATGCCTCTTTTGATCAGGCAGTTGCCCTATTACGCGCCCTGGGGCCAGGGGCATTGATGGCTAAATCTGACATAGAATCTGCTTTTCGTCTCCTCCCAGTGCATTCGATGGACCACCACCTTTTAGGTTTCACTTTCGAGGGCAAGTTTTACATGGACAAATGCATGCCCATGGGCTGTTCCATATCATGTGCCTATTTTGAGACATTTAGCTCCTTTCTAGAATGGGTCATGAGACAGGCGACGGGCCACCAACAGGTCATGCATTACTTGGATGATTTCCTGTTCCTAGGCGCGGCGGACTCTCAGGAGTGTGCTTGGGCACTGCAGGAATTTTGCGTGCTCATGCGGGCTTTTGGGGTTCCGCTGGCGCCCGGGAAGACGGTTGGCCCGGCTACTTGCTTGGAATTCCTGGGCATCGAAATTTACTCAGGGATGCTTCAGGTTGCCCAAGGACAAAGTGTCTAGGTTTAGGGCAGCTCTGCGTCAATGCCTATGTAAAAGCAAGGTTACCTTGCAGCAGCTGCAGGAAGTGGTGGGGCAACTGAATTTTTGCACTACGGATCATCCCAATGGCGCGCCCATTCTCACGCTCTATTGCGCAGGCTATGAAAGGGCTACGGGAGAAACACCACCGCACTAGGCTGTCAGCTGAGGTTCGCCAGGATATGCATATATGGATGGCATTTCTGGAGGACTTTAATGGCAGGGTAGTGTGGTCAGGTCCTCCCGCCACATCAGCAGAATTGGGTTTATGGACAGACGCTGCTGGTAGTGTGGGCTTTGGCGCCATTCTAGGGACAAAATGGGTCGCCCAACGGTGGCCGGAGGAATGGAAAAGATGGGGCTTGACCGCCAACATTGGCTTCCTGGAACTTTTCCCAGTATGGGTGGCATTGAAGGTCTGGCCAGAACATCTATGTAACCAATCAGTGGTGTTCTGGTCGGATAACATGACAGTGGTCGAATGCATAAACCAACAGGGGGCACGCTGCCCGTTCATCTTGCGCCTGATTAAAGAGATTGTGCTGCAGTGCTTAAAATGGAATGTAATCTTCAGAGCCAAGCATGTCCCGGACGTCCTCAACAATGCAGCTGACTCCCTTTCTCGCTTTAAAATGCAGGTTTTCAGGGAACATCTTCCGGCAGCAGACCCCTTGCCAGCTCAATTCCCGGCAGTACTCTGGCAGATTGGTGCCCCAGATTACAGGACCTCGTGGTTGCTAGCCTAGCCCCCAGGACCAAGACAGCTTACGAAGGGGCGTTTATGTCTTACCGCGCTTTCTTAGGGCAGGATTGGGAGGTTAGGTGGGCACAGGAGGACAGCTTTGCGGATTATTTAGAATGGATGCACAGGGAAGGAAGATCAGTGGCAGCCGCAAACAGACATAGGGCGGCGGTCTCCTTCTTTGCACAGGCTAAGGGCATGCGAGACCCCACCAATAATTTTGTGGTGCGCAAGGCCATGAGGGGATGGCGCCGGTTACAGGGCCACTCAGCGGATACGAGAAGGCCCATAGGATTGGCACGGCTGGCAGCCTTACTGCTGGCATTGCACGAGGTTTGTAGCTCAGAATGGGAGATACATCTGTTCAAAGCCGCCTTTTCCCTTGCTTTCTATGGGGCTCTAAGAATTGGTGAACTGGTGGCAGGGTCAAAAGGGGATAAGTTGGGCGGCCTAAAACTGACTAGTGTTAGGATCAGAGAAGATACTATGTGGGTGACAACCCAGGGTCAAAAACTGATCAGGAATCTCGGGGTCACACCATAGTGCTCCACCGGGCCGGGACCAACCCCTGCTGCCCGGTTTCTCATGTGGAGGTTTTCCACAGGCAACGGGAGGGCACGGCGGGGGGTGCACTGTTGTGTCATGCCGATGGGACACCATTGACTAGGTACCAGTTTAGGCGGGTCCTGGAACTGACGGTGAGACAGGCTGGGTTAGATCCCAAGGAATTTGGCACGCACTCCTTTAGGATAGGGGCGGCAACTGAAGCAGCGCTAGGGGGTCTCTCGGCTGAGAGTGTGAAGAAAATTGGGAGATGGTCATCTGATTGTTATAAACGATATGTACGGATTGACATGTTATGACAGGATGAGTCTCACGCTTGGTATGTTTTCTGGTTCTTGCAGTTTCTCAAACCTGTGACGCAGGGGAGGAACTCACCACCAGGAGGAAAGGAGCTACACCGTCACGGCACAAGCACCATGCTGGACGCGGGACAATGAAGATTTGGATTGTGGGCCACTCTTATGTGAGGCGGGTGCAAAATGTTTTTCTTTCAGGAGACCGTAAGAGAAGGGCGGCGCTGAAGGGGTTAGACATCTCATTCTTCGGGAGGGGGGGTCTGTGCCTTGGTCAGTTCAGGAACTTCTTTCAGGGACTCTTAGCTCAGCAGCCCGACTCCCCGTCAGTGGTGATACTTCACCTAGGGGAGAATGACCTGGCCAAAGTGGGGAGACGCATCCTCATTGAAGAGATCATTTCCACTGCAGGGTGGGTGTCCCGGACTTGCCCGGGTTGCACAGTAGTATGGTCTCAACTTATCCCTCGGTGGCAGTGGCGAGGGGGGGACTCGGTCAGGGCGTTGAATCACTCGGTAAAGAGGATCAACACACAGTTGGACAAACTATTCCGAGCCCCCCGGTTGCAGACGATTCCACATGGGTGTATCTGGGGAGCACAATTCTACCTGGGGGATGGGGTACACTTGACTGAAGCAGGGAACGTCCTGTGGTCTAATAATGTCTGGGCCTGGTTGGAAGGTTTTGCTAGGTGAGCACTTTCTAGGGGAGTCATGATAGGGGGAGGCCAGATCGTCGGTTAACAATGCTGGCCTGTGGCGGTAAGGTCATGACCGGTGAGCAGCTAATTTTAAGGTCTGAGGGGGCGGGCATCATCCCATGGAGGTTCCCGCCCAGGGGGAGGGGCCATTGGCCCCTCCTAGAACTTCAGGGGCAAGGTAACTGGTGCTTCAAAGGGCCGCGGGTTGGAGTAGTCACGCTTTCCTTAGGCTGGTAGCCACCCCGCGCGCGCATACTTATGACGTCACCGGATGGCGCAGAGTAAGGGCCCTCCTTTAGTGGGTAAATGGAGTTCACGGCGTGGACCGGGTAATTACCGGGCTCGGCTGCGCATGCGCACATCTCTAGGTAAGGCGCAGCTTGTAGGACCTGACACCGGTTAGCGACCTTGCCATATGGCCAAAAATGTAGTATACAAAAATCTAGATGAGGATGTTAGATTCGTTTAGGAAACAAGCTGTATTAGAGTCTCTGTTAAGGTTAGGCTCTCACATTTGTTGACAAATATTGTATCTAATGTCTTGATGATTTTTGTATAAAACGTTTATCATGCAATTAAAATTTTTATGATCTTATATCTTAATAAATACGGCCGGGGGGTTTCGCGACCCCCCGCCTTCCAAAAAGTTAACCATGTTTCATGAGCCTCTATCCTGCGTTTGGTGTGGTGAGTAGGGGGGGGGGGGGCGGCAGCCAGTCGCCGACCATGTAAAAATGTTGCTTACTTTGAAAAATATTGCAATTTGTGGTACCTCAACAATCTCTCTCTTTCCACAAAGATAAACTTGATACCTGCACCATTGCTGAAGAACGGCTCTGCTTTTAAAAATGTTGACACCCCTCCTACTCTGGTCCAATTCACTCCCCAAGGAAGACATGCACGACCACATGAGCAGACTCTTACTCTTTTTCGCGTCTCTCTACTCATACGCACAGCTACGTGTTCGCAACGTCACATAATTAGGGGTGCGAAATGAGCGTAACATAATATTCTTTCGTGTAATTACGCAGAATGACGTGAACATTTTAGAAAAGTACACAGAATCGTGTGTCATTTTTTGATGCAAGGATGCAGTTAGTGCTAGAAAAGCACAAAACAGAATTGTCGCGAATAACAGTTGCTCTCTCTTTCCACTGCCCCTTAAGCCCCCCTCATTTTCTGCTTTTCATAATGTGTTTTCACAAGATGTTGTAGTGTGATTCTTGGGAAATTTGAAACGCACCCCTGCCCCCATCATACTGACCAAGCCACGCCTCTGGCAATCTTAATATTCCAGTGATGCAGCGCTGAACCTGCTGAGTACCTCCACCAGCGCGCCCCCTTTGCATGCTCCAGCCCCTGTGGTATCCAATGACACAAAGATAAACTTGATACCTGCACCATTGCTGAAGAACGGCTCTGCTTTTAAAAATGTTGACACCCCTCCTACTCTGGTCCAATTCACTCCCCAAGGAAGACATGCACGACCACATGAGCAGCAGACTCTTACTCGCGTCTCTCCACTCATACGCACAGCTACGTGTTCGCAACGTCACATAATTAGGGGTGCGAAATGGGCGTAACATAACATTCTTTCGTGTAATTACGCAGAATGACGTGAACATTTTAGAAAAGTACACAGAATCGCGTGTCATTTTTTGATGCAAGGATGCAGTTAGTGCTAGAAAAGCACAAAACAGAATTGTCGCGAACAACAGTTGCTCGTTCTTCATCCCATGCTGTCATTTTGTAGCGAGCTTCGGCATAAGCACACAATATGGAGTTATTTGAGGAATTTCAAGCAACAGGCGTAAAGAAAACTTCACAAAATTATGTGAATTCTGCCAGCATAACTTACATTTTACTACACTGTCATTCTATACACGACACAGAATCACTTCCTACATAGACCACCCTGCATTCACACATCTCCCCATCCATCCAATCCCATGTTGAAAGGTTAAGCATCCTTTCTCTCTCTCCTTTCTCTCACTCCTTTTGCTACACAGGCCACGGGCACAAGGCATACACTCACACACACACACACACACACACAACCTTCTCATCAGCACTCACATCACACCATTGAAAGACTTTCCACACCGCTCCCCAGAAAGCCACCCTCCTCCATACACCACACCCACAGAGCACTATGCCATGCAAAAGCACTTTTATGGCCTGTCGGTTGTCAGGACCACTAAACAGATGAAATGCTATACTGCAGATTAGGTCTCACCATCCGTAGAAAGAGTGAGTTACCTTTGCACCTTCCAGACTGAGGGCTTTGCAGCTGTAACTTTCATGACCAGCAATGGCACAGATAATAGGCCTCACCTATTGGCTTTGTCAGGGATTTGGAGCCATGCTGCCTGGCAGTGTGGCTGCTGTTCAGCATGACTAAAAATGACTAAGAAAAACTGAAAAGTGCTGTCATGTGGTCCGCTCTAGTGAACTTTCTTTTTTAAATAGAAGCTCTTTTTCTTTTGTAATTCTTATCTGTGCACTCCCCATCTCCCCTCGCCTATCTACTCCCCCACCTGCATCCTTCTGTTCTGGCCACGCGCCATGTTACCCTTCACAGAAGCCACTCCTCGAATGAACGGAGTGGGTTGAGGGATGAGGAAACACGGAGGGAGGATTGACCAGTGCTTTATTTGCGCCAGTGGTTTCCGGTGGTCGGCACTGGCACCTAATTGTCAATACTGCACTTATGACAGTCTGCCACATGGTGACGCTGCTCATCTAATTTAGAAATGAGCATAAGAACAGGTGTTTATGAATATAATACACATTAAAAATAATTAACACCTCCCACCCCAGTCATTCCTTTAGCTTTGGGGACCTGGAATAATCTGAACTGTCGCACTTGAAGCCGAGAGAGATGGTTAGTAGTTGTTTTGGCAGCAATGACAGGGCTGTGGGTGGTTCAAGCTGCAGTGGCCTCCTGGTCAGGGCCCTGGCACTTATTATTTTACAAATGAAGCACTGGGGGCAGTGGTGGCTCACCGTGGGAGTGCTGCGGGCGGTAGTATTGTATGTAGGGAAACAATAAAATGTCATGCACATTGGGGTAGGGTCAACATCAGATACTCGTCGCTTATATTGTGAACAAGCTGCGGCTTTGTGTACAATATTTCACGTTGACTATTTTTCTGAATAAACTTGCTCCCACTTAACAAAGGCATACAAGTGGTCAGTCTAATTTACAACACACCTGGGGCCTGTTTGAATTGAAAAGGTAAATAAGTGTAAGGTCCCTTTAACAAGCTTGGAAAGGGGGTCATTTAGAGGTTGGCAGACATGACTGGACTGTTTCAATTACAGCAGGACCAGAGCTGATTTGCATATGGTACGGCTCTGTATAGAGTGGCATAGTGGGCGATAAACAATGGATTGGAATGCGCTCTTAGCGATGACCAGTAGCATTCCTTCCATCTGTTTGTTTTTTGTTGAAGCGGATGCCCTGAGTGCAATGACTTTAGTCCCATGCTCAGTACACCATAAGAACCAAGTTTAACCTCACTGATAAGGTCTAAGAAGGCCAAGACCAGTCTGGATTTGCTTGTATTTCTATCTGGTATGTTGGCATGTGGGGTAGATGGGAGTGGAGTAGACTGGAGTGGAGTGGGGAAGATTGGAATGGGGAAGATTGGAGTGGGGAACGGTTGGATTGGGCAGGATTGTTTGGGGTGGAGTGAGGTAGGTAGATTGGAGTGGGGTGGATTGGGTGGAGTGGATGAGACTGGACTGGAGTGGGGTAGATATGGGCGGTATGTGGCAGATTGGAGTGAATTGGAGTGGGGTAGATTCATTGAGTAGAGTAAAATGGAGTGAGGTTGATTAGGGTGAAGTAGAGTGAGGTCAATTGGGTGGATTTGAGTATGTAGATTGGAGTGGGGTAGATTGGGGTAGAGTGGAGTGGGTAGCTTGGAGTGGAGTGGGGTGGGGTAGATTGTGGTGGAGTGGGGAAGACTGGGTGGATTAGATTATGGTAGAAAAGAATGGAGTGGGGTAGATAGGAGTGGGGGAGATTGGAGTGGGAGGATGGAAGAGAGATGAATAGAGTTGGGGAGATTGGAGTGAATTGAGGTAGATTGGAGTGGGCTGGGTAGATTAGGGTAAGGTGGGGCATATAGGAGTGGAGAATATTGGAGAGGAGTAGCTAGGCGTAGATTGGAGTGAGGTAGATGTGCGTGAGGTAGATTGCGAAGGGGTAGATTTAAGTAGAGTAGATTGGGGTGTGATGGGGTGGGGTAGATTTGAGTGGGGTGGATTGAGGTGGAATAGGCTAGATTGGAGAGGAGTGGGGTAGATCTGAGTGATGTGTGGTAGATTGGAGTGAAGGGGAGTGGGTTTAATTCAGGTAGAGTGAAGTGAAGTGTGGTAGAGCAGAGTGGGGTAGAATGGAGTTGAGTGGGGTATATTGGGTGGATTGGAGTGTGGTAGATTGTAGTGGGACTGATTGTGGTAGTTTAGAATGGGGTAGATTGTGGTAGTTTGGAGTAGGGTAGATTGTGGTAGATTGTTGTGGGGTTCCATTGTGGTGGAGTGGGTTAGATTGGAGCGGAGTAGATTAGAGTGGAGATGTGTTGAATAGATTACAGTGGAGTTTGCAGTGGAATGGGATAAATTGGAATGGAGTGGGGTAAATTGGACTGGGATGGACTGGAGTGGAGTGGTTTGGATTGTGGTACATTGGAGTAGGGTGGATTGGTGTAGATTGGAGTGGGGTGGGTTGGAGTAGAGTGGGGTAGACTTAATAGGCTGGACCAGAGTGGGTATTTGGGGTGGAATGTGGTAGAATGGGGTGGAGTAGAGTAGATTGAAGTGTGGAGGGGTTGATTTGGTTAGATTAAGTGGAGGTGGGTAAATTGGAGTGAAGGGAGGCCTATAGGATCATAATCAAGAGGATTGGGTTGATTGGGGTGGAGTGGGTAGATTGGGTTACAGTGGTGTAGATTTAAGTGGGTTAAATTGAAGTGGGGTGGGTAAATTGGGGTGAGGTAGATTGGAGTGGAGTGGGGTAGAATAGGTGGAGGTTGGAGTGGGGTAGATTGGTTGGAGCGGAGTAGATTGTAACAAAGTGGAGTGGGATAGATTGGGGTACTTTAGAATAGAGTGGAGTTGGATTGATTGGAGTGAAGTTGGGTAGACTGGAGTGGGGTAGATTTGAGTGGAGTAAGTGGTGTGTATTGGCGGGGTAGAATGGAGTTTTGTGTTGTGTTGTGGAGTGAGTGGCGTAGATTGAAGTGACCTGGCATGTTGTAGAGTGTCTCAGAGACGAGGGGCATAGAATGGAGTGGCATGTCATAGCGGGGAGTGGAGTGTTGTGAAATGGAGTGCCGTGGCATAGAGTGTAGTGGAGTGGAGAGCATAGTGCGTCGTATGCATGGTGTGGCGGCACTCTGTCATTACAGATAACACATTTTCAGTTTAAATGATCATTACACAGGCACTGAAATACCATTTTACTGCACACAAACGATAATGTGTGCAAATGTAATCACCTAGTGCATTGATGTGTATTGATCGTATTCAACTATTTGTTTCCACCACACTTCAGAATCACAAAAAAATGTGCTTCATTTGTACTAATTATGATATATTCTGAAACATCAGCACAGTTCTTTTCTCTGATGTGCTGGAAAAAACACCATACACCCTCTCCTCTTACATGGACACTTAGCAGGAATTGTCACATACATATTCTCACTTTGAAGTCAGCAAACAAAAAGTAAATACCAAGCTCCATCAAAAGAGAGAGCTTGACATTTGACCTCTGTCTTTGAATGGACAGCAAATGTGACAAGATAAGAACAAGATTTAAAGGCCTGTTGACAGACAGCGAGTTTGCGGAAGAATACAGTAAACAAGGTTTGGCCAATGGGGGTGGACTCAAGCTGGACTGCTTAAAGCATATAAAGCCAGCAAATAGAAAGCCAGAAAATGTGAGTTACAAACCACAAAGTCAATAGTAAGCAGCAGGCGGAATACGTTCCTAGGTCAGCTTTCTGAGTGTCTCCAAGATGTCTTTAGCAAACCAGGGTAGGCTTCGATCTAAAAACGAATGTTGTGCAGAGCCAAAAAATGTGGCACCGGTTGCCGTTGTGCTCTGCCTTTATTGCAACAGTTACAGTAGTGCACAGCTTTCCAAACTTTTCATGTTGGTGACACACTTATTAGACATTCATCATTTTGCGACACGGTAATATGCAAGCGAGCCTGAACAACCTAAGGGGGTTTCCAGGGGGAGGGGGATCTCCCCCGTTTGAAAAGTCAGAAAAAATAGTGGGGTGCAGCTTGTGCATTTCCAAGCAAATTTGAGAAAGCAGGAAGGTTAATAGAGCAATTGTTAATCTGTTCTAACAAAGACAGTAAAGGGCAAAACTGGGTGTACGGTTAGGTTTGTGCCTGAAACAAGAATATAATCATGCACACACTGACACATGCCCCAGTGATTTACGGCACAAAAAGGGCGGGTGCACGCACTGCCAACCCTTTTAACCATGCACAAAGTCCGCCTCCTGCCTTGCTGAATATGAGTTATACAAAAATTCGTTTAGGAAGGGGGCATTGTGAGTGGTAAAACAATCATTCAACTTATCAGCCGGTCTCTGTGCATTGAACTCAGGTGGGACCACTTTCCTCAGCGCAGTGCGCCAAAAGCCAACAGAAAATAAGACGAGTCATATGTTTTTCCATTCAGCACTTTGAGGTAAAATTAACTGCATATAAGATATAAGGCTACAAAAAATAGCTAAAATATTCTGCTCCAGTCAGAGCTGAAGAAGGTGCTTCTGCTGCTGACAGACACGCGCTGGCTGCTTTGCAATAGAAATACCAGGACAGACTATTGATCACATTAGCGCTCACAAAAGATGCCTGTAGTATAGCCAGATGCTTAGAGAGGAGTAAATGGCAGAACTCTGGCTCCAGTTCCAACAAGGCGTAGTGTCGTCAGTGTCAGCCAATGGAGCCCTATGCTGCTGCATAATGCACAACGATGAAATGACTATTTGCAGAGGACAGCCAAGTGTGTGTGTGTTTGCATCTGTTTGGATGAGATGTGTGTGGTCTGTAGCGGGTTGCTCAGGGCTCAATGCCTTGTATGCCAAGGCTACAGTAACTCTATGCATCACTATGCCAAAACCAAACAGATGGCTGTAGTATTCACTCACACTCCTGGCAACTTCATTTCTCTGCTGTTCAACACACTTTCCTAAGGAACCAGAAATGTGATGGAGTAGTATATGGTGCTGAAACTTACAGAGCAGATGGCCGTTTCACGCTCCCACATGGGGGAACAGTCCCTGCTTATGTCCTTGAGGGTTTTTGATACTTTGCCATTTAAATCAAGGATTATAATGTGTCTTTGGGCAGGTGTCTGTTGCCCGCTCCCACAGTGGTGCCCAGTACCTGTTTGTTTTTATCCGCTGGTAGAATGGCTAAAAGAGATAGAGAAGACCTATTGGTTTGCGAGTGCTAGTTTTTCCCCAGGCTCTGCACATTCTTCGGCTCTTAGAGCCAAGGCAGCGCCCTCCCATGAATTCTCTGGCTCACCCACCTCTACACTTACAGCCAGGTAGACTCAGGTAGAGGCTAGCTGATGGATCCCAGGTGCATGGTGACTGTTTTGTGAGCCCCCTCCTCTGTACAATGATTATCTGCTTCCTGCAGATGTGCGTCTGGAATGCCAACTTGTGGCTCAAATGAGCGCTAGATCGCTAACCAGTAGAGAAGTGTGCAGCAGCCAATGAGGAGTGACCTGCCTAGACCAGCCCTCTCCACTCAAACAGTGCGTAATCACAATGCTGCGGCAGGCCGAAGGGTCTTCTAAACAGTAAGGCAGAGATTTAGAATAAACTGAAGCCAAAAGTTCCTTCCCAACACAACCCCAAATAATTGAAATATGGCGATTTTTATAACTGGTTTCAGGGAACATGAGTAAGGGCTCGTCCATGCTGTCATCTGGCTAAATAGTGTAGCAGAGATGAGCGCTAGACTGCTAACCAATGGTGGCCAGCAACCAATGGTGGCAGCAGCCAATGAGGAGTGACTTGCCTTCTCCACTCAAACAGAGCGTAATCACCACACTGTTGAGGACCAGAGGGTCTTCTAAACAGTAGGATGAAGATTTAAAATAAACTGCAAGCCAAACGTTCCTTCCCAACACAACCCCAAAATTGTATACAGGGAACCTGAGTAAAGCTGTACAACCACTTCATCTCCATTAAGCACTCAGTTTATCACTACTCAAAATTGTCTACCTTCTTTCAGCATTTATCTCTGCTTTATTATAATGTTTCTCTCACCAATCTTATCTCTTTCTCATCTGTTTCTGTCTGTATCACATCTCCCATATTGACCTCATCTTTCACTGGTACTCTCATCTGTCTGACTCTTGGCTGTGTCTTTGTCACTCATGTCTGTCTCTATCACCTATTGCTCTCACCGGTCACAATTTTTCACACCTGAAGTTTGTCCAATCACAAAAACACCCGCAGGTTGTTCAATGAGTAATTCTGGAGTAATTGAATAAGTATATGTTAAAACAGAAAATGAGCCCAGGAGTGCTCATCCAGGTCCAACGGCTTCACACTTCAGGACCACGTCGCCCAAAAGCCACCACCAAATTATCATGCCAGCCTGCATCGAAACCGAGGGAAAGGGGGCAACATGATAGCAAAGAGTTCTGAGGACCCTGAGGAGGTGCACTAAGATGGACAGTGAGGGAATGGCGTGAGGTCAGGCTGTGCGGCGAGTATGGGCGCCTTTGGGGGTCCCAGGAACAAGAGGACGTGGCCCTAGCGACAGACCTGCTGACTCTGGCACCAGAGAACAAATTTGGAGTCTCTGGGACCACACAACATCCTGGGATTCTGGCCAAATCATGTAATCTTCTCGTGCCTAAAAACAGGAATGTGACCTTGTGTAATATATAACATGTTAAAGCGATCCAATACATTCGGATTGAGTTTGCGCTATATAAAAGTGAAAATTAGAGCGGCACTGTACCCATGGCCTCACTGCACGGTGCAATATGTCAGCTTATGAAAAGAAGGTGCTTGGGCGGCGGTAACCACAGACTTACTTTCCCCGGCTAATTAAAATTCACGTCAGTTTTTTCTTCAGGCAAGAAATTACACTCCGGGCGCGGAGAGATGCTTAGAGCAGTGCTGGGCAGCAGGGATGATATGGGCAGTTGTAAAGGGAAAGAGGAGTAGTGTCTGGGGAGGGGGCAGGGCATGGGTGAAAGGCAGTACCGAAACGGCAAGAAAACCCAGGAGAGGCTGGCGAGTCACGTAGAGATTGAGGGTCAGAGAAGTGCATGTAAATTGGGGGCAGAGCAGTTAAGACACTGCATCTCCGCGACTCACCCACACGTGGCAGGCGACACAGTACCGTGTCGCGACACAGAGTTTGGAAAGCTCTGCAGTAGTGGATGGAGAGAGGGCATAGATAATGACATTAAACAGGAAGAGTGCTCTGATTATGATCTATGGTCCTCCACTGTGAGAGTTGAGGTGGAGGCCAGAGCCTCTGTCCGTTTTGGGGGGGCTGGTGGTTGCCAGAGTTTAAATGAGTGCCAGAGGGCCCAGGTGTGCCATGTTGTGGTAACTTACAGTGAAGCTAAGAAACAATACATCATTTTAGGGCACTAGGTAACCTTTAGCATTTAGTTCAATAGATGAACTCTTTGGTAAGCTTGCAGTGGCATCTTGCTCCTGGGACTTCATGAACAACAGCCTATAGTTTTAATAAAGATTGCTCAGTTTCCACTCAGTTCTTCAGTTCCCTAGAAGACGGGCCAGACACTGAAGATGTTGTAACAATGAGACCTCCAGAGTTTCGGAAGGCAGCTTTGAACCATCTAGACTGAGAGAGGTGAACAACAAGCAATGAATATTCTTGACAGGGAGCTAAAAGTAAGAAATGTGTTCAGCTTTTTTAGATAAAAATGAGAAACATTGTATTTCACCTTCCAAACCAAACCTCACCTGGTGTTCATTAGGAAATCTTCGTCCATCTGGTTTGAGGTTGAAGAGTTTCATGGATACATCATCCAGACTATTGTTGGTCTTAACCCCTCCAGGTATTCCACTGACTGCGTGCCAAGAGCACTTTTCAAAGACAAACCGCTACGCACCTTGGTTAACCATCATGATCTCAGCAACCATTGCACAATTTTGGGACTTTCCTTTCTGTCAGAAATAATGGATACCTGCATGAACATGCATTCCAGGCAGTTCACCACTTACAAAAAACTCCATGACAGCTTTCAATAAGGCATTAAACCAGGCCACAGCCAGTGGCATAATACAACATGATGGGGTCCCCTGCAGAATGTGATGAGGCTCCCAAATCTCAAAGAAAGACATTAGCTTGGGCTGAATGGGGGCCACCTGGAGAGCTGACTACCCTCTGAAGGTTTGGGGTCTCCTGTGCCACAGGGGCTGCAGGGTCCTGAGGAAGTCCTTGGCTACAGCTAAGAGGATGTGTTGCTCCAGGAAAACGACTCCTTAACTGAGGCATCTCTAGGCTGCGGATCCTCCTTGCTTGTCTGCTGCAATTGATAATGTTGATTATGTTGCCCAGCTTGGTACTTTATATAAATGCATAGGTACTGGAGATAAGGTTCTCAGCTGGTACTCATCCTACCTAGCCTACCATGCACAGCCAGCAAAGACAGAAGACTCTTCTCTTGCACAGCCCCTTGCCTTCAAGGTGTATCCCGAAGTGTCATATTTGCCTTTTTCATTAGTTAATAGTAGTAGTAAAAAGCTTTATTCGATTTTAGAACTGGATAAAATCCTAAAAGCAATCAACATATTATACAGTTTCATTATACTTAACATAAAAACAAGCTAAAATTGATATTAAACAGTTGAGTTACGATTGCCAAATAGAGTCTATTATAACTACAGATAAAGAAATAAAAAGTTTGGGTACCGCCGGTAAGTGGTATATTTTCAACACCAGAAGCAATTAGACAGTTCAAGACTCCAGGGAAAAATATTATAATACAACATTGAGACTATGGTTGGTCATAAGTACATCGTATTTTAAAACAATTTTTAAGAAACATAGCAATACTTTTAGCATTTGATGCAGTTTCTAGATGTTGTAAAACCAGAAACGCGGGTCGGCATTAGTTAATATATATCTCAATCTGCTTTGTGACCTACGCCATGAATCGGACATTTGTTACTGCCAGTGGTCTGATGATACTGACCTGTATATAAATGTCTCCTTAATAGTGGATCACATGTCTATGCTTGACCATGTAAAATAGTCCTGGATGACACAACAATATCTGAAAGTCAAACCACATAAAATGGAGTTTCTGCTTATCTTCCTCTGCCTTCTAAACTGTCTTTACAGTCTTGGCTTGATTCCCTCAAAACCTCGAACTTACACCTGTCATTATAGATTGTATTCATTATTGAGTATTATTATTACTCCAAGTGCTAGGGATCATCCTAAATTGTATGCTTAACCTCAACACCCATGTAAACAATGCCTAAAAATGCCCAATTCCAATAGAGGGTCCTGAGAGTTATAAAAGGGTATATTCCTGAGAAAGATTTTAAAACAAGATTACAAGACTCGTTGTTGTCAAATTTGTTTTGGAATTTGAATCCTCAACCAAACACTTAAAGTACACTTTGCCTTTTCAAGGATACCCTCCATCCTGATGTGTGTCTCAGATCATACATTGACATTTTTGACCACAGGACTTCCATTGCCATCACCCAGCTATGGCTACTTACTGACTAAAAGTCCGGTTTGGGTCATAAAATCCTATATGCAAACTATCATTAGGCATCCTTGATGTTGTTTCCCATGAGGCTCTAGGTTTAATAAACATGACACTTTGAGAAGCAACAGCTCTCTGATCCTTGAGCTCTGGGTATTTACTTCCCATCCAAAGGTCAAAAATGACCTGAAACACCTCTTGTCTACGAAACATCAGCGTTTTCTTACCTTGCTCTCCTACCTTGTTGACAATGGGATATGCTTTCTCAGTAAGAAGAAGATATTTATTGTATTTAGTTATGCAAAACCATTACAACAGTACATATTAATTATCACAGATTAAAAAAGCAAAAACATTTACAAGTGCTAATTTTCGGAAAAAACATAATTTAACTAAAAACAACACATTTTGAATACCGATAATAACTCTTTACTCTTAGGCCGTGTTGTTATGAAACCGAATATAGCCAGTATTCTTAGTCCTGTATATTTGAAATTTCCTTAAATAAAGGAGTTATAAACTTTACTCTACTCCGCTACACGCAAGAACGGCTGAACGTCCACTTAGCCAGGTGATAACGGCTTGCCGACAAGTACGAATTCCCCTATTTCTAAATGTCAATTTCAGCATAATTTTCCTTTGCGGTAAGGGAACAGGACAAACACAAAATAAGGGAATTAATGATTCACTCTTATATCCACATAATCTGCAAGAAAGGTTCTTTGGCTGTTTTTTCCAGGATTGAACAAGGGGGCATATTATCAAGGGTGGCGATAGGGAATTTTCGCCGCTTTAGTGGCTGTTTTCGGCCGCTAAGCGGCGATAATTCTATTAGCAAGCTGTCACTAACAGCAGTTAGCGACTGCTTTTAGGTGGTAGCGAGCGGTTTGGGGCCTTCTTTGCATGTTAGCGATATTTATCGCTAATGACATGCAAAGTGGGCGTACCCAAACTGTTAGCGACTGAAAACAGTCGCTAACATCGCTATCGCCTATTAGCAAGGCAGGTGTAGCGATGGAAATATTTGCGCTAAGCGCGAATATCGCCAAATACTAACACCTGCCCAGACCAGTTCTTAGCCATGTTATCCAATAGGAGGTGCATAACATGGCTAAGAGCATTTCGTCAATAATGCGTGAATATCGCTGTATTCTCAGCGATATTCACGCATTTCGCCGCTATCGCCAGAAAATGTATCGCTTTGGAGATAAACGTTGCTAATAGCACGTTATCTCAGCGATAAATTCCGGCGATGCTCAGCGATAAAAAAAATCGTCGCTAAGCCTATTTAGTGATAAATATCGCTACTTGTTGGTAATATGCCCCAAGGTCTTTAGTTTTCATAATGCCAAACAGGAGTAATTGATGTTTCAATCTTACTGAAAAATGTTCTGCCAGATACGATTGAGGATCTATGCTGGAGTACGAATTTATGGGATTTACTTTCTCATATCTTGACTTCCACTGTTGCTGCTAATCTTTTTGCAAGATGTTTATGTTCTATATATAAGTTTTCTATCTGAACTTAAGATCTACTCTTTATCAGTAATGTAGGAAGGAGGAGTATTTGACATGACTCAAAAGAAATCCCACACTAATTTATAAAAATAAAGCAGATTGTTATCTGATTTTAGACACCAAAACAAGCAAAACTGAAGCAGTATAACCGGAGTTATGAATTTTGGATGAACATAAATGAGTGTATTAAAATACAGTAAAACTGTACCATTGGGGTCAATGGAAAATTACACTTGTGACAATTGGTTACTTGCAGAATGAGTTGTGTGGAACCCACGGGGGGAGGATGGTGATCCGGATTTCAGGACCAAGGCTAACAGTTGGTTCAATTTTACCTGGCCCAAGAGGCCCAGGTGCAGAGTTAACCGGGCTGTCCTTGGCGCTGAAGTGAGAGCCACAAGAGAGCTGGTTTTACAACATACACAATGCTGGTGGGGTACAGGGTGCAAAAGGTCAACAACTAGGCCACTTCTGACATCAGACAAAGGTTTTGTAGGGTTTTCTCGACTCATTTTGGTGCAGCATCGGGTAAAGGGGTGGTTGCTGGACTAGCGACCAACAAGCCCTAGCAGTGGTAAGTGCAATAATGACAATAATAATAACAATAATGAGGAAGTATCCAAAGAGCTGCTAGTCCTTACAGCTAGTCTGCCCCTGAGGTTACAACATCCGGAGGTTTGGATCACCTTTTCTACCCAGACCATAATGATTCTGCCAAACTTGGGAATGCCCGGGTGCTAGCCCATGTTATCCTATTAACCGCTGAACATTTATAGCCATTTTCTAATGGGGATAGTCACTATCGTCACTTTCAACAGAAAGGTATTCGACATCTAGAGGTCCGGGAGAACACAGAATCCACCTGAAACATCGTGGACTACATTTCCCATAATGCACTGGACCATCTACATTTGGGTTATCTCTCGGAGTGTCCAAAGACCAGCGATTCTTTGGTTCTGGAACTTTGTTTTTGCCTGTGGTTGCTGGGGACTAGTGCCAATAGTACAAGGGAGCCTGTGGTTGCTTCTGGCTCTCACAGGAGTCCCTCTGTCTGGGGGAACCAAGCTTTGGCCTAGGATAAGTCACAGTCATGCAGGTCCAGGAGTATTGCCACGTTTGGGTTGTGCAAGTACTGTTGATGGTGACACAGGTCTCTTATTTATTCTCTTTGATGCAAGTTAGTTAAGAACGGAGGTTCTGGAGTCATGGATGTCCCTTAAAGCCTAGATTTAGGGGAGTTAGGGGTGTGGGAGGAAGTAGCCAAAGAGCTGCTAATCCTTACAGCTAGTCTTCCCCTGAGGTTACCACATACAGAGGTGTGGAGCACCTTTTCTACCCAGAACCTTCTATTCTGCCACCTCTAAAGATGACAGAATCCTTCTTTTTCTGTACTGACCAGGTAGCCTACCCTAGAGGTGTGGCTAGCTTTCTGATGGTGTTCACCTCCTGACTATCTAATTTACCTGCCTGCCCGGGTGCAAATGTGTGTGAGGGCAGGGTAAGGGCTGTTTCCTCCTCTGTGAGGCAGCAATGCTTGCATGTCACAGGTGATGCATGCTTTGAAGCTCACCACCTTGATGTGCCACTTAACTAGCCAGCCTGTTGGGGGTGGAGGTGTGACCTCCTTCCCGTCCAGGAAATTGTTTCTGACTCCTACAAAAGTTCACACCTCCTGGCAGGGGGTCAGATTATTTTCTTGGCAGCAGCAAGCTCGGGCTGTCAGCCAGAACACATGAACGGCTGAAGCAACCAGCTGGACAATCTCTAAGGTAACCACCTGGGTGTATGCCACATTGTTCTTGGCACGAGAATAATGCCAGAGGTGGTGAGGCACGTTATTTGATACCAAACATGACATCTTTCGGCAGTACCATAATGATGCTGCCAACCTTGGGAATACCCTTGTGCTAACCCATGTTATTCTATTAACCGCTGAACACTTATAGCCATTTTCTAAAGGGGATAGTCACTATAGGGACATATACACCTGCACTTCTATGTCCTCACCTTTAAAATAAGGCACCCTGCCTCCTGGGCTCAAGGAGCCTTCCTTAGGGGGGACTGGCATATATTAAATATAGTGCATTCACCTTACCACACATGGTGAGGGCAAAGTCGAGTTCAAGCAGTTTGCACTGCTCTTGCAGTCTCAAATGGCAGGCCTGCTGTCAGCTGTTTAACTGGGTCACTCAGTGTGGTACAAACAGTGCTTCAAGCCCTGGTAACCCCTTTCATACCCATGCTTTGGCTAGTCTTGGTATCACCTTACTAGGGACATATAAGGGGGTTAAAGTCCATGCCAATTGGTAATACCAATTTGCTACATCATGTTTTAGGGAGAGGGCTCTGGCCCTGGGGTCTGCTACAAGCCATCAAGAAGCAGTAATGCAACGGCACCCTGGCCTGAACACTTCCTGGTAATGTTTGATTAGATAATAATATCTTATGAGAACAGGCACATTCATTAAGCACACTCTAGAAATTAAATACATGCTCTCCTATTCAGGTACATCTTTTATTTTCATTTCATTTTTTATAGCTGACAATCTACTCCCAGGGTTGCTAGACAATCCACTTGATATTCGTCTAATGTCCAGCATGCAGTCCTGTCACTATTCTAATAAGTGATGTTTGAAGGCGAGGCAAGAAATATCCGAGATTAAGGAAGATTACTAATACATTATCAGACTGTTTGCAACCCCTTGGTCTACAAGGTCCTTGTGTGAAACTGCACCTAGAAGTGGCAAAAGATGTGACTTCCAGGTGGTTTAATGAACAGGCACAAAGATATTATTGTGGGTTACAATTCAACAAACTGGAATGAAAGGCATTAGCACCTTAGACTAAGAAACCCCCTACACACTAATAACTGGAAATGTTGAATCATTCATGAGGGGATAAGCCCAAATCCTGGTAGAGGCCTCTGAGAATCCTCTAAAAATTGGTATGCCATACATGGGCTTCTCCTCAATCGATGCTACCAGGCCATCTCGAAACAATCATATGACTTAGAGAATAGAACTCTTATTGGGTGTAGCAACAATGGGCCTCAGACAATTTCCTGCAGTGCCATAATTACTAAAGAGCAAGTAAGAGGTCTAAAATAAGGCTGAACATTCAAAGTATATCGACAAAGCCATATGAACAATCAATGAGTGGATGCGACCTACTCCAAAGAAGAATGAGCCAAACAATTATAAAAGCACAATATCCTATGCTGAAAATGGAAAAAGTTTACACTGGACACCCATAAATAGGGTACAGCAGAAAGGGAGTTGTTGATAGGAATGTGTTCAGATTAAATTCTGTTTGCACATTCATGTGCATTATGGAATTGGTGAATCATTATCATGTTAACTTATACTAATACCTCACCAACTGTTTTAGAGTAAGAAAAAGATTTAACATTTTAATATTCATGCTTCATGGTTATGTAAGTAAGTAAGTACATTTATTATTGTGTGGTTAATTAAAACCATTGCAATTCATAAAAGCAAAAGACAATTCAATTGGACAATAGGCAGGATTATACATTTGTTAAAAAAGAATATAAAATTCAAAGTACTTGCAAACCGCCAAATAAGTAACGTGTGCAAAAAACGCAAAAAATGATAACAGACAGAATATGTTAAAAAAGAATATGAAAATTCAAAGTGCTGTTGAGCCACCAAATTTGTAAATTGTACAAAGAGCGCTAAAGTCGGTGACTGACATGGTAAAGCTGAAAGCTTTTTTGCAAGTTGTACCACACAATCATATAAAAACACGCAAAATATTAAACCTGAACATGCATAATAAGTTCAATGTTAGAAAATGTGCCTTTATTTAACATACAGGAGTGAAAAATGCTAGGTGGTAATGCATATTTATTCAGCTCTATCCCTTTAAGAAAATTAATGCTTTTTAATAAAATAGCGATTTAACGTTAAAATTGAACTCTAGGGCTTGACTTTTTGTGAAATATGTCCTGAGAAAATGTATTCTTGCTTTCCTCACACCATATGGCTTCACTGTACTTCGATTGTTTTATTTGCCACATATGCATAATGAACAAGTATTAAATGAAAGGAAAATGCTTGCTGCAGCCTACATTTGTGATTTAACCAGGACATAGCAGAATTTGAATGTTTCATTTCATATAACAGCTCATTGTTATACGGTGAGAAACCAGACAACTAACAGAATGGGCTTGCAAAAGGTTCTCATGAGAACCTTCGTAGATGTAACTTTTTGTAATATCTTGTAGCCATCAGTAACTGACTTCATGCTGGCTTGAACATTTACCATGGGAAACAAAGGTGAAGACGACGGGCTATTGGACGACTTCTTCCCATTGGACGATGATGATGAAATACACTTGTTTTTGCAACATATGTAGCTGCTCTTTATGTAGTATGTGTTCCAAGCTAGAGAGAATGAGACTCTTCCCATGCATCCCTACTCTGCTATTCACCTTGGCACTTTGTGGTAGCTCCACTTGCCGTAAGCTACTGTTTACAGTGATTCTTTTTGTTTTTTGTTTTCCTTACGCTTTGTGAGTAGAATTTCCCTGTTTATGCAGGTCATACTTAATGCTGTGATTCCTTCCTTTTCTCTATTTTAGATGATTGCTACTGCTAATGTCCGGAGAACTCGGCTGAGTCTCCAGAACAACCATCTATGGGAAGTTTGTCCTTCCATTTTGCTCTTTGAATCTGCTCAGAAATCTACTTGCTCTTTTCCAGAAAGAATTCTTCTTCATGGGTTCTTGTAAGGGTAGAATAGGTCCTATAGTTTAGAATAGGAACAATACGTTTTCTAACCACCCTATTTCTTAATATTTCTGTAACTGATTTGTCACTAATTTGAATAAAAGAACACAAATATTGACACATCTACAAAATGAGAGAATAAACTTTTAAAACTTCACCAACACTCTCTTCATTGAGTGATCAAATGTAATTATTGATGTCTTTTGTTGTATAATGTTCCATTAAAAAAATGGTGACAAAGATCCATTGGCTAAGAACAGTGAGGAACTTCCACGTTCTCTAAGTAAATTTAAGGTAACATAATTTGTGGAAATTTATGAGAGGTTTCTGTGCTGGCAGACAGAATATATTAAATCAGGGATCTAAAATGCGACATCCAGCTTTAAAAGATAATGGGCCAGATGTAGGTAATTTTATTTTACCACTTCTTAAATACCGAATCATACCGATTCGGTATTTAAGAAGTGGTAAAATAGAGGGGGGGAGATGTAGGTATTTCAGATTCGGTAAATACCGAATCGTTACGATTCGGTATTTACAGATTCTGTAAATACCGATTCGGTATTGCCCATTGATTCCTATGGGCCTTGCAGCCCATAGGAATCAATGGGCAATACCGATTCTGTAATTACAGTAAATACCGATTTTAGCAAGGGTGCAGGGGGTGTCACTTTGACACCCTCTGGCACCCCAAAAATAGGCATGTGCGCCATGTGGCACACAGACATGCCGTAAGGGCATGTCTGTGTGTCACATGGCACAGGTGTGCATGCACACATGTGCATGCACACCTGGATTCGGTATTTTACCACCCAATTGGATTGGGTGGTAAAATACCGATTCCTAAAGCCCTGTGGCACTCTGACATGTGCCAGCCTCATCTGCATTTACAGAATCGGTATTTTACCGAGTCTGTATTTACCGATTCGGTAATTTTACCGAATCGGTAAATACAGAATCGGTAAAATACCGATTCTGAAAATGCATGCCCTACATCTCAAAATCCAATTACCGGTCGGTAACGGCCGAATTCGGCCGTTACCGACCGGTAATTGGCCACCTACATCTGGCCCAAAGTACCTTCTAAGAGGAAGTCTCCCGCACCTTGTATTTGATGAAAGTATCACCTGCATCAGTGTGGTACCAATTTGAAATACAAAGGAGGCACTGTGTCACTGTTTGCGTGACAGATTCAGAGAGTAGCGGATAGGCCTAATTAGATTGCTTGTAAACAGCACGTCCTAGAGGGTGTGCAAAGGACACAGAGGTAGATGAAAAGTAAAGAAGTGTACAAATATAGTAACTGAGAACTACGTCTCAGTTAAAGTAATAAAGTGCATCCAATAAAAATGAGACAAGTTACCGAAGCCTTTGCAGGCCTCTATTGAGGTAAGCTTCGTGGATCCCGGATCCCAGACTGTTCTCCTTTACCTTGGCTGATTCCTGTTAGACAGGCAGCATTAGTCGAGCAGTGCTGCCCTACCGGACAATTGCTTGAGGCTTCCTGCTCGTCTGCAGGTAATTTTGGTTGACAGTCTCTCATTCTGCTTTTACTAGATAATTCAAAAGGCAGCAATTTAACTGCAGGTCTTCCATGGCAACACATGCCATGACTGCTTGTGTAGCAAGGCTCTTCATTTGCCCAAAAGTTCTTTGCAGATGCATAGTACGTGCAGAAAGTCTTCACTACTCCTCCCATTCAGGTGGCAGTTGGTCTCAGCTGGGTTATGTTTCTAGGGTGGTAGATGGAATAAGGAGGGCAGTACTTTATTTCTTTCACATTCACAGCCCGAGTGAACCCTGTGTTGAGATAAGGTTGTGAAGCTGCATTTACATAACTGTGAAAAATTAAACAGCCATGAGCTTTGCCTGCCAGTGTTGCCTTGTCTTCCAACAGTGACATATGTTTGATGATTTTATTTAAGATAATTAAAGCATCCTCTGATTAGGGGATGGCCCCTTGGGCACAGCTCTCAGTCCGCTGTGTAGCGTTTAAGTTTTAAATAAAGTAATCCAATGGAGAATCTTGTTTTAGATATATTTATTTCGAAGATAATTGTATTCATTAACTTCAGGGATGTCTTCATATAGGTGAATTTTATACTGTTTTGACTTTCATTTTTCAAGCAGTATTTACAAAGCGTTCCCAATGCATTTCGTGCACGGTGTGCACTTCATCAGGGGAAATCTAAACAAAAAGATCAATGGACTCATTGTGAGGATAACATCCTACATACGTGTAGGTATACACAGTTAGAACATAACTTGATAGGTTGACTAGAAATCATAATCAAAAAACATTGTGAAATTAGTTCGCCTTTGTATTACGATGTTAGTACAAATAACCTGATGGTTGATACTCTAGTGGTTGGATCTATAAAAAAAAAAAAAAAAAAAGGTCGGGATGGGTTCTCTAGGTGGTGAAAAAATCGTGAACGGTAACCGAGGTGACTGTTGTTCTTAAAGTCGTGAATCATGCGTTGTGAATAAGTAGTTATATAAAAGAAAGAACGTGATAGATATTGAGGAAAGGCATCTACTGAACACGGTAGTTCTATAGTTAGTTTAAATATGAGCGCAAATTGCGTCTTACCTGCCGTCATATAAAATTATCTTTGTTCACAACACTCTAAGAGGTAGAGAGTGATACCTTTGGAGCACGCCACAATAGCGCAACCATTAAGTACTGAAGCCTGTGCGCCAACCAAATACCTTTATATGATGATTTTATTTGTCAGGCATTCAAAGTTGGCATGAGTTGCTGATGCTAGCCACAACTCCTGAAGTTCTTCGATCGACCCATAAAGGTAAGCTCTCGCTGAGGAGTTTTCCCTTGATGTTATTCATCTCCAAAGGTGGGCATTCAAAGTATTAGCTTATGCATCCTTGATATGGTGCCAGCAATTGATACATGCTTCCCTTCTTGCCAATGTCTGTTTCTGCAGGCCGAATCTGAACTGATGACGTATATTTAGGAAGACGAAAAATCATTCAAATTGCACCTACTATTATTCCAACCAAGGTAACCACATCTCTGCCCCTCATTGATTCACTCATTGTGGGGACGAGTTTTGCCTCAATCACCCGTAGCAATGGAGTGAAGCTCGTACTAACCGCTTTTCTCTTCAATTCTTTTAGAATGAGAGCTAGAGCGTTACCTCTTCTCCTCAGCACTTTTTTCTGGGGCTTTAATGAGCCCTTGCTATCCATTATCACTTCGAGATACTTATATTCTTCAAACATTTCCAGGAGTTGTTTGGCCAGGTGCCATCTGGGGCCCTTTTTAGGTCTCGCCTAAACAGAGCGCAAGCGTTGCTTAGGAGGGACCTCTTGGCATCACACTGTACTTTCTTGGAAACTCGTGCATGTTTTGCACAGTTGCAAATGAGTACTCTTGCATGCGGGAGCGAGCAGCGGCACCATCTGTTTGCAATTATCACACTCGCTCCCGCAAGGTAAACGCTGGACATGGACTGACCCCTCAGCCCGGTATGCGGTGGCAGGGTGGATCTTCAATCCGGCATCTCCTGCTTTGTTCCTACTCAATGCTGTATTCGTGTTGGGAATGTTTAGGGACGCCCAAATCATGGTACCTCCGCCCGCTGTAGATCGGCAAAGCTCAGAGGCACGTCCCCTCCTTTTGTTCAGGCCCTGCAGCCAGTTTCAGGCCACACCGACGCCCGGGTGACTCGCAGGCTACCACAGGTTTAACTCGGTCATTCCCTGGGGCATTTCGCCTCTCTCCAACTCCGGCGGCACCAGCCCAGATGACCCCACACTTTCAGCCCACTACCTGGTGGCAGGATGGATCACTCTGAGAGAGGGCCTGCACCCTCCTCACTTCGGCATCTCCAGCCCCTTTCCTACTCAATGGCATCAGTCCACCTCTGCGGCCATCTTTGGTGTATTATGTAGATGTAGGGCTCCACCAGTATGGGTGCCGCCGCCTGTCCTCAGCCTTGTTTCTTTCCTTCCTCCTCATTAGCCGGCGACACCCTTTCCACTGTGTTTGTGTCTGGGAGGGGTTGTGGCCGCTCAGATCACAGAGCCTTCACTCACCGCAGACCAGCCGGGCCCAGCGGCGCGTCCTCTCTAAGCGGTCAGGTCCCGCATCTGAGTCACAGGACACACCACCGCCCGAGGCACCTGCAGTCGGCCACAGGTTTTACTCGCCCGTTCCCAACTGAGTCACAACTTTTCACTCTGGGGTTGATGACGGTCCCTCCATGGAGCCTCCACCCCGCTGCAGGTCAGCAGAGCCCAGAAATGCATCACTTCTCCACATCCGGGCCTCGCAGACGGTTCTCAGGCAACACCACTGTCCGGGGCCTCTCGCAGGCCGCAACAGGTTGTACGCGGCAGTTCTAAGCCAAGTCGAGGTTAACGATGATTGCCAAAGGGTAAGTAGCACTTAAGAGCAGCATCTTCTTGCTGGAACATAACGGATATTCACAGCCTGGAGGGTTACGGGTGGCCGAAACTTCTCTTGCTTGTTGCCATCTTCCTCAGCGCTTGGCCATGCCCCTCTCCTGCAATAAGCTTTTAATGTTGCTTCTATTATGAATTTGTTTTTTTATTTTATTGAACGTGTTTTTTATTGTATAGTAAAGTTTGATGATAGTTTCATGTGCTTTTAAAAATACGCTGTTGGCCTGTTCAGGCGACATCTCTTCATCAAAGCATCGAAATGTTGCTGGGAGAAAACACGCTGGCGCCTTGAGATTTGGGACAGCTCGACAAGCTGAGAGGCAATGGAGAAGAAATTACTGTCCTTTGTCAAAAACTCACTATCTAACATCCCTCACTGAGTATAAAAAAGCTATTATATCTGCCAAAACTATATATTTTTCAACAAAAATAATGACAGCGGAAAATAAACCGAGGGAGATCTTTGGCATAGTGAACGACCTAGCTTTCTCCGACAGAGTCTCACCCCAAATCCCCCCTACCCAGTTCCTTTCTGATCAATTAAATATTTATTTTGTGGACAAAATTGTAACCATCAAAGCCAACATTCCTCTCCCTTCCTCTGCCTTTGTTGATCCTTCCCCCCCCACTGCTCAAAGTCATCTTAATGTTATTCCCCCCATCACTGAGGAAGCGTTCTTAGCGTTACTTTTGAAAGTTAAATCGGGTTCTCCGGCAGATATCTGTCCGGCAAGAATCCTACAACAGATTTACTCTGCCTGTCCCCACCCCCCCACCACTTTCCTCAATAGCTCTCTTACTCAGGGAGTGGTGATCCCGGCTCTTAAATCAGCCACAATAGTGCCCATTTTAAAGAAGCCTGGCGCTGACCCCGCCATCTCAGCAAACTACCGCCCCATTTCCTTGCTACCCTTCTTGGGTAAGGTGCTTGAGCGCCATGTCACCTCGGTACTCAGCGCCCATGTAGAAGCTAATGGAGGCTTAGCTTCTCGCCAGGCCGGCTTCCGTCCCAGGCACTCTACCGAATCGGTCGTGCTGTCGGTCCTGGACAACCTCAGGGAGGGTATGGATCACGACAATCGTCAGGCGCTGGTGCTCCTCGATCTCTCCGCCGCCTTTGACACGGTGGACCATACCATCCTACTTTCACGTGTCAGGGCGGCAGGGATAGAGGGCTCAGCCCTGGTCTGGATCTCCTCCTTCCTGAGGGACCGCACCCAGGCGGTTCGGCTGGGGGATTTCACTACTACACCTCTACAAGTCACGTGTGGTGTTCCCCAGGGTTCTTCTCTTTCTCCTTTATTGTTTAACCTCTATATTTTTCCTTTAATCTTTGCTCTTCAGCAGCTGGAGGTCACCGTGTACAATTACGCGGATGACCTCCAGCTCATCTTCAATCTTTCTTCTTCACCCCTTTCTATCCTAAATTTCCAATCTATTATGATTTTCATCAGGGACTGGATGAACCACAACCATCTCAAACTGAACCCGGACAAAACCGAGTTGGTTCTCACTGGTGGTTCTTCCAGTCCCTGGAATTCTCTTTTCTGGCCTTCCTCTTTTGGTACCTCCCCCACTCCCTCTTCTACAGTCAAAACCCTGGGTGTTAAAATGAATAACCAACTCACTCTTCACTCTCAAATCAGTTCAGTTGTCCCCTCCTGTTTCCTCACTCTTCGAACCATTCGCACCGTCTCCCGTTTCTTTTCCCCCCAAGCACTTAAGCTGATCATGTCCGCACTGGTGATTTCGCGGCTGGACTATGCCAATGCCATATACAACGGCATCCCTGCATACAGCCTGCGGAAGCTCCAGATGATCCAGAACCAAGCGGCCCGGTTGGTGTTTGGTCTCCCCCGTTTTCACCATTCTACACCCCTCCTAAAGGAGCTTCATTGGCTCCCGGTCAAAGAACGCTCCCTTTTCAAAACTGGCTGCATGGTATTTCAGGCTCGCCAGGGTACGGCCCCCGCTTTTATTTCCTCTCTGATCCACGATTACGTCCCGATCAGAGAGCTCCGCTCCTCCTCTAAGTCCCTCCTGCAAATCCCACGCTTCAAGCGTAAAAAGTGGGGTGGAACCAATTTTTCAACCTTGGCTCCCACTTTCTGGAACTCCCTCCCTGATCCCCTGCGCTCGGCCACACAATATTCATCATTCCGCAAAGATTTAAAAACGTTCCTGTTTCGACAGGCTTTTCCCTTGTAACCTGTCCATTCTCGTTTGCGCCTGGTTACTCTACCCTCAGTTGCTGGACTCACTACTATAGCGCCAAGAAACCGTATGGTGAACGCTGCGCTCTACAAATGTTTTAAATTCCAAATTCTGTGACTAGGTGTTAGTGGCAACAAGAAAGGAAAAAACATTTTGTGAACCTACTTGCCTATATGACTGTTAGGAGTGGTAACACTGGAAACACTTCTTTTTACATTACTGTCACAGCATGTAAACAAGGCGCAATCACTAATCCGGTGCAGGTATTGCTGTGTCTGCTGATGGAGAGACTTTCGGGTCTGATCGGAATTGATGGTGCATTATAATGTACTGGTGTTCAAAAGGATGATGAAAGGATACTGCTGTGCATAAACGCGTCTGGGGACATACTCTGCGGAAAACGGTCGACCTTGAATCGGGGGAACCGGGTTTAAGTCTAGGCAGCGATGCTCAACATCCTGTGATTCTAGACAAATCACTTAATCTCCCCCTGTACCTAGCGAAAATTAATGTGTGCTTGTGTAATGTAACTGGTGCTCATGTAGAGCGCTCTGATACCCTTAGGTCAAGTTCGCGCTATATAAAACTCAGCAAAAAAATACATACAAAAAGTGGCTTCAATAAATCAAATTAGACTGCGCTCCACACAGGCAGACCAGAGCACAGCCTGTCAGTAAGCCCTTTACAGCACACACCCGCCTCCCTTCTCCACCGGGCAGAAAGAGTAACAAGCATTGGCATAGCCAATAGGTCTCGCCTTTGGGACCTTACAAGTATTTAATTATGCAGCGCTATCATTGGTGCAACATCAACTGTTGCATGGCTAAACACTTATAAAGTCCCAAAGGCGAGACCCATTGGCTATACCAATGCTTGTTTTCCTTTGGGTTAGCACCCGGATCTGGGTACTAACTGGACTAATGCGCTGAAGGCTTCTGTGTTTGACCTTTTGGTCACAGGTTCCAATCCTGAAGGGTTCTCTCAGCCTTTCATCCTTCTGAGGTCAATAAAATGAGTACCATTGATTTGGGTAACAATAAACATCTGTTATTCAGCACCAATATACCCTTTTGGGTGAACGTGTGCTTTACAAATGCACGTTATGTATCTTAGTTTTCTCCAGGTTAATTGTTAGGCCATTTTCATCTGAATATGATTGGGTGACATCTAGCAAATTTTGGAGCCCAAACGATTTGTGATTTACAAGTATCAGATTATCAGCATATAGGAGATTTGAAAGAGCTACCCCCCTCAGCTTTAGAGCATAGGAATAATAGCAATCCCACCTTGGTGTCAGATCCGCCATGAAGAGGTTAATTAAGGTGGCCGCCAAGACCCACCCCTGCGTCAGACCTCTGATGGTTGTGATGTATCTAGAGAGATAGGTTCATTCCCCCACCTTTACTTGTACCCACGTGTCTGTGTGTAGCATGGTGAGTTGTTTCAGAAAGGCAGGTGGTACATTCCAGTTGTTTAGTTGCTGCCACAGCTTGCCCCTGTCTATGTGATTGAAAGCAACTTGGTCCAAAATTATTCTTATTCCTGCTTTTTCAGGGTCCAAGTAAGTTTTCAGGTCCATTTTAAGTTGTCTCCACTCTCGTTGCAAATTGACATCTAGTGGGTGCGAGCAAAGCTTTTTTAGTATTTTATTAATTGATTTCTTAAAAAATCTTGATTGCTCTTCTTGAGAGGTAGAAGGCCTCCTCTGTCTAGTTTCTTCTTGAATGATGGCCCTAGCTCCTAGGTGTGACATGGATGTCACCTAATGCCTTTGTGAAGGCCTCCCATTCAGCCACTGGGTTAGTGCTTATTTCCTGTTGCTGCTGCAGGAATGTTTTGGCTGGCTCCAGCAGCTTGTTTAGCAACAGTGATTGTATTTAATTATTTTATTATCAATGGTGTAACCAGGACGAGGAGCCTCTATTAGTTGACGGAGAATTGAGAAGATCACACTGATTAAGACTTCTTGTGGAAGATGATCACTATCTTCTTTTGCTCCTAGATGATATGCAGTAATTTTATGGAAGAGAGGAAGAGTGACAAATTTGTAATCCAAAGCTGAACTAGCCGTTGTGGTTGGAATGTTGCGAATGGTGGGAGGTCTTCAGGTAAACATCTTTTTAGTGCCGGGAAGCGGAGGCATTGAATTTTCTTTAAGAGTGGCTTAACTGTTTTATTTTACCTAGCCATCCTGATGTTTTCCTGCAATGAAATATCCCATTGTGACGTATGAGCTGATAAAAGGTCATCTTCCTATGTTGATCCCAGTAGTTGCAAGTTAAAATCTCCTGTGAGTAAGAAGTTTGTTGTCTGTTCCTCTTCTAGGCGCTTTGTTAATTCTTCTACCAATGAATCAATGCCTTTGTCCTTTTCTCTTGGGTACAGGTGTACATTTATTATCATCAACTGCCAGGAATTGTTTGCACATCTAACTGAAGCTCTAATGGCATTCAATGCATTAGTTGTAGGGGCCTTTACATGCAGCTCTTCTACAGTGCCAATGCTTGTTATTGACGACTAAATTGGGAGGCCGCCTTTCAGGTGGGCAACTCTGGCCCCCTTACAAGTTGTGAGATGTAACCCTGTAAATGGAATGGGTTATTCAGCCAGGTGTCCTGTAAAAGAATAAAATCAAATATACAAATACATCCAGAGCACTGCAAAGTCCTTTGACGGTCTCAAAGTGAGAGCACGTCCGTTTATTTGTTGAAAGTTCACTGATCCAATTTTGCTTGCATTTTGTACATTGGAAGACATCCAACAAGTTTAGTCTTAGACAACGTTTTCAAGGCTGTAGGTTCAATGAACATATATATAAGTATATGTTCCCAATGTAAAAGGTGCACCAAGTGGCCCCCCCATACCTACATGCTGCAACAGTTATAATGTGGAAGACACTGTGTCACCTAGTAGGACTAGTAATATAAGAGACAATTGCTATAGTTGAAATGCCACAATCAGACCAAGAATGTAATGTAATAATCACCCAAATACTGCCTAAATTAAAAGCTCCACTCTAGTGCATGCCCTTACAAACCAGTATTGGTAATGAAGTATATAAGGTAAAAGATTAGAAAAATAGCACCACATTAGTATTAAAGATAATAATTTAAAAGGAAGAATTCACAAGAGGAGATTGTTGACTTTGTCATAAAAAGTACCAGGCTCCCAGTCACGTGTCTCATGCATTAAAGAAAACTATAATGTCAATAAGATACCTGAACAATGTACAATCAACCGGAAGTCAAAAATAGTACTTAGGACTCTGGTAAATAGACCAGAGCCTTGAATGGAAAAATAAACATAAATTAACATACTGGCACTCCATATTAATTACATATATAGTTATGTGTGAATTTGGACATTTAAATTAGAAGCCACATACCTGAATGTCAAAATATATGTGCCAAAATTCAAAGTATTAGACGATGACCCTGATAAGCCCATATAGTCTTACTGCAAAGTACTATCAACAGGAAAGAGAAACAAGGGAAAGGTTTGTGAGAGGACCATTAGATTTAAGCATATAAAGTTCTCAAATAGTAAAATGCTGTTATGATTAAGCCATAAAACGTATAGGTTTTTGCCAGAACATTTGTTTCCTGAGGCATGTAAGTCCTCATTAACACAGCGTATAGTTTAAAAGCATTAGTCGTCGGGATGGAAGATGGACCTGAAGCCCTTGTATGCCATTTTGTAAAAGACCCTGCTACCACCATCCCACATTTAAAGTTAGTATTAAACAGGAGACCGTCCTAATGCATATGTACTAAGTCATGGATCACCGCCTTAAAAAGTGGCCCAGACATGCACAAACAATAGTACGGCAAAAAATCTTAGTTCATAGGAGTGTTATCGTTCATACCAACCAGTGTCATGTTTACAACAAGAACGCATTGCACCAGAGTTGGACTGACATGCGCGGGTGCACACCATCTTAAAAGATCTCCAAATTCATTAACCAGCAACGAAAAATAAACAATTCCACTAAAAGAGAGAATTATGCAACCGTGCTAGTTAATTTGTCAACTCATCCCTATGTGGACAAATGTTAGCACCTGTAATCATGTTATAGTTGATCCAATAGTAGTGAATCTAAAATCTGGCTGAGCACATATTATCAAGTTCTAATGAAACGCATGTACTAGAGAAAGAATAATAATATACCCGGTTAACCTAGTGTCTTGTACAACCATGGTTCAACAAGTAAAATGGTTGGGAGCCAGCTTGAGTAAAAGGGAAGCCAAATACAAAACAATAAAGATGAAAACCAGTAAAAACCCAAGAGAGAAAGAAAAGATATCAGGTGAACCTTACATAGTCACATCACAAAGAATAGATAGATCATTTTACTTAGTAGTTTCACATTCCTGTAGCAATGTACATATAAGCATATGTCACTTGGTTATTAAAATACTTAGCATCAGTACAAATCTCAGAAGGCACCCTCACAAATCAAATCATGCCCCCTCAATGTTCTTTTTTTTAATTCAAATAATTTTTATTGGAAAAATACAAATATAAAGAAAAGTACATACATAAAATAACGGAAATAAAGGAAATGAAACGAAGGGAAAAGAAATGAAATGACAATAGAAATGGATCCGACGCAAATAATACATACAAATGAATTGTTACATACATGTTAGCGAACTCAAGTGCCTGTTGATTACACCCAGTGTCTACATGATAGTCACATGATGCGAAAACAGCAGTGAATGAGGATAACTGTTACAAGTGGACATGCAAATAAGCAGTGTGGTACATTGAATACAGCGAGGTTACAATGAAGTTCTGTATATTACCATAATAGGATGGAGTCACGGAGGGTCAAATGAGAATGATGAGGCGTCTAGGGACTTCGAGAGTTTCCTGTGAGTCTTACGCCATGGGGAAGTATGGAGAGCTGGGTTGTCTGCCCCTCTTGAGAAGGACAGCCACTCTTGCCATATTCTAAAGTATACATCCTTAGCATTCTTCCATTTGCATAATATGACTTTACAAGCTAAGGTGAGCAAGAGATCCATCAGGTGCCGGTCATTATCGTTAACTAGTGTTGGGTCTAGGACGCCTAATAAAATATATGAAAATTCTCTAGGGGGATTGATGTTAAATATGTGTTCTATACATTTATAAATGTTATCCCAATACAGCTGTAAAGTGGGGCAGGTAAAGAGCATGTGTGCGAGATCTCCAACAGCAGAGTTACAGTTCCAGCATGTCGGATTATCTTTTAAGCGTAGTTTAAAACGTTTTTCAGGATTTCAGGAGTCTAGTATGACCTATTGAGTAACATATACTTGGTTTGAGATAGAATAGGGGATATTTTATTCGAGAAGGCCATGCTATATATTTTATCCCAATCAAAAAAAAGATTGGTGGAGTTGGGTTCTGATTCCTATTTGGCCTCATTACGTTTGTGATGCCCCCTCAATGTTCTATTCATGTAATGTACTGTCTACATGCAATAACTATCATACTTACTTTCACAGATTTTGTCATTGTGGAGTACGAATATCATTGTATCCCAGACTATTACAAATCACTAAAACGCTCAGCCCTGCCCACCCCTCGTACCCAGCAATTCTGAAACCCGAAGAACCCCGAAATACATCCAAGACATTAGAGTGGAAAACAAAACGTACTCCTCCTTATTCCCGCAGATCTTAGGCAAAACCTGTCACGGGTCTCCTCACCCGTGGTCTGATGCCTTTTTTCTTCACCCAACCTTCCAGAATGCGGCTTCCGAACTCCCCTGCTGAAGGCGTGTAGCACCACCATAACTTCCCCATGAAAGCGATGCCTGACAACTTGCCTGCGATAGTGACATTTGACAAACCTCTGTCAATCATTGACACATTAAACTGTACTAGCTCCTCTTCTCTTGCCCATTGCTCTGCTCTTCTCTGGGCCCTACCTTCCAGGAATTTCCTCCATGCCTGCTTATATGCTCTCCGCGTGGATGCCGCCAATGACCCTACCACCAGCTGGAACAAATTTTATCTCCTATGGACCACATCCCTGCTGGAACTGGTGTCCTGCCCTTGTCCGCCTCCGTGACTAGACCATGGAACCACTCCCACTGTGAATGAGACAAAGCATCCGCTATGCTATTGTCCACTCCTGGCACATGCCTGGCTCGAAACAAAATATTGTGTTTCAAACAGCTAAGCACAAAAACCCTCATCAACTTGAATACCTGTGCATCTCTTGCTGATTGCCTGTTTACCACCTGCTCCACTGACATATTGTCCACCTTAAAAATCACTTACTTGTTTTCCAAGTCCCGCGCCCACACTGTCTCAGCCACCACTAGCGGAAAAAGTTCCAAAAAGGCAATGCTCCTCCCCCATTCTTCCATTGTCAAGGCCACTCTTCTGCGTACCATCTCTCTTGCCAGTACAGCCCAAAACCCCCAGCCCCTGCAGCGTCGGAATAGCTTGTGACATCCCACTCCCACTTTCCCAGCGTCGCCAGGGGGATGCCATTGAAATCCTCCAGGAATTTGCACCACATGCGCAAATCTTCTTTAGTCTCTGTGGACAGCCGCATGTGATGGTGTGGCATTGTCAAGCCAGCTAATGACATCCCCAATCTCCTGCAAAAAGTCAGTCCTGCCCTTACAGATGTCCTAGCAGTACCTGCATCTCCCTGACTGTCACTTCCTTTCTAGCCAGTATGTCATTAATCAACAGCAACATGTGCAGTTTTTTGTCCATCTGAAGGCACACCTCCATCACCCCCGAATCCAATTCAATGCCAAGAAATGACAACACCATACTCGGACCTTGTGTCTTCCCTGGCGCCACGGGCACTCCTAAGTGACCCATGAGCTCTTGAAAACTTGTCAGCTAATGCTGACAGTCTACTGAACCAGGCTGGCCCACAGGAAAAAGTCATCAGGGTAGCGTGTCACCGTCTCTTTTCCTGTGTGCCATGAGAAAACCCATTGCAAAAATGAGCTGAAATGCTCAAATAAGATGCAGGATATCGAGCAGCCCATTGGTAATGACTTTTCCACAAAAATGAGCCCCTCACTGTATGTCGAGCAGCTGGTAATCATCAGGATGTACAGGTAGTAAGCGGAAAGCAGACTTAATGTCACATTTTGTCATCATGGCCCCAGCCCCTTCCTTTGACATCAACTCTCTGGCCACATCTACTGATGAATAAGATACTGATGTCAAATCGCCAGCTATGAAGTTGTTAACCGACGCCCCATCTGGCCATGAAAGGTGTTGTTGCAGCCTGAATTGCCCTGCTTCCTTCTTTGGCTCTACGCCTATTGGGGAAATAATCAGATCTCTGATGGGGCAAACTGTGAATGGGCCTGTCATGCGTCCTTCCTAAATTTCTTTGAACTATTTATCCCGCGCTATTGCCCTACGTGCCTTAGCAGATTTAACATTTTCAGCCCATCCGGCAGACCAAGGCCCTTCATAACCTAGTCTAAAACCTTATTTGAAACCTCTTCTTAATAGCTCTGCGTCTTCTTTTAGCGGATAGGACACCAAGCGCTATTCCAAACATAACTGTCTAATGTGTGTATGAGCCTTTCCCGTTATTCCCTTGTACTACTCTGCTACCCCTACCCCTGCATGCTGTTGTGCACCTTGGTTGAACTACTGTCTCTGTCTGTTAAAACCCAGCCCATAGCGTTGTACCAAAGGGTGTCTGCCTGTGCAATTCGAGCATTTGTGTCTAAACTTGCAGTATTCCCTGTAACATGCACCTTTGTTGAAATCCCAGCATGCCCCCTGTACGCTCCCTGTGCCTTTTGCTGTGTACCAACCCCAACCCCCCCTGTTTCTGAAAGGGGCGGTACACCAGCGGGAGACCACTGGCCGTGTATGTTATCTTTCCAAAATTCACCGCTCCCATTGTCTGTTGGTATAAATCTGTATCTATCTCACCCCCACTTTGCCTCTGTGTCCCATGCAAGCCTTTCCCTGAATTCCTCATTATAGTGTGACCAGGCGTAACCCCCGTATGTTAGTAGAGGTCTTCTGATCACGTCCATGTATTTAAACAGTGCGACGTATCTGTCTGGGTATTTTTCGCAGTGTACACTGGCGAATATCAAGAAGGCCGCCAACCAATTTTCAATGGTCATGGCTGCTTGAGGCCTCTTGGCCAACTCTAGCTCTTCTTCTTTTGACCCCTCTTTTGCCCTCAACTCCCAATGTGGCAGCTTCAGCATGTCCATGTACTCACCTTTCGAAATATTTTCTTTGGTGGTTAACATGAGGTGTGCCCCCAAGGGCTTTGTTATCCCCATGTAAGGCAGCTTAATTTTGTGGCTCTCTTTAGTCCCTTCTGTTTGTCCCCCTTCTTTCCCTTTGTCCTCTGTGGCTTAAACCTTGCTTTACTCCACCGCCTGATCCTCCCCCTGACCACTTGCCATAGCCCCTCCCCCCTTCTTGTCCCCCTGACTCTAGTGACTCCGGACCTACCCCTGTATCCTTGACGTATAAACCTCTGAGCAGGTGCACCCCCCTTCTTTGCCCCCATGCATCTGTCACTTTACTCCTTAGTTTACCGACATTATGCGTGTCTTGCTTGCCCTTACCTGGCGTCAAGGTCAGCGTCCTCACTGGATCCCATCGCCTAAATAGTGTAGTAGGTGGCACCATGCTATCAACCGTGCGCACTTTTTTTGTTCCTTCTGCAAAAAACTAGGCACGTCATTGATGCAATCCCCCATCCTTCCAGCTCTTCCTCTTTCTCCTCTAGAATTTCCCCTTCCTCAATACTATCCTCATCATAGTACAACTGCAAATGGTCCTCCGCCCTTGTCCCCCATACTTGTGACTGTGCCCGTTCTTTCCTGCTGCGTATTAAGTCCTCCACGTCCAATCCAGCATAACGCTGGCCTGTCACAGGCCCATGCATCCTGTCCCTTAGTGTTTTCCCTGTGACCTGTGCCTCTGCCCCTTAGGCCGTACTGACCCACTGAGGTTGTGGCACTATTGATCGCGCCTCCGTCTTCCAGTGTGCTGTGTCCTGAACGTCCCTTGCTGGGGTCCAGCTGCCCGCTCGTGACACTGCCTTCCCATCATCTCGGTGATGCGGAGCCCCATGTGCTTCACCTGAGTGCATAACCTGAAGCCCCTGCAATTTGAAAGTAAGGTCCAACAAGCCAGGGTTAAAACCCCCTACTGTTCTTGGAAACCCAGTACACCACTGCCAAGACCCCCTTCCTGCCTTTCCCCCGAACTGTCCCCTATCCCAGTGGCCTGCTCTGCCTCTCTCGCCCTTTTCCAGCCCTGCCCTGCCAAGTGCCATCCCCTCTGCACCAGGGACCCCCCTGACCCTCCCTCTGGCACTAATAAACTCTGGCCAGTGCCCGGCACCTCTCTCCTGTGCTCCCCCAACATCCTCCTGCTCCTCCCCCTCACTCCACTCCAGGATGTCTACCAGCCTTGCTGATGCATGGTCCAGCCCTCCCTCCCTCCATGGCCGGGGGCCCCCTGCCCAACTCTCTACCTGCCACCCCCAAAACTGTGGGTACCCTCTACCTTGCCCAACCCCCATCCTCTGTCCAATGCTGATGGAGCCCCGCTGGTGCCCTCTCCAGCCACCCTCCCAAATCCAGGGACGGCATTCGCCCCCACCTTGTCCCCACATGCTCCGACATGCTATTGGGACCGGCTGCCATCTACCTCCCCCCATCCTGCCCAAACCGGATGGTACCCCCTCCCTAGACATAGTACCTGGGCTTTCTTCTCCTATCCCCAACCCCACTGGCTCCACAGCCCGTCTGGGCTCAGCTCCTGGGAGTTCACCGCTCCCCCCAACTCACCTCCCGCCTGCAAGCACTCCACTGCTGTACTAACCAATTTCCCCCGTCTTAGGGCTCTTCAGGTCCATTCTATCTTTGCTGGCCCCACCCGCCCCTGGCACAAAGGAAAGAGTGGGACGCCGCGCGGAGCCCCACCCCCTCCTTCAGTGCTCTTTCCCAAGTGCGGCCGCTCTAACATTAGGGCCACATTCACTCACCGGTTTCTTGGCTCTTGGCTTCAGGGTCCGTGGCGGCGAACAAGACCCTACTGCCGCGGAGGTCTCACCTCAGGGTCGGATTTCAGCGGAGCCATGCGACCTGCTTCCACGAGCAGGCGGATGGCTTCCGCAACCCTTGGATCGTCGGTTACCACACCTGCCATCCTGCCCTCAAAATCAACCAACCAGACGATTAATGTATACACTCGCTGCCCACTGCACTAACGAGGTGTGACAACTATGTGGGAAACGCTAGACAACCTAGGCGTTAAAAAAACTTTCTGCCCACGCTCCCTCGGCCTAAACCTGCTGTCATGTCACCTCACCGAAATGGTGACCGACGTCCTAAAATGGCCAGTTATATCCCACCCAAGCCCAAATGTAGCCCAACGAGCCCAATTGGGCTCTGGGCTGCACCAAGTCCCAAAAAGCCCTGAGGGGGCAGGCCTCCTGTTGGTCAGACGCCCCCCCAAAGCCCTAATTTAGAAACACATATAGCTCGCAATGGTCCACTGCCCCGAGTTTGGTGATCAAGGACGTTTCCAATTTTCAGAGTTCACGGGTTCTGTTCCCTCCTCTCGTATGCTCTTGAACCATTACCACCCGTGCAATCTTAGATATGCCAACTGTGCGATCCCATGTTGTGTGTTGAAGTGGTTGCATAGTGGATAATTTCTGTTCTGATTTTTTATTTTTTTTTTAAAACCTTTATTGTACAGAAGGCGCTCACAGATACGGGCCTACAACCCACCGGGCCGGCCACCACAAGAAAGAGACATACGGGGCAATACAGGAGTGACAACAGGATTTCTAAATAGCGCATATGAAGGCAAAGGTAACAAGTCTTCGAGCCGCCATCGCGGACAGGATAAGAGTAGGTTAATTTTATAATGGAATAAAGGGGTTCGCAGGATAATGACAATCTGTAAAGTCCAGAGGGCCGCGGTGGGCCGTGAGCAAGCCGAAGTTTCGAATACAGGAAAAGACCAAAAGAACAGTCACATTTTGGCAAAGGCAGAACGTGAGTCCCACATCAATAACAATCACAATCGCTGCTCAACGCCCTCCCACCACTACCATGGCACATAATAGTAAAACAGCGAAAAGTACGCTTACACAACTAAAAGCCCTCCGTTACAACAACCCAGGAGAGGAAAAGAAAAATGGGGGGGGGAAAGGGAAAATAAGGGAGGAAAGGGACATCGGAAAAAAGGAGGGAGAAAGTGAGGGCGCAGCGTCAGTGCACGCCCCCCACGGCTAACAAAGCACCCAATACTAATTCGGTACAAGGAACTAGTGGCAACAGGAGAAATGAATGCGTAGTAAACCGTGACAGCAGACATACCAAAAGGGCCATGCCAGCACAAACACCCCGGGGGGCGACGTGCCGACACCGCGCCACGAAATAAGGGGATACATAAGAGCCATAGAACCAAAAAAGGAACAAGGGAAGATACAAGAAAACAGACCCCCCCACCACCCCGCACAGCCCACCCTGCACCCCTGCAGAAGGCTATGGCCTACCCCCCAGCAGCGTGCCTGTCGCCCTAATTAGAACCCAAAATATAGAAGAAATATGGAAAGAAAGAATCACTTAGATAAAAAAAAAAAAAAAAGGGAGGGGAAGGGAAAACAAGGAAAAACAGCGGGAGAGGAGCCACACAATCAAAACCCTTCCAGCTCCCACCCTCCCCGCCCGAAAATACTCAGAGCCCACGGGAAGATAGTAAATACACGGATAAGCTCCAGGAACGTAAAGAAGTATCAAATATAATGTACAATTATAAACGGATCGCCCAACCATACCACAAAATAACAGTCCACAGAGGCAAGATCAGCTCAACCCTGTCCTCGTTTTTCGCAAACTGTAGTAGTCCAACGAACCAGGAACCAGAGCACATGGAGCCGGAGGTGAAGAACAGGGAGTCGAATCAAAAATACACTCAAAGCAAAGCGATCGCGATCCGGATGATCCAGAAAGAACAGTAACCACCTCAGGCAAAGCAGGCACAGTTCCGATGAGAACTCGGAGAAAGCCGGACCAGCGGCACAGTCACAGGATCTTCGTTTGGCCATGTGAGGCAAAAGAGGAAAAGGAGACCCATCGAGGTCGGTCCAGATGGGATCCGGCTGGCGAACCTCCGGAGCAGAAGGAGGCACAGGATGAAGAAGGGCAGCGGACTTCCGTACATCCACACCAACAGCAGCCTCCAGGTCCACGACCCCAAGGAAAGTTCCAGCAGCACACAACAGAGATGAAGCCGCACAAACCGGGGGGGGTCCGGCAGGCCCAGCCAAGGGACCTCTCTCCAGGATAGCAACAGGTGCGGTCATGGGTGCCCCCCAGGAGCGCAGGGCGGCGAGGATGTCGCCAAGTGTAGGCTCACCTTTGCAGTATTCAGAAAACGTGCCGTGCGGCGGACCCGCATCGCCAGTCCCAGCAAGGCCGAGAGTCATGGGGCCGGCCGCCATCTTAGAAGCTCGGCGGGGCCGCTGCAAACACTGACCCCCGCCCGGATACCAGCGGGGCAAAACAGGATATCGGCAGCCACCAGCGGAGGTGCCACCAGGGCAGAAAGGGGGGCCACCAGAAGAAGGCGATGCGCCGGCACCCCACACGCCGCCGGCACCGTTCTCCGAGCCCGGGCGGAGGAACTCAAAATGGCCGGGCCGGAGAACAAAGGGGGGACGAGCCAGATGTACGGTGAACCCCGTCCATGGAAGGCAGCGCCCCAACACCAGGCCGCAGGATCGCCGGACCAGGCCCGGGGGGCCGCAATCGGTCTATTAGCACATCGGCCTCTCCGACCGACTCCACACCACCACCAAGGGCCGGCCACCGCGCCCCGTCCAGCCCGGGCGCCGCCAAGGAGTGCCAGGCCCGGCCGCTCCGGAGGCCCCGAAGCAGACAGGGGCGTAACTCAGGATCCGTGACACCCAGGAACCACCGGAGCAAACGGTAAGTGTCTGTGAGGTATCGTCGTTCCACTACACAGCATAGAATACTTCCCGGGGCAGGATGAAGTACAGGATAGTTGTTGTAGACAGGAGAGTGAACGGAGCCGAGCTAAAACGCGGCCATCTCGGACGCGAGCTTGGCTGCTCCCCTCTGTTCTGATTTTTAATAGCACAAATATGCTCTTGAATTCTTTCTTTGCATGGTCTAATAGTGCTCCCTACATATATGAAGCGACATACACAAATTATACAATACGTTATGAATTTAGTGTTACTCTTCATAAAAACATCCATTTTATGCATCATATTAGTGTTGTATGAAAGTATTTTATTCTGTCTAGAGCATAGGGGCACATGTTGCAACTTCCGCACTTATGAAAGCCTTTGGGTTGTGGAGGTAGCAAATCCAATCTGTTAAAGTTCTTGCTAGGGCTCCCGAAGATGGGACAAAGTATAGTACAAAGAGTTTTTTCCCAGCTGTATGTGACCCTTGGATTGTTAGACACAAGATCTTTAAGAGTAGAGGGTCCACCTTTAAGACATGCCAGTGTTTGTGTAGAATATTATAATACACATGACTAAAGTTATGGAAAGGGGTCATAAATGCTACTGTGGTTCTCTTTCTAGATGATCTAGTCTTACATCTCAATAGCATATGCCGATCACTACATAAGATATGCTGCTTTGCCTTGTAAATGATGTTGATAAGGATTTAGAGCGCACACTCTAAATCTTTTCTCTGCTTTCTCTATTTCAGTTAGGAATTCCACATCTTTGCTACAATTGTGCCTTATCCTGGTCATTTCGTCATAGGGTATTGAGTGTATATGTGATCTTGGATGTGACCTTCAGGCATGAAGTATTGAATTACACACTGTGGGTTTCCTAAAAAGGGATGACAAAAATGCTGAGTTCTTTGCATACAGAACAAGGTCTAGATATGAGAAATTGTGTCTGACTTTGTTGATAGCTGAAGACAATGTTATAAGAATTGTCAGTAAGAAACGTGTAAATGTTTAACAATAATTTAACACCACCTGCCCAGATCATTAAGACGTTGTCGATATATCGAACCCAGTAAATCAAATGAGTCATCATTACAGCAGGAGAATTTGACTGGATGTATAATTTCTTCATCCACTCCATATATAAATTGGCAAATAATGTGGAAATCTTTGATCTCATCGCTGCACCCTGGCATTGGCGTAAACAAGTCCCAGTGTGCAGTAACACATTGTTGTCCAGAACCAATGATACCACCTTAATTAGCATCTGAGTATGCTCCCATAAGGTAGCATTTATTGAAGAAAGAAAATATTGTAGCAGCTGTATATCAACTCTTTTTGGTATAGATGTAGATAGGGAGCATTTGTCAAGAGTCACACACCAGCAGTCTTCTGATCAATTAAAGTTCTCCATTTGATTAAGAAGATCTTTGGTGTCTCGTACAAATGAGGGAGAATTTTGGACAAATGGTTGTAGGACTTTATCGATATACTCTGAAATATGTTATGTGTGGGAGCCAATTCCCGAGATAATTGGTCTCCCCGGTGGAAAATCCTCTTGTTTAAAATCAAAGGTTTGTAGATAAAGTAAGAACTGCGTATCAGCTGTTTTGCTTCCTAAGAGGTTTATGTTCCAGGCCACAAAGACTTGCTTACTTTTGTTGTTTTGCAGGGGTTGTCAAATAGTAAATGAGTATTTTTCTACTGTTTATGGTATTTTCCAGTAGGACCAGTCTTGTGTAGCTGTATCTTTCATTCCTGAGTCAGTGGGTCACTGGGAATTCAGTTTAAATCTACCCGATGAGGATACACTCCGTGCACCTTTGAGTACTGAGTAGGGGGCTTTGGTGCGTTCATGCCCTAGCTTCACTTGGCTTACATCCAACTGTGGCTGTGGATAACCTGGGATGTAGAAAAATAAGCGCAATAAGTTCCCTCTATTTGAAATGTCAGTTCTCCCTTTAGACTTATATTCAGGTCGAAATATAGTACTGCTTGTTGCGGCCTGTACATCTGGTGTAAAAGACGGACTTACTCAGTCTGAATGTGCCTGGGGATGTGGTGGTATAACATTTACAGAATGCGTCGCAGTGCCAATAGGGGTCAATTCTAGTAGTATGACGCCTCCTTGCGGGCTGCTTGCCGTGGGCACTGATTCTTTTGTGTTTACTGGCTCCACTGAGCATTTGTCCCTCTTTTTTGATGACTTGGTAACAAGATAGGTCTCCCCCTCTTGGTCCGCTGCTGCGCAGTGGCAGTCAGTAAGGTACGGGTCTGGCAGGGCAGGAGAAAGGAGAGGTTCTGTTTAGAATTAAAAAAATCACATATCTGATCTCGCTGCCGTCTCTCCATCACCGCGTCTCCCACGTCGAGTAAGTCTCTTCCGGGGACCGGGAAGCACCCGGGCTCCCCATAGCCAATCACAACGCTGCAAAGCAGCATTGTGATTGGTAAGCACCCAGGCTCCCCTGAGCCAATCACAACATTGCAATGCAGCATTGTTATTGGTCTGAGCACTGTGGTTTGGCGTTCAGTCAGGGAATGGGGGCCTGGGCACGTTCTCCATGATGGCTGTAATGCAGCCTGCATGGAGAACATGGGAAGGGCGCATGAATATTTGGCTGGCCAGATAGAGTCCGCCAAACATTCATGTGCACAACCACTCCTCCTCCCTGATGTCAGGGGAGCCAAGCCCCGTCCTGCTCTAGCCTGACCATACGAAAAAAAAATGATAACAACTTCAGTTATTATCATTTTATTTTTTTGTTTACACTGCTCCATGAGCAGTGAGGCGATGCTCCTCCGCCTTAGCGGAGGGGACACCACTGCCCATTGGAGGTCGCCTTGACCCTTGCCTAGATACTAGGGCGTGGGCCCCTGAAGAGACATCCCTGTCAGTTGGAGAAGTCAGGCTGAATATGGCACACAGCTGGGGAGATTGAAGGCACTATTGTCCAGATACCTGAACCTTGATATCCTGGTAGGTGAGCCTCGCATTAGCCTGTGCTGGGCCAACTCCTTTGGTACTGGCTGACCCAGAAATTGAATCCGTGTGTCTAACCAGGAAAGTTTGCCTAAAATTTAAATTATTGTTACACAGGGATTGTGTCACTGCTGTCAAAGTCCTGTATGTGGGACTCGAAAGCGCGTGTCTTGTAGAAGAGCCAATTCGAAAATAAGCAGCAATGTTTGACTTCCTTTTTCTTCCTTTCCGTTTTTGTTTCCATCCTGGTTTGAAATCTGCTCAATTCATATTTGTTGAAGGTGCTTCTTCTAATGATTGAATCAGCTTATTTGTCATCTCAGGTTTTCCCAGCGTGGAAGCAAGCTGCGAAGAGTTTGCCATTGCCTAGCTTCCTACTGTGTCCATGGGTTGGCTAGCTAGAACCTGGGTACATTCTGTGCTATTCCCTACCCCTAGAATCTCCAAAACATTTGATTTGAGTACAGTAGCCTCGTACCCTGACGGTGAAGCACCCTGGTCAATAGACTTTGCTGACTTGTTATTTTGTTTATATCCAACGTTAAATTCTCCAACATTGACCGCAAAGTAGATTGTTTGCTCATCACTGGAGTACACGCACAACTTAGTTGTGTCAGCTGGGGTCTGCTTGATGAGATTGTTGAAGTCAATAAGCTTCCCGTCAATGCTGGAGACAAAAACTGAGCGAGTGTTGGACGTCCATCTTGTTGGACTGGTATTGTAAAGCTTAGACTGCAAGTTGCATGATGTCCAAAAGTAATGTCCAAATAGTGGCTGCCTGATCTTGCTTCCACTGCTTTGCCGTTGGATACTGATCTGCCTTTCTCAGAGGAGATCTATGTGTATAGGAGGCTACAAACTCCTCCCATTACTGCGTTGTAGGGTAAGAGGTAACACAGTAGGGGCCCTGTAAGTCACCCATATGTTGGAAGCCATGATTACTTTATAGTGATTGTATATGTCTCTGTTCTTTAACAAGTGTAAAGCGCTCTGATACCAGCGAGGGTCTTACCACGCTACATAAAACCTTCAAAATAAATAAATAATGTTACTGATGGGGTCATAGTTGGAATCCTGATTGGAGACCTCTTGCTGTTGACTTCCACTGATGTTAGTGACGAAGAACTCACTAGGGCAGGGAAGGGGCAGTGGATTTAGAGGTCCTTGGTAGCATAGTGGAAGATTCCATGCCTCTGTGCTTATCAGCGTAAGATGGTGAATCATTTCATGCTGTCACTTTTTGCATTTAGCAGCACTTGGAAATATTTGCCAGGGGGAGGAGCTGTTGTTTGCTGGTGGTATTTTTGCTCCCGGGCTCTCCCCAATGCTTGGGGGTCTCCGGTGATCCGATTTCTTATTTCCTCTGGGTCATCAGACCCATTATTGGGTTATTGTTCTCTCTCATGGCAGCCATAATTTCATTGCCCCCAGTGTCTTCAGTATTTCCCACTTTTTCTCTGATTATACCAGTGGGCTCCCTTGTTGCTACTACAGCATCTAAATCCTCATTATCTTGATCAGGGCATGGAGAGGTGATTAGTGGGACCGTGCTTCTAACTCTCATGTCATCCGCAGTCCCCTCGTTAGGGTGCACCTTAATCGTTGGTGTTAATGGTGGTGGCAACCTTTCAAACCCTTCATTGCTGGAGAAGACCATGGACCCAACATTCTTTAGAAAGGTGAATTTAGTGTATATTTTAGACTAGTCATTTTGCGCTATTGATTTAGCTATGATGTCACGAGCACTTTTTGTCTCTCCAGCGCACAGAACATCCGGCCTAAATTGTCTTGTTAATTACATATTGTGAAATTGCTTCAACAATAGTACACATTCTATTTTTCTTAAGCTTGCTTGTTTCTTGTAATCTTTTTTAATTTACTGTATATTACGAGGGACTGAATAACCACCTATGAACTAAGGAAATTATGGTTAAGGTATTCAAATAGAACCACTAATGTCTTGTACTGTTTGAAGCCCAAGTTCTGAGGAACATATGGTAGCCCATTAAGTATTATGTATCCCACAGAAATTGGCAACAAAAAACATGTATCAGTAAAGACTGCATTTTAAGATTATTGAAGGTGTTAAGCAGGCCATTCAGTAGGCTGGAGAGAGTGAGAGCTGAAATATTGTCTTTCTCCACCTTCTGGTCTTCTTCTTTCTCTTCCTCTGGCTCCTCCCCTTCTATTCATTCTGCTCCTCTTAATTTTCCCTCTCCTTGTGTCCGCCCTCTACTTGTCTTTCTCGTCCACTGACAATCATCATCATCATAATCTTGTTCCTCCTCCTCCTGCTGGTCTTGTCCTTCTGCTCATGTCCTTACTCCTGGTCCTTCCCTACCTCTTCTGCGTTCTCTTTAATTTCCTCCTGATCCTTCTCTGGACCCGTCGGGTGTATGTCTGAGTGTTGCATCAAGGGGTTAGGTCCCAACTGTGAGCTATTAGAGTACAGCTGTTCCCAGCCTTTACTTTTCTTTGTGAAAAGATGCCTAGGCCTGCCCTGCCACAAAGGCCAGCCCTAGACAATTCCTGTAGGAAATTAGTGAATGCACCGGCAGAAACTAATGTGCTAAAAATTCTGGTGACCCAGAAGTCCAGGATTCCACTTGATGCACAGTTCACAGTGATTTCCTCAAAGCCCTGATCTCAGCCCGCTGACATCAGAACGACCCATCTGGAATGCATCCACCTGGAATTTCAGTATCTAATATAGCCTTAGAACCCACTGTATATATATATATATATATATATATATATAATATATATAGGAACGAAGGCTGTATTCTTGCCTGCTAAATATTGACATTGTCTTTGTAAAGGCATGCATGGTAAAGGGATATGCGTTGTGAAATTTTGCTTGGTAAAGAACATGCGTGGTAAAGGCATATGTGTTGTAATGGATGCGTGTTAATGGTATTGCTTGGAAACGGCTGCTTTGTAAAGGATGTTTCCTCTGCCCAAGGCACAACAGAAGGACCTGGGGGCATATCAAAGGTGTATCTTATTACCTCAACTATCTTACTTAAAAAAGGAACCATCTCTTTTTAGGGGCTATGAATTGCCGTCGTCTAGTGTTTTTTTTTAGATTTTCTAAAGCTGCTTTAATGGTATTTAGATGCAGTACTTTCTTTACACAGCCATGTTATTACATAGATGGGCAATCATTGGTGTAAGCTACAGAAAAAAACTGGCACCGTTGGAGAAAAATATCGGCAGGGGCCATATAGGTGACTGCGAGCCTCCTATGAGCAGAGGTTGTGTACAACCGGGTCTAGCAAGTCTAAAACTGGGGAACCAACCTCGAATGCCAGTCTCAGTTTAATATCCAGTGATTCTGGACACATTACTTAATCGACATTTGCGTAAAAAAAACGCGTAGCTAGGGGGATGCGGGGGGGCGGACCGCCCCAGGCTGCACTGTTTTGGGGCGGCCGCGGCCGCACGGTACTAGTGGCCCGTTGCGGACGCCTTTAGAATTTATTTGGGGACACTGTTAGTGTCCCCAAATAAATTATAAAGACGGCCGTAACGATCCACTAGTGCCGCGCGCGCGGCGTCGTTTCCATTTCAAAGTGCTTAGTGCTCAGATCACTGCATCCAATTGCCACCGAGGCGTACCGCCTAATTGGCCAGTGTGTGTAAATGCAACCGCACTGCACGCACCACCCGAGAATATGTAACAAGTTTCTTTGGGTCCCAGGGCCGTCAATCAGCGCACGGAAGCGCTACCAATGATGACCCTGCAGGGCCTGCAAACTTTATAATTTGGAGCCCGCCTTCGGCAGTGAACCGTGCTGAAATTGAGCGTGCACCACGCACGTCACGTGATGGTGTGTGCATGCCTCCAGGGATCAACAGGAACATAACTGATTCCCGGTTTTGGACCAGGAGTGAGTGACTTGTTTTACTTGCCACTTTAAGTGAAGGCCGGCGCAGATCATGTGAGAGAGACATTGACTCTCTCGACTCTCTCTCCTTGTGGTGATGGTGCTGATCTTTGGGACATTGAAGCAAAACCAAGTACGTTTTCTTCATTGATTTTGCACTGGCTTTGATGGTGGTACTTCAACTGGACGCCCCGCCCGTCTCTCTGCTCTCGTCTCCGTCCTCGTGTGCTCTGGTATGCGAGGCTCACCCCCAGCGCCGCAATAAGCAAACATTCAGTTCATTAAATTTTGTGGACTAGAAAGAAGGACCCCAAACATCACTGTCCGTTGCTAAAATAGACCACCATTCCCTGATTTCTAGGAACATTTCAGACGAAAAACACAGCCTCTTTTACTGTGTTTATTTTAGACATGCGAGCTTCCACTTCATTTGCCCCAAGCCTCCTCGGTGTACACGATTCTGCCCATGCAGGGAAGACACTGTGGAGGTGAAAGAAGCTGTCCTCGGTGACTCAGCTAGTGCACGCCCCCATTTTCCAGCACATTTCTTCACACTGCGCTTAACTATCCCTATGCTTCTGTCCATATTCTCTTTCTCAGCACCCTGCCCCTTCCTTCCACCGTCCTTTTCTGACCACCCCTAAGCCCCCTGCATGTTGTGTTCATCATACATGTGTCCCTCATAGGACACCATACCCGGTGTGCTCTCCAGTGTCCCTGCGAGGACACCATTCCAGCAGTGAGGTAACCAGCTGATAACTGTCAGGTTTGGCAGTTACCAGCTGATCGCCCAGCTGACTGCAGCTACGCTCCACGTTGCAGGAGCATGCGTGTTGGCTTAAATAAAGAAGTTAAGAACTCGTAAATGTCTTGTTATTCTTAACAATACTGGCGACGAGGGGCCAACACGCACGAACCCACAAAGGAAAAAAAATAAACAGTCGATAAGAAGAAGTCAACTCTGTTGACTAACGAAGTAATAGGCAAGAAAAAATATAGAAATTCTAGCGCACAGAAGTCAAAGCGACCAGCTGGAAATAAAAAAATAAAGGAAACAAACGAAGAAGGAGAACCAAGAAGTACAGTGAGTGAACTGTCTTTAAGCAGTTGCGTGTGACACCAATGTGAGGAAGTAGAGTCAACTACGGCAACCGGCAACGTGACTGGAATAAAAGCAAAATAGCGTGTGGTGAATTGTAGAGGAAAAATTGAGCGCAAAAACCCAGCGCATTAGGAGGAATCAAACAACTGCCATGCCAACGGAAGAAAACAAACGGCCGTAGGTAGTAACTGTCAACCGAGCAGCTGAGGAGAATCTGGGCTGGCAATCATGTCATCGCGTCCACGAAATTGACGTTGGCGGCCATTTTGGAGGAAGAAATACGAACACTCTAAAAAGCAGTCTAGACCATTCAAACATAACCAGGAAGCGCTCGCAAGTAAAATCACGACGCGACCAGCGAGCATATCTACAGAACCGGGAGGAGTACCAGCGCATCGGTGGAGGTGACAGGTACCGGAAAAAAAACTGTAAATTTCGGGGGAAAAAACATAACTCACTGAAGCAGCACACAAGTGACTTCTTAGATGGTAATATAAAAAAAACGCTAAATGAACTGTAATTACAATAAAACCAGGAACGGGAAGAAGGGTCAAACTAGTGTAGTTTTGGGTAATAAACACAGAAGATATTATCCTTAAAAAAGTGTTACAAATAAAAATCTAAGTATGAGTGACTTAGCAACTGGTTGTATAGGGAATCTCTCACCCCCTGAGTCATTTCTACGTGCTGGTAGTGTACCAGTTTTAAAGTTGGAAGAGTGGAGAGACTATTTTCTTAATTATATCTCCACAATTGAAGAAGATGCAGAATTAAAACCTGAAAAGAAGTACAAGATGTTAATGCACAACTTAGGGGCAGGAGGAATAAAAGTTTATAATTCCATAAACAAGAAAACAAGGGGTGTAAATGATGGTGATGTATTCTCCAACGCTATTGATGACCTGAACGCATACTATAAACCTACAGTTTGTGTTGGCGCAGACAGATACACATTTTTCCATAGGAAACAAGGGAAGGAGTAGACAATAGACGACTATGTATCTGCTCTAAAAGACCTAGCAATTAACTGTCGTTTCGGAGGACTACACGATGAACTTATAAGAGATCAGATTGTAATGCAAGGCTCCAACGAAAACATTCAAAATAATTTATGGGCCAAGGGGGAGTACCCTCTGCAGAACATAATAGATATAGCTAGGAAAGCTGAACTCACTGGACGATGTGTCAAAGCTGTGTTAAAAGACGATACTATAAAGAAGGAATGTGACCATGTCAGCAAAGTGTCCGAACAAAAGAGTTGGAAAACTGGCAAGCACACTGTAAGAAAGGAAGACACTATACAACCGGAAAGAAGACAAGAGAAACGGGGGAAAGTTTATTGTTACCGATGCCTAAGCACCGCACACATGGCATATGATTTTAGATGCCCCGCCCGTGAAGCAAAGTGCACCTTCTGTGGCCTAATTGGACATTTCAACAAGGCATGTAATAGGAAAAAAACACAACATGTAAAAGCAGTGGTAGACGATGAAGATGAGTTGGATGATGACACAGATGAAGACATGAACATGTACATCCTCAACATAGACGATGAACAAGAAGTAGTAAAAGAAACAGGAAAAGGAGCTAAGTCAAGAAAACCGATGTGTGCTATGACTATTGGTGGGGTGGAAATAAGCATAGCGGCAGATTCAGGCTCGCCTTACACCATCGTGAACGAAAAGGTATGGAAAGCAAAATTCATGGAGGTGATCGTGAGAAAATCTATGAACCAGATATAATTATTAAATCTTTCAATGAAAAACCAATTGAAATATTAGGGTACAGAAGTCTCAGGTTCATTTTCAAGAGTAGAGAGGCTCAATGTAAACTCTATGTAGCAAAAGTTGGACCATCTGTACTTGGATGGAAGGACCAAGGTAGTCTAGGAATCAGGATGGATCCTAACAGCCGTGAGCCTGTGTGTAGCATATCATACACCGACGACTACGCAGAATTACAAAGTAGAATGCCTATCAAGACCACCAATGACACTGAAACAAATAAAGTGGATGAGTTATGCAAGGGAAATGTATGGAAATGTTCCAGCAGAATAACAAGGGATGAATGGATGGAGGAACAAATGAAGGACAAAGATATAGGAATGGTAATCCAAATGGTCAAAGAAGGTTGGTCTAGTCAGAATAAAATAAAAGAGGGAATGAAACTTTTCTGGGAAGTGAAGGATGAATTATCCATAGAAGATGGACTACTTATGAGAAGCGGAAGATGCGTACCGCCGATGGATATCCGGAAGAAAATACTGGAAGAATGCCATGAAGGACATCTGGGCATCGCCAAAAGTAAAAACATGGTGGGTGACATGTATTGGTGGCCAGGCATCAGCCGAGATTTTGAAAGTAAGGTGAGAAACTGTAAGTTGTATGTGGAAGCAGACAAAATTCAAGTGACTTACAGACCTCCACTGCAGCCAATACAGAGCCCATCCATGCCTTGGGAAATTATTGGCATTGACATGTTAGGACCGGTGTCTGATGAGAACGAACTACAATACATAATTGTAATATTTGACCACTTCACGAAATGGCCAGAAGTAAGGGTCACCAGAAAAGCTGACTCAACACGTAATCCAATTTTTGGAAGACACTTTTACGCATGAGGGATTACCAAAAAGAGTTGTAAGTGACAGCGGTGTACAATTCACTCAGACCTATTCAAAGAATGGGAAACATCACTTACAACGAAACTTTTACAACGCAGTACCATTACAACGCGGTCATTACAACGCAAACTGTTACAACGCATTGCGCTGGGGGCGCTCTAGGATAGGGAATAGGTTAATTTACTATCCAATAACCTTCCCTAATGTCCACGGGGACTGGAGTTGGAATAGTAAATTAAACTATTCACTATCCAACACCCAAAAGCGCTATGCGTTGTAATGGTATGCAATGTAAAAACCGCGTTGTAAAAGCAGGCGTTGTAATAGCCTGCGTTGTAACGTCATACATCCTTGAACACATGAAGAAGCACCACATTGAACATATAACAATGTCTATACACCACCAGGCAGCCAACGGAGCCGCGGAGAGATTTTAAAAAGTACTTGAAGGTATCATTCAGATAGCCACCTCAAACAAACTGGACTGGAAGAAAGAAATGCTGAAGACAGTGTGGGCTTACAGAATAACGCCGTGTGAGTCTATTGGCCACAGCCCATTCGAACTCATGCGCGGACGGACTCCACTTACGAAGGACAATGTGGGCTGGGTTAAGGCTGCCCAAAGAGTACACTGGTCTTCAGAGGTGGTGAAAGAAAGACTGGCTCAAGCACAATCTAGGAGCAAGAGTTACTATGACAAAAAACATGGGTGCAAGGAGGTGGAAATCAAGGCAGGATATGTGGTGAAGTCAAGAAGAAGTGGACACGTCGGCAAGGGTCAAGAGAGATACACCAACCCTGTAACCGTTCGTGAAGGGTACTGCAATTCTGCACGCCTGAGGGATGGGAAAGCCTGTCATTTCACAGCACTGTCAGCTCGCAGACATCCCGAGAACCATATGGTGGAAAACACACTTTTTGATGCTACCGCAGAGCAATCCAGTACGCGGAAGGGTAGTACGGTGTGATGTATTCCTATAGGTTCTGAATCGATCCCCCTATTCCTGACCCTATTCTGGTTAGCAAACTAACAAGTTAACTAGCAGTCAGCCCATGAGGCAGCAAACCCCCATGATGCAGATACCATTATCTGACGAAGCCACACTACGGCACAGGAACGTGTTATCTGATTAGGTCATAACGCTTGCGATCTAATTAGACAAGCGATATTCCTCCAGCCCCTGATAAGGCATGCGGAGTTCTCATAACAAATCAAACCTATGACAACCTGGGAAAAACCCTGCGGCCATTGTTTTGATTTCACCGAGAACTTCAGCAAAAGAATGTGCTAACGACCTGGTCGTATGACATCCTTATTGACGTATCTATGTCCATCCTTACGTCAATCTCGGCACCTTAAAGGTATAAATATTACCGATATTGCCCTATGCAAACACACGCGGTGGTGACGAGACGGAGCAGCCATACTTGCCGAAGCCCAGAGCAGAGCAGACCCCGCTGGCGCAGCCCCGCCTTCCTGACGCGCTGAGAACGAGACGCGCTGCTTTCTCCTGCCGAGAAATCCAGCACCGGCGTTTCCGGGTAGCCCTCGCAGGCAGCCTGGAATATCGAGAGCAGAGAAGAGAGATACCATCCCTCATTCATCCTAACTTCCAGGTACAGAACTGAATAACCCCTCGCAGAGAATTCTTTAGTCAGTCACTTGGCAAAAACAAACTTAACTTAAACTATAACTTTCTATTCCCGCCCACGTATTAGACTCAGGTCAGGTACACGGGGTAGGCGTATTTAGAAACACCAGTTGAGTACGTTTAGTCAAATGTATATGTGTATGTAATATATTTTATTCATTTTAAACCTTCATATGGCTTAGAAACCATATCAATGTTTTTACAGTATTATTTTATACTTCTGCTTCTAATGTATGCACTTTACTTAACTATAAGTATTGCAATAATATCGATCCATTTCTCTTGTATGAGAAAAGAGACTGATCAATAAATAACACCTTTTATTGAACACGCCCGTCTCTTCCTTTTCTCTACATTCTGATGAGACTAAGAATGCACGTACTGACTGAGTAAAATAAATTGCCTTTTGTTCACACGACTCTCGAGATACACTCTTGATTAGGGGAGAGCAAAGTTGTCATGTTCTATGGTTGTCAGAAACTAAATCCCTTCTTGTCTAATCAGGGAAGTTAATTCCTTCCTGAACATTCGAGAAAGTTTCTAGTGAACTCTGAGCTAGCTGGCAAACCCAAAACTTTAAGTCTAATATCGACAGTAGTAGACCTAGTTAACGTCTGGTCTAGGCCTATACTATTGACGGTATTATTCCAATGCGCAGAGCCTATTGGGATAATAGGAACTACACTACATGGCGCCCAACGCGTTTGGAAAGGGCGATAAAACTAACGTAAGACATTTAGAGTAACTCAGTCGTGCTTTCTCACTCAGACCCCTTTTTCCCATTATACTCCAAAGACGTCTGGAGTGGGTGAAAGGTCATATCCGCCAGACCTCGCAGGAGGGAACTCCTATGTATGGTTCTTGGTAAAGTCAACGTTGAAGGATACACTGTTCCAAAATATTGTGCATCTAATCTTTCGTTTCCATAAGAAACCTGATCTGCAAACAAAAGAAATAACCATCCTGTCGGTAAAATGGTAGACAGTGATGAAGAAAGAGAGGCAGTTAGATTAGCAGCTGACATAGCAGAAGCTGATACTGCACTACAAAATACAGACCCGGAGATAATACTCATCCCGGTCATCAAAAGGAAATCTATAACCTTAAAACTTATAGAAAATGGACTGACACCTAGAGGTGGCACAGTCATATTCGTAATTGAGGCACACGAATATCGGCAGACAGAGGTATACTATTCATGGATACATTTTCCAGCAGCAAATGCTGTAACAAAGTACTTCCACTATTACAAAATAGAGGATACTCCTGAAACGTACACTCCTTTCGAGGAGGTGGAAGTACCACTCAAATTTCAAGAGCATTTGCTCTTATTTGATGGCGCCCTAAAACATAATAATCACATCACCAGGCTCGGTCCTTTAGGTAGACCAGGAGCAACGTGGCCGGTCCTAGCCGGATACACACCACATCCAGACATCGATGGGATGTCTGCAGCAAACCTTTTAACACAGCTAAAACAACTAATAAAAATACACAGAAGCTGAAAAGAAATTCAGCATTGAAGAAAAAATTGTTCATGCAGTTCAAACCGCAATAGCTAAAGAAAAAGATAAAGCTGACGGTAGACATATCACAGTCAGAACAGCAGAATCAGCCTTTGAGGCACTAACAACACCGTGTAATTTACCAACAACAACATTGAATCCGGAATGGATACAATGGGTGAATTCAATCACAACGGACAAAGCATACTATTACTTTGATCCAGAACTAGAAGAAATGGAAAATTTAGAATATGAAAGAACATTCCCTCTGCCAATCGACATTCTGCCTTTACGGCATTACGCCTGTGTAATCTATACAGACGGACATGCTCAACCCCCCGTTTGGGGAGAACAGGCATACAACCCCACATGTGGGATTACAAAAGAAGTGTGGCGCGGAGGTAAACTAAAACCTCTATTAACAAAAACACACTCAGTAGAAACTAATTCAGAACAACAGACTGAAATATTAGCATTGAAAATGGCGCTAGATAATGCGGATCGCGAATTCCCGACACTTATAGTGTCCGATTCATATTACTGCGTCAAATCATATAACAACGATTTGCAGACATGGATTCAAAACGGTTACAAAGATGACACAGATGCAACAATAAAGCAGAAACTGCTCTGGGAACAAATAGCTCTTTTACAAAAAGAACTACCAAAGACTCACGTGACACATTCACTGAGTCATCAGCGTGATGGCGTTCACGTTGCAGGGAATTCATTGGCTGACACAGCCACAGCGGTAGCAACCAAATCGGCTTCCGTAGTTCGAAAAAAGCGTACAGTGAAGTATATTGACGGTGAAACATTGCTAGCGGTGAAAACGTCATCAAAAGTCGACTGCTCAGCACTACCGATCAACTATCCACTCAATTATACATACATAATCGATGCAAACTCCGTCCCTTTTGCTCAAATCCCTGGAGTGGGGGATAGAGTGATTCCAAACATGGACAGGAGAAACTTGTTAATCGCAGACGCACATATGGGCGAGGGTCTCAGACACCTCAAACTAAAAGATTCTCTGGAAGAATTACAATCAAGGTACTGGTGGCCAGGCATGAGCCTGCATCACACCATGTTTGTAAAAAACTGCCCGAACTGCAACAGAGATCGCAGTGGGGAGAGAAACAGTTTAATACCTCGTCGTTTTACTCCAGGAAAAATCAAGAGTAAAAAGCAAGGCTTGCGATTAACATATACAGGCTAGTTTCCACTTATAATGTAGATCACCAGCACTTGGCTGACGTCTGGACTGTTATACAAAGATTTGCGAGTCTAAATGGTATATACGCTAAGAGCATGCTACGTTTGACCATTGTTTTCACTCTAGCTCTCCAGCCTGAGGGGAAACATGGCCAAATGAGCATAGCACAGCGGGAATCTTCTCACTTCCTTCCTGAGGGATACGGGATGGTGTAAAGAAAAAACCAAGGCATAAAGCAATCTATAACGGAAAGGATATTAGGTTCGGGAGCTGGGTGGGTCAAACATCTAATAAGTGTCCAACGTAGTCTAAATAACTTGCCAAGAAATTCTCTGAAGGGATTCAGTCCGTACGAATTATTATTTGGAACTAGGATGTTGATCTCTGACCTTGATAGTCAGACTTCAGTGGTGAAAGAAAAAAGCTTTGATATCAAAGACCGTTTGGCTATTTTGCAGGACTTAAACAAAACAAGAAAAGACCTGAGCAACATAAAGTTGAAACAACAGCCAAAAACCACTGAAGAACCACCACCTGTCCCAGCAAGACCTGTCTGGATTCCAAAAGTCAGGGATCTAGTCAGAGAGAAGATCGCGGTAAAGAAGGAATTTGGGCCTTCTTACAGAAAAGCAGTTCCTGTCTTGTCTGTCAACGGGACAAGATCAGTTGTACTACCGCCACTTGCTGGTAAAAAGGAGAACCGAGTTGTATCCATTGACCTGGTAAAACCACAATCATGTGGCCGATAACAAATAGTAGGCCAAGTGGACTCCCAATAAGTAGCAGAACACCAAGGTTTGCTACCAGTACAGAGGTCCTAACTAAGAGGCTCATTACATTCGAAACGCCTACAGAAGAACAACAAGGACTATGCAACAATGCAATGGAACTTAGACCTCTGAAAACCCAAATAAAAACATTTAGCAGAGACACACCAATCTATAATGAAGTACCAAGTGCAAATGCAAGAAACAGTAATCCTGAACCAATTGGAACAATTGACAGAACTGCATCCGGCTACTTCATAAACTTCGATGATTCCGCTGAAGGCTTCACTGAATCAAAAACACAGCCATCATCAAAAACCTTTAAAGATAAAGCTAAAGAACTTTTGAAACAACTGAAAGAAACATCTGATTTCTCCATGGCTTGAATTTTGGGTGGGTTTTGGTGCATTTATCCTCTTACTTTGGCTCATCATGGTACTAACTTTGGGACGCTTCATTGAGGGAAAATATGCTAAAATGGACACAGCAAGTCAGAAAATCAACTTGATCCTCAAACCACACACATCTTCACACGTCGAGAAAAGAGAACTTTCTTCAGCCAACTTCACAGCCAGTCCTATACCGGGTGGGGTAGCATGGGACAACACAGACTACGAAATATATGGTCCGGTTGAAATCCTGAAATATCCACACCAAATTAAGATCTCATTGAGTGACTTTGTAAAACCAAACTCATTTTCTGATGATTGGGACTTCGAAAGCATTAATAATATGATGTCTGACTTAGTAATGTCTGCTAAATTTACCAAACATGATTATTTGCAAGGTTCCACAAATTATGATAGTATGTACTGTTATAACCATTATGGTAACCATTTTCTACATAGATCTGCACAACCTAGAAATGTTTTAAATTATAATCAATGGGAACATTGTGCAACACCTCCAAAAGGAAGCTCAAGAACCGTTTACGACAAATATTCATACTTTTCAGGTTTTAACATAAGTAATGCTGAAACATTTTATTTCAAATTGTCAAACAAGACAGGGAAGAAGACCATGATAACCAACACAAAATTGATATATTCAGACTCATTCTTTGAACAAATGAATACTTTTGGTTTTGATTATTGGGACAAAATTGTTGAATTGAAAAGTGTTTGGGGCACAAAAGAATGGCAAGTACAGGGTATAGAATCTTTGTTTAGAGCCTGCATGATCCCAGAACAAATTATATTTTTAAATGACACTGTGCAACAAACCACCTGTCTTGGCCTAGCCAAAATTAAAGACTTAAATAAACCGTCTATTCCAAAACCAACAATGAACAGCAATAGCTCCACAGATGAAGAGATAGACGTAAATTATGTATTAAACCAAAACAGAACACATCCAGATTGGAAACAGTGGTTGATCTGGCCCACAGATACTAATAACTGTCAAGACAGATTCCTGAACAAAACACAGGGGTTCAAAATGACCAGGCCAGACCCTAGATATCTTCAAAGACAGCGTCAAAAGCGTTTCATAGCAGCCTCTGTATATGCAGCATACAATGAGGCCTGGAAGGTTACTCAAATTGAAACAGCTGAGAGAATACGGGAAATTGACCGTATTAATTTGGAAAAATCACTTTCTGTAGTGGACAATGGGTTAATGACTCTGTCCTCCAGAATTTTTTCTTTGGACAGCATTGTGTCTTCAGCAATCGACATATTATCGCAAGACTTACTGTTATTACAACACGGTCAGTCCCAATTGCGTTCTATTGTACAGCTTGGCTGGACGTTACAAAATCTGCGTTCAGGCTATGTGCCTTGGCGTTTAATCAACACAACGTCACTATTCTATATCTTTAACCTTACTGATAGACAAATCAGTATGGCCCAAAAGGGAGCTGATTATACAATCCTGAGCATTGAGAAACTTGAGAGATTACCAGTGACAATGTCAGAACGACCTGTCAGCGAATGGATAATACATGGGATAATAAATATTCCAATATCAACCTTCAGGTTTCAATACTGCCAAAAATATATACAGGCTGGCATGTACGAAAAATTGGGAAAAGGGTACATAAAAACAACATGGAACCTGCCCTATTCACATGCATGTGTCAGTAATAAAGGACAGAAAGTGTTTCTTAGTGGCAATAATTGTGCGATGTCACTAAGCGGCACACTTCTGTGTAACGGAATTAGTTTGCATGGAGCCTGTGAAGGGAACTCAAATAACCTTTCATGTCACTAGCAAGGCGCACCTGCAACAGAGATAGAACCATTCTTTCAAAGACTCTATAATGGGAGTTACATTCTAATTGTAGACCGCAGATGCTGTAGTCTTATGCCCGGGACTCCTTATCTCGTAACTACGACTGCGAAGGTCAAGTGCTGTGGACGCTCATTGTTCCCCAGCTCCTTTCCAGACAGGGAGGCAAGGGCATGGCCCAACTTGAAAATTACTTCTATTCGAATAGATACTTTAAGCAGAATGAAAACAGTGCTTCTTCAGACGCCTACACGGCTCACGTCATCAAAAAAAACGTATGATCTACAAGTCGCAAGGACGACTGCAGAGATACATTCATTGTTATCAAATAATTCCCCCATACATTTCGCAGAAATCCTGAATGAAATCTTAAATATTTCTGATACCAGTGGGGTCTCACAAGTATTTAAGACAGTATTTTCGATGGCATTAACACCATTCAAAGCCATACTGGGTATTTTTCCAGATTTCGTCCACTCGATTTTTGGCGGACTTCCCCTCATTTTAGGACTGATTGCAGGAATCCTATTCCTAGTCCTTATTTTTCGTTATGGCAAACCATGTCACAGACAAAACACCTGCGACAAGGGAAGAAACGATCCTAGCCATTGGATACCGGGACCGGATATCAAGAATCCTGGGACTATCCCGGCTTAGAGACCTGAACATGACTTGGTTTCTATCATTTCGACCTATGTGGCAACGATGTGTTTTACCTGTATTAAGGTGCCTGCTATGCGGAGAAGAATGCGTGTTAGACACCTGTCTGACGCTACAATCGGATGCGCCAATGGATGCAGAAACATTGTTGAGTCCAATCAAGGCTCACGCTTTGTGCTGCCCTCAAAGGCTACCAATCCTGATGACGGCATTCGTGGAAGCTTCACCACTACGATTAAGGGGTAGTGAAGTTCAAGATGAAAGCAGCATCGATCAGGTACGACCTTCTGTCAGCAATCCAAATCAGAATGTCAATGGAGACAATCATGCGCACGAATGCATGGTTACACCTATTTCCGAGTTAGTGGAACTCTCCCAGGAAGCTGTTGACAACTTTTTCGAGAGTCTAAATGATATGATGTTCTCACCAGAACAGAAATAGCGACTTTTGAACAAACTCGTACACGGCGTTCCCTGAATTTGGCCTTCAACTTTAATAATAAAGTCACATGAACAATTTTCCCTCCAGTTCACGGACAGCAATTTTTTCAGCAGCCCCAAATTATTTTTTACAAATTTTCGGGACACTGATCTTCTGCTTGAAGTAAGAAACTATTCCTAGAGAACTAAGATTTCTATTTTTAGACAGCTTATAGACATTAGCTGCCCGCTGGTATGTTCATTGTTATTATATTATGTGATGAAGTGGTCTCGAACTTTTTTTTTCTGTATTAAGAGCCATTTCATGTGTAATTCTCATATACCAAAATAGCAATAATGTATACAAATGCGTTACTTTAGCATTATTCTACAGCTTGAGTGCATACTATACATATGACTGCATTTTTTCCGTATATTTGATAATTTCGAAATGCATTTATGTATTTTGGGGTGGTAAGGTATACACACTACTCTATAGTATGTTGTACTATGTTTTACTATGCATAGATTAGTAAATATGTCCATAGTTAGCGTGGAGTGGGTGTGATGTATTCCTATAGGTTCTGAATCGATCCCCCTATTCCTGACCCTATTCTGGTTAGCAAACTAACAAGTTAACTAGCAGTCAGCCCATGAGGCAGCAAACCCCCATGATGCAGATACCGTTATCTGACGAAGCCACACTACGGCACAGGAACGTGTTATCTGATTAGGTCATAACGCTTGCGATCTAATTAGACAAGCGATATTCCTCCAGCCCCTGATAAGGCATACGGAGTTCTCATAACAAATCAAACCTATGACAACCTGGGAAAAACCCTGCGGCCATTGTTTTGATTTCACCGAGAACTTCAGCAAAAGAATGTGCTAACGACCTGGTCGTATGACATCCTTATTGACGTATCTATGTCCATCCTTACGTCAATCTCGGCACCTTAAAGGTATAAATATTACCGATATTGCCCTATGCAAACACACGCGGTGGTGACGAGACGGAGCAGCCATACTTGCCGAAGCCCAGAGCAGAGCAGACCCCGCTGGCGCAGCCCCGCCTTCCTGACGCGCTGAGAACGAGACGCGCTGCTTTCTCCTGCCGAGAAATCCAGCACCGGCGTTTCCGGGTAGCCCTCGCAGGCAGCCTGGAATATCGAGAGCAGAGAAGAGAGATACCATCCCTCATTCATCCTAACTTCCAGGTACAGAACTGAATAACCCCTCGCAGAGAATTCTTTAGTCAGTCACTTGGCAAAAACAAACTTAACTTAAACTATAACTTTCTATTCCCGCCCACGTATTAGACTTAGGTCAGGTACACGGGGTAGGCGTATCTAGAAACACCAGTTGAGTACGTTTAGTCAAATGTATATGTGTATGTAATATATTTTATTCATTTTAAACCTTCATATGGCTTAGAAACCATATCAATGTTTTTACAGTATTATTTTATACTTCTGCTTCTAATGTATGCACTTTACTTAACTATAAGTATTGCAATAATATCGATCCATTTCTCTTGTATGGGAAAAGAGACTGATCAATAAATAACACCTTTTATTGAACACGCCCGTCTCTTCCTTTTCTCTACATTCTGATGAGACTAAGAATGCACGTACTGACTGAGTAAAATAAATTGCCTTTTGTTCACACGACTCTCGAGATACACTCTTGATTAGGGGAGAGCAAAGTTGTCATGTTCTATGGTTGTCAGAAACTAAATCCCTTCTTGTCTAATCAGGGAAGTTAATTCCTTCCTGAACATTCGAGAAAGTTTCTAGTGAACTCTGAGCTAGCTGGCAAACCCAAAACTTTAAGTCTAATATCGACAGTAGTAGACCTAGTTAACGTCTGGTCTAGGCCTATACTATTGAAGGTATTATTCCAATGCGCAGAGCCTATTGGGATAATAGGAACTACACTACAACGGCAAGACAATATTTTTCTGACATTGAACTTTCTGCAACCCCAGGACGGAGAAGTGATGATGGTGTGCACGATGACACCCAATCAGGGGACCGTTCGGCCTCTTCATCGAGACCTCTAGGCGCAAGGCGCAGGCTACCTGCCATCCCAGTCTGTGACCTGGCGTGACCTGTGGACAGAAGCAGGGCTGGTGGACTGTTAGGACCGTCAGCTAAACTTAAGGACTATATATGTGGATAGCGGAGCCTTATGCTCCCTTCCTGTTCTTATTTGTTCCAGTACTCCCCAAAGGAGGGGGATGTGTTGTGTTCATCATACATGTGTCCCTGATAGGACACCATACCCGGTGTGCTCTCCAGTGTCCCTGCGAGGACACCGTTCCAGCAGTGAGGTCACCAGCTGATAACTGTCAGGTTTGACAGTTACCAGCTGATCGCCGAGCTGACTGCAGCTACGCTCCACGTTGCAGGAGCATGCGTGTTGGCTGAAATAAAGAAGTTAAGAACTCGTAAATGTCTTGTTATTCTTAACACTGCCCCTCCCCCATTTGGTTTTGCAGGGTGCCTGGGAGTTTTGCATAGCCCAACTCCCACACCCCCCAAAAAACTTTAAGTGTTTTCGCACAGTGTTTGTAGTGAATGCTCTGCTTCACCATGATCCAAGAATGGGCTGTTTAGTGGTTTGTTGCTGGATGGTGCGGGCTCGCTCATTAAATCCAGACATTACAGATCATGTAGGTGCATGTTTAGTTTTTGACATGCAGTCATGTCTCACGTGGAAACCGGAAGCACTCCCACAGCCACAGAGGAAACCCGACTGCTGGGTAAATAGAACAGGGAAAGAAAGAAGGAATGTTGGAAGAAAAGGGTGAAAAAAAGGAAGTAGGGATGATGATGTAGGAGGATGAATGGATATGTGGATGAATGAGTGGGTGAAAGAAGAAGTGAATGATGATGGATGGACACATGAAAGTATAGTAAAGGGATGGGTGGATGGGTGAGTGCGTGAATGGATAGGTGGATGGACAAGTGAAAGGAAGGCAGAACAAATGGATGAATAGTTGAGTGAATGAATAGGTGGAGGGAAAGCTGAAAGGAGGATAGAGTAAAGGGCTGGATGAGTGGGCGAAAGATCTGGGAATGGAAGTCGTAGTGGATGGATGATGAATGGATGGCAGGGTGAATAGATGGGTGGCAAAGTGAATGAATGTATGGATGGATGGCAGATTGGATGGATGGCAAAGTAAATGAATGGATGCGTGACAGCGTGAATGGATTAAAGGCAAAGTGACTGAATGCATGATTGGATAGCAGAGTGGATGGATTGATGAATGAATGGCAGGATGGATGGCAGAGTGGATAAATGGATGGATGGATGAGCAGATGGATGGCAGAATGGATAAATGGTGGAGGGGATTGATGCATGGCAGAGTGGATGAATGGGTGGTTGAATAGCAGAGTGGGTGGATTGATGGATGAATGAATGGCAGAGTGGATGGGTGGTTGGATGAATAGATAGAAGAGTTGATGAATGGATGGGTGGTAGAGTGGATGGATGGTGAATGGATGGCAGAGTGGATGGCAGAGAGGGTTAATGACAGAGTGGATTGATGGATGGATGGAAGAGAGGATAGGAGGATGGATGGATGGCAGTGTAGGCTGATGGATGGCTGTGTGGATGAATGGAAGAGTTAATGAATTGATGAAAGGATGTCAGTTGATCGATGAATGGCAGAGGTGATGGTAAGATAAAAGAGTGGAGGATGGATGCAAAGAGAATGGATGGCAGAGTGAATAGATCAATGGGTGGCAGAGTGGATGGTTGGTTTTTAGACTGTATGGATGGCATAATAGATGGATGGCAAATTGGATGGATGGATAGATAGATAAATGGATAGAATGGGGAAATATTGAATGATGGATGAAAGAATGAATGGATGACAGATTCTAAAGGTGAAATAGTGGATGCCAGTAGGTGAATGGAAGGGTGAAAGAATGAATAGATAAATGCATGAATGGAAGAGATAATGAAGCTGTTCTATTGCTATAGCTTTGCTTATGTTTCTAAATACTGTTGTTGTTTGGTAGAGTGTGGGTGTAAAGTGTGACCTATGTGGGAGTTGTTTTGGTGTTGTGCTTGATGTCTAGCGGGTGGTTTTACTGCTGTGGTATTGTAGCAGCAGTTCAGTATGGAGAGGTGTAAGAGGAGGAAGGGAAGGAAGGGATACATTTACTTATGCATTTAGCTACCATTTTAGTGCTGGTGGGCCTTCATCAACTGAGACTTGACCTTCGAGGTTTGCTCTAGGCTTACGCCGCAGTTTCACACACTTTCTTATGCAGTGGATTAGAGAGTGGCGTTGTAACTTAAACCCTGCCAATCCACCCCTGCTGCTCGCCGAAATTTTTCCCCATATCCACCCTCCCCGCCGCTACCTGCCATGGGCGGCAATCTGGGGGATGGCCCCGGGCGCCAGAAGCTCTAGCTACGGAATCAGGTCCTCGAGTGTCCGCTGTAATACCCCTGCGTCAAGTTCGCGCTATATAAAACTGCGAAACAAAACAATAATAAAAAAAAAAAGGTTGACACGTGCATGGCTCCTTTGCAACAATGGTCTATTATCATTGCTCTTCAGCGTTACACTTGGCATGCGGTGAAATTGTAAAACACGGCTCCGTATAAATTGTTTAGAATGTATTTTACTCATGCCCACTGCTGTTAACGGTCTTGCACCTCTGACCCAAGCATGCCCGTCGACAAACCCTGCCGCTGCCCCAGGCAACCGACGGATGAAGGCTGTAGACTGCCCCTCACTGCTGCGCGGCTCCAGCGGACAGCCCGCAAAGGCCTCTGGGAGCCGTAGCCCGGGTCTCGCACGCAATCTGTGATAATCGCTTCTGACAGGCTTGGAAATTTGGGAGAGCAAAAGAAGGGCCCGGGAGGCACGGTGGCTCCTGGGTAGGGAGACCTGAGAGCACCTTGGAGACCACGGCCCAGACTTCAAAAACGTCCTATGATTGAAGGCCTGCTCCGTTTAACCAAACCCAGACCGCGAAAATGGATCCCTAATGTGATGGCGTCGATAGCACCTGGGGGCACAGAGAAAGGTGCTGAACATTTCGTTTCAGAGCCACTGACGCATACGTCAAACGGTAAGCATTCCCTTAATAGGAAACGTTCACTCTACTAAAATCAATATTAGTCTCTTTCATATCCTTTTACTCAAAACAAGGAAACCTTTTAACTGATAAAATTACTCACAATGCGAGACTGTTTAAGTATAGAGACCACAACATACTTACATGGATGTAAATGTATGCTTTTCAAGATCAACGTGGAATTCACCGGTGGAGGGGGTGTAGCGGGACTTCAGCTGCCTGTAACTTAATCAGAATGACCTAAAGACCGAGAGCCTTTACGACTCCACATAATGTTCCGATCCCAGACCCTATGCCTTCAGTTCCATCCTTTCTGCAAGTAAGGTCGTCCTATTTTGTTACATTTCTGCATGCCTGCTAAAGGTGCTGTTGTACCTTTATGGAATGTAAGAAGCCTACACTTTTCTGTTTTATTTCATGTTCGGTTCCCAATGAGTGTTAGGAGAGTCAGGTGATTATCTGGCTGGCATGCAGGGCACAGTGCTTGGGTTGTCTTTCAGAAAACTCCATTGCTCAACTCTGACGCTCTTGAGCTGTCACTACAATTTGAGAACGATTTTTCTTGCAGTTAATCGCACAAAAACTCAAATGGTGGTGTGAAGGACCCACTTTACACTTAATACATAGAATTGGAGAACTATTTAAGGACACTGCTTTATATAATACCCTGAATGAACACAAGAACAGCGTTTTATAAGCTACCAGTCCTCCCAAAAATACCAAGGATGCACAAACTCTTTTACTAATTTACCAGGCCAGATTTCGCACACACTCAGCACAAAGCGACCCTGCTAACCCATAACCGCAGCCTTTGTTATGTGTGAGGCCATAGGTTCGGGATATGGGTGCCTCAGCTAACCCGCAACTCCAGCTTTTTTCAGACGATGAGGTCTCACAAGGGTTTCAACAGCACAAGGGCCTCGACTCTGCTAGGAACCTAATAGGAACCTGTCGCGGTGGCTTCACCTTCTCAACAACAGGTCGCCACGACTCTCCCTCTACCCTCTCAGTCTCACATTATCTATTTGGGGTTTGTCGTAAGAACTGTTGCAAGATACCAGTTTCCAGTCAAACGCAACGTGAAAGTCACACAAGCCATCATTCAAACACTATGATTCTTGCCACAGGAGCAACCACCTACTGCTGGTTGGGAGGATCTCCTAAAGCCTGGGAATTGACACTGCTACATGATACCACCACCTGAAGAAGATGAGGAATGGAATCGCTTCCAGCGTCCCTATGTGGGAAAAGATATAGAGAAGGAGAGACCAGATAATCTATTAACCAGAAACTGAGCTTCTAACCCACTTGAAGTAAACAGACTCCTAAGCCATTAGGCATATCCAGAAATGCTCACGGAATTTAGCAGGGTGGAAACAAATAAGTGAATATGAAAAAGCCCTATAGTTCATTTTAGAATATGTTATCATACGCCTCCAAGATACGTGGATTAAACCCCCCAAGATTGGAAACCTGTGAAATCCCTGCCACAACCCTTTTGATGACAAGGATGTGATCAAATCAAAGCCCTTGTGGGTTTGGCAACTTTTGTTGCATCAAAATTGGAATTAAATATCGAAGTAATTAAAACAGATGTTACTTGGCTATTATCAACTAGAATAACATTGCACCGCAAACTGTGTGGATATGCATCACTAACAATTCTAAACATTTATGTCCAACCCTGAGCCAAAGACATGGCCCGTAGAACTGCCCAGCCGAGGTGTCTTTGAAGACAAGGAAGCAAGTGTGAATCTATGAACTTGAGATTTAAATCGCAACCTCATGTCTCATGAATCCAAAGAAGACTTATACTGGAAACAAAACATAATCTGGGCTATCTAAGATTAATGAACAGTACCTCAGAGAACGGACCACCTTGCGAACTAATTAAGAAAAATGTAACACCCTTTATCTGAGGGTAATCGGGGGTTGAACATTAGATGCCACACCACTTACTTTCACGCATTTAGCTAAATCAAGGTGTGCTGCGCTGGATTAGACAATCACTTCCATCCAATTAGTAAATAATTTAATCATCTTTAAAATTCAGCAACGGTTGGAGGGCGATCACCTAGCACAAACAATGCCACTGGCCATAAACACATACCTTAGTCCTTGCTGTAAACCACTAGGGGCAATACATGGAGCTTATACATTGCAGAGAACCAAATGGTCTTCAATCAAAGAAAAGCAAATGCATAACTGGCTAATAAGGACAGTTTGGGACACTCGAATCCATTAACAGGCAGAAGCCAAGATCCCTTTCGACCAGCTCTATGGGACAACAAAATAGCACATCTTAAAAAACTGGAATAATAAAAACCAATAATCATGATCAACAAGTACCCATCTCCAGGCCAACAATCAACTGATACTCACCGGAGTTTTGGAACAAGAAGTGGGAAATTCATAAACAAAGCTAAAGCTGAAGCAAATGGACAACATCTCTCCAGTGCACACTGAATTACGCGCCGTCAGATAGCAGTACAAAAATACATTTGAGAGGCCAAGAATTCTCATAAGGATCAGCAATGGTTGACTTGCAGATAACCTGCATTTCCAGGAATACCAGGGGCTTTTGATCATATGCAAAACCCGGGCGAACAATACATCTGTAACCAACAGTAGTGTAACTGGTGAGAGATGGATTAATTTTGTAACTACCTTATGCACCCAAGGAGAACCGAAAATGGAACAAAAAATTCTAGAATGGATAAAAGAGTTAATTCCAGTCATTGAGGAAAAAGGTGCACATACAAATGCTCCAAACGTTCATGACCAGTTTAAGCCAAACCGATTGAGACAGAATGGGCGACTGTTGAGCAGATATTACAAATAAAAAAGAGTAAAAACAATTCTACACAAAATGTGATGCCTTCTGTATATTTGAAATGAAATCCCAAATTCTGTGTGGTGGCAATAAAAAAAACCTTATTGAGAATCACTACAATGCACAGCTTGTTATCCATTGTACAAAAATGGTGAGTAAACATGATGCAGCAAATTATGCACGAGTATCCCTCCTGTACATCCACTCTAAGAAGATTTGTAAAAAATGGGCTGAAGAATAAAACCTAATTCAAAGGTTTCAGACCGGTTTGCAGTCTAATTACAGTACACAAGTTAATAACATGGCAATGACTCTACTGATTTATAAAGCCAATTTGACATATAACAAACACCATACGTGCTTTAAAGTCTACCAAAAAGCATTTGATTCTATCAACAGAGATCTACTTTGGGTAAAAGTTTCAAAATGGAATCACACAACAAAGTATTGAATGCTATCGGAAGTCTATATTTATCCAACTAGATACTAGTTAAACTGGGGCAAAACTGCAGAGTCACTAAAAACATACAGGTAAACAATGGATCAAAACAAGGGTGTGTTCTCGTCCCATTGCATATTAATTTATTCATATTCGATATTGAGATGACCTTGAAGAATGGAGGGGCTTGCACCCCTAAACTGAATGGCCATTCAGTATTCATTATTCAAGTAGTTGACAATACGGTCATTCTTTACTACACCTGATTTGGCTTACAGGACACATTAAGAAAGCTATCCATATATTGCAAGAACAATCAGCTGGAGATCAATTATGGAAAACCAAAATATTGTCCTTTGGTTCACAAAAAGCCAAATCCACTACCTGGAGTGTGGGAGGACAGTCATTGGAGTCTGTGGACTGATATTGTACACAAAAGTGGTGATCATAGAGTCTACTTGGCAGGACAAAAATGCAAGGTGGCATAATCATTGCCAAGGTTTCATCTTTTACAATTATCTAAAAACCTGTATGGGCGATCAATATTACCTCTCTTAAATGTAATATAAGCAAAATAGATATCATCTTAACTTACAACGCAGACACTTTTCCAGACAAACCCAATTCATGGGTGAATTGGAAGCAGGGTAAACTGTTTAAATCAATTTTTAACTTCCCTAAATCCTCGAACCCAGCTCAAATTTGTCTGGAATTCGGCCCAATTGACAAGAACATAGAGCAAATGGTGCACCTGTAAGATATTGGATTAACATTAAAAGTGGGGATCCTAAAACTCTCAGGGACATCCTATGTCAAGAGGATGTTAACCCAGTATTTCAAGACACAACACAACACCTTGGCATACAAGAATATCATAATTCTTAAAATATTTGAAAATGTATTGAACTTGTGAGCAGGCAATCTCTATTGTTGGTAGAGTCTCTTGAAGAAATATATCTTTTTACACTCATATGCAAGTGACATTCTGAAATGTAGTCACTGTGACCATCCTTCTTGGTCAATGAAAACGATGTAACAAACCATTTTTCCACCTGCCATGCAGCTTCCATCTCATGAGAACTATGGATTAACATCTGCGTGTACGCTTTGGTCTTTTTAATACTAGGGAAATTAAACAAAAATTGAAAGAAATGAGTGATAACTTATCCTGTAGGTTCTGCAGCTACTGTAGAGAAAGTATAGCTTACACAGTTTGCTGCCGCTGAAAATTGAATATGGAGCGTAGAGCTCTTTCAAGGTCAACATTTAAAGAAATGGGAATATGAACCTGTAACAAAGCAGTAGTTTATTGTTTTAATAGTTCAGAGTGCTTATTCATTAGGACATTTGTTAAATTCATGGATTAGTTTCAAATGGAAGTTGAGAAACTATAATTTGCTACACTGCATTCTGTCTGTCCACTCAAATTGTGAGATACTTTACATCAAGGGCCTGTAAAATCTCTTGCTCTTTTGAGAAGATGAGAGTAGTGGGAGTAGAAGAGGCATTCAGCTGGTGGGCAATATGGTTGTGACTGCACTGATTGCACTTTCTAATAATGATTGAAACCAATACGGTTGAATCTTGATACATCCCTGCCGTAAGAACCAATCGAATTGAAAAAAAAGACTTTTGTATTTGTTTTTAAAATTGGATCAGTAACTTTCAAAGTTACATCTAGATAATTATTTTTGCAAACAGATTTTGTATTTTAAAATTTTGCTGTAATAATTTTAATTGATCAAAAATGCATTTCTGTTCTGGTACAGTGCTATAAGTGTTGAGCGTACACAAATGTGCCACTAGATGGGATGTCCTCAGGATAACAACTGAACAACTCAGCTCGAAAATTAATTCAGAATGTTTTATTCTGTCTTCTAATGACAAGAGGTTAATTAGTAAATATCCAGTTTAATCATAATTAAGATTTCAAACTATTTCTTCTTTTTAAAGTTTTCTAATCCTTCCTGACAACAGAATACCAATAGTCTCTGAAAAGGTCTACTGTTACATTTTAATTTGTGTTTCAATGGAAAAGTTAATATTTTAAAAAAGAGTAGGAGGAACGAGTAGAGATCTTTAATAATTAATTTAATAGCATTTTATTGTTTATACTTTATCCCTAACAGACAAAAGCATTATTATTATGTTTATTGGACACAAAGGTCATGCATATTCAAATATGTCAGAGCAGCAGTGGGCAAATAAGGACAATAACATGCTTATCTGTATAAAGAACCAAAATCTAGATTTCAAACCAGATTTCCTAAACCAGACAACATTTCCATGACAAGGCACACATTTTATACCCAAATGCAAATACCTAACAAAGCATTTGTTCCTCACCTAGGGGAATTGTCCATTAAGTGTTAGTTTGGAGAAAAGACTGATGGATTGATAAAAGACCAGTTGATAGTGTAATGTGCAAGCAAGGAAAAAGATGCATGAGATAAAATGGCTTTCAGGAACTCCTACTTTCAAGGAAGCAGTAAACATTGCAAACGTTGTTTAAAACGTGACACTTTTACAAAGGAAATGGTCAGAATGGATAGTGAAAATAACGGCGAGACAGCAGTAATAGGGGGTGTTTAGTGGAGAGAATGAGTGGAAGAAATTCTGAAGGGCTAAAGTAAATCATACAACAGTGGAAGAAAGGGTAATTGGGAAACTTGCAATATGTGCTGGAGCAATTACATGGTCTACATTCCAAGTACTGCTAGCTACACAATTAACAGAGAATGCAGGAGTTTCGGCAGGAATGGGCAAAAAGGCATTTTAACAAGGAAGAGAGGAAAAGTGATGCAAGAAGTAAAGAGAATATTGTATGTGGGGGGATCAGGTGAGGAATGAGGGAGGAAATATAGGCTGAAAGCGGCTGTTTAAGCGAACCTGCAAGCAGTAGATTAAACAGTAGGCTCTGGTTCCATGTATACCATTGTTCTTGTATGGTCCAAGAATTGAGGGTGTGAATGTAATTAATTAGAAATCCCAATGGGTATCAAATGGCGCTCAATTGAGGTGACAGTGTATATGTGGACTGACATGTTGGTAACAGTCACTTTTGCTTCTAGCTCTTTATTCGTCTCTGAGAGGAATAACTTAGTTATCAGGAGAGAAGCACTGACAGCTGCATAGGGGTTGGAATATATCAGAACATATATGTGGGGTCTGAACTTGATCTTGAAGACAGACCACAAACCTTTACTTAAAGTCTTGCCAACTGGGGGAGCTGTGAGCAAGCCAATCTAGATGAGCAGCAAGACTCCAATGATACTGCAATGTAGCAAGTGCATTCCTGGCTGGAACAACAAGCAAGCAGGCTGCCTCTCTCCTGGCTACCACTAGGCACGGGAGAGATGTTGTGGTGCTGTGTCCAGGGAGGAGTGGATTGCAGCAGATATGTATGGATCAGAAATCTGATTAAGAAATAAAACCATGTGCATTCGGGTATGAGGCTGTATTTTAAGGTCATGGATGAGTTGCCAGTAAGAAGCAAGTGGGCAGTCATGCATGGTGGCAGGATTGTGCCCCCAGGGCATACATTTCAGAGCTTGTTCGTATAACCCAGGGTTACTGGCAAACACTTTTCCAGGGGCCACAAAGTTCGGGATGTGATGTGACTGAGGGCCGCATTGATGCCAGCAGGGTGGGAGTCCGAGGGGGAGGAGGCAATATGGTGGTTATAGGGGAAGCAAAGCATACATCTAGTGGATGAATTGGACAATGTGAAATCAGAAAACCTGGGATTAACCCAGCATCACCACTTTACCAAATTGTGTGATACTAGGCAATTGTTTTTTTCACTTTTCCTCCTTTTTCTTCATCATCACATTTAAGAGGAGCTCGAAATACATGACTTCAGGATATATGTTGTACAAAACCTTCTCCTGTTTTTGATTTTAATAAACCATAATGTTGTTCATGTATATTAGGAACCCAGCCCACCCAAAGAGTGTACATAACACCTGACTTGCCTCTTAGTTCAGTATTGGCATTGTTGTCTATGTGGGGGTGAATTAACGATTCTAAATTCATATTTGAAAACTATCACTTTAAAAGACTACTTCTCAATGCACTGGTATAATCTCATGTACTAAGGTGAAATGATTCTGTATGTTAATGAAATACATATTGTTTGCATTTAGAGAGACCATATCATATTTGTAAACTTTTGATGGCTTTGAAAATGAAGGTGTTCCTAAAGTTAAGTGGTGCAGGACAACCTAGAAACTTCCTTTCTTTATCTTCCATTAGCCTTTAAATATAGTCTTGTCTGTTTATTGAACATCTTTTTAATGTTAGCGCTGAGTCAAGTGAACTGCAGCCCAGCGCTGCTCTTGACCAGGGGGTCACATGTAAATGTCAGGAAGGCCGCACGCAGCCTCCGGGGCATACTTTGAGCATCACTGGTATAGACTATTAGGGCTATACAAACAATTTCATGATATTGAAACAGGTGAAGGAAAGGTTCTGGTGGCCATGTAAACATGGCCAAATTTTAAGGTGGGAAAGGAATAACAAAACATAAAGTGGTAGGAGCTCAAATTAAAGACGGTGAGAATACAGAAGCTCATTGGTTTACAATTGGTTAGATCTCATAAGGTCACTGATGCGCTTGATGGAATCACAACACTTTGCAATGGTGTTGATTGATGTACATAATAGGTGTCTCAATGTAGGATTTGTAAAGAAAAAAACCAGCAAGTACCATAAAGTGTTATGTACTGTTCATGAGGTAAAGTGTGTTTGTAAACTTAGGGACTGATATTGGTACTCGGTTGACATCTTGTGAGATGAATGAGTTCGCAGAGGAATGTGGAGTAAAACATTACAGAACGATGGTGGCGTATAATGGTGAAATGAGCATATACGATGACCAAGGGTCTGATTGAGTTGACCATAAAGAGTTGAACTGATGTGAAGAGAGTGATAAGGGAAGTGGTGTGGGTACCCCACTCCTGTCATTGTTGCATTGGATGCAAACCCTTTTCCTTGACGTGGGGAAGAGAAGTGGGCACAACGCTGGTGCCTGGATGAAAGATCTGGTGGAAAGAAAAGGATGGTATGGTATGGTTATTAATTGGAGTTGGCAGTGACAGGGGTACGTTAGACACCTTTCCCATGAGGACGGATGGACTAAATAGTAGTTAGCTGAGATCAAACCAAGATCTAATCAAGGGAGAGTGTGAAGGGCCCTCAGAAGGTCCGGGGATTGAGTGAGCGGAAGAGCATTGTTAGTTACATGGAATAGGATTTGAATATAATGTTGAAATCTCTTTCCCTCTCTTGTCCATGGAGTCTTATAAGATTATATCCTTAACCTGACAATTCGGGGCCTAAGGTCTCAAATCTAGTTTATATTATGTTATCATATTAAGAGAAGGATGTGCATTTTATCTTTATTGAATATAAGAATCCTGCAGTGTTATGTTCTATGTCTTACTCGGCCCTTGGGAGATGTTCTAAATGATTAAGTTAATCATCTGGCTGACCAGTGGGACACCAGGATTGGATTACCTGTCACAATTAACTCGTCTATGAGGGTCTTGAACTGCTGGTCCAGACAGACATTCCTACACACATGCAGCCTTTGTTCTCTATGAATAGCACTTGCACGATTGTGGGGGTATTTCCTGTGTGGCACTAAATGCCATTTAGTGTTAACTGGTACCCTTCAATAAAAGAGAGCTTAAATTCCTGGAGTGCAGTATGCTGTTCTTAATGTGTGTATATGTCAAGGTTTGATTCCATAATCCAAGAATATCCAGGAACATTTTTTATGTTTTGAGTTTTGCATGTGCTTTGGGTGTTGTTATGGCATGAATTAAAGGAATGGGTATTTACCTTGATGTGGAAGAATTTAATATGCAAGAAAGAAGCTGCTACTGTGCTCAGTTGCCACTGAGCCAAGCTGCTGAGGTAGCTCACAAATAGGCATCTTTTTTAGGATTCTATCAATTTTGATTTGTTTTCAAACAACAAAATAAAAAATATAAATATACATATCATCCGCCTACAACCAACCGTCAATGGCCGGTGGAGAAAACACACAAAACAGAGGATATGGAGGGGGGGGGGGGGACAATACAGAGGGATAATAACCAACAATATACCACCAAATAACCATCCCTACGAAGCCGGCCTGTACTGTTCTGAAGTCAATGTAGTCCCAGTTCTGCCCTGGCTTTATTTAAGTCTCAGGCTGTATGCCAGCTGTCAAGAGCAAGATGCATAAATATCTCGGCAAGTGAGTTCTCGAAATGTATTAGACAAGTATTTGAGACAGGAACCCCAAGTCTTCTCAAATGTGGGGAGTGTATGATCCACAGCTGCAGTCAATTTCTCCATACCTAATAGGTCCCAGAGCTTGTGCAACCAGTCTAAGTGCGTGAGTATGGTATCAGTCACCCAGCGGTAAAGCAAAACTTGATTCACTGCACACAACACTAAGGTGATAGCCCTCCCCTAAGTGAGTGGAGGGGGTACGTCAAAACATTGAGAAGCCCAAAATAACATAGCTAGGGAAACAACGCAACTCCGTCTCAAATATCTGGTCTATAGTTGCCAATATCTCCTCCCAATGGCGATGCAGCTTGGGGCAGTACCATAAGAGGTGTGTTAGTGTACCCGTGCTGTCACAGTGATGCCGCAAAACACACAAGATGATGGACGGAATGTTGCACAATGGCAAAACATTCACCCCCAGTCACAGAACTGGGTTTAATCCATCGTTATTTTGCTCACCAAGCCACCCCAGTTCAGACATGGCCATATGCAAATCAGTCTTGACCCTGTGCCTCATGGGAACAGTCCAGCCCGAACTGCCAAGCCATATCTTCCCTGGACCGGATTCAAGCATCCTAGGACCGGTTTCTGGCTAGCAGCCGTCTTCAGCCAGGATAGCTTGACTCCAGTGGCTTAGTGAGCACGGGACCCACGTCTGGGCATACCCTTCCCACATAGGGTGAACAGCAAAACACACAAGATGATGGACGGAATGTTGCACATTTAGCCAGTGTCTAACCCAGGGTGGTGTGGAGTGCAAAAAAACGATGGATTTAGGCCCAGATTCTTGTACTGGGGTGAATGTATGACATTGTTCTACATTCTGTCCATCAACTGTGTTTTTTGCAATTTTCACCCCGAGTGGGCTGGGTATGCTCAGACGTGAGTCCCAGGCTCTCCACACCACTGGAGTCAAGCTATCCAGGCTGATGAAGGCTGATAGCCAGAAACCGGTCCTTGGATGCTTGATTCCGGTCTGGGAAAGACATGGCTTGGTAGTTCGGACTGGACTGTTCCCATGAGGCACAGGGTCAGAGCTGATTTGCATATAGCCAGTGTCTAACCCAGGGTGGTGTGGAGTGCAAAAAAACGATGGATTTAGGCCCAGATTCTTGTACTGGGGTGAATGTATGACATTGTTCTACATTCTGTCCATCAACTGTGTTTTTTGCAATTTTCACCCCGAGTGGGCTGGGTATGCTCAGACGTGAGTCCCAGGCTATCCACACCACTGGAGTCAAGCTATCCAGGCTGATGAAGGCTGATAGCCAGAAACCGGTCCTTGGATGCTTGATTCCTGTCTGGGAAAGACATGGCTTGGTAGTTCGGACTGGACTGTTCCCATGAGGCACAGGGTCAGAGCTGATTTGCATATAGCCAGTGTCTAACCCAGGCTGGTGTGGAGTGCAAAAAACCGATGGATTTAGGCCCAGATTCTTGTACTGGGGTGAATGTATGACATTGTTCTACATTCTGTCCATCAACTGTGTTTTTTGCAATTTTCACCCCGAGTGGGCTGGGTATGCTCAGACGTGAGTCCCAGGCTCTCCACACCACTGGAGTCAAGCTATCCAGGCTGATGAAGGCTGATAGCCAGAAACCGGTCCTTGGGTGCTTGATTCCGGGCTGGGAAAGACATGGCTTGGTAGTTCGGACTGGACTGTTTCCATGAGGCACAGGGTCAGAGCTGATTTGCATATAGCCAGTGTCTAACCCAGGGTGGTGTGGAGTGCAAAGAAACGATGGATTTAGGCCCAGATTCTTGTACTGGGGTGAATGTATGACATTGTTCTACATTCTGTCCATCAACTGTGTTTTTTGCAATTTTCACCCCGAGTGGGCTGGGTATGCTTAGACGTGAGTCCGAGGCTCTCCACACCACTGGAGTCAAGCTATCCAGGCTGATGAAGGCTGATAGCCAGAAACCGGTCCTTGGATGCTTGATTCCGGTCTGGGAAAGACATGGCTTGGTAGTTCGGACTGGACTGTTCCCATGAGGCACAGGGTCAGAGCTGATTTGCATATAGCCAGTGTCTAACCCAGGGTGGTATGGAGTGCAAAAAACCGATGGATTTAGGCCCAGATTCTTGTACTGGGGTGAATGTATGACATTGTTCTACATTCTGTCCATCAACTGTGTTTTTTGCAATTTTCACCCCGAGTGGGCTGGGTATGCTCAGACGTGAGTCCCAGGCTCTCCACACCACTGGAGTCAAGCTATCCAGGCTGATGAAGGCTGATAGCCAGAAACTGGTCCTTGGATGCTTGATTCCGGTCTGGGAAAGACATGGCTTGGTAGTTCGGACTGAACTGTTCCCATGAGGCACAGGGTCAGAGCTGATTTGCATATAGCCAGAGTCTAACCCAGGGTGGTGTGGAGTGCAAAAAAAACGATGGATTTAGGCCCAGATTCTTGTACTGGGGTGAATGTATGACATTGTTCTACATTCTGTCCATCAACTGTGTTTTTTGCAATTTTCACCCCGAGTGGGCTGGGTATGCTCAGACGTGAGTCCCAGGCTCTCCACACCACTGGAGTCAAGCTATCCAGGCTGATGAAGGCTGATAGCCAGAAACCGGTCCTTGGATGCTTGATTCCGGTCTGGGAAAGACATGGCTTGGTAGTTCGGACTGAACTGTTCCCATGAGGCACAGGGTCAGAGCTGATTTGCATATAGCCAGAGTCTAACCCAGGGTGGTGTGGAGTGCAAAAAAAACGATGGATTTAGGCCCAGATTCTTGTACTGGGGTGAATGTATGACATTGTTCTACATTCTGTCCATCAACTGTGTTTTTTGCAATTGTCACAGTGATGCCAGCATTTGTCACTTCAACCTTATTTCTACCTGGACAGGCGAGCGGGTGTACCAATACCAATAATGTGTCAATTTAAGGAGAGTTTTCCTCCCCGCAGCACTACGCGCAGATGTGCGAGCACACTGTAGGATGTCTGTCCATTCCTTATCTGTAAAGGTGCGCTCACATTCCAATTGCCATCTAGATCTTGCTGGGGATAGTAGGGGGGTGACTGAGGTGTTGAAAAAGGAGTAAATGTCAGAGAGTAGATGCCAATCCTCGCTTCGTGTGAGGAGCCGGCGCTAAAAATGCTTTAGGGGTCAGCTAGCGTGGGGTTGCATGTCTGGTTGATTCACCCAGTGGCGAACAGCTGCATATTGCCATCTCTCCGATTCAGGGAGGCCATAATCTTTCTGAAGACCGAGAAGTCTAGTAGACCACATTCATCGAAGACATCGCCTATCCATTAAAAGTTGGCATCTTGCCACTGGGAGAAGGCTGTACTGCTCATGGCGGGGGGAAAATCTGCATTTCCTCTAATCGGAGTGAGTGGAGATATCAGGGAGGAAAGGCCCTTATAAATGCACAGTTTATACCATGCTCCCATTGTAGCCCAGACCACCAGGGAAATATACACTCACACTGGGCGATTCTTACGCGGCAACCAAGGCACTTTCCAGATATGGATACTGCCTGATCTAGAAAGCACTAGTGTTTTTCTGTAAGCGGGCGTAGCCACTCCACTAGAAACCTCAACTGAGTCGCTTGATAATAGCGTACCAAGTAAGGGATCCCCAAGCCTCCCTTAGCTACCAGAAGATAGGCCCTCTCTCTGGCCATCCTGGCTCTTTTACCGTCCCATATAAAGGACTTCAACACCAGCTGCAATTTACTAATCACTATGGGGGGGCTGCAGCGATATTACTTGCATTAAATACAGAATTTCGAGCAAGAGTCATTTTGGTTGCCACAATTCGCCCCGACCATGAGATGGGACCGCCATGCCATGATTGTATGAGAGAGCGTACCATAGCCAGCAGGGCGGTGTAGTTATGCGACACCACCCTGTCAGTAGTGGAGAATATTGAAAACCCAGGTCAGAGATGCCTTGTTTAGCCCAGGAGAAGGGAAAGGTGCCTGTCAAATAAGTCTGTTTTTTCCAACGGGATAGTGATGCCAAGGGCCTGTGACTTGGCAAAGTTCATATTAAATCCAGAAGCTTCCCCGAACTCTGCCAGTTCCTGAAGAAGCGGGGGCAATGATTAATGGGGCTTAGTGATGGTAAGCAAGTTGCAACCACTTCACTAGAGGGTGCCATCCTATTCGCCCTGCCAGTGGCTCCATGTAGAGTGCGAATAGGAGAGGGAGCACTCCTGCCGCGTTCCTCTAGAAATCAGAAACACTGGGGAAATAGCATTGTTAACTCGCACAAGAGCCTTAGGTTTAGCATAGCTGGCCCATATCCACTTCCAGAACCGGGGACCCAATCCCACCGCCGCTAGCACCTCATGCAAAAAGGGCCAATGCCCCCGGTCAAACGCTTTCTCAGCGTCGATGGTTAGGAGTAGGGTGGGCATCTGTGACCGGTTGGTTTTATCGATGAGGTGAAGTATTTGCTTGGTATTGTCCCCACATGTGCGTCCTGGAATGAAACTCGACTGGTCTGGATCAATCAGGCCGGGCATATACTTCCTTAATCTAGTGGCCAAGATACCTGTAAACAGTTTAGCGTCTAAATTAAGAAGGGATATGGAGCGGTATGAAACGCATTGTTGCATATCTTTACCGGGTTTTGGTATCACTGATATTATAGCCGTTTTCATGCTCTCTGTCAGAGTGGCCATAGAGCTGAAAGAGTTGTAAAAGCCGCACCGACACTGGGGACAGTAGCTCTGCGAATACTTTGTAAAAGGAAGCAGTATACCCATCCTGACCCGGGGCCTTGTCCATCTGAAGTCTCCCGATCGCGTCAAGAACCTCTTGTATTGTGATGTCTGATTCTAGGGGTGCAGCTTCTTGTGTCATCAGTTTAGCTAGGGGGGCCTGTTCTATATAGGTGGTGTGGTTCCGCTTTGTAGAGGTGTGCATAAAAATGTCAGCATCCTTCGTCAGTATATTCCGGGAGTGGTCCGTCAGGGTCTGTACACGATGAGCCTGCGTCTATGTGCATAGTCTATGCACTAGCAATTTACTTCCCTTGTTCCCCCCTAAGTAATATCTCTGCTGTGTGCAGAGTAATGCGTACTTGGCTGCATCCGGATTTAACGCTTGGAGTTGTTTCCTCGCGACGGTCAATTGTCGCCTTATCTTATGCGTCCCTTTTTGCCTGTGAGTTTCCTCCAGTGCTGCCACCTTTCCCTCCAACTGTGTGTGCTTGGTCCTACGCTCTTTGTTACGCCTTCCCACTATTGCTATATAGGTTCCCTACACCACCGCCTTGAGCGCATCCCACAGCGTCGAAATCGATACCTGGGATGCGTCATTGATAGTGAGATAATCCTGTATTACTCCCCGGACCTCCTCGACATCTGGGCTGCTTGAAAGCAGCTTACGATTGAGTCTCAAGTTTTAGAATGTTGATCGGTAGGCGCAACACCAAAGAGATAGGGGAATGATCAAAGAGTGAGGCAGCCTCAATGTCTGGCTTCGTTATTGACTGCAACAAGGAGGTGGACACCAAAAAAAAATAATTCTGGCATGAGATTAGTGTGCTGCGGAGAACTGTGTATATAATTTCAAAGTGGGGTGCTGAGCTCTCCAAACATCAACCAGCCCGCATCCGAGAGCCACCGGTAGGGGTGTCTATCCAGTGTAGTGTCCCGAACTATATTAAAGTCCCCCCAATGGAATATGGGCATCAGGAGTAGTGATAATGGACCCAATTGCCTCGCGAATGAACCCCTCCTGGTGCAGCATCTTTTTAGGTCTTGCCTGAGCCAGCGCATGCGCTGTCTGGCGAGACTTTTAGTTAGTGGGCTTCAAAAAAGCCAACCACAGCTTTTTGTGAGGCATAGAGCGTGCGGTTACGTGCACAAGCGTGCCACCTCACTCCGCCTCTCCGTCTTGCTTGCTCGTGCTTCAATGCTCCTCAATCCTCCCCCTCACCCTCCCCACCACAGAGCGCATCTCGTGGCCACACGTCTTGTTCATGATAATTGTTTTTAATAAATTTGAAATTACCACACATTGCATGTAGATGGAGCTTGCACAATGCAGTTGTATGCTAATGCACGTAATGCATAGTACTTCTCCGACTCTGACGGCTGAGACACGTGTGCCCCGAAATAAAGCAGCAATAGTCGATATGTGAAGAGAGAGATCCTGTTTTTGGGTGAGGAACAATTATGCCTACTCTGCGCCACTTCTAGCTGGAGTGCTCAAGTGCTTTTTTGAACATTTTCTGCTCTGGGTGACGACCCAAGGTCTGGAGGTGGCTTGCCTTCAACAGCAACCCAGTCATCCTCATTCGTTTTGGATAAAGCCAGCCTGCTTTCTCTTTCTCCTAAGTCTGAATTTCTGTGGCACCACCCATTTCACATTGGTCCTTAGCTTAGAGAATACAAATGGTTAAATTGCAAACATAGACTTAAATAAGTACTATGGCGTGGTTTTCCAATGTCCAGCTGGACAAGGAACTGTTTATTTACAAAATTGTGCAAGAATTTCAGAATACATGAAACAAGAATCAAACAAACTGGGCACAAGCCTGTACCAAGTTGAAACAAACAAACAATCAAGGGAAAGGATAAGGATAGTTGAAGAGCAGGCAAAAGAATGTTGGAGCGAGTGGCGGCTTGCGTTACAATCCAATCTTGTGCAAGCTCAAACCAACAGTAACTGCAGTAATTATATGCAAATGAGGCATGCAGTCCTGTTAAAACAGTCGACGAACGTTTCGATCCCTAGCTCCTAATTTATACTGGGATCATCCTCAGGACAAATGTAGAAAAACTAATTGCCTGAAACATTAGTAGCCTGTGGAAATAAACAGGGGAAGAAAAGAGGGAAAAACATTTTACACGATAAGCATTACATGAAAATGAGCATGTCATCAGCTTGTCCACGATTACAATGAAAGTGCACAGGTGAATCTTTTAGCAATAGTGCAAGTCCATGCAGATGTGGCGTAAGTGACTGGTGCCTGGTGACAGTCGCTCAAGTGACATTGAGGGCATTGGTGGGCCGTGTGTTCCAAAGCTGGGCATGCAACTGATGCGTGGGGTGCCCATCTGCATGCAGCCTGGGTCGTGTGACTGGTGCTGGTGATGTCACACTTGGATGGCAGCCGGGAGAGGCCAGAGGCCCGAGGCTGTCCCGATTGCCTTGCAAGGAACGGGGATAGAGTCTTAGTGGCAGGGGTGATCTAGCGGGTAAAGGAATTGCCTGTAAGGCATGTCGATAATGCGCGAAGGGGGAAAAAACCGCGGTCAGGTGGCCGGGCGAAAGTTTACCTTCAAGGTATCTGCGGAGCCTAAGGTCGCGGGTTTCATACAATGCCGTGACCGGGCAAGTGAATGACCAAGGTTCCCTCAGCCCGAGCCTGAGCCGGCTTCTGTGAGCCGTAGAGTCTAAAAAGTAATAAGCCAACGAGTTAGGAGGAGTTGCCGGGAAGCGGGAACAACAGTTCCGGGGGTATGCATAATGAGGCGAATTACCTGACAATGCTATTGCTGGCCAGAAAATAGGAAGTGCCTCGTGGGGGAGTTAGAGCGTGGCTGCGTAGATAAGGCAGTCCGCGTCGCGTTGGTCCTGGAAAGTTAAACAGTGGAAGGAATCAAGACGTGCGCTACGCGTTGAGGGCGCATGGTGTGGAGTTGGGTTAAGCCCGCTTACCTTGAGTGGAGCGTGTGTTAGGCTCGGTCTCGGGTGTCTTACTCGATGGCAGAGGACTGGCACCGCAGCGCTAGTGATCTTATGTGGCATGCAGGAAGCGAATAATTGAAATCCCTTCACCTACGTATTTATCAATCACTGTAAGAAAATGGAGGTGTTGTAACTAAAGGGAGGGGGAGGGGCAGCTCCACTCATGACAGTTCCATCTCAGTTTATAGCAGCAGAAGCACTCTTTGATTTACCTGCCTCCTGGATTAGGTTCACACGGGCACACATCTGTTTCTGCAAAACAAAATGCCAAAGAATGGATCAGTAGTTAATAATGGGGGAAACAACCTTTACAACGCAACTTTTACAACAAACTACCATTACAACTAAACTTTTACAACGCAAAAACTTTTACAACGCATACCATTACAACGCAGGATTTTACAACGCAAGTACCTTTACAACGCATACCATTACAACGTAAGTATTGGTAAGTATATAATTATTTTTAAAATATTATATGTTTGGGTTTTTGGGTAAAGGGGTATTTTTAGGGTTCAGGGTCAGTTTTGGGTTTTGGGTAAAGGGGTATTTTTAGGGTTCAGGGTCAGTTTTCAGTTTTTGGGTACAGGGGTATTTTTAGGGTACAGGGTCAGTTTTCAGTTTTTGGGTAAAGGGGTATTTTTAGGGTTCAGGGCCAGTTTTCAGTTTTTGGTTAAAGGTATTTTTAGGGTTCAGGGTCAGTTTTCAGTTTTTGGGTAAAGGGGTATTTTTAGGGTTCAGGGTCAGTTTTCAGTTTTTGGGTAAAGGGGTATTTTTAGGGTACAGGGTCAGTTTTCAGTTTTTGGGTAAAGGGGTATTTTTAGGGTTCAGGGTCAGGTTTCAGTTTTTGGGTAAAGGGGTATTTTTAGGGGTCAGGGTCAGTTTTCAGTTTTTGGGTAAAGGGGTATTTTTAGGGTTCAGGGTCAGTTTTGGGTTTTTGGGTAAAGGGGTATTTTTAGGGTTCAGGGTCAGTTTTGGGTTTTTGGGTAAAGGGGTATTTTTAGGGTTCAGGGACAGTTTTGGGTTTTTGGGTAAAGGGGTATTTTTAGGGTTCAGGGTCAGTTTTGGGTTTTTGGGGTACAGGGATAATTTGTAAAAATAAAATAAAATTATTTTTAAATTAAATTAATTAAATGAAATTAAATAAAATTTATTTCTATTTTAATAATTTAAATTAATTTTATGCTATGCCAATGCTTGCTTAATCCTGGGGTATTTACTAGTAGATTAAAAAACTGAGGGAATAACCTGTTCCAGATGGTGCGAGGACTCATTGCAACAGGCGACTTGTACTACTGAGAGGCCCGCCCGCGTCCCACCATGGAACATTTACGGCTAGCCTGGACACCCACAAGGCTGGCTTAAGCTGCCCACAGAGAGCCCACCTGTCCCACATCCTGCGCCTTTCATGGCCCCTTCCTCCACACAGCCACGGCTACTACCTCACCATCGCCTTCCCATGTTTGTCGGATAGTGCAGACTACCCATCTGCCGTTTTCTTCTTTTAAATTTCCCGTCTAGGCACATTATGGAAGAGGAAATGGCAGAAGTGGGACAAACATTATAACCAACAGCCACATAGTTGTGAAATATCAGCAAACTCCACCTACGGCCCGTACACCATAATTTCGCAATTTTGTTCGACTGCACATGAATAATTTAATATGCAAACACCTCTTCCTGAATTCTTCCTTCCAGGAGCAAGATATCTAACACAAGAATAACAACTTGAACATGAGTGGCAATTTATTAAGGACGTGATTCCAACTACAGAGGGGATCACGCATGGTCAGGCCACTGGAATTATACAACCAAGGAGGACCAAATTAAGGGGCATGGTTGATTAGATAATGAGGAAATAAAAGGCACATTATGTGATTTAACACTGCATATTTTGTGGTAGTATTACTTCATTATTTTGAAATGTTTACACATGTTAACATTTTCTAGACAAATGTTTCACCTTCAGTACCAGGTTCATAGCAAAATGCAGTAAGAAGGAACTGAAAAGTGACCGGTCATCCTTTATGAAAAGCCTTCCACTAAGCGGCAACATGCATAGCTTCATTTTTAGTAACTTTTGTCCACAATGAGATGTGGCAAATACAGCAAATCCATAATTCCGCAGAAAATTTTGCCACTACAGAATTCCAGTGAGCCTGTGCATTGTTCATCTTGACAGATCCGGGAAAATTGGCTTCAGAGTCATAGGAACATGCATACCATTCACAAAGGGATCCATCAAGTAATCAGTATACCCACTAGTCCTTACTCGCAAACTGGATGTAAGGCATAATACACTCCCTTCAATCAATCAATCAATCGCTGTATTTGTAAAGCGCGCTACATACCCGTGAGGGTCTCAAGGTGCTGGCGGGGGGGGCTGCTACTGATCGAAGAGCCAGGTCTTGAGAAGTCTTTTGAAGGTCGGCAGGTCCTGGGTCTGTCGTAGACTCGTAGGGAGAGCGTTCCAGGTCTTGGCAGTGGGGTAGGAGAAGGATCTGCCGCCGGCGGTGGTTTTCCGGATATGAGGAACTGTGGCGAGGGCGAGGTTGGCGGAGCGGAGGCTGCGGGTGGGGGTGTGGAAGCTGAGTCGGTCGTTGAGGTATGTGGGTCCGGTGTTGTGTAGTGCTTTGTGTGCATGGATGAGGAGTTTAAAGGTGATCCTCTTGTTGACTGGGAGCCAGCGTAGGCCTCTCAGGTGGGGTGTGGTGTGGCTGTGTCGGGGGATGTTGAGGATCAGTCGTGCCGAGACGTTCTGGATTCATTGTAGTCGTTTCAGGAGCTTGGTTGTTGTTACTGAGTAGAGGGCGTTCCCGTAGTCGAGTCTGCTGGTGATGAGGCCATGGGTGACGGTTTTTCTCCTGTCGGGAGGGATCCATTTGAAGATCTTACGGAGCATTCGGAGGGTGTTGAAGCAGGAAGCGGAGACGGCGTTGACTTGCTTGGTCATGGAGAGGGCAGAGTCGAGGATGAACCGGAGGTTGCGTGCATGGTTGGTGGGTTCCGGGGCTGTGCCAGGCTGATGGGGTGGGTCCGAGGATGAGGACCTCCGTCTTGTCTGAATTCAGCTTCAGTCTGCTGTCCTTCATCCAGTCGGCGACGGCCTTCATTCCTCTGTGGAGGTTGACTTTGGCAGTGTGGGGGTCTTCGGTGAGGGATATGATCCCTTCAAGCGCCGATGAGTTCTCCCTCCTTCCATAATGAGGCCATACACTGATTTATATACACTAGGTAGCAGGCAGAACATAGATGTGGTGAATGGAATATGGTGATCTCGTGTGAAGAATTAAGCATCCCATGAAATGACATGGTTTACTGATTATTGGGCAAGCCTACATTATTTGTCAATGAGCTATGTTGCATTCCTAACTCTGTGTTAGGTCTAATTCAGCCTCTGTCCAAAGGGTTGGTGGGCCGATAGGGATGACCTGCAATGCATCACCCATCTACTGCCTTGCCAGGAAACTGTGGAATGCAGGTTCCCACAGCTCTGCTCAATTTACAACCATAACTATACAATGCCAGAGGATGGCATAGGCCTCAATGAATCTGCAACTTGGTGGTTGGGGACAGCCTAGTACTGTCTCAATTTGGTTCTTGACTCTCAGAGAATGGTTTGCACTCCTTAAGTATGTATAACTGCTTTGCTGGCCCTCTCCGGCCTGCCAAACAGTCCTGCGCACTTTGCATCTTCCCAACCAGGCGTGATTTATACAGCCTGGTGAGGAACATGCAAAGCCTCCCAGTCCCCTTCTGAGCGCCGAACAACTGCACTCAGACCAATCATAGCGCTGCATTGCAGCATTGTGATTGGCTATGGGGAGCCTGGGAGCCCGGGTGCTTCCTGCTGCTTCCTGCTGCCAGCAGAGACAGGGAGAAGAGGACGGAGGACAGGCGGCCGGCCGGCCGGCCCAGGTAACTGTTTTATTTTCACTTCCAGACCAGGCTGCTCAGAGCAATCCTGGTGTTGTTGTCATACCATGAGAGCAGCGTCTGGGTTGGCTTAGGAGCCTGTGCTTTACCAGAGACTGCTGAAAGGAAGCACCAAGACAGCCGTCGGCATCGGAGGCAGCAGCAGCGAAAGTTATGTTTAAAAAAAAATATTTTTCCCTAAATCGCTGCGTTAAATGCTCTCTGCATCAGTTACCCTACTGATGTATACTAACATAGGATTATTATATATATTTATATTTGGAGGAAAAAATCTAATTATAATGGTAATCAGATATTGTAAATAACAAGTCTATACACAACATTTTTATATAAAATGTTTTTATTTACTTTCATTACAGTCAAGAACTTTCGAGATTGTAAAGGCAGTCCATTTAAAAATATAGATCTAACTTCAATTACTGCACGTAAAGATTTTGTGAACATTTACTTTTTATAAAGCGCTCTGACTCAGATGCTCTGTATAACCTTGATATCTTTGATATGAACATTTACCGGTGTAAAGCGCTCTGATACTTTCTGGTTTAGCTAGCCCAACATAAAGCTCTCAAATAAATGAATAAATCAGTCTTTCCAATATTCTTGATTCATTATTGCATCTTTTTCCACAAAAGTTCATTTATTTTTCAGTGAATTCACTGAAAATACATTTTACAGCCAAAGCAGAAATGTTATTCTTTTAAAAACAGGTAAGATTGCAGACATTGAATACATAATTCTGCTAGCAGCTGACTTGTGGTTTGTGGACCACCCCGCTTTTTCAATGCTGCAAAATGATGAAAATAACTTATTGTTACATTGCTAAGTATACGCTTAACTGTACGGTTAACCATAAATCGTACATTATGAAACTTGAAAATGTAGGAAAACATTGAATAAAAATGATGACCCATTTAGCAATAGGGAATATAATACCCACTGTGACATGTCTCAGGTACAGTGTCTAGTATAATCTCTAGTAAAGTGCATCTGATGAATGGCATACACGGGTAAGTAATCCATTCTTTGCTTAGCTTGATATCAAAGAATGAGTGAGATCAATTGTATAAGTAATATTGAAGGTTAGGTTTTCTAATTACTCCAGTATTTTTCTGAAACGTGTTCATATTTAGTTGTCTGCGTATGCATAATTATAATAGCATTCATATTAAAAGTTATTGTTGCATAATACCACTAATAACTTGAAATTTACCGTATAATCCTAAGTAGTACCTTAATATTAGAATCCATGAACATACTGATTCAGAACGAAATCAAACATTTCATAATACTTCATAACAGAAATTTGTAATCTGTTTGTAGAACTTGTTCAAACATATGGCAATGTATATCTCACCATAAACAAAAAGCCTTCAGTGAATAGATGATCCCTTACTTCAGAAACAAAAAGCTCAGTAATTAATTATCTCAATTGTATGTGAACGATTTTACTGTTTGTAACACTCGGCCAATGCACCTTATCCTTCAGGGTACACTTAAACCAGCAAATGATTTGGTCAGTTCTCAAATCAATTCACAGGGATTAGAGCTTTTAAAATGTTACCAGTTTTTTCATCAACCCTGAAGTAAATACTGAATTACTGAAATACTGAAGTAAATACAGTTTGGTTCTCACTAATTAGGTTTAAATTAGATTCCAGTACTAACATATGTTTAACTAGTGAGTAATTCTGCTATATAAGAAGTAGTCATTCTTATCTGTGTTAGTTGTTTCTATTGAATTTATGTATGGTGTTAGGTTGAAAAGACATACTTTTCAGCGGGACCTCACCCAAGTGCATCCCTGCTCAGAGATCACTAGCAACGCAGTCCCCAACCAGGAATCCATCTGCTATCCACCAGGGATAATGTCAAGGGGCTAGTGGACCCCACCACTCGGCCCGCACAATTCACGTACTCTGAGTGGCATTGCAGTCTTATTGCCCATCCCCTCGAGAAGACAATTGTGGGGAGTGATTTCCACCCTTGTCTGTACAAACAGGCACAAATAAGAAAGTAAAGGCCTAATTACAAGTGGGTTGGTTCATTTCGATCTGTGTGTAAACTCCTGTTTACACACAGGTCAGAATTACGAGTTGAAAGGTATTTAATATATCCAATAATTATATGATGCATTAAAAACCTCAAGCTTCAATAACGTTTGGCAAGTCAAACCTACCAACATTCAACAGGAGAAATTTGTATGGTATTTATCGGACTATGCAGATTTTGGTTTGCTAAACACCATAATCCCCATGTTATTTCAAACAAACTCATAATAGGTGCTATTTATCGCACACAATAAATAATGTAACCCATGATATGATTATTTATAAGGCGTGCTAAATAGCACCTACACTCACAATTAGGGTCTATGGGCCATATGTATCAAGCTAATTAGCATTCGCAAAGGCCGAAATTCGCCGAATTTCGGCCTTTGCGAATGCTAATTTGCAAAATGGTATGTATGTAACATTTTTGCTGCAAAATAAGGAATCGCTAAATTTGCTATTCCTTATTTTGCGATTGCACTTAAGGAATCGCAAATTATGCAATTCCTTAAATGCAATGTATCAAAGAAAAAATATTTCAAAAATGCCCATAAGGATTCGCAAATTACCACCAACTAGTAAGTTGCGAATTCTTTAAAAAAAGCTATTTTCAAAAAAACCAAAGGTGCCATATGACGCTCATACATGCCCTTAGGGCATGTATGTGCGCCATATGCCCCCACATGTCATTTTCAGGGGTGCAGCAGGGTGTTCTTGAGACACCCCTGCCGCCTTGAAAATATTCCTAATTTGCGATTAGCTAATTGCTAATCGCAAATTTCCCCTTCATTCCTATGGGCCTCCTGGCCCATAGAAATGAATGGGTAATTTGCGATTAGCAATTTGCTAATCGCAAATTAGGAATGTTAAGGAATCGCTAAGAAAAAGCGATTTTTTACATACATACCGTTTTGCGAATTCTAAATAGCTATTCCTTAAAAATCGCTATTTAGAATTCGCAAAACGGAACTATGATACATATGGCCCTATGTGTGTTATTTAGCACTTTATAGTGCACCTGTGCTGCTTATGTCACTGTGCAAGATGTATAATAATTTCCTAATTTAATACTAACCGTTTTCTAACCTCACAAGGATAAAAGGTTGAGTTAGCATTGCCTGGATTCAAAGTTATCATATCACATGTTGGCAGCAAGCACCTAACTCACTGGCCTGCGTCAATACCGTGGGCCCTGATAAGTATCCCTCCTTTCTCGCCTTCACTCCAGGACAGTGATCCAAATAATGCTCATGATATGGCACAGGATGTAAGCACAGCTGCCGTAACAGTCTATTCTTATTTGCATGGTAACGGTTTGCAAGGTACCTCGCTCCACATGCACCAGGGACAACCTAAATTCATTCTTGAAATCAATCTAAGCATGTAAAGCATGAGCCTTGAAGGTGACTGGATCGATGCATATGTAGTTAAACTTTTTTCAATGTCTTGGTAGTGGGTTAGCAAATTCTCCTCAGGGAAGGACAAGTGGTAAAACGCTCTTATATGTGGGCACAATGTATCTACAATGCGGCCATGATGGCTCCATCAGTGGGTCTGCCACTCCATAAAGTTGTATTTTTTTTTATCATAATCCTACCATAAATGCTGCTGGAATGGAATGGCCTGGCTTCCGATTGTTCGTCATGACCACTTTGCTGAGACCCCTAAATGATATGAAACATTCCGAAAAGCCTTTCAACTCAAAAACCCTACATAATTTGCCATTGAATCCTTCTGGCTACAAAGGCATGTCTCGGATTAAGCTTCACTCATAGACAGCACGGGGTGCAATATGAGTAGCAGCTCTGGGAAGGTTTCTCACTCACACTGACCAGACCAGCATCCACATGGACAATAGAAAGGCAATGATTTATTTTTAAATGCAGCATGGATCCAGCACAGACAGCAGCAGTTCAAGCTTGACGCAGCAATGCAAGCTTCTATCACACACAAAAGGAGCAGGTACACCACTGACAGAAGCAATGCAATGTTTGCTCTTGCAGTAAATACAGGTACAGCACAAACAGAAGCGGTGTAGGCTTATATCACACACAAGAACAGGTACAGCAGCGGCAGTAGCAATGCAGTGTTTACCCCTGCACAAAGAACAGGTACAGCACAGACAGCAGCAGCGTAAACTTCGATCGCACACAAGGAAAACGTACAGCACAAACAGCAGCAGCACAAGCTTTTACCACACACAAGGCGCAGGTACAGCACAGGCAGTAGCAATGCCTGGTTTGCTCTTGCAGCCAATACAGCTACAGCAAAAAAGCAGCAGGGCAAGCTTCTATCACGCACAAGGTTACAGCACCAGCAGTAGCAATGCAATGTTTGCTGTTGCACACAGAACTGGTACAGCACAAACAGCAGTAGCGCGAGCTTCTATTACACACATGGAACAGGTACAGCACAGGCAGAAACAATGCAAAGTTTGATTGTGCACACAGAACAGGTACCGCACGATCAGAAGCTGTGCGAGGTTCTGTCACACACAACGAGCAGAAACAGAACTGACAGTAACAATGCAATGTTTCCTCTTGCACACAGAACAAGTACAGCACAAACAGCAGGTGTACGAGCTTACATTGCATACAAGGAACAGGTACAGCAAAAAGCAGTTGTGCGAGCTTACTTTACACACAAGGAACATGCACAGCACAAACAGTAGCAGTGTGCACATCTATCACACTGGAACAGGTCAGCAGTGACAGTAGTAATGCAAATTGCTCTTGCATCCAATACAGGTGGCTTATCGGCTAGATCGTCCGACTTTGAAGCTGGGGAACCAGGTTCTCTGGCGGGACGCTCAAACATCTTGTGATTTTGGGCAAATCACTTAATCTCCCTGTGCCTAAAAATGAATCTGTCCATCTGTAATGCAACTGGTGCTCATGTAAAGTGCTCTGATACCTTCTGGTCAAGTTCTTGATATATAAACCGGAAACAAAAGTTAAAGTGCAAACAGTAACCGCACAAGCTTCTATCACCTACAAGGAACAGGTATAGCACAGGCAGTAGCATTGCAAAGTTTGATTGTACACACAGAACAGGTACAGCACAAACAGTAGCAGCTTGAGCTTCCATCACACACAAAGAACAGGTACAGTACTAGCAGTAGCAAGGCAGTTTGCTCTCGCAGCCAATACAGGTTCAGCACAAACAGTAGCAACATGAGCTTCTATCACTTAAAAGTAGCAGGTTCAGCGCTGGCAGTAGCAGTGCGATGTTTGCTCCTCCACACAGAACAGGTACAGCACAACCAGCAGCAGTGTGAGCTTTATCACATACAAGGAACAGGTACAGCAGTAGCTATAGCAATGCAATGTTTGCTCTCACACACAGAACTGGTACAGCACAAACAGCATCAGCACAAGCTTCTATCACACGTAGAACAGGTACAGAATACATATTCATAATGCAATGTTTGTTGTTGCTCACCGAACAGATACAGCACAAACAGCAGCAGCAGTGAGCTCTGTCACACACAAGGAACAGGTTGAGCACAGGCAGTAGCAATGCACAGCTTAATCGTGCACACAGAACTGGTACAGCACAAACAGCAGCTGTATGAGGTTCTGTCACATACAGGGGACAAGTGCAGCACAGGAAGTAGCAATGCCATGTTTGGTCTTGCACACTGAACAGGTACAGCGCAAACATCAGTAGAGTCTGCTTCTGTCAAACGGAAGGAACAGGTACAGCATCTGCATTAGCAATGCAATGTTGCCTCCTGCACGCAGACCAGGCACAGCACAAAGAGCATCAGAGTGAGCTTCTATCACACACAAGGAACCGGTTCAGAACCGACAGCAGCAATGCAATGTTTGGTCTTGCACACTGAACAGGTACAGCACAAACAGCAGCAGCACAAGCTTTGATTACACACAAAGAGCAGGTACAGAACCGGCAGCAGGAATGCAAATATTTGCTTCTGCACATGGAACAGGTACAGCACAAACAGCGGCAGCGTGACTTCTATCACACACTAAGAGCAGGTACAGAAACAGCAGTAGTAATGCAATGTTTGTTCTTGCACACAGAACGGTGTAGGAAACCAAGCTTTTTGTAGGTTTCACCCCACTATGTGGCCCCATTTGGACTACTAGCTGCTGGTGTATGACTCTGAAGGCGCACTGGAGCCTGCAAACCAGGTGCCAGTGCAAGGTCTCACTCCTTAACCCCTTCGACGCTCATGACGAGCTCAGCTCGTCATGAGGTACGCCTGTCGTAAGCTTATGACGAGCTGAGCTCGTCATGTAACGCAGGTTTAAAAAAAACTCAGCGCACAGCGGGAAAACCGCTAGCGCGCATGAGGTTAAAAATGGCAAGGACTTTAACCCCCTTTATAAGTCCCTAATAAATGGTACTAAGGGTACCAAGGGCATTGGTGGTAAAGAAGTCACCAGGACTTGAAGTACTGTTTGTGCCACCCTGAGTGACCCAAGTAAACAGATGACAGCAGGCCTGCCATTGCAGACTGCAGGAACACTGCAAACTGATCCAACTTAACTTTGTCCTCATCATGAGTGGCAAGGCCAAAGCGCTATTTTTTTTGGTCAAGCCTGGGCAGTGCATGCACGGCTCTGTGAGGCACGCCCAAACCTTTGGCATCATATTCGACTCCTCCCTCTCCATGACCCGACAGGTCAATGCCGTCTCATCCACCTGCTTCAACACCCTCCACTTCCTCCGAAAGACCTTCAAGGAAGACCGTCATCCATGCACTCATAGCCAGAAGACTGGACTACGGAAACTCCCTCTGCGCCGGGATCAACAAGTCTCTGCTCCACAAACTCTAGACCACACAGAACACCGCAACCAGACTCGTCCTCGGCATCCCTCCACACAAACATATCACCCAGCACCTGCGTGACCTCCACTGGCTCTCCGCCGAGAAAAGAGTACCGTTCAAGACACTCACCAACGACTACAAATACCTCCACAACACCGGACCCCAATACCTCAACAACAGAGTCTCCTTCCAATCACCCAGTAAGAACCTCCGATCTGCTGACCTCGCCCTCGCCGAACCCCCACGCATTCGCAGAGCAAGAACAGACAGAAGAACCTTTTCCTACATCATGGCCAAGAGCTGGAACGAGCTGCTGATCAACATCAGACTCACCCCCACCGTGCACATCTTCAAGAAGACCCTCAAGACCGGAGCTGCTGCCCAACCCCCCAGCACCTCGAAACCCTCATGGGTGAGTAGCACACTTAAAAATCCCCTAATTGATTGATGCTGTATTCAGGTATGGCCTTGAAGCTCTGCCCACTCTCTGTCCATATTGTTCTTTGACTTGTGTCATTGTCCTTTGTAAACTGTAGCTTTTCATTGGTCAATAGGCTTAGTAGTCCTTCCTTAGTACCGCCTTGTCTCTTCTTGTAACCTCCCATAAGGACTGTCCCTCTTACGTGTGTTTTTACTCGGTAGGTTTTAGTTACAGCCTCCGAGCACTATTTTGTTAAATAGTTTTCACCTGCATGCTGTTTCAGACAAGACACGCTCTCTCCTAACGCTTTTTTAAAAAAAATTATAGCTTGGCACGCCACAGTGTCAACTTGACAATCAAATGCTCTTTTTTGTAAAACCGCCCCATACCACGCTTTCAATTTAATGGCAGCCGCGCCCCTTTCTTTAAATGCGGCTCGAATAAAGAATGGGGAGCGGCCTCTATTTATGTGAAAGTACGGCATGGGGCTCTTGTACACAGCAAAAAGTATTTGCAATGAAATAGGTCTCATATTTACGTGAATTTAAGCTATTGTCATTTACAATGCCAATAGATCAAACTCTCGTAAATGCAAGACCGATTGCATTGCAAATACTTGTTAATAAATGTCAGTCACCCCATAAGGTAGACCTCCTCAGCCCAGAAGGCAGAGTGCATTATATTAAAGATTTGGAAATATAAGTGCATGCTTATATGTCCCTGTAGTAGCCTCTTTCCAATAAAGGCTACTATAAGTGATGAGGGGGCCATAGGAAAACATGGGCTGGCACCCATACAGCCTTGAGGTCGCCTGCTTCATTATAGTCCTACTGAATATAGTCATGTTTGGTATAAAATAACCAGCCTCATCACCCCTGACATGCTTCCAATGTTGGGTTTGATGTCGCAGGCACCCACGTGGCTATGTTAGAGGTTGCCTGTCTGGTTTCCCCAGGTTTTCCTGTGCCCTGGCACCTGCTACCACCAAGATAGGGATCTGACCTCCTGCAAGTGTGAATACTCTCAGAAGTCAGAAACAAGGGCCTGCCTGGGAAGAAGGTAACAGCTTCTTTCCTGAAAGGATGGCTAGTGAAGAAGCACAGCTTCAAAGCGTGCACCGGTTCTGATATGCAAGCAGGCTGACTCCCAAAGGAGGAAACAGCCCTCCCCCTTTCCTCATGCATATTTGCACCCAGACAGGTGGGAAAATTAGATACTTAGAACCAATTGGTGTGTGGATCCGCACTCTTTGTGTTTCTCACTACTCAAATCAATACTCTGAGTTTCTCATTGTGGGCGGTGCATAGTGTGGCAATCCAACTGAGCAATTGGATTGTGTTAATACGTGATTGATATGTGTGTCGTGAGTCCCAAGATGCACTCCAAACTTGCACTCATAAATCAATATTCATTCGAATTCAAAATAACTTATGCAGAAATGTTCATCTCATTCCATTGATTTATTTTTCAAATAGTGAAGATATTTTCATTGTTTGCGACATTCCATTTTCATGTCATAAGTACAATTTTGCACCCAATGCATTTCGAGCATGTTGCCCTTCGTCAGGGGTCTTTGTAAACTCTGAAACAATATATCATATGCCTAAAATGGTACATGAAAGAAACATAAAATTATCATTTTATTCATATCGTTACTATTGCTCCACCTTTGTCACTGTGCATTGTGAGTACAATATTTAATACATTGGTGTACTGGGTCGAGGTGGTGTGTAACGAGCGAATTAATGTGCACGACATTCTCTATCGACCTTATAACCCCCTGTGTACTTCGTACTAGTACTGACGTGTACTTGCTGTACTTATTTGTGCTATCGCCACTGTAAACTATGGTGGATAGGCATGAGCACATACGTCACCTTCGTAAACATGAATGAACTGACCTGTGAGTTTTTAATCCAGCGTACTCTGTGCGGAAATAAAAATGTAAAAACAGCGTTACACGGCTTACGTTTTTACTTATATATTTGGTTGCTTATATAGCAGCTCAGTTATAAAGCGCTAGTTTGGCGAATTAAATCTTACCGGCAACTTCATAATGTTCTGCACTGGCGATTTGTTCATCTCTACTCTACTCGGCGTGCGGCGTTCTATCCCCTCATCTCTCTATTTATTCTGTTCCGATCACGTGGGTGCTGAAAGCGGTCACGTGAATGTTGAAAATGGTCAACAGACGTAACTCGGGTATGTCTGGAGATAAGATCTATCTGAACTAACTTTATTGATACACCCAAACTTCTACTGTGCATATGAACCTTTATTCATCGAATACGGCTCATGAAAGTGAAAAACGCATAAATATAAGCATAACGATGTGATAATTGCTCGTTAATGTGGTGTGTGTTACCAGAATACATGGGTTATTTCCTTAAGGTGACTGTGGGCAACGATCTCTTTTAACATCCAATATTTGCAATTCTGTATATGCAGAACAATCTAGTGAACACATTCAATCATGTATGCCTGTATACAATATCACGCTTGATTAATACACGGTATTACTCATATGCAACATTATAAAAAGCGGTTTAGGTCCATTCTTACATAGAAGGACTTTTTATAAATATCAATTAAGATCCATCCTTTCATTTAACCCCTTGGGGTGAAGAGTGCTTAAGAAATTAATCCAAAATATTTCTCTCCTGAGTAATTGGCTTGTATTGTCTCTCCCTGGTAGTATTGCTACATTCTCAAGTATACAGAATTTTAGTTGGCTCGCATTATGTTTTGCTTCATTAAAGTGTACTGGCACTGTGGAATTCAGATTATTTAATTGAATGTTGCTTTTATGTTTGATTATTCTTGTTTTTATTTTCCTTTGTGTTTTCCCCACATATGATAAGCCACATTGGCACCCGCTGCAATGATAAAAATGTAAGTTGTGCATTTGCATGCACAAAGCGGCAGGCACCTCACGGTGCCTGCCGCTTTGTGCAGGCAAATGCAGGGGGGTACCATAGGTACCCCCCATGTGCATCCCCCACCCCCCCTTCACCTCAGGGGGCCCGCAACGGGCCCCCAAACACAAATCCGTATGCCTTTACACGGCGGAAATGCCGCCGTGTAAAGGCATCTTTCTGCAGACATCCTAATATGGCTGGCGGTGTCTGATAGACACCGCCAGCCATGTTAATGCTTTTCCGCCGTGGGCGGAATCCGCCCGTGGCGGAAAAGCGGAGGACAGATAGTAAGACCCACTAGTCATCCTAATATGGCGGTGGGTCTTTCAAGTCTCCGCGGCGGATTTCCCGCATCCTCTGGGCCGGCGGTGGCTTCCGCCGGCCCGGTGGATGCGGGAAATCCGCAATCGTAATAGGCCCCTAAGTCCGGAGTACAAGCTACAGAAGAGCACATCTAAAATGATCTCATGATCCCCCTCTCCCCCTCCCCCTCTCATCATCTCTACCCCTTTCCAAATCCTTGCCATATAGTTTTGAAGGGAGGCTCAAGTTCAAAACATTTTGCTTAGGGGGCTCAAAGTAAAAAAGTTTGAAGACCTCTGGTCTAAGCGGTAAACCCAACTCTCCAGCGGATTCCACTTCAGGACCAAGGACAGCCAGGACATCTCTGCACCCAGGCCTCTCGAGCCAGGTAAAACTGAACAGACTGTTGTGGCTTGGTCCTGTGACCCGCATCACATTAACACCCCCACCACCCTCTGTGGGTCCCACGCAACTCGAACTGCAAGTGACGGGTTGCCAGTAATGCTTTTTAGGTTTCGCCTGGCGTTCACTGCACAGCAGTGTCGCGCAGGCGAAATTTAATGTTATCTCAGTATTGGGGACTTGAACCCGCCCCTTCTTCCATTGGCTAGCTCCATAAATGGAGGCTAGCCATTGGAAGACATCGTTGTCAATTACTCTTTACCCCGTCACGACGCGATTCGGGGGCGTTTCCGTGTCTTTTTTAAGTCCCGCCCCTTTTTTCGTCATGGCATTCGGTGGGCGTTTCATCTGGCAGCTTCCAGCCCTCATCCATGCTGTTTATTTAATATGCACGCTGTTTATTTAATATGCACGAGATCTCAGATTAGTTATTCATAATTAAATGTTGCAGCCCACACCGAGGCTCAAACCCTGTTCTCTTGTTCCAAAGTCGGCAGAGTTATAGGTTGAGCCACCTCCTCGCACTGTTTGCTTTCACTTGTTTAAAACTACCACTCCTTCCAAGCTGGAAAATACCAGCTGTTGTGGTCCATTGGAACTGCTGCAACACCTCATGTCGCATGGTCAATGAAGTCTTGAGTTCACTCAAGCAGACGGTAGGCATGGGAGGCATGCGGGGAATAGCGGGGCAGTTGGCAGCTAACATCGCCCGGCACGGGCTTGCTGCTCTCCTTCCCTCTCGAATATTTTTTCTTTGCTTACTTTCTGTACATTAATTACTTTTCTCAAAATGTGTTTAGACGCAGTTGATTTAATTATTTTTACATTCTTGTTTTTTTATGTCAGTTCCCCTGCCGCTTCGCGTGTGCTTTGCTTTTTTTTATGTCAGTTCCCCGGGGCACAAGCAGGCATCCAGTTCTGTGTTTGTGTTCAGATCAGCTGTCCTGCAGTTCCCCGGGGGCACAAGCAGGCATCCACTTCTGTGTTTTTGCTTCTTTACTGTCTGTCAACTGCCAGTGTTTCTAGTCTATTTTACGCCTTGCTGTTTCCGCTTTTTAAATTTATGTAACCCTAGTACTAGGGACACGAGAATTTAATGCGGTATGCAGCTTGTCACAGGACACTGGATCAGTTGTGAAATTATACATCATTTGATTTTCCTTGGAAATGCCATCATTCTCTTACAGCGCCTCGGTCCCTTTGTGCGCTGACTTCAAGCAGCCGTGCTCGCTGAATCTGAGGCCACGAAGGCGGGGCGATGAAAGCACCCGTTGCATGAGGGCTGTGAAGTTACTGCCGCCATCAGCCCCAAGTCATTGGAAGACGCCTTTTTGTTGTGAACTACAAAACATGCAACGTGAGATTATGTTAAGAGGCAAAGAACCACATTAGTCAAGCAACACTCCAGAGCAGGGACGGGCGAGGCGGGGGGTATTCTGATATCACTTCACCTTCTCTGGCTTCCTCAAGACAGCGGGAAGTAATGTCTACATCAGGCCTTTACAAAACGAAGCTAGCGTGCCTCTCTTCTGAAGAGGGTTCTAAATATCAGTTGTCTAAATCTATTGATAGGCATTGTTCCAATAGTGAAACATCGCATATTGACCTTCAATAATGTAGGACAGCAGACAGCCTTGGCTCACCGCACCTGGCCCCGGCCCTACTTGAGCGCCAAGAAGGTGGGTATGCTGAGCTGCCACTGTTTTGTCACTTCGCAGCCACCAGCGCCACCAGTATTCAGGGCGCTGAACCACAGTATATTAAGCAAAATAAATAAAACTGTGTGCCCGAGCGTTCAAATCAAACGCTTCTTTGAAACACTCAACCAATCCCATGACTCGATTTGCACACACTGACAATAAGTACACACTTGTTATTCTTTTATTTCACCTCATGCCTTTGTCATACACCTCTCTGCACTCCCTCATACACAAACCCCACAAACATCACACTCCCTCACACTAGAACCCCAGGGGCGTGACAGTGCGCTCTACCCGTTTCTGTCTGTCTGCGCATCGCTCTCTCCTGGCTGTCTGCTTCACCCCCTGCCTGCCAGCCTGTCTGGGCAGCTAGTTGGACAGACAGACAGACAGACCACAGAGCGAGATGTTGAAGGACACATCACCCCATGGGCACTCCATAACTGCAGAGGTGTGTTGCAGGAATACAACATGACAAGTCATACTTGAGGAGTTTGACTTTTTCGCACCCCCCCCCTGCACTCCGTTGTCCGTGTTTTCTTTTACACCCCCAGACCACAGCCCGCTGTCCGTGAATTTTCGCACACCCCTCCCCCACCGGCACTCAGTGCATTTTCGCACCCCTCTTCCCGCCCACACTCTCCTGTCCATGCATTGAGAGAGATGCTGTTAGCAGGAGTTAGGGAGTGTGTCTACTTTTTTTAGTTTTTTTTTTGCTCTGTTTTGGTTTCCATGATGCTGCTAGGAGAGCCTCGAGTCTCTGAACTTAGCCCATCAAAGGCACGAGTTGTGAGGAACCAATGTCAGGACTCGGCAGCAACAGCAGCACATTCCCCTTTTTACAGCAGCGGAAAAGCTAATGCAGCTGTTCAAGGCAACAAAGGGCCCAGGGAGGAGCCAAGGCTTGGGGGAGACCGGCTCAGGCGCTCACATCTAGCCTCCGGCCTACTAATGTGATCTGCTGGGACGAGGCAGCAGCACCAGGGTGTGGACTTGTGTAGTTTCAGGTAACACTTGCTCCACTCCAGCAAGGAGCCCAGGGGGGAACACATGCCGAGCTCTGTGTGGGGAGGAGGCCACATGGGAACGGTGTATTATAAAGGAGTGCATGCCACAGTGTTGATATGTTATCAGTGTTTATGTTTCGCCTTAAGCCAATAGCAAGGCATAGAAGCTTCCCTGAACAAAGTGGGCTTATTGTACAGTTCTGGATTTTCTATTGGCTACTTTTGTGGGAGAACTCTGAATGTTAGGCAATTGTTGAACAAAATAGTGTGGGTGGTGTAAGGTGTTCACATTTTGAGAAGGGGGTAGGTAGCATTACCAGGGCTTTAAGTGGGATAAAATAACTGGGGGGGGGGGTCTCCCGTAGGGGCGTGGCCAATGTAATCAAGGGCGTGCCTTAAAACACAAGCCAAAAATCGCTACTTAGCTTATTGTGCTGCCCCACTTGTATTTTGCTGCTTCTGTCCATTGTGGTTTGTGTATGTGTAAGTGTGGCTCTGTGTGTGTGTGTGTGGCTCTGCGTCTGACTCTGTAGGTATGTATGTGTGTGGGACTCTGTGTGGGTCTATGTGTGGCATTTGCGAGAGATTAAGCTATTGGCATTGTAAATGACAGTGCCATTTATTTATCTGTTTTCAAAACCAACACATAAATAAAAATGTTGTCATTTACAATGCCAATAGCTCTAACTTTTTTAAAGGCGAGGCTGTTGCATTGTAAATGCTTGTTCCCATTGTCTTTAATGGTAAGGTTTTATGTAGCGAATTGCACTGATTTATAATTGCTTCTAAAACCCATAACTCTGGTTAAACTCATCAGACGGTATTAATTTTGGAATTAAAATTAATATAAAAATCTGCTTCATTTTTATAGGTCGGTGTTGGATTTCCTTCAAGTCGTGACAAGTCCATGTTGGTACTCTGAAATACTTAATACATTATCCTCTAGTAAAGCCTGACTGCTCTTTGCCCCACTACCAGGAATGAGCTATGGTTTTATTATTGTGAATCCAAGGACCATCTTTGGGGTATTGAGAGAGTATTACATAGCGAGGGCTAACCAGCATCACTACATAATAGTCAATTTTCTTACAAAGGTACAGTACAAACAGCCGCAGAGCAAGCTTCTGCCAAACACAAAGCAGCCGCGGTCCGTGCAGATAACAGCAGTGGGCGGTGTGGCACAGCACAGTCAGAAGAAAAGCAAAGTTTGCTGTAGAACACAGAATTGTTACAGCACAAACAGCAGCCGTGCACGCTTCTATCACACACAAGGAACAGGAATAGCACACTGGCAATAGCAATGCATTTTTTGCTGTTGCACACAGAACAGGTACAGCACAAACAGCAGCAGGGCCAGCTTCTAATCACACACAAAGAACAGGTGCAATTCAAGCTTCTCTTCCAAACAACTAAAGCAAAGCAAGCCATAGCACAAGCCTCCAACAAGAACAGCATCGCACATAGAACAGGTTCACAGCAGCAACAGCAGGGCGACCCTCCCTCACTGAATCCACTTGGTATGGCCCAGACATGCATTTGCCACTTAGAAAGCAGCAGAACTGTCCCAGAAATGATGAAGCGATGGCCCAGTGGGGGGAGGAGGAATGTTAAATCTCATCGGAGGGCTGTCAGAGGGCGTCGGCCCCCAAACCTCAGGCGTGACTCAGACGCGTGCCTGGCAGCGTCCGAGGTCTACTCCATTTCACAGAAATTAGATGCAGAAAATGGAAAAACAGAACTAAATATTTCCTTCTGATTTCTGGGAAGCCGAAATGTGAAAGCCTGTCTTCCCCACTCCTCCTGTTTGTCCACAGGGCTTATGTGGATTAATTCAGAAAACAACCTTAAACCCGGCAACCTTTCCGGGACTCGATCTACAGAAATGTTTCCGAGGCTCCCTAGCCAGTCACCGCAGCAGGTCTGAGAGAACAGGCGTAGTTTGCCGTTGCTGCTCTGACCCTGGTTACAAGTCTGGCATAAAACCCAATATATTTGGCAACTTCACATTTAATTCAATCCTGCCCATGGGCGTAGCAGCCATTCAGGACCGGCTTTAGTGCTGGTGGCCCCCGGTGCAACAATCACGTTTGGCACCTCCACTCCCAATGACCGCCTCCTCGGATTCTCTCAACTACCACCAGCTAGAGCGCCCTCATCTCTCCAATCATAAGTTATAGCTAACAGAGCGCCTACTCCTCTAGAGGTCAGCGCCCAGTGTGGCTGCACCTGTCGCACTCCTCTAAGGCCGGCTTTGCAGCCATTGATGCAGCAGGTCAAGTGGCACCGGGGTGCATAACCCAGAGGGGCTCAGTGAATTCTGAACACTGTATTTTACCACATCAGCACCAGTAAAAGGGGACATTTGCCTGGCCTGCACCAAGACCCAAGGGATTCTTGTAAGCTCCTAAGCGTGTCAATTTGTTATCTGGGGTGAATGGTCAATAAATACCGGAACATGCAGTCTCCCAAAACTTGTGACAGGTGATAATTATTGCACCCAATAAATACCAAGCACCTTGTTGTCAGTTTTTATCAAGTAGTGTAATTATTGCTTCTGATTATAATCGACTTGCATTCAGGGCCCATATTCTGTATTACACCATTTACCGGAGAGGTACCCTTGTCTGAGCAGGAAACGTTTAGCAGGATTGAGATGTATGAGATGGACACACAGACTATGGTTGTGATTGGCTGGCAGTTCTAATTTAGGTATAGATGTATCAAAGGAAAAACCGGTCGCAAAGGGGCAGATTCTCAGAATCTGCCCCTTTGCGACCAGTATTTTTGCATTTGGGATGCATCATCTCAAATACAAAAATCGCAATTTACGAAATCGCAAAATTGCGATTAGTTAAATTGCGATTGCATTTAAGGAATCTCAAATTCAGATTCCATAAATGCAATGCATCAAAGTAAAAAAAATGTGATTTCGCTAATAGGGGGAGCAAATTATCATGAAGTTGAACTTCATGGTAATTTGCAATAACTTAGAAAAATGCACTAAAGTGCATTTTTCAAAGTTCCACTTTACACACACACATGCCTTTGGGGCATGTGTGTGCAAGATGTTCTCATATGCATATTTCAAGGGTGCAACAGGGTGTCCTTTTGACACCCTGGCACCCTTGAAATTGCATTCTCAATTTGCGATTCTCTAATTGAGAATCGCAAATTGAGAACGTCTTCCTATTCATTCCTATGGGCCTCTAGGTCCATAGGAATGAATGGGGAGGTATTCCTTAATTGCGACTCGCAATTTGCGAGTCGCAATTAAGGAATGTTTAGAAATCTCTATTTTGTTTCCGATTTCTACATGCATAGCCTTTTGCTATTCCTTATTATCGAATCCTTATTTTTCGCTAATAAGGAATCGCAAATGGCATTGTTGATGCATCTACACCTTAGTCTGCAGCTCCTGTGTTATACTGTCAGTTTTCTTTATATTTTCAGTATCCCGCCTATGCTGATTGCAGCAGTTTGTAGGTTTTTTGAGTCTAGGTGGTAAGGAAGGAACAAGAGGAGAGAAGAGGGTCAAAGAGCTAACACGATGAGCTGCTACCTGGGATCGCGGTGAGATTGGACTATTAGGTATCTAGTAACACAAGGAGTTCCTAGGTGGTGCCAAGATGGCACGTGAACACACTATTCAACTACATATTTTGCTAAATTATAGTCTTCAAAACACTGACTGCAGAACTCCCAATGTTATGTATATCAATTTATAAACATTTCAACCTGTACCTAATTGCACCTAACCCAATCATTAGTTATTTGTTCCCAAATAGGTCAGGGCTGTATTAGAACAGTACATCACCCAAGTCCGAACTTGGAAGAGTTGTTTAAATTAAATATGTCTAATTTTATATTGGAAAAAGCTACTGTAACATCGAAATTTGCAATGATTTGCAGTTTTGCGAAAAAAAAATTTCAGACTCTCTATTTCCCATGGAATCAGTGAAAGTTGTCATGTATTATGTATTTACTTTGTGTTTAGCTGCTATAAATCCTTTTTCTTGTTGTTTCACAGCTCCCTGAGAGCTTCCACCACCAAAGGAAAGTTGGAAGGCAGGAGAGGAGGTGGAGGCAGAAGGTGGAATAGTGGGTGAAAGACGAAATCCTTCTGGTCAATCATGGGGGCCAACTTGCGCGTTTCCTTTAAGGCATCCAGTGTCCTATGCAGATTTCATGTCTGTTTTTGCTTCGATGGTAGGCAGGCGCCAGCAGGAGCCTTGTGCATATTCGGAAATTACATGTCTATGCCTCACGGCTCAGGCATGGCTCAGGACTCCTCCCTGAGCCCCACTCTCTTCAACATATTCATGCCCCTCTTGCAGGCATCGTCAGGAACCACGGACTCAACACTGTCTCCAATGCCGACTCCTGAAACGAAGTGCCCCGAGCTTGGGCCCAATCGCCCATGCATAAAGCCGGCCCTGCTCCTTTTTGTGCATACGAATGATGGTGAATCCAGTCTGCCCCATCTACTGTGTATTTTAACAGTTTCATGTTTAGGGTCAGAATAGAGGGATAGTGGTGACATAACCGGACATTCCCCTTCTCATTAAGTAATGAGTCAAAGATTACATTGAGGCAGGGGTGGCTTTGCTTCAGCTCCAGCCCGAGCCGATGGGTACCCGAAGCGGCCTTGGCAAATTTTGTCAGACCAGCCCCCATTCCATGCATAGTGAGCAAGCAAGCCTTACCACTACCAGGGCAGCTTGGTGGGGCTTATCCACCCAAGAAAATTTGGGAAAAAATGCCAAAAATGGTGCATTCTACAAAACATTTTTCATTACATATTGAAATGTAGTTCTGAAGGTAACAATTCCAAACTGGAGTCTACCACAGTATCAAGGAAAACCACCTCATCAGAAGTGAATTCCGTAGGTTCGAATAACATAATTGTGTACAACGAAGCAAATATGTTTGTTCCAAAGATGAAGCAGCTCCAATCTGCTATACTTTTCAACACGAGGAAACAACAGTGGTGGCTTGAGATACATCTCTACTAATCTTCTAGATATACCAGTAGTAAGACATTCACAGGGCTTTCATCATGTACCTCTATATTGACCTTCATCTCTCTACAATTACTGAGACAATCACAGAGCTTCCAAAAGGTTCCTCTATTTTATTTACCACTCTAAATATAACCCCAGGACCAAGCCTGCCAGTGGGCTCTCAAAATGCACCTCAATACTGACATACCATGCTCTAGTACTAAAGTACGGAGGCATCCGCAAGGTTCTTACAGTACGCCTTTATCCTTCCGTTACATCAGTACTGAAGCAATCCTAGAGCTCTCATATTACACCTTCAATCTGACTTTCAATATGTGTCAGAACCTCAGTGCTGAGACTCCCAGCTGCCCAGTGAAGTGGTACTGGGTAAAATGTCTTTACCTAGGTCTGTATTTTTAATCAGCAACGTTTCACATTCAGAGAGCTGCTTGTTTTCATTTTACAGTTCTATGCATGGACTTTTAACCACAGAAGGTAAATGCTATTGGCTAAAAATCAAGGATTGCCTGAATGCCTCTTCCACTACATGCAGCCACAAGACAGCATGAGACACAGCACAGGTGCGATCATCTTTTGTGATTAATAACAAGAGTACCATTGCACTAGAAAATAGTTTCCACCCATTGTTAAGTGCCAAGAAATAGTTGTGTGAAGGGCTATACACAGTGGTGGCTCCTCCGCTATGGCGGAGGAGCGTCGACTCACTGCTTTTAAGCAGTGGCAAGTAGAAACTTAAATAATATTACACAACCTTTAGCCCGTTGAACATCACATGAACTCACATCCTCTGAGCTATACTTTAAGCTTTTTTATACTGTTTTATACTTGTCATAAGTAGAAAATACGTGCACCTCTTTGGCAAGCACATTAGGCACACGAGCTATCATTAACCGTAGTAGACTCAGAGGCTGGCTGAATACACAGATTTCAGCAGTATGTGACTTAACCTTCTAAGTTATGTGAATCCTCCATGAGACCAGTAAAGTAAGCGACAACAGCTGTACTGCATACAGTAATGTTGGTATTGTAAAAAATACACAGTGTGCTCTGCCAGAGCCAAAAAGTCAGCAGTACCTTTTCATAAGAAAGTTTAGCTGATTTTTCCTGGAACATAAAATGGATTTACCAAGTGCCTTGGCAGTCAGCTGTGCTTAGAAAATATAGATTACACGGCCTGGTTCAGCAAGGCAAAACTGTACAGCAGGTGTCAGACTGGGTTAAAGAGGTGCACCAGGCACATGGTTTACAGGAAAAGGGTGTCCCTTACACAAATGGACCTTACCCTGCAAAGACCAGGCAGAAAGAGGTTACCCGCATTTACTTTCATAGGGAACATCAGTGATCAGTCTATTCCTGTGGATCATACATGACAGTGTTCGTGCCTCGCGCAGCATTTTCTTTTCCTTGAGTGTTGTCAATAAATGGACAGCTCCTTTACACGCTACCCTCATACAATTGTAATTTCAAATAACACATATGTCACCCAGTAGCGGCCAACGTTGTGGATGAGTGGCGGGGTGGGTGGGAGGGGTGGAGTGGGGTTAGGCATAGGTGTCACAGACGGCAAAATGAGGGGCATGGGGCGAGCTGATTCCTGCCGGGCATTCCTTGGAGGCCCGCCCGAAGACAACTTCCAGGCTGATCCGGTGAGTGGGGGTGTGCTCGGCTACCGTTGATGGGTAGCGGCGTGGGGGTCAGGCCCCCTTTCTCCCTTGCAGAGGCGGTCTACTATACCCCAGCTCTGGCCGGCCCCTCCCCCCCACTGGGACTAAGACGGGGGGAGTGCTGTGTTCTGGCCCTCTGCTGCTGTGCCTCAACTGACACGGGTGATACGCTGGGCCTAGCGCGGCCCCCTGGTGGACCTGGGGGGGTCCCCTTCCTGGTGGCCGGGTAAACTGGTAGTGTGGCCCAAGGGCCTGGAGATTTCGGTTCTGGACCTGTTTGTGCCCCTCTGTCCTCTGCGCTCTGTGACCTCGCCTAGGCCTCATCCACTGCCTTAAACTCTGCTGACTTCTAAGGGGTGGTACAAAAGGGGGTGGTGATGGACGGAGCATCTGAACCAATCAAACACTCACACCCAGTCAAAAGATCTGGGTTTGACCCATCACCGTTCTTTAGCCCACTCTGCCACCCCAGTTCAGACATGGCTATATGCAAATCTGTCTGACCCTGTGCCCCATGGGAACAGTCCAGCCCGAACTGCCAAGCCATGCCTTCCCTGGACCGGAAACAAGCTTCCGAGGACCGGTTTCTGGCATTACAGCCGTCTTCAGCCCGGCTTGCTTGAATCCAGTGGCAAAGTGAGCAAGGGACTCACGTCTGAGCATACCCTGCCACACTTATGGCGGCCAAAAGAGGTACAAAAGGGCGTGGTGATGGACGGAGCATCTGAACCAATCAAACACTCACACCCAGTCAAAAGATCTGGGATTGACCCATCACCGTTCTTTAGCCCACTCTGCCACCCCAGTTCAGACATGGCTATATGCAAATCAGTCTGACCCTGTGCCCCATGGGAACAGTCCAGCCCGAACTGCCAAGCCATGCCTTCCCTGGACCGGAAACAAGCTTCCGAGGACCGGTTTCTGGCATTTCAGCCGTCTTCAGCCCGGCTTGCTTGAATCCAGTGGCAAAGTGAGCAAGGGACTCACGTCTGAGCATACCCTGCCACACTTATGGCGGCCAAAAGCGGTACAAAAGGGGGTGGTAATGGACGGAGCATCTGAACCAATCAAACACTCACACCCAGTCAAAAGATCTGGGTTTGACCCATCACCGTTCTTTAGCCCACTCTGCCACCCCAGTTCAGACATGGCTATATGCAAATCAGTCTGACCCTGTGCCCCATGGGAACAGTCCAGCCCGAACTGCCAAGCCATGCCTTCCCTAGACCGGAAACAAGCTTGGGCCTGAGAACGGTGATGGATTAAACCCAGATCTTTTGACTGGGTGTGAGTGTTTGATTGATTCAGATGCTCCCTCCATCACCACTCCCTTTTGTGTGACTTCTAAGGGGTAGCAGGAGCTTTCCCAAGATCTCCACATTCGGGCACCCAGTGAGTGGGGCCCTTGGCTGGGCATTGGCTGCCAGGTCGTGCAGCGGTGAGGGGGCTCTGTTGGCTGTCCCACCCCCCTCCCTCACTATCTTGCCCCTTCTCTGCCTCCACACCACGAGGCAAATCTGGGGGTGCAATTGGAGCTAGACCTAAAAGCAAGAACAGCCCCCGAAGAAACTCCACTGCTACAATTAGAAGAGGAAGAAAATCACCACAAAGCCTCTATAGATGCGGCTAGCACTGGCAATAAGACGTCCGCCCCCCAAGATCCTCTAATGGGAAGTGATCCATCAAGAAGGTCCTTCCCACTAATTATAAAACCAAGTACACAAGTCACCTCGGAGTTCACGGGCAATGGCCCGGTTGTACCCAGAACCAACCAGGCTCTGTTACATCAAGAGCCTCGCCCTGGACAGCATCAGCATAGACAAATACTGCTATATCCGGAGTATGAATCCCAGGGAAAATGGGACATCTTAAATAGAGGTCATATTTTAAAGTGATGTCTGCACCTGCCAGGCTTAGAAAGCGTGAATTCAACGGACATTGAGACAGTGGCCTTCATAGACCCCGTTTTGGGACAAAGAAACGAGTCCACATTGGTAACCTTCTCCAATCCAGAACGGGGGACAACGTTGATGAAGAACGTAAAACAACTGAACGAATGGGGCATTCAGGCTAGCCCCTATACCTTCATTAACTACCCGTCATTTTTAAAAAACTCCCATGACAACATAACGACCGCCAAAATCAGACCAGACTTAAAACAAGAAAAGCATTTAAAACAGTCATCTTCGATGCTGCGGGCCACCGACAGGAGCCAAAAACAACCTCATGGATTTAGAACCCACTTCAAGTAATTGCCTCCATAGCAGGAGGCCCACGCAAATGCATACTAAAATCGCACAAATCTCAAGACTGGTCTTGGCTCTCCCAGGCGTTAGGGTAGTGCGTCGATACCCACGTATGATAATAAACCTATTCACGAGACGGTTCACCATTTAAACATATGCTCTTGGAACATCCGGGGTCTAACAAAGGAGAAAACAGAACGATTAACTTCAGGCCTGCAGAAGACCCACAACATATTCGCTATCCAAGAGACCTTGGCCTTGGAAAACACCATCTGGGAAGACTTTTCCGTAATAGAATCTACCGCTACTCCATCTAAAGTAGGCGGTCATGCATCCGGGGGTGTACTGATTGCCGTGAAGAACTCACTGACTGCGAAGCTAGAAACTCTCCACAGTGGAGTTGGCGACTATATTTTCATCAGCATTGAGATCGAGAGCCAAGTAAAGGGGAAGTCAAAGCAGAAAATGATCCTTGGCTGCGTCTATCTACATCCAACAAAAACGAGACGATTGTCTACTTTGAGTAATATCATACCACTAATGAATAATCTCGAAGTTCTATACCCAAACGATCTGTGGTTGATAATGGGCGACTTTAATGCAAACTTAACGGAAATCGATCTCACCCAATCCTCTCAAATAACATCACTTCATGTAATGTGGGCAATCCCGGAGATAAAATCCCAATATCACCGAAAGGATGTGAACGGAATAAAACTGGCAACTAAACTGAACCATCTTGGTCTGCGCACTCTCAATGGAAGGATTGCTACAGATCAACCGGCCGCATATTCTCATGTAACCTCCTCCCGAATGGCCACCTTAGATTACATATGGATATCGCTTACGGCCTTCCATCTGGTACGCCAATTCTTGGTAACACCGTCCCCCGATAGCGACCACGCCATTTTAACATGCAGTATTGCCCTTGGGCCACTACATCGCCCGAACACAAATCCGATAGGGACGGCATCAAGCCTACAGAATGTAAGGAAACTCTGATGGTCAGAAAGCAACCAGGATGCAATCGAAAAGGAGGTGCACAAGCTTATGACCAGATGGCCCCTGGCTGGTACTAGCCACGTGACAGCTCCCATTTGGAAACTATACTGACCAATTTTAGGGAACACTTCACCTCAAAACCCACAAACAACCTTTCGAAGGACATTCCAACTCCAACAACTCTGTCAGCGCAAAAACAACACACAATTACTGCAAAGAGTAAATTAAACAAGCTACAACGAACAACCGTCAATAAAGAAAGTGAACATAAACTTTTGAAGGAGGACATCATGGCTGCGCGAAAAGCCTATAGGAAGGCCCGTTTTACCTTAAAGAAACTGGAAGAAGAGCAGCACTGGGCAACAGCTTTCGAGATTATAAAATCTAAAGATCAAAGGAAATTTTGGAACTGGGTTAACAAGGCCAGCAAAGCCACTAAACCCCCTACCGCAACTAACATTACTCCCGCGGACTGGGAGACTTATGTTAAAATGCTCTATACAGCTCCGCATGGCCAAATCACCAATACTACGACCAACCAGTTAACCAGGGCAGAACCATCCCCACCGCCAATATATCAACAGGCGACATAACAGGAATAATAAAGAATATGTGCTTGGGCGGCGCCCATGGTCCCAACGGAATTCCGACTCAAGTTTTTAAAGCCTCTGCTGGAAAATGGGCCCAGATACTGACACCTCTTTTCGAAGCCGCAATACTGGGCGACTCCATCCCGGCGTCTTGGCAAGGATCACTTCTCGTCCCCTTCCATAAGAAAGGCTTGCGCTCTAATCCCGATAACTACCGTATGATAGCCCTCCTAGATGTGGACGGGAAGGCATACGCTAGCATCCTCTTAACTGCACTCACTAAGTGGGCGGAAACTAACAAACTAGTCCCCTTCACCCACACCGGCTTTCAAAAGGGGTGCCACATCGAAGACAACTTGATTAGTATTGCTCACCTGATGGAAACCACCTTAGCTGCAAAAGGTAAATCGTTATACCTTGGATTCATCGATTTTCGCAAAGCCTTTGATAGTGTAAGCCGGCCAAAATTATGGGAAAAACTCGCAAGATGGGGCATCCCGCAGTCGCTACTGAAAGCACTAATTACCTTACACACTGACACCTGTGTTAAAGTGAGAGTCACATCTAGATGGTCCACCTCTAACAAAATCTATACCACCAGAGGTTTAAAACAAGGGTGCACCCTTGCACCAATGCTTTTTAACCTGTATCTCGCAGACCTCCCCGAATGGTTGTCACGCACCCGTGCTTTCCCTCCTGGAATAGAATCAAAAAAGATTCAAACTCTACAATACGCGGATGACACCATCCTGCTAGATCAAACCCAGGTAGGCCTCCAAAGACTGTTTGATTCCCTCGCTAAGTACTGCAATATGAACATGCTCGAAATAAATGTCACCACAACCAAAGCAATGATAATATCCTCTGGAAAAACTAAAAAGAACATGTGGTTTATTGAAGGGAAGAGACTGGAAACTGTCACTGCTTATAAGTACCTGGGCGTGTGGATCGATCATAAAGGGAGATCCACTGCGCACATAACCGAAATGCAGGCTGTCGCTCGTAGCCTAGAAGGGGTGTTCATAAGAACGAAAAGTACGTTGCACTCCCAGGCTTTAGCACCATTAATAAAATTGATCACTGCAAAACTACTCCCCACAATCTCCTATGGTGCAATAATCTTCAAGGATAAAATGAATATTTGGCTGGACAGAGCGCAATCGTCTTGCTATCGCAGGGTTTTCTGACTACCTAATTCAACCGCCCATACCCAAATTAGAAAATAATTCTTGCTACCCTCCCAGCAATGGATTATGAGTGCACGTTACATCAGCTATTGCTTAAAAACTAAACAAGCCAGCCCTCACACCCTAAAGAGTTGCTTAAGGTTAGTCTTCAGCAACCCAAAAACATCGTGGAATAAATATTTGATGTCATGCCTCGAATCCCTCAAAGCAAAGGACATATGGCTATCCCCGTTGCCCATCGAGGCGAAAACAAAACTCTTATCTAAGCAAGCAAAAATTCTATCAAACGACCTTGACGAGCAACGGGTCAACCAGCTCTTTCATGGTTCCAGGGCCTCCAAATTATACACTCCGAAAACCCTTCCGTCCTACCTTGCATCTTCTGTGAAAGTCCACATAAAACTCCAATTAATGAGATTCCGCTTCGGTTTAATCCCGCTGATGGCATACAAGTTTGGCCAAGGATACAGGAAAGAAGCATCCTCCCAATGCCGCTTTTGCAAACATGACGAGGAAAATCTTATCCATGTCTTGTGCATTTGCCGAAAACTCCGAGCCCAAAGAAACTTCTGGCTGCGTCCAATCTGGCTCCTTCTTAACATCAGGACTTGCCATGAAGCAGTTGACACATGCATGAGGGGAGACTCACCGCAGGTGGCGGCACGTTTTGTTAAATTTATTACAGAAATCAACTCTCCGAATTTTTCCTTTGTTAAAGCTTGAATTCCCTTCTCCCCAGTGACATTATTGAGCTTCTTTTAATTTATTTTGTAAATTCTTTGTTTCCAATTGTTTTTTTATATTTCTTTTCCTTTTTAAAACTTTTAATCCTTAACAGTTATCCCAGAGTGTGTATATTGCAACGATTTTAAATAAGTGTGCAAATAAAAAATTTACTTACTTACTGGGGGTGCAATTGGACGTCCACCGGCCTGTGCACACAGGGTGGATCCCCCTGGCCATTCCTGTCCTGGGTGTCGGCCCCCCTGCTGAGGTTGGGGTCCAATGAGCGTCCACGAGCCTGAGGCATCAGGATGAATCCCTGGCTCCCGGTACTGAGAAGCGGCAGACCGCACTTTTGAGACCCACCTCGCCAACCCTTGACCAGCCTTCCCGGGACGGTGGGCAGTGCCACTTTTTTATCGGCCGTCGCATCGGACGGAGATGGAGGGGGAATCCCCGGATTCGTGCTGTTTACCCCTTGGCCTTAGGAGGATCGGCCTTGATGCCCGGGCCTGGGCCCGAGCATTGACGGCCTGGATACCGGTTCCATCCTTCCCTACAACTGCGGACTGCCTCCCCCAGCCATCCAGTGGCAGGGGCCTCCTCCACGGCCACGATGGGCAGGGACCGTGCCCCGAAGACAACTGCTCCGCATACTCAGATGAAGATGGACCAATACACCACCGGTGACCGGGACCCAGCTGGGGGGGCATCGAATGCTCCCACCACCACGGGGGGCGATCTTTCCATGATCCTACAGGCAATTGGTGCCTCACAAGCCGCGGTGGAGAACAAGATCGGTGAGGTGAGGGTGGACATGGCCCTCATTCGCCAAGACCTGCGCAATGCGACGACCCGGATCTCAGAGACGGAATCACGCCAAAGATGCCGAAAACAGGTCAAGACAGAATAACCTACGCCTCATAGGTTTTCCCGAAGGGGTCGAACATGGCCAGACAGACACATTTCTGGAGGCCCCGGATAAGATCCTGGACACCTATGGAATCCCTTTCTCTGTGGTGCATGATTGAACGGGCCCACCGCTCCCTGGCTCCTCGGCCTCCGCCTGGGGCCCCACCATGGCCCATCATCATGAGGGTCCTCAACTTACGAGACAGGGATGCTATTCTCAGGGCGGCGAGGTCGCAGGGTCCAGTGTCTTACCAAAACAACAGGATTATGCTCTTTCCAGATTACATCAGGGAGGTGCAGGCCCAGCGCCAAACCTATGACGACGTCAAACAGAAACTCCGCAATCTGTGTCTCCGCTACGGTCTCCTCTTTCCGGCCTGGCTCAGAGTTGTGTTTCAGGATAAGACACTCTTCTTTGACACCCCCCAAGCGGCATGGACTTGGCTCACAGACGAGAGCCCCCTCCGGACTCGCCCCACTTCCCCCTTCTGCCAGATGGGAGCCACAACAATCTTGACTAACTCTTCCCAAGCCGCAGCAGTACTGTACTCGGTCCCGCAAGAAGGGTGACCACCGCAGCGGGGTCTCATGCTCACCTACCACTGTGTCCCAACTGCTTATCTCCTCTGGAATGCCTCCGGTGCCTGGGCCCCACAACCTGTCCAGGTCCATGATAGATCTAAGCTGGGTCCTGGACCCCTCTGAGACGTTGCGCCCTTCCATGTCTGATTCTGACTTATCCAGAAGCCCCACACTTCGTGGATCCAAAGAAGACGATGGAGTCTGACCCGGGAGCCCGTCGGACCGGGGTTCTTGATTTGTTTCTTTGACTCTCTTGCAGCTGTGAATGGTTTTATATCGTCTACATGGAGGGGTCCATCTTCGCCAAGACCAAGCTCTGCTAATCGTTTTAGCTTAGCATTCGGACTTTTATGTATTCTTAGTTTTGTTTTGTAGAATTATTTTCCGGGGCGACAGATGCTTCATTTCTAGAAGTGTAGGGTGAGGGGTAGTTGGGGGGGGCAGGGAGGGGTAGGGGGACTGTTATTTCCTAATTGTTTAATGTGTTCGGCCTCGTTTGGGCCCCTGGTTTTTATTTTTCGTGACAGCTCTTTGAAGGCACATGCTAAATCCGCCGATTTGAGACCTATCATACTACAAACACTCTATCCATACACCCGGATCACGTGATGCCACTTGCCCTGAGATTCAGGCCCCCGCGCTGGCCCACAAGCACACAACCCACTCACATGACGTCCTTTCTTAATGGATCCCTCCACATTCTGCCATGGAACGCCAACCATATAAAGCAAACCGCAGTTCAGCGTAGCGCCCAACGTGAAGCTCCTGACATTCTCTTTTCGCAAGAAATGCACCTTCTGGAGACACACTGTAACTTCCTTGCCAGGTATGGGTTTGACAGGGTCTGGCACTCTGGTTTTGCTAATGGCTCCCGCGGAGTGGCCATATTGGTTTGAAGGGGTCTCCCCTTTAATTTGCTATTGGTGGAGTCTTACACGCAGGGGTATTATGTGGCCCTATCTGGTAAGATCAAAGGCCATCCTCTAAAACTCCTATGTCCATACATTCTCCCAGCCACCATACCCTCCACCCTTCGACGCCTCACTGTAGTGATTTCAAATTTCCCTCTGGGTTTGACGGTCCTTGGGGGCGATTTCAATGCTGTTATGCAGCCTTCCCATGACTCAACAGGTACCCCTCGGTGTCCCGCCTTGCCTCCACCAAGCGCCTCTCAGATTGGTCCTTGGCCATGGGTCTCTGCGACGCCTGGAGAGTGTGGAACCCTCGCTGGGAACAGTACACTCACACCTCGGCGGCCCACCACACCCACTCCTGTATTGACTTGCTTCTGTTACCGGCCACCGATTGCCAGTTGGTGTCAGGGGCCGCTATCCTTCCCCAAGGAATCTCTGATCATTCCCCGGTCTCCCTCTGGCAGGCCCCTGGGGGAGCCTGCACGGTTTGGCAGATGAATGCTTGGTTCCTGCAGGATGAGGAGTTCGTTGAGACCCTTGACCAGGAGCTGCAGCAATATTGGGTGATCAACAAGGGATGGGTGCCCTCTCTGGCTACTGCGTGGGAGGCCAGCAAGGCTACCATGCAGGGCGTCGCTAGGGGCCTCGTTCAAGCTAAACGCACGGCCCAGACAGCCTGTCTGATGCAGCTCGAAACCCAGGCTACACAGCTGGAACTAGCCCAGACTTCCGCTGAGGACGATCGCTCCACCCGACAGCGTGCACTGCTCCACAAGGAAATCAGCCAGATCTCCTTGGAATCGGCTAAGGGCCTGTGCCGTTCATCGGTGGCGCGTATATGCGGCTGGGGGGACAAACACGGGAAGCTACTCCACAACCTGGTCTCCAACCCCGCAGCCAACCGTATCATCCCAGAGGTCTGTGACGCGGCCAGCGCTCATCATCTTTCTTCCCAGGCTATTGTGCAAGCCTTTGCGGGCTATTACGCCAGATTGTATGCAGCCCAGCTTCCCGAGGCTTCACTGGCGGAACTGTTGACAGAGGCGGGGACTCAACTGACCCGTCTTCCTCAGACAGTCTCAGAAACCCTGGACCTCTCCTTTACCCCGGAAGAGATATATGGGTCCATTTCACTCCTTCACTCTGGTAGGACGCCGGGGCTGGATGGATACCCTCAGGAATACTATGTGACTAACTCGACCAGTTGGTCCCTAGCCTGGTTGACCTGTTCCACCACGTAGTGGAAGTGGGGTCCTTCCCCCTGAGACTGATGTGGCCACCATTGTGGTCCTTCCTTAAACTCAACCGTCTTCCCTCTCCTGTGCGGATTACCGCCCCATTACCCTCATCAACTCCGAGGTGAAAATCTTTGCTTGTGCCTTGGCCCAGCGCCTCCGCCCCCTTTTGCATGACTTGGTCCATCCCGACCAATGCGGCTTTATGCCTGCCCATGGTACCCGGCATTGCATACTCCACCTTCACCTCGCACTTGCACACTGCCACTAGCTCTCCCCGTACTTGGCCCTGCTTTTCATTGATTTTGAAAAAGCCTTCGACACAGTTGACTGGAGCTATCTGGACGATGTGCTGGAGGCGATGGGATTCGGCCTCCCATTCAAACGTTCCATCCGAGTCTTGTATTCTAGTCCTAGAGCATGGTTTCTAATTAATGGTGTACTCTCTGAGGCATTCTTGGGGACGTCTGGGTCGGGGACCATATCAGGGCCTTCATGGATTTGAAACAGCACTATTCCCTTTCTGCCTCCCAGTTCTACAAATACCTGCAGCTGTGGCACGCCCTCCATACACACATTACCTCGGCCACCTCCCTCCCTGAATTCAGCCCACTTGATGCCCAGGTGATGATGGGGAATCTTGGTAGGGTGGGGTGTCGCGGATCTACCTCTCCATAGTGAATAATGGCCCGCGACCCTAGACTCATCGCGCGCTCGCTGGGAGGTGCGATTGGACCCTCTGTAGTATGCCGACTGGCGGGACGCTCTCATGGCTCCCAAGACCTTGACGACCTCCTCCAAACTGCGCCTCATTCAACTCTATTATTTACATGGGGCATATCTAATCCCCGCAGGTATATACAGAGCCCGACTGAGACCCTCCCCGTCCTGTGCAAGATGTGACCACACTCCGGCTGATTTTTATCATATGGTCTGGCAGTGCCCAGCCATCGTGGCATTCTGGAGTGGAGTAGAGGTTGAGCTTACACAGACCCTGGGGTGGGTCGTTCCCCATGACCCGGTGCATCTGCTTTAAGGTGTGTTTGATGGCCTGGACGGCTCCTGGGCCGATAAACGATTCCTGGGAACAGCGTTGGCGGTAGCAAAACGTGACATTGAGGCACTTTGGTCGCAGGTTAGGCCCCCTACCTTACAGAAGTGGAGGCGGGGTGGACTGGTGTGGGACCCAGGAGGAACCCCTCTTTGAGGCCTGGGGTTGCCCTGAATTATTTGAAAAGATCTGGGCAAATGGTTTAATCTTCTGTCCTGATTCCTTTTTTTTTTTTTTTTTTTCGTCCTCATAAATGCCACCAGATGGAATGACTCTAGATGGAAACTCTCAATTCTGCCAACATAATGACTAACTGTGCGCCCTGGAATATTTTATTTTATGTATAGCTTTCGAGAAGTCTCCCAGAGGTAGGTTTTCTACTAGTCCAACTCCCCTGATCGATGTCCCTGTACCTTGTCTTGGGGAGGACCAGACCACAAACCCCTGGCATAATCATTAGACTTTTGTTGTCTAACTGTCCGACCATTTTATCAGCGGAGCCCAAATCTTTGCCGCATCCTCTCCTCCACACATCATATCTGTTTTACTTATAGCCATGATGTTTTTTAGGCAGTCTGCGAACCTGGGCGGGTGCGGGGGGGGGGGGGTTGGAGATTTCCATTCTCTGCAGATCTCCCTCCTGGCGATGACAATTACATAAAATATAAACTGGGTGATACTGTCTCTAATATCGTATTCTTCAAACAAACCCATAAGAATCAGTCTAGGGCTACAAGTGACTGATCTAGACAGTACCTCCTCTAAAAAGGTGCAGACCAATAACCAGTAGTTTTTAATTTCTGTACAATCTACAAAAATGTGTAAGTCATCTGCCACTGTATTTTTACATCTGGGACAAGAGTGTGGTATTCCCGATATTTTTGAGAGTTTAGAGGGGGTCCAATAAACCCTGTATGCCGTGTAATGATGATTTCTTCTGAGGTTGACAGGTTTTATTGTTTTTTGAGATATTACGAATGAGTCTATCCAAACCTCCAATTGTTTTTCCGAATCATCTCCATTTATATACCCCCAACGTTTCGAGATCTCTTCCTCCTGCCTGTCTTTTGCCCCTATTAGTATATTATACCATGCTGAAACCTCACCCTTCCACCCTTCTTGTCTATTAGCTAATTCTAAGAATTCACAGCCCGCTGTTTCTGACGCCCAATTTTGACTTCCCCACCATGATGATAATTGGTAATATTTGAACCTCGTGAGGGACCTTCCTGTCATGTTAGATATGGATGTCCAGTCTAGTAGTTCTAAATTGACCTGAAGATCTCCCCACCGTATTAGGCCAGCCTCTCTCAAGGGAAAAGAGAGTCGATCCAATAGACATTCCGGAGTTCCGGGGGTGTCCCAAATTGGTGCCAGAGAGTTATAGTAAGGAATTTTCCAGATTTTACAGGCTGTTTGCCATAGTTTTAAGGCTGTTAATAAAAATTTTAGGCGGACTTTTTTGTAAAATGTTTGGGCGCCAAATTTAAACAGAAAAAATTCAAGACCCTTAGGAAGGTCGGATAGCAGAGCTTGAAACAAACGACCATGTGACGACGAATCTAGCTTATTGGCCAGGAGTCTAAAGTTTTTTAACTGAAATGCGTAACAGTAGAAAAGCAAATCTGGGAGAGCTAATCCACCTATTTTTAACCCCCTCCTCAGCTTTTTCCAAGCAATTCTTGGTGACTTGGTTGCCCAAATGAATGAGCTAATCTTTCCCTGAAGGCTTGAAATGTCTTTATTTTGAAATGTCAATGGAATGCAATTAAATAGGAAAGTCACTTTAGGTAATACTACCATTTTAATTAAATTAACTCTACCGTAAATGCTAAGAGGTAGACTGGACCATCTTTGAAAGAGTTTAATTATCTCTTTTACCACAATCTGCCAAGTTATTTTGGGTATATCTAGGAATTTTTGAGTAATGTGAATACCTAGGTACCTAATTTTTGTTTTTATATCTGGTATGGGGACAGGATTATTCCAACTCATTATGTCTGTTTTATTTTTATTAATGCTATATCCTGAGACTACTCCATATTCCTCTGCTAGATTGAATAACTTCGGAATAGCCTCTAATGGGTTGATAGTGTATAGCAACAGATCGTCAGCATACAATGCGGTCTTTAACTCCATCCCACCCAAATTAAAGGGGGAAATTGTTGGGTCTGATCGTATCACTGTCACAAAGGGCTCAATATATAAATCAAAAAGGAGAGGAGACAGGGGGCAACCCTGCCTCTTCCCTCTTGATATCTCAAACCAGTCTGTCATGGACCCGTTAATTAAAACTTTTGCTCGTGGGTTCCCATATAAGTTTCTAACAGCCTGAATAAAGGGTGATGGAAAGCCAAACCTTGTTAGGGTGTCCCACAAAAACACCCAGTTGACTTGATCAAAAGCCTTCTCGGCATCTATTGCCACGATGGTAAGTGGCAGTCCCTTTACTTCGGCATAATCAATTGCTCCAATGACCTGAAAGGTCAGCTCATTCAGTTGTCGTCCTGGGATGAAACCCCTTTGGTCAGGGTGGATGACAGTTTTAATAACTTTGGATAGTCTCTCAGCCAGAATCCCCGAATATATTTTGAGGTCAGAGTTTAAAAGAGAGATAGGTCTGTATGACTCTATTTTCATTGGGTCCTTGTTTGGTTTAGCTATTAAGGTGATGGAGGCCTCAGCCCAGGAGGGTGGAATACCCCCTCTTTGCTGATAGATATTATTGAAGAGGGACAGCAAGTTTGAAATAATCTCATCCTCATTATCCTTGTAGATCTCCGTTGGTAGATCATCTGGGCCTGGGGCTTTATTCCTGCTCATCTTTTTTAACTGAACTCTAATTTCCCCCTCAGTGATGTCCCTCGGCAAGGTCTTTTTATCTTCTTAATTCAATTGGGGTAGTGCCCTTTGGTTCCACCACTTCTCCAAATCTTCTATTCCAACCTTAATATTTTCCCGATATAACTCTTCCATGAAACCTCTGGCTTCATCCCTGATCTCTTCTTCTTTAGTCAACTGATCTCCAGAGGTTCTTTGGATCAAGGTGTCAATGTTATTTCTAGTCCTGTCCGCTCTGGCCTTCCACGCCAAAAGTGCCCCACACTTCTCTCCGTATTGAAAGTCTTTTAATTTACTAGTTTCCCATCTATCGTGGATCTGTTTATCAGCTCTAGCTTTGAGACTCAGCTGCAAGTCTAAAAGCTCCTTTTCTAATTCTGGAATCTTCTCTCTTTCCTCCAAGGCTGCACGCTGAAGCTCCTGCTCTTTCTTTTTAATAGAGTCCAAATCTTTAATTTCTTTATCTTTTGTCTCTTTTCTTTTTTGTCTCATATGGTGTCCCAGTAGACCTCTAAGAAAGGACTTGAATGACTCCCAAACAGTCTGTTCTAGAGCTGAGCCCACGTTAAATAGAAAATACTCTCTTATACTGCTCTTGATTTTGACTCCAATATTATCATCTAGAAGAATAGTTCTATCTAAAGTCCATCTTCGTTCAGTGGCTATATTTGCGAAATTAATGCTTAGCTGTACTACTGAGTGATCCGAAAGGCCCACTGGAATATGAGTGACTGAAGCCAAAACTGACTCAAAGGAATGATCTACCAGAAATAAGTCAATTCTCGAGAATTGTTTGTATTTCTTACTGTAAAAGGAATATTCTCTTAGGTTGCCATTCTTGGTTCTCCAGGCATCTAACAGGTTGTGTTCTTTCATTATGTTTTTAAGAACAGAAAGGGATTTTTTTGGGAGGATATACTTTGCTCTGGAGGTGCGATCTAACTGGGTATCTAAAATGAGATTAAAGTCCCCCCCAAGAATAAGAGGTGCCCTACTAAGAATTAAGACCCGCTCAAGTTTGCAAAGGAAGATTTCATTATCCTCATTTGGGCCATAAAACACTGCAAGAGTGTATGGTAAGCTAGCAATTAAGAGCTCAGCTACCAGCCACCTCCCTGTCTGATCAGTGTCCCAACTCTGTACTTTAATACCCTTATTTGCTCAAATAATTATTGCAACTCCTCTAGATGTTCCCTTTTGCCTCGAGCATAAAATGTCCTGTACCCAACGCCTTTTCTCAAAGACCTTCTTGCACTCTTTTTCCTCGAGATGGGTCTCCTGTAATAAATATATACTAGCCTCAAGATTCTTTAGAAAGTCACATATCCTCTGTTGTTTCCTAAAGCTTCCTATTCCATTGAGATTCCAAGAAATAATCTCACTACTTGTATGTGGGTTTACTGCCATAACCAAATTTTACCCTCCCAGTTAATCTCTAGGGTATTGTCTAGATGTCTATGTATGTGTTTATGTGTTTGTATTTGTCTGTGTATGTGGATGTTAGTTTTAGAGTTTCTGTACTTAAATGAGGACTTTTTTCTTTTTTCCCCCTTCCCCACCCCCGCTCCCTCCCCCAAGGAACCCTCCCTTCATCTTTGGGCGTTTTCCTGCCCCTGTGGAACTCTCCACCTTACAGCGCCCTGTCTATCTTATCCCTTACCCCTGATAAATACTATCGATGTGAATTGGTGTAAATTAGTGTCAATTAGTGTCAATTACTCTCCATTCCCTTTCCCTCCCTTCTCCCCTATATATATATATTTTTTTTTTTTTACAGGTGAAGTGTGCCAACCCCCTTTATTGTATATGTTTTTTTTTATATATATATATATATTTTTTTACTTAGTATGATTTGTATATGTCCCGGATTGCTAAATTAATTTCTTGCCATACGGGCATAATCAATGTATACAAATATATACATATGGAAGTTAGATTTTCGGTGTGCTCAATATTTGGGGCTAGATATTTCCAACATAGCCTATTCCCTCATACTCCGTAACAGTTCATCTACCTCCTCCGGCTGGTTACAGGTGTACGTTTTATTATTCCACATGACCTTAAGCAAGGCTGGATACTTCATCTGCACTTTTGCACCCAATGATCTAAGTTCCGGCATTCTTGAACCCAATTCCCATTGTCTCTGAGCCGTTCTTCCTCCTATATCTGACCTAATTTGGTAAGGGTTGGCCCGATAATGGAGAGAGGCACTTGCTAAAGCTCTATTCAATATCAGATCTTTAACATTGTAGGTCTGGAAATAGACCAATATTTTTCTGGGCCCCTTTCGATCTTGGTGTATTCTGAAAGGGTCTCTATGGACTCTCTGAATCTCTGCTTCTAGGTCTATATCTAGACGATCTTTCAAAACCCCCTCTCTTAGGAGTCTGCAGACAAAGGCTTTTATATCTCCTACCTCTTCCCCCTCCGGTATCTTTAAAATGCGAAGATTGTTCCATCTCGAGTGAGTCTCCAATCTTTCCATATCCATCATTAAAGCCTTATTCTGTTTCTTTAAGGCGCTGAGGTCCTCACTGTTTTCTGCTGTGGTAGCTGAGAGGGTAGAGACCTTTTTCTCCAGAGTAACTGTCCGGGTTTCTATCCCTTCCAATCTGGTTTCCAAAAGATCAAACCTGTCATGTAATCTTTTTTGATTTGTCTCGGAAATTTCAAACTTCTCCAACAAGTCACTTCTCAGAGAATGAAGTAGGAGTCCAATCTTATCAAGCTCCTGGGGAGGAATGGAAATCTGACCTGTGTCTTTTTCTGATCTAACACGGGTATCAGAAGCTGGAGCGGATACGTTGCTAGGGATTTCCGCAGTCTCGATGTGGCTGCATGCTGCATTCTCTGATGTCTGTAAACTTATAGAGTCTTGATGGGAGAAAGGGTTATCGGAGAGACTATTGGTATTACTACAGCTTATTAAGATATCATTACCTGTATTAACTGGGCTCTCTAAGTCCTCTAGAACTTCCTCGGCTTGAATTTCAGCTAGTGGGGAATACCTGTTAACAAGGGCCAAACCAGATGAGGAGGGAGGCTCAATATTCTGGATAGACTGCTGGACCTCTTCCATATTGGCTCCTTCTTTTAAAGAATTCATTTTCTCAACCCCCTTGAAATAACTTTTAAGAGAGGGAGTATTTTTTTGTGTCAAAATCTGCTGAGGGGGCTTACTGCTAATGATGTTCTTAGAGCTCCACTTCCTCTTACTTTTATGTGGTATAAGAGGTGAGGGTCTCACCTTCTCGCCCAATTCAGCTGAATCTAAAACCCCCTGCTGCTTTAATTCTTGTTTTGACCTCAGCTGGTATCTGTTCTTTACCACCTCTCCTTGGCTCCTAGCTTGCTTACTGTTTGCCCGGTCTTTCCCCTTATGTTCTGAAACTCTTGTGGCCAAGTGTAAGTCTGCTGGCGTTAAAGTATCAGATACAGTATCTGATAGAATATCTGGGCTTCCTTCCCTCTGACTCAACAAAACTGGAGCTGCCACGGACGAAGCTGCCTCCATGCGAACTCTTCCTTTAACAGGGGTAACTGGAGTACCTGAAGAAAGATATCTATTGATTCAAAAGTGCCCCCAGCAGACAGGACCTCTGTAATGTTGTAGGGGAAAGACCCTTTTCGTGCACTGCCAAATATCCCACTTACAATTAACCACCTCCCGAATTTCACACCAACGTCTCGAGTCAAAACTTATCTTCAGTTGTCCGTCTGCCTCGGAGGAACACCCGCGTTCGTCACAAGCTCCTCCACCGCGGCTCCTAGATCCGCTCTCACCGCCTCGCTTCTCATAACCTGTGGCCGCCCCTCCTCCTCGTCTTCCGGGCACACGTTTGCTGCAACCATCCCCCGGGGTCCAAGGCCCTAGTGCCGACAGCCGTTCTCTGCCATTCTCCGCCGCCTCGACTCCATTCTTTTGTTTAACATGGAGAGGAGAGAGAAAACCTCATTTCTATCTGGAAATTACTCACATTCGCTTCACTACCAATTCTCACCATGAAATCTCTGTTGGGACCTCGTAACCGTCCATCCCAATGTGCTCAAGTGAAGAGCTCCGCGACAGCCGCTAGCCTGCTGCCGCCATGTTCTGTCCTGATTCCTGGGTGTTTCTCATGTATTGTGCTCATCCTATCTGTGTCTTTATATCTGAAAACCGATAAGCAGGTCTCGGTCTCCAACCTTACTGTTATAGATTGTCGAAGTGATGTGCCTGATTGTGCTGTCAATGTAATTGTCTGGATTCTTATAAATGCCAATAAACTTGATTATCAAAAAAAGAATGTGTACTGTAATAATGTGAAACGTGATGTGCTAGGTATAATTTTCATATAAACGTGGAGAAAGTGGTGTTGCAATACATGCGTGTTTAGCTGAAAACATTAACGTGTAGACATGTGCTAAATGCTTTCACTTATTCGCGCATCTGATGTGTTCATGTAACCTGTTGATTTAGAAAGGCTCAGTAAAAGAGCTCTTTTATTTGAAAACTCATGGGGCCTACGTATTCTCTTATGTTGGGCAATTTTTGTAGGCCTGAAATGTACTCTCCCTGATGCTCTTTATTCATGGAGTTAATGTTTGAATTTTATGTGCATATTGGATTTGTTCTTTTCTCGCGTTTCTGTTGCAGGTGGAGAAAGTTGTCTTTGTTAGTTAGAATAACGCCTTTGTTTTAGGAGTTAGGCTCAGGGGAGGAAAGAATACATGTACCCGAGAAAGCGTTGATAACGTGGGATGGTGTTCTTTCTCACTGGAGAAGGCCTGCAAATCAAGGTCATTGAGCCAGGAGCTGGGAAAATTGAACTAACTGAAAAATCACCTATGAGGAGTGCCTAGCTGGATGAGGTAATCGGAAGACGAGCGGTGGGTGTGCTCAGAGATTTTGGTGTTTGAATTAGTGACAGTGCCCCGGGGGTTGAGGCAGGAGAGGAGATCGATGAGGAGAGATGGACCGAATATCGACCTACAAGAATATCGAGTCCAGTATATCAATGGACAGAATATCGACATCCTATCTCTACAATGCTAAGTACAAAAATATCTAAACCAAAGTATCACTGTTCAAAATATCGTTGTTTAAAATATCTTTTTTTAAATGTCTTAAAAATAATATAAAATTAATTGAATAATAAATGTAATTAATAAAAACATAGAATTATTTAAAAAAGTTAAAAATGATAAATAAATGTAATATAAAAAATAATCATACTTATGTAAATATATATATATATATATATATATATATATATATATATATATATATATATATATATAAATACATATATATTATAACGTAACCATATTCATAAATAATTATTTTATTTAATTATAAAATATTAGAAACATAATAAAAAAATTAAATACATATATATATAAAGTGCGGAGTGCTGGTTTTCTGTTTGTGAACAATATTCTACGGGACCCGGTCCTGTTTCCGACCCAGCACCGACTTGCCAAGTGTTCCCTCTGCGACAGGATCGTTTGTGGGAAATATATATATATATATACATAAACCTGTAATATAAATATAAAAATAAAATATATATATAATAAATGAAATTATTAAAATTAATATTTATTTGGAAAACAATATTTTACACTACATTAACTATAACAGTAGGGAAAAAGTTGGAAATTGTAGGGGATAAAATGACTATTCCCACTCCAGAGAGTGCAACAGTAGGGAACGTGTTGGATGGTGGATAGCGGAGGGGAATACTTTACTATTCCCACTCCAGCAAGTGCAACAGTAGGGAAAGTGTTGGATAGCAGAGGGAATAATTTACTATTCCCACTCCACGGAGTGTAACAGTAGGGAAAGTGTTGGATAGCGGAAGGGTTAAAATTACTATTCCCATTCCAGTAATTGCAACAGTAGGGAAAGTGTTGGAGAGCGGGAGGGTATAAATTACTATTCCCACTCCAGTGAGTGCACCAGTAGGGAAAGTGTTGGATAGCGGGTGGGTAAAATGTACTATTCCCACTCCAGCAAATGCAACAGTAGGGAAAGTGTTGGATAGCGGGTGGGTACAAATGACTATTCCCACTCCAGCGAGTGCAACAGTAGGGAAAGTGTTGGATAGCGGAGAGGTATAAATTAATATTCCCACTCCAACAAATGTAACAGTAGGGAAAGTGTTGGATAGTGGAGGCGTATAATTTACCATTCCTACTCCAGTGAGTGCAACAGTAGGGAAAGTGTTGGATAGCGGGTGGGTAAAAATTACTATTCCCACTCCAGTGAGTGCAAGCCTGTGGCCAAGACGCCAGAGACCGCTACCAACGCCGGAGCCAGCCACGACCAGACCCACGGCCCCAGCGGCCCACCGCAGCGCGCAAAAGCGGGAAGAACTCCTGCTCCCACCTCGGCGGCCAGTGCCCACGCCTGGCGGAGGCCCCCCCCCGATTAACAGTGCCAAAGCGCCCGCAGCAGAAGCCTGGGACTGGTGTCCCCGAGGGGCGAATGACGACGTGTGGGGGGAGAGGCCTGATTTCGTGACTTATAGACCTGGCCCGGACTGTGCATCCCTTCGCCTATTCCAGTGTGACCCGAGGCAGCACCCCCTCATTGACCCACAATGGGCGGCAGGGGCAATCGTGGGACCCAGCAGAGCAAATTAGATAAATTTGCTTACGCCAAGGACTTTCCCCCGCTGACGGAGAAAAAAAGAACCAGCGTGAAGGGCGCAGAGGGTGGCGCGGTCCCAGCCATAACCCTGGAGGACATCATGGCAGCCCTGACCCAGGTGCAAACCACGGTTGGCTCCATCTCAACGGATGTCACACTTCTGCGGGCTGACCTACAAAAGATGTCAACGAGAGTCTCAACGGTGGAACAGGTCACTACGACCCTCACCTCGGACACGGCGTCGCTGTTGAAAAGGGTGGCGCAACTGGAGGAGGACAACAAATTCCTGGCAGACAAGATGGACGGAAACATAACAAAAGGGGGGAGAGAGAGAGAAGTGGATCCAGTCTCCCTAGGCATCATGAATAAACAAAGTAGAATCCACTAAGAGGGTGGCAGTGGTCCCTAATAGGATGGGGAGCACACAGTGTTGTTTAAATGCCCCTCACACACCAACAGGCCCCTTGGTGTCATGCTTCATCATCGGGGCCTTCGCATCCCTCTACGGCATGCGGCGTGCTGCGACAAACGACTACTTAGGAGCGCTTGGTAGTGAGCTATGTGAGGGTGTATGATGAAGGATGTGAGTGAGGTGAGGTGAAAAAATTGAGTAAAAAATACCTGGCACTAAGGAAACAAATATTTATTCTGTCCTCGGCTTTAGGCTCCTTCTTCAGGACGAGGATATGCACTATTATCCTCACCTTACTCACATGAACTTCACCGGAGCAGTGTTGAGGGGATGGCAGGCGATCGTCCATGCAGTCACCGTTGTTTACTGGGCAACGAAGAGAGATACCCCCAATACCACGCATAGGCTCATGAGGCCTTCCGAGTTTTTGTACATAAGTTCTTTACAAACGCCAATTGGGCGCAACGAACATACCTTTTCTTAAAACATTGATAGGTACATTACACATTGTATTTTTATTAAAAGGTTTTTTGAACACTTTCACATTTCATGTGAGTAAGGTGAGGATAATAGTGCATATCCTCGTCCTGAAGAAGGAGCCTCGTGCTCCGAAACATGTTGACACTGTTAATGGTTGATATACCCTAGTACGTATTTTTTCAACCAGATTCTGCACTTTTTATTAATACCAGCCGAGGACAGAATAAATATTTGTTTCCTTAGTGCCAGGTATTTTTTACTCAATTTTTTCACCTCACCTCACTCACATCCTTCATCATACACCCTCACATAGCTCACTACCAAGTGCTCCTACGTAGTCGTTTGTCGCAGCACGCCGCATCCCGTAGAGGGATGCGAAGGCCCCGATGATGAAGCATGACACCAAGGGGCCTGTTGGTGTGTGAGGGGCATTTAAACAACACTGTGTGCTCCCCATCCTATTAGGGACCACTGCCACCCTCTTAGCAGACAAGATGGACGACCAGGAAGGACGCTCAAGGTGCAATAATATCCCCCTTATTGGTCTGCCAGAATCGGAAGGGGGACCTGCCATGGACCTGTATGTGGAAGACCTCGTTAAAAATGTGCTGCAACCGAAAGGCCTCTCGAAGTTCTTCTCGGTGGAGCGGGCGCGCAGAGTCCCGGGGGGGCGTCCGCGCACTGGGGCAAGACCGAGACCTGTTATAGCGCGCATATTCAACTTTAGGGATCGCGATGCCATCCTACAAACGGTGAGGATCGCGCCACCCATACAAATACAGAACTCGGAAGTTTTGATTTTCCCAGACTACACGACGGCGGTGGCGGCGAAACAGAGAAGTTTCATCGAGGTGAAAAAGACGTTGAGGTCTCGTGAGTTGCCATACTCCATGCTCTTCCCGGCACGCCTCAGGGTGGTGGCGGATAAAAAAACTTGGTTCTTTGATACGCCGGAGGAGGCACACGACTGGCTCGAGGGGTGGCGGCCGGCGGAGGGCTCGGGCAGACAGAACAGCAGACGCAGAAGGCAAGGACAATCCGACGAGCCTGAACTGACCGGTCAAGAGGAGAAGGCCGGGTCCGACCCGGCTGCGGACTCTGGGGAATGACTCCGGCTACCTTAAGGGAAGTACCTGCAACCCCTTTTTTTTTTTTTTTTGCTTGACCTATAGCCGATGAACCGACCTTGGTCTTACTGGTGCTCACCTTCCTTATTGTGATACTGATACTTTACAAGTGATCTGGGACACTGGACCTGTTAGGGGCTATTGGTCCTCCTTGGACTTTCACCCCCCCATGCTCTTGTAAGCAACGTTGTCTTCGGACTGGGATCGTAAGCACTCTGCTGAGTTGGGGTGGCAGGCAGTTTGGAGTCCGCGAGGCAGGAAGGCAGGGAGGGGGGAGGGAAGGTTTTATGTTGTTAGTTTTGTTCTCTGTTACTGCGATACACCTGACTACACTGAGCGACATGAGGTTTGGAACCACGGAAAAGATTGTTTGTCAACTTGACACGCTGATCCAAGATGATGGGGGTTGACACACACACAGTTCAGCGGGGCGATGGGGGCTAGTGTGACACCATCTCTGTCAATACTCTCCTGGAATGTCCGGGGCCTTGGGGACAACATCAAGCGAGGTCTGGTCCTGAAGAGCATCAAAAGGGAGGGGGCTGCAGTGGTCCTCCTACAGGATACACACCTCGCTGGCGCGGCTATGAAAGCCATGGACAGATGGGGTTTCCAGATGATGGCACACTCCGAGTTCACCTCTGGGTCCAGGGGGGTCGGCGTGCTAGTGAAAAAGCAATTCCCCCTACTTATACAGTCTACTAGGTCAGATACAGCGGGTAGATTTGCCGCTATACACGCACAGTGGGAGGGCAAGCCCATTAACATCGTCTCCGTATACATTCCACCTGCATTACAGGCGATAGCCCTAGCAGATCTTAGCACTTTTATACTTGGGCTCCCGAAGGGATATTTGCTGCTGGGGGGTGATTTTAATCTAGTAGCTGATAGCCTGAGAGACAGGGTTCCCCCGAAATTGGCACCAGCTGGCGCAACACGACTGGGGGGCTTCCTGACTGCTATGGGACTGGAAGACCTTTGGAGGAAATACAACCCCCGGGACCAACAGTACACATATCACTCGAGCGTCCATAATACTCTCACTAGGCTTGATTATTTTCTTAGCTCACAGGGGGGTCCTGGCACTGTGTCCAGGGTAGAAATAAGACCACGAGGTATTTCAGATCACTCTCCACTGCTGCTTACCTATACACATCGCCAGCCCACTCTACGTCAGATTTATCCGGTCCGCGCTGCATACCTTCACATTTCCAAGGTCAAGAGGGAGCTGAGGGTGGGAACCAAACAGTACTTCCGAGACAACTCGGGCTCGGTATCTTCCGCTGCCACTCTGTGGGAGGCCTACAAAACAGTGATTCGAGGGCGCACAATTGCTTCCATTACAGCGCTTAAGCGGAGGGGCGAGCGGAACTGCTAACTCTAGAAACAGCGGTGACTGAGGCTGAGGCGGGGCATACGGCGGATCCAAACCCCACTACGGCGCACACTTTACAAATAGCACAACTCCGTCATAAAACACACCTATCAGAGGACGTCAAGCTGCAACTGTCGGCCACGCGACACAAAATTTACGAGTTGGGCGACAAAGCAGGCAAATTATTGGCTTGGCTGGACAGACGTGACGGACGAGACAGGTGGATAGCACAACTGACGTTAGAGGGAGGTGACCCCATTCGAGATCCCAGTGCAATAGTACGTGCGCTGGATAATCACTACGAAACGGTGTACACGTCCGCATCCACGATCTCAGAAGATGAGGCGTTCACTTACATTAAGGATCTCAAAATGCCGACACTGACAGAGGAGGAAACTCAGGCCTTAGACGCAGACTTAACGACTGACGAGATACTACTGGCGATTAAAGCCCTGCAAACGGGTAATGCTCTGGGACCCAATGGATTACCAGTTGACCTATATAAGCAACAGGCGGACACACTTGCGCCGCACTTGCTGCATATGTTCACGGACAGCCTGTAGTGTAGTTCCTATTATCCCAATAGGCTCTGCGCATTGGAATAATACCTTCAATAGTATAGGCCTAGACCAGACGTTAACTAGGTCTACTACTGTCGATATTAGACTTAAAGTTTTGGGTTTGCCAGCTAGCTCAGAGTTCACTAGAAACTTTCTCGAATAGGCAAGGAGGAGTTGAACCTCCCTGGATAGACAAGAAGGGATTTAGTTTCTGACAACCATAGAACATGACAACTTTGCTCTCCCCTAATCAAGAGTGTATCTCGAGAGTCGTGTGAACAAAAGGCAATTTATTTTACTCAGTCAGTACGTGCATTCTTAGTCTCATCAGATTGTAGAGAAAAGGAAGAGACGGGCGTGTTCAATAAAAGATGTTATTTATTGATCAGTCTCTTTTCTCATACAAGAGAAATGGATCGATATTATTGCAATACTTATAGTTAAGTAAAGTGCATACATTAAAAGCAGAAGTATAAAATAATACTGTAAAAACATTGATATGGTTTCTAAGCCATATGAAGGTTTAAAATGAATAAAATGAATTACATACACATATACATTTGACTAATCGTACTCAACTGGTGTTTCTAACTACGCCTACCCCGTGTACCTGACCTAAGCCTAATACGTGGGCGGGAATAGAAAGTTACAGTTTAAGTTAAGTTTGTTTTGCCAAGTGACTGACTAAAGAATTCTCTGCGAGGGGTTATTCAGTTCTGTACCTTGAATCTAGGATGGATGAGGGATGGTATCTCTCGTCTCTGGTGTCGATAATCCAGGCTGCCTGCGAGGGCTACCCGGAAGCGCCGGAGCTGGATTTCTCGGCAGGAGAAATAGGCAGCTGCTCGTTCTCAGCGCGTCAAGAAGGCGGGGCTGCGCCAGCGGGGTCTGCTCTGCTCTGGGCTTCGGCAAGTCTGGCTGCTCCGTCCTCGTCACCACCGCGTGTGTTTGCATAGGGCAATATCGGTAATATTTATACCTTTAAGGTGCCGAGATTGACGTAATGATGGACATAGATACGTCAATAAGGATGTCATACGACCAGGTCGTTAGCACATTCTTTTGCTGAAGTTCTCGGTGAAATCAAAACAATGGCCGCAGGGTTTTTCCCAGGTTGTCATAGGTTTGATTTGTTATGAGAACTCCGTATGCCTTATGAGGGGCTGGAGGAATATCGCTTGTCTAATTAGATGGCAAGCGTTATGACCTAATCAGATAACACGTTCCTGTGCCGTAGTGTGGCTTTATCAGATAACGGTTCCTGCATCATGGGGGTTTTCTGCCTCATGGGATGGCTGCTAGTTAACTTGTTAGTTTGTTAACCAGAATAGGGTCAGGAATAGGGGGATCGATACAGAACCTATAGGAATACATCACACCCACTCCACGCTAACTATGGACATATTTACTAATCTATGCATAGTAAAACATACTATAGAGTATCGTGTATACCTTACCACCCCAAAATACATAAATGCATTTTGAAATTTTTCAAATATACGGAAAAAAAGCAGTTACATGTATTGTATGCACTCAAGCTGTGAAATAATGCTAAAGTAATCACGCATTTGTATACATTATTGCTAATTGGTATATGAGAAATTACACATGAAATGGCTCTTAATACAGAAAAAAGGTTCGAGACCATTTCATCACAGAATAAAATATTTATGAACATACCAGCGGGCAGCTAATGTCTAAAAGCTATCTAAAATTAGAAACTGTAGTTCTCTAAGAATAGTTCTTACTTTAAGCAGAAGATAGTGTCCCGAAAAATATGCAAAAATATTTTGGGGCTGCTGAAAAAATTGCTGTCCGTGAACTGGAGGGAAAATTGTTCATGGTATTTTGCTTTTCTAGTTGAAGGTCAAATTCAGGGAACGCCGTGTACGAGCTTGCTCAAAAGTCTCTATTTCTGCTCTGGTGAGAACATCATATCATTTAGACTCTCGAAAAAGTTGTCAACAGCTTCCTGGGAGAGTTCCACTAACTAGGAAATAGGTGTAACCATGCATTCGTGCGCATGATTGTCTCCATTGACATTTTGATTTGGATTGCTGACAGAAGGTCGTACCTGATCGATGCTGCTTTCATCTTGAACTTCACTACCCCTTAATCATAGTGGTGAAGCTTCCACGAATGCCGTCATCAGGATTGGTAGCCGTTGAGGGCAGCACAAAGCATGAGCCTTTGTTGGACTCAACAATGTTTCTGCATCCATTGGCGCATCCGATTGTAGCGTCAGACAGGTGTCTAACACGCATTCTTCTCCGCATAGCAGGCACCTTAATACAGGTAAAACACATCGATGCCACATTGGTCGAAATGATAGAAACCAAGTCATGTTCAGGTCTCTAAGCCGGGATAGTCCCAGGATTTTTGATATCCGGTCCCGGTATCCAATGGCTAGGATTGTTTCTTCCCTTGTCGCAGGTGTTCTGTCTGTGACATGGTTTGCCATAACAAAATATAAGGACTAGGAATAGGATTCCTGCAATCAGTCCTAAAATGAGGGGAAGTCCGCCAAAAATCGAATGGACGAAATCTGGAAAAATACCCAGTATGGCTTTGAATGGTGTTAATGCCATCGAAAATACTGTCTTAAATACTTGTGAGACTCCACTGGTATCGGAAATATTCAAGATTTCATTCAGGATTTCTGCGAAATGTATGGGGGAATTAGTTGATAACAATGAATGTATCTCTGCAGTCGTCCTTGCGACTTGGAGACCATACGTTTCTTTTGATGACGTGAGCCTTGTCGGCGTCTGAAGAAGCACTGTTTTCATTCTGCTTAAAGTATCTATTCGAATAGAAGTAATTTTCAAGTTGGGCCATGCCCTTGCCTCCCTGTCTGGAAAGGAGCTGGGGAACAATGAGTGTCCACAGCACTTGACCTTCGCAGTCGTAGTTACGAGATAAGGAGTCCCGGGCATAAGACTACAACATCTGTGATCTACAATTAGAATGTAACTCCCATTATAGAGTCTTTGAAAGAATGGTTCTATCTCTGTTGCAGGTGCGCCTTGCTGGTGACATGAAAGGTTATTTGAGTTCCCTTCACAGGCTCCATGCAAACTAATTCCGTTACACAGAAGTGTACCGCTTAGTGACATCGCACAATTACTGCCACTAAGAAACACTTTCTGTCCTTTATTACTGACACATGCATGTGAATAGGGCAAGTTCCATGTTGTTTTAATGTACCCTTTTCCTAATTTTTCATACATGCCAGCCTGTATATATTTTTGGCAGTATTGAAACCTGAAGGTTGATATTGGAATATTAATTATCCCATGTATTATCCATTCACTGACAGGTCGTTCTGACATTGTCACTGGTAATCTCTCAAGTTTCTCAATGCTCAGGATTGTATAATCAGCACCCTTTAGTGCCATACTGATTTGTCTATCAGTAAGGTTAAAGATATGGAATAGTGACGTTGTGTTGATTAAACGCCAAGGCACATAGCCTGAACGCAGATTTTGTAACGTCCAGCCAAGCTGTACAATAGAACGCAATTGGGACTGACCGTGTTGTAATAACAGTAAGTCTTGCGATAATATGTCGATTGCTGAAGACACAATGCTGTCCAAAGAAAAAATTCTGGAGGACAGAGTCATTAACCCATTGTCCACTACAGAAAGTGATTTTTCCAAATTAATACGGTCAATTTCCCGTATCCTTTCTGCTGTCTCAATTTGAGTAACCTTCCAGGCCTCATTGTATGCTGCATATACAGAGGCTGCTATGAAACGCTTTTGACGCTGTTTGCGTGGTCCCATAGTGAAATCACGCAAGTCAGCACCATCAGTAAGTAAAGTTAGGTGTTGCTTAATTTCTGCCAGTGTGGAAGTTTGCAGCCATTGAAGGCATAATTTGCCCACACTGTAGGTGGTTATTATCCCTGGGTGATGTCTTTGGGGATATCAGGGTCTGGCCTGGTCATTTTGAACCCCTGTGTTTTGTTCAGGAATCTGTCTTGACAGTTATTAGTATCTGTGGGCCAGATCAACCACTGTTTCCAATCTGGATGTGTTCTGTTTTGGTTTAATACATAATTTACGTCTATCTCTTCATCTGTAGAGCTATTGCTGTTCATTGTTGGTTTTGGAATAGACGGTTTATTTAAGTCTTTGATTTTGGCTAGGCCAAGACAGGTAGTTTGTTGAACAGTGTCATTTAAAAATATAATTTGTTCTGGGATCATGCAGGCTCTAAACAAAGATTCTATACCCTGTACTTGCCATTCTTTTGTGCCCCAAACACTTTTCAATTCAACATTTTTGTCCCAATAATCAAAACCAAAAGTATTCATTTGTTCAAAGAATGAGTCTGAATATATCAATTTTGTGTTGGTTATCATGGTCTTTGTCCCTGTCTTATTTGACAATTTGAAATAAAATGTTTCAGCATTACTTATGTTAAAACCTGAAAAGTATGAATATTTGTCGTAAACGGTTCTTGAGCTTCCTTTTGGAGGGGTTGCACAATGTTCCCATTGATTATAATTTAAAACATTTCTAGGTTGTGCAGATCTATGTAAAAAATGGTTACCATAGTGGTTGTAGCAATACATACTATCATAATTTGTAGAACCCTGCAAATAATCATGTTTGGTAAATTTAGCAGACATTACTAAGTCAGACATCATATTATTAATGCTTTCGAAGTCCCAATCATCAGCAAATGAGCTTGGTTTTACAAAGTCACTCAACGAGATCTTAATTTGGTGTGGATATTTCAGGATTTCAACTGGACCATAGATTTCGTAGTCAGTGTTGTCCCATGCTACCCCACCCGGTATAGGATTGGCTGTGAAGTTGACTGAAGAAAGTTCTCTTTTCTCGACGTGTGAAGATGTGTGTGGTTTGAGGATCAAGTTGATTTTCTGACTTGCTGTGTCCATTTTAGCATATTTTCCCTCAATGAAGCGTCCCAATGTTAGTATCATGATGAGCCAAAGTATGAGGATAAATGCACCAAAACCCACCCAAAATTCAATCCATGGAGAAATCAGATATGTTTCTTTCAGTTGTTTCAAAAGTTCTTTAGCTTTATCTTTAAAGGTTTTTGATGATGGCTGTGTCTTTGATTCACTGAAACCTTCAGAGGAATCATCGAAGTTTATGAAGTAGCCGGATGCAGTTCTGTGAATTGTTCCAATTGCTTCAGGATTAATGTTCCTTGCATTATCATTTGGTACTTCATTGTAGATTGGTGTGTCTCTGCTAAATGTTTTTATTTGGGTTTCCAGAGGTCTAAGTTCCATTGCATTGTTGCATAGTCCTTGTTGTTCTTCTGTAGGCGTTTCGAATGTGATTAGCCTCTTTGTTAGGACCTCTGTACTGGTAGCAAACCTTGGTGTTCTGCTACTTATTGGGAGTCCACTTGGCCTACTATTTGTTATCGGCCACATGATTGTGGTTTTACCAGGTCGATGGATACAACTCGGTTCTCCTTTTTACCAGCAAGCGGCGGTAGTACAACTGATCTTGTCCCGTTGACAGACAAGACAGGAACTGCTTTTCTGTAAGAAGGCCCAAATTCCTTCTTTACCGCAATCTTTTCTCTGACTAGATCCCCGACTTTTGGAATCCAGACAGGTCTTGCTGGGACAGGTGGTGGTTCTTCAGTGGTTGTTGGCTGCTGTTTCAACTTTATGTTGCTCAGGTCTTTTCTTGTTTCATTTAAGTCCTGCAAAATAGCCAAACGGTCTTTGATATCAAAGCTTTTTTTTCCTTCACCACTGAAGTTTGACTGTCAAGGTCAGAGATCAACATCCTAGTTCCAAATAATAATTCGTACGGACTGAATCCCTTCAGAGAATTTCTTGGCAAGTTATTTAGACTACGTTGGACACTTATTAGATGTTTGACCCACCCAGCTCCCGAACCTAATATCCTTTCCGTTATAGATTGCTTTATGCCTTGGTTTTTTCTTTACACCGTCCCGTATCCCTCAGGAAGGAAGTGAGAAGATTCCCGCTGTGCTATGCTCATTTGGTCATGTTTCCCCTCAGGCTGGAGGGCTAGAGTGAAAACAATGGTCAAACGTAGCATGCTCTTAGCGTATATGCCATTTAGACTCGCAAATCTTTGTATAACAGTCCAGACGTCAGCCGAGTGCTGGTGATCTACATTATAAGTGGAAACTAGCCTGTATATGTTAATCGCAAGCCTTGCTTTTTACTGTTGATTTTTTCTGGAGTGAAACGACACGGTATTACACCGTTTCTCTCACCACTGCGATTTCTGTTGCAGTTTGGGCAGTTTTTTACAAACACGGTGTGCTGCAGGCTCATGCCTGGCCACCAGTACCTTGATTGTAATTCTTCCAGAGAATCTTTTAGTTTGAGGTGTCTGAGACCCTCACCCATATGCGCGTCTGCAATTAACAAGTTTCTCCTGTCCATGTTTGGAATCACTCTATCCCCCACTCCAGGGATTCGAGCAAAAGGGACGGAGTTTGCATCGATTATGTATGTATAATTGAGTGGATAGTTGATCGGTAGCGCTGAGCAGTCGCCCTTTAATGACGTTTTCACCGCCAGCACTGTTTCACCGTCAATGTATTTTAATGTACGCTTTTTTCGAACTACGGAAGCCGATTTAGTTGCTACCGCTGTGGCTGTCTCAGCCAATGAATTCCCTGCAACGTGAACGCCATCACGCTGATGACTCAGTGAGTGTGTCACGTGAGTCTTTGGTAGTTCTTTTTGTAAAAGAGCTATTTGTTCCCAGAGCAGTTTCTGCTTTATTGTTGCATCTGTGTCATCTTTGTAACCGTTTTGAATCCATGTCTGCAAATCGTTGTTATATGATTTGACGCAGTAATATGAATCGGACACTATAAGTGTCGGGAATTCGCGATCCGCATTATCTAGCGCCATTTTCAATGCTATTATTTCAGTCTGTTGTTCTGAATTAGTTTCTACTGAGTGTGTTTTTGTTAATAGAGGTTTTAGTTTACCTCCGCGCCACACTTCTTTTGTAATCTCACATGTGGGGTTGTATGCTTGTTCTCCCCAAACGGAGGGTTGAGCATGTCCGTCTGTATAGATTACACAAGCGTATTGTCGTAAGGGCAGAATGTCGATTGGCAGAGGGAATGTTCTTTCATAGTCTAGATTTTTTAATTCCTCTAGTTCTGGATCAAAGTAGTAGTATAATTTGTCCATTGTGATTGAATTCACCCATTGTATCCATTCCGGATTCAATGTTGTTGTTGGTAAATTACATGGTGTTGTTAATGCCTCAAAGGCTGATTCTGCTGTTCTGACTGTGATACGTCTACCGTCTGCTTGATCTTTTTCTCTAGCTATTGCGGTTTGAACTGCATGAACAATTTTTTCTTCAATGCTGAATTTCTTTTCAGCCTTTGTGTACAAGTGTGATTTGAATGCAATTGGTACCTTTTCTCCCTCATTAGAGGTCAGGTATGTGAATCCGCATCTCCCTGGGATGACTCGAATCACAAGATTGCGTGTGTTATCACGTGTTTCTAATTTTGTTTTAATTAACATGTCTGTTTGTAAGGATCTCAGAATTTCTGTGTGTATTTGAGTCCAATTGGTTCTTTTAAAATCTGGTTTTATTAGATCATAAAGGGGTTTGACCCTTTCTGCGTAATTTGCAATGTATGTTCTTCCGAAATTTAGGAAGCCTAGAATTGACTGTAGGTTTTTTAGTGTTCTAGGTACTTGGAGTACGGCACATTTCTCTAGAAAATTGTCAGCCAGGCTTTTGCCTTCACTTGATAATTCATATCCTAAGAACAGGACTGTCAGATGGGCAATTCTGGATTTTTTAAAGTTGAATTTCTAACCCTCTGCTGCGAACCCAAGTATTATGGTGTTCACTCTCTTCAAGTGAGTCTCCAAGTCATCATCTGTTAAGTATATGTCGTCGACATATGATAATGTTTCGTCGTCATATGTTTGTAGTAATTCTGTTACTCTCGCTGAGAATACTCCCGGGCTGTTCTTGTACCCCTGGGCTAACCGACAGAATTGTTTTTGAGTGCTATTTATTGAAAATGCAGACAAATATCTGCTCTCTGGTGCTATGTTTTGACAAAAGAATCCATTAGAGATGTCTAATGTTGTTTTGTATTTTTTGCGCACTATGTTATTCATTAGTGCAGCACTATGCGAATTTTGCACTGCAAAAGTTTTGCAACATGAGTTAAGGTGTCGGTAATCCAAAACTAGACGATATGAATTGTCTGGTTTGGAGACCGGAAACAAAGGGTTGTTCATTTGTGAGGTGCAAGTTTCAATCACCCCCTGGTATTCTAGCTGATCTAGGATTTCTTTTACCTGTTTTTTAGCTTCTTACTTAATTGGGTACTGCCTTTGTGCAGTAGGTTGTGATTTTAACTGGATTTTGTGAGGAGGAGAGTCCTCATCCCATCCTACGTGATTTTTATATAAAGCAGGAGCTAGAGCTACTGCCCACTTTCTAGCAAGTGTGTATTTTTTATGAATTGGGATGTGATTTGAGAAGGCAGGCATAATTATTTCTTCGCCATGAGGGCACTCCCTGACAAACTCTGGTGGCCAGTCTTTTTCAGCTAGAAGGATGTCATAGCCCTTGGAGAGATTATCCCAAAATAGTCCCCTTATTTTTCTAGTCTTATCCCCTTCTATACGTAATGTTATTTCATATATTTTGTGAGGTTTGCTAACTCTGGTGTCCGCAGTTTCCACTTGAAGATATTCATTCGTGTCCACTGTCTCCAGATGATTCATAAGGACTTTGCGAGCTATGCTCACTTCTGCTGCGCTGTCTAGCATTGTCTGAGCCCATTCTCCGTTTTTCAGTTGTGTCCTCAGTATTCTCGGCATGTTAACTACCTTGATACTGGCTACCTTCTTTTTTGGAAATTGTAATTTCTTTTTTAGATGAGCAGGTTCCTTGTCTTTGGACTTGGCGTGCTCTTCTCTTTGTTCTGATCGTCCTCTTCTTTCCGATTTCTGTGAGGAAGTCTGAAAAGATTGAGAGGGACGTGTATCAATGTCTTGATATCTATCAGGCTTCTTTATATTATCCCTATTTCTAAGGTTATATCTTTTCCCAGAGGGGTCACTCTGGGGTGACCTGTGTCTTTGGTTCGGAGATTTTTCTCTTCGCCTAGGAGACCTTCCTCTGGACTGGAATTTCTTTTCTTTAGGATTGGATTGTTTGTTTCCATCCCAGCTCTTTTTCTGTGATGTTGAATTATTATTAAAAAATATTTTTTCTGGACTTTCAATCAGTTGTGGTTTTACTGGTATTCCACCTAACCCATCTCTACCTAGTTCCTCATAGGATTTTTCTATGATTCTGGCAATCTCAGCTGGTTGGTCTGCTATATCTGTCTCTTTTAACCTCTGGCGGATCGCCACGTTTGCTGCTTCTCCCTTTATGTTGGCTAATAATATAGCCGAGACCTGCTTGAAGTCTTTTAGTAATTTCATACCAAGAGTTAAAGCGGGTTCTGGACCGTATTCGTCTTGAATTTGTTTTAGCACATCTGGTATTACCGAAATGGATGGAACACCGTGCGTTTTTGTGTAGATGGAAGCAAAGACTGTACCCCAAGTGTCACAGTCCTCAATGTGTGGTGCGATTCCCATTGGAAGACAGATAGTCAGAATCCTGTGTTTTTCTAACGGGGTGGTGTCTGGAAACACCGCCTCTATTTGTGTGATTTTCTGTGCTAGCCAGAATGGTATTTGTTCCCGTTTAGCCGGTACTTTACCTAGGCAGGATTGTATGTTCTGTGGTGTAATTTTATTTGTGTTCCCCTGGTGAGGGGTCAGCTGTGGAATTTTAATTGCTGGCTGAATTGTTGAAGTCCGCATCACATACTGGACTAATTGTCTATGTATCTTTATTAATTGTTTTAGTTGTACTAAAAGCTCTGCTGCAGCCATCCCATTGATGTCTGGATGTGGTGTGTATCCGGCTAGGACCGGCCACGTTGTTCCTGGTCTACCTAATGGACCGAGCCTGGTGATGTGATTATTGTGTTTTAGGGCGCCATTAAATAAGAGCAAATGCTCTTGAAATTTAAGTGGTACTTCCACCTCCTCGAAAGGAGTGTACATTTCAGGAGGTTCCTCTATTTTGTAATAGTGGAAGTACTTTGTTACAGCATTTGCTGCTGGAAAATGTATCCATGAATAGTATACCTCTGTCTGCCGATATTCGTGTGCCTCTATTACGAATATGACTGTGCCACCTCTAGGTGTCAGTCCATTTTCTATAAGTTTTAAAGTTATAGATTTCCTTTTGATGACCGGGATGAGTATTATACCCTGGTCTGCTTCTTGCAGTGCAGTATCAGCTTCTGCTATTTCAGCTGCTAATCTAACTGCCTCTCTTTCTTCATCACTGTCTACCATTTTACTGACAGGATGGTTATTTCTTTTGTTTGCAGATCAGGTTTCTTATGGAAACAAAGATTAAATGCACAATATTTTGGAACGGTTTATCCTTCAACGTTGACTAAACCAAGAACCATACATAGGAGTTCCCTCCTGCGAGGTCTGGCGGATATTACCTTTCACCCACTCCAGACGTCTTTGGAGTATTATGGGAAAAAGGGGTCTGAGTGAGAAAGCACGACTGAGTTACTCTAAATGTCTTACGTTAGTTTTATCGCCCTTCCAAACGAGTTGGGCGCCATGTAGTGTAGTTCCTATTATCCCAATAGGCTCTGCGCATTGGAATAATACCTTCAATAGTATAGGCCTAGACCAGACGTTAACTAGATCTGCTACCGTCGATATTAGACTTAAAGTTTTGGGTTTGCCAGCTAGCTCAGAGTTCACTAGAAACTTTCTCGAATAGGCAAGGAGGAGTTGAACCTCCCTGGATAGACAAGAAGGGATTTAGTTTCTGACAACCATAGAACATGACAACTTTGCTCTCCCCTAATCAAGAGTGTATCTCGAGAGTCGTGTGAACAAAAGGCAATTTATTTTACTCAGTCAGTACGTGCATTCTTAGTCTCATCAGATTGTAGAGAAAAGGAAGAGACGGGCGTGTTCAATAAAAGATGTTATTTATTGATCAGTCTCTTTTCTCATACAAGTGAAATGGATCGATATTATTGCAATACTTATAGTTAAGTAAAGTGCATACATTAAAAGCAGAAGTATAAAATAATACTGTAAAAACATTGATATGGTTTCTAAGCCATATGAAGGTTTAAAATGAATAAAATGAATTACATACACATATACATTTGACTAATCGTACTCAACTGGTGTTTCTAACTACGCCTACCCCGTGTACCTGACCTAAGCCTAATACGTGGGCGTGAATAGAAAGTTACAGTTTAAGTTAAGTTTGTTTTGCCAAGTGACTGACTAAAGAATTCTCTGCGAGGGGTTATTCAGTTCTGTACCTTGAATCTAGGATGGATGAGGGATGGTATCTCTCGTCTCTGGTCTCGATATTCCAGGCTGCCTGCGAGGGCTACCCGGAAGCGCCGGAGCTGGATTTCTCGGCAGGAGAAATAGGCAGCTGCTCGTTCTCAGCGCGTCAAGAAGGCGGGGCTGCGCCAGCGGGGTCTGCTCCGCTCTGGGCTTCGGCAAGTCTGGCTGCTCCGTCCTCGTCACCACCGCGTGTGTTTGCATAGGGCAATATCGGTAATATTTATACCTTTAAGGTGCCGAGATTGACGTAAGGATGGACATAGATACGTCAATAAGGATGTCATACGACCAGGTCATTAGCACATTCTTTTGCTGAAGTTCTCGGTGAAATCAAAACAATGGCCGCAGGGTTTTTCCCAGGTTGTCATAGGTTTGATTTGTTATGAGAACTCCGTATGCCTTATCAGGGGCTGGAGGAATATCGCTTGTCTAATTAGATGGCAAGCGTTATGACCTAATCAGATAACACGTTCCTGTGCCGTAGTGTGGCTTTATCAGATAACGGTTCCTGCATCATGGGGGTTTTCTGCCTCATGGGATGGCTGCTAGTTAACTTGTTAGTTTGTTAACCAGAATAGGGTCAGGAATAGGGGGATCGATACAGAACCTATAGGAATACATCACAAGCCTGGAATGAGGGGAACTCCCATTAGATCAACGCACGGCCACAATTGTGGCTATCTTAAAACCGGGGAAACCAGCGGACCAATGTATGTCATACCGCCCAATTTCCCTCATTAACGCTGAGGCTAAGATACTCGCAAAACTATTGGCGCAACGCCTCACGCCCCATCTGCCCAAACTCATACACAAAGACCAGTCCGGCTTTATGCCAGGCAGAAACACCGCGCTTAACCTGCGCAGAGTACACGGTGCACTCGCGCGCGCAAAGTATCTCTTAGAACCCGCGGTGATACTATCCCTCGACGCCCATATGGCGTTTGACACGGTCCACTGGCCCTTTTTATTCGCAGTACTACGACACTTTTGTTTCGGCCCGAAATTCTGCTCCTGGATCCGACTGCTCTATGCAAAACCGATGGCACATGTAGCCGCCAATGGCCACATCTCGGCAGATTTTCCACTACTTAGAGGCACGCGCCAGGGCTGCCCACTATCCCCGTTACTGTTTGCCATGGTCCTTGAACCTCTGGCCGAATGGATAAGGTGGGAGCCCACGATCAGTGGCATCCGCTGGATGGCTGACTGGGAAGATAGAATATCCCTATACGCCGACGATGTTCTGATATATCTCACCTCTCCCAAGCGCTCGATTAACGCGTTACTAGATGTTTGCACGGCCTACGGCCGGGCTTCCGGCTACTCGATTAACTGATCCAAGTCCACCATGTATATTCTGCGCGGTCCCGCACCGCACCTGCCGGACTCCTGCCCGCTACAGATCTCTGACGCCGGGTTTAAATACTTTGGGATACACATTACACCTGGCCCGGCTATTTTCCATACAAAAAACCTACAGCCCCCTCTTGACCGCCTCAAGCGTGACATTCGGCACTGGGAATCACTACCGCTGACACTGCTAGGTAAGGCGGCCCTGTTCAAAATGATGGCCCTGCCCCGCTTCCTCTACATTCTAGAAAACACACCCTACCCTGTCCCTCCCGCGTACTTCAAAACCATTGCAGCGCAAGTCTCGAGGCTAATGTGGGGCGCTAAACCTGCCCGTATAGCGCAGGCCAAGCTCACGCGTGGCTGGTACGACGGAGGCATAGCGCTCCCGGACGTCAACCTTTATTACTGGGCGTCGCAGTTGAAGATTGTTAACCAATGGCTTCATCTTCCCCAGGCTGAACCGGCTCTAAAGGCGGACAGGGCGCAGCTGGGACTCTCCGGAATGCTGGCTCCCCTCTACGATAAATCATTAATCACCACAAAGATCGGCCCACTACGTCACACACTCACCACGTGGCATGCGGCGCTGAGCAGACTGAAATGGCATGGAGTGTTGACACAGCTGACTCCGCTATGGGACTTACAACGACTGGGACGATTGAGGCTCCAAGGGCTTCGACCGATGGGATGCTATTGGCATCTCGACCATTGGAGATCTATGGCAGAGGGGACAGGTGCTACCTTTCGAGACGCTGCAACAGCAATATGACTTGGCGCAGACGGAATGTTTCAGGTATGCGCAGGTGCGCCATGCATTGACTACAGCGTTCAAATCTGGTACAGATATCCCAGAGGCGTCCCCACTCGAGGACAGGCTTCTAACTGACTTCATGCCTTCTAAGGCGACGTCTCTAACATACAGGAAACTTGTAAACAACTTACCTGACCCTCTAGAGGCCCTGCGGGAGAAATGGGTACATGACTGTGGAGACATGGATGACTCAGAGTGGCAGGAGGCGACTTCGTCTCCAAAGGAAATAGGTATCCCATCACGTCTTCGCCTGGTACAACTACGTATACTTCACAGATCATACTACACGAGGGATGCACTACACAAGATGAAAAAGATCTCACACCTGTACTGCCTGAGGGGATGTGGGGAAATAGGTAGCTTCTACCACGCGATATGGGAATGCCCCCGAATTGCACACTACTGGGTTCAAGTGATGCGCACCATGTCCCAATCTGAGGAACTCTCCATACTGCCCGACCCCAGGCGATGCCTTCTAAATATATGGGAACCCAACGACCTCACACGCTATGGGCAGAACTGGATGACAATGGGTATGATGGTAGCGAAAAGGAATATAGCGCAGAGGTGGGGCGGGGGAATACCGCCTTCCATAGCGGCCTGGAGGCAAGATATGGACGCTGCGATGATTGCAGAACGGGCTGTGTATCGTAATAGAGGATGTCCCAAGAAATGGAATAGGATCTGGGGGGCATGGAATAGATACAGGGGGAACATTTGCGACCCACCTTCTGATACAGACAGCACTAGCTCTGATACGGAATGAAACTTCGAACCATCGATTTTGGTTGACAACCCATGATTTGATTTATAAAAGAGACAGCTCCTGTGTTCATGATGTACTGTCGCAGGTTTCTGGTTCCAAACTACGGTGCCTAACTCATTTTGTGCTCATATATGTCAATGTATCGCATTGTTTCGAAATGCCAATAAAAATTATTTTAAAAAATAAATAAATAAATAAATAAAATTATATCACACAATTAACACTATAATATAACTTGAAATAAATATTATGTAAAAAAAAGTTTTAGTAAAATTAAATTACTTCCCATCTTACTCCCCTATTAACCCACAACACACGCTAAACAAATTACACAATAAACATATTTACCAATTAATTATTAATAAATAATATCCAATTAATAACTAATTGTTAACATTTTTTAACACAATTACCAATATAAAATATTAACTGCATAAATATTAATTAATGCAATTATTAATGAATTAATTATAATTACATTACTTCCCACCCTACTCCCCCATAAAACCTCAGTCTACTCCTAAAAAAATATACAATTAACATATTCACCAAATTAATTATCAATAACCAATTAAAACTTACTTAATAAAAAATTAACACAATTAACAATATACATTATTAAATTAAATTATATTAATTAATACAATTATTAATTAATTAATTTTTATTACAATACTTCCCACCCTATTCCACTATGCAGCCACAAACCGCTACAAAACTAAAACAATATATATATTTTTTAATTAATAACTTCTAAAAAATGATTAATTAATATATTATTATTAAATTACTTCTCACCCTATTCCCCTATAAACCCACAACCTGCTACAGAACTAAAATACGCAAAAATTAATTAACATAAAATTAAATACTTATAAAAAATTCAAACATACATTAGAAAAATAAGCTATACTTTTAACACATATACTAGCATGCAAAACACCCCCAAAAATTCGATATTATAAACAAAGATATTTTTACATACAATATTACTAACTTCGATATTAAATAAAACGATATTTCTTACCTGCATGTCGATATTCTTGTCGACGATATTCTGTCACATCATAATTTAAACATCGCTATTATGACATTTCGATATTTAAAACTCAATATTATGTCTGCATACCCCATACAACGTGAGTATTCTTCTTAGGAAGTCTTCACGCGCTGACACTTTTCCTTACTTGCCTGGGGATTGCTCAATAGGGATGTCACGTTAATGGTAGAGTAGGGACAGACTAATACTTTTTACTTATGAACCTACAATGAAGACCAATCTAGATGTAGGGGCACTTATTGCCTGCATTCTGATCTTGGAATTTGTCATCCTTTTCATGTTCCAGGAGCTAAATTTCGGATGTAGGTTTGGCTTTGTATTAGTGCCAATGTACTTTTACAACCTCATCTTGAGGTGCTTGTATGTCCAGTTGTTTTTGGCTTTGTAATAAACCCACTTAGCTTGATAACCTGAAGACTGTGATTCTTCGGAGTCCTGATTCTTTGCGTTGATGATTCCAACTGAATGAGTTATTTTTCCCCTCTGCACTTCTAAAGCAGACATTAAAGGTCCATCAACTGAGGGTTCCAGAGTACAATCAGAAGAGGGAATCCGGCTCCTTCAGTTGGTAGCACTATCGGATGGTTGTCTCTTAGAGTGAGGGTGAATCAAGAAAAGTAGGGAAAGTTTAGTCATAGAGCCCAAAAGAGCCCAAAAGATGAGAGCCCAAAGGATTGAGGAATGGTGAACGAGGGGACTTAGAGGAGACCGACGGAGAGCGACGGTGCGGCAGGATCAGCAGATCACAGTGGAGTGAGTATGAATAGGGGTGTGTGTGTTAGACTGCAGTGATGATTTGATTGTGTGATGTTTTGCAGAGTTGGGATGAGATTCGAGTGAATGCGGTTTAGGGCCGAACGCGCCCGGTCCATGTGATACCATTTGATGATTTTGATGTTTTGCTCGACAAGTAGCCTTAGATCCTGGGATAGATTTGAGGTGTAGAAGACACCGAGTGATGTAACCAGTGATTGAGGGAGCCATGAAGCGATATCGACGACCCATTGGAAATAGGAAACGTGTGTGAGTAAGCTTGATAGAATTGTGTGGGAAGCTAGTACACAAGGGCGGCCCACAACGATTCGAGTGGCCAACGCAGGTCATGGGTCACTGTATGTGAATGGTTTTAGCGATTGGATCCTAACGATTTTATTTATGATCGTCCAGTCATTTCATGGACAGATGGTCTGAGGTGCAGCTGTCCGGTTATTTCGCGGACAGACAGTTGCCAGAGGAGAAGCAGACAATTACTTGAGATTGTCTGTTCGTTTCGTGGACAGACAGTCAGAAGTGTAACTGGCTGGTCATTTGGTAGACAGACAGTTGCCAGATTCTGTGAGTGAAGTGCGTGAATGTGTAAAGAGGGATTTTGAAGGAGGGTGAACTGCTGTGCGAGGAGGAGAAGTGACGTTGGAGGGTGCTGTGCTGCGATAGGCTGGTTGGTGTAAAGCCGCGCTGGGATTGGTGGGTTGTCATCAGGAAGCAGAACGGAAAAGGAGGAGAATCTTGAGGAGAAAATATTTTTTGATTTAATCATGCAATGCTTTAGAGTGTTACGAGATCTTTGGAGATAGAGTAGTAGTGAGTGACTCAAGTGGGTGAGGAAGCTCCACCCGAGGATACCCCAGCACATTATATGGCCACAAATGTAGGGCTCCATACCATAGTTTGACTTCAGAATTGGCAAAAAATGACTGAAAAGGAGGTAGATTTGGCTTTTCCACGCTATGAATAATTTAGACTAGAGGTGCTGTACCAGTTGAGGGAAGTGATGGCTTCATTGCGGCCTTCACCTAGACCAAAACAATTATGACGCATTAGATGCATGGATGAGAGCTGCACAGGCAAAGAGGAGGGAGCGAAGTCAGGGAAAGATGAAAAAAGCGATGAAAGCGTTTCAGGATGTGCGATGGAATGCACAGCAGAAGAAGTGGAGAGTAGACACCATCGAGGGAGAGAAGCTGTTCCCATTGTTAGTAAAAACAGGAGATGCCCGCAAGAGGAAGGAAGAGGATGGCAGTGATAACGATGACAGCTTGCTAGATAGGTTGCTAGCAGAACGTCCTCCTCATATAATCCAGATTCAGAAAAAGGAAAACGGGCACTCATGGAGAAAACAGGGGAACCACAGGCGAGCTCTAGTGCGAGAGTAGTGGGAAAGGTGTCAACAGGAATGAAAGGAGCAGGGACATCAGCACTGGAAAGTACAGGGACACACGGAGTTAATGTTCCTACATGATTGCCAGAAGCCCTTACGCTACCGGTCACCATTGGACCCAAAGTATCTGTATACGATCCAAATCAAGGAGAAGCCAGCAGCCAGTCACAGTCAGGTGTAGGGGAAATAATCGATTCTGAAGGGAATGGTACTGTGCACGGGAATGTGCCATTTCTGGTGCCCATAGAAGCTAGTACTCTGCTGCCAGCTACTGCAGACCCCTCAAGGGGGTGTGTAGGGCCAAGTGCAGTGAGGTTGGTGTCATTGGCGGATTCTCGTTCTGATCTGAGGATGTGGGAACCTCCATTTTGGGGTCCCACAGGGAGGATGCCGGAGTTGGGAAATTTTCAGAGAACTTCTGAGAGTCAGAATGCTTCATGGAATTTGACAGAAGGGAATCCTCACAGTAATCAGAGAAGCGACGGTGAAGAACTGAGCAGTGCGTTATATCAGGGAACAATCAGGGCGGCCATAAAAGCCAGGTGTTAGATGTGGTGAAGCTGAAGGTAGAGGTAGATGAGTTAATGAGCGGAAACTTGCCCTTGGAGAGGATAGAACTTTATGAACAAGATGAGCTGTTGTTTGTGGCGAAGGATGTTACCCGTAAGGCAAGAAAGGCCCATGAGAAGCTCACTGAATTAGCACAGAGATACGATGTAGATTTGCCTAAAACAAAAATGTTACAGGGAGGTCATAGGTTGAATTACAGTGATCAAGAGTTGTAAGAGAAAATTGTGATAGGATTGAACACCCATATTTGAGAATTGATTGCTGGGATATGCACATGGAGCATGCTTGACAAGTGGGAGGAGAGGTGGTCCAAGAAAAAGAGTGTCAAGAGGGAATAGGAGATACGCCACCTCCAGGAGGGGAGACAGCTGAACTAGAGGCTTACCCATTGCGAGAGGTACTGAGTGGAGGGTATGTGCATGTGCCTTGGAGCATGGGTGATTTGGCAGCGTATACGGACAATTTTTCTCGGCTGAGGGAAAAGCGTGTTGAGTGGTACAAGTAGATTTGATCGCTTTGTCAAGATCTCAAAAGTACTGTGGGTTGAATTTAATACTTTGACATTATGGTACTCAGTGATTTGTGGTTTGCGTGTAAAATTGATGTTGAATTGCCAATTTTCGGGCCCAACCGAGACCCTATAACACATGGTCCTTCATCCATAGTTATGAAAAAGTATGAGCAGGTAATCACATGGCTACAGTCCAAGATTTCACCACAAGATATTGTTTGGGTTAAAATCCATCAAACGACCCTGGAGCCCAAAGAATCCGTTCACGCTTATTATGAACGGCTCTAGCAAGCCTTTAAGCAGTACAGCGGGCTAGACACATTAGATTCGATGGCTATGGGACAGTTTGTTTCTAAATTTGTGTCAGGTTTGAGACCTGAGATTAGCTTTATGATCCAGCAGCATCTGATCTGTTGGCAAAACAAGTCAGTGGACGGGATTCTATGGTATGTCAGATATTGCAGTGACGAAGTGGACCCAAAGCATAGGATATTGAAGGATAAGATGATAATGGTACAAATAAGGAATGCACACAGGGTAGACCAAGTGCAGTTGAGTGGAGGAACATCGGGACGAAGGCAGGGAATTAGTCATGGAGGTACGCAGAATGTGTTGACTCAGGGAATAGGGAAGCCCATAGATCCCAAGAAAGGGATAGACTTTGGTACCGTAAAGAAAACTATTGCCTATCATTATTGTCACAAAATCAGGCATTGGAAGCGCAAGTGTAGATAGAATCCAGCCAATCAGATCCAAGATGAAGAGGTAGTGCAGGTACTTGAGGTTGTGAATACGGTGACATGGTCCAGGTCCATGCGGGGAGGGGGCTTAAGTCCACAAGTACAACCTCCCCAGCCTCCGAGAATCCCACAGGGAAATCGGATGTATCAGCAGATGCCCTTTATCGAAACATCAGATGAATTTGAACTAGACCCGTTACATTGACGTACCTGAGGGGGAGGAAGACTGCACCCTTGGAGCAGTCTTGGAGGTAGACCAGAGAGGACCGTATGTGGAGGCAGATGTGATTGGTCATCCCATTACATTCTTGATTGATTATGGGGTTACCCGTCCTACTGTGAGGTCCGCAGTAGTTCCAAACCTACCCCTCCCGGGACAATCAACCCAAGTTGTAGGAGTTGCTATCAAAAGTATGACAAATCCATTGATAGATGAGGTACCTGTGAGAATAGGAACCTTTCAAGATCAACACCAATTTGTAGTGTGCAATTCGAGTCCGGTTTGTTTGTTGGGTCTTGACCTTCTGTGTAAATTGAACTGTACCATTTATTGCACACCCAAGAGAGAGAGTTGCAGACAAATGATGATGACACTGCATTGTAACTGGTAAACCAGAATCTCTGCATCGAGATGTTTTCCCCTTTGACAATTGAAGACCTGCCATATGACCTGAGGGACACAGTTCCTCTGGAAGTGTGGGATTTCACGGATAAAGACATTAGAATCAACTGAGGGGTTGAGCTAGTTAAGATACAGATCAAGCTAAATGCAGAATTTCCAAGAACACCCCAGTACAACCTGACGCCAGAAACGGTAGTGGGAATCAAGCCTGTGATTGAATCCATGATCGAACTGAGTATTTTGAAGGACATAACGGGGAGTCCATGTAATTCCTGTATAATGGGACTGCAGAAGCTAAGTGGGAAGTTCAGGATCGTGCAAGACCTGCGAAAGGTCAACACAATTATAGTTCCATGTTGTCCTATTGTACCGAATCCATTAGTGGTCTTGTTCCAAGTACCTTATGAAGCCGAATGGTTTACTGTGATCGATCTGTGCCAGGCATTCTTTTTGATACCCTTACACAAGGAAAGCCAATTTTTATTCACTTTCCATATGGAAAAACGTGTGTTAAAGTGGTGCCGTATTCCACAAGGGTATTCTGAGAGTCTATCAATTTTCAATCAGATGTTGAAAAAGAATCTTGAGAGTCTGGTACTGCCGCAAAATTCAGTTCTTGTGCAGTACATTCACGTCCTCCTGATTGCATCAGAGGCAGAGGATGCTGGCAGGATGGATACTGTCACACATTTGAATCACCTGGCAGAGAGTGGACACAAGGTGTCCCCGATTAAACTTCAGTATTGTATGCCGGAAGTCTCGTACTTGGTTCATCGCATTGAGAAAGGCAAGAGGAAGGTGTCACCAGACCAAATTGAGGCGATCATGAATATGAATGCGCCTACAAAGGCAAAAAGAAGTCATGGTGTTTATGGGAATGGTTGGGTACTGCAGTCAGTGGGTCTCCAACTTCTCATTGAAGGAAAACCCTCTGCAAAGGTTGACATTCAAGGATGTGAGTGATCCGGTACCATGGGATCAGGACTTTTTGGTTGCCTTTCTGGAGCTGAGAAAGAGCTTGTGTCATGCTCCAGCTCTAGGAATGCCTGATTACAACAAAGCATTCTCCCTATTTTATTGCAAGAAAAAAGGGTGCGCTCTGTCAGTACTCACACAGACTCATGTAGGTGTCCGTAGACCAGTTGCCTATTTCTCAGCTACCGTAGATCTGGTAGCTTCAGCGTTGCCCGGATATCTCAAGTCCATTGCTGCAACGGGTGTCAGCGCCATGAAACCCCTGGGTGACCGTGCGCTTAACAAATTCCGCAAAAGATAAGATAAGATAAGCATTAAAAGATGTGAAAGCATTGTGATGGGTCATCCTCTTACTGTATATGTTCCATATTCAGTTGAGCATTTGATGACGCGAACCAAAACGCAACATTTGACAAATGACAGACTCCCACGATATGAGCAAGTCATACTTACCCCAGAGAGTGTGACTCTGAAGAGATGTTCTGTACTGAATCCTGCCACTTTGATGCCTATTCCAAATGTTGATTGCGAATACCTTGTCTGTCTCAATGTGACTGAACTATGCACCAAACTGAGACCCGACATTGTTTATGAACTTCTGCCTGAATCAGATGAAATCCTTTTTTGTAGGGGGTTCATATCTAAAAGACAATGAGGGTTATTTGAGAGCAGCGTTTGCTGTCTGTACAATTTCTGGAGCTTTGGAAGCTGCTTGCTTACAGGGAGTGCACTCCGCAAGTAGCTGGAATGATTGCTTTGACACGTGCATGCCTGGTTTCTGACCAGATCTGAGTCACCATCTACACCGATAGCCAATACAGGTTCGATTTGGTTCATGAATTTGGACAGCTGTGGTCTCAGAAGGGGTTCTTAACATCATCAGGATCTCCCATTAGAAAAGGGCAATATGTAAGACAACTGTTGAAAGCTTTGCAACGTCCAGAGGAAATAGCTGTGGTGAAGTGTGGTGCTCATGGGAAGGGGAATGACTTTGTGACTCTCGGCAACGGGTACGCTAATGAGGTTGCATGTTTCTGTGCTGAACAGGGATGCATTTTTGCAGGGTAGTATCAGTGGCGTAACGAAATCTGAGGGGGGCCACCCTGCAAAGTACATGGAAGGGGGCCCCCGACCTACCACCTACTACTTTGTCACACTGCCAAAAAATCTAGTATATTTTGAATTGAAACCTCTAAAATTTAATGAAATGCCTCTATATACGTGTACGCAAATTTCTAATAAGAAATTGAGAAACACTCTTAACATATAAGCTACGCCATTTTTTACGTTATTGTCTAGAGCAGATTATTTAACTGAGACAGAAATCAGAACAATACCAAGGAGCGGTCCTATTGTCTCAGGAATTGCCTATCGCTGAAGTACAAAGAACAACTACATATGGTCTGAGTTAGAATTGACATTGATGGAAAATAGCTTTAAACTTTGAAATACAACCCCAAACCTGCAATTTCACAGACTCGACTGACAATATACATGAGGAGTACACAAGAATTAACTCTGTGTCCTGCCAGTTCCAAGATAAATACACTGGTGTGAATTATGTGCATGTCACACACTTGCATCTCTCAGGGGTTGTGCATGAAACACTGATGCAGATGTTTGTCTGTATTTATCTTTTCTGTATTGTAATCAATTACAAGATTTAAGGTGCACATGTTATAGACCAGTGCAAACAACACCACAAATAACACATTATGAAGGATAAAAACAAACCATAGCAGCAAGTACCTAATGACAGAGTCTATACTAACTGTAGCTGATGAAGCAAAGGAAAAAGTGCAAATACTTCCAAAGTGCATAAAAAAAATCATCAATCCAGCAATATACAAAACTCAAGCGTGTTTTGTAAAGCAATCCCCCTTTCTTCTTGCATCAAGGTGAAAACGCTTTCAAAGTGCATGATAAAAACGAATCCAGCTGTATAAGAAATGAAGCCAGGTTTGTCAGATATTTCCCCCTTTGGTTTGTGCATGAAGGTGCAAATATTTCAAAGTGACTGGTTACACAATAACAAGCACAGCAGCATACACAAATCCAACCAGTTAAGTCAACCAATGCCCCTTTGGTTTGTGCATGAAAGTGCAAATATTTCAAAGTGACTGTTAAAACAATAACAGGTACAGCAGGCAGCAGCATACAAAAATACCTGTACTGTACTCTTCCCAGGCAGACACACATCTAAGCAGAGTCACTACTCCAGTGCAACACTGCATATCTACCTGAAGCACACTAAACTTTCAAAAAAATTAGTGAGCCTGTAGGCCTCACTCCAATGATACAGGGTGAAAATGACCTGTTCACTAGTACTGATCACCACACAGTATGCTGCCACCACCGCTGTTGTATAGCGTTTTAGGACCCTAGCGTAATTTTCCCGATTCATGTCCTTATATAGGTATAAAATACCATATCCTTATATAGGCATAGAAATCATAACCATATTAAGACATAACTCAAGTAGTCCTAATATGGCTTGACTACTTCCACCAGTTCCGAAAATCTACAACGATTTCTTGGAAAAACCCGCCTTCAGCAGTCAGGGACTGCATGAATATTAAGTTATCTAAGAAATCATGGAGTTTTCAGAGAATTAAGTCTCTGATGATGTTATTATGTCCAATCTTATGTCAAATTCGGCACCTTCAAGGTATAAATATGCCCACACTTGTCCAAACAAACACAGGGTGGTTTGGAGCAGTTTGACTATCTACTTGCCCGACGCGCCCTGCTGCAGCAAGTGCCAAAGGAAGCCGACCCTCCAGCTGACGCACTGAGAGACGCTGTACTTTCTCCCGCTGAGAAATCCAGCTCCAGTGTTTCCAGGCTACCCTTGCGGGTTGCTGGGAAATCGAGTCCTGAGAGAGAGACCCCCTACATTCTAAAACCAAGGTACGGAGCTGATTAGACCATAAGAGAATTCTTGGAATAGATTCTTGGCAAATAATACTAAAACTAGGCTACACCTCACTTACTTCTTCCCTTGTACTAGACCTAGGTTAGGTACACCGGGGTAGGTGTATTTTAGAAGCACCAGTTGAGTACTTTTAGTCATTATTTATCACTGTATGTATTTTATGCATTTTAGGTATCTTATGGCTTAGAAACCATATCATGCTTTTACAGTATTATTTTATAATACTCTTCGTATTATATGCTCTTTACTTTACAGCAAGTATTACGATTGCAGCAGTTCATTTCTTTCTTATGCTTGAGAAAGAAGACTGTTCAATAAATACCCTTTTATTGAAAACGCCCGTCTCTCTATTTCTCTGCACCTCTGGTGAAACGAAGCATGCACGATTGACTGAGTGAAATAACTATCTATTGTTTCCGCGACTCTAGAGATATATTTCTTATTCTTGAGGAACAAAGTTGGCATGTTTTAAGCGGTTGTCAGAAACTAATCCCTTCTTGTTTATTTGAGAAAGTTTCTAGTGACCTCTGAGCTAGCTGGCACACACACAAAGTTGAATATATTCGGTAGAGACCTAGTTGACTTCAGTCCTACTTCTAAACTACAGGATACACTATTCCAATGTGCAGAGCCTATTGGGAATATAGGAACTACACTACATGACGCCCAACGTTTGGTAAGGCGATAATTTAACGCTAGATACTAGAATAACTCAGTCGTGCTTTTCACACAGACCCCTTTTTCGCGTAAAATACTCCAATAGACGTCTGGAGTGGGTTAAAGGATAAAATATCCGTTTTAAACTGAGTAGGACGAAAAATCCTATGTATTAGTTTTTAGTTTGTTCAACGTTGAAGGATACAGTGTTCCAAAATATTGTGCAACTACTCTTTGTTTCCTTGAAACTTGTTCTGCAACACTTCCAGTCAACAAAAATGATGGATAGTGACGAAGAATTAGAAAGAGTTGCAGCAGCAGCAGCTCAAGCAGTTTTGGATGACACAACTCTCCAACAAAATGACCTGGGTGCTATACTATTCCCCCTCAGAACCCGCTGTACGCGACATCTGTAACGTTCGCGGCTGGTTCTTATGATCCAGCAAGTACGATACGTGTCGGGTACGCACCGTACGACCCTTTTTCTATGGCAGCTGAAAACAGCCGTAAACGCAGAGTTCGCGCTGAAACAGGTACGCAATGGCCCCCCGGGTACGGGGTAAATTACCATGAAGTTGACCTTCATGGTAATTTGCAAAAACTTTCAAAAATGCACAAAAGTGCATTTTTGAAAGTTTCATTTTACACACACATGCCCTTGCAGCATGTGTGTGTGAAAAATGCACTTAAAGTTATATTTCAGGGGTGCAGGGGGAGGGTCCTTTGGACCCCCCCGCACTCTTGAAATTGCATTCTAAATTTGAGATTCGCAAATTGCTAATCGCAAATTGAGAATGACTTCCCATTGATTCCTATGGGCCTCTAGGCCCATAGGAATCAATGGGAAGGGATTCCTTAATTGCGATTCGCAAATTGTGAATTGCAATTAAGGAAATTTAAGAAATCGCAAAAAAAATTGTGATTTCCTAATGAATAGCCTTTTGCGATTTCTTAATTGCGCTTCAATAATTTTCGCAATTAAGAAATCGCAAACGGCAACAATGATGCATGTGGCCGTTTGTTTCATCATGCACCTTTTTAGATGATTGGGACTTTGAAACTGTTAATAATATGATGTCAGACTTAGAAATGTCAGCAAATTTTAAAAAATATGAACACTTAGAAGGTTCAACAAGTTATGAAAAATTGTATTGTTAGAATCATTTTGGTCACCATTATTTGCACAAATCTGTAAATCCTAAAAATGTTTTTACTTATAATCAATGGGAACATTTTCCTACGCCACCAAAAGGCAGCTCTAAAACATTTTATGAAAAATTTCCATACTTTACGGGTTTTAATGTGACAAATCCAGAAATGTTTATTTTTAAAATATAAATAAGACAGGTATGAAAACCATGTTGACCAATACTAAACAAATTTATTCTGGAAACTTTTATGCTCAGCTGTCTACATTAGGTTTTATCTTTTGGAAAGACAACATTGAGACAAAAACTATCTGGGGCACAAAAGAATGGCAGGTGCAGGGTTTAGAAGCATTGTTCAGAGCCTGCATTATATCAGAACAAATCATATTTTTGAACGACACCGTTCAACAAACATCATGTCTTGGCTTAGCTAAGATAAAAGATTTAAACAAACCGTCCATACCTAAGGCCACACCTGACATTAATGGCACTGCAGATGAGGAGGTAGACGTAAAACAGATTTTGAAACACAACAGAACCAATCCTGAGTGGAAACAATGGTTAATCTGGCCCCTAGATACAAATACTGTCAAGATAGATTCATGAACAAAACAGAAGGGTTCAAAATGAACAGGCCAGATCCAAGGTACTGCCAGAGACAACATCCAGGGATAGTCACCACATACAGGTTAGGAAAACTATGCCTTGATTGGCTACAGAAATCCACACTCCCAGAAATTAAACAACACTTAACTTTACTTAAAGAAGGCATTGACTTGCGAGACTTCTTCCTCGGGCCTCGCGAACAACGGCAAAAACGTTTCATATACGCCAGTATATACGCTGCGTACAACGAAGCTTGAAAAATAACGCAAATGGAAACTGCAGAAAAAATACGAGAAATTGATCGTATTCATTTAGAGAAAGCACTCTCTGTAGTGGACAATGGGTTAACGACTCTGTCCTCCAGAATTTATTCTTTGGACAGCATTGTATCATCTGCCATTGACATAATAGAACAGGATTTGCTAATGTTACAACATGGCCAGTCTCAATTGCGTTCTATAATGCTACTAGGCTGGACGTTGCAAAATCTCCGTTCAGGCTATGTGCCATGGCGTCTAAACAATACCACATCATTGTTTACTGTCTTTAACCTTACAGATAAACAAATCTCTTTGGCACAAAGAGGAGCAGACTATACGGTGCTGAGTATTGAAAAACTGGAAAGATTACCATTGACAGTTTCTGAGAAACTTGTCCTTGAATGGATAATACATGGCACCATCTCGATACCAGTGACGATTTTCCAATTTCAGTATTGTCTACAGCATATACCAGCAGGCCTGTATGAAAGGTTGGGTAAAGGATACATTAAGTCAACCTGGAATTTACCATACACACACAAATGTTGGAGTAGGGGAAAGGAGGTATTTCTTAGTACAAAGAACTGTAAAAACTCACTAAGTGGTACACTTTTATGTGAAGGTATTAATTTAAATGGAGCCTGCGAATGTTCTTTAAATAACCTTTCTTGCCACATGCACGGTACTCCAGCAGCCGTGATAGAACCAATTTTTGGGCAGCTTTCCAATGGGAGCTACGTTATGCTCAACGATCACAGCTGTTGTGGCATGTTGCCAGGAAGAGCCTATCTGGTTAGTGTGTCAGCCAGGGTCACTTGTTGTATGCAAGAATTGTATCCAAAGAGTACTACAGACAGGGAGACGGCGTTATGGCCTTCACTGAATATCTCTTCTATACGAATGGATACTTTAAGCAGAATGAAAGCCATTCTTTTACAAAAAATTGTGCCACTGACCTCGTCTAGTGAAACTTATGATCTGCAATTTGCAAGGACTTCTGCAGAGATACATGCATTATTATCAACAAACTACCCAGTACATTTCGCAGAAATGTTAGGTCAAATCTTAAACATGTCTGATACCAGTGGCATGGCACATGTATTTAAGACAATCTTTTCGGGACTGTTAATACCATTCAAAGCAGTCCTCGGCATTTTTCCACATTTCGTGCACTCTGTGTTCGGCGGTCTGCCTCTCATTTTGGGACTCGTAGGAGGAATTATATTTTTATTTCTCCTGCTCCGATATGGCTAGTCCAGTCGCCAACGATACCAAGACTACCATGGAACAAGCTCTCCTTGCCATTCTGTATCCTGACAGAATTACACAGATTCTTGGCTTGGCTCATTTAAGAGATCTAAATACCACTTGGTTCCTTTCATTCAGACCAATCTGGCAAGATTGCATCTTACCTGTTCTACGATGCCTGCTTTGCGGAGAACAATGCGTGTTAGACATCTGTCTTACACTACCATCAGCACTGCCAAAGGATGTTGGCGCCTTGCTAGGTCCGGTAAAGACTCATGCATCATGTTGCCCCCAACGGCTGCCAATCCTGATGACGGCATTCATTGATATCTCACAAGCAAATCCAGCGCTTGGTGAGGTACGTGGAACAACAGGCACACAGGTACCATCTACATCGAACATGGCTAATGCAACTGACGCTGACGGCGATGCTTCACATCTATGCACTTTTAATCTACTTGATGAAGTAGTTCCCCTTTCGCCAACTATGTAGACGGTTTCTTTGCCAGCTTAGATGATTTGATGTTTTCTCCCGACACCGAGAATAACTTTTGAAACTGCACACAGCGTTCCATGAACTCTGAAATTCGGCCTTCGGTTTTTCAAAACAAACACTCTAACTTGGGAACTCTATGTTTCTACAATCTACATTGGAAAACTTTTTTCTCTTCATCCCAGAATAGACCCTTTTCACTTGGCACGAAGTAATCTGCTTAAAGTAGAACTATTCTTAAAGAACAAGAGATTCATTTGATACTTCCTATAGACAAATATTTGGCATTATTTCATAAAAACTTTAACTGTTTATATATTATGCTATGGAATGGTCTCGACCTTTTTCTTCTTTTAATTTAGAGCCATTTCATAACTGTCATTTCATGTTTCATTTAGATAGCATTTGTTAATGACAGCGATTGCTTGTAAAATGCGAACAAGACAAATACTCATGTATGTGTAGAAACCATGTTTAATGCATTTCATGTATTTTGGGTGGGATTATGAACACATGCTTTAGTTATATTTTTATACTTATAGATTTAGTAATATTAGACATAATACGTGGAGTTTGTGTTGTATAGAGTTTTAGGACCCTAGTGTAATTTTCCCGATTCATGCCCCTATATAGGTATAAAATACCATATCCTTATATAGGCATAGAAACCATAACCATATTAAGACATAGCTCAAGTAGTCCTAATACGGCTTGGCTACTTCCACCAGTTCTGAAAATCTACAACGATTTCTTAGAAAAACCCACCTTCAGCAGTCAGGGACTACCCCCTGCATGAATATTAAGTTATCCAAGAAATCATGGAGTTTTCAGAGAATTAAGTCTCTGATGATGTTATTATGTCCAATCTTACGTCAAACTCGGCACCTTCAAGGTATAAATATGCCCACACTTGTCCAAATAAATACACAGTGGTTTGGAGCAGTTCGACTATCTACTTGCCCGATGCGCCATGCTGCAGCAAGTGCCAAAGGAAGCCGAACCTCCAGCTGACGCACTGAGAGACGCGGTACTTTCTCCTGCCGAGAAATCCAGCTCCAGTGTTTCCAGGCTACCCTTGCGGGTTGCTGGGAAATCGAGTCCTGAGAGAGAGATACAAGACCTCCTACATTCTAAAACCAAGGTACGGAGCTGATTAGACCCTAAGAGAATTCTTGGAATAGATTCTTGGCAAATAATACTAAAACTAGGCTACACCTCACTTACTTCTTCCTTTGTACTAGACCTAGGTTAGGTACACCGGGGTAGGCATATGTTAGAAGCACCAGTTGAGTACTTTTAGTCATTATTTATCACTGTATGTAATTTATGCATTTAAGGTATCTTATGGCTTAGAAACCATATCATGCTTTTACAGTATTATTTTATAATACTCTTCGTATTATATGCTCTGTACTTACAGCAAGTATTACAATTGCAGCAGTTCATTTCATATGCTTGAGAAAGAAGACTGTTCAATAAATATCCTTTTATTGAAAACGCCCGTCTCTCTATTTCTCTGCACCTCTGGTGAAACGAAGCATGCATGATTGACTGAGTGAAATAACTATCTATTGTTTCCGCGACTCTAGAGATATATTTCTTATTCTTGGGGAACAAAGTTGTCATGTTTTAAGCGGTTGTCAGAAACGAATCCCTTCTTGTTTATTCAAGAAAGTTTCTAGTGACCTCTGAGCTAGCTGGCACACACACAATTAAGTTTAGTATATTCGGTAGAGCCCTAGTTGACTTCAGTCCTATGTCTAAACTACAGGATACACTATTCCAATGCACAGAGCCTATTGGGAATATAGGAACTACACTACACCGCCCTTGTGCTGCTTAACTCCTGGTGAAGGTGGTAGCCTTCCACCATTATGAGGATAGCACTTTGGGTGCTCCTCCTGGTCCAACAAGACCGCATTCAGAGAGACAGGCCTATGTCATGACACACCTGCATGATCTGTGCTTACCTATGACAAAAAATCAGCAATAGGTATCCAGACAACTAAGATGCGGTATATGTCTTTAAACATGCAGAGGATAGATAGATACTATATGCTTTTGGGGGTAAAAAAGTCATTTGTATGTAATTATTAAGGCATTTCATGCCAGGATCAAGATCTTCATTGTAGGTTTCAGAAACCTCTCTCTGAAACCATAATAGTATTGGCAAATAGCTTGTTACTCTTTTCCTTGAGCCGGGAGGTGGGCATGGTACCATAAATTGAAGTAACGCTTGGGTTTTCTATATCATCTCATCTTACTTTATTGTCTATTTTGAGTTTCTTCCTGCTAAAAAAGATCCACTAATATTTCTCTTCAAGATTAAAATATTTTGCAATCTCTTTGGAATGCTAAAGTGGTATTTCTCACTATGGTTATGAAAGCAGAACATGCAGCAGTTAAGGGTCATTGGGTAGGCACTCAGAGGAAGCCAATTCAATATTTCTCCCAAAATGGTGCAGAGAAAAAAAATCGGTTTAAATGAAAGGAAAATGTAGGCCCCCAATTACAAGTGGTTTGGATTACGATGCCGTCTAGCCAGAAAGAGCAATTCCAGACGGTATATCCAGATTTAAATCCTGCTGTTCTGAGTACAGGCTCCTAGAATATGAATTAACACATGAATTGGGAATTACCTGGTCCAAAACAGCATGTGGAGCCTCACTTCTGTGGATAAATCTGCTTCGATTCACCACCAACTATTAGGAGGTGACAAATGGGTGCAGGACCAGGTCAGACTTTGCAGGGTGAGTAGGCCTTCAGGGGGTATTACAGGCAATGGGTTCTGATGTCGTAGGGGGGTACCAGAGAATGGTGTTTATTCTTGGGGCTGAATTCCAAGAGTAAGCCAGGAGTTTTCCTGGTTTATTAATGAAATTCGGAAGTAAGCCACGAGTACTGCAAAGATAAGTCATACCTACTCGTGACAATCCTTCTGAATTGGAAAGTCCCATATAGAAGATCAAAAATTAGAGTACATAGACAGGCTAAACAAGTGCTCTATCTCTAGAGGGTATTATGTTTAGTCACTAAGAAAAAGTAAATGTAAAAGTAAAGTGGCTGAAGGACAGCAGAGACAGCAAGGACAAAGCAATAAAAGCAATATATTTAAATAAGAATGGAATAGACATACCGTGCCTAGTTGAGGAATTTTGAGCACCAATAAAGTGTGAAGTGAAAGATACACCCACTGTTGTGTAGAATGCGAAAATGTGCCCGTGATGCAAAATATCGCCGAGGCAGCATACCTAAATGAAAGAATATGCTCCGCTCTCATTTCTAGATTCTTATAGAGCAGAATCTAGAGTACAGTTTGTATCCTGCATTGGAACTGTTCCCTCGTATCCAGGGGCAGTTCGACATCACTCAGAAAAGATACCTACAATATGAATAGATGGAAAATTTAAAGAAGGGACCAGCCCCCCTTTTTTCTAAAAACGGTTTGATTTTTTAAAGGTGCCTACAAGGTAAAGCATTGCTTAGTCCGCATACCTCAATCAGTAAATGTGCTCTTCTAACGTAGTCAATCCGCATGAAAACGAATCCAGGCTATAGTTAGTGTCCGTCGTCAAAACTGCTCCCTCCTGTTTTCAGGGGCAGTTAGATATGTTTCGGGAATAGTGCCTGTAAAGTAAAACAAGAAAAAGATGTAAAAAGAAACGCACACACCCTTTTTTGACGGTTGATTCCCGGAAAGTGGCAGAGATTTACTAATTCATATATGCACTCTATTAGGAAGAAATTGGCACAAAATATTTCTAGATGTACCAAGCACCCCGTCACAGGACTCGTTTCTGACTCCAATGTAAGTCACCTTGGTGAAACAATACGTCCCAAGTGCATACACCATCCACTAGATCGTTATCTTATCGGGCCAGCATTGCTTTAGAGTGTGCCATGTCAAACCAATTGCGCATGTTTCCAAAAAGAGGCCCCAGATTGTAGAATCCAGCTCTAATGATGTAAAATAATATGTTATAATAAGTGAGCCAAGGGACTCTGGCCAGTTGCCCCAAACAACAAGGATCAAAGCGGCCTAAATGTATATATATTAATGCGCCATTTTGCAGTTCGCAAAATGAAAGTAACAAGAGAAAATCGAAATATTGACAAAAAAATCAACAGGAAACAAGCCTGTATCCCAGTCACATTTAGGGCTGTTAATACAGTTGCCACAAAAAACCTTCCAAAGCATGTATAAAACTATGTCCCAGCTTGGATAGTATATATGTCTCACACTATTTGCTCCCAAGCAAAAAATCGGGCATATCCGACTATCCATTCCTTGTGGCCCTGCAGCCAGCATCAAGCTCATCAAGGCCAGTCCTGTTGATTCCAAGGGGACCCCTGAGGCAAGCCAAAAACAGAGTGAGTTGTAAAATTCACATTCTCACTCACCACTCCATGCGGCAGTAGGGAGCGTCCTCATTCGCATCCTCTGTTTTTTTTTTTTTTTTTTTTAAATATATTTTTATTGCAGGAATTAGTAAATCGGTACAAAATCGACCAGCATAATAACACAAGCAATATCAGCGAAATACAACCCTCTGTCCCCGCACCGTAAGTTCCGTACACAGCCTTCCGGCCCACAACCCTGGGGTCGGGCGGCGAAATTCAATGGGGGCTCAGAAGGATGTCAGAGCTGGTCCGGATGATCCACTGTCCGTCATCTGCTTTTCCAAACAAGCCTATAAACCCAAAAGAAAAACCCCCCACCCTCAAAATACTACTAACCAAAGTAAATCCCACCCAACCCCGCCATCAGCGCCTGAGAACAACCGCAACAGGATCTACTATGGGACCCACGGGGAAAGCAACAGGAATAATAGTGCAAACGTTTTAATGGGACTCGGGGCGAGTCGCTTCTTCACCTGCAGAGTCGCTGGGGGCGCAATAATCCCTGAGGGCCTGCACTAACATTTCCCACTCCAACGCTGCCTCCTGCGCCTTCTCATTACGCTGCCTCCCAGCCAGTTGGTATCTCAGGGTGCTCTCCCCCGCCGCCCACTTCAAGAGCTCGCCGTGCCATCGACTTCCCGTCGGACCCACTCGTGCCTTCCAGTTCCTGGTCACCTCTCGCTTAGCAAGAAGGAGCCCTAGGTCGATAAATTTGCTGGAGATTTTATTCTTAGGGGTATGAGGGAACCAGTGTAGGAGTCCCACCGCCGCATCAAATGATAAGGATCTCCCCGTCACCTCCTCCAGGGTCTTCCCCACTTCCACCCAGTAGGATGATAATCCCGGGCAGGCCCATAACATGTGGAGGAGGTCCGCCTCCTGAGCCGGGCACCTAGGGCAATCCGCCGAATTCGTGGCAAAATATCGTTTAATTTTCACTGGGGTCAGATATGCTCTATGGAGAACGTAATAGTGGACCAGTTGAAAACGGGCGTGGCGTGTGCCCTTCCAGGCTCGCCGCACCAACTGGGACCAGGTCGTCTCCGGGATCTCCCTGCCAATGTCCTCCTCCCAGCGGTTTCTCAAAGTAGTGAGAGGAGCCAACCCCTCGTTGATCAATCTGCCGTAAAGGCAAGTGACCGCCTTCACCGTGCCCGCAGACATCATCACGTATTGGCACACCGGAGATAAGGTGGGTTCCTCCTGCCCGCTCTTCCAGTGCGCCTGGATCGCTCGAACAATGGCCGAGTGCAACAGAAAGTCACCACGGGGGATCTCGAAGCGGTCGATAAGATCCTGGAAGTGCAAGAGCGCCCCGTCCTCATACAGATCCCCAACCAGCTGTAAGCCAGCGTCCTCCCAGGCCGCCAATCGCGACCAATCGCCTCCATGGGGGAGGGCCGTCAGCATCCCCAAAGGTATTTCGGGCGCATATGGTGTTCTCAGATGGCCTCGGGCGTGAGCCCGATTCCAACATAGGCGGACGGTCCGCTCCTCCAACGACAAATCCCGCAGGGCCAAACGTTGCCGCAGCACTATGAAGGAGAGAACATGCCTGGCCATGCCCGTCCCCCGTCTGTCTTCCGGGCCTCGAAATTCCCGGGCGATCGCCTGGGTGAAGGTCTGGAGCTGCGCCGCCAGATAATACTTTTCGAAGTCCGGCACCGCAAGCCCCCCCTCATCCTTCGGCCTCATCAGGGTCTTGAGGGCCACCTGACGGCGGCCCGAGCCCCAGAGGAACCCGACCACCATAGATCGTAATAGTCGAAACGTGGCCGGTGGGACCCAGATCGGTAGTGTCCGGAAATAATATAAGAGCCTGGGAAGCGCCACCATTTTAAGCAGAGCGATCCGTCCCGCCACCGAGAGCGGCAGCGTGGCCCAGAAGTCCATGCAGCCTCGAAGTGCTCGAGTGCTGCGGGCAATGTTCCCATCTAGGAGGTCGGATGGGTCGTGATAGACGAATACCCCCAGGTACTTAAAGCAGTCGGGCTCCCATCTAATCTCCCTACTTGGAGTAGGGGCGGGGGCACCCTTACGAACCGGGAAAAGACAGGTCTTGGACCAATTCACCCAGAGGCCCGAAACCTCCCCAAACTCCGTGAGCGCCGTCGCCGCTCCATGTAAAGCGTCGAGGGGGTCCTCTAGGAAGAGCAACAGATCGTCTGCATACAGCGAAACGTAGTGCGGGCCCGAAGGCGTCCACAGGCCCATATAGTGGGCTCCCGATCGAAGATGCAGCGCGAGAGGTTCCACCGCCAGTGCAAAGAGAAGTGGGGACAACGAACACCCCTGCCTCGTGCCTCGTTCTACCGGATATTGCGAGGAAATCAGTGGTCCCGCCCGGACCCTGGCCGATGCAGAGGCATAGAGAACCGCGGTCCATCTGATGAAGCCCTCTCCGAGGCCGAATCTCCGCAGCACCGTGCAAAGGTAGTCCCACTCCAGGCTATCAAAAGCCTTCTCTAGGTCCACCGATAAGACAACCGGGGACGGGGCATCCACAAACGGTTCCCCTAGCAAACGGAACAACCTGCGAATGTCCATAGTCGTGTTACGCCTTGGGATAAAACCTGCTTGGTCCTCATGCACCAGGGAACTCATGTGTCCCAGCAACCTCGAGGCCAAGATACTGCTCAGTATCTTATAGTCCACCGTCAGCATCGATAAGGGACGGTAAGACCCCGGGTCTGACGAGTCCCTTCCTGGTTTGAGGAGAGGAACCACCAACGCCTCACACATCGAGCTCGGGAGCCGCCCCAGCCTCTTCGCCTCTCTGTAGACCACCAATAACCTAGGGGCCAGGAGGTCAGCATAAGCTGCATAAAACTCCACGGGCAGGCCGTCCAGGCCCGGGGTCTTATTTCTCGCCATCCGTTTAATGGCACCGCGGATCTCCCCCAATTCTATGTCGGACCCCAGGGCTTTCGCCACTTCGCGCTCCACTGTTTGGAGCTCCAGTGGGCGCAGATAATTATCGAGCCGGTCAGGGTCTCGGGCGGAGCGACTGCGGTATAAACTTTCGTAATAATGCCGGAAGCAGCTGAGAATCTCCGGTTGGGTGTATACCTCGGTTCCGTCCGCCTTACGCATACTTGTCGTCAATGAGGACTGACGCGTAGGGTTGGCCAGCCATGCCAACAACGCGCTCGATCTGTCCCCCTCCGCGATGGACCGGACCGTGTAGGCCTTGTAGTCAAAACAGCGAAGCCGTTCGACCTCCGCCGCCACCTTCTCCCTCGCCCCCGCCGTGTGTACCTGTAATTCCGGGCACCCGGGGCGGCGAACTTCCAGCTCGCGGAGTTTCCGGTCCGCTGCGTCTAAGTCAGCTAGGATAACTCGCCTCATGCCCACCTTTTTAGAGATGCAGTAACCCCTCACCACTACCTTAAAAGCGTCCCACTCTAACGCTCTTGTACTCGCGGTGCCGCTGTTGGACGCAAAATATTCCGATACCTTATCCCCCAGGTCCGCCCTGAAAACACTGTCCTCAAGAATCTCGGGTCGTAACTTCCAGGTGGGCACCGCCGGCGCCCCGGGGAGCCAGCGAAGGTCCAGCAGGAGGGGGTTATGGTCTGAAATGGTCCTGGACAGGTACTCAGATCGGACCGCTGCCGAAACCAGTTCGGGCGAGCCAAGAAATCCATCCAGTCTGACATGCAACTCATGTAGGCTCGAGAAGTATGAATAGTCCCTAGAAGTGGGGTGATGCGCCCTCCAGATATCCGTCAGACCCCAGTGGGTCTGCCAATCCTTACGACCCTTAGCCGTGCGACGAACCGGAGAATCGGGAAGGGGTGGATGTGAGCGGTCAGTGTCTACGTCCACTACTGAGTTGAAATCTCCTCCAAGCAAAAGGGGCCCGGAAAAGAAGTGGGCCAACGAGCCCGATAACCTGGAAAGGAAGGCAGTCTGGTCTATATTAGGAGCGTACATACAGCAAACGTTCAAGTCCCTCCCTCCTAAAGTGCCCGAAATGGCCACGTAACGCCCCTCTGGATCTATCACTGTGTTCGTGACCTGGAAGGGGACCCCAGCTCTAACCCAAATTAGCGCCCCCCTGGCATACGCGGAGTACGATGTGTAGAAGACCTGCCCCCTCCATCTACGCTGTAGCGCCGCCCCTTCCGCCTTGTTCAGATGAGTTTCCTGCAGCAGCGCCATTTGCACTCCCCTACGCACTAAATAAGCGTGGACTTTGTGGCGCCTGGACATAGTATGAAGCCCCCGCACGTTCCAAGTAACACATTTCAAATTAGCAACATCAGCCATTGTCCCATATTGTCCTCGCACAGTCTCCCCATCCGGGTCCCCACAAAAAAAGTACATCATACCTCCCAGCACTGATGGCGGCCATTTTCCCCAACCAAGGCCAAACAACCCAAGAACGAACCAAACCCCCACCCACCCTCCCCAGAACAGGACCCAAACAGCACCATCCAGATCCCATCCAAACCTTGCCCTCTAACAACCCAATAACCCCTACTAATCCTGCGGTCGCCACCGTAGGAAGGCCTTAAGGGCCAGGTGCGGGCCGGGCGGAGGCAGTGGGCCCTCGACGCTCAGGCTACCAGGACTAAAACAAGCCCAAAACAGTACCAAAGACCCTCGGGGCAAAAACAGGGGCACCCCACCCTCCCCGCCCTCGTTGTCAGCAGCAAGTGACGGCAACCGCCTCCCCCCTGCCGGGCCCCCTCCCAAAATGAGGTAGCTTAACCCGTTACCCCTGTCCATCCAGAAGGTCTTCCGCCGACTTCGGTGTGATCACCGGTGTATGGGCGCTATCGGTCACCGAGTCCTCGGAGTCCGACTGTGCCCCCTCGTCACCCGGGTCCGCTTCCTCTTCAATGGCATCGTCCCGTGCGCCAGACAACTCAGATAACACCTCCAGCACTCCCCTCCGCTCCGTCGACGTCTCTGCAGTTGAGGGCCCCCCTGAGCGGCCACGGCGATTCCTAATCCTCCTGGATCGCCGTCTCTGTTCCGGCCCCTCCGCCTGTTGGGATGAGGAGCCGAAGCCATCTTTCCCTGCTCTGTAAAGCTCGAGCCAGGCACAGACATCCTCCGGGGTGTCGAAGAATTGAGTCTTGTCATCGACAATGATGCGGAGCCTAGCAGGATAGAGTAGCGAGTACTGGATGCCCTCGCTCCTGAGCTCGCGCTTGACCGCCAGGAATGAGAACCGCCTGCGTTGAGTTTCGTAGGTGTAATCCGGGAAGATGTTCACCTGACTGTTCGCCACTTTGAATGGGCCATTATGCCTGGCGGCATTGAGGATGAAGTCTCTGTCCCGAAAGTGTAATAACCGCGCCACCACTGGTCTCGGGGCACGCCCCTGCTGCGGTGGCCGCGCCGGGACTCTGTGGGCACGCTCCAAGGTGTAGAAGGAGGACAGCCCCTCCGGGGCCACCGTGTCACGGAGCCAGGCCTCCAAGTACGCCACCATGTCGCCATCCTTGATCTTTTCCGGAAGGCCCACCACGCGGATGTTGTTCCTCCTGTTGCGGCCTTCCGCATCCTCCGCTCTCTGCTCTAGGGTCGCAATCCGGGATAAGGCATCCTTCATAGACGCAGCCAAGGTTCGCTGTGCCGGCTCCAAGGTTTTCACCGAGCCCTCCACCTCCTTGACCCGGTCCGACAGTTTGCCGTGGTCCGCTCTAAGGAGACCAAGGCTCGTCGCCACCTGGGCAATGTCTTGTTGGAGGGCCGATCGCGTGGTCGCTATCGCCTCCAGGACGCGGTCGAACTGCTGTTGCATCGACGCACCACCAGAACTCTTTGGGTCCCCATGTTCCTCTCTGTCCTGGGTCTCCGAGTCTGAGGCGGTTGGGGTAGCCCCCTTGGCTCCTCTAGGTTTCCCCATGTCGCCGGGGGTACTCCGTGATGGTCCAGGAGCATGCGTCTCCGGGGGCAGATGCCGACCGCGACCCTCCCGGTCACTGGATCTTAAGTCGAGTATCGGAGACCTCCTTCTCCAGGGCCTGCGGGAACTTCTCCACTTCGGCTCGCGCCACCACCACGGCGTCCAAGGGCACCGATAAGGGGGCGGAGACAACCGCCGCCAGGTTGGGCAGGCCCGCACAGCCGCTAAAGTCCCGGGGTGAGGGTCACCAACTCCACCGGACGATTTGTGGCGCCAGAGTGTCGCGCCTCCCATGGGAGTGGACAGGCCAGGAAACTGTAGCTAGGTGCGGCGTCGTGAGCGCGGCCACCGCCTGGTTCACCAGACGTCCGCTCACGGGATCCACTATAACGTGGGCATCCGCCCGGTTACCCAACCGAGTGCATTCTCGTTGTGGAAAGTCCGATCCGACCGATATCTAGTGCACAAATCAGCCGGGGATGGCAAAGCCGGGGGCGAGACGCCGCCGGCGGCGCTCCTCCAGTTCAATGGATCCGGCTAGGGGGACAATGAAGTCCGGGCGCCATGTTGGATCCGCAAACTTCGGTTTTACGCCGGATCACCACTCGTCCGAGCCACAGCAAGGGCCCTGGCAGGTCGTCGTCGGTCCGTCCAGCAGAATGCGGGGTTCGGGGTGCCCCGCAGCCTCCGATTTACAGGATAATCACGGACTCAGTCCCGGAGCCGAGCTCTCAGGCGACCATCACCATCGGCGCCCAAGCCACGCCCCCCTCATTCGCATCCTCTGTTGTGCGGTGTATGCCGCGACTCCTACCCTGCCCCACCCTGCAGACCACTGCTGATGGCGTGCAGTCGGTGCACAAAATGTGAATGTGCGTCATTGCGGCTGCGCACGCCTAGCCTCTGTCTCTGAGGCCGAGGGCCCATTTTAATAATGGCCTGCTGCCCGTGCAGAAAGCCAGCAATTGCAGTGCATGGGTGACAGGCCATTAATATTATAATAACATCTGCCTCGGAGACTGTGACCAGCTGATGCATGCCGTAACCTGTGACACTGACTGCCCATTATTGTGTAAGGTTATTGGTCCCAGATTCGTGCATTGTGCTGAGGGACCCCCCTGGACCACGGGGCCCCTCCGCACTGCGGGGGCTGTGGGGGCCTGTGTTATGCCCCTGGGGAATATACTGGAGAGAGCACAGAGAGAACGATGCTTAGCATAGCTAGCCATGGCGGTCACTTGGGATGAGGTCAAGCTTCTGCAGGGAGAAGTGTCAGAACAGAAGGAAGCTGGTTGGATTAAAGCAAGTTGTGAGAAAAGAGATTTGGGTTTCAACTGATGGTCGAGCAGTGTTGCCAGATGATTTATTGAAACCTATGGCGAGGCAGATTCATGGAGCAGTTCCTATTAGAAGGGATGCCATGGTGCGAGTGTTCAGACAGAAGTGATTCAATCCACGGTTTTGTGCGTTTGCTGAAGCAGTGTGTCACGGATGTGTTACGTATCAGCAAATGAATATGGGGGAAAAGACTGTGGTTATATTGAGTCACATTGGGAGATCTGATGGTCCCTTCAACAGGATCCAGCTTGACTTTATAGAGATGCATAGGTGGAATGGGTTGAGGTACATTCTAGTGGTGATGTGTGTTTTCTCATGTTGGGTGGAAGCAAATCCAACGAGAAGGTGTGATAGCTTCACAGTGGCAAAGCTGCTACTTAGAGAGTTTTTACCACATTTCGGATTTCCAACCTCATTGGAGTCGGATTGAGGAACTCACTTCCACAGCGAAATAATGAAGCTGCTTTGTGCTACCTTACAAGTTTGCAGAGATTGCATTGTAGCTACAGGCCCGAAGCATCTGGCCCGGTGGAACAGATTAAAGGGACTCTCAAAATGCGAAATGCAAAGATCTGTTCATCCATGTCCCTGAAATGGCCTGATGCATTCCCTTAGGTGTTGATGAGTGCGTGTAGCATTCCGGATAGGAGGACAGGACTCTTGCCCCATAAGATTATAATGGGGAGGGCAATGCGCTTGCCAGCAGTACCAGCTACAGCGTTGATAAACATCACAGATGATTTCATCCTTGATTATTGCAAAGGACTGGCTGACGTGGTCTGTTCTGTGTCTCACCAGGTTAAAGCTGCGACTGCCCCGACCTTGAAAGGTCTCTTCCACAACCTGTGTCCAGGTGACTGGATACTCGTTTAGAAACATGTGAGAAAGAGCTGCTTTGAAGCTCGCTGGAGAGGTCCTTATCAAGTGATTCTGTTGACCAATACAGAGTAAAGTGTGGAAGCTTGCTGAACTGGATCCACGCCTCCCACACCCGCAGAGTTTCAGGACAGCTGAAGGAAATCCAGCCATGGTTGCGAGACCACTAGAGAGGACAAGCCAAGCTGTGGGGTTTGCTGACAAGGATGGTCACTCACCAGAACAAGGTGAGGGGGGATACACTACACAAGACCCAGATAGTGACTCTGAGGGAGACAGTAACATTGCGAGTGGTACAGAGTCAGACTAAGTTGGAAGAGCTGGTGTGGAACGTGATCGGGTGCAGAGAAGAAGAGCAGAGTACCCAAGAGAATCATAGCCTGTATGACAAAAGAGGCAAAATCTGAGATTGGTATCTGAGAGAGATCTTGTTCCTGTGTCAGAAACATCTGAATCAGGGGTAAGTGACACAGTACACGGGCAGGAGGTTGGAGGAGATCAAGAAGAGTGAGGGTGCTTTGCCAAAGGAATGCTGCCGCAGAGTGGACCTATCTTATTACAGATGCCGGGAACAGTGGGGATCTGGAGACTGAGGTGTTCAGGAGTGGTCAGCAGGGTTCCAAAACTGATAATTGAAATTGAACTCTTGGTTCCTGGAAAAGAAGCCATTGGAGTGTTAACAGTGGGTGTGCCAAGGCTTCCAATACTGAGTAGTGTGAGAGCTTTGGTTTTGCAAGATCTGTCTTTTCCCAGCTTTAGACAAATTCCGACAAATTCCGACATTGACATATCAGCCGCCAGCTCAAGAGGTTGCAGTAGTTCGTCTTGAAATTCTACCACGTGTCATTGCTGAAATTGGCCTTGAGCTAGTGAGTGACTGTTAATTCAATTGTGTACTGTGAATAACATTTGCTGTAAAGAAGATGTGGTGCAGAAGTTGAGGGAGTGGGAGTACAAGGAACATCCACACCTGTTTCTTCCAGCACAAAAGAGGGTATTGTAAGAGCTGAAAAAGCCATGCTAAATCAAACTAGCCGTCTGCTACACATATAGTTATCTAAAGGTGAATAAATGCTTAGTGCTTATGTGAAGCTGCTATATGAATACGTGAATTTGAGGATGTGAGAGATTGTTATGTGTGCATCCAGTTGCCTGCATCAGTGGAGGAGGGTATTCGCTACCATCTCCTATCTCTGACTTCTGGAATTTCATGTAGTTTATTACTTAGGGTTGCTATGACTATTATTTTTCCAACTATGATGCAGTGATTTCTGAAGTTCCAGCTTACAAGCACCTCCATAAATATGAATATTACATGAAGAAAGAGAGAGTATGGAAGTATTTCATACCTACCGTTACCCTAGATACAGCTTATGCTCATCGTCATAATTTGACATGCTTACTAACAGATATAGAAAAGAAATTCATAGATCAAGTAGCAGATAGACAAAGACAATTAGCTGTCAAGTTGAATAGGAGAGAAGGGAAGTTAGCATGAACTCAGGAGGAGTTGGCTCATAAGGCAAAAGGGAGTTACGGTCAAATAGCTTTAGATTTCGAACAGCGAAAAAAGCTTCGCATTAGACAAGTACAGACCTACTATGATAAGCTTTTTGTAGGACAATGTGTGTGTGATCACATCTTCACAGTTGAAGATACTGCGAAGCAGTTCTTGAAAGATGCAGTGTAAATAGTGCCAAATGTGTATTTTGTGTGTGGAAAGAATGCATTTGTGCGGTTGCCACTGAATTGGTGCGTACATGCTATGTGGCTGTTGTGTTTCCCAAGATCTATCATGTTCAGGATTTGGGCCCGTTGGAAGGGGGATTACATTATAGGGAAAAGTGAGATGTGAGTGCAGGAGAGATTGTTGGAGATGTATTTGGAGCAAATATACCAAGTTTGGGAGTGGTTTTGAACAATATCAATATTTAGTGTGTTGTCAACTATTGTGGATAAGCTGTCAGCAAACACAGCCCAATCGTTGCTGCTTGTAGATAGAGAGATGGTGTCGATAAGAGCTATGGGGATTCAGTACTGCCTTGCTCTAGATGCATTACTGGCCAAAGGGGTCGAAGTCTGTAAAATGTTGAAGGTCCAACAGTGCTGTACTTATATCCCAGACCAAAGCAAGGACCTGAGGAAATATATAAGCAACATCACTAAGATTCATCACGAGGTCCATGACTTGGCATCAGAACGAACTTGGGACAAGGTTGGAAAAGGACTTGGGAAGGTTGGAAGTTGTTTTGCGAATCATGGTAAGGGACTCCTTGGTTATATCTTGAAGCCAATCACCAAAGTAGTGGTTTGTGTGATTCGTTTGGTTGGATTATACTTGACCCACACAATGTGTGTGTACTTCAAGTCTTCACGTGCTGACACTTTTTCCTGACTTGTCTGGGAAATGCTAAGTAGGGATGTCACGTTAGTGGTAGATTAGGGACAACTAATGCTTTTTACTTACGAACCTCCAATGAAGACCGATCTAGATGGGGGGTGGGGGGGGCACTTATTGCCTACGTTCTGGTCTTGGAATTTGTCATCCTTTTCATGTTCCAGAAGCTACATTTCGGTCATAGCTTTGGCTTTGTATTAGTTCCAATGTCCTTTTACAACCTCATTACAACCTCGTTTTAAGGTGCTTCTATGTCCAGTTGTTTTTGGCTTTGTAATTAACCCATTAAACTTGACAATCTGGAGTCTGTGATTCTTCGGAGTCCTGATTCTTTGTGCTGGTGATTCCAACTGAATGAGTTATTTTTCCCCTCTGCACTTCTAAAGCAGACACCAAAGGTCCATCAAAAAGGGTTCCAGAGTACAATCAGGAGAGGGAATCCAGCTCATTCACCGCTATCCATGTATCTTTTTTGTTCTGATGATGTTCCATTCCAATCCCTGACCATAGAGGGAGAAACATCAACACCTTCTCCCTATCAGAATGTTTTAAACTGTCGTGTGCCTTTATTATTCTCTACAGCTATTAGAACATTATTATTACTGTGAAAGCAATCATTCACACAACCACACAAGCGCTGACCACTATGCCCTCTTGTTTGTCAGTTTTTATTTGCCACAATGTTGCTGTGTAACAAATATTTGTATAGATTCTGTAAACTCTTTTATTAAGTGAACTTATTTGGATCTTGGATATACATTTTTGTCTTTTCCTTGATTTGTTTCTGTAATTTGTATTTCTACAGATGGGTCAAAAAGTGGTCATTCATTAAGAAATACATCTATTTGTGTAAATATATATAATAACACAAACACATTGTTAATGTTCCCAGTTCCCCATTAGGCCACTTGATAGGCAGGCAGTAGGTGTCCCTGTTTGCAGATGAAGTTGTAAAAGATCAATTGGTGGGTGGTCTGAGGGTTTCTCTTTGTAGATGGGGCATATTGTCTGCTCTGGTATTGGGACAAGACAGTCCCCCGCCTGATAAAAGAGCATGCATCTCTGCCCACCTGCATGTAAAAATTATATTCTGACTTCTATTTTGGTCCTGGCCTTTTGCTAATCTACTGTGTGGGCAAAGGATGATGCCTGTCTGTAGTGCTGCAAGGTCTAGCCCCTGTTCTGTGACCAGGAGGGGTGCATCCAGCATACTCAGTTAATGGGAACTGGACTTAAGTATCATCCATGCCCTGGGAGCATCTCATAAAGCAGTGGAGGCAGTATTCCACATTTTTGAATGTGTAGTGTGACCGCACATTTTTCTCTGTGTTAAAGGGAAGCAAGACTGGCTTCTCCAGCGTAAAGTTCTGCTTTTATGTGATACCCAGACCATTCACTGACATCTCGTGTCCGTTTTGAGTGCATGCAGGTGCAGTGAGTATGAACCACATGTATGGCAGTAGGATTCTGTGTGCTGTGAAAGACCGACTCCCAGTGGGAATCATTTTGCCTGCTACTGGTTTAACATGGCACATGATGTTGGGTGAGCACAGCTTTCCCAGACAGTGCAAGTGCATTGCCTACATTCCTGTGGCTTGAGAGTGTAATCCCAGACACTGAAGGTAGAAGGGATGTAGACCAGTCTACCTATAGAAATGAAATTAAGATTTTTTTTTTAGCAAGGGGTTACTAATTAGTATTGCCATTTGCCACATAGGAGGGGGAAGAGGTGAGACTGCAATTTATGTTGTTCAAGGTGAAGAAGATTCTAGGGAGTACCTGTTGAGTTGTCTGTCCCTGGTTACTCTTTCCGGAAGGCTGATGACGGTCAGTGCAGAGATCGCACACTTCATTGTGCCCTTGTTTTAAGTATTCCTGCTTGCAGCATTCCATTGCTACCTGCTGTGAAAAACATCGCATTGCACAAAGGTTGAAAATTATATTTGCTAGAGTACCAAACTGGATATGAAACTTAGACAATGTATCCATATTCCCTGCCTTGAATATTTGTATAAACGTTGAACCCAAACTACCCCTCTGGGTTCCTATCCCAAGGTCTTTTTGACCAACGGTGGGAGTGCTGTAAAGAGTACTTTAAAAGCTGCTTTGCAACTAGGGCTGATGTCTGCCAGTGAACCAGTCTCCAAGAGGTGAGGGGACATTATCTGAAGTCTACAGTTTCTGCTACAGCAGCTGAGGATCTGCATGAAGTGACTAGACGCCTTCCTTCCCACTGTGCGAGGAAAGGAGTGTGCATGGCCCTGTAGTGGCATAGACTGTCCAGGAGAAGAAGTCTAGTGTGTTCCCATTAAAGGGAGCTGCTAGCGGAATCCCATTATCCCTCTGAGCAAAGTGAGGAGTGACCCGTGCCCTGCAGGGATATTCCGATCTTTGCACAGTTCTCCTGTGAGCATTAAAACCGTATCAGATCAGGTATCGCTGGAGACTGGTGCTGCCACAGCAGATGTTGCGAATGAAAGTTGCATTTCAGCTGAAGCAGGAAACTCTGATCGGCCCAGAGACTGTAACTGCCAAAGAAGCACCACAGCGAGGGACTAAGTGTGGATGCTACTTGTACAAACAAAATATGCACCACATAGGCCACATACATTCACATGAATATCACACATTTGGGATGTTAGTTCAAGGATGGGCTTAGCGCATAAAAGCAGAATATTATATGAGTGAGCCAGTAGGACTCCACTCCAGTGATAGAGACAAAAAGGCCTGGTCACAACTACTATTCACAAAACACAGTATGCTGCAACCATCCGTCTACATGCTAAACCCATGAATGCAATGGTTGGTTATCCACTGTCAGTCAAATGAGGGCACGACTGGTGCACCACTCCAGGTCACCCTCAGTCTTGTCAAGGGACAGGATTAGGCCTTCATGCATACTCTAGATTAGCACAAGTCTAGGGCCACAATCAAAAACCAGGAACCCAGGAGACGCGCGAGCGTGCGATTTAAGATGGCCGCCACCCGGTGAGCTCCGTGCCGGAATCTCCCGTTTTCGACGATTAAGTGTCGATTGCCAGTCAGCAGTCTCCTGGAAATTATTCTTTCTGCATTTTAAGACCTCACCTGCTGCTGTGGCTGTTTTTCACGATGTTCTGGATGTCGGGGGTGGTGTTTTTTTCCTTCCTGTTGTCTCTCCATGCTCTGCTTTAAGGTACAGCCCAGATTTCTCGTCACGGGGATGGAGTGATTACTCAGGAAAGGGTCTGGCTTTGGCCTAGCCACTCCCACAGCCTGTTCTAGCTGCTGCACCTAATTTTCTTTTGAAGCATTATTTCTAAGATTGGCTCCTTTTTATTCAGTCTACTTTTTTCTCCTCCATTATCTTTCACATTAAGAAAATTGATAATAAAATTGCGCAAGGTTCTCATAATAAAAGGAAGCAGCAAATTTCTTCTCCTATAAAATCTAAAGTGGTGGAATCCAGTGAACCTTTCTTAAATGTAATTCTTGAAGAACTTCAAGCACTTCATGCTAACACTGACACTATAGCATCTGAAATTAAAAACCTGCGCATATGGCTAGCATGTCAATGAAAATTTCAGACAATTTAATTAAAATTCAAGACAACAAAGTTCAAATTGATGCTTTCACACCACTTGTTGCAAAAATCTCTCCTATGTCTGCTCTCCTTCTCGATATAGAAAGTTGTAATAGGCAATATAACTTGCTTATTTTTAATTTGCCAGAAGATGTCAAAGGTTCCAATTGCAGACTTAGGGGTCGATTTGGGCGGCGCTGAATCCGCATCCTCCGGGCCGGTGGAAGCCACCACCGGCCCGGAGGATGCAGATTCACCGCCGCGGTCCCTGTAAACACCACCCGCCAGATTAGGATGGCGGTGGGATCAGCGACAGATGGCAGGTCCGTCCGCCGCTGATCCGCGGGGTGTAGCCTGCTATTTGGTGGCGGTGTCTGCAAGACACCGCCAGCCAAATTAGGAAGCGTGTGTAAACATGCTTTTCCGTGGCGGTTTTTCGGCCGTGGAAAAGCATGTGGACCTTTGCTTCTGGGGTGCCCTTGCGGGCCCCCAGGGTGAAGTGGGAGTGGGGGTGCACATGGGGGGTACCTATGGTACCCCCCTGCATTTACATGCACAAAGTGCCTGCCGCTTTGTGCATGCAAATGCAATGCATGCATTTTTAACATTGCGGCGGGTGCTGATTGAAGCAGCACCCGCCGCAATGTTAAAGATACAGGATGTGACCGCCAGGGTGGCGGTCACATCCTAATTGGCATGGAGGGAACGCCGCTGCCCTTGCGGACGGTCCCTCCACCTCGGGGGGAGCGGACGGACGCAAGTCCGTCCGCCATCCTAATCGGCCCCTATGTTTGGAGAATGTGTTACCTGATCTCTTAAATATAAAATTCCCGGAGAAATTTGAGATTGATAAAGTGCATAGGATTCCGTCCCATCGTAATCCTCGCCATACTAAACCTAGACAAATGATTTTTAAGGTTTTACGTCACCATCATTTGGTTTTGATAAGGAAAGCAGCATATTCCTTCCCTAATGGTCAATGGCAATAAGATTTTTATTCATCAAGACTTCGCCAAAGATACTGTTAAGACTCGTAAGGATTTTTCTGAACTTCGCCCTCAACTGAGAAGTCTTGGTTTTAAATATGGCCTTTTTGATCCTTCAACAATGAGAATTTGGAAAGACAATTTTTCTAAGTCCTTTCAACGTCCAGAGGATTTGAAACTGTTTCTGGACCAACGTTCACAGCATTTTATAGATACACAGGATTTTGTCACTTGAGCAATGCTTTAATTTGTATTTCTGTATTTATCTCGGTTCTTCGAATGTCCAGAGGGTTTAGAAGTGTTCCTGGACCAAGGTTCGCAGCAATTTATGGTTATGCATAATTCTGTTACTTAAACACTGATTTAAATATATATTTCTGAATAAATATTTTATTATAGATTTACAACTGGGCTCCAACGGTTTGGTCATGCTTGTAAAGCGTGTGTGCGTTTCATTTTTGTTATTGATGTTTATTTATTGTTGTCTTTTGTATGTTAGTTTGCTATTCTTTTACCTAGTCTTCCCTTTTCGCCTGTTCTGAAGCTACTATGTTTCATATTTTTCCTTACTTCTTACTCTCCTCCTCTTGGCCTTTTTTCTCTTTCTCTTCTATTATGGCTAATGTTCATAATATTAAAATAGTCACATTAAATGTTAATGGTTTACCTCATCCTGTTAATCGTACAACATTTTTAGATTATTTAGGTAGTTGCAAAGCAGATATTTGTCTTTTACGGGAAACTCATATAGATGACAAAATCTTAGATTATATGAAAAAAAAGTGGGTTGATGATATTGTCTCTTCTCCTGCAAATGGCAAACTCCAGTGAGCGGTATGCTGGGAAATAAAGTTCCTAATAATGCCTAAGGCACAGAGACAGCCTCGGAGCCCACTGGAGGGCTTGGAACACTATAAAGAAAAACGGGAGTAAAAACAATGAGGTAACATTTACGTAACCTACCGGAAGGCATTATTAGGAACTTCATTTCCCAGCATACCGCTCACTGGAGAGTGGATGCTATTTTGGGACAATGGTGTGAGATTTCCAATCCGGATGTTACCGGTCTCCCTTTCCCATGATTAAGGTGCAGGGGCACCGAAACGCGTAGGGAAGAGACACCAGTTGGGGCTGTTTTCGTGCCTTTGCCAATAAAGATTTTGTTTAAATCATCCCTGGTGGAGTGGCGTTTCCATGATCTGGGGCACCTTGGAAGGATGTACACAGGCGGCAGGCTTCAAGCCGCGGGAAATGTACCACTGTTAAATGGATACAGACCTGCGAGGTTGTGAACCTTCACAGCCTGCCAGCGCGAGGGATTGCAAATTAAGGCACGGAAACAGCCTCGAAGCCCACTGGAGAGCTTGGAACACTATAAAGAAAAACGGGAGTAAAAACAATGAGGTAACATTTACGGAACCTACCGGAAGGCATTATTAGGAACTTAATTTCCCAGCATACCGCTCACTGGAGAGTGGATGCTATTTTGGGACAATGGTGTGAGGTTTCCAATTCGGATGTTAACGGTCTCCCTTTCCCATGATTAAGGTGCAGGGGCACCGAAACGCGTAGGGAAGAGACACCAGTTGGGGCTGTTTTCGTGCCTTTGCCAATAAAGATTTTGTTTAAATCATCCCTGGTGGAGTGGCGGTTCCATGATCTGGGGCACCTTGGAAGGATGTACACAGGCGGCAGGCTCCGAGCGCGGGAAATGCACCGCTGTTAAATGGATACAGACCTGCGAGGTTGTGAACCTTCACAGCCTGCCAGCGCGAGGGATTGCAAATTAAGGCACAGAGACAGCCTCGAAGCCCACTGGAGGGCTTGGAACACTATAAAGAACGAGTTTAAGCTATTGGTATTGTAAATGGCAATGCCTTTATTTTATGTTTTAAAATCCAAATCATTTACAACAAGCATTTGCAATGCAATAGGTCTCGCATTATGAAAGTTTGAGCTATTGGTCTTGTAAATGACAATTTTTTTATTTATGTGTTGATTTTGAAAATAGCTAAATTAATAGCTTTGTCATTTTCAATGCCAATACTTATAACTTTCGCACATGTGACGACTATAGCATTTGTAATGCAACATGTTTTGTATTTACGTGACTTAGATGTATTGATATTACAAATAGCAACGGCTTTTAATTTTTTTAAATAATTAATACTTAAATAAAAGTGATTGTAATTTATATTGGCAATAGCTTAAACTTTTGTAAATAACGTTTGTGAAGATTATGTTCAGTGTATTTTATTATGATGAAAATCCAAGAACAGAAGTGAAATAACATCTTTTTGTGACATTTGTAATAAAGCTTGAAACATTGAGAGAACATAATTGAACCAGTTGTTGTTGAATGGTTGCACAGATTGATGCAGTGATGTCGCGGAGTGATGCTGGGATTGCGCTGAGTGGTGCTGTGGTGGTGCTGAGTGGTGCTGTGGTGGTGCTGAGTGGTGCTGTGGTGGTGCTGAGTGGTGCTGTGGTGGTGCTGAGTGGTGGTGCTGAGTGGTGCTGTGGTGGTGCTGCTGAGTTCTCTCTGCAACTGCACTCTGCAACTGTACTCTGCAACTGCACTCTGAATCTGCACTCTGAATCTGCACTCTGCACTCTGAATCTGCACTCTGCACTCTGAATCTGCACTCTGCACTCTGAATCTGCACTCTGCACTCTGCACTCTGAATCTGCACTCTGAATCTGCACTCTGCACTCTGCACTCTGAATCTGCACTCTGAATCTGCACTCTGCACTCTGAATCTGCACTCTGCACTCTGAATCTGCACTCTGAATCTGCACTCTGAATCTGCACTCTGCACTCTGAATCTGCACTCTGAATCTGCACTCTGCACTCTGAATCTGCACTCTGCACTCTGAATCTGCACTCTGCACTATTAATCTGCACTCTGAATCTGCACTCTAAATCTGCCCTCTGCACTCTGAATCTGCACACTGAATCTGCACTCTGAATCTGCACTCTGCACTCTGCACTCTGAATCTGCTCTCTGCACTCTGAATCTGCACTCTGCACTCTAAATGTGCACTCCGCACTCTAAATGTGCACTCTGCACTCTGAATCTGCACTCTGCACTCTGAATCTGCACTCTGCACTCTGAATCTGCACTCTGCACTCTGAATCTGCACTCTGAATCTGCACTCTGAATCTGCACTCTGAATCTGCACTCTGCACTCTGAATCTGCACTCTGAATCTGCACTCTGCACTCTGAATCTGCACTCTGAATCTGCACTCTGAATCTGCACTCTGCACTCTGCACTCTGAATCTGCACTCTGAATCTGCACTCTGCACTCTGAATCTGCACTCTGAATCTGCACTCTGCACTCTGAATCTGCACTCTGCACTCTAAATCTGCACTCTGCACTCTGAATCTGCACTCTGAATCTGCACTCTGAATCTGCACTCTGCACTCTGAATCTGCACTCTGCACTCTGAATCTGCACTCTGAATCTGCACTCTAAATGTGCACTCTGCACTCTGAATGTGCACTCTGCACTCTGAATGTGCACTCTGCACTCTGAATCTGCACTCTGAATCTGCACTCTGAATCTGCACTCTTAATCTGCACTCTGAATCTGACTCTGCACTCTGAATCTGCACTCTGAATCTGCACTCTGCACTCTGAATCTGCACTCTGAATCTGCACTCTGAATCTGCACTCTGAATGTGCACTCTGCACTCTGAATGTGCACTCTGCACTCTGAATGTGCACTCTGCACTCTGAATGTGCACTCTGCACTCTGAATCTGCACTCTGAATCTGCACTCTTAATCTGCACTCTGAATCTGACTCTGCACTCTGAATCTGCACTCTGCACTCTGAATCTGCACTCTGCACTCTGAATCTGCACTCTGAATCTGCACTCTGAATCTGCACTCTGAATGTGCACTCTGCACTCTGAATGTGCACTCTGCACTCTGAATGTGCACTCTGCACTCTGAATGTGCACTCTGCACTCTGAATCTGCACTCTGAATCTGCACTCTGAATCTGCACTCTGAATCTGACTCTGCATCTGCACTCTGAAACTGCACTCTGAATCTGCACTCTGCACTCTGAATGTGCACTCTGCACTCTGAATGTGCACTCTGCACTCTGAATCTGCACTCTGAATCTGCACTCTGAATCTGCACTCTGAATCTGCACTCTGAATCTGACTCTGCACTCTGAATCTGCACTCTGCACTCTGAATCTGCACTCTGCACTCTGAATCTGCACTCTGAATCTGCACTCTAAATGTGCACTCTGCACTCTGAATGTGCACTCTGCACTCTGAATGTGCACTCTGCACTCTGAATGTGCACTCTGCACTCTGAATCTGCACTCTGAATCTGCACTCTGAATCTGACTCTGCACTCTGAATCTGCACTCTGCACTCTGAATCTGCACTCTGCACTCTGAATCTGCACTCTGAATCTGCACTCTGAATCTGCACTCTGCACTCTGAATCTGCACTCTGAATCTGCACTCTGCACTCTGAATCTGCACTCACAATCTGCACTCTGCACTCACAATCTGCACTCACAATCTGCACTCTGCACACTGCACTCTGCACACTGCACTCTGCACACTGCACTCTGAATCTGCACTCTGCACACTGCACTCTGAATCTGCACTCTGCACTCTACATATGGTATGTTATGCTTACATACGTTCCATATATTATCAATGTATATGCCACATTTGGTTAAGAATATATGTTCTGTTTAGTTACATTACTTTGTTTGTATACCCTTTTATGCTGCTCTAAAGTTATTTCAATGGGTGAAATGCGGAGCCTGGCCGAGAGTAACAAGGCAGTGCTGGGAGGGGGCTGCGCACCAACTGAAGTGCTCTGGTTGCACGGCCTGCGGCCGTGTGAAGTGATAAGCCTTTGAAGTATGTAAAGGCTGTGTTTGCGGGGAGAGAGAGGGGAGGTGCTGATGTGGGAGGAGTGCTGCTACAGCCTGGGGGAAGCTGGCTGGGGAGGGGGAGGAGAAATGAATGTAAGGCTGTGGGGAACAGAGTTCATGGCCCAAAAGCGTGTGCCTGTGGCCACGTGAACTTCAAGAAAACGCCAAGGAACGAAGCCCTTGGTTTGAAGAGGATTTCGAGCACTTGAATTCTCGCTCCTCAATGCGCTTGCGCGTATTTAAGGTCACGAGACCTAAAAAGGCCTTGTCATTTACAATGCCAATAGCTCAAACGTGCGTAAATGCGAGACCTATTGCATTGCATTGCAAATGCTTGTTTTATTTGTGTTTTGACACAAAACAGACCCTAACCCCAGCCTCTTGACCTACTTCTATTTTAGATCGTTTTCAATAAGTAGCTCTTTGTTCTTTGTAGCAGACCTTTGTTCCCAGTGAAACAGAATGGTATTTGAGATTAATCTTGGGATCGCATTTGTGTCACCTTGGGAATATTCCCCACAGGCCACTTTTTCCTCAAAATGTGGACGCTTAGTTCTCGTAGAAGTAGTGGATACGACTTTCATCCAAGAGTGAGGTTTGATTAGGAACATAATCTGCAAAATAGTTTAATGGCATAAACTAGTGTAATAGTGTTGGAAAATACCAGAAGCAAAAATCGTTCCCATAGTAAAGTTAACTTTAACATTACAAATCAGTCTCTGTGTTTACACGGAATCAATTACACCTGGGCATATCCGAACGGGACTGTTTAAATAAGAAGAAAATTAGTGTTTGGGTAGGTTCTACCATATTACCATTCAAAGCAAAGCAAATGGTAAGGGACATCGTTTCACAGACACTTGACCAGTCTTTCTGCTTTAATGTATGCCAGGAATTTCCTCCGTGAGGATAAACTGCCTTAATAGATCGAACATTTTGTAATGCTGGCTGTTAATTGGTATATAAATAGTAATTTAAATATCTGTTAATCCTAATAGAAAAGTATAGATTTTCTGTTACCCGTTAAGAGTTCACGCTGTGCTTCACATAAATCTTGTTTCAGATAAATGTGCCTACGTAAAAACAGACGATATTATGTTTGCAGTTCATACAAAACCTTTCAGACCATTCTTTCATTTCAAGTCGATTCTCTCGATACAGCTGTTGCACATGTTCTGATTGAGCATTTTTAGTTTATATGCAGTACACTAACGGGAAAATTGTCTCCTTTGCTGGTTATCAATTTCAAGTTATAAATGGTCATTAAGCCTACTTTATCTGACGTTGTAGCTGTAAACATGCTGTGCAGTATCGTACTTTGCACCAGACTGCAAACTTGTGTGTGTGTGTGTCACTGATGACTTTGTTCTTTGTGACGCCGACTTAGATGCTTGCAGAGATAGACCTAGCGCCACTCATCCCTCCACGCTGGCACACACAATGTGGAGAGAAGAGGAGTCCCATGGTCTGTAGGTGGTAGGCAGTAAATGAGAATGTGGGAGGATCAAAATAGGTGTCTCCGTTCAGGTCAACAATCAGCACTCTGTACAACATCAAATGTTTAGCACCGTGTTGCTACTCAAACAAAAAGACCTAAACGGAAATAAAGTACTTGTACGACTTCTCCTTTGTCAGCACACGGTAGTAGCACCACTTTCAACACCATAGGTGCAGACCAAACTTAGTCGGTGCAGTACCTGCCCTGCTAGCCTCACCATTGCAGACAATTTGTTGAGATTTTGTTTTTACTGGACTCTGGACTTTTTTTTTTTAATTATTGTTTAAAAAAAAGCCCCTGTAGGTTGGAGCCACTTTTTGACATGTTTCCTTCACAATGCATATACGCTCTGCTTTCTTTGTCCTACCTCGACAAGAGATTGCATTCATTGGTCTGAACCTTCCGCTCTCTTTCAAATAGACTCTGATCTAGGTACCAAAAGCAGATCTTCATTTAGCCCATCTTTTGGGAAGACTTGAGGGTATTTAAATGAATTGAGCCTTGTACTCTACTTCACAACAGCCTCTTGTAATGGGGGTTTTGGTGCCTTCTTGATTGTGCTCCCTTCTTGCAGCTATGTGGGTTGTCCTTTTCCCTTGCTGTCTGAGTCGAATGCTTGCCATCCCATGTATTTTAATAACCTGTTAATTTCAGATTTGTGCCTGTGCACATTAAGACCCATTAAAGAGGCTCGATAAAAAGTCTTCTCTGCTCCTGAATTGAGCAAAGGCATAGAGAGGGTCACTATTTGGCCCCCATTTGGCATAAGGGTTTTACTTCCAATGCAGGGCACTTTTTAGTTTAACTTTTTTTAATTTAGCCTCTCTTTTTTTGAATATAAAATGTTCCCTGACACGTTAGATTTCGTTTTATTTGACATTACACCCCCCCCCAGCCCCCAAAAAGTGAATGTAGAAGTGTGGCTTCGTGAAATTGACACTCTTACAACAAAGAGCTCAACTGTGTAGCGTGCTACCTATCCCCTGATGCGATTCAGAGACTTTTAAGTGGCTGAAGCGTTGCCTTAATAGAACTGTGATGCTGTACAGGAATACATATGTTTCCTTACTATATACAGTGTGGACAGGCATGAAAGAGCCGTACACCCTTTGTGTGAGGCAGCAGTCCATCACTGTCGAAAAATTGGTACATCTCTTAAAGTGTAGAGCAATGAGGCAACCTGGGGTGGTAACTTTTCTGGAAAATGTAGCTACTGGTTTTTGTAACCTAGCATACCACTTGGCATGATTTGGGCATGTTGACTTTCAATTAATGATGACCGAGAATAAAGTCAGTTGATCTGTTCATTTGTTGGAAAGTAGGAACAACAGACAAGTGTTTCGCTCAGAAGAAGTGGCAGACAAGTGTTTTGCTCTGAACCACAGTATGCCCAAGAGTTTTGATTCAATGAGTGATGTTGTATCAGAAAGGTTTAAATCAGATGCTCAGTCTTGAATAATATTGTAAGACTTGCGCTATGATAGGTTTGTTCAGTATGCAGTTCTGGTTACTTGTCCTCTGACCCCCAGATCTGTCTTTTGTGGAACACGACATTCTATACTGCATGTAGAAAGCATCCTGCTAGAATAGGAAAGCTACTTGGGGCTTTAATTTCTGGCAGAGTAATAATTCGCACACATTTGGAACTTTTACACCAGCTGAATAAATTCACTCCTCTTTACATGCACGTTTTGTGAACTCGTTTGGCTTCGGATAGCCTCTAAAACGTTTGGTTCTCTCGTTAAAAAATGAGATTAGCATACACAGACTCTGGATAATGTCTACAGAAACAAACGAGAAAAGGAGGAAATTTGCGAAGGCTCCTCAGAAAATGAAATAATAAAAACTCACCGCCGCAGCCCGGCTTGAACAGGAAGCCAGGCAACCTGTGTTGGGACGGGGGCGGGGCCGCAAAAAGACAGGAAGCAGACGGGAGCCTACCCCGCGCTCCTGTGCTGAAGCGCTCCTGTGCCCGTCAGCCGGAAGATTTGCGTGTCAGCTAGCGGGGCTCCTGTGCTCGTGGGGAGCCCCGCCTGCTGCTGAGGATGACCCGCTGCCTGCCGAGGGAGAGAGGGACACACGAAAAGAACTCGGTGAGTGGGGTGTGAGGGGGGGGATGTGTGCGCGCGCGCGTGTGTGTGTGCGAGTGTGTCTGTGTCTGTGTGTGTGTTTGTGCGCGTGTGTGCCTGTGTGTGCGCGTGTGTCTATGTGTGTGTATGTATGCATGCATGCAAGCGTGCGTGTGTAAAAAGAGCCGATGATTGGTGGGGGGATGTAAAGTAAAAGTAACCAGCGCGCGTGTGTTTCAGTCTGTGTGGTGGCTGGCTGTGTGCGCACGCGTGGACGGAGCCGACGTGCGCGTTCGCGCACCCAAATCCTGGAAAAAAGCTCATAACACCCTTTTGTCCCTCATTCCCCCGAGACAGGCAACTATAAGTCTCCAGCCTGGACGCATCCTTCGGATGCTAATTCCAGGCGAGACCTAAAAACGGGAGTAAAAAATATGAGGTAACATTTACGGAACCTACCGGGAGGCATTATTAGGAACTTCATTTCCCAGCATACCGCTCACTGGAGAGTGGATGCTATTTTGGGACAATGGTATGAGGTTTCCAATCCGGATGTTACCGGTCTCCCTTTCCCATGATTAAGGTGCAGGGGCACCGAAACGCGTAGGGAAGAGACACCAGTTGGGGCTGTTTTCGTGCCTTTGCCAATAAAGATTTTGTTTAAATCATCCCTGGTGGAGTGGCGTTTCCATGATCTGGGGCACCTTGGAAGGATGTACACAGGCGGCAGGCTCCGGGCCGCGGGAAATGCACCGCTGTTAAATGGATACAGACCTACGAGGTTGTGAACCTTCACAGCCTGCCAGCGCGAGGGATTGCAAATTAAGGCACAGAGACAGCCTCGAAGCCCACTGGAGGGCTTGGAACACTATAAAGAAAAACGGGAGTAAAAACAATGAGGTAATATTTACGGAACCTACCGGAAGGCATTATTAGGAACTTCATTTCCCAGCATACCGCTCACTGGAGAGTGGATGCTATTTTGGGACAATGGTGTGAGGTTTCCAATCCGGATGTTACCGGTCTCCCTTTCCCATGATTAAGGTGCAGGGGCACCGAAACGCGTAGGAAAGAGACACCAGTTGGGGCTGTTTTCGTGCCTTTGCCAATAAAGATTTTGTTTAAATCATCCCTGGTGAAGTGGCGTTTCCATGATCTGGGGCACCTTGGAAGGATGTACACAGGCGGCAGGGTCCGAGCCGCGGGAAATGCACCGCTGTTAAATGGATACAGACCTGCGAGGTTGTGAACCTTCACAGCCTGCCAGCGCGAGGGATTGCAAATTAAGGCACAGAGACAGCCTCGAAACCCACTGGAGGGCTTGGAACACTATAAAGAAAAACGGGAGTAAGAACAATGAGGTAACATTTACGGAACCTACCGGAAGGCATTATTAGGAACTTCATTTGCCAGCATACCGCTCACTGGAGAGTGGATGCTATTTTGGGACAATGGTGTGAGGTTTCCAATCCGAATGTTACCGGTCTCCCTTTCCCATGATTAAGGTGCAGGGGCACCGAAACGCGTAGGGAAGAGACACCAGTTGGGGCTGTTTTCGTGCCTTTGCCAATAAAGATTTTGTTTAAATCATCCCTGGTGGAGTGGCGTTTCCATGATCTGGGGCACCTTGGAAGGATATATATATATATATATATATATATATATATATATATATATATATATATTACCTACTGGCGGTCGCCAGTAGGTATATATAGTTAGGATTTTTTCTCTATGGGATTTTTGAAAATTCTATGTCTAATAACTTTGGCGTTTGTGGACGGAATTGGCTGAAATTTTCAGGAAAATGGCACATTTTGTTTCTGAGCAGCCCCTGAAAATTTGGGGGGGTTTCGTCAAGGGGGGGCCGAGAAAAAAGGGGGGTCCCAAAGCGTGTTTTTAACATTGAGTTTTCCATAGGGCGGTTGGCCTCACTTTTAGCCCGAACGGCTGAATGGATTTGCACGAAACTTGGCAAAATTGTAGGGACTGGTAGCCCGATGTGCCTTTTGTAGGTCTCAATATATGTGCTCCAGTGGATTTTGAGAAGTTAACGTTTAAAAAAAGATATATATCTGTAACAGCGGACCGGGCAGCGTCCCAGGACGCGTACTTTTCGCGCAACGGAGCTTTGTGAAGCGAAGCTGATTGGTTCTCCGGCGTCTGTCAACATTCCAACCAGTCCGTAGCGGCCACCATCTTGTCTCTCGGTAGGATCGAGAGACAAGAGGAGGCGAAAGCGAAGGGGCAAATGACCATAAGGGGGAATAGTAGATCCTCGCTGACCCCCTAGGTTTGATGTGGAGGTTTTAAAAGGGCCCCACGGGGCAAAAAAAAAAAAAAATAATAATAATCGAACGGCTGAATGGATTTGCACGAAACTTGGTAAAATATTAGGGACTGGTAGCCCGATGTGTCTTTGCTAGGTCTCAATATATGTGCTCCAGTGGATTTTGAGAAATTAACGTTCAAAAAAAGATATATATCTGTAACAGCGCTCCGCTTCGCGTAACGGAGGTTTGCGAAGCTGATTGGTCATTCTGTCACTGGGCTATAGTTGGGCTACATCTGGCTGATATTTGGGCTACATTTGTTTTTTTGTGTGTCTGGCGGCCATCTTTGGGCTACATTGGGCTACATTGGGCTTCATTGGGCTACATTTGGGCTCCAACATATATATAGGCCAATGTAGCCCAATATATATTTTTCAAAGTTAATTTTCGTAAAAACCACTGGAGCATATATCTTGAGACATAGCAAAGGCACATCGGGCTACCAGTCCCTACAATTTTGCCAAGTTTCGTGGAAATCCATTCAGCCGTTCGAGCTAAAAGTGAGTCCAACCGCCCTATGGAAATGAAGGAAATGAATGGGTAATTTGTAATTAGCAAATAGCTAATCGCAAACTAGGAATGGTAAAGAATCGCTATTTATTCCTTAAAGTTCGCTATTTAGGAAATGCAAAAAACTTTGATGATACATATGGCGGTTCATCTCTAACAAGATAAGAAGCATAGGGATACATTTATGATGACTGGCGCATCACCAGGGATGTGTTAGTCATTCTGTGCCGCTGTTCCGTCACCTATGGTGTGCTGCATTTACAATGCGGCGCATCATGGGGCAAAAACAGCACAGATGCGTGATGTATCTGTGCCGTAAAGGTGGCGCATTGCTGGAGTTGTATCGCAAGTGTGATGAAGCTCCAGCAAGGGTCGGGGGTGCCCCTGTCGCAGGGTTTCTGTTCTCACACAGAACTGTGGACAGAGGATTGGAACCTCGGCGAATTAGGGTGTTCCAAAACTCACGTTAGTAATCAAAAACTCCTTAGCAAGCTAGGTACAGTGTCACATTGGATATAACAAACTCTCAATGTTTAGACAATCCAGAATATGAACTTATAGTACCTCAGGATACGTGGAACTCATGAACAGTCGGTCGTTATATATTTCTTAGAAACCAGAACATGGAGTTAAGAAGACCACATGTGTATTTGAAATGTTTATTTACTAATGCCGTCTTCTCAGGCGTAGTATCTTAGATAATACAAGTACACATATTATCAGTAGCAAAATTACCAGCATAGTTACTAGTACATAAAAAGCGAATGGTGATAGTATGTTAACATGCTGTAAATGAATAAGAGTTAGCAACACTTATAAGCAGCCGCGGGCCGTGGAGGGAGTTACGGTGAGGCAGGGAGGCGGGGAGGGGGAGAAGCAGGGTAGAGAATACAAGTACACATATTATCAGTAGCAAAATTACCAGCATAGTTACTAGTACATAAAAAGCGAATGGTGACAGTATGTTAACATGCTGTAAATGAATAAGAGTTAGCAACACTTATAAGCAGCCGTGGGCCGTGGAGGGAGTTACGGTGGGGCAGGGAGGCGGGGAGGGGGAGGGGCAGGGTAGAGAGGGCTCCACCCTGCTTCTCCCCCTCCCCGCCTCCCTGCCTCACAGTAACTCCCTCCACGGCCCGCAGCTGCTTATATCTCACCCTCCCTAATACACATATTATATTATTTGCTAAGAAGGTCTCTTTGTGTTGGTTTAGGGCGTGCCCATACTTTAGTGTCTTAGATTTGAAGGAATCACATCAGCATACACCAGCTCTCTCTTCATGTGAACCGCATCAACTGTTGTGTATGTGTGTTCGGCAAAGCAATATAAAACCCGCCTCATGCCCAGAATTGGCAGAAGTTGCACTTATGTTATGAGTATGAAGTCGTGGAGATCAGACCTCATAACAATTCTGTATCGTGTTGTTCTTGAAACTTTAGCACTCGCTGTACAGATATAGTTTAACAAGCAAAGCAGATAGTAGAGCAATAACATATTATTCTCATGTAAACCACGATGAACTACTAGGTGGAAAGCTAAAGCAACAACTAAGTGTCGTGTGCAGAAGTTGCAAAAAAGGAAAAATGGCGTTTAAACCGGTAATGAGCCCATGCTAACTTAACACGGTGTAAAGATATCCAGGACCTAGATGACACCTCCCCATGATCCGGAAACGAACTGAATAAGATAATAGAAGTGCCATCTCATGAGAGCAGATTGCAAGTTTATATGTGGACGGTCCGCAAGGTAAAGCATTAAAAACTAGGAAAATTTAATGCTAAAGAAAAATAAAACAGCCAAGTACTTTATCGAGTCTTAAGCCAATAGGCAAGGTAAATAATAAAAACTTGACAAATAAGTCAATGAATTGTCAATGAAATGCTAGTACTCAGCATATCAAACATGAAAAAGGTCTATGACATAACTGTGTATGCAAAATAAGCTGCAACAGCCTCCAATAGGAAGTCACCGTCTTCATCCGAAAACAGTTCAGCCATCCAATTTAAAAGCGGAAAAGAACATACGTGCTCTCCCAGCACCGGATCCTCTATCACCATCAGAGGACAGCTCGGTGGGTTTTCAAGAAAGCTCTGTTCCAAGAAAGACTGTGCTGTCGCCAGTAAATTCCAGGGACCAATTAGTCCATGCATCAATGCCACAGCCATAATCCTTTCGCCAGGACAAACCAACTCGTGAGTAATGATAGGAGTCATCAGCTGATTGAAGTCGACGTCAGGAGAAACCGGTCCGCAGAGACACAAATCAATGGCCCAATCGAAATCACAGGTCAGGCAGTGAAATACAGGCTGGACACAGGTGAAGTAGGAGAATCGAAAAGATAATCCATATGCCGTGCTTAATATCGCCAACGGCATTGTGCCATAATATTCTAGCATGCGATTGCGGAACAGTGTCAGCAGCTGCAGGGTGGGAGGTTGCATAGGAGGGACATCCATATTTAAAAATGTAAAAAAGCACAAGAGCGTCCGCTGGTAATGCAAGTAAAAATGGCAATCCACGAAGCAGAGTGGAGAAAATAGAATGAAAGAAAGCAGGGATGACTCCAAAGATTTTCTCAAATGAAGTCACGAGACCACTGGTAACAACTTTAAAAAAGTGCGCCAGGGCCTTTGTGGATGATGCGTTAAAGATAGTCCGAACCATCTTGCTGAAATTGAAAGGCAAATCTGAATTGAAAAGGGTCTGCACCTCTGTACGGGTGTTCGCTATGTGAAGCACGAAAGTTTCACGGGCCGAACTCAAGGCCACCTCTCTCTGAGACAAAAGAGCTCTTATTCTTGCCATGCCGTTGAAATCTCTCCCAAGGTTGGTATTTGTGGCCAGATTGAAAACTCCCTATGTTCATGTGTGGGAGGAAATAGAACATTTCTGCAGCAAATAACCCGTTCACTTACTGTTACGATAAAAGGAATACTTTTAATTAACTCAGAACAATCTTCATTATTGAGCATCAAATAACTACCATTTTCCAACAACTTGAACGTGGGGATGATAGCAGGAACTGGCGTGCCTTGCAACACGCAAGCCATATTTGGTCGGTGTTTGTTGCATGAACCGTGTAACTGTATGTGCCTACACATTAGTGAATGATCTGGCGTCTCAGTGCATTCCTCTCCATTCAGATAAACTTCTTGATCATCTTTGAAACATCTGTATGTGTATGGAAGCGACCAGACCTCATGAAGAAAAGCACTACCTAAAGGTTCATAACGACCTATTGGTATATATTTCATACAATTTGAAAACTTATATAAAGCAAAAGGCAGCGTTATTAAACCGTGGATAAGGCACGTTGCCAAAAAACCCGCAATCCTCTGCTGATGATGTCACTGAGCATGTCATGAATGATGTAATATGTGACATCATCAGCAGTGGATTACGGGTAATAGTATCTCTAGTTTACTCCCCTATAGCTGTCTTTCTTTTAACATAAGTGTCTGTTTCCTTCCCTTATACTTACTGTTTTTGGTTCGCTTCCGGTTCGCGTACCGGCGAGCGAACTGGGAAGCGAACTAAGAGAAATAGAGGTTGGCACAGTTCCAAATATTGTACCAATTTTTTAATAACGGGGAGGTAGTTCTGAAAAGAACTTTTTTTTTATTGTTTTTGTTGTTTTATATTTTTTTATTATTTTTCAGAACATTTTTTTACTTTTTTTGAATTTTTCTGAACAGTTTTATATTTTTTGGGGTTTTTCTTGGAGGGGGCAATGAAAACGATTCATTGTAAAGGGCTCAACAGGAGCAACAAAACAAAAAAAAAGTATTTATTATTTTGGGCGTTTCGTACAAACTTGCATATGATAGTCAATAGCTCTGTTGATCAGAGTGATGCTTCTTTCTCCGTAGCAAATGAATCCATCGCAAAATACGCAGATGTGTTTTACTTCACCAAATCTCATTTGTATATTTGGCACCATCTCCCTGCCCTCTGGTCCCGTTACTTCCGGTACAACAGATCTTCTGGCCATAATAGGGAGATTATCTAGGTCGTTCCGAAACTGTGCAGCACTGTAGTTGTTAGGATGCCACCTAGTCATATGGCGATGCATTGTGTAGTTTCCGAAGCTGTATTTTTTGTCGGTCCCTCTGGACAGTCTATTTTGACATATAAGGCAAGTTACGTATCTTGCATTTACTTTTTTCTGACCTTTGGGAATTTAAAAAAATTGCCAAATGAAGTTTTCTTTCCGGTGAGACGTCCTGGGCTCCTCAGGCAAAAACTGCCTCTCTTCGTGCTCGTCGTCCTGTTCCTCTTCTTCCTCTTCTTGTTGAATTATAACTTGAGCAGGTGGTCCACTCTTCCTTGGATGTGGTGGAGGTGGTGGGGAAGCACCAGCTGAAGCTACTAAAGAAGCCATTGCTCAGTGATCACAAAGGGTCTTTCTCTCACAATGATGAAAGTCAGAGTGAGGAAAGAAGGAGGGATTTTCATCATTTGGGAAAAACAAGAGTTCTCAACCAATGAAAAGTGTTCATTTTAGATTATATGACCTAGTCTTACATCATTAGGAAACCAAAAGTGAAATGAACCAATGAAAAGTGTTATTACCAAGTCACATGACTTGCTGTGTTTACGTTAAGCGCTTTGCAGGGCCTCCCGGTTTGCTTCCAGAAACCTGCGCTTTGCGACTCGCTTCGCGTACCAGTTCGCTAACGTAGCACGTCATATGACGTATCACGCGACAACGTGAAACGTCATGCGGACGGGAGGCGTCACGATGTTGTTTTCTAACGCGGCACTTGCGGTAAAGAAACGTTTACCGGCTCGCGGTCTATTTCGCGGCATCAAGGTCAGCTAACGGGAAGCTTCCCGATTCGCGAAGCGGGAACGAAGAAAAAAAAATATTAAAAAAAAAAATTATTCATAAACATATAAAATATATTTTTGGATTTAAAGAAGAATACATTTTACAGCTACAGATATTAGCTGTTAAAAAACCAATGAAATTCACTGAAAAAACCATAGGTTATAGACCATATATAGTTAGGAATTAGCATTTACAAAACCTTGAAAATTCACTGAAAAAACCATAGGTTATAGACCATATATAGTTAGGAATTAGCATTTAGAAAACCTTATTTTACTCACACAAAACCATTGAAATTCCATATATAGTTAGTTGCACTAACTATATATCGCGCACCCACAATCCACTGCTGATGATGTCACATATTACATCATTCATGACATGGTCAGTGACATCACTGATGACATCACTGATGACATCTCAAATGACATCACTGATGACATCACTGATGACATCTCAAATGACATCACTGATGACATCATGACACACCAATACCAGTTACTACATACGCACTCACTGATTCCTACGTCTACACACACATTCACTCATTCACCCATACAATCACTCATACATACAGTCACTCATTATTACAACACTATCATATGCACTCATACACCTATGCAGACACTCACACACTGCCACTCATCCATGGAGTTACTCACACACCTAGTCAGTCCTGTAAGGAATCAATCACACTTCCATTTCCTCATCTATACAGTTAAACACAGAACACCATACTTCAGTGACATCACTGATGACATCACTGATGACATCTCAAATGACATCACTGATGACATCTCAAATGACATCACTGATGACATCATGACACACCAATACCAGTTACTACATACGCACTCACTGATTCCTACGTCTACACACACATTCACTCATTCACCCATACAATCACTCATACATACAGTTACTCATTATTACAACACTATCATATGCACTCATACACCTAGTCAGTCCTGTGAAGAATCTATCACACTTCGATTTCCTCATCTATACAGTTAAACACAGAACACCATACTTTTCACACATATACTAACACATACTTACTCTCTTATACAATCACTGATACAAGTACACATTGATATGCACAGAGTCACACACCTCCCAGCCAGCCACACACACACTCAGTCTTCCATACATCCACTCATTCTTCAATATGTAAAACATATTTAAACTTTACAAAAACACACAGACACTAGATGATGACATCAGTGATGTCATTTGAGATGTCATCAGTGATGTCATCAGTGATGTCACTGACCATGTCATGAATGATGTAATATGTGACATCATCAGCAGTGGATTGCGGGTGCGCGATATGTAGTTAGTGCAACTAACTATATATGGAATTTCAATGGTTTTGTGTGAGTAAAATAAGGTTTTCTAAATGCTAATTCCTAACTATACATGGTCTATAACCTATGGTTTTTTCAGTGAATATATATATATATATATATATATATATATATATATATATATATATATATATATATATCCATACTAATCCATACTACTATTATAAAGAGAGAGCTGAAACCTTTGAGGCGGGTGAACTCAAGAAGTACAGCACCAATCACAACACCCAATACAGCAATGGAAAGGGGAGTTGCAGCAGATGGACATAGGCTATACAGGTGGCCACTGTTAAACAAAGGGTTCAGGCAGATCAGGTCGATTACCCCTTTCAAGGTTTGCCCGGCGTCAGCCGCTTCTCACCCAACTCACGATTATCAAATAAAGAGGCAGGCGCTGGAGACTGGAAGGCAGGAAACAGGAGTTTATTTCCGACGGAGCAGAACACATCAGATCAGACAACGAGGTATCGTTTCGAGGTGCTCTAATCGCATCTCTGAGGCCTGGCCTCTTATACACAGTTTTATGGCTTTATTACATTTGTGACATCCGTGGTATTGCTTTGAAGTACGGAAAAGGCATCTTTGGAATCCCCGGTTCAGGCCCGTTCCCACACATATCTACAGTAGGAGTCCCCACCCCTAATCTCAGCATGATGGCTATCGCGCAGCTGGACATTCCGCTGGGAACAGAAATGCGGGTAATCGGTCGGATCTAGGGGTGTGAGGGCATTGATTAATCCCCGCTCCTTTGAAGTGAGGCGAGGTCCTACTGTAGGGGCAATAAACTGCATCTGTTGGGCTAAGTGATGGCCTGGGATCAGGCCGAACAATCGGGCAAGGAGGAAGAGGTTATCAAAGGGCCTGTTTTATGAATGAGATGAAAGAGTGTGGGGGGTTCAGCACGGGATGTGGCTCAGAGGCAGGGTCGCGCTGGAGGTGTGTTTAGGGCCCAAGCAGGAGAGACCGGGGGCTGTCAAGGAGGGGGGGGTGTGTGCTTGCGAGGCCGGGGAGTGAGGGGGTGAGACGCGCTGGCTATCGGCAGTAGGCAGAGAGGCCATGGCACCTAAAATGGCTGCTGTGCATATTTGTGCGTGAGTCTGAGGAAATGGACAAGATGGCGCAGATGATGTTCAGTTCACAAACTAGATTTCAACAGTCCTCCCTTTTAACATGTCTCGCCAACTTGTCAATTCGGATCTATCCCCATAAGGCCACGTATTTCCACTTCATAGAGGGGACTCATATGTTCGGTTCCGAAGTCCAAAGTCTTAGGGCACATGCAGTTGGCAATGAGTGAACACAAAGGTGGCAAGCATTGAATACCTAGGCAACACCCACACAGTACCACGACCGGTATCAATATAAATGTAAACAACCTCCATCCCCAGTCCTTCAAAGTACCCCAGAACCAGCTCCCAAGCGACCATCCTTCCTGCTCCTGGTGAACCTCTGAGGAAATTCTGTGGAGGCGCTCGATTGCTTTGTAGACTGAGGGCGAGTTATCTGGCACGTAGGTGCAACAGCTGGACCCGATGATGCGGCATGCTCCTCCACGGTCGGCTAGAACCACATCTAGAACAAGGCGGTTCTGAAGAGCCACCAGGCGGACTGCCTGAAGCTCGGCCGTATTGTTAGTGAGGATGCCAGCCGTGATGTTCATGGTCGTTTCTACTGCCTGGGTCAGGTGTCGGATGGCGCGGCTGTTTGCCATTGGGACCCACAGAGGAACAAGTCCCTTCACTGCATCCAGGAACTGTGCTCCACTGGAGTCGGCTTGTTCAATGTCTCTTGCGCGCTTCTGCCGGTGATGGTTTGCTGGGGCCACGTACGTTGGAGGGAGAATGAAGGCGATGTAGCAAGTACCCCCCCAACCTTTTGGAAGCCAAGTGTAAGCTTTGGTGCTACAAACAAAGTACATATTCGGAGAAGCAACAAAGGAGGGGGGATCAATTGAGTCCAATGTTCTGGTGATGCGGCAGGAACTGTGGCCCACCAGCTGTGTTCCCAGGCCTTCGAGGCACACGAGGCCCGTGACGTTGATAACAGACAGGGCCACAGTCAGTGTGGCAGCAGTTCGTTTCCGTAGGTAGGAGAAGGTGGGTCTGGCTGGATTATGGAACACCTGCATTTCGACTCGTTCTTTGGCAGGGATGTCCATCTGGAAGGAGGGACCAGAGGTCAAAGGACAGAAGGGAGCAGATGTTCTTCCGGTTTTGTTCAGCCTGAACCCATGGTAGAAGTGTGACACTGTTTGACCTGAAGTGGCGTTGTCCTTGTAGCTCTCTTGCAAGAGAATCAACCAGGCAAGGCAGGAGCCGTGAACTGAGAAAGGGGAAGGGATGAAAGGGATGGAGTGTCCGGTGGCATGCGGGAGCAACCCGCAGATCCAGCAGTTGGTGGTGTTGGCGGCAAGGTTGTGTTGGTGCAACAGTTGCACGAAGGAATTGTTCCAGAACTCCTTACGCCTTTCTCGGAGCTGAGGCGAAAGGGAGATCAGGTGATGCTCTTTCATAGTGGTTGGCTGTGCAGTGGTCAGCAATATCTGATGAGCGGGTGCGCTCTCTTCCACGATCCAGAAGGAAGTCATGAGGAGGAGGCAAAGAGGAGGACAATGAAAAGGGCATTTGTCTTCGATTTGTGTATACTGTCAGTCTTTGGGTTCCGGTAGTGGGTATTTCCTGTTGCTTCCATCATCTTCTTATCTGGCGCTTCCATCATCTTCGAGGTGCTCGGTAGTGGGCAGAACCGCAGACTTCGTTTAGCTTCTCTCCGGGTAACCCTTGGTTGTGTTTAGGCTACCGTTCTGAGATTCAACTCAGTCTGTGGTCTACTTAGCCGAAGCTCCCTCCTTTCGACGCAGGAAATACCCTTCCCTGGATGGCACAGTGGGATCAGAGATTTTTGCAAGTTCAAGTGCCTCGGTATCAGGATAACAGTTCAGTGCTGGCCGGTCTTTGTTCAGCAGTTCTTCTTGGGTGCTTACGTTTTCTGTCGTGGCCAGGGTCGAGGAGACCTTCTTACAGTGGTGTGCGTGCAGCCAGTGTTGTTTCCCCTCCACTCGAAGAGCCGTCCGGGTGGTGATCAGTACTTGCCAGGGGCCCGTCCACCGGGGTTCCAGACTCTTTGCCCGTTGGAAATTTCGGATCAGCACATAATCCCCCGGTTGGATATCGTGACCCAGACCCCTGGAAGCATCGGGGATGGCCTGCTGCACCTGCTGATGAATGACAGACAATGTTTTAGTCAATTTGCACAAGTAATCAGACAGTAGGACGTCCGGGACGTCGTGAATGGAGGTCGGTTTAGGGGCAGTCCAGAGGTTCATCGGTCGCCCAAATACAACCTCGTAGGGGGTCAAATGGTGCTTAGTGGGAGTGGAGCGCATCGATAGCAATGCCAGTGGGAGGGCATCTGGCCATTTAAGTCCTGTGGTGGCCACTATCTTCGACAGTTTTAGTTTCAGAGTGGCGTTGTGTCGCTCAACTAAGCCAGCAGATTGGGGGTGAAAGACTGCATGAAACCTCTGTTTTACACCCAACCCTTTCAAGATTAGTTGGATAACTTCAGCTATGAAGTGGGGGCCGTTGTCGCTCCATAGAATTCGACAAAGACCGTAGCGAGGGAAAAACTCTTTCAGCAGTACCTTGGCAGTGGTCATGGCAGTGTTATCACGGGTTGGATAGGCTTCTACCCATTTGCTGAAAGCACACACAATGACTAATACATACTTCAGGCTTTGGCATCTTTCTAGTTGGATGTAGTCCATCTGGAGGACCTCAAAAGGATGGTCGGGGACCCCAAACCCTCCCCGGGGTACCACAGTTCCTTTCCCAGGGTTATGTTGCAGGCAGATAAGGCATTGCTGGACCAGGCATCTGGCTGAGTTGGGGATTTTGTCGTTGTGCCAGATCCTGGAGATGAGTTCGATCATGGGGGCAGATCCTATGTGTGCAGGGGAGTGAGCCATAGTCAGTATGGGGATCAGGTATGAATTGGGTAGCAACCATTTGTTGGTGTCCTTTGTCCGCCAGCAGCCTTCATCGTCTTTCATTCCCACCCGTGTCCATTCAGTCAATTCGTGTGGTGAGCTGGCCATCTGGATGTCCCTAATCGTTTCCCTAGCGTCAGTCCATTTTTCTGCTTGTGACCTGGTCACATACATGCGTGTCGTCGTCCTATTCTCAGCTGTGGTTCGGGCGGTGATGTCGGCCAGCGCGTTTCCCTGTCCGACTAAGTCTGTCACCTTCCTGTGTGCCTGGCATTTGATTACAGCTAATCGTTTGGGGAGGAGAACTGCTTCAATCAGGGCGGAGACTAGATCTCCGTGGAGGATGGGCGTGCCGTGGGACGTCAGGAATCCCCTTTCTCTCCACAAGAGTCCAAAATGGTGAACCACTCCGAAGGCGTACTGGCTGTCCGTGTAAATGTTTGCCGTAGTCCCTGTCGCTATAATACATGCTCGTGTGAGGGCAATCAGTTCTGCCGCCTGTGCGGATCGTTGCGTGATGCGGGCGGTTTCAACTACAGTTCGGGCTGTGGTAACTGCATAGGCAGCTGAGGTGGTGCCGTCGGGGAGTTTTATGCAAGAGCCGTCTACCCATAGCTCTCCGTCAGGGTCTGTGAAGGCGGTGTCTCGGAGGTCAACTCTACTCCTAGTCTGTTCGTCTGTGAGGGTCACACAGTCATGTACAGGGGGGACATTTGGGTCGTTTTCAGGCAGGGGCAACAAGGTGGCTGGGTTCAGTGTGGTGCATCTTTTCAGCGTGATGTGGGGTGCAAGCAGAGTCAGTTCGTATCCGGTCAGTCGTGCGCTAGTCAGGTGTTGCGTCTTAGTCTGGTTTAGGAGGGTGTCAACAGCATGGGGCACTAATACCGTGAGGGAATTCGAGAGTACGATCCCCTCACTTTGTCGGATAGAGACAGCAGCGGCAGCTACGGCTCGAAGGCAGGCAGGCAAGGCTCTCGCTACGGGGTCAAGGGTGGCAGAGAAATAGGCACATGGTCGTTGCTTGGGGCCAATAGTTTGAGTTAGGACAGACAAAGCGCACCCCTCCCTTTCGTGAGTGTAGAGAGAGAAGGGCTTGGTGTAATCGGGGGTTCCTAGGACTGGCGCAGAACAAAGGGCGTCTCGAAGTTCTTTGAAGGAGGATTGGCATTCGGAGGTCCAAGGGAGTGGGAAGGGGACATCTTTGGCTAGTAGGGAAAGTAGTGGCTTTACAATGAGGCTGAAATTTGGCAACCACTGCCGGCAGAAGGAGGTGAGGCCTACCAGGGAGCGGACTTGTTTCTGGGTCTTTGGGACAGGGGTTTCTAGAATGGCCTGAATTCGATCGGGTGTAAGCTTTCTCCCGTCTTTGGACAAGAGGTGGCCTAGGTAGGTGACCTGGGGTTGGCAGAATTGCAACTTCTTCTTGGAGAACTTGTGGCCCTTTTCCGCGAGGAAGTGCAGGAGTTGGATGGTGGCTGTGACTGCAAGTGGAGTGGTGTCGGCCGCCAAAAGGATGTCATCGACGTACTGTATCAACACCATTCCCTCCGGTAGCTGAACGGCGTCCAGCTGTCTCTTGAGGGCCTGGCTATAGATGCTGGGACTTTCAGTGTAACCTTGGGGAGCTCTACAAAATCTATATGAGCGGGATTTTAACGTGAAGACGAAAAGGTAGCGGCTGTCTGGGTGGATGGGGATGGAGAAGAAAGCGTTCTTGAGGTCTATTACAGTGAAGGTGGTGGCTGTGGAAGGAATCAGGGTCAGAATGGTGGCGATATCTGAGACTACAGGGTACTGTGGTACAACTACCTTGTTGACCTCTCGAAGGTTGATGAGGAAGCGGTATGCTTTCTCATCTCCCTTGCCCTGCTTCTTCACAATGGGTAGGATAGGGCTGTTGCAAATATTGCTGACTACTTCCTCTACCACTCCTGCCTCTACCAGGGACTGGATTATCATTACCAATGCCTTCTCACCTTGGGGCGATATCCGATACTGTGGGAGTTTTGGGAGTATCGCATCTTGGCGAACAGTTATGCGCACGGGGCCGATCATCATTCGTCCTACATCAGCGTCAGTTTTAGCCCACAGATACAGAGGTAGAGAGTCAAGTAAGGATGCGTCAGCGTCAGAGATGGAGAACATGTGTCGTGCGGGATGAGGTCTGAGCAGAGTCGGGTTATCGTACAGAATGACTCGAACTCCGTCCTGTGAACACCTGATAGTAGCTCGGAAATGCTTCAGTAAGTCAAGTCCCATAATGGCATCGGGGGTATTGGAGGAAAGCAGAAACGTCGTGTCAGTGGGGTTACTGTCCAAGTCGAAGGAGACCGGTGCGGATAAGGGGTTAGTGGAGGGCGTTCCATCAAAGCCTATTGATGTTATATGTGAGCCAGACAAGGGTGCCCTTGGAATCAGTCGTTTAGATAACGCACTACGTGTCGCGCCAGTGTCTACCAGGAATGGAGACTTTGTACCTAGGACCTTAGCGGTGACATAAGGACCTTGCTGGTCAACATAGAGCTCGACTGGATCCCTTCCTTGCCCTTGGCAGTCCTATGCAAAGTCGCGGGCATTGTCGCAGTCAGACTGTTGGCACTGATTCTGCCGGGGACGGTCAAACGTGTTCGGTCTGCCAGGTCTGTCATTGTTGGTGTCGTGGGTGTGCCCTCGTCCCTGCCCTCTAGTCCTGGGGCCATTCGTCATGTCCCTCGTCTCTTTATTTTTAATCATTTCCAAGAGAACCGGACATTGAGACTTCCAATGGCCAAATCCTTTGCAAAACGCACACTGGTTCTCATCGAGGTCTGTTCGTGGAGCGCCGGGTGTGGGTGTGCGGTCTCTAGGGGGTGGATTTCTAGGGGCATTCGACTGGTAGTTTCCTCTATACTGTTCCCTTCCTGTCGTCACTCCTTGCAATTGAGCAATCATCACTCGTTCTTTCAAGTCCTTTTTCTTTTTCTCTGTCGCCCTATCGTTCTCGTTCTTTTGGTGTTCGTAGTACTGAGCCATCTGAAGGATAGCTGCAGGTTTGGAGGCCCCCCAACTACTCTCGCTCGTCTGTAACTTTTGGGAGACCTCTTGCGATAGACCCTTTACGTAGTTTTGCACGAATAGGTGTTGTCCGGTTGCAGTGGTCATGTCTTGGCCACTGTAGTCGGAGAACACCGTCTCAAATCGGGAGAAGTATTCTGATACGTCTTCCTGGGGTTTCTGACGGCAAGCCGTGACTATCGACCAGTCTACCTTCGTCTCTGGGATCAATGTCTTTAGCTTCTGAACTATTTTGTCCGGGAGTTCCAGTATGTCTTTTACAGGTTTCTTTCCGGGCTCTCGCTGTCTATCTAGTTCACTGAGTTGATTCCAGGTATGTCCGAACAGATCTGTGTGGTCGGTTTTCCGGATTTGCTTCCACACGTCAGCCGGCAGACATAACCCGAAAAACAAGTCAATGTCCGCTAGAGTCATTATTGTTGAACCCAAGGCTGTACCTAGTTCGGTATAAAATGCTGTTGGGTTCTTTCTTAAATCGGGCAGGGTTTGCCTAAAAGTTAAAATATCTTGCCGATCCCATGGTTGATAAACCCAGTTGTACACAACCCTCCCCTTTGCATCTGCGTGGTTGATATCGTCGTTTGTTCCCTGACCTCGGGGGGGAACCCAGTAGGGGGCGGCTTCTCTGATAGGCATCATAGTGTTGGCTACTTCTGATGAGGACCCAGTCGTGTCAGGGACTGTAATCTTAACTTCTGGTTTCTGTTCCGTGAGGTGGCGGAAGACCTCAAGCGTTTGCATGAAGAGGTCCGTCACGTCATGCTCAGCCTCGTCTCCAACATTGACTTTTCTATATAAAGCTGTCAGTTTAGCAGGACCCTGATTCTGATACCTATCCTCATATGCGTTCAGAGTGTGGTAGCTAAACAGTAAAACGAAATGCCGTCTGTGACTACCGGCATGTGAATTGTGCATATCTATCGTGAATTCTTCGCTCTACTTCCGTTCTACCAGTGTCTTTACTATCTTGTCAATTCCATCCCGCTCATCTTTGCTCAATCTATTCAGTCTGGCTGGTGGCTGCTTGCTAGTCTCGAGCTCATCTGATGTTGTTACTAATGCGGTCGGTGCGGAGGCCGTGAGGGCTGGGGTACCAGCTCCAAGGTCATTCTCATTTGCACTCGGAGCTGGCAGGTGCTGTACTAGAGGTTGGGAGGGGGCATATGGGGGGGGGGGGCATATAGATGATCGGAGGACCTAGCAGTAACTCATCGTTCGCCCGTTGTTTGGAGGGTAGCTCAGGGTAGAGCGTAGAGGGGGTCCTAACAGGGCATTGGCCTGCCGACTCAGATTCCTGCTTTTGTCTGGCCTCCTTTCTTTCTTTTATTTCTTCTTCTAGTTTCTTAGCGGTCAGGTGGGCTGCCTTTCGTAACTCTTTTACTATTCTTGCTTCTTCTCTTTTCTTTCGTTGTTCTGTTTCTTTGCGCCACATGCCGAAACTATCAAGCATAGTGGGCGTTGTTTTATTGTTACAAAGGGCTGTTTCCAGCACGCTTATTTTTGCGTCCTCGAAGGATCCTATCAGTGGCCACTGACTTTCCTGATCCTTTTTAGTATATTTATGCCATAACTTACTATAAGCTACGGCGACTAGTCCATACTTTAAAAACATATCCTTATTAGGGGTGCCCTCCAGAGGAGCCGGATGATCCACCTCTAATAAGCGGTCCGGGCTGAACCAACTACTGAACAATGGGGAGAAGATAGGCATGACGGGTTACAATGGGGACAAAAGTCTGCACTACCTATCCTTCACTACTTTGCGAAGACTAGACAGAATATTTCTATTCTACAGTATTCGCAAATAGGGAATACCCAGAGAGAGAACCAATTCCAAACAGTCAATGTTCGGACAAACAATCAATCAATCAAATGAGGAATAAAATAGGCGCGACGGGTTACAACGGGGGCAAAAGCCTGCGCTACCTACCCTTTCACTGCTTACAAAGACTAGACAGAATATCTCTATTCCACGTTATTTGTAAGCAGAGAATACCTCCAAAGAACCAATATCGAACAATCAATGTCCGTTCAATCAAACAATCAGTGGCGAGAAAGAAATAGGCACGACGGGTTACAACGGGGGCAAAAGCCTGCGTTACCTATTCTTCACTATCTGCAAAGGAGGACAGGATACTTTTATCCTTCCCCGTTTGTAGACAGAGAATTCTCGAGAAAGCAATCCTCAAACAAACAATGTTCGGGCAACCAATCAATCAGTGGGGGAGAAAGATAGGCACGACGGATTACAACGGGGGCAAAAGCCTGCGTTACCTACCCTTCACTACCTGCAAAGGAAGAGAGAATACTTTCTATTCCTCTCCGTTTGCAGACAGAGAATCTCCAAGAGAACCAACAATTCGGAGAGTAATACTAGTATTTTCCAATCAATCAATCAAATATTTCACAGTTTGTCGTGTTACACGACCTTACCTGGACCGCATGGACAGTTTCCTGTCTTCCGATTCCAGCGCCCGATCGTCCTCTATCTTCTGTCACGGCACTCCTGATGGTTCCCAGTCAGGACCGTAGATCACTCGAGAGAGGTCTGTTCGGAACCAGTGAAGTTCGGATGATCGGCTGCCAGACGAGGGTCTATCGGGCAGGTGCACTTCCCGATCGTTGCAGTCGTTCACTCCGTCGTCAGGACCTCTCCCACTGGATCCACGTGTCGCTGATGGGCCCCACGTTTGGGACGCCAATTGTTAAACAAAGGGTTCAGGCAGATCAGGTCGATTACCCCTTTCAAGGTTTGCCCGGCGTCAGCCGCTTCTCACCCAACTCACGATTATCAAATAAAGAGGCAGGCGCTGGAGACTGGAAGGCAGGAAACAGGAGTTTATTTCCGACGGAGCAGAACACATCAGATCAGACAACGAGGTATCGTTTCGAGGTGCTCTAATCGCATCTCTGAGGCCTGGCCTCTTATACACAGTTTTATGGCTTTATTACATTTGTGACATCCGTGGTATTGCTTTGAAGTACGGAAAAGGCATCTTTGGAATCCCCGGTTCTGGCCCGTTCCCACACATATCTACAGTAGGAGTCCCCACCCCTAATCTCAGCATGATGGCTATCGCGCAGCTGGACATTCCGCTGGGAACAGAAATGCGGGTAATCGGTCGGATCTAGGGGTGTGAGGGCATTGATTAATCCCCGCTCCTTTGAAGTGAGGCGAGGTCCTACTGTAGGGGCAATAAACTGCATCTGTTGGGCTAAGTGATGGCCTGGGATCAGGCCGAACAATCGGGCAAGGAGGAAGAGGTTATCAAAGGGCCTGTTTTATGAATGAGATGAAAGAGTGTGGGGGGTTCAGCACGGGATGTGGCTCAGAGGCAGGGTCGCGCTGGAGGTGTGTTTAGGGCCCAAGCAGGAGAGACAGGGGGCTGTAAAGGGGGGGGTGTGCTTGCGAGGCCGGGGAGTGAGGGGGTGAGACGCGCTGGCTATCGGCAGTAGGCAGAGAGGCCATGGTACCTAAAATGGCTGCTGTGCATATTTGTGCGTGAGTCTGAGGAAATGGACAAGATGGCGCAGATGATGTTCAGTTCACAAACTAGATTTCAACACCACCATATACATTAGAAGCGTCAAAGAACCTTAGGGGTAAAGTAGTCCCTTGTGGGCGTGGGCATTGGCGTGGGCGTGTCGGGGGCGTGTTCGTGGGCGTGTCAAACTATACACAATTTACTTTGTGGCCGTAACCGTTGTCAGAGGGGCGTGGGCGTGTCAAACTACACACTCAGAGGGCCGTGGGCGTGTCGGGGGCGTGGTCGTAGCCGTGTCAAAGAACACACATTATACTTTGTGAGAGGGGCGTACCACAACAGCGTTCTCAGAGGGGCGTGCCACAAATTTTATAACAAAAAAATTGCAGCGTCATTCAGTAGCGCGCCTTTCCATTCACGAATTATAATCACTTCTCACACGTCCGTATAGAAGACACAAGGTGCGCCGCATTCATGCACATTGACATTCAGGCGGCGTTAATAACATATGTTGCGAAGCAACCTTTGTGGGCATAAGCGTTACCGATCTCAACCGGAGATAAACGCAGGCGTCTCAGAATGCACACGCCCACACGTCTCAGAATGCACACGCCCACACACAACAACGCTGAACAGCACGCACACCTCACGACGTGCACGAACGCTAATCTCATGTGTGGGCGTGTGTCTGCCCTTCATGCCATGTGAAGCGCCAATTACGTAATTGCGCCGCATCAAGGGGCACGCTGGGGGCGTGTGCTACGTTCCGCACTTCATGCCATCTGGGTCCTACATTAATCAGATCGTCTGCTGTGGCCGTGTGCTGGGGCGTCACAAAGGCGTTCACCTCAAAGCGTGGTAAGTAACCATTCGCAAGACTCCCTTGGGGGACTGCCCGTTGTCTCACACATACTGAGGGTGCCAAATGCAGTGTGTGCCTTGGCCTGGGTGCATCTGAAAGGGCGAACGCAGTGTGTGGCTTGGCCTGGGTGCTTCTAAAAAGCACTCGGGGCCGAAGAGCGTCGGTGTGGGTCATAAAGAAATAAGAACAGCGGGAAACAATCATTGAAGACTCACACAATTCTAATTGTTAGACGGTCGCCACTGGCCCTCAAGTGGGGGCACACGCGACTGAGCATGTCTGCGGGGACAATTACTGCAGCCTCTCATGTGCGCTACTAAAATATCACATTAAACCAAATTACACGCGCCTGCTAACATCAGCCAGGGCTGTAACCGGGCTCAGGCGGCGGATCACTACACTAATTACATGCGCCTGATAACATGAACCAGGGCTGCAGCTGGGCCTCAAGCGGGGGGACACGCGCCTGCTAACATCAACCAGGGCTGCAGCTGGGCCTCAAGCGGGGGAACACGCGAATGACCGTATCTGAATACACACAATACACACATTCTATTTCATACCCGGACAACGTCGGGACGGGCTGCTAGTTAGTTATAAAAAATTGAAAATGCCCAAATGCAGGTTTTGGATTACCTGACTTTTTTCATTACCATAAAGCTTTTATTTTAAAACAAAGTTCAATATGGTTTAACCATTCCTTTTTAAATAATCCACCTAATTGGCTTCTTATCGAGAAATCAATAGTAAAACCATTTCCACTACCCACTTTGTTAACCATGTCTAATAAATCTCAATTTTTGTCATAAATCTGTTATTCTTAAATCCACTAAACCGATTTTAATGATTTAGATTCAATTTTTCAGTCACCCATGTTCAATACAGAAGACATGTCATTATGGCATAGCCCAGTCATTAAATTAAATAGAAATATGAATTTCTGGTATTCATGGAGTAGTGCTGGTATTTTTTATCTGTATCTGAAAGATGTCTATTACAACAATGCTTTCATATCATTTGAGGCTTTACAAACAAAATTTAGTTTACCTCCGTGTGACCTTTCCAAATATGAATATTTATGTGATTCGATTTTAGATTAATTTCCTCATGTTCTTCCTTCTAATGTTAAATCTGATTTATCGATTTATATTCAAACTGTTTCCACATTATCGCTTGGTGTTTCTATTTTATATAAAAAATAATCTATTTCTCTAGGAACCAACATTAATATGATTTTGGTATTTTGGAATAATGAACTTTCAACTTCTTTTTCTACTGATGCATGGAAAGATATTTGGCTTAATAGTATTTCTGGTGCGTTTCCTGTCTCGCTTTATCAAACTAACTCTTATATTTTATTCAACTGTTTATGGACTCCATTACGTTTATTTCAAGCTAAACTTCTTCAGTCTTTAACTTGTTGGCACTGTAAATTACATCCTGGCACATTACAACATATGCTTTTTGATTGTCCTTTAGTTTTTAAATTTTGGACTGAAGTTTGGGATATTATAAAAAACATATTAAATATTTATAATGATGTTTCATTCAAAATGTTAATCCGCCGATTTACTGTTCTCTTGCAAAAAATAAATGACTTAGAAGGTAAACTATTTAATTTTCTAATATCAGCTGTTATAAAATCTATTACATTCTGTTGGAAAGATGTTTCGCTATTGTCAGTTCATGCTCGGGGTTATTTTTACAAGAAGAGGAGCTTAGTTAGCCTTGACTTGTATTAATCATAATTCTAACTCTTATCACTCTTTTTGGAAACCTGTTAATATACATTTATCTTCTTAATTATATATTTATACTAGCAGCCCGCCCCGGCGTTGCCCGGAGGAGAAGGGGGCTGGGGGCAGCATTTTAAGGCTCTGTGCACTCCCGCCCGCACCGACATTGCCCAGACCGCATCCCTCCCACCTCCCGCCTCGCCGCCGCTCCCCGCCCCGACATTGCCCAGCCCGCCTTCCGCCTCCAGCCCCGACATTGCCCAGCCCGCCTCCCGCCTCGCACCTCCCGCCTGCCTTTGCCTTACCTGAGCCGCCCGCAACGGACTCCACCGCCACTCCTCGCCGCACGTCACCGCTCCTCCCCACATATCGTCATTACGTCTAGGTCGCCGTCAGCGCTACGTCGCGCCCGGCGCTTGTTTTAGGGGACTACTTTGTTTACAAAATTAAATTTTTTAATTTACGTTTTTTTTATTTAATGTCGCCTATGTCCATCTACACATCCTGAGGATTCCAACAATGAATTGGGTGTGTGGATTGGCGCTGTGGTTCCCGAGTTTACCTGGCCAAAAGGATCAAGTTCTCTCTTTATAATAGTAGTATAGATCTAGTTTTTTTATTGCTATTATAGTAGACCAATATCCACGCTATAGTAGCTCTATTTTATAATGAATGCAATATTTTATAGCTGCTTCCTTCCTTCCCCTTTTATTTTTCAATGAATATATTTATTGTTCTTACCAACTGTAATTCAATTGATGTTCTTGTATCTCTACATTGTGATTAGGTATTTTCTCTCAATAATATTTTTTCGGTATTGTCTTTGTTTTTTGCTTAATATGAAAACTCAATAAAATATTTTTAATGCAAAAAAACAAGAACCAGGAAACCAGAGTCTCACAGCCAGGCACTCAGGGCTAGGAAACACAAACATGACTATATACTATACAGGGGGCATTCCTGTCCCACAGAGAGACACACGTGTAGACACACATATTTCAGGTTTAAGCTTTGTTTATTCATTCATCAAAAATCACACAAAAAAACTATTTGAGGTAAATATACAGCCAGCTAATCCTCTGGCCAGTGCTATGCCCAATAAAAGCCCTGAAACAAACTGCAAACAGTTTTTCCTCTTTTTTAGGGACAAAACAAACAAGATTGAACTCTTGCTATCTGACACCAAAGACGCCCGGCAGCTTGGAACCAATTTAGATATCCCTAGCAACCTGGACAGAATTCAAAGAAGTACCATAGTTGGATTTATTTAAAACCATAACAAAATGTAAAACTTCCATGCACTTCACAAACCTCATTCCAGCCTCCATATTCAAAGCGCTAGCTACTGGCTTTATTTTTTTGGACTACATTTATCAATGTTTCACTTTGGAAAACATCATCCGATTACCTAAATATTGGTCACATAACACCAATCCTGAAAAATTCATTGAAGCCCCAGACAGTTTTCATTCCTTTCTAAGGTAATTTAAAGTTGTGTTGAGACCCAAATTAAATGATTTATCATTGACAACAACCATATTGATGATTTGCAGTTCAGTTTTAGCCAATGCTGTAGCAGTAAGACAGCTATGCCTCACATTGTTAATTAATGATGCACTCCTTATTCTGGACAACAGTGACTGTTGCCTCCTCACCCTCCTTGATATCTCTGCAGTATTTGATATCATTAACCATCCCACTCTTCCTAAGGTTCTTGGAGAGAAGATGAGTCAGTGAGGAAGGAGATTACATTGGTCCTCCTCTTAACAACTGTTGCCATGCCATAAAAAAATATTGAATGCAGGCTCTAAACTTACTCCACCTCAGTAAGGTGTCTCCCAAGGACCTATTCTGCCGCCCACCCTATTCAGAGTATATATGGAACCTCTGCCTCTTCCAAGGGAACGGAATTCTTTGTTCTTATGTTTGACAAGATCCAATATTGTGCGACCAATTAATATCTCTAACAGAACCGTTCGTAAATAGAACCTTCCTTAAATAGAACTCCTACCCAAACTCCCCCTAACTATTTGGGACCATTGTAATCTTGCCTAATTGCTCTTAACATAATTGACTTCCGGACCATCATCATAGACTGTGCAACACAGACTCAAAAATCTTCTCTAAAATTATCACCACTAGACTCTCTACTAATATTGAATCTATAGTATCTATTTGGCAATATGGTTTTACACCTAAAAAGGAACCACAGAACACACCCGCCGCTCAATCACCTTATTCGATGCCGCAGAAGTGTCAGGAGACCCGATCTCGCTGATTCTCTTGGAGGCGGAAAAGGCGTTTGATCGCGTCTCTTGGCAATTTCTATGTGCTGTCATGCGTCGTATTGGTTTTGGCCCAAAAAATATTGCAGGCAATTCAAGCACTCTATGCAGCTCCTACTGCCAAAATTCTCATCAATGGCCAACTGACGGAGCAGATTGAGATTACAAGAGGGACGAGACAGGGGTGCCCCTGTTCTCCCCTGTTATTCGCTCTATACATCGACCCTCTGATTAAATAAATTGAGCTAAACCCTTTTATCTTGCCAGTTAGCAGGTTTGGCAGGGATACAAAAATCATGGCCTATGCCGATGATCTGGCAATCATCACCCCTGATCCCGAGACTGCTATTAGGGCCCTAGAAGCCGAAGCACAAGAATTTGGTTTAATCTCTGGTTATGCCTTGAACAAATCCAAAACACAGATAGTTGTAAACCGAAAGATAAGTTGGGTTGATAATAGGGTAGTTAAAAAGGCCAAATATCTAGGAGTCAACATAGTTTCTGATTTGGACTGTTTAGTTACAGAAAATTTGACCCCTCTATGGAGAAGTCACTTCGGAAAATAGATAATCTACACTTAACTATAGTAGGAAGATGCAATGTTTTAAAGATGACGTATTTTCCTAAGCTTCTGTACTTTTACCGGACAATCCCGCTTATTTTTAATAATCAATCATTAGCTTTGTTTGAGCGAATTTTTTCTCGGTTTATATGGGCATATTCACAGCCAAGGAGAGCATTTAGTCGCCTCTACCTTCCTAGGGAAAGGGGAGGCTGGGCCCTCCCTAACTTAAAATGTTATTATTGGGCGGCCGCATTACAGCACTCCTGTGAACTATCACATGAAGACCGTGCCTTAAGCCCCTCAGGATTGCCTTCCCCATATCTTTTAACTCTGGGAGAGAAGGTAAAAGGGTGCCTCTGGTGTCAACTTAAACTCAGTTACTTCAAGCGAGTTCGATTTAAGACTTTGCTTAGCGCCTATCAGGTCTTTGATAATGTCCGTAAGGTGTTTGGAATATCTAAATTAAACTATTATGCTCCTATCAAGTGCAATGATAATCTGCCCCTGATATTTCAGAATACATATATCCGACATTGGTGATTTATTTAGGTCTGGTCATATTTGCCCGTTCCCAGAACTTCAAACTTGTTATAAATTGGGTGATAATCAGATCTTTCAATATCAGTCCATTGCGCGGTATTTAATGCACAAAACTGGTGGGACTGCTGGCTTTACAACTGTTGGATTAATCGATAAATTAATGAATCTAACCTCCCCAGGATAGGAAGTATTTACTCTATTCTGAATGGACAGCGGACAGACGATTTGGACAAAACTGACGCTAAATGGCAACTTAAGTTGAACGCTTCACCAAACGTTTTTTCCTCAGCCTTTGGTCAAGCTCAAATATTTCTTCTTTCTTCCAAACTGCAAACGCAGTTTTATAAGACTGCTTTTTTTTTGTATATAACAGCCTCCAGAGTTGCTAAAGGGTCGTCCGGTTCTGAAGCAAACTGCCCGCGATGTACAGTATACAACGCGGATATAGTACATATGTTTGCTACCTGCCCCAATCTTCAGCCACTGATACAAGAGGTATGATTTGATAAAAATTTATAATGCGCAAAACAATAACCCGAAGGTGTCAAGGCGCAAAAGGTACAAAAATATTTGAGCAAATTATTATCTTTAAATATTCAACTTACCCCTTGTACCATTATGTTAGGGCTATATGACCAGCTAGATCCAATGGCTATCTTCAGGATTTGCATCGCCTCTTATTGGAAAGATATGAACCCTCCATCGTTTGGCCAATGGCAAGCAAGGCTATTCACTACATTTAGGCTGGAGTGGGCTATTTACGCAAAGAAAGGCCGAAGGGCTAAACAAAGGGGCATGGTAGTCTGGGGCCCCATGGCTAATTGGCTGGAGGCTACAAACATCTAAGCCTAAAGGAGGCGGCGGGGTTTTTCTGTCTATCCCTAACTTCTTAGCTCCACCTCAGCTCCTTCTGCATTCTGCACCCCAAATCTTTCCTGGCGTACCAGCCGCCCAGTACTTCTTTTTGTTTTGTTAGATTAGACTCACTCTTAGGCTCTGTTTTTCTTTTTGCCTAAACTATATTGGCTGCCGAAGTAAGAATGTAACCTTGAATATGCAACTTGAAAGCGTAATTGGTGTACTGCCTGTAACCATACGCAAACATATGATGATTTATTTTCATTTTTGTAGCCTTGGACCCGAGGGGGGTGGGGGATCAGAAAAATCAAAAAATAAAAGTAAAAAAATTATTTAAAAAAAACTAGATATATCTAGAGGACAATGCCATCTCACAGCGCGCATTCCATGCTACTGGAAGTCCCCATCTACAGAAAGAATATAAACTTTAAACAATGCTTTTCAGGAAATGAACACAATTTTTGGTAGGACTCCATCCCCTTCATCAGGACTAAACTTTCCCTCGAATTCTTTAAGACTGAGATAAAAAGACTATTCTTCCAATAATTCCTCCTAGCAGGTCCTATTAGCTTCTCTTTGTAATCTATGTAGAGGCTAGGCAGTGACTAATATACTTGGCTGTTTTTGAACTATGAAATTTCCCTATTCCATAGAATACAGAAGATTCCAATGTGTCTTGCATCTGCTACAGTACAGTATAAACTTTTATTATTGCACTTATTTGATTGTACGCTATTCAGATAAAAGCAACAATGCCTTCTACAAGTTCTCTTGAAGGTTTTGAAACTCTGTATGTTATGTTATTTAGCATTTCTAAAGCGCACTATCGCCAGGGACACCTGGACACAGTAATGGTCTCAGTCAGGCATAAAATAGATCAATTCCCATTGTAACTTCAATCAACAAATATGAAGTGTTTGATGGAAAAGCCAGGTCTTATGATGTTTCCACAACTCTTGAGGGAAGATGCAACCCTTAACTTCACTGGAAGGCAATTCCACAGTTTAGCTGCAGCCACTGAAAAACACTGACCTTCTTGACGTTGTCTCTTAAATCCACTCACGGGGAACATCCTTTACAACGCAACTTTTACCACGCAGTGCCTTTACGATGCAACTTTTACAACGCAAACCATTACAACGCATTGTGCCTGGGGGGCGCTCTAGGATAGGGAATCGGTTTAATGTACTATCCAACACCTTCCCTACTATCCACGGGGACTGGAGTTGGAATGGTAAATTAAACAATTCACTATCCAGCGCCCCAAAGCACTATGCGTTGTAAAGGCATGCGTTGTAAAAACTGCGTTGTAAAGGCATGCGATGTAAAAGCATGCGTTGTAATGTCATACATCCCCACTCACATTAGCCAAATTCAATTAAAACAATTTCAGTGTTCTGATAGGGGTATGTCTTTTTAAACGACTGCTAACAAAGCCTGGGGAGTTACAATGTAACACCCCAAAAACGATGCAACAGACTTTAAAATATGTGTACTGGCGAATTGGTAACCAGTGAAGCTTCTGCAATGGTGATTTGGCATAAGTGTCCTGCACAGCCAAAATCGAATGTGCAGCTGTGTTCTGAATGACTTGACGCTTTTTATAGAAGAGGAAGTGGAAGCTGCAAAGAGAGCTACTTGGAATATGTCAACCAAGTCCTAATTAAAGTTTGAGCTGCCAGTAATTTACAGTCATTCGAAAGAAAAGGACAGAATTCCCACAACATTTTTAGGTGATTACATATGAGGATACTACTGCATAATTCTGAGACACTAGAGAGAATTGGGAGTCAAATATGACCCCAAGACTCTTGCCTTTTTCTGAAGGAATGGGAGCCTTTCCAATAAACATCCAGCCACAGATCGATGCCATCTTTGATCACCAAGGCCTCCTTTTTCTCTTTATTACCCTTCAGTTTATTACTTTCCATACAGTTCAAGATTAAATGTACAGACTGTTGAAATTCCAATAGTAAAGGTGGTTGATTATCTAGACACATGTATGCATCCTGGGTGCATGCATGCTTTGATCCTTCTCTTTTCAAGTAGCCTAGCAAAGAGGATCGCTCACACATTAAATACATGAGAAGAGAGGATGGGTCCATGAGGCACCGCACTGACTATAGGTACATGTTGGCCGGATATAGATCCAGCTTAACGGCCTGGGTATGGGTAGTCAGGAACTATCCGGGCCGACAAACAACCTGCAATAACTAGGCAGTTACTGTTTTGCAGATGATTTCTCAGAAGCAAATGGTACCTGTCTTCTTCAAGAAAATAGTAATTAAAGTGGATACAGAGTGAGGACAGGGATCCAGGGGAGATCCAGACTTTATGTCGGCCAACAGAGATAAAAGCTCATGCTCTGAACTCAACTGTAAGTTTTCAAAGAATATGGGGGCGGATTTACAAAAACTGGGGCATCTCTGCACATTAGCAGAACTGCGCCAGTTATTTTGCGTCAAGAAAAAATAGCCTTTGCCACCATGGATGGGCCGCGTTTACAATGCGGCGCACCGTGGGGCAATGATGGAAAGATAAGTGATGACGTAAAGGCAGCGCATTGCTGGAGTCGTGTCGCAAGCACATCGCAACGCCAGCAATACTTAGGAATGCATATTCCTAACATGCTGCATTACTCCTTATGCCTGTTTCAGGCAGGTGTAAGGTTTTGACACAGTGGCGTCGTAAAAGTGACTCAGTGAAATCTTGTAGATCACTTTTACGAGGCTTTCCTACATCGGAATGCCCACCCTGCATACATTATACCTTATGCAGGTATAATGTAGAGCAGGGCTTTACAAAGTGACGCATCTGACTAGATGTGTCACGTTGTAAATATGTCGCATAGTGGCGCATTGTTTATGACACCGCTGAATCATAGAAGTGACGCAACGGTTTCATAAAGATGTCGCAAGGGCCTTGTAAATCTGCCCCTAAATATCGAAGTTAGATTATTGATGGTACTAAATTTCATGGGTAAAATATTGAAAAAAGATATCGAAGAGTAACGAAGGATAGATTTTCTGTACCTAACTTCACATATATACCTACGCAGTACACATATCTTCAAGGTATGCATGTAGATGTGGAGTTATGAAAAATAATTCTATCCTTCCCTATATGCACTTATCTTTCAATATTTTGACCCTTGATAGTCTGTCCTCAATATTCTTGTATGTCAATGTTCTTCTTGTCGATATTCCGTTGTACAAATCAAAGAATAAGAAACACGGACGAACATCCATCTAAATAGGAGTAAGAGTAGTTGTCTGGATTTCTATGCTAATATGGAAATTTTTTACAGTAAAATAATATGTAGCTCTCTGCCATCTTCTGGATCTATTATGTGATAAAAATCAACAAAATACATACATTTGGCATGTAAATCATGCAGCAAAACAATGTACAAATCTGATACAGGTTCTACAAAATTAAAAAATATGCATTTCTCAAACATGAGGATATATTTCACTTCAGTGTATTACATTGTGTCACTGCTGCATAGAGAGGCATTTATCTGAAGACGTTATCTAATCATGAGCTGAATAGCATTCATGCTCACCTGACCACCCTGACGATGAAGGCATAAGTGAACCAAGAGGCAATTCAGTTGTAATGGGCACCAGTATGTGGCCTGGGTTGTTCTTATAGGTGCAGCAACATAATATTCTATTAAACAATGTACAAGAGAGGTTTTTGTATGACACATATCCCGAACTGAAGCATTTCAAGGTGATGACTGAAAAGGAGACAGGGAAATAATGTCATTGATTAGGATCGAACCATTTGGTCAAGCAGGGAAGCTGGGATTGATCCCAAGTTTCATGGTTATACGTTGTACAAATCAGGCACTAATGACCATATCTTCCTTTCTCCATTTACATCAAAGGATAACGTGTTGTGTTTTTTTAAATCTTTAGGAGCTAGAATTGAGGGACTGAGACTGCCCAGAGAGTGACAAATCTTCACAGGACACCAGTGAAGTGCAGAGCTGGCTGCAGGTAGACTTTCACACAGAGCTCTCATCTTGCGGCTTTTTTTATTTTTAATTTTTCATTACCCTCTAATGCTACGGACAGCACTTTACCTGGGCCCGTAGAGTGCTCTGAAAGTGCTCGTAATGTAATGCTGTGAACAGGCACATCATGGGATTGCTTTTTTTGCTCTCACACATATTGAAAAGTCATTAGCATACTATCTCTCTTCCAAAACGTTCACAGTACCAGGAGGGTCTTCATTATCAGCCTGTCTGAAAACGACGGTAGTGCATCTCTGGACAACTTTCTTCTTCTCAGGATGGTTGTGGGGGAAGAAGGTAGTTTGAGACTGAGGTAGGGCGTGAGCGGAAAAATCCATAGGAAGGCTCGGTTTGTTTGTGGCTCAAGGGTCCAAGAGCACCTCAGGCTTAGTCAAAACTAGGTGTCTCGGTTGAGTCTTTAGTAACTCTCTGATCTCTGAGTTACAGCTCAGTTAGTTCTTGCTAACATATATGATAAATCATGTGGTACAAAAGATAGGGTAAGCAGTGCACAAAACCTTGTTCACACCTCTCATAAATAGCAGCAGTGTTTGTACATCTGACATTTCAGTATTAAACCTCTATTGTAAATAAGACCATGCATAACATTTGAAACACAAGTCTAATTCTCTGTGCCCTGTCTCTTCATTTTACCTCTCTTTATTCTCACTTTTCAATTCCTCTCAGCATTACAGTGCCATGTTATTGAGGCATACAGTGTTATAATTGCCAGCAGGGTGTCTCAAAGTGTTGAAATTGTGTGGTTGATAATACAGTGATCTGGCGGTCCCAATTTTGAATCTGGTAAGGTAGACTCAGTCTTATATACTTCTGATGTCGGTAAATTGAGTACTGATAAACAGCCACATGCATCAAGCGATTTAGGAATCGCAAACGGTGCGAATCGCAAAAATCGGCCGTTTGCGATTCCTAAATCACTATTTGGGATGCATCAATCAAAAATACAAGAAATCGCTATTTTTTGCGATTTCTAAAAATGCGATTGCATTTAAGGAATCGCAATTTGCTATTCCTTAAATGCAATGCATGACATCTTTAAAAATTGCGAATTCGCAATTAGGAGGGAAAAAATTACCATGAGGTAGGACCTCATGGTAATTAGCGAAAAATCTGAAAAATGCATTTTTGTGCTTTTTTCAAACTGTCATGTTGTGCACACACATGCCCTTAGGGCATGTGTGTGCACAACATATGTGCATAGATTGATTTCAGGGGTGCAACAGGGTGTCCTTTGGACACCCCTGCACCCTTGAAATCGCAATCTCAATTTGCGATTAGCTAATTGCGAATCGCAAATTGAGATTGTCTTCCCATTCATTCCTATGGGCCTTTTGGCCCATAGGAATCAATGGGAAGGGATTCCTTAATTGCGATTCGCAAATTGTGAATCGCAATTAAGGAATATTAAGGAATCGCTAAAAAAAAATGCGATTTTTTGATGCATTGCCGTTTGCGATTCCTTAATTGCGATTTCTTAATTTTCGCAATTAAGGAATCGCAAACAGCAACAATGATGCATGTACCTGTAAGTGCGTTATTTAAAGCACTTAGGAAATGAAGTACTATATTAGTTGCGATTATAGTTTAAATAATCAACTTGACCTTATTAAATTGTTTTCTGGGATTCCTATTTGGTGTGATAACAATATTGTGCATATAATACAGGAACACGTATATAGGTTAAATTGACATAATTGCATTTGAAATTAATTGCACATGATGAGTAGAAGTGTGTTTATTAATGTGTTTTAGTTATGCCACATTTTCATGTAAAATGTAATTTTAGACAAGATGGATGCCATCAGTCACTCACACCTGCTTTTCCCATGCAAACATCTTCTGCCCTACGGCTGCGCAGTGTTATGAACAACAAGGGGACCCGTTTAGGTAGTTTGAGGACCTCGGGTAGTAATGATTATTCAAGAGAACAAAGGTCCTGAACTCATACGAATATGGTTAAGAGTAATAAGCATAGATTTAAATAAGAACTATGTTTTCTATCCAATGTCCAGCCGGACAGAGGAGATTTTTATTTTTAAGATAAACTAAGAATTCAAATGATTAAAGGGAACACAAATCACAAACTGGGCACAAGCCTGTACCAAGTATGGAAGGGGTGAAGACAATACATGGGGAAAATGACAGGCAAACAGAGTGGAGCGAAAGGATGCTTACAAAACAATGCAAATCTTGTGTAAGCTAAACCTAACAGTAACTGCAATAATTAATACAAGAGAGAAAATGCAGTACTGTTAACACAGTCGACATGACGTTTCGATCTCTATCTCCAATTATATACTGGGATCATCTTCAGGACTATATACATTACTATTGCCTGAGTTTTTTGGCCTTCTTTCAAAGGAAGGTGCGGTCCATCGGCATCAAAATTTGAAGCCTCATGAAAAAGCGAATGTACCTGAATGGATACATCAAAAGCCTATAAGGCTTCTTTTGAAGGGCAAAATTGTGCGGCAGGGCGTCAGTTGAGCGTTCCTGTCGTGTTGAAATGGACCTGTAGACTTTACAGCGTGCCCCGTAAATGTTGAAGTTGGGCTGGGTGGTGGGCTGCACGGTTCGCCTGCTAATTAGAGCAATCCGGGTGGTTGTTGGTCCTCAATGGGACACCAGTGACGGGCTGCAGGGAATACCGTCCGGTATAGCGGGATAGCTGATAACCAGGGAGCTTTAACATTACAAATGGGGGTGGGGTCGCACACCACTCACACACCGGCGGTATCGCCCCTAAGGACTCCCTCGAGCAGTTGGCTGACGAGCCTGGGACCCCGCACCTACGCGCCTGAGTGGTACTAAACCTGGCAGATATTTGGCAGCCACCGGCAACCCCAGAACACGGCCTATCCCTGCTGACGAGGGGTGATACCCCGAAAAACATGTCCAGGGATGGCGAAGACAGCGAAGATAGCGGAAAATCGAAAGAAGATGCATCGCGGAACACGTAACTACATTTACCAAAGTCCTTAGTGGCGATACCGCTGGTGTGTGAGTAGTGTGCGACCCCACCCCCAAATGTAATGTTAAAGCTCCCTCGAGCAGTTGGCTGACGAGCCTGGGACCCCGCACCTACGCGCCTGAGTGGTACTAAACATGGCAGATATTTGGCAGCCACCGGCAACCCCAAAACACGGCCTATCCCTGCTGACGAGGGGTGATACCCCGAAACACGTGTCCAGGGATGGCGAAGACAGCGAAGATAGCAGAGAATCGAAAGAAGATGCATCGCGGAACACGTAACTACATTTACCACAGTCCTTAGGGGCGATACCGCTGGTGTGTGAGTAGTGTGCGACCTCACCCCCAATTGTAATGTTAAAGCTCCCTCGAGCAGTTAGCTGACGAGCCTGGGACCCCGCACCTACGCGCCTGAGTGGTACTAAACCTGGCAGATATTTGGCAGCCACCGGCAACTCCAGAACATGGCCTATCCCTGCTGACGAGGGGTGATACCCCGAAACACGTGTCCAGGGATGGCAAAGACAGCGAAGATAGCAGAGAATCGAAAGAAGATGCATCGCGGAACACGTAACTACATTTACCACAGTCTTTAGGGGCGATACCGCTGGTGTGTGAGTAGTGTGCGACCCCACCCCCAATTGTAATGTTAAAGCTCCCTCGAGCAGTTGGCTGACGAGCCTGGGACCCCGCACCTACGCGCCTGAGTGGTACTAAACCTGGCAGATATTTGGCAGCCACCGGCGACCCCAGAACACGGCCTATGCCTGGTGACGAGGGGTGATACCCCGAAACACGTGTCCTGGGATGGCGAAGACAGCGAAGATAGCAGAGAATCGAAAGAAGATGCATCGCGGAACACGTAACTACATTTACCACAGTCCTTAGGGGCGATACCGCTGGTGTGTGAGTAGTGTGCGACCCCACACCCAATTGTAATGTTAAAGCTCCCTCGAGCAGTTAGCTGACGAGCCTGGGACCCCGCACCTACGCGCCTGAGTGGTACTAAACCTGGCAGATATTTGGCAGCCACCGGCAACCCCAGAACACGGCCTATCCCTGCTGACGAGGGGTGATACCCCGAAACACGTGTCCAGGGATGGCGAAGACAGCGAAGATAGCAGAGAATCGAAAGAAGATGCATCGCGGAACACGTAACTACATTTACCACAGTCCTTAGGAGCGAAACCGCTGGTGTGTGAGTAGTGTGCGACCCTACCCCCAATTGTAATGTTAAAGCTCCCTCAAACAGTTGGCTGACGAGCCTGGGACCCCGCACCTACGTGCCTGTGTGGTACTAAGCCTGGCAGATATTTGGCAGCCACCGGCAACCCCAGAACACAGCCTATCCCTGCTGACGAGGGGTGATACCCCGAAACACGTGTCCAGGGATGGCGAAGACAGCGAAGATAGCAGAGAATCGAAAGAAGATGCATGGCGGAACACGTAACTACATTTACCACATTCCTTAGGGGCGATACCGCTGGTGTGTGAGTAGTGTGCGACCCCAGCCCCAATTGTAATGTTAAAGCTCCCTCGAGCAGTTGGCTGACGAGCCTGGGACCCCGCACCTACGCGCCTGAGTGGTACTAAACCTGGCAAATATTTGGCAGCCACCGGCAACCCCAGAACACGGCCTTTCCCTGCTGACGAGGGGTGATACCCCGAAACACGTGTCCAGGGATGGCGAAGACAGCGAAGATAGCAGAGAATCGAAAGAAGATGCATCGTGGAACACGTAACTACATTTACCACAGTCCTTAGGGGCGATACCGCTGGTTTGTGAGTAGTGTGCGACCCCACCTCCAATTGTAATGTTAAAGCTCCCTCGAGCAGTTGGATGACGAGCCTGGGACCCCGCACCTACGCGCCTGAGTGGTACTAAACCTGGCAGATATTTGGCAGCCACCGGCAACCCCAGAACACGGCCTATCCCTGCTGACGAGGGGTGATACCCCGAAACACATGTCCAGGGATGGCGAAGACAGCGAAGATAGCAGAGAATCGAAAGAAGATGCATCGCGGAACACGTAACTACATTTACCACAGTCCTTAGGGGCGATACCGCTGGTGTGTGAGTAGTGTGCGACCCCACCCCCAATTGTAATGTTAAAGCTCCCTCGAGCAGTTGGCTGACGAGCCTGGCACCCCGCACCTACGTGCCTGAGTGGTACTAAACCTGGCAGATATTTGGCAGCCAACGGCAACCCCAGAACACGGCCTATCCCTGCTGACGAGGGGTGATACCCCGAAACACGTGTCCAGGGATGGCGAAGACAGCGAAGATAGCAGAGAATCGAAAGAAGATGCATCGCGGAACACGTAACTACATTTACCACAGTCCTTAGGGGCGATACTGCTGGTCTGTGAGTAGTGTGCGACCCCACCCCCAATTGTAATATTAAAGCTCCCTCGAGCAGTTGGCTGACGAGCCTGGGACCCCGCACCTACGCGCCTGAGTGGTACTAAACCTGGCAGATATTTGGCAGCCACCGGCAACCCCAGAACATGGCCTATCCCTGCTGACGAGGGGTGATACCCCGCAACACGTGTCCAGGGATGGCGAAGACAGCGAAGATAGCAGAGAATCAAAAGAAGATGCATCGCAGAACACATAACTACATTTACCACAGTCCTTAGGGGCGATACCGCTGGTGTGTGAGTAGTGTGCGACCCCACCCCAAATTGTAATGTTAAAGCTCCCTCGAGCAGTTGGCTGGCGAGCCTGGGGCCCCGCACCTACGCGCCTGAGTGGTACTAAACCTGGCAAATATTTGCCAGCCACCGGCAACCCCAGAACACGGCCTATCCCTGCTGACGAGGGGTGATACCCCGAAACACATGTCCAGGGATGGCGAAGACAGCGAAGATAGCAGAGAATCGAAAGAAGATGCATCGCGGAACACGTAACTAAATTTACCACAGTCCTTAGGGGCGATACCGCTGATGTGTGAGTAGTGTGCGACCCCACCCCCAATTGTAATGTTAAAGCTCCCTCGAGCAGTTGGCTGACGAGCCTGGGACCCCGCACCTACGTGCCTGAGTGGTATTAAACCTGGCAGATATTTGGCAGCCACCGGCAACCCCAGAACACGGCCTATCCCTGCTGACGAGGGGTGATACCCCGAAACACGTGTCCAGGGATGGCGAAGACAGCGAAGATAGCAGAGAATCGAAATAAGATGCATCGCGGAACACGTAACTACATTTACCACAGTCCTTAGGGGCGACACCGCTGGTGTGTGAGTAGTGTGCGACCCCACCCCCGATTGTAATGTTAAAGCTCCCTCGAGCAGTTGGCTGACGAGCCTGGGACCCCGCACCTACGCGCCTGAGTGGTACTACATCTGGCAGATATTTGGCAGCCACCGGCAACCCCAGAACATGGCCTATCCCTGCTGACGAGGGGTGATACCCCGAAACACGTGTCCAGGGATGGCGAAGACAGCGAAGATAGCAGAGAATCGAAAGAAGATGCATCGCGGAACACGTAACTACATTTACCACAGTCCTTACGGGCGATACCGCTGGTGTGTGAGTAGTGTGCGACCCCACCTCCAATTGTAATGTTAAAGCTCCCTCGAGCAGTTGGCTGACGAGCCTGGGACCTCGCACCTACGCGCCTGAGTGGTACTAAACCTGGCAGATATTTGGCAGCCACCGGCAACCCCAGAACACGGCCTATCCCTGCTGACGAGGGGTGATACCCCGAAACACATGTCCAGGGATGGCGAAGACAGCGAAGATAGCAGAGAATCGAAAGAAGATGCATCGCGGAACACGTAACTACATTTACCACAGTCCTTAGGGGCGATACCGCTGGTGTGTGAGTAGTGTGCGACCCCACCCCCAATTGTAATGTTAAAGCTCCCTCGAGCAGTTGGCTGACGAGCCTGGGACCCCGCACCTACGTGCCTGAGTGGTACTAAACCTGGCAGATATTTGGCAGCCAACGGCAACCCCAGAACACAGCCTATCCCTGCTGACGAGGGGTGATACCCCGAAACACGTGTCCAGGGATGGCGAAGACAGCGAAGATAGCAGAGAATCGAAAGAAGATGCATCGCGGAACACGTAACTACATTTACCACAGTCCTTAGGGGCGATACTGCTGGTGTGTGAGTAGTGTGCGACCCCACCCCCAATTGTAATGTTAAAGCTCCCTCGAGCAGTTGGCTGACGAGCCTGGGACCCCGCACCTATACGCCTGAGTGGTACTAAACCTGGCAGATATTTGGCAGCCACCGGCAACCCCAGAACATGGCCTATCCCTGCTGACGAGGGGTGATACCCCGAAACACGTGTCCAGGGATGGCGAAGACAGCGAAGATAGCAGAGAATCGAAAGAAGATGCATCGCGGAACACGTAACTACATTTACCACAGTCATTAGGGGCGATACCGCTGGTGTGTGAGTAGTGTGCGACCCCACCCCCAATTGTAATGTTAAAGCTCCCTCGAGAAGTTGGCTGACGAGCCTGGGGCTACGCACCTACGCCCCTGAGTGGTACTAAACCTGGCAGATATTTGGCAGCCACCGGCAACCCCAGAACATGGCCTATCCCTGCTGACGAGGGGTGATACCCCGAAACACGTGTCCAGGGACGGCGAAGACAGCGAAGATAGCAGAGAATCGAAAGAAGATGCATCGCGGAACACGTAACTACATTTACCACAGTCCTTAGGGGCGATACGGCTGGTGTGTGAGTAGTGTGCGACCCCACCCCCAATTGTAATGTTAAAGCTCCCTCGAGCAGTTGGCTAACGAGCCTGGGACCCCGCACCTACGCGCCTGAGTGGTACTAAACTTGGCAGATATTTGGCAGCCACCGGCAACCCCAGAACACGGCCTATCCCTGCTGACGAGGGGTGATACCCCTAAACACGTGTCCAGGGATGGCGAAGACAGCGGAGATAGCAGAGAATCGAAAGAAGATGCATCGCGGAACACGTAACTACATTTACCACAGTCCTTAGGGGCGATACCGCTGGTGTGTGAGTAGTGTGCGACCCCACCCCCAATTGTAATGTTAAAGCTCCCTCGAGCAGTTGGCTGACGAGCCTGGGACCCCGCACCTACGCGCCTGAGTGGTACTAAACTTGGCAGATATTTGGCAGCCACCGGCAACCCCAGAACACGGCCTATCCCTGCTGATGAGGGGTGATACCCCGAAACACGTGTCCAGGGATGGCGAAGACAGCGAAGATAGCAGAGAATCGAAAGAAGATGCATTGCGGAACACATAACTACATTTACCACAGTCCTTAGGGGCGATACCGCTGGTGTGTGAGTAGTGTGCGACCCCACCCCCAATTGTAATGTTAAAGCTCCCTCGAGCAGTTGGCTGACGAGCCTGGGACCCCACACCAACGCGCCTGAGTGGTACTAAACCTGGCAGATATTTGGCAGCCACCGGCAACCCCAGAACACGGCCTATCCCTGCTGACGAGGGGTGATACCCCGAAACACGTGTCCAGGGATGGCGAAGACAGCGAAGATAGCAGAGAATCGAAAGAAGATGCATCGCGGAACACGTAACTACATTTACCACAGTCCTTAGGGGCGATACGCTGGTGTGTGAGTAGTGTGCGACCCCACCCCCAATTGTAATGTTAAAGCTCCCTCGAGCAGTTGGCTGACGAGCCTGGGACCCCGCACCTACGCGCCTGTGTGGTACTAAACCTGGCAGATATTTGGCAGCCACCGGCAACCCCAGAACACGGCCTATCCCTGCTGACGAGGGGTGATACCCCAAAACACGTGTCCAGGGATGGCGAAGACAGCGAAGATAGCAGAGAATCGAAAGAAGATGCATCGCGGAACACGTAACTACATTTACCACAGTCCTTAGGGGCGATACCGCTGGTGTGTGAGTAGTGTGCGACCCCACCCCCAATTGTAATGTTAAAGCTCCCTCGAGCAGTTGGCTGATGAGCCTGGGACCCCGCACCTACGCGCCTGAGTGGTACTAAACCTGGCAGATATTTGACAGCCACCGGCAACCCCAGAACACGGCCTATCCCTGCTGACGAGGGGTAATACCCCGAAACACGTGTCCAGGGATGGCGAAGACAACGAAGATAGCAGAGAATCGAAAGAAGATGCATCGCGGAACACGTAACTACATTTACCACAGTCCTTAGGGGCGATACCGCTGGTGTGTGAGTAGTGTGCGACCCCACCCCCAATTGTCCAGTGTCTGGTAAGTTGCAAGGATCAAACAGGGTGTGCAGTGTGAACTTTCTAAACAAAATTAATAAAAATATGTCCGCAAAAGTGACAGTAATGAAGTATGATCCATGTTTCAATGTCCATCTGCCAGAACCTTTGGCTCATGCATATTGTGATTATGTATCTCAAACTAGGACCGTATCAAGAGAGGCTCCTTTAAAGAGTCTAACTTTTTAGAAATTGGCCTAATCCTGCTGGTTTTATAGAAACCCACTTTAGATGGCTTTGCCCCAGATACATTTGAGGATAACCCTAGAAAATGTTAGGGAATTATATTTCAGCAAAGTAGTAAAATAAATACCAATGAACTGCTATATTTCTAGCAGTCTGAAGTCTGTGAGTGTACTGGCCTGGAACACTACTCTACACCGGTTGTGCTGCATCACTCGCTGCTTTTGAACAACAATGACCATGTACTAGTCCTGGAGATGTCGAAGCAGTAAAAGGAACCCTAAGGGAGGTTGCTGGATCTGATTTTATCACTTCTGAAAAATTTGTTTCATCTACCTGGGAGGGGCAAATGACATTCCCCAGTTCCCTGTAAGACACCAGTTAGAGTACCTCAAAGTTTGGTTTTGTCCCTATTCTATAAAAAAAAATTCTGGTGAGTTGGTTGTTAGCTTGCTTGACGGTAAAGGAAATAACAACACAGCAAGAACCGCAACACTAATAAAACACTATGAATACTACTACTAACAACAACCACAGGAAAAAGTATTATTATTATTATTATTATTATTATTAATAATAATAATAATAATAATAATATTAATAATGATAATAATAAAACAATTATATGATAACAATAACAACAAAACTACTACTATTACTACTATTAATATTACTAATAAAACTAATGATAACTTTGATACAAACAATAATGATATGCTAACAATAATAACAATACCACTACTACTACTATTATTTCTACTACTGTTAGTACTACTACTACTAATAATGATAATACCAAAAATAATAGCTGAGAATATATAGAACCGATTAACGCAGTACATCTTCTGGAGCGTCAATACTCTTACACCGTTCAAACAAAACTACTCTGCAGACTTACCACTATTTATAGCAACTTTAGAAAGATGAATAGAACCTCCTTTTCAACTAAAATCTCACTTAGAAAGGCATTTAGCCAATGCATTGTCTTACCATCCGAACCTTCCAAGCAGCAAAGTCTTCTTGTTTTCAAGTGTGGACTTTCATTTCCTTTGTGACTAACGGTGGATGACATTAAGGCTTGGCCTGAGCAATGAGAAATGGTTTTAGACAAGACTTACAAAGTGCATGCTTAAAGCAAAGCAAATGTAAGCTGGGAGAAGACATAGAGAACAAGCCTGGATTATATGGCCATGGGACTGGGTCAATCAAAAGAAACTTTGCAACTGAGTAAAAATATCAGGGAGGGACAATGGACTGAGTCAAAAAATCATAGACAGAGGGAATGAATTGCATGAGAGAAATTATAGACAAGGAATCAAAGAAGAACCAAAAAGAAACAGCAAGCAAAGCGTTGATGTGTGTAGACTCATCCAGAGGAAGAGTAGTCAATAAGGGCCCGATTCACAGAACTAACTTAAGACAAAATCCTAAACTTACTACTTTTGGTATTCACAGAAGGCATTTAGTAGTAGTAAAGTTAGGATTTTGTCTTAAGTCTGTCTTAAGTCTGTCCTAAGTGTCTCTTAAGTTTGTCTTAAGTTTGTCTTAAGTCTGTCTTAAGTCTGTCTTAAGTTTGTCTTACGTCTGTCTTAAGTTTGTCTTAAGTCTGTCTTAAGTCTGTCTTAAGTTTGTCCTATACTTTTGGTATTGACAGAAGGCATTTAGTAGTAGTAAAGTTAGGATTTTGTCTTAAGTTTGACTTAAGACCGACTTAAGACATACTTAAGACAGTCTTAAGACAAACTTAAGACAAACTTAAGACAGACTTAAGACAGAGTTAAGACAGATTTAAGACAGACTTAAGACAAACTTAGGACAGACTTAAGATAGACTTAAGACAGACATAAGACAGACTTAAGACAAAATCCTAACTTTACTACTATTAACCGCATCGGTGCGGCGCATTTTCCCGCTGTGCGCTGAAGATTTGAAAATCCCGCGGTTCATGACGAGCTCAGCTCGTCATGAGCATACGAGAGGTGTACCTCATGACGAGCTGAGCTCGTCATCAGCGTCGATGTGGTTAAATGCCTTCTGTGAATACCAAAAGTAGTAAGTTTAGGATTTTGTCTTAAGTTAGTTCTGTGAATCGGGCCCTACATCACTACTGGAAAATAAGAGACCAATGTAAAACTTTTGTCAGAAAGATGGTAAATTGAAGCATATTATAAAGAATAACAGTGGAGTATAAAGATTGGCAACTTCACTTTTGTCATACGCTCACCTGGTCCCAATCACTGAGACGATACTGTAGCCGATGCTGAGTCTATTAGCCTGGTGCTGAGCCTCTTATCCTTCGTGCCACGCAAGATCAAGAGACCAGACTCTTTAAATCATGCACTGTCCCCAGGGGGAAGGCGAATGGGATAAAATAAGAAAATAGAGGTTTGCGATACTGGATCTGATCATCAGTTGTGCGACACTGCGTCACTGGAGTTGACACTCCCGAGTCCTTTGGTATTTGTGAGGTAGCTATGCACTGGACCAGGACCTCAGGTTTTGTGAAGATGCAATACACTGGAAATAACAAGAGGAGGCAGTTGAAGTTGTCAGCGAACTAACAAACCTCATTATACAATATCCATACTTTGACTTCAGTAACATATACTTACAGGCTTCATTCCGAAACACGGCATGAGAGCAGAATAACCAAATTCACAGATTGGAGTTTCTGGCACTTCCTAGAATCAACTAGGAATACAGATTGCAGTTTCTGGCACTCCCAATGATCAAAACGAAACACCAATTGGAGTTTCTCGAATCGATAAACATATATTGGGCACTCTTATGTGCTTGCACTTGTCACAACTGTTTATCAGGGAAACACGGAGGTAGTGTCTTTAGTTCTTGGGCTATTACAGTTCAAGAGCCAAGTTCGCAAGAAGTGTCTAGAGCATGAAATAAGGTGGATTGCATGGAGATAATGTCTAAATTCTTGAAGGCGCTGATTACTCAATCTTGCCTAACGCTATTAGAAGGATTAGTGCACATTAACCTGGTATCAAGTACATAGCCTTGTCTTCCAGTTTGTCAGAAGTTCGAAGAAGATATTGAGGCCTTGACTCAGGGAACCGCAGGAGAACAGGAGTCGCAGTGCAGGAAGTGGAGATGATGGAGACATCAACAGACCTGGGACAATGGGAACCACCAGTTCAGCTTGGACTGAAGAAGACTAGAAAGTTGCTCGATTACAGCTGATTTTGCAGGTGAGTGGGACAAGTGTAGCGTGTTCAAGCAGGGAACAAGGCCAAGCCATTATTTGGGCTGCTTATATACCGTGTCGCAACACCAATGGAAGTAGCTGGGTTCTGTGTGACACGTGGAGCATGTGGTAAACTGAAAGGTTCCCAACGATCCCTGCAGAAAACTAGTGTTAGTACAGTAGTTTAACCTTTCGAGAAGGGCAGGTGCAGCTTGACAGATGGAACCAATTAACCAGGAAATTAAGGTATCTCTTTCACTCAAATGTGTACAATGGAAAACCACATCAAGGCCCTTGTACCAGCAGGTGCGAGATATTCTATTTTTTCACATGTTCTGGGAAAAAGCTTGCCAGAGACTCAAGTGCAATAGAGCCTTTGCTCTGGGGAATATCAGTCATGGTATCATAGCATGCCATTAAACGCCACAGGGGTAAAGCAACATGGACACTGAGCGCTAGACCCACTTCACAGAGGGCACAAGTGAGGGTTGTGATAACTTTTAACCTTTTACTAAAGGTTTTATAGATAAAGCTTCACCAACTTCATTAACATCAAAAAGGTGGTAACTGTTTTTGAAAAAAACCTGGTAAAAAATCCCCACAAAAATTTACAGCAGACAACTCTTGTAAGCAGGGCTTTTAGCAGGAGATTTCTCCAGCAAAAATAGTTTTAGCATAGACATACTAAAATCTTCATTGTGGGTTACTTTTTCAATTAGCAAAATTGTGCAAAAATCCACAAAAATTACAACTTCAAATTCACAGAACTCTGACACTAAAAACAATTCTACTCAGCTGTACAAAACAACTAAGGCATAGGAGTGGAAAAAGCAAAAAATTAAATAAAAAGGGGTCTAGGATGGGAGAATTGGGAGAGACGGTAAGGACAGTAGACAGAGTGAACTTTTAAAAGGTTTAGATGAAGGAAATGATAGATCCTTTTCGTCTGAATAGAAGGTAGATAATTAGATTCACAATCATGCAGTGACCAGGTGCAAGTAAGGGAAAGAGCAAAGCTTGTAATTTGTTAGCTTAGAGTCTATCTGGAAACCAATAGGGATGATAAAAGAAATGGAAGAAGTCTATACATAGAAGAAAAGATCACCCAGAACTGAGCCCTCAGAATACGAGTAAGAAGATGAAGGGAACAGAGGAATAGGATGAGTATACTCAATGTGTAGCAAGCCAGGAGTATTATCACTCCTAAGCAGTTCTTGAGATGCAGAACAAGTATAATGTGCTCCATACCTTCCAACTTACACCGTGCTACTGTGTGACACATGATATCGGCTCCCTCTCCTGGTGAGGAGCCGATATCACACGGTGGCAGGGAAAACGAGCTGAAAACCACTGTAAATAGTGATTTTATGGCATGACACGGAGGCCATATTGTGCAAATCTCCTTTATTACTACAGCTCAGTAGCAACAATTGAAGAACATAGAACTTCAATCAACATTCTGAATAAGTATAAAGTTGCTTAGAGACCATCTCTCATCCTTCTTTGTTGCTGCTGCTCAGAAAGATAAGTACCTCTTCAATATACTCTGACTTACTTTGCTATTTACTACCTATATGTTTATATGGTTTATATTTACCTCCTATGGGAGATTACTAGTGTGGGAACCTCTCTCTACAGGATCCCAGAGGGATGTAACTAACGATTTAATAATATGTAAAAGCTGACTTTTGAGTTATTAGCCCCTATTGTATGCTTGTACATTTATCATGCTTCCCTCTCTTTGGTGATCGGTCCTTACACCCTTCACACAAAAATGCCCCTCTCCGGTTCTATTTCGGACCGGTTTAAGTGTTTGCTTGTCTTTGAATGCCTGCGCGAGCATCGCGTTTGAACGCTCCTACCTCCCGACGCCTTCATAACCTCTCTCCTTTCACCCGCGATCAAAGCAACCTCTTTACGCCTCATCTGCACCTCCTCATGCCCCATTTGGACAAAGAGCGCGTCCCGCATTTACTTTCAATTTTCCGGCCCCTCGATAACTTCAATCGGAAGGGGCCGGATTAGAGGAATTGCCCTCGAGAACGGCTAACGCACGCATTTTGCGTGCGTAGCGGCCATTTTAGGAGATCGGGCACTCTTCATAAGTTTACATTGATCTTCCACTTTAGGACGATGAGGTAAAATTACTGTCTCGATCCAAGTGACAGTTGGATGCACCTACTCTCGGACTTCACCAACTAGTAACGTTTTTCGGCGGTTATCAACAGATTTACCCCCCTGTCACAATAATTTAACACCTTTGAGAATTTTATCACAAATATTAGACTTTGACCAAAGAGGTGGAGATAATATTATTTTAACTCCACAATTCAAGGTAAGACTTAAGATGTCAGACCCTATACCTAATATTGAGGGACATCTAGAGAAATTGGTTAATAAGGCCTTTGAGAAGGTCCTTGATTCTATTGATGAAAATATTAACAAGAGGCTTGAAGCCTTGACATCCCCGCACCCTTCTACTAGCTGCAATCAGTCAGGAGCAGTTAAGGCTCCCAAGAAACAGGCAATTGGAGGAAAAGAACGGAAAGACTCTAAGAAACCTAAGACCACCTCCGCCCCTTCTCGCCCTCGAGGCAGGTACGAGAATGGTGCCTCGGGCACCCCATGTGGGTAAGATGAAGGCCCAGAGCCCCCTATCAATATCGATACTGAGGATAGTTCAGACCCAGAAATAGACCTATCTTACTCCTCTGATTTGAACACTGACGAAGAAGAGGTGCAGACAAGAGGAACGGGGAGCTCAGATGGGACATCAAAGGTCCTAGATAAAAATATGGGTCTACTGGACCCTTTTGGAAATCTTATGTTCGACCCACTCTTGATTAAACACCCTTTGTCCCCCGAGTGGACTCCTTCCCAACATGTGGGAGACTATCTTTCTTTCTGGTTACGAAGAGAAATCCCACAAGAGGTCAGGGTTAGGCTTCCCTCAGAATGCCCCAGACCCTCCCTTCCTTATAAAATAGCCACAACACCCGAACTTTATCCTAAAGTGGTAGCCTTTATATCTAAGACTTCACGAGATCCAAGAAAAGGATTAGATAAAGGCCTCAGGTCCTGTCAAGACCGCCTACTGGACACGATTGGCCCCATAACAAAAATATTTGAAATGACGGAATCGGCATATCTGGAGGACCGCCAAGTCGATCCAAAAGAACTGAGAGAGTGGGTCCAAAGGGCCATATGCCTTATTGGGAATACCAATACGGCCTTATCCATAGAAAGAAGGAAAGAGGTCTTATTTAAGATCGATCCTAAACTAATCGAACTGGCAAAAAACGATGGTGGCCAGAATACTCAAGGGTTCCTTTTTGGTGAGGAGTTTATAAAAGATATGGCCAGATATGTCGGGGCATTTAACTCTGTACAAAAATCCCAAAAGGATATTAAGAGAGTGTTTCAAGATCGTGTTTTTACACGGGCCGGGAGAATGCGGGGTTGTTTCTCCGGCCGTGGAAACTCAAATACAAGACCCTTCATGTCCCGTGGAGGCGGCAGGTTCAACAACAACTCTGGCAACTTCGGACAATTCTATCCCCAGAGACAGAGAACTCGTGGTCGACCCTTCCGAGGCGAGCGAAGACAACGCTCCTTCTCCTCAGGTAAGAACCTTGTCAGACCCTTCAGATACCCCTCCAAAGGTGGGAGGGAGACTACTCCAGTTTGCTGGGAACTGGAACTTGGTAACCAAAGATCCTTGGGTCCTCAATACTGTGATGGGTTACCAAATAGATTTTACCGACACTCCTCTTCAGACGAGAACTCCCAGAGAAATCACTTTTTCTGCCAAGGACAAAGCGTTAGTATCTCAGGAGGTTCAAGAACTCTTAAAAAAGGGCGCAATCATCGAGAGCTCTCATGTGGGTTTCCTCAGCAATATATTCCTTGTAGAAAAGAAAAACAAAGAACAAAGACCCGTGATCAATCTGAAAGAACTCAACCAATGGGTGGTCTACCAACATTTAAAAATGGAGGGAATACACCTCCTAAGGGACGTCCTGAGAAAGGGAGACTGGTTGACAAGACTCGACCTGAAGGACGCCTATCTGACGATACCAATCTGGAAACCCCATCAAAAGTTTCTTCAATTCACATGGGAAGGCCGCTTGTACCAGTTTTTCAGCCTCCCTTTTGGCCTATCTTCCGCTCCTGGTGTTTCACCAAAGTACTCCGACCCGTCGCCACTTGGCTAAGACAAAGGGGAGTGAGAATGATCATTTACCTCGACGATATCCTCATAATGGGTCAGTCGAGAAAGACTGTTTTACTTCACACGGATCTCGCGATACACCTCTTACAACACTTAGGCTTCGTTATAAATTTTAAAAAGTCATGTATAATTCCATCTCAGCAGACTCAATTTCTGGGTTTCTTGGTAGACACTGTCAAGACAGAACTTCGTCTTCCAAGCGACAAAGTGAGGAAGGTGAGGAAGGAACTCAGGAAAACACTTGCTATGAAGGTTTTTTCCCCTGAGATCTTTGGCCAAAATCCGGGGTCTTCTTTCCTCCACGATTCAAGCGATCTTTCCGGGCCCACTACATTATCGGGCACTTCAGAGACTGAAAGCGAGACACTTGAGATCCAACCGATACTATTCCCAACTGATCTCACTAGACCAAGAGTCGAGAACCGAACTCCTTTGGTGGCTGAAGAATTTAGAGGCATGGAATGGCAGGGCCATTTTCGGGGAATTACCAGACTTAATAATAGAATCAGATGCGAGTTTAGAAGGCTGGGGAGCGAGATGTGGGAACTCGTCAACAGGGGGACGTTGGACCCAGCAAGAAAAAGAACTGCATATCAACTGCTTAGAATTACTAGCAGGTTCATTTGCGATTTGTTGTTTCACTCAAGATTCGATGAAATGCTGTGTAACTTTACGAATGGACAATGTGTCCGCAGTTCGTTATGTCAGCAAACTGGGAGGTCCTCACTCCAAAGATCTGACAGACTTAGCAAAGGACCTATGGAACTACTGTTTGAACAAAGGTATTTCAGTTGTAGCGGAACACATTCCCGGACTGAAGAACGAAGTAGCAGACTGGTATTCGAGGAATTGCAAGGACTCCAGCAATTGGAGACTCAACAGAGATGTATTCCTAACCATCCAATCGGGATGTGGTCCATTCAAAACAGACCTGTTTGCGGACCGTCTATACACTCAACTGAAGAAATTCTTCAGTTGGAGACCAGACCCTCAAGCTCTGAAGGTAGATGCCTTTCTTCAAGACTGGACAGGACTAGCACCTTATGCATTCCCCCCATTCTCAATGCTTCCTCGCCTTCTCCTTCATGTTCGACATTACAAACATAGCATGGTCATGATAACTCCTCTTTGGAGGTCTCAGTCTTGGTTTCCGATCATTTTAGAAATGAGCATAGATTTTCCCATTTTGATTCCTTCCTTCAAGGAAATCCTTCTAGATCCAGAGGGTCACATTCATCCCCTTGTAGAGCAGGGCCATCTAACTCTGACGGCATGGAAAATTTCAGGAGACAATGGGGAGTCCCGGGGCTTTCGTCAAATGCTTTCAGACTCATTTCTGAATCATGGGCATCTGTCACAAGGCAAGCTTATAGACTGACATGGAACAAATGGGTTCGCTGGTGCATTCAACGATGTTACGATCCCATTTCAACTGATCTAGTCAATGTTATTAATTACCTTTCGGATCTTTTCACTTCAGGTCTGTCTTACAGAACTGTTAACGTTTATAGATCCGCGATCTCGGCCGGTCATTCCTTAATTAACGGAATATCAGTTGGACAGAACCTGCTAACTAAAAAAATTATGAGAAGCATGAGGGTTTTAAACCCTCCTTGTCCCAAATATACCATCTTGTGAGATGTTACCCTTGTCCTTAGAACTTTATCATCCTGGGGAGACAATTCTTCTCTTTCTCTTAAACGTATTTCTTTTTAAATTACTGTCTTATTATGTCTGGTATCTTTTAGAAGAACTTCAGACGTTTGGGCTTTAGATATTTCGAGCAGGGCTTTCCAACCCGAAGGGTTTGCTTTTACCTCAAGAAAAGAATGAAGACCTTATCTTCCTCTATCTTTTATCCATTTTTCCCTGGGAATGATAGACTTTGTGTGGTCAAGTGTTTGAAAGAATATGAGAGAAGAACCAAACATTTAAGGATGAACGAATCCCAATTGTTAATTTCATATAGATCTCCTCATAAAGGAGTCTCTTCTCCAACCTTAGCCAGATGGGTTAAGAACGTTATGCATGAAAGTGGTGTTGATGTATCTATTTTTGGTGCTCATTCCGTCAGAGGTGCTTCGGCCTCAAAGGCCTTTTGCTTAGGAGGAGGATTACAAGATATCCTTAGGGCTGCAGATTGGTCTTATGAAAGTATGTTTAGAGCTTGTTATTTCAGACCAATCCCTAATGAGATTGATAATGTTCTTAGTTCACTTTAAATGTGATACGTGTTTGATAATGTTCTCAGTGCACTTTAAACTTGCATAATATGGCCTCCGTGTCGTGCCATAAAATTTTGATTTTTCACAGCCTGCTGGGCAGAAAATCTGGATTTTATTAAGGACACGAAGGCTAATATTATCCCTCCTCTTGTTTTTTAATCCCTCCCTATTTTATGATTTTACGTTATTTACTTTTTTCTTTCAGAATAAAATCGATTCTTTTCTTCTGGACCTTGGTTTTGGAATTTGGATCTTCAGCTTTTGATCCTCATGTTTATCCTCTTCACGAGGATCTTTCTTCGCAGTTGGACAAAGAAGGATGAGAGATGGTTTCTAAGGAACTTTATACTTATTCAGAATGTTGATTGAAGTTCTATGTTCTTCAATTGTTGCTACTGAGCTGTAGTAATAAAGGAGATTTGCATAATATTAGCCTCCGCGTCCTTAATAAAATCCAGATTTTCTGCCCAGCAGGCTGTGAAAAATCTAAATTTTCCAGTCCTTTTTGAGGATTTGAACTGTCAACATCCATTAAGGGGTGTGAAAGTATACCAAGACATCGGCACCAGCAGCAGCAAGATTGTTTTGGGGGGTTGGAGCAGGGTGAGGTTCAAAGGTGCTTTGTAGGTAATTCTCTGCATGAGGCCCTGCCCCTTCAAGGCCCCACCAATCCTCACACTGCGAGATTGTTCTTCAAGATGACATGTATGGTTCTCAGGAGTACAGAGTGATTAAGGGTGTCAAGGTGTTAAGTTTGATCAGAATAGAGGAGACTGTTGATTGCTGAGGAGGGGTCAGGTGTTTGTCAACAGGCAGGAGTGAGGTGTCTGCTGAGTGAGTAGAGCAAATTGGATAAAGTTAATGACTGAGAATGGACATATGGCAAAAGTCATCCCACACATGCACACACATTCACGGCTATGTTTAACATTATCTATGACAGGACCTCCACCCTGAACCCACTGCCCTCCTCCCCACCCTGTCTCCCTTCTGCTGGGAGCATGCAGTCCACCTCCTCCTGTGCTGACTGATAGATACAGATATTGCTGCAAAGATTTGGAATGCACTAACCCCAGAAACCAGACTTAACCCCTGCCTACTTCAAAAAAGAAGTCAAATCTCTTCTCATGTCGAAATTCACTTGAACATTGAAGCGGACTCTTAGAACAACCAGCTGGAACATAAGACTCTATTTCGAAATTCTATGTTTCTATTATACATTGTCTCCTTTGTTTAACTACCTCACTTGTAAAGCGCTCTGATACCCGCAAGGGTCATGTTCGCACTATATAAAACCTTCAAAATAAATAAATAAGTAAATAAATAAATAATGTTTTGCTCAGTTTTTTCGATCTTCAGAGGCACCTGTGAAAGTAGATCATATCTTTCAGTTCTGCTTTGTCGAATTACCTGACCTTTGTCCCAAAAACCGGGACATATATTTAAAATGCAAAAAAATGTCGGGACAGGGGGACAGTCTTGTAACGAGCGCAGATTATGGTCCTGCCGTGTTGTGGCTATCCGGCTGTGATCCGCGATCCCAATGCAAGCTATTGAGCCAACCACTTCCGTCTTCATCATGGTGCCCTTCCATGCGCCCCGCCTCATCTCAGAGCTAATGAAAGAACATAGCGCTTGCCAACAGCAACTTATCTTGGCTATCCAAGTCAAAGTAATTATTAAAACAAAGTGGCCATTCTTAGGTGAGTCCATGCACACCAAGAGCAAATCCTCGCTGATGCTACACACTCCCCTTTCCAGTTAAAAAACCACAAAAAAACTCCAGGCCTTTCCTGGAGCAGCACCAGGCGCAGGAGCACTCTGCCAGCTTGGCGTTGGACCTCTCGCCCACTGCTACCGTTGAGACGATAACCTTGATTACAAGCAGGTTTCTTGCTTCACATATTCATTTTAATATTTGATATGATAAATCTTTATGTGCGATGTTCCAACAGTCCTGCGGGTTACAGTTATAATTTTTTTAACATTTGCGAAATGATTGAGAAACTTGGCCAGGCTCCATTACCTTTAAAATATTGTTCCAACAGCAATAAATTAAAGGTTAGTAGATACACAGGACCCAGGGTTGTTCTGTTTTTGTTTAGTTTTCAGTATTACAGGCTATGACATCTTTTTTCTTTTTCAGGAATGTGCTGGCATTTGTTCATCTGGCTCGCTCCTCTCTTTTTATAACATGTAAGTTTCTCAGTACACAGGGGGTGGTTCATCTGTTACAATAATGGAATTTATTGTGTCTATTAACTGGGCATGCATGCACATGAACTGTATATTTATTTCCACATACTCCTGCGTCTGCACTTTGATTGACTTAAAAACCTCACTTATTAACTTCCATTTATGGAATTAAAAGCAAACATTCGCTCTTAGATTAACAATAACATGAAAACATTAACTATAGTCTTATGGTGAAGTTTGATCAAAATTATGGGGCTAGGGAAGATGTGGCTAGCGTCTAGAGTAGGGTCTCCAACCTTTTCTGTAGTGAGAGCTACTTCTGATTAGTGACAATCCTGATGAGCTATTGAAGGCCAAGCAGCTAATAGTGCATTGTTCTCAGAGACCCCATCATCCAGGTTCATTGATTTGTTAAGTGAACAACACCCACCACAGGTTTTTCAAATGTTCCTGTTGGAAACAACGCTGTGTAATGTGGAGTGCCCTAGGCAGGTAGGATGCCTCAGTTAGTTGAGGTTCTTCCCAGAGAGCTACAGGAACAGGTTTAAATTCCAGCACAGACTACTTTGCCTGTCATCCTTAAAAGCTCCATAATATGTGTTCTGCCCTGTAACCATTACACCTGTCATTTAAACACCCAATGTAGTCTGTTTGTTGAGTTGACCAAATGCACTTGCTGCCGTGAACATCGGCAGAGGCAACAGGCGATATAAAAAGCAGGGCCACGCGCATATTTTGACACAGTGAAGTGAAACCATCAAATGCTCCTGGTGCTCTGCTTTTGAAAAAACTTGTAAGGTGTGATCTGGGTGTGACTAGGGGGTTTAGGGCTGCTCTCTTTACAGGAGGATATATGAAGCTTGGCAGTCAGAGTTCAGCAGCAGATCGCTTGGAGGGCCAGAGAGAAAGCTTAGCGCATCCCTGCCTTGAAAGAGCTCTAGGCAAACAGCCGACATGTGCATGTTGTAAACACCACCACCTGAGCAGTGCACACAATACCATAGTGTGGTAACTCTGCCACTCCAGTTGTGCACATTGTAACACAGTGCCAGTTTGTTCTGTCCTTTATGCCACAGTATTATAACTGAAACAACTGAATTGCAGAGCAGTTGGGCAAGGCTGGCGTGACTTAGCACGGGCAGCCATTATGGCGGTCGCGCAAGTCCCCGGGGCCAGGAGGAGGTGGGGGGTCAACGAGTCCTCTGATGTGGGGCCCCACCCACCCCAAACAACTAATAACTGCCCTTGGGAGTGCAAACCGGAAGCACTTTAGTGCCTCCGGTTCAGCGCGACCTGTAGACATCAGGGTAGGCCAGTGTAGACCGGTTTGCCCAGTGCCGCCTCTGTTAAAATGGGGCAAAGGGAGTGGGAACAGTCTCTTGTTCTCTCGCTCCCCCAGCATACGGGGCTGGGCCAAAAAAGGGCCCGTAACCATCCCCTAAGGCAGGCAGTTCATATGAGTGTTACAGTCATAGGTGTCTGGCTTTGTTTTCTTAATTTTCGTTGCAGGGATCTTGAGGGACAGGGTTAAGAAAAAAGGGGGATTATTGATGATATTGGTATTTTTGTAATAAAAGTGTCAGTATATGTCGTTTTCAGTTACAGGTAATGTGTAGCGTATAGTCATGTGTTGATGCTATGGTAATGTATAATAAAAGTGTCAGTATATGTCTTTTGAGTTACAGGTAATGTGTGATGTAAAGTTATGTGTTGATGCTATGGCAATGTGTAATAAAAATGTCAGTATATGTCTTTTTGTGTTACAGGTAATATGTAAGGTAAAGTTATGGGTTGAATTGTAATGTGTAATAAAAGTGTCAGTATATGTCGTTTTGAGTTACAGGTAATGTGTAATGTAAAGCTATGTGTTGGTGCTATGGTAATGTGTATTCAAAGTGTCAGTAGATTGTACGGTTGTTGAAGGTAATATTGTCATTTTTAGTTTGGTGTCCTTGGTCAGGGCGTAAGGTCATGACTGGTGAGCATAGTTTCGGTTCATAGTGGGCATCACCAGTTATCAAATTGGGGATGCCCCACGAGGAGGAGACAGAGGGTCTCGCATTGGGTAGACTGCCGCACGCGCATGCGCACAAGGGGTGCAAGGATGCAGAATTGTAGCACCCATTTATGGTGTTAAGGCTCAGGGCATGTGGGGGGGGGGCCCGGGGGAGATAACCATCCGGTAAGCTGGACCCCCTACGCAACTTTTACAACTCCAGGTGGCAGTGACAGCCGGTCGGTATGCTGTCAGGGTGCGGGGGCCAGTGGAGTCACTCTTTCCAGTAGGCCTGTTGCCACCCTTGCACACGTATGCATATCAGGGCGCAAATATGCAGAATTGCAGCCCCCGTTATGGACTTAACGCTCAGGGCGTAGGGGAGGCCCGGGGGGAAATACCCGTACGATAAGCTGTACCCGCAGATCTACTCCAGTGGAGTCTTTTTGTTGTCAACTGGGATTTGGGGCTGCTAATCATTGACCTTGCCGTAGGCTCTAGCGGGGACACGCAGAAAGTAATGTATATACATGTGTAGATTATAATAGGAATGATGATGTATTAGCAACATTTTAAGGTTAGCCAAGTAACCTCGTGTATCGATCAAGATACCCGGACTTTCTGCGTAATTGTACATAATGTAAATAATATCAATGTTTTAATTATGTAATAAATATGGCCTGTGGGGTTACTCCCCCTAATCCAAAAGAGTGTGGTCTGAAATGCTTGCCTTGGAGGAGGGAGGCAGTCCTCATACCAGGGTGGTCTTGGGTTTTAAAGAAAAGGGGACTTAGGCAGTACCAGGCCATATTAAAAAGCAGTCCGCCTCCCGGAACAGTGCACATTGTACCACCGCGTTGCCACTTCTCCACCTGGACTGCAGCCCACATCGTACTGTATTCCATTTTCTCAAGCCCCCTAAAAAGATCCTTGTCTGGTCTTTTAGTAACAAACAGCTAGTGTGCCTGGTTTGCTTTTAGGAAACGTCTGGGGTCATTAAAGAGACAACTCATATATTAAATCACAAAAAAGAAATTATCAGCCATCGGGCTTCCCAGCAGTTATCCCGCACTTTGTAACCTAATGACATACTTTGATTACCAGCGAAGTCCCCTTGTATGCAAAGTTGGCCCTGCGTACTTGCGTTTTCTTTCCTATTTTTATTGTAGTGCTGTAAACAAAACGGAGCCAGGAACTTCATTTTATGATTCTTTGGTCTGTGAAGAAATGTAAAATTAAATTGCGAGAGGTATTTTTTATTTATAAAAAAAAAATCTATGAAATGCTTCTCTCATTTAATAAAAATGTTTCTCATTCTTTTAAATAAAGTACCTCTTCATTTTACATGTCACCTATTTCAACAATAAAAAAGTGTAAAATAAAGTACCTCTTATATCTGTGGTTCCCAAACTGTGCCCCGCGGCTCCCTGGTGCGCCACCATGAGAAGCTAGGGGCGCCGCGGACACTATGTGGGAAACTGAAGCTGACAAGATCGTGTAAAGTAAACAGTATGAGTACGGGAATATGCCAGCCCTGCTTTTGACCTGCTAACCTGCCTTCCTTCAGGGTCGGATTTAGAAGGTGGGTTATTTGATGGTGCCAGACGATAGATTCCTGAGGCCAGATGTAGGATGTTGTTTTTCAGGGATATATGACGTTACCACGCGTTCTTTTACCACGCAGACCATTACCACGCATTTTTTACAACGCAGGACCCTTTACCACGAATACCTTTACAACGCAATACACTACAACGCAGGTACCATTACAACGCATACCATTACAACGTAAGTATAGGTAAGTAAATAATATGGTAAAATAATGTAATTATTAATAATATTTTTTTAAATTAATAAATTCTTGTTTTAATATTTAATATTTTAATTATTTATATTATTATTTATTTATTAATGTTTAAATATATATGTTAAAAATACCCCTGTACCCCAAAACCCAAACCCAGCCCTGAAACCTAAAAATACCCCTGAACCCCAAAACCCAAACCCAGCCCTGAACCCTAAAAATACCCCTTTACCCAAAAACTGAAAACTGACCCTGAACCCTAAAAATACCCCTGTACCCCAAAAACTGAAAACTGACCCTGAACCCTAAAAATACCCCTTTACCCAAAAACTGAAAACTGACCCTGAACCCTAAAAATACCCCTTTACCCAAAACTGAAAACTGGCCCTGAACCCTAAAAATACCCATTTACCCAAAACCCAAACCTAAAATATTTTAAATAAAATAATATACTTACCAATACTTACGTTGTAATGGTATGCGTTGTAAAGGTATCTGCGTTGTAAATACCTGCGTTGTAATGGTATGCGTGGTAAAGGGTCCTGCGTTGTAAAAGTTGCGTGGTAAAGGTAGGTCGTGGTAAAAGTTGCGTGGTAAAGGTTGTATACCGTTTTTCAGGGATGGACCAGGCTCCCTACTTAGCACAAACTCTTGGCCGGCCATTGTCATTCTATATAGAACGACAATGATCGGCTGAGCAGGCACAGCATGCAGGGAGTCTCCTCTAATCCTAGGCTAAGGGCCCAGCAGGGAGGCCTCGGCCTCTGAACAGGAGCGTTCACAACCCCTATGACAAACGCAAGTGCTGGGGGCAATAGAAGGAGCTCTTCTTTAACCAGGTGATGCATCTTTCTCATCCTCCCCCACCACAAATACAGAAATACACGGGAAAGCAAACCTCTTGCTTTCCTGTATATTGCCATTTTGCCACATATTTAATGGAAGTACATTGCCAACCGATGCTCCAAGCAATGTGTGAACACTACCCTAAGGCTACTGCAGTCTAGCCTTTTAATTACCTTAGTGCAGCAAGAGGCCCCCAGGAATGCGTTTCAAATTTATAAAGCAGATAAAATGTTTGATCATATACTACTTTTTGAAAAAAAAACGCTTTCAGACCAAACAAATAAACTGGAAGTGTTTATACCCTGCAGCTTAATAGTTAAGAGATTACTCAGATTTGAGGTCTTTCTGCTCTGTTATGTTGGCAGGGTTGGACTGGCTGATAGGGCAATCTGCTGTTTGTGGGCCAGTTTATTGTTCTGATGACCTGTTCTTCTTTGTTGATATCCCTGATATTACAAAAACATTGCTTGTAGCAAGCGCACATGAATGCGGTCTGCCGTACCCAGGGGACACTAGAATTATGTGATTTTTGAATAATTATGCATTTGCCACATAATCCATCATCAGCTGCATAATCTGCAGATATATAGTGGAAAAAAGCTTTTAGCTCAAATGGTTAAAAAATAAAAACGCAGTGGCACATTTGCAGCGTTGTGGAAGGCCCTCTGCAAAAGTTAACTGGTCACTTTTCTGTTGCATATTGCTGCATTTGGATATTAAACTTGTACTAATGAGATGCAACCAATACTCATGCAGTGTTAAAAAGTGTAAGATGGACTAATTAATGGAATAATACTATTACAAAATGTGCCACATTACTCTGCATAATTTGCTTTTTCTTGACACATAATTTACTGAACTCTGCTACTTAATTTGGTTCTTCCCTATCACATAATTCCATTGGCCCTGGCCATACCTTGCAAAACACTCATGAAAGCTTTTCTTTACATATGTAGTCCAGGTTTGCCAGTGGTTCTTTTTAGGGCTTTGTTAATTAAGAAAATTATAGGCAAATCATGATCCAGGCCCTCTCTGGGTATCCCCACTCCCTCCCATTACCTCTCGTGTAACCTCTTTTTATCCTCCCATTTTACTCCTTTCCAGAAGAGCCGTCCCTTTCTAAGTCCGTGGACGTACCTTTGAAGACCATGCCTTTATTAAAGAGATGCATGCTATTCTAAATCACTTCTTTATTGCTGAAATGTAATTCTTTAATTTCTGTTACTACAGTGAAAACGATACCAACCTTGCTGACATCTTTAAGATTCTAAAACACCCCAACTCACTTTACTCTTACTTGACTTTCGGAAGACGACAGGAAGTACTCGCGAGGTCGGGCTCACACCTCACCCCCCTCCCTCCCCACCCGTCCACTGGTAAAACAAATGGTGGGGAGCCATGGCCAGCTGCCAATTAGTCCAAGGGAGCCACAGGTCAAAGAAGTTTGGGAACCACTGTCTTATATGTTGACTTCAAACCAGCGTCGGGCCTTATGCTGCCAGTCCCAGGCCTTTTGCTGGTTATGCTCTTCAGCCCAAGGTGCCGAGCACTGCACCACTTCTGCTGCAGTATGCAACTACAACAAACCCAACCGGATTCCTGGGCCTTACAAGGCTCCGGTGGCAAGTCTGCTTCCCTGGCCACAGAGATTGCGCATTAAGGAAGTGTAGTGTGGGGCAGCAGAAGGCAGGCCGATCAGTTCCTAGTTGCCAGCCTAGCACTGCTCTTGCCAGGCCTTTGGCACTGACGTCACCCTACCGCCCGCTCCAGCTAAGTTTAATTCAGCCAATTGAGAGCAATCTATTTGGGTGAGGGGGCGGGCAAGCAATGTAAATGGAATTAAAAAAAACAATGATGACAGGCCACATTTACTTTTAATGCAGGGAATCAAACTGAACTAAAATGGATGTTCGGGTCGTGAGCTACTGAAAGGGTGTCGGCGAGCTACCGGTAGCTCGCGATCAATCGGTAGGAGTCCCTTGGTCTAGAGTCTCTGACTTTGGAATATATGGAACCACGTTATAATCCTGGCTTCAGCTCAACATCCTGTGATTCTTGGCAAATCAGGTAGCTTCCCTGTGCCTAGAAAGGGATAAAAATGTGAAACGTAGTCTGGTTCTGTTGTAAAGCGTTTCAATTGCCTTGGGTCAGGTAATCGCTATAAAAATGCTTACAACCATGAACTATAGAGCGCAGCGGCACAGGAAACACTTTCCATTTCAAGTCTAGAGTAAAAGCATACTCTGGTTACATCAGAGTACCTTGAAATGTCAGCAGTGCAGGAGAAGGCCCCAGAGAGCCATGAGCAGGGGAAGAGTAATAGGTAACAGTCTCCGGGCATTATGAGACTCAAAACTAAGTTCTGAATTGAAAGACTTCTACCTGACTTCTGGAACACACTCAAGAACATCTGTCCTCCCAGAGGTAGATATGACGTAGTCATGTGAAATCGGAAACCCTGCACATCAGAATGATCTCTTCTAATATTGCCGGCCGCGAGAACCAGTGTAGGTTATGTGCTCAGAGAGACAAGCCCTTCTCATCATCTGAGCTTCCATGTTCTGCACTAGCTAGAGCCTCCAGAACTCAAAAATAAAACACATAATTTGCTGAGTTCTCAGATAATTTAAAAAACGGCCTGAGCAGGAGTGTTCAGGATGCTGTCAAAGTGAACTGCAGTTTTTGAGCAGCATCAAAATATCACATGTTCATCGGTTTGCCACTGCAGGGTCTACAAACTCCATTGCTGATTCCATGGTTTTCCGCATGCAGTTCAGCCTGGGCCTGGTCGGAGGTGCTAAACCCTACAAATCATTAGAACATTGAAATGTTGAGAGCTCCATTAAAGACAATGAGATAGCTCTAGACTTATAATGACTGATTCCAACATTCTAATGTTTGTCCACATGTTTCACACTTTTTAATTTAGAACATTATACCCTTAGTGGGTGAAATTTTCTAGGAGCCTTATAGCCCTTCTGCCTGCGGCTCAAGCATATAACTCGGGTTCAGGGCTTTAACAACCAAAACATCCCTCGGCAGTAGGCTATAAGGCTATATATCCGGGCTTATAATGGCTGGTATAAGCCTGGAGCTCCAACATTCCAATGTTTCTTTGTTCACAGCTCTGGCTGTGAACAAAGGCTTCAAGGAGCCTGAGGGGATTCCAAACCCCTCACGCTCCCATAAGGTTTTGTTCTTTTTTGTTAGAACATTCTACGCTCGAGTGGCAGAATGTTTTAATAGCCTTATAGCCCTTCGTAGCTGGGCTATACCGGCTATTAAAGTCCCTCTCCCTTGTTAAAGGCCCTCGCCTTCGGCTCGGGCCTTTAATGCTGGTGAGGGCCTTTAATAGCTGGTATAGCCCTCTACGGCGGGCTATAAGGCTATATTAAAGAACCAATATGGTGGCTGCAGTGGTGCCCCTGATGCAAGAGTCCAAGCATCCACTCACAGGCTTGATGATCCAGAAGGGACAAAGAATCCTAATGTTCAGGCACGCAACAGAAAAGCCATGTGGCTGCCAAGCACTAATGCTGCTAGACAGTACGGAGGAGACTCCCAAGATCAGACTCTTCCTTCCAGGATAAACCCAAAACCTACAGACAACACTGGTCATATTGGCTTGGCAGATGGTGTACAAGGCCACCACACCCCCTGTAAAACACCATGCAGCAAGAACCCTCAACCAGCTGGTGACACTAACAACAGCCACACTTGCAATATGGAAGGCCACAAGATGTTTTACATTTCAGAAAACCCAAAATATGCAGATTGTAGTATGGCATTTGATATTTTTTACCAGAATGCATAGGCCAAGGAATGACCAAACATGTGGTATTCAAAAATATGTAATGTAATAATCTACATGCAACGGAAGTAAGCAGCAGTAGCAGCACAATTCACATGTACACACACACAGAAACATCATAGAGTGATTACACTATACAAACAGGTAGCCCACCCACACCTCATCATCTCATGCATTTACTATTCTGTATAAGCGATGAAGATAACAGAACAATGAAAATGCTCACGATAAGAGTATATGTTCACATAGTATGCAGGTATAGCAGTGCAACTGACTTGCAGATATTTAACCACAATACGATCAAGAATCTAACAACACGTGGTGCTAGCATTACAGTGCACCTGCAAGCCTAGATATCAGATATTCACTGGAGGATTACCTGGCCTTATTTTTCACAAATAGGGAAGAACTTGGAGCATTCAGCTTTCTGCACAGCTAACCTCTCGTTATGAACATGAAGCCACATTTATAAACTACATTTTGTCGTTTGTAAAGAAGTCTTAGAGTAGTGTTATTTTATGTAATACAAAATGCAATTCGCAGACCTATGGCCAGAGACCTCTGCCTCTCCTATCATGGTGTTAGAGATCTCCTTACATAGTGTTATACGATTTAGTAGTACATTGTTTCAGGGACGGGGAAGTGGTGGGAAAACGAGCAACAAATACCAATATATGGGAGGGCTTTAAGGATGGAGTTTTGAGGGATAAGCTCTTACAAAATACATGCATATCAAAGAGTAAGAAAATTGCAGTTCGCAAAGTACACTCTAAAATTGCTGCTGTCCTAAGGTTTCAAAATAGGCTTAACTATGTTCATGCCCAAATGGTACTGCAACACACTTCGAAAGAAAACAATGGTGGAAGGAAACTACAATAATACCCCATAGAAACTAATGTTGAATGAATATTTTTTTAATTAACTTACTCTTCCTGAAATACCTGGATGTCCTGAAAGGATGTATGACGTTACAACGCATGCTATTACAATGCATGCCTTTACAAAGCAAGTTTTACAACGCAAGTCGTAACAACGACTTGCGTTGTGGGGCGCTGGATAATGAATAGTTTAATTTACTATTCCAACTCCAGTCCCCGTGGATAGTAGGGAAGGTGTTGGAATCTATTCCCTATCCTAGAGCGCCCCCCAGCGCAAGACGTTGTAAAAGTTGCATTGTAATGGTTGCGTCGTAAAGGTACTTCGTTGTAAAAGTTGCGTTGTAAAGGATGTTCCCCGTCCTGAAACGATGTAAGTCCTCATGGTGTTTTGGAAGGGTTGTAGTAGTCAAGTGATGTAGTGGTGGTTTTGTGGTGGAGGGATACCCCAACTGCTTGGCACAAGTATTTGGCACCTACGAACAAGACAAGCATTGAAGCGCATAGAATGTGCATGCAACAACTAATAATATTGAGAGATTTACTTGACCCCTGGTAGAATGGTAAAATTAGATTTCTCAAACAATCTGGGCGTCCGGAGATAACTTGATACCTGGTAGAATGGTCAAAGTAGGCCTCTCAAGCAATCTGGATGGCTAGAGATGTAGAGGTCTAATGTAAAGCTAGTTCATGTTTGTGAAGTGCATAAAATGTACCAAATGGAAGGGTTTCATATCTGAATATATACATATTGACATCACAAGCCATATGACTGTCCATGTCAACAATTCCTTTTTCTGACGATTCAACATAGGCTGCGTGCAACAAATCTAAAAAATGTGACTCTGAGGAAGGTGAAAGGGTAGTGCTCAGGGCCATATTGTCGACTTAATCCTTAAATAATGAATTCTCAATTTTGGAAATGCTATAAAAGATATGTTTTCGAACTTCTTGTTGACTGCACAACATTGTCTTTCGGATTTCGGCGCAAGCAGACTCTGTTGCCGACATAGCAAAACCCAAGGGGACGATGGACGGAGTGTTGAACATTGCAAGCACTCACCCCCCGTCAACTGATCTGGGTTTAATCCATCATCATTCTTTAGCTCACTCCGCCAACCCAGTTCAGACATGGCCATATGCAAATCAGTCTGACCCTGTGCCTCATGGGAAAAATCCAGCCAAAACTGCCAAGCCATGTCTTCCCTGGACTGGAAACAAGCCTCCTGGGACAGGTTTCTGGAAGTGAGCAAGGGACCCACGTATGGGCATACCCTGCCAACTTAAACGAACAAAGCAAAACCAAAGGGGATGATGGACGGAGTGTTGAACTGTTGCCTACATAGACCTGATTTACACTTGCGATCAATGACCATACAATTTGGACTGTGAGATAAAATACCTTCAAGAAATAAGATTTATTTACGAAAAGAATATTCAGTTTGAGTGCTCATCGAATTAAACAGTGGACTTAAAATAATAACCAACAAAGGTGTTACAGTTATTAAAGCCCTGAATAAGTCTCATTCTTGAGGCGAAACATGCATGCAACACTGGAAGAAAAGGTTTTATAAAAAAAAGATGTGAATAAAGGAACCACTTAAATAAACATTAATGGAGTCTGTGCACTATTTTAAATCTGACAATGCATAATTGACGAATATTGTTTATAATGGATGGTGTCTGCTGATCATTCCCATATAATAGCATTATGGAGTTAGACTCATTTGTGGCAGATTAGGAGATTGATCTTCCAGATCTTTGTACTGTAAAAGTTCACTAGAAGTAACAGGTGCAATTAGCTTTGTCTCAATCTCAATTTTTTGTTAATCATCAAAAATATGGGGTGATTCTCTAGATTTGTGTGAATGAACATGAAGCTATTCATGTTTCATTGTTATCGCTTTGTAAATGTGCTCTAATGTTATTTTGATACATTCTTTGCTGTATTGCCAGGCGAAGATTTATGTATTTGTTTAAAGCTATCCTAAGCATTGCCTTAAGAACGGCATAAGATTGTTTCAGCTTTAAAATACTGTGACAGTTCCTAGAGGACCCAGGTGCACTGAAACACTTTCTGGTAAAAAAGGGGAGGACCCCTGCACTTTGAGCGGGACCCTGATGTATTAAGTAGCGCCTCCAGGCATTCATTAGCGCTCTCATCTCTGTGGGAGAAACATAAGGTAATGTCTAGCACTTGTAGTGTGCTATTACTACAAGCACTCTGAAACAGTGATGCTGCTTTTGTCAGTGGCTGCCTGAAATATTTGTGTGGAACTTCCATATTATTGAAAGCACCCTGAAATAATTCAGTAGCACCACAATTTCAATAAAAACATCATGCCACATGACCGCAACACCATGACATTATTGGAATAACTATAGACTTGTGCGCCAGAGTATCAGTACAAAAATATCAACATAAAAAAATGTATTGGCCAAGATATCAACAAACGGAATATTTTGAAGGTAAGAATATATTGAAAAGTGTAGATTTAATATTTCTTAACTTTGCATCTACGTACCCTGAAACAATACATATCATCAAGGAGCTTGAACGTGGGATAAAGTATAGAAAATCTATTCTTATCTATACATACTTAGCTTCACAATATTCTGGTAGTCGCTGTTCTGGTTAAATATTTTTTGCATGTCAATATTTAAAACTTGATATTGTGGTACCATAGCAACCCCAGCATACTGAGTAAAAGTTAAAACACACATGTTACTCATAGCACTCAGGTACCCCCTGATATAGTCAGTTTCAAAAAAAGCATTTTAATCAGTGGTGTAGGTAAGGTTGCCTCTTGACTGGTTTTGTACCGCTGTCACCGGTAGTTCAATGACTTGGCAGGCAGGCGCGGAAGGCACAGGTAAGAAAGGTGGGGCGGGGCGGGTGCGGGTTGGGGGGAGTAGACAGACGACTGGATAGGTAAAATTAAATATAAATATAAATAATACCACTTACCTTGTGCTCACAGCATCACTTGGCGGGCGCAAGGTAAATGTTTTTCTTTTCTAGTTAATTTTACCTGTCCCGTCATCTTTTGACTCCCCCCACCACCACCCCCTCCCGACTCACCGCTCTTACCTGTGCCGCCGTGCCTGCTGGCAGGTACAAAATGAAGCAAATTCCCCTAAAGCGGGTATTTATATCCCTTTTCTGTACATACGTCAAGCAGCAAATATAAACAAAGCAGTTTTAAATGTGTTTTAGAGCTGCTTAAAGGATCCCTGACTAATAATTAAAGTAAACAAAGGCAGAAAAGTGTACGGAGGAAAATGCATAGCTATTGATTTTAGCTATTCAACATTGTGTATTTGTTTCCACAGCATATTCCCTTTCTGGCATGCCCCGTGGTCCTCAACAGATGCCTAGTCTTGTACTACGAGAAGGGTAACTCCAACAAGAACCCTCTAATAATCTTTAAAAATTATCCACCGTAACATCATTATGAGGGCACTGTTGAAGATTTATGTGTTTTACGATTGTAAACCTTTACATAACCTGTGTATTTGCAAAAAGCACACATTCACCCAGAGATCTCTTGCCGCTGAATAACAAATGCTCATTGTTACCAAACTCAGTGGTACTCATTTTATCGACCTCAGATGGATGAACGGCTGAGTGGACCCACTTGGACATGGTCAGCGACTAGCTGCCGCCTCCCCCCCCAATCCGGCACCCAACACCCAGGAACGTGGACACGAGACGTGTTTTACTTTTTGGAAGGCGGGCGCTAGTCGCCCGGCCGTATTTATTAAAGTATGAAATTAAAAAAGGTTTTAATTGCATAATCAACAATGAATACAAAAATCAGCAGGACATTCAGTTATACAATTGTTATCAACAAGTTTGAGAGCCTGACCTTAACAAAACTCTAATACATGTTGTTCCTAGCTTAAACTAAACATCCTACACTTGATTTTTGTACATTTCTGGCCATATGGCAGGGTCACTACCGGTGTCAGGTCCTACAAGCTGCGCCTCCCCCCTAGAAGTGCGCATGCGCAGTGTTACCCCGGGAGTTGCCCGGTCTACGCCCTAAACTCCATTTACCCACTAAAGGAGGGCCCTTACTCTGCGCCGGTGGCGTCATGAGTCCACGCGCGCGGGGTGGCTACCAGCCTAAGGAAAGCGTGAACTACTCCTACCCGCGCTCCTTTGCATATTACCATGCCCCTGGAGTACTGGGAGTGGCCCGCAGGCCCCTCCCCCCGGGCGGGAACCTCCATAGGATGATGCCCGCCCCCTCAGACCTCAAATATGTGCTCACCGATAATGACCTTACCGCATGCCCCATACCTAATAAATACGACGACCTATGGAAAAAATTCTAAAGGACAACTACACTGGCTAATAAATAACAGTATCCACGCATAACTAAAAGGGAAAAAAGGCCTAACGACACATGGCATACAATTACAATTCAGTTCACATATGTTACTCAAAATCACAATATCAACGTATAGCTATAAAGGGAAAAAAGGCCTAAAGACACATATCTTCAAATACAATTCACTTCACACATCACTTTTCTACAAAGGGGAAAAAAGTCCTAACAACAGATCACAAAATACAACAACAGCCTACTCTCTCCCGCGGTCCATACCTTTGAAACTTATCATTAAACCGGACATAACGCTGCTTAAACTTTGTACCAAGGGATGGTGGGTGGGAAACAAAGAAGCCCCGAACGCGGGGCACAACGCTCAGCGAGGGAGCGTCCAGGGACAAGGGGGTCTCCTGGGCGCTCCCTACCTCTTATTCCCGAGGGGCCGGGTGGCCCCTCCTATCGCCCGCCCCCCCCGACCCGGAACCATTCCATTGAATCCGGGTCAGGAGGGGCGCCGGCCAATCGGCGGTGGGCCGCGCCCCCAGGGCACGCCCCCACCGTCGAAGGACACGAGGGGAAAGGGGGGGAGACGGTCGCCGCGCCGCCATGCGTGCGGGGGGGCCGAGGGCCCCCCCTTTTCACATGGTCAGCGACTAGCTGCCGCCTCCCCCCCCAATCCGGCACCCAACACCCAGGAACGTGGACACGAGACGTGTTTTACTTTTTGGAAGGCGGGCGCTAGTCGCCCGGCCGTATTTATTAAAGTATGAAATTAAAAAAGGTTTTAATTGCATAATCAACAATGAATACAAAAATCAGCAGGACATTCAGTTATACAATTGTTATCAACAAGTTTGAGAGCCTGACCTTAACAAAACTCTAATACATGTTGTTCCTAGCTTAAACTAAACATCCTACACTTGATTTTTGTACATTTCTGGCCATATGGCAGGGTCACTACCGGTGTCAGGTCCTACAAGCTGCGCCTCCCCCCTAGAAGTGCGCATGCGCAGTGTTACCCCGGGAGTTGCCCGGTCTACGCCCTAAACTCCATTTACCCACTAAAGGAGGGCCCTTACTCTGCGCCGGTGGCGTCATGAGTCCACGCGCGCGGGGTGGCTACCAGCCTAAGGAAAGCGTGAACTACTCCTACCCGCGCTCCTTTGCATATTACCATGCCCCTGGAGTACTGGGAGTGGCCCGCAGGCCCCTCCCCCCGGGCGGGAACCTCCATAGGATGATGCCCGCCCCCTCAGACCTCAAATATGTGCTCACCGATAATGACCTTACCGCCACAGGCCAGTATTGTTAACCGACGATCTGGCCTCCCCCTCTAGCCCCTGCCTAAGGACACACTCCTCCTTTCAAAGCCCTCTAGCCAAGCCCAGATATTGTCAGACCATAGGACATTACCCTCTTCTGTCAAATGAACCCCGTCCTTCAAGTAATATTTGTGACCCCAGATGCACCCATGAGGTATTGACTGTAACACGGGGGTTCGAAACAACCTATCCAACCGTGTGTTGATCCTCTTTACCGAGTGATTCAACGCCCTGACCGAATGACCCCCCCGCCACTGAAGTCGAGGTATGAGTTGTGACCATACTAGTGTGCACCCGGGGCAGGTCCTAGCTAACCAACCCGCTGTTGAGATAATCTCCTCAATCAATATGCGCCTGCCCAGTGTTGCCAAGTCGTTCTCCCCAAGGTGAAGTATCACCACTGACGGTGGAGACTGCTGGCGTGCTAACAGCCCTTGGAAGAATCCCCTAAACTCGTGAAGACACAACCCTCCTCTGCCAAAGAACGTGATATTCAACCCTAGTTGTGCCGCCCTTTCTTTCTTGTCACCTGACAGGAAGACACATTCCGCTCGCTTCACATATGAATGACCGACAATCCAGACATTGTTCTTTGTTGTTTCCTGTTCGCCGCTCCGTGCCGATGAATATTGGCGGTGCCCGACGACAAATTCCTCCCCTGCGTAACAGGTCTGAGAAACTGTAAGAGAGCGAAAAAGAGACCAAGCGTGAGTGACAAGTAATCATAGCATGTCAATCCGAACATAACGTTTATAGCAGTCTGAAGACCACCTCCCAATTGTCTTCACTCTTTCCACCGGGAGGCCCCCCGCCACCGCCTCAGTTGCTGCCCCAATCCTGAAGGAATGAGATCCAAAATCTCTAGGATCAAGACCCGCTTTTGTAACCCCTATTTGGAACACTCTCCTGAATTGATACCTGGTCAAGGGGCTCCCGTCGGCGTGACAGAGCAACGCCCTGCCTGCTGAACCGACCAATAGTCCCATGAGTGATTCTACGTGCCTCACCGGGCAGCACGGGTTGGCGGGGGCCCGTTGCAGAACTATGGTGTGACCCCTAGCTTCTTGATCGGTCTTTGATTTCTGGATAATCACCCACATGGTGTCACCCCTTATCGTCACCCCAGCCTTCTGCAAGCCACCTAGTAGGTCAGACTTGGACCCTGCCACGAGTTCACTAATTCTCAGCGCCCCATAAAATGCCAGGGAGAATGCCGCCTTAAAAAGAAGCACTTCCCACTCCGAGTTACAAACAATCTCCAGCATGCCCAGTAAGGCTGTTAGCCGGGCCAACCCCATGGGCTTCCTCTTATCCTTCTGGTGTCCCTGAATACGGCGCCATCCCCTTAAAGCCTTGCGTATCATAAAGGTATTAGTGGGATCCCGGAAGCCCCTAGCTTGAGCGAAGAATGACACTGCTGCCCTATGTCTGGTCGCCGCTGCCACTGAGCGCCCCTCTTTGTGCATCCATTCTAAATAGGCTGCAAACCCATCCTCCTTCGCCCAAAGCTCTTCCCACTGTGGCCCCAAGAAAGAACAATAAGACAGAAACGCCCCTTCGTAAGCCGTCTTGGTCCTGGGGGCTAGGCTAGCGACCACGAGGTCCTGTAATCTGGGGCACCAATCTGCCAAAGTACTGCTGGGAAGTGTGCTGGCGAGGGGTCTGCTGTGGGGAGATGTTCCCTGAAAACCTGCATTTTGAAGCGAGAAAGGGAGTCAGCCGCATTGTTTAAAACACCAGGGACATGTTTGGCTCTAAAATTAGCATTCAGTTTAAGGCACCGCAGAACAATTTCCTTGATCAGACGAAGTATGAAAGGACACCGCGCCCCCTGCTGATTGATACATTCCACCACTGTCATGTTATCTGACCAAAACACCACTGATTGGTTACATAGGTGTTCGGGCCAAACCATCAGTGCCACCCATATTGGGAAAAGTTCCAGGAAGCCAATGTTGCTGAGCAGACCCCATGTGTTCCATTCTTCTGGCCATTGTTGAGCGACCCACCTATTCCCTAGGATGGCACCAAAGCCCACACTACCGGCCGCATCAGTCCATAGTCCCAACTCCGCCGATGTCGTGAGCGGGCCGGGCCAGACCACCCTACCGTTAAAATCCTCCAGGAATGCCATCCAAATAAGCATATCCTGGCGAATTTCAGACGATAGGCGCGTGCGGTGGTGCTTTTCCCTCAGCCCCCTCATCGCGTGCGCGATGGAGCGAGAGAAGGGGCGAGCCATCGGGATGATTCTTAGTGCGAAATTCAATTGCCCCACCACCTCCTGTAATTGCTGCAAAGTAACCTTCTCCTTCCGGAGGCATAACTGTAGCGATGTCTTGAATTTGCGCACCTTGTCTTTAGGTAGTCTAAAACATCCCTCCAGTGAGTCAATCTCGATGCCCAGAAATTCCAAGCAGGTGGTGGGGCCCACCGTCTTCCCAGGCGCAAGCGGGACCCCAAAAGCCCGCATGAGCACGCAAAATTCCTGCAATGCCAGTGCGCACTCCTGAGAACCCGCTGTACCGAGGAAGAGGAAATCATCTAAGTAATGCATGACTCTTTGATGGCCCGTCACTTGCCTCATGGCCCATTCAAGAAATGAACTAAACATCTCAAAGTAGGCGCAAGAAATAGAACAACCCATAGGCATGCATTTGTCCATGTAGAACCTATCCCTAAAGGTGAAACCTAAAAGATGCTGATCCGCCGGGTGGACTGGGAGGAGGCGGAAGGCGGATTCTATGTCTGATTTCGCCATCAGCGCCCCGGGTCCAGCGGCCTGCAATAAGGTAACAGCCTGATCAAAAGAGGCGTACTTAACACTACAGATACCTTCGTCAATGGCATCATTCAGTGACGCCCCCTTTGGCGCTGACAGGTTATGAATCAATCTGAATTGCCCCTTCTCTTTCTTGGGGACAACTCCCAGTGGGGAACACACAAAATTGGGTACTGGCGCTGCAGAAAAAGGGCCAGTTATCCTGCCTAATGAAAGCTCCTTGTCAATTTTGGCGGCCACAACAGCCGGATTGTGTTTGACTGACAATTGATTTCTACAGTGCGCACTGCCTGTGTATCCCCCGGCCGGGATCCTAAAACCTTTAGAAAAACCTTCCTGGAGTAGGGTGGCCGCTTTGTGGTCAGGGTATCTGTTCAACAATGGAATCATTGCCACAACATCCACTGGAGTGGGGGGGCGTAACCTGTCTGACTCATAGTGGCTTTCCCCTACCCCTCTGTCCTGTGTTACCTTGCTTGGACCTACAGGTAGTTTCTGGATGAGAGGGGTGCCCACAGGAGGAACATGCATGCCTAAACTTACACGCGGCCCTTGTGCAGGTGCGCCTATTAAAATCCCAGCACACCCCTTTTTTCTCTGGCCCACCTGCCCTAAATTTCCCAGGTACCTCACTCGTTTGGGGGGGCCGAAAGGGCTGCTGTGGTCTAGTGAACACCTTGACCGCACCGAACTGAGGGGGAGGTGCAGTGTCAGAGAACTGTTTGTGCCAAGCCATGGAATCTACCGAGTCCCATGGCAACGATCTATTGAATTCCAATGCCTTCCTAAAATTGACATCATAACCCTTCCATGCTTCCCCAGAATACTGTTGACTCCACCCCACAATCCTGCTCGAGTAGCAAGCCAATGCAGCCTGTAGATCTGGAGGACGCTCAGCCTTAATTGCAGTGAACACAGCCCATGCTTGCATCCAATTATTGAGATTTTCCTCAACCCTGAATCTAGTACACTGCGCCCTCCATTCACTTGGGAGCATCCACTCTTTTAGTGCCTTTGCCTGCTCCATTTCCCTATTATCCAACAATAAAGAATAAATGTACACGTATTTATCAGCCCGAATCATTTCTTTCACAGCTAATGACACATGCTGAGCTAGATTTTCGCTCCTGGAAGGTATCACACCGTCCCCCAAGAGCGGCAATGCCACTTCCTTACCAGGTGTGGGCACCGAGGGCGGCTGCCCCTTAACTCCGTCCGGCTGGGGAACACTTGGACCTGCAAGGGGAGAAGATACTGGCAATGCAACACTGTCGGTGACCGTCGCTGACCTGATTTTTTCCACAAATCTAGCAGCCTCTGCTGCATGGTCTGCAGAATTCGGGAAGGCTCCCCCTTTTTGGAGCCATGGCATCATGGCCGTTAACTGAGATACCAATTCGGGTGGCATCGAATCTACATTTCCCCCCGGGACAACAGGCACCACTGGGGTTAAGGCCGGTGGTCCTGGCACAGGTGGCAGGGCGGGAGCCGGGTGAGGCCAGCCTGTCCCCGGGGTTGTGGGCACCGGTGCGGGAGCAGACCCAGCGTCTACTGGTTGACCTGCCGGCACCGGCACCACAGGGGCAATGGGTGTAGGCACCTGCGGGGGTGGAACCACCGCGGGCGGTGCGGCGGGTAACGGATCCACTGGGCCTGGGGTGGGGACCGCCTCCTTGGGTCTTTTGGACCTAGGTTTCCCTTGCGGAGTGACAAATTCCCCTCTTGGCACTGGTGCCACCCTCTTGCGGATCGGTCTCCCGGACGGGCCCGGTGCCTCACTCTCTCTGTCCTCCAACCGAGCTTCCCGCTCCTTAATTTGTCCTAGCTGTTGCTTAATGTCGCTCATCTCCCGCATCATAGCCCGCATCATAGCCTCCATGTTGGACCCCCTTTTTCCACCCCTTGGGCCTGGCATGACGCTTACCCCAAAAACACCCGCTGCCTACGCACTTAAGTCCTAACAGGTCAACTGTGTGTACCTTGCAGATGGAGGGTCACCAGGGGGCTTTCAGCACCATGCAACGGCGACCGCAACACCAGCGGCTTGTCCGCTTATGTAAGGGGTGAGTAAACCTAATGTAGACCCACCCGGCGGCCACCAGGAGCGATGAATGCTAGCCCCCCGTACCCCTCTTACCGATCAGTCCTGCGCGTCTGCTGGCGATATCCGCGCGTTTTACCGTTCTTATGTCCGTCTCTGAGTGGATTGCACCAGTATTATGGTTAATTTCTGCAATAGAGATATGAATTACAACCAAGTAATACCAAAAGGGGGACAGATTTATTGGGAAAAACACCCTTCGTTTAAAACACTGGAGCTTGCAATTCCCAACCCACCCCGCGGTTGGAATGTGCGCTATTAACCCGTTTAATGCTCCCTTTTCAGAGATAAACAATTAAATTCCTTCGTTCGTAATTTTTTTTTAATAGTATAGATCCATGTAGCATTCACAGGTCAGTAAACAGTGTACTTTCTTTCCTAAAATGTACACACTTCTGCGGCCTGGTTTTAAAAGATCATTCACTTTCTTCTGGAAACATGCAAGTGTTCACTTTTTATCACAAACCAAATTGATTACAATTTACCTAGTTTAAAAGATCATTCACTTTCTTCTGAAAACATGTAAGTGTTCACTTTCATCACAAAACAAAATTAATTACAATTTACCTAGGGTCTCCCATCCAGGAGCTGCCCTGGTCGACCCTGCTTCGCTTGCCTCGGGATCTACACACCTAACAAACTCGAAGAACCTTCGCGTGAGCAATTTAATACCTCCTTTTCGCCCAACGCGAGGCTCTAACCTGTGACCCTGAGATTAGGAATCTCCCGCTCTACGGCGTGCGCTAGTCTGTCCCCCAATGGACGCTACACCGCTAGCCTGTCCCCTCACGGACGCTACACCGCCCGTTATTGTTACACACCCTCCCTCAGGTCCAATCGCACGATTAATACACACAAAGGGAGCCCCGGGTCTCCAAAGAGGAAGGATGCAGCATTTATGGCGGGAGATCACAGCCGGGCACACAACTACCTTACGCGGTCGCCGTGCGCGCCGCTTTTCAAGTACCACTACGCCCGGGGAAAGCGCCTCCGCTCCTGCCGCCTCTGCTGCCTGTTTGCGTCCCCTGAAGGCGGTAATCTGCCCGGCGGCTGGTCCGTCCGCTTCACGACGCGGCTGGGCTCGACGCGGCTCCTTTGAACCCTACAGGCGGAGAGAAAGAACAAAAACCGGTCGCCTCGCGTCCCCGATGCTCAGCCCGCTAATATCGGATCCGCCTGCAACAAAAAAGGAAAAAAGGTTAACAAACAAAGAAGCCCCGAACGCGGGGCACAACGCTCAGCGAGGGAGCGTCCAGGGACAAGGGGGTCTCCTGGGCGCTCCCTACCTCTTATTCCCGAGGGGCCGGGTGGCCCCTCCTATCGCCCGCCCCCCCCGACCCGGAACCATTCCATTGAATCCGGGTCAGGAGGGGCGCCGGCCAATCGGCGGTGGGCCGCGCCCCCAGGGCACGCCCCCACCGTCGAAGGACACGAGGGGAAAGGGGGGGAGACGGTCGCCGCGCCGCCATGCGTGCGGGGGGGCCGAGGGCCCCCCCTTTTCATTTGAACCTGTGACCAATCGAACAGAGGCCCCTGGACGCAATGGACGCATTAGTCCACCAGACCCTTTTTTGGTGCTCACCCGCAGACTAGACATTAGGGACCCCCCCCCGCCATGAAAAATTCTAATGCCCCATCCATAACGTGGCCCGGGCACCCCATGGGTGGGGGAGAATGAATGTTCTCTGTAAAGGTAGCTTTGAAGATAGGCTATGTTGCAAAGTGTATGTGTGCTTGCCAGCAGTGCACCATGCCTGCAGTTCTTTCTGGCCCCAGAACTGTAACATAATATATTTCCCTGTCCAACGAAAACCAGTTTTATGTGTGATCAAGGCAGCTGAAATGCTGGGACCCAAACTTTTGTGCATGGCACAAGCTGGGATTGGAGCTGGACACTGACCAGCGATTCTAAAAGTAAATTCAGAGACCAGTGTTTTGAAGCCATTATGAACCCCAACTGGAACCTCTGTGGACCTGGTGTTGGTGCCTTCTAGTTGTCGAGCTGTGCATTGCGCATGTCTGTAGAGCTGTGACGAAATAGAAAGTTCAGGATTGGCCCAGAGTATATAGTGCAGAAAGAAAACAGCTCCTATCCATTTGGGCACGGAAGCCAGTACCAATAATGCCTGATGCAGGGTTCAGATACTGCTGGTCAAACGAGGGCGATTTTAAGTACTGCTGGAAATGCTAATCTTGGAATAACTCTTGAGCTCCTAAACCATTTTCAACCACTAATTTCTACCTAGTAGAAAATAGTTTTAAAACTGTGTCATTCCTTATTTTTTTTAAATTCTTGGCAGGTTTACTTCAGTCACTCCTTTTAGGGTAAGTCACTCATTCACTTTTCTTCTCCTTCCCTATAAACATGCCCACACCACTAACCCTCCTCTTCCTAACTTTTAAAAGTTGGGCGATAAGAGACTGTGTTGACTCGGGCAGGATTTCTGAAGGCAAGAAAAGCTCAGATCAAGACAAATGTTCCCTTGTTTTCGGTATTACATAAGCAGGAGTTATAATGAGATTAACACAGATTTTAAATGAATTTCTGACAGCTAATAGATTAGTTTTGTGTGATGATGTGTATTCAAGCTGTGGATCTTAAATTGATGTATTGTGCAGAACTGCAGTATCCGTCAGGAACTTGTCATGACACAAGTGAAGCCTAGGCTTGAAGAAAGGCATTCTTGCCCCTAGCCCCCCAGTTCCAAGAAATGTGTTCACTTTGAAGTAAAATTGTATTATTTATGGAAGAACACTAAGTGCCAAATGTACAAATATGTGGCTCCAAAATATTGGTCACTGTATTTTTGGGACCAGTAAAGATGTTTAAGAACTCACCATGTACTAATACGTTGGTTCCTAAAAATATGAAACGTGGTAGGTCAGAATACGACCTACCTCATGAGTATTCATAAGGTAAGCTGCCAATTGTGATTCCCTCTCAAAGAGATAGGGTCCTACTGGGGTCAGCAGATCACCATGTCTATGAGTGCTTTTTTTTATAAAGCAAACCTTTTTTGAAATGCAGCTCATTTTCATTAAAGGAAATGGTACTCTTGTTTAAGAGTTTAAGAGTTAGAAGTAGTTCACTGGATCACTGCCTGCTCTTCAACAAACCTTTGTTTGTCACAAAGGAAAACACGTCCCTTCCGGATACTGAATCACAATCCCATTTTAGGAGTCAGAGGAATGTTTCTGACACCTAAAATGGGATTAGTACATAAGAAAAAGCATTTTAACTGTCGAATTAAAGTGTTTGCAACCGTCAAAATGCTTACTACATCTGGCCCTAAGGAGCTCTTCTCCTTCCTGTAGTATATAATTCCAAATTAATGAAAATTAGCAAATCGCAATTTAAAGATTCACAAAATATAATATCTCAAGTGGCATTTTTTCCAAATAGCGATTCCATCATATTTGCATTCTTAAATTACTGATATCCAGTTTGCGATTCAGTCACAGTCACAATTTGCGAATATCACACAGGCAGCAACTGAAAACAAGCAGGAAGTAGGCACAATGTTCAACACCGCATGCCAAAGGAGGTCCCAGGAAAGAAACCAGCCCAAAGACTACATTTTAAAATGGTTGAAATGGCGAGTCAGGTTGAACGGGAGAAAGAGGGTGGAAGAAAAAGACAGCAAAGGTTTACTGAGCATGAAATTGACATTCTGGTGGAGGATAGTATTGCAAACAATGACCGGTTGTTTGGTAAAGGGTCACTGACTGTTCCTGAAGCCACAAAGTGGAGGATATGTCATTGGATACAGTAAAAAATCAGTCCTATGGGAGTCACCACCAGGAGCACTGAGGAACTTAGAAGAAAATGCTGTGACCTTCACTCCAGGACTACGGAGTAACTTGCAAGTAGGAGGAAGATAGCTGCTGGGAATGGAGGGGGGACTACCTACCATGCCACCAACCACTCAGATAAATATATCGGTACCTGGACAACCACCACCAGTTTAGCACCTAAAATGCAGGCACATTTAACAAACAAAAAAACACAACATTGGATGGTTGCACTGTTATTCCATCTGCACTGCACATTCAATTCATATATCCCTGCAATCAGGAATATTGTATGTCAGATTCCTGCAATTAAGAATATTGTATGGTTTATATACCTCTCATGTTTCAGCTAGCTGGGTGAATTTCATTCTAGTTCTTTTAGTATTAAAAATTATAACAAAGTGATCTGCACATGTTTATGAAATACATGAATATGTTGACCTGCAGCAACCCGCCCCCTGATTTTGCTACACCAAAAGGATCACTCAATACGGTCGCCCAATTCAGCGTTTATGTCTTGGACCGACAATGTTGGATTATCTGTTACTCTTTGAGATATGTATTTTATGTTACTCTGTTTTATCCCCTCTTGCTGTACTATGTCAACTGTGAATCCTTCTATTAATACTATGTGTTGTAAAGAGCTCTGATACCCTCGGGTCTGGCTGCTGCTAGATGCTGCTTCGGTGTTCCTCTGCCCCCGCCACCTCAATTCTTCTCTGCTCCCATCCCCACCTAATCACGACGCTGCTCTCACATGAGATCAACGTTGTGATTAGCCTGAGCAGACTGAAATGCCACTCAGTATGGGCCTGAAGCCTGCTTTGGTTCTCCACCCGACTGTACAATGCAACCAGATGGAAAAATGCTAAGTGTGCATGACGGTTTGGCCGACCTAAGATGGCCGGCCAAACCGTCATGCGCACTTAAAGTGCACCTGTCACTCCTCCTCCCTAGCTGACAGCGCTGGGATAGAGAGGATGGCCCCACCCTCAACTCAGCAGACTGGGAGAAAGTTAAAAATAAAAAGATAATAAAATACTTTTATTATCATTTTATTTTTAGTCTGCTACCTTTTGGCAGAGGGGCAACACTCCTCCACAGCAGTGGAGGTGCTGCCCCTGTGGCACAGTGGAAAGACACATTGTTGCCATTCTGTGGCCCTAATAGGGCTAAGGGCCTGGTTCAGGTCACTTCTGAAACTGAAGTGCTTTATACTCAGCAGGCCCTTAGCATTGATTAGACACCTCCTGCACAGGAGAGTAAAGAGTCATCAAGCCGGATTAGCCTGTCAGTGTCTGCGATACAAAGGTCAAGGTGAACAAAGAGTGGTGGTGGAGAAAAGGAAGGAGAGGGTGCAGGTTCTACCACCGACAGGCCCACTGGGACTAAAGTGAGGAAGAGACACAGAAGGCTCACAATGCAAACAAAAAGTGTAATTTTTATTTAACTTTTATTATGTGTACATACCTTTATAACTTCACATAGTACAGTGCAGAAACTTCGCATTATGTTTGTTTCAATATTTAGAGAAATAATTTGAATACAGGATAAAAACTTTTTTACTAAATCTAAACTTGAGTGCTTCAGAAGCGGTCGCTCCCCACGCTGCTCCCTGCTCCTACCTGCGGTATCGTAGCGCTAGACTGGCTGACCTTGTTGTTTGATATTTCACTTATTCTACATTGTGTGCTGCTCGCTTGCCTTATTGCGCTGTTGCTGCCTGATTTGCCCCTACCTGCGGTATCGTAGCGCTAGACTGGCTGACCTTGTTGTTTGATATTTAATTTAATTTACATCGTGTGCTGCTCGCTTGCCTAATTGCGCTGTTGCTGCCTGATTGTGCCAGTACTGCTTGGCCATTTGTTCTCGTTTGTTGAGGCTGTGCCCCAAAGTCGTCCTGCTTCGCTTTTTGGCTCGCATCCATTTTGTTGTTGTTATTGCGCCTCCCAGCCTGGCTCTCCACCCCGCTCCCGCCTCCCAGCTGATCCCCCCTCCCACAGAAAGGTTAGGCTCTTCCCTCGCTAGCAAACGCTGTGACCGTCCTGAGTGCTTCAGAAGCAGTCGCTCCCCACACTGCTCCCTGCTCCTACCTGCGGTATCGTAGCGCTAGACTGGCTGACCTTGTTGTTTGATATTTCACTTATTCTACATTGTGTGCTGCTCGCTTGCCTTATTGCGCTGTTGCTGCCTGATTTGCCCCTACCTGCGGTATCGTAGCGCTAGACTGGCTGACCTTGTTGTTTGATATTTAATTTACTTTACATCGTGTGCTGCTCGCTTGCCTAATTGCGCTGGTGCTGCCTGATTGTGCCAGTACTGCTTGGCCATTTGTTCTCGTTTGTTGAGGCTGTGCCCCAAAGTCGTCCTGCTTCGCTTTTTGGCTCGCATCCATTTTGTTGTTGTTATTGCGCCTCCCAGCCCGGCTCTCCACCCCGCTCCCGCCTCCCAGCTGATCCCCCCTCGCTCCGCCCCCTCCACCATCCTCTTATGACAGATGCCTTTGCGCGCAGCGCTCACGCGCAGCAGACGCGCCCCATGCGCGCCGAAGGTGCGCCAAAGGTAAGCCCGTCTACGCCCGTCCGCGCCTGGACTGCGCCCAGCGCCCCTGACGCCCGCAAAACGCACCCGCATATCGTATGACGCCGCTACCCTCTTCGCCCTTAACCCCGGACGCACACCACAATGCTGCAAAGCTGCCCCAGGACACACCCATGGACCCTTCGCCTGTCAATCCTGCAAGTTCGCCTGCATCAGGACTCACACCAAATCCACTAACTCCAAACACAACTCCGAATCTAACCACCTGAAATGCATCCTGCTGAACACCCGCTCTATCCACAGACACGCCACTGAACTCTGGGACCTACTCGACACTGCATCACCGGACGTCGCCTTCCTCACAGAAACCTGGATGAACGCCTCATCAGCGCCCGACATCGCCATAGCCATACCGGACACTTACAAGATCATATGAAAAGACCGCACCAACAAAACAGGAGGAGGCATTGCCATCGTCCATAAGAACACCATCCGAATCACGACCAGCTCCGACTATAACCTCGCCTCCGCCGAACACCTCCACTTCCAGATCCACACCGACCCCAGGACCACACTTAGAGGCACCCTTATCTACAGACCACCAGGAACCCGCACACAATTCAACGAAGACATCACTGACTTCGTCAGCCCACATGCCCTCACCTCCGAGAACTACATTCTACTAGGAGACCTCAACTTCCACCTGGAAAAGAAAAACGACAGCAACACCACCACCCTTCTGGACAACTTGACCAATCTTGGACTCAAACAACTTGTTGACACCCCCACCCACCTGGCCGGACACACGCTCGACCCTATCTTCACCTCCAGCAAGCACATCTCCTTCGATCACACCACAGCTCTCCATTGGACGGACCATAGCTGCGATCACTTCAGCTACAAAAAGACCTCGACCCACAACCCCCCACAACCTATTCCTCGAAGAAACTGGAACAAAATCACCACCGACCAACTCTTCGCATTGCTTAACCAAAACCCTCCTGCCATATCATCGGACCCAAACCAAGCCGCCACCAAACTCGCACAATGGATCACCCACAGCGCTGACGAATTAGCACCCTTGAAAAACCACCAGATCAAACAAGGTAGCAAAAAGGCCCCCTGGTTCAACGATGACCTTAAGAAATCCAAGAAGTTATGTCGTACTCTCGAGAAAACATGGAGAAAAAACCCAACCACTGACAACCTGATCACCTTCAAAGACGCCACCCGCAAACACCACCAACTGATCCGATCCACCAAGAAATCAGCATTCAAGGATCGACTCGACAATAACGCCCACAACAGCAAGGAACTATTCAACATCGTCAAAGAATTTACCAACCCCACCGCCGGCATCAACGACATCACTCCCTCCCAAGACCTCTGCGACTCCCTATCCTCTTTCTTCCACAACAAAATCGCCGACATACATAACAGCTTTAAAAACCAGCCAGAAGAACAGACCACTCCACCCACCACCGAAACAAAACAGCACCCTCACAACCTTTGCGCCTGGAACCCAATCACTACTGAAGACACCATCCGCCTGATGAACTCCATCCACTCGGGATTGCCAACCGACCCATGTCCCCACCACATTTTCAACAAAGCAGACTCCATCATCGCACCCCATCTCCGCGATGTCATCAACTGCACCTTCAACACCGCTACCTTCCCAGAAAGCTGGAAACATGCCGAACTCAGCGCCCTTCTGAAGAAACCCACAGCAGACCCTTCTGAACTTAAGAACTACCGCCCCATCTCACTCCTCCCATTCCCTGCCAAAGTCATCGAGAAGGCCATCAATAGTCAGCTCGCCGCCTTCATTGAATCCAACAATTCCCTCGACCCCTCACAGTCCGGCTTCCGTGCCAAACACAGCACCGAAACCGCCCTCATCGCAGCCACAGACGACATCCGAACACTACTGGACAACGGAGAAACAGTTACCCTCATCCTTCTGGACCTCTCCGCTGCCTTCAACACAGTCTGTCATAACACCCTTATACAACGCCTCAGCAACGTTGGAATACAAGGAAAAGCCCTGGAATGGATCATCTCGTTCCTCGACGGGAGAACGCAGAGAGTCCGCCTCCCCCCATTCAAATCAGAAGCCACCGAAGTCATCTGCGGAGTACCACAAGGATCATCACTCAGTCCCACCCTCTTCAACGTTTAGATGAGCCCCCTCGCATCCATCGCGCGACAACACAACCTCAACATCATCTCCTATGCAGACGACACCCAGCTGATCCTCTCCCTCACCAAAGACCCAAACACCGCCAAAACCAATCTACACGAAGGAATGAAAGAAGTAGCCGAATGGATGAAGAACAGCCGTTTAAAACTAAACTCAGACAAAACGGAAGTCCTCATCTTAGGATCATCCCCCTCTGCCTGGGACGACTCATGGTGGCCACCAGCCCTCGGTACAGCACCCATACCTACAGATCACGCACGTAACCTTGGCTTCATCCTAGACTCCCCCCTCTCGATGACCAGACAAGTCAACGCCGTCTCATCATCATGCTTCAACATCCTTCGCATGCTCAAAAAAATCTTCCGTTGGATCCCCACCGAAACAAGAAAGACAGTCACCCATGCACTGGTCACTAGCCGACTGGATTATGGAAACACCCTCTACGCCGGAACCTCAGCCAAACTACAGAAAAAACTCCAACGTATCCAAAACGCCTCAGCCAGACTCATATTGGAGATCAAGCTCACATTTCCAGTCACCTGAAAGACCTCCACTGGCTCCCCGTCAACAAGAGAATAACGTTCCGTCTCCTCACCCATGCACATAAGGCCCTCTACGACATAGGACCCGAATGCCTCAACACACGACTGACATTCTACACACCCACCCACCAACTACGATCATCCAATCAAGCCCTCGCCGTAATTCCGCGCATCCACAGATCTACCATGGGAGGAAGATCATTCTCCTACTTAGCGGCCAAAACCTGGAACTCTCTCCCCACTCACCTCCGCCTTTCACAGAACCACCTCTCCTTCAGGAAGCAGCTAAAAACCTGGCTATTCGATAAGTAATGCACACACGCTCCCTCAAGCGCCTTGAGACCCTCTGGGTGAGTAGTGCGCTATACAAATTCCTAACTTGAACTTGAACTTGAAACTTGCATGAGTCATTATTATTTTATTAGTTAAGTCGCTTACCCCAGAATTGATGTTTTCGTTCTTGCTGTCCAGCATGCCTTTCCTTCAGCAGTCCTTGATGCATCCCAACCTGTGTTGTGGGTTTCATCACCATTTTCAGAATTGTCATCATTTATCACTATGAAAAGTTCCTTTTGTGTCAGTATGTTTGTGTCAGTATATCGAACACCTGGCAACAATTTTATATTCCATCTCAGGGAAATACTGCAAGGCCCCACTACTCTTCTTTAGATGACTGAATCTGAACATTTGAAACCCCAAATGTTCATTCAATAGCTGTCATTGTATGTCTGTGTGCAACATTATAACACCTTTGACTGGGTGTCAGTGAATTGAGGTATGGTGTGAACATTCAAGAAGGTATAGCATATACACTGCCACCTGAAACAGAGATAAGAAACTCCAGACTTACAAGAAAGAAATAATTACTGAGGTATTATTCTGAATGACGAAATGCTAACCCTGGGCAGAGTTTACGGAGTTGCACTACGCCGAACTCTGCGAAGTGCAAAAAAGCCTCCGCCGCAATACGCAGAACTTCGCAAGCGGCGGAGTACGATAGAAAAATGCAGTTCGCTGTGATTGCACAGTGCCGGATGCTTGACCGCACTGTGAAATCAATGTGAACGGCACCATGCACAGTGCAAGTGGGCCCTGCTTTCCTTTTCTGCCACTCGAGTAGATTTTTACTGCAGCTTTCTCAACGTGAACGGGCAGTTTCTCAACGCGAGCTGTAATGAGCAAACCTGACCCGCATTGAGAAATCTCACCAGGATGTTGATTTTCCACGCTCGTACTCGCCAACTTGACGTGGACGATTGCGAAAGAGGAAAAATCTCGCCGATAGGTTGGTTTTCCTCACTCGCCAACTTGACGTTGACGAACACGAGCGAGGAAAAAAACTCCACTCTGCAGCGGGAAGTGGAGTTTTTTGGAACTCTGCGGTCTCCGCGTAACACTGAGCGCAGAAAACTCTGCGAGCGGAGCGGAGTTCACCGCTCAGGGTTATGAAATGCACCTTACCTAACAGGAAGCCATCTACTAAGTCACCTCTTGTATGACGGTTTTATAAGCCATTGTGTCTGAAAATGTTGGAGTAATTGGTGCTCCCAGGGTATTGAACTTCAAGGAATGTCATGAGGGGCTCTGTACTGCACATATCTGTTATGAAAAGTGAGTGCTGGCTTCTGCAATTGTGGAACAGGTGGTATTTGTAGGAAGCTGGGTTTCTGTTGCAGTAACCCCCCCACTTTTTGCCAGGTTTCTGATGAGCTTTGACTTGATGTGCCTTGGGTCCCTGCCAATCAGGTTCCCAGGGCCTGTGTTCCTACCCAAAACTGTACCTTTGTACCCCCAATTGGTACCTCTCTGGCAACATGTAAGTCCATTGTAAAAGGTACCATGGGTACCAACGGCACTGTGACCAGGGAAGGCCTCTAAGGGCTGCAGCACATATGCCACCCTTAGCGGTTCTGTACCTTAACAAACACACACTGTCATTTCAGGTTGCATGTTTTGGTGCAGAGAAAAGTGAAGAGTCGACATCGCACACATACCTGTGCATCCTGATCTGGGAAACCTGACGAGACTCCATTTGTTTTTATACATTCAAACGCGCGCGGTTGGAGCGCGTCTTGGGGTGGCATGCATTTTATATTGCCTTGGAGCATTGCAAAATATTGGATTAAATTTCACTATGGTGTGCATTCTATCATTATGGTGTGATATTTATGCCTGTTCCGTCCATGGAATATTTTGCACCCTTGCTACATTTTTCATGTATATTACAGTCAATATGATTAACAAGTATAGATATAGGACACAGTAGGTTCTTTTTCAAAATATAGTTGAATAATTAGATAATGTGAGTAGGTTCACTAATGTGTTTTTCATCATCTAGCTAAAAATGCTGCCATCAATCTAGCAGGTACTATTATATAATCCAATTTACAGTTTCAGCATGTTTTACAAAATATCGTATGGTTTGCAATTATGAGCAAATGTTTGCATTGTACTTAAGATACTCGCTAAACGCAACACTCATAAAAAACGGGTTTGAGTGCTTGTTAAAAGTTCAATACACGGATGGAAACTGATGTAACATCAAATGTTTGTAGTGTTTTTCATGCTGAGTGGATTTGTTTGCCATCATCTAGATGCTATGTGGCACTTATGTGATTCTCATCAAAATTGTAGTTTCCCTGAAGAAGGGCACATTTGCCAGAAATGCATTGGGAGTACCATCGAAATGTTGAACTATATGGGATCATGAACCATCAGTGTCTTGGAGTAAAGGCTACGGGCACTTGTTAAACTGTGGAGAAACTGAGAGACAATGATGTGTGGTTAGAAAATTAGATTACCTGAGAAAACATTGGTTTAAAATATATGGACTCATTGTCTGAAACTTTTTTGGATGATTCATATTCATTCAGCTGTGCATCCTGATCTGGGGAACCTGATGAGGCTCCAGTTGTGTTTTCATACATTCAAATACCCACGGGTGGAGCACGTCTTGGGGTGGCATGCATTATATATTCTTTAAAAAAGAGAGGGACCCTTGGAAACCCAAAGGACTAGGGTTCAAACAGAAAACCGGTCTGCCATACAGGTGTGTGGGGTGTTGCTGGGACATAGCAGACTGTTGTGTTGGTCTCACAAATCACAGTGTGTCCCCTTTTTCCTTTTTTAAACTATGAAGTGGTTGGTTAAAGTTATATATATGTTTTGTATAATATTTTCGTTGTTTAATACATGTGTTTTTGTTGTAGATGATTTTATTCAACAAGGGTACGCTAACCTGTAGTCTTGAGAAAGATGGTTCAACCAGACTAAATGATTGTAACGTGTCAACGCCAGTTTAACATAAATTCGTCAATATTTTGTTACCCTAGATGTTGATGGACTGCAGTACATCATGGTTCATTTGAACAATTTGTAGAGATGGTTATGGTTTTTTATGAGTAAGCTTAATGTCTGTTTTAACTCTTATTTTGTGTTTTTAATAATGTCTTATTTTCTGTATGTTATTATTGTATTCAAGACATAAAAAATATTTTTTGTTATGCGTATGAAATGATCTTTTAACTTTGTGAAATATTTTTCATACATTTGACTTCCAGACGTAGGATCAGTAGATTTTTGTGCCAATTCATCATGACAGTTGATTTGAGCAGTGACCTTCATAGTTGGATGTTGGGCGATTGAGTTTTGTGTTTGGTGACGTGTTTATGAGTAGGGCTTAAGAAGTACTCCCAGAGAACACAGCCTTGTGGTTTTATGCATTATATATTGCCTTGCAGCATTGCAAAATATTGGATTAAATTTCACTATGGTATGCATTCTATCATTATGTTGTGACACATACCTGTGTGGCATGCCTTCAACCCACTACCTATTGTATAGATAAGACACCCCTCTAGCTGGCTGCACTATACCACTGATGAGGATACAGTTACATGAGCACTATTCCCCTACAGTGTCCAAGTCCATTCGTAGACATTGTAAGTCCAGTAAAGCCATAAATAGTGTATGGTCTGGGAGTTTGTCATTACGAACGCCACAGCACCATAATGGCTTTACTAAATTCTGAGAAGTTTGGTAGTAAACTTCTCAGCATAATAAACCCACACTAATGCCAGTGTGGGATTAATTATACCATGCACACAGAGAGCATCATAGAGATGACCCCTGAAAAGTGACCAGCTTCTGGTTGGTTTCCTGACTGTTAAACAAAAGCCTGCCACCACGAGACATGTTTCAGGACCCCTGTGGTGGGATTCTTTGCTCCCTGGGCCCAGAAATAAAGCCTTTCCTGGGCAGGGGTGGTCCCGCCTCCCCAAGGGGGGAAGAGACATATGTGGCAGGAGAGCTTCAAAGGCCTTGCCGCCTTTGTAACATGACCCCGAGCCTCTCCTGCTATCAGGAGCAGGAGACCTACTTCCTGTCTCTCCTCCTTTTCGGCAGGAGGATAGGAGGAAAAAATCTGCACAGCCCAGAAGGTGTGCCCACCTCTGCCAATCCCACCCCTCAGGTGGGGGAGGCGAGGTAAAGCCCACTCTTCGGTGCCCGCCATCTTGCAGATGGCAGGAACTCTCCAATCAGTGTTAGGGATTGTGCTCACCCCCCACGTGGGGTGAGTACACAGAGAGCGTAGTCACCCTAAGGTCAGTAGCCAATTGGCTAAAGACTTCGAAACCCCTAAAATGCCCTAAATGCAGTATTTAGGGGCGGCCCTGAACCAAAACAGATTCATGCAACCTACAAAGAAGAAGGACGAAAGAAGACTCCTGCAGAGGAGAATGCAGAGAAGAACTGACTTGGCCCCAGCCCTAGCGGCCCGTCTGCAGTTTCCAGAGACCCTGCGCTGAAAGTCACCCTGTCCTGCTTCAAGCAACCTCCAGAACCCCTGGAAGGACTGACTGCATTCAATAAAGACCGGATCTCCTGTGAACTGCAGCTCTGTTCATAAGAATGTCTAAAGTAAGACTCCTAGCCAGATGAAGACAAAGAAACCCTATGCCTGGAATCACCACTGTACCCATCGCCCATGGCCCAAGTCCGAGTGGCCCACTGGTCCCAGCGAGGTCCCCCAGCGCTCCAGAGTCTGTGCCCACCATAAGCTGACCCCTGCAGGACTCCCCAACGTCGCCTGCAGCCTCTGCACGGAGACCCCACCAACCGCGAGTGACCCGGTAAGGTGTAATTCGACCTCAAAAGGCACCCCTGCATCCGGCCACCGAAAGCCCTGGAGAAGAGGACCTGAGGTGCACCTACATCCCCAAGCCCTCTAACTTACCTGCCCAGCTGTTGGTTCCTCCCGGAAGACTTCCTTGACCAAGCTTGCAGCCAAAATCCAAAACCCACACCTCCCATTGAAAACAACAGGGCACCGGATGCCAAAACAGCACCATGCACCCGCCCATTCCAGTGCTGCTGTGGGTGCACTTTGTATGCTAACTTGAATCCCCCTTTGCCCTGAGCTTAAGTCCAGGAGCTTTGCTCCCTCAACCTTGTGGCCTGCTTGTGAGCAGCCACCAACCGGAGGCCCCCTATCCCCATTGGATAACATTGGGCCTCAGCACTCCGCACCCAGCCACCCTAGTACAGCTGAGGATGTTTTGAGAGTGCATCCTTGACCCTGGGGGAACCCTTATTCCAACCCCAGAAACTCACCCCTCACGACCGTTTACTTACCTGCAAAATGATAACCCTATTTTCTTCCAAAGGATTGCATTGACTGTTTTCCTCTGAAAAACTTACACGTGGAGGGTGTTTTGTATGGGAACATAAGAAACTGTGTTTTGCGAAAAACTTTTTTACTTACCTTTTATCTAGGAAATGTCTCATTGTGATATCTAGGCATATCACACTGAGTAAGAAAAGTAATCGGAAAAGTAATCTAAAGAGTAATCAGACAGTACCTGCAAAGTCAATGAAAAGTAATCTCAACTGTTTCTAAATAATTGACCTATCTGTATACAACACAAGTACATACAACTGCATTCAACTGTATTGTTGTGCCAAGTATTATTTCACTTACTTGCACCAGGCCTGGCTTGGTTCTAGAAATAAAATACAACAAAATATTATTTTTATACAAACAAATTAGTCTGTGTTCAGTCTCTGAGTGTGTGAAATAATTTCTTGCCTGAGTGTGTACAACAAATGCTTAATACTATCCTCTGATAAAGCCTTATTGCTCGCTCACACAACCACACATAGAAAGTATGGTATTATCTACTTTAGCCTCTGCCTACCTTTGGGGATGCACCCGACTCTGTGCTCATTATACCTTAGTTTGGTATAGTACCTTCAGAGCCAGCTTCGTACAGTATTCAGTGGAAATTTAGAGACAAATCAAAACATGTGAACTATCCTTCTACGTGTGGAAAGCTAGTAATTCCTAAACACTCCAACGTGGTGTGGTGTAATTGTTTGAGGTGCTTGGAAATACTATGTGTGTGTTAATTTTAAGCAACAGTGCATCCTGGAAATGTATATTTTGCACCTGGTTACCTCCTGCTTCCACATTATGGTAACTTGCAAATCCAAAATTTGTGTTTTGTAACCATTCAATAATTGTGAATGCTTTGTGCATTCAGTTACCAAATCACATTTTGGTATTTACTATGTTGTGTCATGAAAAATTATAGTCTCACAAATTATTTTGTTCCCTTTGCATTTTTTTGACCAGTATGTTAATGGCTTTTTGTACACTAAAACACACAATTTTACAATTGCAGCCCAATTTACGACTTAATTGTAAATCACAAAACATTAGTCCATCTGGCCCCTAGAAACTGTTGAGATACTATCGGGTCAATACAAAATTCCTCTTCTAATTATGTCAATAGGGCTAAAAGCCCTATCACCTACTGATAATCTTCATTATTTTGAGTTTAAGTATTCCTTGTCATTCCTTCTCCCTGCTTTCTCACCCTCCCAAACCAAGGGTCTGTTATGACCATAGTTTAGTTGTGTTGGAATGTGACAGCCTCTTGTTGCATTGAAGTGTGAAACTAACACACCAGAGAAAATGGATCTTCTTTATGAAATAATGCACCTGTAATAAGGTAGACGTGATATCCACCATGTTTGTGAGGGAGTAACCGATCTGCCAACTCTAAATAAGGCCCAAAGTTCTTAGAGAAGAGGGTAGAATTGATGACTCCATGGTGAGGCATAACCTCACTTCGTAGGAATTGTGATGAGAAAGACCTGGACTCAGAATCAGTAAGTAATCAAGCCATTAATATACAGCTACCTACCTAAGTCATTATTGACCCTGTTCTCAGGCACGTCGCCACCCACGCCGCACAGCACCACCTGTGTGTCCGCGCCCCCAAGCCCGCTGCTGCCGCTGCCAGAAGTTCAAGGCCACTGGTAGGCCGTAGGTTCTGTGCCAGTTTGCCTTGCTGTAATTTTGCTTCTCTTGTTGTATTGTGTCTCATTGTGTGTTTTATTCCTTTTCTTTCTACTTTTATTCCCCCTTTATTCCTCTCGTATTGTACTGTGCTCTTTTGTTGATTTCTCCGCCCGTTCTTCCTGCCGCTGTGTCCCCTATGGCTCTGCCCCCCTGCTAGCCCATTCGCCGCCCCGCTCCCAGCTGCTCCTCCCTCCCACCTCCCCCTATATGGCAGGTGCGCGCAGCGCTGGTGCGCCGAAGGCATGCCTAAGGCAAGCCCGTCTGCGCCCGTCCACCCCTGGACTGCACCTAGCGCCAGACACCCTGGTTCCCGCGAACACCAGGACACCCGACGCCGCTACGACGTCAACACCCTCCACGCACTCAACAGCGGACGACCTCACGCCTGCTTCCTGGCCGCCCCCAAGTGCACCAAAGGACCCTTCTCCTGCCGGAATTACAACTTCACAAGTCTCCGAGCCGCCAACCCGCCCACCAGGACAGGACGCAACCACCTCAGATGCATACTTTTGAACACCCGCTCCACACACGCAAACATGCTGTCGAACTCTGGGACCTGTTCGACACATCCTCCCTGGACGTCGCCTTCCTGACAGAGACCTGGATGAACGACTCCTCTGCACCCAACATCACCAGAGCCATCCCGGACAGGTATAAGATCACCCACAGAGACCGCACCAACAGAGTAGGAGGTGGAATTGCCATCATCCACAAGTCCACCCTCAAGGTCTCGACCAACTCAGATGATACCCTCAGCACCGCCGAACACCTGCACTTCTAGATCCATACTGATCCCAACACCACCCTCAGAGGAACTCTGATCTACAGAACCCCCGGGCCCTGGCCTCAGTTCAGCGACTCCATCGCCGACTTCGTCAGCACACAAGCCCTCGCCTCCATGGACTACATCCTCTTCGGAGATCTGAACTTCCACCTCGAGAACAACAACAACACCAACTTCACCACCCTGATCGCCAACCTCGCCAACCTTGGACTCAGACAACTCGTCACAACGCCCACCCACTCCGCCGGCCACACACTCGACCCCATCTTCTCCGCAAGCTCCCACGTCTCCTTCAGCCACACCACCGAACTCAACTGGACCGACCATTGCTGCATCCTCTTCACCTTCTAGAAACCCACCACGCACCACCGCACCCAACCAATCCCCCGCCACAGCTGGAGCAAAATCACCAAATACCAGCTAATCACCACACTCGCCCGAAGCCCACCCGCTGACCTCACCGACCCCGATGCCAGCAACCTCAGGAGTTGGATTGACAACTGCACCAACACTCTCACCCCGATCAAGAAACCCTCCAACAGACGCACCAACAAGAATGCCAGCTGGTTCTCCGCGGACCTCCAGACCTCCAAACAAACCTGTTGAAAACTAGAGAAGAAATGGCACTGCAAACAGACATCGGAGAACCACGCAGCCCACAAGAATGCCATGCGCCAACACCACACCCCATCGGATCCGCCAAAAGGACATCCTTTAAGGACCGCCTCGACAACAACGCACACAACAGCAAAGAGCTCTTCAACACCGTGAAGGAACTTTCCAACCCCAGCTCCAACACCAACGACATCCCACCATCTCAAGACCTGTGTAACTCCCTTGCCACCTTCCATCGCAAGATCGCAGACATCCACGACAGCTTCGACAACCAGACCACCATGACAGTCAACGACACCTCAGACCTCACGGCCACCCCCCCGCCCCCAGCGCCTTGAGAGCCTCACGGGTGAGTAGTGCGCTCTACAAATTTCCTGATTGATTGATTGATTATTGTCCAATGTGTGAGGCAGAGATTACCCAACACTTGCAAAGATGTATCTAACTAGAAACTGGAGCTTTGAGTGGAGTTGGGTGGAGATGCTGGAGAGGAGTTTTTGGATTACTGGGGGCTGCTAGGTGTGCCAGTTTGAGTAAGAAACACTTACTGAAATAGAAGCAACATTCTTGAAACATTCAAACCTATCCAAGCAATGATATTTTTGTGTGCTGAAGAAGACGTCCTTGAGTAAAGATGTCAGCCTGTTACACCTAAAGGATACAGGCTCCAATCCCAATGATGCAGCTAAAGAGCTGAGTGTCTGCTGCAGTAATCGGTAGGTCAACTGCTGTTCACAAGACTCAATAAAGGTAAGGAAGCTTGATAGGTTAATGCAGCTGCTAATAAAAGAGTGATAAGGGAAAAGCAGAGAGGGAGAGAGAGGCACAGAAAGATAGCATATGTGTTTGTGTGTGAGAGAGAGCTCAGATTCTTTTATTTTAGTGTAGGTATTTGGTATATTGTGAGTTTAATTCTTTAGAGAATGTCTGGACTTTACAGAGAGCACTTATATGTCTTTAGAAACATCACAAACTTAAAGTGATTAACATGGAACCGGATTTACAAAAACTAGAATGTGTTTAGGATGTGGTGGATAGCAAATGTTAGTGAGGTACCATTGGGGGTTGGTACCAGAATATTGTAATCTAATAATATTGGGTCCTTAATATATTTTCCAAAAAAACTGCCGCCCCCTTGGAGTTAATCATATAAATCTATACTCAATGAAGCAATACTTTAGTAAACCATATGTAAGCCACAATACTTATGCCAGGCAATATTTTTTGTTATTGATATTCTGACGTATAGCTGTTAGACTATTTTACATTATGAGTTTTTTTTTAGCATACCCAGATTTGTTTACAATTTCAGATACAGGGATATATAGCAATCTGCTCACAATCACACAATTTGTGGTTGCATGCTAAAGAAGAAAAAAAAAAGACGAACGTATTTCCCAATTAAATCTCAGGATTGTCTTGCTAAATTAGGACAGCTGGAAAGTATGAACTGATGCACTGAGGGCTCTCAGCGCATTCTCTACTACCGCCTATAAAAACATAAAGATAGATGTGTGTTTTCATTTACTCTCCCAACGCACCTGCCTTCTCCAGTCTCCTCTCCCAAAAGCAGAATAGTTTCCATTGATATTTCAGCTGCTGTCTTCTTCATGGTGTACATGTATTTTAAGGAAGAAGATACAAAGCACAGTTTTAAAATGTGCAAAGTGCACACAACAGGTCATTAGGGGAGAGGATGTGTTCTCACGGCTAACCTACCGACTTTGGAGCTGGGAAACCAAGGTTCGAGCCTCGGGGTCGACTCCACATCTTGTGATTCTGGGCAAATCACTTAATCTCCCAGTGCAGACCCAAAAATGTAAATGAATGTTATCCTTGTGTAACGTAACTGGTGCTCATGCAAAGCACTCCAAAACTTTCGGGTCGAGTTCGCGCTATATAAATCTGCAAAACAATTATGCAACCATGAGGTCTCAATGAATGTACATCTCTTCATTTAGCTCTTATTACAGGAGATGGGAGAACTGATGCTGTTATCCTGAACAATCCGGGGCTACCAATACCATGGGCATCTCTAATTTCAGTATGGGGAAATACACAGCATTTTGACCCAGAAATGGGCAATCACTGTAGGATTTGATATTACTGCACCAGATTCCAAGGGCAATTCCACAGTTTTGGTGGTTTTCTCCTTTAATCTTTACCAGTTTCTAGCTGGTGAAATAGCTGGGTGTGAAACACATGGATCGGAGTTACCAGTTGTGTGATCATTATTTCACCCTCACAGTTTTCCCATCATGATTCCGGTAGGTTAAATGAGCCAAAATGTATTGTGGAAAAGGCCGGTAAAATAGGCAAATCATGCAAAATTCAGTGTGTTAAAATTGATTATGTTATGCTCCATTTTTCTTTTAAAAACTCAGACCAAGTTGTATTTACCAATTTACCATATGTGGTAAATACTTCACCCTGGTGAAATAGTATTTACCATTTGAGGTATGGTAAATATCTTCCTCTATTCTGACGCACTTGTAGTGAGAGCCAAGGAGTGCATTATTCCCACACATTTTGTAATTCCAGATTCAGGAGTTACTGGTGACTTGTAATGGACGCCTTTGTCTACGTCTAGACTGCTGCTGCTGCTATCTGAGGGGGAAACAACCTTTACAACACAACTTTTACAACGCACTACCATTACAACTAAACTTTTACAACGCAACATCCATTACAACGCATGCAATTACAACACAACCATTACAACGCATGACACTACAACGCATGTCATTACAACTCTGTCATTACAACGCATACCATTACTACGCATAACATTACCATCCAACACTTACCCACTGTTGCACCCCCTGGAGTTAGAATAGTAATTTTTACCCCTACACTATGAAACACTTATCCTACTGTTGCACCCCCTGGAGTTAGAATAGTAATTTTTACCCCTACACTATCCAACACTTACCCTACAGTTGCACCCCATGGAGCTAGAATAGTAATTTGTACCCCTACACTATCCAATACTTACCAAACATTATTATTATTATTATTATTATTATGCGTTCTTATATAGCGCTCGATTACCCGTAGGCATCTCGGCGCTTGCCTTGGGAACCCGTCCTGGCTTTTCCCTGTGAGATACCCGTACTCGGCATCCCCAGGGTGAAAGCCAGGCATCCCGCCGCGGGAGGGCCGTAGTGGAGATTAAGCAGGCTAATGCCCAGAGCTGCAGAGTGTGAACCCGTGATTCGAGTAGGCACCGAAACGAGAATTATCGAGTCCGTGGATATTTGGGCTCAGGACCCTGCCGCGTCGGGAATTGAACCCTGGTCCCGGGTCTGACCTCTGCTTCAGGTCTGCCGCCTCTAACCAGTGAGCCACACTTCTCCACACGCAATGTAATACTATGCGTTGTAATGGTATGCGTTGTAAATGTATTATGCGTTGTAATGGAATGCGTTGTAAATGTAGTTTTTAAAATTTCGTTGTAATGGCATGCGTTGTAATGTAATGCGTTGTAGTGGATGTTGCGTTCTAAAAATGCGTTGTAAAGGTATGCGTTGTAAAAGTGTGCGTTGTAACGTCATACATCTTATCTGAGGAAGCCCTGTGCTGACATTGCTGGATCAGCCTGGGGAGTCTCCAAACCCAATATGAATGTGTCACAGTTTTGCTGATATCAGTCTTTTTTTTGCAACTTTATTGAGCTCAAGTTCGACCTGAAGGTAATAAAGTTCTTTATATGGGCACCACTTACATTACACAAGGTTACATTCCTTTAGGTACAGGGAGATTAGGTGATTTGCCCAGAATCACAGGATGTTGAGCCGATGCCGAGACTCAAACCTTGTTCCCCATTTCAAAACAGTTGGCAGCTCTGGTGGTAACACCACATTCTCTCCCCAGTCTGTCTCTGACGCCATCCATCTATCCCTTCTACTTCCCTGTCAATGTTTTGTGAATTAAAGTGATCTGATTGAGTGAGACTTGTTTACAGTTTATGGTGTGCCGGTAATCTTTAAAGAAACAGTACCCCATAAATCATAGGACAGGAGTCCACCAAAGCCAAATGCTGGGCTTTATAATGCTTTTAAGGGATAATTGGATGTGACCTGGCAGATCGCGTTTCCATCGGGTTTCTTTTAATCCAAACATCACTTCAGAGTTTTCCACTCATTTTAAGGGGTCTCTGGTTTATTGTCAGATCTGCCCTGAGATTCAGCTCAGGGCCCCAAGCCAGGATGGCTCTTTTAGGCCCAACAGGAAGCCGGAAAGTAAACCAGGCCAAAACCACAAAGCATGGCCGTGTCTTCCAGAGCTAAACTGAGCTTTAACAAGGCATCTTATAGCCGTTTTAAAGAGAACAAGCCCCGTAGGGGGCTGAATTTCTGGCACCAAAATGCTAGCATCATGGAGGAATTTCATCTGGTGAATTCCACTCTACATTTAGATTTTTCTTCAGAAACTGGAGACTTTTCTTTTGCCTTTAAATGAGACTCTAGCCTTTTACTTGTTTGATGTGTTGCGTAGACCGTTGTCACACTTATAGGTAGTAAGTGACTGATCGTGAAGACCCCTTTGAACAAGCCAATAATCACTAGTATAGTGTTTGTGATATGCCCTCGTCACAATCTGTTGACTTGGGGTGGTTTAAGGTAAAAACTGTTTCCATTATAGCCAATAGGCAGTGGCTTATTGATAACGAAAATCCTCCATTAAAACAAACAGGCGGGAATTACTTATTGTGAAATGCGTGCTTGACCGTGCCCTTAATTTCTCAATATTCATGCACATTTTCATCTGTGGGATTCAGCTGTGTAGGAAATCAATTCTTAGCCTTTTTAAAATAAAAAGGCAGGCTGAATTGTCAGATTTATTGACTGTTTTTATTGTGTTTACTGATGTCTGAGTCCTTCCTGAGTAAGTCTTGGACGTCTCTACCTTGTTACCAGGGCTCGAGTCGGGGTACCACACGGGTGGACGGTGTCCCCCCACTTATTTTACCAGGAGCTCGATAACTGGAGCAAATGGAGCCACACATTCATTCTTTGGCCTCTCTGGGGTGAGATCGGAGCTCATTCAGAACACTGCTCACTCGCTGGCTTGTCTGATGGAATCGCATCTAAGGGGTGAGCGAGGGAAGGCAATGAGTCTGATGGTGCAAGCCACCTCTCGTGACGTCACTTCCTGTTGTGACGTCAGCGTCCCCCCACTTCTTTTTTAGGACGTGTGACTTGCTTGTTACCTTGTGGGTCAAGTGCTATGGGGTACTTTATGTTCAGTTTTGGAAACAATGATGAAGTGGCCCAGGTGACCAGAGATAAAAGACCCCAATTGGCACAGCTGAAGGACAGTAACCCCAGATTGACCTCTGTACTCCTGATCTTGGTCCCACATCAGCTGCGGCCCGTGCAGGTAAGAGCGGTGAGGCCGGGTGGAGGGAGGGGGATTTTGACAGACGACGAGGGAAACTTATTTATTTAATTTTCCCTTGTAGTTGTCTGTTTATCCCATCCCAACCTAGCCCTGCTGCCCAACCACTCTTACCTGCACAGGCAGCTCCTGTCTCACATCTACCTTTACATAGAATGTAAAATACAGTTACCCATATTTTTCATATTTTTGTAATTTTGTTTAGAAGTGTGATGAGTCAAGTACAAGCTGTTTTTGGCCTTGGAACTTGAGGGACAGGGATTTTGATTGCAAGACTCTGTTAATCATACTGCTACTGAGATTTGCACCAATCAAACTTCCCTCGTGCCTCTGCTGTTTTAGACTGGGCATTACCTAATAAAATATTTTGAAGGATTTAAGATTATTCAGTCTCTCAACATGGATTGGACAACTCACCCGTTTATCATCTAGAAAATGAAGATTCCAGTGCCTGATCAAATGGAGCATAAATCATTTTTTGAAATATATAGATGTAATAAAACCTAATGTCTCAAATTAAATATAGCCTTTACAAAAATCTAACATTTAGGCATTCATCAGCAGACAAAATAACTTTACAAAGCCATCAGCTCTTCCTTAAATGCCAAAGGAAATAAACCAAGTCCTCACCAAGCCCTCAACAAGCATAGAGTAACCATGAAATATGCACCCACTTTGTGCCAAGATCTGGATATGTACTATACAATTTTGTCCAGTTTCATTCAGGATGATTAGGAAACAGAAAATACTGCCCCTAATAATAGGTTCTGAGCTAAATTCCGATTACTGTGCAAATGGGCTTGCACACAGGGATCCGAATTACGAGCTGTGTGATAATGATCACACTCTCATAGTTTTCCCTGACAAATTCCAGCAGGCCAAATGTTTTGAAATGTATTGGAGTAAAAGATTAAAAACCTTGGCTAAAAAGGCACAACATGCAGAATTTGGTTAGTTAAATAACAGTTCTGCATATTATGCCTCATTTCCACATTGAACACTTAGAATATGAGGAATTTACTAACCCTGGGCGTAGTTCGCAAAGTCACGTAGCGTGAAGCTACGCGAAGATGTTATTGCACTACACGAGCAACGGGTAGCTTCGTGAGCGTGCGCAGTTGCTTGGCGCGCCCGTTCACGATGCGTTTTATTTGTTCAGGTGTGTTTTGTGCGTGTTCGGGGCGCTGTTTGCGTGCTCGGGGGATAGTATCTCGCGAACTTACCCATGCGGTCGCCTATGGGCGCAGCCATCTTGTTTTTCAATTGTCCCGCCCGCTTGCAATGCCTTATTTCCTGTTCCGGGTTGCGTACAGCGTGTTCGCGATGCACATGTCATGTTTGGGAACACAATTTACTTGTTCGCGATGATTAGTGCGTGCTCGCGGAAAATATCTTGCAAACTTACCCACGCAGTCATGAATGGGCGCGGCCGGCTTGTTTTTCACTCTATGCTATGGTTCTAGGCCTAGTTTTTTATCCTCCTTCAATCCTTGCAATCCTTCGTTTTTAACACTGTTTTTATAACTTTTTTTATTTATCATCTATCTCTCTCTAGATTTATATTTTGCATTTTATTTCTACTTTTACTGTTTGTTTTTTTAACTTTTCTACTGTTTTCTATTATTTCTTTTTTGAGCTCCTACTTCTTCCCCCTAACTTAATTTTGTTCTTCTAACTTTTCTTTTCCGCCTCCTATACTCCCAGAACCATGGCCAAGGGTAGCAGCAGCACTGGTGGCTGCTCCAGGGGCAAGGCGCTTGCACCCAAGAGCCGCCTGCCTTGTGGCAGAATGCGCCCTGCAGGGGTGCAGGCCAGGCAGCTTTTTGGCGAGGCGGAGGTTGCCACCCTTGTTTTTGTTATTCAGTCCACCTCCCCTTGACCTTGGCAGCAGGTGGCAGGCCGGGCTCCGGGTGCCCTACCCAGGAGCGTCACAGTCGGTGGGCGAAGGTGCGCCGGGCAGTGTTTCACTGCTCAGGTGTCCGGCGTACTCATAACCAGCTGGCCCACCGGTGGTCAGACATCCTGGACCGGGAGCAGGACCTGTTGGAGCCGCTAGGTGTTGAGGTCGTGGGGCTAGGTGAGTAGCTAATATATAGTAGTGTAAGTATTGTTGTGTATCATTTTTTGAAAAATAACAAGATTACTGCTGCCTACATTGCAGGTAAATTAAGTTTAAAACTCTTCTGTGATTGTAGGACACAGGTGCTCGGCTCTACTCTTGTTAGCAACTTTGCGCTAGCTTGGGCTGATTAATGTAAGAGTTTACTTTAGAGAACTGAAGTTAGGTAATGCAATTGCTAGAGAGACTCTGGGGGCATATTATCAAAAACTGCGATAAAATTATTGCCGTTTTAGCGTCAGGAAACTGCCGCTAAAATGGCGATAATGGGCTTGATAATATGCCCTTGTGAATTTCCATACCAGCCCAGGTTAACACCAGAACCTGGGCTGCTGTGGGAATTCACAAGGACATATTATCAAGTCCATTATCGCCGTTTTAGCGGCAGTTTCCTGCAGCTAAAGCGGCGATAATTTTATCGCAGTTCTTGATAATATGCTCCCTAGTCCTTCCATTGTCCTCCTGTAAAATAGTGGTGGATGGATACTAGGTTTAGTTAGTATTAGTTCATCATTTTTTTACAGTCTGCGTGACACCTCCTCTGTCACTGAGTGCTGCTTACCCCAGCTCTCCATAGAACCTTTTGGTTTTGTAGTTTGCTTAGTGAGTGGTAGGCTTAGCAGTGTCAGTCAGTAGCAGAACAACGATCAGACACAACCAACCAACAATTTGGTGTATGCACAAATGTATGCATGTGTTGTGTCCTCCATCTCATCTATCCATTTTTGAAGGCAAAACAAATGAAAATGCAGACTTACTGAACAATGGGCCCGTCTGGAAAAGGTGGTCTAGGTCAGGTGGTACTTAGGCTTCCTTAGTATTCTGGAAACTGAATGATTATGGAACATTGGATTAGTATTCATAAATAAGTAGACGGTCCGTGAATCCTGCAAGCCAGTAGTCGATCTGATTAGATAGGTCAATTTTATTGCAATTGTTTTTTTCTAAAATGTTTTTTGAGCGTTTTTTAAAATGATTTATTTGTTGCACAGCACTCATTAATGTTTGCCTCTTTCTTTATTAAATCTTACATGATCAGCACCACCCAGGTGCAAGAAGACGGGGTCTGAGTCGGCGGGACAACCACCAGAGGACCGATCCTCTACCGAGGGCCCTGCTGCTGGCCCCAGTAAGTCCCCCAGTGGTTAATATTAACAATTATATTTCCCTAACTTTTACCACACCTTATTTTTTTTTAACTATTACTTATGGTTCCACTTCCTAATTCTATTCTTTACAAAAGCTTCTTTGACCTTGACTATCTGTTTCCAAATTCTGGTTATCCCTGCCTCTGCTATGACTCTCTGTACTACTACTATTAGTCTGTCTGTAGTTAAGCTTGCCCAGTTGGCCACTCTTTATTTAAGGTTTTCTTTTGAATACAACTTCCGATTGACCAATAGGTCTAGCCACTGGGTACTGTTCTTTGGGTTGTCCTCTTTAATCTTGAGGCTTTGACAAATCACACCAACAAAATGCCCCACCAGATATTGACTCTTTTTTTGTTAGGATAGTACACACTAGCTACTACTGTTGTGGGGATTCTGCACAGCCACATACAGAACTATGCACAAGAAAATAGGATGTTGGTGATGGGAGGTTGGACCTTACTCACACCTCAGTCAGAAGAACCCACAATCCCCTGACCGACTAGCTATAGTGTCTAATTAGGTCCCAAACCCCCACACGAACATACTCAATGATTCCACAACCTAGAACATAACACCCTTTCGTTCACTCACTCGTTTAAGTCCTCCCCACCACACCAAATACCACAGAGTCTATGTGTAAGTTCAAAAGGTGTATTAATTTTCAAATAATAAACTCTGTTTGTTGTTCTATGAAATTAGTACTACAGCCAGCTCCAACAGCAAAATGTATAAGATTAAAACAGTAAAGATTTGTTACAAGTGCATAATAGAAGACAAAAGATCTGTGTGAATTCTGGGAGACCCCTCACCGTAGAACATAGAAAAACTGGTTACATCCATCATAAGCTCTGCAAATCTCTGGTTTAGGGAATCTTCCGCCCATTATGAGAAAAATGGTGCGCGTTAGACAGTATAATGCAATTATGCAAGCATTTCGCAGTCATGCCAAAAAGTGTAACATGTTATGGCTAAGCAATATGGACTAACCGAACTCCATAAAAAAAAATGGCTTGTTTTCGACCTCTTCACTTGTACGCAACAGTCATGTGGCCTCAAAGGCGTCTTAGTGCACAATGAGCTATGAGGTAAGATGCGCAAAAGAGTCTACATGAATCTAAAATGGTTACATGGCTCAAGCTATCTTTCCAAAGGGTAGAGTAGGACTAGAGATGACCCAAGGGACCATAACACTACTGTCTGTCTACTGACTCTACTCGAGTCTAGTACCCAATTTGGACCAGTGAGGATGTATGTTGTACATGTTGTACTATTTACTTTTTTTTTTTCAATCTTCCTAGTGAAAATGAATAAAAAAGGGGGAGGTGTAAAGGCATCTAAAAATGTGTAAAAAAAATTCTAGGCGTACTACCAGTACCAACCACCAGTACCGGCGGGGCCAGCAGCGATGGCGATGCTGCCATTCCGGAGGGGGCAGGTGAAGATGCATCACCTGCAGGAGCTACAGGGGGGAAACCAGCAGCAGTGGCGGGTGTTGGTAAGATATTCATTACTTATTGGCATTACTACTAGCCGGAAGGGTCACTTCACTCACTGTACTGTTGAAGAAGACACCCTTTACTTAGCATTAGCATTAGCAATAGCATTACCAGTGTGAGTTGAGTAACCAATGGCCTCTTCTATCTGACTCCAACTCAGCTGTGAAGGTTTTATGGAGAAGACTAAAAGTCAGATCAGCTGGCCTTGATGGATGTGTGTTGAACAAAAAGGTAATGAAAGGTTGAAGGAGGAAGGACGGACGAGATGTGATATGACTGGTCAAGAAGGATATGTTGGAAGCATGCATAGGTGGCTGATAGGAATCAGATCAGATGCATGGGTAGTTGAAGGATGGGTGGAAGGTGAAAAAAAAAAGAAAGAAGATGCCTGCCTGGGTGGGTGACACAGTATGGGTGGGTACTAGATAGCAAGAATCATCAGCCTGGTTTATGGGTCAAACTCAAAGCCAAGGCAAGCAAGGAAGGAACGGATGCATGGATGGTTGTTGGTGAAACCAACTAAGGTTTGTTATGAGATATATAAAAAAGAATTATAGACATTTACTTTTAATGGATGGATGCCTGAATGTATTCAATCATCAAAGACAGCATAGGTGGAGGCTGTCACTGGATGCAAGTATTACTTTGAAGAGAGTGTAAAAGAAACTGCACCAGAGTAGCAAAGAGGAGGGGAATATATAAGTAGTATTTTCAGTATACAGTTGACTCTGTAGTTTGCAAGCACATCATATATATATATTATTATCAAGCGCCTTCTTTGACTCTGAGGACCACTCCCTACCTATGTTAATTTATTTTTGATTGTGTCAGCCAGCGTGCAAAGGGTGGCCTATCTGTTGGTTACACAATCAATGAACAAAGTAACTTATGCAGTAGCAGTCGGTGGTGGGAGTGCTGGCGGGTGGTGATGTGGGGAGGGGGAGGGGCAGGGTGGGGGGTAGTAAACTATGGATTATGATGATGCAGTGCACACAACAAAATTTGTTTTATGTATTTGTATGTTTACTTACCAGTAATTGTCTGCAATCCATAGTTTACTATCCCACACCCTGCCCCTCCCCCTCCCCACGTCACCACACGTGAGCACTCCTACCACTGACCGTTACTGACCTTATGTCGTTGGTCAATATCTAAGCAACGATCATTGGATCAGATATATAATATCAATCTGCCTTTGTGTAGTAGCCAGGGCGGAGTGAAAGTGAAATTGAGAAATTGCCCTTCATGTAACGGAGAGAGTATGGACAGTGCCACCCGTAATAGAAAAATATGAGCTTCCCCAGCTGCAGACAGTAGTAAATAAAAGTAACGGGAGTCTGCGTCGTGACATGTATGTTTGTCTTGGGTGCAAGCTTAGCTGACTGAGCTGGCATGCCGGCTACAACAAGGTTATGTAATTTAGCTAAACTAGAGGTTAGCTAAAGACTGCTGTTCTGTGTTCTGGAGCCCATACTAGTGCTAGTATAATGCCTGAAAAACTCTAACAAATGTTAGAGGCCGAGGAAGTGGGAGGATAGATACTTACCACAAATGTTATGTACTGCGCTTGCTAGTGCTACTATGCCACTATGTGTTGAATTAATTTTGTGTCACTGTGTTGCTAAGAGTATTGGTTACAATTCTTTTTCTTTCTTGCTATAGATCCTCCTTCCAATGAAAAACCATCACGGAAGTAGTTGGCAGCCAGGGCCCAGCGTCGGAAACTGGAGGCCATCTGCCAAGAGTACCGTCGGCTGGTGGCTCAGGCGAAGGAGGCGGCGGCAGCAGCTGGAGCCTCCTCCAATGCCCCGGGCCCCATCCAGGCCCCGCCTCCAGTGGGATGGCGCCACGGTCAGGCAGCCGCCCACCGCCGCACATTTTCAAGCACTGCTGCCCCGCACCCTGGATGTAAGTGCAACTGCAGGGCATTTCGCCGCAAAATTCTCCTCCGGGTGGCACAGCAAGAGGACTAGCTAGAGGAGCGAGTTAAGATCATGGTGGACAAACACCTGAAAACCCGCCGAATTCAGAAGGACCCCGTTAAATTGCCCCTTTTTTATTACTTTTGTTGGTGGGTGGGAATTGGGTGTTGGAGTTTCTGGACATTGTTTGGACTTTTTTAGTTTTGGACATTGGTTGGGGTTAAGGAGGGAGTGGGTCAGGTTTGGGATAGTTTATTTTTGTTAGTGAAATAAATTATATTTATTTATTCTTACACATACGATGTTAATGTTTTGTGGGGGCTTACTGTTTTACAAATTTATTTACGTCACATGGTTTCCTTGCTGCTGCAGGGCAGCAGCCAGTGTTGGATTTAAATAATCTGTCAATTTTTTTAACACACAAACAGATAGATGCGGTACCCTTCACTGAGTTATATTTGTCCTACTAGTACTGTCAGTCTCTCCTCCTAGTCCATTATACCTCCCACCAAACGTATCTTACCTGTGATTGATGATGATTAAGTTTGACACAGCAATTGCTGCATTGTTTCCCAAGACAATGGAGAAGATGCCATGGTGTGGTGGTAGGTAGTAGTAGACACTGGCACTAGCATTTGCAAATAAAACAAAAGAGACAGTCACTTGCCTGAGAGAGACTGTGGGAGGAGTAGCAGAACGACGTAAAGTACAGTACAGAAGAACACTGCCAAACAAACAATATTGCTACCGCTAAAGTAAAATAAAACAATGGTGGCGGGGACAGCCTAGTACAAGAAGTTAGGAAGTTATTACAATAAACTGTAGTTGTGTCGAGTGAGTGACTTAACACAATCGTAATTCGTAAACTTTACTGCTGTGTGGTAGGATGTTGAATTTGATGATGAATTCAATCAATACCGGTACTTAATAATTATGATGTATTAGGTGGGTCCCTTTGGAAAAAAAATTGATTGTACAAAGACTGAGCATGGGTGGGCAAGCAGAAGAAGATCCTCGCCCTGCCTTGACATTGAATTAGTGTTGCTTTCACCACATCTGCCCCAGCAAGCGTGTGATCAATTGTTGGTGTACATTTAATGTAGTCACATCACACCTCAATATAAATCACACAGCCCGAGGGAAGAGGGTTAGGGTTTGATGAATGGATGGGAAAGGGGGGTTTGGGGAAAGGTTTGACAAAAAAAAACAGTATGCATGGACACAACAAAAGAAAAACACAATCTTGGAAGACGACCATAATCCACCATCCAATAAATCTATAAAGGGAGAAAAAGGAAATGCATGCATGATGAAGATAACTTGATGGTTAATGAGTAGTACTTACTGACTACTACTAGACAATTAGATAGTACAGGGCAGCAGTATTATATGAAATTAGCCTTGCCTGTATGCCCTCAGAGAGACCCAAATTAAAGTACATGCTGTAACGGGCTTACTTTTAAAGCTTGCAAAGAAAATTAAGAAATAGTTGTAGGGATCAATTAGCAAAAAAAACAATAACAAACAGTCGTAATGATTGAAGAGAAAAAAGGAATCAAATTATTTAAAAGACGAATGATGAATGATACTAAAGGTTCACTCTGCACATCATTCTTGGGTGCCACTGCCTGCCTGATGCGGATTGGTAAGGTACATGTGAGTTGTTGCTCCCAGTATAATAGCAGTGGGTAAAGGCGGGCCTAAAAGTGTAGATGGAAAAACAAAAGGGGTATTGAAAAATAAATGAATTTTAAAAAATCAATTACGGTGGAGTGCAAGAAGACAAGACCGTTCAGTAAGAACACTTTCAAACTGAGGCGGCTTGGATACATTGTGTCTACTCTATTTACACAGTATTAAGCTACAACAACAGGACATTAGCCAGCACAGAACAGTACCATGGCACCGGGCCGCAACCCAAACTCCATTTACCTTAAATTTTGACAGAGCCAGAAAAAAGGCATATACAGCAACCTAGCATTTCCCAAATCAAGTGACTAAATCAATGCACCACTGTCAGTCATACCACAACACTGGACTCCATCACTACACGGACATGTAGCCCAGGTCTGCTAAGGTTCTTGTTAATTTGTTTTGTACTGTTTACCTTTTATGCCAGTTCATGAAACGCAGTTATTCCATCAATCATCTCCGATGCAACTGACTGACTGCGTGCAAAGATAGTATGGTCAATCATCATCATGGTGTGGAACGTGTACATGTTGTCCAACACCAATTCAGTCTGTAGTGAGTGACTCCGATTAAGTCCATCCATATCCCATATTGAAAGATTGCAACGGATATTGGCCTGCACCTGCAGTATTAAGAGTACAATGTGGTTAACTTATTAAACAACAAGAAAACATTGACTGTCACTTGAGTCACTTTTACTTTGTAGATTAACTAGTATAGTTTGACTTCATGCACATTTGCTCAGAGTCAGCAAGCATCCAATGCAATGCATTGCATCATTCATTAATCATTACCTGTCTTGCTCTTCTCTTTGGCTGTCAGATCAGATGCCCAGCCTTCTGACAGTGATGAGTTTATTTTTGGATGCCTGCTCAAGTTCTGACAGTGAAGAGTTGTGGATGCCTGCAGACAGAGGTGGTAGCCTTAGGACAGTGATGAGTTTTGGCTCGGAAACAAAACAGAAGATAGCTATAGTCACGTACGTTTCACTTCTTATGGAGGGACTGTTAGAGGCAACATTTATTGTACTATTCTCCATCCAATGTCTTGCTTGATGGAAATGTATTTAGGGTGAGTCAGGTAGATGGAGCAGGACTCTGAGGAGTGGAGTGGACAGTTAAATGCACAGAGGTGCAACTCCAATAGGTAAATAAATATAGGAGACGGTGGTGATGGATTTGTTGTGATTTGATTGAACCAGAAAGACAGATACACACACAAATAAAGGAAGGAAGAATGTAACAATTTGAAAGCCTAGTTGTCAGGGAAGAGAGCTTGTCCTCAAACTCTGGTGGTTCGGACAGAAGTAGGTCATGTCACCCACTACTTATGTCTTCGAAGTCGCTCTCCTCTTCCTGCTGTGATTCACGTATTTTGTACTCCGGTGGTATGAAGTGCTGATTCATTTTGATCAAGGTTAACCTCTCCATGCTTTTGGGCAAGAGACTAGTCCTTTTCACAGTTACAATGGCACCAGCAGCACGGAAAAAACACTCAGAAGAGACACTTGTGACAGGGCAAGCCAGATACTTTATCGCCAGCCTGCTGAGCACTGGCCATTAGCTTCTTTTCCCATACCAATACACCAATGGGATTTGCTCCATGAAAACCTCTGTTGTGTCATCCAGATAGGCCTGGACCATCAGCTCAATGTTCAGGGGTGCTCCGATTTGCTTGTCCTCTTTTGACTTTGCATCAGCAATGGACTTACTCATCCCTTTCCATAGAAACCAATCAGTTACCATTTTTTTTATGTGGCTGATGATCCTGTTGGTGCTATTGTTGATGTTATTATTGGTAGTGTTAGTGACTGCTGGTAGGCAAAGGCACTGCTCTCAGGCTCTGAAGTAGAACTTGACTCTGGATACCCTGTAGTACTTGCTCTATCCTGGGGTGGCAGGCCTCTCTTTAAGAGCCATTCATTTTCTAAATCAGTGGCTTCCTCAGCTATCAATGTTTTCTACTTGGCAACATCCACTTCTGAAAAAGGAATTACTGCATTACTGTTCAGAAATAATTTGTACCGTGGATCCTAAATTGTGGCAGTAATGTAATGTCGATGTGACACAATGTTTTTTTGCATCCTTGTATTTTCAGATAAGCGAATGGCTAAGGCGTCCGCCAAATAACATGCGTCTACTTTGTCATCCACACCTTTGTATGTTTCAGACACCTCCTTCAGCTGTTGCACTAGCATGTACAACAATGGGATAGTTTGGCAAATAGTACAGTCCTCCTTGTTGACCTCATGTGTGAAGACCTCAAAAGGAAGTAGCATCTCTGTCAGGCATTTAACGAGGTCCCATTGGCCCATCTCAACGGTCATGGCTTTCACAGTAAGATCCCCTATTCTTCTTGTCATGACATAAGCATAAAGTGGTATGTACTGCTCAAACAGACGATCAAGCATGTAATAAGTTGAGTTCCAATGTGTTGGCTCCTCCTGGATGAGTGCTTTGACTGACATGTCGTGCTCACGTTGAATGACCCTCAGCTGCTTTCGGGTTTTAAAAGAATGGTTGAAATGTATGCATATTCTTCTGCAGGTGGGCAGTAAGTTGCTGACTTTGCTTTCATTTTTCAGAAAGTCTTGAACAACAATATTAATGCAATGTGCCAAACATGGGACCCTGAAATAGCCACCATCTTTCATGGCCTTAACTACATTACTGCCATTGTCCGTGGCAACAAAACCAATGTTAAGCCCTCTTGGTCTCAGCCACTCAAAGATCTTGCTGTTAAACTCATCCAAAATGTTTGCAGCAGTATGAGATTTCTCCATAGCAAACATGGCTACAGTTGCATGTTTGTGAGTGTCATTAAAAATCTCAGCAGTGTCAACACCTGCAGATATCTTTTCTCTAACACATGAAAAAGAAATCCAGTGTGCAGTGATGCACATGTAATTAGTGGCTTATCAACTGGTCCACATGTCAGTTGTCAGGTGGATACTCTGAACAACACTCTGTTTTAAGGCTTTTCCAAGCAATTCCAGCACGTCGTGATGTAGTGCTGGAACAGCAACTCTGGCGAAATAGTAGCGGCTGGGAACCTTCCATTTTGGGCAGATGGTTGTCACAAATTCCAGAAAACCCACCCCTTCACCAAAGAAAGAGGGAGAAGGTCCATTGCTAACATTTTAGCCAGCTTTGCATTGTACAAACGTGCTATTGGGTGGTTGCGTTCGTACTGTGCCTACGGCCTAGTAAACTTGCTAAGAATAGTAGGCTGCATGGTCTTCCTTTCTGTTAGGCTCAATGTCGCACTGCTGGGGAAAGGGCTACTTTGTGTACCACTACCAGAGAGAATGTCCCCCTCTTCTTCTTCTTCCTGTTCCACCATGAGCAGACCTTCTACTTGTTTATCCCCACCAACAGCAATGGCTCCAATTTTTATGCGACGAAGGTGGTCCTCCCAGTTGATTGCTTGGTGTTTTTTCAGATGGGTCATTTGGCCTCCGGTACCATAGTTTGTACCAAGCTTACCACGACTAACAGAGGTATGAAAAATGGAGCATATAGCAATGTTCTCCTCCTTTTCGCTAACTGTAAAGAAGTCCTACACTGGGGAGCTTAACTTTTGTCTCCTGCTGGAGGAGCCACTTCCAATGCCGGATGATCTAGAGGGTGTGTGTTGAATTTGACTCTGTAGCTGTGCAGTACCACTACCTACTTCTGCTGAGATGGTGCTTGTGCTGGATGTAGGACGCTACCGGCCCTTTGCTAATGTAAATATGGAAGCTGGAGGTCGTGTTGGTGTTACTGTTACCTGTGTTGGAGGTATGCGTGCTACATCCCTAGTCACACTCGCAGCCATTCTGGATAGGGTAATAATGTTGGTCTCCATGTCCTCGGGCCGGGAGTGATGTTCGTGATGACTGGCTCATCATCAGTATCCTGCTGTTCTACATCGACCTCCATAAGTGTAAGGCTTTCTGGAACCTTCCTTTTCCCTAGCCTGGTCTTGGGATGTGTCTCCCTCTCATGCTCATGTTGTGGCTCCCAAGTGGCATATAGATCATCACAAGGGATGCTTGGCGAAGAACTCGATGGACTAACCCTCCTTTTCCTTGCTGGGGATTTGGAAGACAATGGATCTCCTGAATGAGTGGCTTCCTCTTCTTCTTCCTCTGCATGAGGCTCAATTTCCTGAACTGCCCCTACTTCAGGAAGAACAACAACTACTATTGCGGGCGGTGGTTGCATGCCGTTGTTGTTGACCATTTATCTGCTGTGTTGTTCCCTCCTGTGTTAATTGTGTACTACTTTGAGATAGCGATAAGTTTAGGTCAGGCTCAGCATCACTGCTTTCCACCATTAGGCTGGCTACCTCTTCCCCACTCATCTGCTTGGGCCTGGGTTGGTGGGTTGGGCCTAATGATGCGGAGGTGCTGCCCCCAGCTTGCCCCCCAGACACCGCTGCTGCAGGTGTAATGTTTGGTTTCCCAAAAAAGATGTTGGGGGAACACCAGACTTAAGTGTCACTTCTTTTTTGTGTTCCTTCTTCTCAGCAACTTTCTTGGTGTTAGAGGACCTGGTACCTGCTTTCTTTGGGCCCATATTCTTCAGATGTCAGCAGCACTCAGTTGCACAAGTTGCAGAGATGTCTGGTCAGGTCACACCACACATCAGTTCGTGTACAACAGCAGGACGTCTGTCTGGCAGCACAACCGGTGATGATGACAGACACCTCCTCCTCAGTCTTTTGTGCACCTAAAAGCAAAACAGCCAGAAGAACATCAGTCAAAGGTGGAATTTGTTGTGCTTTAATTTTAATTACTACTAGTGTACTGTGTACACTCAGGAAGAGTAAGAATAGCAAAATACAAACGTAGTAGGACCTGTTTGGCCTTAATTTGTGCATCATGTGGGATGGATGAACCATCAGGGACCTGCAGCTGGCAATGGGGATGGAAGCAGAAAGCCAAGAGGAACAATGGAAAGACACACAGGCCTATGTGGCTAAAACAGCACACTACTACTACCACCACAAAATGGCCCCTAGGCACATGGTGACTCATCACAGGCACAAGGGCAAGGCCCGGAAAACAATGAACTCAAGCAGGCCTATATCCCTATATGGCCAGACAAAGGATGCCTGTTACACAACACAGCTTTAATGCAAAAAAGAAAATCCGCATGGCTAAAAAGGTTGGAAAGTTACACAACAACACATACACATGCAACAAAGGCATTTATTTAGCACACACCCAAAAAGTTAACTACACCCCAAAAAGTAAAAAACACTTTTGGAATTCAATCCAATGCCATCCTTGTCCTAAATGATGTTTAAATTCAAAATTCCCGTTTTTTGCAGCACCGATGTGAGCTTAACGTTGATTTCGCAAGCGTAAGACCCATTTACTTTGTGTAACTAACCGTTTCCATTTCCCTTAACTGCTTGTCTACCACGCATCCAAGTTACAGCCCACACTTTATTTATTTTTTCCACACCGCCCGTTCACAGACCCAGCCTCAGACGGACTACCATTATTCTTGATAATGCATGGTAAACCCACATCTTTCCTCAACCTGCATGTGACCATAGTATCTGACACATTCACCAACCCGTTCAACGCATGTTAAACCCGCACGATTTTTCCACACCGCATGTTAGCACACTTTTCAGCTGTTTTTCACCGTTGATCTAAGTTGCATTTTTGTATCCTCCCGCAGCGCTCCTTGATAAAGGACTACTTGAGTCCGAAATGCATTGGAGCATGTTTTGAAAACACCGTTGGATTGTATTCAACTGATTGAATGGCGTGATGAAACGCTTCTTTACATGAACCTGTGAATCTTACCAAATATAACAAACATATGAAACTTTCTCATTGAACTTTATTTGAGTCAGTTACGCTGAACCCTACAAGTGTGCCCAAGATACAGGGATGTGCCTACGTACCACGTAGCACACGTTTTTGTTAGTATCAGTTGGACGTATTCGGCCAGTTGCGTCGCCTGTAGGAGCACCTTTACCCTATTTCAACTTACCACTACTTTTTCTACAACCCACTCGTTCAACCTCTTGCTGTGCGCCTAAGCCTTGTCTTCTTGCTTATAAATTCAAAAGACAACATAGAAACAGCTGCTTCAAGCACCCCTGATGAGAACCTCTGAGAGTCTGGGGCTACGGGCAGACTAGACCACAGTGGATGATGCCACAAAATGGCCACAACCACATGGCCTGGCCACCCACAACAACATGAAAAGAAGAAGACAGACAATGCAGGCCTATGGCAAAAGCACAGTGGATGGTCCCACAAAATGGCCGGCACCACATGGCCTGGCCACCCATAACAACATGAAAAGAAAGAGAAGTCAGACAATGCAGGCCTATGGCAAAAGCACAATGCTTGGCTTCACAAAATGGCCCCCACCCACGTAGTCAGCCCACCCACAATAACAAGAAAGTACATACAAAGGACAGGAACAGGAAGTTGGAGTCCCTGAGGAACTTCCTTCCTCTTTTAAAAAAAAGAAAAAAAAAGAAAAATGACTCCATGCTCCAAAAACCACAACCAAATGACAACCTGAGGAGCTTTTTAGCAAAATGAACAAAATCATCATTTTCGAGAAGGTTTTATGCAGCTCGAGAGATATTGTTCGCCAAATTGCGAATTCGGTGTGTTTGGCATGGCAAACTGTACAAAAAAAAGTTGTTATTGCGTGCGCGAACACGCAGATTGAGCACGGGAAAAAGACAAAAACTATAAGTCCGCGTTGTCGCGCTGTGCAGAGTTGCCAAAACTACGCGAGCTGAACTCCTATGGTTTCCTACTGGCTTAAAAGCCCTATTTATTTAACACAGATCCAAAAACTGAAATTGCACCCCAAAAACCACATTTTGCAATTCAATCCAAAGCCATCCATGCCACACATGATGTTACAATTCAACAGACAACACAAAAACAGTTGTTTAACCTTCATGCACCCATGATGACTGATGATGAGTAGTACCTCTGGGCCTACTGGCAGAGTAGGCCACAAGTTTGGAGGCCTATGGCAAAAGCACAGTGGCTGGTCCCACAAAATAGCCTCCACCACATGGCCAGGCCGCTCACAAAACAAAAGGAATATAAGACAGACAATGCAGGCCTATGGGAAAAGCACAATGCCTGGCTTCACAAAATGGCCGCCATCTACATGGTCAGCCCACCAACAATAACAAGAAAGTGCATTCAATGAACTCAAGCAGGCATATATCCCTATATGGCCAGACAAAGTATGCCTCTTACACAACATAGTTTTAATGCAAAAAAGAAAATCTGCATGGCTAAAAGGTTGGAAAGTTAAACAACACATACACATGCAACAAAGGCATTTATTTAACACACACCCAAAAAGTTAACTACACCCCAAAAACCACATTTTGGAATTCAATCCAATGCCATCCTTGCCCTAAATGATGTTTTAAATCAAACAGACAAAATAGAAACAGTTGCTTCAATCACCCCTGATGAGTACCTCTGGGAGTCTGGGCCTACTGGCAGACAAGGCCACAAGTTTGGAGGCCTATGGCAAAAGCACAGTGGATGGTCCCACGCAATGGCTGCCACCACATGGCCTGGCCATCCACAACAACATGAAAAGAAAGAGAAGACAGGCAATGCAAGCCTATGGCAAAAGCACAGTGGATGGTCCCACAAAATGGCCACCACCCCATGGCCTGGCCACCCACAACAACATGAAAAGAAAGAGAAGACAGACAATGCAGGCCTATGGCAAAAGCACAATGCTTGGCTTCACAAAATGGCCACCACCCACGTGGTCAGCCCAACCACAATAACAAGAAAGTACATACAAAGGACAGGAACAGGAAGTTGGAGTCCCTAAGGAACTTCCTTCCTCTTTTAAAAAACAAATTTTAAAAAGAAAAATGTCTCTATGCTCCAAAAACGACAACAAAATGACAACCTGAGGAGTTTTTTTAGCAAAATGTACAAAATCATCATTTTCAAGAAGGTTTTATGCAGCTCGAGAGATATTGTTCGCCAGATTGCAAATTCGGCGTGTTCGGCATTGCGAACTGTACAAAAAGTCATTATCGCATGCACGAACAGGCAGATTGAGTGCGCGAAGAAGACAAAAACTGCAAGTCCGCGTTGTCGCGCTGTGCAGAGTTGCCAAAACTACGCGAGCTGAACTCCTAGGGTTACCTACTGGCTGAAAAGCTCTATTTATTTAGCACACATCCAAAAACTGAAATTGCACCCCAAAAAACACATTTTGCATTTCAATCCAAAGCCATCCATGCCATACATGATATTAAAATTCAACAGACAACACAAAAACAGTTGTTTAACGTTCATGCACCCATGATGACTGATGATGAGTCGTACCTCTGGGACTACTGGCAGAGTAGGCCACACATTTGGAGGCCTATGGCAAAAGCACAGTGGCTGGTCCCACAAAATGGCCGCCACCACATGGCCAGGCCACTCACAAAAAAAAGGAATACAATACAGGCCTATGGGAAAGGCACAATGCCTGGCTTCACAAAATGGCCGCCATCCACATGGTCAGCCCACCAACAATAACAAGAAAGTACATTCAATGAACTCAAGCAGGCATATATCCCTATATGGCCAGACAAAGGATGCCTGTTACACAACACAGCTTTAATGCAAAAAAGAAAATCCGCATGGCTAAAAGGTTGGAAAGCTAAACAACACATACACATGCAACAAAGGCATTTATTTAACACACACCCAAAAAGATAACTACACCCCAAAAAAACATATTTTGGAATTCAATCCAATGCCATCAATGTCCTAAATGATGTTTAAAATTCAACAGACAACATAGAAACAGTTGATTCAAGCACCCCTGAGGAGTACCTCTGGGAGTCTGGGCCTACTGGCAGACTAGACCACAAGTTTGGAGGCCTATGGCAAAAGCGCAGTGGATGGTCCCACAAAATGGCCGACACCACATGGCCTGGCCACCCACAACAACATGAAAAGAAAGAGAAGACGGACAATGCAGGCCTATGACAAAAGCACAATGCTTGGCTTCACAAAATGGCCGCCACCCACATGGTCAACCCAACCACATTAACAAGAAAGTACATACAAAAAGGACAGGAACAGGAAGTTGGAGACTCTGGGGAACATCCTTCCTTTAAAAAAAAAAAAAAAAAAAAAAAAAATATGACTCCATGCTCCAAAAACTACAACCAAATGACAACCTGAAGAGTTTTTTTTAACAAAATGAACAAAATCATCATGCATCAAGAGATATTGTTCGCCAGATTGCAAATTCGGCGTGCTCGGCTTCGCGAACTGTACAAAAAGTCGTTATCGCGTGCACGAACACGCAGATTGAGCATGCAAAGAAGACAAAAACTGTAAGTCTGCATTGTCGCACTGTGCAGAGTTGCCAAAACTACGCAAGCTGAACTCCTAGGTTTACCTACTGGCTATAAAGCCCTACTTATTTAACACACATCTAAAAACTGAAATTGCACCCCAAAAGCCAGATTTAGCAATTCAATCCAAAGAAATCCATGCCATACATAATGTTAAAATTCAACAGACAACTCAAAAACAGTTGTTTAACTTTCACGCACCCATGATGACTGATGATGAGTAGTACCTCTGGGACTACTGGCAGATTAGGCCACAAGCTTGGAGGCCTATGGCAAAAGCACAGTGGCAGGTCCTACAAAATGGCCACCACCACATAGCCAGGCCACCCACAATAACAAGAAAGTACATACAATGAACTCAAGCAGGCCTATATCACTATATGAACTCCTAGGGTTACCTACTGGCTGAAAAGCCCTTCTTTAATTAACACACACACACAAAAACTGAAATTCTACTCCAAAAACCACATTTTGCAATTCAATCCAATGCCATCCATGATGTTAAAAACTTAAAATTCAACAGACACCACAGAAACATGGTTGAACCCATAGGTACCTCTGGGCCTACTGGCTGAAATTTCAAAGAAATACAACTAGGCCCCTACTGAAAGTACAGGCCACCCACAACAGTAATTTTTTAAAACGATGAAAAGCCAAGAAAACTGTAGGTAAAAAAAAGCCCCAATCAAACAAACATGTACACCAATTCTCCAACTTATTTGTAAAATAAAATCTCAAATCCAAAAGTCTTCAATAAATCCAATCCAATGATATGATGCCGCAGACATACACAAAAAGAGATCCTTTCAGCTCCAAATCCAAAAGAAAGTGAACAGCACATGGACAAAGCACTGGGAGGAGCCTGGTGGACAGGAACAGGAAGTTGGAGACTCAGGGGCACTTCCTTCCTCTTGAAAAAAAGAGTAGAACAAAATGACTCCTTGCATAAAAGACTATAGCCAAATTACAATCTGGAGTTTTTCTGAGCAAAATGATCATTTTCGAGAAGGTTTTATCGTGCGCGAGAGATATTCTTTGCCAGATTGTAGTTTCTGCGTGTTCGGGAACACGATCTTTCCAACACTGCCGCCGGAAGGAAGATAGGGTGTCCGAATTACGTGTTTGCGTTCGCACAGTCTCGCGGTATAATGCCGCCGGATGCCAAACCTCATGGCGCAGGCGAACGGGATAGAAAATCGAGTCGGCGAGCGCAGAATCACGGTAAGTCGTTACCGTGCCCGCGAGAATGCCTATTGAGCGTGCGAGGAAGAAAAACAACTAAGCCACGCTGCAGATTGCGTAGTATTCAGCAACTTCGCGCTCGACGCCAACCGCAAAGTTACCGAAACTTCGCACACTCCGCGAGCGGAGCATAGTTTACCGCCCAGGGTTAGAATTTACCACAACTGGTAAATACCTCTCCCTCGGTACGCGATATAAGTACCCACCTAATTCTGCATAAGTTTAAATTAGGGCCACTGAAACAAATTATTTGTAGAGTAAACCAGGAGTCTCAATAGGGCAGGAGTTTTTTATGCTGTACTGCTATCAATGCAATAGATAATATTCCCTCTTCACAAAAACAATGTGGAAACAACAAGATATCAGAGAAAATCAGCAAAAAACTGGTAAAGAATCATAAACAGCCTAGGACATGATATGGTTTATACCCTTGTATAAGTTTTTATTAGTGTTGAAGCATTACAGTTAAATATGCCAAATCCTATGACATAATCAACATTTTATCTTAAGCAGAGTTAGGATGGAAGAACTAAGATTTTCTAATGCAACCAAAGCATCGTGTGATAGAGCTCCATCATTTACACACAGCACATTTTCAATTGAAATGGTCACTACAATTGCAGGGGCATCCCGTTATACTGATAAAGCTATATTACACACAAATGATACTGTCTAAAAATCGGGTTTCTCTTTCAGCACTAAGTAAAGTTTCTTGATTTTTTTCTTAATCTTATTAAAATCTTATTAAAATCTTTCCATCAAACTTCTGAATTACAAAACAAGTGCTTCATTTTTACTTTCCTAACTGCTGAATGTGTACAGTTCATTTACAGTTATTTACATTTGTTTGCCTTACAAAAACTGACGTCCTACAGCATTTCCTTTCACAGTTGTACATGAGCAAAATTGTCACATACTTTACTTTTCTTTCTCTGACTCCAATGTGAGAGGAGTTTGTAAACAGCAATCTCCATGTTAAAAAATAAGCAGTAATTTGTCAGAAGACAAAGACCTACCTTTGACTGCAGTCTTTGATGCTCAGCAAAAGTGACAAGTTAATACAGAATTGAAAGGCATCTTTATTTACTGGTTGGCCTTTCATGACTCAACAAAAATAGGCTTGTGTCCCACTACAGTTTGGAAAACACTGCCTTAGATAACAAAGGGCCTGGTTTAGATCTCGACGCCAAGCCAATCATAACGCTGCAATACAGTATTTTGATTGGTCTGAGTGCCGTGGTTCGGTGCTCAGACAGGCAGTGGGAGCCTCGGCATGTTCTCCACCCAGGCTGCAAGCAGCCTGGGTGGAGACCATGCAAAGTGCGCATGAATTTTAAGCTGGCCCGAGACGGCCAGCCAAACATTACAGATGCACTTACAGAGTATGCCCACCACTCCTCCCCCTGCTCTGAGAGCAGAGCAGCCCTGCATCACCAAGCTGCCGCAGAAGGACAAAATAAAATGCTAATAACATCTAGTTATTATCATTGTATTTTTCCTCTACTTCACTGCTGCCAAGCAGTGGGGCGACGCTCCTCCACTTTAGCTTAGGGGTTGCCAGTGCGTAATTTGTCTTTTTTGATAAAGGCTCTCTTCATCTGCTCAATTAGTAGCACCATCTTGTTATTTGCAATTCTGTTTATAACTCTACTCAACAGAATACCTAGGTATTTAAGCCTGTGAGGTATCCATATCAGTTGTGGGTCTGGCATTGCAGCTTTAACCATGGTAGACGTCACGGGCATTGCTTCACTCTTGGTCCAGTTTATTTTATATTCCAAGAATCTAGAAAACTCTGAAATTAGCTTAATAAACACTAGTAAAGACAGGTCCAGTGAACTGAAGGGTAAGCAGAATATCATCTGCAAAAAGCAAGAATTTGAATTCTCTAACCAGTATGTGGACACCTTCTACACCACAGTTGGGTTCAAAGGGACATATCTCGGTTCATTGCTCTAATGGCTTGGATAGAAGGCAAAGAATTTCATCTAGAAGATATTTGTTTCTAAAGAAAAGTTTGTCACAAAGGATATTCTGTGTCCTTATAGACATATTGCCCATGTTTTCTAAAGCAGTTCAGTAAAAAACATGTATGTTGCTGCCTCAAAAGACATGCTATTATAGGTCATGGTGGATCACCCTTAGTGTTTCTCCTTTTTTTAATCCTATGTGCTCTTTAAAATTTGATATGGGTGCACTGGTCAGGTCCAGTAGCTTTGGAATGAACATCGATAGAAAGGCAAGCATGTCAGACCCCAAAAATCATGTTATTGTCTCTGTGACTTCTCGCTTCCTGGTCCATTATCTGCTGTTGGAAGTTCCACAACACATTTCCTAAGGCCATGGGTATCAATATGTTGTTTTCTGGCATTAACATTTGTTACTTAGATTTGATGTCCGAGTATGGTAAGTTCTCTATAGAATGAATTAATCTCTTTGGCAGTTTCTGTAGTGGATAGCTCCATGGTCAAGATGGAAACTTTAATACTCTTGAATTCACACATTATCAATTCCAGGATGATGATGGACATAATGGCCACCTTAGGTTGTGTCATGTGTTTTTACTATTCAGAGCTTCTGCGAAGAACAACTGTCTGGTCATCCTGTGGCTAGACATCTATATAATGGGGATAAGTGATACGCCGTCCCTAAGTCACTGAATGAAAACAGTCTTTGGAAACGTAACAAGGATCATGATCATATGTGCCAGATGCCGCAGATCCGAACCAGATCCCCAAAAAAACAGTTCACCGGACCCAACAGTGATCGTCTCCCTCTGGTATATTTGGATGTGATAATTCAGGTGTAGTCTTGGCTATCCATTGCTAGGGGAAGTACGAACTCCATTTATGTGTCCCAGTGCAAAAATAGCCACCTCCAGTCACTGTAAATGTGGCCTAATTTCACTCCCTGCCCAATTCAATATGGTGGCTGTCGTGAGGTCCTAGTGCTCCTCTCCACATCCCAAGCATTGTATTCCCAAAGGGTAGGCAGCTCTATATTCACCCTCTCAGACACTCTCTTGCCAGCTGTGACAGCTAAATTCCGCCACACCAATTTTCTTCCAAGTGGCAGCTTGTTGGAGCAGCAGGCTTGGCAGCACTAGCAACTCCTGTACTTTCTCGGACCCCAGATCACTGCTGGGACAGGAAGTGTCATCTCAAGCACATCAATGGTCGCTGCTGCTCAAATAGGATTGGGCCACTGCTTCCAGCCTTGTCCCCATCATGGCAATGCCTGCTTCGCCAGCCAGTGAGGCTTCAGAACTTTGCTGATACAACATCGGCGGTGTCTGAAGTTCCTGCAGTAATATCACTGATAATGTATCAATCAATACCTTTGAGGTACATCAGACACAGGGCTACATTTTGGGCCAGTCCTTCTAGTCATGGTGTAGCTCTGCCCTTCCATCCTATCCGTGGAGTAAATCTAGCACCACACTGGGCAGCTCACAGGTACAACAAAAAACGTCCATAGAAATTAATGGAAGAAGGGATGCAAAATACCATCCCATAGGAATTCATTTTGAAATAATTCAACTGTCTTTATAAATATTTATACACTTATTTTTAGTGCATTGACTTATTAAAAAAACAAAATTATATTAAACTTTTAAATGTTTAAAGCATATTTTTTTAATTGACATAACACATAACTATTAATTAATTAAATTTAATATGCTAGTAATGATGCAAGTAATGATGTTTCCTTTTTACATTTTGTATAAAAAGCAATATTAATTAATTAAAACAATGTATTGTAATTATTTAATACATATTTAATTCATGGATCAATGTAATGTAACAATATTATCTATACATTAATAATGCTTATGTTAAATTAATTAACATTTTCATTTTACCGTAAAGTATTTAAAATATTTTTTAAGAATCAATAAATTCACTGTTGTTCCCTATTCCTTACCACATGCAGATCTCTGGTCCGGTGGTGCAGGTCTCCGCCTATGCTTTAAAAGTTACTAGTAATATCATTACACTGGTAGGTTTACTAATAGATATTCACTCCCTGCACTGTAGGGGTTGAGACATGTAAGTCTACACTTAGGTGAAAAATCTACACTCGGAAATGGTGAATAGCAAAAATGTGTTGACCTACATCTAAGTAAAAGAATACATTTACACAGGAGTAAATCTGCTTGTGAAAGTTTACTTTTGTGAATAGACCATAGGATAAGTTCTATAACTAACATAACAACAGAAGAAAACATCAATTCAGTATCTAAAAGTTGTAAATTAGTTCCAAGTCCTTTTTTTGCATGAAACGTAAAGTTCATTTGCATTCTTCAAATACCCTTTGTGTCAGACTTTCAAAGGTATTGTTTTACCATTCCAAGATTTTGTTTTACAGTTGTGGAAAGATCCAAGACCTCGCAGCTATAACGATGCCTAAGATTCTTATTAAACCAGACACTTTACTCTGCCCCAGTCAACAAATGCATTCAATATCAAACTCCTCATTATCTATTTGGATGTTTGTTCTATCAGTCTACTGTTTTCAAAGAAAGTTTTCACCTGGCACCTACTTACTTGTGAACTAAAGGCAATGACTAAAGACTTCTTATAGAACATACATTCAATGCAGCCACAGAAGGAGGGAATTCTCAGCTGTAATTGACCTAAACACAGGAAAGACGTCTGACATCCCACATAAGCGGAGAAATATGACATGTTCATAAAGAGAAAATGAATAAAGTACACCTATTTGCTTAAAAAGATAGTGCCAACAGAGCTGTTTCTGCTGTTTAATGAGATAAACAGACACATACCTGTATTGAATTTAATGTTATATAAACAAATATATATAGCTAGAGGTATATGCAAGTAAACTATAGATGGGGATATGGTAACTACTAAAATCAAGTTCAGCCTTTTCTTCATTTGTTTGAGAATAAGGGGCTAAATTAATGAACTCTGCAACATATTTTTTTCACAGTGCATGGTTAGTTAAGTGGTGCAGCATCCAAACCAAAGTTTTATGAAGATCACTGTCTCATTGGAAAGATTGAATCTTGCCAACTTTATTAACAGATTATCACTGGTCATTGATCCACTTTATAAAGTTTCAGAGAGGTGAGCCACGTATAGTTCCAAAGTTGACTGCTTTCCATCATCAACAGAAGTGGCACCCACACTTGTCACCAGAAATATTTTTTACCATTGTGCCACAATTCCTCTAAATTAAATTAACTAAGATTTCCTATCACATTTGATGGGTTTTGGAGCACAGATGCTATCCTCTCAAGGTAATACCTCTTTACTGAAGCAGAGCCTCTCTAAATTTGTATCTTCCACAAGAGTGTAGGACTTGGGAAGGTGAGTCTCACTTTCCTCCCAGCTAATAGAGGGAAACTTCAAAAGCCATATTCCAGAAACAAATTTTAAAACATGTGTGGGGAGAATGAGGGGGTGCATACGAAAGCAGGCAGTGATGCACCAATAACCCCTTGTTTTGCTGCAAACTCCCTATTTCAGTGCTTGTGGTTGGCATACATTGTATAAATTATATAGATGTTCTGCTGATGAGGGCTTTCCGAATGAGAGTGTTTGGTTCCAATGCATGTCTTTATTGTTCGTCACCAATACAAAATAGAAGAAAACATTGACTAATGTGAATGTATTTTCTATGATAACAATATGTGTGTATGATCACAAAGTGATGGTATGATCTTTGGTGAAAAATAACATAGATGCGACTGGAGCTTCAGAATAGAGTTGTGGGATTGATGTCCTGAAAACCCCAAGCTTGAACCTTCATACAAAAGTGCTTTAAACTTACCTGTCACTGAGAACTTGGAAGGACTCTATGTTGTGGAAACATTAAAGTAAGAAGAAAACTATATTTGTCACCTTTCTATTTTATGCTTTTTGACTGATTCCTATAAAGCCTTTCTACTTGACTAGTTGTTTTACTTTCTATAATGTTGCCACAGAATCCCCTGGCTTTCTTTTGTACCATCTTTACAAACTAAGGAAGCAATGGGCCATGTGGCTGATCTTGGGAAACCTCTAGAAGTACTTTACCAGGAAATAGAATACCAAGATGGCAACCGACCAAAGTACACAGCAAAAACGACACGTCCTGAGAGAAAAGCTGAAATGCCACGTTGGTGGGAAGAGAGATAAATGATCCACCCCACTACATTATTTTCCTCCTATTTTTAACGAGGTTGTGTAATAATGCTCTCCACAATCTTCAAATATGAGAAATTAATTATTTATTAAAGATACACAGGGATGCGTCAGATAGCTAAGGGGCAAAGAAAGCAAGTGCCAGGGAAAGGTATGGAACACACCTACCTCACACAGTGTTGGATGTCACTACATTCCATGCCTTGCCAGTGACTTAGTACAATTACATCACCACACCTCCTCCCTTTTTAAACAGAGCGTCAATATATACATTACATAAGAAGACGATACACAGTGTTAATATAAACTGAGACTGAAACACATTACTACAAACGGTCCATACAAACTTAAACTAAATCAACAATAAATATGACACCTATTATTTTTGTAGAAAGAAGAAAGGGAAAGAGGAAAGGAAAAATCAAAAAACAATGGAATAAGGAATATCATACCTGAGGATTAAGTGATGTGACATAATCATGTCGTTTTCTATGCCTGATAAAACTTGAGTAATTTTCCTGTTTGTCACAATCTTCTCACTGTCACACGTAGATTTGAGATGCTTATGATACTCTCTAGGTTCAAATCTGGCCATCCCTCTAAAGTGTACTCTAGGATCCAGTGACACAAGGAAAGTGTTCCATCAATTTCCATTGGATAATTTTACAGCATGTTTGCATATTTCACATATTTGTTGTGGTTCTTTAAAATTTGACAGACCATTTCTTACCAAAATGGGATTTTTAATTCTAACCCAATCACCAATCTTCAATCTGTTCTTTTCACTAGTGTTTATAGTTTCAGTTTTCCATTTTATTTCTGTTTGCTGATTTTGCAAATTGCACCATTCATGGATCATTTTAACCATCCAAAATGGACATTACTCCGTAGATGCGTTCATCCTCCTCATGAGTTCAAAAGCACTTTTAGAAGTAGCTAATTTTGCCATGTTCTGCTTGGTGAGGGAACACATGATTCAACCACCACTTCAGTAACCAGCATTTTATTACTGGAATTGCACCTTACACACATTTTCACAAAATCATCAAATTCACTGTCCATTCTTGGCCACAAAAATTCATTTCCTATTTTCTTTTGGTAATGGTTGAACCTAAGTGACCAGTATGGGCTGTAGATACTATTATTTGTCAAAAACATTCAGGAGGAACTAGCTTGTTTTTCCATACTACTTTTCCACCTTCAATGCATAGCTCTTCTGACACCTTCCAGAACATCTGCAGGTCTGCTGACAAATATTTTTCTTTAGGCCACCCCTTCCATAATCAAATACATTACTTCTTTGAGAAAGCTGCCATTGCCTACTGCACTTGCCCACTCCATTTCTCCAATATACATGTTGCTATCAATAATGTAAGCAACAAAACATTCCTCAATTTACATTTCCCATTCTTGCTCTTTAATAGGTAATCTGGACAGACAGTTTGCCCTACAGTCACTTTCTCCCTGGAATATACTATTGTAAACATGTACTCCAAGAGTTTGACACACAGAGAGGAATCTGTCTTTTGGCCATCGTGGCGACAACAATTGGGGAATGTCAATATAAAAATGCTTTTGGCACTCCTGTGAACATACATTTTGTTAAACAGTATATCAGTGCCATTGAAAAATACAGGGCCGTCGGGACAGAACAATGCAAGCAGCCCACCCCAGGCACCCTCACTAGACCTCCTTTATACTACTCTGAAGCAAATGCAAGGTGAAGCCAGGATAGAGAGCCGGAGAGCTAAATAAGCAGCGAAGAAAATTCAGAGCTCTATGAGGAAAATTAATAAGTTGTATGAAGATATGGCTGATAGGGTCGCCCACGTTGAGGAAAGAACAGGGAGATTGGAAGATGATGTCAGTAGGTGGAACTCGTTTAAGGAGGCACAGGAGAAGGTGGCAGAGGATATCCAATGGAAGCTAGAGGACTTCGAGAACCGCCAGAGACAGAATAACATTAGACTTTTGGGGGTTGCGGAAGGGGTTGAAGGGCAAGATGTTAGGCCGTTTGTTATTAATTTAATGAAGGGGGCCTTTCCCGAGATGACGACCTGGAGTTGGGAGAATGAGGTACAAAGAGCCCATCGTTTTCCATTGACCCCAAAAAAATCCTACGGGGCATCTCAGGTTGTAAAACCCCGGGCAATTCTTGTCTATGTCGGTAATTTCCTTCTCAGGCAAGAGATTATGGACAAGGCAAAACCAGAGGCTAGACGCACGTTTGATGGGGTTACATTCTTTGCCCGCCCTGATTTCTGCCACGTTACTGTAGAAATACAGTGGAGATTGAGATAGATAATTGCTAATTGCTCCTCTTCAGAGCCTCGGGCACGAGGCTTACTTATTGTACCCAGCACGGCTTAAGATTATTGTTAAAGGGCACGTTAGAATGTTTTATTCTGAGATTAAGGTTCAACAGTATCTGTCTCAATTAAAAGAGCAGAAGGGAGGATGGGAGGTATTTTCTGTCTTCTCGGTAGATACACAAAACGTAGAGGGGATCTCCCCTAGGATTATTTGGCACTAAGGGCATAGAGGCTGGAAGCACGTGGAGGGGGTGCGACTGCTGCAGTTTAAGCTGTCACACATAGGTCATGAGTGACCTATTTGCTTGTAAGGGGGGTGGGGGGTCTTAGGGGGGTGGTTTTAACTGGGGGTGGGGGAGGGGCAGTGGGCAGGGTGGTGGTTCACATGGTATAGCACAGCACGACATCTGAGATGAATGGGCAGTCACAGAAGGTGTGTTAGTAAAAGAACAAAAAAAAATTCAGAAGGGACAAGGAAATCATGCAGTGACGGCTTGTTTAATTGGATGGGACATGTATTTGATGTATTTTCATGAATGTAAGGGTTGCATCTATTAACATATGCGGTCTGAATGACCATCAATGGGGTTGATGGGTCCTTTTGGAATGTATAATTAATGATGAAATAGTTACCATAGGATCAGTATATGGATCAACAGAGGATGACCCGGATATCTTTGAATTTTTAGATTTAGAGTTGGCTTCTTGGCCCAAGCCGGTTATCCTGTGTGGCGATTTTAATATAAATGGGGTAGGGGCCTAGGTACAGAGCATGGGCAACGTTATCAAGGACTAACAAACAACAACATGTCGAGCGATAGTTAATCTGGCACGTCATAATTCTGTAGTGGATGTGTGGGCATGTTTGAACCCACTAGATAATGGCACCACTTACCATTCCACTCCGCAAAAGGTCTGTGTCAGGCTTTATTTTTTTTTTTTATCAAATTCCCTAATGGCAAGAAGTCAGATTGAGAAACTCCCTAGGATTGTCTCTGACCACAATCCCCTGGTTTTTACATTAAAAATGACAGGTGGGGATAGGCGGGAGCGGGTATGGACATTTGTAAGAGAGTTAATTAAGGATGAGGGCTATCTTAAGCTTATGAATGACTGGATAGTAGCTTTCTGAAAGATTAATCGAGGTAGCACTTCTTCAGGAGTAAGCTGGGGCGCTTTCAAGGCTTGCATTCGTGGGGAGACATTAAGCTACAGTCTTTATAAACAAAAACAAGAAGGGACTAGAGTTAAGAACTTGGTTATAGCAGTCTCGGACGCAGAGGAATAATTAAATTTGGCAATCCTCTCCGGGCCTCTCTGGATCAGATACTCCTAAAAATTGTATGTGCCAAAGCAGAGGTGAATGAAAGTATTGCTATCAAGCTGCGACTTATTTACCAAAAAGGGAACAATGCCACAAATTAAGCGCGCGTGTGGGACATATACTTGCAGTTCGTACAAGACAGAGATCGGCCTCTGGAGAAATTAAAGAAAAATCGGATGGTAAGGGAGGAACAGTTGTGGACTCTGAGGGGGTCAGAGAGGTGTTTAGACAGTTCTATTCCAGACCATATAGTGAAGAGCTCCCAAGGGATCTTTCAGATATCCAACACGTATCTCATGGATTTCTCTGGCCCTTTTCTTTCCGAAGAAGACAGGGAGGCACTAGATGTCCCCTTGACTCCTGAGAAAAATTTTGCGGCACTTAATAGTCTTCCTTCAGGTAAAGCTGCAGGGCCCGACCAGATCCCCATCGAATTTTTTAAAACATTCCAAGTGGCAATTCGCTTCGAATCTGGTTGATACAATCCTGCAGGCTCAACTAGGAAAGTCTGTCCCAAAGTCGTGGGCAGGGGCTGATATTGTGGTGATACCAAAAAAAGGCAAATCACCTTTGGAACCTGGGTCTTATAGACCTATAACCCTTATGAACTCGGACACCAAGATTTACTCCAAGGCAATGGCTCTTAGGCTATGCAAGATTATAGGACAGTTGGTCAATTCTACCCAACATGGCTTCATCCCAGGGAGAGGTACTGCACAGCACGGCCGTAAGGTTATCACTCTCTTTGATGCCATAGAAGTCTCAGGAGATCCCATGGCGGCTATGTTTCTGGATGCAGAAAAAGCATTCAACCGGGTCTCCTGGGACTTTCTTTGGATGGCCCTGACTTGGTGCGGTATTGGGGAGGGGTTTATTAGGGCAATCCAGGCACTCTATCAATCTCCCACGGCCCGACTCAGAATTAATGGAGGGTATACCTCGGAGGTGTAGATTAAACGTGGCACTCACCAAGGATACCCATGTTCGCCCCTGTTATTCGCGGTATATATCGACCCGCTGTTCCGCAAATTGGAAGCAAATGAGAAGATCTTACCTATCAGGATTTCGGGCCAAAGTTTAAAAACACTGGCCTATGTGGATGACGTGGCGACCCCCTCCCCTACTAGCGCTATACTGGAAATCGAAAGGGAGGCCGTGCTATTTGGCCGGATTTCTGGCTATGCATTAAATGGCCCCAAGACCCAGATAATTATGAATAGCCAGGTGGTCCGTGAGGATATACGGGTGGTCAACTCTGCTGTGTATTTGGGGATTAGCATATCAGCTGACTTAGATAAGATTGGGAATAGAAATATCGAACTGGTAATCGATAAAGTTAAGAAGGACCTTGATAGAATGAATGATTTACATTTCTCCTGGGTAGGGCGTTCCAATGTTGTGAAAATGATCATTTTACCCAAGTTCCTTTATCTATTTAGGACAATCCAGTTGATATTTGAGGGCAAATGGTTAGCTGCACTAGAACAATTAATTAATAGATTTAATAGATTTATCTGGGCGCAAGGGAAGACCAGGAGAGCCCTTCGTTTCATGACTCTCTCCAGGGACAGGGGAGGATGGGTGGTTCTATTTCAGGATGTATTATTGGGCAGCAGCCCTCCAGTACATGTGTGGACTGCTGGGGGGTGATGCCTCAGATCCACAGGTTAAACTAGGTTCAACTGATATATATGTGATACTTATCGGTGAGTACGCAAAGAACTGTTTTCTTAAATATACCGATCCCAGCTACTTTAAAAGAACTAGATTTAAGACACTGATGGCAGCTTATAAAATCTGGGCGTCATTTTCTAAAAAACTGGGGCTGGGGAGATTCAATGTTTATACCCGGATCGAAAGGAATATCTCTCTACCGGGAGAAATATTTACCGATTCTGTAATGGCTGAATGGGGAAGATGGGGGATTCGGAAATTTGGTGATCTGATGGGAGTTGATGGAGTACTTTAATTTTCAGATATCCAGTAGTTTTATGGTATCAACAGCAATAATTTTTTTAAGTATTTGCAGGTCCGGAGTTATCTAGTAAATAAACAGGGAGGCTCTGCCGGGTTTTGTAAGAACAGGATCTTGGATGTTATTGAGGCTGGGGTGGAGTGCTCTATTAGAAGATTTTACTCAGAGCTGCCTGCCTTAAAGGGGGGATAATCTGGAAAAATATGGGAGGAAGTGGGCAGACAAGCTCGGGGTGGACCAGGATAGTTTTCAAGACTCCCTTGAACTGGGGCGGACTACACTATGCTCGGCAGGGTTGCAGGCCCAACATAACACAACGATTTATTCCTTGTATCATACACCTGCTAGGATAGCTCCGTGGGGGGGTACTGCCGGTACCATGTGTCCCCGGTGTAATAGGGCTGATGCGGATATAATTCACATCTTTGCATCCTGTCCACAATTCCAGTCACTACATAGGGCTATTGAATCCTTTTTGGATAAAACTTTAGAAATTAGCTTAACCCTTACACCAGCTTGGATTATCCTTGGGGTAAGCGGGGGCGACGACCAATGTACACTACATTACTTTTTTTTTATGGCCATGTTGGTTCTACGTATGTGTGTGGCAACGGCATGGTTGGATAAGGTGACCCCAACTTTTCACCAGTGGTTGGCTAGGTTGCTTTCTGTGTATAATTTGGAAAAAGGGATATATGATAGAAAGGGTAAGAAAGGTAGAATTCTTGGGAAACGTATTTGGGAACCTATTATGAGGTGGAAGGAGAATGTGTAAAAAACTTGGAATTTTGAATTCTGTTTTTATGTTAATCCCTTCACACTGAAAACATCGATTGTTTTCTCTTTGCTTTGTTTCTTCTATTTACTTTTTGTATTTTGGACGAGTGTCTGTGCTATTTGTAAAACTGTTTGATTTATTGTTGTGCGGTCATATAAAATGTAATAAAAATATTTAAAGAAAAAGAAAAATACAGGGCAGTATATAGCCAGTTGCTTTGAATGTAGGCCCTGATGTCCCATGGTACATGAGGGCCTACTTTTCTTCAGCAACAATACAAAAAACATAAGAATTATTACACGTTTGTTAGGGTTTATGTTTTAAATACTTTCTGGTGTTAAGTGGAGGTGGTCTGCAGTTTAAGCTGCCATGCACACTTGCCTGTTCTGCCACCTAAGAGTTGCTATGGCCTCTGCCTGCTTCCTGTTCCTTAACCTCATCACTGCAGCGCGAATTCCGCCGCAGTGCTGAACATTCGTATCGCGGGCGTGGTCATGACGGCTCCCGACCGTCATCAGCACAAGCCCACCGTGACTCATGACGGCCGGGAGCCGTCATGAGCATGGACGAGATTAAAAGTAGTGTGACTGCTGAATCTAGCGAGCATGTGCTCTTGTTCACTCTTGCCGAACCTTGCTCATGCCACATCATTTGCCTCCGACACCACATACAAGTTTTAACCACAACACATAGCCTTGGACAAAAAAGAGGCAGCATGCTGCAAACCTTCTCTCCTTCTACAGTCAACATAGGGAGGGTCGAGGTACAAGACACTGCATAGTAATCTCAAAAGTTTACAAAGTCTGTCCAAGAAACCCAAAAGATTCCCAAAAGAGTAACACTGACCACAGAAACTAACGTTATTACGTTTGTAGTATATTACTCTGTGTGCTCTTTTATTGTACTTCTGGTTATACATAATGGCCCATAAGGCTGACATTTGTGTGGTGTTTCTAATTTCAACTGCTTTAACAAATGGCATATTCTTTTTTAACGATATAGCTCTGAATCGACATTGATGTTTTTTAGTTTATTGATTTTTGTCAAACAGCACTTGAGTTCCAAATCCTTTACCAATACCTTGAGTAAGTACTTCAGGCCCTGTAAATAACAGTACTTACCACAAATACCCAGAAAACATTCACTGTCCTAGGACCCAGATCAAAAAAAGACTTCATAGGGACACTTTATTTATTGAACTAGTGCAGCATTGAAGCTCTGGGGTTCCTGAGCTGACACCTGTAACTGTACGTTGGATGCTGTGATACCTTTGTTGGAAAGAACTCCTGAGTTCCCCTTTCTATCTTGTCATCAACACCTTATAAAAAAGTCCTAGAGAGACAGATCATGTTCTCTTTCCCACTATAATACCATTCGCATTGTTCCATGCAAAGAGAGGCTCCAAGGCCCACGTGCGTGACGCAGACAGGGTGATACCGATCCAACACACTCGCATAGAGATCTCACTGTCAAAATATCCAGTGTAGTGCGATTTTAGAGATTTCGACCACAAGCTCATATTTTAGCACAAATAATATTATTTCCAGCTGTGAGACTAAAGTCAGTGGGACTACTGAGACTGGCCAAGAGCGAGGAAAATATATGGTGCTGGATCCTTAAAATAAGACCATTGAAAGTAAAGCAGCAGTTATTTTAGTTGGAGGAGTATTTATTTTTTGGGTTTGGAGTTAGTCAATACCTTTTCATTTTACTAAAACAATATGCATAAAATATATGTATAACATACTTACAGGGGCTATCAGCCAGCCCACTTCATCAATTGGTCTGTTGTGTCCGCCCATTACAGGATTTAGCATGGAGCAGTAAGTCATCCCTCTTCAGACATGACCTAACTTCACTGTGAGGGACGGCCTTCAGGCCATATGCAAGGAGCGCACCCACACACAAAGTAGTTACCTTCACTGCCATGGTCTCCTATGAAAAATTGTGTTTTTGCGACCCAAAAATGTTTTTGCATCTATGCAATGATTTTGTATAGATTGAGGAGGGCCGGACAGCTTCTTTAACAACAATGCTTTGCAAAACGAATGGCAAATCAAAACACGCACTGACAAAGACAAAAGACCGGCAGCCAACGCCAGATTTGTTGGCTTTGGAAAATAGTTGTTATTCCTGCGATCAACCAGTTCAGTTAAACCACCATCATTTCTCAAAGACTCCTTCTCATGTTCACCAAAGTGGTGGAACTCTCAATAATTAAATACCTCATTGTGTCATTGGTTCCAGCACAGCCACGGCCAGCAACCCACGTCAACGAATATATTATCACCACAGATAAGAAAGGGGGAACACTGTAACCCTGGAATCTGGGTCAGTAAATATAGAACAAAACAATGGTTCCTTATGGGGGAAGTCACAAACCTGGACCTCCTAGTCAAAAGAATGTAAAACCAGAATCAATCTTTATGAATTAAACAGATAATTTAATTCTAAATATAAAATTGCAATGCAGGTGTTCTAAATACGATACAGTGAAAGTGTAAAGTGACAGTGTAGAAAATGTGCATTGGTGATGAACGGAAATTATTATATATATGCAGTTAATAGGTACATCGAAAACCAAGGACTGATAGAATAGATTAATCTTTGGAAGTCTCCAAATAAGGGTCCATAATACTTTCCATGGTCAGTCATATTACTACAATGGTATTATTGGTGACAATTCAACCCTGTCGACAACAATTTGTCAAGGTCATCCTCAGGGCTAAATGACAAGGGTAGTGACCATTTTAGGGAATAAGCCGCAAAGGAGCGGATGAATCAAAAGGAAGTTGAAGAATAGCTGTGGTATTGGGCCCTCAGTTTGAAACAGCATCTTACAAGGATCGGTGCTGTAGGTTTCTATGGGCTTCCTTGGGATCATGCTGCCGCACTACTGATTCTTTAAAACAGTCTTTAAAACGGTCGGCAATATGCACTCTTTGAGTTTTGACCTCAAATAGGTGCAGATTTCCAACTGTTTGGAAACGAAGCGATAGATTAAACTTTTGCAAGTACCTTAGGAAAACTGTGTCAGCCTCAGCTTTCCAGGACTAATCCCGGAAAGGCTTTGTTCAAATGGGAAAAAGGCTAATTTAGTTTTCTGAATGTGTTTCTTTTTTCTCTTCACAGGGAAAATGTTTTCCCCAAAAAGAAACTGCTGCCCCTGCACACAATATGTTTATGGTTGTTGCTTCCCCCTTTTCCTGCCATAAAATTGAATTTACTTTTGCAGTCATGAGTAAATCTCCAACCATTCGATACCAGGAAGAGGTCAGACAGAGGTTTGCAAATACTCACAAACCCTTATGTTTGTATGGCTACAAACGTACAGGACATTCCCGCCCTGGAGCCACCACTCACCACACGAGAGCAGAATTATTCACAAGGAAACCTCTGCCTGGGTGGAAGAACAACTTTTGTGAATCACAAAACATACTTTAGTAAATTGCAAAACATGCTTCACTCTCCTAAATTAAACGCACACAAGCAAATAGTGAATTAAGTTTTAGATTTGTAAGGGGTGAAGATTTGGAACATCTTCAAAATTGCAAAGTTTTCCCTCTGTAAACTTTCAAAGGTTTTTATGCCTTTCCAGAGGTTTTTAAGTTTACCTGCCCCTGTACAGCATGTGACCAGGCGGGAAACAACCTTTACAACGCAACTTTTACAACGCACTACCATTACAACGAAACTTTTACAACGCAAAAACTTTTACAACGCATACCATTACAACGCATGTTTTTACAACGCAAGTACTTTTACAACGCATGCCATTACAACGTAAGTATTGGTAAGTATATAATTATATTTCATATTTTATATGTTTTTTTTTTTTTAAGTTTTCAGTTTTTGGGTAAAGGGGTATTTTTAGGGTTCAGGGACAGTTTTCAGTTTTTGGGTAAAGGGGTATTTTTAGGGTTCAGGGTCAGTTTTCAGTTTTTGGGTAAAGGGGTATTTTTAGGGTTCAGGGTCAGTTTTCAGTTTTTGGGTAAAGGGGTATTTTTAGGGTTCAGGGACAGTTTTCAGTTTTTGGGTAAAGGGGTATTTTTAGGGTTCAGGGTCAGTTTTCAGTTTTTGGGTAAAAGGGTATTTTTAGGGTTCAGGGTCAGTTTTCAGTTTTTGGGTAAAGGGGTATTTTTAGGGTTCAGGGTCAGTTTTCAGTTTTTGGGTAAAGGGGTATTTTTAGGGTTCAGGGTCAGTTTTCAGTTTTTGGGTAAAGGGGTATTTTTAGGGTTCAGGGTCAGTTTTGGGTTTTTGGGGTACAGGGGTATTTTTAGGGTTCAGGGTCAGTTTTGGGTTTTTGGGGTACAAGGGTATTTTTAGGGTTAAGGGACAGTTTGGGGTTTTTGGGGTACAGGGGTATTTTTAGGGTGCTGGGTTAATTTGGGTTTTTTGGGGTACAGAGGTACAGGGTAAAAAAAAATTAAAATAATTAAATTCAATTAAATTAAATTATATTAATTACAATTAATTAAAAAAAATATATTATATACTTACCAATACTTACGTTGTAATGGCATGCGTTGTAAAAGTACTTGCGTTGTAAAAACATGCGTTGTAATGGTATGCGTTGTAAAAGTTTTTGCGTTGTAAAAAATTCGTTGTAACGGTATGCGTTGTAAAAGTATGCGTTGTAACGTCATACATCCGACCAGGCTGTGGAGGGAGTGGAGCTGTTGAAAACTCTCGGCACTTTAAATAACTGTATTCTGTTCTCCATTTATGACCTATTGTTTACCACATGGGTTTATGTAAAGACACACTCTTTGACGATCTGGCTTATGAAGACTGTTCCTGGTCTGTAAGTGGGTGGAGGCACGTGAGGTCACTTTTTCTGTGACTGACACGAGGTGAACAAATAATGGAAGCTCGTCAGGGTTTTGAGAGTCATTAGATTGCCAAAGGAGTACCAAACGTAAGCCTTTTGTGCTCGTAATAAGGTGACCCTGAAGGCGTGTCATACGCCTTATGAATGACACTCGTTAAACCACTTGGTAGTTGATCTTACTTTCACAATTTAAACCTTTTCTCACCAACCACAATCATTTTCACATTATCACCCAAATCATTCTTTGAATACTGTCATACACATGGAAGTAGTTAATAAGCTATGCTGTTTACTATTGCATTCTTACTGCTCGATGCCAGATCCTCAGGTCAACACGATCATGAGATTTAACACCTCGTGCTCACCCAGTCATCCTGTTTGTGTCGAATTCCTGGAGAAGTGATAGAAATATTGTCCCATTTGTGTTAAGAATAGAAAATCTACATCTAATGGATGATATTTCTGTTAAGAACATTATGGTTAAAATATTGATGCCAGATGATATTCTTCTTGACTATATTTTTATATATACAGTGGATGGACATTTACTTCTTTTTGGTGAAGATAACTTCTTATGAAGAATATAGCATGTATAAGGGTAGGGTGCTATGCCTAATGCTAGTGTTATCAGCTGCATCGAAACCTTTACCATACCAATTCGAAAATTAACCAGGGTGGAGAGTGCCCACTGAATTAGGAACAGATATAAAATATTAAAATCATTTTTATTTTCAATATTAAAAGAGTGCCAAGATTGATTGTAAATGTTTCGTTTCACCTGACACGTTTTCAACTGCTCTGCTACATTAAGGCTGCCAAAAGAAAACCAAATAAAATAAATTGATTACTTTTTAGATATGTATGTCGATTGTACCTTAAGGTTTCAATATCTAATTTTATCGATTCATGACAAACTTTTCATGATCCAATTATTAGAACATACCTGTTCTTATGTTAATGATCTCTTTTTTAATGGCCCCTGTAATATCTTCCAATCAAAGCCAAGAAACTCTAAAGGGTGGTTGCAAATCAAATTCAACTCTACGATGAGAAAATGTCATTGCTGCTCTCATGGCAGTCAATGTTTAGGCATTCTCAGGAACAAAACCATGATAAGTTAGATTGTATAGGAACTTCTAAATTCTTACAACATGCTTCTTTCAACAGCATAGATGCTTATATCCATTTCTGTAACCTATTATATCATGGCCGACACATCTTAATTCTGCCAGGGCCTTCGCAATGTGGGACTCAGACGGGTCTGTCCTCCCTGAACTCTACGCTTGCAAGGACTCCACCGTGCAGCCAAGTAAATCAGATGATTTTTAGGTCTCGGCCTGCGAAAGACTGCGCACATGCGCAGTCGATCTGGCGAGATTTAATGACATAGAGTATTTTCCACTAGCGAGGTTAAGCCCCGCCCCTCTTTTCCATTGGCTGGCGTCACCGTTCATGCTAAACGGTGGCCAGCCATTGGAGAAAAGTAAAGAAATAGATGTTTTTTTCTATTTCTTTACTTTTGGTATCATCGTGGCACCTGCGCTTTACTTGTGACATTAAGAGTAAAGCGAGGGTGCCGTGATGATACCAAAAGTAAAGAAATAGAAACAAACTTCTATTTCTCTACTTTTGGTCGTTCGGTCGTTTAACACGCCAAGTTGCTGACACTTATATCAGCTTAAATATTGATTGCCGGCATTTTGGTCCGTAGAGATGCAAACCTAATAATTTCTCTTTGAGACATGAAGGCCGTGAGAAGATGTGCACGGAATAATGTAGTCAAGCAATATTTTTATGGCAAGGTTATTGTTGAGAACGTTCATTTAACATGAACACTGCTGTGCGACGCAGCCACACTCAGCAGGCTAGGGGCATTACTGTCGACAGAATAGCCCATACACATTGAAATTCAAGCGGCATAATTACATTATTTTAAAATACCTCGACAACACACAGTGGTTTTGCATACGTCAAAACAAAAAAGCTTTCCTTCCTCTCTTAAAAGAGGAGGTGGGTGCCTCTAATGAACCATGCGACCTCCCATAACTTATTTAAGACATTAGGCAATGTTAGCATGTGTTGCCCTTTCAAGAGAATGGATTGGAAGATTGGCGAAATTGGATACCACAGTGTTAAATAAAGGTTGAAGGCAACGCGCGTGCGAACTACCGGCTGCTTTTTTCGGAGTCATCTGTACAATGCCGCATAATAGCACTGGAATTTTGCCGACCACAATTCCTCAAAGATCTTTTGCAAACACGTTGTCAGTGTGTCTTGCGCTTTTTCCTTTCCAATTAATCACACAATGCCACCTATTCTGGCCCTCAAATTGATATTAAAATTAGGTGAGCAGGCCCCGGCAAGGTGAAATTTAGCAGTGATTTGTGCTGTTTTTTGGGTCTTAGGAAGCAGGGATTAGGGGGGGCTTCGCCATTTTATGAAAGCACTAACAGAGTGCTCTGAAGCTACAAGAGCCTCATTGTGTAATTTTTCTCTCAAGGACGGTGTAATTTACACGTTGGTAATCGGGCAGAAACCACATGGACGCCCTTTCGAGTTTCACAAAAGATTGCTTTAATACAGCAGCAGGACGTAACGCATAATTGTACCTTCGCACCCAATTCATCATAGACGCTGTCCCGTTCCTCACACTAAACTAAAACAAAGTTTACATTTTAACTCCCCTTTCCCGAATCAAGCCCACTCTTGCTGCTGTTTAGTTTTGACTCTACTTTTCGACCATTTTCTCAATTCTTTTTCAGTGTGTTTCCCTTTGGAATCTTTCTATGTCCTCATTCCTGCCTCTGCACTTCTCGTGGCTAGTGCCTCTGAAAGTCTGCCCCAACTTTTACCTCTGCAATTATCTGCACTGTTGTCTACAGTGGGTTGGTGGCTCAGTTGACTAATGCACCCGTTGCAGAGATCTGAATGTGATCATTTGGACACAGGTTTGAATCTTGGTATCACCATTCACCATTATAAAGCCGACAAAATGAGTCCTCTTGAGTTGCGCAATCTATACAACGCGCCAAGTCGAACCGAAGAAATACGAGTCAGTAAATGAGAGTGCAGGGCTTGGATAAACTCAGGGAGAGGGGGTGGGTGGAGGGGAAGAGCATGTCCACAGAACTCTAAGAGCGCAAAGCAAGAGGGAATGTAGAGTGCAGTGAGGGGTATGGATTGAACTATTGGAAAAAGGTTCACTTGACTTCCTCCAGTCGCAAAAGGATCCTTATTTTTATGAGACCATGTGTTTCAAACACATGGCCTCATAAAGACAAGCTCCGGCGCAATCTCTCCCCCCCCTTCTTTGCCTCTTCCACGCTCTCCTCCATCCCGTCCCGTCTCCCCCCAGCGCCTCACCCCCACCGCCCACCATGGGCACGTCCACACTGCCCTTCCTCTTAGCATGACTTTGCGTAAGTACACCCAGTCCCTCGCCTGAGCAAGGGTGCTAGTAACTCGTGCAGAGAGACCATACTCAGAGCAGGCAGTGCCAAGGTGTGAGCAAGCTCAAAGTGTAAGATGCACTGCCCGTGTTTAGTCGGGAAGTCTCCAGTTGTGAACAGGGAGGAGCCCACCCCAAGCATCTCTTAACAGGGACGGGTATGGGGGGGCGGGCAGCGATTGGCATTGTAAATGACAATGCCACTTATTTATCTGTTTTCAAAACCAACACATAAATAAAAAGTTTGTCATTTACAATGCCATTAGCATATGCATATGTATTTGTATATGTATAAATATATATATATATATATATATATATACATATATATACACTGAATACATACACAGATATACACATATATAAACAACTGCATGTCTATATAAATTACAATATTAATGCATGCATACATATACATACATATGCATAGTATGTACATAAATGTTTAAAAAAAACACTAATAAAAGCAAAGCTAAAAGCGACTTAATTACAAACAGAATAGCTTAAGCTTAACTAAAGTTAAAATGCCGAGACCGTTGCATTGCAAATGCTTGTTTTACAGTGTTGAGAAAACCTAATGTGAGAGCAGGATGTTGCAGTTAGACCTCCTGCCAATGGGCGAGCGGGGGACTTTGATGGACACGCCCTCAAGATCGAAGGAGAACTGTCTTGCTGAATATTCAACTTCCTCACATTCTTCCTTGCCTTCATTAGTACTAGAGCTGCCTGGAGCACGGAGCATGAGCAGGCCGCAGAACAGATTCGAGCTCTATAGGCCAAGGGCCTACTTCACCACTGCAGAGTCAATGGATGGAAATCCTGCATCTTGCTATTTTACTCGGCTCCCTATAAAGCTTGTAGATTTAGGTATTCTGCGTCAGTGATATATTTGAGCTTTAGGATTTATTTTCCCTTTGTTTTCACATGGCTAAATAACAACCACAGCCTTCACAGGACAGCAATCAGTGGCTTATTAGGCTTATACCTATTTGTGTCACAGACAGCATTGTATGCAACGCTGCACAGTCAGCTCCTGCTCATGATTAGTTAACTTGCTTGTCAATCTCTGTTCACTTCTTTTAATATGTGGCTTTCTTCTTATTCTGAGACCCTTCCTCCTAGGGGTAATAGCCTTTTTACCTTTATTTTTGATTGGCTAGAGTGTAGCCTTCCACATCATGGAACTACTTTTGTCACATTTTGTCCATGCCATTACTTGTTTAGCACTCCATCGAATTGCATGTCTTTTCCAGCGCAGGTTTGTTCTCTTTATATTAATCCTCCTGGCTCCCATATGCCTCTCCTCCCACCCTCCTACCTATGCTCCACAGATGCACCCAGGCTCTGGCGGGGCAGCTCCTCCGCAATGGCAGAGCAGCATCACCCCACTGGCTCAGATTCTGGATCAGCCAGCGTGTTGCAGGGAGGTGCGGGCCGGGGCGTGGGAGGGGGGAAGCGCTCATATGTGTTTGGCCGGCCGTCTCAGGTCGACCAAAACACACAAGCACTCTTAGGTTTCTCTAACCCAGCTGTGTGGCACAGCCGGGTTGGAGAAACCCCACAGACTCCCTGATCTGAGTGGAGCTTCTTTCCAGCCCGTTCAGGCCAATACCTGCACTGCTCTGCAGCACGATTATTAGATAGGGTGTCTGTGACGTAGTCACAGTGTCTGCTGGGACAAGGAAGTACCAGCAACAAGGTGCATCGTGGTAGGCAGCTGGTAGCAGATAAGTTGAACTTTCTTTCAAATGTTTTGAGTTATTATTATAGTCCCCACACCCGCGCACCCGCCCACTCTCCCCCCACATCCACCTCCCCTGCTCACCACTTTTTGTATGTGGCGGCCGCCACTGGCCTCTGGATTACAGCCTTGTGAATGCACTGGATGTCTCTAATGCTCCTCAATTGTAATTGTAAATGTGATTTATACAGCACTTACTATCCCTGGTGAGACATTGAAGTGTTTTGCGGTGTCAAAATTAGAAAATCGGCAGATTGGCAAATGGGCAAGTCTGAAATGGGAACCTTGGTGATGCTCTTAGTGATCCATGGAGGTATCTGCCTTTGGTTTTGCCAATGTCTGCAAAGATATATGCTTTTAAACTCCATTGGCATTGGCAAAGCCAATAGGAGTGTCCACCATTTTAAAAGTATAGCAAACAGTCAAAACATCCTTTCTATATGTCCAAGATGGGCAACACATTGCATTGTAACAGCCGACAGCGCACATGACGATGCAACAAGTTGTGCCACACAATGCGGTTGCCATCTTTAAACGCTACAAACCCATGTTTTCATTGCTTTCTATTCTATCTACAGAACCTCTTGGTCACGCTCAAAGAGAAGTGAGTCACTTGCTAAATGTTGTCAAGCAAGACCGATTGGCTTTGTCAATTCATATTATTGATTGCTAGCTTTCTATACCACTTAAAACCAACCCATCACAAATATAAGTGGGTTGAGTATAGAAAGGATCTTCGTAATATTGCATTCTTCTTTCCTTCAGGAAAAATGTAATTTTTTTGTGTAGGTAGCCTCGTGTTTCATATAAGATTGGCAAAACAATTACAACTTGGAAACAGATTGAAGGTGAATAAGAGGTACCTAACAAACATATCCGTAGCTCATAAATTTAGCTAGGATGTAACTTTTAAGATAAAATCACTTAGACTTGTGAGCCATACCTGTATTTCTGAAGGCAAAACTACAAGTCCCAGAATGCAATGTCTTATTGGCTGAAAATATAGGCTTGGTTCAAGTTAAAACACAATACATGGCCCAATTGTCAGCTATGTTTATGCACAAAACAACAATTAAAGGGTGTGTTGTGGGACATGATCATCACCCCTGAACAGTGTATCCACGGCTTTTTAATGGCTTGTTCATTACAGACTGAAAGTATCTACTAGACATACACGTTTATTCACTCTTCTTTGTAAATATACGAGCAGCCATGGTATTTTGGATTTATTCACTCAGATTGTTCTATGTTTAACTTAGTGTTTTGATAAAGTTATAAGGGCTGGGGCTAATATTGTACTAGATATATTTTGTTAGTGCATAAAGGAGTGTTAGTTTTATTTCAAGTAATTACAGTACAAAGCACATGGTTCTTTTAAAAATGTATTTTTATAGCAGGGACTGGTTTCCGTACAGTGAATGGGAGAGACTTCCTGAAGGGCAATGCTGGTATAGCTAAGACAGTCTGTCACAGGTGAGGCTTACCAGGCACAGGAACAGTTTTGCTCCATTTCCACTGATAATTCAGAGGCACTAGACTGGTCTTTAATCCCTTTAGTTTTGACTTTTGTCCATTGTTTTGCACCAAAAATGTAGCACCCCCACCAAGCCCCCCACCCACTCGCCCCATAAACATGTGTGAACTTCAAATCAAGTTTAACAGATGTTATTGGCCCTGGGGTTTAAAATGCACTTTTTGCTATTTATTTTTCTAAACATGTTTTGGGGATTTTGGTGAGCGGTAACAGTTTTGTCCTCTTTAGTCTGTGTTCTTTAATTAATTTCATGAATAGCAATCTGAATATAAGGAAGTCTGGGGCATATTATCAAGGGATTTATCTCCGCTTTTTTGGCTTTAAAAGCCAAGAAAGCGGAGATAAAATTATCTCCCTATCAGCAACAGGGTGCTAACATGCAAATTCGCATGTTAGCACCCTTTTTCTCTACGCTTCCCCTTGCATCTCTAATGAGATGCAAAGGGGGCGTTCCAGAGAAAAATAATAGGAGAAATGTTGTTAAGCGACATTTCTCCTATTATCTAGGATTTCGCTAACCATGTTAGTGATAAAAAAAGCAGCGCTAACCTGATAAAAAAAAGCAGCGCTAACCGCGGTTAGCGCTGCTTTTTTTACACCTGGTATTTTCTTGACTTAGCCATGATATCCTATGGAAGGTGGATATCATGGCTAAGTTTGTGAGCCCCTATCATCAAGCTAGCGCCAAACTCCAAGAGATTATCGTTGGTTTTCCAGCGATAATCTCTCATTTGGCAGTTAGGGCGAGGATTTTTATCACTTCTGAGATAAGCCTTACTAATAGCAAGTTATCTCTGCGATAATTTCCGGCGATGCTTAGCGTTAAAAAATTTGTTGCTAAGCCTCGTTATCGATAAATATCGCTAATCGTTGGTAATATGCCCCTCTGTTCTGTAGGCCTCACAGTCATGTAATTCAGCAGGACCTCGTTGTATGTCAGATTTAGACATGTAGTTTAATAGATTAGGTGTAGAAATAGTTTTATTTTTATTTGTGCATAATTAAGAGGCAATATAAGTGAAACGCTCTATTTGTAACAATCTTTTTTGAGTGTGCTTTTTAACGTTTTTCTTAGCCCTCGTGTTTTACGGTGGTAAGGCCAAAGATCCTAATTTTACTGCTATATCCTGGTGGGCACGTGATGAGGCACACAGATGCTATTTGTAGTGCCAAATAAAAAGGAGAATTAAAAGAAAAAGCCTGAAAAACTCTGGCGCATATAAATTCAATTCTTCCTAGTATTATGAACCAGGAATCCTTCGGGGAATCTTTTCATGGTGGTCGTTAATGAGACTTCCTTCACTCCGGCGATTCCTTTCCTCATTAGTTGGACACATCCTTCGGATAATGATACGGGCGAGCGTAGACACACCCTAGATGCTTCTTGCGCTCCGATCTCAGCTCCTTTCATGTTAAACCTTCTGATCTTCAAAGTTTCTATCCACTTCTGACTTTATGAAAGTAACGCCTTTGGTTTATATTCCAAGGATAGGTAGGCAGGCTCTTTCAATCAGGTAGAACAAGGGTTTTTGCTCTGATTTATTAGACAGATGTTATTTCATCCAATAATGCATGTCTATAAGTGTTGATTAAAAAAACTGGATAACAATTTACCTAATCTTTCCCAGAATGCCATCAGACCAGAGAACTCAGTCATGACGTGGTTAACACTCACAGCTACTGCTTGAAACCCTCCACGTGTAGTTTGCTGTAACATTCAAGATTTATGTGTGGCAGGGAAATCTGAAGGATTTTGGGGGCCCTGGGCAACAAATGTAGTTTGGGCCCCTGTTTGGAACAGCTTTGGATGTATGATCCAATTTCAGTTCTTTCATGCCCTTTTGGCCAGGTCCTTGAAGGTACACAGGCACCCTCATCCAAATGCTAAATGTGTTTACATCTAATATTCAGGTATAGTGACGTGTTTTCAATATTGTAAAGCAGCAGCAGCTCACTAATATTAATGATCTATGTAACACCCTCTCATTTCTCATATGTGAGGTCCTGCTTTGTGCTAAAAGAAACATTTATATGGATGTTGCATTAAGACAGTATTTAAAACAATATATTTAACAATTATTAGAACATTGGAATGTTGGGAGTTCCATTGAAAACAATGGAGTGCTCTGAGCTTATAATGGCTGGTATAAGCCTGGAGCACCAACATTCCAATGTTTCTTTGTTCACAGCTCTGGCTGTGAACAAAGGCTTCAGAGAGCCTGAGGGGATTCCAATCCCCTCACACTCCCAAAAGGCTTTGTTTTTTTTGTTAGAACATTCTGTCCTCTGGTGACAGAATGTTCTAATAGCCTTATAGCCCTTCGTAGATGGGCTATACCGCTATTAAAGTCCCTCTCCCTTGTTAAAGGCCCTCGCTTTCGGCTCGGGGCCTTTAACGCTGGAGAGGGCCTTTAGTAGCCGGTATAGCCCTCTACGGCGTGCTATAAGGCTATATTAAAGGTCATCAGGCAAGACTTTCTGCAGAACAGAGTTGGCTCTAACAGAGCCCCCCTGAAAGAGCCCACTTTGCCCTTGCCTTAAAACTCTCTTATGCATGTAGCCCAGAGTGTTGAGCATATGTAGTTATTCATAAAGGTCTGGACATCATTGTGGAACCAATTACTGGGCTCCATAATGATCCCACATTAAGCAGAAGGAGAACAGATCAAAGTAACTTGAACACTCATTTCAGCCCTTCCCACAGAAAAAAATATAATGCAAATTTCAGTTTGATTCACAGTTCTCTGTGACTTTTCCAGACAAATTGGATAGCTGACCTTTAAGAATAAAGTTTCAAAAGAAGCTACATAATTTGCAAGCTTTGAACTGTGAACTGAAAACAAGATAGAAAGGGTTCCGAAGGCCGAGCTTTGGAAAACCAGAAGGTACTTGTTTTGTGACGGCCAAGATCACGTGTCAAATGGGGCATTTATGAACTTGTAAATGGTTATAAAACTGCACTTAGCTCGTTTGAAACCTAAACATGTATCTATATTATATGCATTCGATAGACCAAGGGGTGTAACCCAGAGTCAAGAAGTTGTTAATGCACTAGGCAAAGTGTGGGCCAGCATGCCAGGATTTCAAGATTCAATAACCATGCCTTGAGTGTGGAAACATTCAATAAGTGGAAGTCAGCAATTCTCAGAGGTGGTGTAACGCCCATTCTCTAGAATGAGGTTGCAGGAGCTCAATGGACTTGACTTTTGGGGAGGCGCATGGAACTTTTTCTAGAGGATGCAGGAAGTTCTTAAGAGTGCACTGGTCCTAATACATTTTCTTTCTCCTTACTTCCATGTCTCTTCATAATCCTTCTTGCACCAGGCAGTCTAATGCAATCACCACAGCTTTTTGACTGTGGAAAGCTACAGATTGTCCCCTGATGAATGTGTCGTGTGTGGTGAGACAAAAGCTCATTAGTGCAGTTTAATTAATCAAATGTGAACAAATGTCGATGTATGATCTTTTAAAACAAGTTGAATTTGATTTCAGGATGTTTAAAAGTACATTTAAATTACTTTATTGGACTATTGTGAGTTCATAAGTCTAAAATGTTGCATTGTACTCAATATCTCCATTCTTCTCCTCTGTGTCTTTAGTTCTATCCGCCTCCATCAATAGCCTTTATCCCTACATACCACCCCACATTCCCCTTTATCTCTCCGGATATTCCATTTCAGGTTTCAATGTGATTCTGGCAATGTAGAGATAAGAATGGCCTTCAGCAGGTCAGTGTGTTTGTATATTGTATTAGTAAATGTATTTTGGAGAGGTGTGGTGCAGCAGCCAGGGCAGCTGACTTTGAAACACAAGGTTCACGGTTCGATCCCCGGCTCCGGCAGCAGCTCAGCTCAGCACCATGTGACTCTGGGCAATAGCTCACTTAATTTCCACGATGGCCCCCAGCGCCTTGAGACCCGTAAGGGTGAGTAGTTCACACTTTACAAATATGGATTTATATAGTGGTTACTACCCTATACGAGGCGTCGAAGCGCTATTCGCTGAGTAGCTCCCCGCTCCAGAACCCAAAAGGATTAGTGGTGGTTTAGTATGGGGAAATATGAGTATAGTATTTGTATTAATATTAGTATAGGGAAGTACAATTTAATTTGAGCGGAGGACATGTGAGTCTGTTAGTTGGATTGAATAGAGTAATGGAGGGATAGAAGAGGTAAGAAAACCAGAAGTGTCCATTGGGAGATAATAGTCAGACCCCCAGGAAATTGCGGCATGGATTAGCAAATTTAGCGGCACAAATATGGAAATTTAGCGGCATAAATATGGAAATTTAGCGGCATTTTTGCGGCACTCGATTTTACTCATAATCATTCATTTTCAGCTTTAAATCAATAGAAAATGTTTCAGCAGAGTATTCCACTTTAAAATAGTTATGTTTAAAGTTCTGCCGCTCTACGGAAGCACAGATACAAACCTAACCTTGTTTGAGGGGGTCCTATTTCTCCCTGGGATGTTCTAGCACCCATGTACACACCCCTTCTGGGGCACTGCTGCCTCCTGGACCCATGAGGCACGACACCTCTTCCTAGGGAGCCTAGGGCACAGGATCGTAGTGGGTGGAGGTGCATTGCCACGGCTAATGTAAGGATGTTAAACATTGCTCTACACCATGGCAGACATACTGAGGCCTGTAGATGGGAAAACGTGTAATGTTTTGTTCACTGTTAGTTAACCGCATGCGCGCTAGCGGTTTTCCCGCTGCGCGCTGCATTTTAAAAAAACCTGCGTTACGTGACGAGCTAAGCTCGTCATCAGCGTAGCGCAGGTTACACCCATGACGAGCTGAGCTCGTCATCAGCCCCGAAGGGGTTAATATCGCATTATTGTAATATGCTAGAGGATGGATTTGTTCTAATCTTAAAAAGGGATGGGGGATGCAATATACGTGCTTTTTGTAAGTTCAGTAATCTTACGTACCAATAAAAAGATTATCAAAACAAAATAAAGAAATATTGCTCTACGCAGATCAGTAGCATGGGGGTGGGTGTGACCCCTTATACAATACAGCCCCTACCTCAATGTGACTTACAGGTGATGTGTGTGCAGTTTACATCCCACCTCTTTACAGTTCTAACCCTGGTACCACTGCACCTCTTGCTCAAATGGCAGCAATCGCCACTGTGTGAAAGCCTTTTCTGTGTTTTTGTGATCCTAGGAACTATTAGCTTCCTCCAATCGCAGGTGGGTTCTCATGCTGTAGGATACCTGCAGTGTGAGCTTTTCTTGACTGTCTTGTCAGCTTTACAAGATTTTCTTAGTGTGACCTTCTACGCGGTGTCTTAGAATCCCAGCTAGGATCCCGGGTAGTATCAGAATTCCTCAGCAGTGCCAGATGACCAGTTCGTAAATTATTGCTAATCTTTAAACTATTACTATTTTACACAGTTTTCTTTTCTTTTTCACTTCAAACCATGCGATTTTTCATTTTATGGTTGTTCATATGGACTTCCAGATTTGAGATGTGTCAGTACTAACATCTCAAGTCTTTCTCCAGTGGTGCTGCAAAGTTGTCAAAGATCCTAATAAATATAAGGAAGACAGGAGCCCACAACCTGTGGTACACGGTGAAAAATCAGCCATAACTGAGGTGCAAAGGGAACATCACACTTCTTGGCCCCTATGCTACTGCACCTGTTGCACTGTTGACAGCTAAACCCCTGGCTGCCCCTGTTTATCTCAAAGTAAGCATCAATCCAGACAGACCTTTCAGTATTTTTTTGTTTTACAGGTTTCTCTAACTCAAACTCGACCCGCAGCACTTTACATGAGCACCAGCTTTTTTTGCTGGTGTATCTTTTAGATACAGTGAGATTGAGTGATTGGGGTCCCCCAACATCAACAGGCACACATGCCTAACACAGCTGAAGGTCAAAGGAGGCAGACATACATCACACAACATCACTTCAGAGACAGGTAAGAATGAGCCATCACAACATAATCTGGTGTGCAAATGTTTAATGCACATGAGCACATGTCAGGTGAATATTAATGATACGTCTACATGATGCAGACTCAAAAGATAGGTGAGGATACATATCCGTTGACATCAAGGGAGTACCTTGTAGTAGTGTGGGTGGTCCATGGTTACATAACCTTGGCCAAGGACCCTATGGAACATGGCTATTTGCACCTCCCACTTACCCCAGCCTCCTGTCGCGTGACTCCTCCTCATCACCATGATGTATATCGTGGCTGTGGAGCTGCGCGAACTGCGCCTCCTCTCGCTGGCCTCTGGCACAGAGACACTGCTGATGCTTGATGCAGCCTCACTCCCCTCCTCCACTCCCAAACTGTTGGCACCAAAAGTCCCAGACTGCAGATGCTCCACTGCAGTGGTCACGTGGCCCAAGGCCTTTGCCACATCACCACAGTAATGGCCCAGGTCGACCTGCAGGGACACAGATCTCCACGACAGTACAGCTGTGCTGTTGCAGAGCTTTGTGCTGGCCCTAATGGAGGCATTGGAACGGAGCAATTTCTGGCGATGCCTCCTGCGCTCGCTCTGTTGCCCTGCTATGGCGGCACGTGGGAGCTCCTATAGGCACATTTTTATGTCTCTGTTACCCTCAGCAATGGCTGTGGTCCTTTCACGCACAGCGTCTGTCATTGTGCCTATTTTGCTTGCCAATTTTGATATGTTGATGTTAATTGCACCAATGTGTCTCCCCTGCAGGCGCTGAACACGCAGCATCCGTGACTCAACCACACCATAGCCTTGTGTAGGCTCCTCAGATCTCTCTGCAGCTCTTCCCAGGGGCCTGCCCCGCTGTCGGACTCAGACACGTGCTGGTGTTTGAGCTGGCGGAGTGACAATTGACTGCCGTGGAACATTTGTGGCTGCTGGTCTCTGCTCCGTCGCCATCACCTGCAGGGAGAGGACATTTGCCCTGTGGCTCGGTGGTGTTGTCCGCGGTGGTGGTGGTGGTGGTGGTGATGGTGATGGTGGTGGTGATGGTGTTGGTGGTGTCGTGGGATGACGTCCCAATGGAGTCTCTGCATCGGTCCCTGCCGGGGTTTCTGAGATTATGAGGCGTCCGCTGTCATCTGAGTCCAGGGGTGATGCGTCTGTGTGTGAAACAGTGCATTGTTATTATTTTGTCTGAATGTATATGTGTTGCATACTTTCAACTACATAAATGACATATTTGGACTGACTATTGGCCCTGTGCTGCTGGTCTCATTTCATTTACATTGGGGATCATACATGCACACTTGGATGATATGACTACAACTCCCATGATGCAACACTTTGGTGAGGGTATATGCATTAGGCACTACTACATGTGCACTGTGATTAGCCTGGGGTAGACAATATGCTGCATATCTGCACTGGCATGCATCTTACCTTGTTCTTCTTCCGCAGCACCGAAAGTGTCCAATTGGGTGACCCCCACGACTGCTTCAGGCTCAATGGTACCCTCAACGAGCTCCTCAAGGGCTGTGTTGGGTGTGACGTTGGATGTCCCCCCTCCTGTGCTAGCTGCATCCTTCACCCTTTCTGCAAACCTCTCCTTCGCCCTTTTCGTGAGGTCATACCACTTCTTTTTTTTAGGTCGTCTATGCTGCGGTGTGTGATTCCTACAGCATTTACCCTCTCCTTGATGCGCAGCCAGATCTTTCACTTTAGTGACAGCTTGCCAAACAGCCTGTCATGTTTGCTGCTCACCCCCTCGATCAGAAGTTCAAGTTCTTTGTCTAAAAACTTCCTCTTCCTCTTTCTGGGCGTATCCTTGTTTTGGGGTGATCCTTATCCATCCTGGAATGCAGTGGTATTGCTGGTTTGTGGTATCAGTGTTTCTCTCCTCAGCTCCGGTGCTCTGCCTCCTCCTCTGGGCACTGAATGAAGCATGGGCTGGAAGACTTCCTGGTTGTGATGTCATCAACCTGCTTCCAACGCGACCTTTTTTTATGCGAATTCGCTAATACCGAAATCGTAAATACCGCTATTTGCTAATTCGGTATTTGCTAATCTTTATTTTAGACTCTTGCTATCGTGGTTTCGGTATATTTTATTGATTTTTAGCGATTTGGTATTAAATACCGAATCTGTTGATGCATCGCGGAATACAAGTACTTATTTGCGATTCCTTATTTCTCGCAAATAAGGACTTGTTTTACCAAATTTGGATGCATATGCCCGTATGTTTTTCCCCCTATCTTTCATTATCCTTATGTTTTTAGAAATGGTTGATTTGGATAGAAATACAATAATATTAGTAAAGTCCAGAGAGCGCCGCCCCACTGCTCTCAGAGCAGGAAAAAGGAAAAATAAAACAATAAAAACATAATTATTATCATTTTATTTTCATAGCTATGGGCTGGGTTAGGGCGGGCGGGGCTGGTATCAAAGTGGGAGGGAGTGGTTCATGCAAATGAGTGCGCATGGCAGTTTGGCTGGCCATCTTGGGCCGGCCAAACAGTCATGCACACTTAGCATGTTCCCTCCCGGGCTATAATACACAGTCTGGGTGGAGAACATGCAGAGGCTTTCAGTCCCCATCTGAGCGCCGAACTATGGCACACAGACCAATCATAATGCTGCATTGCAGCATTGTGATTGGCTTAGGGAACCTGTGTGCTTCCTGGACTCGCCAGGAAGAGTAGCGGAGAGAGGACGGTGGAGAGACAGCGGCCGTGAGGAGGTAAGTGGATTTCTTTTGTACTTTGTTCCCCCACGACTCACCACCCCCTTCTGCCCAACCACCCCATTCCCTTCCAGCCACCACTGCTTCCAAGGCAGAGCAGAACATCCAATCGTGGCCCACCCTCTACCCCATGTCCATTAAGGAGTGTCACAAGGCCCCAGGTTCCTAGAAGGATTTATAGCATCAGATGTTATATCTTGGACTGTGGCAAAAATCTATTGGGGCTTCTGTGTTGGGGTCTGCGATGAGCGTTTTGTGTGCCCATCCTCAAAGATTACTCAGTGGTATCCCTGTCCTCCAGTGTGGCTCAAGATGGGTCAGCATCCACCCTGGGCAACTCTCTAACTAAGTAGTTAAGCATTTTCTTCTGTCTGTTTGTTAATGCGTACAATATTTTTGACGTGTGTAGGTAAGAATTTAAGACACTTTGTAAATATGTTTATCAGTGTTAACTTGTGAAAGTCTGCAACTGTTTGTTGTTGCTTAGTAACTTTAATTGCAATGGATATTTTCAAAGCTAGTCAGTCAAGGGGGTTGGTTTGACTTTATGAGACAAATGCTGTGCAAATTCACCTTTGGTTTGTCACTGTTAAATCTGTTACTATTTCCACATTTTTGGGTTAGAGAATACTGGTAAAGAACATCTTGACCATCTCAATTGCGAGTGTACTCCGTCATTGCTTTGCGCTGCCAACGCCACAGCGGAGCAGTGGATGGAAGTTGTGGTCTTCACTTTTTGTCACATTTGATGTCCTACGGAAATAGGACCCTGTAAGAGATATCCATAATTGCAGTGCAGACCCTCAAACCACAGTGCACAGACTGCGCTATTGACAGCAACATCTCTTTAAATGACATTAATTTCCATGGCCTTAAACCAGTTGTAGACTCCCCAATCCCGTCCCGCTTTGTAGTAAATGTTTCTGTGTTTGCATTGGTGCAATCTACAGATTCACCTCCACATTTTCAGCATCACTAGATGACATGAAACGTGGATGTGTTTGGTCTCCAATTTACCCTCCACAAACCACTTCATGTCAAGGCAAGACTAACCAACTCTCGGTCAGAAAGGTTCCAACCTTGCAACAGTCAAACGTTTGTATTAATGCCCATAATACATTAGAACTTCTACTCTTAGATTGTAAAGTGCCCCGTATCACAAAGAAGGATAAAATGCCACATTTTGGAATCATTTTACAGGACATAAGGGTCAACAGAAACTTAAGAGTGATAGGTCTGCTGCTTCAGTAGCTGGCTCACTGCCCTCCTCTGCCCGCCATGTTGGAATGCCCATGTGAACAGTCAATCAATCAGGGGTTTATATAGCACTCTACTCACCCATGAGGGTCTCAAGGCGCTGTCGGCGAGTGTCGGTAGTGGGAAAGAAGAGCTCATATCTTTTGATTCTTGTAGCATCTTCTGTTTGAAGTAAGGAATTTGCAGAAAGTTGCTGTTCCTTATTTGAGGAGAGGGAATGTCTCACAGAGCAGAGTTGGTCAGAAGATCTCTGATGTTGAGTCACTGGTGGAGTTCGAAAGTTCTTCAACTGCCGAGGTGGCATGATATACACAAGAGTGAGTGAAACAATGTAGGGGACTATAGGATGAGTGCTTAGGTCAGCCACTGAGGTCACAAGAAGTGAACTGATGAATGTCCTTATGTTATGTTTTCTGTATTTATCTAAGCGTTTATCACCCATGATGGTATCCAGGAGCTCTGTAGCAGGTGTGTGAGCCCAGGGGGCTGACTCCAAAAGCCAGTTCTACAGCTTTTTGCAAAGGTCAAGAAGAGATGAAGAGTCTCTGATGTGTTTTGGGTGGTCCTTCCAGACTTTAGTTGCCAGGAACTAGATGGTGCATCCCTTCTCTGCCTTTTTGTATGCATGTGGTGTGTGCTAGTGAGAGACCACTAGAACGAAAGTGTCTGAAAGGTTGGTGGAAGCAGTGGCGGCTCCACCACTAAGACGGAGGAGCGTCACCTCACTGTTTTGCAGGACTGAAATAAAGGAAACAGAAAATGATAACAACTCGATATTATTATCATTTTATATTTTCCTGCTGCTGCAACTCTGCGGGCGGGGTGGAGCTGCTCTGATGACACAGCAGTAGGGGGAGGAGTGTTTTGCCCACTCCAAGTGTGCATGAATGTTTGACTAGCTGTCTCTTTGTAAAATGAATTAAAATTTTGTATTACGTGATTTTTCCTAACTTGAACACAGGGCCCGTTCTAGGATTTTCGGGGGCCCGGGCAGAAAGGGAATGTGCAAGGCCCCTCTAATTTACATAAATGACACATTCAGTGCTCCGGAAGTTGCTTTCTGCAGATTCCTGGGCCGCAGCTCCTACTCTCAGCCATCTGCAAGAACCTCTTTTACAGCTCCTATCAAGCTGAAGGTGTGAGAATTGTTTGTGGGCTGAAAGGTAAAACTATGGGGGTGCTAAAGAGCTGGGGAAAGGGCATCCCGCAGTGTCTCTAAATGGGCAGCCGGGCAGGAGGCCTAATTGCAGGACAATCCTTCAAAATGTGTCTCCTTGCAACTGGGACAAGAGGATGTTTTTCCCCCCCCTAGGCCTCCCCCACCATCCCCAATCGCAAGGAGACACCTTTCTTTCAGTTAGATCGGCAGGAGTACAAGAGGACCAGTTGTGTGTTGCACTGGAGTGGGGCCCCATGCTGGTGCTGAGAGCGAGACCCTGGGCAGCTGCCCACACTGCCCATGCCTAGCGCCGGCCCTGCTCGGATACCAACATCAAACTTGTTCACACCAACAATGTCTTCATGAGAGACATTCTCTGCTCGAACCAGTCTCTGGTGGTTTCTTATGAAATGTACTTTTCTATGTGCAGTGCACGCTTGTGTAAGAAAATTTTTGAAAGATGGCAGCAAACCACATTTCACTACCGAGGTGTAATTTCTCAACATTTTCATGGAAATCACAAAATTTAATGAGGAAAAATAATCTGGTTTTGCAAACCCCTAAACATTTGTCCAGAATCTGGAGACATCAGAAAATCGAATAATGCATCCTAAAGAAGTTCTTCCCACATACCTGACAAGGATTAGCCAATTTCATCCACCAACCACTTTGTAGAGGGATGGCCCTAGTTTCACCAGGAGTTAAAGTCCCTTCTAGAGGCCTTCCTCGCCCATCAACAGAGAATTCAAATTATCACTGGAAGAAGGGAAGTGGAGGACATAGCTGAGAAACGCCCAGAGATTTTCTCGGTAGATGTTTGTACTAGGGCATTCCATGAAAGGGCATATTAGAGTCAAATTATGCCCTGCAATTTTGATGCATTGTTTTTTAGAAGAAAGTGCTACGAAAAAGAGACAATGGTGTAGAAAAGGTTGTGTAAAAGTGGGATGCAGCACCACACTCCCGGGTGCTACAGGTAACAACATATTGGCGAGCCATGGGCAGCATTATGGAAGCATAGGAGGGGACCTACTTCTGTGGCAACGATCTGAGATATGTCTCTGGTGAGCAGGCTGGGTGTCCTTGTGCAACGGTCCAGAGGCCGCACTGGAGACAGAGAGATCAAATCTAAGGTATCTGGTAAGGTAGAAGTCAAGTGGGACTGAGCGGTGGTTCGATTGTACACTTATGGAGGGACAGTATAGATGACAGTGACCCATTGGGATTTTATGTGCGTGTGTACATGATTTGTTTTTTTTCCCTCCCTGCACTCCTCCCCTGCTCACTCATTCCCCCACTTCAACAAACTACTCCCTACCGGACATTGGGCATAGTTCCTCCTCGTCTCCCCGCTATTACTCCTTCTTCCCCTCCCTCCTACGATTTATTGAAACATTGTTTATGTGCACTGTACCTTACTATGCTCTTGTATCTGATGTAACTTGTAACGCAATGATCCTAAATGTAAAGCACTCTGATACCCTCTTGGGTCAAGTTTGCGCTATAGAGAACTTTATAAATAAAAATAAAATAAAATTTATAGGGTGGAAATGTGTGTTTGGGATATCATAAAACAAAAATATGAGCTCTATCATTAAGAGACTGCATAGCAAACTAGGGTGAGGTAGCAACAGTAAAACTGCAGGTCGTTTACCCAGTCGATACATGTACAAAAGGGAAATGTGTTCTTCTAAGACAAATTTTAAATTAAAAGATTTTTGGCTGATCTGAAATACAATATTTGACTGCATCAAACGGGATGCTGCAAATAAAGCATTTTTGAGTTAGTGAGAAGGCCAAACCGCACTTTGAGGTATCAAACAGAAGTTGTTCGACCAATCAGAACCCAGAAAGCCAAGCTAGCTTAGACTGTGACAAAGTACAGTGTTCCCAAGCGCGCCCTAGAACTCACATTGTGATTAGGGCAAGATTTCTTCACAATGTGGGACGCGAGCACTCAGCACCTCTCCCTGCCTCCGCACTGCCATCTTTCATCAGAACTCCAGGCTCAAAACTTTGCTAATCTACCACAGGAATGTTCTCATTGGTGGTTCAGTTCCGAATCCAGCCTTACCTCTCAGCTGCGCTCCTTATTATGCATCTTAAATATGTTTACACTCTCCCTTGCTTCACAGCTCCTCCTGGGTGGCCGCAGCAATTAATACTCCACTCTGGGCCGCCTCCGCTCCAGCTGATGTGGCCAAGATGGCGAATGAATAAGTGGCTGGACCCAACATGGTAGATGCTGATCTCGCGATGACAGCACAGGACACACGGGGGTTTCTACCAATATTCCGAGCAGGTTAACCTTTCCAACCCTGACAGGGGTGCTGTCATGCCCCAGGCTTTTACAGTTAAGCGCCACCCCCTTCACTGGTTAAAAGAAAGTTATTGCCTGAAGGGAACCATTATACGTGCAAAGCAATATCCTGAACGCATAAGGGGAGCGGGTAAAGGGGAGCGAATTGGTTTAATTGCAGAAGGATGTGAGGCCCCGAGGAAGGCCTGGAGCCTGAAATACACTGGGGCAAAGTGTAAACGTCGAAAAGCATAAAGCACCAAGAATTTCTACTTACTAATAAGTAGGTGGCTGAAATTCGTTATGAAACAACTGGAAATAAATTCATATTGAAAAAAATTCTCGTGGCATAGACGAGTTTTTCTCTGCAGCTGGAGACATCAATCTCTTGCTGATGTGGGCTATAGCAAACTGCTTAATTACACAGAGCACAAACCCAGGTCTCTCCAGGCCTTACACACCACACACCTGCTCAGCCCGATTGTGGCTCAGGCGTCTACCGACAAACACAATAACATTACAACAAACATGGCCAGAAGTCACAATACAACTAGGGTCAGACTGGGACACAAAATAGGCCCAGGCACCAAAATAACAGTGGGCCACATTAAAGAAACATTTCGTTTAAAACAATGGTAATATATGGGAAATAACCAGTAAAAAACGGCCCACCTTCCCATAAATCCGGCCCAAAACTGCTAACAAGCACTTGCAATGCAATAGGTCGCGCATTTACAAGAGTTTGAGTTATTGGCTTTGTAAATGGAAATATTTTTTATTTATGTGGTTTTTAAAAAACATAAATAAAGGGCATTGCCATTTACAATGTCAATAACTTGAACTCTTGAAATGAGAAACCTATTGCTTTGCAAATGCTTTACAAGAGAGTGTGTCCTGCCTTTCCCTGCCGGCAAGAGTAGGCAGGATAAAGCTCTTTGAGAAAATAGCGCTCAGCGGCTGTAATTAAAGCCCACCGAGCAACAACACACGTAACAGGATGTCTTCATGGGAGGTTACAAAATGGGAATTGGTGGTACTAATGAGAGACTACTAAGCCTATTTACTAATGAAAAGCCACATGTAATGTTGTGGAAGACTTCATGCGAGGGGCGTTAGGACCCGCGGCCAGCGGAAAGTGAAAGGAGGAAGCGAAAATGATATGGGGAGGAAAGGGAGGGCCAAGTAGTTCAGGTGAAAGCCGGGGACGAGAAGACATATACATCAATAAAGCTCCCTGATCCTCACAGTTACGGTGTCCGTGTTGTCTATGCGGACTGATGAACGCAACAACTGGTAACGAACGTGGTTGCTAGAACCCTGCTTGCTAATCGATGTCCTCGTGAAGACAATGGAGGGAAGTTGGGAACCCACCCCAAATGCGTGTCCACTCCAGGACAAACCAGATTGCTGAGACGCGACCTTGGGATTCTACCCCAGTCGCGCATTATTGCTGCTTCAGTAAGCGGTCCTTGCAGCGACATGCCTTCAGGAGGCCACCCTGAGCGCTTGCACTTTCCTCCGCCTGGCGACTGTCTGCTACCCCGGAAACTGGACCCTGTCACAGGTCCTCTGACCAGCTGCCTGCTCCTGGTTTCCCCAATGGTGAGTACAGCTACGTATGCCCATTGTGTAGCCCTGTATGCCTCCTGTTCTGCCGAGCCTCTGCACTTCAGCACAAGGGCCCTAAAATCTCGCGAGGAGTCAGCCCTGCTCGGTGGCCATCTTAAGGTCAGGCAGACTCTACAATAGGCTGCCAGGAATCGAGGGTGGCCATTTTGAAGTCAGGCACCTGCTAGAAAACAAACAAAAAAACAATCAACAGTGGAAAATAAACAATAATAATAATAACAGTAAAATTAACACACAGTGTACTTACTGGATCTGCTACACCTCTGGGTATTCTTCGTCATTCTCCTCACCAGTTTGGGCCACATGCTCACAATACCAGCCTTCTCCAGCCACACTTACAGGTTACCACTACAAATTGCATTGCCAGTGCCAGGGGATTTGTTTTGTGGACCCCTCATGGCACGGCACCAGCTCACTTCGTAGCCAGTTATTGGTGGAACCTTTTGCTTGCGCACACAGAAACAAAATGACACCACAAGTCGCAGGCAAGGGGAGCCAGGCCAAAGTCCCCAACATCATCGTCGCAGGTAGGGCACAGACTTGCTTTGTTGTGAGTTCCTTTTCCGCGCCCACCGGAACCTCTGGCTCTTGTATCTGGTGTTGGTAGGGGTCTTCACTGGCAGGAATGGCTAGAAGATTTTGAAGACTTCATGAAAGGCTCGCAAGTCTCTGACCCTGATCAACAGCTCATTTCACTACGCAATCTAGTAGGAAAAGACGTTGGCCAGATCATCAAGGAACTCCCGGCAAATGTTGCGTCCTCTTATCCAGATGTGCGTGAGGCACTCAACAGAAAATTCCTTCACAAACAAAACATTGATTATGAACTCTACACCTTCAATCTGGCCTCAAAAGAAAAAGATGAATCCATGGGAGAATTCATTTTATGCCTCGAACTGCTAGCACACTACAGTCCTTTCAACACCTTCATGACCGAAGACTCTCTTCACTTGGGAATCATCGAAGGATGTCAATCAGAGTCTCTACACAGATGTCGTCTAAAGAAAAGTTGCTCCTTGGATGAAATTGAAGAAATTACAAAAGTCAATGATCAAGCAGAAGAACATGCGGAAAAAAAATGGAAGCTGGAAAAGTTGAAAAATGTGAACAAGCCTTCCGGCTTCAATCTCACCTAACGGAAAGTCACTCCTCTGCAGGTCGACAATTGTCCAGGTCCAAGGATTGTCCTCAACGACCAAGTCGTCATCACAGTCTCAACCAGACTGACAAGAAATGGGAGCACCAGCTAAAATGCTATCGCTGTAGACAAGACTTCCCACACACCGAGATGTGTCCCGCATTAGGTCAGAAATGTCAGTGATATGGCAAGTAAAACCACTTTGAGAAAGTGCAGAACAACACACAAAGACACTCACAGACAGTCGAGGCAATCCAGCTCTCGCCATCATGCCAAGGCGGAACGTGACTGGTGAGATACTTCCACCAGCTTGTCATGATCGAGTCTCTATTCTCACATCACCTACAAGTCGCAACACTCAGAATCCCAGGAAACAAGGTCTCTCACACCCGTATCGCAAGACAGTGAGGAATATGTCTGCATAGTTGCAGATCCTGACAGGCTAAAGAAATACCCACGACTATATCTCCAAATGGGCAAGCACCTGGTCAAGTTCGTGCTGAATAGTAGAGCATCCCTCAATTACATTTCGGTTGCAGAATACAACAACATGAATCCACAACCTCACCTGCACAAAGCTGCTGTGCTAGTTTACAGTACACATGGATGTCGAAAGAACCTCTTTCTTGTCTAAGACAATTTCAGATTTCTCTCACATATGAAGATAGAACTATTCCAGCTCACATTCATGTTATTGAGGGGCCCGAAGCAGACTGTCTCCTAAGCTTGCCTACAGCTGAACAACTTTAACTGGTGGAAATACTATACAGAGTGGATGATGAAACTGACATCATCCACAAGTTCCCAAAATTGTTCACAGCACTTGGAAAAATGGCTCATGTTCAAGTTTGTCAGCACATCAATGAACGCGTGACACCCATAGCTCAACATCATAGGAAAATACTGTTTCATCTTCAACAGTCTGTGGAGGAGGAGCTGCAAGACCTTCTCCAGGCAGATATCATCGAGAGAACTTTGGGACCTACTCCCTGGGTATCTCCTGTGGTCATAGTACCAAAAAAGGATCAGTAGTCAAAGTGTGTCTCTGTGTTGACTTGAGAGCTCTGAATACTGGCATTGAAAGGGAAAGGCCTCCTGGTCCCCACATCAGTGACATAATCACGTCATTGAATGGGGCAAAAATGTTTTCCATTCTGGACCTGAACAAGGTCTATCACCAGCTTGAACTTCATGAAAGTTCAAGAGAAATCACCACTTTCTCGACTCATCAAGGCCTATTCAGATACAAACAGCTCAGCTTTGGAGTTTCTTCTGCTTCTGAGATCTTCCAAGAAGTGATCAGAAGGGTTATTCAGCATATCCCCAACACCCTTAATTACAGTGATGACATTCTCATGTTTGGAGCAACTGTAAAGGAACACAACAAAGCACTGGATCGGGTATGTCATGCCCTCCTGGAAGCAAATCTAACACTCAAAGAAGATAAATGTGAATTCTACAAATCAAAATTGAAATTCTATAGACATATTTTCTCGGGCACAGGAATGAGAAAAGATCCTGAAAAAATTGCAGCGCTGAATGACACACCTCAACCTCGAGATGCTGGAGACGTTCAATCATTTCTAGGAATGGCCAGCTACTGCGTGCGTTATATCAAGGATTATGCCACCATCAGCTATCCCCTGAGGAAATTAACTAAATAAGGTCATATATTCAAATGGACAACTAGATGCGATCAAGCATTTCACTCGATCAAAGCATCCGTCGAGTCGGCCAACGAACTGGCCTACTTCAATCCTCGTCGAAAGACTGAAATCACGGTGGATACCAGCCTTGTGGGACTTGGAGCCATATTGCTCAGTACGATAAGGAAGGTGATCAACATCACATAGTAGCCTACGCCACCCGCAGCCGGGTTGATACCGAGGGGGCGTACTCCCAGCCTGAGAGCGCTTTCAAATCTTTATCTATGGAAAACACTTTACGCTCATCACGGACCATCAAGCCCTGACATCTATAATCGGAAATCTCCAGGCCAAAATGCCACCCAGAATAGAGCGCTGGGGAATTAATCTTCAAGAATATACCTATACAATCATTCACAAACCCGGAAAAGCAATGAATCCAGCTGACTACATGTCGCGACACCCCAAGATATCTTCAAGCTCAAATCAGTCGTTAGCGGAGGAGTGTATACATTTTGTTGTAGCTCAAGCAAAACCACCCGCAGTCCCTCTCAAAGCCATTCTTGAAGCTACTGCCGCGGATGCGATCAAGCAGGATCTGATACATCATATCCAAACAAACAGCTGGCGACACCTAGAAGAGCTCAGACACAATAGACATGTTGACAGCTACAAACTAACCTCGTTCCGACATGTAAAAGATGAATTGTCCATTGCCAAAGATAGCCTCCTACTAAGAGATAAAAGGATTGTCATTGCAAAGCAGCTGCATCAAGGAGTCGTCAATTTGGCACACGAAGGGCATGGAGGCATCGTAGCCATGAACAGAGCATTGCGTGAACGTGTCTGGTTCCCTTCTCTTGATGAGATGGTCGAAGTCACACTGAAGGAACTGCCGGAGGGCGTCTGGGAACATGTTGCAGAAGACTTCTTTGAGCCGCCACAATCAAGTAAATACATTCTTGTCATAATCGATGAATACTCACGCTTCCCAATTGCTCATCTAATATTATCAACCAAAGCAGCCACCACTATATCACTGTTGGCTGAAGTCTTCGCAGCCTGGCAAATACCTAAAGTAGTTAAGATAGACAATGGCCCTCAATTCAATGGACAGGAATTTACAAAATTTGCTAACCATCTCAAGTTTCGATATCGGAAGATCACTCCTATGTGGCCACTGGCAAATGGGATGGTAGAGAGATTCATGGCCACTCTGAAGAAGGCTATACAGCAAGCTGAACTGTCAAGGCGAGATGTTCAAACAGCACTAAATGAAGTACTACGCGCATATCCAACCACGCCACACAGTACCAAGGACAGGTGTCCAACAACCTTGATGCTTGGCCGCACGGTGCACACAAGGATACCCGTTTGGGAAGACTCAGCTGGCTGTATTCGTCAAGATTCAGAACATGAAGATTTAGCAGCAATAGACGGATTCAGAAAAGCCAAAATGAAGGAATACGCAGACAGTCATTCGAGAGCCAAACCGTCATACATCAAGGAAGGAGACAGGGTGCTCGTCCAGCAAAAACAACAAAGAATATTTGATAGTCTATACCATGCTCACACACTGCTAGTAACAAAACAAAAGGGGACTATATCATAGCTGCCTCAGATGACAAGAGAATACCAAGGAACATTGCACATTTTCCTACATGCACGCCAACCACAAGAGAGACATTGGCTGCGCCATTAAGTGTAATGAAAGAGGACACCCAAGTGATGGGAAGTGAGCGCACATCTCCTTTCCCTCTGCTGAAAGAGAGAGACCTAATCAAGATGTAACCCAGCGGCCACAGCATACTCATCGAAGGCCTACACGTCTCATTGAAGAACTGTAACTATGTTTTCTTTTATTTTGCTCCGTTGTTTATCTTAAATTCAGCCCAAGTTGTGTACGAAGGGGCGAGATGTAATATTGAGTAGACTTCATGCGAGGGGCAATAGGACCCGCGGCCAGAGGAAAGAGAAAGGAGGAAGCGGAAATGAGATGGGGAGGAAAGGGACGGGCAAGTAGTTCAGGAGAAGGCCAGGTACGAGAAGAGATGTACATCAATAAAACTCCCAAATACTCACAGAGACGGTGTCCGTGTCGTCTATGTGGACTGATGAACACAACACCACAGTTTACAATGGTCAATGACACAAGCCAATTAAAAAACAGGGTGGAGAGTGGGCAGAGCTTCACGTCCATACCTTAATACAGCATGCCTTGCATAGCAGTGCATGGCCTGCCCAGTCTCGACCCAAAAAGCCAGCGCAAACACTGATCTGTAAGACCAGGTCATTAGGAACTGCCTTATAGGCCAGTCCTACCCTCAGTACAACATTTCTTTTGTTTGGTTGATATTTAAATAGTGTTACATGTTAAAACAAACTGTATTTAAGAGTTATGGTTTTATTTCATACACATTTTTGTTTTCATTGTATCGTATAGGCAAGATGGCCTTGCCAGTTTTTTTTCTGCCACAGCATTGGCTTGTCTAATGATTACATGTTGAGGGACATTTGTGTCTGTTGTACTAGTGTTGTGGCATTAGATCCATGATGCGTTTTAGGTCTCAGCAATGGGTAGAATTGAAAGCTTTCTGTTGTCAAAGGACTATTTTCTGCAATACAACATTTCAAGTAAGCTTTAGGTCAGAACCTTGCTCGTGACTAGATGGCTTTCTTGTTCATCTCAGTTTTTAGCTTCATACTAAATCGCTTTCCACCCTATCCTTGTGTTTGTTCCATCCCTGAGGCTATTTACATTGTTTCTGAATGGATGCCTTGCATCATTAGACTGCAGACATGGTGCCATTTTTTATTTATTTGTCTTTTAGTACTCCATGGGAATGAATTATTTTCTTCGCTGTCTTCACCTGTTCCCTGGTTTATGGGTTTTTTCCATTATTTTTGTGAGGGAAAGGCAGTTGCATACTGCTGCAGGGCTACTTTCTTCTGGCCATTTCCTCCTGTATCGCAAATTACCCTATCCATCTACCTACATTATTTCGTCATTTTCTTTATTATCTTTTGGGAGTCACAACAGTTCAACACAACTACTACCTTTTTGTTGCAGTTTTATATAGAGCAAACTCGACCTAAAGGTATTGGAGCGCTTTACGTGATCCCCAATTACATTATACAAGTACACCATGGATGTCATTTAGGGGTCGCAGCTGCAACACCTGGCTTGCCCATTGCGACCCCAGAGACTGTCTTTGCGACCCCTGGCCTCAGAGGTGTCAATGTCAGTACCTAGAAGACGAACAGCTCGTCCTAATGGACGTAGTTTGGAGCTCCATTTTCCTGGTTTTCTGTCAAATATTTTATTACACAATTTAGTGTAAGTAAGGTAAGTAACAAGCATTTACAATGCAACGGTCTCGACTTTGCAAAAGTTAGAGCTATTGGCATTGTAAATGACAAAACATTTATTTATGTGTTGGTTTTGAAAACAGATAAATAAATGGCATGTTATTTACAATGCCAATAGCTTAATCTTGCAAATGCGAGAATGTATTGTGCACTGAGAGGGACAGTAAGGAGGCATTTGCGCTGAGAGGGGCAGTGAGGAAGTATTGTGTGTTGAGGGGGGCAGTGAGGAGGTATTGTGCATTGATGGTTCAGTAAGGAGGTATTGTGCACTGAGGGGGGCAGCGGGGAGTTGTGGTGCACTTTAGAAATAATCTGAAACTAAGACCACAGCCCTCTCGAGATGCATGCCGGACAGTGGGATCTTGCTTCGACACTGTACTCACAGACCCACCCCCCTCCCTGGAAGTTTTCTGCAGGAGATGAACTCCGCTAGAGCCTGACATCTCTCTGGATGTATGCTGCAGTTGAATGGTGTCTCTCCTGCCCCTGCACCCACAGACCTCTCTCGTCTCTCTAGAAGCAGGCAGTACAGTGGCCTCTCTCCTGCCCCGTGTAACCACAGCCCTTTCGAGATGCATGCCGGACAGTGGTATCTCACCTGGACACTGTACTCACAGACCCCCCCCTCCCTGGAAGCTTACTGCAGGAGATGAACTCCGCTAGAGCAATTACATAACTCAGACATGCACGCCACCACTTTAACGTGTACATTGGCATACGTACACAAGGAAAACTGGAAAGGAACTATACATTTGCATATCTGTAACATAATAAAGAAATAAATACACGTGGGTAGCATGCAGCGATACACAAGTACATATGTGAAATCTAGCAGACAACTTGCTATCTAACTATTAACTATAGATTTATAAGCATAGCCACCACAGTCACAGGAGTAACACTCGTATGCACAAAATGCGCAGAACAGACATGCACATATGGCAATATCCGTAGGACAACGCTTACCCCGGTGTGGCAAAAAACAACTCCCAGTGTCTTATATGCACACAAATTACACATATACACACGCAAATAGGAGCGGCCTTACCCCAAAAATGTATATGGTCATAATAACAAACACACATATCCACACTCGTCAACTCCCATCTACATAAAATTCACGACGGACATATACCTCACACTACACCAAAATGAAAAACATAAGACAAAATATACCGACACAAACAACGCAGACACCGGTGCCTGGAACACGACAACACACAAACGCACAACGTTTTCAACGTGCTGGCTTCGGAACGCAGTTTAACTACTCGGAACTATTGCAGATTTGGAAACAACGCTTTCAGTGTGTCTCCTCGACAAACTCTCGCCTCATATAGGAAAGCAAAGCATGTATGGGCCAAGGAGGGTGGGAGCGGCCCGCCGGAATTCACACAAAAAAACACCAGGACCCGGTAAAAGTGTGGTGTGTGGCAGCGCAACGCCTTCATGACACCATCTGCCACATTCACAGCAGACTTGGCGCTACAAAAATAAACGTTCCCTCTCAATTTGCACAGCCTCCGAACCCACAACTGCAGGGCTGTGTGTTGCGCACCAGACATCGGAGCATCTTTTTTTGTAACGCACTCCAAAGAAGAAAAAAATGGCGCGTTGCCTTTTTAGTAGCGCCCGTGCAGGCAATAGTTCTGCATTGTTGCATTATCTCTGGGGGCTGCTTGGTGCTCTTTACTTATGACACAAGGCGCTCTGGGGGGTGGTTTCTGCAGTTGACTATGACACCAGCTGCTGCTTCTCCTCCACCCCGTGCACACACAGACACACAAACATAGTGGTGCTAGGCTGAGAGGTAATGTGCAGACACCCTTCAGATGGGCAATGACGAGAGTTTGCCGTGGCAGCCGCTAGTGGGCGCTGTCAGCACTCTACAGCAGTCAATCTAGACTATATGCATACCAAGTGCAATAGGAGGTCTAAGAAACAAGACAAGCACTCGCCAGGCAGCGGCACCCGCGCTTTACTTTTAACATTAAAAGTAAAGAGCGGGTGCCGCGATTATACCAAAAGTAAAGAAATAGATGTATTTTCTATTTCTTTACTTTTGGTATAATCGCGGCACCCGCGCTTTTATTTTTAATGTTACAAGTAAATCGCGGGTGCCGCGATTATACCAAATGTAAAGAAATAAAAAAACATCTATTTCTTTACTTTTGTTATAATCGCGGCACCCGAGCTTTACTTGTAACATTAAAAGTAAAAGCACGGGTGCCGCGATTATAGCCAAAGTAGCTCGCCACAACATGCTGCTTTCTCTTTAAGAGCCTGACTTACTGCTGGAGTAAAAGGTTCCTTATCTTCTTTATTGGGCCATCTGTTTTGCCCCATAAAGAAGATAAGAAACATTTTACCACAGCAGTAAGTCAAGGAACCCAGTCTGAAAAGGACAGGGCTTTAAGAGAAAGAAGTATGTCACGGCGACCTCTTTTTTCCAATGGCTGGCCACCGTTTAGCATGAACGGTGACGCCAGCCAATGGAAAAGAGGGGCGGGGCTTAACCTCGCTAGTGAAAATACCTCTATCTCATTAAGTCTCACAAGCGAGACTGCGCATTTGCGTTGTCGTACGCTAGCCGAGACCTAAAAATGCTTTTAAAAGTAGGCATTTTGGTGAATTGACACCAGTGAAGGACACGGGGCAGATTCACAAGCCCCTTGCGACACTTTTAAGCCGCTGTTGTGTCACTTTTGTGACGCAGCGGCGGCGTAAACCATGTGCCACATTGGACTTATTTACGACGTGACGCATCTAGGCAGATGTGTCACGTTGTAAAGCCCTGCGCCACATGAAACCTGCGTCAGGTTTCATGTGGGCCTTCTGTTGCAGGGCGGGCGATCCCTCGCAGGAAAGCCCCTACAAGATTTCACTGAGTCAGTTTTATGATGCTGCTGCGTCAAATCCTTACGCCTGCTTCAAGCAGGCGTAAGGAATGACGCACCACGTTAAGTATGGGCGACCCCTGTGCATTGCAGGAGTTGCATTGCGCTTGCGATGCGACTCCACTAATGAGCCACCCGTAAGCCACAAGATGCGTCATGCATCTGCCCCTCCTCGCACCATGGTGCGCCGCATTGTAAATGCGACGCATCTGTGGTGGCGCAAGGGGGATTGCATGGCGCATCTGTTTTGGCGCTTCCCTGTTGATTTGCAGAGATGGACCAGAAGTTGTAAATCTGCCCTATGCTTTTTTTGTAGGCACAGGGAGATTAAGTAGTTTGCCCAGAATCACAGGATATTGAGCCGAGACTTGCACCTGGTTTTGCACCTCCAAAGTCTGCAGCTCTGAACGTTATGTCATATCCTCTCCCTTTTGCGATCACTTGGGCTCCTTAGGACGTTCTCTGACATCTCTTGCAAGACATTTGTATAGCTTTACAATGATTTGTTAAAGCACCTTAACTTATTAGCTTAAGTATATTTTTTGTGGTTTTAGTCTGCAGTCTGTGTGGATTGTAACTTAACTTTCAATGATAGCTTTGTTTTCTCGTTTAAAAAACACATATTACTTTGTACATTATGTACTCCTCACTACAGCAGCTTTTGCAGTATTCATCAAATGGTCTCTAGTCATTTCAGTGAACCCAGGACCGGCTTTAGGGCATGGGCGAGCTGGGCCCAGGCCTGGGGAGCCTACAGTTGTGGGGTGGGGGGGCCACAGATGTAGTTTACCTCTGAGCTGTCTTGAATAATGCTCTTATCCCAGGCTACCAGTTCAGTTCATTAGATCCAGAGTGCAGACTTTATATAAAATATTGTTTTCATTTGCCTCCCTCCGAATACCTTTCTCTCACTCCCCCTTCTTTCTCCCTCGCCCCTCTCATGGACTCTCACCTCTGGTTTTACATCTGAATAGGTGAAGCTCGTCATGAGCGTCAAAGGAGTTAAGGTAAGGCGAGAAGGGGCACATGTGTGTTAACAGACTGGTCACTGGTCTGAGATATTCCACCAGGACGTGACCGGGGAGCATAAAAGTCCCCTGCCTCACCTGGATCACCAATGGCAGGGGGTAGATGGAGAAAGGGTCTGGGGAGGAGGATCAGGAGAAGTGGCAAATTTAGTTGCACCCAGGGCCCTGTCTGAAGATAGGCCGGCTCTGAGTGAAACCAATGTTATCAGGCTCAGAAGAATGAAACACTGAGATTCGTCTGCTGTGATTCAAACAATGCAGTTCAGAAAGTACAGTGCGTGTAGATCCCTGCAGATGGTGCAGGACTGGCACATTACACCCACTCTTACCACATTCGTGCCAGGTGTTTAAAATAGAATGGCTGATGGTGAAGTAAGTCAAAGCCTCTTTGCAAAAACAGGTAGTAATCTGCAAGTCACAAGTTCAAAGGTCGGAAAGGCAGATTCAGCCTTCCATCCTTCCAAGCTAGGTAAATTAAGCACAATTAAATTGTGGTTCGGCACTCAGATGGGGAACGGGAGCCTAGGCATGTTCTCCACCTTGGCTGTAATGCAGCCTGGGTGGAGAACATGCAAAGTATGTATGACTGTTTGGTCGGCCCGAGAGGGTCGGCCAATCAGTCATTGCACACTCACAAAATGCCCACCACTCCTCCCCTCTGCTCTGAGAGCAGAGCAGACCCGCCCTGCCCCGCCAGGTAAAGACGCCACAGCAGGAACAAATAAAATGATAACTATGAGTTATTCAAATTTTATTTTTCCGCCCTTAGTGGAGGAGCCGCCACTGGTTAATAGAACAACTATTATTTGCAATGCTTTGAAACTGCAGAAGTGCATTATGAACAACAGAAACAAAAACAAACATGACCTGACGTCTTAATCCATTTCAGTTGCTTAGTTTAATTTTAAATAGTGATGTAAGATAAAAATGATCAAAACAAGGAGTTATCCTCTAATTTCATACCCATTCATGCTTATTTTATCTTGGGTGTAATTACCCGAAGTGGTATAATGGAGTAGTATCAGGCATTTCGTGTAATAAGAGTAGCGTGAAATTCTCAAATTTACACAAATTACACCAGTGTAATTTAACTTTCACCCAGGCCTACAATTAACATGATTTTGCTATGAAGACCCCAATAAAAACGCATGCAACTTATATTCCGCTCCACACTGCCAAAAAACCGTCATTGGTGTAATGGAATGCGGTTGTAATACCAGAAGCAAATGTGGTAATAGGGATTCTCCAAAAATAAAGTGCCTAGAGAATCTGAATTTCATTAAAGACATGGAGGTCAGCATTATGCATTAATTTGTTTATGACATTCCAACGCAGCACTTTAAATTATATATTAAATCATAAAATATTGGCAATGCAGGGTAGAACCTTCCTCCACATATAAATAGTCCATTCATGGAATAATCTTCCTCTTAAAATGTGTAACTTGCTTGCTTTCTCTTTATTTCTGAATGTACTCTCTTCTAATTGACTTCCTTCTTCCTTACGCTAGCTCGCACACACCATCCACTGACTTATTGATTGTTTTCTGAAACCAGAAAAAACTTGCTAAGTATTCATTCCAAATTTAAATAACGAAGATTATTCTAATAAATATATCTTTATATTTTTTATTTTTTAACAGCACATTAATATATATCACACCCATAAACCATAGAGGGAAGGGCAGGATAATGCTAGATTCAGTGTAATCAATGAAATTCATATTCTGTAGGCACATTATTTGGAGAATCGCTATTTCATTTCAAGACCGTAGGCTATCATTATGCATGTTGGTAGCCATCTAACACCACATTTGCCATGTGCTCAATGTGCTTAATTGGCTTGCAAAATTGTTTAACAAACACAGAAGCCTTCGATCAACAGGCGCTCTCATAATATCCTCCAGTCTTCCACCTTTCCAAAAGGCCTGCCTCGCTATTGCACCTCTCATTGAATATCCTTTAATTTCTGTAAATCAGCACCTGCTTGCTGCATGGGACATTTCACCCTTCTCGCAATGGTACCTGTACTTACTGACTTGAAAGCCTTCACATAGGAAATCATTAATTGGTTCACCCCATCGGGGCAATACTTCTGCATTCTAGAATCGCATTCTGTCATATAATCTTTTGGACACAGCTTCTTGCATGCATCAAATTCTGGATAATAAATAGACTCTGACATTGTTTCCATTCTTTTCTGTAATATCCAATGCTTTGAGATCAGAAACTCTGCGAGAAGAAATTAGACACAACAAGGATGCCAACTTCATAGTTAGTCTTTTCAATTTCAAATATCTATTGCGTGGCCATGAGGTTAACAAGGATAAGAACCAATTGACATTGCAAAATACCTCATATCTTGGCTTAGGAGGTCTCCGCATTCTAATGCTTTTTAGAACGCTACAAACCAACACATTTTTTCCTACACCCCAACCATCAGAGACTGCCGATCTGTAGCAAATTATTGCTCTATAACTAAGACCCTTATCAAATTGTTCCACCAGAAAGTTAACTACCTCTACTTCAGGTGCCTCCATGGGATCCAAATTAATTTCCATGCCACAATGTACCCATAATTTCCAAATGCCTTTATATCTACACAGAGTACCTGGTGCATAATACTCAGTGATTAACTCCTCAACCTTTCCTGAAAGTCCCAACATGCCTGAAGATCTCCTAATACTTTCCAGAAAAGAATGTTCAAAGTCACTGTCTGAACTAGAGGATGTTCCTCTCCATCTATGTCTTTCAAAAGACCCTTCATTACAGGAAGATGGTATTTCTCAAGCGAGTTCCAAAAGCATTAGAAACCATGCCAGTGACGCCCAGAATGGAGTTACTAGTACCAGAAAACATTTCTCTCTCCTCGCCTTCTGCAGGACCTTCTAAATCATTGCAAAGGGGTGAAACGCATATGCGCTCATCCCCTTCCAAATCTGTAGGAAAGCATTCACTGCTGGAGCCCCTGGATCTGGCATCCAACTGTAATATGGTTTTGGTTGACATGTCAACCTGCTCGCAAAAGCGTCTACCTCCAAAGGACCAGTAACTGATCTAGCAATCCTGATTCAACTTCCAACCACTGTAATCCGATAAAATCATTGAATTCCAATCCGCAGTTGCATTTTTCTTCCAAGGCAAGTATTCTATTGGTAAACTGATTTTGTGTTCTAAACAAAATAACCAAAACTCATTTGCCATCTCCGACAGCCCAAGGGACCTGTATATAAGCCACTGCAGAAACATTGTTCATATTTAACAACACTGCCCTGCCCTGCTCTGCAAATAATTTCTGAAACTCATGAGAGTCAACTCCAAACAATGTATGTGTTGCTCTCTCTTCATGTTTGACCACAATCCACCATTATCCTGTACACCCAAATGTGCACCCCAAACAGTTAGACTCACATCTGATTCCAAAATAAAGTCTGGATTAAACCAAAAATTGCTTGCTCATTCCAGGCATCTACATTCTCTAACCACCAACCTAATTCCACCTTTACCTCCTGGTCTAGGTTTATCTTGTCTCCGTACAATAAGGCTGTCCAGAGGGTTCTCACCTTCACTCTCTGCAATACACGAAAGTAAAAGTGTAATGTACCAGAAAACCCCGCCTGAATTGAAGAGGTTAAGAGACCTGTTAGCTTTGCAAATTCCCTTAGTGTCAAAAACTCTCCTTCCTTATCTAGGTTACCTTCTTTACTGGTAATAGTAAAACCACATTGGCCGTGTGTTAGATCTGGGGGTCTCTAGTTGGCAGAGGTAGGTACCACTGTCCAAATTGGGACCCTTGCTTCTAGTCAGGGTAAGGAGGAAACACTCTTTAGATAACCTCTGCTCACCCCCTTGGTAGCTTGGCACAAGCAGTCAGGCTTATCCAAAAGTAATGTGTAAAGTATTTGTACCAACACTCACAGTAACACAGTGAAAACACCACAAACTGACTCCGCAACAGTTTAGAAAAATAAAGGTATTTAATCTAAACTACACAAGACCAAAACGACAAAAATCCAACATACACAGTTCAAGAATATGGTTGCAAAAGAGTTCTTAAGGTTGCGATAAAATAATCTACCGTTGCGTGACATTTTGCCAATAGTACCTTTTACAAGCGACAAAGTTCCAAAGCAGAAGCTGGTGTGGTGGAAAACAAGCGATGCGTTGCTCCTGAGACCCTGGGGAGGCGATGCGACAACCCGGCTGCAGCAGCGGGCGTATTGCGATGAATCCGGTCTGTATGGGGAGGAAGGCGGACTTGTATGGATTCCGGTGAGTAGGATCCGTAGGACGTTTTCTCTCGCAAAGGCACGAAGCGATGATCTTTGGAGTTGCGACGATATCCGGGGCGACGATGCGCGGACCAGCGGTGATCTCTCTCGCGCAACTTCTAGATGCGATGGCTTCTGCGAAGACACTCGCAGCGACGGGATGCGGTCCGCAAGCAAGCGGTGCGGCGATCTCACCCAGCGACGACAGGCTCTGCGACGAGACTCGCAGCGATGGTAATCTTCCCCCACCGGTCCGGTGCGTCCCGCAAATGAACTATGCGACGGCTCTGGCAGCGGCAACAGGCGCTGCGACGATCTCGACCATCGTAGCAGCGGGATTTTCCTCACATTGTCGGTGATGCGCGCCGCCAGCGAGCAATGCGACAAAACTTGCAGAAAGTCTTTAAAAGCTTGGTTTCCAGCTGCCCAACACAGGCAGAACTTCTAGAGGCACCACACATGGGCCACACACTCCAGGAAGGACAGAACTCTCTCAGTAGAGTTCAGGGAAGATGGGGGTGAAGTCCTTTCGTTCCTGGGACTTCAGAACAGGGAGCCAGCTCTTCTCAGGCCCTTCGAGATTCCTTCAAGACAGGTGACACAGCACAAAGCAAAGTCCTTCTCCTCTTCTTGGCAGCAAAGCAACAGCAGGTCAGTCCAGCAGAGCAACAGCAGGACAGTCTTCCTTCTTCAGTTTCAGCTTTCTCCTTGGCAGAGGTTCCTTCTTGATTCCAGGATGATCTAATTCTCTGTTGTCAGGGGTCCTGTACTTATACCCCTAAAAGTCTTTGTTCTCTTTGTGCAAGTGGGCCCTGAGCCCGGTCTGAACCAGTTCTGGGTGTTCCTTGAGCACTTTGTTTTCCTGGCTTCTCCTTTCCTTTCAGAATGAGGGGCAGGGTCGTCAGCCGCCCAGCAGGAGGTGGAGCCAGCATTGTGGAAGGCAGGCACAGCCCTATTCAGGCCCAGGTGCTATCTCCTCCCACCACTTAAATTGCAAATGCAGTCATTCAGCCCAGGGCTGACCCAGCCAGCCTCCTGGGGGCTCCCCAGCCTCTGTCACTCTCAAACCAGACAGTCAATTCACAAACAGGCCAAGGCACCCAGAAAGGTCAGACAGGAGAACAGCTACTTTCTAAAAGTGCTGTTCTCAAACACAGGAGTTAAAAACCACCTTTCCTAAAAGATGTGTTATTAAAATCTGAGTTCAGGGATACCAGACTTTTATATCCTACCTTGCTCCTGTGGGAGGTTATGCTGGTAGCCACTGTAGCCAGCATTCCCCATCATAGCCTATGGGCAAGGTAGCCTTACAATAGTAAAAAACGAAAATGGCTGCCTTTCACTACCTGCACTAGTACATGCTCTACCTTTCACATACACTGCACCCTGCCCAGGGGGGTACCCTGGGCCTTCCATAGGGGTGACCAATGTGCACAGAAAGGGAAGGGTTAGGCCTGGTCAGTGGGGACACTGACCAGGAGAAGATGGCAGTTCACAGTCTGCAAGCAGGCACTACGGTGGCAGGCCTGAGACACCATTTTAGGGCTACTCATGTGGGTGGCACAATTAGTGCTGCAGGCCCACTAGTAGCATTTGTCATCACCAGCCCTGGCACACCCAGTGCACTTTACTAGGGACTTCTTGGTGATACAAATAAGCCAATCATGTGTATCCAATCACAATAACAATTCCCACAGGGAGGACTTACACTCTGACACTGATCAGCAGTGGCGGAGTGTCCAAAGCATCGAAACCAGCAAAAACGAAATCCAGCACAGCATCAAAAATACAGGAGGTAGAGGCAAAAAGATAGGGGAAACCACGCCAAGGATGCCAGGTCTAACACCGTGTCTATCCTGAAACCTAAAAATTCCAGAGTGCATGATGAGATCAAAACTGACTCCTCCTTGTTCACAATATAACCTAGACTTTCCAGTAAATTCCTGACCATATCTAGGTCGTATTGGATGTGATTCTGACATTGGGACATTACTAAGACGTCACCTAAATAAATGATCATTTGAATATCTCTCTCTCTCAGGTAGGGTACTTGGGTCCTTGTTGAAGCACCACGCCACTGAGGATAGGCCAAATAAAAGAGAGCAAAATTGGTAAATTCGATCCTGCCAGATGAACTGAAGGTAAGGCTGGCTGCTCTGTACCTTAGGAATTGTAAAGTAAGCACCTTTCAGACTGACTTTACCAACCAATCGTTCTTCAACAGCATGCCTCTCAAGAAATGGATACCTTCCATCTTGAAATGTCTGTAATCTAGAAATCTGTTCAAGTCCCTCAAGTTCATAACCAGTCTCCACCCTACTTCTCTACCAGTAAGAGTGTAATTACGAAAACTCTGTTTTCTTTGCTCACCACTACAATAGCCACTTTCATCAATATAGGCTTTATCTGTTCACCAACCACACTCTGGTAGTCTAAGCTCAAAATGAATTCTCTTGGAGGAATGCACTGAATGGAGATTTCTGTGAAATCTATTATAAAAAACTGCATTATTTCTGAAACCCTTGGGTCTTGCATTATTGCCTCTTATACTCTGATAAAATATTTTCGATGTCAATGTAAAAACTTAGAGTTTACATCTACCGCATTGCCCACATCAACTATACATCGACAGTATTTTCATCTTCATCTAATCAAATTGTTGGAGTATTTTATGATTTTGACAATATATCTTTTCTTTCTGTTTAGATACATGTGGTCTATCTTTCTTGTTATTATTTATTAGTATTGTATTTTCTCCTAAAAATTGTCTTAGAAAGAAATGAAATAAATTTAATGATTGAACGTAAGAAGAATATACCAAGGGCGTGGCTTAGCGCCCGTTGTGGATTGCGGCGTAGGTGTCGGCGCTCTCATCCCGCCGAGGGGAAGCAGCGGTCCGTGACCCTCTCTCGACCCGCTGAAAGCGGGACTCTCCCGCGGAACATGGCGCGCCTGCAGTGATTTCTTCAGGCGGCGCTGACAGGACCTCCATTACCGCTATTTTCACTGCCGGAGTTCCGGTCGCGGCTCGAACACAGCCGCGGCCGCCATTTTGGGTTCGCAAAACACCGAGGCTGCATTCCAGGTACACGCAGCTCTGTACTATGGCCATTCTTATGCCTACAGCCTCATTTCTGTCATATGTTGAGCCCTGTCCTCCCTACTTTTGACATGCTAGGCTTTTTGGCTGTCATTGCTCTTTTATTATGGTTTTGGACATTAACTTAAGCTTCCTCAGCTCTTTATTGATGGCGGCCATTTCATGAACTGCGCTATTTTTCTGGATTTTTCTCCTACAGCTCCTGGTTCACCTTAATTTCTTAGCTGCTTCAGAGACTGTTTTTCTTTTTCCTGTGATACATTTCCTCATCAAGCTGCTTTGTACTTCACGGAAATTCTACATATTTCCTATCTGGTTACCTTTCCTCCTGACGGCTTGCTTACATGGGCAAACTTACGCCGAACGGCATTACTAAACCTACACAGCACGTCTTCCTTAAAAACTCCAAGGGGTTCTCGGCCCTTGCCCAGTTAGAAGCTTCTCAGTCAACTTCTGCCCATTCATTGACGTCCTCAATGGAGCAATCTGCGCAGGCAGGAGGGAAAGGTACTACCAAAAGGCTGAAAAAGGACCCCCCTTCTCCTTCTAATCGAACTTCTGCCATATCCATGAAACTGTTATTGGAGGAGATAAGGGCATTACGTCCTTTTATGGAAGAAACCAACGCCAAATTACAGGTTTTGACTGACAACTGGTCTCAAATGGATGCAAGAGTCACTTCTGTGGAGCGCAGCGTTTCTTCTCTTCAGGAGTCGTCGTCCAAAGTCTCCCATTGCACACACAGGTTGCGTCTCTTCAAAAGCAGGTGGAGGAGTTGGAAAATCAAAATAGACGCAACAACCTATGTATTTATGGCCTGGTGGAGGGATGCGAGGGGACTGACCCCGTTGTTTTTTCAAATCCTTTCTTCGCAACCTCCTGCATCTGCCAGAAGGCACTGTGCTTAACATACAACGGGCCCATAGACTTGGCAGAGTTCCTTCTCCTACCTTCACTTCCTCGAAACCAAGAGGTGTCATCATGTATTTTCTAGAATACACCGACTTATTAAAGGTTTTCTCAGCGGCTAGAGCCTCGCCACGCATAACTTGGTCAGGATCCTCCTTGTTATTCGCACAGGATTATGCAAGAGCCACGGCGAATCGGCGCAAGGCCTTCCTGGATATGAGACCCGCTCTTCGTTCCATCGGTGCCAGATATGGTCTCTTCCACCCCTGTTTTTTCAGGGTTACCTACAACAACAAAACAACCACTTACGAGGATCCAGTCCGTCTTCAGAGCTTCCTGAATTCTTGCCAGGCTGATGACATGGACCTCTCTGGTCCATCTTCATCTTTTCCTCCGTGATTTCTACCTCTTCTCTCTCTTTTGATGATTGAAATCTGTTATTGTTCTTTCTCCTTCACTTGACGTTCGTATTTAGCAGTTATGTATCTTACTCCCTTATGTTGATATACCCACTTCCTTTTTCCTTTGTGTTCTCTTTCATTACTCTATTCTTCTTTTTACATGGTCTCTTTTGCCTTTTATTTTCAGTGGTATTGTTTCCTAATGTTATCCTTCTTTATTCACAGGTTATATATCGCGTTCCGTCTTGTCCCCTCGGTGATTGATTCGTTGACCCTGTTCACTCGACCTTCCCTAGTTGGCTCTACCCCCTCCTCCTCTTCTTCTCGTTTGATCCTCTTCCCGATTGTGCTCACCTCCTTTCTCGTAAGTACAGTTCTTCTTCTTGTTCATCATGTTTAATGTCCCCTCTGTCCCGTTCTCCCTGACTTTCGCATTTTTTCAATGCTTAAAGGTGTCTTTTTTTTATATACTCGCCTCTCCCTCTCAACCTTCAATATTTCGCTTCATATTCTCTTGTTTCTACATTTTCCTTTCTTGCGTTTTCGGTCTTTACTGTCCTGTTCTCTATCATTGGCTTCTCTCCTCTTATTCCCTCTTTTTTTTTTCATTCCTGCATTCTCTTCTCTTTCTCCTTTATATTTCTCTTTTTTTTCCTATTCCTTTTCTCCTCTCTCTCTAGCATTAATGCTCATTTTCTTCTTTTCTGCTCACCTTTTCTCATGGGCTTCTCTTCTCCTGTTGCTATTGGTCTTTTTTTTCTTCTGTTTTTTATATTATGTCATTGAAAATTATTACATGGAATGTTAAGGGCCTTAATTCTCCGATCAAGAGGCAAAGAATTTTAACTCACTTAGCCAGATTGAATGTTGATGTTGCATTTTTACAAGAGACTCATTTATCTGATGTAGAATCGGCTAAACTTAAACGGGGATGGGTAGGTGAGGTTTATTATTCCCAGGGTGATGGTAAACGAAATGGTGTAGCTATTCTATGTCGTAAAACCCTCTCCCACTCCCTCATTGCTCAGGAATCGGATGATGAAGGTCGATGGATTTATGTTAAGCTGTCTCTAAAGGGTGTTCCAATTTCTTTTCTTAATGTCTATGCCCCCACTGGTGGTGATCCTCCTTTTTGGCATGATTTTTCCCACCATATCACCAGATTTGCTGATGATAACTTCATCTTAGCAGGCGACTGCAATCAACGCCTTGACCCTTTCCTTGATCGTAATTCCAATGCTCCTTATCTCCCAAATAAATCTCATAAGCTATTTACTCAGGCTATCTCTCAACACAAGCTTATTGACGCCTGGCGCTTGTGCAATCCGACAACGAGAGAATTTACTTTTTATTCCCCATGCCACCACTCCCAGTCCCGGATTGATTATATTTTTGTTACTCATAATATTTCCCAAACTCTTACTAACGCTGAAATTGGTCCTATCTTATTTTCGGATCATGCTCCTACCATAGCCCATATTGACATACTTCCTACACCTGTTGGTCCTAAGAGATGGCGTTTTAATAACGCCCTTCTATTGGATCCCAAATTTACTGCTTCCTTAATTGAATTTTTCGATGAATTTCTTTTGTTTAATGGTACTTCCTCCATCCCCAAACACACATTCTGGGATGCCTTTAAGGCTGCGGCAAGAGACTTTATAATTGGATATGTTGCAAAGAAACTAAAACTTGCTCGCAAACTTACTGGTGATCTTCTTCAAGATATCAAGAAATTGGAACACGCCTATTTTACCTCTCACTCACAAGACAGTTTAACAGCTCTTGTTAATGCGAAAATGAGTTTCAACAAAAAATCTACAGAGGATGCCTCTCTATTTATTGAAATCCAGTGCAAAATTCTATGGTGGTAGAAATAAAGCGGGGAAAATTTTAGCCAACTATCTAAAAATCAAGCACAATAAACTGAACATTGGAGTCTATCTACGACACTCATTCTAATCTTCAACATAAAGATGCAGACATCCTCACTGGATTCTCCTCTTTCTACAAAACTTTATACTCCTCCGAAACTCAGCCCTCCATCCACTCTTTAGATAATTTCTTCTCTACCATACATAAACCTGCCCATTTTCCTCTTGATCTATCTTCGCTAGAATTAGATATCTCTCAACATGAATTACTTCTAGCACTCCAGACTCTCAAACAAGACAAGGCCCCCGGACCAGATGGCCTCACTGTTGAATTTATTCTTCATTTTTCAAAACTCCTTCTTCCAAAACTACACTCTCTCTTAGATTCTTTTCTTGCCTTATGCGCTTCCTCGTGTTCTTTCTCTGACGCTCACATCTGTCTCATACCCAAGGAAGGGAAAGACGCTCACTACTTGTTATCCGGCAAGTCCTCGGGATCAGCGTGATGCAAAAGATAAGCCACCTCCTGATCTATCCAAACCTTGAATGCTATGATAGCCAAAGGTTAAGGAAGGATCAGATGAGGGCAATAAAGCCCGCGGGGAAGAGAGGGAACGGCAGGGAAGGAGACCTGAAACGACAAAGAAAAGAACGATGAGTAGTCCCTTCTCCTGTTCCCTTCTAGCACAACACAAAGTGTAATACCCCAGATTACTAGTTCCCTCCTGACCTTTATCTACCTGGAAATAATATGTAACGAATGGTATCAGTGGAAGATAACTCTCTTCACCCTCATCCACGTCTGGGATGACTGAGAACCACGCTATCCACACCTGTAATACAGAACACACATCCTTACACACATTCCTAATAAAGGGTTTGAGCATGCAAATGTTTAGGTTGAACCCTGCACGTACCCCCTTATGAAAGTGTCTGCACTTCTAAAGGAGCATCACGAATGAATAGCGTAGTCGGAGGTAGACACAGGAAACCAAATAATCCTGCGTGGGTTGCATCACCCAGTAAAGTTCACAAGTAATCACAGTACCTCATTGTTCCTTGATGAACCAGCAAGTTGAGCAGGCACTGACCGGTATCCACCAACGGTATGTTCGCAAATTGCAGCAGAATCAACCAATAAATATTCCCCAACCTGGGCAGCAAGACGCTGTGATCCTGTCGTGGATCGAACAATTACCAAGCCTGGTAATGCCTGTGGCAATATGTAGCGTTTTCGTCCTCCGCACGAGCCGTGGGCAAAGGCTCACCAACGGAGGGCAAACGTTGCAAAACAAAACGGAGCAGAGAAAAACACAGCTCTATCGTCCCCCGCAAGAGCCAAGCTAGCTCGTCCAACGGAGGGCAATGTAGGGTCTGGTAACCCTTTAAGCAGCACAAGAACGTTCGTCCTCCCCATGAGTCAACCCGACTCGCCAACGAAGGGCAAACAAGAGATTCAACGATCAGACAGCCGTCCAATCGTAGCGCCAGGTACAAAGCAGGAAAAGATTGACAAGAGACAGAGAACAGCCACAGCACGTCTCATCCAAAGGTCTGTTGGTACGAAGAATATCCGACGCCATAAACAGGAAGTGAGTCACTTATGTAAACTTCCTGTGCATCCCCGCAAAGGACTCTGGGAGACGTAGTTTCACAGGGGTATCTGCGCCATCACCTGTTCGCTGCAGCGGCGCTCTACGGGAACATAACACTACTGTAAGAACTATAGGCCCATTTCCTTGGTCAATATTGACTACAAGATATTTGCTAAATCGCTCGCGGCACGTCTTGACCTCCTACTTCCAGATCTCTTAGGCGAGGAACAATCAGGCTTCATCAAGGGCCGATTTATCACGGATAACACTAGACTGTTTAATGTTTTATCAAAATCTCATAAATTACCTAATGCCCTTGCAGCAATCGCCCTAGATGTTGAGAAAGCTTTCGATAGGGTTGAGTGGACCTATTTGTTTCATACCCTTAAATGGTTTGGTTTTGGCCCTAAATTTATCTCTTTAGTCTCTTTATTGTACTCCAATCCCCGTGCGGCGGTTTGCGGCAATGGCCTGGTCTCCTCCTTTTTTGGTTTGGGAAGAGGAGTTCGTCAAGGGAAGGCTGTCCCCTATCCCCTTTTCTTTTTAACCTGGCCTTAGAACCTTTTTTATCCAAACTCCGTCAAAACCCTAACATTCATGGCTTTCATGCTTTAGATTCTCAAGTTAAGCTTGCCGCGTATGCAGATGACATTTTACTTTTTATTTCCAACCCAACTGAATCCATTCCTGCCTTTCTTGCTGAAGTAAACGATTACTCCCAGATTTCTGGTTATAAGCTTAATAATGACAAGTGTGAGATTTTGCCCTTGACGAAGTTCACATTTAAGCCTGATTTTAGTGCCTCCAACTTTACTTGGAGCTCCTCACACATTAAATATTTTGGCGTTCATATCACCCCTTCTATTTCGGACACGGTTTCCATTTGTTTAAATAAATGCGTTAAAAAATTATCAGACTTAACTTCTAGATGGCATCCCCTTTACTTATCATGGTGGGGCCGCCTTGATACAATTAAAATGATGTTGTCTCCCATAGTCCTCTATACTATTTCTAATATTCCTGTCTCCATTCCCTCTAAATTTTTTCGGAAAATTAACTCAATTTTGACATCTTTTCTCTGGAGCAATAAAAAACCTAGAATGTCCCTTGCCCGACTTATATGTCCCAAGTCAGAAGGTGGAGTTAACTTCCCAGATTTCCCAGTTTATCATAAGGCGTTTCTATTACGACAGGCCTCCCTTTGGTTGCAAGACCCGACCTCCCCTTGTCCCCTATGGGCCAAACTTGAGCGCCTCTTCCTTTCCCCTTTCTCTCTTGCTGAATATCTTTATTTTTCACGCAAACCTTCCTCTACTCCTACTTCCATCCACAAATTCACCGCTAATGTACTTTTATCTTCTTCTCCTCCTCCCCCTGTGACTGTTGCTGAGTTCCTTGCCTCCACCATTTGGCACAACACTTCCCTTTTAATAAGGGATAAGCCCTTTTATTGGAAGTCGTGGCAGCACAAAGGACTCATCTGGGTTTCCCAACTGTTTTCACATTCTTCTTTCATACTCTTCCCCACTCTTCGCACCACCTTTGGCTTGCCTGCTTCTTTCACCCATAAGTATATGCTTCTTAAAGAAACTGTATTGGCAACTTACACTCGCCTCCTGCACGCACCTTCCTCTTCTTCTTCTATTTCTATCTCACTACTTCACTCCTTTCTACGCACTACTCCTAAAGCCTCCTCCATTTACAAGCACCTTCATACTAGAGACTCCATCAGATCCAAATCTAAGGTGGAGGAATGTTGGGAACAGGATCTTGCTGCATCTTGGTCCGTTCCTGTGTGGGATAAGATATGGAACAAAATTCGCAAATCCTCGAGAGCAGCGACTTTGATACAAACCTTGTTTTTTATTTATAATAGACTTCTTTTCACCCCATTTGATTTGCATAAACGTTTTCCCACCGCTCCACACACTTGCTGGTCCTGCTCTTCTCCGCAGGCGACTTTGTTTCATATGATATTTTTATGTAAACCGGTCCATGACTTTTGGCTGCAGGTCTGGGCCCAAATTAATGTAATGTTTCATACTTGCATTCCTTTCTCTTACACTCATGTTTTTTTAGGAAGTCTTTCTCCTTGTTGGAACGATGCTGAATTTAATACTCAGATTATTGATTTATTGTGAGCTGTTGTGTTTCAGCAAATTACAGTGAACTGGAAGACCTTTCTAACATCTCTTTTAAAGCATGGTGGTACAATGTTTGCCATAATCACAGACTGGATACTGCTTTTGTTTTTCCGGCCCACATGGCAGCAAAACGCATGGACTTATGGCTTCCTGGTACGCTTTATCTTGATGTATGTACTAAACGCTCTTTTTGCCCGCAACCTTCACAACAAGAAGTTCTCAAACCTCCTTAACTGCCCTTTACATTCCGTTTCTTCTACATTATCAATTGTATGTACTTCCCTTTGTATACTTTTATTTCCACAACTGCTGTTTTTCTTTTGCTTAGTTTTTGACGCCTATGATTGGTTTTCATTATTGTTTATGATTGTACTATGCCCATTACTTATTGATGTATTTATACTTTCTATTTCTCATTATATTATGTATTGACACCTTATTCCTTTCCTCTTCCCCGAAATAAAATTCTTTTTGAACTTAAAAAAGAATATACCAAAAAAGATAAGTGGTGAAAATAAATAAAATCATATATATATTTACCATAACAATTTTGTTTTCTTTATCTATGTGTACAAGTATAGTTAGTGGTTACATTCATCTGTACACCTAGAATGTTTTTACATATTTAATTGATGCTTGCTATGATTTCTTTAAGCCATTGATGTTTTGTCCCTGCGTATAGCAAGTTCATTAGTTATGTAGGGGTCCCCTTCTTTCAAAAAAGTAAAATATTTTTGATGACCACCTACTCTTCGCGGCGGAGAATAAGTAGTCTCTGTACTTACCCTGGTATCCAGGACCCCTGGCCATGCGGGCTTACTTCCTTTTACCCGCTGATAACAGCCTTTCTGCTTGAAGGTGCTTAATTGGGACCTCTGGTAATCTTGGCCGGCAGAAAGTCTCCATTTGCCAACCCTGCCAAAAACACCTTTACTGAAGCACTTTGGAGAACATATTACATCATAAAAATTGACAATGTAGAATAGAATCTTCCTCCACATATAAATAGTTCATTCACAGAACCATCTTCCTCTTTTAAATGCTGCTCCTAAATCAGTTAAGTAATACTTTACTTTACACTTTATATCCGTAATAATAATGTATGTGTGGTATCCTCCAACTGGGGGGGGGAGTCTCTCTGGGTCACATCTTTTCTCTCCTCCCCTCTACATAATGGTTTGTCATTGCATCCTTTTGTTGCGGTTTGAATGTTGGAATAAACAGAGTTCTAGGAGAGGCTCCTGCATGAGTCTGTGAGGGGCACACTGGAGGTGACAGCTGTGGTATTTGATACTATGTTCGCATAATAAAACTCCTTCTTCAACCTACTTTTGTCTCCTGTGGTCTACCAGCAGATGTTACTCTGGTGACAAAGCACAGGATCCGAAAACCTCACTGGTAACAGCGAAAGTGATGCCTCAACACATGGGTCAGAACGTCAGGAATCTGGTTTGGAAGGACTACTCTGGCTGTGTGTACGATTTGTCCTCTGAACTAGCATTGTGTTTGGTCAGCTTAAACTGATCGTGGTGTTGAGAGTACCTCGGTGCTGTCAGGGGCGGATCTAGGCTCATGGCGGCCCTGGGCAGGGAGCGTAGGTAGGGGGCACCGGAAGAGGGGGTCCAGGCGGGGCGGAGCCCCCCTGAGCTCAGGAAGGTGTTTTAATAAAACGTCCCTAAAAGGCGTTAGATGACCGGTACCTGCGGCTGCTCCTACCCTTCCGAATTTGTCTCAGAACAATAAAATTTAGGAGGAGGAGCCAGACTGCTCCTTCCTGTGACGCTGCGAAAGTCTGCTGAGCCGCCTTTCTCTTTCGTTTCGAATAACCAGATTTGTGTACTCAAATTCTCTTCATTTTGCTTGCAATGTAGTAGTATGAGCTTTATTCGATATATAAAAATATCATAAAAGCATGTTCAATTTTACAAGATGAAGTTAAAAAAATTAAAAAAGACATTATACATCAAATATTAAGATAAAATATGCAACATACTACACTTTACACTTTACACTTCTAATATACATTATTATAAAAAAGACCATTCATAAAAGAAAGGAAACAGTTTTAAAAACTAGAAAGCATTATGGACGGAACATAGCAGCAGTTAGATTGACCCTAAGACACTCGAAGTCCAGCTCTAGTCTCGTAACGCGATGGCACCAGTGGCACTGGCTGACTTTTTTTCCAGAATCTTAGCTCTTATCAGCCCTGCACAGCCTAAAAATGTGGCCACCCCGGAAATCAGTGACAGTGAAGATGTGTCTGTGCACAGAATGCGTAGAGCAGCTCGATGGTTCATTGGGCCCAACATTTGACATACGGGCTTGAGCCACTTCGCTCTGGCCGATCTGTATGCTGGGCAGGCAAACAAAAGGTGCGCAGATGACTCATTGTGGTAATCGCAACCCGGGCAGGGCATGGGTGATGGATATAGCACATTCCAGGAAGCAGTCACACTGTTGGTGGGAAGAGTCCCCAATCTCAGCTTCAGAAACAGTACCCTATCCCTAGGGACCTGTATAAAGTCCAGATAGGGTTCCAATCTGCAGACAATTTTATGTTCAAAGAACCCCTCCGTAAGTTTCCCTAGTTTGGGTTCAGAATTTCCTTTGTCTGTACCCAATCCCAATAAACTTGCATGAGAACCTGCTTTGTCGGCGGGACCTGGCTAACCCAGGCCTCCCTAAGGCCTATGTCTATTAAAAGCTGTCTCAGGTCCGTTATCCATTTTATCCTGCTGCCAGTATCTGCTAATATCAATTCGTCCAGGGCTGCCGCATAGTTGGACAATTCAGCAGTCCTTCTAATACGTGCCCAGAAAAGGAGGGGGCGTAAACGAGCAACGTCGCGAATAGATCCCCTGCCCATATCATAGAATAGAGGTTTCAAGGGGGTTGAAACAGGAAGGGTGATGAGATCTCTCATAAATTTATTTTCAGATTTGGCGAGCTCAGTAACATTCTCGAAGCCCCAAAGTTCGGATCCATATAGAGCCAAAGGAAGTGCTTTGCCGTCGTAGATGTTGCTCTCTAATGATAGCCCCAGAGACCCTCTTGTGGCATAAGAGCATCTTGGCTAGGAGGGAGCCCCATCTCATGTTCTTAGAGACGCGGATTCCCAAATAGTCAAAATACTCAACAGTGTCCAGAGGGGAATCATTTAGGGTAATGCCATTTCTAAAACGTTTGGAAGGGTTAATAGTCATAAGTTTTGTTTTTGATGTATTAATTATCAACCCCCGAGAATTACAGAAGTCAGCAAAACTGTTCAAGAGTTTCTGGAGTACCCCAGGGGATTTGGAGATCAAGAGGGTATCGTCTGCGAAGAGGAGAGTAGGTGTCTTCTCCCCCACCAGGATCGGAGCGTCTGCTGGATCTTGCCTTAGAAAATCAACCACCCCATTAATATATAAAGAGAACAGGGTGGGCGCCAGAACGCAACCCTGGCGGACTCCCCTGTTCACCACGATCCTCTCTGTCAACTGTCCCTGATCTCCCCACCTGATTCTCGCGTAGTTGTCATTATGTAGACATTGCAGAGTATCGAGAATCAGGGGGGAGATATCTAGTTGTTGGAGGACATACCAGAGTTTGACCCGGGGGACCAGGTCAAATGCAGTCTTCAGATCTATGAAGGCCAAATACAAACTGCCCTTCCCTAAGATTACGGCCTTCCAATAGATCATGAAGAATCTGAACACCTGGTCCATTGTCCCCACCTTTTGTCTAAATCCTGTTTGGTAATGGGACAGAATACTCCCATCCTCCATCCACACACCAATCCGGGCAAGAAGACCCTGCCAACCACCTTCTGTATCACGTCGATTAAACTAATCGGCCTGACGTTGGCAGGGTCCTCCCTGTTCCCCTTTTTAAAACTTGGGACAACCTCTGCTCCTTTCCAGGAGTCTGGGACGGGGGATCCCTGTGATATTAAGTTCAGTATCTCTGTTGTTTAAGGTGGGGCAACCCCCATTTGTCCCCTTGAGGGGAGCAACCGTCAGAGGTCTATTCCTAGATTCAACATCTATAGTGGGAGTAGATTTTGGACACAGAGCATTGGAGGGAGGGAGACGATTTACCTTGAGATTTAGACCCTCAAAGATCTTCCTGAGAGAGTCTACCTCTCTTTTGAGAGTTTCCACTTTTTGCAGTAACCCCTTGTGGGAGTCTCTGCAAGTGCAGAGACTCACTGGGGGCACTGCACACGTGATACTGCTCACCCTCTAAGCTCCATTTCCCAATCCCTCCTCCAAGCTATCCAGTACTATGAAACAGTTGGAGCAGGGAATTGATAAAGAGGGCTCATCATCTACCCTCGTATCTCCTAGAACCGTACTTCCGATTGGACTCAGTGGGGGCCCTAATAAAGCGGGAACAGAGGACAACCCAGTATATTCCGACAATGATCTATGTGTGGCTTGATTAGACTGTTGGGGTGTTTTTTTTTTAAACATAGATGGGATGACCCTTTGGGGACTAGTACCCAGCCCCACCTCCTGATGATCACCACCCTTGTCAGTGGCTGTATATTCACCTCCCAAAATCTCTTCACACTCATTTACAATGGTTTCTATTCTATCTAGGACACAGTTACTAGCCGCATGACTAAATTTTGTAACCTTCTTGCCCTTTTTATTACCAGTCACTCCACCCCCCTCCATTGCCTTCCTTTTACCCATTTAGAGGTGGAGTTTATAAGAACGGCGTTTGCACCACAGTGCCCAGTTAATGTTGTTAATAGTCCCCCAGTTCGCCATCGAGTATATGGCCAAAAAGCCCGCCGGTGATCACATCCAGTTTGCTGGTATCAAAAAGAGTACCTTATGTCCCGAGTCCTTGATGTTAGAGAGGTGGCCCTGCCCTGCCTCTTCCTGTCGATGACGGGCGAAGATGGGCCCGCCCTTGGCCAGGGCTTCGCCCGGCGTGCGCCCGCGCGCGTCCCGCGCAGCGGGAGACGTGGAGAGCTTTATTGCTGCTGGTGAATGGGGCGGGACCAAGGCTCTCCCCGCAGGCTCCTGGGGATCGTAGTAATGCAAATGCCCCCGCGGCTCCAATGAAGCAGGAGGCGCGAGGAGCTGAAGAAGTGCTGCTGATTGGTGGGGGGGGACCAAGGCTCTTCCCACAGGCTCCTGGGGATCGTAGTAATGCAAATACCCCGCGGCTCCAACGAAGCGTCTCCCCAATGTTATATACACCTGTACCAGCGGGCCAGCAGTGGGTAGGGAATAAAAAAGCCAATCAGGAACCAGGAGGAACGCAGGCACGGAGGCCAGTGAAGAGGGGGGGTCAGGGTGTTTGGAAGAGGAACAGAGCGGGAGGACACCAAATCCCTGCCTGGGGCCACCACGCAAATATGTATCCATCCTCAGAGGATTATTATATTAAGGATGTATATTGCGTGGCGGCCCCTGGGGTTTGGCGGCCCTGTGCAGGTGCACAGCTTGCACATGCCTAAGGCCGCCCCTGGTGCTGTTCCACTTTTACTTCTGGGCTCCTTTGTGCGCTTACCTGGAATAGGGTGCAAGACTCTTACCTTTGACCAGCTTAGATTACCCTCAAGTTGGAGGGAGTGTTTGCTGTGCTGAACACTCCTTGTGGAGTGATGACTGCGTCTTTGTCAGGTTCTACGGCGTTAGCCTAATCTGCAGCACTGCTTTGTTTTCGCTGGGGTAAGCATAGTAAAGCTGAGGGGAAACGCTGTTCTTGATCCTTTTGCTGTTTTCGCACCAGCTGCGCAGGCTTTGTGACAGGATCAGAGTTGTTTAGAGCTGCTGTCAAGGCTGGTGGTCAGCAGGGCTTGTCAGCTGAGTTGTGCTCTGATCGTGAACGTCAGGAATTGTCGACATGAGAGAGGAGCAATTACTAGGCCTGGGGGAGAACTTTGCTCCGTTCATGGAGTTTGCAGAGTTTTCTGCACTCTGCACTCCACGGAGCATGCGGAGTACAGAAAACTCTATTTCGCGATCTGCAGCAGAGTTTTTTCCCCGCTCACGATCGTAAAGAGTAAGGTCGCGAATGGTAAGTTTGCGAGCGCGAGCTGCCGCTCTGGTAGAATTTCTTCCCTTGCGATAGGAATACCAGCACAAACTGCAGTTCGCACTGCATTCTGCCACTCGCGGAACTTCGCAGAGTTTTGTAACTTTGCGGAGTTCCGCATAGCAAAATTCTTCGAACTACACCCAGGCCTAGCAATTACCAGTCAAGTGGCTTCATCACGCCTGTCACGCTGACAGGCACAGCTGTTGAATTTCGATTGTGCCATGGTGGTGACGTTGGCGAGGGAAGCCATTTGGTACAAAGGAGAAAGAGAGAAGGTAAACCCCGTGCAAGTCACACTGACAGGCACAGCAGTTTCAACTCCGCCCACCTGCCGCATCTGTTTTCTTGTTTTTGTTAGTCTCTGTCATATTAATGCTTGGTCAATTGTATTAGGCAGTGAACGGTCAAACCACTCCTTCTCACCTCTGACTTCTGGAACGGTGATGGTTGGACATCTGCCGAAGGATGCCTGCAGAAACCCTTATGTGCTGCATTTCTTATTTCCTTTTGTCTCTCTAAGAGAAATCCCATGTGAGGGAGAAACAGGAAGATGAACACCTGATTAAGGAGGAGGGGAAACCTACTTTTCTAGCCATCGAAGAAAGGTAAAACATTGCCACCTAGAGAAAACCCTCCTTCATTTAATAACATTTGACACTCCTAGTTGCCACTCCAAGTTAAAAAGACTAAAGACAGGTAAAATCTTTTTTTCTCTTTTCTTTTACTCAGGTTGCAGTAAGGAAAAGGTCAAATGAAAGACTAAACTTAGAACTAATATTAGCCCACTACATGTTGTGTGTTTTTTTGAAGGTTAATAGCGGATTTTCCCCCCAGTCATTGAAATAGTTGTCAAAAGTAACATAGCCCTGCAGAATGTGACACCTCCACCGTTTTTTCCAGCTACTCCAGGGGGGCCCATTTTGAAATGGAACAAATGGAAGAAAGCAGTCTATAACTATGCAGTAATGTGTGGTCCTAACCTAGGGTTAGAAAGCAAAGTAGCGTTACTACAGCATTACCTAGAGGCTGAAGGGCAAGAGAATTTGGAACATTTGCCTGATTTGGGTGTAAATGATGCAAGAGGGCTAAATGAGTATGAAAGAAGTATTAGGAAGCTGGACAACCATTTCTTACCAACAAGCATTGGCATAGCCAATAGATCTCGCCTTTGGGACCTTATAAGTGTTTAGTTATCCAGCACAATATCCTTGGTGCAACAACATCAACTGTTGCATGGCTAAACCCTTATAAGGTCCAAACGGCGAGATCTATTGGCTATGCCAATGCTTGTTTTAACTTGTGGTAGAATCCCTTTGTTAAAATGTCTATTATATTCATAAAACAATGTATAAGCAATAATTGTTTTATATATACTTAACAATGATGCAGTAAAACCTATTTCCTACACGTTAGTCTTAGTTCAAAAATCATTATGTTGATTAATGGAAAAAGTGTTTACTCCAGTTGGCATTGAGCGAGCAATATATAACAGTGCACAATTGATTTGCCCTGCTTTTCTGTAGTTCTGTAATATGACCCATGTGTAAAGCATTATGAATAAGTTCTGATCCCGTGATGCTATCCAGTTTGCCTGGTCAACCTTGAAAACATGCATATTTTTATTATGTCTCGGACTGCATGCGAATTAGAGAAACAACAGCAAGAAAACAACCAGACACCAACGAAACACCGAAAGAACTAAGAGGCACATTCAGCAGGTCACCTGCGGTCAGGATTGTTGTTACAACAGACCAAAAATATGCCCCGCTGGAAATGGCCGACCCTACAGCTACACTCAAATCCCCTGGTGCTCCTGAGACAAATGATTCCAGTCAGGTTGTGCTAACAGGGTCGTGTTTAGGGCCGGCCCGGAGCTGTGACTGATGCCATGTTACTGCACTTCTATCGGTTTTAGCATCAATCATCGCCCAGAGGAACTCTCGCGGGACTGCCTGACACCATGACAAAATTGTTTACATTAAAACATGAAGTGAAACACCGCAAAGAAAAACTGAGCTGCCAGACCGAGTGCCCACGACCAAAATATATCAGCGGCGCTTTGTTTACAGGAAGTCAGGACATGTTTATAGTTTAAAGGCACGCCTGAACTCTAATGAATGTTTTCGGGAGCATTATTTGTAAGCATTTGAAATACAAGAACCTAACTCAAAAGCATTTTTACACAGTATTTTGTGTTGCAGCAGGAGGTCTCTCACATAAAGTGTTATCTGTACCTGTAGACTACTAAGGCGTTGTAGGGTTCTGGGTCCCTAGGCCTACATGCATGTGTAAGAGCGGCATGGACACAGGAGTACTGTGCATACAACTGGCAACAAGCACGTGTGCTCGGGCCAGGGTTGGATTGGGACTAAAAATCAGCCTGGGCACACTAAAAATCAAGCGGTCTTCACTGTCTTCACTTTTCAAGCACTGCACTCGTGCTTGTGGCGACGTCCACCATGCGGGAGAGAGCAGAGGCCATATGTTTGTAATTGACATGGCTGCGCCGCTGTTCACTCCTGCAAGGTGGAGGCCACCACAAGCATGAGTACATTGCTTGAAAAGTGAAGACCAATGGCTAAAGGCCCTCCGAGAGCAGCGCATGCGCGCTGCCTAGGCAAGACCTAAAAATAAGCACCATAATGGAGCGCTACTATTTTGGGAAGCGGTATCAGAAAGAGGGGCAGACAGTAGAAGAATTTGTATCAGATTTGAGAAAACTGGCTGCAAGCTGCAAATTTGGGGGAGCACGCGAAGAGCTGGCAAGTGATCAGTTTTTACTAACATGTAGAATTGAAAGAATACGAGAGGAGTTGTGGCTGAAGGATGGTCTGCCACTGGGGGAAGTATTAATTGTAGCCAGACAGGTGGAACGTATGATGCAGTGTGTGAGTGAATTAGAAGGAGGAGGTGTGGGTAACCCTAAGGACTTCATAAGTATTGAGGAACAAAAGATAGAAGCAATGTTGGATTTCAGCAGAGGCATTTGGCAAAATGTTCAAGGGAAAGGAAAAGCTACAAAGAATGGATGTCAACCCGGGAGGATATGGAGGACAACCCATACACATGAAGGGTTCATTTCGGGGAACTGTGGCATACAAAGACAAATAAACAGTCACCAAGGGATATTTATCTCAGACAGGTGACAATTTCATAGGGTGGCAAGCACAAAAGGATCTAGGGATCTATCTTAACCCATCAAAGACCCTCAAATTCTGGTTCAGAGTGTGGGCAGCGTACAAGCGAGAATAGAAGAATTCCCTGAAGTTTTTGTCTGAACAGTTTGGGTGTGTTAAACACTATGCTCACAAAATAAAGCTTAAGGAAAACTCACAAGCAGTCTCAGCCAAAGTGTGGAACTTGCCCATATCCATGCAGGAGGTGGTCAGAGAGGAGTTGGGGAAACTGTGCAGTTTGAAAGTGATTGAGCCTTTGGAGGAAACAGAATTGTTGGCACCAATAGTTGTGGCCAAGAAAGGTGATGGGGCAGTGCGATTATGCAACAACCTCAGAGCCCTTAACAGAGAGGCTGTAGTGAATAAATATTCCCTGCCGAACATCATACAAATGATAAGTAGGGTAGCAGAGCCAAGGTATTCTCAACAGTAGACTTGACTCCTGCATACTACCAAGACAAATTGCACCCTGAGTCACAAGAACTTATGGCATTTATCACGCCCATTGGATACAAGTTTAAATGTACGCTGTTTGGACTTGTGTTAGCGGCTGCAGTTTTCCAGAGTATTATGACCAATATGCTCCAAGTGATCCCAGGGCTACTATGCTATCAGGATGATGCACTGATATTTGGGGAGAATGAAGTACAACATGACCAAAGGCTCAAACAAGTTTGGATGAGGTTCAAGGAGCAGGGGAGTACATTAAAAGCAGAAAAGTGCAGAATAGGCTGCTAGGAAATAGAGTTTCTGGGACATAGAGTGACGGCAGATGGCATACTACCTAAAATAGTACTGTAGGACACTATACTAAACCTTAGGCCTCCAAAATACAAATAGGAAGACAAATCCCTTATGGGAATGGTTGAGTTTTACAGTAAATTAGTTTAGAATTTGCTAGATGAACATACCAAATTCACTGTCTGTTGAACAATGGGGTAGTGCTCGATTGGAGTGAGGAATGTCAGAAAGAGTTTGAGGACACCGAGGCAGCTTTAGCGGAAGCTTCCAACCTGAAAGATTTCATATCAGGCAGGATAACAGTAATAACAACAGATGCCAGCTCCAAATGCCTAAGAGCTAGCATGACTCAAGGGGAGGAGACAATAGTGTTTGTTTCTCAATCCCTGCATCAGGCAGAGATGAACTACTCTGTGATAGAGAAGGAGGCTCTAGATGAACATTGGGCCATTAACAAGTTTAGAAATTTTGCACGGGGAACCAATTTCGACTTGAGGACGGACCATAAGCCTCTCATTAAAGTATTTACAAAAAAGGACTAGACTCCATCTCGAGTAGAATCAAGAGGTGGGTCGTGAATCTTCAGGCGTACACATTCGGAGTGGAGTATGAACCAGGAGTGAGAAACTATGCTGCAGATTGCCTCTCAGGCCTCGTAGATTTCCCACTGGAGGGGGAAGACTATGCTAACATATAGGAGGATGAGGAGTTGGGTTTACAAAATGAGAAATCATGCACCATAACCCAAGGGGCGATAGAAGAAGCACAGTGTAAGGAAGGGTTGAAAGAACCCACTCTTGCAGAAGATATGTGAAAAGGTGGATGGTCAGTCCAGGATAAATGAGAGAATTTTTCAAACCATTTGGATGGTTAGAGAGGAACTGTCCATTGTGGATGAGTATCTTTTCTGTGTCACTAAGCTAATTCCACCTGGAGCCTTAAGAGACAAACTGATCAACTTGGCTCATGAGGGACATCTTGGTATTACCAAGACTATACAGAGGCTAGGTTTGGATTTTTGGTGGCCAAACATGGATTTGGATGGACATACAGAGGAAGATACAGGTGTGTATACTGTGCTCCTCTAGTAACAAAATACTCAAGCTGCATACACCACCCATGTACTGCAGATCACCACCAGAGGGTCCATGCTTGAATGTAACCCTGGATATAATTGGTCCGTTAATAGGGTAGAAACGACCACCATACATTTTAGTGCTGGTAGACCTTTACTCCTGGTGACCCGAGTTTAACATGGTCTCAGAGGTAAACACAAAGTCAGTTATAGAGTTCCTGCTAGAAGTATTCCTCAGGGAGGGGTTGCTCGCCTCTATACAGACGGACAACAGGGTTCAATTCCACTCTCAGGAAATTAAGGAGTTCTAACAGTGCAATGGAATAAAACACAAGCACTGTGCTCTATATCACCCAAAGTTTAATGGGATGGTAGAAAGACTGAATAAAACCATCAAAGAGAGCATCCAGTTTGCTAGACTCAGTGGGTTATGCTGGAGGGAGGAAGTGGCAAAGCATTTGGAAGCATATAGGCTAATCCCACACCAAACTACCAACTTGACACCTTTTGAACTAATTAAGGCTAGAAGGCCCAACTCTAGGTTGGTACCGGGGTGGATGAAGTGGCACACATGGTGGTCAGATCTCACTAAGAATACTCCTTTGAAGGAAAGAGAACAGAGAGCCATGGCTGAAAGAAAGGCAAGGTATGACAGAGCACGTGCGGTCAAAGACATAGGTTTCAAGGTGGGTAATCTGGTCACAGTCAAAGCTCCCACGGGCACAGAGAAGTGGTCCGAAATTACAGGACCTATGAGAATTGTAAAACTATTCAGGAATACAGTAAAAACTCATGATACGAGAATTTGGAACTTAGGGAGGGTGGTGAAGTACCCTGTCCCCATTGCAAACAATACCACAGGACAGGATGAGAGTGAGACCCCGGGGTAGCAAGTACTCTTACTGCAGCTGTAGCCGAGAAAGCCCAAGTTCACACCAGGTCAAGTGGAAGAAACATATGTTGTCCAAATTCCCTTAAGGCAGAGCTTTCCAAACTTTTTATGTTGTGGACAAACTTTTTGGAGATGTATCATTTTGGGACACAGTAAGGCAGTGTATCGAGTGAGCGTAGCGAGCGAGCCCAAACCACTTAATGGGTGTTCGGGGGTTCTCCGCCGGAATTTTACTTTTTTTTAAAACAAAAGTGGGCAAATGGTGCATTTTCAAGCAAATTTGAGACCATGAGGTTGAACACAGGCTCCTGCAGCGGATGCCTTTGTTCACTGAGCCACCAGACCCGGCATACACACATCTTTCTCTCTCTCTCTCTCTGTCTCCCTCCCTCTCTATATATCTCCCTCCCTCTCTCTCTCTCTCTCTCTCCCTCCCTCTATCTCCCTCTCTCTCTCTTTCTCTCCCTCCCTATCTCCCTCTCTCTGTCTCCCTCTGTCTCCCTCTGTCTCACTCACTCTGTCTGTCTCCCTCTCTCTCTCGAACTGTCTCCCTCTCTCTGTCTCCCTTTCTCTGTCTCCCTCTCTCTGTCTCCCTCTCTCTCTCCCTCTCTCTCCCTCCCTCTCCCTCCCTCTCTCTTCATCTCTCTACCTCTGTCTCCCTCCCTCTGTCTCCCTCTATCTGTCTCGCTCCCTCTGTTGCCCTCCTCCCTCTGTCTGTCTCCCTCTCCCTCCTTCTGTCTGACTCCCTCTCTCTGTCTGTCTCCCTCTGTCTGCTCCCTCTGTCTGTCGCCCTCTGTCTCCTTTCCTCTGTCTCCAACCCTCTATCTCCCTCCCTCTGTCTCCCTCCCTCTTCCTCTCTCTCTGCCTCTCTCTCCCTCTGTCTCCCTCTCACTCTCTCTCTGTCTGTCTCCCTCTGTCTGTCTCCCTGTCTACCCCCTCTGTCTCCCCCTCTGTCTCCCTCTCTATGTTTCCCTCTCTCGTTGTCTCCCTCGCTGGCTGTCTCCCTCCCTCTGTCTCTCCCCCTCTGTCTCTCCCCCTCTGTCTCTCTCCCTCTGTCTCCCTCTCTCTGTCTCCCTCCCTCTGTCTGTCTCCATCTGTCTCCCTCCCTCTGTCTCTCTCCCTCTGTCTCCCTCTCTCCCTCTGTCTGTCTCCCTCCCTTTGTCGCCCTCCTCCCTCTGTCTCCCTCTGTCTGTCTCCCTCTGCCTATCTCGCTGTCTCCCTCCCTCTGTTTCTCTCTCTCTGTTTCCCTCCCTCTGTCTCCCTCCCTCTGTCTCCCTCTGTCTGTCACCCTCTGTCACCTCACCCCAGCTTCCCGGGCACACACACAGCAGCACCCAAGCACTTCACAGGTCTTTAAAAGACCATTTACTTGTTAATGAGGCTTTGTTGTGAATCACCTGGCCCCCATAGAGCAGAGTGTCTAGGAATGCCTCTTAATTAGCAGCAGTTATGTGCTAAGTGCCTGTGACACACCCACCATTTGCAGGCGACACAGTACTGTGTCAGACACACAGTTTGGAAAGCTCTGCCTTAAGGAGTATGCTGTAAAGTAAATTGTTGTATTATACTGTTCACCACAGTTTCACATGATTTTATGTTCTATTGGTCTCTCTTACTAGAATTGGCACTATCTCTCTCACCTGCCTTTGTTCTCACCCTCAAGGATTCCTGGGTTTCTTCTTTTCTGTGAACTCATTGCTCTATCCTTAGTATTCATCTCTTGCATGCTGCTCGGGCACCCATCTCTTGTGTGCCACCTAGAACAGCTTTCCTCTAGATAGCATGCCGCTTATAACACCACTCCCCTTTAAGGTGCTAAGACCTACCATTCTCTTTAAGGGTGTGAGTCCTTTTTCAATGTGCTTAATCTTTTTTTTTCTTGCCTTTCTTTTTTCCATTATCAGAGACTCCCTCTGATAAGGTCCAATATTCATTATCCGACCCCCTTTTATTCTTCCTTTTTTCCATGTCCTTATCTAGGGTCTCTTGAACTCAGCTTCTCATCTCATGCTGTATACGTTTTTTAATAATCTCTTCATTAATCTTTCCCTTGTGGACCACAGGTAACTCGTTACCTTTCTATGTCATACTGATTAAATACCAGTAATAATATAAAATAATATACAAACCGCAGTTAAATCTTATTCTCCTTTTTCCTACCAAAACTCTAACTCTCCTGACCAAAAGCCCTCATACCATCGAATCACCTCAGCAACGATACTGTAGCTGTCAACTGTCATTGGTTCAGACCAAAAAAACGGTAGCGTAGTCTCTATAAATAACAATGGGACAAGCCCAAAGCAAGAGGACTCCCAAATCTCGCGTTGGGTCAGCACCATGCCATTGCCCAATGCATTCCTTAAATATGCGTAGCTCTGCTCTACACGTCAGAGAAGCTGATTCCTGGGAGGCAGGCTACAGCACTTATGTTCTGGTCTGGTGCATGGTCAAAGCGTGGAGGCTTGGGCACGATCGAGAAGGACCGACCGCAGTTGCAAGACTGGCAGGGCCCCTGAGCAGACGTGCCTTGCTGGGGCGCACGTCTGAAGCCGCCCAGACTCACAATTAAGCAAAGCTTAAGACAAAAATGTTACACTGGGGAAATTAGGGAACTTGGGGCCATATGTATCAAGCTCAAATGCATTCGCAAACGCCGAAATTCGCAGAATTTCGGCGTTTGCGAACGCATTTTCGGTAAATGGTATGTATCACACAAATCTTCATGCAAAATAAGGAATCGCAAAATTTGAGATTCCTTATTTTGCAATTGCATTTAAGGAATTGCAAATTTTGCGATTCCTTAAATGCAATGTATGAAGCCTAAAATAATTGCAAAAGGCCCTTAAGGAATCGCAAATTACCACCAACTTCTAGTTGGTGGTAAGTTGCGATTTCTTTGAAAAATGCACATTTCAGCATTTTTCAAAGTGCCATGTGACGCACATACATGCCCTTAATAAAAAAGGTATGTTGTGGTGTGCAAAGTAGTACCCCTGTAGTAATCTTTTACATGCAATCCTAAATACCTTTGAAATTGGACCTAAAACATCTACAAAAGGGAATATTCATATACAGTTTGCACAAATAGAAAATACCATGCCTCTTTGCACTTTTACTGATAGTGAGTTGGGCGATTTGAAGCTGATTCAGAAAGCAATGCCAGGGTATGTAAGAGAGTAATCTTGCAGTACTACTTCCAGTACTCACAAATGTTTTAGTGAATGGCTCCAAAGTCTTTAAAATTCGGGTAAAAGACCAAACGTTTTGGGTTCGGCTGTGCGCAGTTCTGACTAATTTTGAGTGAAGACAGAAAAATTCGCCCTTTGACTGGACAGGCAGGACAGGTAAAGCTTCCTGACTTTGATGAAGCAGTCAGATGTCCTACTCCAGCCAGGCGGCATGTCGGGCTGCAAGAATTTGCCACTGCAGCAGTCTCTGTTCACTGCCTACTGGAAGTCCATTCATAAGAAGTGAGACTGCAAGTGGGCATTCATGGTTCTGTCCATGTATACACAAAGTAGGAGAAAGGTGCACAATGGCTCATGGCTCATGTGGGCGGGGCTTGCGTAGAGCTCCACATTTCCTCCTGTACTTCAAAACTTCCCTAACTTCACACTACGTGATTTTGCACAGCTCTAATTTAGGGATATGTCTCAAACTCAGAAAAGTGATCCAAACTCAGAGACTCAGGTGGACCCAATGACAAAGGCCTTGACCAGTATCTTGAACAGATGTGCAGGCGCAGTGCAGGCGCAGTGCAGAGTCAAAGGCCTGTGTTTTGTTCCTTTCCACTCTCTAAAATGCATAAAGAGAACTTGGAATTTCTATAAAATACTTAATGAACTGCAGAAAAGGACAAGAAATGCATTTACTGTTTACTCATTCGGACTAGGGCTGTTTGCAGATCATGCATTAGACATGCTCTGCTGCAGATCATGCCTGCAGAGCAGCCTCGTTTACTTGCCCTTCCCATGCCCAGTTTTGTGGGTGAGTACCAGCAAGGGGATTTACAAGTTTGAACTACAATTGTGTTTCATGTATTTATATTTTTGTCACTTGGAGATTGAGGGATTTTTCCCAGGATCACACAGTGTCAAGTACCAAGATCGGGATTCAATCCAAGATCCACAGCATAACACTTGCCAGTTTAGCCACTTGCCTACATGGTATGAGGCTTTAGCTTTTACATCAGCTGAAACAATTGGAGAGGCTATTTTAGCCATTAGTATATTGATACAGTCACTAAACTAAGTTACTGTGTTCAATATTTGTTTGGGAGTTTTATATAACACAAGGTTACTCGCAAACATTTAGATAGGGGGCCAAATAGTTTGGTCTGTGGTGTTATCGAGAACTGCAGGCTGGAAGTCCCAGGGTGGGGTTTTTGGGAGAGATGTAAGGTGGGCATAGGGGAAGCATGTACATCTACTGGGTGACTTGAAACCAGAAAAGCTGGGATCAATCCTGGCTTTCCCGCTTAACCAATAGTGTGTTCCTAGATAATTGTTTTAATTTCCCTTTTCCTCCTTTTTCTTCATATCACAAATAAGATGACCTCAAAATACATAACTTCATGATTTGCACTTTACAAAACCTTCTCTTATGTTTGATTTGATAAACTATAGTGTTTCCATATATAATAGCAACAGAGGGTGCATACAACAACTGACTTCACTATTGGGTTGCTGGACCATGAATGGATCTAAAATCCTTTTTGAAACTTATCGCGTTAAAAAAATGCTTCTCAATGCACTGATATAATCTGATAAACTAAGGTGAGACCTTAGTAACCTAAGCTGAAATGCATCTGCATTACAATGAAACACACTTTTTGAATTTTAAAGAGACTTTAACATATTTTTACACATTTGTCGCAAGATGTCTTTAACATTTAAGGTGTTCCTAAAGTTAAGTGGTGCAAGACACCTTCTTTTCTTCATTCCCATTTCTATAGATAATCTATAATTAAATGCTGTTCAATGTATTTATCATCTTTCTCAATGGTAGAGCTGAGTCAAGCAAACCACAGCCCAGTGCTGCTGTTGACCAAGGGGCTGCATGTAGAGGTCAGGCGGGCCACAATCAGCCCCCGGGTAAAACTGTGAGTACACTGACATAGCGTGAATAAGACATGAAGGTATTGGAGCACTTTACATGAACACCAGTTAGATTACACATGAAAACGTTCACTTTTTTTTGTTAAGAAAACGTTCACTTTTTTGTTTTTTTTAGGCATTAGTGGGAAGATTAATTGATTTGCCCAGAATCACAGGACGTTAAACCTAGTTCCGCAGTTCCAAAGTCGGCAGCTCTGGATGTTACCCTACATCCTCTCCCACTTCAGTCCTGCCACTGTTTTGGACTTTGAAGTCTCCATGTGTTGTTAAACGCCTCTTGAGGTACACCTGCAGATAGCTTCTAGATGTCTGTGATCGAAAACCTATTTTCTTCAGCACCAATGCACACAGTGGGTTTCGGCCCAGCCTATTGCTTAAAACTGGTTAGCTTTCTCGTCAATCTTATTTTCTTGCTTAATATTCAGTGGTTTTCCTTCTGCTTCTTGTGTTTCTTTTTACCCTGGAGCCTAGCTTCTTTACCATCCTTTTGAGTGGGTTACTTATATCCATCCCCAGCTGAGATTCAGGGAACTATTTTCTTCTTTGTCTTTTATGACTCCATCTCATGACTACATCTCACTCATCTGCTACTTACCCCCTCATATACACACCCAGTGCAATCCAAATATCCCATTAATCTCACAGCTTCGCTGTAAAAGCACAGCAACAGGTATACTCTTTCCAGGGTTTGACTGAAGAGTAGATTTTATCATGCTGACTTTGAATGCACAAAGGCAGCATTTATGTTGGTGGGGGGGGGGGGACTGAGCTGCGCCACTCATCTCAGCTGGAGATGTCTCTTCTCCTAGAGGCTCATAAATCGACACCCAGAAATGCTGCACCAGTTGACCTCTGCATTTGTTTCATTTTCTAGTAGTGTGAAAAGTAAATTGGGCCTTGACAAGAAGTTTCCCTTGCATTCTGACACTTCCTTATTCAAGACAGCTGTTATTTTATTTTAGTTAGCTGCAAATAGCCCTCTGTGTTATTTTTAAGCTGGATCAGGTGCAAAAGGCTTTTAAATTCTGGTCTTGAAAGTGCATGAGCATTCTTAAAAAATAAACTATGCCATTTATAAAAACTGAAAACATTGAAGTCAATGGTGAGTGTATGTGTTTCCTCCAGTATGTGTAAAAAAAAAATATTTTACTTTATTTAAACCCATGCTTTACAAACACGAATTGGCACATCTAAAAAATGTGCCAATCCCATTATAGAGGTAAGATCTCTTTGCTTTGACACTGCTTGGTATTTCTATGACTGAGAACAAAAGAGCTTATTAGAATATAGCGGGGCCTGGAATAATTGAGTAGGTGGGCTCCTTGATGTAAAGATGGCCTGCCTGTCCGTGCTCAACCAACAGAACTTGTATAGCCTCTGTTAATGGCCTTGTATCGCTGTGCTAAGGCCTACATGTCTGTGTAACCTCCAAATACAGATTAAATGTGAATAATTTCAAATTTATTCATGATTTAGGTTTGGGATATCAATGAAGGGCAGTCAGTTTTCAACCATAATTGGCAATCATTTACTGATAGCTAGACAATGATAACACTATACTGATAGCTGGAGAGGTGAAGGCCCGCAAAAAAAAGGGAGAGCCAAACCAAAAGGTATGTTATCTTATCTGTAAGAGCATAACACAGAGCCATCAACAGATTTAGTATGTACATTATCCAATTGATATTATGTAAAAAAGTTAAACAGCCTTTTAAAGTTAAAAAAATCTATTAATTGTTGAAGCTTTACTACCCTAAACAACATTTACTAGAAGTGAACTTACAAAGATTCATGCCCCATCTACCATCCTGATAATGATGCTATTATTGAACCTATTAGCATGCCATTTATCATGCGTACCATATATTTGACCAAGGTTGTTATTTTAGATGGAGCAACATCCTAGTCTATCAAAGCATGCACACACAATAGAGGTTTATGTTGAGCGTGCATCATGAACTGTTGCATTTTAATGTGACATGGAAGGAGAACGAGACACACTCAAATCAAGTAATTACCAAGGATCACACAATTTGACCAAGTGGAGAAGCTGAGATTCACTGTAATGTCCTGGTTTCACATTATGCAATTCATCCAAGAGATGGGTGTCTCTCTCACCCATTTTGCATCAACCGTTAATGCTTTATGTTTAGATTTTTGAGACGCTACACCAGTACACTCTGTTAAATAATCAATTAGTCAATCAGGGTTTTATATAGCGCGCTACTCACCCACGAGGGTCTCAAAGCACTTGGGGGGAGGGGGGGTAGCTCTAGATCAGTCGAAGAGCCAGGTCTTGAGGTCGTTCCTGAAGGTGTGCAGTGTTAGGGAGCGTCTGATGTTCACGGGGAGCTCGTTCCAGGTCTTGGCTGCGATGTAGGAGAAGGCTCTCCCACCTGTTCTGTTTCTGCAGTTGCGGGGGACCTCTGCCAGTGCGAGGTCGGTAGAGCGGAGGTTCCTCTTGGGTACGTGGAAGGAAACTCTCCTGTTGAGGTATTTGGGTTCGATGGTGTACAGGGATTTGTAGGTGTGGGTGAGGAGCTTGAAAGTGACCATTTTCTCGACGGGGAGCCAGTGGAGGTCTCGTAAGTGTTGGGTCATGTGTTTGTGATGCAGATTTTCGAGGACGAGTCTGGCAGCGGCCTTCTGGATGGTCTGACGTCTGTGCAGTAGAGTTCTGTTGATTCTGGCATATAGGGCATTGCCGCAGTCCAGTCTGCTGGTTATGAGTGGCTGGGTGATGGTCTTTCTGCAGTCGGGGGGATCCACTTGAAGGTCTTCTCTGAGTTGAGCTTCAAGCAGCTGTCTTTCCTCCAGGCTGCCACCGTCTTCATTCCTTCCTGGATACAGAGTCTGGTGTCTTTGGGATTCTTCATGAGTGAGAGGATGAGCTGGGTGTCATCGGCGTAGGATACAATGCTGAGACCATGCTGTCTGATGATGGTGGTGAGGGGGACCATGTAGATGTTGAAAAGCGTGGGGCTGAGTGATGAGCCTTGGGGTACTCCGCAGCTGATATCGGTGGGTTCAGAGAGGAAGGGAGGGAGTCTGATCCTCTGTGTTCTGCCGGACAGAAAGGATCGGATTCAGTCGAGGGCAGCTCCTTGTATCCCTGCATCATTAAATCTGGCTGCAAGGATGCAGTGAGAGACGGTGTTGAAAGCTAAGGAGAGGTCTAGAAGGATGAGCGCCGCAGTGTGTCCCTGGTCGAGAAGCACGCATACGTCGTCAGTGGCGGCAAGGAGAGAGGTCTTGGTTCTGTGGTTGCTGCGGAATCCAAACTGGGAGGCATCTAGGATGGAGTTCTCTTCGATGAAGGTGGTCAGCTGGGCATTTGCAAGTCTCTCGGTGACTTGGGCCACGAAAGGGAGGAGAGAGATGAGCCGGTAGTTTTTCAGGTCCATTGGGTCAGCTGTGGGTTTCTTGAGGAGGGGTTTAACCTCCGCCCGCTTCCAGTCATCTGGGAAGATGCCGGACCTGAAGAAGGCATTGATATTCCTTCCCAGTTCGGGTGCGATGGTGACAGCGGCACTGTGGAACACGTGCGGTGGGCAGGGGTCCATAGGGGTCCTGGGTGGGGTGTCTGCATGGTGGTGGTGATGCATTTAATGGTGGCAGGATTCCAGGTTATGATGGTTGGCTTATCGGCAGCATTAGGGGGGGTGTTGTCTGGTGTCGGTTCGTTGAAATTGTCATAGAGGGCCTTGATCTTCTTGTGGAAGTCTGAGCTGAGCTTGTCGCAGATTTGGTGTGACATCCATGGCTTCGCAGGGGGGTGCTGTATGACGTTGAGCAGTTCCTTGACATTGGTTGCGTTGGTCAGGATTCTGTCTCTTATAAAAGTCTGTTTGGTGTCCCTTATGCGCTGGTTGTATTCCTTCAGGGCGCTCCTGTGGTTGTTCCGTGCTTCCATCATTTTCTGGTTTCTCCAGGTTTTTCTAGGCATCTGAAAGAGCGTCTGGCTTCCTGTAGTTCAGTGGCTAACCAGGCAGTCTTCAACGGGCATTGTTTGGTGTGGTGCCGGGAAGGTGGTGATGAGGAGTTCCTCTGTTACCTTGCTCCAATTTCTTTGAGGTGGTTGCGGGGCAGGATTGGGTGTGGTGGTGGTGTTGAAGGTGAAATGGACGCAGTTGTGGTCAGTCCAGAGAGGCTGGGTGGTGTTGCTGAACTGGATGTTTGTTACTCCTGCGAAGATAGGGTCAAGGCTGTGTCCAGCTCTGTGCGTGGGCATGGTGACCAGCTGCTTCAGTCCGAGGTTGTCGAGGTTGTCGAGGAGGGTGGTGGTGTCAGAGTTGTTGCGGTTCTCTAGGTGGAAGTTCAGGTCCCTAAGAAGAATGTAGTCCGTGGAGGTGATTGCGTGGGGTGCTGCGAGCCCAGCTAAGATGGTTGCGGAGTGGGTGAGAGGTCCTGGCGGTCTGTAGATGAGGGTGCCCCGTAGCATGGTCCTGGGGCTGGTCCAGATCTGGAAGTTGAGGTGTTGTCACTTGTGCTGGATGTGGAGAGGCGGAGGGGGGTCTTGTGTACGATGGCATGTCCTCCTCCCGGCGGTGGGAGCGGTCCTTTCTCTGGATCTTGTAGCCGTCGGGGATGGCAGTGGCGATATCAGGGCCGAGGGGGCATTGGTCCAGGTTTCAGTGAAGAAGGCAATGTCGGGCGATATAGTGTCGATCAGGTCCCAGATCTCTACGGCTTGTTGGTGGAGGGAGCGCACGTTGAGGAGGATGCATGTCAGGGTGTCGGTGGTGCGTGCGTCAGTCAGGCGGGCCTTCGGCGATAGTGAGGGTATTGTTGATGGTGAAGGATCTGCTGCAGGCTCTGCACAAGAACTCTCCATGTGTAGTCTTCGGCGAGGATCTCACGTAGTCGGTGTGTCTTCCGGGATTGAGTGCATTGAGGATGGTAGGATCGTACCAGTGGGACCTGGGAGAGCCAGGGTTCCAGGCGCTGGTCACGTTCGGGTCGCGGGTGGGTGCAGATGGGCTTGCCTTAGGCGCTCTCAGCGGCGCGACCACGCAGTGGTCTGCATTATATAGGGGAGGGGAGGGATGCTCAGTTGGGAGGTGGGAAATGGGCACGGGTAAAGGTGAGTGGCCGGGATAGCAGTGGCGGGAAGCAGGAGATGGAGATGGGGCGAGGGTGCTTAAGACTTTACGGATGAATATAATTACCAAAAATGACAACAGGAAAAAGAAACAGAACGCAGGAGTATAATAACCAACAATTACAGTGACACCGGAAAAAAAGAACTGATGTAATGCAGGCAGAGAACGCTATTACCCAAATGAGCAGTACTCAGGCAGCAGCCTCGAACACCCAAGACAGGGGGCTCTGCGGCGGCGACGACGTAGAGCAGAAGCTGTCGGGGAGTGTGCAGGCCTGTGACCGAGGTCCAGGTCTTACGAGCGTTCCCCCGCAGTGGTCTGCATTAAATAGGGGAGTGAAGGGATGCTCAGCTGGGAGGCGGGAAACAGGTACGGGTAGAAGGGCGGGGCCGGGACTGCAGTCGTGGGAAGCGGGAGATGGGGACGGTGCGAGGGGGCTCAAGAACGTATGGATGAATATAATTACCAAAAATGACAAGAGGAAAAAGTAACAGTACGGATGAGTATAATTACCAACAATTACAATGACACCAGAACGCTATTACCCAAATGAGCAGTACTCAGAGGCAGCAGCCTCGAACACCCAAAGAAGGGGCCTCAGCGGCGGCGACGTAGAGCAGGAGCTGTCGGGGAGAGTGCTGGCCTGTGACCGAGGTCCAGGTCTTACCTTAAATTTGTGTATAACATTTAATAGAGGTGGGCGACAAACTGAAAGTTCGAACCAGGATCGAAGCCTGGCTCTGGCACAGTTCGGGGGGCTGTTGGAACTGCAATCAATCAATCAATCAAGCAAATTTGTAAAGCACGCTACTCACCCGCTAGGGTCTCAAGGCGCTGGGAGGGGGGGAGTGGCTACTGCTGGAACAGCCAGGTCTTGAGTTGTTTCCTGAAGGAGAGATGGTCCAGGGTCAGCCGTAGGTGGGTGGGAAGGGAGTTCCATGTCTTGGTCGCCAGGTAGGAGAAGGATCTTCGTCCGGCGGTGGATCTGTGAATTCCTGGGACGGAAGCGAGGGTGAGGCTTGCGGAACGGAGCTGGCGGGTGGGTGTGTAGAATGTGAGGCGGCCGTTGAGGTATTTCGGGCCCATTTCGTGGAGAGCCTTGTGTGCGTGGGTGAGGAGTCTGAACGGGATCCTCTGGCTGACGGGGAGCCAGTGCATGTCTTTCAGATGTGCAGAGATGTGGCTGTGGCGGGGGATGTCCAGGATGAGTCGTGCAGAAGCGTTCTGTATGCGTTGGAGTCTCCTCTGGAGTTTGGCTGTGGTTCCAGCGTAGAGGGTGTTCCCGTAGTCCAGACGGCTGGTGACGAGGGCCTGGGTGACCGTCTTCCTGGTTTCGGTGGAGATCCACCGGAAGATCTTTCGGAGCATGCGCAGGTTGTTGAAGCAGGAAGACGAGACGGCGTTGACTTGCTTGGTCATCCTGAGGGAGGAGTCCAGGATGAAGCCCAGGTTGCGTGCATGGTCCATTGGCTTGGGTGCGGTGCCCAGGGCAGGGGGACACCAGGAGTCATCCCAGGCAGCAGGGGATGGTCCCAGGATGAGGACTTCCGTCTTGTCTGAGTTCAGTTTCAGACGGCTGAGCATCTTCCATTCCGCAAAGTCTTTCATTCCTTCCTGGAGGCAGGCTCTGGCGGTGGCGGGGTCGTTGGTGAGGGAGAGGATCAGCTGGGTGTCGTCGGCCTAGGAGATGATGTTAAGGTTGTGTTGGTGTGCGATGGCTGCGAGAGGGCTCATGTAGACGTTGAAGAGGGTGGGGCTGAGTGAGGATCCTTGCGGAACGCCGCAGATGACTTCGGTGGCCGCGGATCGGAACGGGGGAGGCGGACTCTCTGGGTTCTTCCGGTGAGGAACGAGATGATCCACTCCAGGGCCGCTCCTTGGATTCCGGTGTTGCTGAGGCGCTGTATCAGGGTGAGGTGGCATACGGTGTTAAAGGCTGCTGAGAGGTCTAGGAGGATGAGTGCAGCGGTTTTCCCGTGTTCGAGCAGGGACCTGATGTCGTCGGTAGCTGCGATGAGGGCAGTCTCGGTGCTGTGGTTTGCTCGGAAACCAGACTGTGAGGGGTCGAGGGATCCGTTGGTCTCGAGGAAGGCAGAAAGTTGTCTGTTGACGGTCTTCTCGATGACTTTGGCCGGGAAAGGGAGGAGCGAGATGGGGCGGAAGTTCTTGAGGTCCATGGGGTCCGCGGTGTGTTTCTTCAGGAGGGCGCTCAGCTCGGCATGTTTAAACAAACGGAAGGGAATTAAAGCATAAGATGCCAGCACTAGTCTAAAAGGTCCCTTTTAGTTATGGTGAACAGAAAGGTGCAAACAAAGGGCTGGGAGCACAATTCCCTATACTCCCTCAATTTAAGGCTGATTCAACGAACCTAACCTTCAAACAGTTTTACAACACATAGTAGCCCAGCACACTTTAAACACGATCTATTACAATCAATAAGTCAAAGAAAGTTTGATTTCACGAACAAGCCGATGTTTTTCAATTTCAAATGTTCTTTATTGTTCAATCTTTAAAAACTTTTGACAGCATCACTTTTGGAACCGCCAACGCGTTTCGTCCCGTCCAGGGACTTCTTCAGGGCTACACAAGTATATATAAAAATAGGGGACTATTTACAATTTTATACATGACAGTATTATACAGGATAAAAACGCATACATCGACTTTTATTCATTTTATAGAACACGTCTTCTGGTACTACATAATGTCATTTTTTTAAAACAGTACATTCTTTCACTAGATGGACGAAAGGAGGAAAAACAAGCAAGGGAGAAACCACTTTCTAGTATTACATGACCAGTCAAACAGTCAAAAGACATACCTTAACCAGACAATATAGTCAATTCTGATATTCAGATTCTTAAACATTCTTTGTTGACAGTTTCTTATGAATTTTTAATGATGATACTGTGAATATTAAAAGATTATATAAGTTTATTAGTATAATTACACTACAAGAGCGTCTAGCATTGGATTTTATCATTTATTATACTTACAGGTATTTCAGAGAAAAAAGTATTCTATTTGGTGACCCTTTGTCATTTCTTCATCTGGTTAGGACATATTTGATAGTCGGAAGATCAGTTTATACAAAATAGTAACCTAAAATAAATGATATTAATTATAGATTATTGTCTAAAACAGGGTCATATTTATTTATGATTAATTATCGATGATTCCCTAAAAAAACATATTCACTATTTTCAAAAGAAGGGAAGGAACAAGTGTCTAAAGACCTTTGGACCAATGTTTTTAGTGCAGAGTTCTATTGTTAGACTCTCACATCTAAGAGGCAAGTTGCAGTGATTTAAGATTAAGTTGTTCACATTTGAGCTGAATGTTGTAATCTAATGTTATTTAGATTTACAACGCAACAGTTTTAAGATTTAAAAATCAAAGCAATCTTATTCACATAAAGTGTGTCCAAAAGGGTCCTATAATCACGTTCATGCACTGTCTAAAAGCATCGATATCATGGCTTTAGACTCTAGTTTATTGGCCGAGAGAGTTTCCCCTCTTAAGCATCTAGAAAAAAGTCGGGCCATTTTTTCAGAGTCTACCTTACCCGGATATAGTAGTTCGGGTCCGTAAAAAGGGTCCTCGATCGTCTCTGCTCAAACAGGAATCACCACGATATTGAGGAGGCAAACCCTGCTTCTTATATACTGTGTTTAATTGGGAATTAAGACACATTATTCAATCACCAATTATCGTAAATTGGCGCGCTTTTTTTAAATTCGTTTACATTTGTTTATGAGCTTATATGCCAAAGCGTGCGCCATTTTGGAGTGTCCTTATTGGTATGGTGTGTATTTATATTGGGACTCACCGCAAATAATAAGTAGACAAGTCGCTTCGTATTTGAATCAGGATATTAGTAAAGTTATAACTGAAATATTTAAATATTGAGATGAAGCGTATTGCGAAATATTGATATGTAACATAATCGTGCTCGACTGTTCTTAATTATCTTTAAAGAAAGAAACGGCATACTGGTTATATAGTCAGTTGATTTGGGGTGATGAATTAGACAATATAGATCGAAAGTTAGTCTGAAAAGCGGCGTGGGATTTGTTATTCGGCATGTTTCCAGCTCTACGGGAAGGTGGCGGATGCGAAGGAGCTGTTGATGATGTTCTGGAGTTGGGGTGCGATGATGGAGTCGGCTTTGTTGAAGATGTGGTGTGGGCAGGGGTCGGTTGGGGAGCCGGAGTGGATGGTGTTCATCAGGCGGGTGGTGTCTTCGGTGGAGACAGGGGTCCAGGTGCAGAGGGTGGTGGTGGGGGCGTTGGTTCGGTGGTTGGGTGCGTGGTCTGTGCGCCGAAGCTGTTGTGTATGTCGGCGATCTTGCGGTGGAAGAACGAGGCGAGTGAGTCGCAGAGGTCTTGCGAGGGTGTGATATCGTTGTGGCAGGCGCTGGGGTTGGAGAGCTCTTTCACGATGCTGAAGAGTTCCTTGCTGTTGTGGGTGTTGTTGTCCAGTCGTTCTTTGAATGCAGTCCTTTTGGTGGTGCAGATCAGCTGGTGGTGTTTGCGGGTGGCGTTCTTGAGGGCTGTCATGTTCTCTGTTGTCTGGTCGTGGCGCCAGGCTTTCTCTAGGGAGCGGCAGGTTGTCTTGGAGTTTTTGAGTTCGTTGGTGAACCAGGAGGCTTTCCTGCTGCCGGGTCTGCTGGAAGGGTTCTTCAGTGGTGCGAGGTCGTTGGCGCAGTTGGTGAGCCACTGTGTGAGGTTGCGGGCTGCTTCGTTGGGGTCCGTCGTGTTGGTGGGTGGGTTCTGACTGAGGGCGGTGGTGAGCTGGTCGACGGTGATCTTGCTCCAGCTTCTACGGGGAACCTGTTGCGGGTGGTGGTGAGTCATGGTTCTCCTGATGTTGAAGTGGACGCAGCTGTGATCTGTCCAGTGCAAGCCTATAACGAGCTGAGCTTTCTTGTGGCTTCTATCTGCCTCCTTCCCTCTACCCAGATTCGGTGTTACGGTCAGACTTTGAAACTTGTTAATCAGGTTCTAGTCCTGGCGTTGGCTCAACATTGTGAGATTCTGGGCAAACCACATAATATCCCTGTGCCTTCAAACAAACCATATGATGTTGTGTAATGTAACTGGTGCTCTTGTAAAGTGCTACAATATCTTTGGATCAACTTGGTGCTATATTTAAAAAAAACATGTACTTAGACCTAAAACAAGGCCTTACGATAAGTAAAGACAAATAGATACCCATTTATTTGCTGATTGAGCCAAAGCTGAATCCGAAAGCGTGGATATATTGAGGCTTTTCAGCTTAAATTGTGTGATCTTAGGCAAATATTTTATTTCACCAAAACTCTTTTTTCTTCATTATCATGCATGAAAGCACTTTTAAGTATGTGAGCTTAGAATTCCAGTTGTACAGAAAAATCACTTTCAATAAGTACTTCTCAGTGCAGCGCTATAATGTGCCTGCCCTATTAATGCCAAAGCTTCCACGTGTTAAAGAAATTCACTCTTTTTGGATTTTGAAGAGAATTTATCCTATTTTATATGATTTTTTGTATGATTTACATAGCAAAGGTTTTCAGGACTCGGCTTGTGCACGGGCTCTAAGATGTGAGCAAGACCTTTGGATCTGCTCTGGCTTGGCTCTCCCTATTTGTTGACTCACCCACCTCTATGTTTTAAATCAAGTTGACACAAGAAGTGTTTTCAACATAAAAATGCCAAAGTTAAGTCAAGGGAAAGTAGGATACTCTAGTTTTATGTGATCACTATCTTTTCCTGACTTAACAAAGTGACAGGTTTGAGTAGATCTTAGAAAAGGCTAAACACATTCAGTGAAGGTAATTACATGCATTAACAGAACAAAGGTCTAGGAGAGCTCACAGAGTTACAGGTCTTCACAGTCACATGAGTGAAATGTATGCAGACAGACGGTAACATGGAGCTCACATCTAGTGCCAGACTCTTGGGTCTGAGGGAAGCAGTTCAGATAGACTGATCATAACTACCATGTAGAGTAGTGTGCATGTGCTCAAAGAGGGACACATCCTTTATCCCGACAAAAGTATCCTAAATTGTTCGTGTGCATTAGGTTTTAGATTTTTCTTATTACATTCAATATTTTATGATTCTTTATCTCCCACGCTACATATATTTTACCAGTATGAGACGTTTTGACAAAATGTCCTTAATATTTTTCCTATGTGCAGGGTTTTCCTAATTTTTAATTCCTTTTTCATATTTCCTAAAAATACACAATTTCATTTTTTTGTGGTATTTTTCATATGGCTAAGCCTGGTTTATCTCACAGTTTTTTGCCTTAAAATAGGGTGTTTATTCTAGAGACAATTACCATATATTTGTTTAATTTCGTAATCCACTTAGGCTTTTACATTTTTGATTTTGGTTGTGCTTGACCTGCTCACACTAGGAGCCAGTTTTGCCCCACCCATTGTCCATTATATGTGTGCTCCGCCTTGGCGTGCTGCTCCCATGACAGTGACGATTGTGCGGACTGGTTTCCCCCTCAGAATGTTTGAGCCCACTGTGCTGTTCAATTCACTCTCTGTTTAGGTCTCGCCTAGGCAGAACTATCGCTCATGGAGGCCCTAAACAGGGTCTAATTCTACTTCACGCTCGATCTCGTTTGTTGTCTAGCAGTCATGCCCACTCCCTCCTGAGCGCTTAGAGACCTGGCGGTGATTTAGCGCTATATATAAATACCAATTAACAATAATAATGGCTGTCTCTGCAAGACATGGTGTATTCAATATATGGGCATTAATTACTGCCCATGTTATGCACTTCTTTACAATTGGCCCCTTTTCCTGTCCTTTGTAAATGATGACTTTTGTGTCACCAGTAGGCTTAGAACTCCCTCCCTAGTACTTCTCTTTCTCCTGTTGTTACGTCTCATAAGGACAGCCCCTCTTGCATGTGTCCTCACACTGTAGTTTTATTAGCAGCTTGGGAGAACTATTTACTTAATTAATGTACACAACACTCATTGGATGCCACCTTCAGCAATGGCAGCTGCTTCTTGTTTTGGTTGACTTTTTGCTTCCTCCTAACAGACTTGGCATTTGCATTTCTGGGTTTCCTGCTCACCAGACATGTTCTATGGGTGCCTGTACATACACATACCCTTCCGTGTTCTGTTTATTTCTTGGCCGACTTGTTTTCTTTAAATTGCCTCAGCACCATTTCTTTCAGAATCACCACTCTTCCAATATATTTGTTAGGAGTTTAATTTTATTTATTAGGATTGGCATGTTTATTGTAGAGCCGAAGCCAAGACTCAAACCCAGTTCTCCAGGCATAAGGTCGGCGGCTCTGTAAGCTAGACCACATCGCTAGCTTGAAAAGCAAACTTGTTTTTCACCTTATTGAGAGCCAGGCAGCTCAAAAGATCATCCTAAGTGCCCTCATTTATTTTGTGTATAAAGCTCTCAATTGAAAATGGTGACTGTAATGTAGCACGTTGTCTCTGAAGACTACGGTGTCGTGTCCCCGATCCCAGTAACCACACAGGACAAGATGGGACAGGTTAGATACTTCTTTATTATTCTTGTACAGCATGCTATTGCCCTGACCTCTCGCTCCGAGGTCCAGCAGCCGAGTGTCCCTTGTCCCCACCCCTTGACCGGATGTGGTGTCCGGTGTCCCCTCGCCTCTGTCCTGTCCCAGGGTCCTAGTGCCCTTGTCCTGGGCACGACATCTCCCCCCTTGTTGCCAACAAACATTTTTTTATTTTTTTTATGAGAGAGAGAGAGAGAGCTGATGATATAAGATGGCTCATAGGCCCCTTTCATTTTACATCTCCTCACTTAGTCTCTTTGTTCCCATGTGTTTCCTTCGTGGACGCTGTTTTCTGATATCCGCTTGTGCTTCTTCCTTTTGTGTGTCTTCCTACAGTTTTTGCTGTGGCCTTTCCGCTTCTCTTGCTTCTACCTTTCTGACATGCGAAAGGTGCCCAGTGACGTGACACTGGCCAAACTGCCGCCGTTGTCATCCGTTCTTTTGCTTTTGTCATCGGCAACTTGCCTCCGGGGAACTCGTTGCCATATTTCCTAATTGTCCTTGTCTGACCATCGCGGTGCCTCTTTTATTTCTTTTCCGGTTTGTCGCATGTCTTCCTTGGTTCTCATGGGCCTTTGTTGTTGCGTTCGCTGTTTGGTCTCTTGCAGCAATGTCTTCTTGTTCCACTCTTTCTACCCTTCTTGTGTGTGGTAATCTCATTCTTCTTGACTCCCTCATCACCGTTCCATTTCCGCTTTCTTGTGCCACCACCTGTCTTCGGTGATCTTTTCCTTGTTGGTGTTGTGCCAAACTTGCTTCCAATCCCACTTGGTTGCCATCTGAATTTAATTCCATGTGCAGCCTCTGGTCAGCATTGTAAAAAGTTCAATCGGGTCGGGGACAATCGATATTTGCCCGGCGGTATTGCCTCTGTGACCCTCTAGTTATTTAAATCAATGAAGAGGCAGGCGCTGGAGACTGAAAAGCAGGAAACAAGGTTTTTTTTATTCTCTCCGGAGGAGAACACAACGAAACGGACAGAAGGTATCGTTCTGAGGTGCTCTAACTGTATTTCTGAGGCCTGGCCTCTTATACCCACATTTATGACTTTATTGCAGATTACACATACATGTTTAAAGCTTTGATGTACGGAAAAGACGTTCTCGGAACTCCCCTTTGGGCCCGTTCCCACACACATTTACAGTTAAAGTCCCCACCCTAGTCACAACAGGTGATGAGCATCGCGCAGCTGGATAATCCGCCGATTCACGGAATGTGGGGAGTTTGATCGGATCTCATGGGGTGGGGGGCTTTGATCAACCCGGGGATTCTTTGATGGGGGAGGCTTTCTATTGTACGGGGAGGGGCAAGGATGGTATCGGCAGAGCTGGGTGTCGGCTTGGGAACGGGGAGGAAAAAACGGGCACACGGGGAAAAAGGGGGTTTGCATCTAAGGGCCGGAGATCATGAAAGGAAAGCAGGGAGGTGTCGCGCTGGGAACAGGATGAGGGCCTGGGGCAGAGCAGCGCCGAAGAGGGGTTTATGACTCAAGGCAGGTGCAAGCAGGGGGTGGTCAGCGTGCAGGCTTAGCGAAGGCAAAGGGCTATGTCAGGGGCCAGCGGCATGCAAAAGGGTTTGTTCTGATCGGGGCATCTTAAAATGGCGGGCGCGCACGACAAAAGTGTGGCATCAGGGAAGAGGCAAGATGGCGCAGATAATGTTCACCAAAACGCACTAATTTTCCACAGTCCTCCCTTTAACATATTCAAGACATCTTGCTGGTTCATTTTCTATTCGGTTCTACTGTGGTGGGCATGAGAAAGAAAACGGTAGGAACCCTAGATGGAAAAGAGTTGTAAACAATACATTTTGAGGTTTCTAGTTTTTTTTTTTGGAGGTGCACCTATTTGATAAAGCAGGAAAGTCATAGGAATGAAATACAAAAACGGCGAGCAGCAAGTACATATCATAACGTGAACTGGCAGGTTAATACATGTTTCAGATTCGGATTGGAGCAGGATCAATACAATGGCGGCTGGGAGAGAAATGAGGCGTAGCAAAACGGTGGTTGAAGATGTCGAATGTTCGAAGTTTTATGAGTTCTCATTGTTCTTTGTGGTCTTTCGTTGGCGCTGTTGAGCACCGGCGGTGGAGCTACAAGTCCAGCTCTGTTCAGTTCTGCGTTGCAGGGCACGACCCTTTCCTCGCGTTTCTGGTCGGAAAGGTCCTTTTCGCCCTGTGTCCTTTGAGGTGATTGTCAGAAAGTTCCGATGGAAGAAGAGCGTTCAAAACAGTCCATAGGGTAGGTCAGAGGAAAAAGGGGGATGGAGCAAGGCCAAATTGGGAACAAACTAGGGGAACGAGAGACTTCAAATGGGCGGGCGTGCGACGGAATTCAGAGAGCGGGGACTTGTCGACAGGCACTGGACGTCGAGCAGGGGCATCAGGTCGACCCTTTCTTTTCATGCTGCCGAAAACAGTGCCTCGTCCTGCAGCTCCTTTCAGTCGTGGTCTCGCCTTGGCTAATGTCGCAGGTGTCCCTTAGTCTGCAGTCGGGCCTCGTGCTCCCACATCCGGTCCTTCTCTCCTCCAACAGCAGTACCCTTAAACAAGTTTGAAAAGACAGTCTTTAGAAAATTTGCAGATGAAGATAATCAAAAAGTCTATTTCTCTCCCAGCTCCAGGCAAAGAATGAAAATGTCCGTTATTTTTAATGTTCACAACTGGCATATGAATGACCGGTGGCGGACCTGTTGGATTTACTACGACTTTCCTTCATAATCATTTATTACAGGCATGACAGTTCATCTGATGGTAACCCACCTTCGGGAGACAAATCTGGCAAAGATATGCCGTTCTCTAGAGTTTCACATTTACAAAAGGGTACAGTGAGTCGTCAACATGGTACTACACAGGTATTTTGCTGAGAGACGAACAGGGCTAAACATTTCCTTTCTATCGGTGCATCCTGTTTTTCAACTACTGCGGGGTTCATTTTGATGATTTCTTTACCTTGGTCTAGTCTGTTAACCTTGTAAAACATCATTCTGGGTCCTACGTAACCTTTTACAGCCCGGTTACTTAACTAGGAAGGACAGGGGTTTTATGGGAAACAACCAGGGACATAGACAGGGGAGGTAACGGGGGTGATCGTTTTTCTGGTTTGGGTATTGCGACGATTCGGGGAGGGGAGGGTCGCGTATTCTGAGGTCCTTGTTTTATACTATAGGAGCCGTTGACATGTAGTTCCCTTATTTCGGGCCAGATTAGGGAACCTCTGTCGTCTTACCCGTCCTTTCCCTTACGGCCCAACCTGGGTTCATTGACTTCTAGCGGAAAAGGAGAGGTAATGACGCGGCCTCAGGGTGATTGTATTAAAGACAAGCGTTTGTGCAAATACTGACGGTATTTGAAGCCAATTAGGTGGTGTGCTAGGGGTGGCAATCTGCCAATTTCGGGGCTAACCACTCGGAAGAGTGGTAGTGCAAAAATAGAGAGAGAGAGAGAGAGAGAGAGAGAGAGAGAGAGAGAGAGAGAGAGAGAGAGAGAGAGAGAGAGAGAGAGAGAGAGAGAGAGAGAGAGAGAGAGAGTGCAACGGCAGGCTAAATAGTACACGTGCAACAGAGAGGGCGGCAGTGCATTCAAGAAAGGCTATTTAGTGCATTACACAGTAAAGGGTATTCACGAGTCCGCGTTAGAATCTTGTAATCATGCAGTTTGAGCATTAGACAGGGTAGAGGGGACGTGCTTTGAGAAAAGGAAAGAAGAAAAAAGGAGGTACCATTTTGTCGCACTTTCTCGCATTCTCGGTCCTTTGACCAGTTGGGTCAACGCCTCAGTCACACACACACATTCCCTCACAGTTTCGCATCATACGTGACATGGGTTCATTCGTCCGGTCTGGTTTAAGGGTGATCACTTTTTATCAGGTTGTGCTAATTTTTCGGGTTTGTTCGATACGTGAGTAGTTTGCAGGCGTGCTTAGACACCACCCTGCGGCGCTAGTCCGTTTCGTGTATTTAGACATGGCAAGGTCTCAGATCTTCGCCACACCTTGGCTGTAATCTCTGATGTAACCTGCAGAGGAAGGAAAAAAGGGGGGGGTGGGGGAGACAGCATTCGCGCGCATTCAAATACATGGATTCATAAGTCCTTTACTTACCTCTTACTCGTCTTTCCTCCTTGGGGCAGGGTCCCCGGGGATATGGTTTTCGGAGTCGAGGGGGGGTAGTGTGTTCATGTAGGGCGTGTGCGGGGAAACACAAAAAGGAAACCAGAGGTGCCTAGTGCGAGGTATCTAGTCAAAGGATATATCTCACTATCGGGATCCTTAAACCTCTTTCAACGCCGTGGCGTTCTAAAGTTCTTCGGTTCTTGGGTCCCTGCTACTTTGGAACGTTGTACTTTACAATATTTACATTATTTCATTTCACCCTCCTTTTACATTCCCTCATTTACACCATTCGTTTTACCCATCCTTGGAAGTCACGGTCTTCCTCTACGCGAGAGTTCATGAGTCAGTCGCGTACTTTTAAGGCGGAGTGTCGTGTTGTCGATCCGATCCGTCCTCCAGGGCTGGGCAACCATCTTCCTTTAACCTTAAAGAGAGAGCAGAGTAGGGTGCACAGAAAAAGAACTTTCCTACCCATCCCATATTGTTTTAAAATAAAGCATGCAATACCCGTCCATAGTTTCAAAGACTTTATTTTGCAAATTCATTTCAGCATATGGATTAGGAGGGTGTGGTCGTATTTGGTCGGTCGTGGCAATGGCTAAAGTGCGTACAGTGGGGGGTGTTGTTTGCAACAATAAAAACATCGGAAAGTTTTACTCATTCATTTGTAAGAGACTAAAACGTCTATTAATTGGCTGGGGGTTCGGGGGCATATATTTCATAATTCAGAAGCATAATCACAATAGTTGTAATCAGATTTCCTATATGCATACCGTACGTGTGCGTCGTAAATGGGGTTTACATCGGTTATAAAAATATAATACAGTGTACATTTGTAATCAACATTTGTAATGGGGATTCTTTCATACTGTTCATCGAGTGAGCTCTCCTTGTCTTTTCTAGCCAAGTGTACAAAGGATCACAAAAATCTCAGAACATCAAGTTTATATTAGTGCGAAGGAACACCACGAGGTGTTCGTAAGTTCCGATTGATACCAGCGCCATTTTGGGCGGGGCCGGCACAGTCCGGAAGCAGCATCAGGGGGAAATGTTTCCATTACTGGCAGTTTGGACCAGAGTCCTTTTCGGCAGTTCTAGAATTCACGCTAACAGAAGGTGTGGCAATGTCATGTTAGTTTCGTTGGCGATCGAGGCAGCCGTCCCTTACCGGAAACCTGCAAAGGCCGAAGGCTCCGCCGGGGACCTTTGTATGATCTTCAAGGCTGCGGAGATGCTGTCGGAGATGGGGGCTCGTGCTCCATGGGACAAATGTTCGAGTTATACGGCTGGCCAAAGTTACTCTAGTGGCCGGGGCCCGCCTTCCAGCGGATCCAGACGCCATTTTGAGGCCCTACAGGGGCCACTCTCGTCGAGTTTGCAAGAATGGAAGAGACCCTTCGGAGTGAAAGGAAGAGGTCCCTGTTTTGTGAGAGCGGGACGTCCAGCTGGGGTGCAGCTGTGATGCCCCCACCTGGGGGGGCGAGGGAGACTCGTTCACATCGTCTCCTTCTCCCGGTGTACTCCATGCCGCTCCTTTTCATCGCCCCGCATGAAGGCCTCTCCACATCCGGTGTTCCCCAAGTGCCACCATTGTACGTTCGGTGCTGCGCAAATACTGGGGTGCCACCATTGTACGTTCGGTGCTGCGCAAGTACTGGGGTGCCACCATGGTGTGTCCGGTGCTGTGGAAGTATGGGCACCATCGCCTGACTGGGGGTGTTCGGCGTCGGGCTGGGGGCTGGGAAACCTCCTACCGGTGGAGGTGGGAGAGGCTCGTCCGCGTCGCCTCTCCCTCCCAGCCCAACTTGGACAAATTGTTGTGGAGGTACGTGCAGGACATCCCGCCGTCCAGGACTGCTGCGGCTGTGACGGAAGAGAAAAGGAAGAGGTGCCTCGCTCTCCTCTTGACATGTGGCGGGACTACCTTAGTCTTTCCAGGCCCGTTGCGGCCGGCCAAGGAGACATGTGGCGGGACTACCTGCAAATGCCCAGGCTGCGGGCTCCTGCCTCTCCTCCGGCTCCCCCATACGTTAAGATTTCCTGACCAAGAGTTGGCGGCGGGGCTCGCCTTATATGGGTTGCCGTTGGTTGGGCGTAGCCGTAACCCTGCCCTACTTTGGAAGGTTCCAGAATGGGGGGGGGGGGCGAATGTTCTGTTTGACTTTCATTTTCTACAGTTTATCGTTATTATTCCTTGTTTGTTGTGTTAAATTAAAAGTTCAAGTTTATTAATGGTCTACGGATTTTGTTTTATCATTTCTTTCTTTCCAGGTTGCTTTTATGCTAAGTTTCTGCTAACAGGGGTCGAGTAACACGGAAACACGTGTAGAGGGATGACGCAGATTTGTACATTACATACACACGAACTCAGACGGGGGACAGTACAAGTACGACATACAAAGACCCAAGACAAATATAAAAACAGTTATTGGTCATATTTATCTCTTTCCGTCTGTGAATTTTAAACGAGGCTGGGTTCCCGTCTTGACATTGCCCGACCTAGGAGAACTTGAGCATGCCGCTGAGATTTTCCTGGCGAAATCTGTGCCATCGGGCATAATCAAACGTGGTGGTTCTGTCTGGTCTGTCTATGTAAGTCGGGTTCTTCTCTGTCTCGCGCCTTTTCTCGTACTGTCGGTCTGTCGTTCTTGTCGGCCCTTTGCCTTTACTCACGCTCAGTAGAGTCGGGCATTGGGCTTTCCAGTGTCCGACATACCTACAAAAAGCGCATTGGTCTGACCCTAAGTCTGGTCGTCCTTTGCATAGTGTCGGGGGATAAGTTGTGGGTAGCGGTGTCCTGGGGTTGTCCTGTCGGTATATTTCCCTACTTGGTTTATCCTCGTCTTTTCTCTGTCGTTTCGTAGCCTCTCTGCGCCACATACCGAGACTGTCGAGCATAATTGGCGTCGTCTTATTATTTCGAAGGGCTATTTCTAACGTTTCTATTTTATCAAGGTCAAAGGATCCTGCCAGTGGCCACTGTTTGTCTTGGCTATCTTCGGTATACCTGTGCCATAATTTATTATAAGCTATGGTGACTAACCCATAGTTTATGAACATGTCCTTATTAGGGGTGCCTTCTAGTGGAGCTATATGGTCCACCTCTAACACCCGGTCCGGGCTAAACAGGCTATTTATCAGTGGGGAGAAGACAGACATGACGGCTCGTAACGAGGGACTAAAAAGTCAGCACTGCCTATCTTATCACTAGGTGCAAAGACTAGACAGAATATTTCTATTCTACGTTGTTTGCAGGTAGTGAATACCTCATGGATCAAAAAAAAATATATAAAACCAAACGACCAATAAATAACAATGGGGAGAATGAGTAGGACCGCAAAGATCTGCGTTACCTACCCTTTTCACTATCTGCAAAAAGGGTGGTCTCTTCCCTGCTTGCAGACAGGGAATCTCCAGGAAACAATAGTTTGTGAACAACAGTTCAGCTTCAAGCAATTATTGAGTGGGGAGAAAAAGAACAAGCACGGCTGCTACCCTACCTATCCTCCACTGCTTGCAAAGGGAGAGGGAGCCTGTTGTTTCTCCGTTTGCAGACAGTGAATCTCTAAATAAAAAAAAACAGAGCAATACTAGTATTTTGAACAATCAAGCAATCAAAACAAATTTCGCAACTTGTCGTGGCAACACGACCTTACCCGGACCATGTGGACAGTTTCTTGTCTTCCGAATCCAGCGCCCGATCGTCCTCTTTTTCTCGTATTTCTCACGGCACTCCTGATGGTTCCCAGTCAGGACCGTAGATCACTCGAGAGAGGTCTGTTCGGAACTAGTGAAGTTCGGATGATCGGCTGCCAGACGAGGGTCTATTGGGCAAGAGCTCTCCCGATCGTTGCAGTCGTTCACTCTGTCGTCGGGACCTCTCCCACTGGATCCACGAGTCGCTGATGGGCCCCACGCTTGGGACGCCAATTGTAAAAAGTTCAATCGGGTCGGGGACAATCGATATTTGCCCGGCGGTATTGCCTCTGTGACCCTCTAGTTATTTAAATCAATGAAGAGGCAGGCGCTGGAGACTGAAAAGCAGGAAACAAGGTTTTTTTTATTCTCTCCGGAGGAGAACACAACGAAACGGACAGAAGGTATCGTTCTGAGGTGCTCTAACTGTATTTCTGAGGCCTGGCCTCTTATACCCACATTTATGACTTTATTGCAGATTACACATACATGTTTAAAGCTTTGATGTACGGAAAAGACGTTCTCGGAACTCCCCTTTGGGCCCGTTCCCACACACATTTACAGTTAAAGTCCCCACCCTAGTCACAACAGGTGATGAGCATCGCGCAGCTGGATAATCCGCCGATTCACGGAATGTGGGGAGTTTGATCGGATCTCATGGGGTGGGGGGCTTTGATCAACCCGGGGATTCTTTGATGGGGGAGGCTTTCTATTGTACGGGGAGGGGCAAGGATGGTATCGGCAGAGCTGGGTGTCGGCTTGGGAACGGGGAGGAAAAAACGGGCACACGGGGAAAAAGGGGGTTTGCATCTAAGGGCCGGAGATCATGAAAGGAAAGCAGGGAGGTGTCGCGCTGGGAACAGGATGAGGGCCTGGGGCAGAGCAGCGCCGAAGAGGGGTTTATGACTCAAGGCAGGTGCAAGCAGGGGGTGGTCAGCGTGCAGGCTTAGCGAAGGCAAAGGGCTATGTCAGGGGCCAGCGGCATGCAAAAGGGTTTGTTCTGATCGGGGCATCTTAAAATGGCGGGCGCGCACGACAAAAGTGTGGCATCAGGGAAGAGGCAAGATGGCGCAGATAATGTTCACCAAAACGCACTAATTTTCCACAGCATGTGCTAGGTCGTGTTCTGCCGTCATAGCAAGTCTGATCTCTTTTGATGCTTTGTGGTGCTCTTCGGTCCATGTGAAACTTTTACCTTTGTTTGTTAACTCCCTCAGTGCGGTGCTTGTGGCGGCATCACCTTTTCCCAGTTTTTCATTTATGTTGTGACCTGTCTTCAATATGCTCCCTTCCGCTGACATGTTGTATGTCATGGCCATGAGACCCATCATTTGCGTTGTGATGTTGCTCAGCAGGCACGGTGCTGGGATGTCACCCTGCAGCACATGAATGTCCTCTTTGATCTTTTTGTCCTTATATGCTATCTCTTCTGTGAATTTTCCCATGTTAATCACTGGTTTCTTTGACCCCCAAGTGAAAACTTCTAATCGGGATGGCCTCAGTGCCAGCTTTGTCTTCATCTTTCCGTATTCCGATATGCACATAATGTTGCGTGTTGTGCCGCTGTCCAGGACGAACTTTGTTTTGTGTGATCCTACTCCTATGGTCACAGAATCTGTCTTCTTCATTTTGCTTCTGTCTGCCAGGCATGTTCTTTCTTCATTTTCATTTTCTTCAGTTGATTCTGTGTGGACTCCTTCAGTTGATTCTATGTGGACGCCTGACATGTGATATAGTTGTTCCGTCTTTTCTTCTTCTTCCTCCTCACCTGATTCTAGTAATGAGCTTCTCATTTCCGTTTCGATATGTCTAACATGTCTGGTTGTCAACACTTGTGGTCTCCCTGTTCTTCCCCTGTCATTCCTGAATTGTACTCCTTGACATACGCTGGCGTAGAGATTCCTCCCATTGCATCTTCTGCACGTTTGTCCAAACGCTGGACATGGGCCTCGATGTGGAAATTCCGTTCCACACCTGTAGCAAGTTCCTTCAAGCTGTTTCCTCACTGTCTGTTCATTCCTGTCTTTTTTCCAACCACCTGTGCGATAATTGTTTGTCATGTGATGTGCTTGTTCCACTCCGATGTCTTTTCCTCGCTCCATTTCCTTTGCGTGTGCTGTCGCTCTCGCCTCCGCTCTTGCGGATGTTCTCTAGTGATGTCGGTTCTTTTAGGATCCTTGCACGGAACCCTGTGTCACGGCAGCCTTCGATGATCCGCAACCTTATTGCTTGTTCGTTGTCAAATTTGTCAAATTCATAATGTGTCACAAGTTTTCTCAGTCTGGTCGCAAAGTCATCTAGCGTTTCATCTATTTGTTGAGATGCAATTGCGAAAGTGTATCGTTCGAAATCAACATTTCTTTGCGGGTCAAATTTAGTTGTTAAGCATTTCTTTAGTTTCTCATAGGTGGTTGTTTCCTCGGTTGGCAGCGTCACTAGCAGGTCTTCAATGTTATCGCCTGCGAAATTTAGCAATAGACCCAATTTCTTTGCTTCTGTCACATCAGTTACTTCCATGTATCTCTCTAGACGTCTGATCCACTTCTCCCACCTGATTCCTACTTGTGGCACCGACAAGTTGAATGGTAGTGGTCTTCTGTATTGTGCACTTTGTCTTTCTGGCTTAGGGTCTGCCATTTTTTTTTTGCTTTCCTGCGTTCTTCTCGACCCTCTTTTGTTATTTCTTCTATTATCTTTTTCTTTTGTCTTCTTTTCTTTGCTTCCTGTTTATTTTGTCCTCTTTATTTTCTCTTTGTTATCCGTGCTTGTTCCCTTTTCCTCTTATTTGTCCTTCTTAATATCCTTTAGTATCCCCTTCCTGTTCTTTTATGTCCTTTGTACCTCCTTATCCTTTCTTTAATTTCCTTTAGTCCTTCTTTTATTTTGTCCTCTTTTCCTTTATGCACCTTCTTTTGTCATTTGTTTGTGCTTTCTTTATTTTCTTTGTGTCCTTTCTCTTTGATTGCTTTTTCTTTATTTGCCCTCTCTTTTTCCTTTGTGCACCTTCTTTTGTTCACTTATTTGCTTTTTAATGTCCTTATTCGTTCTTTTCTCTTTAATCTGCACTTTCTGGTGCGTTTTCGCGCTTTGCCTGACTCTAAAATGGCCGCCCCGCTGTTTCTTGTTCCTTATTGGTCAATTTGCCTGACCTCAAAATGGCCGCCAGTATTCTCGCGGTATTTGGTAGCTAATCGGGACGCTGCCTGACTTCAAGATAGCCGCCCGTGTATTCTTCGCTCTGATTGGCTCTCGCGCCTGATCCCAAAATGGCCGCCTAGACTCTCGCGAGAGCTCGTGCCAAATCTTCAAACTTCGCGCTTTTACACAGCGTTTTACCGGCACTCCTGGACTTCGTTTGCAGCGATCGGAGTGGGCTCCCACGTCGCTGTATTCTTCTCTTTGGCACTTATTTCTTCAGTAGTCCTTTGTGGGCAGGATGAGATCCAGGGTGGGCTCCTGGTCTAAAATCGCCGATATTCGTCGTCGATCGTCGATGGCCATACACGATGAAAACGATCCCACTGTCGTTGCCAGATGTCGTGTCCCCGATCCCAGTAACCACACAGGACACGATGGGGCAGGTTAGATACTTCTTTATTATTCTTGTACAGCGTGCTATTGCCCTGACCTCTCGCTCCAAGGTCCAGCAGCCGAGTGTCCCTTGTCCCCACCCCTTGACCGGATGTGGTGTCCGGTGTCCCCTCGCCTCTGTCCTGTCCCAGGGTCCTAGTGCCCTTGTCCTGGGCACGACATACGGGATCTGCAAACAGTTACCTTCAGTTTAGTTTCGTTTTTGTAAACATTCCAAATTGGAGGGGCTGCCTAGAATCTGCTGCTTACAGTGAGCTTTGCCTTTCCGTTGACTTCACCAATGTTCACCAAGAAGTGCGGACGCTGGTAAACTTTGGGTGGCCTACATTTACTTACTGTTGTTTGCATTGGTATAACTGAAATGGCATTTTATGTTACAGTTTTGTGCCAAGTCTTAATCGTTGCACCGATTACAATATTTGAGCAGTGCAATCATTCTTTAACATGTGGAGCCCAAATATTTCAGCTTTTGCTCCAAAGCAGATCATGCCTTAGGCTTTTATTTTGTAATGACCTTATCCCTTTCTATATCTTCCTTCCAAAATAAAGCTTGAAATGATGAATATATAAAACAATTTGGGATTTGCACTGCCGACAAACACACTAAAGCATCCGAGAGACAAAGGTGTTTTGCAGATTTTGCCATACACTGATTTTCCATCCCTTCCACTCAAAGAGCTGAGATAGTTCTCTATAGAAAGATGGTTACAGTTTGAAATGTTTTTTTATGTCAAATGCATCCGTATTAGCTCCAAGGCATGCTATGCCAATAGGAAGCTACACAAAGAGAGTGTGAGAGGAGGAGTTGAGCAGCAAACTACAAAGCATGCCTCAGAGGCTTGCACCGCTGCCCCTTCCCCTCTTTCTTCCTCTTCTTCCCTCTTTCTGTCTGTCTCGCTCCGCCTCACTTGCTGAAAACCATGACTACAACAAATGGCTCTTACCCTCTTTCCTCTCCTCTCCTTTTTTTATTTGTTCCCTTGTGAAATGGATTCCAAAAACAATACGGCTGCAAATGCCATCTTTTTCAGACATTTTTTCTAAAGTGCAGCCTCAGGCGAAGAGAAAAATAAAAGGTTAAAAATACAAAAATTCAACAATAAACACTAAATAAAGCAAGACAAAGTGGTCTCAAAGTGGCCTGATTGGTTTTATTCAAAACAATACACATTAGCACCACTTTATAGATTTTGCCAGTGAGGAGCTGCTTTCGTTTTCTCCTCTTGCTTTGAACAGCATTGTTTTCCATAGGTAGGAAAGGGCACCATTCCTGGAGATACTGCAATACCTGGTTGATGCATAAACTGAAAAACATTTAATATGATCCTTATCAGCGGTTTTCCTTATTTTAGTTTATAAAATGTATACCGCAGCTCTGTGTTCAGGGATGTGGTCTTTTTAAACCATACTGCGTACATTTTGTAAGGTTGTAAGGATATAAGCAATGGACATTGAAACATGTCTCTTCCAGCCCTGTAGTTATACTCTTAACTTTCCAGGCAAAAACACACAATGATTTCTGAATAAGAAGTGTAAAAGCGTGAAGGTAACTATGTTGTTCCTTCTTACATTTCACATGCTGTACTTTATCTTGCATTCCCTATGAGTGTTTCCCATTTCCAGGATGTTGTTACCTTTTTTTCCCCAACCAGCATGTTACTCTTGTCCCCCCCCCCCCCCACCCCCACCCCTCATAACCTATTTACCATTTTCTGGTTCTCCAGCGCCACAAGGTCATACGACTGGCAATAGCACCATGCAAATATCATCACTCCACTGAATACAAAAAACAAAAGTTAAAAACACTGTCATTTTCAACACCAAGAACTGTGCTTTCACAAATGTGAGACCTATTGCATTGTAAATGCTTGTTTTAAACTACATTTAGGTTGTGAATACTGGTGTCCATCACTTAGCCAATATAGGGTCTGAACACCAGTATATCCAATTATGACCACAACATGATTGTTGCCCTTCACATCTTCATTAGGTGACCGTCTCCCTTTATTGGCATGCTCCCATGATTGTACAGCATTATGAGTCACTCACAGTCTCTATGTAATTACATATCTAGAATAAATATATTGACTTGCAAGCCAGTTATTGACAGGCTCGCTTTTTGACTTTGTGAGAACACTTTTATTTCTGAACTTCAATTCCTTGAGGTAAGCAGATCTGTCATGCGCTTTCTTAACCACTGCTTGAACTGAAGTACAATTTTTCAGTCCATTTTAAAATATTTTACTTTCTGTTGTTAAAGTTGCTACCGCCCAATTGGCATTGTCCTGATGATGACCCCTTGATCTTAGATTGTTGGGGTCGAAATGTCAACAAATAAATAGTTTGGACCGCCCTATTTTTTGCGATTTCTTTATTGGTTTTACAACATGAAACAGTATCAACGGTTGGTCCCGGGCTGGCTTTAGGGCAGTGCGACCGGTACGGCTGAATTGGGCACTGACCTTTGGAGCGGGGAGCTGAGATCAGAGGGGGGAGCTGTGTTTGGTAATAGCTTATGACTGGAGTGATGAGGGGCACTTTTGCCTGGTGGTAGTGAGGGAATCCGAAGAGGCAGTCATGGTGTATAGGGGCGCCAAAAATAATTGTTGCACCGAGCCCCACCAGCACTAAAGCTGGCCCGGGGTTAGTCCATGGCCCAAGCCTGGACCAAGAACAAACACAGTGGAGTTACAGATGCGTATTTAGCTCCACAGTCTTTGCTTGACGTCAGGAATGCAGTTAGAGTTCCCATCTCCAGCTCACAAACATAAGGCATTATACTGGTAATGGAATTATCAATAGTTTGGACTGTCTTTATACTACTATATACTACTAATATATACTACTATATAAGGGAGATTCATGAGGCCTTTCTTTGGTTTATTCCTAGCTGTTGAATTTTTTAAATTGCGATTGCCTCTCCGAATACTTTCTTCATGTGCCACAATTGTTCACTTTCCGCACATTCAAGTCGCTTGAGCACTGCGCCGTCGATTTGTCCATCAACATAGCACTTTTTTTAGATGATTTTCAACTTTTTAGAAATTAAGTTTGTCATTTGAATGAAATAACTTTGATTCTCTGCTTTATGTTTGGTGTGTGTTTGATACCTATGAGCAATTGCCATCTATTTTGACCTGTTAATATGTACAATTCGATTGGATATCTTATTCCCCAAGTAATAAGGTTGGTGATAAACAACTCCATGGAACCTTTGTCTTTCGTTCTGCACACTTAGCCCCAGTTTCCTAGGGATATTGTATGGCCTCTTGTTTTTGTTAAATAGATTCTGCTTTAGGCACTGTAGGTGCAGACAGCGGGTGCGGAAGGTCGGCCAGAAAAAGTTTGGGCACATATTGATATTATTATTAGTAAAAAATTTTGACAAATTAAGCAGTGGACATTTTCTAAAGTTTTGCAGTGGACTGAATAAAAAAAGCAAATACATTTGGAGGCCGTTTCTTTATGCAAGAAGCAATGGAGACAAATATTTTGTGCCACTTTTCGCCTGTTAAAGATGGCATCTTTCGAGGCAAACCTCCTTTGCTCCATCCTTTATCGCAAAAGCAGTAAACATGTAACATAATGGGTTTTGCTGAAAGATTGCACAGTGAAAAACAACATGCCATTGTGCGCATTATTTGGTTCACGTCGAACCTCAACAAGGCTCTCCTTGACGATCGGCACGTGAATGCAAGCAGCATCGAGAGTTTTATGGCCCAATGAAAGGAAAAATCAATTTTTTTTGCGGCCATTTCCAGGTGCTAAAGTGAAATTTGTTCTGACGACTCTGGCAGCCCATAAATATGGCTTTATTAAGGGCAGCGAGTGAGGACTGTTGCTCCCGAGTTTGACGTCTCCGGCGGGGCCCAGCAGTCTCGTAAAACATGTCTGGACCTCCATTAGTGTGGGGAATAACTCTCACCCCCATGGCTTTCTCTGGTGAGGACTATAACTAGTCCATTTATAGGCTGCCTGAAGTGTGCGGGCCTCACATGGGAGCCCTCTGTCTTAGCAAAAGGCCAAACTCAAACTGCACGTGTCATTGTGTGTGATCACAGATGCTCTGCAGAGGCCCTCTCTAATAGCCGCCAAGTGACCCCATACCATGTATCACATCTTCAGTCTGTCCTGCTTTCAAATCATCAGCATATTGGTTGATGGGGATGTCGTGCCCATATGTACAATGTTAAACAAGAAACGTCATGTCCCAGAATGCATTGTTCTGTCGGCAAGTAGGTGAAGTCTCTTGATCTGCAAATAGATTCACCACATGTCCATCTTGGCAGATGGACATGAATGTTGTTAGCTCCAGACAGCAGTCCTGGGATGATGTAAACAACATTTTGAGTTTGTACACCTCCACATTGTCCAAACCCCTAACAGAAGAAACAAGCATTTACAATGCAATGGTTTTGCCTTTGTTAAAGTTAGAGCTATTGGCATTGCTCTTGACACTCTGAAGCTCCACTCTGAAGCTCCACTCTGCACTCTGAAGCTCCACTCTGCACTCTGAAGCTCCACTCTGCACTCTGAAGCTCCACTCTGCACTCTGAAGCTCCACTCTGCACTCTGAAGCTCCACTCTGCACTCTGAAGCTCCACTCTGCACTCTGAAGCTGCACTCTGAAGCTCCACTCTGCACTCTGAAGCTGCACTCTGAAGCTCCACTCTGAAGCTCCACTCTGAAGCTCCACTCTGAAGCTCCACTCTGAAGCTCCACTCTGAAGCTCCACTCTGAAGCTCCACTCTGAAGCTCCACTCTGAAGCTCCACTCTGAAGCTCCACTCTGCACTCTGAAGCTCCACTCTGAAGCTCCACTCTGCACTCTGAAGCTCCACTCTGAAGCTCCACTCTGCACTCTGAAGCTCCACTCTGAAGCTCCACTCTGCACTCTGAAGCTCCACTCTGCACTCTGAAGCTCCACTCTGCACTCTGAAGCTCCACTCTGCACTCTGAAGCTCCACTCTGCACTCTGAAGCTCCACTCTGCACTCTGAAGCTCCACTCTGCACTCTGAAGCTCCACTCTGAATCTGCACTCTGAAGCTCCACTCTGCACTCTGAAGCTCCACTCTGCACTCTGAAGCTCCACTCTGAATCTGCACTCTGAAGCTCCACTCTGCACTCTGAAGCTCCACTCTGAATCTGCACTCTGAAGCTCCACTCTGCACTCTGAAGCTCCACTCTGCACTCTGAAGCTCCACTCTGAAGCTCCACTCTGAAGCTCCACTCTGAAGCTCCACTCTGAAGCTCCACTCTGAAGCTCCACTCTGAAGCTCCACTCTGAAGCTCCACTCTGAAGCTCCACTCTGATGCTCCACTCTGATGCTCCACTCTGATGCTCCACTCTGAAGCTCCACTCTGAAGCTCCACTCTGAAGCTCCACTCTGAAGCTCCACTCTGAAGCTCCACTCTGAAGCTCCACTCTGAAGCTCCACTCTGAAGCTCCACTCTGAAGCTCCACTCTGAAGCTCCACTCTGCACTCTGAAGCTCCACTCTGAAGCTCCACTCTGCACTCTGAAGCTCCACTCTGAATCTGCACTCTGAAGCTCCACTCTGCACTCTGAAGCTCCACTCTGAATCTGCACTCTGAAGCTCCACTCTGCACTCTGAAGCTCCACTCTGAATCTGCACTCTGAAGCTCCACTCTGAATCTGCACTCTGAAGCTCCACTCTGAAGCTCCACTCTGAATCTGCACTCTGAAGCTCCACTCTGCACTCTGAAGCTCCACTCTGAATCTGCACTCTGAAGCTCCACTCTGCACTCTGATGCTCCACTCTGAAGCTCCACTCTGCACTCTGATGCTCCACTCTGCACTCTGAATCTGCACTCTGAAGCTCCACTCTGCACTCTGAATCTGCACTCTGCAGCTCCACTCTGAATCTGCAGCTCCACTCTGCACTCTGAAGCTGCACTCTGAATCTCCACTCTGAATCTCCACTCTGAAGCTGCACTCTGAATCTCCACTCTGAATCTGCACTCTGAAGCTCCACTCTGCACTCTGAATCTGCACTCTGAAGCTCCACTCTGCACTCTGAAGCTCCACTCTGCACTCTGAAGCTCCACTCTGAATCTGCACTCTGAAGCTCCACTCTGCACTCTGAAGCTCCACTCTGCACTCTGATGCTCCACTCTGAAGCTCCACTCTGAAGCTCCACTCTGAAGCTCCACTCTGAAGCTCCACTCTGAAGCTCCACTCTGAAGCTCCACTCTGAAGCTCCACTCTGAAGCTCCACTCTGAAGCTCCACTCTGAAGCTCCACTCTGAAGCTCCACTCTGCACTCTGAAGCTCCACTCTGCACTCTGAAGCTCCACTCTGCACTCTGAAGCTCCACTCTGCACTCTGAAGCTCCACTCTGCACTCTGAAGCTCCACTCTGAAGCTCCACTCTGAAGCTCCACTCTGAAGCTCCACTCTGAAGCTCCACTCTGCACTCTGAAGCTCCACTCTGAAGCTCCACTCTGCACTCTGAAGCTCCACTCTGAAGCTCCACTCTGCACTCTGAAGCTCCACTCTGAAGCTCCACTCTGCACTCTGAAGCTCCACTCTGAATCTGCACTCTGAAGCTCCACTCTGAAGCTGCACTCTGAAGCTCCACTCTGAAGCTCCACTCTGAAGCTCCACTCTGAAGCTCCACTCTGAAGCTCCACTCTGAAGCTCCACTCTGAAGCTCCACTCTGAAGCTCCACTCTGAAGCTCCACTCTGAAGCTCCACTCTGAAGCTCCACTCTGCACTCTGAAGCTCCACTCTGAAGCTCCACTCTGCACTCTGAAGCTCCACTCTGAAGCTCCACTCTGCACTCTGAAGCTCCACTCTGCACTCTGAAGCTCCACTCTGAAGCTCCACTCTGAAGCTCCACTCTGAAGCTCCACTCTGAAGCTCCACTCTGAAGCTCCACTCTGAAGCTCCACTCTGAAGCTCCACTCTGAAGCTCCACTCTGCACTCTGAAGCTCCACTCTGCACTCTGAAGCTCCACTCTGCACTCTGAAGCTCCACTCTGCACTCTGAAGCTCCACTCTGCACTCTGAAGCTCCACTCTGAAGCTCCACTCTGCACTCTGAAGCTCCACTCTGAATCTGCACTCTGAAGCTCCACTCTGCACTCTGAAGCTCCACTCTGAATCTGCACTCTGAAGCTCCACTCTGCACTCTGAAGCTCCACTCTGAATCTGCACTCTGAAGCTCCACTCTGCACTCTGAAGCTCCACTCTGAATCTGCACTCTGAAGCTCCACTCTGCACTCTGAAGCTCCACTCTGAAGCTCCACTCTGAATCTGCACTCTGATGCTCCACTCTGAATCTGCACTCTGATGCTCCACTCTGAATCTGCACTCTGAAGCTCCACTCTGCACTCTGAAGCTCCACTCTGCACTCTGAATCTGCACTCTGCAGCTCCACTCTGAATCTGCAGCTCCACTCTGCACTCTGAAGCTCCACTCTGAATCTCCACTCTGAAGCTCCACTCTGAAGCTCCACTCTGAAGCTCCACTCTGAAGCTCCACTCTGAAGCTCCACTCTGAAGCTCCACTCTGAAGCTCCACTCTGAAGCTCCACTCTGAAGCTCCACTCTGCACTCTGAAGCTCCACTCTGCACTCTGAAGCTCCACTCTGAAGCTCCACTCTGAATCTGCACTCTGAAGCTCCACTCTGAATCTGCACTCTGAAGCTCCACTCTGAAGCTCCACTCTGAAGCTCCACTCTGAAGCTCCACTCTGAAGCTCCACTCTGAAGCTCCACTCTGAAGCTCCACTCTGCACTCTGAAGCTCCACTCTGAAGCTCCACTCTGAAGCTCCACTCTGAAGCTCCACTCTGAAGCTCCACTCTGAAGCTCCACTCTGAAGCTCCACTCTGAAGCTCCACTCTGAATCTGCACTCTGAAGCTCCACTCTGAAGCTCCACTCTGAAGCTCCACTCTGCACTCTGAAGCTCCACTCTGAAGCTCCACTCTGAAGCTCCACTCTGAAGCTCCACTCTGAAGCTCCACTCTGAAGCTCCACTCTGAAGCTCCACTCTGAAGCTCCACTCTGAATCTGCACTCTGAAGCTCCACTCTGAAGCTCCACTCTGAAGCTCCACTCTGAAGCTCCACTCTGAAGCTCCACTCTGAAGCTCCACTCTGAAGCTCCACTCTGAAGCTCCACTCTGAAGCTCCACTCTGAAGCTCCACTCTGCACTCTGAAGCTCCACTCTGAAGCTCCACTCTGCACTCTGAAGCTCCACTCTGAAGCTCCACTCTGCACTCTGAAGCTCCACTCTGAATCTGCACTCTGAAGCTCCACTCTGCACTCTGAAGCTCCACTCTGAATCTGCACTCTGAAGCTCCACTCTGCACTCTGAAGCTCCACTCTGAAGCTGCACTCTGAAGCTCCACTCTGAAGCTCCACTCTGCACTCTGAAGCTCCACTCTGAAGCTCCACTCTGAAGCTCCACTCTGAAGCTCCACTCTGAAGCTCCACTCTGAAGCTCCACTCTGCACTCTGAAGCTCCACTCTGCACTCTGAAGCTCCACTCTGAAGCTCCACTCTGCACTCTGAAGCTCCACTCTGAAGCTCCACTCTGCACTCTGAAGCTCCACTCTGAATCTGCACTCTGAAGCTCCACTCTGCACTCTGAAGCTCCACTCTGAAGCTCCACTCTGCACTCTGAAGCTCCACTCTGAAGCTCCACTCTGCACTCTGAAGCTCCACTCTGAAGCTCCACTCTGAAGCTCCACTCTGCACTCTGAAGCTCCACTCTGAAGCTCCACTCTGAAGCTCCACTCTGCACTCTGAAGCTCCACTCTGAAGCTCCACTCTGAAGCTCCACTCTGCACTCTGAAGCTCCACTCTGAAGCTCCACTCTGCACTCTGAAGCTCCACTCTGAATCTGCACTCTGAAGCTCCACTCTGCACTCTGAAGCTCCACTCTGAAGCTCCACTCTGCACTCTGAAGCTCCACTCTGAAGCTCCACTCTGCACTCTGAAGCTCCACTCTGAAGCTCCACTCTGCACTCTGAAGCTCCACTCTGAAGCTCCACTCTGCACTCTGAAGCTCCACTCTGAAGCTCCACTCTGCACTCTGAAGCTCCACTCTGAAGCTCCACTCTGCACTCTGAAGCTCCACTCTGAAGCTCCACTCTGCACTCTGAAGCTCCACTCTGCACTCTGAAGCTCCACTCTGCACTCTGAAGCTCCACTCTGCACTCTGAAGCTCCACTCTGAAGCTCCACTCTGAAGCTCCACTCTGAAGCTCCACTCTGAAGCTCCACTCTGAAGCTCCACTCTGAAGCTCCACTCTGAAGCTCCACTCTGAAGCTCCACTCTGAAGCTCCACTCTGAAGCTCCACTCTGAAGCTCCACTCTGAAGCTCCACTCTGCACTCTGAAGCTCCACTCTGAAGCTCCACTCTGCACTCTGAAGCTCCACTCTGAAGCTCCACTCTGAAGCTCCACTCTGAAGCTCCACTCTGAAGCTCCACTCTGCACTCTGAAGCTCCACTCTGAAGCTCCACTCTGCACTCTGAAGCTCCACTCTGCACTCTGAAGCTCCACTCTGAAGCTCCACTCTGCACTCTGAAGCTCCACTCTGAAGCTCCACTCTGCACTCTGAAGCTCCACTCTGAATCTGCACTCTGAAGCTCCACTCTGAATCTGCACTCTGAAGCTCCACTCTGCACTCTGAAGCTCCACTCTGAAGCTCCACTCTGAAGCTCCACTCTGAAGCTCCACTCTGAAGCTCCACTCTGAAGCTCCACTCTGAAGCTCCACTCTGAAGCTCCACTCTGAAGCTCCACTCTGAAGCTCCACTCTGAAGCTCCACTCTGCACTCTGAAGCTCCACTCTGAAGCTCCACTCTGAAGCTCCACTCTGAAGCTCCACTCTGAAGCTCCACTCTGAAGCTCCACTCTGAAGCTCCACTCTGAAGCTCCACTCTGAAGCTCCACTCTGAAGCTCCACTCTGCACTCTGAAGCTCCACTCTGAAGCTCCACTCTGAAGCTCCACTCTGAAGCTCCACTCTGAAGCTCCACTCTGAAGCTCCACTCTGAAGCTCCACTCTGAAGCTCCACTCTGCACTCTGAAGCTCCACTCTGAAGCTCCACTCTGAAGCTCCACTCTGAAGCTCCACTCTGAAGCTCCACTCTGAAGCTCCACTCTGAAGCTCCACTCTGAAGCTCCACTCTGAAGCTCCACTCTGAAGCTCCACTCTGAAGCTCCACTCTGCACTCTGAAGCTCCACTCTGAAGCTCCACTCTGCACTCTGAAGCTCCACTCTGAAGCTCCACTCTGCACTCTGAAGCTCCACTCTGCACTCTGAAGCTCCACTCTGAAGCTCCACTCTGCACTCTGAAGCTCCACTCTGCACTCTGAAGCTCCACTCTGAAGCTCCACTCTGCACTCTGAAGCTCCACTCTGCACTCTGAAGCTCCACTCTGAAGCTCCACTCTGCACTCTGAAGCTCCACTCTGAATCTGCACTCTGAAGCTCCACTCTGCACTCTGAAGCTCCACTCTGAATCTGCACTCTGAAGCTCCACTCTGCACTCTGAAGCTCCACTCTGAAGCTGCACTCTGAAGCTCCACTCTGCACTCTGAAGCTCCACTCTGAAGCTGCACTCTGAAGCTCCACTCTGCACTCTGAAGCTCCACTCTGAAGCTGCACTCTGAAGCTCCACTCTGCACTCTGAAGCTCCACTCTGAAGCTGCACTCTGAAGCTCCACTCTGAAGCTCCACTCTGAAGCTCCACTCTGAAGCTCCACTCTGAAGCTCCACTCTGAAGCTCCACTCTGAAGCTCCACTCTGAAGCTCCACTCTGCACTCTGAAGCTCCACTGAAGCTACACACCGCGCAGGGCAGCTCTGGATGCTGATGCGAGAGGCCAGCTGGGAGGCGCGCTGCTCGTCTTCCTCGGAGAGAAAACTTGTTTTCATTGGGAGAGCGGCCTTCAAAGACCCGGTCACTGCGCCTCTCCGAGTGTTTAGCTTGGGATAAAATGGGCGCAGTGTTGTGGTGATGACAGTAGAGCAAGGGAGGTGCCGGCAATGCCGGACCAGACTCGGGGGCGTTCCCGGCGTCGCGTGACGTCGGCAAAAGGCAAAGAATGTCAGGAACGCCCCCGTGTCTGGTCCGGCATTGACGGACAGGCCCCTCGTCCAATGGCAAGGCTCCGTTTACGGAGCCAGCCAATCAATGACGAGGGCCGACCCAAAGCACCCTACAGTTCTCAACAGGATTTCGCCTGCGCGAAAAGCTGCGCAGAGCGCAGCTTTCGCTAGGCAAAACCTAAAAACTCCGAAGAATAAAAGATGGAACAAGCAACCTTGGCCAAGGTCTTTGCGTGAGCCCACCCTAATGGTTGTTCTAGGCCTTCTTGTTCATATTATTTCTCCAGTTATATGACATTACAACACATGCATTTCCAATGCAGGCATGCCTTTACAACGCACCCTTTACCACACATATCTTTACCACATATATGCCTTTTACCACACGTGCCTTTTTTGCAACGCAAGGTAGCTAACTATACTCTCTCTCTCTCTCTCTCTCCATATACATATATATATATATATATATATATATATATATATATATATATATATATATATATATATATATATATATATATATATATATATATGTATAAGCAAATGTCCCAATAGTGAGAGGAGCTCTGTAGCTGGTGCCGGCGGCGAGGTTCAGGACACCCTCGCGAAATACCTCTCAGCAAAATCGTTTCAATAAAGAAACACGCCGCACACTACTCCATAGGTTAAATTCTTGGGTTTATTTTCTGTAGGATCCCCACCTACGCGTTTCGGACAACAATCTGTCCCTGGTCACGGTACAAACATTAGTCCATCATCACTTTCCACCTTTTATACCTGTAGTCACCACTTGGCAATTAAGGTGCATTGTGGGCACAGTAGTTTTATGGATTGGTTTCATTCCAAATCATGCACCGCAAAGGCCGGATCCCAGCATTTTCACGACACAAATAATGCTCAATTAATTGAATTAAATGATGAAAGACCATGACGCTGGGTGCAGTCCTTACGGACTGTTGATGATGTGGCTGAGTATGCTCACATCTTAAAGCGCCAATTTCATCTATATTTTATAATATTAGTAGTGGACTGAGTGTCCTTATTATCAATGAGGGCTAAGTGCCTGTGAGTATACATTGAGTCGCTCCATGCTGTGGATCAACAGTAATTACGATGCCTGAATAATTAAAATCAAAATCTATTTGCTACTTGTCACACACATTGAATACAAGTTGCTAGGCTTAATAAACACAGAAACTTCTTTGTTACTACAATATTTCATTTCTTCATATCCTACGAGAATTATGGACTATAGTGCTTATTTAGTCGAACAAAGTATTGATACAGGCATCAAACTTATAAATGTACATAGAGTTCCTCATCGGCGTTGAGACCCCAAGGGCTTCTTGTTTTGAATCTGATTATTAGCTTTGACTCAAGCCTTCTCAAGTTGGTTACTCTATCACCACCTCTCTCATTCTCGCCAACCAACGCTATTCCTGAATACTTCATGTCTTTCCAGGTTTTCCCTGGATGTGAGTTCAGGTGTTTAGCTGTTGCGTAGGTTTGGTCATTGTTCTGGATTGCTCTTGTATGTTCAAGAATTCTCTTCTTCAAAGGGCAAATTGTCGAGCCAATATACTTTTTTCCACAGAAACATTGAATTAGATATACTACAAATTGTGAGTCACAAGTGATTTTGTTCCGGATGTCAAAAGTCCTGCCCCTGGGATCAGTGAGTGATTTCAAATTTCGGCCAATCTTACAGGCTTTGCATGTCATGCATTTACTGAAACCCAATTGTCTCTTTTCCAACCAACTTTGAGTTCTTGTTTGTTTGAAGTGGCTGTTAACTAGAGTATCACGGATTGATGGAGCTTTGCGATATGTTACAAGTGGATTATCGCCGATTAGGCTGCCTATATCATTGTCTTTTTTTAACACATTCCAGTATTTTTGCAGCACTCGCTTGATGTTGTAGCTTTCCTTGGAGTATGTTAGTACTAATCGCGGTTGATCATTTCCTTCATTCTGTTCAATTGTACTCTGTTTTGTTATTAGTGTTTCTGCTCTGGTCTTGGCTCTCGCTTTTTGTTCTCCTTTGATTATGTCAGCATGTTTCTCGTAGGATATGAAGAAATGAAATATTGTAGTAACAAAGAAGTTTCTGTGTTTATTAAGCCTAGCAACTTGTATTCAATGTGTGTGACAAGTAGCAAATAGATTTTGATTTTAATTATTCAGGCATCGTAATTACTGTTGATCCACAGCATGGAGCGACTCAATGTATACTCACAGGCACTTAGCCCTCATTGATAATAAGGACACTCAGTCCACTACTAATATTATAAAATATAGATGAAATTGGCGCTTTAAGATGTGAGCATACTCAGCCACATCATCAACAGTCCGTAAGGACTGCACCCAGCGTCATGGTCTTTCATCATTTAATTCAATTAATTGAGCATTATTTGTGTCGTGAAAATGCTGGGATCCGGCCTTTGCGGTGCATGATTTGGAATGAAACCAATCCATAAAACTACTGTGCCCACAATGCACCTTAATTGCCAAGTGGTGACTACAGGTATAAAAGGTGGAAAGTGATGATGGACTAATGTTTGTACCGTGACCAGGGACAGATTGTTGTCCGAAACGCGTAGGTGGGGATCCTACAGAAAATAAACCCAAGAATTTAACCTATGGAGTAGTGTGCGGCGTGTTTCTTTATTGAAACGATTTTGCTGAGATATATATATATATATATATATATATATATATATATATATATATATATATATATATATATATATATTATATATCTCTAAGAATGAAGAGCCCACAGCCGCGATGTCCTCACAAACTGACACTTTATTATTGGCATTCCTGCCCATCTCCTTCTCTTTTCTGAAAGCAGGCACCGGCACCAACCATGAGATAATGAAGTCGCATTTCGGTGGAGACTCCCTCCTTGTTCACATAGTGCAGCCGCCATTTTCTTTTCACTTAAATACCTCTTAGGGGATCACATCTCCGTGTAAACACTGAAGCAATACTTACAAGGACTTAAAACAGTAACTACAATAAATAATAAATGCTGTATTAAAGTGCATGGCATTTCTTAAATATACCAGCGTGACATGTCTCACCTGGCAATATATTTAATTGCATGTCAAATATACGGCCATCAGCTATTTTGGGAAACAAGATTCCATGAATTTCAGCATTCAATGTATAATACACACTATGGGCCTCATTAGGATCGCGGACGGACTTGCGTCCGTCCGCGACCCCAGAGGATGAGGGAACGTCCGCATGGGCTGCGGCGTTCCCTCATGTGCGATTAGGATGTGACCGCCACCCTGGCGGTCACATCCTGGATATTTAACATTGCGGAGGGTGCTGCTTCAAGCAGCACCCGCCGCAATGTTAAAAGTGCATGTTTAACATTTACATGCACAAAGCGGCAGGCCCCGCGCGGTGCTTGCCGCTTTGTGCATGTAAATGCTGGGGGGTACCATAGGTACCCCCATGTGCACCCCCCACCCGCCAACACCCTGGGGGCCCGCAACGGGCCCCCAAAATCAAAAGTACACATGCTTTTCCACGGCGGAAAAACCGCCGCGGAAAGGCATGTTTAGGAATGCATCCTAATTCTGCTGGCGGTGTCTGATAGACACTGCCAGCCAAATGAGAGCTTTTCCGCCGCGGTTGTAATCCGACCGCGGCGGAAAAGCGGTGGACAGAAACCAAGACCCACCAGCCATCGTAATGCGGCGGTGGGTCTTTGGTGAGTCCGCAGAGGATTTTCCGGAGGAGGCGGAAAATCCTCCATCATAATGAGGCCCTAAGTGTCTTCCAAGCTCTGAGTGAGCTTAATGGATGGGCTTGGTCAAGACAATTCATTTCAAAATAAATTGTGCCTTGCATGCCTCAAATTCATTCTAACCTAGTAGTCCATTTGAAACAACTTTACAAAATAGATAGATGTATAATACTATGTCCCGCATCAATTGTGACAATTGCCTGAAAAGCGAGAAATCGTTACATCTTCATCAACCATTAATTACTCACATCATGCCCCATTGGGCCATGTCAACCGTGTTCAGTGAGGACAGACTGTGGCTGAGATCTAGGGCCATCTGACATAGACGGATGACATCTTATTGTGATATGAAATGATATAAACCGATTTTGCCCTACCTTGGATAGCTCTCATGGATGACACACTTAAAAAGTAATAAACATAAAAAAATAATAAAGAAAAGGGGAGTGCTCATTGTGATACCTAAACTTTTTTACATTTAAAAAACATGAAAACTACAGATCAACACCTTTGTAGTTATGGCATATAGCACTTATTGTAGGCTGAGAGAGAATGAGAACTACTTCATAGAAATCTTGTCAAGCGTGGTTACAGATGTATGTACAATTCTTCATCCGAATTGAGACCATTTGGTATTTGATGTTAAACATGATTATATAGCCTGACTCCAGTCTACGCAGTTTGTGTTCTCTATTGCCACCCCTTATATTAGTTGAGACCGAATCTATGACATAATAAACCAGATCATTAGCTTTGCCCCCATGTTTTTCATGTCTATGACGAGGTATAGGGTTACTTTTATCCACCCTTGCCACTGCTCGTAAGTGCTGTAACATCCTTACAAGTACCATGTGTATAGTGCTGCCTATGTGTGTGCAAAATTGCCTAGGCAGTCAAGGAATTACAAATAAACTAAACAAGTAGGAAACCAAATCAAGGACAATTGAAAAAGTATAAGGGTAATAAAAAACTCACTATGTTTTAATAAAAGCACAATTACAATTCATTAATCAACACATACAATGTACAATAAGGATTAAAACAAAAACAAATGAATGCTGGAAAATCACAAAGGGAATGTTACATTAAAAACAATGACCATATTGGTTTATAACAAGAACACCATTCAAGGGGTGCCTATAGATCACTAATACAGTACTCGACGCGCGTTTCGGCGACTGAACGCCTTCCTCAGGAGCCACAAAAACAATTTAACATAGACCAGGGATTTGCTCGGTCAATGCTCAATGGTTTGTATATATTTGGACCAATTTTCATCTGCAGAGTGATGTCTCTGGAAGTGAATGCGTCTGATCTGGTTCCGACAAATGGCGATGTTCACCACGTATTATAAAAGTGATAAAAATCCGTTTTAAGAATATGTATGGAATTACGGACGTGCGGTTTAGCTTGACGGTTTCAATCTACATCCTGACCAGCCGTTATTTCCGCGCGTCCGAGTGCGCCGATATCGGGTACATCATACTTCACGGAAGGCCCGACCGCACCGGATATTTTATACTCCATTCACAGCGGATTTTCGGCTAACAGCACCATCACGGAGATCTATATAGCCGCTTTTTGAAAATGCCCCACAGCATCCCAAGTTTTTAGGCATTTTCACAGATATCTCCAGGTGCGACCTCAAAAAATTGAAACCGTCAAGCTAAACCGCACGTCCGTAATTCCATACATATTCTTAAAACGGATTTTTATCACTTTTATAATACGTGGTGAACATCGCCATTTGTCGGAACCAGATCAGACGCATTCACTTCCAGAGACATCACTCTGCAGATGAAAATTGGTCCAAATATATACAAACCATTGAGCATTGACCGAGCAAATCCCTGGTCTATGTTAAATTGTTTTTGTGGCTCCTGAGGAAGGCGTTCAGTCGCCGAAACGCGCGTCGAGTACTGTATTAGTGATCTATAGGCACCCCTTGATTGGTGTTCTTGTTATAAACCAATATGGTCATTGTTTTTAATGTAACATTCCCTTTGTGATTTTCCAGCATTCATTTGTTTTTGTTTTAATCCTTATTGTACATTGTATGTGTTGATTAATGAATTGTAATTGTGCTTTTATTAAAACATAGTGAGTTTTTTATTACCCTTATACTTTTTCAATTGTCCTTGATTTGGTTTCCTACTTGTTTAGTTTATTTGTAATTCCTTGACTGCCTAGGCAATTTTGCACACAGGTTGTTTACCCTGCCCTAGGAGTCTAATAGAGTATTACCCAGGGGGTCCTTGTTATTCTCGACGTATAGTGCTGCCTATGTACACTTTGGGGCATGAACACTGTAGAATATACACCACAAAGTCACTCCTACAATTATAAGATTGACAGATCTTAAATGGGGTATTGCACAGTGGACTGGAAAACACACTCATGTTCTGGCCTATTGTACATGCCTCACAAAAAGATGATGGACGGAATGTTGAACATTGTCAAACATACACCCCCAGTCAAAGATCTGGGTTTAATCCATCGTTATTTTGCTCACCACGCCACCCCAGTTCAGACATAGCCATATACAAATCAGTCTTGACCCTGTGCCTGATGGGAACAGTTCAGACCGAACTGCCCAGCTATGTCTTCCCTGGACCGGAATCAAGCATCCTAGGCCGGGTTTCGGGCTTTCAGCCCTCATCAGCCAGGATAGCTTGACTCCAGTGGCGTAGTGAGCACGGGACCCACGTCTGGGCATACCCTTCCCACTTAGGGTGAAATTTCAACACAAAAAGATGATGGACGGAATGTTGAACATTGTCAATCATTCACCCCAGTCACAGATCTGGGTTTAATCCATCGGTATTTTGCTCACCACCCCAGTTCAGACATAGCCATATGCAAATCAGTCTTGACCCTGTGCCTCATGGGAACTGTCCAGACCGAACTGCCAAGTCATGTCTTCCCTGGACCGGAATCAAGCATCCTAGGACTGGTTTCGGGCTTTCAGCCCTCATCAGCCAGGATAGCTTGACTCAAGTGGCGTAGTGAGCATGGGACCCACGTCTGGGTATACCCTTCCCACTTAGGGTGAAAGTGCAACACAAAAAGATGATGGACAGAATGTTGAACATTGTCAAACATTCACCCCCAGTCATGTACATGCCTTGCACCTGTGATATTTTCTGAACCCTGTATTTGTGGTCAGCCAAGTCTCAGACTTGACCATTTCAGGGCAACTGACACACAGTTCTCCTCGCATGGATTTGGCCCGCGCCTATAAGAGAGGAGTGGGTTTTTGGACACTGGTTTCCTAATAAATGGATCACTTCGTATTAAACTCCAATGGGACCTTAAGATGTTTCTCACATTCTGGTGGTACAGATTAACGCCTGTAATCATCCTCACTTCACCCCGACTGCTGACCTCACTTCTTTTTTCTCTAAACAGCAGTGTTTCCCTGGATTTTGTCATGTTCTGAATTTACCCTCATACGTCCAAGATTCCAATGACTTTTTACGCAAAATCAAAGACATACAATGGGATCCAAGTTGGTGCTTAATAACTTTAGACGTTATGTCTTTATACACCAGCATTGTACATAGGGACGGTATTAGAGCAATCGAATTTTATTTGGGATCTAGACCTATCATAATGTCTGAACATAACAGGATGATTCTGTCCATGATTACTTTTTGTTTGAATCATAATTTCTTTATGTTCAACAACCGGCACTACCAGCAGGTCAGGGGGGTGGCCATGGGGGCCTGCTTCTCTCCCAGTTATGCCTAAACATCCAAGGGTTTTAACCCATAAAGAAAGTAGCACTCTCAGGGGTTAGTTCCACCAGTGATTTTATTTCGGGAACAGTACAGCAACGACGCGTTTCGCCATGGGGCTTCTTCAAATTGGCGTCATTGCTGTACTGTTCCCGAAATAAAATCACTGGTGGAACTAACCCCTGAGAGTGCTACTTTCTTTATGGGTTAAAACCCTTGGATGTTTAGGAGCTTGGATATATATATATATATATATATATATATATATATATATATATATCTATCTCCAGCACCTCTCCTAAAGGAAAGAGTGAGCCGCACACATGGCTGTAAGTGTTCAAGTTTTATTTTCAGGGCTCCAAGTTTCCTACTGCATTTCAGCCCCCCTTAGGCCTTCATCAGAGGAGGAGCACGGCAAAATTCACGAGGCTGTGATTGAACTATCAGCGCCAGCTTATTGCTCATTTAAGTATCCATGATTACCCTCCAGTGGGTGTTGCAATGAATTACAGTGCCGAGCCTTCTGGTTCCTGTAGTTCATACCCGCCTCTCAGTAATATCCCTTTGGTGGGCGATGCTTATTTGATTCTGCCATATTTCTTCTTTACCACGATTCCCTCACTAACCATTTTCGTGTTTGCTCGAGTCCGAGCCTTGGGACAGTCCCTGGTGGCAGCAGCTGCTCTTTATGCCTTTCGGCGGATTCATTTGCGAGGTCCATTTCGAGCAGTTGTGGCGCTCATTAGTCGGTGGTGCGTTGCTCCACGGCCGGACCAGACCGTAATATATCACCAGCACCTCTCCTAAAGGAAAGAGTGAGCCGCACACATCGCGGTAAGTTTTCAAGTTTTATTTTCAGGGCTCCACGTGTCCTAATGCATTTCAGCCCCACTTAGGGCTTCATCAGAGGAGGAGCACGGCAAACATCACGAGGCTGTGATTGAACTATCAGCGCCAGCTTATTGCTCATTTAAGTATCCATGATTACCCTCCAGTGGATGTTGCAATGAATTACAGTGCCGAGCCTTCTGGTTCCTGTAGTTCAAACCCGCCTCTCAGTAATATCCCTTTGGTGGGCGATGCTTATTTGATTCTGCCATATTTCTTCTTTACCACGATTCCCTCACAAACCATTTTCGTGTTTGCTCGAGTCCGAACCTGGGGACAGTCCCTGGCGGCAGCCGTTGCTCTTTATGCCTTTCGGCGGATTAACTTGCGAGGTCCATTTCGAGCAGTTGTGGCGCTCATTAGTCGGTAGTGCGTTGATCCACGGCCGGACCTGACCGTAATATATCACCAGGACCTCTCCTAAAGGAAAGAGTAAGCCGCACACATCGCGGTAAGTTTTCAAGTTTTATTTTCAGCGCTCCAAGTGTCCTAATGCATTTCATCCCCACTTAGGCCTTCATCAGAGGAGGAGCACGGCAAACATCACGAGGCTGATTGAACTATCAGCGCCAGCTTATTGCTCATTTAAGTATCCATGATTACCCTCCAGTGGGTGTTGCAATGAATTACAGTGCCGAGCCTTCTGGTTCCTGTAGTTCAAATCCGCCTCTCAGTAATATCCCTTCGGTGGGCGATGCTTATTTGATTCTGCCATATTTCTTCTTTACCACGATTCCCTCACAAACCATTTTCGTGTTTGCTCAAGTCCGAACCTGGGGACAGTCCCTGGTGGCAGCCGCTGCTCTTTATGCCTTTCGGCGGATTAACTTGCGAGGTCCATTTCGAGCAGTTGTGGCGCTCATTAGTCGGTGGTGCGTTGCTCCACGGCCGGACCAGACCGTAATATATCACCAGCTCCTCTCCTAAAGGAAAGAGTGAGCTGCACACATCGCGGTAAGTTTTCAAGTTTTATTCTCAGCGCTCCCAGTGTCCTAATGCATTTCAACCCCACTTAGGCCTTCATCAGAGGAGGAGCACGGCAAGCAAGCTCATTTAAGTATCCATGATTACCCTCCAGTGGGTGTTGCAATGAATTACAGTGCCGAGCCTTCTGGTTCCTGTAGTTCAAACCCGCCTCTCAGTAATATCCCTTCGGTTGGCTGAGGTTCCGTGAATTCTGAACCCATTTCATAAAGGTCATGGTTTCGTTACGAATTTGATATTAGCGAACCGTAACTAGTTAGTACGACAAGTATGAGTGTTTTCATCACGTTAGACCGATGGATTCACAACGTATTTAGGGATTTCGTTCTGAACCCTTGGGTTCCATTTTGTGTATGGCAGCCATTTTGTGGTTGCCCTCACATAGGCCGATGACTACGGCCGAACGAGTCTTTAGCACACGTACACTTTAGCTGACTTCTGAATGACCTGAGCGAACTGACCTTCTTGCCTGAAGCCAACCTTGTTAGGCCAGTTCCTTTCCCAGTAGCTGATCAAGATTGAGGCTCAAAGCACAGGACATCGTAAAACCTTATTGCACACAAATATGCCTTATCTTACTCTCACCTGTATCTGCTCCTTTCTTTATGGTCTATTTACGATGGGGATGTGCCCTTTTTTATTATCGGTTCGTTCGACCTGTCTGAAGAAGAATGTTGGGTTTGACCGATGATTGATCATGGGCTGGGCAACTGAAAAGTGGGTTTTACCGTCATGCGATACCTCTGGTGTGGATACATGTGATTGGACAGTTTGTAAATGTAAGGTATTTGTCTGGAATGTGCTTTTTGGCATAAAAAGGGATGACTTGCTTTGTAAAATTGAGCAGTCTTCTGAGAACTCATACCGTGTTGACTTCTAGGACTTCTGTTACTGGCTGCAGCCAATAAATTCGATCTTTGACACCACCAAGAAGTTTCCGTGTCTCTGTATTCTAAGACAGGTGATACCCGAAGACTTTGGGCATGCCCCTGGCGCCGCCGGGTCTTAAATAACCCGGTTCTTTAGTTGGCCCTTAAACAGTCTTTACCTGAGCCCCGTAAGAATCCAGCTGGCTATTACAAAGAATTGTCTCAGACAGTTGACGCATGCATCATGAATTTAGCCGACATAGATATGCTGTTGGGTAATGTAGTACCTCAACCTCTATGGGCAAAAATTCGTCATGAGGATCATGCGATTGAGTTAGGTGATTCATGGGTGAATATCGCTGCTGCAGATGCTAGACAGGTTGGTGGTGCTAAACCTGAGGCTCTAGTGGCAAAAGTACCTAGCAAAATTATAAATCTTATGAAGACAATGCCTTATCTTACTCTCACCTGTATCTGCTCCTTTCTTTATGGTCTATTTACGATGGGGATGTGCCCTTTTTTATTATGGGTTCGTTCGACCTGTCTGAAGAAGAATGTTGGGTTTGACCGATGATTGATCATGGGCTGGGCAACTGAAAAGTGGGTTTTACCGTCATGCGATACCTCTGGTGTGGATACATGTGATTGGACAGTTTGTAAATGTAAGGTATTTGTCTGGAATGTGCTTTTTGGCATAAAAAGGGATGACTTGCTTTGTAAAATTGAGCAGTCTCCTGAGAACTCATACCGTGTTGACTTCTAGGACTTCTGTTACTGGCTGCAGCCAATAAATTCGATCTTTGACGCCACCAAGAAGTTTCTGTGTCTCTGTATTCTAAGACAGGTGATACCCGAAGACCTTGGGCATGCCCCTGGCGCCGCCGGGTCTTAAATAACCCGGTTCTTTAGTTGGCGCCCAACGTTGGGCGACTTCAGCGGTACCGGTCCAAGCCTGAAGATCGTGAGGAGCTTCGTGAGGAAATTCTGGAGGACGGCCACCACTTTATCGACCCCGGCATGTCGAATGTGGACTGAAGGTCTTTTCTGCGAGGCTTCCCGCTTTCCTGATGGTTACGAAGGACTACTGCCCTGACTGTCGCCCTGTCTTGGACCCATTTGTGGTGCTTTGTACGGTGAGACGATAGACGGGTCTTCTGGTGGCGTGACTGATACCTCAGTTAAGTATAAGTGGGTCGCTCCCAGTCCTTAGTTTTTGGTTCTTTGGTTCTTAGTTTGTTTGGTCCTTAGTTTTGATTTGAAAATTGCAATTTCCAAAGCCGAGGGTCTTGTATATTTACGAGTGTATCGGTAGAGATAATCCCTTGAAGTTTGAAGCTCGATTAGTGAGCGAAGATGCCTAATCGTAGCAAATTTGGTACGTGGTTTGGTTGTGGTTGCAACAGGGATTCCCGATTGGAGGATTCGTGTTTGATACCTCCGGTTGGAACTTCGACTTATGAGCTCTATTCTAAACACGGCGTGGGCCCCATTACGTTTAATGAAGTATGGGTCCGCTACACTAGGAAAGATGGTGTCTTACGATGGCCCCAACATGGTAGTTTTGATACTGAGATTTTGGATAATCTAGAAACTAGATTATTTAAAAAGAAAGCCCGGCCGGCAATGTTTGACTCCTTTCGCCTGTGGCGTAAAGAGGCCAAACAGAGAGAAATCAAACAAGCTAAAAGTGATAAGAGAGAAAAGGGGTTGTCGATAATGCAAGCTGCCAGGCGGTTTAAAGAAGACAAAGAAGATAAAGCAATTGAGGTGTCAGATAGGCAACATAATATGGCTATTGATAAATGTTATCCAGCATTGCCACCTATTCTTGAGAATGCAACGAAGGACCCTGAGAAGGATCATTTGATGTCACATTTGTTGAGATTGCCACCCCCTTATGCACAGAGTGCTACGGCACCTCCGCAACCTCCAGTTGCACAACCTCTTGTTGCTGCTCAACCACCGGCTCCTCCTCAGCTGGTTCTTCCTCCTACGGCGCAGCCTCCTCTGGGGCCGCCGACTTTGCTATCGGTTTTGTCTGGAACTACTTTGCCTTATTCTCCTGTACCTTCAACTTCTCTTGCTACTAACCCTACGCTTCTATCACCTCAAAATACTTCGTCTCCTGTCCTTATGACAGCTTCTCCTTCTGCTCTACAACGAATGACTGATACTGTTACTGGTCTTTTGTCTCCTTTCTTTGGGTCATTGAGTATGACCCCTGTTTCTGCACGTAAACAAATGTGTAGTCAGCTTCCTGGTCCCGAAGAACGGCTGTGTTAGATCTCTTGGCTCGCAGATAGGTTTCGAATGTTTCGAGGTATAACTTAGAGTCAGTTATGGATGTTTTCCAGCAGTGGGAAGCACCCAAGCAAAGGTATGTTTTTGAAGTTATGTGTACTTTCCTTCGTGAGGAATGGGAAGATAATGATTTGGGTTCAGTCCCTGTAGAATTGCTAAATGTCCAGTCTGAGTTTGCGAAAGGGACAATAGTGGGTACCGGAATTGAGAATGCAGTTGTGATGGTACTTGCGTTAAGGAGCGATTTCCCTTCTCAGCGACTGTTTGAACTTGATTCCGCAGTTAGGAGGAAAGTGAGACAATATCCAATGAGAGAAGGTCCTCCAGTATGGCGGAAAGAGGTAGCTGCTGGTGCGAATAATAATCCCCCAGCTATACCAGCACATTTTCAAAGAGTATGGGTACATGTGCCATGGAAGAGAGTAGAAGTTTTGGCCCTTAAACAGTCTTTACCTGAGCCCCGTAAGAATCCAGCTGGCTATTACAAAGAATTGTCTCAGACAGTTGACGCATGCATCATGAATTTAGCCGACATAGATATGCTGTTGGGTAATGTAGTACCTCAACCTCTATGGGCAAAAATTTGTCATGAGGATCATGCGATTGAGTTAGGTGATTCATGGGTGAATATCGCTGCTGCAGATGCTAGACAGGTTGGTGGTGCTAAACCTGAGGCTCTAGTGGCAAAAGTACCTAGCAAAATTATAAATCTTATGAAGACAATGATGCCTGCGTTGCGATTCAATTGGGACAAGTTAGCAGCATGTAAGCAGAAGAAGGACGAAAGTGTATCTGATTTCTTCACTAGATTTGAAGAAACATTTATAGATCATAGTGGTCAGGATATGAGTGCGGAAGGTGGGCAAAGATTGTTCGTAGATAAGTTTGTCTTTAACTTACTCCCTGAACTGTGTAATAAGTTGAAAGATTCTGAAAGTTCTTGGGCTGTTTCTTCGTCGGCCCAGATATTGGCGACTGCACAGTACTATGAGAATAGGGATAAGGATGAGAAAGATAGAGTAGAGAAAAAGACTAAAGACTTAAAGACAAAGGTTCTTTTGCAGCAGGCGTATCCGCCTCGCTCGAATCAGCAAGAGTCACAGCAACACCCACAATTTCAGCAACCTCCGCCATTTCAGAGGCCGCAACAGAACGTTGGGTATTTTCCTCCAAGACCACCCTTGGGTTTGAATCAGTGTGCGTATTGTAAGGAGGAAGGTCATTATAAAAAGGAATGACCTGTTTTACGGCAAAGTGCGAGTGGTATGCCAGCCCCGAGAGGTCGTGGTGGTTTGAAGCAAGTGTCTAGGGGTAGAGGACGTGGTGCATTTCCTCAGAACGAACGTTCCTTTCCTCCACAAAATTCTTTGAATTGCTTTGATCAACAGAAAATTGCATCTGTTCGATCGAGTACTGTGCTGATGACTATTATGTTGGGAGTGAGAATGCTGACTATAATGATTGCTAGGACAGCCATAGACAAAGAGAGGGAGTAGTGTTGGTTCCAGTAGATCAGAGTGGGCCTTATGTTGCAGTAGCCACATCAGGTGTAGTAGAGCCTTTTCTTTTGGATACTGGTGCGACGAAGAGTTCTATCATGCACTCTAAACTCCCTGACGCACCTTGTCTGGCTTAACGAATGTTTTGGTAGGATTCTCTGGCGCCCTAGTTCGTAATCCAGTTTCTAGTCCTTTGTCTCTTTCTATAGGGCCTTGTGAATTGGAAGCACCCCTCATTTTAACAACAGGTTGTGGCGAGAATTTGTTGGGCTTGGATTTGTTGAAAAGGTTGAATGCGACATTGCATTGTTCTCCTTCGGGAGTACAGCTTACATTGGGTAAGTAAGTGATCTCTCCGATGTATTTGTCTAAAGATCGGCTTCCACCGGAATTATGTTCTCTCCCTGATACTCTTTGGGCTACTGGTCCTAATGATGTGGGTCTTTTGGAGATTCCACCTTACGTTGTAACGCTTAAAGCAAATTTTAAATTGCCACGCATCCCCCAATATAGGATTTCTAGCGATGGTGAAAGAGCGCTTTTAGCAATCATCTACGATTTGATTGAGAAAGATGTGATTGAAGAAACAAGAGGTAATGTGTGCAACAGTCCTGTTTTGCCTGTCTTGAAATGCACTGACTCTTCTCAGCCACCTGTTTATAGGTTTGTGATCGATCTTAGAGAGGTTAACAAGATGGTTGTGCCACAGGTTCCAGTTGTTCCGGATATTACTGCTTTGTTGACTTTGATTCCTGCTTCAGCTGCTTGGTTTTCTGTCATAGACTTGAAAAAAGCTTTCTTCAGTATTCCAATTGCTGAGGAGAGTAGAGATATTTCTGGCTTCTCTTTAGGAGGCCGAAGCTTCCGGTTTAAGAGAGCTCCTCAAGGCTATTGCGAAAGTCCTTCTATTTATAGCCAGGCTTTGAAAACTCAACTTGATACTCTTGTGTTGCCTGCTGGTGCTGCTCTTATTCAATATGTGGATGATCTGTTAGTGGCCGCTGATGATGAGAAAACTTGTAAAGAAGCTACTCTTTCTTTGTTGCGACATCTGTCGGACTTGCATCATAAGGTGTCACCTTCTAAGTTGCAGTATTGTCGACAAGAAATTACCTACTTAGGTCATCTCTTGTCAAAGGAGGGAAGAAGGTTGACCCCAGAACGAATTCAAGCGATTGCGCGAATGACTGTGCCAAATACGCAGAGAGAGGTACGTGCTTTCTTGGGTATCACGTCATATTGTAGACAGTGGATACCGAATTTTTCTTTGCTGGCCAAACCTCTGTTGGCATTGACTTGTAAAGATACACCGAATCCTCTCCCGTGGTCTGACGATTGTCAGAAAAGTTTTTCGGAATTACGTGATGCATTGTGTTCGGCTCCTGTGTTGGGTACTCCAGACTATAGCAAGCCTTTTACGTTGTATGTGCACGAAAGAGAGGGATGTGCGTTGTCAGTGTTGACACAATCTTTTGGGGACAAACAGCGTCCATGCGCGTATTTCTCATCTACGTTAGATCCAGTTGCTAAAGCATTGCCGAGTTGTTTGAGAGCTACAGCCGTAGCTGCCGTTTCTATTAGACAGTCTGCTGGTTTGGTGTTGGATAATACGCTGATTGTGATGGTCCCACATGCAGTGGATACCTTATTAAACAGGACTAAGACACAGCACCTTACTAGTGCAGTCTTTCCAGTTACAAGTTGACACTGTTGACTAGCCACGTTCATATCAGAGGATGTAACGTGTTGAATCCAGCTACGTTGTTGCCGATCTCTACAGAGACGGATGTGCAAGAACAGCATGATTGTTTTCTTCGCACAGAGGAAGAAACAAAAGCTAGAGTGGATCTTAAAGACACTCCTTTTGAGAATGTGGATGGTACGCTGTGGGTTGATGGTTCATGTTTTAAGCTTCCGAATGGCGAGACGACTGCAGCGTATGCTATCACAACTTTAAATACAGTTGTTGAGACAGCACGCATACCACAGAATTCTGCGCAAGCAGCAGAGTTGATTGCATTGACTAGAGCATGTGTGTTGTCGGAAGGAAAACAAGTGAATGTGTATACCAATAGTCAATATGTGTTTGGTGTTGCTCACAGTTTTGGACGTTTGTGGAGAGAGCATGGGTTCCTTACTACTCATGGAACTAAAATCCAGCATGGGCAGTTGGTGAATGAGCTTCTCGAGTCACTTACTTTGCCGAAGCAAGTTGCGATTGTGAAGTGTAGCGCACATCGGAAGGTTACGGATGATGTTGGCCGCGGAAATGCATTTGCGGATGAAGTTGCGAAGGAAACAGCGAAGGATATGATGAGCGAGATGGGTTATGGCTGGTGGAATGTGCGAAGATATGATTGAGAGTGTGAAATCGATACAGGCTGAAGCTACTGAAAGTGAGAAGAATGTTTGGAGAGAAACTACGGGTAGATTGGATTCGACTGGTTGTTGGGTTGAATTGTCAGAACACCAAAGATGGATGTTGCCAGATGCGTACGTGCTTGCAGTGGTTACTATGGCACATGGTTTGTCTCACATCAGTGTGAAAGGGCTTTGTAAGTTGTTGGCTCCAGTATGGCAGAATGCTGGAATTCCCAAGTGTGCGGAGAATGTGGTCAAGAATTGCATGGTGTGTTTGATGTATAATCCTGGCAAGGGAACTCCAACTCCAGCTGGTCACTTTGCTCCTCCGACGTATCTGTTCGAGGTTTTACAATTGGATTTCATCCACATGGAAAGGTGCAATAATTTAAAGTATGTCCTTGTAGTTGTTTGCGCCTTTTCTAGATGGGTAGAAGCATACCCCCTAAAAGATAATACTGCCTCGTCCACTTCTAAAGTCCTGGTCAAAGAATATTTCCCTAGGTTTGGGTTGCCAAGGATGGTGTGGAGTGATAATGGGAGTGAGTTCGTGGGGAAGGTGATGAAGAGAGTGTGTGAAGGGTTGGGAATTCACCAGAAATTCCACGCTGCGAATCATCCCCAATCAGCTGGTTTAGTTGAGTGCTATAATGGCACCTTAAAGTTAAAGCTGGCTAAGATTCAAGCGAGCGCTGGTCTTCAATGGCCTGATGCTTTACCGTTGGCACTTTTGTCGACTAGAACTACAGTACATTCCCGGATAGGCCTTAGTCCCTATGAGATAGTTTTTGGCCGTCCGGCAAATGTTTGGGGAGTGCCGAGGCCAACGAAGTTTAGTGACATCGAATACCCTATGCTAGTGGACTACTTGTATGACTTGACAACTAAATTGCGTGTCTTACATCAACAGGTTCATGATAAATTGCCGCCAGCTTCTGTGGATCCAGGTCACATCCTCAATCCTGGTGACTGGATTCTGGTGAAGAACTTTCAGCGAACCAAGAATGATCAGCCCCGCTGGACCGGCCCACACCAAGTCTTGTTGACTGCAAGGACCTCAGTGAAAGTTTTCGGGAAAAAGAACTGGATCCACGGCGTACATTGTAAGAGGGCACCGTTCCCTCTGCCGTACGACCAGTGGGTCCCTGAAGGTATTGCAGATTCAGAGACTGAAAGGGTGCCGACATTTGCACCGTTTAGCGACGCTGAGTTGGTGTGGAGAGGCTCCGAGAAAGAAAATGACACTGTCCTTCAAGAAGCTGTGCCTGTGTCTCTAAGATTGGACACTACTGAACCTGAACTGTTGTTTCAGCCTCAAACGAGGCCTGGAAAAGAACGTTATAATCTACGTCCTAGAAACAATGGACTAATAAAAGAAATTAATTCCTTTTTTTGATTTTTTGAACTGAACTCTCTCAGGAATTGAACTCTTTCAGCCAAGAAACTTTTTTGGTATATTTTTTTGTGAACCACCATCCCGGTTCAGCTGTAGGGTCGCGGTGCAAAGACTAGAGAGTGCAAGTCGAAGACGCAAGGTCGACGGTTCTGGTTGGTCTAAGGGAGTTCCCTGGGCTGACAGAAGCATTCTTTAGCAGAAGAAAAGCAACCGCCGTGAACAACATCGGTTAGAGGATGGAGTTTTTTGAGATTGAGAGAACCGTTGAGAAAATTAACTTTAAGAAGAAACTGTGTAAAATTGTGCATAGCAAATGTTTTCTGATCACATGTCTTTTGATATTTTTTAGCATGACGTTAGCTTTGGTGGGTTGGTTTGTATTTTCTCTTCAACTGATTTCTGCACCCATTTTCCAACCTACGACTTTACCTACTACCACTTCTTTGCATTCCTTCCATGTCCTACCTGAACACGAGCAAATTAGAAGGTCCGAATTTGCGAATAATTCCTTTGTGCAACTCCTCCATCAACACCAGTTAGTAGTGAACACCACTAATTGTTGGGTGTGTGGTCTTATGCCACATACTATGGATAGAGGTATTCCTTATCTGATTTTACCATTCAGTCAGAACGGGTCTTTGTGGGCTTTCCAGACTATGGTCCTTTATGCCCTTGAGGTTTATCCTCCGTGTTTTGGAAGAGAGAACACGAGTAACCAAGCTTTGGTGAAAGGAATCACAGATATGAGTAGAGATATCGAAACGTATAAGACCATTCCCAAGGATGAGTTACTAGCATATGTTGGTTGGAACGCAACCGGATATAGTATTCGTCTGGGTGAGAAGCAGAGACGGAAAAGGTCACCTCCGATTTGGATTGTACCCTCGTGGTCATTTTTGTCTGAAAGTGAAGGGCAAGAATCCGAGAGCTCATTTAGGGAAGAGTGTTTGTACTCAGACGTATGTCTTTGTGTCTCAAACTTCCCCACCATTTTTAGCAGCTAGGGGGAACGTATTTTGTCTGCTATGATAGAGCATATACATGGTTGCCCCCTGATTTTTCGGGAACATGTTACGTTGCATATTTGTTGCCTCCTACATATACTGCTGCCGTAGATTACCACAGAACGAGAGTTGTTAGGGGTGTCCTCAGTAAGGAAGATACCACGGGACAAGAAGTGGGAGACTTTTTCAAGGGTTTCCTACCGTTTTGGGGACCTATGGCTAACAGTAGAGGCTTACGGCAATTGACGAGAGTGGTTGAATCCACCATAAACGAAACTGCTGGTGCCCTTAGTAATCTGACAGCTGAGCTTCAAGCGGATCGCCTTATGACGTTACAAAATCGTATGGTTTTAGACGTCATACTTGCAGATCGAGGTGGGGTATGTAAAGTGATCCGATCAAGTTGCTGCGTTTTCATACCAGACAATGCTCCTACGGTATACCAGGCCATTTCCAAGTTACATAAGATCTCTGAGTCTATACATGTGGATAAAGGAGATTGGTCGTTGACTGGATGGTTCTGGGAACTGTTATCGACCTGGGGATGGAAGATTCTGATGATCATTGGGATGGCTTTAGCGATTCTTTTCCTGTTCTGTCTTTGTGTGCAGTGTGCTCCTGCTATATGTGGCCTCTGTGCTACTACGTGTGCAAGGAGACCTGTCCCAAGGTACTAAGTAATAGGCTTATGCTCCAGCAACATCTTGATGATCTGATGAATATAGACCTGGACTCAGATTGAAGTGAGTGTAAGTCATTGCCTATGTAAGGGCAAAAGGAGGGCCTGAGGTTCCGTGAATTCTGAACCCGTTTCATAAAGGTCATGGTTTTGTTACGAATTTGATATTAGCGAACCGTAACTAGTTAGTACGACAAGTATGAGTGTTTTCATCACGTTAGACCGATGGATTCACTACGTATTTAGGGATTTCGTTCTGAACCCTTGGGTTCCATTTTGTGTATGGCAGCCATTTTGTGGTTGCCCTCACATAGGCCGATGACTACGGCCGAACGAGTCTTTAGCACACGTACACATTAGCTGACTCCTGAATGACCTGAGCGAACTGACCTTCTTGCCTGAAGCCAACCTTGTTAGGCCAGTTCCTTTCCCAGTAGCTGATCAAGAATGAGGATCAAAGCACAGGACATCATAAAACTTTATTGCACACAAATATGCCTTATCCTACTCTCACCTGTTTCTGCTCCTTTCTTTATGGTCTATTTACGATGGGGATGTGCCCTTTTTTATTATGGGTTCGTTCAACCTGTCTGAAGAAGAATGTTGGGTTTGACCGATGATTGATCATGGGCTGGGCAACTGAAAAGTGGGTTTTACCGTCATGCGATACCTCTGGTGTGGATACATGTGATTGGACAGTTTGTAAATGTAAGGTATTTGTCTGGAATGTGATTTTTGGCATAAAAAGGGATGACTTGCTTTGTAAAATTGAGCAGTCTCCTGAGAACTCATACCGTATTGACTTCTAGGACTTCTGTTACTGGCTGCAGCCAATAAATTCGATCTTTGACGCCACCAAGAAGTTTCCGTGTCTCTGTATTCTAAGACAGGTGATACCCGAAAACTTTGGGCGTGCCCCTGGCGCCGCCGGGTCTTAAATAACCCGGTTATTCAGTGCGATGCTTATTTGATTCTGCCATATTTCTTCTTTACCACGATTCCCTCACAAACCATTTTCGTGTTTGCTCGAGTCCGAACCTGGGGACAGTCCCTGGCGGCAGCCACTGCTCTTTATGCCTTTCTGCGGATTAACTTGCGACGTCCATTTCAAGCAGTTGTGGCGCTCATTATTTGGTAGTGCGTTGTTATATATATGTATTCACTGAAAAAAACATAGGTTTTAGGGGAGTTATAGTTAGCTGGACATTTCACTCATACAAAACCATTGAAATTCCTCCGTTATAGTTAGTTGTACTAACTGTAACTCTCGCGCCCGCAATCCACTGGTGATGATGTCACATATTACATAATTCATGACATGGTCAGTGACATCACTGATGACATCACTGATGACATCATCCACGTGACAATCAGATACACCTCATCATATACGTCTATAATCTTTCATCCCTCATTGAAAGGTTTCTACGGAGGCACAAGATGGCTGCCAACACTTCCTGGTTTGGAGTGTTGACAGCCAATTAGAATAAAGCTCGTGCACGGCAGGGTGCGCTGATCCACCGAGGCCATAGATATATATGTACTTTTGATTTTGATTTTCTCAGGAACTACTTTACGGATTTAAACCATTTAAGCAAAAGGCACGAGTCTGAACCAATGACTACCTTTTTGCCAAATTTGGTGTAATTCCGTTCAGCAGTTCGGGCTGTAGCCACGATGAACGGTTGCTATGGAAAATTGCATCGGGAAAACAAGTTTTGGGACCCCCCTTTTTTCTCGACCCCCACTTCATGAATCACCCCGAGGGTTTCAGGATAGGAGCGGATCAGGGTGCCCCACCAGTTTTGAAAATTTTGCGAAGATTCGTCAACTGGCGCCAAAGTTATTCCAAATAGAATGTTGTGGATTTCCTATGGAAAATAGGCCCTAACTATAATATATATATTTATGTATATATATATGTACATATGTACATATACATACATATATATATTTATGAATATATTCACTTAAAAAAACCACAGGTTTCAGGCCTTATATAGTTAGGAATTAGCATTTTAAAAACCTTGCAAATTCACTTAAAAAAACATAGGTTTCAGGCCTTATATAGTTAGGAATTAGCATTTAAAAAACCGTTGAAATTGCTCCTATATAGTTAGTTGTACCAACTATATTTCACGCACCCGCAATCCACTGCTGATGATGTCATATATTACATCATTCATGACATGGTCAGTGACATCACTGATGACATCACTGATGACATCTCAAATGACATCACTGATGACATCACTGATGACATCTCATTTGACATCACTGATGACATCACTGATGACATCATCCAGTGACTGTGTGTTTCTGTAAAGTTTAAATATGTTTTACATATTGAAGAATGAGTGGATGTATACGTTTCTGGATGAAGGATTTAGTAGGTGCGTGACTGACTGTATGAGTGAGTGATTAAATGTGTCTTACTAAATGCATGGGTTAGTGACTAAACTGTCTGAATGTGTGCATCAGTATGTCTGTTGTTGTGTAAGCTGCTGCATGTGTTGATCAGTAGCTATATGAGTGGCTATATGGGTTATTGATTGGTTGCCCAAGTATTTGAATGGGAGACTGAGTGTGTGTGTGGGTGGCTGGGAGGTGTGTGACTCTGTGCATAGATGTGTGAGCAGTTGATTCACTAGGTGTATGAGTTCAAGAGTGCATGTGGAAACAGCTATATGGGTGGTTGACTGTGTGCCTGGGTGTGTTGGTGAGTGAATGGATATCTCAGTGCTACATGTCCAAGTAAGTACATATGTAAAACACAGTGCATGTGAGAGTTGGCATATATAAATGACTATACATGAGAGTCAGTGAATGTGCGAGTGGCTGTATGGATCATTGTGTACTTGTATCAGTGATTGTATAAGAGAGTAAGTATGTGTTAGTATATGTTTGAATAAGTAAGGTGTTGTGTGTATAACTGTATAGTTGAGGAAATGGAAGTGTGATTGATTCTTTGCATGACTGACTAGGTGTGTGAGTAACTCCATGAATGAGTGGCAGTGTGTGAGTGTCTGTATAGGTGTATGAGTGCATATGATAGTGTTGTATTGATGAGTGACTGTATGTATAAGTGATTCTATGGGTAAATGAGTGAATGTGTGTGTAGACCTAGGAATCAGTGAGTGCGTATGTAGTAACTGGTATTGGTGTGTCAATGGTTTCAAGAATGGTAGTCTGTATTTAACACTGGGTGTATCAAAGGTTATATTAGAGTGTGAGGAGGTGCATCGTATTATCACATGAATGATATCATCAGTGATGTGATCAGTGATGTCAAATGAGATGTCATCAGTGATGTCACCACTGATGTCATTTGAGATGTCATCAGTGATGTCATCAGTGATGTCACTGACCATGTCATGAATGATGTAATAAGTGACATCATCAGCAGTGGATTGCAGGTGCGCGAAATATAGTTAGTACAACTAACTATATAGGAGCAATTTCAATGGTTTTTTAAATGCTAATTCCTAACTATATAAGGCCTGAAACCTATGTTTTTTTAAGTGAATTTGCAAGGTTTTTAAAATGCTAATTCCTAACTATATAAGGCCTGAAACCTGTGGTTTTTTAAGTGAATTTGCAAGGTTTTTTAAATGCTAATTCCTAACTATATAAGGCCTGAAACCTATGGTTTTTCAAGTGAATTTGCAAGGTTTTTTAAATGCTAATTCCTAACTATATAAGGCTTAAAACCTATGGTTTTTTCAGTGAATTTGCAAGGATTTTTAAATGCTAAATCCTAACTATATCAGGCGTGAAACCTATATTTTTTTTCAATAAATTTCAAAGGTTTTGTAAATGCTAATTCTATTAGCGGATAACGTTTATATATGTTATTATCCTTCTCGGACCACCTGAGCAGCCATCTTGTTTCTCAGGAGAAGTGAGGCACAAGAGAGCACAAAACAAGAGTGGAAAACGCGAAAAGGGGGCAGGGTTGAGACCCCCTGACCCCCTAGCCCTTCTCAGGGGGTCCCAGAAGGACCACCAAGTGCAAAAATTAATATTCTTTTTTTTAATCGTTATTTAATTAATTAATTATAATTATTATTATTTTTTTTAATAGTGGGGTAATCGTGGGGTACGCGCACGGTGCGTATGCGTATGGTGCGCGTACCCCGCAATTTTTTTTAAATTTTTTTTTGCCCTTGGGGGTCCTTTTGGGACCCCCTGAGAAGGGCTAGAGGGTTGGGGGTCTCTACCATGCCCCCTTTTCATGTTTTCTACTCTTGTTTTGGGCTCTCTTGTGCCTCAGTTCTCCTGAAAAACAAGATGGTGGCCAACCCTTCCTGGTTTGGACAGTTTGGAATGTTGACAGTCGACTGCCAGCCAATCAGCAACTCACTCGTGCACGTAAGGTTACGCGCACGTACGCGTACGGTACGCGTACGGTGCGCGTACGGTGAGCGCATATAGATATATCATTTGCTCAAATTCAATGTTCTCAATAACTACTGGAGGGATTTTCACCAAATATAGAAAAGGCACTACTGCATACCTGTCCCTACCATTTTGCCAAGTTTGGTGTAATTCCGTTCAGCCGTTCGGGCTGTAGCCGTGTCTAAAGGTCCCATAGAAAATGCCATTTGAAAAATTTCAAATCCAATTTTCTCAAGAACTACTTGGGGGATTTTCACCAAACATAGCAAAGGCATATCTGCATACCAGACCCTACCATTTTGCCAAGTTTGGTGTAATTCCATTGAGCCGTTCGGGCTGTAGCCGTGTCTAAAGGTCCCTATGGATATTAACATGGGGAAAACACGTTTTGGGACCCCCTTTCGGCCCCCGCTTGACGAATCCCCCCGAAACTTTCAGGGAAGGAGCGGAGCAGAGCTTGCCAAAATTCTGGAAAATTACACACAGATTCCTCAATCGGCGTCAAAGTTATTCCCAATAGAATGTTGAGCGCATATAGATATATAATTTGCTCAAATTCAAATTCTCAACAACTACTGGAGGGATTTTCACCAAATATAGAAAAGGCACTACTGCATACCTGTCCCTACCATTTTGCCAAGTTTGGTGTAATTCCGTTCAGCCGTTCGGGCTGTAGCCGTGTCTAAAGGTCCCATAGAAAATGCCATTTGAAAAATTTCAAATTCAATTTTCTCAAGAACTACTGGAGGGATTTATACCAAACGTACAAAAGGCACTGCTGCATACAAGTCCCTGCCATTTTGCCAAATCTGGTGTAATTCCGTTCAGCCGTTCGAGCTGTAGCCTTGTCAGAATGTCCCTAAGGAAATTAACATGGGGAAAACACGTTTTGGGACCCCCCTTTTTTCTCGGCCCCCGCTTGACGAATCCCCCCGAAACTTTCAGGGAAGGAGCGGAGCGGAGCGAGGCAAATTTAAGGAAAATTACAGGCAGGTCCCTCAATCGGCGCCAAAGTTATTCCCAATAGAATGTTCGGAATTTCCTATGGTAACTAGGTCCTAACTATATATACCTATTGGTGACCGCCAGTAGGTAATATATATATATATATATATATATATATATATATATATATATATATATATATATATATATATATATATATATATATTATCCACAACTTGGCTCGGTTCTGGTGACCCCTGGCGCTCTCCCACCGGTGCGTTTTCCTCAGCAGAGCCCTGCTGACTCTACATCCAAACACTCCCTTCACAGGAATTTGAAAACGCACTCGAGAATATTTCTTTCACAGATGATTTATTGCACCATTGCTCTCAGCAGAAACCAACGCGTTTCACCGCCCACAGACGGCTTGATCACGGTCAATCCTCCTTCCCTCTCTTCCACCTATAAGGTGCTCATGTGCAAAGTCATGTGATTAACGTTTTTCTTTTTCTCTAAAGGGGAATTCTGGGTGATGTAGTTTTTTTCTTTTTTGATTCCATTAACCAAACAAATTTATAAACTGCATATATTGTCGTGTCATTCTATTCATTTGCCGAACGCACATGCATTGTTCGAGTATCCCTCGCCCTCCAGTGGGCTGGCATTTCCTCAATCAGACCATTTTATGCCCTCCAGTGGGCTTAAGCCAAGTTCCATCCATGTAATGCATGTCTCATCCATTCAGAAAGGCTTACCAACAGTTACAACCCCCATTCCTAACCCATTCCCCTTCATCCTATAGGTCAGTTCACAATGTTACCTATCCATTAGGTAATTATTTTACATATGTACAAATATACAAATGAAGTCTCCCCTCATGATAATGCAAAGACACAGATTCCTATTTACAAGATTACTCAAAGGTGCACATAAAGCTCTTCACTCTGGTTAAGGCCTTCCGGATGCAGAGTTCTGAAGTTAAGTATTTGTCGAGATTCCCTACATCTCAATTTGTGTTCTCTGTCCCCACCTCTCACATGAGGAACAATAGTTTCTAGTGCATAGAATTTAAGAAGCTTCCAGTCACCGTTATGCACAGCTTCCATATGCTTCGCAACGGCGTTTGCTCTGTCTTTATTCGCTGTTGCCCTTATGTGCTCCAGAATTCGCAGCTTCAGCTCCTTCTTTGTGCTGCCAATATATTTTAGTGCACATGGGCACTCGATCACGTACACCACGAATTCTGTCTTACAATTGATTGGTTGTTTGATCACCCAAGTTCTCTTGTTTGGTAAGAGCACTTCTTTCTTGTTTACAGCGATTTGGCACGCCTTGCATTGTTGACATTTTTGGAATCCTTTTGTTTTTAACCATTGAATTCCCTTTTTCTTGATTTCAGGGTTTTGATGGTGACTATGCACTAGCTTATCCTTCAGACTAGTCGCTCTCCTGTATGTTATTTCCGGATTACTTCCCACAATTTTTCCTACAGTCTCATCCAGATGCAATATTCTCCAATTTCTCCTCAGGATACTCACGATTTGTTTCGATTCCCTTGAGTGGTCCATGATGAGTCTCACTTTCTGATTTTCAGGTTGCTTTGGTTTCACCTGCAGAGTATCCTCCCTTTTGGTCTCATTTGCTTTTGCCCAGCATTTTTTGATGACACCTTTCTTGTAACCCCGTCTCGCGAATCTTCTCGCCATCTCACCACTGTTTGTGGTCCATTCCTTTTCCTCCGAGCAGATCCGGCGGAGTCTCAAAAATTCCCCGTAGGGGATATTATTTTTTACTGAGGCTTGGTGAAAGCTATCCGCATGTAGGGTGGCGTTTGTTGAGGTTTCTTTCCGGTACAGTGTGGTTTCTACTTTGTTATCATGAATGTAGATTTTGGTGTCCAAGAAAGTTACTTCCTCCTGGCTGATTGCATAAGTGAATCTTAAGTTGGTATCCGTGGAATTCAGTATTTGGAAGTAGATCTCAAATTCCTCTACTGTTCCGTCCCATACTATCAATAGGTCATCGATGTATCTTAGCCATTTCGCTATCTTTGATACATGATGATCATTGTCCGGATGCCAGGCCACCTGTTGTTCCCACCATCCCATTGTTAGACACGCAAACGCTGGGCTGAAAGAAAACCCCATCGCGCACCCCTTAACTTGCTGGTACACTTCTTCCCCAAAGAGAAAAATATTTTGAGTGAGACAGAGCTCAATCATGTCCAAAAGCATCTGGTTGTGGCTATTGAATTGTATATTTCTTTCTTGGAGAAAGAAAGCACATGCCCTTATTCCAATGCTGTGCTCAATGTTGGAATACAGGGCGACCACATCCATTGTTATCAACATGTAGGTGGGTTGCCATGATAAGTCTTGTAGATTTTTCAAGAGGTCCCCAGTGTCTCTTACATATGAGCTTAGATTCAGAACGAATGGCATAAGGAAATGGTCGATGTAATTCGCCACCGGTTCCATTAGTGAGCCTTTTGCCGAAACAATCGGCCTCCCTGGTGGTTTTAGTGGGTTCTTGTGAACTTTAGGAAGGAAGTAAATGGTCGCTGTGACCGGGTGTTTCGTTGTCAGAAATTTACTTTCATCCACGTCGATCAGATTGTCTCTGGACCAATCCATTATTTTTTTATCCAAATTTTATTTGAAGATTAGAGTGGGGTTTTGCTCCAGTTTCCTATAATATTGTCTATTTCTCAATTGGGAATGGGCTTCGATGATATAGTCTTTTGTATCTAAGATAACAATATTTCCGCCCTTATCGGCCATTTTTATTGTAATTTTTTGATCCTCCATGAGGTTTTTTAGGGCAGCCCTTTCTTCCATTTTTAGATTGTCTTGAAAACTCTTGCCTTTGATTTTATAGATGTCCTGGATCACTGCCTCCTGAAAGAGGTCAATCTTGTTGCCTTGCGGTAATTGCGGATAGAATTTGGACCGCGGTTTCTTTCCACTGAGGCCGGCTCCTTTTTGAGGGCAAACAACTTCTTCAGGAATTTCATCACTACTATCCATGTTGTCCAGATTTACAAGTGTCATCAGCGCTGGCAAATTGCTTGTTGTCAGTCCTTGCGCTTCCGTGTTTATTCCCGGTTGCTTTTCCTTTTTCTTTTTTACATAGTTCGACATTTCTTGATTTTCCTCAAAGATCTTCGCCAGTTTAATTTTCCTGATATATTTATATATATCTATGTGTGTCTGTGCCATATCCATTGTTTCGGTGGGACAGAAATTAATGCCATGTTTGAGCAATGTTTCTTCATTTTGATTTAGGGGACGAGATGATAAGTTCATGATCCTGTCTCCTCCGAGGAAATCGGGACAAAAACCAGGAGTATGCGCCAAAAAACCTTGAAATAAACTGGCAGGAACAAAATGCGACAGATGACCTTGTGATCATGAACTTATCATCTCGTCCCCTAAATCAAAATGAAGAAACATTGCTCAAACATGGCATTAATTTCTGTCCCACCGAAACAATGGATATGGCACAGACACGCATAGATATATATAAATATATCAGGAAAATTAAACTGCCGAAGATCTTTGAGGAAAATCAAGAAATGTCGAACTATGTAAAAAAGAAAAAGGAAAAGCAACCGGGAATAAACACGGAAGCGCAAGGACTGACAACAAGCAATTTGCCAGCGCTGATGACACTTGTAAATCTGGACAACATGGATAGTAGTGATGAAATTCCTGAAGAAGTTGTTTGCCCTCAAAAAGGAGCCGGCCTCAGTGGAAAGAAACCGCGGTCCAAATTCTATCCGCAATTACCGCAAGGCAACAAGATTGACCTCTTTCAGGAGGCAGTGATCCAGGACATCTATAAAATCAAAGGCAAGAGTTTTCAAGACAATCTAAAAATGGAAGAAAGGGCTGCCCTAAAAAACCTCATGGAGGATCAAAAAATTACAATAAAAATGGCCGATAAGGGCGGAAATATTGTTATCTTAGATACAAAAGACTATATCATCGAAGCCCATTCCCAATTGAGAAATAGACAATATTATAGGAAACTGGAGCAAAACCCCACTCTAATCTTGAAATCAAATTTGGATAAAAAAATAATGGATTGGTCCAGAGACAATCTGATCGACGTGGATGAAAGTAAATTTCTGACAACGAAACACCCGGTCACAGCGACCATTTACTTCCTTCCTAAAGTTCACAAGAACCCACTAAAACCACCAGGGAGGCCGATTGTTTTGGCAAAAGGCTCACTAATGGAACCGGTGGCGAATTACATCGACCATTTCCTTATGCCATTCGTTCTGAATCTAAGCTCATATGTAAGAGACACTGGGGACCTCTTGAAAAATCTACAAGACTTATCATCGCAACCCACCTACATGTTGATAACAATGGATGTGGTCGCCCTGTATTCCAACATTGAGCACAGCATTGGAATAAGGGCATGTGCTTTCTTTCTCCAAGAAAGAAATATACAATTCAATAGCCACAACCAGATGCTTTTGGACATGATTGAGCTCTGTCTCACTCAAAATATTTTTCTCTTTGGGGAAGAAGTGTACCAGCAAGTTAAGGGGTGCGCGATGGGGTTTTCTTTCAGCCCAGCGTTTGCGTGTCTAACAATGGGATGGTGGGAACAACAGGTGGCCTGGCATCCGGACAACGATCATCATGTATCAAAGATAGCGAAATGGCTAAGATACATCGATGACCTATTGATAGTATGGGACGGAACAGTAGAGGAATTTGAGATCTACTTCCAAATACTGAATTCCACGGATACCAACTTAAGATTCACTTATGCAATCAGCCAGGAGGAAGTAACTTTCTTGGACACCAAAATCTACATTCATGATAACAAAGTAGAAACCACACTGTACCGGAAAGAAACCTCAACAAACGCCACCCTACATGCGGATAGCTTTCACCAAGCCTCAGTAAAAAATAATATCCCCTACGGGGAATTTTTGAGACTCCGCCGGATCTGCTCGGAGGAAAAGGAATGGACCACAAACAGTGGTGAGATGGCGAGAAGATTCGCGAGACGGGGTTACAAGAAAGGTGTCATCAAAAAATGCTGGGCAAAAGCAAATGAGACCAAAAGGGAGGATACTCTGCAGGTGAAACCAAAGCAACCTGAAAATCAGAAAGTGAGACTCATCATGGACCACTCAAGGGAATCGAAACAAATCGTGAGTATCCTGAGGAGAAATTGGAGAATATTGCATCTGGATGAGACTGTAGGAAAAATTGTGGGAAGTCATCCGGAAATAACATACAGGAGAGCGACTAGTCTGAAGGATAAGCTAGTGCATAGTCACCATCAAAACCCTGAAATCAAGAAAAAGGGAATTCAATGGTTAAAAACAAAAGGATTCCAAAAATGTCAACAATGCAAGGCGTGCCAAATCGCTGTAAACAAGAAAGAAGTGCTCTTACCAAACAAGAGAACTTGGGTGATCAAACAACTAATCAATTGTAAGACAGAATTTGTGGTGTACGTGATCGAGTGCCCATGTGCACTAAAATATATTGGCAGCACAAAGAAGGAGCTGAAGCTGCGAATTCTGGAGCACATAAGGGCAACAGCGAATAAAGACAGAGCAAACGCCGTTGCGAAGCATATGGAAGCTGTGCATAACGGTGACTGGAAGCTTCTTAAATTATATGCACAAGAAACTATTGTTCCTCATGTGAGAGGTGGGGACAGAGAACACAAATTGAGATGTAGGGAATCTCGACAAATACTTAACTTCAGAACTCTGCATCCGGAAGGCCTTAACCAGAGTGAAGAGCTTTATGTGCACCTTTGAGTAATCTTGTAAATAGGAATCTGTGTCTTTGCATTATCATGAGGGGAGACTTCATTTGTATATTTGTACATATGTAAAATAATTACCTAATGGATAGGTAACATTGTGAACTGACCTATAGGATGAAGGGGAATGGGTTAGGAATGGGGGTTGTAACTGTTGGTAAGCCTTTCTGAATGGATGAGACATGCATTACATGGATGGAACTTGGCTTAAGCCCACTGGAGGGCATAAAATGGTCTGATTGAGGAAATGCCAGCCCACTGGAGGGCGAGGGATACTCGAACAATGCATGTGCGTTCGGCAAATGAATAGAATGACACGACAATATATGCAGTTTATAAATTTGTTTGGTTAATGGAATCAAAAAAGAAAAAAACTACATCACCCAGAATTCCCCTTTAGAGAAAAAGAAAAACGTTAATCACATGACTTTGCACATGAGCACCTTATAGGTGGAAGAGAGGGAAGGAGGATTGACCGTGATCAAGCCGTCTGTGGGCGGTGAAACGCGTTGGTTTCTGCTGAGAGCAATGGTGCAATAAATCATCTGTGAAAGAAATATTCTCGAGTGCGTTTTCAAATTCCTGTGAAGGGAGTGTTTGGATATATATATATATATATATATATATATATAAAGGCTTCGCCACCAACAGTGGTCTTTAACCGTCTAAAAGTGATCTCTTGATTTGTGTATTTTTGTTGTTTTGGTCTTGGTTTATTCAGATTAATATTGACTCTTTTTCCAAACTGGTGTGGACACCTTTTGTAGGTGTGTGTAGGGGGTTGTGCGTGTGTATATATATATATATATATACTTGATAGAATGGTGTTTGCATAACAACTTTTTTCTTTTTGGCAAGGATATGTTTAAGCAGTTGCGGGGAGTTGCGATGGGTGCCTGTTTCTCCCCCAGCTACGCGTGCTTACACGTTGGCTGGTGGGGGGAACAGGTCCCGCGATTAAACACAACAAATGGGTGCACGAACACATTAGATGTTATTTAAGATATATCGATGATATTTTCATCCTGTGGGATGGAAGTACTGAAAAAGCACTCTATTTCATTAAAGAGGTAAACATCAATTCCTTAAATCTAAACTTTATTGCTCATATCCATGCCACACAAATGCAATTTTTGGATGTAGAGATGTATGTACTAAATTCTTCCATCCAAAATACACTACATAGAAAACCCACCACAGGAAATACTACTTTACATGTGAGTAGTATGCACCCTAGGCACACTATCTCTAGTATCCCGTATGGTGAGATCTTAAGACTCAAAAGGATATGCAGCACCAATACTGATTTTGAATCTTGCCTTAAAGATATGGTTGTCCGCTTCAAAGCACGAGGTTATACTGATGCCATATTAAAATTGGCTATTGATAAGTCTAAACTTAGAACTAGAGAAAGCCTATTTAAGCATAATGATCAGGAAAGTGACACTCTGGCTATTTCTGTCAAACCAACCCCCAATGCCAACTGTCCACATTTGGTAACCACTTTTAGCAAAGAAGATAGACAACTCAAAGCCATTATGAAGAAAAATTGGCCCATAATATTAAGTGATACCATTCTAGGCCCCAAGGTCCCTCACTCTCCTATTATAACTTTTAGAAGGGCAAAAAATATGGGATCTGCCTTGGACAAGGCTGCCCCTGAACTTAAGCAAAATACCATATGGCTTCAGCCTGCTAAAGTTTTTTGAAAATGCTCAAGCTGTCGAGCCTGCAAATTTGGGGTAAATGCCACACGGTACTTGACCCCCTTTTGCCCAGATGGTAAACCGATCACTGGCAGTTACAACTGCAAAACCGATCATGCTGTATATGTCCTGACCTGCACCTGCGGCTTAAACTACGTTGGTAGTACCAGGCTGCAGGTGCATGTTAGGATATTGCAGCATTTGAGGGCTATCATCCATAGCGACCGTACACAACAAAGATGTGGCATGTTTCAAATACTTTGTGGTGGGAGCTATCCCTCAACTCAGAAGAGGTGGTGACCGAGAACTTATGCTCAGACAGTTGGAAACTAAAATGATTTTAGAATTTGACAGTAGATGGCCTAATGGATTAAACAACACAGAAGAAATGCATCACTTCATATGATTAACTACATATAATCCATTACTTCCAGATCCATAGCTTCTCTCTATACATGTGTTTTCTCGTAACTTATCTATTGTTTATAACAACCAGGCACTCAATAGTTAGGATCCCTATTATTGAGTGCAACATCACCATCAGTTGTTATATGAATATATATTTTCGTACTTGAAGTTGGCATTTTCCTATCTTTGATAAATTTGATACTATGCTGTAAATATATGTATATATGATGATACCGTTTTTAACTTTATCTTAATATATTCTATTTTTCTTCTTCATTTTCAGATAATTTGGTACCATCTTTTCAATTTAAAAATTCTACTATTTTTCTATATACACTTTTTATACATTTTTAGATATTTGTATACTTATTTATAAATGTATGATGATCTGTCTTTTTTCATGTTCATGTATGGTTCAGCACATACATTGTTGATGACCATTTTTGATATATACACGCACATGTTTTTACTGCTTTTAAGGTTATTTTAGTAGATTTTAATGTAACTATCTCAGGGATCTGAGTATATACAGTTGCAGATAATGAATTACTTCTTGACCTTGCAGTATGCACTTTTTGCTTCATTTGTACAATTTTTACACAGTCTTATATGCACTTCATTTCAATTGCTGCTTTTCTATTTTCGCACTAATCACTTTATAGACATACCAATGCTGGATTTCTTATGTAATAGCTTGTGCAATATATTACATATGTATTTATTCAGATAAATAATTGTTTCTTAAATATTTTAGCTATATTTATGAAGCCAATTGGGATTTATCCCGTTGTTTATTGAAAAATTATGCTTCACAGATAGAAAGAAAGAGAAAAGCAAATATTTCCGTTATGTCTATGACCATGTGATTTATGATGTCATCACTAGAGGTGTGTTCACTTTCAAAGCATATAAAAAAAGCTATTGTTTTTATTAGAATTACAGTGTGAACAAGGGCGAGTTGGCCCGAAACGCGTAGCTGTTCCCTGTGAAATAAAAACTACCATCTTGCTGTACCTGGCTGGTTCGTCTTCTTCGTTGCTGGCGCGGCGCGCTGAGCTGAGTTGTAAGGAGCTGATTCTTATATATATATATATATATATATATTCACTGAAAAAACCATAGGTTATAGACCATATATAGTTAGGAATTAGCATTTACAAAACCTTGAAAATTCACTGAAAAAACCATAGGTTATACACCATATATAGTTAGGAATTAGCATTTAAAAAAACTTATTTTACTCACACAAAACCATTGAAATTCCATATATAGTTAGTTGCACTAACTATATATCGCGCACCCGCAATCCACTGCTGATCATGTCACATATTACATCATTCATGACATGGTCAGTGACATCACTGATGACATCTCAAATGGCATCACTGATGAGATCACTGATGACATCATCCAGTGACTGTGTGTTTCTGTAAAGTTTAAATATGTTTTACATATTGAAGAATGAGTAGATGTATAAGTGTCTGGACGAAGGATTTAGTAGGTGCATGACTGAATGTATGAGTGAGTGATTAAATGTGTCTCACTGAGTGCATGGGTTAGTGACTAAACTGTCTTAATTTGTGCATCATTATGTCTGTTGTTCTGTAAACTGCTGCATGTGTTGATCAGTAGCTATATGATTAACTATATGGGTTATTGATTGATTCTCCAAGTATTTGTATAGGAGACTGAGTGTGTGTGTGGCTGGCTGGGAGGTGTGTGACTCTGTGCAGATCAATGTGTACTTGTATCAATGATTGTATAAGAAAGTAAGTATGTGTTAGTATATGTTTGAAAATGTAAGGTGCTCTATGTTTAACTGTATAGACAAGAAAATGGAAGTGTGATTGATTCTTTACAGGACTGACTAGGTGTGTGAGTAACTCCATGGATGAGTGGCAGAGTGTAAGTGTCTGTATAGGTGTATGAGTGCATATGATAGTGTTGCAAAGATGAGTGATTGTATGTATGAATGATTGTATGGGTGAATGAGTGAATGTGTGTGTAGACGTAGGAATCAGTGAGTACGTATGTAGTAACTAGTATTGGTGTGTCAATGGTTTCAAAAATTATACTCTGTATTTAACACTGGGTGAAACAGAGGTTATATTAAAACGTGAGGAGATGCATTGTATTGTCACATGAATGATATCATCAGTGATGTGGTCATTGATGTCAAATGAGATGTCATCAGTGATCTCATCAGTGATGTCATTTGAGATGTCATCAGTGATGTCACTGACCATGTCATGAATGATGTAATATGTGACATGATCAGCAGTGGATTGCGGGTGCGCGATATATAGTTAGTGCAACTAACTATATATGGAATTTCAATGGTTTTGTGTGAGTAAAATAAGGTTTTTTAAATGCTAATTCCTAACTATATATGGTGTATAACCTATGGTTTTTTCAGTGAATTTTCAAGGTTTTGTAAATGCTAATTCCTAACTATATATGGTCTATAACCTATGGTTTTTTCAGTGAATTTCAATGGTTTTTTAATAGCAAATATCATAAGCTGTCGAATGTCAAGTACGTGGTAAGTAAAAACATTTTCGTGTTTATGCACACTGATCTGCTTTGAATGCTGCCCCCCACCCCTCATTTCTATTAGGAGTTCTCTCTCTTTGCAGATAGTGAAGGGTAGTTAACGCAGCCCTTTGCCCCCTTTGTAATCCGTCGTGCCTGCTTCTCTCTCCATTTGATTGATTGTTCTCTTTGGTTCATTCTCTATTTACAAACAAGCACAGAGTCGCAATACTCTGTTTAGTCTTTGCAGATAGCGAAAAATCGTGTAAAAAAACAAAAGGAATCGAGCAAAATCAGTAGGCCACTAATGGGATCTCTTTTTGACCTCGCTAAAATAGAAACATTAGGAACAACCTGTTGAAAATAGCAATGCGTATGTACATAAGCGGCGTTCATTTGTGTTCACAGTACCCCTTGTTGATTGTTTGAATCGAGCATTGAATTGTTCGAAGTTAATTCTCTTAAGGATCTTCTCTGCCTGCAAACGAGGAAGAATAGGAATATTCTCTCTCCCTTTGCAGATAGTGAAGGGTAGGTAACGCAAGCCTTTAACACGTCGTACCTATTTCATTCCTCATTGATTGATTGATTGTCCTAACATTGACTGTTTGGGAATTAGTTCTTTTTGGAGGTATTCCCTGTTTGCAAATAAACGTAGGAAAATCTTTGCAAGTAGTGAAAGGGTACGTAATGCGGACCTTTCTCCCCCGTTGTAATCTGTCATGCCTATCTACTCCCCACTGATTGATGCACCTGTTTCACCCGGACCATTTACTAGAGATACGTCATCTGGCCCGACCAGAGAGCACCCCTAGTGAAAAGGACATATGCAATAATAACGAAGTGATCACTGTATCCTGTTAACAGAAACTTTAGCATGAAACAACCTGGAAAGAAAAGAATAGGAAAACGAAAATCAGTAGGCCACTGATGAACATGAACTTTTATTAAACAACGAACAAAGAAACGATAACATAACGTAATGATAAAACCTATTAATGTCCTAGAAACAAGAAAACGTTAAAATATGCCAGTGGTGAGAGACCAGAAAAACAGTAAGAGAAACCAAATCACCCCTCGCTGTCCCACCGCCTGCCACGCCAAAAAAATCGATAGACTACGGAAAATGCAAGTCAGTAGAACATCCGCCCCCACTCTGGAAACTTCCAAGGTGGGGCAGGGTTCCGACTACGCCCAGCCGGGAGCAGCCCATATAAGGCAGGTCCTGCTGCCACGCCTCGGCCAGGAGATCCTAACGTAGGGTGTAGCCGGAGGAGAGGCCGAGGCCAGCGGGACCCGGCCAGGGGATTGCCTTTACAACGCTGAACAGTTGCAGGGGGGGGGAATGTCTCCTCGACCCTCCCCTCTCTCTCCCAGTCCGGCCGCGGTGGCCCTTGAGAGTTGCAGGTAGTCCCGCCACATGCTCTTCCGGTCCGGCCACCAACGGTCGGGGGGCCGAGGCCGACGGGATCCGGCTGCAGCCGATAAACCAAGAAACCCGTTCATGGGGCCAGAGCCAGGGGCGTCCGGCCGACATCTACCGGAAGCCCGGCCCGAAGACGGACGGGACACTTCTTCTTTCTTGAATAATGGCTGCGACAACACTGGGGGGGGATGTCTTGCACATGCCTCCGACCCCCCCCCCCCTCGTCCTCATCGCCTGGTCCGGCCATAACAAATCTCAAGCGAGACGCCGTGGGGTGCACTGGGAGGGAGAGACGGTGCGAACAGGCCTCTCCCGCCTCCCCAGATGGAGGCTTCCCAGCTGCACCCTCAGCGCTCCAGGTGCCCGGAAAAGGGTTCTTCCACTGTGGCCATGCTGCAACGTCTCGCCCGGCAGGGTGGAGCCCGTCCGCTCATGTGACCCCGCGATCGCCGGTAGCTGCCGAACTCTCAAAATGGCGGTCGACCTGGCAAGAGCGGGCCCAGCATAAAGAAATGGCCCGGTCACTGGTTGACTCCACCACCGTAGTCCTCCACGACCTTGAAGATTCTAGAGGAGCCGCGGGAGTCTCCGACCCCCGATGGGGAATGACTGCCATGATCGGCCGTGGAGTGATGAAACTGTATCCGCGGGACGTCGGCGCTCCCATGCTGGCGCCAGCCTCACTTTGAATTACTAGAATCCTGCAGACCTCACTTCCGGTGAAAGCACAGTGTGACCCGGTAGGAAAAATTATTGCACCCCCTCCCCTTTTTGACTGATAGTTCAAACCACCGATCCTTTCCTTTGCCCTTTTAACGGAACTTTCGACTGCCTCCCCCTCTTTTACATTTTCTAGAGAAAACAAAACATTAACCACTACATTAGCATAGCAGTTGACACCAGAACTGTTTTCAAATTGAAAACCAACAACATCTTCAACAGAATCCTTTTTGTTTCTGCTGTGACCCTGCTACAGCACAGGCATTGTCCCCAGCAGTAATTCTGCAATGCCGGTAAGAATAGCTGTGGTGCCTACTGGACTCACTCACCCCCGCGGCGCCCCACGCCGTTATTTGCTGGGCGGCAACTTACTAGACATCACCTTCGTGCCATCTAGATTTCAGCGCGTTCTGCTGCCTTGGAACTATTCGCACAACAGACCGCTACTGACAAGAATATTTCATTATTGGTGCTGTCAATTTCAATAAATCTATTGGATAATTCAAAAGAAATTGCCACGGTCTCTTCGTTGTTTAAATGTTTTTACTGTTTTTGTTTTGTTGTATATATTTATATGTTATTAAAGTTTTATATTCCTACTACTTTGTTGGAGTGCTATATATTTTTAATGTGACACATAATTGTAAAAACTTTGATGTACAAAGAGTCATTCCTGGAATCTTCCGCTTCAGGCTCGGTCCCCTCCCCAATCACAATACAGGATGGTTTTCAGATAGTAGGAACACGTGTGGTGTGACGGATCTCATCGGGTGTGGGCCTTGATCTACTATAACTCCTTTGAAGAGGGGTGATTCTTTACAGCTGGGGCCATAAACTACATCTGCAGGGCTAGCTGATAGCCTGGACAATCGGACACAGAGGAAGAGGAGTGTCAGAGGGTGCGGTAGTGAATAGAGCGAAAGGGAGGTGTCGGGCGGGCACAGAGTGTGATTCTCAGGGAAGAGCAGCGCAGATGGGGGGAGGTTTATTGCCCATGCATAAGACAGAGAGCGGTGGTGACCAGTGCCTGGGGAAGATGCTTGCGTGGGTGAGGAGCCATGCTACGAATCGACAGCGTGCAGAGAGTGGGTCTGGTCAAGACATCTAAAATGGCTGCCGTGCACGACAAAAGTGTGGCATTTCAAAAAAGGCAAGATGGCGCAGACAATGTTTTTCAACACTTCCTCATTTCCTTCGAATCGAACGTTAACAGACGTTGGGGCATATTACCAAAGTTAAGCGATATTTATCGCTAACGATGCTTACCAACGAATTTTTTACCACTAAGCATCGTCAGAAATTATCGAAGATAAACCTTGCTATTATCAAGGTTTATCGCAAATGCGATAATAAACGGCCGCAATGCATGAATATCGCTAAAAACTCAGCGATATTCATGCATTACCGAGCTAATGCTCTTAGCCATGTTATCCACCTCCCATTGGATAACATGGCTAAGAACTGCTCAGGGCAGGTGTTACTTTTTGGAGATATTCGCGCTTAGCGCGAATATCTCCAAAAGTTGGTAATAGGAGATAGATATCTTGCATGTTGTAATGCAAGTTATTGTGGTATATGGAACTCATACCATAATCTCTCAGGAAAGGAGAAACTGATCCTTTTGGGACCGCCTAAAAAGGCCTAGGGGGTGAGGAGTACTCTACTTTGCCCCCTTTTCACGTTCCGAACTATTTTATTTTACTCTCTTCTGTAATTACACAAAATAGCAGCGATAAGATGCATCGGAGACACACAGTGAGAGAAAGGAGGCCGGAGATGAAGAAGAGATGTCAAATACACATTGGAGATAATATAGTGGCAGAAGGGAAGTAAATATGAGTAAACTTACCATGTAACATAAAAATGTTGCACTCTATACTATAAGTCTCATTTTATACTACAATCACTTCGCTACAACCTCATAAATTAAAAATAAAAATGAATAATGTCTCAAACAATTTTTGATTTCTAAATATAAATTTATTCTTCAGAATTTTCTAAATTTGAAAGAACTAGTAACATGTCCTCATCAGCAATGTCCTCATGAAAAGTCTCCAATGATGATTCTTGTAACTCTATGGTCTCCAAACACTCGATAAATTCGCCATCAAGAGATTGATCAAAAAAATCATTCAAGTCATCTCCTCCTTGTGACAATATTTCATTATTGGTGCTGTCAATTTCAATCAATGTAGTGGAATCATTCAAGTCATCTCCTCGTGACAATATTTCATTATTGGTGCTCTCAATTTCAATCAATGTAGTGGAATCATTCAAGTCATCTCCTCCTTGTGACAATATTTCATTATTGGTGCTGTCCATTTCAATCAATCTAATGGAATCATACAAGTCATCTCCTCCTTGTGACAATATTTCATTATTGGTGCTCTCAATTTCAATCAATGTAGTGGAATCATTCAAGTCATCTCCTTGTGACAATATTTCATTCTTGGTGCTGTCCATTTCAATCAATCTAATGGAATCATACAAGTCATGTCCTCCTTGTGACAATATTTCATTATTGGTGCTCTCAATTTCAATCAATGTAGTGGACAATTCAAAAGAAATTGCCACGGTCTCTTCATTGTGAGCCATTTTATTTTGAAATTGCTTGCTGTAAATTGCAGAAAAAAATAATCACTTTCATTTATCGTTTTTAGTAATACATAATATAAAACTAACTTTATCAAGTATTTAGTATAACAGAAGGACTGCAAATAAATAACAGAAAACATTTTTCAAATTATCTTCAAGTGTACAACATAGTTCCCCTTACAAATTAACAACTCACCTTTTTAAAAGTAGGAGAAGTGTTAGTACTGTGTAAATCAAACACCAGAAATTCACCACCAAAAATTCCTCACAAATGTACCTCAGACAGTAGTATCACAAAATGGCTGTGGTTTCCTCTCATTTGAAATATATACATAACCAATTAACTTTCATCACACACAAATACAAAACCAAAGTAACATTTTAATTGGTTCTAAATTTCAACACTTTCAAATGTGTTTTCCCCATGCAATTTTCCATAGGACATTTACATACGTCTACAGCCTGAATGGCTGAACGGAATTACACCAAACTTGGCAAAATGGTACATCAAACCTAAGAGGTCAGGAAGGATCTACTATGCCCCCTTATGGTCATTTCCCCCTTCGCTTTGGCCTCCTCTTGTCTCTCAATCCTACCGAGAGACAAGATGGCGGCCGCTACGGACTGTTTGGAATGTTGACAGACGCCGGAGAACCAATCAGCTTCGCAAAGCTCCGTAACGCGGAAAGTACGCGAAGCGGAGCGCTGTTACAGATATATATCTTTTTTTGAACGTTAATTTCTCAAAATCCACTGGAGCACATATATTGAGACCTAGCAAAGGCACATCGGGCTACCAGTCCCTAATATTTTGCCAAGTTTCGTGCAAATCCATTCAGCCGTTCGATTATTATTATTATTTTTTTTTTGCCCCGCGGGGCCCTTTTAAAACCTCCACATCAAACGTAGGGGGTCAGCGAGGATCTACTATTCCCCCTTATGGTCATTTGCCCCTTCGCTTTGGCCTCCTCTTGTCTCTCGATCCTACCGAGAGACAAGATGGCGGCCGCTACGGACTGTTTGGAATGTTGACAGACGCCGGAGAACCAATCAGCTTCGCTTCACAAAGCTCCGTTGCGCGAAAAGTACGCGTCCTGGAGCGCTGCCCGGTCCGCTGTTACAGATATATATCTTTTTTTAAACGTTAATTTCTCAAAATCCACTGGAGCACATATATTGAGACCTACAAAAGGCACATCGGGCTACCAGTCCCTACAATTTTGCCAAGTTTCGTGCAAATCCATTCAGCCGTTCGGGCTAAAAGTGAGGCCAACCGCCCTATGGAAAACTCAATGTTAAAAACACGTTTTGGGACCCCCCTTTTTTCTCAGCCCCCCCTTGACGAACCCCCCCAAATTTTCAAGGGCTGCTCAGAAACAAAATGTGCCATTTTCCTGAAAATTTCAGCCAATTCCGTCCACAAACGCCAAAGTTATTAGACATAGAATTTTCAAAAAACCCATAGAGAAAAAATCCTAACTATATATACCTACTGGCGACCGCCAGTAGGTAATATATATATTTATATATATATATATATATATATATATATATATATATAAAGGCTTCGCCACCAACAGTTGTCTTCCGTAGACAAAAAATGACGATAAGCGGACCCAAAGTTCTTGGTGCCAATCAAAGGGCTTTATTTGTGCCCAGCAAGTCCGCCATTAATGCATTTCGACCCCCACTCAGGTCTTGATCACATGAAACGTTGCCGAAAGAAAAGACAGAATTTAAAGTGCAAGTAACAGGAAATGACGACATAAAGTACAAATGCATAAAAACTGTAGTTACTTATAGCAGCATAGAGATTTTGATACAATGTGCAAAGTTATATGCAAAATGTAAACATTCATAAGCAATAAATATATAAATATATATAAATTAATATGCTTACAAAGGTTAAAAAAGATATTATTCCTTTTAAAACACAATGAGTAAAAAAGGAAACTGAAGCGATGAATACAATTCATAGGTAATCTGTCATTGACATGATAAAAAAACACACAATCAAAAGACATACACCAGTTATATACATAACCAGAGAAATTCACGCCCTCGTAATGCACTGCTTATGACCTCACAAATTACATCACTCATGACATGGTCAGTGACATCACTGATGATGTCTCAAATTACATCACTGATGACATCATCCACATAATCTCTGACATACCCACTCACACCCCCTATAACCTTTCGTATATCCGCTCCAACTTCCACACTACCATTCTCAAAACCATTAACACAACTATACCAGTATGTACACACCCACTCACTGATTCATAGGTCTACCCACACATCCACTCAGTCAACCATACAGCAGCTCATACACCAACTCACTCACTGATACAGTCTCTGATATATCCACTCATACACCCATACAGCCACTCACACACTAACTCTATTTCCTAATTATAACATCCCTTGAACCTTTGTTTTTTTCAGTGAGTTTCTATGGTTTTTAAAGTAGTAGTCATGTTTACAGGGTTGTGGAGAAAGGGGGGCAGGGCCACTGACCAGCTCACAGGAATTCCGCATTGTAGGACTTATAGGAAGTACAATGAGGGCTTCCTGGTCCCAAGGTCCTTCTGGAGCCGAGGGAAATGCATCCCCAACTAGTAGTGTACCTGGAGGTACGTTTGCAGAGTGGTGGAGAAAGGGGGCATGCCTTGACAGCTTCTCAGCAATAGTGCTGTGTTGAACTTAGTGGAGAAAACAGGAGAGGCACTTGGCTCCCAAGGACGTCCTTGGGGGCCAACTACTACTCATATTACCTCCATTGAGTCCCATACAACAGCGGCCTCTGATGACCTCTCAGCATGCCACTCAGGAGTGACCAGGAGGCATGGAAGATGAATGCCCACAAATGTCTGTGATGCGGGGTAGTTGATGGTGCCCTTGGAGTTGCAGCTGTACGGACCAGGCAATGCATAGGAGGAACAGGAGCCATGCATAAGCTGTCCCCACATCGGATGTCAAGAGCCAAGGGGTCAGTGTCCGGCAGGAGCAACAACAAGCCTTGGCAAGGGCAACCGACGTAGTTGAAGAGGTGTGGCGCAGCCGCCAGGGTGCCTGACTCCGGACCACGGGGTTCACTGTTCGATCCCCGGCGCCGGCAGCAGGTCAGCCCAGCACCATGTGACTCTGAACAAAAGCTCGCTTAATCTTCCCCCAGTGACTCTTTCACTCCAAGGGAGATTTCTTCCTGTGTGTTGGACATCTACAGGCCCTGTGAAGAACCTGTATGGAGTACAGGTACAGACGTTTCAGCAGACTTGTAGAACGATGAGACCAGGAGCAGCAGGAGTCTTCCCAATCTTCCCAGTTTCAATCTTGGTTCCCAACGCAAAGTCCCAGACGGTTGAAGTTGAAGTGGTAGTTGATCTGAATCTTGTCCCATGACGAATCTAGAAACCCACCCACAGGTAAGCCCTAAAGTACTCTAAGGAAAGGATTGGAGTGATTCAGCGGTCCCTCCCAGAGGAGGGGCTGGACAGTGGAGAGGATACTCCCATGTCCTTCGTCCAATTTTGTGCCAGAGAGGGAGACTATGTCTCCCTGAACTGCTTTGTACTGGAATATACAGGGAGGGCACCAAATGTGCCTTTCAGGCAGTCTGAGTGGTGCTGGCAAGTGCCCCCACCCTGTCACAATAAACTAAGTCCAGTCTGTGAGGTGGGCACACCTCCCTGTGACAGGATACCTATTGTCCTGCCTTCCTCTGCTCAAGCTTGGCTCAGCAACAGAAGGGCAGAATTGTGTCTCTGGTCAGCAGCAGCCATAGTTTGCTGTTCAGTTCTAGAACACTGGTACTGGGAGCCCTGAGGGCCTCCTGGAGTTGCTTTATAGTGCATGAAATCATACCTCTGACACTGTTTACGGCATGGGGGTATGATTCCTAAATGTTTGATACCAAACACAACAGTGTTCGTTACAGCCAGTTTAGAGATGGTCATTGCATAATGACGCATGGCCGCTCTATGTAACTTAATGGCTGATGCACTTACACAACCCAGTAGAATGAATATAGGGGCGTCATGATCATGCAGGGGCACCTTCACACTTAGAACTGAGCACCCTGCCTTCAGGATTGAAAGGCCTGCATTAGGGGTGACTTATAAGTTTTGAGTTCAGTAACCCCAGATATAAGAAATCTTATGTCTGTCATAAGTGGTGCTAGCACCAGCTTACACAGGCTGCAATGGCAGCCCTGTAGTCACAATTTGAGTGATCTATCATGGGTGGCATAATACATGCTTCAGCCCATGGGAGACTCCTGGTGTACCTGTGCCCTGAGTACCTTCGTACCATATACTAGGGACTTATCAGGATACACCAGTAGCCAATCTGAAGTGTACCTAAGTACTCATCATGTCCAATTTAGGGAAGAAGCAACGAGCCTGGGGTCCTGATCAGCAGTATCCCAGTCAGACTAGTAATTAAAACATAACAACACCAGCAAAAAGTGAGGGTGACCATGAAAGCAGATCCTACTTTCCTACAGTGAGTGTCTGAGTGGGTCTATGAGTGGGTGCGTGAGTGTCTAAGTGGGTACCTGAGTTAGTGTGTGAGTATATGAGTTGTTCTGTGAGTGAGTGCATGAGTACCTGAGTGGGTTCTGCTTGTTTTCTGCTCATTTTCTGCCTTTTTACTGTTCCCTTATGACCTTAATTTACCTCATTCAACTTATTGCAGATCTTTATTTAACCTCTTTCTGCTAGGCCTGGGAGGAGCTCGCAGAGCTTCACTCTGTGGAATTCTGCGCAATTGCCCAAAATCTCTGCCAAATTTAGTGGAGTTCTGTAAGCGGGCAGGCCGTTGCTCCTCCACCCCTAGTTAAGTCTCCTTGGATGCTGAGAGTAGTTAGGGGCCAAAAACCTGTCATGTTCACACCAGTAAGTAAAAACCAAAGCGTGATTGCTGCGACCTCATTGGAGGCCCCTCCCCTTTCTCAACCACTCCGCAAACAGGCCTCCTGGTGCACTCGTGGTTGAAGAATAATGTTCTCTTGGCTGCTCAAAATCCTTGGGGGCCATGAACCCCCATTGTTGCCATCAGTCACGTCTTGTCACAGGGCTTCTCTTTAATCTCTACTTTAGGCCATGTTGCACAGATGCATACGCTGCTGCACAAAATGTCTGAAAAACATTGACAAAGTCAATAGATCTCACATAGGCTGAACCTATTGACTTTGCCAATGCTTGTTCAATTTATGCACTAAGTAGAAAGGTGGAGGCAACCCCCAGACAGACACATTTTGAAAACCACAACAGAAGTACAGAGTACTGCATGACTTATATGCCCCTTTCCTTCATTCGTTGATTCAAGTATAGAGTTAGGATTAACTTAGTGAGGTGACCCTCTAAACACAGCTCCCAGACTGAAATCCCTAGATCAGGAGCACAACACCCATTAGGCTAAAAGGGCTTCAGGCCCCCCATCAGCTACCGTAAGAGGGGCTGGCTGGGCTGCAGCAGACGGACCAAGGATCACTCTCATCCTCCTTGAAGTCGGAGAGCCATTTATAGTTTTACTGGCCTCTATTTAGTTTATTTATTTTGTTGTTGCTTCTCGTGGTTTTGCTCTCATAATGATAAGCAGTCAACAGGGCTGCATAAGGTGTCCTGGGGAGTAAGTGTAAAATAGCAGTAACCCCCAAACGTCAAACAAACTGTAGGTGTAGCCATCCAGGAACGGGGAACATCCTTTACAACGCAACTTTTACAACGCACTACCATTACGACGCAACTTTTACAACGCAAGTTATTACAACGCATTGCGCTGGGGGGCGCTCTAGGATAGGGAATAGTTTAATTTACTATCCAACACATTCCCTACTATCCACGGGGACTGGAGTTGGAATAGTAAATTAAACTATTCACAATCCAGTGCCCCCCAACGCAAGTCGTTGTAACGACTTGCGTTGTAAAACCTGCATTGTAAAGGCATGCGTGGTAAAAGTATGCGTTGAAACGTCATACATCCCCAGGAACTGGCCAGTGTATTGAGCTTTGCATGTTCCCATTACAACAAAAGCTGAAAGGGGAAGGTAGTATTGGTATGAAATTATGGCAAAGTAAGCTATGACAATATTCTGAAAAGAGGTTTGCTTTCCAAAGACAACGACAAGTGTGTCCCATTAGAAAATAAATCTTGTCATTATCATTAGTCTGTTTTTTTTTAAGTAATGCAAGGACAATCATAATACTGCCACTATTTTGACTTGTCAGACATTTGGTTGTATTTAGTACACGTAGTATGATCTTACATGTGGGTTAGTAGTGGCCGCAAGTGCATTTTTTTCAAAATGCAAGTAATGTTTGTATATTGTTAGCCCCATATCTTGAGTATAAATTGCACTTCAGGGCATGCCTTGAGTACAAGAACGACATGAGAATCTATTAGGAGAGTAGTTTGGGGAGAAATTGGGCCTCTACTGTGATTTGGCTGTCCCTGTAAGACATTTTATGCTCAGACAAGTGGCCTGTGGGCATAATTTAAGGAAAACTTTGCACTCATGAAATGGCAAGAAGTTTAGCAAAATGTGTTTAAACACATAGGGGCCCATTAGGATGTCGGGCGGATCGCCACCGCCATGCGGGCGGTGGCGATCCGCCCGAGATCCTTGCCCGCCCGCCACCCCTTTTCCGCCCAACATATTACTATGGCGGGGGGACCGCGGTGGACGGAAAGACCGTCCACTGCTTTTCCGCTCCGGTCGCAAGGGTTTAATATGGTGGCGGTGTCTATCAGACACCGCCATCCATATTAGAATGGGCTTTGGGAGATGCCTTTCCGTGGCGGTAATAAAGGCAGGTGGTCTTCACTTTGGGGGCCCCCTGCGGACCCCCATGGTGAAGGCGAGGTGGGGGGTGCACATGGGGGGGTACCTGTGGTACCTCCCTGCATTTGCATACACAATGCGGCATGCACCGCGCGGTGCCTGCCGCATTGTGTATGCAAATGCATTACATGCATTTTTAGCATTGTGGCGGGCGGTGCTGAGAGCACCGCCCGCCACAATGTTAAAAATGCAGGATCCTAATACCCCCCAAGGGGCCCCCGCCCTTATGGCGGGCGGTCCCGTTCTCCGATAGGATGGCGGGCGGACTAAGTCTGCCCGTCATCCTAATGGGCCCCATAATATCTGAATTTCAGAAGAGTTTGTCTATATAACGAAAATGGTGCCAAGCCAATGTGGGTATATGATCTACTATTATGATTTTTGAAGGAATCTGTGTCTACCCTATAGGCACACATTACATAATTTCAGACGGTACTTCACAGCCTTTCATATTTCTTAAATTTATAAAATGTGTATCAATAAACGCACTACAGACATCTGCTGGAGCAAGTGCTACATAAAGCACAAGTCCACAAGTCACCATAATTGTGCAATCAAGAAACATGTTTCTGTGGAAGTTGACATTGCAACAGGAACACCTTGGAGCACCAGCCTTTTGACTTTATTAATGCTTTTTATGTTTTGTTATTTTTTTTTGTTAACCTTTGTTTTGGAAGAGCTGTTGGACATTCATCAATATATAAAAAGACAACTGGCTAACAACTAATATTTTTGGGTTTTGAAAAGCACACATTGCTGTAGCAATCCCTGGCACTGAATGGAACTACTGTGAAAGAGCATGATGTCGGTTGATGCTCACAGTGAAGGTAGCCAATAGCTAAAGTGGGATATGCCATTGTCCCATGCCCCATGCTATAGTGAGTGGAAGAAATAAGAATGAAACAGATCAATAGATGAAGAGAGATGTCTGAAAGCTCCTACAAATTGGTGTATTATATGTAAATTTCAGTAAAATCAAAAGATGTTGGCTAACACCAGACCTAAAAAAAAAAGATAAAGTGCATTTTAATAGATTGTCCACTATTATGAGGTATTTTCAAGATTAGCCTAGAAAATGGTAGCCATTGAAAGAAAAAAGGGTGAGAAAACGGAAACATAGCAGAAAGGTTAAACAGGAAAAGAGACAGATCAAAGTGACAGAACAAAGAGTTAAAGATGCATAGAAAAGAGAGGATCAGGGAGAGAAAGATGGAAAAAGAATGAGGAAAGCGATGAGATGTGAAGAAATAAGCACAGTGAGAGAAAGAAATAAGAGAAGGACACATACAGAAAAGAGCAGAGAAAGAGAGAACATGAATGTTAGACAGATGAGGAAATAAGGTTAAAAACAGAAAGACAATGTCAGACCTGCCAGCTCTTGGTGTGGTTTGCCCTGTCCTTTTGCTTATGACCTCCTGTGTTTGATCCTGTGCTGAATTTCGTTTCTGTTGGTGTTAGGACTCTGGACACTTTGCCACTGCTGATCAGTGCTAAAGTGCAAGTGATTTCGGTTCAAAATATAATGGTTAATGGTTTCGCCATGATTGAATGTTGGATTCACCAGTAAGTCCCTAGTATGGTGCACCAGGGGTGCCCAGGGACAGCAAATCAAATGCTATTAGTGGACCTGCAGCTTGTGACTAAACATGGCTCACACCTGCCATTGCAGTGTCTGTAAGGGCAGCTTTCAACTGTCATTTTGACCTTGCAAATGCACTCACTTGCCAGGCTCAAACCTTCCCACTTACTACACGTAACTGCTCACGTAAGTAAGTCTAAGGCAGCCCCTTGGGCAGGATGCAGTGTTTTTAAAAGGTAGGACATGTACTGGTGTGCTTTACATGTCCTAATAGTGAAATACTGCTAATTTAGTTTTTCACTATTGCAAGGCCTATCTATCCCATACAGTAACACGGGGTTTGCCATGAAATATCGTTCAAGTGTAATTTACCATTGGGAGCAGATAGAGATTTGTAATTTGGGGTCTCTGGACTCATAATTCAAAAATACATCTTTTGGGGAAGTTGGTTTTTGAAAGTAAGTATCAAAAAATGCTACTTTTAGAAGGTGGGCATTTTCCTGCTTGACCATTCTGTTCCTCTGCCTGTCTGTAGAATACACTTCTGGGTCAGGATGACAGTTGGGCTGTTTGTGCATTCTCTCTAGACAGTCACTCAAAGGGAGCTAGGTGTGCCCTGCATATCGTGATGGCCCATCTCCAGGCTGATGGATCTTTCTGAGCTACAGTGGTGGGAGGAGCTGTCACGGACATCTGAATAGGGCTGTGCCTGTCCTCACACAAAGCAGTCTCCACTCCCCTGTAGTCAGTATGGAGCCAGGGCAGGGAAAGGCAGGGTAGTGTGATCTGCAAAGACTTTCTTTTGAAGTTTGCCTACTTCAAAGGCAGATATGGATATAAGTACTGGACCTCTGATGGCATAAACTCAGAACACTTCTGTATCGAGGAAATTATGACAGTAAGAAGATCTGGATTTTGTCAGGAGGAACTGCCGCTCTGCTGTTTGCCTTGCTGTGCTGGCCTGCTGCTTGCTTTTTCTGTCGTGGGAGTGTAAGGACTGAACTTTGCCTTTTACATCCTGCTTTCTGAGGTTCTCTAAAGCTTAGATTGAGCTTGCTTCTTGTTAAGAAGTCTCAGGGCCATCAAAGACTTCTTCTACCAGCACCTGGGCTCTCTTGCTGAGAGTCCTATCTTGCCAAGTGGTGCCAAATCCAGTTACAGGGCCCTTGGGAGTGAGTTCTAGTGATTTCAAGAAGAAAATCAGCGCATTGGCTCACAGAGTCATTCAGAATTGCTGCATCCTTGCAAACTCGATGTATCGCCGCTGCCTGTACCAAAGCGTGGTTCCCTCTTAACGCACCAACCACGACTTACAACACAGGCCCCAGCTTTCTGTTGCAGCCCCTCGGAGGAATTGCCATTGCGTGAATTTTGAGCACAGCATTCCCGAAGTTTGTGATGTATTCCAACACAGCACCTTCTACGGCCCTGTGAAAATTATGCATCGCGACTTGACTTTGCCACATCATTGACGCACTGTCCCTGAGAGCCGCATTCATCATCAACACCATACCAAAGTTAGAAACTGACGTATCATGCTGAAAATGACACATCACCTCCCCTGTGGCAGTAAGGAACTGACACCTCATCTCCTCTGCCTAGCTGTAAGGAACTGATGCATCACTTCCACTGCACCAGTAAGGAACGGATGCATCAGCAGCTTTTCGGATGCTTTACCTCCCATGCGTCTCACATCGTCCTTGACTTTTAATGCACTTAAGGTACTTTGGCTTAATCAAATGCATCTATTGATTTCAAGAAACTACAATTGCATTTAACCGTTTAAAAGTGACCTCTTGACTTGTGTATTTTTGTTGTTTTGGTCTTGGTTTATTCAGATAAATATTGACTCTTTTTCCAAACTGGTGTGGACACCTTTTGTAGGTGTGTGTAGGGGGCTGTGTGTAAAGGCTTCTCCACCAACAGTTGTCTTCCGTAGACAAAAAATGACAATAAGCGGACCCAAAATTCTTGGTGCCAATCAAAGTGCTTTATTTGTGCTCAGCAAGTCCGCCATAACGCGTTTCGACCCCCACTCAGGTCTTGATCACATGAAACATTGCCGAAAGAAAAGACGGCATTTAAAGTTCAAGTAACAGGAAATGACGACATAAAGTGCAAATGCATAAAAATTGTAGTTACTTATAGCAGCATAGAGATTTCGATACAATGTGCAAAGTTATATGCAAAATGTAAACATTCACAAGCAATAAATATATAAATATATATAAATTAATATGCTTACAAAGGTTAAAAAAGATATTATTCCTTTTAAAACACAATGAGTAAAAAAGCAAAATGAAGCGATGAATACAATTCATAGATATATACACACACACACAATTACACAAATACTTTACACATTGTCTCTGGGATAAGCCTGACTGCTCTGTGCCAAGTTACCAACCCCATTTCTAACTGACAAGAAACACATTTGTAAGAGAAAGAAAGCGGAAAAACAGGAACAAAGGGATAGAAATATGAAGGACATACAGATAGTGTAAGAGAGGGAGAAAAGGAGAGAGAAAACGTCCGAGAAGAAAGGGGCAGAGAAAAGAAAACAATATAGAGCTACAGGCAAGAATTTTATGTAGACAGAGAAGAATGATGATAATGGCAGCCCAGTGGCGGAGCAACAGAAGAGTGGAGAGAAAATAAAAGAGGAAGAGAAGAGGAGCTGTTAGGGAGAAGCAGAAGTGAAAGCAGAAGGTAACGAGACAAGAGGGAGACAATGAAGGATAGATAAAAGGTTTTAGCAAGACAGACTGGATAGAGAAAGCAAGCAATAGTGAGATAAAGAAGGCCCAAAGAAGAGAAGAGACTCAGAACAGAGAGAGGATCGTGTGAAGAGAGATAGATAATTAAGAGGCGGTAGAGCTATGGAAGGGAAAAAGAGAAAAAAGAGAGAATGTCAATGAGATATAGTCTGTCTAGCAGATGAGAAAGGGACAGACTTTTTGCCAAGAGGCATTGCAAACTACTCATCAGAATCTATAATGGGTCAATATTTATTACATGCAAAATGTAAGTATCTTAAAGCTTTGTCAGTTTCATACTAGCGAGGTGTGCCAAAAGTACTGTAAAATCAATCAGTTTGTACAAACTATGAAACAGTTTGCTTGTGGAAGACACTCTAATTGGCTCTTTGTGTTCTTTAAGATCATACATTATGAATATTAGATCATCATTGCTGGCCAAATTTGCTTTAAAGGGACAAGCGTGTACTCTAGTTTGGGTAATTTTCTTGGAAGATAAATATTACCTCACTTGTAAATTCTAAGGTCTGTGATTCTTTGTTTAAAAGCACATAGATTCATTCACACAAAACAACACCAGAGTCACACATTTGGCAAAGCACTGGTACCTCAGCACGACATCCAAATTGTTACCCCTATACCTTGCCCCACAACTAATGCACACGTTAGACACAACCCTGAAGTCATCACACACAGCAAGGTACCTAAGCAGCATGTTCTCTCCTCAACACCCATTCGAATCATTCTTAATAATACTAGCAATGGATAACTTTGTACCTCTGAAAGAGAAAACAAACAACAGGGTCAACATCTATACTCATAGGAGGCAGGCTAAATGAAGATGGATGAGGGGAGAGGAAGGGCTATGTGGGTGTAGGGTGAGACGGGAGGGGCCCTTTTCCCATCCCACAATCACATAAGCCTAGTCTTCCCTCAGCTCTTCCACATCGATCCCTCCTCGTCTTTTCTCCCTCTCCACCCTTATACTGTCGACCTTACCCCATCCTCTTCCAAATAGCCCTTCTTCACACTCTCCCCTCAGAACTTCATTTCTCATATAATCATTCCTCCTCTCTTCCCCTACCTATCCATGTCCTTTCAGCACTTCCCAAACAGAAACATAGTGAGACCCAGTGAGGTAGAAAGAGACAGAGAAACCAAGACAAAAAGAGAAGAAGAAACCCCAAAAGAGATAGGGGGTAGAGAAAAAGAGATGGATAGGAGCGAGGGAGATGGGAGTGTGAAAGGGGAAGTAGTGCTGATCGAGAGGGAAGGAAGCAGAAGAGCCATAAAGAGGGACAGACAGAGGGAATGAAAAGGGAACATTGTGAGTTGATTGCTCAGCACTCAACACTCTGGTTTCTCACTGGACAGAAATAATATTCTTTATTAAGTGCTGACCAAAATGAAGGAAGGAAAATTATATAATGGCATGCAGGAGAGGGAAGCAGTGGCGGCTGGCTTATTCCGAGGGTGGTGAGGCAGGAGGTGGCATAAACAATAACATTAAAATAGACTTACCTTTTATCCAGCAGCACAACGTCCTCTTCCTTCTGGTGTCTTTTCTCTTCACGGAAGCTCCCAATGCAGGAAACTTCAGGAAAAATCCATCACAACCCAGTCATTACATAGTACTGCTTTTACAATGCAGCTGTTACAACGCAACTGTCTTTATATTACATGCCATTACAACACATACCAGTACAACGCATGTCACTAAAACGCATGGATTGGGTCAGTGGGCGGAGTCAGAGGTGTGGCAGAAAGAGCTAAATATTCCAATTTACTTGTTTCCCATTTCACTAACCAGTTACAGCTTATTACGTTATTTAATTTAACCAATTTTATTTAAGGTTTAATATTAGTTATTGACATTAAAATACATTCACAAAGTTGGATACTTTCCAATCACAGAATGTACTAAATATCCTTAAAAGAGGAATCGCAAGCCATTTGTCTCCCAGCCATAGAGTTTCTGTCATCAGCTTCTCCCTTTTTCCACAAGAGCAGTTCAAACATGAATGGCAAAATATTCTAGTTTGCAAATGTTTTCCACATAATTACGGCTCTGCCATATTTACCACATAATACATCATCTGCTGCATAATCTGACGCTTTTAACTAATAAATTGTTTAGAGCTCAAAGGGATCAAAAGTTAATAAGAAATGTGACTTGTGCTGCTGTGAAGTGGAGGGCCCTTTGCAGAGGTTGACCTTTCTCACTGTTGCAGTTGTATGTTTCACTGGTACTAACAAGGAAACATCTCTGCAGAGACTGTTAGCATGTGTAAAAATGTCAAAATAATAAAGTATAACATTTACAGCACCGCTAATACCAGTGTAGGGTGTCAGAGCACTCTACATCACACATATTACACAGAGACAATCAATCATATGTGTGTAAATCACTGTATAGGAAATGTTACATAAGACAAAGGACTACAAGGTGTAGGAGTCACATGACAACCATACTAGTAGGCAGCATAGTTTAATAGTGATTGGTCTAGAGAAATACAAACTCAAAATGTAAAACGTAATACCATGGTTGGGGGTTCTCTTTAATAATCAGAATTGATTTCTACCCAAATGAACCCTATTTTGCAACATTAAGATAATCAAAGACTGGTGAAAAAACCCATAACGCTCTCATTTATACCTTGTAGTTTGCACGCAGCTCTTACATGACACTTAATATCTCAATGTTCTATGATAGGATTTTAACTTATTAACTGCAAGTAACAAGAGGGTCTCTCTTACGAAAGCTGTAACGTACTGGCCTATTTACATTATGTACACTTTGTGATCTGCATGGTACATGTTCTTAGCAGCAGGCACATGAACCGTCTGTATTTCCTTTCCATGAGTTAAAACTTCCACTAGACATAACACCATCTCACTCTACTAAGTACATAAAACACTGGAGTTATCGTGAAATTGTTATTGTTGCCGAAAATTGTTGGAGGCCAGGTGGGAGTCAGCGAGTGCTTTTAAAACCATATTATACTTCCAAACACAACGCCCCTACCTGAAGTCAGCACCCGGTGCTGTCGCACTGCATTGGAGCCTCCCTGCTCAAGGGACCTGTGACCTCAGTGACAGAGTCACTGTCACTCTATGGTGTGCTGCTTCATAGGCCTGCCTCCCAGACTGGAGGTGAACTTCAGAATGAATTGTGGTGGACAGGCCTTCGAAGTTACCCCACACTTGTCACTGCTAGGGTCCACCAGGTGGTGCTGAGACACCAGAGCTTTTAAGATATTGCGGGCCTTCTAAGGTCTAGCATTGGAATGTGCTCCCCCATGGGGGAGTAGTCTGATGGGCTGGTCGTGACGGCTGAACCTGGTTCCCCAGTTCTAAATTCAGCAGGTCTTACCATAGTGCCACGTCCTCTCCAATGAACACCATACTGCCCCACTGAGAGAAACTTGCACTGCACTGACCCGCTATAAACACCTGGATGTGTCTCTATTTAAATTACGCACTAGACAAGAGCAATATGCTGCCTAAAAAAATTAACAACATCCTCAAAAAAGCAAACACTCATAGGGAATGCAAGATTAGGTAAAGCATGTGAAATGTAAGCAGGAACAACAGCGTTACCTTTTTACTTTTACACTCATTATTCAGAAATTAGTGAATGATTTTGCCTGAAAAGTTAAGGCCATGACTACAGGGCCCAGAAGGGACCCTTTTCAATGCCCATTGCTCATATCCTTACAATACAATACAATAAATACAATATCCTTACAAAACATAACCAGTATGGTTTAAAAATACCACATTTGTGAACACACAGCCACTGCACACATTTTGTTTTCCAATTCACCCATCAAGCAGATATTTCAGTACCTCCAGGTATAGTGCACTTGAGTGGGAAAGCAATGTTATTCTAAGACAGACTAGAAAACAAAAGTGGCGCTTCACTGGCAAACACTGTAAAGTGGCGCTAATGTGTTTAGGTGTGAATAAATTAGTCAATCTGGCCACCTTGCAACCACGCAGTTTTGCTTTAGTTAGTTATTTTTCATATTTCTGAATATTTTATTTCTATCCACCCCTAGGTTGCTCTTAGAAATTGAAAAATGTCAGACAAAGACAAGGTTTCTTTTTTTCTGATCCATTTCACGGGTAGCAATTAACGAAAGGAGGAAAGAGAGGGTAATGCCCTTTCTTGTAGTCTCGGTTTTCACTAAATGAGGAGGAGCGAGACCGAAAGCGAGGGAAGAGAGGGGACAAAGAGAGGGAGGGAGGTGGGGCAGGTTCCAGCGGCAATAGAACTGGACACTATCCTTGTCTTTTCTAGGCACAACGATGAAAAAGACAATCCTTTTCCTTTTCTGTGCGTCCCCATGAGCCTTGACTATCGGCCTTGGTGATTTCTGCCATCCGGGACGCATATTTGAAATAAGAAAGTAGGGGAACGAACTTGAAAAAATTGAAGAAGTAGGGGCACGTCGTGCCCTGCCGATACCGCCCACTTCGACCACTGATTACAACACATGCTCTTACAACGCATTATAAGGAATGTAATAGAGATTATTTAGTTTTAGGGTGGGTATAGGTTTTGGGGTAGAAGGGAATAGTAATTTTTACCCCTACACTATCGAACACTTTCCCTAATTTCCCTACTGTTGCACTCACTGGAGTGGGAATATTCATTTTTACACCTAATCTATCCAACCCTTACCCTACTGTTGCACTCATTGGAGTGGGATTAGTAACTTTTACGCCTACACTATCCAACACTTACCCTACTGTTGCCCTAAAAGGATTATGCATTGTAATGCGTTGTAATGGTAGTTTTTAAAAATGCGTTGTAATGGCATGCGTTGTAAAATCATAAAATATTTATGCTAGTTGCGATGTAAAAACCACGCTGGAAAAGCATGTGTTGTAATTGTTTGCGCTGCAACGTCATATATTCAAAACTTCACTACCCAATCCTGGTGCTGATTTCACAGCAAGAAAGCAGCCCTGGGATTGGATAGAGCAGATTTCTCAGCGCTTCTAAGAGCACTGGAGGCCTGCACTTTCTCTAACCCAGCTGTATAAGACACATAGCTTAGAAAGGTTTAAAATGTGCATGTCTGGCTGGCCTTCCCAAGACGGCTAGCCAAAGAGACATGCACATTTTAAAGCGCATAGCTCTCTGCTGCTGCCACTCTGCTGCGCTGGCCCTGCCCCCTCCTGACACTTAGTTCAGGACGGGATGTCAAAAAATGAAATGGTAATAAAGTTGACTTTTTTACCATTTTATTTTCAGCTATTGGGCTTGTGGGCGGCACTCCTCTTTGAAATGGAGGAGCCGCCCCTGGAGGGCAGGTCAACATGCAAGAGGGAAGGAGCTAGACATACTTGTTGACAGGGAGAGGCATCAGGGCTTGACAGAGACACACTGAGCTTTTCAAGATATTCTAGGGCAGGCTCTAGGAAGCCACTCAGAGGCAATGAACTGTGAACATGCCACACTCAATGAGACTTTCTAATAGACATATTCAGTTGAGGGAGAGATAACTTGGTTTCTGGAAGGACAGATACCATGTGGTTTAGGGAAGTCAAATCTTTTACAAGGGTTGTCAATGGTTGGAGGGCAAGGATTACATTAGCTGGCAGTGCTTGAAATGGATAGTGTCAAATGCATGTAATTTCTCTTTTGGAGCACTTGCTTCCTACTTGGACCTCTAACTCTGAAATTCAAATGTCTTTACGACTCACTCTTTTCCTCACAATAATTTCTCCAATTTGTCCAAAACATGTTTTGGTTTGGTTACTGATCTTCCTCAACATTCTTTCTTTCTGCAAGGCGTGTTAAGCTACTTGTGAGCTTTTCTCCAAGAGGTCCTTCCTATTTCATGATCCCTTTGCTTCACAAAATAATTTGACAGAAAACACAATGCCATCTGTAAAACCATTTGTAAAACTTCCACAACAGTTGCAGCTGGGGGCCAAATTATACTTTATGCACTGCCGCCACTTACTTTCATAAAGAGTACTGTTATTTATTATTCTGCTTTATCCATTGTTCATGTGATTGTCATGGTTTGAAAATGTGGGTATAAGTTCTGTGCTGGAACTGCACTATTGAAGATCACACTAGGTGCTTGGTTTCTATGCTTTATGCATGTTTCATCATCCAATATCTCTTCAAAAGTAGGTAAGAATTCAAGCTGGAGTGACAAATCATGTCAAAACCAAGAATACTGGATAGAAGGTGTAACTCTGAGTTATCACGTAGTACCATGGAGTACACATTACACTTTCTATCAGTTCCATTGCATGCACTTGGGGCATCCTTCCCACTATACAGCAAGAACACGTTGACCTTCATTTACACCCATCCTGATAACAAAGTAAAGGTATTATATGCATTTAAGTGCAGTATAAAAAAAAATTATTAAACACGTTTTGCTTCAGCTATGCAACCTGTCACCACTTCTCCAAAACCCTTTGGGGAAAGAATGCTCAGATATTTTACAATCATTTTTAAAGTCATATCCAACTGGCCTAGTGTGTTTTAGAATTTTAAAAAAAATCACTGATAATTCCAGACATTAGAAAAAAAATCCACACCCGGCCAGGTTTACTGGGCCAATATATTTTAAAATGCAACTATTGCCATACAGCTTGCTAAAAGTCCTGAATTGAGAGCCGAGCACCTCCTGTAAAAGTGATCAAGCTTTGCTGAGATTATTCCTACTGCTTTAAAACACACAGCTTACCCCATATTGTCCAAGTAAATGACTCTCCTACACACAAAACTATTACACATTGGCCCAGAATAGTGAAAGAAGGCCCCCAACGAAGTTTTTAATTAAGTTTCGAAAATGGCCACACCACCACTGTTCGATGTCTTAGCCCCCAACCCACACACATACAAAGTTTGGGTCTAGTGGCGCCCTGCGCCTGATGCCCCCTGCACGCCTGCCTTATCTTGCAGGCAGACTGGCTCTGGGCACACCCAGGGTGGGCGCTGCCCAACCACGTGCCCTCGGCCTCATTAGCTGCAGATTTCTGGTCCACCTCGGTGGAGCGGGGCAATCAGGGAGAAAGGATGGCGAGCAGCAGACCCTGTAAGTGGACTGGCGCCGGGCCTCTCGGGGCTTTCAAACATTAATGGCAACACTTGGAAAAGGATCCTGGCAGGAGCTTTCCGCCTGCAGCACAACGATAATAAAGCTGCATAAATAGGCGGTCGGCAGTGGAAAGGGCCTATGATAAACGCGCCCTTTTTAACCCCCTCTTTTTGCAAGCTGCCCCTGTCAAGGGCAACACCTGGAAACAGCCGGCAGGGCCTGTCTTAACACAACCAAACACAACTATGTGAACTGAGGTTGTGTCTCCTCAGAGCATCTTAAGAGCTCTTGTGGGCATAGTCAAGACATAGCTTTAGGCTCCTTGCTCTGATCAACTGAGAATGTATCGCCTATTTAATGCAATTCACGTGACACTAAACAATATTCAATTGTATAGTTAAAGTTTCAGAAATAGGGGCACACATAAATAGAGGAAAGTTCAAACTGCAAGGCATCTGCCGGCCAAACAGTAACTAAGAAAGTTTAAACAAGCCTTGTCGAAGCCATTTCTTCTTGCATTTTGATCTAGATATTTTTGGGCTTCCAGCAATATTTTACATGGAATACTGTGCTAAATGGCCAGATTCATCTGTTACAGGTAAGACACAGTCAGTGGTTCAAACGGGCATCGTCGATCAGCAGGACATGCCTTCTCCCTGCTTTTTGTTACAAACAAAACTATATCTGAAGGGTTAATGCTGACCTCGAAGTGTTCTTAATAAAAAAGAGAAGGGTGGGGATGGCACTGTGAAATCAAGGGAGAGGCAGAAAGTGAAAGAAGAAACACGCCTTCTTGCAAGGATGTGTGCTACCAGACAGAAATTTAAATGTTTCTATTTCTTAATTAGCAAATCTAAGGGCTGCCAGATGTCTGATCCTTGTATCTGTCTGGAGACACTTGTCAAATGTATATTCCAGCTGTTCCAGTTTGGTTGGGATTAAAAATTGGCCAGGCACGCAAAGAAAAGTGGCCCACATTTGCATATTGCCTTTCCGCAAAACACTGCTTTGGGGTAGTATTAGAAAAAGAAGTCGGAGGGGGGTCTCTTACAGAGGCATGTTTTCTTAACTTTACTTAGATACAAAAAAAATGCACAGATTAGTTCACACTGGTCAGTGCTTAATTTGAGCCGGTGATTTCCGGCACTTAATTGTCGATACCAGCACTTGATAGTCTGCCAAAAGGTGGCGCTGTTTGGTTAATTTATAGAGGAGCACAACAACAGTTCATTAATAATTCAATCTACATTAAAAATTACTGTTACGTCCTGCCCAAGCCATTCTTATAGCTTTGGGGGCCTGAAATAGTCCGAATTGTGAGATGCTTAGTAGTGGTGTTGCTTAGTAGTGGTGTTGTTACCACCATTTGGAGCACTGACAGGGTCAATGGGAGGTGCAATCTGCAGAGACCTCCTGACGAGAGCCCTGGCACTTATTTCTTTATAAATTAAGCACTGACACTGGTGAAACACACCTGAAAATAAGTGAGGCCACTTCTGCTCAGGATCTCTGTCCCCACTCACCATGCACACATTAATGGGCCGGCCCAGCGAGAGAAAGGGTGAGACACCGCTGCCTGTTGATAAAAGGGAGGTAATGGATGCCCATCTGCCTCCAGAAAGGCCACTCAGGCACCCACTGAGCCTTGGCATCATCCGAACAACACAGGCACCGCCCAAATCGGCCCCCCCAGGCTGACCAAAAAAGTAGGCCACAGCTGGAATTCGAATACCAGCCCCTCGGCCACTGCCTGGGTGGCCGCCTTACCAATCCGACCCTGCATCTGTTAAGGGAAAAGGTGAACCATTAATGCATCTGCAGTGGTTAAACTCAACCGAGCCACAAGAATCTTTGGAACAACCACAAACTTTGGACCTCTGAACAACGGTGCAGAAGGGCTAGGCATAACGTTTCAGCACTCACAACTTGGGGAAACATCTCCCCTTTTCAGTGAATCTTCATTTTTATGTCCCTTTTGAGTGCTGACATTTTGGACCTTTTTGAGCCTTTCCACTTCAATGAAAAGTAAAACTACTGCTTGTAGCATTTTTATACCAACAGATCTCATGAAAGAACCAGATAAGGTGGCTCGTGTGATCTCCTGTATCCTGGTGGTCTATTTGTAGCCTATGTGAATCAGCATCCTTGCCTGTAGGACCCAAAACTGCTCTGACACTGACCAACATCTCACATGTTTAGCAGTTCTAAACTCAGGACCACAACACTTTGATGACTTTTAGAAGTCGGGATGCTGTGCCATGTTTTAGATCAGGCAGGAAGCCTTGATTTGGTTGTTCTCACAAAACGACAGAGCACAAGGGCGAGTGATCCGGTGGCGCGACTGCCAGGCCGTGACCAGATATCCCACCAGTCTAGTGGTGGCGGTGCTGACAGGTGAGCACCAGCAATGTCACTACCAATTATTTTATTTCTAATGAAGTGTCAATAATATTTCACTAGCCCATGAAGTGTGTTATTATGCTTTCTTAGTGGTATTTCGACTTCAATAAGAAGTACCAATTTTTTCCGATGTTGTGATGAGTTCCTCTTCATTTTGGAGCAGTCAAACACTATGATCTTGTTTGACTTAGGGTTCATACATCTGGGTCTTAAAAAAGATAACCATGGCTACTATTTTGGAGGATGCCCCTCTGCTATGGCCTCAAAGTAAATAGGCTCCCCCGGTTAACCTTAGAGTCTTGAGTGTTTCAGTTTAAAAAATCACCTGACACTTGTTTATTTGCGTCACGTGTATATCTATTCTATCATTGACTCTTTTCCTTTCTTTTTCACCAACACAGGAATCATCAACAATACCTAAGAACACCACTTATTTACACAACCTCACATTTCATATAATATCTGGACATATCAAACAAATAAGATTACAGCAAACATTACTGAGATGGTTCCAGTGACAACAACATATGTAGATAACACAATATTTACAGACGTGTTGTCAGTCAACCAACCAGCCTGTGAATATAGGAAAGTATAAATGTATAGAAGAGTCTGTTCCAGTGTTTCTGTGATATTTTACTATCTCCTGATTCAATAAAAAAGTCCACAAAATATGCAGCAGCTTCTCTGGTCCCAGTGGTAATTTTTCATTCTATCCCCCAGATGCATGAAGCACCCACTCTGCAAATCCTAAATAGCGAAAAATACCGAATCACTATCCAGAATTCGCAGAATGGGATGCATCACCAAAATCGGTAAAAATCTGTGAATCGCAACCGGCCGCAATCCCCATATGCGTTTTTGCCAAAATCGCTATAAAATCGCAGAATCGTCTGTTTCCCAACTCCAAATTGCGATTTCGCAAATACCAAAATCGCAAATAGCGATCTCGCAGGTTGCGAGATTGCAAAAACGGGAAGTCACATTTTGAGAACACAATGATGACATCACAACCAGGAAGTAGCCTGCTCCATGCTTCATTTGGACCACAGAGCTGGATAGAGGAGGAGGCAGAGCACTGAGCTCCAAGAGTCACACCCTGCAGTCTCAATACAGGATACATATTGACATCACAATGTCCCAGGATGCTGCAGGACCCAGTGAAACAGCCAGGAAGCGCAAAATCAAGTTCTCTGAAAAAGAACTGGAGTACTTGATAGAGGGAGTCAGCAGGGACCATGACCAGCTGTTTGGGAAGCTGTCCCGGAAGGTGCCCGAGGCTACCAAAAGGCGCATCTGGCTGTGCATCAAGGCCAAGGTCAACGTGGTGGGAGTCATGCACCGGTCCATTGATGACCTAAAAAAGAGGTGGTACGACCTCAGAGGCCGCGCCAAGGAGCGCATTGCGGAGAGACTGGGAGTGAGACTGGCCACGGGAGGAGGAGACTTTACAGTCCCTGAGAACACACCAATGGAGGACCTAGTGGAGGACACCATCAACCCTGCAGCCTGCGTGGGGGTCACTCAACTAGACACCTCCCGCGCCACACACCAATCACAAGGTAAGAGCCATGCAACTGCGACCCCTTCCCCTAACAATGCCCATGCCCCCGGAGCCATCCATATTTGTAACCCCAGTAATCCATGCCCTGCCCCTTCCAAACGCCCAAATGCATTGTGGGACTTGTAGTGTGACAATGGGCCCTGATAGCCACACACAGTCAGAATAGTCAAGTGAAACATACCCCTAAAGCCAGGCAAGCAGCAGGCTGAGGCAGCAGTGCTCTGTGGCCACCCCAGCAGACATGGAGCAACAGGCACATAACCTGGGCCTTGGTATTGAGGCTCTGATGCTTGCTGTGCACCGCATGCAGGCACAGCACATGGCAACAATGGAGCTGCAGCTCTACAAAACTGCACGCAATATTAATCAACTCACTGAGAGTGTGCAGGAGCTAACCGCAGCCGTCAAGGAGAGCAACCAACTGATGGTGGCACAGCAGGACATCACACGCAGACGCCACAGGCAGCTGCTGACACGGCTATCAGCCTACACACGCTCAAACCACCTGATTGGGAACGCCACTTTCCAGCTGTCGCGCAGGTCACTGGCCATGCAGATACAGATGGTACAATGCTGCGCAGATGTTGCAAGGGCCCTGGAGCAGGTCACCACCGCTGTGGAGAACCAACAGGCCATGGCCATGCAAGGGGGGGGATGATGCCAGTGAGGGGACATCTAGCCTCAGCAGCCTGTCTGTGCCGGTGCAACCAGAAAGGCACCGCAGTTCCCGGCCCAACGCTGCATCACGGCAGGGCACTCCCAAAGTGGAGGTTGAGAGGCGACAGGGTGCGTCCGGCAGGAGGCACAGCGACTGTACATTTCCGGCAGTGCCATGGTGAGGTAACCAGGCACACCTGCTCAGGATACAAGAGCCTGTATGTCTCAATACAGTAGCACAAATCTTTGCAGATTTAAAGCACATCAAGAGCTTTTTAATTAAACAAAAGATTTTTTTTAACACAAATCTTCCTCATGTCATTCATTCATGTGGCATGCATGAGTGCATTGTTGTGTGAGTGGTATGGGTGCACTAGAAATAGTTCAGTGTGATGTTGGCGCAGCGCCTGTGTCCTTCAGCAGGATTCTCCCTGTATGCATGATGCACATGTGCAGGTGGCAGGTTGTCCCCCTTCGACTCACTACCAGACACCTCCACAGGTATCCTCCGCTTGGTAGCAATATTGTGGAGTATGGCACACACGGCCACGATGCGGCAGCAGACCTCAGGCCAGTATTTGAGGGCCCCACCAGTCTTCTGGAGGATGCGGAATCGACTCTTTAACATGCCAAATGTCCGCTCTATCAAATTACTGGTGTGTATATGCGCAGCATTGTACCGCCGTTCCTGTGGTGTAGCAGGGTTGAGGTATGGGGTGAGGAGGTATTCGCGGAGGCCGTAGGCACTGTCACCTGAAGGGACGAGCAGAGGGTTGTTGCCTGTTATGCGCAGCAACATGGTCTTTACATACTGTATGTGGGCATGTGTACTTACCTAGGAGATGTCCCTCGCCAAATTCCCCCCTGGCCAAGCGGGTGTGTATGCCGCTGTGCCGGAAGATGAACGAATCATGCATGCTCCCCGGGTATTGTGCCACAATGTCTGTGATGATGGTCTTCGCATTGCAGACCATCTGGATGTTGAGGGAGTGGTATGACTTGCGGTTCCGGTACATGTATGCTGTCTCTGCGGGTGGACAGATGTGAATGTGGGTACAGTCGATGCAACCAATTACATGGGGGAAATGGGTGGTGTGATAAAAGTCCAGTTTTGTTTGCATTAAGTCCTGTTGGGTTGTTGGGAAGGTGATATAGTGGTGTGTCAGGCTCAGCATGGCGTCCAGGAAAGTCTGTAGGCAGTGTGACATTGTGATCTGTGATATACCCCCTGCAACAGCGACTATCCCCTGGAAGCTGCCGGAGGCCAGGAGGTGCAGGCAGCACAGGACCTGGAAATGGGTGGGCACGGCATTGGTCCTCCGTGTTGGGTGCTGCATCAGGGGGTCAAGGTCTCTGATGAGCTTCTTTATCATTGCCCCATTGAGCCTGTGATTGGAGTAGATCTCCTCTTCAGTCTGGCCCAGGAGTGTAATCCGCAGCTGGAAGATTCGCTCCTGGATCCTGTGTCGGTTCTGGGCTGCAGCCTGGAGCCTCAGCCGCCTTGTCACGATGTAGAGACCTGGCATTGTGACTTTCCTCATGCTCCTACTGAGTCTCCTTAAGTGTGTTTGATTTACCCAACACCTGTTTCTTGTTTGCCATTTTTTTTCACCAATTGGACTTCATGGTACCACCTGGTTTTGCTTCTTCTTAAATTGTGACTCGTATTTAGCGATTAATGGTATTTTCGCAATTTGCGATTTATGATGAATGGGAATAGCGATGTATTAGCGAATCCGCAATTTGTTTGCGAATTCGCTATTGATTTCGCTAAATGTGTGGGTAATCACTGTTAAGGAATCACAATGGGGGTTATCAAATGGTTTTGCGATTCTTTGTTTTGCGAATTCGCTATTTGCTGCTTTTGTACTTGATGCATTGCAGGAGCGGAAATTGCAATCACAATCGCTGTTTCGCAGCGATTGCGATCGCAATATCGCTTGATGCATCTATGCCTAAGTCCTCTAGACAGTGCTGCTATCTGCTACTCTGGTCCCGTAGCTAATTCTTCATTCTAAATCTTCCAGACAATGCTGCAGCTGCTATTCTGGTCCCATTGGTAATTCCTCATTCTAAGTCTTCCAGACAGTGCTGCAGCTGCTTTTCTCGTCCAAGTGGTAATTCTTCATTCGAAGTCCTCCAGACCATGCTGCAGCTGCGTCTCTGCTCCCAGTGGTAATTCCTCATTTTTAGTCCTCTAAACAGTGCTGGTAGCTGCTTATCTGGTCCAGTCAGTAACTCCCCCATTCAAATTCCTCTGGGCAGTGCTGCAGCTGTGTCTCTGGTCACAGTGGGAATTCCTCATTCTTAGTCCTCTAGGCACTGCTTCTAGCTGCATTTCTCGTCCCATTAGTAACTCCTAGTAAGTCCTCTAGGCAGTGCTGCAGCTGTGTCTCTGTTCCAGGTGGTAATTCCACATTCTTAGTCCCCTAGAAAATGCTGCAGCTGCTTTTCTTGCCCCGTTTGTAACTCCTCCAGTCTAAGTCCTCTAGGGCGTGCTGCAGCTGTGTATCTATTTCCAGTGGTAATTCTCCATTCTTAGTCCTCTAATCAGCGCTGCAGCTACATCTCTGTTCATACATCCTCTACACTCCAAACCGAAACACATTGTCATTTACAAAACCAATAGCTCTAACTCTCAAAAATGCAAGACCTATTGCATTGCAAATGCATGTTATTTTTACTGTCGCTCCCAGGATATTCCTGGCTGTCACAAACAGTAAAAAAAGCACCCACTCGCCCACTCCAAATAGGGTGGATGGTCAAATGGGTAACTTCTAACGGACTGTACCTCCTTGGGCCATCTGATGAAGGTTTACACTGATTATATGAATTTTACTCCGTCAGCGTAAACCATACTAATAATTCGGCGCGCTGATTGAGCATTTGGCAGACAGGTTATTCCCAGTTCTCCATACTCTAAATTAGGCCCTAAATCCTTTTGCCCATTTTACAGCAGCCTATCTTATACTATGTGCAATATAATTTTAAAACAATACCATGCATATTCACATGCTTTTAATTACAGACTGGGATCTTGTAGCGCTATGCACATGTCACTATTCACCACAGAGCAAACAAACATTCCATTCTCTTACTGTCCAGTTAGGCACACAGCCATCTACAGTTTCCTTAGTTCGTCCATCATCATGAAACTACTACATCCTTCATCCACTTAACAGGCGCAATCACCTCCTTTTTGCTAGAAGGCAACTCTCCTGCACCTTTTTTATCTTTTATGTGCCATGAAATTCATCCAACAACTACCCTAATGACTGGGCCCTATTTTGACCCAGTCACCAACAGCCAAGCCTTACACAAATTCTTTGACACGACTTTTGGATCTACCACCAAGCAAACTGTTCAACTAGGCCGAAACTGATATGCTACCAAGTTTACCTCACTTCATACATGTAAAAGTTGCTTTTTTGTGACATAGATCGTTGTTGTACAAGGTGCCCATACAATCTCCTCTATAGGCCTTTCTATATCAACCCTCTTGGCTTGCGTCAGGCCGAAAGCACGCTTCACCATCCTGTTCGCCATTTCGGCCATACCATTTGCCTTTGGATTGGATAAGGCTGTGTGCGCATAATGTGTGCCACATGTGGTTAAATAATTCTTCATTTCTATAGAAGTTAACTGAATCCCATTGTCAGTAATGAGGGAGGACTGGGTACCCCTCTGTCATGTATTCCTATAGGTTCTGAATCGATCCCCCTATTCCTGACCCTATTCTGGTTAAACTAACTATCAAGTTAACTAGTAGTCAGCCCATGAGGCAAGAAAAACCCCCATGATGCAGATACCGTTATCTGACGCAGTCACACTACGGCACAGGAACGTGTTATCTGATTAGGTCATAACGCTTGAGATCTAATTAGACAAGCGATATTCCTCCAGCCCCTGATAAGGCATACAGAGTTCTCATAACAAATCAAACCTATGACAACCTGGAAAATCCGTGCGGACATTGTTTTGATTTCACAGAGAACTTTAGTAAAAGAATGTGCTAACGAGCAAGTCGTATGACATCCTTATTGACGTATCTATGTCCATCCTTACGTCAATCTCGGCACCTTAAAGGTATAAATATTACCGATCTTGCCCTATGCAAACACACGCGTGGTGACGAGACGGAGCAGCCATACTTGCCGAAGCCCAGAAGCAGAGCAGACCCCGCTGGCAGCAGCCCCGCCTTTCTGACGCGCTGAGAGACGCTGCTTTCTCCTGCCGAGAGACCCAGCACCGGCGCTTCCGGGTAGCCCTCGCAGGCAGCCTGGAATATCGAGACCAGAGAAAGAGATACCATTCCTCATTCATCCTAAACTTCCAGGTACAGAACTGAATAACCCCTCACAGAGAATTCTTTAGTTATTCACTTGGCAAAAACAAACTTAACTTAAACTGTAACTTTCTATTCCCGCCCACGTATTAGACTTAGGTCAGGTACACGGGGTAGGCGTATCTAGAAACACCAGTTGAGTACGTTTAGTCAAATGTATATGTGTATGTAAATATATTTTATTCATTTTAAACATCATATGGCTTAGAAACCATATCAATGTTTTTACAGTATTACTTTATACTATTGCTTCTAATGTATGCACTTTACTTAACTATAAGTATTGCAATAATATCGATCCATTTCTCTTGTATGAGAAAAGAGACTGATCAATAAATAACACCTTTTTATTGAACACGCCCGTCTCTTCCTTTTCTCTACAATCTGATGAGACTAAGAATGCACGTACTGACTGAGTAAAATAAATTGCCTTTTGTTCACACGACTCTCGAGATTTACTCTTGATTAGGGGAGAGCAAAGTTGTCATGTTCTATGGTTGTCAGAAACTAAATCCCTTCTTGTCTAATCAGGGAAGTTAAGTCCTCCTTGAACATTCGAGAAAGTTTCTAGTGAACTCTGAGCTAAGCTGGCAAACCCAAAACTTTAAGTCTAGTATCGACAGTAGTAGACCTAGTTAACGTCTGGCCTAGGCCTTTACTGCTGTAGGTATTATTCCAATGCGCAGAGCCTATTGGGATGATAGGAGCTACACTACATGGCGCCCAACGCGTTTGGAAAGGGCGATAAAACTAACGTAAGACATTTAGAGTAACTCAGTCGTGCTTTCTCACTCAGACCCCTTTTCCCACAATACTTCAAAGACGTCTGGAGTGGGTGAAAGGTTATATCCGCCAGACCTCGCAGGAGGGAACTCCTATGTATGGTTCTTGGTATAGTCAACGTTGAAGGATACTCTGTTCCAAAATATTGTGCATCTAATCTTTGTTTCCATAAGAAACCTGATCTGCAAACAAACATAATACCATCCTGTCGGTAAAATGGGAGACATTGATGAAGAAAGAGAGGCAGTTAGATTAGCAGCTGAAATAGCAGCAGCTGATACTGCACTACAAGACGCAGACGGGGATATAATACTAATCCCGGTCACCAAAAGGAAATCTATAACCTTAAAACTTATAGAAAATGGACTGACACCTAGAGGTGGCACAGTCATATTCGTAATTGAGGCACACGAATATCGGCAGACAGAGGTATACTATACATGGATACATTTTCCAGCAGCAAATGCTGTAACAAAGTACTTCCACTATTACAAAATAGAGGTACCACCTGACATTTACACTCCTTTCGAGGAGGTGGAAGTACCACTCAAATTTCAAGAGCATTTGCTCTTATTTGATGGCGCCCTAATACATAACAATCACATTACAAGGCTCGGTCCTTTAGGTAGACCAGGAGCAACGTGGCCGGTCCTAGCCGGATACACACCACATCCAGACATCGATAGGATGGCTGCAGCAGAGCTGTTAATACAGCTAAAACAATTAATAAAAATTCATAGACAATTAGTCCAGTATGTAATGCGGACTTCAACAATTCAGCCAGCGATTAAACTTCCACAGCTGACCCCTCACCAGGGGAACACAAATAAAATTACACCACAGAACATCCAATCCTGCCTAGGTAAAGTACCGGCTAAACGGGAACAAATATCATTCTGGTTGGCACAGAAAATTACCCAAATAGAGGCGGTGTTTCCTGACACCACCCCGCTAGAAAAACACAGGATTCTGACTATATGTCTTCCAATGGGAATCGCACCACACATTGAGGACTGTGACACTTGGGGTACAGTCTTTGCTTCCATCTACACAAAAACGCACGGTGTTCCATCCATTTTGGTAATACCAGATGTGCTAAAACAAATTCAAGACGAATATGGTCCTGAACCCGCTTTAACTCTTGGTATGAAATTACTAAAAGACTTCAAGCAGGTTTCGGCTATATTATTAGCCAACATAAAAGGTGAAGCAGCAAACGTGGCGATCCGCCAGAGGTTAAAAGAGACAGATATAGCAGACCAACCAGCTGAAATTGCCAGAATCATAGAAAAATCCTATGAGGAACTAGGTAGAGATAGTTTAGGTGGGATACCAGTAAAACCGCAACTGACTGAAAGTCCTGAAAAAATATTTTTTAATAATAATTCACCAAAAAAGAACTGGGATGGAAACATACAATCCAAACCTAAGGAAAAGAAATTCCAGTCCCGAGGAAGGTCTCCTAGGCGAAGAGAAAAATCTCCAAACCTGAGACAAAGGTCACCCCAGAGTGACCCCTCTGGGAAAAGATATAACCTTAGAAATAGGGATAATATAAAGAAGCCTGATAGATATCAAGACATTGATACAAGTCCCTCTCAATCTTTTCAGACTTCCTCGCAGAAATCGGAAAGAAGAGGACGATCAGAACAAAGAGAAGAGCACGCCAAGTCCAAAGACAAGGAACCTGCTCAGCTAAAAAAGAAATTACAATTTCCAAAAAAGAAGGTAGCCAGTATCAAGGTAGTTAACAATGCCGAGAATACTGAGGACACAACTGAAAAACGGAGAGTGGGCTCAGACAATGCTAGACAGCGCAGCAGAAGTGAGCATAGCTCGCAAAGTCCTTATGAATCATCTGGAGACAGTGGACACGAATGAATATCTTCAAGTGGAAACTGCAGACACCAGGGTTAGAGAAAGTTTCTAGTGAACTCTGAGCTAAGCTGGCAAACCCAAAACTTTAAGTCTAGTATCGACAGTAGTAGACCTAGTTAACGTCTGGCCTAGGCCTTTACTGCTGTAGGTATTATTCCAATGCGCAGAGCCTATTGGGATGATAGGAGCTACACTACACCTCCTCTCTGAACATTTCCCCCAGTATGACTATAATAACCATAAAAGTTATCTCTCCCACGAACTTCAAAAATTACCATTTAGTGTGCACATCCAGCAACACTATTGCAAACCCTGACTCTCTCCTGAGACCTTGCAATGGCCCAATGAAAATCATGCATACACTTTGCCACATCTAACCAAGGACAGTTACCTCTAAAACGTAAGACTAAGGCCCCACTCTCAGTCTTTCCTCATCTCCTCTGCAGTCCACACACTGTTGCCACTGTTGCACCCACGACATGATATCACCATCCATACCTGGCAAACAAAACTTGACCTTTACTCTCTTTTTAGCAAGAGTGTGGCCTAAATGTGCCTTCATGTGCCAACTCAGTAAATTTCCTGTCCCCCGCTAGAGGCACAAACCTATCTTCCACACAATAACTGATCCAATTCTTTGAGATAAGATCTGAGTGACATGATACATAGTTTTCTTCCTCCCACCTTCAAATATCATCTGAATCATTTCATTCAATGTCACATTGCTGCTTATTTCTTTCACCGATTCATCTCTTATTAGCTCTCGACGGCACCACTCAACTGCATCTTCCACACCCACCATGGCGTGCTCATTTTCTTTTGTCCTCACTGCCTCTCAATCTACCTCCACCCAACTCAGAGGAAGCCAAGGCAAACAATCAGCTTGAACTAGCGCCAACCAGGTATATGCTATAGTTTGTAACACTACTGTTACATACAGACCAATCTTGATGATCCCTTTCCCGCTCCACAAGGCAACAAAACTTTGACTAGTGGTTTATAGTAAATCTGAAGCAAACTTTTTATCCCCCAAATGTATATTCTAAAGTATTCAGCACCCTATGCTGGAGCCATTGCCTCACGCTCAATAGCAGAATAACTCTGTGTTTCTGTGAGAGTACCCAAAGCAAAACCACAGTTTTATAACACTCGCCATGTATTTGAGATAAGATAGCTCCAATGCTTGTTGCACTGGCATCAACAGTCTAAATGGTTTTGTGTCAAATTGCACCAAAATTCCTGCAGAACAAATGTCTTCCATCATGCTATCAAAACATTGTTGTGGACACTCTCCCCATGTAAAGTTACACCCATTTGTCAGCAGAATCCTTAATTGTAAAGTTTTATCTACAAAGGTATACATTACCTTAGCATAGTTCTCGATGAGGTCTGAAGATGAACTCAACTGACTATTTCAACCACAGGAAGAGCTGATCTAATGCCCTTCAACAAATCAGTGTTTGGCTTTACTCCTCTACCAGATTAAGCATATACCAAATACTCGACTACTTCAACTAGGAACTTACATTTTCCTTTCTTAGAATATGCCTTATTTCCACCAATCTATCCAAAGCTCATTTCAGAGCCAAACTGTGGGGCATATTACCAACAGTTAGCGATATTTATCGCTAACTGAGCTTAGGGTTAGTTCTTTTAACGCCGCTCGTTGCCCAATATTATCGCTGAGAGAAGGACCTATTACCAAGGTTTATCTCAAAAGCGATAATATTGCAGGTGTTAGCGTGAATATCGCTGGAAAACCAGCGATGTTCACGCATTAGCGTACAAAATGCTGTTAGCCATGTTATCCACCTTCCATTGGATAACATGGCTAAGAACTGGTATTTGCAGGCGTTAGCGATTGGCGATATTCGCGCTTAGGGCGAATATTTCCATTGCTTCGCCTTTCTAGGTAATAGGCAATAGCGATGTTAGCGACTGTTTTCAGTCGCTAACAGTTTGGCACGCCCACTTTGCATGTCATTAGCGATAAATATCGCTGACATGCAAAGCGGGCCCCAAAACGCTCGCTATCGCCTACAAGCTGTCGCTAACTGGTGTTAGCGACAGCTTGGTGATTGGGTGATAAAATTATCGCCGCTTAAGCGGGAAAAAGTCCCGCTAAAGCGGTGATAAGGCCCTTGGTAATATGCCCCTGTGTTCTTTACTTTTGCTAAACACTATTGTGTCATCCTGAAAGTATATGATGTTATCCACTTCTTTGAAAATTTCAGAAATGTTTTTCTGAAATACGTTTGCAGCAGATAACAACCCAAAAAGCATACATGTGAATTAGAAAGCACCTTTCATAGTTTTATGAAGGCTGTAAGTGGTCTAGAATCCTCGCGCAAATGTATTTGATGGTACACATTCTTCAAATCTGAATTAAAAAGTACTTCCCACCCTTAAATAGCAGAATAAGCTCATTAATGTTTGGCACGGAGAAATCGTCCACAACTATATTCCAGTTCAAACCACAGAATCTTAACTGCCCATAATTTTTCGCTGAAATGATTTGCAGGCAAATACCAAACGGAGGCCTCAATTGGCTCTATAATCCTTTCATTCACCATATCGCTAACACTCTCTTCACCTCGTCTCTCACAAAAATCAGGAGGCTCTCGTGTTTGTGTTAAATTAGTTTAGAATCTGGTTTCACAATGATTTTGTATACATCCCCCTTGAGTTCACCAAGCTTTTCTGTATTCACCCCTTCAGCCCCTTTTACGATGCCATCAGTTGCAGTTTGTTTGACCACCCTCAATTGGTTTGGCGCCCTGGGATTAATTATAATGTGCAAATCATTTTACCATATCATTAACCTTGCATTCTATAATCCTGTCTTGAAACACATTTTTGTACACATATACCTCAGAGTGTCAATTTTTCATCTTAGTACACTCCAGGGTGGATACCTTTGGGCTTCAGTTTAGTACCAGTTGGTTCTGTCTGGAACATTCGCTTTCCCGGTCCTGAAGAAGACCTGCTGTGACGCATAATCTGCGCTTACACCTGGGTCGAAACGTCAACACGCTTGTGACAATTCTGACCCTACTCTTACGGCTCCATGTCAAAAGGAAAATGAAGCCACAAGTACCTCAAGATCCATGTACTTAGGGATGGATGTCATCTAAATAATTGTTTTTAACTCAAAATGCATCACTGTATGTAATATTTTCTCAACCAGCACAGTTCTACACCTAGTCACCACAACACTTGCACCGTTGTATTTTATTCATTTTGTGTGACAGTCTATTAGTGTTATTCACACACTTTATAATATAAACAAGAAAAAAGTAGTTCCTCCAATATATTCATTGATTCACTCACCTTCCATGTCCTCCCCAACACTCACAATACTGCCCCTTCCATGCTCACTTTCGGTTCCTCCTGTACATCAGCCACTCTGTTATCTTGGGATTGTATCTGGACTTTCCGGCAAAGTGGTACCACGTCCCACACTTCTTACTCTGGCTTGGAACCTCCAAGCTCTAGCCACAAATGTACAGTCAATCACAAAATAATATGCTATGACCAAAGGCCATAACACAATTCATGGTGAAACACTGAAAGTCAAAACACTGTTCTGAGGATTTCCACCATTCATTAGGCAAAATCAGTTTTTTTTTCTCCGGAATTTTTTTCTCCTGGCTTGTCCCTCCTCTCCTCTTTGTATATAAATACTTCTCTGGTTAGAGAGACTTATGACCGTGCTAAGTAAGTAATGGGATGGGGCATCAGAAAGGAAAAGGATGGTGAGGTAATAAAGAATGACATAGCAAGGGAGGTGAAGTATAACGAAGGGTAGAGATCGAAATGAGATACTGAGAGATATGTGATGTAGTGAGAGACAAGGTAAAATGAGACAGATGAGGTACACAGAAAGAAATATACAGAGATATAGAAACAGGAAGAGTGAGATAATAAAGAGAGGTGGAGAACTAGGTAAGGATTTAGAGTGAGAAGAAGAGAGAGTGAGAGAGGGAGGGGTAAATGTAGAGAGAAGGAGGTGAGTGGGGATCAGAGCTGTGAAGTACAGACAGAGGTAAGTAGAAATAGGCGAGTTAGAGAGATTACATGTATAGAGACGTAAATGTAGAAAGGTAGAGAGAAGAGGTAGTGAAAAAAGTGTAGAGAAATGTGTGGTAGAGTAAGAGTGAGGGAGAGAAAGGGACAAAATGAGCAGGGGAATATAGACAAAGCAGACAGCTAAAGAGCGTGGGGAGGTAGAGAGAAACATAGACTGAGAGGGATAACAAGTAGAAAGAGAAATGAGTTGCAGAGAGAAAAGAGTAGAAGTAGAGAGACAGAGGTGAGCTAGCGAAAGAGAGATGAGCTTGATGTAGACAAAGAGTGTGTGAGGAAGAGAGATGTATAAACAGAATGAGGGAAAGACAGAAAAAGAAATGAGTATGAGTTGAAATAGAGAAGAGGTAAAGAGAGAGAAAGCATTAATGATAGAAAGTAGACGTGCGAGGTGGTGAGAAAAGAGAATCTATGTTTTGAAGGGTAGGTTGTGGCAAGAGAGGTAAGATGGGGTGGAGAGGTGAGGAAGTGAGTGAATGGTGAGGTAAATTGTAAAGTTAGGTAATGAGAGTGGTGGTGTATAAAGAGATGAGGTGAGGAGTGAGATGGGACTTTTATATGGGGCATTGAGTGGGGTGAGGAAGAGTGGTTAGGTGGAAACAAGAGATACAAAATGTAGATAGAGGAGTGGTATAGAGAGATGCAGGGAGACAGGTGAGATTTGTTGCCCCTCTCCATTCAGGTCAATAAAATTCCATTTTCCTGTCTTCCTCGTCCTGTCTTCCTTGTTGAAGACTGTAGCTCAATTCTTCCTCTTCTTCCAGCCACACACATCCCTCAGTGGTACATGCCTCTATTGTGAATAGGTTGGATTATGGCAAATCCATATTTCTTGGTTCTCCTGACTGTCTCCTCAGACGCCGTTACTGATTTCCAGTTGCTACAGCCAGACGCGCTTTGTCTCTTCCACGTTATTCTTCTGTATCTGAGGCCTTGTACGTACTCCATGGGAAACCCCTGCCTAAAATAATTTGTTTAAGTCCCTTTGTATGTATTTGTTCATAAAGTAATTTAGCAAGACGGACACCTTTTTCTTCAGCAGAAATTCCATCAGTACCCTGATAGGCATGGTTGCAATCGGCAGACGCCAACCTGCCAAATTGTACCAAAGTTCAACAGAATACATGCTGGTGGCAGAGCCTTTTCAGTTCTGGCTGCTCGCTTTGGAATACTCTTCCTACTCCTTCCCACCCAAAGAACTTTTTCCACTCAGGAAAGCCTTAAATACATGGGGGCAGATTTACAAGCCCCTTGCGCCACTTTTCCGTCACTTTTCCCATGTTAAAAGTGACGCAAAAGTGGCGCAAAGGGCTTGTAAATCTTCCCCATGGTTCTAACATTCCTTTGGGCTGGTTTGGGTTCTTTATTTGGGCGTTTTCTGCACCAGGACACATTCCTAGGTATCAGCAGTTTTATAAAGCTGTAAACAGAGACATTGGAATCATGCAGCAGGCGAGGGCCAAATTATGAGGCAAGATTAAGCGAATCATGCAGCAAGAGAATGCAAATTATGCAGCATAATGTGGCACGTTTTGTAATAATATTACTTCATTATTTTGTCATTTTTAAACTTGGTAACACTTTCTGGGCATTGGCTGCACCTCATTAATACCAGTTTAACATCCATATGTAGCAATAAGCAATACAAATGTCAGCAGCCCAGCTTTGGAAAGGGCATTTTTCCGTGCAGCAGCATGTACAGCTGCCTTTTAAAACAACTTTTCAACCGTTTGAGCTGCAAACACTTTTTTTGTCAAATTATGCACGATTATGCGGCAGATGATGGATTATGTAGCAAATATGGCAAATCCATGACCATGCTAAAATCGCATGACTCCAGTGGCTATAAATCATATAGAAAGAGATGAGACAGAGAGAGGTAAAGTAGATGGAGGAGAGAAGCAGGGATGTGATGTTGAAACAGAGGAGTGAGATGGAGAGAGGGTGGTGAGGTAGACAGAGTCGAGGCAGAGAAAGGGAGAGATGTAGAGATGTTGATGTATACACAGAGAGTGGCAAAAACCCACCCAGGCCCTTTGCTGATTAAGGATCATATCCCATTAAGTCTCGACATCTCTAAATATGCTTTTAGGCCTTTGTAATTTTTAAGTTATTAGGTCTTTCTTGGAACTGCATTGCCAACCTTATGCAATCAAACAACACCTAAAAAATGCTGAAATGTGCCAATGGTGAGTCGATATGCTAACCATAACTTGTGTCCCACAACATCATGACATGCTGAATGACATCATTGATGACATCACTGATGACATCTCAACTGACTCCACTTTTGACATCACTGATAAGATCATCTAGGAAACCAATGTTGAAATTTTAGTTTTGATGTTTCTAACGATGTGAATGATGAATTGAGCAGTTTTTTTATATTACATGTAATATGAGTAAAACCTACCTTTGTAATACGTTTTAGATCTACTGTTTTTGCGACAGCACAACATAAAATAAATGAATAGATTTCTATCAGTTACATATGTTTTTTTGCAATATAGTGATAAGTCTCTTCTTCTGTGGAAATAGTTGAATGCGTGTATGATGGTAACATAAGTGTGTGCTGCACGTTCTGTGATTACATAGCAAAGTAGGGATATGGATTTCTGAGGCCACTTCTCTGTTTGCAAATGTATGTGCCACTGGCATTTTGCGATTTTGTGGCAGTATCGTTTCCTGCATAATTATGAATTTGCTGCACTTGCCCCATAATCATTCATCTGCATAATTTTCAGATTTTAACAAAAAAAGTAACTCAAATAGATCAAAAGTTACTAAAAATGATACCATATGCCATGCAGTGGTAGTACTTTTCCCGCATGCACGGAGGGTCAACTTTCAGTTGCTGGTTGCTGCATTTAGGTGTTGAACTGTTATTAATGAGATTAAATCTTTGACCATATGGTTTTAACATGTGTAAAAGTAACAAAATAGCGAAGTAAGATTGCGTCAAAACGTGCTGCATTATGCCACATAACAGCCTGATTCATCAAGGGGCCGTTTTGCGAGCCCCTAATAGCGATTCATAGCGAATCGCTATTAAGGACTTGCAAAACGGTATTCATGTAGGAATTGCTAAATAAATAGCGATTCCTACATATTCCTTATTTGCGAGTAGCAATTTGCTACTCGCAAATAAGGAATAACTCCCCATTCATTCCTATGGGCCAAAAGGCCCATAGGAATGAATGGGGAGTATCCCTTATTTGCGAGTAGCAATTTGCTACTCGCAAATAAGATAGCGATTTAAAGGGTGCCAGGGGTGTCCAAAGGACACCCTGTAGCACCCCTTAAATGCACATTTGAACAGGTGTTGCGCACACACATGTCCAAAGGACATGTGTGTGTGTAACATGCAAAAGAAAAAAATGCACTTAAGTGCTTTTTACACTATTTTCGCAATTTACCACCAAGTCAGACTTGGTGGTAAATTGCGACCAAATATTGCAATTTCGCAGTTTCTAATTGGTTGATGAATTGCATTTAAGGAATCTCTATTAGAGATTCCTTAAATCCAATTCCTCGCAAATATGCGAATTCTTAAATAGCGATTTTTGCATTTGGGATGATGAATCCCAAATGCAAAAATTGCACTCGCAAAAGGCAAGATTCTGAGAATCTTGCCCTTTGCGAGTGCAATTTAGCTTGATGAATCAGGCTGATAGTTTGCTTTTTCTTGCCATATAATTTAGTCACCCCTGCCACATAATGTGGTCCTACCCTGGCATATACTTCTAGTGGTGCTGATGTTAATGTATGCTACGTGGAGGAAGAGTGGATGATGCTATTTTTGTGTTCCCACTTTTAGTATATAGTATTGATTCTGTTTCTCTTTTTATCAGTCAGTGGTTGTGTGGATTTATAATACTACTGAAATATTGCTAAATCTTGGTGTGTGTGTGTGTGATCTAGTAAAGTATTGGGTATTTTCTTTTACATTAGTTGTGTGATTCATTGCGGTGTTTGATGTTGTGATGGTGCATGAGTGCTACTGAGGTAGTGGGTATCAATTTATGTTGTTTGTTTTACAGTGATTTACAACATGTGTACTTTATCTCAATATTGCTGCAGGTGTCATAAATTATTTTTTTTTTCAAGATTGAAGGGAGTTAATATGTAAAGAAGAGTTAATTAATGTAGTGTTTAATGTACCGGATACAGTATTATTACCTGGTGTATTACAAATTATGTGGAATATTAGTTCTTAGTGTATCATTAATTTTAACCGTAGTTTAGTTGATACACCTAGTAAATAATGGGCTAGTTCAAAGTAATTATGTAAAGACAAAATGAGCAGCGGGCGTATTGGCACCATTGGATGATTTAATCAGTGATGTCATCAATGACATCAGTTGAGATATCATCAGTGTTGCCATCACTGATGTCATTTAAAATTTCATGAGTGATGTAATATGTGTGGTCATGAGCAGAGCATAATGGGGGGTGCAAGTTATGTTTAGTTTACCTACCCATAACTAGTCAAATTCAGTGTTTTTAGGTTTTGTGTTGTAACCATAACTGCACTTTCACTGTGATTTTTTCAGTGAATTTCAGATGAGTTTTAAACCTTTGTTATTGTGTTATAAGGAAACCTAACCATAAATTCTCTTTAACCTTTGTTTTTGTTTTTTACAGTAAATGTCTGCGTTTTTGAGCTTATTATTTCTGTGTATTGGAGAGGTTTTTAAACATATATTATGGTATTATAAGGAAACCTAACCATAACTTCACTTTATTCTATTTTTTCCAGAGACTACCTGTTTTTTTAAATCGTATTCCACATGGGCTGTTTTTTGGGATCCCAATATTTGTGTACAGGTAACTATCACTGCACACAGACCTGGTTGTGTGAGGAAGGGAATATTAGCAGGCCTGTATAGAACTTGCTGTTTACCCCTACAACACATAGCCTTTAGCTATGTAAAGCAGGAGTTGGCAGCATACTCTACCGGCACTCGGGATTCTCTAGGCAAAATGTGGTACCAAACCACCACTGGTGACTAAAGACTACTGCACATGACTAGTTGTGCACAGCAGGGCTGGGTAGCATGAGAACCCCGACCCCTGTGACATTCCGACTCTACTCAGATAATCGACCCTAGTTCGCACGGAAGTGGGTCTGGGTAGCAGAGCCTAGACATTGCATGGATTGACATCAATGGGATGAAATAGTATCACTTCTACCTTTGGTGGAAAGCATGGTGAAGTGCAACCAGATATAATGTGTCCATTGCAGAAGGAATGGTTAGGGTACAATTACTGGTGTTGCTATGTAAATCAAAATTAAAGAAACCTTTGGAAAGTTAATGCATCTCTTCTCCTACACAGCATTTGTCTATTCCAGTATTTGTAAAAGGCAGAGTGGAAATAGTCCCACCAGTTCTGTCCACAAATAGAAGAATCCTGAAAACATGTCAACAAAGTGATTTACACATACCTCCGGGACCTTGGCATGGAATTCAACAATGACATTCAGGCCAACTCGCTTGGAAGTTTCCAAAGAGATTCTGGCAGCAGACAGCATTACATCTGCGACACATTCATTAGCAGACCCATGACACTAGAATGTTGCTCTTTTTAGATCTTTCCAAGGAAAGCTGGTCAAAATTGGCTTAAAAGTAAATAATTTGCATTCCAGACCAAAGCCAGGCCACTGCAAAACAACTCTTTTTAAGGGCACAGCGATTCTGCCAGGGATGAAGGTGTAGGAGGATTATTCGGCTAGACTGTCCCTGTAGCAAATGATGTGTGCATTTTCAAAGTCCTGAGACATGCAAATTCACATTAAAAAAACCTTATGAGCTTCTTCATCTAAAAAGTTTAGAAGTTTTTTTTTTAAAAATGACAGCTTTGGCAGCTCTTTCCAGGAAAGCATAATAATTTTACCTGTTGCAAATTACCACTTGTGGACTGCAGTCGATCAGTTGTAATCTTTGCACCATGCTGACATTGACCTGCACCCTAACTCATCCCTGCAGTTACCGCCATGTCATCACTCAGGTTCCTCCTGGCCCGACCAATAATAAATTCCTGGTCCCAGTTTGCCCCTTGGCTTCCACCGTCCCCAAACCTCTTACCTACATATGGAAAGGGTTACAGCATCTTTCCTGAGTGTCCTTGGGATGTCATGTTGAAGGATTTTCTGCTCATGATACTTCTTAGGCCTGCATTCTGATGCTGCTAATATCATAAAACTCAGTAATCGGCCATGCTGGCTGCACAATAGTTCTCTTATACTGCTTGATAATCTTACACACACATAAGACATATCTGTTACAGGTCTTGTTATGTTATGTTATGTTATGTTAGTATATATTTATTAAGCGCTCGTACGCCCAAGGGCTTCATGGCGCTATAGAAGGGAACACAACACAACAGTTAAAAATGAGAGCAGTAATGGTCTCAGCAATAGGCCTGCGAAAATAACCAAGTTTTAAGGGAGTGTCTAAAATTAAGAAGGTTGTCGCTCAATTTCAACTGCAAGGGAAGGGAGTTCCAAAAGGTGGCCGCCAGATGGTCAAAACAGCAACCACCTAAGCGCTTCCTTTTATAGGAGGGAACAGTCAGTAGAGATTTTTGAGCGGAACGTAGGTTGCGCGAGGGAGCATATCTGAAAAACAGATCTTTTATAAATTTAGGGCCAGCGTCTTGTAGGGATTTAAAAAGGATGCAACCTGTTTTAAATGCCACACGCTGCGCAACAGGAAGCCAGTGTAAGTGCTTCAACCCAGGTCTAATGGAATGTCTGTTTGAGAGTCCCAGAATCAGTCTAGCAGCTTGATTCTGGACCCTCTGAAGACGTTTTAACTCTCCAATTTGAAGCCCCAAATAGAGACTATTGGAGAAATCCAACCGGGACAGGACCAAAGCAATTATGACTTGAATAAGGGCAGCTTGTGAGAGAAAGCAGGCAATTTTTCTTATCTTTTTTAACTGAAAAAAACTAGAAGACACCACCGCGCCTACTTGTCTTTTCAAAGAAAGATCTTCGCTAATTAGTACACCCAAACTTTTAACTGAGGACGATCTAACCGGTGGGGCCCCCATGCTAGATGGCCAAAAGCATGGGCTCCAACTTAACACACTCTGTCCAGGCAAGACCAGTTCGTCTTGCCTGGATTAAGTTTCAGATGGTTACAGCTCATCCAAACCTGAATGTGTGCCATGGTGTTTTGGAATTCCTCCACCGAGTCCCTGGTGTTCAAAGGAAAGATAAGTTGTAGGTCGTCCACATAGTTAAAGATGGTAACTTTCGCCTTTCTTAGGGAGTACAATAGCGGGCGGAGATACAAATTAAAAAGTAGAGGTGACAAAGATGAGCCCTGAGGTACTCCGCAAGTGGTGGGAGTAGTGGGAGCAGTAAAAGGGCCCAGCCTTACGGATTGGGTGCGGCCCGTGATGAATGAGCGGATCCAGCTCAATGCAGGTCCCCTAAGGCCAGCCTGTTCGACACGGTTGACCAAGATGGTATAGTCAACCATGTCGAACGCTGCCGAGAGGTGCAGTAAGACAAGGGCCTGATGAGTCCCGTTATCCGCATTCCGCCTCAGGGTATTTTGTACCGCCAGGATGACTGCTTCGGTCGAATGGCAAGAACGGAAGCCAGCCTGATTAAATTCAAGATAATCTGTTTCCTCAATGAATTTGGACATGTTAGCACAAACATGTGCCTCCAGTAGCTTCGAACAATACGGCAGCAATGAAATGGCCTGTCCATCACACAGTTCGGTAAAGGTCTTGTCCATCCCATAAACCAGAACAGGCATAGAATAACTGAAGAGATCTGCCACATAGTGTACTGACCAATTGGAGGACTTTAATCTAGTCCACCACTGTAGGTCCCAACTAACTACATACTATGACTGAGTTGTTACCTCTCACAATGACAAACACAAATGGAATGATAGTTACAGTCTATCCTAGCATATCTCCCGCCATTTCTTTCTTCAACCATACCTTCTCAAATCCATAAACTTTTAAACAAAATATCAGATTGGACAACCCAGTGCAGTAACCAGATAAGTAGGCTAAGATCATAAGAAATACCATAAAGAGGCATACATAATTGCTAAAATCTGCCAGCTTACTAAAAATCATAAACTGCACTTCCATCTTTCACACTTCATCTGCCACACTGCTAAGTGGTGCTCCCAGACTTCACAAGTAGAATCAAAAATAAAGAAAACACTCTTTTAACCTCATACTCTACATGGCACAGCCTGCTGCACATGGAGGGAAGCTCTTTAGTGCCCCACATTGGGAAAGTAAGTGCTATATATATATATATATATATATATATATATATATATATATATATATATATATATATATATATATATATATATATATATATATATATATATATATATATATATATATATATATATATATATATATGTATATATATAGCGATACATTGCAATATAATACAATGGGCATGCTATACCTTGTGACAGGGACAGCTCCTCCGCTAAGGCGGAGGAGCGTCGCCCCACTGCTTTTAAGCAGTGAGAAACATAAAGTGACAATAACCTAGAGTTATTGTCATTTTATGTTTCGTGTCCTGCTGCTTTGTGGCGGGCGGGTGGGTGAGGCTGCTCTGCACTACAATCAGGGCAAGGGGGAGTGGTTTACCCACTCCTAAAGTGCACTATGACTGTTTTGTCAGGCCACTCGGGCCGCTCAAAACAGTCATAAGCACTTCCTGTTCTTCATGCAGGCTGCATTACCGCCTGCATGCAAAACATGCCCACCCCTCCGGCCCATGGCTGAGCGCCGTGTTGTGGCGCTCAGACCAATCACAACACTGCAGTGCAGCACTGTGATTCGCTTAGAAGAGGGAGTCTGGCTGCCTGCTTCCTGTTCCTGTCAGAGGCAGGAGAGCAGGAGAAGAGAAAACGAGGGCCTAGAGGTAAGTTTTTTAAAATGTTTATTTCTGACCCCCCCTTGTGACAAACGCCCCCCCTACACCCGCTTCGCCACCCGCAAGCCATGCTGGCTGCGACTGCTTGAGCGATGTCGGCCACACTGGAAAAACTTTGATTCATCTGTGCAAAGCATATCTTTCTCAACATGCGGGCATGCCTAAACCCTTTGACCACCCCACCTGTAGTGGAGAGCACCATCTCTGCAGGCTTGTACTGCCTAAGCAAGAACCTCAACTTGCATTACTACCATCTTACCACCTGGCTAGGCAAAGGGAACGTCCAATGAGGGGAGATCTTATACAGGAGGCCTGCAGGACTCTCCTCCTGGCTGCAGTAAACATGGTCAGATGCAGATGGCCACCTAGCAGTCTCCAGAGGAAAATCGCTCTTTCGCAGTCAAAATCAACTGAGCCTACTCCCTACATGTTGGGAAGCAGGACAATTACCACCAGTGTGGCATTTTAGATCAATGATCACAGGGAGTTAACAGACACTGAGATCGTTTAGGGTCCAAGATGCAGATTAGGACAGCTGCTACACACAGCTGCAGACGTTCATCTTTACAGATTGACTGGAGGCTATTTCATGCACATGTGACCCCTGCTGGATGTAATTCCACATATTTGTTAATTCTAATGTTACACAGATAAATAATTTAGATACAAATATGGGTGTGCAAAATTGCAATATTGATCGATTCAAACTTAACAATAAAAAAAAGAAAAATCTTCATGAGTTTTGCAAAATGAGAAGCATGCAAAGCTTAAAAATCAAAAACAAAAGGGAGGTGGGGCATGGCTTGGTGCGCGCTGGGCATGGCGGCTTTCCGCTGAGGCTCCTCGGACCTGAGCGAAGGTCCTGGACTTACTTCCCTGCTCCGAAAATGGAGAAAACCAGATGAACAAGCGTTGGAACAAAAGCGGACCAGCATGAACCTGATTCCGCTCTACAATACATCGGCATATGCTTAGAACTATAATTAATAACTCCTCAAACATCGCGGCCGCCATTTTATTTTTGCAACCAGCCGCAAATTAGTCTCCGCAAGAGCAGCAATGAGATTCTTTACATGGAATGCGCCCTAACTTTGTTTTTTGGAACTGGCTATGGTACTCTTTAAGCTTATTTTGCCCATTTGGTCCTCTAACCAAGTTTCTCCACTGTTTGTTAATTCTTATGAGGCGATGTGGTTATGACTGGAATGAAGGTCTCGCACTTCCATACATCTGAAAGCGGAGATAAACGTAAGCGCAAGCGCCGGACCACTAGCGGAACAAGGTGAGCATAATTCCATTCTACAATATACCAGGGTTTGCTTGGAATTTTAATTAATCACTACTCAGCGGCTGCCATTTTATATCCACAACTTGCTGCAAATTTTATCTTCATGAGGGCAGCATTGTCCTAACTTCATTTTCAGAACTGGTCATGGTAACATTTGAACTTATTTTGTCCTGTATGGTCCTCTAACCCAGTTTCTCCTCCTTATGTTAAATCTTAAGAGGCAATGTGGTTAAGGCAGCCATTTTGTGTGACTTTCTTCATAGCATCTCACCACAACTGCCTATGAGCCTACAGTTTTACTCTCACAGCATATACCTGGATTCTGTACTTTTAGGGCTTAATCACTTCACAATCCTAAAGGCTCTTGTTGTCATAGATGCATATTTTGGCAACATAAACCTGCTTAGGATTTCGTCCTCATTTGCCTACGTTCGCCCTTGAGCTTAGCCTCTAACATTTGTCACAGTGCGGTCTGCCCTTTAGGACTTTTTCTTACCTCATGATTAATGGGCAGAGTGAAGGCTCTATTCTCAACGCATCTAAACCAAAGCATTCCTACATTAAAAACTCTTGACTCAATTTTCCAAGCTGGAAGGCTCAGAGTCACTTCTGGAAGAGGATATTAACGCAACAATGGAAGCAGTTCAAGCTTTACCCAGTAAGTCCAACGTAAAACGACTGAAAAAGGATCCACCTTCGCCACCTAAATCAACTTTACCTGTTCCCATGGAACTATTGCTACAAAGAAATAAGAGCGCTTCGGCCCTTTGTCGAGGAAACCAACTCCAAATTACAATTTCTTACAGATAGGTGGTCCCAAATGGATACAAGACTCACAGCAGTGGAGCAAAATGTTTCCTTAATCAACGACACTACTAAAACTGTTACCCATTTGCAATCTCAAGTGACAACACTTCTCCAACAGGTTGAGCATCTTGAAAACCGAAATAGAAGAAACAATATAAGCATTTAGGCCTGGTGGAGGGGGCAAAAGGTACGGATCCGCTCAGTTTCTTCAAATCCTTTCAATCTAAAATTTTGCACCTACCAGAAGACACTGTACTTAATATTCAATGAGCACACAGACTGGGCCGTCTTCCATCAGATACCTCACCATCGCAGAGACCAAGAGGAGTCATTGTTTATTTCCTAGAGTACACAGATCTTTTAAAAGTACTGGCAGCAGTTAAACGTGCACAACGGATCATCTGGTCTTGCACAACTCAGTTTTTTGCCCAAGATTATGCTAAGGCCACAGCAGCCAGACGCAAAGCCTTCTTGAATATGAGACCAGTCCTTTTTTCAGTCGGAGCCAGATACGGTCTCTTTCACCCATGTCTTTTTAAAGTTACGTATAATAATAGAACAACCACTTATGTATGTATGTATGTATGTATACTTGTTAAGCGCAACTGCCACCCAAAGGGTTTCCTGGCGCTGTGACCATAACAATCCATCAGGTGTAATACACTACATTGCTCTTGGAAAGAAGTGGGTTTTAAGATCCTTCTTGAAGGAAGTCAGATCTTGCCTACTCCTCAGCGACAGAGGTAAGGTGTTCCACAGTTTGGCGGCCGCAAAGCTGAAGGCACGGCCGCCCATCCTCACTCTGTTAATCTTAGGGACCATCACCAAGAACGCCGAAGAAGACCTCAGGGGTCTAGCGGCTTGGTACCAGGAGAAAAGATTTTGAAGCAGCTTTGGTCGCAGTCCATGCAAAGCCCTGAAGACAAGGCATGAGGTCTTGAAAAGAATCCCCTGCTGGACAGGTAGCCAGTGGAGATCAGAGAGTGCTGCCGATGACGATGCACAACGTGGGCGAGATAAAGCCAATTTGGCTGCCATATTTTGAATCCTCTGTAACTTTGATACCAGGATATTGGGAGCCCCCAGAAGCAGTGCGTTGCAGTAGTCTAACCTACTGAGTATGGTACTACGCACCACTTCTGCCCTGGCTCCTAGAGGAAGTAACGGCAAGATTTTTCGTAAGGCTCGAAGCAAGCCCATACAAGTCGCCGTGGTCCTGTTGACAGAGGCGTCAAGCTGCAGGCTCGGCTCAAACAAGACCCCTAAGTTGCGAGCCGACTCGGCCGCGGTCCCCGTACCCAAGATAGAGGCTGGCCAAAAGTCGTCCGGCAGCGGGCGAGGAAGCCGATCCAAAGATCAGTGAAGAACCTCGGTTTTCGACCCGTTGAATTGAAGCGAGTTGAGTCGTAGCCATTCTGCTGTTGCCGACATGCACCGACCGGTGAAAGGTGTCCCTCGAGACTGTCTCTTTGCCCTCAAATGAAAAAATCAGTTGAGTGTCATCGGCATAGTTGATGACTGATATGCCGAATGACTTTATCAAACTTATTAGGGGTCGGAGGTATAGGTTGAAGAGGATCGGACTGATCGCTGACCCCTGAGGTACACCTTGATTCACCAGACACACGGCTGATCGAAACGGTGGCAACGCCATGGCTTGCTGTCTGTTGCAGAGATAGGATGTTAACCAGCTTAAAGCCAAGCCGGTTACACCTGCTCTCCGAAGGCGGCCCAGCAAAACCGCGTCGTCCACCGTGTCGAACGCGGCCGACATGTCAAGCAGCACTAAGAATGCTGCCTTACCCATGTCGACACGCGTTCGCAGATCATCCAACACGGCGACCAAGGCGGTCTCAGTGCCATGGGCCGGCCTAAAGCCGAATTGGGCTACATCCAGACAAGAGTTGATTTCAAGGAAGTTGGATAAGGCTCTTGTGACCAGCTTCTCTATGATTTTTATCGGGAATGGTAAAAGCGAGATGGGCCTATAATTGGCCGGACATAGAGGGTCCAAAGAAGCCTTTTTTAGCAAAGGTGTTACTACTGCCATCTTCCAACTGTCTGGGACTGAAGCTGTAGCCAACGACTGACAGCAGATGGTGTAAAGTGGAGGAAACAGCTCTGCCTGGAATGACTTCCAGATCTTATGTGGCATTGGGTCAAGTGGTGAACCCAGGGAAACGCAATTGGCCAGTACGCAAAATTCCTCCAAAGAGGGGATGGGAAAACAGGACAGCTGAGGTTGCCATACCTTGTCGTCGACCCTCTCAGAATCCGAAGAATAGAGAGATTCTGAGGAGAGAGGCAGGCTGACCGGAAGCCAGAAGTCCATTCAAAATTTTCCTGATTTTCTCCTCAAACGCAGAGGCCAGAGAATCGCACAGTTCCTGAGAGGCCGGAATAGCTGGTACTGCGCAGGCTGGGTTAGCTAGATTATTAACCAGCTTAAAAAGAGTCTGCGCCTTATTAGAAGCCTTAGCCAAGGTGTCTTCCAGAAACTTAGCTTTGGCCATCCTTAAATGGGCCTTATATTCCTGCAAGACCTCTTTATAGGCCGCCCTATCTGATTCCCTGTATCCTCTCCTCCAAGCACGCTCTGCCTGTTTACAGCGAAGTTTCTGCTGGCTAAGATCGCTAGTAAACCAGGCATTGGCTCTCATGGGTTTGTCCCTCACCCTCCGTAAGGGGACCAATTCATCTAGTGATGTCAAAATCTGCTGGCAAAGGAAAGCATAGCTCTTATCCACACTGTCCCCCACGAAGAAAGCTCTAGGCAGTAATGTGGGTAGGCTCGACCCCCTTAGTAGGTGGGACCATTGCCTGCTGAGTTTGAACCTGCCCGGACCATTTATGCTTAACGGTCCTCCAGGCAAGGAGATGGACATGAGAATCAGTGTGTGATCGGTCCAACATTGATCTATGACCTCATTAACTACAACCAGCTCTTTGTCAGCAAATACCAAATCCAAAGTGTGCCCCTTAGCGTGAGTAGGTGACAGCACAAGCTGCTCTAGTTGTACATTGCTACACGCTTGGCAAAGTTCTCTAAAAGCTAGATCTTGAGGGCCGGTGGGCCATAAATTAAAATCGCCCAACACTATGAATCTAGCATGGGAGTTTGATAGGTCATAGATCAAGTCGACCAATTGCTGGGAGTCCGAGGCAGTCAGGGAAGGCGGTCTATAACAAAGAAGACCCACTACCAAAGTACCACCCTGGGCCTTTAAAGAGAAGCCCATGAGCTCAAACCCCAACACTTCTTTTACTGCGAGCTGTGAGAGGGAGAGCGAGTCTCTATAGATGAATCCCACTCCACCACCCCTCCCAGAAGCTCGGGGAGTGTGCCTTATGAGGTAACCCGGTGGGCAGGCCCAGCCGATCTCCACCCCACTTTCCACTTTAGTCCAGGTCACGGTTAGAAATAATATATCCAAATTAGAGGATTCGATTAAAAAGGCAATCTCAGCGTGGTGCTTAACGAGTGAACGAACATTAAACAAACCACAGGAGAGAGCACCATAAGAAGATGAAAGCATAGTACGCTGCTTACCTAAATCAGTGTGACAGTTCAGCGCACACAATTCCTCCCGAGAGTATTCCAAGTGAAGAGAAGCCACCACGGTCGCACCCGGAGCAACCGGGACGCGAACGGGCGCAAACGGGCTTACCTCTGGCGCGCCTTCGGCGTGCCCGCTGCGCGCCTCTGGCGCGCCCGCTGCGCGCCTGCTCACCCATTCCTATTTATAGTATTACGCCACGCGGGGGTCCGGCTAGTAGAGCCTCTGGACCCGAACAAATATGGTGCCTGAAAATGGCCCAAGCCTCAGTCACCCACCCAAGATGGCGGTAAGAGCGCCACAAGCAGGAACCTCACTGACTAAGTCCCGCCAAATGCGGGTGAAATAACGATTATAGTGCAGGTAAGCCTGACTATACCCCGATTATAGTTGGAAGCAAGCGCCTGATAATTAGGCAAAGATTAAAGCAGCGCGATCAAAGGCAGTGCGATTTTAAAAACAGAGTGCCCAAGTAAACAAAATACAACAATTTAAAATAAGCACAGCAATGCGCGCGATAGCAGAGTAAGGTCTGCCTAAAGTACCTGAGGAGCGGCTTAAATAAGCTCTCCAATACGCGGGGGTCCGGCTAGTAGAGGCTCTGGACCCGAACAAATATGGCGCCTGATAATGGCCCTAGCCTCAGTCACCCACCCAAGATGGCGTTCGGAGCGCCACAAGCAGGAACCTCACTAACTAAGTCCCGCCAAATGCGGGTGAAATAACGATTATAGTGCAGGTAAGCCTGACTATACCCCGATTATAGTTGGTAGCATGCGCCTGATAATTAGGCAAAGATTAAAGCAGCGCGATCAAAGGCAGCGCGATTTTAAAAACAGAGTGCCCAAGTAAACAAAATACAACAATTTAAAATAAGCACAGCAATGCGCGCGATAGCAGAGTCAGGTCATGAGGTTATGAGGACCCAATACGTCTGCAAAGCTTCTTTTACTCGCACAATATTGTTCATATGGAATCTTCTGGATCCTCCTTCAGGCTGTCAAATGGACCCCATGACTTTCCCCCATAGTCATTCATACCCTCTGCTGTTTGAGACTAATGGATGCCTTTTGGTCTTTTGATAATATTATCTCTATTTTCCTTAGGCATAAGCTTTATGATGTTGTCATATTCTCTTAGTTACATTTGCTTGTTCTTAACAGTTCTTATGGTAAATGTTCATTCCATTACTTTACATTTCACATGATGTTCTTCACTTTCACAGCTTTTTTCACCATATGGACACGATCTTCTCCTGGTCCTGTTCAGTCTCTCCTGGATGTGTCGTCAGCTCCAAGTGGTTCTATCCCTCCCCACCTTAATGTTCCCTGTGTGTAGGTATGTTTTCCTTGTTGCTTTGTTGTTTCTTTTTTTGCATCCTCATGTTCCTTCACCTTATGCTGACCTTTTCTCTGTCCTATCTTTTGACACTGTCATTTTCTTCGTTTTTCAGTTGGTCTTTCATGTGTATTTTGTTATGTGTGTTGCATTATGTTTTTCTACTCTGTTCTTTTCCAATCTAATCTTTTTGCTTACATTCTTTCTTGTGACTATTTTCTTTTCCCACCTCGACATTTGCTTATCTACTGTCTATATCTCTCTACGTTGTCAACTTACTTTCCTCTCTCTTCTCTTTAATATCTCTTATAATACCAACCGACGTTTATGCAGTGATTTGGACTTTGATATCTTGAGCTTGAATTTTTCCATTTTTGATTCTTTCACCTTTCCTTGTTTCTGCTTAACTATTTTCTATATTTCTCAATGTCCTAAATTTATTTCACCCTCTCTTCTTTTTTCTATTTCTCTCAATGCTATGCAATGTTTTTACAATGTATTGAACTTTTCCACTGCAAGCTTAGATCATTCTTCTGTTGTTTTCTTTTTCTTATCGAATTGCATCGTTATTTTTTGCTGTTTTTACCATTCCACTTTAATATCCCATGTCACTTAAGTTAATTTCTTGGAACATTAGGGGTTTACATTCTCCTATCAAGAGACAGAGAGTTTTATCACACTTGGCTAAGTTGAATTCCGATATTGTTTTATTACATGAAACCCATCTTACAGATATTGAATCTATAAAACTGAAAAGGGGTTGGGTGGGTGAGACTTTTTTTTCTCCAGGAGATGGCAAACAAAATGGAGTGGTGATATTATGTCGCAAATCCTTACCAATTACATTGATATCGCAAGAATCAGATGATGAAGGAAGGTGGCTCATTGTTAAACTATCACTAAAAGGTATTCCAATTTCTCTTCTCAATGTTTATGCACCTATGGGTGGGGATACTTCCTTCTGGCCTGCATTAGCAAAGCATGTCTCTCAACGTATTGAAGATAATTTTATTTTAGCTGGAGGCTGTAACCAGGTGTTAGACCCCATTTTAGATAAAAATTCAAATGTATCCTTTGTACCCAACAAATCACATAAATCTTTTACTCACACTATACATCAACATAAACTGCTGGACACCTGGCGCCTTTGCAACCTGACTACTAGAGAATATTCCTTCTATTCCCCAACTCACCATACCCAATCAAGAATTGACTATGTTTTTGTATCTCATAACATTTCACAGTCCCTCACACATGCAGAAATTGGCCCTATTCTCTTATCGGATCATGCACCGGTCTCCATTAACTTCGATATACTCCCCAGGAATAACGCTCCTAAAAGATGGCGTTTTAATAATGCACTCCTTTTAAACCCCAAATTTACTACAGCTTTTACTTCCTTCTTAATGGGATGTTTTGAAAGGAATAATACAGATTCCTTGTCTTGAGCGGAGGTGAAATCTTATTCACTTATTCCGGATACAAATGAAATAACGATAAGTGCAAAATATTACCGCTAACAAAACATACTTTTAGTTCACAATTTCAAGCTTCTCAATTTAAATGGAGTCCAAATCATATTAAATATTTAGGTTTACACTTTACACCCTCAATTTCAGCAATGGTAAAATTATGTATGAACAAATGCCTCGAAAACATCACAGAACTGACTTCTAAGTGGCATCTTCTTTATCTGTCTTGGTGGGGTCGCTTGGACACCATAAAGATGATGTTACCACCCATAGGATTTTACACTATCTCGAACATTCCAACCCCCATTACTTCTAAATTAATAAAAAAAATGAACTCCATTTTAACCTGATCGCAGCCACCGATGACATCCGAGCACTGCTCGACAACGGAGAAACAGCAGCCCTCATCCTCCTAGACCTCTCCGCGGCCTTCGACACTGTCTGCCACCGTACACTAGTACAGCGTCTCAGCAACGTCGGAATCCAGGAGAAGGCACTGGAGTGGATCACCTCCTTCCTCGCCGGAAGGACACAGAGAGTCCGCTTCCCACCGTTCAGATCTGAAGCCACCGAAGTCATCTGCGGCGTTCCCCAAGGCTCCTCGCTCAGCCCTACCCTCTTCAACGTCTACATGAGCCCCCTCGCAGCCATCGCACGCCAGCACAACCTCAACATCATCTCCTACGCCAATGACACCCAGCTGATCCTCTCCCTCACCAACGACCCCGCCACCGCCTGAGCCAACCTTCACGAAGGGATGAAAGAGGTAGCCAAATGGATGAAGAACAGCCGCCTGAAACTGAACTCGGACAAGACGGAAGTCCTCATCCTGGGATCCTCACCCTCCGCCTGGGACGACTCCTGGTGGCCCCCCACCCTGGGCAGCGCACCCAAACCAACAGACCACGCACGCAACCTGGGATTCATCCTGGACTCCTCCCTCTCCATGACCAGACAAGTCAACGCCGTCTCCTCGTCGTGCTTCAACATCCTGCGCATGCTACGTAAGATCTTCCGGTGGATCCCCACCGAGACCAGGAAGACGGTCACCCAGGCCCTCGTCACCAGCCGCCTGGACTACGGCAACTCCCTCTACGCCGGAACCACCGCCAAACTCCAGCGGATCCAGAACGCCTCAGCACGACTCATCCTGGACATCCCCCGTCACAGCCACATCTCCGGACACCTGAGAGACCTGCACTGGCTCCCGGTCAACAAGAGAATCACCTTCCGTCTCCTCACCCACGCACACAAAGCCCTACACAACCAAGGCCCAGGGTACCTCAACAGTCGCCTCAACTTCTACGCTCCCAAACGCCAGCTCCGATCGACCGGCCACGCCCTCGCTGCCGTCCCCCGCATCCGAAGAGCCACCACAGGGTGACGGTCCTTCTCCTACCTCGCCGCCAAGACATGGAACTCCCTCCCGACCCACCTCCGCCTGACCCAGGACCACCTCGCCTTCAGGAAGCAACTCAAGACCTGGCTGTTCGAGCAGCAGCGGACCCCCCTCCCCTAGCTACTTGAGACCCTCTGGGTGAGTAGTGCGCTATATAAATGATTTGATTGATTGATTGATTGATCCTCTTTCTTATGGAATAATAAGAGACCTTGAATGTCTGTATCAAAACTAATCCGTCCTAAAACAGAGGGAGGAGTTAACTTCCCAGATTTCCAGGCTTATCATAAAGCTTTCTTACTACGTCAAGCCTCTCTGTGGTTGCTTGACTCGGCAGATAAATGCCCTCTCTGGACTTTAATTGAGCGCCTGTTTATATCCCCTTATTCATTTTGTGAATATCTTTCTTTTTCACGAAAGCCGCAATCCATTTCTACTCCTGTTTCCAAGTGCATTTCCAAATTACTTGACGTACCTTCCCACTCTACTCTTCATTCTAAGGATTCCTTTTTGAATTCTACATTTTGGCATAATAAAGCTTTATTGATCCATAACAGACCCTTTTATGGGAGGACTTGGAGAGATAGGGGTTTGATATGGATTCATCAATTATTCTTAGACTCAGAAATTTTGCCTTTTGTTACGCTCAAACAGGTATTCAACTTACCAACTTCCTTTATTCATAAATACAATATACTTAAACAAGCTGTTTTGGAAGTCTAGTCCCATCTCCCTGATTTACCCGTAATCTCCAATAACTCGGAATCCTCTTTACGACTCCGTGCCCTGTTGATGACCACACCTAAAGCCTCTACTATTTACAAATATCTACAAGGCATCGATACTGATAGACAGAAAACAAAAATTGAAGAGGCTTGGGAAAGAGACTTTGAGGTATGTTTGCCACTCTCACTTTGGAAAGGTATCTGGTCCAAAATACGTAAAACCTCTAGAGCAGCAAATACCACACAAACATTATTTTTTGTTTACAATAGGCTTCTAATAACACCAGCCATTTTATGTAAACATTTTTCAGCTACTCCGGACACATGTTGGACTTGCTCTTCCCCTAACGCTGACTTGTTTCATATGCTATTCACTTGTCCACAAGTACAAACGTTTTGGAAGCAAGTATGGTCACAAATTAACCTGATATATGATACCACATTTCCGTTTTCTGTTACACATATCTTCTAGGGTAGTCTATCTTCTATTTGGGATGGGATTTCACTTAATATCAAGATTATTGACTTATTGTTAGCGATTGCCTTTCAACAAATTACTGTCAATTGGAAGGACTTCTCGAGAGATTTCATATAGAGCTTGGTGGTACACCGTTTGCCATAATCACAGTCTGGACACTGCATTTGTATATCCACTTCAAATGGCTACATCATCTGTTACAACATTTATTGATGATAGAGCCAAAAGATGTTACGTACCATAACCGTCTCAACAGGAGGTTCCCAAATCACCCTAATTTCCCTAATAGTTCCATATGTTTCTTTCATATTTCTTGTAATGCATAAATGTTTCATTTAATGTACATTGTTTTCTTTTTTGTTTCACTTTTGTATTATCCGTCCAATTCCTCTACTTTCTAAGCAATAATATTGGATTGAATTGTTCTAAGATATATAACGTTTACTTTGTATGGTCTCCTTCTTTTCTACTTAATAAAATTATTTAAAAACAAAAGGGAGGTTCAGTGGGCCTTTAGGGCAGAGACAACCTGTTTTACTGCACCAAAGGGTCATGTAGGTCAGTGTCTGGGCTCTTGCCATCCCCTTTTTTGGGGGCAATCCAACCATATACCTCACGCTTTGTGCCCGACTGCCATCGATATCCCCGGCACCAGATGCTTTTTTAAACCAGGGCAACCTCTGGCCCCTCTGAAACCCTTTTATTGGTGAGCTTCCGACCTCCTACATTCCTCTATTTTGTATCCAAGCAGCGTTAGTTGCTGCCACCTGCCACAGGTGTTCTAATGCAGGACATCCTATTGACATTCATCCTGTGGTAGGAAATCCTAATTTACAGGGATACGGCAGAATACGTTTTGCCCCAGGCAAAATCTGGACTTTTCTCTTGGCATTTCCGAGGCTAGGATTCCCAACTTTGCTGTCAAAGGGTTATCATTCGCCCTATCCCACCCATCTCTCTTTTCAGTTAAAAAAAAAAGTTGTCAGTGTGGGTGTGGATGGTGATCTGGTGCAGGGCGGGATCAGGTTTGTGATGGGTGTGGGAGTTGTTGGGGCTTACTTACAAAGGGACTCCCACACTAACTCACATACTAATACTGAATAGGACGCTTTCAAAGGAGTGATCCACGGCTATCGTCTCAGTCAGTCTGTGGGAGCAGATAGGACACTTGACTAGGCTGGAGGACGGTATCCACTGGTTTGATTGAGAGGTTCCAGAGCACCCGCAAGCAGTGGCGGCTGGCAGGCGACAGGGGTGGCGGGCAGTCATGGGGAGAAAAAGAAAAAAATCTACATATCTTTTGCTGGTCACCGGCCAGCCGTATCTCCCTTTTGGTCCCTTCAGCCGCATTCTCCTGTGCTTCTGTAGCAGAAGGAAGCACACAGGCTCCCTCCTCTAAGCCAATCACAATGCTGCAATGCAGTATTTTCACCGGACTGAGCACCATGGTTCGGCGCTCAGACAGGGGCTGGCAGGCTGTGCATGTTCCTCACCAGGCTGTGTAAAGCAAGCCTGGTGGGGAAGATGCAGAGTGCGCAGGACTGTTTGGCCTGCCAAAGAGGGACAGTCAAACAATCATGTGCACTTGGAGTGGGCAAACCACTCCTCCCCCTTGCCCCTCCCTAACCCAGTGAAAAATTAAATGATAATAACCAGGTTATTATCATTTTTATTTTCCGCTGCACTGCTCTGAAAGCAGTGGAGTGACGCTCCTCCACCTTAGGGGAGGAGCCGCCACTGGCCAATAGTTAAGCCGGCATTGTAAGAAGAACAAGAGAAAGAAGCGGTGGTGTCAGAAAAACTGCACTCACTGAAGAGGCATGACTACCTAACTGTTGCCTACTCGGAAGGGGTTTAGGTGGGTGGGCGGGCTACTGGCATGATTGGTCCACAAGTAGTACATAGGATTACCCATTATCCAGATCAAGAGACAGAGTGGAGAAATATTGCATGATACTTGCAGGCATCACAGACCACAATCAAGGGCTGTACAGGAGGTCTGACCCAATTCGGAGCGAGTCACTGGACGCTTTTCTTGCAAGGGCGACATTACAGCATTTAACGTTGGAAGACATGGTATTGCTCAGAGCCCAAAATCAGGGCAGAAATGAAAGAGTTACAAAAGGGGGTGGTAATGGACGCAGCATCTGAACAAATCAAACACTCACACCCAGTCAAAAGATCTGGGTTTAATCCATCACCGTTCTTTAGCCCACTCTGCCACCCCAGTTCAGACATGGCTATATGCAAGTCAGTCTGACCCTGTGCCTCATGGGAACAGTCCAGCCCGAACTGCCAAGCCATGCGTTCCCTGGACTGGAAACAAGCTTCCGAGGACCGGTTTCTGGCATTACAGCCGTCTTCAGCCCGGCTTGATTGAATCCAGTGGCAAAGTGAGCAAGGGACTCACGTCTGAGAATACCCTGCCACACTTATGGCGGCCAAAAGCGGTACAAAAGGGGGTGGTAATGGACGGAGCATCTGAACCAATCAAACACTCACACCCAGTCAAAAGATCTGGGTTTAATCCATCACCGTTCTTTAGCCCACTCTGCCACCCCAGTTCAGACATGGCTAGACTGTTCCCATGAGGCACAGGGTGAGACTGATTTGCATATAGCCATGTCTGAACTGGGGTGGCAGAGTGGGCTACAGAACGGTGATGGATCAAACCCAGATCTTTTGACTGGGTGTGAGTGTTTGATTGGTTCAGATGCTCCGTCCACCACCACCCCCTTTTGTACCGCTTTGGCCGCCATAAGTGTGGCAGGGTATGCTCAGACGTGAGTCCCTTGCTCACTTTGCCACTGGATTCAAGCAAGCCGGGCTGAAGACGGCTGGAATGCCAGAAACCGGTCCTCAGAAGCTTGTTTCCGGTCCAGGGAAGGCATGGCTTGGCAGTTCGGGCTGGACTGTTCCCATGAGGCACAGGGTCTGAATGATTTGCATACAGCCATGTCTGAACTGGGGTGGAAGAGTGGGCTAAAGAACGGTGATGGATCAAACCCAGATCTTCTTTGACTGGGTGTGAGTGTTTGATTGGTTCAGATGCTCCGTCCACCACCACCCCCTTTTGTACCGCTTTGGCCACCATAAGTGTGGCAGGGTATGCTCAGACGTGAGTCCCTTGCTCACTTTGCCACTGGATTCAAGCAAGCCGGGCTGAAGACGGCTGGAATGCCAGAAACCGGTCCTCGGAAGCTTGTTTCCGGTCCAGAGAAGGCATGGCTTGGCAGTTCGGGCTGGACTGTTCCAATGAGGCACAGGGTCAGACTGATTTGCATATAGCCATGTCTGAACTGGGGTGGCAGAGTGGTCTAAAGAACGGTGATGGATCAAACTCAGATCTTTTGACTGGGTTTGAGTGTTTGATTGGTTCAGATGCTCCGTCCACCACCACCCCCTTTTGTACCAGAAATAAGAGAGTTGGCACAGGGTAAAACCCCCTGGAATGGACATTCTCCCAGCTAAGTGCTACCAAACCTTTGTGTACCTCCTGGTTCAAAACTGGCTGAGATGTATGTGAGTACACTGGAATGTGAGTCTATGTCAGCGAAAGTACAGATGTCCTAGGGGTATCTATCCCCAAGCCCTCTGGGGACGCCATGGATGTGTCGACCTACTGACCCTTATCAATGTTAAATTTAAACTATAAAATCCTCAGTATGGTCCTAGCCAATCAATTGTCGCCCCATTTACTGCCCTAGTTTATGAGGACCAGAATGGTCATATTCCCAAGCGCAACACCTCATTCAGTTTTAGGCATTTAGGGCCAGATGTAGGAGAGCAAATACCGGTCGGTAACGGCCGATTTCGGCCATTACCGACCGGTATTTGGTGTTTGGCATGTAGGGGGCTTGAGATTTACAGAATCTGTAAATTCACATATTCTGTAAATTTACCGAATCGGTAAAATACAGAATCGGTAAATTTACAGATCCTGTTAATCCAGATGTAGGTGGCACCTCAAAGAGTGCCACAGGCCCTGAAGAGTCGGTATTTTACCACACAATCCTACTGTGTGGTAAAATACCGAATTCAGGTGTGTATGCACATCTGTGCATGCACATCTGTGCAATGTGACACACAGACATGCCCTTAGGGCATGTATGTGTGCCACATGTCACACAAGCCTGTACTTGGGGTGCTAGAGGGTGTCAAAGTGACACCCCCTGCCCCCTTGCAGGATTCGGTATCTACCGATTCTGTAAATACAGAATTGGTATTTCCCATTGATTCCTATGGGCTTCAAAGCCCATAGGAATCAATGGGAAATACCGATTCTGTATTTACAGAATCGGTAAATACCGAATGTTACAGATTCGGTAATTCTGAATTTAAAATTACCTACATCTGCCTCCTTCCTATTTACCTACTCTTAAATACCGAATCGGTAAAATTCGGTATTTAAGAGTAGGTAAATAGGAATTACCTACATCTAGCCATTAGTTCCCATTCTTTCTGAAACGCCATAGGATCTCCGTTTCAGGGCAATGGTGCTATCTCTACACATCGTAAAGCGTTTGAAACACTGAAGTGGGACTATTTACATGCTGTCATGTCAAGGATGGTCCTCCGAGAGGCTGGGGTAAAAGGGTTGCATTGCTGTATGCAGGTTTGTGAGAATGGGTAGGCATGGGGCTCTGCATTTCAGATGCCTTTCAGACAGATGCCTTTGAGATCGACGATAAAGGGGGATTGGGAGTTCCTGACTTTAAAATGTATTACTACGCAGTCCAACTACGCTAGCTGGCTAGGTGACTGGCAGGACTAGGCTTAATGGAGCATGGAGAATTTGGAGTTCCGCATAACAAAGGGTAGATACTAGCAATGATGCTGGGTGCAGCAATAACAATAACTCGCAAACCAAATCTCCTTCCCATTAACCTTTCTTTGCCTGAGCGGGATGATCTTTGGTGTGCGATCTGCCCCACTTTATCCTCCTGCAATCCCGCTAGTGTGATTACCGATGCAGAAGGGGGACATTTTGATGGCCCAATGAATGGTAGCCTGGACTGAGGTGGGCATAATGACCTTGGGCGAGTGTTACTCTGAAGGCTCCTTTAGCACACTGGAGGAGCTAATTACGGGAAGTGGCCTTGAGGAAGGCAAATTCTCGATCTGTGGAGCATTAATGCAGGTATTACGCTGAATGTACAGAACAACTGACCGTGAAAGCCCACCAGCCATGAGTTGCTGCAAGCAATGACAACCTTTGGACACAGTGGCCACTTTATGTTGTGGTTATAGAAAATAGCACAGTCCATGATGCTGTCTATTTTGATGAGCCTGAAGCTAGGTGGGAGACCTATATTGATCGACAATTTGTGGGGAAGGAATGGGAGCAAACATTAGAACTCATGTTCACATACACGCAGAATAACCAATTTAAATTTACACAGTTTAACGACCTGCACTGCACCTACCTTACACTGCCCAGGCTAAATGTGATGTTGCACACTCATGACCTGGGATGCCCCCGCTGCACTCACGCTGATGCAGACTTTCAGCATATGGTGTGCGCATGCCCAATCACAGCGAGACTCTGGATGCAAGTTACAGAGGTACTAGAGCACACCTTGAGCAGACTTCAGCTGGTTACAGTAGAGACATGCCTTATGGGGTTATACAACCGATGATCCAAGAGAACGGCTGGAAGTAGATTTCTGGACTTAGCTTTGGGAGTACTTTGGGAGTAACCTGCAGAGATATTGAACGCCACTGGAAATCCCCATATGGCCTGCCCCATAGCAGGTGGAAGGCAGAAGGTGTCAGCTGCATGGAAGCTGAGAGAGCGGTCGTCAGGGACAAAGAGCGTAGAGCACTCTTCAGGACTCCACTGGCTGACCAATGGACAGAAGTGGTGACTTTGATCCTGGAGGCGGTGAGACTGTGGGACGCATGGTGTTGGCAAACAAGACTATAGCCAACATCCCAGATGGCACAGGACGCAATAGCCCCCACACTGCGACTCTAGCCAAAGATGGAAACACTCAGCGAACTGAAACTTGCACCACACTCTTACACGCCACACTAGATGTACCAGAGACTAAAACTGTCAGAGTTTGTAAACTATTGATTTGAAGTGTTGAGATACTTTCTCCGGTTTGCCAGTATTCTGAGAACGCGCAGGAAATATGGATTTACAGTGACAATGATAGCATGAAAAGAGAGTCAGTGGAGCATTATTACTGTGCATATATGCTAAATGATGGAATGGCTGGTACAAAACAGTAAATGCCGGTACTTACAATGAAACATGAAGGCAATATAAACATACTGAACAACCAATAAAAAAGTTTTGAAACAAAATAATATAGAACTTCATACTCTTGATTGGGTCATAAAGTGCTATAATTTGCATGGGAATGATGGTTGGCCTTTCAAGAGAGCAGGGTTGAGCCGGGTATGAGGTGCTGGAGGTGGTGCATGAGGTCCTCTAAACATAATGTGTCAGCATCACTCCACTGAAGCATGATGTTTTGATGAATAATGTAAGAATAGATATAATCCTGAATGCGTAGACCTGTCCATTTTTAGGGTTCATTATAACTTAATCGAAATAAATGTGGGAAGAGATAGGGAATCGCTGTCATATTTGAATGGCTTGGACAGTGAAAGAGTTTCCTCCGGTGTCATGTTTATTTAAGGAAGGATTCAACTCAGATCTGTGACTGGGGGAGTTTTGCCTGAAAAGTTTCAGTGCTCCGTCCATCATCTCCTTGTGTTTGCTTTGTTCGCCCTAAGTTGGCAGGGTATGTCCAGACGTGGGTCCCTTGCTCACTTTGCCACTGGATTCAAGCTAGCCTGGCTGATGAGGGGTGTTACCCCGGAACCGGTCCCAGGATGCTTGTTTCCGTCGAGAGAAGACCTAGCTTGGCAGTTCGGCCTGGACTGTTCTTTTTTCCCCCAGAGTTTTATATAGCACAATCGTGACCCAAAGTTATCGGGTATCAGATCGCTTTACATGAGCACCAGTTACATTAAAAAAAACACATTCATTTTTTTGTTAGGCACGGGGAGATTAAGTGATTTGCCCTGAATCACAGGATGGAGAGTGTCCTTGCTGAGACTCCAACCTCGTTCAAGACTGATTTGCATATAGCTGGGTCAGAACTGGGGTGGTAAAGTGAGCTAAAGAATGATGATGGATTCAATTCAGATGTGTGTCTGGGGTTGAGTGTCTCACAAGTTTCCGCTCTCCGTCCATCATTTCCTTGTGTTTGCTTTCTTCGCCTGAGTTAGCAGGGTAGGCCCAGAAGTGGGTCCCTTGCTCACTTTGCCACTGGATTCAAGCTAGCCTGGCTGAGGAGGGGGTGTTACCCCAAAACCGGTCCCAGGTTACTTTTTTCCATTCCAAGAAAGACCTGGCTTGTCAGTTCAGGCTAGATTGTTCCGATGAGGAGCAGAGTCAAGACTGATTTGCATATGTCTGGGTCTGAACTGTGGTGGCGAAGTGAGATAAAGAACGATGATCGATTCAACCTAAATTTGTGACTGGGGGTGAGTGTCTGAAAAAGTTTCAGCTCTCCGTCCATCATCTCCTTGTGTTTGCTTTATTCGCCCTAAGTGCATGGGTCTCTTGCTCACTTTGCCACTGGATTCAAGCTAGCCTGACTGATGAGGGGTGTTACTCCAAAAACGGTTCAAGGAGTCTTGTTTCCGGTCCAGGAAAGATCTGGCTTGGCAGTTAAGGCTGCACTGTTCACATGAGGACATGATCAAGATTGATTTGAATATAGCTGGGTCTAAACTAGGGTGGGGAAGTGACCTAAAGAACGATGATGGATTCAACCCAGATCTGTGACTGGGGGTGAGTGTCTGAAAAGTTTCAGCGCTCCATCCATCATCTCCTTGTGTTTGCTTTGTTCACCATACGTTGGCAGCATATGCCCAGACGTGGGTCCCTTGCTCACTTTACCACTAGATTTAAGCTTGCCTGTTTGATAAGGGGTATAACCCTGAAACTGGTCCCAGGATGCTTGTTTCTGGTCCAGGAAAGATCTGGCTTGGCAGTTCGGGCTGGGCTGCTCCCATAAGGAGCAGAGTCAACACTGATTTGCATATGGGGTGGCAAAGTGAGCTAAAGAACGATTATGAATTCAACACAGATCTGTGACTGAGGGTGAGTGTCTGAAAAGTTTCAGCTCTCCGTCCGTCATCTCCTTGTGTTTGCTTTATTTGCCCTAAGTTGGCAGGGTATGCCCAGACGTGGGTCCCTTGCTCACTTTGCCACTGGAGTCAAGCTAGCCTGGCTGATAAGGGGTGATACCCCGAAACCGGTCCCAGGATAGTTGTTTACGGTCCAGGGAAGACCTGGCTTGGCAGTTTGGCTGGACTGTTCCCATGAGGGACATGGTCAAGGCTAATTTGCATATGACTGAAACTGAACTGGGGTGGCAAATTGAGCTAAAGAAGGACGATGAATTCAACCTAGATCTGTGACTGGGGGTGAGTGTCTGAAAAGTTTCAGCGCTCCGACCATCATATCCTTGTGTTTGCTTTGTTTGCCCTAGGTTGGCAGGCAATGCCCAGACGTGGGTCCCTTGCTCACTTTGCCACTGGAGTCAAGCTAGCCTGGCTGATAAGGGGTGTTTCCCCGAAACCGGTCCCAGGATAGTTGTTTACGGTCCAGGGAAGACTTGGCTTGGCAGTTTGGCTGGACTGTTCCTGTGAGGCACAGGCTCAAGACTGATTTGAATGTAGCGGGGTCTGTACTGAGGTGGCGAAGTGAGCTAAGAAACAATGATAGATTTAACCAAGATCTGTGACTGGGGTGATTGTCTGAAAAGTTTCAATGCTCCGTTCATCATCTCTTTGTGTTTGCTTTGTTCGCCCTAAGTTGGCAGGGTATGCCCAGATGTGGGTACCTTGCTCACATTTGTAACATCCACAGAAACCTGTGTTATGGGATGCACTGTCCACTAGCCCACTTTACGTGGTGCTGATGTTTATATCAATGTTCTCAAATGTGTTTGTAAATTTCAACCAACAATTTTTAGAAATATTTCGGAAAAAATGCTCAAAAAATGAATGAACTAAAGCATGTTAAACATCACATTGCACAATCATTATGAAATAATAAAAATCAGAGCTAAATACAGTAACAAGAATCAATTCTTGGTTTGCCTTCTTCAAAAGACTTTTATTCCTCTTTTTTCATCACTTTCGTTCGTAAGAAAACTTCATACAAAACTCCAAATGTCAACCCATGAAGACATATTCCAATGCATTTCGGCATGCACCTTCATCAGGGGAATGCTCTACAAATAACATGAAAATCTGTCACTGTGTGTAAGATACATATAAATCGTTAACACATTCTGATAAGTTTAATCAATTATACATCACTAAAAACTAAAAATATTCTAACAGAAACCAGAGAATACCCAACTAGGTTCCCAAATGTTGTGTATCTTTGATTATCATGCTCGTAAAAATTCAAAGTGACTGAATAGTACCAAAAGTGTCAAAGTAATCAAAACCAAAACATGCACTGCCAGTGCCCAAACAAAATATTCACCAAAAACCATGTAAGTTCCAAAAAATCACCAATCATGCCTCTATTTTATTCTCGCTCCTACCTTCACTGGCTCAAAGTCAGACAGATATGCATCATATGCGAACACTGTTGTCGACCTTCTCTAAAACTTCTGCGAAGGGAACAGCATCATATGTAAAACCCAAAGTTGTGCTTTCTGTTATTTAGCTTAACTAGTCCAGGAAATAACTTATAGCCACTCACTTATCTCTGGTGCAATATCCAATTCTAATATCCACAGCACTACTTCCACTCTCTCTCTTTCCCTTGTCTGAAATACACAATAATAATAGCGCCGCATGAACTAGCAGTTCGTACTCTTAATTACGCATATTAAAAATCTTCTGCCTTATAAAAGCACCCAGTTCTTACCTATTTCGCCGTCATGGAATACCCTTAAACTGCCTTGTACTGGTGTTCTTGTCAAGAAAATCTCCAAAACACTGTCCTCGTAACACCAAAGACTCTCAATGTGCCTGTACTTGGCGTCTGACGTCATGTGTGAAACAGACATGAAAAACGGACTCGAAAACACCAACCCTGTCCAAGATGGCTCATATCTATTCAAGCCTATTGTAGACTAAACGAGGGCTGAATACCATATCGAAACTAGTGTGTCTCCTCTTAGACACTCGTTTACTAGTTGATGCACCAAAATGCTTCCTACAAAGCGATGTGTGATAAAACCAATATCCATACCTGTGGTAAATAAATCTATGTATTATAACTATGCTACACTCATATGTGATCCTATACAAATCCCCTAAAAATAAAGTGTATTGTGTGTCAACATTCAATCGTGAAGTTTTTTGAGCATGAGATCAATACCACATACATATGATTGTGAACCCGTACAGTATACATTAAAATATGTAACTCAGTGTATTACATTTCATCTACAAAAAACAAATCATCTCTGTCTTGTCATTAAGTCCATAGGGAATCAGTGTCCTAAGGGACTTTATCCAGTATGTTTCTCTCTGTGCCAAAAGTCTCGTTACATCAACATGTGGTGCATCCACCAATCTCTCTAGTACAGTAAATCTTAACTGAGGTATTGTGTGACCAAATTCCTTCCAATGTGCAGCCAAACAGGATTTCATGTTCATGGCACGTATCATGCTTTTATGCTCGGTCATCCGAACTTTCACTTTTCTTGCCGTTCTCCCAACGTAGACAAGTCCACATGGACACTTTTTTTTTTTTAAATCTCTTTATTAGCATCAGATTGGTCCGTGCAAGCATACAAGTACACAGTAAATTGTTGACAATGAAAACGTTAACGTTCATTATACAAAGGAAGTAAATGGATGACTAGACCAATGACATTACAAGCAGTGTAACACATTCTAAAATCTTATTTTCACTTTTCCATATCTGAAGGAAAATTGCACACGCGGAAAGATGGCTCAAAGAGATAAAACCTTCTACAAACAAAACGAAAACAAGTGAGCCTTCGTGACAGAGAGAGCGGCAAGCAATACACCTATTGACTAGTAAGATGGCATAACCAGAGGCATAGGCAGATGAGGGTAGGTAAAACGACAAGTGTAAAGACTAGGGTGAAGCAACCACTCCAGCCGGGGCAAGGTGTGTAAGGGAACTGAAGAGGGAGACGTACCGGACCCAACCAGCATACAGTCCAAAATCAGCAGCTCACGCATAACCCACTTCAGTAGTGTGTGGACGCTAAGCCCTGCATACCTCAATAGGCAGCGCACTGGCAGTTCGGCTAAAATCACCTAGCCCACCCCTTCTGGGACAATAGAGCTAGCAGCCTGGGAGTGTGTATCCCGTGTAATCTTGCTAATATACTGTTGGTATGGGCCCCAGATGTCGATTGGGCATGAGGCTGTAGGGATCTGGGTGGAGTATTCCACACTATTGGTATTGCATTGGGCAAGGCTGCGCATCCAAGTCGTGGAATCAGGGATTCGCCTGGACCCCCAAAGTAAAGCAATTTCCCTTTTCGCCAGCAAGAAACCTATGGCGGCAAGCTTACGCGTGGTCCGGGGGAACTCAGCGACATAGCCAAGCAGTGCAATCTCCGGCTTATGTTGCAATTCGCACTCTAGAATGTCTCCCAAGATGTGGTGTACCTGTAGCCAGTAGGTGTGCAATTTCGGACAGGTCCATGTGAGATGTGCAAAATCGGCATGGGGAGCTTTGCATTTAGGGCAGTGATGAGGTCTGTTTGGGTCGATTCTGTGGGCCAGCGCCGGTGTGAAGTATAGTCGCCTCAAAAATTTGAAATGAATTAGCTTATGTCTACTGTTGACAGAGACCTCTTTAGTGGAGCGGCAACAGGCATCCCATTGGGCATCCGTGATGGGGCCACCCAAGTCAAGTTCCCACGCCGCACGAACCTTCGCATCCGAAGCCGGGAGGGCCGCCACACAAAGTCCATACAACCTGGAGACCATATGGGCTCCCGTTTGCGACTGGAGTAGGAAAGTCAGTGCTGCCATTTCATCCGGCGTCAATGGGAACGATGGAAACTGCGCTCTAAGCATGGACCTCATCCTGGTCAGGACAAAGGAATCCATAAACGTCCGGTCCGTGAACCGTGGATCCTCGGACACAGAAAAAACATGTCCGTCCGGGAACAGATCCCCTATTGTGGTGAGCTGGTATTTGGACAGCGTTCTGCAGACCACCGCCTCCGCAGTGATGGGGAGCCAGTGAGGGTTAGGTAATGGAAGAGCCGGGGAGTACAGTACGTCCAGCTGGAGCAGCCTACGCAACTGCATCCAGGCCCATGATGTAGTGGACACAGTTTGTATGTCAAGTGGGTCACGTGGTAAGCCTCTGGGCAAGATCGAGTTGAGGGTAAGTGGTAGTACCAAGTCCGCTTCAGGTCTCAAATACGGGATCCGAGCGTCCGGATGGAACCAAGGATGCGCATAGGCGCACTGCGCGACTAGGTAGTAAATATAAAAGTCTGGCACTCCAAAGCCACCCCGTTCATAAGGCAGCGTTAAGATGCGCCAAGAAACTCGCGGATTCTTATCCCCCCACACTAAACGCAACAACAATGAGCGGAGTTGGGTGAAAAAGATTCGAGTGAGCGGGATCGGTATGTTATTAAATAAATACAGAAAACGGGGAAGTATAATCATTTTAATTATGGCGATACGGCCGGCCATCGAGATAGGGAGGCGAATCCAACGTGTAATATTATCCTCCAGAAAGTCTAACGCCTGTCCGTAATTAAGACGAATCATGGATACCGTGTCTAGATGAATGTGGATACCCAGATATTTCACCGATTCAGTATTCCATTCCAGCGGGAACGGGCAGTCCCAGCGGGCAGTGGAGGGGGTGAGCGGAAAGATCTCAGATTTATGCCAATTAATACGAAGGCCGGAGTACCTCCCAAAGCGTTCCACCTCAAGCAGCAAAGGCGACAGGTTGGTCTCCGGAGACCTGACATATAGAATGGTATCATCAGCATAAAGGGAGATGAGTAACGGGCCCGTCCGGAACTGGAGCCCGCGGTGCAGGTGGAGCTCCTGAAAGTGTCGTACCAAGGGGTCCATGGCCAGGATATATAACAGGGGGGACAGGGGACATCCCTGTCTGGTTCCCCGGGAAAGAGGGAAGCTATCAGAGAGCGTGCCATTAAGGCGCAGCCTCGCTCTGGGGGCAGTATAAAGCAGCTCGACCGTGGAGACAAACAAGGACGGCATGCCCATGCGGTGCATGACAGACAGAAAAAACGACCATTCTAAGGAGTCAAATGCCTTCTCGGCGTCTAGAAACACCGCAGCTGCCGGCGTATCTGGCTCAATCTTGTGAAGGACAGAAAACAGCGTCCGCAGATTAAAGGAGGTGGATCTATGGGGAACGAATCCGGACTGGGCTGGCGAAATGATAGATTCCATAAGTAAAGATAGTCGAGTGGCAAGGACTTTCGCCAAAATCTTATAGTCAAGATTGAGTAGGGAAAGGGGCCTGTAGGAACCGCACCTAGTGGGGTCCCGACCCGGTTTGGGAAGTAAGATGATAACTGCCTCCCGCAATGTGGGCGGCAGAATCCCCGTCTCGAGTGACTCCGCATACACCTCGATCAGGCGAGGTACCAGTTCCTCCTTGTACTCCTTATAAAAGTCAGCCGAAAAGCCATCCAGACCCGGCGCCGAGGAGCCCTTTAACGCATCAATGGCTTCCACAACGCTGTCCGGTTCAATAGGCATCGCCAGAAATTCCTGCATATGTTTTTCCAGGAACACCATAGAGATTTCGTTAATATAGGGGCCAGGGTCGCGACAGTCAGCCGACAGACCAGAGGTGTACAATTCCTTGTAGTAGGATAGGAAGGCATCGCAAATGGCAGGGGTGGTCTGATGACGAACACCTAGATCATCTACCATGTCAGAGATGAATGAAGCCTGGCGGGGGGGACGAAGCAAATGGGCCAAGAGCTTGCCAGGCCTGTCACCTTCACCATATTGCCTAGCCGAGTGTTGTGTGCAGAGATATGCCAGTTCCCTGTCTGCAGTGTCTCTGAATTCTTGCAGTAGTGTCAACCTTTTCGCCTCTACCCCACCATCCGTGTCAGTGAGCGTGTTAGTGTCCAATGCAGCAATGTCCTTCTCAATACGGGTCAGGGAGGCACGGATGTCGCGCAAAGCCCCTACATGTTTGTTGATGCAAACCCCCCTAATAGTGGCCTTGAATCCCTCCCACAATGTAGCCCAAGTGTCCACTGTGCCCTCGTTGAACTCAAAATACTCCTCTATGGCAATACGAATGTCTTCCTTGAAGACCGGGTCAGATAACGCCTTGCCAGGAAAACGCCATTGTCTCTCATACCCTCCCAACCTGGGGATCAGTAGGGTCAGCACTATGGGAGAGTGATCAGACAGAGTGCGCGGGAGTGTCAAATGGTCACTTACCCAACCGGCCACCCCTGGGGAAAGGAGCCAGTAGTCTATTCTGGTACTAGTGTTGTGATACCCCGAGTGGTGGGTGTAGATGGGTGCGGTGGAGTGTAAACGGGCCTCAATGTCAATCAGCGAGTAGTGAGCGCACACATCCGCCAGCACAGCACGGGAGCGGGGCTTACAATCCGGGGAAGAGGAGGTGCTGTCCCTGGCAGGGGTCATGAGCAGGTTAAAGTCACCCCCCATTATCATCATATCAGTGTCTAATCGCAGCAGAACATCCTGGAGACCCTGGAAGAAGGCAGGGGAGTCCGAATTGGGGCCATAAACTCCAACAAAGGTGACCTTAAAGCCCTGAAGCACCCCCGTAACCACAACATACCTGCCATCTACATCTAATACACTGTCTGAGAGCACGAATGGAACGCGTCGATGTATCAAGATCGCAACCCCCTTGCATATCTGCTATAGCTAGAAAAAAATCTGTGCGTGCCCCAGCTTTTCGCAAAGGAGGAAGAGTCAGCACCCACTAGGTGTGTCTCCTGCAGAAATAAGACATCCACCCCATGTCGCGCTGCATAGTTTAGAACTTGTCGCCTTTTCCTCGTGTCATTTAAACCCCGGACATTCCAAGACATGGAGGTAAGTCTGGAAGGACCAGACTGCTGCCCTAATTTAGCCATTCAAACTTGGTGGAATCGTAAGAAAACATGTGTGTGCGGATCCGCCAGCTCCCTCCCGCAAAATAGGCATCACTCAAATAGAAAAACAGTGTGTATGCACAAACAACAGAACCAAAGCATAAACAAACCCATCCCAACCACCCACCACCCAGCCACTCCTTAAGCCCAAGGAAGCTAATCCCAACAAACAACAACAGTTGTCCACTAATGTACCTGTAAAATAAAGACAACGTTAGAGAAAAGTACAATACGGCTCGCGCCATGGGGGTAGGCGACGCTCCGCCATGCGAGAACCACAATCGGGGCAACGTTCAATTGTCAGCAATTATGAAAAAGCACTGCAAAAAAAAAATAACAGTATTGTCAGATGCAGAATACTGAGGCAAACAGCCTGGCACGAAAAGATGGGGAGGAGATAAGTCAACCCTGTCCGGTTTCATTAAACAGGTCAGCACTAGCCTGCGAGTCAGTGCGTGGCAGAGACCGTTGAGCATCATCTGATTTTCGAGGAGACCCTCTGTTTTTGTAGGCTCGACAAAATTCCTGTGCCTCCGCAGGGGAGTCAAAAATGCGAAACCTGCCATCCTCGTCCACCCTGAGCCTGGCAGGATACAGCATACCATAGCGCAACCCCAGTTTGAGCAATGCAGCCTTGACACCAGTGTACTTATGGCGCGCATCTTGGACCATGATGGTGAAGTCCGGGTAGAAAGAGAGCACATCTCCCTGCCACCGAACCTCGCCCGCCTCCCTGGCAGCCTTCAGCGCCGCATCTCTGTCCCTGAAGTTCATGAGCCTGGCAATAATGGGCCGGGGCGGCAGGCCAGGGTTAGGTCGGGGCCCCAGCGATCTGTGTGCGCGTTCAACCACGAAGCCAGCGGTAAACGTGTCTCGGCCAAAAAGTTCGATCAGGAGGTGTTCCACAAAAGTGTCAAAGCGTCCGGTAGCTGTCGTCTCCGCCACGCCAATTATTCGGATATTATTGCGCCTACTGCGCGCTTCTAAATCCTCGTTCTTAATTGCGACGTCTTTAAGGATCTTCTCCACTCGTTCCAACCTTTTCAGCGTCGACGCAGCTCCATCCTCGATGTCGGAAACTCTGGATTCCGCCAGGTCCAGGCGCCTATCGTGCAGTTGGATCGTCGCGCCCATGTCCGCCATTTTCTTTTCGAGGGTATCAAAGCGAGAATCCAAGGCCTTGAATCCAGCCCGCATCTCACCCATCATCTCAGCGACCATACCCGCAGTGTCACTCGCCGCCACCTGGCCCCCAGTGTCCGCCTCCGCTGCCGGCGAAACCGCAGAAGCACGGACGGGCGCTGAACTGAAGGTAAGTCTCTTCTGGGTAACATCCTTCTTCACCATGTTGGAAGCAACGTCGGACAAATCACCAGTGGCACAGGACTCTACGACTACAGCGACACCCAGAGAGTCAAGCACAGTGACAGGGTACCCCAGCAGCAAGGCGGTCAGGTCGGGACCAGAGGATTAGGGGTACTCGTTGTTCCTCCGCCCCAGGGCTGAGTCACGCTGCAGGAGCCCACGAGTCGCCAAGGCAGTTGCACACAGGACGGCAGGGTATGAATCCGGCTGGAGTAATGTGCCAGAGGTCAAGAAGTAGGGTCAGCAGGTGGCCGCGGCAACCACTCGGCAGCAGCCGGCGGATCAAGGGGCCCGCCAAGACAGGCAGCCAATGGTGGTGTAGTGGGGGGACCAGGTAGGCAAGGCCTCGAGGCAAAAGCAGCACAAATGGGCGAGGTCCCGCAGGTCATGCAGCCAGCGCCGGCCACGAGGAGTTGCACAGGCATCCGATAATCAAGGCCACCGCATCAGCAGGAGTGCAGGAGAGTTTGTAAGTCCTGGGTCTGCAGGGGGACAGGCGCAGGTCTGGGGTGCACGGTAGCGGTGGGGGCAAAGGTGGCAGGCCCCCACCGAATGCAGCGATGCCAGGCCGTCCGCAGAGCGCCCAATAGCCCGCCGGCCACACCCCTCGCCAATCACCCCCCAACCCCGGAGCCCGCCGCCCGCGCTCCCCGCTCGCCGCCGCACTTCCCGGGCAGTCCCCGCAAATCGAGGCCCCGGCTCCCAAGGCCGGACCAGGCCGCAAGTGCCGGTCGCGCACCGAGGGGCCGCACCTCCACCCACGGACACCACTGGGGCCGAGCAGCGGACCTGGGAGAGCACAACAGCGGCCCCAGGGCCGAGGGGGACAGCAAGGGGGCAATCAGGAGACTCACCAGGCGCTCCGGAGCTGCAATGTAACGGCCCGCGAGGCACAGTCGGCCTCAGCACCTCTCAGCTGTTCCGACCTTTCACGTCGTCCCCCGTCCTCCAGACTAGGCAGGCTGCATCAGGTGGCTTCAGGGATCAGTTGCAGGCATAATCCGACCCCAGCGCAGCGCCGGATCACTTGCGAACGGCCCCGTTCATTTCTCGCCCGGCGGAGCTCTACAGTCAGGCGGCCATTTCGTTCGCCTGCGTAGCCACGCCCCCGTCCACATGGACACTTGATCGCATATATCAAAACACTTGAATTACAATCAGATGTATGTTTCAATGTTATCCTATGAGGATGTGCGAATGTATTTCCTACCAACACGTTTCCACAGTGTCCACAATTCTGACACTTCATCATACCCTTTTGTCCTAAATCCTTGACCTCTTGTCTACGACCTTTCAATACTTCTTTCAGGTTCCTGGATCTGGAATGAGCAAACAGTGCTTTATATTTGAGGTATATCGACGACGTATTGATAGTGTGGAAAGGATCAGAGGTGAAGTTACGAGAACGACTTCATGAGTTAAACGAATGTCATGCATTTATTAAATTCACATACACCATCAATTCTGAGCAGATAAGCTACCTGGATATACTTATACAAAGAAAGGAAGACACACTTGAGACAAGTGTATTTAAGAAGCCCACTGACAGGAACAACGCCCTGCATTTTGACAGTTTCCATTTCCAGTCTTTAAAGAGACATCTATGATGAAGTGTCAGAATTGTGGACACTGTGGAAACGTGTTGGTAGGAAATACATTCACACATCCTCATACTGGTAAAAGGATAACATTGAAACATACATCTGATTGTAATTCAAGTGTTTTGATATATGCGATCAAGTGTCCATGTGGACCTGTCTACGTTGGGAGAACGGCAAGAAAAGTGAAAGTTCGGATGACCGAGCATAAAAGCATGCTACGTACCATGAACATGAAATCCTGTTTGGCTGAACATTGGAAGGAATTTGGTCACACAATACCTCAGTTAAGATTTACTGTACTAGAGAGATTGGTGGATGCACCACATGTTGATGTAACAAGACTTTTGGCACAGAGAGAAACATACTGGATAAAGTCCCTTAGGACACTGATTCCCTATGGACTTAATGACAAGATAGAGATGATTTGTTTTTTGTAGATGAAATGTAATACACTGAGTTACATATTTTAACGTATACTGTACGGGTTAACAATCATATGAATGTGGTATTAGATCTCATGCTCAAAAAACTTCACGATTGAATGTTGACACACAATACACTTTATTTTTAGGGGATTTGTATAGGATCACATATGATTGTAGCATAGTTATAATACATAGATTTATTTACCACAGGTATGGATATTGGTTTTATCACATATCGCTTTGTAGGCAGCATTTTGGTGCATCAACTAGTAAACGAGTGTCTAAGAGGAGACACACTAGTTTCGATATGGTATTCAGCCCGTGTTTAGTCTACAATAGGCTTGAATAGATATGCGCCATCTTGGACAGGGTTGGTGTTTTCGAGTCCGTTTTTCATGTCTGTTTCACACATGACGTCAGACGCCAAGTACAGGCACATTGAGAGTCTTTGGTGTTACGAGGACAGTGTTTTGGAGATTTTCTTGACAAGAACACGAGTGCAAGGCATTTTAAGGGTGTTCCATGACGGCGAAATAGGTAAGAACTGGGTGCTTTTATAAGGCAGAAGATTTTTAATATGCGTAATTAAGATTACGAACTGCTAGTTCATGCGGCGCTATTATTATTGTGTATTTCAGACAAGGGAAAGAGAGAGAGTGGAAGTAGTGCTGTGGATATTAGAATTGGATATTTCACCAGAGACAAGTGAGTGGCTATAAGTTATTTCCTGGACTAGTTAAGCTAAATAACAGAAAGCACAACTTTGGATTTTACATACGATGCTGTTCCCTTCGCAGAAGTTTTAGAGAAGGTCGACAACAGTGTTCGCATATGATGCATATCTGTCTGACTTTGAGCCAGTGAAGGTAGGAGCGAGAATAAAATAGAGGCATGATTGGTGATTTTTTGGAACTTACATGGTTTTTGGTGAATATTTTGTTTGGGCACTGGCAGTGCATGTTTTGGTTTCGATTACTTTGACACTTTTGGTACTATTCAGTCAATTTGAATTTTTACGAGCATGATAACCAAAGATACACAACATTTGGGAACCTAGTTGGGTATTCTCTGGTTTCTGTTAGACTATTTTTAGTTTTTAGTTTTTAGTGATGTACAATTGATTAAACTTATCAGAATGTGTTAACGATTTATATGTATCTTACACACAGTGACAGATTTTCATGTTATTTGTAGAGCATTCCCCTGATGAAGGTGCATGCCGAAATGCATTGGGATATGTCTTCATGGGTTGACATTTGGAGTTTTGTATGAAGTTTTCTTACGAACGAAAGTGATGAAAAAAGAAGAATAAAAGTCTTTGAAGAAGGCAAACCAAGAATTGATTCTTGTTACTGTATTTAGCTCTGATTTTTATTATTTTATAATGATTGTGCAATGTGATGTTTAACATGCTTTAGTTCATTCATTTTTTGAGCATTTTTCCGAAATATTTCTAAAAATTGTTGGTTGAAATGTACAAACACATTTGAGAACATTGATATAAACGTCAGCACCACGTAAAGTGGGCTAGTGGACAGTGCATCCCATAACACAGGTTTCTGTGGATGTTACATTTATACTAACTTGACTGGGGCTAGTCAAGATATGGGTTTGCACCAAATATAATTGTAAATAATATTGTTCAATAGTGATTCAAGAGAGGTGTGCAAGTTATTACTTTGTATTTACATTATTACCTTGCTCACATTGCCACTGGATTCAAACTAGCCTTGCTGATGAAGGGTGTTACCAGTCTCATGATGCTTGTTTTAAGTCCATGAAAGACCTGGCTTGGCAGTTCAGGCTGGACTGTTCCCATGAGGAGCAGGGTCAAGACTGATTTGCATATGGCTGGAACTGAACTGGAGTGGCAAAGTGAGCTAAAGAACGATGATGAATTCAACTTAGATCCGTGACTGGGGTGAGTGTCTGAAAGTTTTGAATGCTCCGTGGGGGTGAGTGTCTGAAAACTTTCAGTGCTGTGTCCATCGTATCCTTGTGTTTGCTTTATTTAGGGGAAGAAACAGGTAGGAGTGGAACGAGACTAGATCAACGAGTTCCTTGCTGGGTAGGTACAGAATTTTACTGAAGGATGAGAAGTCCTGCACGGTGAAAGGCATGATGAGCTCTCCAGTTCTGGCAATATCATTCTTATGGAAAACTGAATATATCTTGTTCTACTCCTGCTGGCCGCTTTCCTTGATGGATATTCTGTGATCAAACAAAGCGGCACATATCTAGCTGGATGTGTGAAAATCCAGAACAAAAGTTTGCTTTATAGGTCTAAATTCCCACTTTGAAGAAGTATGTCTCGTGACTGCACGGAGGAAATTGAACGCCTGAGGCATTGCAAATGGTCTATTAAAATATTATTTCCCTTTTCATTCTGGCACCTGGTCGCCAGTTATGAACTTGAGGAATGGATCATTAAGCTTCAGTTTCCCAAGCATAATTGGTTCAGAGTGGCAGCAATGGGTTCTGGCGCCATTGTTGGCAACATGGCTGGTGGATGCTGCTGTTCGCTTGAAAAATGCTTGTTCACTAATGTGATTCAGTCACTTAGGCCTTCTCGTTTTATTGTAAGCAGATGATGGTGATGTAGTATTAGGTTACATTGTAATGTGTCTACAAAGGGCACGACAGATGTGTAGAGTAAGAGGCTTGCAAGAAAACCAAAATCAATATTCATAAAACAAAAACCATAAGTTTGCACCAATGGAATTTCAAATTAAAATGGTGCCTGGTCTTTCATTTACTGAAGAATGTAACATTAATTGAGATATAGGTAGAATATTTTTTCAGACTCAATTGGGGCATATTACCAACATTAAGCGAAATTTATCGCTAACGATGCTTAGCAACAAATTTTTTAACGCTAAGCATCGTCAGAAATTATCGCAGATAAACCTTGCTATTATCAAGGTTTATCGCAAATGCGATAAAAAACGGCCGCAATGCATGAATATCGCTGAAAAGTCAGCGATATTCATGAATTATCGAGCTAATGCTCTTAGCCATGTTATCCACCTCCCATTGGATAACATGGCTAAGAACTGCTCAGGGCAGGTGTTAGTTTTTGGAGATATTCGCGCTTAGCGCGAATATCTCCAAAAGTTGGTAATAGGAGATAGCGATGTTAGCGACTGTTTCCAGTCGCTAACATCTTGGCACGCCCACTTTGCATGTCATTAGTGATAAATATCACTGACATGCAAAGTGGGGCCCAAGATGGTCGCTATCTCCTACTAGCTGTCGCTAACTGGTGTTAGCGACAGCTAGGTAATAGGGAGATAATTTTATCTTCGCTTTCTTGGCTTTTAAAGCCAAAACAGCGGAGATAAACCCCCTTGATAATATGCCCCAATATTCTCAAATCTCGTTGGTGATACTGATTCTCAGTGCCAAGCGCGCGCGGGGGAAAAAATCCACTGCACTACGCGGAGCGGGATTTTCTGCACAACCCGTGCTCCACGGGTAGCAGAAAACTCTGAGAACGGAGTGTAGTTCACTGGCCAGGCCTAGGAAAAACCCAATAGGTGCCACTTTACTAGGCCAACGGTCTTGACGCCAGCCAAATCACAGCCTAAGTTGAGAGAGGCCAAATATCTACCAGATAGCCTATGAAGAGACCCTGTGCCCAAAGTCGTTTGTACCACAGTGAGGGGGTTATGGTCACCCCAAAGTATCATTCCTTTAAATCAGTGCTTTCCCTATCTGGACAAAACAGTCTGTGTTATCTGCAACAACATAGATCCAGTTCTGATTTTACCATCTGTTTGCTTATATGTTTAAAGGCCCGATGTGCAAACACTGGTATGGGTGGATTGGCAACTGCATAAAATACCACATCGCAATTTTTAAATTGCAAATCTATATGTACTAAGCACTGTCGGAGTACACATTCGAAATGTACTTATTCTCGATTTGCAGTTTAGTAATCACTGCAAGCTGTGAAACAGGTGTTGCTGATCGCAAGTGCTGCATTGGACTTCGAATATTGACTTCACAGCCAGACAACCCTGCCAAGGGAATATGGCTGGCCGGGCATTCTCTGTAAGAAGGTATGGACAGGGACGTAGCTTTGCTCAGTGTGATTGGGGGGAGTGTAAGTTTCAGATTTCCCAACAAGCACACTACAACATCTTGTTAAAACACATTACCTGGGAAGCAGAACACGAGGTGGGGCTAAAAGGACAATGGAAAGAGAAAAGAGCGCGGATTGTTGGGGTATTAAATTGCAATATTTTTCAGACAAATCAATATTTTTTAAGGGCTTCAAAGCATAAACGAGAGTGTGTGTGTTTTTCGGACATGTACAAATCCCAGGTGACAAACAATTCACATTACCCAACTAAAAGCCCTTGTATCCAACTATACTACATAATGTATTTTTGAGGTGGGTGTAACACACCAAACACCCGCACCCCCGGGCCACACCTCTGGGTGTGGCAGAGCTCAATCCAACCGTGGAAAGTGTAGTGTGCGCACTAGTTTATGCACGTCACTTAGACGTGACGTGCGGCGGCCATGTTGGCGTGATGCGCGCGCATCCCAGATTGCGCGCCGAGGACTGAGAACGATCGGCAGCGCCGGCCGGCGCTCCTCAATAACTTTGCAACCTTTGGTTAATAAATAGTTCATGAAACAATATCCAGCAGTCTGCATATTATTGATAACACGAACATCACAGTGGCGACGAGGTCGGGAGGTACCAGCCGGCAAATTCGAAAAAAACGGACCCCCCCCCACGTGGGCAGCAGCAGGGTAGGCAGCCCTCCACCACCTAGATCACAGCGCAGAGCTGCCCCACACAGCCCAGCTTGCAGATGGCATAAGGGGGCACGGCTGAGCCCACCAAAGGTACGACAAGGTTGAGGAGCGTGGCAGAGCCACAGCCACCCAAGAGGCGGCGAAGGGGCCGGAGAGGCAGCACCGACGCCCCACAGCAGATAAGCCCACCGCGCAGACCTTCCCACGACACCGCGTCAGGGAGGAACAGCGCTGGCTACCAAAGAGGAGGAGGCGGGGACCAGCACTAAGAGTCCCCAGGAGGACACCAATACAGAAGCGAAGGACAGCACCCCAGGGAGTCCCACCAGCAAAGACATCAAAGCGACAGCGATCAGGGAGGTGAGAATGAGCACACCAGCAGGCTATGCAATTGCACCAGTGCAATTTCTACCGAAACCTGGGGACCCCCTGATGAAGTGGGAGGATTGGAAAGAATATATTGATAATTTCATAGGGGTCCTGGAGGACGAAAATGAAGAAAAATTCACCCCCCAAAGAAAGAAACGTATCCTGTTACTGAACCTGGGACCGGAGGGTCTCAGGATTTACAAGAGTCTGGTGCCCAAAAAGAGAGAAGACACCGATAAGGACGTGTATGCCCATGCATTGGAAGACCTGGATGAACGGTATCGCCCCACTATCTGTGTGTCAGTGGACAGGTTTAACTTCCAGCAGAGAAAACAACGGGCTGGAGAAACCATAGAAGAATACGTAGCGGCCTTGAGGAAGCTGGCTGCCCCATGTAAATACGTACTGTGGGAAGACGAATTCATAAAGGATCCGATTGTGATGCATACTACGAGCTCAAATGTCCAAGACAAGTTATGGGCAAGCGGCGACACCACACTCAAAGACGTAATGGTCATCGTAAAGAGGGCGGAACTCGCAAGGAGGTGCGCTGACGCAACCAAGAAAGACTTAGCCACCCCAAAGATGGTGAACAGGATACAAGAGGGAGACCACCGCAGAGACCAGAGAGGTAAAGACCCAGCGGCCAAAGGAACAAACAGGTGCCAAGGGAAGCAAACAGGCAATGATGGCAGGAAATCATGCTACAGATGCGGCAGTTGGTCCCACGACGCACGCGATAGAAGATGTCCAGCGTTCCGAGCCAAGTGCCTACACTGTGGCATCTTAGGCCACTATGAGAAGGTGTGTAGGAAGAAACATCCCAAGGGAATGGTGAAATGCGTCGATCAAGGCGAAGAAGATCTGGAGGAGGTTGCAGAGGAAGAGGTGGTCACCGTCTTATGCATATATGACCAGGTACTGAGTGTAGAAGGGAAGAAATCTACAAAACCCATCCTGGACATGTCTATGGGCGGGATCACCATCACTGTAGTGGCAGACACCGGATCTCCATTCACCATTGTCCAACGGGCAGTGTGGGAAGAAACGTTCAGACCCAAGTTGGGCCCCGAGTTGGAGAAACTAGACATTCGGCCGGTCACCTACAACGGCGACCGCATTCCAATGGTGGGGTTCCGACGCCTGTTGTTTGAATTTAGGGGCCGATCAGCATGGTGCAAGCTGTACATTGCAGAGAAAGGACCCTCCGTTCTAGGATGGCTAGACCAGGGCGACCTAGGAATAAAGCTGGATCCAGGAGGAAAGGAGCAAATATTACTCACAGAGCAAGAGGAATGGCCGGACCTGAACAAATGGAAGGAGAACTACCCGAAAGTGTTTGGAGGCACGGTGGGAAGGATGGAAAAATTCCAACACAAGATCGTGCTAAAGGAAGGAGCCATCCCGGTAGCTCACAAAGTGAGGAATGTACCGATTGCGGTAAGAGAAGCAGTCCAGAGAGAACTCCAAGATTTGGAAAAGAAGGGAATAATAGAATCGATAACCTGTGCAGAATGGTTGGCGCCCTTAGTGGTCGTAATGAAGCCCAATGGGAAGGTCCGGCTCTGCGTGGACCTGAGAGAACTGAATAAAAATATTGTGGTGGAGAAATTTCCCCTCCCCAGAATCGAAGAAATGTTGGCCAAGACCAGAGGAGTAAGGTGGTACTCCACTATCGACTTGACCTCGGCCTATCACCAAATAGCACTTCATCCGGACAGCAAAAGCCTTACATCCTTCATCACTCCGTTTGGGTGTTACCAGTTCTGTCGTATGCCGTTTGGGCTGGCCTCGGCGGCTGCAGTCTTCCATAAAATGATGCACCAACTATTCAGAGACTGCAAGGGCGTCCAGTATTTCCTGGACGACATCCTGGTGATGGGGTGTGACAGGCAGGATCACGATCAGAAGCTGGGAAAGGTGTTACAAACGCTGGAGAACAAAGGCCTTACAGCGGAGTGGACTAAGTGTCGGTTGGGCCTACAATCGGTAACGTACCTAGGACACGAGATCGGACAACAGGGCGTCACACCTAAGGCGGAAAACGTAAAAGCCATCGCTGAAGCACCGCCCCCCAGGAACAAAGAAGAGGTCAGGTCGTTCTTGGGGATGGCGGAGTACTACAGCAAGTTTGTGGTACACTTCGCCTCCAAGACCCACAACATGAGGCTGCTGACCAGGGAAAGCACTGTGTTCCAGTGGACACCGGAAGCCCAAGCAGAGTTCGAAATTATCAAGAAGGACGTCACAGGAGCTGTTCCTCTCAAGGGTTACGACCCACAAGGCACCACCGTACTGACGACTGATGCCAGCGACAAGGGCCTGGGCGCTGTACTCATGCAAGACCGAGGAAGAGGGGAAATGGAGACAATCAGTTTTGCATCCAGAGCATTAACGGATACAGAGAGCAAATACAGCGTGATTGAGAAGGAGATGCTGGCGGTGGTATGGGCCATGACGAGATTCCGGCAATTTCTGTGGGGAACCCGTTTTCTACTCAAAACAGATCACAAGCCATTGGTGAAGGTGCTAACATCGAGCGGACACGCCAGTGCCACACCTAGGATATCCAAAATGTCCCTAAAGTTACTCGAGTTCAGGTACGACGTGGAGTACATTCCAGGGAACCGGAACCGAGTAGCGGATTACCTGAGTAGAGCAGCCGACATGGAGCCTGGAGAGGAAGACCCTGCAGGCAGTGGGGAGTTGGTAGCTCTCATAGAAGACCAAGAGAAATTAATCAGCCAACAAGAATGGGCAGAGGCATACGAGGAGGACACCGACTTGAAGGAAGTAAAGGTGCACATCGTACAAGGATGGCCAGACAAAAGAAATGTGAGGGCGAGCCTCAGGCCCTACTACGAAGTGCGGGAAGAACTGTCGGTAGGAGACAAAGGGGTATTCATTTACAGAGGAGACAAGGTGATCCCCCCAAGGAATCTCACCACAAAACTGTTGGACCTGCTACATGAGGGACACCTGGGCATAGGGAAACTCAAGGCAAGAGCTAAACAAAACTACTGGTGGCCAGGCATGGACATAAGGGCCGAAAGGCATGTCAGGGAATGTCCACAATGTCAACGGGCAGACAAGACCTTAAAACCTTTGAGGCCAGCGATAGGGAAGTTTGACCCCCCTTTAAATCCGTGGGAAGAACTATCTGTAGACATTTTGGGACCTGTCCTAGATGACCAAGGCACACAGAAATATGTGTGTGTACTCATGGATCGATACTCCAAGTGGCCGGAGTTGAGAGTGGATGAGTCCATGGACACAGAGAACATCATAAAGTTTCTGTCAGAGACCTTCACTAGGGAAGGAATACCCAAATCGGTTTTGAGCGACAATGGCCCCCAGTTCACGTCGGAAAGGTGGAACAAGTTTATGCAAAGAAATGGCATCACTGTCAAACACACGGCAATCTACCATCCGGCCGGTAACGGCCTAGTGGAGCGATTTAACAGGGTAGTGATGGGAGCCATACAAGCCGCCATCTCAAGTGAACAAAACTGGGAGAAAGCGCTAGAGAACATGGTGTGGGCCTACAGAATAACCCCCACTGGCACGGGGTACAGCCCATTTCAAATATTGAGGGGGCGAGAACCATTCACGCATGACAACAGGATCTGGAAGGAAAAGGTCGTCACCAGCGAATGGTCCCCTGCAGTGGTGCGGGCCAACCTGGAAAGAGCACAGACTATTTACAGCAATCACTACAACAAACGAAGGAATGTTAAAGGGACAGGCCTGGAAAAAGGAGAGTGGGTGAGAGTAAAGTTAGCCACTCTACAGAAGAAAGGAGACAGCAAGTATAGCAAGCCTATGCAAGTCAATGAAGTGTATGATCGAGCGGCCCTGCTGAGTGATGGAAATGTGTGGTCCCAGGACCGCATGGCCAGGTGCAACAAGGTTTTGGGCTGGGAGCAACCTGGAACTGAATGGGAAGACACGGACGATTCGAACATGGAGAGGAGACAAGGTGCTAGCGAGCAGCAAGGCGGAGTAAGCGCCGGGACGGAAAGTGAAGAAGAAGAGAACGGAAGTCAAGGAACAGAAATGGACAGGTTGGAGAGAAGCATGAATGAAGGTGGAGCTGTGAATGAAGGAGCAGAAGGCCATGAGATGCAGAGCCAAGAGACTATGGAGAACCCTGTCAGGGTTACAAGGAGTGGAAGGCAGGTGGTAAGGCCCTCCAGATTTCGAGACTTCGAATTGGACACTGAACTGTAAGTGACTCAGAAATAGCTTGGAAAAAGGGGGAGATATGTAGTGTGCGCACTAGTTTATGCACGTCACGTAGACGTGACGTGCGGCGGCCATGTTGGCGCGATGCGCGCGCATCCCGGATTGCGCGCCGAGGACTGAGAACGATCGGCAGCGCCGACCGGCGCTCCTCAATAACTTTGCAACCTTTGGTTAATAAATAGTTCATGAAACAATATCCAGCAGTCTGCATATTATTGATAACACGAACATCACAGAAAGACAGGAGTCACACAAAAATGCAGCAACAAGAAGGCGAAAACAGACGTTTCTGCCCTGGAATTGGAAATCTTTATGGATGAATGGCATCAGAAAATTATATGGTATTTGGAAATCATTCTTAACAGTAAGACGAAGAAAACAACTGACATTGCATTCAGCGAAAATAAATGCTGAGGCGATCAGGAAGTGTGTGACCTCAAATCACACATCTGGGAATAGCATGGCAGGAGGGGGGGGGAGAGTAGATGCCAGGAATGGAGGAGGGTCATCCACCACACTACTACCTGCCCCATATAGAAGAACCATTTGTCTGAGACCATCTGCGTTACCTTGTTTGCAGCAGGGCCATGAGTAATGTATAGCCTTGATACTCCAGTTCATGCACACGCGTCCCACAACGTAACTAGTGATTCCGGCCACGTAATGCATGGTCCTGAGACAATGCATTCTCAGAGCTCTAGTAAGACGATCGATATTCAAATAAAAAATAATGACTGATCTTGCACCTGTTAGGGATGGCGTACACCTCTAATGTAAAGACAGAGATGTAACTATCTCAATGCATGAACTATATGTACGACACTCAAGCATCAAGGACCATTCTGTGCTCCTGATAACTAAGCACTGGCTTTTCCTAATGAGGGCACAGGACATGAGGAGAAAGGGGAAGAGGAAGGCGTCATGGGGCCCAGAGACAAAGAACAGACATGGGAGAGCCCAGCACTCCAGCGTCCATGACATCGGCACTTAGGAGATCTACTGCACCCTAGCAAGAAAAGTGCAGGGTAGGCACAGAGCAAGATCACCACAGTATCGATCGCCCCTGGCGAGGTCACATACACCATTAACCCCGTGGCTGCGGCCAGAATTCTGCACCTGTGCGACACATTCCGATCGCTGGCGTGTCCATGACGGCTCCCGGCCGTCATCAGCACACGCCCACCATAACTGATAACGACCGGGAGCCGTCATCAGCACCGAAGGGGTTAATACCATGTCTCCATCACAAGAGAGAAATGATAAGGCAGTGATCTGCCATCAGCTTTGTGTGAAGACAAGCACGGCCCTATCCAGGTATTAATGAAAACACAGGTGGTGCAGAGGGTCATGGAGTCAGATCATCCCCCAGGAGTTGTGTTTTTGAAGGCATCAGTGGTAACAGTGCAGCATCTGCAGCTGAGGTCAATGCAGATCCTGGTCGAAGAGAGTTGGGGTCTAGAAAGAGCCATCCTAGCGGGATTCAGAGAGGTCCCCGTAGGGCACAATTCACTGGTCTCATGAATTGAGACAATGGCAGCAGCAGTGACAGCACAATGTGCATTCCTTCATTAAATCAGTAACAGAGAGATGCAGGTAAAGAGAGCTCTTTGGTAGTCTTCAGGGATTGGGAGGCCGGTGGACTGCATTGTCATTGCAGCTAGAGTTTTGCCCCATTGCACTGTCAACCTACAACTTAAGATGGAACACGTCGGTGGTGACATAGCACACGGTTTGGTGCACGTCACCTCTGAAATGGAGGAGCTGCAGAAACATCATTTTACATTACAACTAGGAAGCAGGCACAGACTACTGAACATGAGGAGGGCTCCAGCCTCAGCTGTGTCTGGCGAGTAGACTACGCACGAGGAGCCCCATCAGAATCACAAAAGTGGTAGACGCAGGAGCAGAGAAGGCCAGAGAAGGCAGAGGACTAAAAACACAGAGAGTGGTATTTAAGATCAAACATTTGGAATATATTATATGCAATATGTTTATTTTATGCACTCTCACTACGGATCATCATAGAGTACTATTACCCAAGCTGGTTGGTGTTTTCTTTTTTGTTAAATGCACTCTGTGAACAAACAAAGTATTTGTTAAACATTCAAACTAAGTATGTGTTTAATTTATGAATGAATGAAGCCTACAGCATTTACTTTGGAAATGGCTGTTGGCTTTGTCTGTTTTCAATGCCCTTCCACTTGCTGCTGTAGTGGCATCGTGAATTATGAGAGCATGGTGAGGGTGTCTTCATCCTCAGAGTCACCATTGCCTAGGTCTGTGGGTAGGCCTTGCCTCATTCCATTGTATGCAAGCTAGAGTGATGTGCAATGATTTTGCAGCAAGTTTCATACAAGTTCAAAATTTCAGTTAGAAATGGGTTCTCTAGTTGGCAGTGTTTTGCACCCTGTCCAAGTAGGGACCCTCACTCTAGTCAGGGTATGGGAGTCACACAGCTAAGATAACCCCTGTCTACCCTCTTGGTAGTTTGCCACGTGCAGTCAGGCTTATCTTAGAGGCAATGTGTAAACCATTTGTACATACACCCAGTAACACAGTGAAAACACTACAAAAGGAGTCCACATCAGTTTAGAAAAATAACCAATATTGATCTGAATACAAAAAGACCAATTTGACAAAAATCCAACTTACACAAGTCAAGATATCACTTTTCAAAGATTGAGCAAGTTTAGTCCATAGAAATCAATCAATGCGTTTCTTTTAGCACAACGTACCTTGGATGCATCAGAAATCAAAGAAGAGGCAGGCACAGTGGAGATGAGGCACCGGAAAAGCAAATCCATGCAGGCCATTTCCTTACTCTACTGGGGAGGTGATGCATTGGTTCCTTACTGCCAGGTGAGGTGATGTATCGATTCCTTACTGATAGGCAGACTAGGTAATGCGTTGGTTCCTTATTTTCAAGGGAGGTGATGCGGTGGTTCCTTACTGGCAGGGGAGGTGATGCGTCAATATCTGGACACACAATCCCGGTTCCTTACTGCGGTGCGATGTTATGAAGAGTCAGCATTGAGGGATGATGCATCGAGAATCCAGATGCACTGCGTCAATGTGACAATGCAGGTGCAGATCAATTTCAGAACCACGAAGCAGGCGCTGTGCCGATTTTTCAGTGGCGAAGCAGATGCTGCGTCATAGTCAGAGCAGGTGGTACGGGCTTCGGTGACATGGGGCTTGGTACTCACCCTTCGGCAAATTTTCAGGCAAAAGCAGGTGCTGCATCGAGAACATAGGCACTGAGATTTCTCACCAGGTTACACTTCCAAGGGCCCAGTAACTGGATTTGGCACCACTTGACAAATCAGGGCTCGCACTGGAAGAGCCCAGGCACTGGAGGTGTAGTCTTTGATGTCCTTGAGACTTATTAACAGGAGGCAAGCACACACAAGCCCTTGGAGAGCCTTGGAAGAAGGATGTAGAAGGAAAAGTCCAATCCTTTCATTCCCGGGACAGAAGCAGCCAGCAGCAAGCCCGCACAACAAAGCAACAGGCAGAGTTGCAGTCCCTCCTATAGCATCCAGCTGTTCTTCCAGACAGAATGTCCAGAAGTGTTCTGATTTGGGGGTGTCAGAGGTCCAATACTTATACCATATCTGTCTTTGAAATAGGCAAATTTCGAAGGAGAGTCTTTGTAGTGCACAAGACCCTGCCTTTCCATGACCAGGCTCCAGACACTCTACAAGGGGTTGGAGACAGCTTTGTGTGAAGACAGGCACAGCCCTATCCAGGTATAAATAAAAACTCCTCCCACCAGTCCAAACCAAGTAAGGCCCATCAGCTTGGTGATGGGCCATCATTAATATGCAAAGGTGCACCTCAGCTTTCTTTGTGTGACTGTCTTGAATGAATTTACAAGAGCCCAACTGTCCTTGCAGTAGTGAAAAACGAAATTAGCGTTATTTCACTATTAGGACATGTAGAACACAACAGTACATGTTCTACCTTTTAAATACACTGCATCCTGCCTAAGGGGAACCCTTAGGTCTACTTTAGGGGTACCTTACATGTAGTAATAGGGGAGGGTCTGGCCTGGAAAGTGGGCGCACTTGTCAAGTCGAAATGGCAGTTTAAATATATATATATATATATATAAATTAAAGCTGCCTCGTTTTGCACCTACTTCACGCACTCAAGGGACGGGTGCTTTCGCGGGCGGTGCCACCCGCCGTAAATTAAAGCTCTGCCTTGCCTCATGTTCCAAAGAAAAGAGAAAGCACTCTCAGGAGCGGGTTCACAGTTTTATTTCAAAAACCCACAGCGACCAGACGCGGTTCGGCGTTTTGCCTTTATCGATAAATATACACACACACACACATGCACGAACACACACACACACACACACACACGCACACACACACACACACACACACACACGCACGCGCGCGCGCACACACACACACACACACACACACACACACACTAGTAGCATTTGATGTGCAGGTCCTGAGCACACCAGGCGCGCACACACACACACACACACACACACACGTAGCATTTGATGTGCAGGTCCTGAGCACACCAGGCACACTTTACTAGGGACTTACTGGAAAATCAAGCATGCCAATTATGGATAAAACAATCACCAATACAATTAACACAGGGAGCACATGCACTTTAGCACTGGTCAGCAGTGGTAAAGTGTCCAGAGTCCTAAAATCAGCAAAACAGGTAATGCAGCACATAGTCAAAAACAGGAGGTCAGAAGCAAAAAGACAGGGGAAACTCCTGCCAAAAGATGTCAGGTCTAATAATTTCTTTTCAAATAATTATAGCTGCTAAAAATTATACTTCAGAAGCTGCCCCTCAATTTGACTACAGGACCAGCCCACTCTCCCACTAGTTCTGCCCTCCTTCACAACTGGCAGCAATTTTCGCATGCAGCTTCAATGCCTAAATCTGAATTGCATAAACAAAGGGCAACCCAATATCCCTAGAATCGTGGGTACTGAATGCGCAGAAGGGAAGACAATTAATGGTTCATACAGGGTGATTTGTCATCAACCTTAATCATTGGGGAATGAGTTAATTGTATCCAACAGACCAGTATTGATTAACAGGTGTAAATACATGGAATTCCTCATGAGTACAAAAGACAAACCGTAAATCAAAGGTACATGTCCAGTCAATAGCCAAATGTAATTAGCAAAGTGTCAGAAATCATACGAAAGGGTGCTAAATCAGAGGACAAAGTGATGGTGCAGTGCTCAAGTGACTTTCATCTGCAAAAAATGAACTATTGTGCACATAAAAAAATAAGTGCAGAGGTTATCAGTGGAGAAGTGTGGCTCACTGGTTAGAGGAGGCAGACCCTGAAGCAGAGGTCAGACCCGGGACCAGGGTTCAATTCCCGATGCGGCAGGGTCTTGAGCCCAAATATCCACGGACTCGATAATTCTCGTTTCGGTGCCTACTCGAATCACGGGTTCACACTCTGCAGCTCTGGGCATTAGCCTGCTTAATCTCCACTACGGCCCCCCTGCGGCGGGATGCCTGGCTTCCACCTTGGGGATGCCAATTATGGGTATCTCACAGGGAAAAAGCCAGGACGGGTTCCCAAGGCAAGCGCCGAGATGCCTGCGGGTAATCGAGCGCTATATAAGAACGCATAATAATAATAATAATAATCACAATTTCAAAAATGCAGTAGGTGGAAATAACTAAAGAAAAACCTCCTTAATCTCCCTCATATGTTAGTATGAACACAGTCTAAACTGTACAATTGACACCTTTGCAACCTCAACAATGTAAGATCAGTGGGTCATCATCCAAGCATAGCCAATTAGGTATTGGCATAAAAACATTTACAAAAATGACTGAAAAAATGTGCGGGAGTGTCCTATAAGATATCCTGCTTACCTGAAGAAATTGTAAGAAGGCTTTAAAGTTAGGACATGCAGGTGTTCTTACAAGTAGAGGTGAGTGAAAAATTCCACTCTGCTAGCAGAGTTTGAGGAGTTTGCCCCCTCTACTAAATGCTTGGAGCACAGAGTTAAGGTAAAACTCTGCCAACCACCGTATGGTGGAGTTTTTCCTCACACGCGAATTGCCATCGCTAATTTGTTGAGTGCAAGCGAGAATTTGCATCCCCCAGCGTGATGTTCAACTGCTAGAATGCCTCCTGGCAAGATTTCTCAACAGGGGCAGTCATGGCAGGACGCAATCATTCGCATTCATAAAGCTGCAGCTCGAGTAGAAAATATACTGGAGTGGCAGAAAGAAGCAGCGTCCTTTGGCGTGCCACAAGGTGCTGTTCGCATTGTAAAACTTTACTGCATGAAACAAGCTCTCAGCGCACAAATCTGTGGAATCGTGTGGCATTTTTAGGTAACTTCACAGAACTCCACAAAGTGAAACTTTACAAGTTCTGTCCACCCCTACTTACAAGGTCAAATCACCAGCCTGACAATAACTTGGCTGCAAATCAAAATATTATTCTAGAAATTTAATTCCAAGGAAAGTATCAGTGACTCACAGCTCATAATGTTGTACAATTCAGGGACTTCACATTATCTAATAAAGATGTGAAGAGCAATCACCAATGTTGTGGTGGTAATTGGAAATACTGATATTCAGAGGGAACATGGCCGCGAGTGTTCAAAACCAAAAGGTAGTGCAAAAAAGGGGGTGACTTATAAAGCACAGCAGATTGTCCACATCTGATCAAAAGTGTAACTGTCTTTCTCCTAGAGAAGCAGAGCGCATGTCTCATAGACACTGTGGCCTCATTTACAACAATTTGACGCAGGGCAGTGCTGCACCTCACTTTGCTGCGCTGCCCTGCATCAAAAGAAAAGGGCAGGAATGCACTGTATCTATGAGATACAGCACATTCCTGTCTTCTTCCGCTGCGAAGGCGCACAAATGGCTGCCTAGCACCAATGCAGGTCCCCGTGCACCCAAGTGCAAGGGTGTCCACATTGTTGACATGGTTGTTTTCATGCAGGAAGGGGCACTTTACTGCACAAAAACAATTGTTATGTCTCCACTGGGGAGGCGCATGGTTTTGACGCATTCCCAGATTTACGATGTGTGTAAATCTGGGAATGTGTCAAATTCCATTGGCATTGAGATGGGAACACCCACCGCAACGCCCATGGCACGCCTTCCCAACGCAGTGTAAGGAGCACAGTCACTTGCACTGCATATCTAGGAGGCCATGAAAAGCCACGCGTGCATATGGCTCTGCACTCTGGGCTAACAGACCGTCAAAAAAGTGATGGTCTTGCAGCACCCAGGGCTTGCAAATAAACCTCTGTGTGCGGAATAGGTGGAGCCAAAGGCGAGCAAATCGAGCACAATCAAAATTAAAAATCGAAAGGCTTACGTGGAATAGAAATTAAAACAAGATTGAGCAACTATTTGATCGATAAAACTGAGACATAGGAAAAAATTGTATGAAACACGGAAAGTCGAAAACCTGATGCACCAGAGAAATTAAAGGTAATTTTGTCAGGACAAAGGATCAAAAGAGTGAAGTGACTGATCACCTTTCCGAAAAGGGGGATTTGTGGAGATGTAAATGTGCTGCTTGTCCCTTCACAAAAGCATACATGGAGATAGACATTAGGACTGACCGCCCGTGGGTTATGAAACATCACGTGAATTGTAAGAGGACAAGTTTCAGCTGCGCAGACCATCCCCGTCCCTCCTCCCACCAGGGAGTCCCTGAACACATAATCATGGGCAGACTGAGGTCAGTGGCACCGGCACAGGCGCACATAACAGCAAAACACTCTCCACTGTTCTGGAAACCCCAATGGCAGAAGACACACAGTACTCCCCTATGCCCCAACACCGATGAAGGAGCATTTTGGACCATGCTCTCTGGCACGCCTGCTCAGAAGACTCTAATGACATTGGTTCTGGGCACGGACTATAACTGTGTACTCACTCTTAAACTAGACCGATCCCGCCCTCCACTGCTGCACACCCCCTCCACACACAATCTGAACGCTTGAACGGGGTGGGTTAGTCAATAGGCACTTGCAGATGTATGGAGGGCCACACACACGAATTCTCAACTCTACTCTGTGACACACAACATATACCAGCGCTTGGACCACATTTTATGCTCTCTTACCCTGCTAGCTTCAGTCCGCCACGCTGACTATCTTGGTCGTATCATCTCAGACTATGACACACATATTGTAGACTTGGAATGGACTGCTCCACATCCCCCAATACCAATGTGGCGCTTTCCCTGGACTGTCTGGGAGATCTAGGGCCTCATTTATGAAAACTGTCACATTGCTGGGATCGATACAACAGTTTTCACTGCGCCCTCCTTGCGAAACGATGGATGCGCCTTTTTTAATGTACAGCGCTTGTTTTTGCAAGGAGTTACAGATGTCAGTATTACTGATGTTTCTGTAGGTGCAAAAGTGATGCATTGCTGGGGTGTGTCTGACAACAATTGCTACTTCAGCAATGTGTCATTTCACATGGGTCAAACCCCATGTGAAAGGGTCTGTATCAGTCATACGCCTGCTGTGAGACAGTCTCAAGGTTTTGGGGCAGTGATGCCCTAGAAGTGGCATAGTGAAGTCTGATTTTACAGGGGAACACCCACCCTGCATAAACTATACCGGATGCAGGTATAATAGAGCTCAGGGTTTTCCAAAGTGATGCATCTGCTTAGATGCACCACTTTGTAAATAGGACGCAACGTGGTGCATTTCATACGCTGCCGGTGCGTCACAAAAAGTGACGCAATGGCTGCGCAACAGTGTTGCAAGGCCTCATACATAAGGCTCCTAGTCTTCTGTGAAACCCAAGAGTCCCACATACGGCAATACTTCTGACAACCATAACTCAGCATTTACCAGGACAATCAAATAGGACAGCTTCAAGGTGGTCACGAGGGGGAGATAGTGGGAGTATTCAGGACACTAGACACTGTTGGAGGAGCCCTGCCTGCTCTGGAGAGGGCCGCTGACCATGACATCACAAAGGGCCCCATGCTAACAAAGGCCAACACCCCCCACATGGCCCTTCTTGGGTGCCTGCAATGCTTCAGTTCTGCTGCATATGTGGCCAAAACACAAAAAGAAGCTGACAAGTCAGGTTGGCTCCTTGCTTGGCTGATCCGACAGGAAACCCGCTTGTGTCCCATTCTGGAAATCACCTCACCTTCTGGTGCCATCCTCTATGCACAAAACAATATCCTCCAGGTATTTCTCAGGTACTACTCAGCCATATACATTGCAACATCCTCCCTCCTCGGCGGACATGGTGGAATCGTCCTGCCCATCTCCCTCTCCCACGGATTCCTAACGCTGCCTGTGATAACCTGGATGCCATTATCTAGGCTGCAGATGTCAAACAGGCCATCCAGAATCTTGCAAAAAATAAAACCTCAGGTTTTGATGGCTTGCCAATAGAGCATTATAGTAGTTTTGCCAGCAGCCTGGCACTTTGAATGTAAGAGAGGTTCAATGATGCCCTGAAGTCTGGAGAACTACAACCATCTCTCCGGGAGTCCCTCTTGGTCTCTATTCCCAAACCTGACAGTGACAGCGCCAATCTATCACCTTACCAACCGATTGCCATTCTCAGAGCAGATTACAAGATCCTTGGGAAAATCCAATCCAACAGGTATGCTCAGGTCCTACCTGAGTGTATTCATCCGGATCAAAATAGCTTAATCCCAGAGCGTAGTACCTCTCAAAACATTAGGCGCCTCTTTCATATACGGGATCAAGCACAGAGGCTCTTCCGGTATGCAGCCTGAATCATATCAGACCTAGAGAAAGCATTTAATTTGCCTGCCTGGGATTGCCTCTTTTGAGTCCTAAACCGAATGTGAGTGGGCAAGTGCCTGCTAGCATATCCAACGCTACTATACCCAAACCCCACCTTCTGGATCCGCTTAGACTGACTCATTTTGTCCTCCTTTCCTCTGAGATGAGGTACTAGTAGAGATCCCCTTTATCACCCATTGCTATTTGCAATGACAATAGAAACCCTCGCCACCTGACTTTGGAAGGAGGGACAAACCTAGGGGATTCCCGTGTGTGACAGTACTCATGTTTTAACCCTCAAATTGTGACAACTTGCTCTGTATCCTTCAAGATGTCTCTGTCAATCTCTCACTCAGTGCACGCCATGCTTAGCAAAGCTCCCCGGGTGAACTGGGCTCAATCATCTCTATACCAACTCGACCCCAGCTTGACCCAAAATGAAATATGCCTCTGGTAACCCCACTCAGCTGGCAAGAGACCTTGGTCTGGTATCTTGGTATATGCCTCTACCACTCCCTGGCCGACCTATATGATGGCAATCATGGGCTACCCTGACCGCTCTACAATCCTAAGGACAGTTCTGGGAGAACTTGTCTCTAGCTGCTACTGGAAAGATAAACTTGTCAAATGTGGTAATCCTTCCCTGGCGAATTTTTTACTTTGCAAACCTTCCAATAGTTCCACCCTGGAGCTTTTACTGCCATCTGGACATTATGTTATGTGACCTCTTCTGGGGAAAAAATGCCTCTGAATAGCCCTGAAAAAACCTACAGTTACCAGTCAGCAGGGGATGTCTAGGTTCCACGTCCTTTGAGGCCTACTTCCTGGTGGCGCAGTTACAATGGGTGGTGCGCTGAATAGCGGGGCGTAATTTGGGAGAAACATGTGATGGACCAGTTCCTTTAACTCTAACCACTGTGAGGGGCTTCCTGCTCCCCAGGGTAATGCTCCCATCTCCTTGGGCCCTACAGATGTTAGTAATTCAGAGATGCATGACCTGAGTTCACTGCGTTACTTGTCAAACCCCTCCATATACTCTGGTACCTCCCCCAGGACTCCCTCAATTACCCATCTTTTACTCTATCCCAGAATTACAGAGTTGGCAGGAACGGTCGCTGGTCACAGTAATAGACCTCTTCTCAGACAAACAACTCCTAACCTTTGACCAACTTTTCTCTGACTATGACATTCCACCAAGACTATTCCTTACCTACAGACAATTACAGAACTGTCAGATTCTGCGGTCCATACATGATGAAGAACCTAGCACCCGCTCATTCATACAAACCATACACAGCATGGGGCCGACACTTGATTACATACATTTATAAGCCAATGTGGGAACTCACCAGTGCCCCCCAGACTGCTTTGTGAGGCAAATGGGAAGAGGACAGCGGGAGGGTGCTACACAGCCTTGGAGTTCCCCATTGGGTCTCAAGAAATGCCCTCTTTAAAAACATACAATTCTCCATCAAGTCTACCTGACCCCTGAGCAACTCAACCACTATTTTTCCACGGCATGCCTGTAGTTCCCCCGATGATGCTCAGCAGATACTGATCTACACCATACTCTTACAGAGTACTGGAAGTCAATACATAACATGCTGACATTCGCACATGGAGGGCTTGCGCCTTAGTCTTTTTAAACATAGGAAAAGTTGCAGGTTGAGGGCGCGCTTAGCAGATATGGCACTGCCACTGGCTAAGATGGCACTAATTCTCCAGTTGAGGTCATCATCGGCACCACCCATGGTGGCATGGCACAGAGCGATACAAAAATGAAGGAAAGATGAGGAGGCCCTACGCTACGAAGAAGTCCACCACCTGCGTAAACATCTTATCTCTCAATAATGGAACACTCTCCTTACACAATTCCTACGGCTTTCTTGTGAACCACACAAGTCTCATGTATGCAAAAAGAATCCAATTGTATAAATTAGTAATAGACGGTCCCACAGTACGGCTGAGGTATTAGTAGACTCTGGCCAAAGTAATCAAAAAAATGTATGCTACAGGATCCAACTATATGAATTAATAGTAGACGGTCCCACAGTACTGCTGAGGTAATAGTAGACTCTGGACGAAGTAATCCCGATAGTCTTCGTTGTTAGGGGCGGCAAGTATGCCCGGCAATCGATTGGTGTTTGCCACTCTACTCTACACCAATCCACTCTACCATACTACATTCTATGCTATTCTACTGCATGACTCTACCGTCTATTACTAATTTATACAATTGAATTCTTTTCGCATACATTTTTTTTGCCCCAATGAAGTTCCTTTGAAAGGAACGAAACGCTTTGGTTGTTGTCCTGTCATCTGTTTTACACAAGGCGAATAAAAGATACTGAAAAGACAATATCTAACAGAGTTTGACTTCATTCTTGGTGCTTCCTTCATTTTCTTCAATCATACCCGAATCATTTCACCCGTCCCCAAGTCTGGACCCCACACCCATTGGATGGATAGCTCTAATGTACCTCACAAGCCTACCTGCAATATTTCATGAGATTATGCATGACTTTTCTGCTTTTGTTATATATTCTCGTACACCATTTATTGCTTTTTATTACAAGGAATTGAACTGCCATTAAGCACCATGCTTCCCCCATCCTTGGGGCACATATTGCTGTATGTATTGGTTTAGATGAAAACCCAATAAAAACATTTCATTCTTTAAATGAATTTATCTATCAAGCTCTAGACATTGTTTAATGTAGAGCACTGCCAGATCATACATTCAGAAGATGAAAAGTACCTGATTGTCCCAGGTGAAAAAAGTAAATGAATAGAAACTACCACATTATGGCCACAACATTGCAAATAGGACACATCTTGAAACCCCATTGGATATGAGGAGTCATTCTGAGAAATTGTATTGTATTGCATTGTAATTGCATTTATATAGAGCTTACTACCCTGATGAGGCGACGAAACGCTTTTTCAGCAAGTAGCACACTACTCCAGAACCTATAAAGGATTAGTGGTGAATTAGTATACTGAAAAACAAAAATAATTTGAGTGGTGGATATGTTAGTCTGTTATTTGGATTACGAAGTTTAGTGGAGGGATGTTTTGGAGATCATAGCAGTAGGAGGAGGCTTGGAATGAGTAAAAGGGATGTGGAGGGGGAAGAGTCAGAGAGAAGGGTTTAGATAGGCTTGTTTTTGGGGATTGGAACAGTAAAAAGAGGTATGAGATGATACAAGGAGGGATAGAGTAGGGAAGAGTCTAGAAAAGGTTATTTTGGGGATCATAGTAGTGGTATATGGTTTGAGATGAATGAGAGAGTGCAGGTTGAGGATATATTTATAGAGATATAGGCGAGGAGTTGGCCTAACGGCTAGGGTGGTCGACCTCGAATCTGGGGAACTGGGTTTGAGTCTTGGCAATGACGCTGAACATCCTGTGACTCTGAGCAAATCACTTACTCTGCCTGTGCCTAACAAAAAAATGAATGTGAATGGGGGTTGGGAGCACACTGCCTCACAGTCCCAGCACAGTTCGCCCCTTTGCATCCTGGTAAATGCAGTACACAGTTCAAACTTACTTCAAAATTGGCTGGAGTTTTTCACCAAATTTTGTGCAGACATTGCTGTATATCTCTAGACACGTGTTTCTGGGTTGAGCCCTTCATCAGTAGAGAGCAGCAGTTTTAGAGAGCAATGAAAAATCATCTGGGGTTGCTGGAAATGCTGCCAAGTTCCTCTCAGGTCACAGTACCACTCACAGGCACACAGGTGCATCTCCAAAGCTCGTCAGCTTGCTGGCTCAAGGGAGCCTTTTAAACAGAATGGGGGTTGGGAGCACACTGCCTCGCAGTTCCAGCACAGTTCGCCCCTTTGCATCCTGGTAAATGCAGTACACAATTCAAACTTACTTCAAAATTAGCTGGAGTTTTTCACCAAAGTTGGTGCAGACATTGCTATATATCTCTAGACATGTGTTTCCAGGTTGAGCCCTTCATCAGTAGAGAGCAGCAGTTTTAGAGAGCAAAGAAATATCATCTGGGGTTGCTGGAAATGCTGCTAAGTTCCTCTCAGGTCACAGTACCACTCACAGGCACACAGGTGCATCTCCAAAGCTTGTCAGCTTGCTGGCTCAAGGGAGCCTTTTAAACAGAATGGGGGTTGAGAGCACACTGCCTCACAGTCCCAGCACAGTTCGCCCCTTTGCATCCTGGTAAATGCAGTACACAGTTCAAACTTACTTCAAAATTAGCTGGAGTTTTTCACCAAAGTTGGTGCAGACATTGCTGAATGTGTCCTCATGTAATGCAACTGGTGCTATCTATAGCGCTTGCAAGGTAGGTTTTGAAACTGTGTCTAGAAGTGTGTCTGGGAATGTTGCATGGCTAGATAGAGGTCTGTAAAGGAGCAGGAAGTTACAGGATGAAGGCGGTGTAGGAATCCATCTAGTGAAAAGGGCCTCACAATCTTTTATAGGGATGTCATCAGCTTTAGTGATATGTAACGTTTGCCTAAACACAACAGTTAGGCCACCTCCTTTTTTGCCTATATGATATTGGGTGATCATTTAATAGCCTAGAGGAACGACTTTGTTTAGGACTGGTGCCATATCATCTCCCAACCATGATTCAGTTATGAAGAATATGTCAGGTTGTGTGTCAGTGAGAAGGTGGTAGATGTGGTGTTTGTTTTAAGGGAGCAATCGAGCATTTATTGGTAGACAGTTTAGATTATGTGCTTTAACAAAAGTGTGATTTGGTTTTGTAGAAGAGTGAGCAGTACTTTGTGGGCTTGCAGCAGATATGTCCTTAGTGTTGGTATTAGCTGTATGAGGATAGCATTCGTGTGGATGTTCTGTACCGTGTCTGCATATGTAGGTGGTGGAGATGATGGTTGAGAGTGAGCTGGTGCGCTGTGTTGTGTTTATAGTGTAATCTTGTTGTGCAGTAGACATGGAGAAAACAAAGTTGTTAGGTGTGGCATGTTGCTTATTTTGTTTGTGTCTGTTTAGGGCGGAAGGTGTATGAGTTAAGGGTAGTGATGCAGCATGTGGGTCATGTGGTAAGGTTCTAAAATGTCCTTTGGATGAGTGGCAGTTAAAAAAGAGTAGCTGTATATGTTTTAGGTGGGGTGGAAGAGAGCAAGCTTTAAATGGGAGCTTGTTGAATTTGTGTAGTCTGAAAGGTGGATATATGTTTGTAGTTTGTGATGGGAAGTAGTATGAGGTGTTCTGCTTGAGAGATATTGTTATTTTGTTGTGCTGGTGGGCGCGTTATGTTTTGTTTTTGAGGAGTAGTGAAAGGAGGTGCTGATGTATTTGTTTTATGAGATGGATTTGTTAGCATAGTATTGTTTGTGAGTGGGAAGATGTAAGGTAAAGGGGTGGTGATGTGTTTGTGAGCAGAGTGTATGTTGTGTGTAAGAGGGGATGAAGTACAGATAAGAGTGTTTGTCTTAGACTTGATTGCTGCTGCAAGAGGTAATATGTGTGGTGCAGTGGAGTGTAAGTGTTGTGCGGTTGTGTTATTGTGGTAGAAAGAAGAGGAGGGTTTGGTTGGAGAAATGATGGAAGGCTGAGTATACGTTTGATAGTGACAAAAACGGGTCTGTCTGGAGTAATTAGAGTGGGGAGTGTGTGTCTGGATGGGATGTAGATAAGTATGGTGTGGATTTTTGTTAGTGATGAGTGGATTGGTTAGTGGTATAGGATAGAGTTATGTACTGTTTGTAGGTGATGGTGGAAATGTACCGTAGCTGGGATAGAAGGGTGTATAGGTTAGATTTCACAGGTTTTTAGTGGGTGCTGAGATATTGAACTTTGTATAGTTAGTTTGTAGTGAATGGGTTGAAAACATGTGCTGTGATTGTGTTGCTCTGGATGTGGATGGGGTAGGGTGGGTGCTGGCGAATAAGAAAATGGGTAGCACTTCTGGCCCTAGTCCCAACCAGTCTTGAACAGGCTCCAACATTCAACTGCCCGTGTCCTCTCCGCCCTTGGCCTCGCCACCCGGGCTGAGACGCCCTGAACTTTGGCCTTAAATAGCCCTAGCAATCAGATGACCCCTTTGGCCAATGGTAACCCTGGCCCTAACCCTAACCAATCACAACACTAGTCCTAAGCCCAACGACCAGTAGGAGACAATCCTCTTACAGCCAATCACAGACAATCAAAGCCTAACCCCAGCACTTGTCTCAACCCTATTCCCAGCAGCCAATCATACAGGAAATCTAAACACTACATCCAATAGAAAGCCTAATCCCAGCCCTTGTCCCAATTCTAGTCCCAGCAGTCAATCATACAGGAAACCCTATACCCTACTTCCAAAAGACATATCAACCCCAGGAACCAATCTGAAACCCCAAACCTATCTACCAATCAGATCACCAGCCCTAAGCCCTACATCAATAGAATCACTGACTTAGGAACCAATCAGTACTGTCAAATATCCAACCAATGAGAACACTAACTCTAATCCAATAGAAACACCAGATGCAACCACCAATCAGTGCACCCATGTAGCATCCAATAACAGCGTATATAAGGTCCCTGCCACCCCAGGCAATGTTTGCTTGCCAGGGAGGTAAGAGCTGCTCCTCAATTCAGACTCTCCTAGGAGACAGACAGGCTCAATCCACACATTGGAACACTGCAAGTTTATATGTAGCATAGAAAACTACATAGAATCTGGTGGAATTGTATTTGTGTTCTTTGCCCACTGCTCCCCCTTCCTCCTAAGCCCTTAGGACACTGGTCCTGAGGGAAACATGAATGACGTTCTGCATTGTTCCCACAAGTCCTAAGTTCCAATGGGTGGAGTTAAAAAGGCTAGGATCTTACTCTATGTTAACCCTCTATATCAGACTTTTTACAATTTCCATCCCTTATTCTGACTTCTGTGTACTGGTGCCATACTATGCTTTACACCATCTGCAGCACGTTACTAGACTATGTAAACTCATCACTGTCAGGCCCGGACCGGCCATAGCGGGCACCGGGCAATCCCCCGGAGCGCTGCAAGGGTGGGGGCCGGTTTTGAGCACCTGGTGGCCGATATTGTTACAGGGCCGTTTATCGGCCCTGCAACAAAATCGGCTGAAAACCGAACCTAGCGAAGCGCTCGGCGGCACCTCCAACCCCCCGAGTGGGGAGGGGGGGCCGGCCGGTTTTAGTTCCCAGTCTGGCTGTGCAAAATCAGTAGACCCTGTCTTAATTCATAACCTATACAGAATGCCATCTGCAGTTCTCCCGGGCCTGAGCCAAATCTTCAGCCCCAATGCTGTTGTACCTCAAACATACATGAACAGAGCAGTGGTTGAATGTAGCTACTTTGATTCACCTGATCTCTGTGCCCATGGCTTCAGTGAGCTACAAAAAGCAGCAGCCAGCAGAAGCAGCCTGTATTTCTCCATCTCAATTGCAGTATTCAGACCAATCTGGAGTTCTGATCAAATCTGTTTGCAGAAACTCACGTTTGCTCATCCCTTAGGCACAGCATTGTATCTTTTGGTTGCCCACACCATGGAACTTTGGACTGGGAGGTCTGTCAGTTTCACAGCTCCCACATTTTCAGGGCTAGACTCCAATTATCTCTTGAGTGTCACACAGGCTTGTACTTTGAAGGGAATTGCTACAATGAATTATGATAATTTATTAACAGCGCAGTGGAAGCCTGGTCATGCTTGGGGCCTGAAGGGGCTACAGAAGTAATCTGCTAGGCGATCAGCTAAATTGTAGCAGCTTCCAACTGCAAGATTTCATACGGCATCCACCCTAGCCACAGACAGATTCCACTTTATCTTCACTACCTTTGTGACCACAAGGGCGAAGAGTCGCAATGGGACTGCCAAGAGAAGCAAAGGAAAAGCCAGGGCTCGCAACAGCGCACCCTAAATGGCATTCCTAAAATACACTCTTTTGAACTTTTAAGAGCATTTATTATAGTTTTAAATTACATTAGTTGAACAATTAACATGCCAAATATGTTGCATGCTTAGGTTTTGTTATTGTTCTTAGAGCCAAGCCATTCATTTTGGCCCAGCTCTCTTATAATTTGCTTGGCTTGTTTCCCTGTAGCTATCAGTCTAGAGTTGCCACTTTTGTTTGAAATAATATGGGTCATTCACTGATGTTCCAAACCTCAATCGTAAATAAAGGAGCAATCCTGCACCCTTCATCTGCTGTCTGAGAGCATATAGACCTGTAGGCCTCAGAATGGAGCAACAAGCTTATTATAAGACGACATACAAGTTTTGTAGGCCCAGCCGAGCCAAAATATCTATCTGTACATCAAGGAGCATACCTACTATCTTATATTATTGCTGCTGTGAATGAAAAAGGTAAAGCCCAGTGGCATCAGATCATGTGGTCTAGTGGCTAAACTGTCAGCTTTCGCCCTGTGGACCTGGCTTCAGATTCCAGTACTCACGCTTCAAAATTGTGTGATCCTGGGAAAATCACTTAAACTCCACGTGACTAAAACATAAATGTGTGACACAATTGTAATTCAAACTTGGAAATACTCACACTGTCACTCACCCCTTCAACACTGAGACAGCAGCTGGTCAGCCTCAGGGAACCTACAGGCTCTACAAGTGTGACACTAGCTGATCCCGACCACAAAGTATGGGAGGCAGAAGGACACTGAGAGCTGGGGGCGGCTCTGAGGCTGTCCTAATAGTAATGCAACAACACTCAACAAATGAGGTCCACCAACCACAGCAATGTGTGTTGATGCAACCTGGACACTAGTGTGCATGGGCCACACTCCACTCCGGTCATCTTCCAGCACAGCACCTTCCACGGACAAGAATCTTTGGCCCAGTTGGATGGCACTCTCAGATGATATTATGGTGCGTCATCATTTACTATCCCCGGCGGGCCACCTATACATGCTTACACATGAGTACGGACATTAGAAGAGACAGCGGCCCAGTCAGTGGGCAAACTAATACCTTAACGCCACCGCCTGAGAGATGGACCATGAGAGTCCATAGCCCCTCAAAGAACTGGCAGTGGGGTCCAGGGAGTACTGCATTGTAACTTATCCAACAAACACATATCCTCTCCTCTTGCCAAACGGTTATTCAAGATACAATGATGGAACATGTATGAATCCTGGGCCCTGCCAGGATAATACTGCATTAGGTCTGTAAGGAGCAGGGGCCCCACTGCCCAGAGCAAGCAGATGATAAATAAAATGATGATTAGACAATGTTATTATCATGTTATTTATTGCTGTCTGAGCCGAGCAATAAGTTTATGGTGAGGCAGGGCCAGGCATGGCAGGGAGGAGGAATAGTGTGAATGCATAATTTTGCATGTCTGTTTGGCCGGCCATCCTATGCTGGTCAAACAGACATGTGCACTTATGTTTCTCCAACCCAGCTGTTTTGCAGAGCCAGGTTGGAGAGAAGCCACACAGGCTCCAAGGCACTGTCTGAGCAGCAGACTAGGCCGCTGAGACCAATCCTGGTGCTGCTCTCATGCAGCATCAGGATTGGGTGGGGTGGGGAGCCTGTGCCTTTAGGTCCATCCACATCCGGGCCTTATGGGAGGAGCAACGAGGCGGCCGGAAGCGTCTGCGGGAGTGGAGCAGCAGGTAAGACTTTTTTAATTTGTATTTTATTACCAATCCCCAACCCCGCCTCCCCCCACCCACCCGCCACACCAACCTAGATAGGTGGCGGCCACCACAGGTAAGTAGACATTTTGAATTGCATTCTATGTGAAATGCTGATTTTGTCGTTTTGTAGAAACATTTGATGCCTGATGGGGACATACTGATATGTAAATGCCATCTACACAGCCCACCCAAATGCTTGTGGAAATCGGGCTTTGTGGTAAAATCAAACCATGGTGTCCTGCAGCTCCAGTTGGAAAGGAAACATTGATATGTACAGGAGGGCTTCTAGAAATTATATAAACCCTGGAGATTGCACTTTGTAAACTCCACATAGTACTGTAGCTATACCCTGGTAGCTACCAGATGCCGGAAGGTGCAAAGAGCAAAGCACTTGCACTTAAAACAGTGTTGCTTATAAGTTATTAGACCTTTTTATTGCAATTGCTTTTCATTTGATTACCTCCAACTGGAAAGATTTTTCAAAACTTACATATTCCGCCTGGTGGAACGCTATTTGTTTTAATCACAGACTTGACACTAATTATGTTTCCCCTGTTTCCCTTGCCATTAAACGTGACCTGCTCTGGATTCCACTTACCGAATACCTTTCTTCGTATTCCTCTCCCTCTTCCCCATCTATTGCCACTGTTCCCATTAACTCATCCGATGACGTTCGTAAACCCCCTTGAAGGTTTAAAGTTGTCTTTTTGCATATCATTTTGCAGTTCTACACTTTCAACTGTATTATATGCTCACATGCTTTTTCGCATTCAATGTAAGTTGTGCACACATTAATCTAGCTCTTTTTATTCTTATTGTCTCATTTTTATTTTTGTATTTTTTCTCTCTCCTTCTTTTTTCATGAAGAGAGTGATTTGTTTATTGATTCCGCTTGCTTATTCTTTGGCATTGTTTCACTCCATTATTTCTTGTATATTATTATTTCTTAATGCCTTTTCATTTTGTACTTTCTGATTGGTTTCAATAAACTTGAACTTAAAAAGAAAAAAACAGTGTTGCTTGATTGTTCTGGAATAAATTGGGTTAAAACGTAAATTGTCTCTAATATGACCCACCTGCTCAACTTATGGTTCCTGTGGATTTCCTCCTCACTTCGCTCAATGTGATACACTGTATATATACTCTATCATGTTTACCCTTATCCTCTGTGTAGCTGCCAAAATAAGTAATCTTCTCACCATTGCACAGAAGGTTGTTATCTGTTCGGAATGTGTTGCCTTCTAGGTTAACATTTATACTTTGCACCTGTTTACTACCTTCTCCCAATTGTTTGCAAATCACTCGTTCTGAGACCATTAGATAAACACAAATGGTTTGTATATACCATTTGCAAATCACAATTTGCTAATTATATATTGTGAATGGCTAATTTTGTCCAATAATGGTATGGATCCTTGCGCAAATTAACAAATCCATGCCTTTCATTCTTTATAGCCTCACACATTACCCATTTTGCATCAACAAACCAGTCTCCTGCTAATTTGTGAATTGGAAATCACTTGTCCATTTGGCACAAGTAGGTCTTAGCATTCTGTGTTTATCATTTTGAGATTTTTTGAGGGAAATATATAGGGGAGATTTCAAGTCAAGGAGATCTCTTCACCCAGCATCTTCTCACCGTTTCTTCCCTAATTTCACTTTTCTCCACTTTCCCTGTCACACGCTGAAGATGAACTTGTGACTTATCCATGCATATATTCCAAACTATGTCCTGAAAACTTCACCGCGGAAATGGTGTTATTTAGTGACTCTGCATTACTCTTGTAACTTGGAGTTCCGGCAAAATTCTCCAATCGCTGCGTGGTGGAACCTTTTCCCCACAAGGCTTCATAATTACGAACTGGTGCTTGCGAGTATGATTCAGCGTCCCCTTGCGCGATTTTGTAGTGCAGGCAGTTGAGGACAGTTACAAGCCGGTCAGAGGGCTGCTTCTGGAGTAGTTTTGCTGCCACCCGGGCAGATTTTCTTGTCAAGCAGCAGGTAAATCAAATTGAATAGCCATGCGCTCTTATGCACCTAATGTTGTTCGTGCTACTTTTTCAGCGCTTCTCATGCTACCAGTGTAAGATTGCTAGCGTGAGCAGCACGACATGCATATTTTCCACCTGTTGGCGAAACTCTGCTGAATCTCACTGAGTTTTTATGTAACTCCACGGAATTCTGTGGTGTGAACCTCCGTGAGCTCCTCCCACCCCTAGTGGGCTTACCCATCCCTACCATTTCAATGTGTAAGCCGCTCTGCTCTTGTCTACCTGATGCTGACATGCTAGGTTTTATTTTAGCAGAGCACTCTGTTGCTCATTGGAGTTAAGGCCACACTATGTAAACAACTAAATTAAATAAAAGGAAGAAGCCTTGGCCAGTAGATTTAAACAGTGGGATACAATTTGCACGACAGGTGCTACGTGTGATTTAGATACATTTCAATTTGTATGAAAACCGATATGCCTACAGAGTGCTCTGGAGTTTGAATGAAATACATTGGCTATGTTTGAAACAGTATACTTTTTATAGAATGTGTAGTGTCTATGTAGTTTGCTTTTGGATGCAATTAGAAAAGAAGAGGCTTTATAATGTTAGTACAGTTTGCATGCAAGGTGCACTGGCTCCCAAATGCTTTTAGTCTAGTTGTCATTCAAGAATCTCCTATGAAGGGCTTGGTTTTGACAGAGCAGCTGTCAAGCAAACAGAGAGATCCATTGAAAACAATGGGCCAGATGTATGTTGCTAGCATTTTGCGATTCCCTAATTGTGAATCACAAGGATTCACAATAAGGAAATCGCACAATGCAATGTATGAAGGTGTATAGTACACCTTTTGTGATTCCTAGGGGGTTGCAAATGACCTACCTCATGAATATTAACAAGGTAGGTTGCAATTTGCGACACCATAGGAATCGCAAAAATCACGGGGATGGTGGCCTGCTGAGATCAGTAGACCACCATGTCCATGATTGCTTTTAAATTGTAAAGCAGCCCATTTTCCTTAAAGGAAAGCGAGATGCTTCACAAAACGAAAAATGAAGTTTTCTTTTCATGTTTTAAGAGCAGGCATCTTAACAAGCATTGGCAGAGCCAATAGGCCTCGCCTTTGGGACTTGATAAGTGTTTAGCCAGAGATATTGACTTTGCCTATGTTTTTAAGCTGTGCTGTACAGAAGTCTGCAGGCACACTTCCACACCAACATACTTCTCTTTGGACAATGAATGAGGTCATCTTGCAGCCCCTTCTCCTGTCCTCTCTGTCTGTTACTTCCAGGCCACCGTAGAGCTCTTGTGCAGTGGTGGCAGGCTGTGGGGAGCGCAAGAGGAATCAAGGGTGGTGGACAATGTACAACTTGTCGTATTCCTCTCAGTGGCGTAACGAAATTTGAGGGGACCCCCCTGCATGTTGCATGGAGGGACCCCCCTCCGAATTTATCAGGAGCTCTGTGATTATACTGGGTAAAGCAGAAAGAAACTTATGTTGTGGTTCAGTTCTTCCTCGGTCAACCTCTCCTGGCTAATCTGAGGAGCACAGGGTTTTTTATTTTTCAGACTATAGGCAAGACCTTAAGTACTATTCACAACAAGACTTAAAAAGAATGAAGCAAGAAGCAATAAACATAACTCATCTTCCACCGTTAATGTTGTCTGGTAACAAAGCAGAGAGCAAACTGATTCTGCCACAGACTGCCATAGTTCTCTTTACTTTTGCGTAAACACAGCGGAAGGAGGCCATGTTCAGTCTCCTTCAGTGTTCGCCCTGGTGCAATTCACAAACATTATTTAAAGCGCTTAGAACTTTCATAGCGCGTACTGCTGCCGTCTTACCTTGAGGATGAGTTTGCTCCACAGGCTACAGTGCTCTTTTGCCACCACTGCTCAAGCGCTACATGTGCAATCCAGCACAAGGGGAGTCACAGCGCCTGCTCCCGTTACGGAAAGCCGTCTTCTCTTGGATTCTTGTTGTAGGACTGTCACCGAGCACCATTGACAACCATTGGTCAGTCATGATATTTATTGCTTCCTTACCTGCAACAGGCCCGCTTACCTGTCTTTTACATTCACCTTGTCAATATGTTGACAACTGTGTACCTCCGTCACACACATTTGCACTGAATCACAATTGCGACTGAAACAGATGGCCATTGCTCTGGGAGCTCTTCAGAGAGGCCAAGGATTGGATGGCTATGTAGTCTGAACGTCTTTTTTGGCCCACTGACAGGCACTGTGAGAAACACCTAAAGGCGACTCAATTCAAGGTATGTGCTATACAAGAGAGATGAGCTGTGTGAAAAAATACAGAAACAAAACACAACACTCTAAAGGAATACAAAAAAAAAGGCGTAGTTTAAAACTGGAACTGATTAGTAATATACCGTTTTTAAAGCTCCTTGTGCAGAAATTGATCATTTTATTTGTCAGAAGGAGAATTCATTTCAATGTGCGTTTTTAATTACTACCGAGGCTGAACACCGGACGGACCCTGCTCACCTAAATCTACTGGCCTGACAAGGGGACTGACTGTCCTACTTACCTTACAGATGCTGCAGCCCGACAGGTGTCTGTCTACTCGCCAGCCCTCCTGGCATTTCATAGACACTGCCAAACAAATAACTGATTGCATGTGCTCTCCGGGCCTCTCAGAGGAACCAACGTGGTGTGTGAGTGATTCACCCTTTGCGAGAAGGCTTTGGAAGTGGATATCGCGAACTCGACCGGTTGGTATCAGAGCGCTTAACATGAGCACCAGTTGCATTACAGACGGACACATTCATTTTTGGGCACGGGGAAATTAAGTGATGTGTCAAGAATCACAGGGTGTGTGAGCCTCCCGCAAGACTCGAACCTGGTACCCCAGCTTCAAAGTCGGCCCCTGTGGCGTTTCAGTGACTCCATAAAGCACGCAGTACAACGTGTGAGGCAGCTTTAAACATAAGCAGGAGACAAGGATAGGCAGTCCGACCTGCATTTCACACTTGCTCGACAATCACAAATTCCGCTTGGCTTGACTGGGCCTCCGCTTGATGTGGGTGAAGTGCTGTCATATCTAAAGTACTTTCGCTCAAAACCCTCGTGTATGACAACCATGTCCACGAGCCCCAGTCTTAGGCAGCGGGGGTGTACGTTTGCCGGCCACAGATATGTAGCAGAAAATGGTTTCCATGTGAGAAGACCACTAGGAAGTAGTCAGTTGGGAAAGAAGCAACACAATTTGTTGACAGTAATTCACGGCGTTAGGAGCGTGCCCCTGTCAGAGAGCGCCTGTATCCAATACAGGGCAGCGCGTCACTGAAACGGATGCCATAGGGGAGGGGGGTGGCGCTCCTGTTGATTCTCTGCTGCCTGCAAACACTGTGCGAATACGCTGTGAATGTCAGGGGTAGAGGCTGCTCTGTGAGCAAGGCAAGCCAAACTGCTTTGTTCACCCACCCAACAGGAGCGGAGATACAGACATCTGATCTGGCTCCGTGGCAGACTGATTGAGATAATTAGTGCGCACACAATAAGAAACCTTGTGTGTTTTATCAAGAGAGTGCGAAATCATGCATAGCGACACCCATCACCAGCCTGTGAACTGTGAAAGTTTACACAGGGTCATATGCTGCAGCTTGTTGCCAGACATACAGGGTTTTTTGTTTAGGAGGTTAACATGTTCAAAACTATGTGCGAATATGCGCTGCTCACACAGCACACTATGTGAGATCTGGCATGCAGTTTCACATTTAGTAGTGGGAGAGCGAGCTCATAAATATATTCGTGGCTCAGCTCGAGACCCTCTCAATACCTCGACCTAAAAAAAGCAGGAGGGAGGAAGAGGCAGCTCCAGCCTGGGGGAGCCAGCAGGAGAACGAAAATTAACTAAGCCTGCGAGTGGTGTGCATGAGCAAGAGGGAAACAAAAGAGGGCGCACGAGAGCGAGCAGCAGCCTATCTGTTTTGAATTATCGTGCCCGTATCTGGTTACGATAATTCAAAATAGATGGTGCCCATGCGGGTAACCGCAAGCAATAGGCCATGGGCGGTTACATTGGTTGAGAAAGGTGGGACAGGCACAGGCTATTGCCCAATTGCATGCTGTTTTTCCTAGAAAGATGCACGCAAAGGCCAATAGCCTGTGACGAAAACAAAACCACACACACAAGCGTTTGATCAGATTTTTGAAGCCCTTACATAATGTCTCGCAGAGCAGCGCATGCGCGCTGCACCAGGCTCGACCTAAAATTGGTTTTACAAACATTCACAAAAGGCTTCCTATTTGTGAAGTGGTTATCACCTACTTGAAGGAAGGTGGTAAAATGTGAATGTTTTTCGACCGCAATTGCGGTCACAAACATTCAAACATACCGATGCGATTCGGTATTAGGACGGGATGCCCTAAACACGCCCCTTCCTAATACCAAATCGCAAACCCATTTTGCGATTCAGTAACAAAATTTCAGAAAATATCCAGTCCAGAGAGACATGACAATGGTTCTGTCGGGTGTAAAAGCTATTTCTTATACAAATGATCAATTCACTTAGTTATTATCTACAATCTTCAAATGTTCGTACATGACTTTGAATTAGGAACACACAAAACAATAGACATTTGATGGGTAATACGTAATTTAAATGAATAGTCTCATTTAGATATACCCAAACAATTATAAGAGCTGTCAAACACAGGATGTAATATATAGTGATAAGTGTTCAAGTGACAAATTGTGGTCAGTGACAAACTTAGTGCGTATTATGTACAAAGTGACTAAAATATGTAGAATGGAAAAAAGGAAAGGAGGCCAAAATGGAGCGGATAACCAATAACGTTGCTGCTTTAAACAAATTAATCTTTCCCATGCAAAGTCTTGATCTGGACCAGGAAATATCGTTGACATTTCAACCCAAGATATGCATTACTAAGTAGCCAATGCAGGTCTTCATCAGGACAAAGGTGGGGGAGGGGGAGAAGGGATGACAGCCTGCGAATTTGAAAGAGCATAAATCAGGTGTGTTTCATAACCGAGTCATAGGTGCAATCCTAGCTTGTAAGAGTGGCAGAAACATTTTCCCTAGAAGGAGGAAAAATGAATTTTGGTGTTTCTTTACAGGAAATGTGTGTCCAGGCGGATTGAAGTGCCCTGATGGAAAATGAATGCACAGAGCAAGAATTAGGTTTATCACATAACTGAAATGAATACACGTGATCATGTACTGGAATGAACCCCGGATTCTAGAATTCCTTTTTGCAGCAACCATCAGAGAACGAAAAAGGGTATATAAGATAGTAGAGACAGTCAGGGGCAGGGCTCCAAGTGACCAGTTTCCAGATTCCTGTACTCTCTCTCCGATATGGAGCATCTCCTTTAGTTGGTCTTTGTTGTTATTTTTGAGAAGTTATGCAACCAGAGCATTGCAAGTTGAGCAGTAGAGTGATGGAAAATGATGCCCCCCCTGCAGAATGTGATGAGGGGTCTCTGAGTCTCCCATATCTCACAGATATCCATTGGCCTTCGGTTGAATAGGGGTCCCCTGAAGCATTAGGATCTCCAGAAAGGGGCTGCAGGGGCCTTTTTTACCGTCCTGAAGCTGAGTGGTACAGTTTTGCTACCTATGACACAATTTTCAGATTTTGTAAACCTGAGAGATGGTTCTGTTGTCTGACATCTAAAAAACGTGAGCGATAGCACTGCTTTCTGAGACCAGAGCTTGTAAGTTTTGTGCTGTCCAAAGTAGGATCACGTAAGGTATGGCATAATTTTGATTTGTGACGCTTGGGTAGCTACGTTTTACGTCACTATGGAGCAGATGTACAAGCCCCAAGCGCCGCTGGTGCATCACGTTCCGTGACGCACCGGTGGCGCAGCCTGCTAAGGGATATTCACAAGCACAGGTAAAGTCACCCTGCATGACTTAACCTCTGCTTGTAAATATCGCCCCTCTTCACGCAACACTTTGCATTTTAGGGGCGGGACATGGATGTTGCTGTGGGTGTTTCCACGCAACACCCATGTCCACTGATGCATTTCCAGATTTACGAGAAATCATAAACCTGGAAATGCGTCAGTTTGCTATGCCACCCTAGGGGTGGCGTAGCCAAGCAAAACGAGGAGAAATGTTTTCATTTCTCCTCGTTTTTTCCTCTTTCAATGCTTGCTGCATTCTACAGCACGCATTGAAAGAGGAAAATGCCTGCAGTGATTGCTTTTGTGCAGGAAGGTTGGCTGTCGTCATTCCAAAAATCCCTATGGGACATTGCATGCGGAAAACAAGTTTTGGGGCCTCTCTTTTTTCCAGCCCCCGCTTGACGTTTTACCCCAAAACTAGTTTTGAAAATTTCATGAAGATTCAGCAAACAGCGCCAAAGTTATTAGCAAAAAACGCATTGTGTATGGAAACTAGGTCCTCGCTATAACTACCTACTGGCCACTGTCACGTCACTAGTACGTAGTTATAGTTAGGACCAGGTGTCCATGACGTCGTTTGATGAATGTTCAGGAAATTACCAAAAAAGTGTTATGTTGGGTCTGGTTGTACATGGAAGGTTTCAGGGAGATCCGTCAAGCGGGGGCCGAGAAAAAAGGGGGGATCGAAAAAAGTGTGCTTCCCATGTTAATTCCCATAAACGTTAGACATGACAGCAGCCCAAACCTCTGAATAGAACTACACAAAATTTGGCAGAAAGCTAGTTTTTGGTCCACAGATTGTGCTTTTTGTTTTTTGGTGAAAACCCGTTCAGTAGTTAGCGAGACATTAAGGGAAATTGAAATTTGAATATCTACGATCGTGAAGTCTTTGGGAATGCAGAGATTCGAAGAGCTCTAATTTGCTGCCGAAACTTCAACCAGGAAATATTAGCAGCCATCTTGGGATTCAGCTTGAGCTCAGTCCAACAAAAATATGTGAAAAAAAAGAAAAGGGGGCAGGGTAGAAATACCCTGACCCCCAAACTTTGGTCTTTGGGTCCCAGAGGGACCCCAGCAGGGCAAAAAAGGATTTTGTTTTAAATCCAAAGCCATTTTTATGATAAATTTGTGAATATCGCTGTGAATTAAAAAAAACAAGCACAGTCTGCAGCGCATGTTTTTCAAGTAGCCCCTGGGTGGGCCAGATCCAGAGGGCATGCCGATATTAAAAAAATGAGGGGTGCACATGAGGCCCCGGCCAAGCTCTTATTAATGCCCTGAGTACTACCTCCTCTCCAGGGCTCGTGTTAAAAGTAGACAAGGGGGCCATGTGGACCCCCCAGGCCCTGGGGACCACCAACTCCCTGTGGCTATAAATGAAAAAATAGCTGGGGGCATCATGTGGACCCCCCGGGCCGCTGGGTCCTCCACCTTCCCGGGGCTACTATAAAAATTAAACAGGGGGTCCATGTGGATCCCCTGCCCTGGGGAACACCACCTCCCTGGGGCAATTACTGCTTTTTAAAGCAGAACCCTCAATAGCCAAGGGGACTTCATTTCCCTACTAGTAGTGCTCCAGGAGGTGCGTTTGCAGAGTGGTGGATAAAGGGGGCGGGCCTCCAACAATCTGTCAGAAATCCTGCTGTGCAGGGCTTACTGGAAGTAACAGGAGGGGTAGTTGGCCCCAAGGATATCCTTGGGGGCCAACTACCCCTCCTGCTACCTCCGGTTAGCCCCTCACAGCGGGGTTTCTAAGACATGTTCGGAGGCCATGACCCCTTTCTCCACCACTGTGCCAAAGCACCTACAGGCGCACTACTGGTTGGGGATGAAGACCACTTTACTCCAGAGAGACCTTGCGGGCCAAGAAGCCCTCGTGGTACCACCTGTAAGTCCTAAAAAGCGGGATTCCTGAGAGCAGGTCGGATCCCTCGACCCTTTCTTAAAGACTCTGTAAATGTGACTCCTACTGAAAAAACATAGAAATTTACTGGAAAAACTAACGGATAAGGGGCATTTCAGTTAGAAATTAGCATTTAAAAAAACCTTTGAAATTCACGGAAAAAAAAGGTCACAGGGACGTTATAGTTAGGCTCAGATTCGTACAAAACCAATGAAATTCAGCAGGTATAGTTAGCTGAGCTAACTATAACTTTTGCCTTCCGCAATGCACTGCTTATGACCTTATATATTACATCACTCATGACATGGTCAGTGACATCACTGATGACATTACAAATAACATCTGAAAGACATCACTGATGACATCATTCACAGAATCACTGATGCATCCGCTCACTCCCCATAGATCCTTTCATACACCCACTCCCACTCCCACTCCCACACAACCATTCACAAACCCATTCACAGACCCATACCAGTATTTACACACCCACTCACTGATTCATAGACCCACACACACTTCTACTTACTTACCCATACACCTACTCAGTCACTAATACAGCCGCTGACATATCCACTTGTGCACCCATACAGCCACTCACACACTGAACCAGTGACCCATAGAGCTACTCACACACCTAGTCACTGACCCATACAGTCAATCACACAACCATGTACTCACCCATAGAGATACACACACACCCACTCACCTACTCATGCAAATACTACCACATACTCGCTCACCCATACAGTCACTGACCCAAGCATACACTCACCCATACAGCCACTCTCACATTTACTCACTCACCCATACAGTCGCTAATATACCACATCTGTCCATTTTACATTATGTAATATTGCAGGGAAACAATTCCAAATGCCAAATTAACCCTGACAACATACAAATTAATATAAGGAGCGAAAACAGCACAAGTGAACAAATCGGTGGGGGGCACAATTTGTCCTGAAAGTCACTAGATTACTCATCAAGGGGGTCTGCTGAATATTTAGTACAATTTATAATACGATATAGCCTCATGGGCACCATATTTATAGTATACATACTATCTCAACCAACGTTATTATAAGATCGATCATGTCTCCCAATAAATATTAACCCATATTGCTATCAATTTTATGCAGAGCATGCATATATAATTTAGCCCCTGTGGGCAATGTATTAGGTACCACACCTGTGTACCTATAACTATCCACCTATTATGTTTGCATTATTCCAACATATCTCAGTAAGCAGACTGACAGTAGGAAATTATAGAGTAAAATTGAAAAGTACCCTACAAACCATGCTTTGCAGAAGGAGAAAATAATAAAATAAGAATGGTAAGACCACTGTATATTGCCATACTGTCTGTAGATAGTACATTTATATAGCAGTTACCTGATCTAACTATAACTTACACCCATGCAATGCAATGCTTATGACCTTCCATATTACATCACTCATGACATAGTCAGTGACATCACTGATGACATGTCAAATGACATCGCTGAGGACATCACTGATGATATCATCCACAGAACCACTAACACAAGAACCACTAACACATCCCCTCACACACTCACTCACATAACCACCTATACAACCACTCAAACACTCACTCACACACCCATAGAGTCAGTCCACACCCACTCACTCACCCATACAGCATCTCACATAGCCACTCACTTAGCCATGCACCTACTCACACAGCCACTCACTTATCCACAGTCACTCATACAGCCACTCACCCACCTATACTGCTACTCACACACCTACTTATTCACCCATGCAGCTACTCACACACCCACTCACTCCCACTTACAGCCTCTCAATAGACCCACTCACACACCCCCAAAACCACTTAATACCAATTCACACATCCATACAAGCACTTACATGCTCACTCACTCACCCATAGAGGGACTCATACACCTACCCAGTTAACCAAACAGCCAGTGAATCATCACCCACACAGCCACCTACACAGCCACTCAGTAACCCATACATCCACTCACACAGACACCCACCCATACAGTGACTCACACAGCCACTCATACACCTACTCACACACATATACACACAGTCACGCACATAAGATGTCACAAATTGCATCACTCATTAGTACACAAAGAATATAATTTATCTTTTGTAGCATATTAGAATATATATTTTACACTCATAAACGTTTAGAAAACATTCACAATCACTGGATGATGTCATCAGTAATGTCACTTGAGATGTCATCAGTGAAGTCACTGATCATGTCATCAGCGACGTAATATATGAGGTCATAAGAAGCGCATTGTGGTGGTGTAAGTTATATTTAGCACAGGTAACTATAAATGCTGAATTTCTATGATTTTGTGTGAGTATAATCTGAGCCTAACTATGACATTCCTATAACTTTTTTTTCCAGTTAATTTCCAAGACTCACTCAAATTCACCGCTTGAGAAGCAAGCCCTCCAAACGAGAATGGTTTGTAGCAACTTCTTTTATTCATAGCATGCTGCAGCAGCATAGCATGACGCGTTTCGACCCGTCTGGGTCTTACTCATATGCAAATATTGAATGGCACGTCCTAGTGGTTTTAAATACACTACAATGTCAAACATTGAGCCAGGACTCATGTACAGATTATTAAAGGTACACTGCTGGTAAGAATCACAGTTGTTAAATTGTTCAGAGATCATATGACATTCTTTATAGTCCATAATCTATCAATATATTGCTAATAAATTGATCAATGATTTGGCTATCCCCAAGTTCACAAGACTACAATGTCCACAATGCCTTGCATTTGTAAATTGGTCTCATGGAGTTTTCCTTATAGTATGTCCTCTTTATATGCTTAGTTATTAAACTCGAAGAACAATGCCCTTCTGATGCCTCATATGGATAGGTTCCTTGCCGGGCGGAACAGGAACAGTTGTATCGAATTTGTTAACAAAGCACTCATCATCATGTGTTCATAGCTTTGATTTAAAAGTCAAGTACCTGCTTATTGCAACTTTGCGATGCTTTCCTCATTCTCGAAGTGCCAAATTGAATACTCCTGCAATCCCTGGCTGTTTTCAAATTAAATCATAAAATAATCAGCAGGCAGGCCTCCTGCTCTAACAGTGGCACGAGCCCCCTGTGAGCAGTGGCACCATCCTTGCTCTCTATCACGAACTCATCCGCCGCCATTGAACATGCCGGGTTACGACGTCTATGCAGGTTACTACAGCAGAAGCCGATTGCCGTATTACAGAGCATTTGCGATTTACCTGCCGGACGCCTTTCAAGTAATTCGGACGCTCTCCAAGCAATCTGGACAGCGTACCGCAAAAAATATTACATGCCATAGAGTTCGCTTGACAAGGATTGCTTCACCCTATTCTCGGAACCTTTTAAACATCACTGCGAATGATTATGATTTTAATTACAAAGGATGAATTTTAGAACTGCTCAAAGCAAGAAGGATTTGTATGACGATTAATTTTGACAGTATCGCTACATCCACCCACTGGAAAAATTAAAGTGGAGTAGCTTCAGAACAGTATACTATATGCTGCACCATCCTCATTCTACGCTTTTTGAAAAAGAAAAAACCTATGAAGGAACGTATGAGAAATATTTGCTGAAATACGCTTTGGTTGTCCTGATGAAGACACTCTGTGTCGAAACGCGTTGACAGACTGCCATCAACTTCGACAATCAACTGGGGAAATTATCACAATTTATCGTTCCCCATTAGTATAGAGAATACCACATTGAATATTATATTCTCTTTTATTATCTTTTTTATCATCTTTGTATTTGAATGAATGTGTTCATCAATTTTTATGATTGTTATTACATTTTTGTGATATCATGATTATTATTTAGACATTTTTTATTTACTTGTGTTCACAGTGTTACATTTAACTTGTGCCAGTTGTCTACTTTGTTGATGCCTGGATATATTCTATGCTACCATCTCAGGCAAATCCTCCGTAACATAACGAGCACAGCCGGCGGGCATCCAGTCTTAAAATAATCCAAACGAGCCTTGACGGTAACGGACAACCATCCTGGCGGATCCGGGCTTAATAGGGACGTCAGCGCTAAATGTATGCCTCAAGAGCAAATTCACTGTGTGAGAAGGAAGCCCTCCAAATAAGAATGGTTTGTAGCAACTTCTTTTATTCATAGCAGGAAGACCGCAGCATAGCATGACGCGTTTCGACCCGTCCGGGTCTAAATCATATGCTAATATTGAATGGCAAGTACTTAGAGGTTTTAAATAAACATTGAGGAAGGACTCATGTACAGATTTATAAAGGTGCACTGCTGGTAAGAATCACAGTTGTAAAATTGTTAGATATGTGTGGTAAAGACTTAAGAGTTGTCAAGGATGCATGATAAAGGTAATGTGTGGTAATGGGTGCGGTATGCAGACAAAATATCGAACTTTTAATATCGACATACACTAATATCGAAGTTTTAATATCGAAGGGACAAAATATAGAAGGTAAGTAATATCGATATATTTAATATCGATATTAGTAATATCGAAGTTAAAAATATCGATTTAAGTAATATCGATGTAAATAATTTCGATGTTACTAATATCGATTTTTTAAATATTTTTGTGTATATTATGTATTTATTATGTTTTTAATTTAATTTTATGTAATTTAATAAAATTTTGTATTTTAGTACTGTAGCGGGTTGTGGGTTTATAGGGGAATGGGGTGGGAAGTAATTTAATTATGTTAAATTAATTATTAATTAGTAGGAATTAAAAATTTATAATTATTAATTGGTAATTATTTTTAATTAATTGGTAATTCATTTTAATTAATTGATTAATTGATAATTATGTTCTGTAGCGGGTTGTGGGTTTTTAGGGGAATAGCGTGGGAAGTAATTTAATTATGTTAAATTAATTAGGAATTAGTAGGAATAATAAATTATTTTTTAATAATTGGTAATTATTTTAATTAATTGGTAATTCATTTTAATTAATTGATTAATTGATAATTATGTTCTGTAGTGGGTTGTGGGTTTATAGAGGATTAGGGTGGGAAGTAATTTAAATGTAATTAAGTAATGTTCTTTAATTAATTGTTTTGTTAATTATCTAATTGTTAATTAATTATTAATTGTTAATTAAATATTATTAAATGGTATTTTTATAAATTCTTTAAATTACATATATTTTGCTCATCATGTTTTTAATAATTATGTTTTGGTATTTGTAAATGGTTTATATCTATTTAATAGTTAATATTCTTATAATTTAAAATAAAACATTTATTTATAAGTATGTTATTTTTATTCCTACGCTATCCAACACTTTCCCTACTGTTGCACTCTCTGGAGTGGGAATAGTAATTGTTACCCCTACGCTATCCAACACTTTCCCTACTGTTACACTCTCTGGAGTGGGAATAGTAATTTATACCCCTATGCTATCCAACACTTTCCCTACTGTTGCACTCTCTGGAGTGGGAATAGTAATTTATACCCGTACGCTATCCAACACTTTCCCTACTGTTGCACTCTCTGGAGTGGGAATAGTAATTTATACCCTTACGCTATCCAACACTTTCACTACTGTTGCACTCTCTGGAGCGGGAATAGTAATTATTACCCCTACGCTATCCAACACTTTCCCTACTGTTGCACTCTCTGGAGTGGGAATAGTAATTTATACCCCTACGCTATCCCACACTTTCCCTACTGTTGCGCTCTCTGGAGTTGGAATAGTAATTGTTACCACTACGCTATCCAACATTTTCCCTAATGTTGCACTCTCTGGAGTGGGAATAGTAATTTTTACCCCTACGCTATCCAACACTTTCCCTACTGTTGCTGTCTTTGGAGTTGGAATAGTAATTATTGCCCCTACGCTATCGAACACTTTCCCTACTGTTGCATTCTCTGGAGTGGGAATAGTAATTTATACCCCTACGCTATCCAACACTTTCCCTACTGTTGCACTCTCTGGAGTGGGAATAGTAATTTATACCCGTACGCTATCCAACACTTTCCCTACTGTTGCACTCTCTGGAGTGGGAATAGTAATTTATACCCTTACACTATCCAACACTTTCACTACTGTTGCACTCTCTGCAGTGGGAATAGTAATTATTACCCCTACGCTATCCAACACTTTCCCTACTGTTGCACTCTCTGGAGTGGGAATAGTAATTTATACCCCTACGCTATCCAACACTTTCCCTACTGTTGCACTCTCTGGAGTGGGAATAGTAATTTATACCCGTACGCTATCCAACACTTTCCCTACTGTTGCACTCTCTGGAGTGGGAATAGTAATTTATACCCTTACGCTAACCAACACTTTCCCTACTGTTGCACTCTCTGGAGTGGGAATAGTAATTGTTACCCCTACGCCACCCAACACTTTCCCTACTGTTGCACTCTCTGGAGTGGGAATAGTAATTTATACCCCTACGCTATCCCACACTTTCCCTACTGTTGCGCTCTCTGGAGTTGGAATAGTAATTGTTACCACTACGCTATCCAACATTTTCCCTAATGTTGCACTCTCTGGAGTGGGAATATTAATTTTTACCCCTACGCTATCGAACACTTTCCCTACTGTTGCACTCTCTGGAGTGGGAAGAGTAATTGTTACCCCTACGCTATCCAACACTTTCCCTACTGTTGCACTCTCTGAAGTGGGAATAGTAATTTTTACCCCTACACTATCCAACACTTTCCCTACTGTTGCGGTCTTTGGAGTTGGAATAGTAATTATTACCCCTACGCTATTCAACACTTTCCCTACTGTTGCACTCTCTGGAGTGTGAATAGTAATTTATACCCCTACGCTATCCAACACTTTCCCTACTGTTGCACTCTCTGGAGTGGGAATAGTAATTTTTACCCGTACACTATCCAACATTTAATTACATTTTTTTATTAGTTTTACATTGTTATTAATTGTCATTTATATTATTATTTTATGTATATAAATTTATTTGTAATTTATTATATTGTCATTTATTTATAATTTATTAAAATAATTATTTTACAGTTAATATTAAGTATATACTATGTAATATATTATTATTATTATTATTATTATTATTATTATTCTATTACATTATTTATTAATTTTAAATATTATAATATATTTTAACTATGTTTATTATATTTATAAGTATTATTTTGGTAATATTAAAAAAAAATTAATAATAAAAAAACGATATTTTCTAAAAAACAATATTTTTAACATCGATATATTTTTTTCGATATTTTTGTACTTACCTTGGTAGAGATAGGATCCCGATATTATTGTCCTCGATATTTTTGTTGCGATATTTTGGTACCTCGATATTTTTGTAGTCGATTTTTTGTCATAGATTCAATGGGTGCATTGTAAAGGCTGTTTCCCTACTGTAAATACTTTCACGATTGAGAAGACGAGCCATAGTTTGCATTGCGAGCCAACCCATTGCCCAGTTTGTAACACGGATTCTGCAAAGGTGACGACAAGCTTGTTGGCTAGAGGGATCTGAAGAAGATCTGGTTCTTGTAGAAGCTGCAGAAGGTAGAACATCTTCTGAGTTGAATAAAGCAAACCCTACTGCAGCAAAATGTGTTCAATTGGAAATCGACTGGATCAAGCCGTACAGGGTAGCTGGGTATTATAAAAGTAGGCATAGTGATGGTGTATCCAAAATGGGAATTTACATAAAACTGTCTAACAAATGTGATAAAACAGGGGTGTCTAATATATGCCTAGGAGTGTCAGATATATGCCGGGGCTGGATGCATGCCAAATATTCCTGGTTTCCATTTACCAAAATATTGCATTCACTTAATCTCAGTGAACGTCATTTACATAGTCAGCTGTGAGCCTGAAAATCTGGAATGGATACTGGCCTTTTGGCTCTACAGTGGACACCCATGTGATAAATTGATATTTACCATATGTTTGAAAGACATGCATTAAGTGGGAATGTACCAAAAACCATGTATAATCATCACCTAAAAAAGAGGATGCGAGGCAGGGCCTATGATAAATAGATGTTTAGAAAGTCACGAAAAATAAATAATGAGGTCATTCTGTTCAAAACTAAATCTTTCAACTGCAACTGGTTTATTACCGGTTTGAATTTCCTCAGTAGTATGTCAAAGATTTCAACAATTTATGTTATGAATCCGATATGGCAGAAGGTGGCTTTTGGACTGGTTTAAGACAGGAACCCAATGTGCAGACGGTGTGGAGTCGAGGTTGAATGTGAATGTCATTTATTGTTCAGACGAAAAAGGCTGGAAGCAATCTCACTGGTTTGTGAAAACATCTATGATCTGTAAACAATTCATTTACTACAAAGGATGTACCTGTGTTCAATGCTTGTCATTGCTCTTTACGACTGGCTACAGATCTGCCGGAGTCAGTGTCATTGCTTTTTCTAAAAGGGGATTTCAGTGCAGGAGAGCTATCTCGCCACATGTTATTGGCTGTCTTTCCACCTAAAGTGCTTCCATTGCAAAGGATGAAGCATAGACAGGGATTATTTTACATCTCAAAACTACAACGTTTCATCACACTTTCTGTCAAAATCAGTTCACCGTTCTATCACTGCACACCAGACTTTTACAAAACCCACCATGAATTTATCGGCCTATCATTGCTCTCGCATCCGGTGTCACCACACTTCGGCCACATATAAAAAATACACTATACCCCCTATTCTACACTACAACACCACTTTGCAGACAGACTGCAGAACCATATTGCAACACCACAAACCACAGTAACACAAACTAGCAACATGCAACACCCACCACAAGAAAAGCACAAATGCAGCACAACACAACAGAACTAGATGCAACATAGAAAACACAACAAAATAATGACAGTAGCACAAGCACAACATAACACAACAGAAACAAAATAACAGAGAGCCACACACCACACCACAAATCACACATAACAAAACAGCATATGGCAACTCTACACTCAACAGACAATGCAATACAATGCAATAAAGAAACTCATAACAATATAACAAAACTACATGCAATATCTAACCACAAAGCAAAATAACAAGCAGTACTTCCCAATAACTACACAACCAAATTAATCACAAGGAAGCAACAACACACAGAAACACCACTATAATAGCAAAACACAACAAAATATTTAAGCACACAGCAAACACTCAATATACAACACTGTGACACAATGCAACACAACGTCATGCAACAGTTAAACAAACACAATACAAACCACAACATAAATTAATATTACAGCAGCACTTAACAAAAAAACGGCAAATTACACACAACACAATCACATTAAAGGTACAGTACACCACAACAATAGCAATAAACATTGATAACTAAACACACCCACTTGAACAATATAAAAATACAAGCAAACGACACAACAGAGAAAAAGAGCCAAATGGCTGTACTGCATTGCAAATGAATTCCTCTTTTATCCATGGTATGAGTCTTAATACAGTGATGTATCTAAACGACCACATCTGCTAACCACGTGTATAAACTGGTTAACTGGTTTAATGCCCACTCTTCAGCACTCTGTAATAGAAGGTCCCATTTTCCAATCAGTCCTGTCACTTAGATGTCTGCTTCAGGGCACCGTTTGTAATCCTAGTAAGACAGCTTTTTAAGTACATGCATTTGGTAGAGGAAGGTGGACGAAACCTGCAGGTCTCTCAATCAAAATACTTTAATGAGTTATGGAGAAACTGATACAACTTGGTTGTAATGCTAATGTTGTATGTTTGACTGTCTGCAGGGCTAGCTCAAGCTGTAGATGTCGGTCTTCTAATGGTGATAATATGAGTTTACCAGGGTAGGGTAATAACTGACATCTATTATGAAGCACTAGCAAGTCACTTTTGCTGTGTGCATAATAGGCATATATGCATAATTATTCACCTTTACGTGCAGAACATTGCAAATGCAATTCAATCAAATGTCATATCGTTAATTCAGGAAGCATTATTCTCTTTGCCTAACCAGAAGGCAGATTGTAAGACATCTTCTGATCTCAGGTTGTTTTGTGTGGGTGGGGTCAAGGCCGGATGTCTGTTTGAGCCATCTCCACACCTTCCTTTTTTTATTTAATATCTCTGGTGCATAGTCGGCTTTTGCTCTCCAAGGTGTCTGATTAGGGATAACCCCTCAAGATGCCCCCTGTAAGGGTAGAAGGCTGCTGGATTGGGAACACTGCTAGATGCATGGACAGGACACCACCAACCCTGTTTCTTTGTTTTTTAAATTATTTTTCCATGCTGTCTTGTGCGCTCTCTGGCCCCGGGACAAGGAGGATGAAAAGAGAGACGGTTGGCCCATTATTCAGAGAGGGCACTCAAAATGACTGGGTGGGCTGCCCTGACCCCATCTTGTGTTTTTTAAATAGTATGCCAGCTATCTAGGGGCCTACTTGCCCCCCAGCTCCCTGGGGCACAAAGACTGTAGGACCCATTTTGGAGTGGGGGCACATCCCAAGGCAAGGGCAGGCCACCTCTTCTTTTTTGTATATACCCTGCTGCAGTAGCGGCTCCTGGTGGGAGTATATACCACATGGACGTCTTCTAGGGGTCCTCAAGGGTTGCCTCTGCCATCCCTAGCTAGCCTCTTGCAACCCTTGGCACGCCTGACTGCCAGACTGCTGCAGTGCCATAGCATCCATTCCTATACTGAGACCTGATGCCAAGCAAATACTTAGAGTACAGGAGCTGTGCCCAGATGATGTGTGTTTTTCTTTCAAGGAAAACTTTCTCCCAGATGAAGTCTGATAACCACAGCCACACCACTGTGGACAAATATGCAATCCGATGAATTCCAAGAGACTTTAGAGGTAAGTTAACTACTACATGCTTTCATAGTGTAGCACATAGAGTGGCCTTTAGGGTTTTAGGTTACCGAGGACATTCTAACCATGTTAGAAATATTCATATTATTCTCGCTACTAGTGGCATTTATTAGTGCTGTTTTAACATTACCCATGTACTAAGCAACAGGATCAGACTGTTAAAATAAACACTTATAAATATATAGGGGCATATTTACAATAAGTGGCGCATCCCTGCATATCAGCAGAGATGCGCCACTTATTGTGCGCCATGCCTCCGCCACCATGGATGCGCCGCATTTACAATGCGGCGCACCATGGGGAAAAAAAACGGCACAGATGCATCACGCATCTGTGCCGTAAAAGTGACGCATTGCAGGAGTTTCGTCGCAAGCGTGACGCAGCTCCAGCAATGCTCTGGCGGGCCCTATATTGTTAATGCTGCGTCAATCCTTACGCCTGCTTCAAGCAGGCGCAGGGTTTGGACGCAGCATGGGCCCCAAAGTGACTGAGTGAAATCTTGTAGATTTCACTCAGCCACTTTTAGAAGGCGTTCCTGCGCCGGAACGCCCCTCCCTGCGCAGGAACGCCTCCTTCTGGTGCAGGGCTTCACAACGTGATGCATCTCCCAGATGCGTCACGTTGTAAATACCCCGCACCATGGCGCATCTTTTGTGCCGCCGCTGCGTCACAAAAGTGATGCAACGGTGGCGTAAAAGACGCGCAAGGGGCTTGTAAATCTGCCCCTTTGTATCTTATACTTAGTGCAGTATTTGTGTAATTGTAATTGCATTTATATAGCGCTTACTAATTTTTCGGTGACTGTGGTATTTTAAATAACGACATTGGCTTTGAATTACCCTGTGTCCCTTACACCTTTATGAGACTGTTAGTAGCTCAGTAAGCACGGATACTACACAGGCAAGTATGTCAAGTGAGGCTGTATGGAGTTACAAAAACCTGGACTTTCATTCTCAAGCGTTGGTGTGATGAACTAAGTTCAGACAGGCACCCGTGGGTGGGAAAGCCAAACCTGGTAGTACACTCCTCACAAAGAAACAGTAACGAGACGACCATGCCTTTAAAAAATAGAGACAACCGACCAGATAGGACAAAATCATTGTCAAAGGAGGAAACTCTGGCCTTAATCCGAACATATGAACTACCGGACCGCGTGGGAGAGGAAAGAATCAAAACAGTACCACTCGACTCTAACAGAACATCGAGAAAGAATGATAGAACATCCAACCCTCACAATTTACAGCACGTACAGCTAACAACAACCGAATCCGAAAATGTGAACCTTAGTAACAAAGAAAAACCTCTGACGTGTCTACTACTCAACTGTCGGTCGGCAACCAAACATGCATCGGACATAGCGGACCTCATCATCAACAAGGACATTGATCTGGCAGTCCTTACAGAAACATGGCTTACGGAATCTTCATCCCCAACCATGGATCTCTTAGTACCACCTCAGTATAACATTTTGAGACTTGATAGACTTAAAAAGTTAGGGGGAGGTATAGCCTGCATTCATCGATCAGATATAGAGGTCAAACAAATTCAAGCCGACCCTCTAGAATCCTGCGAATACCTAGGTCTTAATATAAGACCAACTAACAATCGAAGATGCAACTTGCATACATTTTACCACCCACCAGGAGATAACGCAAAGTTTACAGAGGAGTTAATGGAGATCATAACGGCCAACTCTAACAACGAAGCCAATAACATATTTCTAGGCAATTTCAACTTACATTGGGATGACTGCAATGACAAACTGGTCAACACACTTAAAGGTTTCCTCGTCTAACTAAACCTCACCCAAGCGTGCACACAACCCACACACTCGAAAGGAGCGACATTAGACTGGATTATTTCAAGAAACAAAGATACAACAATCCTCTCCATAACCCCATGTGACTGGTCTGATCATCATGCCATAACATTCGTGATACCCATAGTGGAAAAAGGCAGGACCAGGCAACCCTTCAAGTCCAAAAAATGGATGCGAGACACAAAAGAAGCAAATATGGAGCTATTGGTCGAAAGCTGTGAAAGAGACCTAAAGCCACCAAGCAACCTGCAGAATGTCAACGAGCTGATCGATCACTACATAACAGCTGTCGAAAATATCGTCAATAACACCATGCCATTAAAACTGAAAAGAACTCAGAGAAGACAAAAAATCCTTGGTTTAATGAGGCACTAAATGAAGAAAGACGTAAATTGAGAATGGCCGAAAGAAAATGGAGACAACACCCTTCATCCCCTGAGCTGAAAGCCCTCAGAAAAATTAGAAACCAATATAATAAAAAGATCATCAATTCAAAAAAGGAATTTATAAGATCAGAACTGGGCAATGCCAAAAACAGACCACGAAAACTCTTTGAAATCCTAAAGCAACAATCAAACAAACTTGCCAAATCCGTTCAAGAGAACTCAAAAACATCCCTAAGCAGCGATGAATTTTCCAAATTTTTCACGGAGAAGGCCAAATCGCTTGAAGTAGAGCTCAAAAACACTGTGGCGAACCTTCCCATCGAACCACTGCCTACGAGCGATACCGACTCTACAACGGAGTGTACTAAGGCAAAAAACAAGGCAAATTGGGATACATTCGAACTGTATGACCAGCACATGATCGCCAAGACGCTTTCAGAAATCAAACCAAACAACCACTATCAAGACCCCCTTCCCGCAAAATGCTTAAAAGAAATCAACCACGTTTTGGTTCCAATATGGACCGAAATAATAAATGCTTCTCTATCACAAGGGATCCTCCCTGACTGCCTAAAAACAGGTCAAGTTGTTCCCATAATAAAAAAACCTTCAGCGGATACATCAGATCCAAACAACTTTCGCCCAGTGACCAACATCCCTTTACTAGCCAAGCTAATTGAGAAATGCGTACAGAACCAACTGAGCCAACACATCACCAAGTTCTCCTTGCTAGATGAATGCCAGTCAGGATTCAGAACAGGGCATAGCACGGAAACAGCGATCCTCCATATTGTTGATGATGCGATACAGGCCCTTGACCAAAATCAAGCATGCCTACTGATTCTCCTTGATCTGTCTTCGGCTTTTGACACGGTAAATCACGAAGCATTACTGACCAGGCTGCGGGACAGGATGGGATTGTCGGGAATTGTGCTGAAATGGTTTGATTCTTTTTTACAGAACAGAACACAGCGATTCCTGGTCAACCAATCAATCTCACCTCCATGCCCTATTGCAATAGGAGTCCTTCAAGGATCAACGCTATCCCCAGATCTGTTTAACCTATACATCGAACCGCTTACAGAAATTCTCCAAAAATCACAGATATCCTATCACATGTATGCAGACGACACGCAAATATACATAAAGATCGCATCCCTAAAAGACATTGAACTAATAAATGAGACATTAAGAATGGCACTACAATGGTTAACTAACAATCATCTGAAGCTAAATGCTCACAAAACAGAGTTCCTACTAATTTCACCACCAAGGAGCCATACGGAAATAAAGGAATGGACGAAATTCGTGACTGCGCTAAATTGCACCCCAACCCTAGTCAACTCAGCTAAATCGCTAGGAATCACCTTAGACGAGAATCTGGACATGAAAGCCCACATTAATTCAATGGCTAAAAATGCCCGCTTCCACCTGAACTACTTAAGAAAATTGAAACCATTCATCTCAGAGGCGGATCTCAAACTGGCAATCCAATCCTTAGTTATCTCGAGGATTGAATATGGCTGCACCACCTTAGCTGGCCTACCAAAAACGTCCACAGCACCACTAAAAGCCTGCCTTAACGCTGCGGCAAGACTTATCACCGGATCTAGGAAATATGATCATATATCCCCGCACTTGAAAGCTTTAAACTGGCTACCTTATGAAGCCAGAATCCAAATGAAGATAGCATGTATCACACATAAAGCGCTCCACTACAACACTCCAAGATACCTAGCCAAGAAAATTCAGCTGTTCGGAGGTAACCGACCAGCTAGGAGTGCTGAGGAGTTGCTATTACGGCCAGCCATTTTCCGAAAGAAAAAAAACCTATGACAGAGCGTTCTCAGGAGCTGCCCCCAGAATCTGGAACTCCCTCCCTCCAAACATTAGGAAGATCCAGAATTTGGCAACATTCAAGCGGGAAGTGAAGAGCCTTCTGATGAATAAATACATTACATAGAGAAGATCATTGATCACTGCTTTGATCTATTACTGCCCTAATACAGAACATTTATGACATCAGAAAGGGAAGCATAGTCAGTAATATAATGATCGCTAATTCTAGGATGTGAGACCGACCTAAAATATATCACTAAACGATATCTTTACCGAACCTTATAACTGCATCCCTCATGAACTTATAACGATCCACCTCATCTATGTGTATATATATTGCTTATGATATAAATTTAGCCGCAACTTACTATTAACGCTAACTGCACATGTGTTATGAATATATATCATCTACCTCATATCTGTTATTCTTATAACTGTTAATATATTTGTTAATCTTTTACCTCTTCTATCTTAAGCGCTCTGATACCCACGGGTCTTGTTCGCGCTATACAAAACTTTATAATAAATAATAAATAAATAAATAAATAGAGAGAGTGAGTGAGAGAAAATTACAGTGTTCTTTTCTTCCCCTGTGCCCACTATTTCTGTGTTTTGTTACCCTTTTTGCATAGGGGCTTGACCCTCTGAATTGACTGCATTATCAGCAACTTTGGATCTATCCCAAAGTATGTCAGCAGGCTTCATATCAGATTTTGTGATTACCCTATTCCAAAACCCCTGTCCAATACTGCCCTGTTTAAAAATGAACCATGAGTTTCTTAAAGTAATTATTCCCAGGGATCTTTGTCTGTCTTTTGTCACTTTAACCAGCATTTAGCACTGTTGAAAGACTTGTAAACTTCGTAATGCCTAATACTTTTATTTTTGATAATTTAATTTTGAAAAAGCATTTCTGCTAACTCTTCGTAGCCTAACACACACACGCTCAAAATGGACAATATTTATATCTCGCGATCTAAGCATCCCTGGGTCCTCCCACAACATTTGTATCGAGAGCTCTTGAATGAACACATTTACATGTTAGGTTCTTATTATAATATTTTATTGTTTTATAGCATATATTGTCATTTATACGAGACCTAGATCTGTTCTCTGTCTCAGAATGCATAAATGCTGGCTGTGCCTTATCGTTACTGATTAGCTCACTGGGGTTACCACTCACAGCCATAGATCACTTTAGCAGATAGGGGCCCCTTTGGCCTGGCCTCCATTGAATTTTAATTGAAAATGCCTACAGTTTTGAGCAGTGCCGTGAGGGCAAAGAATCCGGAATGGGTTATGCACTGTAGCAGTTGACTTAATTGGATACACGATCTAACCAAATTAAATTATGCTGAAACGTATTCCCTTAATAGGGACTAAATTGAAAAATTCCAGCTGCCTCAAAATGATCAGATCTGTTCAGGTAGACAATAGCAGGTTCTGTCAGTTATGCCTATGGGTATTTATAGAACACAAGTTCAATATGTTTCTCCGCGCTAGAATAACCAGTCCGGCTGAGTTGCTGAAATGAGACTGAAGAATGAAGAATAAATAGTTATGTTTTTAGCAATACCCTCAAATGAAGCAATGACAGTTGAGACCGTAAAGCGAGGGACATAAGACTGCACATCCTGGCTGCAGTAACAGAAAGAGCTCAGTCCACAAAGGAAACCAATTTGGTTCTGTGAGAAGACATTTTTTATTTTCTCTTAGTACAAAAGACATTTTTTAACATCTAAATTCAGCAGACTTAGGGGTTTATTAGGATGGCGGGCGGGCTTTGCCCGCCCGCCACCCTTTCGGTAATGTGGACCGCCCGCCTACAGGGCGGGGGTCCAGATTTTGGCATTAGGATGCGCCCGCCACAGAGGCGGGCGCATCCTGTATATTTACCATTGCGGCGGGCGGAGCTGAAATCTTCGCCCGCTGCAATGGTAAAAATGCACGTTATGCATTTCAAAGCACAACATGACAGGCACCGCGCGTTGCCTGCCATGTTGCACTTTGAAATGCGGGGGGGTACCATAGGTACCCCCTATGTGCACCCCTGAAGCCCCGGACTCCCAGGGGGCCCGCAAGGGACCCCCGCAGGGAGCCTCCGCATGCCTTTCTGTGGCGGCATTGCCGCCACGGAAAAGCATTTGTAAATGCCCATAGTAATATGGCGGGCGGTGTCTAACAGACACCGCCACCATGTTACTCATTTTCCGCCCCGGCCGCAAGGCGACCGGGGCGGAAAAAAGGCGGGTGGTGTTTGACACCGCCACGGTCCCCCCCGCCATCCAAATATGGCGGGGGGAATTGGGCAGTGGATGTCGGGCGGATTTCCTCTGCCAGGCTGGCGGTGGCCACCGCCAGCCTGGCGGAGGAAATCCGCCCGACATCATAATGTCCCTCTTAAAGTCCGGAGAGCGTCGGGACATGGCTTTATGGACTAACATCAGGTCTTTAAAATGAATTATATTCCCTAACGGAAGCCAATGGAGTTCTTTTTAATAACTGTAGGTAGATCCCCAACCAATTCTGCAGGTGCATTCTGAATCATTTTAAGTTGTGTAAATAATATGACAGTAGCAGATAAATAATTGGAATTATCATAGCCCAATCAGGATAGTACCACAGAGTTTATAACTGTAACATGGAATCTGTAATCAAGAAAATAAATTATTTTACGAAGTACTTTGGGATCAAAAAAACAAGAACTGGTCACTTTGGCTACATGGGGACAAGAGGTATCTACGGGGAGATTTGCTAAGATTTGACACTGTCTTTGCGTAACAAAAGTGACGCAAATTGGCGCAAAATCTTTTTTCCCTATTTACCAACCAGCGCTAAATTTGTGTAGCGCTGGAAATAACGCAAAAGTAACGCGAAGCAGTGCTGTGCGCTGCTTCGCATTACTTTGCACCAGGGGGCGTGCCATGGTGTATGGGGATTCCCATGCAACAACCCACGGTTTCTCATGCTAAACCCAATTTACTAAATAAAGAAGATTAGGTTTAGCGTGAGAAAACTGCGCCCATTTCAAATAGGCGCACGGAAGGAGAAATGCTTTCATTTCTCCTTCTTTTTTCAACTTTACATGCGTGCTGCACTGTGCAGCACGCATACACAGTGGGAGAAGCATTCCCTTGTGTCTAGCCATGGTATTTTGCACAGGAAGGGTACCCTTCCTGTACAAAACCTATGCTAGACATACACACACCCTAGCGCTATGGCGCTAAGGTGTGTGCGTGGCGAATGGCAGCTGTAATCAGCTCCGGTGGAAGGGAAAGTGGAGGAGAGAGCCATATCTCTGAAGATATGGCGCTCTCCTGCTAACTTCCTGTCATGCAACGCAGCGCAGCCTCATGGGTGGCTGCTCTGCGTTGCATGACATTTTAGTAAATCACCCCCCTGGAGTCTAAACGAATGCTCAAATTATGAACAAGAGGAGGCAGGGCAGAGAGGGGTCCATAACTGTAGGCCACGAAATCTGACCAAGACCGATAAAGTATTAAGCAGAATTAGCAATTCTGTTTTGGATGGCTTGGACTTCAAAAAGTTTTGAACCATCCAATAGGGAAACACGTGAAGGGTAAGGGACATTCAGGATGACTGAAGTCAGCACCGGGCCATGCTGAACGCTGTGTGTTTTTGGAACACCTATAAAAACATACGCTTCTGTCAACACAGGACAACACTTGGGTGAGAGGGAGCTAATATATACTAAACCACAGGGGAGAAAGAATAGAGCCTCGAGGGACCAGATATCTAAAGCATAAGATATTGAATTATTATTTGGAATGGGTGACTGCTGACCTCAAGGAATAATCACAGCCCTTGTCAGGGTGAACCGCAAAGTCACTTCATTAACCTAAGCTCAGCCACTGGTAGCAGAGAGTAGATAGGCTTACCTAAGGGCAATGTGTAAAGTGCGTATGCAGTACCCAAACAGTAATTAGATCAAAATACAAACCAATAAAACTCTTAAACAGAATTAGAGCACCAGAGTACAATTTAATAAACAAAATGACACCCACATAATAGGAATCCAACAAGGGGAACAAGAGATATGATTTTTTAAAGTTTTAAGTGGAAAGCGCTAAAAAGCACAATGGGTCAGTGGTCACGGAAGACTGGGATCTAGGCTCAATTTGAGGCCGACTGTGATGGAATGTAGGTGAGATATACCAACCAGGTTATCCTGGTAGAAGATTTTGCCTTGGTGGAAGGGTACTCCAGTGAAACAAAAAAGAAGTACCCTTCCCGCCAACATAATGGTCTTACTGCAAGATTTAAAAGTGTTGTAAGCATGACAGAATACTTTTTCTCCACCCTGGTTAGACCCCCTCCAATGGCCAACAGAGAAAAGGCCATCCTCGCTATTGTAATAGCACTGGGCGTTCATCTCCTATCTGTTCAGCATCTTCAAGTCCTCTTATCTTGTTGTCCGTCCCCTCTTTATTTTCCCCTTTGTTACCTTCTTCTGTCCTTCTTCTGTTTCTGGTTTGTAGTCATCTTCCTGAAAAAGTCAAAGTCTGTTTTGCTTTTCTTTTGCAGATGACGTGGTTGTTGGCGACCAACAACTTATCTCCGATAAGCCATCTAACTCTTCTTCTCCCCCGGCAGACCATTCCCTCTGACAGAGTCAGATGGCAGGGTTACGTTGCGTTGTTAGGAACCCCCTTAACGGTGGTTTCCGTCATTGCATTGAATGTCTGCCGGCTTGACGGGCATTTATGTTTGACAGCCGAGATCTATGCCAGGGCGACAAAGTAAAATACTCATTCGCCCTGGAGTAGGATAGCCCGAACCCTAATATATAAGTCAGGCACTAAGTCTTTTAAGTGTCAACCCACCCCAGGAGTACACTTCTAAAGCCGCCCCAGAAGCTCAGTCGAGGAACTTAGAGACTTACAAGGTGTCAGGCAAAGGTAAAAGACAGGGTTCAGGGCAGTTGGAACTGGTCAGCTGGGCCTCTTGTAGCTTGTTGAACCCCTGTAGCTTGAGAGGATCTTTGAAGTCTACTTCTGTGATCTGGGCACAAGAAAAAACAGGACTAGATCTTCAGCCCTCCTCTCACATCAAAGACACTAGGTCTAGTCCTCTACTGATCTTCCATGGGTCTGTGACGTATTCTGAAGTGGGTGCTTGTAGGTGCCACATTTATGCCTGGCGCTAAATAGTGGATGGGAATGGCTCTGAGACATGCCCTAAGCAATGAGGCCAACAATACCCACTTCTGGCATTTTCAAGATGGTGAAAGTATTTAGCCACACTAAGTCCAGGCTCTGAGGGAGTGTGGGGAGTGTACTGCAATAATCCTGATGTCCTCCCACATCTAAAACTAAACTCCAGTTTGAGGCAGCCCCTCTATCCACAATTAACTCATAGACTTAAATCGGGTAGGACAAACACACAGTACTTCAGTAACCATACAGTGGATCCACAAGAAATGTCTTTGCATCCTGTTCTTTCTCGTTTTTCAGTAAGTCCCGAGTATTATAAGTGAACCCAAGAGATCTGTCAAGCAGGTTTTGTCACTTAAGTAGGATTTGAATCTGTGGTGTCCAAATGGTGCCCACAACTCCCACCCTGCATACTATGTGAGGTTCAGAGGAGTCACTCTGCCAATTCTGGCCAGCATATTGTCTGCTCCTGGGAAGCATTCCACACCTATTCACATGTCTTCAAGGCTAATTATTGCCTGGGAGGTGTTGGAGAGCCAACGCAATTTATCCTCCAGGAATTTCAGACAGGGAAAAGGTGCCTTTTTAAAAGTTACTTTTCCTTAATATCAATTAAACATTCAGCTCATCAGTGAATTGGACTTTTAATAACTACTAAAAATGGTTGTTTCATTCTTTTCTAGCTAGTCCCGTTCTTGAGCTAAAGTATTAGTACTTTTATCCATATATTGTTTTTCTACATAGCACAGCTAAGCCTGCAGCAGTGAACATACCTTTTGGTTGCTAATCACTGTAAGGACATGTTAACAATACATTTCTGCATCTCCTACTTTTAAATACCATGCTCTGTGTCTTGTGAGCTACAAGGCCTATATAGGTGTAACATTAATATTTATATTTGAAAAGGAGTTTTGACAGGTTGAATTGCAGTTTTTACTCTGATGCATTCAGCCTACAATAGTAGGCCTGAAGCCATGTTTCCACTGCCACTGTAGGGTATGGCACAATAGGTGCTACAGTCCACTAGTGCCATTTAACTTACAGGCCCTGGGTACATTTTGTACCATCTACTAGGGACTTACTGTCAAGTTAAATATATTAATTAGGACCATGCTGATTCAATCAAGTTACATGGAGAAGCATAGGCTCTTAACCACTGGATAGCATGGGTAGAGTGCACAAAGTTTTACATCCTGCAAATATATAGGGTCCAGCAAAAAGCGAAAAATCCTGGCGTTACTACACAGAAAAGGTGAATTTCCTACTTAACGGGTTTTGGTTTGGATCTAAAATGAAGGGTGGTAATGATCTGATGACCTCCTGTGCAAATTTAACGAGCCTTTAACACTACCAGAGATTTTTACTGTCAAGTTTAGAAAAGAGCAGACCAGAACATTGTCAATAGTATCAAAGGCAACAGATAGGTCTAAGAGCAGTGCTTAATTTGAGCAGGTGGTTGCTGATAAGAGCCACCAGCACTATTTTTAGGGACTGGCACTTATTTCTCCTTAGCAGACATTTTCTGAGAGCAGGAAAGGGAAAAGCACACAAAACCGATAGCAAGGATGAATTAAAAATCATTAGCAACTTGCCAACCATTAGAATGCTGAGAGAGCAAAACCATTGTGTTGGGCCTACAGGCGAGCAAGAAGGATGAATTTTAGAAACAAAATGTAAAAGAACTTCTTTGGAGATGGCAGCAAAATTAGACAACTTATCGCAAAAGGATAGATGAGTGGTAGAAATATCAACGATAAACGGCATGGGAGTTACTTTGGATTGAACGGAATCCCTGATAGTAATAATTTCGTTATGAGAAACACTTGCAAAGTTTGACTAAAATATCAGAATGAGGAACACTATTTTCTTCTGCATCAGGAGCCTGGGGCTTGTTAACTATTTTAAATGGCTCCTTTGCTAAGGAACTCAAAAAATTATTTCATTGCAATATTTTTTTTTGCTTTGCTTATCTTTTTATTTCTGGATATACTGAGACTTAAGGTCCGGGGAATAAGATTTTCGACAGAGTCTTTCAGCTTGTCAGATTTCTAATTTTAATATGCAGATTTTCTTTGAGGAAGTTTTACATTCTTTTATCGGGATAAGCAATTCCAGAGCTCCACCTAAGGATAGAACAAAGAAAGAAAGAACAGCACTGATGCTGTGTACACCATAACTCTCCAAATAGTTGTTGAAATTCTGCTTAACGTGAGCATGAATGGATTCAACTGAACTAATTCTCTATTGACCACTTTGATATGAATAAAAGTGAAGGTATTACTAGCTGATAAAGAACTAGGATAAAAGAGAAAGGGGAATTGAACAGAACAGGTTATAGGGATAGAGCTCACAATATTAAGATTTAAAAAAATAGGATCTAATAAATGAGCGTTATTTTGTGTGGAATAGTTAGAAACAAATTTAAATGAAAAATGTTAACAGCTCCTTAAACTGAAAAAAGGCCCCCTGAGGAGCACTGAGCCAAAGGTTCAAATCACCACATTGTTCTTGTTCAAACAGTAAGCACTAATATCCTCGCCACGTGAAAGATTTAATCTGATAATGAGTTAAGGAGACGATATAGCTATAGAGTGAAAATCCGCCTTTGATTTATTTATTTTTTAAAGAAAGCTAGTTAATCCACGGGTGGAGTAGATAAACAAGAAGTCCAGCACTGGCTCTCATGCAACCACTTAAAACTAAATCAGGACAAGACGGACACCCTACTCATCTCTAATAAAGAGCAGAAACCCAAATCACAGAATGGATAAAAACCATCAAGGCTCTCAATCATAACCTCACCCTAGCTGATTCTGCAAAATTTTCGGAAATCACTCTGGACCCCAAACTAGACATGAACAAACACATCAAAAACACAGCAAAAAGTGAATTCCTCTACCTTAAACTACTCAACAAAATAAAACCCATCATCCCTCTTAATGACCTCAAACAAGCCACACAATCCCTGGTAATGTAACCCTCACAGGAGCAGCAAAATCCCATCTAGCTCCACTCAGATCAACTCTGAATGCAGCAGCTAGAATGGTCACCGGAGTAAAGAAATATGATCACATCTCGCCTGCACTCAAAGAGCTAAAATGGCTCCCTGTCTAAATGCGTGCCAGCTTCAGAACCGCTTGCCTCACGCACAAAGTGTTGCACACAGGGAAACCCGCCTACCTGGCTGCTAAACTCCAGAAGGCCGGGGAGCCAAGAACCCTGAAGAGCACAAACACTCTACTCCTTATCCCCCCGAATTCTCGCAGACAAAAAAACAGCATCTCGATCTTTTGCAGGAAATGCGCCAAAAATATGGAACTTCCTGTTATGTAGTCAGCAGTCTAGTAGTTGGGTGGGTGGAGCTAGCTGGGGTGGAAGGGAAGAGGAGGAGCGTGGAGGGGAAGTAGTTAGTTAGAGTAGGGACAGGGACACAGAAGGAGGTGATCAATAAAGCTCCTCTATAAGTATACATAGAGAATTGTCTGTCGTTATTTCAAAGACACGACACTCCCTTCCAGTCCAAATCAGAACTAACCCCTCCTTCATAAAATTCAAAAGGCAACTCAAGGACTTCCTCCTCAACCAATCTCCCCCAAATGGATAGCTACAAGCCAGTCGCCCAAAGACAAACCATAGTCGCACACGGACACTTTGGCTTCAATGACCTCTACCTCACTCTATGCTTTGACTACCTCCCGCCCCCCACTCACCGGTCGAACCCATCTGCGAGTCATGGGGTTCCCTACTACTACCTCAGCGGGGCATCATACGTTCCCTTTACATTCTACCACGATAACTGTAATATGGTCCCTGTACAGTCTACTGCGATATCTCATTTACGGGTGACATGTTTTGGGTTTTTTAATACTAAATTGCTTATTGTATCCTATGAGTGTTTCTTGTTGTAAAGTGCTCCGATATCTTCGGGTCTGGTTAGCGCTATATAAAACTCATAATAAATAAATAAATCTTACTTCTAGATATTCTCGGTGGAGCACAGTTACTCTGCCACCCCACTAACCTTTAAGTAAATCTTGGAGTGAGGGGCCACCAAGTTTCAGTCACTTTTAGTATAACTCCATTCAGTTACTACCTAGCTATCCTTTTATGTTGCATTTTACAGCATTTTTGCATTGGGTTTTCATGTAACTAAGTCAACCGCAGTGACTGTACCAGCAAGGTGCTACCAATAAACAACCTCAAGGCTCTAGAAATCCTTTCAGCCATCTCAAAGCGACTCACAGTTCACCCTCACACATGTCATTCCTCTCTGTAAGACGCACTTCCGAAGAGAGAGTGTATATGCCTTTGTGATTTAAAATGCCAGGTTTTCACACAGTGTGCTGTAAGTGAACACAGCCATCCCATGGATTTCTTCTGAAAGGCTTGACAACATGAAGATTAAGAAACATATTGCAGTGCAAGAAACCTCCACAAAATGTCATATGCATAAAAATTTAACTAACAGTTACTTTCATGGTCAATAGCATTGAAAGACAAGCACCAGAGATCCTGACCCCACAGACAGAGGGCAAGTCTACACCAACACTAATAGCAAGCATTGACAAAGCCCCTAGGTTTCGCCTACGTGAGAGCTATTGGCTTTGCTAACGTCTATTAGCCATGTTAGACAGTTGCGTGGCCACTGTTCAGCATTGCTAAAAGTTAGCGGAGTGGTGTAGAGGAGAGAAGCAGAGAGTGGAGTGTGCTAAATGGCATGGAGTGCTGCATAGTGGACTCGAGTGGAGTGGCATAGAGTAGAGTGGCATAGAGTGTAGTGATGTATAGTGGTGTAGAGTGGAGTGGTGTAGCGTAGAGTGGCTTAGAGTTTGGGTGGAGTAGCCTAGAGTGGCATAGAGTACAGTGGCATAAAGTAGAGTGGAGTGGGGTAGAGTGGAGTGATGTGGCATAGAGTGGTGTGACATTGAGTGAAGTAGTACAGAGGTTCGTAGGGTGTAGTATCATAGATTGGGGTATAGTGGGGTGCATAGAGTGGAGTAGAGTGTACTGGCATAGAGTAGAGTGGCATGGAGTGGTGTAGAGACGAGTGATGTAGAGTGGTGGTGAATAGAGTACAGTGAGGTAGAGTGGCATAGAGTGGAGTGACAGAGTTGTGTAGAGTGGTGTGGTGTGGTGTAGAGTTATATAGAGTAGAGTGGCATGGAATTGAGTAGAGTGCTGAAGAGAGGCAAGGAGTGGCATAGAGTAGAGTGGCATAGGGAAGAGTGATGTAGAGCAGAGAGGCATTGAGTAGACCGGCGTGAGCTTGATTGGAGTGACGTAGAGTAGAGTAGAGTGGCATTGAGTGGCATGGAGTGGTGTGGAGTAGGGTGGAATAGTATATGGTGCAGTAGAGGCACATAAAGTGAATTAGAATTGCATAGAGGTTTGGAGAGAGTGTGGTGTAGAGTGGCGTGGCATAGCATGGCTTGGAGTAGAGTAGAGTGGAGTGGTGTAGAGTAGAGTGACATAGAGTGGAGTACCATAGAGTGAAATGGAATAGAGTAGAATGGTATGGTGTAGAGTAGAGTGACATTCTGCGGAGTGGTGTAGAGTAGAGTGGTCTAGAGCGAAGTGGAGTAGAGTGGAGAGGGTGTAGAGTTCTGTGGAGATGCATAGAGCAGATTGGAGTGGAGTGGAGTAGAGTAGGGGGAAGTGGTGTACCATAGAGTGGAGTGGCATGGATTAGAGTTGTGTAGACTAGAGTGATGTAGAGTGGAATGGAGCGGCATACAGGGGAGATGCATAGATTAGCATGGGGTGGAGTGGCAAAGAGTGGTGTGGAGTGACGAAAAGTGTAGTGGCATTGAGTAGAGTGGCATACAGTGGAGTGGCGTTCAGTGGAGTAGAGTGGTCTGGAGTGGAGTGTTGTGGGGTAGTGGGGCATTGAGTGCAGTAGCATAGAGTAGTGTGGCATAAAGTAGAATGGCATAGAAAGGCATTGTATGGAGTGGTGTAAAGTGAATGGGAGTGACGTAGAGTGGAGTGGTATAGAGTAGAGTGGTGTAGCGCTGCGTGATGTAGAGTGGCATAGAGTGAAGTGGAGTGACGTAAAGTGGAGCAGCGTAGGATGGAGTGGCGTAGAGTGGCATAGAGTGGAGTGCCACAGATTGGCATATAGTGGCCAGCCACGGCCGGCAGTGGGAGTACCTGCAGGGCCGTGACGTGGGGAAGGGGAGGGGCAGGGTGGGGGGGTAGTAATGTATGGATTACGGATCTTCCCAGGTAAGTAAACATTTAAATAAATAAAACGAATTTCATTGAGTGCAGTCGGTGCATCCCCAAATGCGATGCAGTGCGCGCAACGAAATTCGTTTTATTTATTTAAATGCTTACTTATCTGTAAAACTCCGTAATCCATACATTACTACCTCCCACCCTGCCCTTCCCCACGTCACCGCCCTGCAGGTACTCCCACTGCCGGCCGTGGCTGATAGTGGCATATATTGGTGTGGCATAGAGTGACGTGGTGTAGAGTGCTAAGCCATACAGTGAAGTGGAGTAGAGTGGAGTGACGCTGTGCTGCTTAGCGTAGAGTGGTCTAGAGTGGAGTGGCATAGAGTTGCATTAAGTGGAATTGTGTCAAGTGTAGTGGCGCAGTGCCTCATAGAGTGGCATTGTGTGGAGTGGAGTGGTGTGGAGTAGTGTACAGTGGAGTAGCATGGAGAGCACAGAATGGGTTGGCATAAAGTGAAGTGGCATAGAGTGGCATAGAATAGAATGGAATGGCATAGAGTAGAGTGAATTGACGTAGAGTAGAGAGGTGTATAGTGGCGTAGACTGATGTGGACTGGCATAGATTGGCATAGAGTGGCGTGCAGTAGCATAGAGTGGCGTGGCAAAGAGTGCAATGATGTGGAGTGCAGTGTAGTTGCGTAAAGTTGAGTAGAGTTGAGTGGAGTGGCATAGAGTGGAGTAGTATAGAGTAGAGTGGTATAGAGTAGTACAATTGTGGGTGTAAGCAACTTAAACATGCAACCAAACTTAAAATCAACACAAAGGAATCAGACAAAAAGGTATCAATGGCTGAAAGGCAAGAAAAGTAGACGTGTCGGGACAAGCATTGTGAACTTGTAAATGTGTTGTTGGTGTAGCATTTATACATTATATCGGCTTAAACCAACACCTGTAAAATTGCATTTTATTTTAGTTGTACTAGTAAGCCAAAATATGCAGGCATCCACAAATGCATTTGAAAACAGAATGAATGGAGAAAGCAGCAAGAAAACTGGAACCAGAGGTGTAAGAAAAGCATATGTGTATGGTGATAAGCAGTATAAAAATATATATCAAATGTATATCAAATGTGTAGCAGTGAAAGAAATAGGACCTGAATCACAGCGGAAGCAGTGGACGGACACCAATTAAGATGAATCAATCTGAGCTTGGTCCATGCTCCACACAAAGAAAAGTATGTGACATTTTGGCATGCGCTGACAAATTAGGAGCCAGCGAAGAAGAGGGATAATGTAGCCAACGAATAGTAAGCAATGGAAACACTTTCAGGCATACTACGCATCCCTGCTCCCTAGATTTCTGGAGACCCCACGCGAGGTGCGCGTCAACGGAGTCCTGCCATTCCACATCCGGGAAGCCCTGATAATTATGCTTATAAAACCAGCCAGGGACCCCACTAACCCTGGCTTGTCCCGCCCACTGTTTATGCTCAATGTACACAATATAATACTCACGAAAGTGCTTGTGCTGTGACTAGGCCATGTGGTCACACACTTAGTGCACAGAGACCAGTGCAGCTTCATGCTGGGTAGACGCACCCACATGAACCTGCAGAGGCTCTCCCACATCATGCATGAGATCCGGGATAAGGCAGTGCGGGCGCCACTGGTCGCCTTAGATATTGAAAAGGCATTTGACATCCTGTCATGGGTATACCTCTGTGAGTGCTGTGTCGAATGGGTGAGGACCCGGTATTCTTGTCCTGGATATGAGGGTACACATCAGATGGGTGGTTTCTAATGCACTTGATATAGAGAGAGGCACTAGACAGGGCTGCCCACTGTCCCCACTCCTATTTGCTCTCTCTATGGATCCTCTGGCCAGCGGACAGAACTCGAAGATTGGGATGCGCGGATGGGCGATGCGACATACACAGTCTCAGTGTATGCAGATGACACTCTGTTATAAATCATTGACATGGAGCACTCAGTGCCTTGCCTTTTGTGACTCATGGCTGAGTCTGGGAGAATGTTAGGAATACATATCAAGACTGTGCTCTTCCCTCTGGTGTCCTTAGATGACGTAGCGGAGGCTGATCTTTCCGAGGTGGGACTGCCCTGGGAGACTAGAAGGTTTTGCTATTTGGGGACTTAGATAACACATGTGTACCACCACCAAAACAAACTCAATATGGGGAGTGTGATGGATGGCCTCACAGCTTTTTTCTATTTTTGAAACACACTCTTGCTATTGGTAATGCTGACGTCCATGTTGTTTTGAAGACCCGATGAACTCCTGGTTTGCTTGGTATGGGCAGGGAAGAGGAGTCGATCCCATCTAGAGGTCCTTAAATTGGACCTTGCCAAAGGAGGCCTAAACCTTCCAGATCTCCAGTTGTATTACCTGGTAGATTGCCATTCACTTGACCCACCTGGCTCCCCCGCCACGGGGTAAATGTAAGGAGATTTGAGTGAGCGGTGGAAGAGGAGAGTTGGTTACGGAAGGGACGAACAGATGAGAGTCAGATACAAGACCTGGAGGTTTGGGCCGCAATGGTGGATTTGCTAGGTTGAGATGGAGATGCTGCGATAGTCGCCCCTGCCTCGAGTTTTCACAGTGTGATTGCTGTGAATGAGCACGCAGCAGGGGGCGACTCATTTGGGTCAGATGGCAATGGCACCTCCCTAATCCCCTCCCTCCAGAGTCCCTTCTGGATAGGTTGGCAGGGGCTGTGCACAGGTAGATGAGAGGAGTGCTGAGCATGTGATAATAAAAGATACGCTTCTGGTGAGAAGCTTCGAGTGGTGCCTATTTTGTTTTCCCTTTACCACTCACCATTACAGCAGTACTTAGAGACAGGGGAGAACTACAGTTCCCTGCAGCATAAGGCGCTTGCGCCATCTGTCTTGAGTGGGCCATCTAGCTGCACAGAATAGTTGGGTGAAGTGAATCTTCATCTAAGGTGCCCCATTCACTACAATGTTTCCCAACTTCAGGGGCGAAAGGCTTTTTTTTTTTTTTTTTTTTTTTTGGAGAACGTGTTTGTTTCCAGTTGCATTATCCCATGGATGTGGATTCACAAACCAGGTGTGATGATGTTCGTGGATTGAAGGGCACATAGTTAAATGGCTTGGATCTCTTCAATACCCTATAGATCTTCAAAAGTATAATGATAGCAGTTTGTTTACACACCCATTGCGCAGGTGAAGGAAAGGAAAGCTAATCTGTGCACCATCTTGAACATGGTCACATTTCTAATGTGCTCTCTACTGACACTAATTTTGATGAAGTAGTTCCTGAGTGGCTCTATAAAAGTCAGAGAGTTTCAGGGCACCGTGTCTGACAACATTACCAGTACCTTCAGTCGAGCTGGTCAAAACAATGGAGGCTGCTCTGAAGGTTCACGTTGTAGTTTCAAGGCTAGTTACAATGCTTAATTGACTGGAAGCAACCAGTGACCCGGAACCAACACAGGAAAAGCAAATTATTTCCAGGCCTTCCCCTGATTTTTGAGCTAATTATCTTTCTTTGTAGTAGCACATTTTTGGTGCTGTATTGTTTTTACAGGCAGAGGTTCTCACAAAAGAATTTGAGACGTTACACACAAGAGCAGTAGCTTTAGCTAATGCTTAGCTTGGATGAGATATCCCTGGGGTCGTATGACTGCTCAGCCAAATATTTCAAGCTTTTCGCTAAATTTAAATGTGAGTGACTTGATGAAACTTGTTATAGAATGGGTAACAAAAACTTTGACTGGGCTATTGTAATTTACCATTTGGATCATTAAAATTAGGGGTGTTTGAATTCAGGCAGCATTGCAACTTCACAGTTGTGTTAAAAAAAATACTTTGCAAAGTTCTTGCAGCTAGAAAAGTTTCATTTTTTGTCGCTTAGATATTTTACAGCAGCAGCAACCTAAGGGGCGTCAGATGCATTTGGGCTGTTTGTATTCTGTGATCTTTTCCAGGGTCTAGACCCCTCATTCAGTGTATATTCTGGGTTCTTCCTTCAACCTAACCACTTCGAAGAAATGCCCGTCCAAGCAGTCACCTGTGTTTCACCAATCTCCACCCCACGTTATAATCTGCTCCCAACTCGGTGCTCCTTGTGATGCCACAAGACTCCCTGTTGCTGGACATTCCATCAATGAGACAACTTCAGGCAGGAAATCTTGCCCTGCAGCATTGCAAGACGTTTCAGGCAAAGCTGTGGAACTTTGCCTAGAATTCAAATGAAAGTAGGATGGAGAAAATTAAGATTAGTTTCTTGAAAGATGGGACCACGCTTGTTTAATTGTGGCTGTGCCTGAAGACCAGTGTCGTGAATAGTGAGTTTAGGCTGGTACAGTTTGTAGATGGTCAGAAAATAACTGTGATAGTTTGGGCTGGTGAAAAATATTACTCAGCTGTTGAAAAAGTCAACAAAATGGTGGTGGGAATGTGAATGGAGCACGTTTGCCATAAATGTGAATGGAATGTTAAAAAATATCATTCAGATCTTGGTAAAAAAAAATATTAACTGGTCGGTGAAAAGGTGATTATCCTGATTAAAAGAAAAATAATGTGATTTGTCCAGTAAAATACCTGAATTGCGGTCGAAAAAGCAGTAACTTGCCTAGTTAAATGCAACTGTGGGGTCTACCCATCCATGCAAGCAAACTATGCAATTGCCCACAATGTGGACCACCAAATTTGAGGAAAAGAAAATTAAGTAGAAAAAAATAAAAATAAAAGACGTCCGAGAATGTGGATTGCATTGTTTGTCTAAGGTAGTGGTGCTTAACCTTTTGACTTCTGTAGACCCCCACTTAATCATTACTGCAACCCGGGAGCCCCACTAAATCACTGTTGAAATCCGAGAATCCACACTGAGTCATCAATGGATGGTGAGTACCCCAGCTAAGTATTTTCGATGGTTGGAACTGTAAAGCAATAAACACAAAAAATACAGAAATAAGCATTCATTAAATAAATACACAAATAATGAAATATTGTATTTAATTCACAAGCAAATACAAACAAAATCAACATTTTTATAGAGAAGAGGTTGGAGCTTTTATAAATTCAATTGAGGTCACTCATCAACCATACTATATTCTGTTGAAGCATTTGTCCTGCTACCACGAATCAATATGAGGAATCTAACTGTAGCGTCCGCCCAATTACAGCACCATATACGGAGCTCAGTATAACAAGTCTTTATTCTTCTGCGTTTAATCGAGAACTCAATATTCTAAACCTGCATTCAATTCACTACGCTCTAATACTTATATCACAGTTCTACAGAGTCCATCAGTAGCCACAAAGGTTCTGTCATTACATACTCACATGACACTACATGCCCTAAAAAAATAAATTTTTTCACAAATATATACAATTAGAGCTCTTCAATGAGTCTCTTAGTGCGTGGATCACCCGTCCTGTCTCTGTCTGCGGAAACTGGGGACCGGCAGTACAAATGTCCATGACTGGCATTGGTGTTGGAGAGACAGCAATAATCACTTGTCTTTTCAGACCCAGTCTCTAGAATGACATCAGTAGCTGCCTATCGATGAGCCATACATATGAAATGCAAGGAATCTCATTTAATTGACTTCCCAGAATGTTGCGTGGTCACCATGTGTCCTTTGCTGGTCACAACATGAAATGGTTCAGCATCGAAAAGAGCATCAGAGTTTCATTTTCTATGGTGAAAAACAAGAATTAAATCTCCTCTCTTGAAGGTGACAGCTTGTGCATGTTGAGCTTGTGTGCATAGGCTTTCGCTTTCCTCTTACGACCAAAGTCTTTCATGCGTGTTTGTTCCTCTGTATTTGCTCTTCTGTTGGTCCATTAAAGTAACTTTGTCATCATGGCTCTCCAAAACATCAAAGGTGTAGTGTTTTCACCTGTGGCCAAGTGAGGGGTTGAGCAGTAAGCACAAAGAGTAGAATTTAGAACCATTTTAAGGTTGAGCTTTTCTAGTACAGCACGCTGTACAGCTTTCTTTAGAGTAATCATGAAATATTTGACAAGGCCATTGGCCTGTGACCTCAGAGGAGTGCTCTTCTGATGCTTCACATTAATTCCTGACTGCTTAAAGGTGGGCCATTGTCAGACTTTAAAATCACAGGAAAACCCCAGGTCACAATGATGAAGTCTAATCTCTCAATGACAAATTCTTGAGTAATAGATGAGAGATTTTTCGACCAATGAAAAACGGGAATGTTCATCAACAATCCCCATCAAGTGATGTCCGTTGTCAAAAGGACCGAAGAAGTTCACTGCAATTCTTTCCAATGCATGGCTCTCCAAAACATCAAGGATGTAGGGCTTTCATCTGTGACCAAGTGAGGTGTTGAGCAGTAAGCACAAATAGTAGAATTAAGAACAGCTTTAAGGTCGAGCTTTTCTAGTACAGAATGCTGGACAGCTTTCTTTAGAGTACTCATGAAACGTTTGACAAGGCCATTGGCCTGTGGCCTCAGGGGAGTGCTCTTCTGATGCTTCACATTAAATCCTGACTGTTTAAAGGGGGGCCATTGTCAGACTTTAAAATTACAGGAACACCCCAGGTCACAAAGATGAAGTCTAATCTCTCAATGACACATTGTTAAGTAAAAGATGAGAGCTCTTCGACCAATGGAAAACGGGAATGTTCATCAACGATCCCATCAATGATGTCCATTGTCAAATGGACAGAAGAAGTCCACTGCAATTTTTTCCAGTGCATGCCTTGACAACTCTAACATGCTTAACGGGTATTGAGTGGTTTTCAACAACATGATGTTGAACAGATGACTGGCCTTTAATTCATTTTCAACCCTCTCGTCGAGATTTGGAAACTAGACCCCGTCTCAGAGAGCTCATTTGGTGGCAAAAATTCCATGATGTTTTTCGTGGGCCACTTCAATTATCTGTTGTTTCAGACTATCCAGAATGACAATTCTCGACCCTCATAGAATAATACCTTATTGAGTAATGGACATTTCATCTTTGACATTCTTGAACTTTTTTTTTTTTTTTGTAACTTTTTTTATTATATAAAACAAAGTGAAACAACACATCAAACATACAAGCAAGGCAATGCAGCAATAATACAGCCATTAGGTCCGCTCTCGAGGAGGACGGGAGATACATGACAACAGGAGAAAGGATTGTTTGAGTACAGATGAGGGGAGGGCTCAAAAGGTAGAATTGCATATAAACAGCACAATATACCACAGCTAGAAGGAATGTTGGTCAGGGCGACTGGGAAGGACTAGGAATCGCAGTGAGTGGGGGCGTACAGATATCTCCACGATATGAGTTCCACTGGTTCCAAATCTTCCCCCACTTTGTGGGTCTGCCTCGTGTCATATACACTGTCTTCTCCCTGAACATGCACCAATCCAGACTCTCTTTCCAAGCAGTCACTGTAGGCGGCCTCGGGGACCCCCACAACTGTGCAATATCCCTCTTCGCGACCATATTGGCAAGAGTCACCCATCGAAGCTGCGACACGTCATAATCATTCGGACCCCACACATTCAATAAACATTGTCGGGCTTCCGGCATCATCACAACACCTGTTACTTCATCCATCACCACATGTATACGTTTCCAAAATTGCATCACCTCAGGGCATTCCCATATGATCCCGACCGAGACCAGAAAAACTGTCACCCAGGCACTCGTCACCAGCCGACTGGACTACGGAAACGCCCTCTATGCCGGAACCACAGCCAAGCTACAGAAAAGACTCCAGCGCATCCAGAACGCCTCCGCCCGACTCATCCTGGATGTCCCCCGACGCAGCCACATCTCCAGCCACCTGAGGAACCTGCACTGGCTCCCCGTCGACAAGAGGATCACGTTCCGGCTCCTCAACCACGCACACAAGTCTCTCCACGACCTGGGCACCAAGTACCTCAACGACCGCCTGACCTTCTACACGTCCACCCGCCAGCTACGGTCCACCAGCCTCGCCCTCGCAGCCGTACCACGCATCCGAAGAGCCACCGCCGGAGGAAGATCCTTCTCTTACCTGGCTGCCAAGACTTGGAACTCCCTCCCCATCCACCTTCGGCTGACCCAGGGCCATCTCGCCTTCAGGAAACAACTCAAGTCCTGGCTGTTCGAGAAGTAGCATACCCCTCCCCCCAAGCGCCTTGAGACCCTCCCGGGTGAGTAGTGCGCTATACAAATGGCATGATTGATTGATTGATTGATTAGGTGCCAAGGAGACCACACCCACGCCTACACATGCCATCCGTGGAGTAGCCCATATGGATCAGACGTGGACCGGTGACATAGATCCTGTGGAGGATCTTGAGTTGGACCAGACGGAGGCGGGCCGGAATCGCCACCTCCCTGGGAGAGGAGATTGCGGACTGCCAGTCCTCATCATTCAGTTCAATACCATCAGCAATCCAAGCTTCACGAAGGCGATCAAGCAAACTCGATCGGTCATTAATCATTTTTTTATAGAACAATGAGACAGTACTGTCTGGTACATAACCGTCTAGTATACGATCTTCGAGAGGGGAGGATTCCGGAATATCACTACCCACTGGCAACACAGAGTTCAGAGCGTGGCGTACCTGGACATAACGAAATTTTTCCCTGTCACTCAGCTTATATTCTACTTGCAGATCCGAGAAGGGCTTCACCTCGCCTTTAACCCAGAGATCACGCACCTTACTAATACCGATCGTATCAAATCCCTTCGTCGTCCATAGGCCACCCAACTTTGCAGAGGCATAGAGCGGAGTTGCACCAGTTAGTTTATCACTCCAGCCCATAGCCGCCGTTGCGCTATGCCATACCCGCACGGCTATAGCAGTAGGTCCTGAGAGTTGTGAACGCGAGGGTCCCGAATAAAGCACCCTATAGTAATCACCACCCGGAAGCAGCCACTTATCCATTTCGAATGCTGGATTCAATGCCGGGCCATACATCCCGTGGTTGATGGCAGCAAGGTGGGAGGCCCAATAATACCTACGAATATCAGGGAGCGCTATACCGCCATCATACCAGGGAAGTGTCAATTTTGGAAGAGCGATGCGTGAACGTCCGTCCCATATTAATTGCCTCTGCAACGATTCTACTTCCCGAAAATATTTCGACGGGATGACATCAAAACTATTCTGAAGTGCGTAGAGGAACCGCGGCAAGGACATCATTTTAAAAAGGTCCGCACGCCCTAGGGGAGATAACGGTAATTTACGCCAACGCGCTACATCGGAGCGCAACCTTTGGAGTGGGGGGAGTAAATTGTGTTCATAGCGAATCGCCGGATCCAATGAGATAAACACACCCAAGTACTTAAAGCCAGATTGCGACAACTGGATGGGACAGCCCCGCGGCAAACGAGGGACATCACCCGCAAGTACATAAATGTAGGATTTCGACCAATTAATGATAAGGCCCGAGTTTTTCCCGAAGGAGTTAAGTACGTCAAACAATACGTTGAGCGATTTTTGGGGAGATGTAAGGTACAATAAAATATCCGCGTATAAGGAAATGCGATCTTCAAATTCCGGTGTCCAGCATATACCCTTCATCGAAGGTTCCCACCGTAGCCAAGCGGCGAGTGGCTCCAATGCAAAAGCAAAGAGGAGCGGGGACAACGGACAACCCTACCGCGTGCCCCTCCCAAGAGTAAAAGGCACGGAGACACGGCCATTAACCACCACCTGTGCCAGTGGCGTTTCATACAGGAGTTTGACCCAATCAATAAAACCAGCGCTAAATCCAAATTTGGCGAGTACCGCCCAGAGATAAGACCACTCGATTATATCAAAGGCCATCGTGGCGTCCAAGGACGCCAAGATGGCCGGTTCACGCAGCGTCGGGGTCCTCGCGAGAACACCATGCAAACGTCGCAAATTTAATGCCTCTTTACGGTGCGGGATAAAACCGGATTGATCCGGATGAATCAGGTCGCTAATAACCGTAATCAGACGATTAGCAAGCAGTTTGGCGAGGATCTTAGGTTCCACATTTAAGAGCGAGATGGGTCGATAAGACGAGCAGCGATCCCGTGGTTTACCCTCCTTATGGATCACCACAATGGTAGCAAGACGCTGATCCCTGGGGAGGGAGCCACTGTCTCGCACAGCCAAACACATATCACGGAGATAGGGAGCTAGAGTATCAGGGCGTAATTTATACAATTCAACAGGAAGGCCATTGGGACCCAGAGCCTTGCAGGAACGAAGGGAGCGTAGCGCGAGAGCCACCTCATCCACCGAGGGCGTGGCATCCAAACAATCCCGATCCAATTCCGACAAACTTGGAAGTGCGATATCTCAAAGCAACAACTGTGAATCCTCCTCGGGTCTGTCGGACACCGAGGTATAGACCTCTCGAAAATAATCAGCAAAGCATTCAACAATTTCAACAGGGTCCGTTACTTGCACACCACCACACATCTCAAGCACCGGAACCACTCGATTCGCTCTCTCCCGTCTGTCCAGCCAGGCAATCAATTTTCCTGCTTTATCACCAACATCATATAGCCGTCCCTGCTGTTCCCTACTTATCATCTTTGCCGCATCAGTAACCAAAGTTTTATATTCTAATTGTTTAAGGCGGAGGACAAGTAATGCTTCTCGAGACACCTCTCGTTCCAATGCAGTCTCCAGGTCCGTGATTTCAGTCTCGAGCTGAACAATTGCCTCATTCTTACATTTCTTAGCACACCCCACCAAAGACAATGCCTGTCCCCTGATCACAGTCTTGAAAGCTTCCCATAACGAAACAGGCGAGGGTACAGAACCAGCATTCTCAGTAAAATATAGATCAAATGATTTAATCAATTCAATGCGAGTCTTAGGGTTAAGAAGATACCAGGGGTTAATCGGGGCCACCCTCCCTTCGGCGCCGATGCTAAGATTAAAATAAAACCAAATAGTGGAATGGTCTGAGATACCCCGGGCCAAGTGTCTAATCTCTCCAATCGAAGGGGACAGGGCAGCCGGTATCAGGATATAATCCAGTCTAGAAAGGCTACCATGAGCTCCCGAATGGAATGTAAACTGTGTTTGCTCTGGATGCATTAATCTCCAACAATCTACAAGTCCCAATGCTTCCAGGAAGTCACCCAACCAGGATTGCGCCGCAGGAAGATCTCTGGGCGGATAGCGGTCTATGCTGCCAGAAATGACGGAATTAAAATCACCACCCAGTATCAAAACACCCTCCGAGAGACCCAGAATGATCCGCCCCAGGAACGTGAATGTCGTGGATTGTAAGCCCGGAGGGACATACACCGACACCAACGAAAGTGGTTTTCCCTCCCACCGCCCAACAAGTGCAACATATCGACCCCTGGAATCAAGGATCACATCGTCAACCTCGAGGGGGAGGGAAACCCTAAGCAAAATACCCACTCCTCTAGAACTAGATGTAAATCCAGAATGGGCCGCAAGACGATAACCCCGTCTATTAAGAGCGTGACAAGTATTTCCTATCAAGTGTGTCTCTTGTAGCAAGACGACATCAGGCGAACGGCGCCGCAACAGCTGCATAACCACCCCTCTCTTTATCCGATCACCCAACCCATTCACATTCCAGCATAATACCCTCAGCCCTCTACCCCCCATCCAAATCCATAAGGAACTCCCATCTCAAAACGAGCATCACACCAATGTCAAAGATAATGTAAGAACCTTGCCTTGAAAAAGAAAAAACAAACAACCCCGAAACATGGCCCTCCCTCCCTCCAAAGTTCCCAACACAACTCCCCCCACCCTGCACCCCTGCACCGACTCAAAAGCCACCCCAATTTGCAGTGTGCCTGTCGCCCTAACAATTACAAACAAAAAACTAAGCTACACAAAGAAAACCCCAGAGGAGGAAAGGGGTCCCACCATTCCCGCTACCTCCCAAGATACGAATGGAATGATCAAGGAAGTCAGTGAGCCTCAGCTGGACATGGTGAATAGTGTTCCGGACACAGACACCATAATCATTCTTGGTCCATCAGTCCCTCCTCAGCACCACCAGCATGTTCCTGACCAGAACGGCGAGTCGGCAAGGTGTCCAACCAGTCACTCGCTTCCTCAGGGCTGACAAAGAAGAATGTTTGATTGTCATATTCAACACGCAGTCGGGCCGGGAATAACATAGCGTATATTAAGTCCATGTCTCTTAGTCGCCGTTTCACCCCTTGAAATCCCATTCATTGTTTCTGGACCGATTGAGAAAAGTCCGGATAAAAGTTCACAGCAGCATTCTCGAACTGCGTAGGCCCGCTTGTCCGTGCCGCCTGCAGAATGGCGTCGCGATCTCGGAAGTTGAAGATCCGTGCAATAATCGGACGGGGGGGGGAAACCGGGCTTCGCCTGTCCCCCTGGCACTCTGTGCGCACGTTCGATGGCAAAGAATTTGCTCAGGCCCTTGGGTGCAAGATGATTAAGAATGAGGTCCTCCACTCGAAGATCAGTGGCAAGTGAATCAGAATCCTCCGGGACCCCAATAATACGCACGTTGTTACGCCGTGCACGGCCTTCACAATCCTCCAAATGACAAGCAAAAAAGTCATTAGCAGATCCAAGGTTGCGCACTTCCGTTTGCAAATCGGACACGTCCGTGGTATGGCTGGATGTCTTTAGATCCAATGACTTCACCTTCTCGTTCGTCTTGGCCAGATCAGTGCGAATGAGGTTGACATCAATAGCCACTGTGTCCAACCTCAGAGCCAGTGCTTCATACTGTTGGCCAATAGAAGACTGAATACCAGCAATGGCGCCCATCACGTCCTGTAGCGTTAATTCCGCCGATACAGCAGGATCATCGACAGCTTCCTCCCGGGCCATAGGCGCGCCACCAGGGGATCCTTTAGAAAGTGTGTAGCGATCCATGACATTCGTCTGGGTTGAACCTCCACGTATAGTAGTCTTGACTTTCCGTTTTTCACTCTCGGGCTTGCCCGTCATGGCGAGCCGGGCGCCCCGGAGGGAGGCATGGGATCTGGTCCAAATGGCTCCTCAAAATTCACACACAAGAATACAGGAGGCGAAGTTGGGCCAATTTGAGTTCACAGCAAAACAGTCACTAACTCGAAGCCCAATGAACTGGCATCGGTGCTCGTCCGTCAACAGACACACCGCAGATAGGAGGCAGTGCGCTGGAGAAACGAAACCGAAAGCGAAGTGAGGCTGTGGTCTGATGCCCTCAAGCCGTTGTTGTTAAATTACGACCTGGGCACTGCTACAACTCAAGGTCCAGGCTGTTCCATGGAGAAGGCCACAAATTTCAAGACGGCAGAACTCGGGGACCTTGCATCCGATTCCGACCCAAAAACCTGCTAGTACGTCAGCCGGGTTGTGTCTTCAATGATCTTCCATCAATTCAGGATATTATCCAGGATAAATGTGGGAGGCAGCAAGGGTCCTCGGGAGCCCTGTGCTCACGCGGCCATCTCGGATGCGCGCGTAGCTCCTCCCCCCATTCTTTTTTTTTTTTTTTTTTTTTTAAACCTTTATTGGTACATGTATCAGTTACATCCACAAGCCTATCAACCATCACGGTCGGCCATCAGGACAAAAGTGGGCAAATCGAGCAATACAAGTCACAAGCAGTACAAAGGTACGCTCCCCAGGATCTATGATGCAACTCAGGAAAGCATATCACCATATTGGCAACCAGACAAAAGAAGGTTTCCTTTTTTTAAAGTAAAGAAGAGCAGGATCTGACGCCGCACAGGGAAGCCATCTCAATGCAAGGGTGTCACGTAAAACAGGATATTTACAGTCAGGGCCACCGTAGGCAGGGCGTCGACGCCAGTGCACATATTCAGGATACACGAAAAACAAAACAAGTCCCTCACCTAAACAGTGGCTGCCCGCTGTACCGCAATGCATGAATAAGACATCCACCCCCAAAATGTGATCCCACAAAAGGCACGGTGAGTTACCTCTAATCAGTATCCAAGGAAAGGAGAAGCAAGAAAAGAAGATGCAGAAAAGCCAAGAATTACAAGAAGAAAAAGGGCCATAGAAACAGAAATAACAAAAATCCCATCCCCCATCCCCCCACCCTGCACCCCTGCATACGGCTACGGCCAACCCCCCTAGCAGCGTGCCTGTCACCCAGTGTCTAAACCCGAAATATAGAAGGAAGAAGAATGAAATGGAGAAAGGGACAATATTCCACACAAGAATAAAAGAAAAAGGGTTAAAGGAAAGAGACTAACTAGAACCCCACGAGAGGAGAAAGAAAACATGGAGGGTCCCCAGTACAGGTCCCCGGATCCCCCCCCCCCCCGCCGCCCCTTGGCATTTCAATGATACCGGAATAGTAACAAAGCATCAAGGACGCCATCTTAAACAGAGCAACAGTCCCCGCACAGCTCCTCAAGTTACCCGGCCAGACAGAGAATCACCCTGCGTTATTACAAAGAGATCAAGTCACTAATGAGTCACGTAAACCCACTCAGCCCAATCAAAAAACGCTTTCCAGGCATTGTGTTGCAGAATCAGGCAGTCATGGTGGAAAGCAAGCCAGTCCGAGAAGAAGCCGGAAGTCCTGCAGTGCCCCAGAATAGTGTACACTCAAAAGCCATCCGCCGCCGTTTGGTCGTTCACTGTCAGGGGAACAGAATATTGCGCAGAAAGAATGCGAATCACGCAGTGTCTGGGACCCATAGCACGACACTGGGAGGGAGATAGAATCACAGCTGGTGGATTTCCCGAGGAAACCATGTATCCATGGGGCCGGGCGACAATATAGCAATCCACTGGAAACAAACTGGAAAGTTCCCACGTACGATCATTCACCTCACAGCCATCAATAAAGCTACCTCAGCTCTCCACAAACGTGTCTGCGCGGTAAGGCATAACAGGGCCCACACAAACAAAGTCTCTCATAGGCGTGAATGGCTTTGGGTTCTCTCTCCATTGTACAGGCACCAAGGTCAGCCCCACAACAAACAGCATGCAGGGGGTATTCGATCTCCCCCCGCGGCCTCCAGTGCTCACAGCCGCCGCCATATTAGGGCCAGTCTTGTCGAAGCACCACTTCCAAAGGACGAGTGTAGTTCAGTCAAACACCGGAGCCGCCAGCCCTCAATATAGTAAAAAGGCACAGCGTGATCAGTACCTGCACATTGCCCAGATGTGTGAGTGTCATCCCCACTTCTCCGCTGACGATCCACACGAGCCCCCTTAAGCTAAGGAAGCGCAGAAATCACTCCGTGCCGCAACCAAAGCTGATCAGCTAAGGCGCGGATATAAGGTCATCACACTGACCAAACAAAGTTCCAGTGGGGAGGCAAAGAGCAAAATGCGGGCCCCCATGTCCATCCAGGAGCAAGCTGGGGAAGGGAGCATGATGGAGTAGTTCTCGTCTACTGGGCTCCAAAAAATGCGCGCCGGAGGCACCTTCACAAAGGTGGACTGACCTTCCACGGCGGCCGACCGGCAACTTCCGGGTCCGTGTGGCCGTTGTTGTTGAACTCGCGAACGGCCGCGGCATCACGCGGGGTCCCGGCTTTGAATCACGCACAGGCCACTGCTTACGGGGGTCCATATCTCTGGCTACGGGGCTCGAAAATCCCTCAGAGTCGGACACAGCTGCACTCCACCCCCTCCGACGATCGGAGGTACCGGAGCCGTGCGGGAAAGCAGAGTGGATCAGGCGGCGGGGGAAGAAGGCCGACGGAGCCGGGAGCCCGGGCGACCATCTTGGCCGCCGACCTGGCTCCGCCCCCCCTCCCCCCATTCTTGAACTTTTTTATATCCATTGTCGCTGGTAAGAGGTCCAGGGTGCTGGTACCAAGACTGATGTCACTATCTTGACTTGTGGCAGTGACAATTTGCTCTATCGAAATGGCAGCTGAAGTGCTTGATTTCACTATGAAATTTATGTAAGCTTTAGCCGTCTTAGAATAGGTGTCAGGGCAGTGTAGAGGCACTCATGAGAAGTAGTTGGCAGGGTTTTGATCTTTCCCTGGATGATGTACAATGGTGTAGTTGTACTCTTGCAATTGCATACTCCAACATTCAATGCGAGGAGGCATTTTTGCTTCTGAATTGCCAAAGATAGTCAATAATGCTTGATGATCTGTCACATTCTTGAAGGGCTTCCCATACAATAATACGTGGAAATGTTCACAAGCCCACACCACTGCCAAGCTGTCTTTCTCAGGTTGAGAGTAATCACACCCAGTTTGAAACAAACTTTGGTTGGCATACCCCGCAATAATTCTTTGAGCATTTGAGTGTCTGCTGTGCTGTGCAAGAATTGCACCTAACCTGACAGGGCTAGCGTCAACAATAACCTCAGTATGAAGCTTTGGAACAAAATATGCCATTTCAGCATCATTCTCAATAGCTTGCTTGATTTTTCTGAAACTTTGATCGTATTCATGTAACCAATTAAATTAAACATTCCTTTTAGTCAAGTCTCTTAATGGCGACTGACAGTGGCAAAGTCTTGTATGTAGCTAGTACAATAGCTAAACATGCCAAGGAATGAACAGAACATGGAAACATTTTGTGGGGGACAGGCAGTTGACAGCGCTTGCACTTTTGCAGGATCGGGTGTCATGCCCCCATCAGAAAAGATATGGCCAAATAATTTGAACTTTGTCTTATGAAAGTCACATTTCTTGGCATTCAAAGTTAAACCGGCAGCAGTGATCAACTGACACATTTGAGTGAGAGCTTTGTCACGCTCCTCCTGTGTAGCTTCGAAGAGCAATATGTTATCACTGTAATTCAAAGCATCCATGACAGGCTTTATGAGACATTGAATGACATCTTGCAATAGCTCTGCAGCTGATGACCCACCAAAATATAGTATCTTGTAATGAAACAGACCGACATTTGTAGAAAAGGTTGAAATGCACCTGTACTTCTCCTCAAGATTCAACTGATTATATCCCTCATTTAGATTCAGACGAGAAAATACCTTTGCCATATTCAATTGTGTTATCATTTCAGCAATGTGCGGCCCAAGATGTAGTTCTTTTTCATTGGACTTGCTCACTTGATGCATATCTACACAGATGCATACATCTCCTTCACTGGCCTTTTTGAGTACTACTACTGTGGGAGAAACCCATGGAGTTGGACCAGTAGAATGCTCAATGATATCGTGCGTGAGTAAAAATTCAAGTTCCTTTTCCACAGCTTAATGTAAGTGAAAGGCAATTTGTCTGTATTTTTGAGCAATAGGACAGTTGTCCTCCTTAATGTGTAATTGGGCTTTCATAGTCTTGGATTTTCCCAACCCATGAAACAGTAGGTTTGGCCGGCTGTCTCAGGCCAGCCAAACCAGCATGCAGAGTGAAGATCTCTCCAATGCTGGCTGCATTGCTGGGTTGGAGAATGCAAGCACAGGCTCCCAGTCTGTGTGGGAGCGCAAATCATCGGCACTTAGGCCAATCCTGATACTGCTTTCAGAAGCATGAAAGCAGCATTAGGACTGGCCGCAGAGCACTCTTAGAGCCTGTTCCTGGAGAACAGAGAAGCACGATGTGACGAGCAGGTAAGTGGATTTTAATTTTATTTATTTGTCTCCCCTCCAGCCCTGTGTCCCCCAGCTCTGTTCCCCACCTCCCCTGCCATTCTGTCAATTTGCTGGTTGCTATGAGTTATCTGCTTCTTCAATCACATCAATGAAATCATCAACTGTCTCTATCCAGTCCATCAGTTGCCAATATTCAACTTTTTGGCAATATTGAATGGGGGTGGAGGATTCAAGAAGGAAGCAGCGTTGTAACCATTTACAAAACTGACTGACACTTTGGGCCCCATTAGGATGTCTGGCGGATCGCCACCGCCATGCGTGCGGTGGCGATCCAACAGACATCCATACCGGCCCGCCACCCATTTCCCCCCGCCATATTACTATGGCGGGGGGACCGCGGCGGACGGAAAGACCGTCCGCCACTTTTCTGCCCCAGTCGGCTTGCAGACGGGGCGGATAAGGTTTAATATGGCTGGCGGTGTCTATTAGACACCGCAAGCCATATTAACATGGGCAAAAACAGATGCCTTTCCGTGGTGGCGATGCCGCCACGTAAAGGCATGCGGTCTTCACTTTGGGGGCCCCCTGCGGGCCCCCATAGTGAAGGAGAGGTGGGGGGTGCACACGGGGGGTACCTGTGGTACCCCCCTGCATTTGCATAAACAAATCGGCAGGCACCGCACGGTGCCTGCCGCTTTGTTTAAGCAAATGCATATGTGCATTTTTAACATTGTGGCGGGCGGTGCTGAGAGCACTGTCCGCCACAATGCTAAAAATGCAGAATGCACCCGCCACAGTGGCGGGCGCATCCTAATACCCCCCACGGGACCCCCACCCTTATGGCGGGTGGTCCCAATCCCCGTGAGGATGGCTGGCAGCCAAAGTCCGCCCGCCATCCTAATGACCCCCTAAGTATGGAGTTCCTTCTGACAGTATCTGCTGTCCATTAGGACCTGCTTTATCCAGACCATCTCTAAGACCCGGTGGAACCTTGACCTCTGTCTTGGTCTCCATGGGAGCACTTTGCTTTCAGAAGACCTTTGGAGTCGCCACCCTGCAGCTTTGATGGTGCGCTGCTTCGAGTATGGAAAGCTCCGCAAGCACAACCTAGGTGTTTTCTCTTCGGCTGTTTTGCTCCAGAGATGTGGCACAAGGGCTCTCTTCACTCAGAAGTGGTAAGCAGATGACCATTTCTACTGTCACTTTGCCCTTGAGCGTCTCTTTGTGCTGTCTGACACCTTGTTGACCTCTGCACGGCATCACTTCTATTCGCAGTGTTATCTTGCCCTTTGCTGCTCTTTCAAAACTTGATTGCATCCGCCTCTAGCATTGTCACTCCATATTAATGTATAGCTTTGAATTACATGTGCAGCCTTTACCGTAGGTTCTCTGCCACTTATGAGTAGACTTTTCAGTGATGCTTTGATTAGCGTTAAATGCTTTTCACAGCACTGGGACTGTGCTTTGACTTCACATAAGCCAAATGTAATTGCCACACTTCAATGGAGGCACACGTAGCACACACAAGCAGGTTCCTGAACCACTGCAAACTCCCTGGAAGACCATTGTCGATCTTCGGGTTACTTATCCCATCCTCGTTGCCAGTTGTAATGGGATAAACCACGTTGCAACGCACTCATTTACAAAGCATTCCATTACAACGCAGTCATTACCACAACTGCGTTGTTACATTGCATACCATTACAACGCAAGCGTTTACAATAACTTGTTGTGGGGGGGGTGCTGGAGTTTGGAATAGTATAATCTACTATTCCAAATCCCGTCTGTGCAACAGTAGGGAAGGTGTTGGATTTTAAATCCAACACCTTCTGTCCACTAAAGCAATTTGTTATGACAACTTGCATTGTAATGGTATGCGATGTAACAATGTGGTCATTCTAATGACCACGTTGTAATGGAATGCGTTGTATCGCATTTGTGGTAAACGATGTTTACCGTTGTAGCGTCATCCCCACATTGAGTTTAGTGTAACACGTCTTTATTCTTCTGGTGGAATCACAAACTCAACATTCTGAACCTACATTCAATTCACTATGCTCCAATCCTCACGTCACAGTTCTACGGAGTCCATCAGGAGTCACAAAGGTTCCCGAAATTACATACTCACATGGCACTACACTAACTTAATTTTAGCCTCCAATATTAAATTACTTCACATTTATGGAACACATTTTCTACTTTATTTATATGCTCTTTATTAATCTGTTAATATTATTTAATTTGCTAAGCAGCTGCGGACCCCTTGAGAAGGCTTCGGGGACCCCCAGCAATTCCCAGACCACAGGCTAAGAACCACTTTTCTAGGGTGAGAATATCTGGCAGCTTGTCTGGGGCTCCTCTGTGCAACTGATTTAATGAAAAACGTAACTGATATTTTGAAAGAGGTTAACTGATGAAACAGGTGACTTGGCTTGTGGAAAATTGTGACCTAGTGAACAATCAAACATTCTTCCAACTCAAAATACTAAAAAACTGCAAAATGTTTCCCCTATTATGATTTACTTTGGTGTTTGCATCTTTTCATACACTGTCCTTCTTTAATCTTCTGTTTATTTGTTCTGCTTTTCCATTTTGCTGGAATTGTGTCGGGATTTCTGTATGACACGGCCATCTTAGAATTCAAGGGGTCCTTCACATGCTGAGAAGCAGCATGTTGTTTGGCACCCCATTTTCATTCGACACCAAGGTTTATCAGTGGCACTCTATTTGTTGTTAGGTACTTAACAATAACAAGCACTGGTAAAGCAAATAGGTCTCGTCTTTTTAACCTATTGGCTTTGCAAGTTGTTTTTTAGCAATACTGTACGGCATCCTGAGGCTGTGCAGAATGGCTAAGGAAAAAATGGAAAAAGCCTATTATGCAGCCACCCATGTCATTTTCTTGGTGCGCTTACCAAGCATGCTCATGCCAACAAATTGGCTCTGGTGCTTTTGTTTTTCTTTTATTTACCAATCCGAGTTTGATCTGTAAATAAAAATAAAAAAGGCAAAAGCACTTTTGTTAAATTAGGTGGTGCGGAAGAGAAACGTGGCAGAGGCATCAGAAGTTTATGGGGTGGATACGAAACAGGGGTGAGGGAAGTAACATGGAGAGAGCGAGGGGAAGCAACACAGGAGGCATTGGTGAGTGGTGGGGAATATCAAACAGGTGTGAGAGCAACATAGAACTGTGTGGGAGAAGCACACAGGAGAGAAAGCAATGCAGGAGGAAGAACACATGGTTGAACACATCCTGGAGTGGGATGGGAGAGAAGCACACGGGTAGGGAAGAGGGATCCGGAGCTAAGAGGGAGAAGAAAGGCACAATAGGCAGAAAGCTGGTAAACACAGGCACTCTCATGAAGTGCTTACAACAAAAGAAGAAAGTAGTTCCATAAAAGTGAGCAGTAGAAGAACAAATGTAAACTGACAATGCTCCAGGGAAGTGACAGACTCAAGATGGACAAGCGTAGCCATTGATTGAGAAGCAGACAAATCAGAGTAACAGTAAAGTCAATCAATGGCAAACAGTGGGTGGACTGCAAGACCCTCTTTGTTCTTGGTAAGCACACAATATGTTTTTTGCAGCCAGACAGATGCACTGTCTGGTAAGCTCGAGATTCACAAAAGCACTAGTGTCCATTAAGGAACTCTACTCTCTGCCCCTTATCGCCTGGCATTCGCTTCACTCTTACCAGCGTTTCTGTCAGATCTAACAGTATATTTCAGTATGGCTCCCTCATTCCTCCATCTATGGCCCTGTATAGTCGTCCACCATTGGAACGATTCTGGGAACTCACTGAAGGTGGTCCAGGGCAGACAGAGCTGACAGAACCTGGCTGTGTGGCTCTGCATAATAATGCAAAGTGTTTCTGTCACACACGCCTCAGGTAAAGACTAGGCTTGGATGAAATTTCAATTAGTAGTAATTGGAGTAGTTTTGGGAATTTCGTGTTACTTTTTGACGTTGAATTACCGGTTATTATGCGATTACTCCTCTTTGTGCAATTAGGAGTCATTTTGGGGAGGGGGGGGGGGGAATCCTAAAGCAAGAGCACATTTAGCAGCCGCTCTCGCTCACTATTTGTGTTCTGCTGCATTTGGTGCTGTTTCTGCGCACAAAATGCATTCTTGCATCCATTTTGGACACAATTGTGCAATAGTCGTAAATGTCAGTAGTAAATTGGAAGAAAATACTGCCCCAAAAGCACATTAAGTGAGAGCGAGCAGTCACTAGTGCTCACTATTTCTGTTCTAATGCATTTAGCGCTATATTGGGGCATTCTTATCTTATGTTAAAAAGTAGCACAAACACCAGATATATTCATCTTGCATAATTCAAAAGTAATCATGCTGAATTTTTGGAGGTAATTCCATGTCATTACACTGCACTGAATTACACAAATTACATCCACCCTTAGTAAAGACCTTGTCCTGGACTAGCATGTTCGGATTTGTGATCACCACAACAGTTCGTGTACTTTAGAGCACCATCAGCCCTCGCACATTCTTCTTATATTTCATACTCTATATTGTTATACACAGACATTTCACCACAGATGTTTACTACCAGGCCCATCACTTCTTCCATAATGTCTGCCTGGACTTGGACTGTACATTGGCATGTCCCATGTGCACTACGTGCGTCATAGGAAGACCTGGCAGTTTGATATTTTGGTGGTACTACCATGAGCATTATTGTCTAATATCTCAAATCAGGAAACCTGCAGGCTCTTGCCACGAGCCGTAGAACTGCTCGGTTGTCAGCAAGTTGAGGTGCTAAAAGTTTGTAGTTTGTGGTCTTTAATCTGGGAGTAGGGCCCTTTTGTAGATTTGTTGCCATCAGAGCTTGGTTTAGGACAGTGTGGGGTGGCACTGTATTTAGAAATAACTTATGGGTTGTGTGTCCAGCAGTTTTCAGGCAACAATAAAAATGTCAAGATAACTCTGACGGTTAATGTTCCTGTGGCAGAGTGGTCAGAGTTTTGTCTAGTGGCAGTTTTGACTCATCCTAAAGAAACCAGAAGGTTAGGATACCTGCTGCAAAGAACATGCACCATGCAGATCACTGAATTGTACTTTATCTGGAAAGCTCAGTGGGTTGCTGCTTTTGTCAAAGAGATCTTGTTGTTACTTGCAGTACCTAAATATGTCACCAATAGATTACAAGTGGTTCAGAATACGGCAGCTAGACTGCTTCTCAAAATACCTAGGAACCAGTCAGTCAGAGCGTCCTTGAAAGAGCTGCACTGGCTCCCTGTGCAGACCAGGATCAAATGTAAGTCACTCTGCCTGGCGCACAGAGCACATGGCAGAGGTCCAGCTATGCTACGAACCTTGATCTCCCCTTACTCTCCTCGCCACTGTCTTAGGTCAGGGTTGAATGTTCTGATGAGCATTACCAGAATTAGGAGATCAAGGTGGGGTGGTAGATCGTTCTCCCATCTTGTGCCCAAACTCTGGAACAGTCTGGACCCAGAGTTGCAACAGATTGGAAAAGAACAGTCTTTTAAAAAGAAACTTTAGACCTGGCTGTTTTCCTAACTCTCACTTCAGATAGCTGTTCGTGCCTGTTATAGCGCCTGGATGCCTGCGGGTAGCCATGCGCTCTATAAATCCCATAAACATAAGTTACAATTCTAATATAGCACAGTGACTGATGAACTCTCATCAAAGAACTGCATGAAAACTTCATGGTATAGGTTAGGAGGTTACATTTTTTGCCCCATCATTTCATTATTCCAATGTTGCTAAAAAGGGTTTGTTTGGGTAGAAATGTTCATTCTTATTAATAAAGCCAATCCTAACCACTGTGGTCCCTTTTAAATCCTGAGCTTGCGCTTCTCCAGACAACCACTCTTAAAATATGCTTCCCTTCTAGTATGGATGACGTGGTTCCTACACCTGAAAGTTACGTATGCATTATTACTTCTTTTGTGGCCCCTGGCACGATCGCTACAAAAATACACTTCACCAGCTAGAGAGGCTCGGCTGTTATATACATTGCAACACGCAAACGAGGAGGTACAGTTTGAATGGCGGATGGACCACACACCGACCGATTTACTGTAGCATGTGGCTCGCACGCGCACAGCATCGGCCAATTTTATTAGCTCAACAGCGTACTATGTCATCAGACACTGTGATGAGTGAGAAAGAACGGGCTTCCTCTCAAAGCTACGGCTACTCAGCAGGGAAATCCTGCACACAACACCCGCCCAGTGTATTGCAGCGTTTATCATGTTTTTCAGTCTGGCTGTCCTTAAACCCAGGAAAACCATCACAGCCTATTCATTTTAGAGTTCTAAAAATGTAGCAGCTTGAAAAGAAGGCTGGTGCTCTGCACACTTACAGACAGCCACTCACCCCGCATAACGTGAGATGGTGGGGCTCCCCTGCAAAATATATACGGTGGCCTTAGTTCCCATATTTCATAGATATTAATTGGCTCCGGGGTGAATGTGGGCCCTCTGCAGGGTTGCCCCTGCTCTTGCAGGGGTGAGGGTGTTCCCCTTGCCCCCTGCTCTTGCAGGGGCTGCATGGTGCACATTGTGCCCCTGACTCACTCACAGCCTTAAGAATCACTGTGGCCAGTGATGGAATTGGTAGAAATTTACTCTGGGAACCCATAACTTTGGTGTCAAGCTGTGGCAGAGGAAAGGGGTCGGAGTCATGAGGGACAGAGCTTGAAAAGCAGTCTCATACAGTTGACCTACACATTTATTTTTTTTAAGTCTGCTACAAAGAAACCAGCAGCAATGACATATGTGGCAGTAAATCTGTTCTAAAGTACTTACTTACAGGGTTGACACCTCATGCAGACATCATTGTGTGCCCAACAATTTTGAGGGGATTATAAGAGCGGTAACATAACTCTAGTGGTAAACACAGTTCTGGGAGAACTCTGGGGCAGATTTACAAGGCCCTTGTGCCAGTTTTACGTCACTATTAACATGGGAAAAGAGACGCAAAAGTGGTGCAAGGGGCTTCTGAATCAGCCCCTCTGTGTTTTGTCCAGTCTCAGTTTTGACTCATAAAGTAGCATAGAGGGTTAATTTATTTATTTATTTACAGACTTATAATGCGCTAGGAACTCGACTCCCTAAGGAGTATCTCCGCGCCTTTGGCAGCATCTGTGAACAAAAACCCAACCGAGTGTGTAACAAATGCCCTAGAGAGCTAATAGTTAAAGTTATACATTTATATATAAATTATTTTATTTTTTTATTTATTTATTTATTTATTTATATATATATTTACTTGTTACAAAGCACATCTTGCAGATCACAAATGTGTATTCTATTTAAATAGATAAGTAGACTATGCTTTTGACACTGAGATTAGTTTGTTACTTCCAGTTTATAAATGACAAGCCTTCTAATGTAGCACAGTAATCTATTTATGGCATTGAGGTGCTGCATGTAAATTGTAAGTCATGGGTTTAGAGCCTTACTCTTTTTTCTCATCCTACTGTTATTTTAAGATTGCAAAGCAGGCTTCCTTTGGGAAGTGACAAGTATTATAAGTACAGACAATCACTGCATTATGTTTTAAATTGTGACTTTGTGTGTCTCCTCTCCATTCACTCTTAACATATAATATCTACAAGTATGGATGGTATGTGACTCCTACACATTATAACCTTCATTGGCGTACATAACTTTTTTGTTCATATTTTTATACACCTGTATGATTTATTGTATCTCTGTGTGTGATGTAAAGTGCTTTGACACCATACACTGGGTAGAAGCTTTATAAAACAGTAACATTAAAACATGAGTAGGAGTAAACCGATATTTGTGTGATTATTCACAGAGACAGATACATCTTAAGTTGTTACAATGCAGGCACACCTTCTTCATAGGAAGTTGAACAGAGTTAAAAACCTTCCTCCAAATCAGTTTTTCTTACATACTTGTGGAGTGATAAGAAGCTGTGTGCCTTTGTTTCCTTCCATTACATTGGCGTCTAGGTGTTAGGCTCCAGAACAAAGGAGAACTGATTGCAATGTAAATCAGCCCTTTGTTGTGGGCACAGCTGGATGTTAAAATAAGAAAGCCCCCCTCACTGCCTGCAGGTTTCTGCTCTAAATGGAATGCAGACAACCTGCAGGCATTGTTGAATTATGTCAAGGTGTAGGAAAATGACAACAGGAACATTTCTAGCATATTTTCATGGGAATTAGCTGTTGTAAACAGGATCTATCTGCCCCCATACTTTCTAGAACTGATTGTGGCTCTAAACCAAAGCAGTATGGCATACTGGTGTTAAACAACTGTAAAATAACATAAGTGCATTAAAGTAGAGGGCTGCTTTCTACCTGATACATCTAATTGTTTGTTAAGATCAAGCAGGCTAAAGTTGAAAATATCCATTGTAGGAAAAGCACAATCATAGCTGCCAAGTTTTTCATGTCCATGCATGACTGTCTCTGGCTGGTTCAGTCAGTGATGTTTACTTTGCATTCTGGGATTTGTGGTTCTGGTCTTAGAAGTGGACAAACAAGACAAGCTCTAGAATGCAAAGAACAAACAAGGACTGGAGCACCTAGTCACGCATGGACCTGGGAACTTTGGCAGGGCCGCACAATAAATACAGAAAACGCATACCAAAGGTTACATCACAAACTACTAGCAAGAAAGAATCGTAGATATTTGGATTGTCAATCCAGAGAGCACACGCATTAAATTAGTGCTCACTACTGATGAAGAATAATGGCTCATCTGCTCCCTCAGTTTTATAATTGCATATGCTTTGTGGGCTTGCTCCATTTTGCCATTGCCCAAAACTGCACAATGTGCAGGGCAATAGTCTAGACACACAGGAACACATACCCAGAATCCTCGTTAATGCCCAGGATTATAGAAAATGGAGATGCAAAAATGTAGCTGTTGCAATCCATCATTTTCGTAGAACTCGCACTTTCTTAAATGTTGTTGAAATGTAATGTCCTAAATAGCAACATTTTTACCCAGATGTGGGTCCCTGCTCACATTGGCACTGGAACCAAGCTGCATCCGAATGAACAAGCCCATTTAGGCTGAAACAAGATTTGGGTAGCTTGTGTTTCAGTCCATTCAGGACATGGCTTGGCAGTTTGAACTGGACTAATCCAATTGGAGTCGAATTAATTTGAGGTCACATAGTGGACAAAAAACATGAAGGGCTGAGATGTGACCTGAGTAATTACTGGTGGCTGAGATTAATTCAAGCATTTCATTCATATTTTTTTTTACATTCCGTAGTGCAACGCCCTAAGTGTGGCGGGTATGTCCAGACGTGGGTCCTGTGCTCACTGTGCCTCTGGAACCAGGTTGTGCTTGCCTGAAAATGCCCAACTAGGCTGAAACCATTGTTGGGTCACTTGCGTTCCAGTTCAGTGAGAACCTGGCTTTGAAGTTCCAGCTAGACTATTCTTTTTGTATCGGAACCAAGGGTGATTTGCATAGGGCTGGATCTAACCTGAAGTGACATAGTGAGCAAAAAAATCTATGAACTGGAAAGTGGGCCTAAGTAACCAGTACCTGCCAGTGGCTGAGATTGATTCAAGCATTCCATCCATAACTGTCATCCCTCAGTTCAACATAAGGTAGATAGCACAGTGTCCTTCCTACCGGGTTAGCGTGACAGAGGTGGGCATAGAGTCCACCCGGCTGGCCAGCATAAGACAGATTCCATATAGTTCCTCCTGACTTACTAGCATGTGAAGGGCTCCGTGGGGTCATTGCTGGCTGAGCAGCTTGAGGGAGGGTAGGATAAAATCCCTTTGGAATGGACAATGTGAGGTGAGATGACGTGGGCCTGCTTCAGTCAGCATTGAATAGATAGTGAAGAAAGACTCCTGGTAGGTCATCACTGGACATATTACAAATAGTCTCCTGGAAGACCAGCATGGAGAGGATGTGAATCACAAGTTCCTGATGGGCAACATGGGGACGTCAGGGCCGATACATGCCTGGAGGACAACCTCAAGACCTATTACCAGAATGGCACTTCTGATAAAACAGACAAGATCCATTGTAGATGAAAATCCTAAGTTGACCATGGTAAAAATTTCCTATAAATGTGTGAGCTAAGAAGGACATGTATTTTCCTACTCATCATGTGCTCAGTGCACACGATTTTTTGATGTGACAAAACTTTGCAGGGAGTTTGTGGATTTATGCAGCGCCGCCGAGTAACAATGATGCTGAGGGTACAGAACTGTAATGTAAATATTTCTCTTGTGCAACAACTTCGCCATCAGGAATGGCTCGTATAATGCTCTGTCGTAGACACACAACTCTACTATGCAGGACACAAATCGGGGATGGATTCGGATGTACAGATTCCCCCTACTAGTTTTAGAAAGGGGGCACTGGTTCCCTTAATCAAGCCCGAAGGAAGCTGAGAGGTGAAACCTTGTGCCCCATCACTACAGACATTATGCTTCTCTTTGCAAACGTGATGCGTGTAACTTGGCCTCAGGGTGTTTTAAAGTCCCCTTCACACTGGTAGCATCCCCTTTCTTTGTGAGAGAGACTTAGCGAGGGTTTGCTTTGACTCTCTTGTCTCAGAAGTGCAGCGAAGAACACACCATTAACCATGCTATTGATTAATGAACTGCAAATGTACAGATATTTGCTCCAGAAAGCTGAAAAAAGAGCACCAGCAGAAAAGAAACACACATTAACACCAAGGTTTATTGATCAAAAAATACAAACAGCACATTTTGTTTACTCTCCAAACAGCAGTTTAAATATGTCATACGAAGTTGCACAGGTCTTTTTCAGATAGTGCCTCTTTCCTTCATTTCTGATACCCATTACACATTGATGTACAGAAGGTCTACATATGATTTATAAAAAGTAATAGAAACCAAAAAATGTTCATAGTTCTGCATGCTTACATTAACATATTGTTTTTGTAAAATAGGCCCCTTCCTTTTTATGTGAAGAATATTATGGGGTACGATGTTGCTTATTGTGATGTCACTTCCAGTGACTTCAAAGTGAATTACATATGCTAATTAAACCCCCACTTTTTCTCTTAGGACTAGAAGGTGAACTTCACCAAGGCTTGTTCTGCAGGCAAGCTTTCCCCTGTAATACTATAGGTCGAAGAAGTGGTCGGTCACAGCCCCCTTTTCGAGCCCATACATTCCTCTCCTACCTGACGTGTCTCAATCCATTGCCAACTCAACCTCAAGATGTCAGGTTGAATTTACAAAACTGAGTTGTATATAAGTGAATTATTTTGCAATGGTGAAAGGCGTGGCACGAGACGCCAGACAGCCAGAGGCTGAAGTCCAGCACTGGTCTGCAGAGCAGGTATGGCGCCAGCAGTTGTTTTGTGTCAACCACATCCTGCTTTCTCTAATTTTCTGCTGTTTGATTTCTACCAGAATGCAAGGGAGCAGCCAGGCCTCAGCAGCCCATGGCAGCATTTGGTTTTATTTAACTTCTAATGGCTAATTCAATATTCTTCATGTCCGGCAACCCGCACATCTGTTTTTATGTTGGTGGGGAGGGCTGCAAGGAAAGGCACGGTTACACACTGAAGGTGCTGTGGTGCCTTGGGCTGCTAGAGGAACATGGAGTGGCCTGCAAGTAGCACAGCAGGGGTCGTGGGTGTGGCTAAACTGGCTTGAGGCCTATGTAGTTCACAAATAAAGGGAATCCCAATCAGGAAACAAAGGCTATTGGATCAATTTACGCACGAATTTAGAGGCTCAGATAGAAATGCTAGTACCACCAAATCAATACACTGCTATAAACAAAGGACATATCAGAAAGACATATATAAGTTTCTCTTAAAAATCATCAACATTTTATTAAGTACAAGATACAGTTATGTCACACAAATTCATAAAAAACAATAAATTAAAATCACATATAAAAATAGCATTTCATATATATTGATTGCAGTATTCGAGAAGTAGTTGTCGACGCAGCGTTTTGGTTATTTAAGATTAAAAACACCTACTTCAGGACAATTCTATATAACAAGAGAAAACATATAATTACAAACATATACAATGTCAATCATTTTATCGCAGTTAACAGGTGGCACTATATTAAATATTTTTTAATTTATTTTTCCAGAAAAACATTTTGGAACAAATATATGAGGCCTATGTAGACACCAAAGCTTAAGAGGCTAATGCCGCCCCAGCTCGCAGGAGGACACTCAATCAATCAAGCAATCAATCAATGCATTTATATAGCGCACTACTCACCCAGAGGGTCTCAAGGCGCTAGGGGGGGGTCCGCTACTGCTCGAACAGCCAGGTCTTGAGTTGCTTCCTGAAGGCGAGGTGGTCCTGGGTCAGGCGGAGGTGGTTCGGGAGGGAGTTCCATGTCTTGGCGGCGAGGTAGGAGAAGGACCGTCCCCCTGTGGTGGCTCTTCGGATGCGGGGAACGACGGCGAGGGCGTGGCTGGTCGATCGAAGCTGGTGTTTGGGAGCGTAGAAGTTGAGGCGGCTGTTGAGGTATCCTGGGCCCTGGTTGTGTAGGGCTTTGTGTGGGTGGGTGAGGAGTCGGAAGGTGATTCTCTTGTTGACTGGGAGCCAGTGCAGGTCTCTCAGGTGTCCGGAGATGTGGCTGCGACGGGGGATGTCCAGGATGAGTCATGCTGAGGCGTTCTGGATCCGCTGGAGTCTCTTCTGGAGTTTGGCGGTGGTTCCGGTGTAGAGGGAGTTGCCGTAGTCCAGACGGCTGGTGACGAGGTCCTGGGTGACCGTCTTCCTGGTCTCGGTGGGGATCCACCGGAAGATCTTCCGTAGCATGCGCAGGATGTTGAAGCACGACGAGGCGACGGCGTTGACTTGTCTGGTCATGGAGAGGGAGGAGTCCAGGATGAAGCCCAGGTTGCGTGCGTGGTCTGTTGGTTTGGGTGCGCTGCCTAGAGCGGGGGGCCACCAGGAGTCGTCCCAGGCGGAGGGTGAGGATCCCAGGATGAGGACTTCCGTCTTGTCCGAGTTCAGCTTCAGGCGGCTGTTCTTCATCCATTCGGCTACCTCTTTCATCCCTTTGTGAAGATTGGCTCTGGCGGTAGCGGGGTCGTTGGTGAGGGAGAGAATCAGCTGGGTGTCGTCGGCGTAGGAGATGATGTTGAGGTTGTGCTGGTGTGCGATGTCTGCGAGGGGGCTCATGTAGACGTTGAAGAGGGTTGGACTGAGCGAGGAGCCTTGAGGGACGCCGCAGATGACTTCGGTGGCTTCAGATCTGAACGGGGGGAGGCGGACTCTCTGTGTCCTTCCGGCGAGGAAGGAGATGATCCACTCCAGTGCCTTCTCCTGAATTCCGATGTTGCTGAGTCGCTGCACTAGTGTTCGGTGGCAGACAGTGTCGAAGGCCGCGGAGAGGTCTAGGAGGATGAGGGCTGCTGTTTCTCCGTTGTCAAGCAGTGCTCGGATGTCATCGGTGGCTGCGATCAGGGCGGTCTCGGTGCTGTGATTGGCCCGGAAGCCAGACTGCGAGATGTCGAGGGATCCGTTCGGCTCGAGGAAGGCGGCCAGCTGCTGTTGACGGTCTTCTCGATGACTTTTGCACTAGATGGACCCTGGGAAGCCTCTGATCTTATCAGGAAACTCGGGACTCCAAGAGGCAGCCTCGGTTTCAAGTGTAAAATATGTTCAAAGCCCACTGTACCCATTTTTGTGAAGATATTGCTTATTCTGCGCACCACTTTTCTTTCGACGTTGGATTATGTTTGCACGCGTTCTCTCTGTGATAAAAACGACATTCCTCTAATGCGTGTCAACGGGAGATTAAGATATGCCTCAGGTCCCAAACGTTGACAAGTTATGGAAGAATTAAATGGCAGCATTCTCATAAGAAAAGGAGCGGACAATTTCCGTGCGCCTGTTCCCGCGCGCCTCCCTAGGGGCAGACGCTGTCAGGCGTTTTTTTCGTGCTGGCGCGATGTGCCTTTGCAATTTTGCATTGCCCTTTAGTTAGGTCCAGTGGAAACAGAAAGATGAATTTTTAATGGCTCCCTGTAGTGACTTTGGCAAGGATTTGTGGCAAATGCTGAGAAATTCATCTCCCAGTCGATCAGCTCCTGGAAACTGACCCCTAAAAAAGCCAGCGTGCAACCTCGAAATTATTAATTTTGTCCTTTCAAAAAATCCCTGGCATGGTAAAAATGTCCTGCTGGGCGAGGCAGCGAGAGAAGTCTGTGGTAGCAGGGGAAAACAGCCAGGCCCGTACCCGACGTCTTCTTCCCAGGGCATTATCTAAGGCTCAGCTGAGTCGGCATTCCATCGCCAGGTGGCATCGGCTTGCGACTGCCCACACAGCGGGGATTCTCAAAAGCAAGATTTAGTTAAAATTACATTTTTCTCTTGGTTCTCAGCTCTCCTAACAACCAAGGGACGCATTACATTCGAAGGGGGGCCGAGTAGTAGAAGAGGGGTTATTGAAACGGAGGGATATTTCCCCTTGGAAATAATTTTCTCTTTAGCCCAGCTTAGAGACATTTTTAATTCTTCTACACTAGACGCCATATGTAAAGTGCCTGACGGAAAACTGGCTTTCTGTTTCTATCCACCTCTCCAGCTACCGATGCCATTTCCTGAAAATTGAATGGTGGTAGTATCGACATCACATGACCTTTAAACCTCTAGTTTAAGAAAGTCACCCAAGGTGAGACACTGTATTTTTAAACACATTCAAAATCTCAGGCCAAAACAAGTTAAGAAACAGTTCATTCCAACAGGAAACGCATAGCTTTAGCTACTTCAACTAGCAAAAGCATGCTTTAAAGGATCAATAGTTAGGCTAGTTAAATCAACCGGTTAGCAAAGCATAGGTGCCCATGGCATTGTCTATGCACTAATTGAATCAAGGACTGCCTTTCAGTTACACTGCAGATCAGTGGAGTCTGGTGATTTGTGAAAGTAGTGGGGCTTTATAGTTGGCACTAGTTCACTCAATTTTTCCAAAATGTGCTTATAGTGCTATCTATATGTAAATAATTATCTCCAGTGTGCCATTGCCAGCTTATTGTCATGGGCACCCTCATATACAAGTACCAAAATGTTGCCATTGATACTGCCCATATACCACGGGTGACCCATATCTTAAGAATGACCTCCGGTACACCATAGCAAGCATTTTATCATGGTTTGCTTCCCCAACGCGAACCCCCCAGCTCAAATATGCCATAGCTGCCCTCTCTGAGGCCTAGAATTACCACCAGTAAGCCAGCACCAGCATTCTGCCATAGGTGTTCCTATATGTCAAGATGTATCTCCAATATGCCAGTGTCAGCAAGCTGCCTTGAGTGCCATCATAAGCCAACAAATATTTGGAGTGTGCCGGCCAGCGGCTCACATGCATAAAATACATTAAAAGCCACACTCTTACTCAATCACACGTTCACTCACTTATACTTACTCCCTCTCTCATTAACTCATTCTAACTAATACTCTCTCACTCATTCTCATTTATTCACTCTCAGTCTCACTCAGACGCAAATGTACTCACTGATTCTCACTTACTCACAAACACACACTTTCACCCTTCCATTCTCACTCACAACCGCTGATGCACAGGGGCCTGCATTGAACTCATGGCTGCTTTAATAAATCGGATGCAGTATGCCTCTCAGCCCTATGGGCCCTGGTGGACCAATGGTAGCTCACCCCTAACTCCCTCCCACAATGTCCTGCTCATTCACTTCTGAGTCACACTCTTTCATTCTTTCCCTCGCACTCACTCTCACAGATTTGTACTCTCACACTCTCACTCATTCATTTCCACTCACTTTCACTCTTTGACACTCTCAAACACATAATTACTCCCACTCAGTCTCATTCACTCTCAATCGCTCACGCACCCACATGTGCGCACTCATGTACTGAGAAACAACACTTTTTTTCTTAATTTACCTTGCTTCCTTTCTGGCATCTCAGAGGCCCCATGGCAGCAGCAGGGCAGAATCTAGACCTGGGCATTGGGAACTGGCAAGACACGATTCCCTATGAGGAGCCAGACAGAGCAGAAGGGCCAGGATTAGAAAGGGGAAGGCCACCTCAAACCCTTTCACAGCTTAGCTTCTTGATAAGATTGAAAACTCAGCCCAATCAAAAGCAGGGACAGTGCTTGGCAGCTTGCCTCTGTTGCTCTATGTGGCTCTTCTTTATGTATTATTTATTGAGCTCATGGATGCACTGATGTGTGCCCAGACAGCCCCATGTAGCAGGTATGCTCTGCTGCTGGAGGCATGTGCAGTGTGCCTGCTAAATAAAACGATTTGTGCCTATTTGAGGAATCACATTTGAATTACATCCCTCGGGGATGCACAATCCAGACGACTATCAACAGAGTACTGTGTACCTGCACACATCTTCCCAGGGGCCAAACGGTATGGACTGTGTTGTGATTGAGTGTCAATTTGATTACAGCGTGGTGGGGGACTTGGGTGGGGGGTGTAAGGCGTGTGAAGGAGAAGCAAAGCATGTATATTGTGTGGATAGTAATTCATGGAGTTATTGTGAGGGTTTCATTCTATTCTGCCCTCTAAATTAAGCTCCTAGTCTCTAGAAGAGTCATCGATTTAACAATGCTGTGTTTTGCTGTATCTGAGTTGCTGTCCCTCTACCAAACCTTGGTTTAAGCCTTCTTTGCTTGCTATTGCAACCTTTAGCAAGTCAAGTATACAAAGGAAGTAACTAGATTATTGAATTGGAAGGACACAGAATCTTACGTCTTGCAATCTCCTCATGCCTTTATTCACTTAACAGTAAAATGTAGTGCTTATATAGCGCACGAATCACCCCCGAAGGGGTCTCAAGGCACTGTACACATACAGCTGTGGAACCCTTCCTGTCCTTTCCCTGTGAAAAGCCCACTCCTGGGCACCCCCAAGGTGAAGCCAGGCCTCCTAGCGCTGTTGGGGCCATTGTGGAGATTAAGCAAGCTATTGCCCAGAGTTGCAGAGAGGGATCCCATGATTAGAATAGGCACCGAGGCGAGAATGATCAGGACCCGGGAAATTGAGCCCAAGACCCTCCGAGGCGGGAATTGAACCCTGGTCCTGGGCCAGACCTCTGCATCAGGGTCTGCCGCTCTAACCATTGAGCCACCCTTCTCCACTACTAGGAGTGCTTAGAAACAAGCATGGTTAATATAGCAAGTTCTATAACAAAATCCCTGACAAAGACCCCATCCAACAGGGAGGCTTATTTACAAGCCCCTTGAGCTGCCGATACGTCACTTTGCGTGATGCACCAGCTGCACAACCTGCTGCCCAATATTTACAAGGACACGTGAAGCACTGGGGCTTGTAACCCCTTCAGTGCTAATGACGGCTCCTGCTCGTCACGATTCCAGTAGGGAAGGTGTTGGTACATTCCTTATGTTGGAGCGCCATCTAGAGCAAGTCCGGTAGATAATGTGTTTGCAATAGTAGCGCGCAATGCTTTCCAATGGGGCGACCAGATTGCCGGGCTGACATGGAAGGCCTGAGGTCCAGGGGAGGGCGGCCTCCCCATCCCGGGCGCTGTCCTTGGTCCTGCTGCGTGGCAGGGTGCCCGGGACGGGGTCCTGGAGGGCCCGGGGAGGCTTCCCCCTGCGCCTCCGGGCTTGGGAGCCCAGGCTGGGTCCAGGGGCCCGGCCGGGCCCCGGGTCGGGTGCCACGGCCCTGGGCCCTGTCTCCCAGCCTGCCGCACTGCCAAGGGCCCGGAAAGGGGTTCCGGTGTGCCCGGGGAGCCTCCCCTTGCTTGGCTGGGTTCAGGAGCAGTGGCTAGGGCCCCTGAGGGCCCGGGGAGGGCGGCCTCCCCACCCCGGGCTCTGTCCTTGGTCCTGCTGCGTGGCAGGGTGCCCGGGATGGGGTCCGGAGGGACCGGGGAGGCGTCCCATGCACCTCCGGGCTTGGGAGCCCCGGCTGCGTCCAGGGGCCCGGCCGGGCCCCGGGTCGGTTTCTCCGGCCCTGGGCCCTGTCTCCCAGCCTGCCGCACTGCCAAGGGCCCGGGAAGGGGTTCCGATGTGCCCGGGGAGCCTCCCCTTGCTTGGCTGGGTTCAGGAGCAGTGGCTAGGGCCCCTGAGGGCCCGGGGAGGGCGGCCTCCCCACCCCGGGCTCTGTCCTTGGTCCTGCTGCGTGGCAGGGTGCCCGGGACGGGGTCCGGAGGGACCGGGGAGGCGTCCCATGCACCTCCGGGCTTGGGAGCCCCGGCTGCGTCCAGGGGCCCGGCCGGGCCCCGGGTCGGTTTCTCCGGCCCTGGGCCCTGTCTCCCAGCCTGCCGCACTGCCAAGGGCCCGGGAAGGGGTTCCGGTGTGCCCGGGGAGCCTCCCCTTGCTTGGCGGGGTTCAGGAGCAGTGGCTAGGGCCCCTGAGGGCCCGGGGAGGGTGGCCTCCCCACCCCGGGCTCTGTCCTTGGTCCTGCTGCGTGGCAGGGTGCCCGGGACGGGGTCCGGAGGGACCGGGGAGGCGTCCCATGCACCTCCGGGCTTGGGAGCCCCGGCTGCGTCCAGGGGCCCGGCCGGGCCCCGGGTCGGTTTCTCCGGCCCTGGGCCCTGTCTCCCAGCGTGCCGCACTGCCAAGGGCCCGGGAAGGGGTTCCGATGTGCCCGGGGAGCCTCCCCTTGCTTGGCTGGGTTCAGGAGCAGTGGCTAGGGCCCCTGAGGGCCCGGGGAGGGCGGCCTCCCCACCCCGGGCTCTGTCCTTGGTCCTGCTGCGTGGCAGGGTGCCCGGGACGGGGTCCGGAGGGACCGGGGAGGCGTCCCATGCACCTCCGGGCTTGGGAGCCCCGGCTGCGTCCAGGGGCCCGGCCGGGCCCCGGGTTGGTTTCTCCGGCCCTGGGCCCTGTCTCCCAGCCTGCCGCACTGCCAAGGGCCCGGGAAGGGGTTCCGGTGTGCCCGGGGAGCCTCCCCTTGCTTGGCTGGGTTCAGGAGCAGTGGCTAGGGCCCCTGAGGGCCCGGGGAGGGCGGCCTCCCCACCCCGGGCTCTGTCCTTGGTCCTGCTGCGTGGCAGGGTGCCCGGGACGGGGTCCGGAGGGACCGGGGAGGCGTCCCATGCGCCTCCGGGCTTGGGAGCCCCGGCTGGGTCCAGGGGCCCGGGCGGGCCCCGGGTCGGGTGCTCAGGCCCTGGGCCCTGTCTCCCAGCCTGCCGCACTGCCAAGGGCCCGGAAAGGGGTTCCGATGTGCCCGGGGAGCCTCCCCTTGCTTGTCTGTGTTCAGGAGCTCCATCCGGGGCCCCTGAGGGCCCCGGGGAGGGTGGCCTCCCCACCCCGGGCTCCGTCCTGGGTCCTGCCGCGGGGCAGGGTGCCCGGGACGGGGTCCGGCGGGCCCGGGGAGGCTTCCCCTGTGCCTCCGGGCCTGGGAGCCCCGGCTGGGTCCAGGGGCCCGGTCGGGGCCCCGGGTCGGGCGCTCCGGCCCTGGGCCCGGTCCCCCGGGCTGCCGCTCCACCCAGGGCCCAGGACAGGGGTCCGTCGGTCCCTTGCAGGCCTCCCCTGCTTGTCAAGGTGTAAGCGGGCCCCGGGTCGGAGGGCCCGCCGGCCCCTGGCAGCCTCCATGGCTGTGGCCCGGCTGGGGCCCCGGGCCTCCGGCCCGCCATGCCCCGGGCGCCCGCTCCCTCCTTCGTGGGGGCACGGGGCGACCGGA